>NC_138077.1:97233420-102033420 GCF_964212035.1 Myotis nattereri
AATCATCAATTATGTAAGTTATGATACTTTGTTCAGCACTTCAGTGTGGTTCTACACACCTCCTACATTTTAAATTCCTGTTTTGTAAATATATGTTGAAGATCTAATCTGTTATTTTGAGCCAATGATACAGCTGGTGGGTGTAGAATTATTTGATCGAAGGTGTATTTTAGTAGAATAGATGTATTTAGCTTGATGTAACTTGTTGAAGTGACAACAGTTTATGTTAAAGTTTAAATAATTTGAGACAACAATCTACTTTTTTTTAGCTGAAATTTTGATCTATCATGATACAGTCCTATATAATAAAAGCATAATATGCAAATTGACTGAACTGCAGAACAACTGTTTCAGTGGGGGTGGGTCCATCGAGCAGGCAATGCCAGGCCAGCCAAGGTGCGTCAGTGGGCAGAGGGAGGGGATGGCAGCAGTGACCAGTGGCAGCAGAGGAGCGATTGGAGGGGCGGGGCTGGCGCCGTCCCTTGGTCCCTTGATTGGTCCACCTGGTCGCCTCCCACAGAAGGAGGCCAGACTGTGGTTTAGGCTCACCAGTCAGACATCCCCTGAGGGATCCCAGACTGTGAGAGGGCGCAGGCAGGCTGAGGGACACCCCCCCACACACCCCCGCCACAAGTGCACAAATTTTCTTGCACTGGGCCTCTAGTCACTTATAATGTTTGATGGTGTCTAATAGTAAAATTAACTAATTTGTTAGTTTAATTTCTTATATTATGGAATCCTGTACTTCAGTTTTCCTACTTAACTGTTTTTCTAGCTTTATTACATTATTAATAATAAAGCAAATATAAGCCAGGAAATATTGGATAATTGAAAATATATGGCATAAGTTTTTTAAAGAATTCTTTGCCCATTCTCTTAGCCTTAATAGATTACACCTACTGCTAGTACTGTAAAGTTAGTAATGGAAGTTATATATCAGAATAGTCTCTTTCTATCTACATTTCCAAAGGGATATCAGTATAATGGAGTATGAGTTATAGAGACAGATTAAATTTGATGCAGACTATAGTACCTTGGATAAATTATTTGATTTCCAAAGGCTTAGATTCCTCCTCTGTAAAACTGAAATAAAGATGTCTATATTAGTATAGATGAGATAATTGAATTCAATGAGGTAATTTGAAATACAAAATATCTAGCGTAGGGTATGGCCCATTGAAGTCACCTGAAAACAAATGAATACACAAAAAGAATATTTATAAACCCTTCGACTTTCCTCCTTTTCCCTACAGAGCATTTATAAAAACAACTTCCTAATCTTTTCTCAGGAATATATATAACAGTAAGTTTATATTTTTGAAAAAATGTTCCTTTAGCTTAAGTCTATGTTGGACCCTCTGCATGACTCAAATATTAGGAATATTTATTTTGTAGGAATATTTTCCAATTTAATATCCTATTTTTAATTTACTCATATGTAAGAATAAATTTCCTTTGTCCCAAGTATCTGACAGGTAATAAAACACTGGTATAGACTGTCACTCTGGGAAAAAACTGAAATTCATGTCTTTGATGTTGTTTCAGCTAGGGTTTCAGTTCATGGACAGAAGTCTGTGGAGAATCCAGAAGTCAGATCTAACAGTTTAGCCAGCTCATCTATTTTCCTTTGGAAGGAAGAGATAGGGCAAAATTGGATAGCTCCAGAGGGAGATCTAAGTACAGTAGCACAATAAATCCCCTTTGACTGACAGAGCTACCTGATTTCCTTTGGAGAGCCTAAAGAGGGTAGGGGGATACGGAGAGGATGACCGATTGGGACTTAAGCATAGCACTTCAATAGATGGAGGGGAGTTTTCAATCTGTCCCATTAAGACTGTTTGGGGGAGAAAAAGGATTTTAAAGTAAATATAATAGGATATTAGTTTTCTTAATATTTATTCCATAAAATATATAAAGGGAAGAACATTATCCACTCCAGTGTTTTCCTGCTCCTCAACAAATAGTGATCCATTTCTCCTAAGTTTGAAATAGAGATATTTTTTAATGTTACTTTTCTAATTTTAACATAGATTCTAAAGTTGTGGATCTTATAAAGTCACATTCTCTCCAAATGTTCCTCAATACTTCAGATTTTAAATATTTATTACAGAAGAGTTTCTGAAGTGATAAACAGTATTTGTGCAATTATTAATATCATGAGAATTTCTGAAATTCTTATATTTGGGCTATTAAATTATATAAAACTTTTGAAAGGACAAATAAATGCCTTGATTTGCCTGGGGAGCTTATTGATCATGTGAGCGTATAACTTGGAAAGTAGCCTGCTTTTCAATGCCCACTTTCCCTCTTCTACCCAAAATGTATATAATTTTAGATTCCTAACTAAGCAGAAGTTGTTCTTCGGTGTTTTTGTTTAATGTAATGTTGGTGTCTCAAAGGCAGTTACTAATTGTTAGGAAAGAAACGAATCCTTCTCCACTGCCAAACATGAAAGGGAAGGCCGTAAACCTTATAACAATCAAAGAATTTTCTTTTGTCCTTTTTGCAGTCCTCTAGGATTCCAGAAGAGATTCAGATTGCAGCATAGGAAGTTGAAACAAGAGCAGAGCTGGGAAGTCCAGACAAGATTTATCAATTCAGATATTGTGCCTCCCCCCAGTTCAGCATAGTTTGGAATTACTTCCTTATCAAAGCCCAGAGGCCTTTCTGGGAAAGTTGTCAGTGTCTTCCCTGCAGTGGTTCTACTTAACTGTAACTGGAACATCAGTCAGGTTTGGTGGTGGTTGGGGGGGGGGGGGGGGCGTAGGGGAGCTGTGGGGGAGGGGACGGGTTGGAGGTGGTTAGTCAGGACAAGCAGTCACAGAAATGAATAGTTAATAGTTATTGAAAGTCAGAAAATTCCATAGGTTCAAGTATATGTAGTCACAAGTCTCATAAAAGAATGAAATGATAGACAACTTATGCTCACATCTTATAAAAAGTTGTAATAAAATATGATCTGGAGAAACCTAGACTCAATGCCAAGTCTCATATTGTTGATAACATAGAGAGAAGGGCTCTTGTGTCCAAAATGGATCGGTCATGAATTAAAAGCAAATGGAGGTAGTTTTCTTTCATTCTATTTTTAATGCAATCAGCTATCAGGAGCATGATATTATTACAACAGATGGAGTCATTCCACTTTAAGGTAGATGGATATAGAAATTCCTAAATAGATCTGTTTCAGACTCAAATATTTAAGTAGTCAATTACTTAAATAAAACAAACACCAAAAACGAGCTCTACAAATTATCTCTTTCCTGTAAAAGCTATAGCACAAAGAATGTCTTTCCTAGTTCTATGAAAGAACAGTAGAATCACAGATTTGATTGCTTTCTTTCACATGTTATAAAAGTAAAATTAGAAAAAATAGGCTCACTAATACAAGGGAGAAAAATACGATAAAGTAGCAACTTTTAAAAAATCGGATGCATAGTGAAATACATGTAACTGTTGAAATAAGTAGTACTATGAATGAAAAAAAATCATACTTTAGTGAAATCAAGTGATGCCATTTGAAATTTGAAACAAAAAGCTCCTTTTTTCTTAAAAACGTTTTAATGAATTATAAGAAAAGATGAAAACCTAAATCTCAGTGTGTCTAAATTATATCATAAAGATGAAACAGACTGACAGGAAAAACACAAACTTTCCTAATCAATACTCAGAGGTTGGAATCAAATCTAATATCACAGAAATAAACTAAGCTTTATGCCACTGGCTTTCACATACTGCCCTTGCCTCCTCACCAAGCATTCACTCATGTGGGTACCACCCACTATCTTTATGCCTTTTTTTTTTTTCCTTTCAAAAGGTTACTCTTAGAAGAAAACAAGGAAAGGCAGCTTTTCTTAACATAAGCAATTCTATACTTTGTATTTTTGATAGCACCACGGCAGCTAACAAGAAATGGCATTTCCTGAGTGCTTTCTATGTTCCAGGCATCATACCTACTGTTTTACACATATTATGTCCCTTTTGTGTTACTATTTTTATTCCTATTTTATAGGTGAGGAAACTGAAGTTTAGAAAGAAAAGGAAACTTCCTCAAAGTCATGTAACTAGTAAGTGGAGGCCCAGGTCCCAAGATTGGTGGAAACTTATTACCCTTCTCAATTTTCTCTGTCCAGTGATTTTTCTTACCAAGAGTATCTTGATGTTACCTGGGAAGCCATGTGCCACACCCGAGACGATGGGTCCTGACAGGCCCAGCCAACTGTGGCAATGCGTTTCCCCCTGCCATTGATGAAGGTCCTAGCCATGCCTCCAGAGGTTTAAAAAGACATTTTGCCCTGGTGCGCAAGGAAACATTTCCTCACTGTAAGGCAGTACAAGAGGAAGCTCCTTTATTCCCATCTACTTTTCTTTTTGAGGACATTGTGGTATAAGAATAATTCCTCCCCTGCAAGGCAGTACAAAGGAAAGCCTTTTAGTTCCCAACCACTTCTGTCTTTCTAAAGATAACACTGTCTGAGGATGAGAGGCTTATACCACAGGAGTAATCTTTTGATCACAGGGGACAAACATGGCACTTATATGTGGAACTAAAATGAGAGTCTAGGAACTTGAAAGTGTCATTGAGCATCAGAAGAAACTATGATGTCATCAACCTTTGGACCTACTGTTACTTATTTTCATTACAGCGTTCTGTCACCTACAGGCAAATAGATGGAGTTGGTCAGGCCTGCTAAGGCAAACCAAACCAACAAACCCCAACAGAAGCAAAGCGGCACACAGTGTTGGTGCAGATTAAAACTAAGAACTAAACTGTGAATACAGTGAATAATAAAATACCCATTGAAAAATACAGGTGTTTCTTTGCTTTAAATTCATGATTCATATTTCACACAACTTTTTGTTGTTGTCAGTTGCCATTGTATCGTCTTATCTTAAATAGCTGTAAAAGCTATTTGAAAGGATGACCAAGTGTTAGTGACCTATATATTGAAGTTACTCCTCATTACATTATTTAACTGTAGCAGATGTGAAACACCAACTTTCTTGTGTAAAGCTATTCATTATGGATGGGAAGCAAATATAAAAGTTTGAAACCTTTATTAATACAAGAAATGTTGATTTAAATGGAGAGATTCAACCTAAAATGTGTTATATACAAGTTTAATTACTGTGTTAAGTTGAACAATTAGAGACAAATTAATTCAAATATTTTAGTTATAACATTATTGAGATAACTTTTAAAAGATTATATCATTTGATTAGAATAGTTAAATAGTTGAATTATTTGTTACAACAGAAAAGTTCCTTTTTTTAAAAAAATTGTGATGCTCACTCTAGCTGATGTGGCTCAGTTGGTTGAGCTTGGCCCCATAGACAGCCGTTGCTGGTTCAATTCCCCAATCAGGGCATATGCACAGGTTGTGGGCCTGATCCCCAGTAGGGGGCGTGCAGCAGGCTGCCCTTTGATCTCTCTCTCTCTCTAAAAAGAAAGTCTTATTTTAAATAAATCATATGCTTATTTTCAATAAAATTATTATTTTACTCTAAAACAGAAATACCTTTATAATTTACTGTTTGATAGCTAAAATTCATTCTTGATTGATATTTTAACATCTTTTAATATAAGCTTGCTAATAAAGTTTCTAATACAAAAACAGGTTCTACCTGAACTTCTTAAAAAAAAAAAAAAGAAATAAAAGGCTACACAGTTGAAGAGAGGTATTACCTTTTGACATCCTCATATCCATTGTTCTTCCTAAGCTTTTGTTCCCTAGCTCAGGCTGAGAATGGATAATTATATGTAATGGAAGACAGCTGTGATGCACCAAGTGTATTTTTTTCCTTTTTATCTTGTGCTTGAGTGCATAATTCCCTTCCTGCTTTAGCGTTATATAAGGCTCAATTTTCCTATGTTTATTTTATCCTGAATTTTAGTGTGAGGACTTTAACAATCAAAAGCAATCATAGTTTTTCTGTTACCTTTGGATAGTGCCTTAAATTATGGATTAAATTGTAAAATTCTAGTAGTAGACCTTTTTGTCTAAAAGATATTGACATTATATAAAGAAAAGACAATAATATTTTAAACCACACATTATATTCACTCTATTTCTATTTAGCATTGCATTGGATGATATTGTCAGCTTTTGGAGTACTTGGTTTTTCTTTTTGAATTCCAGCCCAGACCTTGACTTTTAAATTTTCTTTTGTCTTTAAGGTCCCTCAGGTTTGTAGTCACATCCTCTATAAAATTTGGCAGTAACCTTATTAGTGAGTCTGCTGCAGTGCCTATTGTAATCCTCTTCTGCTGTGCTCTGGTTCTTCTGGTGCATCACTGGAACAGGAATATAGTCTCTCAGGTCCTGGTGGCTCCACGGCCTCCTTTCCTTGCAGCCTTGATTCTCTCCATGTACCTCATATAGTTGTAATTGGGTAATTAGCCAGGAATGCTGTCGCCTGAGCGAGAGAGTAAGAAATGTCTCATTGAACAAAATCATCTTTCTCTGAACTGATAATTCACTTTTGATATGCTACGACTCTGTCAGCACGGAAACTTTCCTCCCCATCCAGAGTCTAACAAGCTTTTAAGACAAGAATAGACAGAGGTTCTGGTGTTAGTGTCAATTCTAACGCAAATTGGGTTTCCCTGCTGTAGTCTCATTTTCTGCCTGCAGAGCATGCGATCTTAGTAGATGGCAGAAAATATTGTGTTGGAGATTTGATGAATAACAAGATAAGGGATCTTGAAGAAAATTTGTAGCCAATTTATTTCATTTTTAAAACAAGCTAGAAGGCATTTCTGGAAGTCTGAGGAACCCATGGGGCTATTTTGGTTTCAACTCTATTTTGATGCAGCGTGTAAATTTCCGCAGCAAAATGCCCGTCAGTGAAGAAAAATTTCTGTTTCTGGCTATCAGTTGCATCATGATTCCCAAGCAAATAGCTGAGTAAAAGAAAACATCCCATAAAGACTCTACTGCATTCTTGTAATAAATCACAAAAACATTGGTATCAGCTTTCTTAGTCATTCTGCGAGACTATTGTTAAGAATATTTCCAGATGTGTCTTACTGAAGGGAAGGTAATTTTCTTTCACTCACAAGAGAGGTCCTTTCTTTACATTGAAGGGGAAAAAAATCAAACACTTTCTTCATCCTCTGCAGGTGACAAAATTTCAATTTCCTGTATCCTTAGACTGCTAGCATTTTGCTCCTATCCCATGGGGATAAAGAGAGATATAATCATAAGGCTACAAATGCATCTAAGGTACTATAAGTGAAGAAGGCAATTTTCCAGTTTCCTGAAAAGGTAGCTTCATGGAACAATAATCTAAAGAAAAGAAAAAAATGCACAGGAATGGAACTGATTGCTTTGGTTTGTGGTAAAGGAACCATCCCTTGAAATATTCAAGTTAAGAGCAAAGGAATTTTCTTAATGAGGTACTGAATTATTCTCTAGGATAAGCAGAAACTTTAATGGAAATAATGTCCCAATTTGTCAAAATCAATGAAAGACCAAATATTTCCAACAGGAACTGCAACATAGTGGGCGATTTTGTCTCCTTATTCTAATCACATTCTTGGCTGCTGGTAACTGAAGTGCAAAGGATATCTCTGTACAGCATAAAACCTTCCTGTGTAGATTGATGCTATGTGTAGGATCACATTTTGATACCAGTAGAGTTATTTTATGGTACAGTATTATAGACTATATATATTTTTTTGTTTTCCACCATCCCACTTGTCCCAAGAGATACAGTATAAACAAAGCTGTGTATCATTATACACCACAGTTTAAAAACTATGTACATTAAGAGTATGTTCACCAGGGCAAAACAGGAATTATACAGATGAATATTTAATAAACTGTATGAAGAGTTCTCAGGTTCCCAAATATATTTTTAGTCATCTGGATTGCTATGTGAGCTTACACCTCAACAGTGCACCATTGCAAAACATATTCTGTATGTCTATGTAAGATCAGTTTCTTTATGAAAGACAGTATGTGTATATCCAAGGAAATGGTATGGTGGGGTGAGGGTGTAAAGCTGGGTTCTATAATCCATAAATTGGATTTTAAGATTTAGCAGTCCCCGTCTTTCTTGCCTTAGGTGCAGCAACCCTTTTTGGGCAGAGGTGGTCAAAGGAACACCTGTAGAAAATGCTACCCTCTATGTACTTTTTCCTCTTTTTTCACACATGCAAACATTGTTATTAATAAATGGAAAATATTTTTTAAACTTTTCTACAGTTTTTTTGGCAAATGTTTGTATTTAAAATAATTTTATGATACTTTTCTGTCCTTTTTTTCTATTTCTAAATTTAATTATGAGAATTATAATTTTAATGAACATGCAAACAGTATTCATATAAAAACAATGCAAAGAAGATACAGTTGAAATGTGTTTATGTTTCAATTTGGGTAATATTTGGGCCTGTTTAGTGAACATAAAATAGCATTTCTAAGAATTATTTTTGTTATGATTGAATTTTGTTGAAGCCACCTTGATGTATAAAGACATAGATATAAATAGACATAGATACAGACAAAGTGTGTCTACATCTTCTATTTGAAAATCATGTTCAACATCTGAATGTAAAGCTAAATATATTTTATATTGAAATGTTAGCTTGTCAAGCAAGGAATATTGTCATTTTTCCTATCAAACCACAAACAAATCTAATTTGGTGCGACTTGCTAATTTCCTTTAAAAATCAGAATTAATATTGAGTTTCTATTTTTCACAGTAGAACCATTTCCCCAAAATCTTACCCTTAAAATAATTTTCTATTGAAAAACTTTAATTCTATGATCTTCAGAATAAATTTGTGTTGGGTAGTTTCTATTCAACTAGGAAATGCAAACCTGGGGTTATATATTTACACAAATACATTTAACTCAGATACCTTATTGTCCAGTGAGAAGGCTATAAATTTCTGCTGAAATTAACACATAGTTGTTTTACTTATGAAGCATATTAAATGGTTCTCTTTTCATGGCAACTTTTGTTATACCTTGTTTTGAGTGAGTTGGGAAAGTTAGGAAAACATTCTAATGGGGACAATGGGGAAATATTTTGGGCTTTTCTGTTACATGTAAAATGCTGACCAGATGAATGGCCGGTGGAGCAAACAACATAGGGCTAGACATAATGAGTGAGGTTAGCGTGTGATGTGCAAAGTTATGAGGGTCCATAGAAATGTTAAGCAGGAAGAATATCATACACATGTTCCCGTGTCGAAGTTTTTCACAGATGTTCCTATTCTTCAGTATGGGAGTCATTTTGGAGATCTAAGAAGCTAGTAACTACAGATCTATTTTAAATAATTGAGAAAAATGGAGGTCTTCCTGAGAAAACAGAATTGATCCGGGTAATAACTGGTATTACTTGCTTGCAAGCCATAAGGATTATAATACATGGCATGATGTAACCAGAGTAACTGCTGTATCTAAAACCATAATGAAATTCAACCAAAAATTTACTGTTGTGCCTTCTGTTCTTGTGAAAACAACAATTACAGTTTCCATAACTTTGGAACACATAAATCCAATACATATTTTTAGAATGTCTTCTCTGTGCAGAGCACTATTCTAGATTCTGATGAAGAGGACAAGCATAAGACATTCTTCCTGACGTGAAAGGTATTCAGATATTCATGTCAGAAATGCGCACACATCCATAGCTCTGTGTTATGCAAGATGCTATGTGATATGTATGGTAAAAAGATGATTCATTAGGCAGTTAAGTTTGTGTGTGGCCCTTTTGGATTAAAAACAGATCATCAGCTTTATATAACCTCAAAAAGAAAAGAATACAGTGGTGAGAAAAAATTGTGGCATTTTCACCGTAGCAGTGTTGATATTACATTTATAGCAATTTGATAGCAGGTTGTTATTTTTCATTGTTTGTACATTTTGTTTCAATGATTTGTTTTTCCCCTAAGTACTGCACAAAGGAAACTGCTTGATTAATCCAGTTCAAATTCATAAGTGAAATGTGCAGACACATGTATAATCTAAACAGTTAACCATAAGCCACACAAAGCACAAGTGTAGCATCACTGGTACAGCTCAGATAATATATTCTAAAATGAATGAATGCTAATATAAAACGTTGGCAGTCTGTTACAGTAAAGAGATTGTAATCTATTACAAAAACATAGTGTTTAAATAGGAATATTTATCAGATGAGAAAGTAAAACCCCATCTTTCTTTTTTTACCATTGATAATCATAAAGATCGTATAGTTAACATCATGTGGTAGTGAAGTTTATTTTTATGTCTCTTATCATTTTATTTTGTTCTCCCCTTAAAAAGTCTTGTTTTTTCCCTTATTTACTAAGAGAGTAAAATTTGAGGTACAATGTTTTCTAAAAATCTACAAAAAAGATATTTCCTATAAATGTTAAAAATTAAGATGAAATTTTTAAGATAATTTTGCTAAATTATTAAATCCTAAAGTGGTACATTTTATTCAAAATACATCTATTTACTCAAACTAATCTTGAAAAAGAATTTTGAGGTTAATTTAGCTTCTATATAATTAATTTAATAGTTAAGGAATTAATCAATTTTGAACAGTAAGCATTACTGTGTAAAATGTAATATCTTCCTTATTACTTTGGTTCCTGAAAAATATATTTTTGCATGTATATAACGTTGCTTAAAAGTTTATTAAAATTACCAAAGTATAGGGTCTTTCTGCATATTGCTCCCAGGGGATGTGCCATCTGTATTTATATCTGAATCCCCGCAAATTACATTGCTTACACTGGGCAATGAATTTGTTTTCACTTTAATAAATACTGTGGATGCCAGGATTATTTCTTTTGGCTGAGAGCTAGGGAACTGATCATCCAAGGCAAAGAAAAGGGTTCAGGAAAAGGTGAATGGGATTGCTTCATAAGCCATGAAGCCAGTTGTTTGTTGTGTTTGCTTGTTTTTAGGAGAGTGGGACAAATCAGATGGCTTAGCTTAGTTTGGAAGACTGCAAGTTACCGTATTCCTCCCGATGATCCAATTATGTTCCTAAATGAGAGAGAGTGAATTTGTTCCCAATTGAGAGCTAGTCAGTGAATTTGTGAACTACATGAGTAGCACAGGATGTAGCAAGGAGATTATCGGAAGGACCTTATACTGTTATGATAGCAGTAATCTCTTAGCACTGTAGCGTCAACAGGTTGTCATACAATAAATTTTAATTACAGAACATTAAAAGTTATGTTCTTCTCAGCTGAATCAATATGCCATGGATTCTTCCTTCCTATCCCAGATGAGACATTTGTCTAGCTAGCACTTGCCAAAATGATCTTGATGGTTGAAAGACCCTCCCATCCCTCATTCTTTCAACTCCCAGTAGTTGGTCCCGAAACAGCATGCAGTGCAATGATGACTACATTTGGGTATACTATTTTGGCGTATGTCCCTAGCCTACTAACTGCAAGCAGCTGAAATTTAACTGAAAGAACATGGTGGATTGAAACCAAGCATATGAAATTTCAGATTCAAAGAATCCCCTGAAATAAAGAAACTATAAAACAAGTGTAATTTTTGGCCTTACTCCTGCAGTCACTGAGAGGAAATGTTGTCCCGGTAGTAGGGAGACTGCCTCTTCAGATCCCGGATACTCCCCACTCCTGACATTGCCTGCCCGTCAGTGACACCAGGCTATAGTTGACAGTCCCTTTGTGGTGGCCTCCCTTGCTGCCTTGCCATTGCCTCTTATTCTGCATTCACACTGTTTCCTCACACATAGTTTGCCTATTTCCTGATTGGCTGCTGCTTCTTGCACTGAGTCCTAAAAAGTCTAAAGGTTTGTAGTAAAAAGTTCCATTATGGTCTTTATAAAATATAAAATATCAGAGGGTTCTAGTGGATGTTAGATGCTCTTACAGTTCCAAATGGATCATTACATGTTGAGAAGATTAGATAATTATAATCTGTACCACTTTTTAGGTTCTTTGGAAGAATTAAATGAGATATGCCATGTGGGACATTTCCTTGTTCAGAGTAAATGTTCAGTAAATACTTTTCCATAAGTATTACGTTGCTTTTATTGATATTAACCTGGTATAGACCTGGTTAGTTATTTCTTCTGAAAACTGGATCTTTTAGAGACAGTTTAAAGATCCAGTTTTCAGAAGATTAAGATTAGCTTAGGTTTCATTAAGCCAGTGTCTTTAAAGAACAAAGTTGGTCCTTGACATTTCCAAATCAGTGCTTCCTAACTAGCAGGTCTAGAGGAGGGTTAGAAGGAATTTTGGAAAAGCAGTGTATTACAATTCCAAAAGGACATGATTCCCCACACTCTGGTATAAACATTCTCCACCAAACACTATCCTCTGATCATTGCTGAGAAGCCTCTATCTCTCTCAAGTATGTTCAGAGGAAGAAAGAAGCTGGGGACCATATTTATAAGCTGTTTAAACAATATTTTTACTTATTTAAATTTAGTCAGGTTTTCCAGGTGTACAAGTAAGTGACTTCAAAGACTAATCACATAGTCTCACGCTCAGATCCTTGACAAAACTGTTGCTGGACATTTGTTATATTCATTTCCTATTGCTACCTTGAAAATAACCACAATCAGGCAGCTTAAAATGATACACATTGTTTCACACATTATTAACAATGGTTATCCAGGTCAGAAGGATGAGTTAGGTCCTACAAACTGGAATGAAGGTGTTGGTTAGGGCTCTGTTCCTTACTGAAGGTCCTGAAGAACTCACTTCCAGGCTCATTCCGGTTGTTGGCCAAGTTCAGTGCCTTGTGGTTGTGGTAGAGGGAATGAGGTCCCTGTTAATTTGCTGCCTGGGAGTCAGAAGCTGGTCTTTGCTCCTAGAGGTTACCTTTATTCCTTCTCTTGCTTTTCTGGTGGCCCATCCAGCAGGAGCTGCCTAAGATCCTCTCATGAGTAGAGCCTCGATGAGTTCTGTTGTATCTCTCTGATACCGACAGACAACATTCTCTGCATTTAAGGGCACCAATGATTAGATTTGACCCACCTGGATAATCAAGTCTGGTAGTCCTTCCTCATCTGAGGTTTCTCTTTCTGAAATTTCAGTTACCCATTGTCAACTGTGGTCTGAAAATATTAAATGGAAAATTCCAGAAATAAACAATTCATATGTTTTAAATTGTGCACCATTCTCAGTAGAGTGAGAAAATCTTGAGTTGAATTGTTCCATCTTGCTTAGGACATGAATCATCCCTTTGTCCAGTATATTCATTCCGTATGGGCTCCCTGTCCATCAGTCACATAGTAGCCCTCTCGGCTCTCAGATCACCTGTTGTGCTATCACAGTGCTTGTGTTCAAGTAACCCTTGTTGTCAGGTCAGTAGTAGCCTAAGGCTACTTCACGGTGCCTAAGTCATCCACCTCACTTCATCTCATCATGTAGGCAGTGAATCATCTCACATCGTCATCATAAGAGGAGTGTGTGCCATACAATAAGATAATTTGAGCCGAGAAAAATACTTTGATGACAGTGTATTGATATAATCTTTCTGTTTTATTATTAGTTGCTAATATTGTACTGTGCCTAATATATAAATTAAACTTTATCATAGGTATATATGTATAGAAAAAAACATACAACATAGTTTATATAGGATTCATAGCTATCTTCAGTTTCAGGCATTCACTGGGGGTCTTGGAATATATCCCCCACAGATAAAGGGGAACTACTATATACTTTTCCTATCTTAAGATGTATGGCCTCAATTATACCTGCAATGTCCCTTTGCCAGGCAAGGTAATATATTTACAGATTTTAGGAATTAGTCATGGATAACTTTGGAGAGCTATTGTGTCTACCCCACTGGGTTATTCTAAATCCAAATATTCTAAAATGTTAAAGCCTTAGGGAAGCTTTTCCTGTTCTCCCCTTTCACTTGTCCAACAGCTTATATTAAATATCCTAGGATGTCTAAGAAACTTAGAGTCTAGTTGGAAAATGAAATCTATGTTCTCATACTTAGATATAAGGGGCTCAAGAGAGCCACAAAACAGTGTTTGGGACACAAAAGAAATCACAGTTTTTCATGGAGAGAAAATAGATCAAGGAGAGCTTTTCTGCAGCAGCAGCTTTTGAAGTATATCCTGAAGGATAAATAAGGGAAAATTGTTGTTGTTGTTGTTGTCTTAGAGATGACAAAACAAAAAAGCAAAGACATGCTGTATCTAGGATGTGGCCCAGGCCTAGGATTCATGACCATTTGTAATGGAAATGGGACTTTGTATAACCATGTCAGAAGTTAGAACTTTATTCTATAATGAGTCATTGAAGCTTTTAGACTGCAGGATGTAATAGACTAAAAGTCATGTTTTAGAAAGTTAAAGTCTAGTGTGGAAGAATGTGTCGGAGTGTGAGGACCTATTAGTAGGGTGTGTGTGTGTGTGTGTGTGTGTGTGCATGCATGCGCACGCGCCAGGGGGAGAAGGGAATCAGAAGGCAGGAAAGAGCTAGCAGAAGTTATGCAGTTATTAGGTTGAAAAACTGATTGAATGAGGGATTAAAGGTAAATGCTTGGTTCAGATATGACACTTTCTCACCTTGGAAACTGAGGAAGTTGACGTAATTTTCCAAAGATAAAGGCAATGGGAAGAAGAATAGCGTTTCTGAGTGAGAAGATAATGAGTTTGGATTTATACATTTAATGTCCTCATGCAATTTGAGAAGGAAATCGTAGAGTTTTGGGCCAGAAATATGTATTGGAAATTCATCATCATTAATATGATCGGCAGAAGAATGGGTAAGGTCATTGGGTAAAAAACTGAAGAAAAGGAAACCCACAAACTCTTGATGAGACTTGAATAATCCATATGTGAGGAGGCGGTAGCAGAAATTTAATTGGTAAACTCAGTTCCGGTGCAACTGGTGTCTTCCACCTGGGGGCTTCAAAACTAGAGCAGGAAAGTTTGTTCCAATTTATCAACCTCTCTGTTTCCTCCAGTCAATAAGGTCTGAGTATCTAATGGAAAACATAGTGACTGTAGGTAATAACACTGTGCTATATAATTTGATATTTGCTTAGAGAACTAAATGTTTTCACAAAAACAAAAGATACAACATAAATATGTAAGATGATGGATGTGCTCATTAACTAGATGGGGGGAATTCTATCATCATATATACATATATGAAATCATCATGAGGTACACTTTAAAAATCTTAGAGTTTTTATTTGTCAATTATATCTTAACTACAGGCCAGGTGCACAAAATTTGTGCACTTGTTGGGGGTGGGGGTGGGGTGGTGCCTCAGCCTGGCCTGAGTCCTCTCGCAGTCCAGGAGCCCTTGGGGGTTGTCTGCCTGCTAGCTTAGGCCCACTCCCTGCAGGGATCAGGCCCAAGCCTGCAGTTGGACATTTCTCTTGCAGTCCAGGACTCTTCTCTCCTTACTGCCCACCTGTTTGCTGCTCCTTACCACTGGGCTTGCTGCTCCTTAGTGCTGCTGTGGAGGCGGGAGAGGCTCCCACCACTGCAGCTGTGCTCGCCAGCCATGAGCCCAGCTACTAGCTGAGCAGCACTCTCCCTGTGGGAGCACACTGACCACCAGGGGTAGCTCCTGTGTTAAACATCTGTCCACTGGTGGTCAGTGCACATCATAGTGACCAGTTGTTCTGGTTGTTTCGCCATAACGGTTGCTTAGTCTTTTATCATATAGATAAGTCGGGGTGGAAGAACAGACACTGGAGGAGTTTGGGGCTAGGTGGGAAAGTGCCTCCTCCAGGAAGAGGCAGCATTTGATGGAAGAGAGAATCTTCAAGCCATAGATGATAGCCAAAGAGACCACCTTGAGAGTCAGTACCTGGAAATCCTGGCAAGGACTAGAAAGCTACCTGGAGTTGAGCTTAGTTGAAGCCTTCCCATCTGGCATGCAAGCCTCCTGGGATCTGGGTGAGGGAAATTAGAGCAGAATGCTTGGTCCTGGTTCCAGCCAATTCAGTCTGTGCTTCAAGTCACTTATGTTGAAGAATCTTCTTTAAGCTTATTCATTTCTGTGCATTTATTACTATTATTATTTTGTTTTGTTCATCTCCCTTAGTGTCTGGTAAAGATCCTTTAGGGCAGTGGTTCTCAACCTTCTGGCCCTTTAAATATAGTTCCTCATGTTGTGACCCAACCATAAAATTATTTTCGTTGTTACTTCATAACTGTAATGTTGCTACTGTTATGAATCGTAATGTACATATCTGATATGCAGGATGGTCTTAGGCGACCCCTGTGAAAGGGTCGTTCGACCACCAAAGGGGTCGTGACCCACAGGTTGAGAACTGCTGCTTTAGGGGGAAAGAAATCCATCACCTGATTCTCTGAACCAGGAAGAAAGTCTAACCACAGTTAGACCAGAATGGCTAGGGATATCATCAGGTTCTTAAAGCAGTGGTGCTCCACATTTTTCCACTCAAAACATAGCATGAGGTAACAAAAAGTATTATTTCTCTTTTCATCTTTTCCAAAATCCCTGATTTTTTGAAGTCCATTTAAGCAGACTCTACCTTCCTCATTGGTATCGTATACTGAGACCCCCCAGCCCCTCTCCTTTATGCAGTAATAACGTTAACCCCTTATTTATTGTTTTTCTTTCCAACCTGATGTCTGTCACCATCTTGAAGATCTAAACATCTGATGACCCATTCTACTATACACTTTGTCATTTAGTTCCCTGACCTCCATATCTGCAATGATCTTTTTCTTCTACATTTTCTTGGTCCCCATATAAGATCTTATCATCACCAGTAATTGTACTTCTTTTGAAACCTACACTTCAAACTCTCTGCCCTTACATTTAATCCACCAGTAAGACTCTACTTCCAAACACACTTTGACTCCAGCTAATACTGCTCTCTGTGTCTCCTAGGACCATGCTGATGTGTGTTACTTTCTCCGGCACCACCTCAGCTGTCTGTCACTAGTCTCCCTGCCTCCCTACAACCCACCTGAAACCCCTCATGGCACAGAACCGGAGTTCAACAGGTGGTTGTTGAAAGAATGAGTCCTTCATGTATGCTGAGGAAAAGAAAAGTTTGGGATTTTTAAAAGCAGCACCCAGACTATGTTCTGAGATAATAATGGTCACTCTTTGCTAGCCTCTTCATTACTAGTTAAGTTGTAGGAAACTTGGCTTTTAAAATGGACCATACCTATGGATTCCTTTAAACAAAGTGCTTTGTTCACTCACCCCCGCCAATTCCAGTTGCCAATTAAGGATCTGCAGCCACTGGAACTCAGACTCACACCATTTGGTCACACTGTCAGGATGGATCTGTGGCAGTTTAGGTGATGGCATAGTTCATCAAAAGACTGCTTTTAATCCTGGTGAGGGAGGGTCTGGGTCACTGACATGGTGAATGAGGGAACTGTTTTAGAGGTGTGGGGCCTGTATACTTGCTCCTGCTTTCCTCTCGTGTATCCTGTAAGAGGATGAATGTTCCCAGTTCTTCCTTCCAACATTAAGCCACCCATCCTTATCAGAGTGCCAGTCCTAACAGGCTGCCCTCCCTGTTTAATGAAGGCCTGTTTGTAGCCTGAGAAAGGTGGGGTGGAGAGTTAGTCTGGCCAGATCAACAGCTAGGAGCTGGAGGAATCAAATATTTCAATCTCAAATCTTGGCAATACATGCGGAATGTTTCCTGTGTTTTACATGACAGTTGAACATTTTTCAGAATACTGACCTTGAGGCGTTGTAAGATTCTGTAACATCAAAGCTTCCATTTTGTTCAGTACACTATCTTTACTTAATGTAACACAGTTTAGAAAGAAATATGGAATTGAAACAGAAAGGGTCTCTTTAACTGAAGGCCATATGTAAGGTCCTGGCTGAAAGCTTGGATCTTAAAAGAGCATTCCTACTTGGTTTCCCTTTAGTTTCATTGATTATGGATGTGTAACCTTATGCAAATTTCCTCAACTCGCATGTTATTCTAAATTTTAGCATACAACATCACCTGAAGGGCTTGATAAAACAGAGATTGCTGACCACACCCCCTGGGGTTCCTGGTTCAGCAGGTCTGGGATAGGGCTAAGGTTTTGCATTTCTAAAATGTTCCCAAGTGATGTTGATGCTCCTAGTCCAGAAACAGCACTTTGAGAACCACTGCCTTAAGCTCTTTAAGTTCATGAGAATGTCTAGAGCTGACTTCTCAGGGGCTATTGTACAAAAAGGGCCCATTTCAAAACATCAGGTCATACTCAGGAATCAATGGACTTGTTTAACTCTCAAGTTGACCTTTTATGGTTAATTTCCTAAAATTTACAAAAGTTAAATTTTCAAAATTTAAATTTTTAAGGTTTTTTAAATCTGTTGAGTAACCTACTACAGTTGCAGAACTCATTTTCTTATATTTACCCATGTCTAATAGGTAAAACATGGAGCTTGCCTATGCAGCTACAATCTTTTTTATGTACACATTCTCAGTACTTGTCACATTCATTTCCACACATTTGTTACTTAATGATTAGACCACCTATTTGAGGCCTTGAAAAACAGATTTTAAAAGTAGGAATATTGTGTGAATAAATATCATAAATAATATTTATCACCCAAGCTCTTATTAGTGAGCTTGTGTCCTTTTCCCCACTGAGTGCTGGGGTTGGGTCCTTACTATATATATCTTGAGAAAAAAAAATTTTTTGAGACTCACAATGAAGGATGAGTGATTTTTATTTGCGAGGAAATATATCTCTGGATTTCCAAAGTACCACTCCAGTCATAGAAGAAGTGTACTGGGGTTTCAGTGGAGCTAAAAGCAAAGCCATTGTCCAGAGTTTCCTTTCTGAGTTGGAACCAGGTCAGCATCAGGCTAGCAGCAGTCCATTAGTACATTATGGGTGGGGCCCACATGGCCCTGGGCCATGTGGGCCAATACAGGAGAGTATGCCCCAGCAATAGAGTCCCAAGAGCAAAAGAGGAAACAAGCACAAGAGCAATAAGAAAGTGAATTCTTTTGTTCAGGGGATTAAATATCCCAAATTTCACACGTTTCAGTGGCCACGCCCATTCTGGTCAATGGCCTGTTCCCAGATGTGACTGACAGCAAGCACCTTCCCTATGTTACCCCAACATTACTGGGCATGTGTCTGTTCTTCTCCCTGCCCAGCCCCTTCCTCCAGCAATCTGTGGGGACTATCCCTGTGGCTCTCTGGGGAGGGTATAGCTTTAGCTTCCTAGTGAAGCTGCCCAAATGACAGATGCCTATAATATTTGGCCTCTCCTTTGCTCCTTTCCTGTTATTGATAACTAGTTTAATTACAGTGGTATCACAGGTATGAATACAATTGTTTAAAATTTCATTTTCAAATTTAATTAGCTTTTAGTTAATGTTATAATCATTGTTTGAAAAAGTCAAAAACATAATTTCAGATGGGATTTTTTTTTAAAAAAATCAAGGCTGAATTTAGAAGTGACTCTTTAGAACTAGAGAAAACTATGGTGATAATTTTCAAATGTCTGTCATCTTTTATAGATTCCACGGATGATCCAAAATGTAAAATATATTTTGGTTAAGTGCAAAGTATTCATTTAATTGTATGAAATTTAATTTTTAAAAACAAATTAAATGCTAATTTTCCAGTGTGCACGAAACATAAAATATATCAAAGGAGTTTGGATAATTTATTTTACTTTATTAAGTTGGCCTATACCTAAAGGTCAGGGCACATAGGTAAGATATAAACTTTATGAGACATAGCTGGGGCTCTTGCTCTTGCAATCATTGGGTCTACACTAACTGTTGGGAGAATTAACTGCATGCCCTTACAATGTTTGGATTACCTTGAAAAATTCAGTGACCTTTATATTTATGATACTATATTTTATCTCCCAAGATGACATCCTTGTAATAAGCATTGGAAAGTTATTTGGCTTTCTATGGCTTCTATATTCTCCTGGTGACATGTTTATTCACTTTGTTTATGTGTTTGTTCTTGGCCTTTCCCCCTGGATTGTTTTATACTTTTTTTTTTTTTTTTTTTGCTAGGGTGTGATATTTAATATTGGTTAAATATACTTCTCAAGTTTAGGTAAAGTTTTTATTTTTCATATAAAACATTTACAATAACTTCTGGAAATGGTAATCCATATTTCCTGTTCAAAACCCATTTCTAATGTTCAAAACCATAGAGGAATTCCAACCATTATATAGATTGTTTAGAAAATAGGTCTTCCTCTTAGAATGTAATTTGCTACCCATGAAATTTAAAAAAAAGTTCTGGTAGTGAATCATTTCTGAATACTCCCTGGGAACTAGCTATATTTTAACTTTTAAATGTTTTCCCTTCTTGAAATAATAAAAACAACATGTAAAAGTAATTTTTGATCTGGGTGAAGTTTCTAGGTTTCATTTCCTTTAGTATTTAAAAAGGGAAAAAAGGATTCTGCTACGTTCTCATCATTTTATATTGAGTGGGTGAGCAGTTTGTGATACTTTGAATTTCTTTTGCAGTAGTTCTTTGTTCATATTGGGATGTTTATTTAAATAGAAATTTTTGTTCTCCTTAATGATATTTAAAATACACTTTTCTTTGCCCTAGCTGGTGTGGGCTCAGTGAATAGAGCATCTGCCTGCAGACTGAAGCGCTCTGGGTTAGATTCTGGTCAGGGGCACAGGCCTGGGTTGCAGAGCCGATTCCCAGTTGGGTGCGTGCAGGAGGCAGCCGATCAATGACTCTCTCTCATTATTGATGTTTCTATCTGTTTCTTCCTCTCCCTTCCTCTCTGAAATCAATTATATATATATATATATATATATATATATATATATATATATATATATACTTTCCTTCCTTATTGTACTCTCGTCAATGGCCTAGCTTTAAAAGTTTAGCTTAAAGTAATGCTAGTTGTAGTAGCAATTATACTGCCTGAAGCCAGAGAAGAGAATATTACAGACATAATATGGAAAGCATAGTTATCTGAGTCATTTTAACTTTGAGGTACCATATAATTTAAGTAATTATGGTGTAAAACATTAATGAAAAAACTCACATTGCCTGGCAGTGCAGAGGCATGCCACTTATTTAAGGCACATTAGCTACCCAAGCCATTCTCTCACGTGGCAGCATTAGCAAATTTGCCTTGGTGAATTTATGGTTCCCAGGTTCTACCTGACATTGTAGGCTCGGAAACTTGGTTTGTCAGTACTCCAAGAGTAGATCTATTTCTTAGAGTAGACTCACATTAGTCAAGCTCAGGGAGACATAAACCAGAATGCTAATTTGAACACTTGTTTTCTTCAAACACCAAATATTCTCTCAATG
The DNA here is from genome assembly GCF_964212035.1 of Myotis nattereri. NCBI lineage: Eukaryota > Metazoa > Chordata > Mammalia > Chiroptera > Vespertilionidae > Myotis > Myotis nattereri. The sequence continues at coordinate 97,254,640 of NC_138077.1, forward strand.
GTCATATTAACAAGACATACTCACTTTGAGGTGCTGCTGGGTGAGCATGAAATCAGAGAAAGTGTTCAAGGTATGATTCAAAGGTTTAGTGACATCAGGCTTAATAAACCTAAGGATATCATCTTCACATTTGGGGCTCTATGTGTTCTCTGGACTAGATAAATCATAGTTTTGTGTATTGGCACCATGCTCAATGGACAGCGGTTGGATGTTTAATTCCAAACAATCTTCTGTTTTATGGCCCTCTTTTTGTCTGTTCTTTTGCTGATCAGTTTCCATTCTTTCTAGTTAAAAACCTTCTTTTTTAGATATGCTATATCATTTTATCAGAGTGTAAACAGATGTTGATGCCCTGGGAAATATCTCTTCCATTTGACAAAGGCATTTAAAAATGTTTAATATTTTGTCAAACTATAGAAGTTAGTTGAAATATGAGAAAAGGATCTATAATTTTCACTGTATTTTTATTAAACAAGCCCCTACATTAAAACTGTATACAATTTCCAACATGTATACAACCTTGGAAAAATTTTAATAGTTGCCTTAAAATATTTACTTAGAGTTGTAAAGTGCATTTCTAATTTTTATTTTTAGTTAAGAGAATTCATTGCTTATATCTGGGTATAAAAGTAAAACTGGTGTATGCTCTTCCAAGAAAAATCATAGAATACAGAAACGAATAAAGAAGAAAGTGGAATTCATCTATAATTCTGCTGCATATAGAGAGACACTCTTCTCATTTGGCTTATAGATGTTGTAACACAAAAATATATTCCGTGACTATGAAGTGATTACATTAGTGACATCCCTTCAGAGAAAAAGAATTAATAGGATATATATATATATAATATTAAAAAAAGGGTATTGTAGAGACATAATTATTTTAAGGAATTGGCTAACATGATTATTGTGGCTGGCAGGTCTGAAAATCTTAAGACATGCCCACAGGCTGGAGGCCCAGCGAAGAGTTGATATTTTAGTCTTAAGTCCAAAACAGTCTGGAGACAGAATTCCTTTTTGCTCTGTGGGTGTGTATGCAATCATGCGCACGTGCACGTGCAGGCACATGCTGTTCACCTGCGCTTCTCAGCTTTTCTCTTAAACTATTCTACTGATTGGATGAAGCCCATCCATACTATGGCTAGTATTCTGCTTTACTTAAAGTGTACTAATTAAAATGTTAATCACATCTAAAAATATATGTATAGTAACATCTAGATTGATATTTTACTAAACAACTATGTACCATTGCGTAGCCACGTTGATATATAAAATTAACCATGATAGGGATATTATATATGTTATATTTATGTGTAATATGAAAGGGATTTTATATGTGTGTATATATACATACATACATACATATACACGCACTAGAGGCCCGGTGCACGACATTCGTGCACTTGGGGGGAGGGGGTGCCCTCAGGCCAGCCTGCGCCCTCTCGCAGTCCCAGTCCAGGAGCCCTCTGTGGATGTCCAGATGACAGCTTAGGCTGGTTCCCCATGGGGAGCAGGTCTAAACTGTCAGTCAGACATCCTTCATGCTGCCGCGGAGGCAGGAGAGTCTCCCACCACTGCTTCTGTGCTCACCAGCCCTGAGCCCAGCTTCTGGATGAACAGCACTCCCCCAGTGGGAGTGCACTGACCACCAGGGGCCAGCTCCTGCATTGAGCGTCTTCCTCCTGGTGGTCAGTGACATCATAGCGACTGGTCATTCCTCGTTTGGCTGATTTGCATATTAGCCTTCTATTATATTACTAGAGGCCCGGTGCATGAAATTCGTGCACCAGGAGGTGGGGGTTCCCTCAGCTCAGCCTGCCCCTCTCACAATCTGGGAGCCCTCAGTGGATATTCTACTGATGACCACAGTCTGGCAGCAGAGGCTTGGTGGAGGCGTCCCGTGTGTGTGTGTGTGTGTGTGTGTGTGTGTCTGTCTGCTAGGGCCTGCCCCCAGCCGCGCCATGTGGGCTCGAAGCAGTTGCCGTGTGTGTGTGTGTGTGTGTGTGTGTGTGTGTGTCCACTGGGGGTCTGCCCCCAGCCACATTGGAGGTTCAGAGCAGGCACTGTGTGTGTGTGTGTGTGTGTGTGTGTGTGCTGAGGGCCTGCCCCCAGCCACACCATGGAGACTTTGAGCAGGAGCCCCTCTGTGTTGATCTCTCAGGCTCCTGGCCTCCACTGCATGTTGTACTCTCTCTTGAGCTATGGCCAGGATGGGGGTGCTGCTTGCAAGCCAGGCTTTCCTGCTCCCGGATTGCCATGGCGACCGGGGAGCAGGCCCAGCTTGGAGCTGCCCACAGGCCCAGCTTGCTCTCCTGCTCCCCGATCCCCATGGCGACTGGGGAGCAGGCCCAGCTGGGGGATGCCCGCAGGCTGGGCTTTCCTGCTCCCATATCAGGCCCAGCTTGGGGCTGCCCGCAGGCCAGGCTTGCTTTCCTGCTCCCGGATCAGGCCCAGCTGGGGGCTGTCCGCAGGCTGGGCTTGCTTTCCTGCTCCTGGATCAGGCCCAGCTGGGGGCTGCCTACAGGCCGCACTTTTCTACTTACTGATGGCTGAATCACCACAGCGACCCGGGGCTCAGGTGGCACACAGGGGTCCCGGCTGGGGGCGGGGCTTATGCATCGCTGCCCAGGGCTGCACATGGGGCCCGGATAGCAGCTCGCGCTGTTCCGCCGTGCCTGTAGTATAGGATAGAGGCCTGGTTCATGGGTGGGGGCCAGCTGGTTTGCCCTGAAAGTGTCCTGGATCAGGGTGGGGGTCCCGCTTGGGTGCCTGGCCAGCCTGGATGATGGGCTGAAGGCTGTTTGCAGCTGGTTACACCCCCTTCAGGGTGGGGGTCCCCACTGTGGTTCCTGGCCAGTCTGGGTGAGGTCCTGAGAGCCGTTTTCAGGCTGGAGGGCAACTTAAGCTCCCAGCCTCTCCTTTTTTTCTTTTTTTTTTTTTTTAATTCTGTGATTTATTTACCTTCTATAGCTGTCACTGGAACTGAGAGCTGGCTCCAACTCTGAGGGCTGAAAGCAGGTTTCTGGATCTGTTTGGCTTCTATAATTGAAACTCTGTTGCCATCACTGCAGCTCTAAGCTCTGAGGCCAAAGCTGGCTGAAAGCAGGTCTCTGGAGCTTGTTTGGCTTCTATAATTGCAACATAGTTGCTTAGAGTGCAGCTCAGAGCTGGGGAGGCGGGGAACCTTGGCTTTCTCCGTCACTGGAGCAAGCAAGCCTCCTGTTCGCTTCAGCTGCATGGCTGCCGGCCGCCATCTTGGTTGGCAGTTAATTTGTATATCCTGCTGATTAGCCAATGGGAAGGGTGTTGGGGTTATGGACAATTTGCATGTTTCTCTTTTATTAGATAGGATAGGGTATATCCACACAATTTACACACATACTATATATATGTGTGTATGTTTGTGTGAGTGTGTATGCGATGTTCCCTACTTTCCTTGTTTTCAGTGCATGTAATTTTTACTTAACTTACTCCCTCTCCTCCCTTTCCACTCCTTCCCTCCTGTCATTTCCCCTCCACTCTTTCCTTTCCATTCTGCTTCTCTCCCCTTCCCAGCTCTTCAACCACTCATGTAACTGATGATTCCCAGCACACCCTTCTAAAGTGCAGATTCAATTGTGCCATATGCCTACTATCATCTTCACTTGAACGTTCTACAATCAGTGCAAAAATATTTCTGAAATTGAATTTATTATTCCTTCAAATCTTCTTCCTTTTTTTTTTCTTGTCTCAATGAATACAGTTGGCCAAGTATTTTTTTTTTTTATCTCCCCTTCTTTTTTCCTATTCTATTCTCACTCAGTGGCCATCATGAATAGAATCTATTGACCTAATACCTCACAATTCATCCTCACTACTGGTCATTTCTTAACTGTGCCTTTGCTTATAGTCACCCATCCTTTTTAAATTGTTTTCCACATTACCATTGTAAGATATATATTTGATACGCAAATACAATCTTCTCATTTCCTTCCTAAAAATCCTTTCACAGGGTCCTTATTGCCTTCAGAGTAAAATCAAAATTTCTTAGCCTATTATCTATAATCTTTTGTGATTTGATCCTGGCCTAACTCCCTTCTCTCATTTGTAGACACTTTCCTTATCATTCCTAAAATAGCAGGGCATAGACTGGTGATGATAAATAATTGCACAATGGGCAAGCATTGGTATTTTTAATAAAAATTACAATAAGGAAGAATAAAATCATCATGCCAACCACACTTTACCCCTAATTTTTGGTTCATGACACTTTAATATTATCTGAATTGCTAGTCACTAAAAGTATTATTTAATAAGAGTTGTCATATTCCAGAAAGTAGAATTGACATTATCATACGGAAGACAAATGTTATAATTATAAAGATTCTTGCTTAATTGGCATCAGATATATTTCAGATGCTTAAAGTACTCCTTCCCACAAATCATTTTTGCACTTCTACTTAGCACGTATTAAATTGCTGTGGTTAATTATAAATGTTCTATAATGCTAAATGAGATTCTTAAATGGCTTTAGGGATTGATAGAAACCATTAAAAATGAATGCATACTAGAAGTTACGTTTCATTTCCTAGGAACTAATTCTAAATTAAAACATGGTTAAAATTTCTGGGAAACTATACACATTGTTTAATGTGTTGTTTAAATTTATAGTATATGGAGAGATTATTATTCATAACCTTATTGATAAGTAGCATAAGTACCTTATAATTGTGGCTTATAATATATACAGTATATTATGCTAAAAATTACTAAATATTTAGTATTTTTTAATTAAAAAATCAGTGTGCTGGTTGATGGTCTATGCATTATTGTGGTGTAAATGAGAATTAATTCTTCATTTGAAATCTCAACAAGGCTGTCTTACCTTCTTAAAATTGTTATCCATGTTTTGTTTTTAAATAATTCTATTAACTTTTTGTAGCTTTCACATTTTACATTGTTGAGGATTAATCAATCATGGTTTATAATACTGATGTGCAGTTTGTGATCAGGAGACCTTAAGGTCCCTGACTTACCCAAATTCCAGTCCTTATTCTCTTATTTCTAGAACAAACGAAATTAGACTTTCTTGATGATATCATAATTAAGCTATCTGACATGCATTTTTAAAACATAATTTTAATGTTTTTAAAATAATTTGAAATATATATATATATATATATATATATATATATATATATATATATGCCTAATATGCAAATTGTCCTTTTGGGAGTTTGACCAGGATACCGGGAGTTCGATTGCTCACTATGACATGCGCTTAACACCAGGGGGTGGCATGGAACAAAGGAAGGCCCTTGCCGGCAGCCTGCAGCCAGGGAAGGGAGGCCCCGGCTGGCCAGCAGCCAGAAGGCCCTGATTGGCCCTGATCACTGGCCAGGCCTAGGGACCCTATCTGTGCACCGGGCCTCTATGAAAGAGTAAACAGTAATACAGTTTGTTATCCCTCAGTGAGGTGTTTTCCAGGCCAGAAATGGATTTTGCAGAGACAGACACATTCTATGTTAAGCTTTTAGAATCTTTTGTGATTGTACTATGTACCTAATAGTTTATATTGAACAATTAGAAGGACGAAAAGAAAGCTATGTGGAGGAAATAACAGATATGATTTACTGCCTGATCCTAAGAAACAGCACTTCTACCTGAAACCTGTGTGCTGTGCTGCCATCATTGCTTATGTCTTCCTTTTCTGCTGTTTGCTCATTACTTGCACTGTTCTTTTCATTGCCCTTCTCCACATAGGACTTCCTTACACCCTCTTGGTTCCCTAAATCCAGGAAGATTTTGTTTTGTTCTGTATCACATATATGCTTCAATATTCTTCTTATGACTTGAATTCCTGTGCAGCAGCAAGAGTTGAGAAAGAATGAGCTCTTATTTTGTTACTTTTTTCTTGTGTTATAGCCATTACCTTCAGTTTGACTGCTTCATATCTCTTCAGTCTTTTTTCATTAAACTTACCTGCTTTCACATTTAACATTAAAATTTACTAACATATATTAAAGTATAGATTGATATTGAAGCTTCTGTTTCAAAAATATATTGTCATACTTTGAAATAAAGCTTATCAACCCATATTTGAAATTATGATTTTTTCAGCCAAAGTCGATGCCCAATGTTACTCAAAAAGGAAATTAAAAGTGTGTGTGTGTGTGTGTGTGTGTGTGTGTGTGTGTGTGTGGTGTATCTGTTTGCGGGTCTATTATGATATATGAGAGTGATTGAAAACAAGAGCATGAAGGGCCTACTTAAAGATCTGTAAGCCTCATCTGTCTTAAAGTTATTTGTAAACCAGGAATTAAATGGTAAGTGTAGGTGTTATTCATAGAAGGATGCTTTGAACCTCCCCTCAAGTCCTTTTTCTCTTAACAACTTATGTACCTGCTCTTGGAAAGTATACTGACATTGGCTTGAAAAGAAGATTTTATGAGAGATTTAAATTATTTTTTAAATTATACATAAGTAACACTCTGGGATATTGATTTTCTACTTTATGTATTTGTTGGTATTCAATAATAACTCCAAATCATCCAAAAGATAGTAACTTTTGCTTTGAGCACTCTCAAAAGAGAGTTAAATAAAATAACTTCCACTAGGCCAAAGATTTGAAGTGCAGTCTTTCCTTGAAGGTGCTTTATTATTATTATTGTTGTTGTTGTTGTTGTTGTTGTTATATTACTAGTGGCCCAGCGCATCGATTTGTGTACATTGAAAGGAAACCAGTTTCAGGGCCAACAACAACATAACCTGTGGCCAAAGATGGAATTGCTTGGCCCTGTGAGGAATCGGGCTCCGTCCTCTCTGGTTCTGGTGTGTGTCACCCGAGAACTGCTGCTGCCAAGTCACTGCAGCTTGGCAGCTCCTACGTTGAGCGTCTGCCCCCTGGTGGTCAGTGTGCTTCATATGTACCGACCAGTTGGATGGTGGGATGGTGGAGCAGTTGGATGGTCACTTAGCCTTTTTTATATATAGATTAGAGGCCCGGTGCACAAAAATTTGTGCACTCGGAGGGGGGGTTCCCTCAGCCCGGCCTGTGCCCCCTTGCAGTCTGGAACCCCTCGGGGGATGTCCACCTGCTGGCTTAGGCCCGCTCCCCAGGGTATCAGGCCTAAGCTGGCAGTCAGACAACCCTCTGGCAGCCCAGGAGCCCTCGGAGGATGTCCACTTGCCAGTGGGGACCAGGCCTAAGCTGTAGTCGGACATCCTTAGTGCTGCTGAGGAGGCGGGAGAGGCTCCTGCCATCACTGTTGTGCTGGCAGCTGGCAGCCTGGCTTTTGGTTGAGCAGAGCTCCCCCTGTGGTAGCGCACTACCACCAGGGGGCAGCTCCTGCATTGAGCGTATGCCCCCTGGTGGTCAGTGTGTGTCATAGTGACCAGTGATTCCCAGTAGTTCTGCTGTTAGGGTCAATTTGCATATTACCCTTTTATTATATAGGATAGATGCCTGGTGCATGGGTGGGGGCTGGCTGGTTTGCTCTGGAGGGTGTCCTGGATCAGCTGGGATGATGGTGTCTGGCCAGCCTGGGTGAGGGGCTGAGGGCCGTTTTCAGACTAGCCACACCCCCTTCAGTGTGGAGGGTCTTGCTGGGGAGCCTGGCCAGTCCTGGTGAGGGGCTGATGGCTGTTTGCAGGTGGGCCAAGCCCCCCAGCGGGGACCCTCACCCTATGAGTGTGTGGCCATCCTGGGTGAGGGGCTGATGGCTGTTTGCAGGCTGGCCATGGCCCCCCACCACCCAAGCTCCCAGTGGAGGCTGGCTGGAAGCAGGTATCTGGGATTTATTTGTCTTCTATGATTGAAACTTTGTTGCCTTTAGCAGAGGCCACAGCCAGCCAGGGCAGGTGGGAAGCTTGGCTTCCTCCATCGCTGGGGCAACCAAGCCTCCTGCTTGCTCCAGCTCCATGGCTGCCGGTCGCCATCTTGGTTGGGTTAATTTGCATATAGTTGCTCTGATTGTCTGGTGGGCATGACTTGGGCATAGCACAGGTACAGTCAATTTGCATGTTTCTCTTTTATTAGATTAGATATTTAAAAAGGCGGATGTGTTTTTAAAAGATAATGCCTATGGTAAATAAAGTATGTAGTCATGGAACGTTGAAATAAAGTCTATGAATAAAAAGGCACACTGAGAAAGTTCAAGAGTAGGGAAAACAAAACAGTTCTTTTTGGTTTGTTTTGTTCCTAACATAGGTGGAAAGGGAAACAGGTATATTAAAATTACAGGTGAAGGTTTCTGTCTGTCAAAATAGTTAACACTTGCCTCTTTCTTCCTGATCCAAAGCAGTTTTTTCTTTCATTTGGCTTGAGTATGTGTTTAGTTGTCTGTCGTATAGAGGCAACACATCATCAGGGCCATGCCAGTGCTGAGATGGCTGGGATCACCCAGTATGTCCACCAGCTGGGATGAGTGTCAATAGTAGTAATGAGTTTCCAAAGGCTTGGTTATCTTTGATCTGTCATCTAGGTGTGGCTCCCCAATAATATATGTTTTGGACAATCCTCTAGCATCTGTAGAGTGCCTGGCGCCCTCAAAGTTTTCAGTAGCATCAGCTCCAGCTGGTTTCAGTAAGACTTCTTTCCCACCAGGAAACTCCTCCAAAAATCTGGTCAAATCGTGTACACCTTGTGGTGCAGGATCAGCCAGGTGCCCTTGCTGTGGTTGTGCTTCTGGAGCTTTTCCAGGGTGTAGTCCTTGATGGCCATGGCTGAAGGCTCAGCCCTTTCTGAAGGCGGTGAGCTTCAGGCTTTGCAGACACCAGCCCAGCCGGGGTTGGGGGGTGGCGAGGGCACAGTGCATCTCAATGAGCCATGGCCCCTGCATTCTCCATGTCTGGCCCAGCGCCTGGGGTAGGGCGACTAGTGCCACAGAAGGTAAAGGTCCTTTAAAAATGAACCATTTTTCACATATAGTTTTAATATAACATGATATACTGACGTAAGGGATAAACTGGGATTCAAGAGACCTTGGATTCTGCCAAAGTTTCTAATGAACATGTGTTTGCGGGAACATTGCCTATGCATTCTTACAAGTAAGTGAAGGGAGTTGGTTAAGATCTCTTAAAGCTATGTAATTGTAGAGCATTGCTGTACTGAACTCCACTGAACTGCTGACTCAACCCTCATACTGGAAGATCTAAAAGACACTCAGCTTACTTTGTCCAAAACAAACACCTAGAGACTGCCTCACTCCCAGCCTTCCCAGCTCTGTAAATAGAAATTCCACCTTCTAATTGCTCAAGTTCTGTGCAATAAAGTCATCCTTGACTTCTCTCTTCCTTTGTACACCCCATCCAGGCCAGCAGCAAATCCTGTCGTCCCCTCCTTCACATGTGTCCTGTTTTACCATCACCATGATGGTGACTGACTGAGCCACTGTTGTCTTTACCTGAATTTTGCAGCCACCATCTGAGCGGGCTCCTGCTTCCATTTCTGTTCAATTCCCACACCCCCACTTCTTCTCAAGGCAGCTAGAGTGATCCATTTAAAATAGAAACCACTTCAAGTTCTGCTCTAAACTCTTGGAGATTTTCAGTCACTTTGTGTTAAAGTCAAGGTCTTCACAAGGACTATACACCTGACATTTACCTTAGTCTCCCTTGAACCTTGATTTTCGTGCTAAGCTCTCTTTTCTCCAGGCTCTCAGGACATCTTCAGCCTGGACAGTCCTGACCCCAGAGGCCCACTCGGTTAACTCTCATATTTCCTTTTTGTCTGTTCTGCCCAAATTCATGAAGACAGACTTCCCTGATTATCTGTATAACAGAGCAACCCACACTGCTACCCTATACTCTCTGAAACCTTAACCCTACTTCAGTTTTTCTACTTAGCACTCATCACCATGAGGGCAAGGACCCCATCATCTTTGGTCACTGCTTTATTCTCAGGACCTAGAACAAATGTAGTTGAATGAATGATTGATTGAATGGAAATATTTTCTGCCGACATTATGTGATAACTCTTTAAAATTGTGTATGTTTACAGTTGGGATAAATAAATGAAATAAATAAATCTCTCCTTTTCATTTAAAACCACTAATAGGCCAGCTAGACTCACACATTTATGTGATTATTCAGAAAACATAAAATCTATGGTGCTATAGTTCATTTGCAGAAAACTAACAAGGTTCTTAGTATTCAAAATGCACAACTTGGTTTTCTGTTGTTTTTTTGACAAATAAAAATGAAAAACATCAGAAGGCTGCTTAATTGCCTGGTAATCTTTATAATTTTTTCAGGTTGCCCTTTTTTTCCAAATATATTGTTGTTACACAAACAGAACAATTGTATATATTTACAAATAAAGTGTAATGCATTCAATTAACTTTTTTTTTTCTTAAAAGCACAATTCACTGCTAATGAACAGTGAAGAACTTCTAGACCAAAATAAATTGGCCTAATTTTATTTTCCTCTTTAAGTTAATGTGTGGCCTTAGAGAAGTTTCATGTCCTTACCAAGGCAGGGCCCTTATCTTTAAAATAGGTGTAATAATGAGTATAATAATACCACTTTTGCTTGCCTAACTGGGTTGTTTAGGTTAATAAGATAATGACTGTTTAGAACTTTGAAGTCCTTGGGAGGAAGGTGTTATTAATATGAGAAGAGGAATCTTACATTTTTTTTTGATATTTATAATTATTTTGGAAAAGTGCCCTATCTAGATATTTTGCCGTAGCTTCTCTGACAGCTCCATGGAAGCATGTTTGTCTTCCTGGGACAATTATTTTGAGGTACAGCTTCAGGTACTCCACATGTTGACACAGTTCATCTCTAAGATCTACCAGCTTGACATGTGAGTTCTGTAGCATAACTATTAAAAGGAAACACACTATAGCCTGAGACATTTCTGGCACCTGTTATGGACGATACACATTTGCCAAACTGCAGTTTTCTATTAAAGTAATTTGAAACTCTTTAGAAGTACCTGTCCAAGGTAAAACTTGGTTTCTTAAGAAGTTATATTCCATCCTCTATGATGTCTTTTAGTCAAGATAATGTCTCAAGAGGGATATCTCTAAAAATCTAAGAGGATTTCCCCTTCTCTCTCTCTCTCTTTTTTCTTACTCATTTCATTTTTCAGCCTGGAGCCTAGATTTGATTAATCGATTTTCCTGTTCTGTTTGAGGATTGTTTTTATTAATGCACTTTTCAAGCCGAGACGCAGCATTATCGCCTTCTCCATCACTGTACTAAGTGTGGAGATCTGAGCAGGCCAGCTGTAGCAGCTGTGTTTCCCCTTGGATCTCAAGCTAAAAACTTTCATCTCCTTTGCTGTCTCAGCTGCTGGGCTGAGGCTATGGCCTTCCCATAACTCAAACCAGTTTCAAAGCAGTGTAAGTAACCTCTTTGGAATGCTTTTGGAAAACCACAGAAAGGTTCTTTAAAAGTACACCACTTATATACTTTTAAATGAATGTTTCCATTTTAAGGTAATAACAGCATAATGTCAGGAGTCAATGCATGGTATTTAACCACACTATGGGCATAGTGTAGGCTTGTCTAGATAGACCAATGAAAAAAAAAAAAGGAACAAAAGTTAAGAATTGGAATCTAAAATGATCTCATAGTTGTGGAATCTATGAATCAAATATTATATTTTCCAAAATTCTGTTTATAACCATTTTCTATAGGTTTAAAGACTTTGCTTTTTTCTTATCTTAAAGATTATGCAAAAAGATGCCATTATCAAAATGAAAATCGCATTGGCTGCTTTCACATTTCAGACTGGACTTGGTTTACTTGGGGGTGGGCAGGATCAAATTTGCATGCCTTTTCATAACAATGTGTTATATTAAATCATCAAGGCAGTAAACATGACTGATGAGCTATGCATTTAAAGGTCATTTTAGTGAAATTTGACATGTACCCCCCTCCAAGGCTGGACAAGAAGAAAAGCTTTTAGTTTTCAGATCTGTCTAGACTTCCTTCATGGAGGCAGTTGTCACTCTAAACCTCACTTGTTCTGACTTTGTGGTGACTTAACTAAAGAGGACTCCTTGATGCAGCTTGCTTGAAATCACAAACAAGATTACAAATTGGATTTTACATTTATATCTTTCTTGCTGTCTCCCCAGTGTTTAGTGGCAGGAAGAAGTCTCATCCTCAGGCGTTGGTAGAGGAAAGGACATCTTTGGGGCTAATTTAAAAGCCTAGTTGATGTTATATAAAAACAAGCCAAATTCCAATATTTCAGAGTCTCCAAGGGCCACCTTTACAAACCAGCCACGTAGAGCACACTATCCGCAGCCCAGGAAAAATAATGTACTCGCCTTAACAATTCTGAACACATTGTTTTTTTTTAGTGATTTACTGCATGGATTTTAAAGCTTTTCTTCTTAATCACTTGTATTACCTTATCTGGAAAGGCAGCTTATTGCAGTCTTCCCGAGCGACTGCCTGTGCTACTGGGGGATTAAACCATGTAGACATGCTATCACTTTCCCCTCTGGAGGCTCCCCTGACATTGTGGGCATTATGCGTAGCTTCTAGTGACCTATTCTTGAACCTGTGCCTTTCAAAGCCAGCGTTTGTTTTTGTAGTATTTAGAGTGGCCTTCTTTAAAAAAATTCTACATGCTTCATGAAAGTATTTTCTATCAGGTAGTGAATTCCTTTCCAATAAACATTTTTTTTTCTTTACAAATATGTATATATGTATATTTGTATATGTACCTACGCATGCACATATATTACACATACTGAAGGATACACCCATAAAGGACAATGGAAATATAATGTAAGGTATAAATGTGAGCGACATGTAATTTTAAGTTTTATAGTAGCCACATTAAAAACAGAGAAAGGTAAAATGAATATCATTAATATATTTAATATCCAAAATACTAGCATTTTAAGGTATAATTAATATAAAAATTATTAATGAGATCTACATTATTTTTCCATGCTGTTTTCATAATCCATGTGAATTTTATACTTACAGCACATTTTAATTTGTAGTAGTTAATTCTCATAGATAGTGGTTACCATTTAGACAGTGCAAGTATGCATATATACTACAAAATTATTTTGAAACTAGAGGCCCGATGCATGAAATTCATGCAAGGGGCTCAGCCCTCACAGCCCTGGCTGCCTTGGCCCTTGCAGCCGCAGCTGCTTTGGCCCTCGCAGCCCCAGCTTTGTCTGGAAGCTTGTCCGGATGGTCATTCTTCTGTTTGGTCTAATTAGCATATTAGCTTTTTATTATATAGGATAAGTCCTTAGATAGAGTTTCAGAAGTCTAACCAAATCCAATTTGCCCACTTTTTCTGTTCAAACCTCTTCCAAGTGTAACTTATGTTTAATCAAGTATTATTTTATTTTAACAGAATTACTTTACATGTATATCTTTTAAAATAGTATTGAAGGAGAGATTAGACAAAGAACATTATGCATATATGCATAGCTCATAGACACAGGCAACAAACAGTGTGGTGAAGGTGGTGGTGAGGGATGGTCTGGGTGGAACTACGGGACATCTGTAAAAATGTCAAAAAAAAAAAAAAGTACATACTCTTATTTGGTGGTGCACTTAACCCTGCACCCTCCGTTTTCCAGAGACTGGTTTGGAGGAATTTTAAGGCATTGCCCATACCCACATGGAAGCTGGATTCTTTAATTATTAAACCAGGAGACCATCCTAACTTTCATATTATTCAGTGAGTGTATGTTTTCTTGAATTCCTTCAAAATACATGGGAAAAACTTACATTTAAAATACTTTAAATATTAGAGTCTTACTTTAAACTCGTATTTTGTGATACTTATACTGAGAACTGTGATACAAGACTGGCGGGTTTTCATGTGAGAGAAAAGAGCAAAGAGGACACTCTTGCCCAAGCACAAGGTTTCCCTGACCCCTCTAAACGATTTGCCCTTTGCTCATAAATCTTTCGTCATGGTTAACACAAAGCCTGCTATTGATTTGCCAGTAAACTATCTTGTCATCTCTGGGCTTGGGTCCTTTGACCTTTTATTTGTTCCTGTAAAATTATGGTGTATCACAAACTTCTTTTCTAAAAGCCCTTTAAACTTTGAAAGGCCAAGAGAGTCTGTGGGAATATATTAAACAGTTGGATAATCCAGAAAAAGAAGGTGGGGGAAAAAACACACAAAACTGCGAACAGCTAAAGGTCAAAAAATCCTTATTAAGTCCAAAAATCTCTTAGGGGGAAAGGCCTGAGGAGAAGGCCTGAGTTTAGTTTGATCCTAGCTAAATTCACTTTAACTTTCCTAGGAAAGCATGTCAGATAAGCCTTTCCTTCATAGTAGCTGACTAGGGGACAAAGTGAACTTTAAAATGTTCACTAAGCAATGCGAAGGGAACACAAACAGCAATTTAAACAAGTACAATGCATCTAATTGGAATGATCACATTTTCTTTTTCAAAATACTAGTATTAGCATAAAGAGATTTCAGTGAAGCTCATATAGTCTTCTTGGTGCTATTTGCCACACACACATAGATAAACTACATATTCTCGTTTACAAATAAGCTAAAGGTAGTGTAATGAAATAAATGTGGAATCAGGATTTCAACTTTCATTCAACATGTTTCATATTCTTTCATTAAGTTAATTGAGGGTGTAATTATTATAATAGCTATTACCTGATAATTACTCTGCTAACTATATATTTTATTTCCTGCAAAGAGATTCCCTGTTGAACTTTAGTTCCTGAAATTACTTTTTGCTACAGACCTGTCTATAAAAATGAATGAAATTTAGCTTTCATTTTATATTGTTTCATATTTTTTCAGATCATGACATAGCTTTTATTAGAACTTTTGGAGAAATGTGTTATTATTGAAAAAAATGCTTTCTCTGAGACATGTTTCCTTAGTACCTATTTGTCCTGGGTTCTGCTAAAATGCTCTTTTCTGTTCAAGTATAGCTAAATAATGTGACATCAAAGAGCTTTTGGAGAGTTCGTGTATATAAAACAAGAATGTTGGATCAAATATATATGTGTATGTGTGTGTGGGTATGTATGTATATCTATATCTATCTACCTATCATCTATCTATCTATCTACCATATATCTGTCTATATATCTATCTATGTTTCATCTCTCAACAATTTTTCTGTTAAGATGGACAGCATTGCTGAGAGTGGAATCATGAATTTATATTTGGCTCCATGTAAGGCAAGTCTCAATCTCCTAATCAGTGAATGAAGCATTGATTTTTGACTCTGAAACCAAATCATTATTTTAAATTTAATTGTTTAAATAGTTGACATTCACATAGTTCAATATTCAAAAACTTTCTAAAAGTATCTGTAGTAAAAGTATTCCTACCTCTTAGTTCTCCTCCATAGAAACCCTCCAAATTACTTGTTTTGGAGGAATCCTTCCAGAGATCATTTTAAGCATATTAAAGTAAATGCATGCTTATCATACAAAAGGTAGCATATTATGTATATATTGATATTAGTAGGTAAGCAACTTTCTTATTCTTTATTATAGGTGGAGTATTCAATTGTGTAAATAGAGTATAAGTATAGTTTCTTCTTAATAAACTTCTTTTCTAATCTCTTTACTGTGGCAAACACTCTATAATAATCCTGTACAAATGTCATTTTATAAGTGTAAAAAATTATCAGTAAGATAAATTCCTACAGATATCATCATTTCAAAAAGTATATGTATCTGTAAGTTTTAGATATCGCCACATTTTTCTTTCCATTCGTTATAGAAAATTATTTTCTCACCAGTAAGGCAAGATCGCCATTTCTCCAAAATCTTCACTAATAGCATAAAATATTTTTTCTTGTTGAATTTTTCCCTGTGTCAGTATAATTTCAATTTACATTGCACTTATTATGAGTAAAGTAGAGTATTATTTCATGTATTTAGGAACCATTTATTTTTTTATGTTTACAGGATTACAGTTTGATCCTATAGGTTTCCATGTTTCTCTTGCTAGTCTTTTCCATATTTATTTATCTGAGTTCTTTATATATTAGGGAAATTGGCTATTGTCTGTAATATGTCATAGGAAATGCAAGTCTTTTCAGTTTGTCAATTTTCTTTTGATTTTTGTTCATGGTGGTTTTTGCTGCACAGAAAATTGAGTTAAGTAATTGAATTTATTGATTTTTTTTTCTTTTATGGTTCTGACTTTTGTGACATTGTTAGAAAGGCCTTCCATACTCCGCAGGTATAAATTAGTTCTTCCTTCATTACTTCCACTCCATTTATGGTCAAAATCAGGTAATTGGATTGAAGCAAGTGTTAGCAGTTCTGAGCATCATATTGCCTCGCTGGTTAATTATGGCAGCACACTGCAGAGACCTCGTACTTGTTCTGATTGAGAAAGGGAGTGGTTCCTTTATGTTTCCCCTAGGACCCAGCCCCAGCACTTGACTGATTCTCTTGAAGCGCAAAGAATCTAGCAATAAGAAGGTAATTTTAAGGCCTGCTGTTGAGATGAATGAATGCCAGATTTCTCCTATGCCTTTTCTGTGGTTTATGTATGCTCTGATAATTGAGCATTGAATATAGTTTAGTTTTACCTGGGATGTGGGTTCATCTATGACCCCTTATCATTAATATCTTAGATAATCTGAATCTGATTTTGTGTTATTAGTGTATGTTATTGTATCAGGATATTGCCTTATTTGCATCATAAAGAATGAACTACCATATTTTATGCACTGTTCATAATTCAATTATTAGAATTAAAAGACTTACATCAGTATAAGTAGAAATGGACATTAACTTGTGGTTCAGTATTTAATTCAACTAAGTGTTTTAACCATAGGATGAAGGGATTGAGGCTTGACAGTAGAGTGACTCAATTACTACCTATGCAATTTTGCACAATTATTAGCTGCATGACTTTGTGCAAGTGTGACCTCATACCTTGGTTTTCTCATTTTTCAGATGTGGGTAATGCCCTGGCCCATGTGGCTCAGTTGATTGGGTGTCGTCCTGTGCACCGATAGATCATGGGTTTGATTCCCAGTCAGGGCATATAGCCAAGTTGTGGGTTTATTCCCTGGTGGTGGGAGTGCATGCGAGAGAGAAACTGATTGAGGTTTCTCTCACACTGATATCTCTCTCTCTAAAATCAATAAAAAACATTTAAAAAAGGTATGGGTAGTAACAGTACTCAGATCAGAGGATTATTTGTGAGAAATGAATGAATGAATGAACACTTATGAATCACTGAGACTAATTGGTGGCACACAGAAAGTCTCCAGTAAATGGTAGTGATTTTTTTATACCATCACGTTGCCATTATGAAATACAGATTCAGGTAATTTGATAGAGGGTGAATGTAATTTGAACATTGGTTGTAATCTATGGACTATTTGCTCCATTTGAAGATATAATTTTTGTCACTTTGAGATATCACCAGATCACAGCAACTTTTTCTGTTTGTTTTTTAAACCCTGAGACCGTATCTATTTCTTTTGGATGATCAGGACAGCTGAACATCTAATCCATTCATTTTGGTCCTCATTGTGATCGAAACAGCTGAATCCATCATGCAGTGATTTGCTTTGATCATTAAGACAGCCAAAATGAAAGCATTGGCCATGCTGCCCAAAGTCCATTTATTTTGGACATAACTTTTGATAGGTAAGACATAGTCCCATATTGCCTTTCTGACATTCCATTGATATCTTGTGTGGCTTCTGGTAAAATATTCATCATTTGGCTAATGCACTTTCTTGTTATCATTTGTTCTCTGTTCTCTTAATAAATGTAAACAGATGATTCATGAGAGTGATTCATTCAAAGCGATTTTAGCTGCAGATGGCCTTAGAGGCGGCAGAGGAGGTGGCATATTGTGCTTTTGTTGCCAATGCATGTGATCTAAGGGCCGGCGATTGTTCAAAGGAGAACAGACAAGTGATTCAAGGGAAGAAATGGTTTTCATGCATAGTGAGTATTACACAGTCTACTTACACAGTGACAAGCAAAAGATTTTCAGTCTATAAAAATTCAGTTTGAAGTAGACAAGATTGAAGGTGATAAAATTATAGTTACTACAATAAACATGAATTTGTTTCTAATGAAGGGGTTTTCGTAATGTTTTTATAAAATTAGTTTAAAAATAATTGTTTATTCAACAAATATTATTGTTTATGCTTTTTTATCCTAATAAATATTACTTGTGATACTCCATTAATGTTACTGACAGATGTTATTGAAAAAAAAGAATATGCAGTATAAACCAACACAAGTTCCTGGGCTAGGGAAGGCCACTGATTTCATACAGATGGCGAGCAGGCACGCACGTGCGCACACACACACACACACACACACAGGCATGCATGCACACATACAGATAAGACGATCAGGTGATCAAATGCTAGCAACCAAACTTCTGTTTTGAATGTTGGACAACTGTGAAATGAAATGCCATGAATCCTAACTGCTAACCCTTTAATACCTTCTGAAGAATTAAGCAACTCAGATCAATAGGACTTGGGCTTTGATTCTCAGTTGAGGGTAGATTTCAGAAAAAAAGATAAACCTACAAAGAAAATGTCTTTAGACCTCTGGAGAAAGGTTTTTTGTTTGTTTATCAACCAAGGACATGGTTTGAAATAATTGAAAAGCATTGCATTAGCCCCTAGAAAGAAACATTTAAAATGTAGATTTAGTCAAGGGAAGGCCAGAAATGTCTTATGGTGAGGAGTGTGAGATGAGGAATAAGCTTGCCCCTTCTCTTTTAGGCCACTTTAAACAAAATATGTAAGTAGAATAATTGAAAATAGTGATTGATTTTGCAAGTGGTCCCATCAAATAGTGATCCAGAAGTAAGAGAGCTGAACAAGACTGTTGGTCATGTATTGATTCTTAAGCACACATAGATTGTGATCACTGTCAACATGACCTTTAATTATGATGGACAGCTTTTTTTGGTAGTTTCTTTCATAATAGCCATTTCTAGAATCAATGAAAAGAGGGCACAGAAAGGTTACCTTGTAACTTTTTACCAATCTGAATTAAACTTTAAAAACTTTTAATTAAGTTTTGTAAGATGTTATTGTATTCTCTGAATTTATGAAGAGTAGGTTCCTTTATGTGTATAAATGTGTTCAGCACTATTAATAATCTTGAAATCATTTAGAATTTCAACATAGTATATAAAGATAAAAGTCCAATGCTAAAAATGTTAAGGCATATTAGCAAAATTGGGATTTAAGTAGATAACATTTGGTTAATAGTTAGAGATTTACTATCTCTTAATCAGAAATTATTTCATTATACAGCATGGCATGTGTTCTTCCATCTAGTTGTCTGATATTTGATGTTCTTTAATTCTGTGCATGTGTTTGGGCACATATGAAAAGGATGTGTGTGTTTTGCTTCATAATTGGTCCTGCACATTTTTTTATTTTTGTATGTTTTATGTTTTTGAGGCTATAAAGAATCATTTTGTTTGTATTCTTGCTGGTGATACATAGGAAAGGAAAACACTTTTATTATTCAGCTTGAACACTTTCTTATATATTCTTATAAATTGTAAACTGGTGTTTTTAGGTTGCCACATTAGTGTGCATATCATAAAAATGCTAGTTCTGCTATTTATTTATCAATATCTCTACTTGCGATATTCTTTCCTATTTATTTTATTTTTTAAATATATTTTATTGACTTTTTACAGAGAGGAAGGGAGAGGGATAGAGAGTTAGAAACATCGATGAGAGAGAAACATCGATCAGCTGCCTCCTACATACTCCCTACTGGGGATGTGCCTGCAACCAATGTACATGACCTTGACTGGAACCAAACCTGGGACCCTTCAGTCTGCAGGCTGACGCTCTATCCACTGAGCCAAACCGGTTAGAGCTCTTTCCTACTTAATTGCATTGGGTAGCACATTCAGAAGAACAACTTATATAATAAAACACTAATATGCAAATCAACCAAACGGCAGAACAACCAGTCGCTATGACATGTACTACCAGGGGTCAGACACTCAACGCAGGAGCTGTCCCTGACTGGGGGTAGTTCTTGCGTTGAGCCTCTGACCCCGAGAGAGAGGCAACCAGCGGTGACAGGGGTGGGGCTGGCCAGTGGGGGCACCAGGCCACCAGCCAAGGTGGGTACCAGCGGGGTGGGGAGTGCCCTGATTGCCCCACAGATAAGCCCTGATCGCTGGCTAGGCCTAGGAATCTTACCCTATATATTGGGAACAGTCTCTTAGATTTAAAAATTAAAACCTGGCAAGGCTATTCTAACACTGAAAAAACAGGATGACACAGTGATGACATACATGGACTCTGGCTTACAAATTTTGTGGTCAGCCCTGATTCTGACACTAATAACTGTGTGACAAAGCCAATTACTTAACTTCTCTCTGCTTCAGTTTTTCCACCCATAAGATGGGGAAAATGGTACTGCTGCCTCAGAAGGATCATGTTATGTATAATTAGGGCAAAAAAATGTAGCTGCCCATACAATAGCAAGATGCCTTTCACCTGTATGAAAAGTATGGTCACTGGTGCATGCAGCATCCCGGATTGCAAGAGTGATGTCTGATTGCTGGTTTAGGCCCAATCCCGGGGATCAGACCTAAACCAGAAGTCGGACATCCCCTGAGGGCACAGGCCGGGCTGAGGGACTTCCCTGCTCCCTGTGCATGAATTTCAGGCACTGGGCCTTTAGTAAAATAATAATTGATAACAATTTTTTCTGAACTTAATAATACTGCCTCACTGTTAATTATGATGTTAGCTATTGATTTAATGTATAGAACACATCCATTTGAAATTATATTAAGTCTTTGTTTTAATTCTCAGCAATATTCTATTAACTAGAATATATATGCAACTAAAACTCCCATTGCTTGGCAGTGTCATAAAAATAATTTTTAGGCAGATTCTTTATTACTAAGGACACTAGAGGCCTGGTGCACGAACTTTGTGCATGGTGTGAGTGTGTGTGTGTGTGTGTGTGTGTGTATGTGTGTATGTGTGTATGTGTGTTCCTCAGCCCAGCCTGCACCCTCTCCAATCTGGGACCCCTCAAGGAATGTCCTACTGCCCATTTAGGCCCAATCCCAGTGGGCTTTCGGACATCCCTCTCACAATACAGGACTCCTGGCTCCCAACCACTCGCCTGCCTGCCTGCCTGCCTGATTGCCCCTAACTGCTTCTGCCAGCAAGCCTGATCACCCCCTAACCACTCCCCTGCCAGCCTGATCGATGCCTAACTGCTACCCTGCCAGCCTGATTGCCCCTAACTGTTCTCCCCTGCTGGCCCAGTTGCCCCCAACTGCCCTCCCTTGCCAACCTGGTCAGCCCTAACTGCCCCCCCGCACCTCTGGCCTGGTCCCCCCCAACTGCCCTCCCCTGCTGGCCTTGTTCCCCCACAGCTGCCCACCCCTGCAGGCCTGGTCCCCCCCCCCAGCTGCCCTCCCTTGCAGGCCTGGTTGCTCCCAACTGCCTCCCCTGCCTGCCTGGTCACCCCTAACTTCTCTCCCGTGCCGGCCTGGTCGCCCCTAACTGCTCTCCCCTGCTGGCCTTGTCCTCTCCAACTGTCCTCCCTTGCAGGCCTGGTTGCCCCCAATTGCCCTCCCCTGTAGGCCTGGGTCCCCCACAACTATTCTCCCCTGCAGGCCTGATTGCCCCAACTGCCCTCCCTTGCAGGCCTGGTTCCTCCCAACTGTCCTCCCCTGCTACCTGATCTCCCACAACTGCTCTCCCCTGTTGGCCATCTTGTGTCCACATGGGGGTGGCCATCGTGTGTGTTGGAGTGATGATCATTTTGCATATTACTGCTTTATTATATAGGATTTTTCTAAAATATTTGTCTACTAATTCAATAAAAAGCTCTTTATCTGAGCTTCAGTATTCAAATTAGGAGTTGGATATAGCCAACATTATAACCAAATGTAACAAATCATAATAAGTGTTTTTTAATTGAACTTTGATAAACCCACATTTATTTTGGGTAATTGTTTGTCATTTATTTACATCTATGTCAAGTCATTTGTCAATTTTAATTCCTTTAAAGTATCTATTTTGTATTATTTTAATTTCTCATTTTTTTCTGATAGAATAATCATGTGTTCGTTTGGAACCTAACCTGATGGATATATTCTTCAGTATTTTGACAGGGAGTTGTATGGATGCCATTTTGACTTCTTTTCTGTTGTTCTGTGACTCACAAAAGATGTTTATGTTCTTTCCTTTTTTTTTTTTTTTTTTTTTTTTTTTTGGTGTGAAAGAAAAGGATCTTAGAAGTTATTAGATTTGAGACCTGAAATTTAAATATTGTTATTTTGAAATATTTCAGTCTCTGTCTTACATAAAAAGAGACGTTTTTATAACTAAATTTTATGGGAGAAGGAAAGCTTTTGAGGAATATGACTCTTTCCTTTATGATCATGCATGCCTGTTCATCCCATTAAAGAGCTTAATGTGCAATTTTAATCAGCAAATGATTATTCTACTGCGTTTTCTTGGCTTAACCTCAGCAATAGGTTATTATTATTATTGTCAATAATTGTGTGTTAGTTTTCAATTGAATCTGTTAAACATGAGTGTTTTTTATTCTTTCAAAAAGAATTCTTTTTTTTTTAAAAAGAATTCTTAAATGGTAAATTTCATAAGAAATTTTGCAAAAGCTTTGAAAAAGAATCAAACTTCACTTTTACTAGTCAAACAGGGAAATATAGGTATTTCCAAGCATTGGTTTATAAAAACATCTATCATAAACATATTCCATTGATATTTGATAGGGTAAAAGTGATCAATTGGTTTAGGGAACATTGTTTGCACAATTATATAGTTTATTTTTTGACCCTACACCACTAATTTATCTAAAGTAAATTGAGTCTAACTCAATTAGAATGATTTTACCCATGACAAAAATAGGTGAAGCAACTAAAAATTTTTCCTTTAAGCGCTTAAAAAAGATATGGGGCACAATATGGACAATGCCATGCTTAGAATTATAATTAGAATCTTACTTTTCTAAGATGGGATTAGTTTTCATGTAAAATCTGGATATATGACTATGGCTTTAAAAATATTTAATTTGCCTGTCTGATATACCGAGATGTAGAAGATTGATATAGCACTTAGAAATACAATGGGTGTACATTGCCCAGTAGCTTAAATGTGGGAATTTATAATTTGTAAGTTTATATAATTTCTTAGACATATCATCTGCATAAAACTATGGGTGTAGGATTCACAATAGGATTTTTGCCAAGAAATTACTGTTCTGTAATGCAATTTTAAGTGCTCCCTGTAGGATATTTAGCAGGCAGTATTGTAATGTGAAGAATATAGGCCACTGTGTCATAGCAGTTTCTTAGTGTTGTTTTCATTTGGAGGCATTAATGTTTCTTACAAACCTACGGCACGAAATCACTCTCTTTTAAAAATGCCTCGTTCAGGCCTCTTGTCTGCCAAGTTATAAATCTCATCTCTGAGCACTTTTCTGTTCCTTTACTACCAAATACTAATCTTGGTGTTTTCTTGAAATAATTTCATTTCTACTGATTGCTTTTTGTTTCATCTAGAAAAACAAAGTAAAACAAAATTTGGATGATATTTTTAAATACATAATTTGTAGTGAGTTTACTCAGAAGAAAAAATTATTTCAGTTCCTTGAAATCTGGGACTTGAGGGGATGATTCTAATGGAGGCTCCTCTGTGTGATTAATATGAAAAAGCTGGATGATGAGAACATCTGTTTAATACAGAAATGGCAGTGATTATCTTCTAAAATCATCAGTCTCTTAAATAATCAGTCTGAAAGCTGTTACATCTCACTAGTAAATAAGTTCACTGTATTGTTTTTAAAGCTTTAGTTGGCTTTTTAAAGTCATGGCATTATGTATACAAACATTTACATTTTAGAAAAAAATATACACATTTCCATAATTAATATGGGAGAGGGAAATTACTCTGTACTAACAGTTTATTACAAAATGATTATAATATTCTAGGAATATAACTCTTCAAAATATTTTCAGGGCAGGTTTTAAAATATCAAGTCCGATAATGACTTAAAAATATTTAGCTACTTCAGTTATAAACCAGGTCAGTCCCTTAGATTAGCTCAGTTTGACAGTTCATGGGGTAGTCATTCAAGGCTTGATAAGGAACAATATGAATAGATTTAATAATTTTGCCTTTTAATACTTGGTTTATATTTTTCAAAGAAAATAACTTGTCTACTTATTAATAATTTTGATTATTAAATAGTTTAAATACCTTGATAATGAAGATAATACAAATTGGAGCTAATGATACGACTGTGGAAGTATTGGAGGTATACTTCAAATAATCAAATATGAAAAACTCACTTTATATTTGTGTCCTTTTCTACATTCATTTGCCTTCCTTACACAGTTTCATCTTCTTCCTCTGGTCCTCAGCTCTGTCAAGTTATTCCTTTCTTCTGCCACTTCAAACTCTCATCTCCTGTTAAATGTCTTCTGTAGATATACGCCAGCCTTGCACTTTCAGAATCGCTACCTCCGCAATGAAATATATCTCTCAGTCCTGCAATCTGTTCTCGCCCCATTCTCCCCACAGTCTTTCTTCTCTTATTAAGACTTTTTGAAAGTTTGGTTTACCTTAACTATTTCCAGTTATTAACCTTCCATTGTCAGTGAAACTGCTATAATCTGGTTTCCATCACCATCACTTCATTGTGACTCGTCTTAATTAGCTCACTAATGTTCTCCTGTATACAAGCATATAAGTGATCATATTTCAGTCATCTTAATGGATCTCACCACTTTATTTTGCATTTTTGTAATATTATTTCCTTAGATTCCATGACATTTCATCCTCTGATATTAGCTTACTGTTCCTTCTCTCTGCTTCTTCAGAATTGGTGTTTGCCAAAGATCTGAACTTACCCTGTTGTTTTGTTGTTATTTTGTTTTGCTTTATGTGTTTACTAGAGACCCGATGCACAAAATTCGTGCAAGAGTAGGCCTTCCTTCCCCCGGCTGCCGGCACTGGCTTTCCTCCAGCACCTGGGACCCCACTTCACTCTGGCCAGCTGCCAGCAGGAACCCTGGACCTGGGCTGCTTCCCTCTGACTGCTGGCAGGCACCCGGGACCTGGGCGGCTTCCCTCCGGCCATCAGCAGGTACCCAGGATCTGGGCTTCGCTCCGGCCCCAGCTTCGTCTGGAAGGATGTCTGGATGATGTCCAGAAGGACGTCTTGTCTAATTAGCATATTACCCTTTTATTATTATAGGTATTTTTAAATACTCTTCCTGGTTTAGCTTATTTAGGATCATAATATCAAATATGGAGCTGACTTCCAAATCTTCTTTCAGACCTTTCCAAATTCTCTCAAAAGTTTGGCAGCCAACTGCCTATGGTCATTTTCTGCTTATTCAACATAAATTTCTACATCATAGGTAGCGTGTATGGAACATTTTCTGAACACCAGGCCTAGTACTAGGTCTTATTACACAAAACAATACTAAGAAGAGAAGCATCAATCAGACCTTCAAACCTCAGAGGGAAGGCAGAGGAGGGTGGGGGGAAGGGAGAGAAATCAACCAAAGGACTTATATACATGCGTATAAGCATAACCAATGGACACAGACACTGGGGGGTGGGGGCAATGAGGGGATAAGGACACATATGTAATACCTTAATCCACCGGTTCTCAATCTGTGGGTCCCGACCCCTTTGGTGGTCAAATACCCTTTCACAGGGGTCGCCTAAGACCATTCTGCATATCAGATATTTACATTATGATTCATAACAGTAACACCATTACAATTATGAAGCAGCAACGAAAATAATTTTATGGGTGGATCACAACATGAGGAACTGTATTTAAAGAGCCAGAAAAAAAAATTAAAAAAATCTCTAACTGAAATAATCTGTATAATTGGTTAGCTTTTTTTCCTCTAGTATTTTCTTTATTATTTATTAGCACAACCATTTTACCTGGTAAACTAAACTAAAAAAACCCCACACTCAATTAATAGTAATCCTATGCTTTTCTCTCACTGAACTCCTGTCTCATTCCCCACATCTAATTAGATATGAAACACTGCTTAATTTATAAATTAACTTTTAAAACAATTTTCACCCATTTCTTTATTCTTATTTTTTACTGCCCTTCATTAAGTCCTTATGCTCTTTCATCTGGACTATTATAACAACGCTTTCACTGATATCCCTTTGAAATCAATCCTGCGTCGAGTGGCCACCATGATCTATCTATAATGAAATCTGATCACATCATTTACTTGTTTAAACATTTGGTTTCTAATTACCAACAGGATAAAGTCCAAGATCCTTAACATGCGATATGAAGCTCTTTGTTATCTTGCTCCTGCTAGATCTCCAGCCATCCCGTGCTTCTCACCTCATGCTGTACTAAAAGTTAACTGTTAATAGTTCTCCAAATACACTACCTTGTTTGTTTTATGCTTCTCTTTGGATTATGCTCTATACCTACAGTGCTTTCCATCTGTGTATTTATTTTTTTACTACTATCCTCAGAAAGTACTTCCTCAAGATGTTTTCCCTACCTAACCTTCCAGTTCATCTAATTACCTTAGGTATCCCTCTTTTCTGCTTCAAGAATATTAAAGAATCATTATTGACTTGCTACCTAAATTGGGTGAAAAAGATGTAAATTGTGTCCTATTTTTCTTTGTGTACCTGGCACAATGTTAGCATTTACTTCATACTCAACAAACATTAGTTGTTTAAATGAGAGAATGAAAGCATGACTGAATCATTTATCCTCAAAAATCACTATTTAGAAGCCAGATGTCAGATAATCCATGAGGTTAGCCCTCCTTTGAATAAAGGAGAAGGAGCAAGATAAACTGAGGTCTCTGTTGCTGAGTAATTTTGGCTGAAATCTGCTTTAAAGGTGGGGCATTTATGCACCTGCATAAATATCTCTGTTTACACAAAAGAACAAAGGGTAAATCAAAGAAAATATTTTAAGTTTAGAGAGAAAAAAGGACTGTGGAGAGAGGTTACTGAGTGAGACCATAAATTTAAGAAGTATCTAATGTTGGATTATCTATGAGCTATTGAATGGGGAAAAAAAAGAATCTATTTCAACTGAATGGAAGGATAGCTGAGGTTTAGTGAGTGATTATTAAATTTTTTTGAAAATGTATAACAACCTCAAAGGCAGAAAAATAGTATAATTAACTTCCATGTATCCACAACCAAGCATTATCAATAGTTTACCAGTTTCTTTTGTCATCACCTGCCTCACTTATCCCCAGACACACGACACATGTTTAGAGAGTGATTCTGAGTGGTGAGTTTCTGGAGAACATTATGTTAAGTGAAATAAGCCAGGCACTGAATGACAAATATTGCATGATTCTACTTACATGAAGTATCTAACATAGTCACACTTATTGGAACAGAGTTCTATAGAATGGTGATTGTCAGGTACTGGGGGAGAGGGGCAAGTGTGGAGTTGTTCATCAGGTGTAAAGTTTCAGTCATACAAGATGGGAGGAAGTTCTAGAAATCTGTTGTACAACATAGGGCCTATAGTTAACAACTCAATATGTCATACTTAAAAATTTATTAAAAGGGTAGATTTCATGTTAAGTGTTCTTACCACAAGAAAACAACATCAAAGGGGCAGGAAGAAACTTTTGAAAGTGATGGATGTGATTATTACTTGATTGTGGTAATGATTTCATGGGTATATGCATGTGCCCAAAGTCATCAAATCATGTATATTAAATATGGTCAGTTTCTTTGTATATCAATTATATATATATATATATAAACTACTTAAAAAAATAAAATACTGACTAGTAGTCACTTTCTGTTGGGTAGAATAATCTGCTATCTGCTCTATATACTGTGCACAATTGAACATTTGTTTATTGTATTTTTTAACTATTTAAAAATACAATAGGAAATACTGAGAAATAGAATAGAGACAGTCATTTAATTTTCTCTTTTACATGCAGTTCACGTTAAAATAAATATAAAAAAACTTATTTGCAAAATGTTTTCTTCCATCTATCTCAATATTTATAGAAGAACTTTTAATACCATTTAGAAGTTGCGTTAGCTTTGGTATTCATGTTACCAGTGTGATAGAAGTCATTACTGTTGTTTGTAATCAGATTTGCCCATGTGTCTAGGAAGCACTTTGTCAATGAATATGGCTTTAAAATTAGAATCCAGATTTGCCAACGAAGGAGTCGTAGTGTGGGATCAATCAGTAAATATTCCAGCCTGATTCAAAATATATTTCTAGATTTATATTCTGAATTTGTCTGCCAGAAATTCCTAAGAACCAGGTTCTATTCCTGTTGCCCTTTTTAATTAAAAGAGAGATTGAGTAAGTTGTTCTTTCTGGGCCTACTTCTTATTTATTTATTTTTAAAATCTTCACCCAAGAATATATTTCACTGATTTTTTTTGAAAGAGAGAGACAGACAGATAGGTATTAATCTGCTGTCTCTTATACCCACTCCAACAAGGAATTGAATTCACAGCCCAGGCATGTGACCTGATCGGGAATGGATCCAGCAATCTTTCGGTATATGGGACAAAGCTCCAACCAACTAAGCCACCTGGCCAAGGCCCTCCATTTTTAATCTGAAAGTATGGATTATGATCTTCAAGGTTTCTCCCACCATAGCGATATGCAACATACATGTTGAAGTCATGAAGTAGCATAGCAGTGTCAGCACTGTCAGGATGACAGCAGTACAAGGAGTGAAGTCCTCAGATATTGTAGTGGATTATTGTTCTGTTATAATCTGAGGCTGAGAAATGTAGGGGCAGACATTTTAATCATTTAACAAGGACCAAGTGTTAAATGAGGTCTACATAGAAAGAAAAATAGAACTGGATGTTTGACTGAGTCTTGCCTGCACCATGGGTGGATTTGTTTTTTAGACTTTTAATGGAGATTGGCTGATGATTAAACAAGTCTACATTTGGATTTGTGTCACCTTTATTTTATACACCCAGACCATGTCTATGAAAACTGGAGAAAAAACTGTAAAATCTAACCCTAACTTTGTGTTTATTCATGTTGCCCAATTAATTTTTTACTTTAAAGTTACTATTTTTTATGATTCTTACATACCCAGGAAAAGGACATTCAAACATTCCAATAATGAAAACTAATATTTCCATCATGAATATGTAATGCAAGTAATTAACTGGCCCTTATTTATACATAGACCCAAGTCACACAGTCAACTTTTAAGTGGAATCTCTCCCTCTCAGGGGAAGTTAGAACTGTTCTTATCTGCAGCCCTCTTCTTATCTCAAGAGAGAGCATTATGGTCTTTTTAAAGGATGAAAACAGGCCCAAATCTAAGGGCCACTTAGGAAAATCATTAGCTCTTGATGACATGGCCATATTCATGTTATCTCAGATCTCTCTTCATGTTGGGGGAGGCATGTAAACACTAACTCTTATTACCTGCTATATAGATGTTTTGAGGGCACAAAAACGGACTAGACACACAAAAAGATGTAAGACCATGGTAACAGAATTAATCCTGACTTGTCCACTTAGATTTTGCATGATGCTACTTGTAGGGAGGGAACGTATGTTTGTTTTTCCAGATATGTTAAGGATTACATTTGCTTTTGAAAATCACTAGTGTTATTGTAACTATACTATAAAACCTTTTTCAACCCTATCAAGTATTTATTGAGGACACACTCTATTTCAGATACAGTTCTAAGTTTTCTTTTAGGTTTGTTTAAAAAGGAATTATAGCCGAAACCGGTTTGGCTCAGTGGATAGGGCGTCGGCCTGCGGACTGAAGGGTCCTGGGTTCGATTCCGGTCAAGGGCATGTTCCTGGGTTGCGGGAATATCCCCAGTTGGAGATGTGCAGGAGGCGGCTGATCGATGTTTCTCTCTCATCGATGTTTCTGACTCTCTATCTCTCTCCCTTCCTCTCTGTAGAAAATCAATAAAATATATATTTAAAAAAAAATAAAAAGGAATTATACAATATAATTGCAAATTTGTTATTCTGCATATTGTACCTGGAAGCTAACTGTATAGTTTCATTATACTACTTAAAAACACTAGAATATTCATTCTTTACTAGTGAATGATTCCTTACATGTCACCTGGTTCTTATGTAACTGAAGTTTCCTTAATGCTGTTTCATGACCTAGTGTTTCCATGAGAAATATTTCACGTTATTTTTCTCATTAAAAAAGCTTATTTTGAGAATATATGATGGTTCCTTTTTTATAGTTAGCTAGTAGGTAAATTACCAGATTGCGTGCTTGTTACTAGGTAGTTCTACAAACTTGATTAATGTAATCTTGGATAAAGAGCTTTCCCACTGGGAAACCACCTATTATAGTGGAAAAAAACACAAGACACCAAGTTTTCTGACATGGTTCATGCCTAACAAGCTGTTTGACCTTTGTCAAGGGCAATAGTTTGCTCATTAGGAAAATGAGGAGCATAGTTTAGAAATATTCTGAGATGCCTTTAAAATTGCTATATTCTATGATTTTTATATATCCCCAGTGATTAAAATCATGTGGAACTGTATTTTAGGATTTAAATAAAATTGTAATTTATTTGTAATTAAATTCATGTACCTATCTTTTCCTCCCCATGTGTACATGATGGAATCATTTATTTTAGGGTTAGTATGGTAGCATGAAACTTGTCTGCCAGTAAATTATTGTTCTTATTCTTGGATCTATGCAACGTTTTCCTAGGTCATTAAACAAACATTTTCAAATGAATACTACAGTAATAAATTAATATATTCTAGCAGGCAATCTGTTCCACTGACCAACTTTTGCCCTATTGGAAATTCTCTGGAGCTTGTTAAAAAATTGGCCTTTTAGGAAAGATAAAATTACATTCCGGAAGACTAAATATTCATAACATGAACCTGAAAAATGTAACATCAATGAAAATCAACTTGGAGAAAATTAATTTTATGCTGAAAAGAATGAGTAAAATTTATATTTCAGGCAGATTTTTTAGCTACTGGATAAGCTAGCCCACCTTCCCACTTTCTATGCTTAACCTTCTCTGGATAGGAAGCAAAATAACCTAGCTACAGACTTTCAATTTAATTTAAACCCTTGGCTATTTGTGTATCAGAATGTTAATAGCGTCTGGTTTTATTTATTTCATAAATTGAACGTTTTAGTACCATTTGATGGTTAATTTTATGAGCCAATTTGGTTATGCCATGGTCCCCACGTATTTGGTCAAACATCCCTCTTGATGTTACCGTGAAGGTAATTTTTAAATGAGATTAACATTGAAATCAGTAGACTTTTAGTAAATCAGATTTCCCTCCATAATGTGGGTGTATATCATCAAATCAGTTGTAAAGCCTTGAGAGAAAAAGATTGAGGTGCCCTGAGAAAGAGGGAAATCTTCCTCCCGACTGCTTGGACTTTAACTGCGACATCAGCTCTTGCCTGGTTCCAGCCTGCCACCCCCTCACAGATTTCAGAGTTGCAGCCCCCACAATTTCATGAACCAGTTCCTTAAAATCTCTCTCTCTCTCTCTCTCTCTCTCTCTCTCTCTCTCTCTCTCTCTCTTTCTCTCTCTCTCTCTCTCCTTACACAGACCACGCCACATAGCACATACCAGTTTTGTTTCTTTCGAGAACCCTACACAAGGACATGATTCACAATTATAGATTGAGAAGTAGTAGAAAGTCCACTGATACCTGCTTCATTAGCTTATAATAATATCTTAGATTAGTCTTTTTAGCTGTCTGAACTTTAGATTTCTTAATTATTACTTCAGGATATTGGAAAAGATATGTCATTGGTAACATTCTGATGCCTCAGAAATAGAATATTATGGTGTAGAACATTAGACACCCCCCCCCCCCATACTCTCAATGGAAAAAAAAAAAGAATAATAGTCTTACATATAGTAAGGCAAGAAGTTCTAGTCCAAAAAAAAAAGCTAAAACATGTAATTTCTAATTATATCTTACTGTTTAAACATAATATTTGACAATATTTTCTTACAATTCATACAGTCCCTTTATTTCATATTTTCCTACCCAAGTGAAACATTTCCATTGAAGTATTCAGTTGAAATTAAAATGAACCCTTTCTATATGCCCAGTTTAGATTTATAATTATATTATAATTGAGGCCAATGCTTATTACTAATGTCAGCATTTTATTATTTTTATTTCTTCTTTATTTTTACAAAATAAGAGTAAGATTATGGGTTAGTATATATGCACACACACATAATCATATAAATATAGAGAAAATTACTGTCCAGAAAAAATTGACAATAACTGCCAAGTTTAAAATGCCAGCTATCAGGTTGTGTCACCATATCATTACTTCAGTTGAAGGTTCTCACAATACAAAGAACAGTTTGAGGATGTCAAGATATAATATGTGAATGCTTAGGTTGTATGAGACAGGAATATGCCAAAGTTGAGGACTATAACAGAACTGCTTTGATTGAAGTAGTAATTGGAGAACTAGAGCCACTCTATATATCTTTATTCCTTTAGTAGCACTTGAAATAATTCAGTGGAACATGTTGGTGTCCAAGAAGTACAGATTTCATATGGTCTCCATTCTCAACTTCAGCTCTTACATTGGTTCCAGTAGGATTGTGGTGAAAGATGAACTTCTTATACAACCATCTCTCAAATTTAACACTAAGCACATGTTTGTTCCTCTCTGACCAGTCTCTAGCAAACTCAGGTTTTTCCATAGATGTTGAAATGGCATATAAACAATCAGCTTTTCTCAAAAACTGTTAATTTCAGTCCCAAAATCATAGCATATTATTGTTTCAAAATGAGGCAAATTACAGTTAAAACCATTTTTAGAAAGACATTTTATATTGTTCAATAATCATAAAGTTGCTTGAAGCAATAATGTGCTCGTGTGCACTGATTATTGTAGAAAATATAATGTGCATTGTGTGTGTGTTGCAGGATTACATGAGATTAAAGGAGTAACGCTTAAAAACTAGCTGGTCTTTTCTGACTCTATTACCAAAGCAGAGTTCCTTTATGTCAGATGATGCAGTTTCTGGAAAATTTAATTTGGCTTGAACAACTTCTTAATGAATTACAGCTGACTGGGAACTGATGAGGGAAAATAGAAAATGTTACAGCTATGTGACTGTACTACAAACAGCCACATGGGTATGCTGATTCTGAGAGTTTTTGATGCCCAAGATGGTAGGCATTTTGTAATGTAGAATGTTTATTTCCAATAACAGCTACAGCAATGTGATCTTTGTGGAAACCTCATTTCTCATCACTCCTTCTATTTAATAAAAATCCTTGGGATATGACATATTTAATTAAGGCACTGAAATTGAACAGTATCAGCACATTTTATAGGAGATGATTGTCCCAGGGAGAATATCACTTTTGCAGTTGATATCCAAATTGGATTTACATGAAGCTACAGTCCTTTGAATTAGAAACAGGGCTGACATGTACATAATACATTTTATAATGTAGGGTCTCTGTTAAACATCTTAAGTTGAACAATGACACTTTCTAGAGGTACATGTACCCAGTCTCTTTGTTCACAATGATTTGATTTAAGGGACAGAAAAGAATCAACAGCTGACAATGTATTTTGATGCTCTCCTTGCTTTCTAGATAACTGATGGTGCAAGTCTTTATGAACGCTTCTCTTTGAAGAAAGACATATTTGGCTGTCTTAGAATAGAATTCAGTTGGGGCTAGGACATTTCTAGTGCCGCTCCTGAGGAAAATTTTGATCAACTTGTTATCAGCTGCGCTGCTCACATGTATTGCTTGAGGACACTCTTTCCTTTTTGACTTCAGCTATTCTAAATCAGGTCTCATTTGATGAGTAATATCATCTGGCCAGAGACACATTGGCTACAGGGCATATTTCCTGATGCAACAAACTGGTTTGGCTTTCTTTGCATACTCTTGTCCTTCCTATTAGGCTAGCAGTTTTATAGTATTGGGACTGCCTCTCTAAGTATGAATCAAACTACATGAGTCTGCTGTTTAGAAAATATTTACCCCTATTAAAGACAGCTATTTGTAACAAATTAGTTATGTATGTATTTGAAGAAACCATTGTCTTGTAAGAATGATATCCTTAAATGGGATCAACTTGGGTTTTATTGATAAAAAGGGATTATTCAGAAAGAAATGTTAAGAGAGTGAAAAAAGCCAAATGCAGAATTTTGATAAAAGAAATAACTTTGTGAAGGAATAGAAACTAATTTCTGAGGTGGAACAAGTGTCAGGCAGTTGGTGCATAAACAGAAGTAAAGGGGACTTAATAATAGATTAGGGAATTTAAACACATATCCCAACAAAATAATAATTAATAATATAATTTGTATTATTATAGCTATCCTGTATTAGGAAGTTACTAATTGCATGTGTATGTGCACCATCACATTATTTGTTTAATTTAGGCTCTTCCAATCTCTACAAAAATATGAGTACAATTATCCCTATTAAGTGATTTATGAAAAGGAGTCTTCCTTTAAGCGCAGCGGTTCTCAACCTGTGGGTCGTGAACAATGAAAATACATCCTGCATATCAAATATCTACATTACGATTCATAACAGTAGCAAAATTACAGTTATGAAGTAGTAACAAAAATAATTTTATGGTTGGGGGTCACCACAACATGAGGAACTGTATTAAAGGGTCGCAGCATTAGGAAGGTTGAGAACCACTGCTAGGAAGTCTTACATAATTTGCCCAAAGTCATGTATATTTCAGGTAGCTAAATTAGGATTTGACTGTAGGTTTATTTGATTCCAAGCTTGTTTTCTCATAACTTACTATTATATCCTGGCTTCTATCACATCCTGGCTTCTGTTATTATAAATGATAGTTCCAAGTAGTGTCGTAAGCCAACATTTGACATTTAGCTTAACAAATATATTTTGTCCAAAATCCAGAAGAGTTTTACAATCTGCTTTGAATAATGCAAAAAACCACAAACAATGAATCCATCCTAACTCTATATTTTATATTGACTTTATTTAATCAAACAGTAAAAGAAATCTCAAAATCAAATGTAATGTTTTTAGAGACTGGAAGATAAAGAGCACTGATAATATGATATACACCCTGCCACTGACTAATGCAAAAATTTGGAAACTATCATATGCTCATTGATTTACTTAATGCTACAACCTTTTTCTGTTCCTACAGTGTGCCAAACACTGTTCTAGGAATAAGGAAACTAAAGCCAATAAATTCTAGTTTGTGCTCCTGGAAAGCTAGTGTAATGCAGCCTCAAGGAATCAGCAAGTCATGTCTCTCATTAATCTCAATGAATAATAAACATGCAGATCTGTATGCCAAAGTTTTGAGTAAAAATTGTTATTCATTTATCCATTTAATTGAGGAATGTTAATTGGGGAGTCACTAAGTGTGATAGATGACGGGTACCTGATAATGCAAAAAATAGAAATGCTTCCTGGCCTCATAGCCACACATGCCATCAACGAGATCCGCGTGCATGCGTACTGTGACTAAGCTTATGAGGGAAAGAAGGACTAATCTGAGAGACAATGCTGGTAGGATCTACTTTGTATTTAGAGGTCAGTGGGAAAGTCTCTGTGGAGGTTAAAGATATCTGAGACAGAGAGGACGCCTATAGATTAGGCAGGTAAATGACTGGAGCTGAGTGTTTCAGGTAGATGTTTAAAATTTTAGAGGCAGGAAAGAGCTATTCATATTCAGACTAAGGAAGATGATGTGAGTTTGGGTTGGAAATGTAGGCAGGACCAGACCTCAGAGGTCTTTATAGACCCCATCATTTTGCAGACTTGTATTGCCTGGATGACGACTTAAAGGGAACAACATTCTTTCTGACACTTAATTTTATATGGATGATTTTATAGTTTGTTAATGTGTTTGCTTTGAATTACTTCATGCGGATGTTTGTCCAGTATTAGATCTTAGATCTTAGCAAAGACATAGGATATTGTTATCTTAAAATTTCTAGATACTTCAGTATGTTATAAATATCTGCTTGTCTAATGAGAAATCTTTAAGACAGGACGTTCTCTGTATATGTAGTAATTGTGTAGCATTGAAAAGTAAGGAGCAAAATGGTGGCAGCAAAAGGATGGGAAATGTAGTCATGAGGATCCTAGAGTGGAGAATGCACCAGCAAAATCATATTTTAAATCACTGTAATTATCTTTAAAAGTTTTCTTTTAACACAAAAGCCTGAATCTTTACTATTGAAGACATGTCAAAAGTTGCTTGATTAAAGACAGCAGTATTGTGTTTTGCTATTAGAATAAAAAGACTGAATTGTTATTGAAAAGCCATGAAATGCAGAACTCTGGAATTTGTGGTGAAAGGAAATTGAAAAAGAACAGAGCATTTGGATTCATGTTTCATGAAATAATTTGTGTGACAGAATAAGAAGGCAATCTAAGGGAAAATTGACATAATTTTTTCCTAGGACCAGGAAAGGCCAGATAAATATGTCACTGTTAACAAATGGACTATTGTGCAGGGACAAAGCGCGTTCTACCAAATTTGTAAACATTAACTTTCAACCACTGGATATATTACATGTTTCGTAAGCATAAACAACAACATGGACGCCTCTGCTTTGATTTGTTTCCTTTTCCCCGGCCTCCTTGTCATTTTGCATAGACTTATTAAATTGGAGCCTAATAAGGAAGGCAGAAGTGCTTTTTAACCAATGGAAATGGGATTTTTCAGGAGGAAACTTGTATTGAGATATGTGTGGTGGAATATGTAACAGGTCATCTGCCCATGGTCTTCTTGAAGAATTTCAGACCTAGTTCCTAGAGGGCAGGGAGAACTTTTCCGCCAGATCCCACAGCTCACCACTGCTCCAGTGGGTGGCAGGGCCTGTCCTGGACCCCTTTGCTTTTCTCTCAGTGCCCATTATAGAGTTTGTGCACAGAAGGTACTTGAAGCATTTTTCCTTGATTCAGGGCAGCAACAGAACCAGGAACAGAGAAACAATCCTAGATTTTCTCCTTATGCAGTTTAGGGCGTTATAGTCGATGTTACAGGTTCACCACACCCCCTTTGTACTCACTGCTCCTGTACATGCCAGTGACTTCCTTCGGCATATACCTGTGACTCTTCCTCTGGCCCCATGCTGCGCTCTGCATGTAGGTACTCTGGGAATTGGCATGTCTGGAAGTGGCCCTCAATCATCTCCAGGCATTTGTTTCATTTTGTTTCCCCTGACAGGATTTGATGCATAATTGTACCTCATCTTTTTCCTCTGATGGGATAACTGCGGGGTGTTCCACATACTGCCCTGGAGGGACCCAATGGGACTGACCATTGTGTACAATGGCTCTCTATCTGCTCTTGAATACACTCTGTGTTGGCTTCCTTTTATCTATGTTTATCTCCCTTAAACATGATGGCACTCAAAATGTTGTCACAGGATCTGCTTCTGGAACAAGGGGCAGGAACCTAGGTTCCTGGAGTATTGAACTAGCCACAGATGTCTGCAAAAGTTTGTTGAAAGGAATTGAATCATGTAAAATTTAACTGAATCAAATTATCTTGCAACCTCATTTCTGTGGGCCAAATTCAAATACCTATTTGAAACGGGTGGGGCATGTTATTATGATGACTCTGTTGACAATTAACTCATAAACAGTATTAACTACGTAGTTTATAGTCTGGTACCTAAAACCTATTGTATGTGAAAAGCTGCCAATTTAGAGGGGAAAAAAATAAAGTTTTAAGAATATGCACATATGAACAAGTAAAATGACTTTATGGATGCTATGTCATAGGGCAGTGGTTCTCAACCTTGGCTGCACATTAGAATCACCTGGGAATCTTTTTAAAATCCTGATTTCTGGGCCTCATCTTCCGGAAATTCTGTTTCTTTGTTACTAATGTTGTGGCCTCACCCCATGACAAAGAAACAAAATTTCTGGAGGATGAGAAATCAGGATTTTAAAAAGGTTCCCGGGTGGTTCTGATGTGCAGCCAAGGTTGAGAACCACTGTCATAGGGTGAAGTCGAAACACCATCAAATGCAAATATCAGCAGTTATCTATTCTTTCATATAATTTGAAATTTCCTCTGTATATTGACATTGTCATTTTAAAAGGTTAAATTTGCTTTACATAATTTGTACAAAAAAGGGAAAACTAGCTAACTCTACTGAGTTTTTTGTTAATCCTCACCCAAGGATATTTTTTTCCATTGCTTTCTATTTTAGAGAGAGTGGAAGGGAGGAAAGGGGAATGAGATAGACACATCGATTGGTTATCTCCTGCACATGCCCCAACCAGGGCCTGGAATCAAACCTGCAACCCAGGTACATGCCCTTGAGCTGAAATCAAACCTGAGGGCCAGCGCTCTAACCACTGAGTAACACTGGCCAGGGCTGAGGTGTTTTGTGTGTGTGTGTGTGTGTGTGTGTGTGTGTGTGTGTGTTCTTAGTGGACGAAAGAAGTTTTACTATAATTTGAAACATATTTTAAGTCAAGAAAGATCACAGAGCAGTTTAGATTATACGTGTGTGTGTGTGTGTGTGTGTGTGTGTGTGTGTGAGAGAGAGAGAGAGAGAGAGAGAGAGAGAGATAGAGAGAGAGAGAGAGAGATAGAGAGAGAGAGAGAGAGAGAGAGAGAGAGAGAGAGAGAGAGAGAGAGAGAGAGGAAGCTAGAGCAAATTTTATAGCTACCAAATTAGAAAGAAGTTGTGGTGGCATATTGCCACTGGACTTCTGGTTTGAATGATATGAAAGACAGTCTGTTAAGCAGTTGTTTGCAGAAGTTTAAATCTAGTTATAGATCAGTATGTGAGGCTTCCTGGACTGGCTGAGGTTCTTGGCAAGAGAAAAAATGTGTAGATCTAGCCACAGCTAAATGGAATAATTCCAGAGTAGGAATCACAAGGTCTTGTGTAGACTCGAGCTATCAACAATGAATGATTTAAGTAAATAAAACTCAATTAACATCATACATCTTTAATCACTTGCAGTACATCCACATTGGTGTCTTGTAAATCTGAGTGCTACAGCCATTTTTTTACATATTACAAACATTTATTCAGCCTACTTTAGAGTTAGAAAAACTTGGGTTTCAATCCAGGTCCTGCTATTTCTTGGGCGTTTTTCCTTGGGCATGTTATTTAACCTCTCTAAGATTCAGTTTCTGTAGCTATAAAAGTAGAGATAATGTATCTAGCTTATAGGATTATTGTCAAAATGAATGATTAAACATAAAACATTAACTCTTTGTTGTGAATGACCTATATAGCCTAAAAAAAATTGAAAAACATTTAAGACAACTGGATAAAATATAAGTACTGAAGTGTTTAATTGGACTGAGCAAATTGTTCTTTATCTTTAAGGAATTTGCCTTTAGTCATACAAATAATGCATTCACTAAAATAATACAGCAAATAATTTGTTGAATGGAAGCTAACTCTAAAATTATTTAGTTTAAAATTGGATCACTGTATTTCCAGTAGATTGTACTCTTTCAATTTCATTCCAGCAACCTGGCTACATTATAAAGACTTGTTACAGAGATGAAAGAGTGGAATGAATAAAAAAGTTGTTAAACTTCTATCCTATTAGGCAATAAGTAATCATGGTGGTTCTTAGCTGGGAATCATTTTACCTTTTGAGAAGGGATTCTGTTTTCTTTTTTTTTCTTTCTTTCAATTACAGTAAAAATCTCATCAAGTAGGGGTGTGTGTGTGTGTGTGTGTGTGTGTGTGTGTGACTGACAAGCTGATATAAAAATTTTTATGTAAGGGCAAGAAACCAAAAATAACTAACACAAGTCTAAGAATAAGAATTAGGTAGGAGGCCTTGCTTTATTAGATATAAAAATTCCCTCTAAGGCTGTAGTAATGAAGATTGGTGCCTGGATAGGTGAATAGATCAACAGCAGACTGAGAGCCCAGAATCAGACCCAAAGACAAATGCAACTTGATTTACAGCTGATATTACAGTTTGGGAAGAAAGATGTTATTTTTCAGTAAAAAGTGCTATGAGGATAGGTTATTGCTATAGGGAAAAGAAATAAAGGTAGACTTATTCCACCTTCTACAAAGACATAATTTTCAGACAGATTAAAGCTCTAAATGTTAAAAGAAAAACTATAAAACAATATAAGAATATATAGTCAATAATATTGTAATAACTGTATGGTGCCACTAGAAATATCGAGGGGATCACTTTGTAAAGTATATGATTGCCTAACCACTATGTTATACACCTGAAACTAATACAAAATAATATTGAAAGTAGACTGTAATTGAAAAATAAAATTTGAAAAAGATGAGCACCCCCTTCCCTCCCACAAAAAAAGTAATATAGGAACTAAGTTTTGTAATTTTGGGGTAATTGAACAAGAGATAAACAGCACTAATTATAAAAAAAAGGTCACTAAATTTGACATTAAAATTAGGATCCATAGTGCATAAAAAACACACCATAAAACATATGACAGGAATGAAGAGGTCTTCA
This sequence comes from Myotis nattereri, assembly GCF_964212035.1. Lineage (NCBI taxonomy): Eukaryota > Metazoa > Chordata > Mammalia > Chiroptera > Vespertilionidae > Myotis > Myotis nattereri. The sequence continues at coordinate 97,295,040 of NC_138077.1, forward strand.
CAGCACATGTGACACACTATTAGCATCCATTTGAGTGTCCCACATGTGTGCCGGAGGGGACAAATAGCCCAGCTGAAAAGTGGGCCACAGTGTTGAGCAGGCCCTTCTTGGAAGCTGCACCACAAATGGTTAAGAAACATGTGTACAAACTGCTCAAGCTCATTCGCCCTCAGCACTCACTGCCATATTCCCAGCAATACTTAAAGGCTTGAAAGGTGGGTGTGGGAACCTAGGTCCTCTCACCACTGCGTGGGTCTCCAAGGCACTAATGGCCTCCACTTCGACTGGGCTCGGGGACACTGTCTTCCATTGTTCAGAATAGCAGGCCCCTGGCCTGGACCTAAGACCAGGCATTCTGGGCTGCCATGATGGTGGCAGGAGCATAACCTCCACACACTGTCATTGATAGTTTTAGCCTCTAAGGCAGCCGTGGGCAAACTACGGCCCGCGGGCCTGATCCGGCCTGTTTGAAATGAATCAAACTATTGAAATAAAAGACCGTACCCTTTTATGTAATGATGTTTACTTTGAATTTATATTAGTTCAGACAAACACTCCATCCATGCTTTTGTTCCCGCCCTCCGGCCCAGTTTAAGAACCCATTGTGGCCCTCGAGTCAAAAAGTTTGCCCACCCCTGCTCTAAGGGGATGGAGGGAGGTTGACACTTGCTGCAATCTTAGGAACCTAGGTCACCTCTGCCTCACACCCCACAAAGTCCGGGCCTCCTAAACTCCATGGTGCAGTCTGCCACCTACATTCAAGCTGAGTGTCTGGCCAGCGTGGGGCCTCTGTGATTCAATCAAGCCTTCTATTGACTCTCTTTCCATGGACAACCATCTGGCCTAATGCTGGTTTACCTGGACCTTCCTCGACCTAGATTGAGGCAGTAGAGATAAGAAGGAATACTCAACATATTGCAGTTGGACTCTTACTTAAACTCACCTGCTCTGGCCCTTGAAGTGGTTTTGGTTGGAAATTTTGTGCACAGCTTTTGCTTAGCTGTATTTTAATTGAACCCTGGGGTCTATTTCCTCCAATGCTGAATTAATCAAGACATTGAATTGTGATCTGAAAAGCATTTCAACAGCAGATAGGCTCACCCATGTCAATCTGAGATGTCCACCCTGGCTCCTATCGTTTCATCACTGTTATGGGTCCTAGTTACAGGGTTCCACTTAGAAACCATGGTGGTGGAACGATGATAATTGATACTATGATTGTAGGGACATTAAGGTAGGAATTCTTGGCGTGACTTTTGCTAACTTTATTTTTTAGGACTTCTAGAACCAGATTGAATGGGAACAGTGATACCAAGCTTTCCTTTCTTATTCCTGATTCAAAGGGACTGTTTCTAATATTTCCCTATTAAATATAATATTTGCTCTAAAATTTCCACATGTACCTTCTTAATTTTCTGAGTGTTTTTTATGAGTGAATTTCAAATTGTATGAAATAAATTTTCTGGATCTGTTGAGCATGGCATATGTGTTTTTCATACCTTATTCATTTATGTAGTGAATTCATGTATACATTTTCTAATATTAAACCAACCTTGAATTTCTGGATCATTAGCAATTTGACATGATCTCTTATATTTTATGAGTTAGAAATTACTTTTTTCCTCGTGTCTGTCCTCAGAAATAATGTAAGAAAAAGTCTTAAAGTCATATTTTCCACTAGCTGATTAAGCGTAGAAAAGGTCTGTTATCACAATGGAACACTATGCTGCTATAAAAAAAAAAGAACTCTTACCATTTGCAACAGCATGGATGGACCTGGAGAGCATTATTATTTTTTAAATTTTGTTTTATTGCTTAAAGTATTACATATGTCTACTTCCCCCCCCCCCCCGACATTCCCCCGGCCTCCCCTACCCCGCAATGTCTTATGTCCATTGGTTATGCTTATATGCATGCACACAAGTCCTTCGGTTAATCTCTTACCCCCTCCCTGCCCCCAACCCTCCCCAGGCTTCCCACTGTGGTTTGACAGTCTGTTCAATGCTGTTCTGCCTCTGTATCTATTCTGGAGAGCATTATTGTTAAGTGAAATAAACCAGTCAGAGAAAGATAAGTATCACATGATTTCACTCATATGTGGATCTAATGAACAACAAAATGATGAACAAAAAAAGATCCAGAGACATAGAAGCATCTAACAGACTGTCAAACCTCAGAGAGAATGCAGGGCAGGGTGGGTGGGAAGAGATCAACCAATGAACTTGTATGCATATATGCATAATCCATGGACACAGATAATAGGGTGGTGAAGGCCTGGGGTGTGGAATGTGGGAAAGGGGGCAGGCTAGGAGAGGTCAGTGGGGGGGAAGAAAGAGGGACATATGTAATACTTTCAACAATAAAGATTTAAAAAAAAGACAAAGGTCTATTAGTAGTGGAATAGCCATGCCTTAAGCTTCCTGTACCCTATTTTAAACATTTGCCTCAGAAGCATACACTTGCAATTTTCCAAGAAACAAATTGACATACACTAAGTGAATAGCTTGGCAAGCTAATGGGCCTAGGTTCTGAATAGTATAAAACACTTACTTAAATATAAATGCATGAATAAATTAATGAATGATCAAATGAATCTCTCTACTGTGGATCCAGCCTAATAATGCAACACCCATCTATAATAATAAAAGTGTAAAATGCAAATTGACCGAACAACCCAACAGCAGAACAACTGTCTGGACAACCTTCCAGATGACCATGTTATGAAACCCACTGGCGCCAGGCCAGCCAAGGCGGGTGCCATGCGGTTGGTCGGGGTCTGGCCATTGCCCCATGATCACCCTTTAGAGAGAGGCCCAGGCCACCAACCCATGGGCTGTGACAGGTGGGTGGAGCCTTCCTCTGCAGGGGCAATCCATCCTGGAGCCCCGGCCAGTGGGCAGGACCTACCTCTTTGGGGCAATCGATGGCAGAGCCCTGTGATCGATTGCCCCTCAGAGGTAGGCCCGGGCTATCCACTTGGCAGTGCTGTGGCAGGCAGCCTGGGCCTCCCTCTGAGGGAGTGATCCATCACAGGCTCCCTGACTGTGAAAGGGCACAGGCCGGGCTGAGGGACAACCCCCCCCCCCCAACCCAGTGCAGAATTTCGTGCACTGGGCCTCTAGTATAGTTAATAATTTAGAGCTTAGAACTAGGACTCAAATAAGCATTGCTTGTGAAGGACATTCAGTAAGTAACAACTATTTATTTGAAAAAGATGAAAGCAGAAATGAATGTCAGTAGCCTTAGACCAGTTCTAAAGGGAGCTAGTATAGAGTGGTTATTAAGACTGGGCTCTAGAGTAAGGCTGCAGTGTCCAGGTCACCGATCCACCTTGAAAATAAACACATAGGTGTGCATGGCATAAAATATAACTGTTTTTAAAACATGGTCAACAAAAGTATATTTTGGTTAAATGGAATTTTTCTAAGGATTTGTTTTAACTGATTTCTGGTTAACTGGGAGTCCAACATATCCATGCTTCTGCATAAAAATAAATTCACTATAATTTAGGGGCATACATATTTATTTTATATCCAGGTGAATAAAGGTACATAAATACTTATATGTTTATACACATACTTATCACTTTTAAATAACAGCAATTTCAAGAAATGATTTAAACTTGAAAGATGTTTCACAAACATGAGCCTTTTGCCTATATACAATGTGAATTTTAAACTTTATGACTTTGAAGATTTTCTATATTCATTTTGTTACCAAAGCAGTGTGTGTGTGTGTGTGTGTGTGTGTGTGTGTGTGTGTGTGTTTAAAGATTCTAAATGAGTAATATTTGGTAAAAAAGCAAACAAACCTATTTGCTTTCTGATTATTTGAAATTTGGTTATAATGTAGTTTTATCTTTCCAAAGATTAGATCATATAATGACTAACAAAATAGCTGTGTGTGTTAGTTTTGTTAAAGAATTTGGAACAGTTTATAGTTTATATTTTTCTAAGATCTAAAGAAAAAAATTTACTAGAACTCTTCTATCAATTTTGGTAAAACTGCAAGAATAAATAAAAGTACTTTTAGACATTAGGTATAATCTACTTGTATTTTATTCTTCTCAGTTTTTAATTCTATCATGTGAATAATTGCAATAGTGCAATTATAAACAATAGTGCAATTATAAACAATAAGGTTGGGATTTTAGTGTATTTATTTTAGTTTATTTCAAAGGCTGGGACAGAGTGAGTAAGTTGGCAGTGTATTAAAAGAAGTGAGAGAGGTAATGGATGAGCAAATGGTAGACAGGGCCTTGTAGACCATTATAACAATTTTGGCTTTTACTCTGAGATGGGAAAATTGGAGAGTTTTTGAGTCAGGGGTGAGTATGGGAGAAGCATGGTTTAACAGAAGGACTAAAGGGAAGAGAGAGTTCAGAGAAGAGACTGAGTTTGAAACTAAGTTTAGAAAACCCATTTTTTATTTAGCAGAATTAGCAGATTCAAGAAATGCAGGCACATGACCTCTACGTAACAAATTCTTTGCTGGTGATGTACAGTTACTAAGGGTGTTCAATTCCAAGCATATTATCACACAGCTTCTAAAATTCAAGTGCCATGTAGGAAAGGAGGATTTCATGGTAGCATGAAACAGTTCCTACTATGAAGGAGCTTGGGTGAAGCTGACAGGTGTAGTGTATTCTGCTTTCACAAAGGCAAGGTCTGTCTTGTTCCAGGTGGACACATTGAAATGAGATTTTCCTTATGTTATATTAGGGAGACAGTGATGGGCAGGTAGATGCTGTAGGAAGAAATGAATTAGGAAAATTTTATATGTGAAGAAAATCAACGTTGAGACTGATAAGAATATATAGTAGTTAACTATTTAAGAATTTAGGATGTAGAAAATAATATACTAGCATCTAAACTACAGAGATAATGACTAGTTTAGGAAGTGAAATTAGCTCAGTTGGCCTGGAATAAGAGGGGCAGGGAGGTCAAGAGTGGCAGTAGGTGAAGTGGATAGGTGAGCAGGATAGTAGTCAGATTATAAAGGTATTCATCAAACAGAAACATGGACTCTATTCTTAGAGCAATTGAGAAAATTGTGGGATTTAGCTGTTTCTGTGGGCCGGAAGAGCAGCAATAATGTCAAAAGATCTCTAGATTCATGTTGAGAAAGTCTTGTAAGGTACTTTGCTTTCTTAGTTGGCTCTTATATCATGGAAATACTTCCAAGTAGCAAATGGTTCCCAATTAAGGAGGGAATTATTGAAAATTCCATTAGGGCTTTAAAACTTTTTTGTCTCTAATTACACTAGAAATTGCAGACTTTTTGAACATGAACCAACTTTAGTTGAACTTGTTAACGATACTTTATTACATTTGTTTTAGAAACAAAACTGAAATCCAAATTATTTTGGCACTTTAGCTAGCAGCCTGAGTAATTTCATAAATAGGCTTTAGGGCTTCCATTTGAATCTCATTAAGGATTTCTGTATAATCTTGAAAGGTATTAATAATCTGTATGGACCAAGAGTGATTTTTAAGAGCATATTCTCAGTATTACCAGCCAGAAAACATAATTTCGGATAAAGTGCACTGCATATTGACAGAGGATAGTTGGATAGGGGTGAACCCATTGGCCTCCCCAGAATCAACTGGACCCGTTGTTTCCTCCCACTTTGCTAGGAAAAATTGATTAATACCTAATTGGGGAAATGACTAAGTTAAAGAACAACATAAATATTTAAAATATTATTTCTCTCCGAAGTAAAACATATTCACTGTTCTGCTAAAAATTAACCGGAGATATGTTTACATCTAGTGAATGATGATCTCAATATCTCTGGGTCAGCAAGAATGGATTGCAGGGTTTGGGGAAGAGGAATGGAAGTGAAATGACTCTGATATTTGAGAGTTAGCTAATGAAGTTTTTGTCATGTAAATCAGCCCCAGACTAAATCAGTCAATCATCCACATCAATATAAGCAGGTTTAATGTCTATCAACCAAGATTTGTTTGATTAGTCTTTAAAATATAACCCATGCTGTTACTCAATATGTTTACTCACCAAGAGTATGCACTTCATTTTTACATCAGCAATTCCTTGACTGATCACCCCTGTCCCCAATTGTAAAAATAAAAGTAAAATACATAAATGCACTTTCTATCAGTTTCTAAAGACCTTCAGAAAAAAAACAAAACAAAACAAGTACTGGCACTTTCCCATTAATACAGCAAATTGGTACAATATCTATTCCAAAGGAGAAGCATCCTTTTCCCCTTTCTCTGTGTGTTAAAAAGAAGTGAGTGCTGCAGTTGTTGGACAATAATAACAGTTGATTTGGAATGAACCCACCCAAAATGTCCCAAACAAATTAATAGCATAGAAACATCTGCTGCTGTTTTATTAGAGTTTCACATAAAAACCTAGTTTGCAAGCTGGCGTTTGGAAAGCTTTTCTTTACACTGATCTCTTAATGTAGCTGCAAGAGGCAATCAAGACCATATGTCTTTCATTTTTAGATCCAAATATTCCCGCATCCTCTCCAACCTGGGACAGTTGCTGGAACATGAGTACTGAATTATGAAACCCGTTTTTAAGATCAGGATTTTTTAACAATATATTTTTAGCCATTGAGGCTATGGTATTTACACTCCTCTGTTTTGATTATTACTATAATTTAATTAAAAATCTTTGTACTTTAATTATCCATTATGATTTCAATGATGGCTTTAGCTAGACATGACATTTAACATATACATTACAGCACTAATTTGGTATAGTTTGAACCCAGCATCGGTCTAGAAAAGGATCTTCTGAGTTTTGTGGAGATGAAAACCATATAATAGCCTATGAAATAAATTATTTTGTACAACAAATTTTCTCATCCTTTTCCTATCTAATAAAGAGGAAATATGCTAATTGACACTCATGCCATCACAAAGATGGCAGCACCCACAGACAATAAGGAGGGAATATGCTAATTGACTGCCCCACCTTCAAAGATGGCAGCACCCACAGCCAATAAGGAGGGGATATGTTAATTGACTGCCATGCCCTCAGAGATGGCAGCGCCCACAGCCACAAGATGGTGGCGCCAAGTCCCCTCAGCACTGCCGGGGCAGCAGGTGCACGGCAAGCCCCGGCCCCCTGCCTCTGGAGTCCCCCAGTCCCCACAGCCTCCCAGCCATCCAGGGCTAGCCGATGGTGCAGGCAAGCCTCGGATGTCGGCTGCCCAGCCACCCAGGGCCGCCTGAGTCTCAGATAACCAGGGCTGGCCGAGGCTTGTGCTGCTGGCAGTGGCAGCAGCAGAGGTGTGATGGGGGCATTTCCTTCCCCTGATCGCCAGGTCGTTTCCCGCCCCTGAGGGCTCCCGGACTGTGAGAAGGGGCAGGGCAGGCTGAGGGAAACCCCCTCCAGTGCATGAATTTTTATGCACCAGGCCTCTAGATATAATATATGTATCTAGTGTTACTTAACTAGAGGCCTGATTCACGAAGATTTGTACAAGAATGGGCCTTTCTTCCCCTGGCTACCAGCACTGCCTTCGCTCCGCCCAGAGCTGCCTTTCCATCTTCCCATGCTGCCCTGAGATCCAGAGCAGCTGGGAGCAGTGTGGAATTCCTGCATTGTCACCATGGCAATGACGCAAGCGTCCTGCCCCCAGCCGCTTGGCACCTGCGTATGCAAATTAACCCGACATCTTTGTTGGGTTAATTTGCATACTCACTCCTGATTGGCTGGTGGGCATCATGAAGGTACGGTCAGTTTGCATCTTTCTCTTTTATTAGTGTAGATAAATTCAAGGCTGTCATGAGGAAAATGAACAAGCTTTGGGTTCTGCATTATGAAAATATTATGATTCATTGTTCTATCACTGTTGTATGACAGAACTGTAATGACAAATCTTAACGTGTTGCAAGGTTTTAGCAAATGTTTCTTGTATATTAATACTACTCAATTCATTTCCATTTTGTAGTATGGCATGACAGCTATTCAGTGTCCTGCTCTTTTCTTTTCTCCTCTTCTTTCCCTGGTTTATTTTCCCATTGAAACTTCAGTCTTTACTTACACACACACACACACACACACACAATATGTATGCATACAAATGTTTAAATTAGATCGTAAAAGGATGCCACCACATGTTCTCATAAGATTTTATTTTTATACAAAAAACTATTATCTTCAATATTGCTTTGATTTTGCCAGGAATGTAAAAAATTTCCCCTTTTTTGTCACTTTTATGTTTTTCATCACTTGCAGTACTATCTCTTTAATTCCCATTTAACAACCCTGAAATCAGGATCAGTTTTGTAGTTGATGGCATATTAGTTTCAATGAATTATGACAACATTTTTACTATAAGGGAAAATAATAGCAAAGCCTCATTTTGCCCATGGAATGAAAACTTTTGCTCTGAAAGCCAGTTTCCTATATTATTCCTCATGACATAGAGCTTTTTAGTTTCTTCAGAAAAACAGCTTATAATAAGAAACAAAAGTTCAAAAATAGGGAAAATGTCATTTGTTTTCTCTAAGAAGATGTTTAAACTGTAAATTCTTTTCTTATGAGAAAAATAGCCAAATGAATATAATTTCAATTTTTTCCTTTATATTACAGAATCCTTCATTCTACCACTGTTTGTACATACCATCTTATACATTGCTCTCTGAGAAACTCTTGAAAAAGAATTACATTGTCATGTTAATTTTCCACTGTTCCTTAATCCATGTAGAAAGACCTTCTCCTTAAAAAATCCTTTGTTGCCCTATTCTAGAAGATCCAAATCATTAAGCAAGTATTAGAATGGCTTCTGTACCTATAAAATACTATATAAATTAACAATTAATATTATTTTGGTCTGTAAAGATACCATTTAAAGGAATCTCAGCTAAGAACTCATGCACATGTAAATGGCTAATTAAAAGATAAAGGCGACATCTACAATACTTTCAACAATAAAAATAAATTTAAAAAAAAAAGCCATTTTAGGGGACTGGGTGAAAGAAGGTGAACGGATTAGCCAAAGAACATATGCATAGCCAGTGGACACAGACAACAGTGTGGTGATGGCCAGAGTCAGGGGGATAGGGGCTGGGCAGAGATGGGTAAAGGAAGGGGAAAATGGGGGACAACTGTAATAGTGTCAACAATAAAAAATAAAAATAATTTAAAAAGTAATTTTAAAACAAAAATATATTAAACAGGTATTAAACCCACATGTTTTAGTATAAAATTATTTATTTAAATTTATTTTCTATGCTGTGGGCTTTTATAAGTTTTTCATTGTACAAGGATACCAGTGTCATTGGAGTGGCTTTCTAGATATCTTCTGCCAGAATAATCTTTCTGCAAAACAGATCTGGTTCTGTAACTACCCCGCTTAAAACAAAACAGAAGACAAACTGTAGGGGTGTCCCAATTTCTAAAATATAAAGTTCAGACTTCTTCATATGGCCTTTAAGTCCTACGCGATGTCCTTTGTTTATATCTATAGTCTCATCTCACCTCTACACTCCCCACTTCCACAAACACTAACTATATTTCCAAATGTTCTTTAGTACACAGCAGACCATGCTCTGTCTTACCATTTGCACCTCTCACCTCCTCATCATGAAACACTTTCACCACTTATCCCAACCCTCTCCCCTCACCTGTCATTTCTCAAATTAGACACCACTTCCTTCTAGGAACCATCACTGATACCTTCACTGAATCAAGTGTTGTGTTGGTTAGGATTAGGGTCAGCTATAAATAACTCTAAAACTAAAGATAGCAAATAATATTTTAAAATTTCTTGTGAAAAATTTTATTTATTACATTATTGACAAGCTATATAATAATTACAAATATACCACTGGCTAAAATAGATGGATTATACTATACAACATGTATATATTTTATGCATTTTATCCTTTAATTTGTAATATAATATACTTATTAATAGATCAAAAGATACCTTAGGATATATTTCAAAATACAGGGATCACAGCTTTAGGTTTAAAACACTATGAATTAAAAATATTTTGATAGTGTTAAGTGGTATCTATGAAAATTTACTTATCATCTAATTGGTATATATTTCTTCAATAGACTCAGTCAGTTACCTAAAAATAGATGCTGTAAATTTATTCATTCTTCAACTATAAATTGTAATTATATTTAGATGCTATTGTGCTTATAAAAAGAACTAAGCAATGGAAACTTTAAGACCAAGTTTAGAATTAAATAAATATTTATTTACCATAAGTAGAATAAATAATTATATAGGTGTTTTTTTGTTTCTGTTTGTTATTTTTATGAGAAGAATATTTATTACAGAGGGCCCTTAGGACCAGCATATAAGTGGTGTTAAATGTGTTTAACTGACAATGATTTTTGTATAAGTAATTTAAATGCACACTTTAAGAAGATATTTATAATTCCATGTTTTTTAGTTATTTTCTCATGTGCTTTGTTGTCATTAAGAAACAAACGTGGGGAGGAAATAAAATTAGTCACAAGAAATCTTCCAGCAAATATATTTCTCAAGATTTGAAAGTGCAAATATTTCGAAAGAAAAAAAAAAAGCATACACACATTTTAAATTTTTCTTAATTTGGTAGAGACTTTCCCACAGAAAGCCCTAGTAGTGCATGAGTGAGAATGTGTTAATTGGGCTGACAGACTTTCAAGTGGTAGAAAGAGCATAGGACCAACACTCATTCTTTCCAAGCATTTGAAGATCAAGTGAATCATTATGAATCTTGTATGAGTGCCAGCAGTCAATGGCTACTCGGAAAAGGGCATTTAATAAACAGGCACAAACAGGAAGATGTATAAAGGAACAAGCAGACGGAGCTCTTGTGACCAAGAGTGGTTTTTGAAACTGAGCCTTGGAGGAGCTCTTACCAGACCAAGAAGTGCTGAGCTTAAAAGAGAAATGACTAAAGCACATGAATCCAACCAATAGACTTTGGAACTCTTAATAGATGTACAGCAGTTGTGCCACAAACCAATGGAATATATCCAGAGGAAAATTTTTCCCCAAACCCTGAGTATTTTCTCTCTTGCTTCATTGCTACAGTGAGTTGAGTCAAGGAACAGATAATTTCCCATCCAATTTCTAGATTCCAGACCATTCATCAATGAAAAAAAAAAAAAAAAATTCTTCCCCAAAACTATTTTTTTTCAGAATGAAAAAAAAAAAAAAAGGTTGGAGGAAATGATTGAGAGGAGCAGTGGGTTTAATAAAAGACTTTTTCTTTTTTTGGCTGGGAAAATAATAGTAGAACGAAAGAAAGCAACTTTGAAGTAATAGTTTTTGAAACATTCCCACTGGTGAAAAACAGCTGTTATGGTTTTCCTTAATTATGTTGTATACACAGAAGATGTTTCAGTGGAAGAAGAAACCTAAGCTAAAATGCTTTAGAAACAAGACTTGCTTAGCTTAATTTTTAATATAAGAATAAAATCTAATATGTCTTTGAGAGAAATAATTAGATCATTGCTTAACATTCCATTTTTATTAATTCTCAGATTTAGGACAGAATTAATAGTGGAACTCTTAGAAAATAAGCAAAGGTCTCCTCATAATAGTCCAACATATTTATCAAACCTAATTGCAGTCATTTATATGAAAAGATGAGTTAGTACCATTAGTTTTGAAAGAGTATTTCCAAGTGCTGATTTGTGGTGGTTGTGTATTGACTTCAGTGAAATCTGCAAAATATGGGCTTTGAAGGAGAATGATTTTGTACACCCTAAAAGACAAGAAACTTTATGGTACAGGAGACATGCAGGGTTTATTTTAGGTGCATATGGTTTTTATGGAGAGAAAAAAATCTTCTAACTACATCTTGCAACACACAGTGTCATTGCACAATTTCAAATATTTTGAAAAATGCATGCACATTTAATAGGTGAGTGATCACTCTCAAGATACAGTGCTAAGACTTTTCTTTATTGGACAGTCCCAGTAGCCCAATTTCTCCTTATTCCTTTTGGTTTTCTGCAAAATAAGCTGCATGTGCGTTGTTAGTTTCCTAAGCCAGAGTTAAGTCCATTGGCTGATCTATTCCTGTACTGTCACTATGCTGCTAACAGTAACCCTTTCTTAGCTTACAGAGCAAACATGGGGAAGAAGTTTTTATGAATTTATTGTTATTCATGGAAGTATCTAAAAAAGAAGGCCAGATATAGTGGCCTCTGAAAAATAGTGTATGTGGAAGAAGAGTAAAAGACTACTTACACTGGAACTAGAATTATTAGCAGGGAATACCTAGTAGAAAGTGAGTAATCCAGATCACTTTATGTCTCTCTGGCCTTATATTCTATAATGAACATATTAGTTCCTCATTTTTATAATATATCACATTTTTTCAGTGTGTTTTTTATTTTAAATTTTTTCTCTTCAAGGATGAACATTTCCTCAAGTACAGGGACCATAAAATTTTCTCTTTAGCATAGCATCAGAAAGGAAAGAAATAATTATTTTTGTGTTTGTGTGCACATGGTATATTATAGTCTTTGCACTGAGCCCTTGTCATATATATCTCATTTAATTTGTATAGTAACCCTGTGATGGAGGGAAAGAGAGGCATTATTTTCAGTATGGAGATGAGGAAGTTTAAGGTCAAGCAGGTTGATTAGTTTACCAAAGAAACACAGCTAGTAAGTGAGGAAGTGGGTCTTTGAACCCACATGTGGCTGATGCTCAAGGCCCTGCTCTTTTTACAATGGCACACTTTCTTCTATTTGAATTGGATGACTGCATAGATCAGAGATGACTCATTATTTTAAATGTAGGTTTGATATAAATACTTTCTTTTTAAAAAATATATTTTATTGCCCTAACTGGTTTGGCTCAGTGGATAGAGCGTCGGCCTGCGGACTGAAGGGTCCCAGGTTTGATTCTGGTCAAGGGCATGTACCTTGGTTGTGGGTACATCCCCGGTAGGGGGTGTGCAGGAGGCAGCTGATCGATGTTTCTCTCTCATCAATGTTTGTAACTCTCTATCCCTCTCCCTTCCTCTCTGTAAAAAATCAATAAAATATATTTAAAATATATATATATATATATATATATATATATATATATATATATATATAAAATTGATTTTTTACAGAGAGGAAGGGAGAGGGATAGAGAGTTAGAAACACCGATGAGAGAGAAACATCGATCAGCTGCCTCCTGCACACTCCCCACCAGGAATGTGCCCACAACCAAGGTACATGGTCTCAACCGGAATCGAACCTGGGACCTTTCAGTCTGCAGGCCGACGCTCTATCCACTGAGCCAAACCAGGTAAGGCTAAATACTTTCTAATATGAAGTAAAATAAGCCTTTATTTCAGGCAGTATTTATTCAGAATACTTACTAGCTATGTTTCCTTGGTCAGGTCATCAAGAAAAGTTCATATACCTTTCTATGCTTAAATTTTTATTTCTACAAAATATAAACATCTATATTATCAGCCTACTTATAGAGGCACTAGAGGCCCGGTGCACGAATTCATGCATGGGTGGGATCCCTCAGTCTGGCCGGTGATCAAGACCAGCAGGGGTATGGGATGTTGTCAGCTGGGGGGAGGGGCCGGAAGAGGTTGGATGGCTGCCCTGGTCAGGGCCATCAGGGCAGGCTGGCTGGGGGGAGGGGCTACAGGAGGTTGGCCGGCTGCCCTGATCAGGACCGATGGGGACCGACAGGCCGGGTTGGGGGGAGGACTGCAGGAGATTGGCCAGCCATGGGAGGTTGGCTGTGGGAGCGCACTGATCACCAGGGGGCAGCTTCTGCATTGAGCATCTGTCCCCTGGTGGTCAGTGTGTGTCATAGCAACCAGTTGACTGGTTGTTCGGTCATTTGGTCATTTGGTTGTTCAGTTGCTTAGGCTTTTATATATATATGTATATATATATATATATATATATATATATATATATATATACATATATATATATATATTATAATTTTAAAAGGAAAGAATAAATTTTAAAGCACATTGTAGAATGCTTTAAAGTATAAGTCTTATTGATGATGTTGCTGCTGCTGCCAATGGTGTCAATGATGATATTTCCCTGGGTTATTTTCTAGAGCATCCTTTACCTAAAAGCCTTCTACATGATTGAAATCACTTATTGGTTACATTAAACTTAACTAAGTCGGTTTAATAAAGATAAAGCAGGTATATGCCTGAATTTAGACCTAGTGTTTTGTTGTTGTTTTTTACCAGATCATTTGAGGAACCTCCCCAACTTTTTGACATATCTTAGTTATACATTTGGAGTATTCTTGCTTTAACTTAGTAAAGAAATATTCCAGGGATTAAGAAGGATTTCACAGTGTGCTTATTCATATACTGAAGATCTTGACATGTAATTTGTGTATATTTATTAATTTGAATGGTATATCATGAAAATCTCGTGGTTTTTATATTCTTTCAACAAATGATGATACAGTAGGTCCTTGGGTTACATTGGTAATCCGTTTCTATGGTGCGATGCAACATGATTTTCTCCGTAAGTGGGAAGCACCTATGTCACTCACATGGAGCACATACACAGCAATAATGAAGTGAAACTGTAAAAAAAAACTTAAAAGAAAGATAAAAATTCCTAACCTTTACTTGTGGTAAATAAATAATAAAAAACAGAAAGCTCATATGTACATATGTCGAAATGATGGAACTTTTTTTTATAAATAAATGGGAGATGGAGACGTAACCACAACGTATGTCGAGTCTGACATAACCTGAGGACTGTCTGTATACCATTGCAGGGATGTTCACCCATAAACCATACATTCTTCAGAAGCAGATAGAATATGGAAAGTGTACTTTTATAGAAAATTAACTAAAGAAATTATGTAACAAAGAAAAATTTTTGAGTCGAGTTGATCCACCCCTGAGTGCCTGTAAAACTGCTCTGGCTCTCAGGAACTTCTCTTCATAGTGTAACTTCTTAGTCTTCTGAATCATCTGATCTTTTATTCAAAGTAATGGAAATAATGACCAGAAAAGCTGCCTTCTGTTTGGATGGTCCTGACATTTATGAGACCTCTTTAGGGAGAATGATGAACATGGGAAAATGTTTTCTAAGTGTGGTCTAATGTAATCACAATAAAAAGTGAATACATTCATTACAACGGTGACATCAAACACTAAAAACACTTCAAAAACCCACAGGAAGCATTTATTTTCCTGTTTTTTTCATGCCATATATATCACATGTGTAAACGTATCACCAAATGTTTCCTGAATATTTCTGTTTTTAAATTATTTAGAAGCATTTCATTTTTAAGCCAATTTCATTCCCATTTGCTATATTTGTATGGAGACGTATAAATTAGTTAAAATAGTCATTTGTTAGTGAAGTAACTTGTAGAAAGCATCCTATATTATATTTATAACACAAATTACTTCCAGATATGTTATCTAATTATCTACAACTAGTCACTTGTTTTGCATTTCTGTGTTAGGTTGTAATCTATATATTTTCAAATAATTTTTAAAATTTTAAAGTTACAGTTATCATATAATATTATACTACTTTCATTTGCACACCCCAGTGATTGAATATTATATAACTAAGTGGCCATCCTAATAAATCTCATACCAATCTGATGACATGCATAGGTATTAAAATATTGTTCACTATATTCCCTATACTGTACTTGACAACACCATGATTATTCTGTGACTACCAATTTGTACTTCCTAATCCTGTCACTTTTTCCACTCATCCTCCCGAACCCCCCTCCCATCTGGCAACCATCAAAATGTTCTTTGTATGAGACTGTTTCTATTCTGATTGTTTATTTTGTTGTTTAGATTCTATTATTGATAGGTAAGTATTTATGGCCATTTTATTGTTCATGTTTTTGTTCTCCCCCCCCCCTTCTTTTTCTGGAAAAAAAAAATTCTTTATCATTTCCAGTAATACTGATTTTAATGGTAACTAACTCCATTAGCTTTTTCTTCTCTGGGAAGCTCTTTCTCTAACTTTCAATTCTAAATGATAGCTTTGCTGGTTAGAGGAGGTAGAGTAATCTTGGTTATAGGTCCTTGCTTTTCATCATTTTGAATATGGTATTTCTTGCCAATCCCTTCTGGCCTTCAAAGTTTCTATTAGAAATCAACTAATTGTCTTATGGGAGCTCCCTTGTAGATAACTAACTGCTATCCTCTTGCTTTTAATGATGAAGTGTCTTGGTGTGGGCCTTTTTAGGTTTGTCTTGTTTGGGACTCTCTATGCTTCTTGACTTGGATGTCTATTTCCTTAATCAGGTTAGGAAAGTTTTCTGTCATTATTTTGGTCAAATAGGTTTTCAATTTCTTGCTATCTCTCTTCTTCTTCTGGGACCCCCATGATTCGAATGTTGGTACACTTGAAGGTGTTCCAAAGCTCCTTACTTAACACTATTCTCATGTTTTTAAAATTATTTTATTCCTTTTGATGTTCTGATTGTCTGTCCTGTGTTTCCTTATAGTCTAAACTAGAGGCCTGGTGCACAAAATTCGTGCATTGGGGGCAGAGTTACCTCAGCCGGGCCTGCACCATCTCGTAGTCTGGGACCCCTCAGGGGATATTCGTCTGCTGGCTTAGGGATCGGGCCTAAGCCAGCAGTCAGACATCCTCTCTCAATCTGGGATTCCTCGCTCCTTACCACCTGTCTGCTCACTCATTACCACTTGGCTCACTGCTCCTTAGCGCTGCCACAGAGGCAGGAGAGGCTCCCACCACTGCCACTGCGCTCACCAGCTATGAGCCCGGCTTCTGGCTGAGTGTCTGCTACCCCTGTTGGAGCACACTGACCACCAGGGGGAGCTCCTGCATTGAGCGTCTGCCCCTTGTGGCCAGTGTGCATCATAGCAACCTGGTTTCTGTGGTTCTGCCATAATGGTCGCTTAGGCTTTTATTATGTAGATTACAAAAGGTTATTCCAAACTTGCTGTTGCACAAAAGAATCTGTGCATTTATTTTATAACATGATTTATTGACATGTCACCATGCATTACATGAAAAATTGAATTTTTAGAGGTTGGAGAACCTTAGGAAATTTCACAGGTTCAATTAGACAGGAGAACAGCAAAGAGTTTAATGATACAATTTTTCACCCATTTGCTGCAGCACTGGAAGGGGAGGGACTCAGGGCCAGGTCAGCTCAGCGCCCCAGATGGTCCCGGTGTGCACCTAACGGTGAAGACCCCAGGCCTGGCTTGGCTTGGGGCTTCTACTTATGACTCCGGAGGTCAGAATTTTTTAAAGCTGGGTTAGCCCTTTGTCCACAGAGCAATAAACCTTTACTCGGGCTGTTGGGGAGATCTGGACATATCTTTCCTTGAACCATGGCAGAAGAAAGAAGGGCCTCCTGTGGTGTTGGGACAGCAAAAGAGATAAATGTGACATTGTGTTTAGGGTCTCTTGATGACCTTGTCCCTTCCATCTGACCCCAGCCCAGTTGTCCATTCCCAGGAGAAGCCTTCCATACCTGCTGGGTGGCTCAAACTCTCACATCACTCTGCACATGTTGGTATACACATCCCTGTGATTATGTGATTAATGCCACCTTGGGACAGCATGCAGGACTGTTTGTTGTCAACTTGGCACCAGTACCATTCCCATCCACTGCTGGGAACTTTGTTTCCGAGGATCCCTTTCTCAGCAGCTTTCCAATGAGAGGAACTTGCAGGAGCTTTAGACAGTGAAGCAAAGCAGGATCCATTGTTCTCACAGTGGCTGTCTGCACTGCTCCTCGAATTCTCACATTGGTGACTGAATGTCATTTTAGTGGCATCTTAGACTTTCCGTGAGCTCAGGGTTCTCTACCGGTTGCAGCATTCGGGGCTGAAATGTTTAGTGACTGCTTCTCTGATCCTCCTTCCTTCCATGCCCACTCCCCCAGCTCTGGCACGTGTGTAAATCCTAATTACCTTATGAAATGTGTTGCTTCTGTTATACTTATGGTGGGTCCGTTTTCCTCATAAGACTCAGACTGTCACCATGGAAGAGTGTCTGTGTTGCATCCCTGGCCTTCTTCAGGGAAAAGTGTATAATACATGTAGCATCTGATCTAATATGTTGCACTTTATTGATGAATAGAGGCCTGGTGCATGGTGATCAGGGCCGATCTTTCCCAGCTGCCAGCAGCCAGCCCCGCCCTCCGCCGCTGCTGCCACTGGTCCCCCTCTGTGTGTGGGATTTGTGTCCACCGCCACCCACCCCCAGTTCCCCATTCCCCATTGGGCGATTGGAGTCTGCCGGCCTGGGGTAGGAACCGAGAGGTTGGCCATTCCCACCCGCTCATTGGCCCTGCCCCCCGCCTCCAGTCACCCTCTGTGTGTGGGGCAACTGTTGGGGTGGGGGCCTTGGCTTGGTGCTGCCTGCGTTCGTTGCCACCTACCCCTAATTTCCTGTTCCCCATCAGGCTATTGGAGACTGCCAGCCAGGGGGGAAGGACCGAGAGTTTGGACGGCAGGTCCCATTCAGGCGATCGGGGCCTGCGGGCTGGGGGAAGCTCTTGCATTGATCGTCTGCCCTTTGGTGGTCAGTGCATATCAAAGCAACCAGTTGTTCCCCTGACCAGTTGATTTGCATATTACTCTTATATATATATATAGATTACTGATTTGATTCTAGGCTTCATATTCTTTACTGTTGATTCCCTGTAAATTATTCTTCATTTCCTTTAGTATATCCTTCATTTCTGACTGATTATTTTTTATGGTTTCCATGTCCTTTTAAATTCTGTTAAAGTGCCGAAACCGGTTTGGCTCAGTGGATAGAGCGTTGGCCTGTGGACTGAAAGGTCCCAGGTTCGATTCCGGTCAAGGGAATGTACCTGGGTTGCGGGCACATCCCCAGTAGGGGGTGTGCAGGAGGCGGCTGATCGATGTTTCTCTCTCATTGATGTTTCTAACTCTCTATCCCTCTCCCTTCCTCTCTGTAAAAAATCAATAAAATATATTTAAAAAAATAAATAAATTCTGTTAAAGTTCTCACTAAGTTCATCTACTCTCCACTACGTTCATTAAGCATCCTTATAACCAGTGTTTTCAACTGTGCTTCTAGTAGATTGATTGTGTCCATTTTGTTTAGTTCTTTTTCTAGAGTTTTTTTCTGTTCTTTTATATGGGATACATTTCTTTGTCCTCTCATTTTGGCAAACTCCTTGTGTTTCTTTCCATGTACTAGGTAGAGCTGCTACATCTCTCGGGCTTGGTAGAGTGGTCTAATGTATTAGGTGTCCTGTAACATCTAGTGGCAAAGCCTCCCATTTATTCAAGCTGGGCCCTCCAGGAGTGAAACTGCCCCCACCCCCATGTGGGTTGTGTACACCCTCCTGTTGTAGTTGAGTCTTGCTTGCTTTTGGCACACCAGTGGTAGGGATTTACCCCCAGGCCTATCATCTGAGAGGATAACCTGGGACTACTATGGAGGATCAGGTACTCATGGCCCGCCCCAAAGGGCAGGACTTACTTCAGTGGGACTCTGGAGCCTTCCTAATTTGCCCCTTGAATTGTGGCTTGTAGAGGTAGTTGGTGGTGTTTTGATGTGGTCTGAAGTTTTCCACTGGATGTACTGGCTCTGGGGCTTCCTGGGAACTGCAGGTCAATTTCAGCCACTTTCTGAGTTCTTCCTAGGGCCACCATGCATGAGCAACAAAACAGTCTGCAGCTGGCTGATATTTGTGCTGGGCTGAGAGGTGACCAGGCAAGGCCAAGCTGTGAACTAATACTGCTTCCTGCTAGTGTTGGGCCTGAGGCAACTTAGCAAGAGGTATAGGGAATACTGAGATTAGATGTTGCTTGTTTGAGAGATTTTAGGAATGGCCATTCTTATAGAAAAGCCACTGGAAACAGCTTGGGTGGGTGGGCCTGCAAGTTGAGTGAAATCACTAGGGAGGAGTGAACAGTGCTAGCCAGTTTGGCACTTCTGACTGGGAGAAAACTGCTCCTCCAGCTCTCACCCTGATGCCAAACAATTAAGTTCCTCTCTATGTGTTCCTCATGCCTTTCAGGCTGCTGCCCCAGTGCTGAATCTCAGAGGGAGCAAGTCTAAGTAAGTCTGTGTGCAGGCCCTTTAATATAAATTCCTGAGACTGGCCAGTGTGGCTCAGTGGTTGAGTGTTGACCTATGAACCAGGAAGACATTGCTCGATTCCTGGTCAGGGCACATGCTCAGGTTGTGGGCTTGATCCCCCAGAGGGGGCATGCAGAAGGCAGCCAGTCAATGATTCTCTCTCATCATTGATGTGTTTATCTCTATCTCCCTCCCCATTCCTCTCTGAAATCAATAAAAATATATTTAAAAAAAGATGAATGCCTGGAACTCCAATAGCCCTCCATCTCACTCCACCACAATCCCTACTGATTTTTACAGCCAAAAGTATGGGCACCTCTGCAACTGAGATCTCTCTCCTGAGTGGTTGGGGGAACCAGTGTATTGCTTGTGTCCAAGCCTCCTAACAGTCTGTGTGACTTCTTTCTTAATTCCCAGTTGTAGGACTTCCATTAAACTATATTTCAAGCAGTTGAGAATGATAGTTGTTCTGTAGTTGTAATTTTTATGTGCTTGAGGGAATATGTGAGTACTGCATTTACCTTCTCTGGCTTTTTTCTTGACCAAACACTTGCATTTATATTTTATGTAACACATTTACAGGAATTTTTCTCCTATTTAAATATTTGTAACTAAAATTCAGCCTGTATGCATTTTTTTAGTGACATAATTAAAAGAGAATCAATATAGAAGATAGCATTGCAATTTTAGACTTTTGATATCTAAATGTTTTTATTATAAACTTTTGTATATGGAAATGTTGAATGTATCTGATATCATTATAGGTTCAAGATTAAAATGATTCATAGAATATAGTCTATTTTAATGTTAGAGTATTGGAAAAGTCATAACTGAATCTGTCCTGAACACAAAAACAAAGGAAATATTAAACATTAATTCATGTCACTCAGAATTATTTCCATAGCAATTATAAATTCCAGTTCCTTGCCGAAACCGGTTTGGCTCAGTGGATAGAGCGTCGGCCTGCGGACTGAAGGGTCCCGGGTTCGATTCCGGTCAAGGGAACGTACCTGGGTTGCGGGCACATCCCCAGTGGGGGATGTGCAGGAGGCGGCTGATAGATGTTTCTCTCTCATCGATGTTTCTGACTCTCTCTCTCTCTCTCCCTTCCTCTCTGTAAAAAATCAATAAAATATATTTTAAAAAAATAAAAAAAATCCAATTCCTTTTACAAAACAGATTGAGAAAGTCACTAATTTCCTTTAATAATATTTTCTGGATCTATAACTTATTAGTCCTAAACCTCATGTGAATTGCTTATTATTAGCCATACCGTATCTAACAATGGTGCATGCTCTAAGTTTGTGTTCAATTGAGTAATATAATGTACTTTATACTCACCAAACTGTAGTGCTGATGCATTCAATCTGTGATGAAGCAAAGAGGATGTTCCAGTCATGAAATAGTTTTTGTGTTTTTTTAATTAGATTCCCTCAACTTTTAATTTATAGATTAAATTCCGTTTTAAAAATTTTTATTGACATTAGGGAGAGAGGAAGGGAAGGGGGAGAAAGCGAAACATTCATGTGAGAGAGAAACCTTGATCTGTTGCCTCCCATACACACCCTAACCAGGATCAAACCTGTACCCCAGTTATGTGCCCTGACTAGAAATGGAATCTTAGACCTTTCAGTGCATGGGGCAATGCTCCAACCAACTGAGCCACACTGGCCAGGGCTGAATTCATTTTTTTTTTTAAAAAGCCTTTATCACATCATCTTCATGTGAGGTTAATAATATGTTTAGTATTAGAACATAAGGATAAGTCATTTTGTTCTAAGATTGAAAGCTGATGACTTTCAGGGAGCCCTTTTCATTGCAACTTCATTGCAAATTAATTTTCTTGAGCATACACATTAAAAGTGTTTATTACATTTCTTCCATTTTATATTTAGTAGGCAAATGCCTTTTAAGAATTTAATAAAGAATACAAAAATTAGCATGGTTTCATTGCTTACTACTGATCCAGTCTTGGCAAATGAATTAGCTATCATTTTGTTACTTGTTTCTGGGCTGCTTTCTAAATCAATTTTTGTCCCAGAAATTTTGCAGTATTTTAAGATATATTTGAATAGCAAAATAAACAAAATATACTCAACTATGAGGATAAATGAGAACTGTTAATGCCAGCTATTAGGAATGCCACTATAAAATCCTTTGGGAACATTAACAACATACTTCTATTGTTAGCAAAACATCTGTGCAGAGTTCCTACTTTAGAACCAATTACAAAAGAGGAGACAGTGAGGTGCTCTGGGAAAGTACTGGAATGAATTGGCACAATATTTGTCAGGCTAAGGTGACCAGGGCCCTGACAGGCTCATCAGGTGAAAGGAATAAAAGGGTGAATCCTTGAGCTGAAAGCAAGATTGAAACTGTGCAAGTGACCCAAAGTACTGTTGAATAGGCAAGCAGTGTATGGCATCAGGAGAGCCTGCCAAGGTGCGGGTCCAGGCTGGTAAAGGATTATCCCAGAAGAAGCTTGAATGTGGAAAATGGTAATCCAATCATGGCTGCTGAGGGTAGAGGAAATCCAGAAGATTAGCTAAAGGAAGACAAGAATTTAGGTACTAGACAAAGACACATAAGTATTCAAAAATGGTAATAAAATAACTCAATTTTTAAAAGTAGAGTAGAAATGTTTGGATAAAGAAGTAGGTCAAAGCTCAGTTACTGCTCTGGATGTTTAAGGTTAAGAATGGAACAGAGAATAAAATTGATTTGGTTTTTATCCACTAGAGAATAGATTTCACACATCCATTATGTTCCTCCTAACTACAAAAACTGAAAATTTGGGGTTGGCAAACAGAATTCCTAGAATGGTCATTAGACCCCTCTGTGTGACACTAATCTATCCCTTCATCACTATCATAACTTTAGTAGAAAAATCATCCACGCTGGTTTTCTCATGGCCCCAAATATAACACGTTCCTTTTCACCAGCATGCCTTATTTTTGTGATTTTCCCTCTTCCTGGAAAGCTAAACCTGCATTTTCAACTTATCTGTGTTCTATTCTTCATCTCAGTCCCCACTCAAGTCTTAACTCCAAGTAACTACTAAATAAGTTTCCATGAATAGCTTCACCTGTAAGACGTCAGTAAGGAAAGTATGAAAATACACTAAACTACTCTTCATGAGTTTCACTGAACTGAAAATTTCCAAATTGTTGTACCTTTGAATTACTTGATGTTTTGACATGTCTGTGTTCCTATGTTTGACTGGTCAGAGATCTAAAAAAATACGATGAAATCTTTTTTGATCTCCTTTGTTGAACATCTGAAAAAGTTTACTTAGCATGTGGTAACAATTTTAATTTGGGAGCATGCTGATAATAAAAAGATGTGTGTGCATGCATGCATCTACAAGTTAAAAATGAGTTCACATATATTTCTTCTTTGCATTCAGCTTGCCTAACTTTGTTTTTATAAAGTGAACTATTAAGCTTGTGGCTTTGGTAACTAAATGCAGAGTAAATAAAGTATGAGTCAATCAAAAATTTTGATAGCATCTATGCATACTACCTAGTAATTTTGTGTAATTGTTGCATCTGCTCTAACATGCTTATATGACATGTTAGTGAAAATGTTATATGCAGTGCCTACTAATTAGTCATTCAAGAAAAATAACAGTTACTGAAATGATAATATACAATATTCTATACTTGAAAAACCTCGCATTCACTTGTACTTGCCTTGATTTCATACAATGTTTTCTAAATAACATATATCTTCTCTTACTATATTCCATATGATATGTGAAATGTAAGGAAAATAACACATATATATATCTAGAAAGTTATGGTTCACTTAGATTATTTAATGTTGTTTTTTTTGAGAAAGAAAGACTAAAAAATCATAATAGCTGATAACATATTATATTGCTATTTTCTGTTTTATCATATCATGAAGAAGAGTCATAATATATGCAGAGGTCATGCTTGTTATCTCATGCCAGGTATTGTGTGATTTCAAAAGGATTTTATTTTTCATTACTATACATACTTGAGGCCTGGTCCCTCAGCCCAGCCTGCACCCTCTCCAATCTGGGACCTCTTGGATCAGGCCTAAACCGGCAGTCGGACATCCCTCTCAGAATCCGATACTGCTGGCTCCTTACCGCCCACTAGCCTGCCTGCCTGATTGCCCCTAACCGATTTTTGAGAAATAAAGACTAAAAAATCATAATACCTGATAACATATTATATTCCTATTTTCTGTTTCATCATATCATGCCAGCCTGGTCACCCACTAATTGCTCCACTGCCGGCCTGATCGCCCCCAACTGCCCTCCCCTGCCAGCCTGATCGTCCCCAACTGCCCCCCCACCCCCCCGCCGGCCATCTTGTGGTGACCATCTTGTGGTGGCCATCTTGTGACAACATTGCGGCAGCCATCTTGTGATGATGCCGTGTGATGCCACCTAAGCTTTTATTATATAAGATTGTGTCATTTTCCAAAAGAACAACTGTAAATCTACTTTTGACCTGCCCTGCATTTTCAAGATTATGTTTCCAATTTGTCATAATGGTGGTCTTTGGGAGAAATTGGTTAAAAAGAACTTGATCCTTTTGGGTATAGAATTTACCATTTCATTAGATTACTTAATTACTATTATCATTACTGTTCTACCTCCATGCCTCCAAATCTCTGCTTTTTGAAAAGTGGCTGAAGAGTGACTTCTAGTTATTCCTGATTAATTACATCTTCTTTTGGGGACATACTCAATATTGCATTTGGGTAATGAAGGTTCAGAAGCGAACTGAAATATGGCTGGCCAGTGTAGGGTTATAAGGGGTAGTACTGCTCCATTATATCAGTGTTGGGTAGCAGAACTCTAATTACAGTAGGCTACAAGCCCTCCCATTCAATATATATATTTAGAGCAATATGAGTTTTTACACTTGATCTTAGCCAAAAGGCCAGGAAGCGATAGCAATATGGAGTTTTAAACTAAAGATAATAGATGGATTTATTGAAAATAACAACCAATACTGTTGAATGAAAACACTATAAAGTACAACCCCAATTATACTTATTTTTGCATTTGTGTTTAATTGACACTGGACTAGGAATTAAGAATTTACCAATGAACAATGACCATGTCCCTAACTTCTGAAAGTTTTGGTCTTTGGGAGCCTCATTTAAACATGTTACAGTTATGGGATGTAAATTTAGGTAGGAGGATCCTGGCTGATTCCAGAGTATATAGCATAGAAGGGGTACCTGTCCCAGACTTTTACAGAGGGAGGGAATCCTTCAAGGGGAATGCTGCCAGGGCTGTGGAGGGGAATAAGTAGTAAGAGCTAGCAAGCTAAGCAAAAGGATCACATGAGGTGAAAAGTAGTTCAGTTGGTTGGACAGTATAAAGGATGGAAAAATGAAAGATTAGATTGTAATAAGAAAGGTCACTGTATCAATTATAAACTATGCTGTAGATCAAGAGTGGGGAACCTATTTTCTGCCAAGGGCCATTTGGATATTTTAACAACATTCATGGGCCATACAGAATTACCAACCTAAAAATTAGCCTGCTATATTTAGTCAAACATTTAATTAGCTCACCCCTAAATGTCTTGGCAGGGCCAGACCAAATGATTTCATGGGCCTTATACCATCCACGGGCCGAACATTCCCCACCCCCCGCTGTAGACATTGGACTCTCTTCTAAATGAAATGAAAAGTCATTTAGATTTTAACAAGGTAGTGATATTTTTCAAATATGCTTTTAGATGGCATGCTCCTGTAGCAGCGAGGAGAACTTAGAGGGCACACTTTGGAGCTATAAGGAGGTAGTTGCTGTAAGCCAGTCAGGAGAAAGAATGGAGCTATGAGCATCTGTGGAGCTTCAGCAAAGTGGACAAATGGAGAGTTGACCAGAATTAAAATTGACAGGATTTGGTAGTAGATTGAGGGAACCAGACAGTAGATTAGAAGAGGGGCAATATTTAGTACAATAGAATTAGTGAAAGATTGGAGTACTAGATGAGGAGGAGGGTGGTAAAGATTAGAAGTAGAGATTTGGATACAGTTAGTTTGAGATGCCTATGGAACATTAAAATGAGGACGAGTAAAGTAGCTCTTAGGTAAATTGGCTTGAGATATTCACGTTCTCTGTTTAGTAGTAGTTTGTTACATTACAAATTAAGCATGAACGTGTGTGTGTGTGTGCGCGCGCGCATATATACACAGTATGTACACACAGTGTGTGTACACTAATTCAATATAGAGTTCTGTTATTGAATTTTCAGACTCTCATTAGTCATGTATTTTAGCCAGATGGTGACTAAGACAAATGTCTCCTCCCTTCATCTGTAGGAACGTATTTCTTATTATTTTGGTGTGCTCTGCTCTAATAATTAGAGAAATAATGATAAATGGCCAACATATGAATATCTGCCAGGTGGCAAGCATTATCTCAAACATGTTACCTAAATTATTTCATTTAATATTCATTTCCACCACACAAGGTAGCTACTATCATTATCATCCACATTTGGTAATGATGAATAGATAGAAGGAGTAGTGTAACTTAAGATTGCATTTCTAATATGTGGTGAAGGTGGGATATAAATGTAGACCACTTGATGTGTCAAAATTTATTCCATGGATTTGAAGTTCAGATTTAATTTAGCCTCCATCAGTGCATTTAAAGAGGTTGCTCTTCAACAGTGGTTTTTCCTTCCATGTGTGAAGGACCAAAGGTATGCTCCATGTTCATGTGTCTCCTTCCAGCTCTTTGGGTTATGCCTTCTTGCCTACCCCACTCGTTCCTTCAGTAATGAAGTCAAACTTCCATATGAACCTGAACCGAACATTCTCTACCATTTGCAAAAACATAGATTCTGAAAAATGTTCTAGTTGACACTTTTAAACTCAGCAGCTGTGAACTGGCTTTTCCTCCTTCTTAGTTCAGGATTATAATAATGTATTTTAACTCCTTTTTAAAGGTTTTTATAAATAATTATAAATCACGCTCATGTTTATATTTGTGTCTCCCTCCAAATATGTGTGCTGCTTGAAGGAAGTGACCTTAGCATTTTCTATCTTCTCATAATATTTTATGTGATATTGTAATAAAGATGGTGTGTGGTTCCCTGTCTTGGTGTTATTTAAATATGCAAAACTATTTATGAAGGCTATGAAGTATTTAAGTTTTCTATCAAAAACCATGTTCATTAATCCAAGAAGTTATACATTTCTGTTATGGGAGGGGAAAGCAGCAATTTTGGTCCTTGAGAATATGTTAGAAAAGAGTTTATTATTTTCATTAAGAAATAGCTTTCTTGTTTTGGTGATGATTTCCTTTGCTGTGCAGAAGTCTTTTATTTTTATGTAGTCCCATTTGTTTATTTTCTCTTTAGTTTCCATTGCCCTAGGAGCTGTATCAGTAAAGGTATTGCTTTGGCATATGTCTGAGATTTTGCTGCCTGTGGATTCCTCTAAGATTTTTATGGTTTCCCATCTTATGTTTAAGTCCTTTATCCATTTCGAGTGCTTTGGGTAGATTTCTGGGTTCTCTGTTCTGTTCCATTGGTCTATATGTCTGTTCTTGTGCCAGTACCAGACAGTTTTGAGAAAAGTAGCTTTGTAATATAGCTTGATATCTGGTATTGGGATACTTCCAACTTTGTTCTTCTTTCTCAGGATTTCTGCAGCTATTTGGGGTCTTTTTTATTCCAGATGAATTTTTGGAGAGTTCATTCTAGGTCTGAAATATGCCATTTTTATTTTAATGGGGAGTGCATTGAATCTATAGATTGCTTTGGGTAATATGGACATTTTAATGAAGAAAGCCCACTGTATGGGAGAACATATTAGCCAGTGTTATCTCCTATAAGGGTTTAATCTCCAACATTTACAGGGAACTCATACAACTTAACAAAAGGAAGATAAACAATCAAAAAAATGGGCGAATGACCTAAATATGTACTTTTTGAAAGAGGACATACAGAAGGCCAAGAGACATATGAAAACATGCTCAAAGTCACTAATCATCCAAGAGATGCAAATCAAAATGACAATGAGGTACCATCTCACGCCTGTCAGAATGGCTATTATCAACAAGTCAACAAACGACAAGTGCTAGTGAGGATGTGGAGAAATAGGAACCCTCATGCACTGCTGGTGGGAATGCAGACTGGTGCAGCCACTGTGGAGAACAGTATGGAGTTTCCTCAAAAAACTAAAAATGGAACTCCCATTTGATCCAGTAATCCCACTTCTAGGAATATATCCCAAGAAACTAGAAACACCAATCAGAAAGGATATATGCACCCCTATGTTCATAACAGCACAATTTACAATAGCTAAGATTTGGAAACAGCCTAAGTGCCCATCAGTAGATGAGTGGATTAGAAAACTGTGGTACATTTACACAATGGAATATTATGCTTCTGTAAAAAGGAAGGAAATCCTATCATTTTCAACAGCATGGATGGACCTAGAGAACATTATGCTAAGCGAAATAAGTCAGTCAGAGAAAAATAAATATCACATGACCTCACTCATTTGTGGAATATAATAAACAACATAATATGATGAACAAAAACAGATCCAGAGACAGATAAGCATCAGTCAGACCGTCAAACCTCAGAGGGAAGGCAGGGGAGGGGAGGGGTAAGGGAGAGAGATCAACCAAAGGACTTGTATGCATGCATATAAGCCTAACCAATGGACACAGACAACAGGGAGGTGAGGGCACAAGCGGGGGCATGTGGGGTAATGGGGGGTAAGGACACATATGTAATACCTTAATCAATAAAGGGGGGAAAAAAAGAAATAGCTTTCTGTTTACTAATGGGGATCATTAAAATGATGCCAGGAGTATGTGAGTTCATGTCTGACTTTTATCTTGCTTCATTATTTTTCTTGTATAATTGTCAACTTTGTAGTTGAAGAACAGTGGTTAGTTCTGTACACTTGTATTTTGAATAGGTATTGGGAGGAAATGTTACCTTTTTATAGATACTGAAAATAAAAGTGTAAATGATAACATCAATCATTTTTACACATGGCATAATTTCCATTAAGTCATTTTCATTAAGGATTGTTTCCAGTTAATTCTAAGTGCAATACTAGATTACTTGTGATACTTTTCTGAACAATAAAATTAAAACAAGTCATTTGAAGTTATTTCTTTACAAAACTCCCAGAATATAGTCAGTGGCAGAGAATGCCATTGCTGTCATTTCTCTCGCTTTATTCAGCAAACTGGTTTTGACTGTGCCTCTTATCTGCCTTTTGGAGTGACTTAGGCTTTCATTTCCTCCCTGTAAAATAAATGGTCTCCACACAACTCAAGTTTCATACTCTTTCATTAGAAATAAAGGCCCAATGCATGAAGATTCATGCAAGAATGTTTCTTCCTTCCCCTGGTTGCTAGCACCACCTTCATTCTGGCCCAGAGCCGCCTTTCTGCCTTCCCATGCTGCCCAGAGGCCCAAAGCGGCTGGGGCTGTGCTAAACGCCTGCATCATCACCATGGCAACAACGCAAGCATTCTGCCCCACCCTCAGCCGCTCAGTGCCTGTGTATACAAATTAACCCGTCTTTGTTGGGTTAATTTGCATACTCACTCCTGATTGGCTGGTGGGCGTCCCAAAGGTATGGTCAATTTGCACCTTTCTCTTTTATTAGTGTAGATTGTATTTAAAATTTTAAAATAACAGCGATGACAGTAAGCATTTATATAGTGCTTATTTTATGTTAGGCATTGCTCTGTTTTACCTATTTTAATTCTGTATAATTTTCAGAGTAATCCAATGAAGTGGGCATTATGGTTATGATTTTCATTTTATTGACAGAGAAATTGATACATAGAGAAGTAAGTGACCTGCCTAGGGAGCACAGCTATCTCAAGCTAGAACCTGAATTCCAGTCTAGACAGTTGGGCTCCATAATCCATTTTCTTAACCAATATGCTATAGTATCTTTCACTATACTTCTATTTGCTATATTTTTGTTGATTTAGGATTAAGGGTGGAGTTCAGGTCTTTGATCATATGTCGAAAATTTGGCCAAATATTAACTTTAAAAAATTACATAAATAATATGATCCTCATTTTTTATATTTTTAAAAGTGATTTTAGAGAGAGGAAGGGAGAGGGAGAGAGAGAAACATTAATGATGGGAGCAAATCATTGACTGAAGATTGAGCCCGCAACTGAGGCATGTGCCCTGATCAGGAATCGAACTGTGACCTCCCGGTTCATGGGTCAATGCTCAACCACTGAGCCACACCAGCTGGGCATATGATTCCCATTTTTAAAGATGAGTTACTTAAAAATAATTCTATGTTTTAAAATTTAAGATAATCCAGTATTCCTTTGAAGAAAAAATATGTTTCAATGATTTGATTACTAGTATTTTGGTCATAAAATATTGCCTGTGTTAATGGAAAAAATATCTGAATATCAGTTGACACATTCATATAGATAAAACTGAGTACCTTTACATTTTTTAAAAAGCTAATTATTTTTTAGTTTTTACTTCTCCTCTACCTCCTATCTAAAATACAGTATATCAACTGGCTGGTGTGACTCAGTGTTTGAGCATTGACCGATGAACCAGGAGTCACTATTCGATTCCCCATCAGGGCACATGCCTGGGTTGCGGGCTTGATCATCAATAGGGGGTGTGCCAGAAACATCCTGTGGATAATTCTCTCTCATCAATTATGTTTCTATCTTTCTATCCCTCTCCCTTCCTCTCTGAAATATACAAAAACATATTTTAAAAAAAATTAATAAAATAAAATACAGTATATCTTTGCCACAAACATGTTCACATACTCTGATGTCCTTAGTAGGGGTAAGTAATTAAACCAATTACTATTAATGATTTATTTGTCACACAGAACAGGGGGATACCTTGATCTGCCATACTTGAACAGAAAAAAAAAAAGATCAGTGAATCTTCTATTTGCAGTTAGACACCACAGTTAGCAAGTGTATTTCCTCCTACACACCATCAAACTTTAGGAGACATTTGATGATTAGTCTTAGTAATTCTAAATATAATCTGAGGGTTTCAATTAAAGTGTTCATCAAAATTACCTATAGAATTTTTTTTTTAATGCAGGAACCAGGTTCCAATCCCAAGATAGTATATAGCTAGTAACTTTGATAGGCATGAGTATCTTTTTTTTTTTTTAACTCCATAGGAGTTTTCATTATGCACTCGTGGCTAAAAAAGCAATGAATTAAAATGAAGTTTTAGACTCTGATGAACTAGCATTTAAATTCTACCTCCATGAGTTACTAACACTAATAACGCAAACTTGCCACCTATAAACCTCTGTTTTTCATATATAAAATATTAATATTATTACTTTATTTCATAAGATTGTTTCAAGGATTAAGTGTGTTCATATACAATAAGAACTCAGCAAAGCAAGTCATAGAGTAAATGCTCAATAAATGGTAAAGATATTTAATATTGATTTTGATTTGTTTTAATTGATATAAAATGTTGAGGAGGGAGTGAGGCCACTTTAGGACCTGTCTTTGGTGGAATCCCCAGTTTACGTGATTGTACTCATCAATGCTGTAGTGATGACCAGGATAAGAATATTCCCTTCTGTTTGAAACACAGGCTGCTCATACTCGCACTGCCTGACATCTTTCCTCTTGCTATTGTCCATTCAGCCCTGGCAGCACTTGGATGCACTGAATCCATGACTTCATAATTACTTGTAAAATTGCTTGTTACCGAATTTTGCTACTTCAGCAGCTCTCTATTTAATAATGCCACATTAGTGGACAAAATCATATTTTAAAACTCGTAACATTTGCAAGAATGACAGAATGATGAAAACAAAGAAACACATTCCAAACCAAAGTTAACCTCTGCAGGTATTGTGCTGTCTAGTCTTGTTTATGGAAATGACACCTACCATCACCACATTCAATTATGAGACAAATTCTATCAGCATCTCCTAGTACCAGGCTTTACAGCAGATGGTAGGGCATAGTTTTCCACAGCCAGGTCCCAGGACTCATGCAATCCTGAGAAGTTGAAAACATTCTACATGAAAGTCAACTCCCAAGGGCTGGAGGGAAGTTGAGCACATGGCCAGCAGATGAAGCCTGTGAAGATCCCCTGCAGCACACCCTGAAGCAATGCAACATCACAATAGATAGCTGGAGCACACCTGCGGCTGAAGGGGCATTCAGGACAGCAATCAGGGATGGCTCAGCTCATTTAGAGCTTAGCTCTTGCAGTATCCTGGAGACAAGCTGGCAGGAGCAGATGCACCAGAAGCCTCTAGGTGGAAATTACAGCCACAAGAGAACACTATATTGATGATTATAACAATTGCATAGAATGCAGCTACATAAAACTTTTTTGTATGTATTTCTTTTTGCAAGCAAGATAGGGCTCCTTCTACTAAACCAATTTTGGGGATAAGGAAATGGATGGATAAAGAGGTTAGTGACATGCTCAGTAACACACAAGTACAAAAGGTTGACACAGCAGAGGCAGATACAGAATTTTAGGAGTGTGACGCTCATGAAATTTTCAAATTTTCAGAGTCTTTGTTAACAAAAATGATTCAGTACAAGAATGGATGTTCAGGGCTGTTGATGAAACTTGTGTCAGTGAAGGGCCTTGAAGTTTAAACTCCATAGGAATTAGGACAAATCCACTGCTCATCATTGGTTTTTAAAGTTGGTGGTTTTCCCAAAGCATAAATATCAGAGTCAGGTCTTGAGTTGTGATTGGAGGTTTATATTTTTTTCATTTGAAGCAAAGGACCCTTCTGTGCCATGTTGCTCTTCTTATTAGATAATTTAGCATTTAAATGTATTTTTATATCAATCTACAAGGTAGTATCATAAACAACTATTAATATTATCATGAGTCTTCTGATCTTGTGCTTAACACAGAAGTGTGCCTGTAATGAAGGAATGTAAGAAGAAAGTGGCGCTTTCCGGGGGAATGGTACTGGCAAGGAAGTAGAGAGCAGGCCCTGCTGGCTATGTATTGGCCAGCATTTCTGCCCTTCAATCTTGCTGACAGACTTTCAGTTCTGATTTGGTATGTCTGTCCTTCCACCAGAGAACTTTGGGAAAGACAGTCCTCTCAATGGCTCTAGGGTAAATCCCATTTTCTTAACAAAATTGGTCATAAAAATGGAGGTTAACCCATTTCTCAATAATGAAATAGAAAGAAATGTCTGATGAGACTACTTCAAAAGGTTGAGATGGCATCCCTTTTGTATCATTTCTACTTATGCAACCTAAAATTACAGCAGCCATATTTCAGTGATAATGGGGAAGTAAATGCAAAGGTGACAATTATTGGAGAATGTGAAGATGAAGGAACCTGGATGCTCAAGGACAGTGCTGAATGGAGGATGGTCTAGTACTGGAGTTTCCTTACTGCAGGACTTTTTGTTTGGTTTGCTAATACTCTTTCCTTGTGGATTGATTCAATAGAGCAGGGAACATTGGCAATTTGGTGCTGGATGTCCTTGTTGATCGAAATAGTTAAGGCAATGGACCATACATTCTAATGTGAATAGGAGAAACTGTAAACCTAGGAGAGGAATAATATGAAAAGAAAGAAAAGAGTTGGAGTGGCATCTATGATCTGGATGTTTTGATAACTTTTAGTGTCCTGACACCAGGTATAAAATGAGAAATAAACTGGAAAAAGATTGTCTGTCATAAGTTTAATAACTTATCTTTTAAAGTTCAAACTGCCTTCAGTCTATTCAACGTTTATGGTTTGTGGACTTTGGAGGACAGGCTGCAATGGAGTGGAGATTAAGATAATTATAAAAGTTTAACAAAAAGCTAGGACTTTTGCATGTATCATTTGTCTCGCTAGAACAGGCTATTGATAAAATTTGGGAAGGTGTGGGGAGTATATATGTGACTGGGTTGTCCAACTCCTGGTACAACAGATGGGGTGGTTAAAAGTATGATGAGAAGCAATAGGTATCTAGTTTCCTGAATGGATTGCTTGAGCTGTAAAGTGGGAGGGAAAGCTTTTTCCTTGAGAGTATAAAATTAATGAACTAAAAGTCTCAGAGAGCTCAAAAGGAAATGTTAGCACTCCTTCTTGGCGTTAGAAAGATGACTGAGTGAAAGCCTTCCAGTGTTCTCTCAGGTTAACTAGATTTTATTTAAGACAAGAGGGTATGAAGAGTGTGAAAGAGTTGAAGATAAAGGGCAAGCCATGTATAATTTCCCAAAGGGAGTAGTAAAAATAGATGGTGGAGAATTTTTGATACTATATAATGACACCTATAATTTATGTTTTAAAGGTGTGCTTTGTTTTTACTTATGTGTGAAATGTTATCTAGTCTGCTTAAAATGTCAGCACAAATCATTAGTGACAATGAATCCATTGCTTCTTTATTCCAAGATGCTGAGAGATTATGGAAAACTACTCATTCTTATTCATTAAAAGATTAGCTCATATTTGAACCCTAATATCATTGGCAAATTTGAGCCAAAAGTTGAAGCCCAAATTAATGCTTTTGAAATGAGAATGCTATTATCAATATCTTAGCTTTAATTTCTACCTTTATTTTCATCATTAAAAGTGATAATCTTGCTCTTATTCATTTCAGTACCCTGGAACACAAAGCCAGTGAGGTCTTGTTGAATTTTGTTTATGTGTGGTCTAGTTTGCCAAGATTGATCGCCACTCATTAGAAACAAATTTAGCACTTTATTTAAACTTACTAAGTAAGTTTATTATTTTGGATGACAATACTGATTTTCATATCTTGGTATTTGGGCCCAATCCATATTATGTTAGTGAAATGAGTCCATTCTTAGATCTTTCCCTATAAGTTCTTTTCCTATTCTCCTAAATATTATAATTAGTTGTTACATTAAAATTTTATAGTGTGAAATATTTTCTAATTCTAACTGTAATATATTTATATAATGATGAAATTATAGAGTAGCTTAGAGATTTATTTTTCTAATTCTTCAATTATTGTTTAATGTCTGATAATTTAGGGTTTTGTTTAGCTATGTCAGTTTTGCCAATTTGAATAAACCCTAATATTTTATAATTGTAGAACCAGATGTACTCAAGACTTCCATTGCTTTTTTTTTGTTTTAAACAAAAACACAAAATCAAAAAAAGTAAACAATCAGATAATTTTGAGTTATTTCAAATTGTAAGTAACTTGGACAGTACTGTTTTCAGAAGAAATTAATGTAGTAAGTGCTTCTTAAAAACTATGAAATATAATTGGACTAAAAGTGGAAGCTGAATTTGGATATCAGAAATCTAATTATTTAAAAAATATATTTTATTGATTTTTTACAGAGAGGAAGGGAGAGAGATAGAGTTAGAAACATCAATGAGAGAGAAACATCGATCAGCTGCCTCCTGCACACCTCCCACTGGGGATGTGCCTGCAACCAAGATACATGCCCTTGACCAGAATTGAACCTGGGACCTTTCAGTCTGCACGCCGACTCTCTATCCACTGAGACAAATCAGTTACGGCAGAAATCTATTTTAATTAGCAACACTGGATATTCCAGGTTCTAAGAGTGACCTTTTGAATTCTATTTTTTAAACTTGTCCTAAAATCAGTACATGTGAATATTGTACTTGAAACCCATATATAAGTAACAACTTGTATTAAATCAGATTTTTACTATGAATCAACAGACAAAAATCAACCCCATCAAAGTAAAAGTAGTTATGGTTATTATGTACCTTGGATGAACTCATTCCCTTTAATAAATCAGTAACATATTCCTTCCAAAAATCATATGAGATTATTTAAAAAATTCTGAAATACTTCAACTAAAGAAATGGTATTTGGTTTTGAATATATTAAATATTATTTTATGTATGTTCTATTCCAAGGAGTCATCAATGTACTTGCTATCTTTAATTTCAATTTATATAGTTAATTTTTAGATGCTAGATCAAAAAAGATAACATTATGAATAGTCTTTTTACAACAAACTTAAAATACTGGTGTATACCTATAGGAGTGCTAATGAGTTTATTACATGTTTCTTAATTAAACCATCATGTTTAATAACTTAGGCCACTGATTTTCAAAGCCTGGTTCCATGGATGCAGCATCTGTGTCACCTGGGAGCTTCTTAGAGATCAGATTTTTAGGTTCTCCTCTAGGAGTGACTCCATCAAAAGCCCTCCACATGGGTCCCAGTCTGTATTTGATCCAGCCATCTAGGTGGTTCTGATCATAAGCTGAAGTTTAAGAGCCACTAATTTAGGATTCTAGCCCTAGAATTACACAAGCCTAATAAATTTCAAATCTGGTTTGTTCACTTATAAACTCTGTGGCTTTGAGTTAGTTCCTTAACTTCTCTAAGACTTGGCTCTCACATTTGTACAATAATAAGATAATAATACCTACCTCACAGTGATGTCATGAGGATCGCTACACCTTAAGCCACGTACACCAGCCAATCAGAGCAACTATATGCAAATTAACCCAACCAAGATCGCGGCCGGCAGCCATGGAGCTGAAGCAAGCAGGAGGCTTGGTTGCTCCAGTGATGGAGGAAGCCAAGCTTCCCGGCCGGCTCTGAGCTCCACTGAAGGCAACAAAATTTCAATTATAGAGGGTAAATAAACCCCAGAATTAAAAAAAAAAGAAAAAAGGAGAGGCTGGGAGCTTCCGTTGCCAGGGAGGAGGGGTTGGCCAGCCTGAAAATGGCCCTCAGCCCCTCACCCAGACTGGCCAGGCACCCCAGTGGGGACCCCCCACCCTAAAGGGGGTGTGGCCAGCCTGAAAACAGCCATCAGCCCCTCACCCAGGCTGGCCAGTCACCCCAGCGGGACCCCCACTCTGATCCAGGACACCATTCAGGGCAAACCAGCTGTCCCCTACCCATGCACCAGGCCTCTATCCTATATAATAAAAGGGTAACATGCAAACTGACCCTAACAGTAGAAAGACTGGGAATGACTGGTCACTATGACACACACTGACCATCAGGGGGCAGACGCTCAATGCAGGAGCTGCCCTCTGGTGGTCAGGGTGCTCTCACATGGGAGGAGCTCTGCTCAGCCACAAGCCAGGCTGATGGCTGCCAGTACAGCGGTGGTGGTGGAAGCCTCTCCTGCCTCCTCAGCAGCGCTAAGGATGTCCGACTGCAGCTTAGGTCTGCTAATTGCTGGCAAGTGGACATCCCCCGAGGGCTGCCAGGCTGCCAAAAGGATGTCTGATTGCCAGCTTAGGCCCAATCCCCCCAGGGAGCAGGCCTAATCCAGCAGGTGGTCATTCCCCGAGGGGTCCCAGACTGCGAGAGGGCACAAGCCAGGCTGAGGCACCCCCCACCCCCGCCCGAGTGCACAAATTTTTGTGCACCAGGCCTGTAGTAATCTAATAAAGAGGTAATATGCAAATTGACCATCATTCCAACACACAAGATGGCTGGCAGAGGAGGGCAGATGGGAGGGACCAGGCCTGAAAGGGAGGGCAGTTGGGGGCAACCAGGCTGGCAGGGAAGGATAGTTTTGGGGTGACCAGGCCGGTAGGGAAGGGTAGTTGGGGTTGACCAAGCTGGCAGGGGAGGGCAGTTGGGGGCAATTGGGCTGGTAGGGGTGGGCAATTGCGGGTTACCGGGCTGGCAGGGTAGTGGTTAGGGGGTGATCAGGCTGGCAGGCAGAAGCGGTGAGGGGCAATCAGGCAGGTGAGCGGTTGGGAGCCAGCAGTCCTCGATTGTGAGAGTGATGTCCAACAGTCCGTTTAGGCCCAATCCCAATGGGCCTAACACATACTAAGCACTCAATGATAATTTTAAAAATAGTATCAATAAATAATTATTGAAATGAACTGAATGTTGTTTTATACAACGGTTTCATAAATATATTTTCCTGATATTTACTGCACCATATTAAACTTAATCACATTAAATAAGTGGCCATAAAAATAATGTCACTTTTTAAAGATATATGCAATCAAACTTTCGGGATAAACACTATTATATTAACCCTACTTTTCAAAAGAGGAGAAGGATAAGTTATCCTTAGCTGAAGGATAAGAGAAGTCAAACAGAACAAAGTATGTAGTAAATATTGGAACCAATTTCATATCAGGAAGTCTGGCTATACTAGTAGGTCTTGAGCTCTTATCTGTTTCTCTTTGCTGATTTTGTGTATTTTCAAAATAAACGTAGTTCACATTCATTTAATTTATGCACCTTTGCTGGAATAAGGGTTTTATAATGAGAACTATCAGTTTTTATTGGCACTTTAAAAAAATATTGATTCTGATTTTGATATAGTTGTTGAAACCCAACAGCCCTCTTTGGACTACTGCCTGTGTGAGTTGTGTTGAGGTAAGGAGGAAGCAAAATAAAAGATCTGTGATGTGAAAAGGGCATTTATATACTCATGAGGCTTTGTCAGACAAAGCTAAATGAATGCAGGTACACAGAGGATAAATCTACACTGTTAACATTATTCGGCTACAATGAAACCGTGAGGTGGGCAGATGTGGAAATTACTAGGACTACGAAATCCATGGAATAATCAGAATCAGGTTTATCTTAAGCCAGATTGTAAAAAAAAAAGGAAGTGAGAAAGTAATTTCCTTAGTTATTGTGAAGTAAGGAGGAATTGAATCATAGGCAGAATTTGTAAGATTTGTGTAATTGGCAAGTACATAAGACAGGTCTGTCTGAGGAATAGGAAGAATAAGAAGAAAGCAAAGACAATAAAAAAAAATAAGTAACACACTGTGCAGTGTTTTGAGGGGAGGGGAGGGATAGTAAAAGGGTAAATGGCAGTACATTCATAGGGGAAGGAAGAAAGTTTATGAGAATTTGGAGCCTCACAAGCAAGGACACCACTTCACAGGTGATTATGGCATTATTGCACTATTTTCAGTTTGAATGGAGGTAAACACAGAAATTAAAGAAAATTAAGAGTTTAATAACTAAGAAATAAAGAAATGTAGAACAGTTTGTTAATTGTTTTAAACAGATTAAAGAATGAGAAATAAACCCATAAGAGTGAGCTCATTAGAATGTGTTTATAATGTACCTCAAACATTTTATTATAGAGGCCAAGCCTGTGAAATTGCACAAGACCCCGACGCCCGCTGCCCCGCGAGACCCATCAATGCACCTTCTGGTGGCCAGTCGTTAGGTCATTACAGCATTATGGCCACTGGCCTTTTATAATATAGGCTAGAGGCCCGGTGCACAAAAATTTGTGCACTCAGGGGGAAGGGGGGGTCCCTTAGCCCGGCCTGTGCCCTCTCGCAGTCTGGGACCCCTCGGGAGATAACGACCTGCTGGCTTAGGCCTGCTCCCGGGTGGCAGAGGGCAGGCCCAATCCCTAGGTGCAGCCCCTGGTCGGGCTCAGAGCAGGGCCGATTGGGGGTTTGGGGCACCGCCCCCGTCACGCTCAAGGCAGGGTCGATGGGGAGGTTGCGGCGCGACCCCCTGTCACGCACAGAGCAGGGCCAATCAGGGGGTTGGGGCGCCGCCAGTCTCACACTCAGGGCAGGGCTGATGGGGAGGTTATGGCTCTACCCCGTCACACACAGAGCAGGCCCATGGGGGGAGCGGGGAGGGGGTTGGGGCGCCACCCTCTATCACCCACAGAGCAGGGCCGATCAGGGGGTTGGGGCGCCGCCACTCTCACACTCAGGGCAGGGCCGATGGGGAGGTTATGGCTCTACCCTGTCACACACAGAGCAGGGCCTGGGGGGGAGGGGTTGGGGTGCCGCCCCCATCACACACAGAGCAGGGCCGATCAGGGTGTTTGGGCGCTGCCCCCTGTCATGCTGATCCCGGTGCCAGGAGGCCTCTCGGCTCCGCTGATCCCGGTGCTGGGAGGCATATTACCCTTTTACTATATAGGGTAGAGGCCTGGTGCAAGGGTGGGGCCAGCTCGTTTGCCCTTAAGGGTGTCCTGGATCAGGATGGGGGTCCCCACTGGGGTGCCTGGCCAGACTGGGTGAGGAGATGATGGCTGTTTGCAGCTGGTCACACACCCTTCAGGGTGGGGGTCCCCACTGGGGTGCCTGGCCAGTCTGGGTGAGGGGCTGAGGGCTGTTTTCAGGCTGTGGGTGACTGAACTCCCAAACGCTCCTTTTTTCCTTTTTTTTTTTTTTTTTTTTTTTTATTCTGGGCCAGCTTTACCTTGAGGCTTGGCTCCAGC
Organism: Myotis nattereri; assembly: GCF_964212035.1. Lineage (NCBI taxonomy): Eukaryota > Metazoa > Chordata > Mammalia > Chiroptera > Vespertilionidae > Myotis > Myotis nattereri. Next base: position 97,335,183 of record NC_138077.1, read on the forward strand.
TCTTAGGCCTCCGCTCCTGAAAGTAGGTTTCTGGCCTTTGCATACAATGTTGCAAATCTGCTGGCTGAAGTCCGGCAGTATTTGTTACAATGTTTGAAACTGCCGGCTCAGAGGCCTGCAGCGCAGGCGGGGAACGTTGGTTTCCTCAGTCACTGAGGCAAGCAAGCCTCATGTTAGTTTCAAGCTGCCTGGCTGCCAGCTGCCATCTTGGCTGACAGTTAATTTGCATATCTCACTGATTAGCCAATGAAAAGGGTAGCAGTCGTACGCCAATTACCATGTTTCTCTTTTATTAGTGTAGGTTATAATTTAATATTTTGTACCTTTGCAATATATGCAAAACACTCCTTCTCTAGGCAGTTCATACCCTGAGCACAACTTGGCAAGTGGAGTTCAAGCCACATCCCAGACCCATTCTCTATCTTTGCTGGGTGTACCTGTGCTTTGAGTCACCTGTGCCATTGTGCCTGGTGACCCTGCTTTAGTAACTTTTGAAACATTATAGAGTGGGAATGAAATTTAATAATTATCTAGATGAATATGCTCACATTGTAGATGAGAAAGTGAAGCCAAAGACAATAAAACTTTCCTAAATTATTGACTAAATAACCCTCATCATCTCCAGTGGCTAATGGCGTCAGAGTCACTCTATAAGGAATTAAGACATAAAGATAATTTAATATCCAGTTTTAATTGTAATCTGTATAAAATAACTTTTATAAGAATTTTTTGCTGCTACTCTTTGTACACATACAATACATATTTATTTTATTTCCTATATAATGAGAAATTCAACCTTCATTTGTTCCTAATTCATTTTTAATTTGATTGTGAGAAATTTCCAGGTCAGTTTTATTCATTGTCATTATCATTTATTAATTCATATATATATATATATATATATATATATATATATATATATATATAGTTATTATGCCTTGTATAATTAGACAGTATTATTTGTTTAGGTCATATAGCTAAACATTTTAAACCAGAAATTAACTTGTTGCCTGTCTGAACTTAATGCCTGTGCTCTTAATCATTTGTCTATTCTGGTTCTTTATGTGTTTGGTAATAAATATAAGTATGGCTAAGCTTTCTTTAATGTTTTCCAATGTGCCATCAATGATTTGGGGGCTTTATATGGGTATCTCATTTAGTTATAACAATGAATAATTACTATTCCTCTTCTTATTCTATAATAAGGAAATTGAGGCAGTGAGTAGTAGGTGGGTGTTTTGACCCTGAATCCACGCTCAAACTCAGCTAACCTAAGCTACAACTCTCAATCTCTATATGACTGATCATTAATGTTTTGGTTACAGTTGTTATATACTGGTAATGCTTACATATGCTAGCATTTTTAAAGAATTATAAACCTATTATATGAAATATCTTTATGATTAATTAGGTACCATTCTCTAGGAATCACTGTTTTTTTTTGTGTGTGTTCTTTTAAAAATATTTTATTGATTTCAGAGAGGAAGGGAGAGGGAGAGAGAGAGAGAAATATCAATGATGAGAGAGAAAAACTAATTGGCTGCCTCCCCCGCTCTTGTTTTTGATGCTTAAAAACCTGAGTTAGTTCAAAACCATTTAATATTTCATAGAGCCATAATAATGTTTTCTATTTCTCAAGTCACAATGAGAGAACAATGTTTTATTCATAATAATGTTCTGTTTTTGGACAGCAAGCTATAATTCAGCATGATTTAGTCTGGGACCAGATATACTGGTTCACCAGAGAGAAGTCATTTGGTTGATCTAAGGAGTGCAGTCTTAGGAGATATGATACCAGCACTTTAGTTATTAACTAGTTGCATGATAAAAGGACAGGCATTTTACTGTTATTAATCTGTTTTTCCATATATAAAGTGATGGATTTATTCTTCTCACACTGTTATTCCTTTAAGTCTGAATTTTTCCTGCAGTTAGGATATACCAAAATGCAGTAAAAACAAAAAGTGTAATAGACATAATTTAATCTTGGATAAAGATAACACTTTAGAATCTTGAATTTCCTCAAAATTGCTATTATGAAAATAATTTATCATTGTGTAGTAGCTGTGAAGAGCTTTTAATAATAGTGAACTCCTATTATAATCAATAATAATGAAATAACTATGTATGGTTATCTAACCACTATGCTGTACACCTGAAACTAATACAGAATATTATTGAACGTAAACTGTTATTGAAAAAAAAATAGTGAATTCTTATTATGGGGAAGAAAACAGAATTGATTTTTTTATTGGTTTGTTTTAGCGAAGGCTGTTTTTTGTGTGATTTTACTTATAACAAACATTCATTTTTCAAATTCATTATTTTATTTAGGCAGAATATTTTTTCATTCTTATATATTTATAATTCCTGGCACATAGTGAACAATTAAAATATTGAAAAACTGAATGAATTGATTCAGTAGGTACACGTAAAGCCACCAGGGGATACTTATCTCAGTGCAAAATATTGAGAAAATATTAATATGAATCAGTCAATTTTAGTCTTTGAGGATCTCAATATTTAATAAGAGCTAACCGAAATACATGATAATAGTTGTAGTATATTATGATAAATACTCCAGTAAACATTTACTTAATACTGTCTTGAGAAATCCTAGAATCTTTTAGAGCAGAGCTGTTTAAGCTGTCTTTTGCATATTAAAGAGAGGTTTATGAGGTGGAAAGGAAGGAAAACGCTGTTGTAGACTGAGGAAATCAAGTGTGCAAAGGGACATGCTTATGTATATAACAGAGAAAATATTGCAGCATTGGATGTGAGGATGGAGAGGTGAGAAGTGAGGCTGTGGAGTTTGAAGAGACACTGTGGGGGCACTTGTAAGCCATATTAAGTATTTAACTGGTGTGTTTTTTATATATAGGTTACTTAGATAAAAGATCAACTTGAAGTTAAATGAGGCAATCAATAAAGAATTTGGAGTCACTAAAGATTTTAAAGCAAGGGAGTGACAGGATCATATTTTATGTTTCAGAAAATAACTACAGTGGAATAATTACATGGCCCAATGAGATGAGGAGGCAGGGTAAAAGGACACCAATGTGAAGACAGGTGAATTGAGAGAGGATGATCTGCAAAGTTTATAGCAGAACTTTTCAAACTTTTTAATTTTCACATGCCTCTTTAGTAAAAGATATTTGCAAGTACACTACAGTTTTTATAAATTTACTTACTGTGTACTATTGTATACTGGTGCTAAAGTATTAGGTACATTTTAAAATATCATATGAAATTTATTTAACAGTTTAAGGATTAAAGATACATATCAATAGAATGATTTTACTCTCCCGTACCAATGGATTGCTTTATGTAGGCCTGGAATGCTGCACACTCATTTCAGATATTGTGAGTTTAGAAGAGTGGTTCCCAAGTTTGGCTCTATAGTGGAAACACCGGCTGCATCCCACCACACTTATTTCCGAATCTCTGGGTGTGGGGCCCAGATATCTGACCAGAGTGACCAGATGTCCAACTGCCAGCTTAGGCCCACTCCCTCTAAGCCGGCAGTCGGACATTCCTCTCACAGTCCAGGACCCTTTGCTCCTCACCACTCGGCTTGCTACTCTTTAGTGCTGCCGCAGAGGGGAGGCTGGAGAGGCTCCCGCCACTGCCGCTAGGTTTGCCAGCTGAGCCCGGCTTCTCGCTGAGCGGTGCTCCCCCTGTGGGAGCACACTGATACCAGGGGGCAGCTCCTGCATTGAGCGTCTGCCCCCTACTGGTCAGTGTGTATCATAGCAACTGGTTGTTCTGGTCATTCCACCATAATGGTCCCTTAAGCTTTTATTATATAGATTTGTAGGGGGGAAATACCATGTTGGCTGTTGAGTGTATTTTTGCCAGTAATAACCATAGGCTTATTTGCTTGTATAATTATCTTTAAAGGCCACCAAGGGTTCATTCCTCATTGAAACTCTGTTAAAGGATTTCTTCACACAGTGGAGTCCCTGATGGGTAATGCAAGGTCATTCCTTCAGTCATTCATTGAACAATACTTATTGAGCATCTCCTATGCCTTTGATGCTACTTTAAGTGCTATGGACTAAGGATTTCTTGTGACCCTAGATGGGTAGGGAATAGAGATGATACAAATAAATGGGTATAACATGTATATAGTGTAATGAAATATTACATATAACCATAGGATAAGATTTTGACCCCATTAGTGTTTTAAGTTCAGAAGGGTAGAATTGTGCATAAATGGCAAGCCTACAGAAATGCTGGTTCTGTACTTAGCTACTCCCTCAGTCCTATGAAACAGATGCTAACTTCTCAACCACTGAAAACTATGGAACCAGCCTTTCCCACTGAAACTGGCTAATGCATAGCCAAGGCAGCTGAGAAACAAAACAAAACAAACAAAACAAAACAAAACAAAACAAAACACTTTTTAAAAGTAAGGCCAAAACTGGTTCTGCAGTGAACAACAGCAAAACTAGGGTCAGAATGCTAAAGTATAGCGAAGTAGCATGAAAGAACACCAAAGGAAACAAGGCAAGCTTATTCAAGAGGAAAGCCTGAGCACTTTAAAGCTGCGATAGTGTGCATCTTGTTCTCGGGAAGTTGAAGAACAATCTTTGCTCATATATGGGGCCAGATGCTGTAACTTTGCCTCTTTGTACAGAGTGGTGACTGCATTATTGGATGTGGAGTAAAGTGCTAACTCAAAGAAAATAACTGCAGTACTCTAATCATGATTTAATAGTCTCACATGTCTCGTTTTATTTTAATTACTTTACTTATATTTCAGAAATATAAAGAGGTGTTTCTAATAGAAAAGTATAAATAGAGCAAAATGTATTATGTAAGTAAAAGTCAGTGTGGAAGAGAACAGACCCCCGCCCTCCCCCCCCCCCCCGCCCCATTTTGTCTGGTCATCTGAAAATGAACATCTGCACCTTCATACATGATGCAATTTTCCACCCTAGTAACTACTCACATGAGCTAGGAGGACATAATTGTCCGAGATTTGTGTTCATCTGGGTAATTTAGTGGAAAAACCTGTTAGGTTAAGCTGACTAAAAGATAAAATTTTATTGGATAGTTTACCAATTAATCAGCTTTGTTTCATGATGGGAACAAACTGGCATTCTGTGCAAAGGGATATGTACATATAAATGCATTTCTTCAAATCATATAACACATAAGAATCAGAAATATCACATACTAAACATAGGAAAACTGAAAAAAATCCACTCTTCAATTAATGAAAATTTTAAGTAAAGTTTAAGTTTTATAATTTGTCTTATAAAACTTAAATAACCAGTGGATATTGACTAAATGTATATTTGGCAGAATTTTTTAAAATTGGAAAATATTTAATACAGTCTCACATCATTCATACTTAGCAAATAGGTTTATTCTGAATCTTTTTACCTTCACATAGTAAGTAGAGTTATTTTAGTCATTTTAGCAACTATTGACATTAATTATTACAGTCTTTAAACTTCTATTGAGCAAATGATGAAATTTGAACGGCATATTTATTTTCCTATTTATTTTATAAAAACTAATGTTTATCAGGATACAGAAGTTAAAGTGAGCTTCCTCACATACTTTCCAGTGATAGGCTAAGATTTTCCATTAAAGAATGTCTTAGCAAGTATCTTTGTTACAATAAAGAATAAAACATTTAAAAAGTTATCTATTTAAGCCTTGCTTAAAGGATCGCCGTGATCCTTGAAAATAGTAAAGATGCTAGGGATATTTAAATTGTGTAATTTCTGTTGTTGTAGCTTTCATGACCATGTGTAGCATCAGAGCTGAAGTAAGTGATAGTGAGTGGATAAATGGAAAAAACTTGGCTGTGCAATATAATATCCCGAGGTTGGGCCTCCCTGTCATAATTGTACTAGCTACAATTCCTTGGGCAAACTTCTTAATTTAGAAAATGAACATAAAAGTCACCACACCTGCAAGGATTTTTTTAGGGTTAATTAGACTATTTTGTTCATTCTATTTATTGCTTTCGTTTAATTAATTAATTAACTAATTAATTTTTAATCCTCATCCAAGGATATTTTTTCCATGGATTTCTAGAGAGAGTAGAAGGGAGGGAGGAGTCTGGGGGGCGGGAGGTTGGTGAGAGAAACATCGATGTGATAGAGATACTTTCATTGGTTGGATCCCACATGTGTCCCCATAGGGGCTGATGAACTTGCAACCAAGGTACATGCCCTTGACTGGGAATCCCTTTCAGTCTGTTAGGGCCAAAACTGTAACCAGCCAGAGCTATTTCGTTCATTCTAAAACAACTATGTCTCTCCTTCCTGTGAAAGAAGCAGTACGGAACCCAGGTATGCAGAGCTAAAGAAGATGTTGAAGCTTAGTGAATATACCAAGATGGAAATGAGACCCAATATTAAATCAATTCAGTCCTAAAACTAATAAGATGTGTGTAGGAGAGGAACATTCTTTTTCCTACTACCCATCTAGGTTCTCCAGCTGGGTCCCTGTAAATTGGATTGACAAAAGACAGATTAATTTAATATAAGTTTTATATTACATGGGAGACATCATAAGAAAATGAAGAACCAAAAAAGCAGTTAAATCTGAGCATTTTTATACTAGGTTAGTGAAGAGTGGAAAGTCTTGGAAAACCATGATAGAATGAAGCGTATGAAGTGAGAACAGTAAACAGGAGAGGAGAGAGGAGGGAAGGCCTGTTTGTTCTGATTCCTCCTGGTGGCCTTTCATCTACAGAGATGATGATGTTCCTTTCCTCCAGGACCAGGGAGGGCACCCCTCACATGAAGGTCTTGTGACTTGTTTCAGGGGTGAAGGGCAAGGTCAGAGAAACTGGCTGCTATTTCTCAAATTCCTCAGCTTAATATCAAAGCACTATATTTTGGGGTAGTGTATCCTGAACTGTGTTATGGAGATATTCAGCATCCAGCATTGTTCTGTACCTACTATGTGCCAGATACAGTCTAGTAAGGGTGAGTAGAGGGAGGAAGATATAACTGATAAAAAAAAATGATGAGTTTTGGGGCTTGTCTGCTACACACACTAAGTGTGGTATAAGCCTACCCATCATGACTTTTTTTTTTCTGTCTAAATCTGTTATGTCAGAAAGCCATAGAATAGTAACACCGTAAACTTCTTCTTTAACCATTTTATTTTGCAAACATATGTTTCTGTGAGAAGTTTAAACATCAAAATCTAAGTATATTTATGATAATGGATTTTTTCATCACTTTTTAAAAATATATTTTTATTGATTTTAGAGAGGAAAGGAGAGTAAGAGAGAGTGAGAGAAATATCTATATATGTAAAAGCCTAAGCAACTGGCTGACTGGCCGACTATGACACTCACTGACCACTAGGGGGCAGGGGCTCAGTGCAGGAGCTGAAACCACAGGCATGGAAACATGGAACAGACTGATGAATCTTAGAGGGAAGGGGAGAGTGGGGAGGGTGGGAAGAGATTAACCAAAGATCTTATAGAGGCCCAGTGCATGGATTTGTGCACTAGTGGGGTCCCTTGGCCTGGCCTGCGGGGATTGGGCTGAAATCTGCTCTCCGACATTCCCCAAGGAGTCCTGGATTGCAAGAGGGCACAAGCCAGGCCTGGGGCCCTACCTGTACATGAATCCGTGCACCGGGCTTCTAGTCAATGATAAGAGAGAATCATTGATCAGCTGCCTCCTGCGTGTCCCACATTGGGGATGGAGCCCACAACCTGGGCATATGCCCTGGCCAGGAATTGAACCATGATCTCCTGCTTCATAGGTCGATACTCAACCACTGAGCCATGCTGGCCTGGCAATCACACTTTTAGGTAACAGCTTAAATGCATAATTTTAAGAAACAAATATGAGTAGAGTGAATAAATACCTGTTTTTTTCCTATATAGATGATAGACTGCTTGCTACATGTATTTTTCTCTTTTAGTTCATTTTGAAACAATGATTTTAAAACAAAATTATCTCAACTAGGAAGTTGCAAAGAGGGGGCAGAAAAATTTATTCAGGCAGACATTTTAATCAAAGAGGTATTTGTTAGACATGTGATTAAAAGTGTAGTAGGCCAGCCCATACAGATAATAACTTTTTTCCCTTTGAGCTCTTATCCAAGGCTTTAGAAGTGAGTTATGAAGGTAAATAAGTAAAAATCAATAAGAGTTCTGTTTTTATTATTTCAATGGGAATTTCTGCACAGTCAAAAGCAACTTGCTGCAAGTTCAGCAGTTGATTAAGTTTAACCTTGATCCTGAGCCAGCAAGATTGGCTTACTTTCTATCAGCAAGGGATGTAAATTTAGTCAGACAGATTTTAATTGGCATTTAGACAACATGTACACACAGATGCTGAATTCATTGAGAAATCTTGAGTGCCATCTGTTTAACTAGCTTTGCCCTCTATTATAGTACATGATAAAATGAGCCTGGATCTCCGTGGCTTGCTTATACCTTACACTATACACCATTCCCATGACTACCTTATTAGTGTGATACTGTGATAGAAATAAATGCTTACTATGGTAATCTAAAAATGTATGCTATCTACCTTTATCTGGATAATTTAAGACATTTTTCTCCTATTCTTTCCCTTAGTAAAAAGAACTGTCTTCATGAAGTGGCTTTTTCTACATTTAAAAAATAATTTTAGTTTATTATTTGTAAAACTGAGATGAATATATGTAGAATTAGAAGTACTTTTGATCAAATGCAAACTTATTTTCATAATAAATTTAATGTTCCTAATTTTTTAAATTGTTACTGGAGAGAGGAGGGAAGAGAGAGAGAAAGAGAGAGAGAGAAACATCAATTGTTTGCCTTCTGGATGTCCCTGACCAGGATCAAACCAGCAACCTTTTGGTGCACAAGATGACACTCAACCAACTGAGTCACTCTGGTCAGGCTAATGTTTCTAAATTTTAAAAAATTACGTTTAAATAAGTATTGTAACCCCGTTGTGAAGCTTATTGTATCTTCTATATGTAATCAAAAGTTTTGATTTGACTCATTTCCACATTTAACTCATTTGCCTTCCCTTCAAGGCTTAGAGTAGGTAACAACAATATCCCATGATGACCTCCATGTACATACCTGGAAGGAAGGTCTGAAATTTTCATATCAATATTAATTGGGAAATGCTCTTCTTTAAACCGTGGAGTTCCTTGTTTTATATAAATATCAATGATAGAAACACTGGTCTAAAATACACATTGGAAAAAATATAAAGTATACATTGATTCATTGGGAGGGGTTAAGATTGGAATCAAATTACAACTATACTTTTCTTGGTATATTAAGTCTTTTTTTTAAAAAAAGAAAAATCACCTTAGCCATCCAATTATTATTATTTTTTTTTTACTATTTCTACTAAAATAAGTATTCAGTCTTAAGAGAGCTGTCACTTTTATAGCTGTCACAATGACAGAATGAGACATTTAATTTATCAGTAGAGGCCTTATATCTCTGTGACAGGCAGAGATTATGATGACATTGTCTTCAACCTAAATTCATGAGTCTGAGAATGAAATTCCTAAGCTTGAATGGTTTTCAAAACTGAAAGTAAACTAACAGATGTAGTATCAAATTTAAATGGCTGTTACAGGAATAGATATAGTCAATGCTTACTACAGTGATATTATTTAGTATATTAATATAATTTCTTTCTAAGTATTGGGTTTCTGGGGCCGGCATAGGGGGAAATCTATGACTTAAACAACCCCTCCCCAGCGAACCATCTTGAAGAAATCTTGTCATTTTCAAGGACTTTCTATTTAAAGCTCTGTTAGAGCTGTTACAGAAATATGCTCAATTTCATATCTCTCTCTCTCTCTCTCTCTCTCTCTCTCTCTCTCTCTCTCTCTTTCTCTCTCTCTTTTAAAAGCTCTTTGTTATCTTTGGGTTCTGTTCTAGTTGTCAGTAAATAACTACAAATCACTTAGCCTTGCTGAACTCAGTTTTCCCATCTGTAAAATGAAGGAGACTTTGACCAAAACGATCTCTTAGTTTCTTCTAACTGAAACATTCCATTATCCAAAAAGATAAACATATAAAATAAGATCATAGAAAAAATTAGGCTGCCTATCTTTTATCTCTCTTGTACCTCCACCAAGAGGATAAAATGCTGGTAAACAAATGCACCCAAGATAGGAGCACTTAAATGTATAAAAAATGTCCAGAGGACTTTAAGGAAGAGAACGACAGCAATCTTATATGATAAAAGGCTAATATGCAAATAGACCGAACAGCAGCATGACGGGTCCCTATGATGTGCACAGACCACCAAAGGGCAGACGATCAAAGCAGGAGGTGACCCCTGGTGGTCAGTGAACTCCCCACACGCCGGCCTCATGGCTGGTGAGTGCAGTGGCGGTGGTGGGAGCCTCTCCCACCTTCATCGTCTGACTGCCAGCTTAGGCCTGCTCCCCTAAGCCATCAGTTGGACATTCCCTGAGGGCTCCTGGACTGTGAGAGGGCACAGGCTGGGCTGAGGGACCCCCTTGAGTGCACAAATTTTGTGCACCAGGCCTCTAGTACAGTCATAACAGGATGTTAACACCCCACTGACTTCCCTGGATAGATTTTCCAGACAAAAATTTCAAAAGGAAATAGTGTCTCTATAGGACACACTGGATCAGATGGATTTAACTGACATTTATAAAACATTTCATCACAAAGCTGCAAAATATACATTCTTCTCAAATGCACATGGATCATTCACCAAGATAGACCACATGTTAGGGCACAAAAGAAGTCTCTATAAGTTCAAGAAGATTGAAATCATATCAAGCATCTCTCAAATCATAATGGAATGAAATTAGATATCAACTACAGTAAAAACATTCAAAAACATTCAAACATATAGAGGCTACTTGGCACGTTATTAAACAATGAATGGGTTACCAATGAGATCAAGAAAGAAATAAAAAACTTCCTGGAAACAAACGAAGATGAACACACAACAACCCAAAATCTCTGGCATACAGCAAAAGGAGTCCTGAGAGGGAAGTTCGTAGCACTATCGGCCTACCTCAAAAAAACAAGAAAAATTAATAATTAACTATTAAATCCTACAACTTAAAAAATTGGAGAACAAGAAATGCCAAGAGTAAGAGGAAGGAAGGAAATAATAAAAAACATTAGTACAGAAATAAATGACAAAGACAAAAATAAAAAATCAATGAAACCAAGAGCTGGTTCTTTGAAAGGATATTAAGATTAAAGGACCATTAGCCAGACTCATCAAGAAACAAAGAGAGAGAACCAAGATAACATAAGCTGAGAAATAACCACTGATACCACAGAAATACAAAGGAGCGTAAGGAACTGCTATGAACCACTATATGCCAACAAGCTGGGAAATGTGGATGAAATGGACAAATTCCTAGAAAAATACAATCTCCCAAAACTGAATCAGGAAGAATAAAAAAACCTGGATAGGCCAATAACAATTAAGGAAATAGAAGCAGTATTCAAAATGATCCCAGCAAACAAAGGCCCTGGTCCAGAGGATTCACATGGGAGTTTTACCAAACATTTAAAGAACATCTAACACCTATACTCCTCAAACTATTCCAAAAAATCCAAAAAAGAAGGAACACTTCCAAGCTCTATGAAATATATATACATACTAGAGTCCTGGTGCATGAATTTGTGCATGGGTATAGTCCAGCCGGCCCACCCCAAGGGGGCCCGATTTGGGCCGGACTGGTAGGCTGGGGGCCACGGTCATATGGCTGGCCTTGCCCCCAATTGGGGGGTGATCGGGGGTGGGGCTGGCTGGGGGGAGGGGTCACAGCAGTTGTGGTGGCCAATTGGGGCCCTGAACAGGCCGATTGGCCACCGTAGTGTGCATCATAGTGACTGGTCGTTCGTTTTGTGTTCTGGTCACTTGGCTTTTATATATATAGATTTTTATTGATTTCAAAGAGGAAGGGAGAGGGAGAGAGAGATAGAAACTCAATGATGAGAGAATCATTGACTAGCTTCCTCCTACACACCTCCTACTGGGGATTGAGCCCACAACCCTGGCATTTGCCCTTGACTGCAATTGGACTGGGGACCCTTTAGTCCCCAGGCTTATGCTCTATCTAGTGAGCCAAACTAGCTAGGGCCCAAGCTCTTTTTATGAGGCCAGAATTATCTTAATTCCAAAACCAGATAAAGACACTACAAAGAAAGAGAATGACTGGACAGTATCCCTGATGAACACAGATACTAAAATCCTCAGCAAAATATTAGCAAATCAGATCTAGCAACATATTAAAAAGATCATACACCATGACCAAGTGGTATTTTTTCCAAGGATTCAAGGCTGGCACAATATTCAAAAATCAATAAACAAATTGAAAGGCAGAAATCACAAGACCGTATCAAGAGATACAGAAAAAACATTTGACAAAATCCAACACACATTTTTGATAAAAACTGTCAGAGAAGTGGGAATAGAGGGATCATATTTCAACATAATAAAGGCCACATATGACATACCTACAGTGAACATCATACTCAGTGGACAAAAACTAAAACCATTTCCCCTAACAACAGGGACAAGATAGGTATATCTGCTTTCACCAGTGTTATTCGACACTAGAGGCCCAGTGCACGGATTCATGTACTGATGGGGTTCCTCAATCTAGCCTGCTGGGATCAGTCCTAAACCAGCTCTCTAACATCCCCCGAGGGGTCCCGGATTGCAAGAGGGTGGTTCTCAGGTGACACACCCCGGAATTGGGCTCCCTCTTCTCTGGTTCTGGGTGTGTCACCTGAGGACCGCAGCTGCCAAGTCACTGCAGCTTGGCAGCTCCTGCATTGAGCATCTGCCCCCTGGTGGTCAGTGCACATCATAGCTACCAGTCAGACAGTCGAATAGTCAGATGGTCACTTAGGCTTTTATATATAAAGATAGTACTGGAAGGCCTAGCAAAGCGATTAGATAAGTAGAAAAAATAAAAGACATTCAAATAGGAAAAGAGGAAGTAAAATTCTCATTATTTGGAGATTACATGATATTGTACATAGAAAACCCTGAAGACTTCACCAAAAAACTACTAGATTTAATAAATGAATTTGGCAATGTAGCAGGATACAAAATTAACATCCACAAATTGATTGCATTTTTGTACACCAATAATGAATTATCAGAAGGAGAAACTAAATTAATAATCCCATTTACCATTGCAACAAAAAATTAAGATTCTTAGGAATAAACTTAACCAAAGAGTTGAAACACTTGTACTTGGAAAACTACAGCACCTTGAAAAAATAGATAGGGGAAGATATAAACAAGTGGAAGAATATACCATGTTCATGAATTGGTAGAATTAACATCATTAAAATTTCCATACTACCCCAAATAATCTATAGATTAAATTCAATCCCTACTAAAATACCAATGGCATGTTTCACAGATACAGAACAAATACACCAAAAATTTATATGGAGTCACAAAAGACCCCGAATAGTCATAGCAATCTTGAGAAAGAAGAACAAAGTTGGAAGGATCTCAATACCAGATATCATCTTATACTACAAAGCCACTGTAATGAAAGCAGCCTAGTACTGGCACAGAAACAGGCATCTAGGTCAATGGAACAGAGCAGAGATCCCAGAAATTGACTATTACTCTCAATATTTGACAAAGGGGGCAAGAACATACAATGGAATCAAGGCAGTCTGTTCAATAGATGATGTTGGGAAAATTGGACAGATAAATGCAAAAAATGAAACTGGACCACCAACTTACACCATATAAAAGAATTAACTCAAAATGGATAAAAGACTTAAATATAAGTCGTGAAACCATAAACATTCTAGGAGAAACCATAGGCGGCAAAATCTCAGTTATTTCTCATATCAATATATTCATGGATACATCTCCTAGGGCAAAGGAAACTAAGGAGAAAAATAAACAAATGGGACTATAAAAACAAAACAAAACAAAAAGTCCTTCTGCACTGCAAAATAAATCATCACCAAAATTAAAAGGGAGCCCACTGTATGGGAGAACATATTTGACAATGATACATCTGATAAAGGGATAATATCCAAAATATATAAGGAACACATGCAACTTATCAAAAGTAAGACAATAAATCCAATTAAAAATGCCTAAAGAGACACTTCTCCAAAGTAGACATACAGATGGCCAAGATACATATGAGAAAATGCTCAAAGTCACTGATCATCAGAGAGATATAATTTAAAATGACCATGAAGTATCACCTTACATCTATCGGAATGGCTACCATCAACAAATGAACAAACGACAAGTGCTGGCCAGGATGTGGAGAAAAGGGAACTCTAGTACACTGCTGGTGGGAATGCAGACTGGCCCAGCCATTATGAAAAACAGTATAGAGTTTCTTGAGATAATTAAGTATGGAACTGCCATTTGACTCAGTGATCCCACTTCTAGGAATATATCCTAAGAGACCTGAAACACCATTCAGAAATAATTATCCACCCCTATGTTCATAGCAGTGCAATTTACAATAGCTAAAATCTGGAAACTGCCCCAAGTGCCTCTCTCTCTCTCTCTCTCTCTCTCTCTCTCTATATATATATATATATATATATATATATATATACATATATATATATATGTGTGTGTGTGTGTGTGTGTGTGTGTGTGTGTGTGTGTGTATGTGTATGGCTAATATGCAAAGTGTTTTCTCGGGAGTTTGACCAGGAGACTGGGAGTTTGATTGCTCATTATGACATGTGCTGACCACTAGGGGACAACGCAGAATATGGTGGGTGACCAGCAGCAGCGGCGGCGAGGTTGTGAGGGAAAGAGGAGGCGGGGAAGTGGGGAATCTGATTGGCCCTGACCACTGGCTAGGCCTAGGGGCCCTACCCATGCACAAATGTTGTGCACTGGGCCTCTAGTCCTATATAATAAAACCCTAATATGCAAATCAACTGAACAGCAGAACTACTGGTGGAACAACCGGTATATATGACACACACTGGCCACCAGGGGGCAGTCACTCAAAGCAGGAGCTGCCCCCAGCCCTCAGGCCCTGACTGGCGGTGGCGGCAGGGGCGGGGGTGGCTGGCGAGTGGGCAGCGCCAGGCCAGCCAAGGTGGGTGCCAGCAGGGATCCCCAATTGCCCTGCTGGTCGCCCCACAGATTGGCCCTGATTGCTGGCCAGGCCTAGGGACCCTACCCATTCACAAATTTTGTTCACTGGGCCTCTAGTCAATAAATAAGTAGATAAAAATGTAGTGATATATTTACATCATGGAATAGTACGCAGCAGTCAAAAAGGAGGATCTCTTACCCTTTGAGACAGCATGAGATCCTGGAGAGTATTATGCTAAGTGAAATAAGCCAGTCTGCAAAAGTTAAGTATCACATGATCTCAGTCTAATGAACAAAATAAATGATGATCAAAATAGATCCAGAGACATAGAAGCATGGAACAGACTAAGGAATCTCAGAGGGAAGGCATGGGAGGGTGGGTGGGTAGGAAGAGATCAACCAAAGAACTTGTATGCATATATGCATAGCCCATGGACACAGACAATAGGGTGGTGATCGCCAGGGGTGTGGGAGGGGGGTGGGCTAGGGGAGGTCAATGAGGGAAAAAGGAGGATATATGTCATACTTTCAACAATAAAGACTTAAGCAAATAAATAAAAAATATTCCTTTATATGACAAGTTTTTGCTTATTGCTTCACAATGCCTTTAAGTTCAGAACTTCATTTCTATTAAGTTGTAGGTCATTGTTCATTAAAAATAAAGTGAGTCCTTTTGCTACTTACCTAAAGATATATCTTAAAGAGTCAAGAAAGCATATTTATATGTAGAAAAATGTTTTATAACTTCTTTAACAGGAAAATATAACCTTCCTTATTACTGATAAAGTAACTATCCTCATTTTGAAAATAAATGTAAATTTCAGTTTTGTAGATTTTTTTTTAAAATATATTTTATTGAATTTTTACAGAGAGAAAGGGAGAGAGATAAAGAGTTAGAAACATCAATGAGAGAGAAACATCGATCAGCTGCCTCCTGCACATCTCCCACTGGGGATATGCCCGCAACCCAGGTATATGCCCTTGACCGGAATAGAACCTGGGACCCTTCAGTCCACAGGCCTACGCTCTATCCACTGAGCCAAACCGGTTTCGGCCAGTTTTGTAGATTTTTAATGGAATTAAGCTTTTTAAGTCAATTACACATGCTTAAAGACAGAAACACAAAATTAACTTAGCATCAAATTTACTTTAAAAATCCTACAATTCTCAATGTGAAAAATACTTAGTTTTCTCCATAGGAAGTTTAAATAATACTGATTCTAAGTATCAAACATTACTGAGGCTTTTGAAATTATAATGTCACTAAGTGTGTTTCTTTTTTCAAAATCAATTATCATTAATTGCAACTTAGATGTTACACTGTGAGTAACAATTTTTATATGCCCTTTCAATAGTTGATAAAGTATATATTATTAAACATTCATAGCTAAAGTTGTCATTTTAGTTTTTGTTCCAACACTTAGTTAAAGAAGTGTAGATAATAAGAGGGAACTTGTATTTCATTTATGTCAAAGAATACAGCAAATATTTAACAAGCAGGTTTATCAAAATATTTAAAATGTTGACAAGAACTTTATGATAATCAGAGACTTAATTGACTAGTTCTAAACTACTTGGTCAATAAAAATAGTAACAAGTTCAGCACCTAGAAAATAAAAAAGATTTAAAAAATAGTGAAAAAATTAGGAGTTCCAGCTGTTCCTTATGGAAAAACAAAACCTTATACATTTGTTGAATTTACAAGAAATGTTGCAGGTCCAAAGGGGATCTGTTAAAAAGAAAAGTAATTCAAGGGTTGACAGCATTGTAGAGAAACTCAGAGGATTCTTTGTATTTATTTAAGTTTTTTGAAGTTGCTAATGATTTTATAGTTATTTAAGTTGGTTGTGAGATTTAAAAAAAAAAACAACGCACAAAAAACCTGGTAGCTAACCTGGTACCAAGAGCCATTTGTTCCTCATTATAAGCAGAGATCTTAAAATCTCCAGAGAAAGCATTTGGCTCTTTTTAATTGGCTCTTTTTACTCATTAGACTGCATTTTTGCTTATTTGATTCTGTTTTGATTATTTAAGATTATACTTTGTTCCATTGGGCCTTAGATAGTTTACTGAACTCAATAAGGTTAGTAGTTATATTTGGTGTGGATTATTTTTCTTTCAGTTTTACAATCAATAATATAAAACATAGAATAATCAGGTTAAATTTATGAAGTT
Organism: Myotis nattereri; assembly: GCF_964212035.1. Classification (NCBI taxonomy): domain Eukaryota; kingdom Metazoa; phylum Chordata; class Mammalia; order Chiroptera; family Vespertilionidae; genus Myotis; species Myotis nattereri. The sequence continues at coordinate 97,352,414 of NC_138077.1, forward strand.
TAACAAATTTAATTTAAGCCAATTAAATTTGTGTTCATTTATGAGGTTCTATAGTGCTTTTTACATTGGCTGAATGGCAGAATGAGTTGCTAAATTCTTCAAGCTGATGACCAGATTCATGGGAGTGGGGGCTTTATTTAAGACAGTGGTCTTCAAACCAGAATGCCTGTACATTTCCAAGGTTTATGGGAGCATTCATTGTTCCTTTGCAGTTTTCAGATGCTCACTTACTGTATATCACTTCTAAAGCTGGTGGGCCTGAAAATATACTTGCTGTGGAATTCCGCTTTCCCATCTTCTTTCTTGTTTACCTTTCCTTCACTTTATAAACAAAATTCATACTTTTTAGACATCCAGAATATTTATGCTGCAACTGCAGAGGTATAAAACCTAAAATATAGGAGCAGTTCCACAGTTTTTTATGGAACAGAAAGAGGTCATTTACCCAGAGCTAGCGGAACCAAACACTAGAGAGGAAGAATTGCAGTGGAGAAAGATGCAATTTTATAATGAATGGCACCACCCAGGAGAATGGGAAGCTGATGCTCAGAAGCCCAAACTCCTAATGGCCTAAAGGTTACAGATTCTATAGGGCAAAAATCACAAAGCACCATGGGCTGGGGGTTCAGGGATGTACTGGAAGCTGATTGCTCAATGGGGAGGTAAGAATAATAAAACATCTCTTCAGTCTTGAGGACAGCTCTGAGGTCTATTCCAGAGTCCCTCTGCCAAGTCTCATGGGAAAGTACCAAAGGCGGTGGTTGGCTCAGGAGCTGAAATATAACTTAGGTCAAGATGTTATCTCGAGCCTGCCAGAGGTCCAGACCTTGTCAGGCTTGGGCTACTGTCCTCTGCTGACCGAGGGGTTGCTGTTTATCTGAGGAAAAGACTTGGAAGGGAGAGGGAGGGAGGGAGGGAGGGAGGGAGAGAGAGAGAGAGAGAGAGAGAGAGAGAGAGAGAGAGAGAGAGAGAGAGAGATTATTTCTAGAGCCAGGATTTGAAACTACATATTTTTTAAAACTTGATTTTAGGGAGAGAGAGAGAAATATCCATGTGAGAGAAACATCTACCCGGGATGAAACCTACCACCTTTTGGTGCACAGGACAGTGCTCAGCTAATTGAGCCACACTGGCCAGGGCTTAAACAAAATTTAATCAAAGTCATTAGGATCTTCAGCTTCAGGTTCCTTATTTCAAAGCTAAAAACGGCATAGGCTGATCAACAAAGAGCAACAGTAAACCTTTCAAGCATAAAATTATAGTTCATAAGGATAATCTTGAGTGGGAATTGTAAATACAAGTTCAAAGAGAAAAATGAATAACAACATTTACAACTTAAAAAAGAGTTTACTTATACATAAATGGGCCCTGTTGGGCATCAACTTAATGGTGGACTTTATTCATCAGATGTACTTAGAAGGGGAACAACCATTTTATTTTGAAGTTAATGTTTATGATATGCCAGATACTTTTAATTTTGCAACCACATAAAGTTTTAGTAAGAGAAAAGATCATGGTCTTTCAAATTATTGGAGGGGACACCAGTAAAGGGCTTGTGAGGACCAATAGATTAAGCCTTCTCTGGTATAATTAGCCAGCAGCACATGAAATATTTTTAATATCTAAAAGAGTTAATGATCTTATAAATTAATAAGTATAAAGTATTCTTTAGTTGTCACCTTTGGGAGGCAACTTTGACCAGAATATCTTATCATTGCCTCACTGGCTGGATTGCTGAGTCAAGGTGTTTTGCATACAGTAAACTCACCTGAAATAACACTGAGGTACAGGTGTAGAACTGTGGAAGATGTACTTTTTGTAGCACGGAATCAGCCTCTATTCTAATCAGTTTCCATTTCCATTATCTGATATAAAAATAGAAATGCACAATAACACTCAGCAATGATTTAAAGATTAATATTTTTGATAAAACATTTTTAGTGTTTTATCTTGTACAATATTTTTTCTTTTGATTCTAATACTTCCTAAAGAGGCATAAATTTTATATAGCATAAACAGTGTTACTGGTAAAGATAGGGTCATTAATAATGTTATAAAATAATTTGCTTTTCTATTAATTTAATTCCTAGTACCTTTAGTCAGGCCTTGCTAGCATTTCTCCTGTGCTATTTAGACTTACTTTTTCCTATCACTTGAATATTCTTTTCAGTTGGTGGGGGGAATGTTATAATTGATCATCCTTTTAAAAAATATGTATATTTTTTATTGATTTCAGAGAAGAAGGAAGAGGGAGATACAAACATCAATGATGAGAGGGAATCATTAATGGATTGGCTGCCTCCTGCATGCCCCACAGTAGAGAAGGCCGCAACCCAGACATATACCCTTACCAGGAATCGAACTGTGACCTCCTGATTCATAGATTGACACTCAACCATTAAGCCAAGTCAGCCAGGCATAATTGACCATTTTAATTGTGCTGCACAAAGGTACATTAGTGAGAATAGTTTTTTACATTATTATTATGAATCCAATAGTAATTTCCTTTGGCCCTTCCCAATTGCCAGGGAGGTTTTAATGAGATCATTTTAAACTGTGAGGATTTTCCTCCTTGAGACTGTTACCATTAGACTCCCCATAAAACATGTAAACTCCTTTTAGCCCTTGAGCCCTTGTCCTGTTCAACTGCTGGCATCTTGGTCTTGAAAGGGTAAAGAAACACCTGATGTATATTTTTCCCAACCACCTTTTTTCCCCCAAGCAAGTATTTTTATTAGAGGACATTCAAGTCTTTCTAGGCACTTCTAAATTATGTGTTTATGAAAACAATTATTTCAAGAGCTAGTCCTACTATGTCTGGTAACTGATTGTACAACCTTGAATCGTTTAGTTATTGGCTTCAAGTGCTCATTTGCAATTGGGGGTGCAAGTGGGGAGTTTGCACTTATCAGGGGTGGGCAAACTTTTTGAATTGAGGGCCACAATGGGTTCTTAAACTGGACCGGAGGGCCAGAACAAAAGCATGGATGGAGTGTTTGTGTGAACTAATATAAATTCAAAGTAAACATCATTACAAAAAAGGGTACAGTCTTTTTTTTTTTTTTTTTTTTACTTTTATTCATTTCAAACAGGTCGGATCCAGCCTGCGGGCCGTAATTTGCCCACGGCTGACTTAGATTATATAAGCTATGATTTTATAAGTTATAGGAATGATTTGCAAACTTTTTCATCTCATTGCACACATAAAGTGATTACTAAGATAGTATGACACATCAAAAATATTTTTTTTTGTGATCTGACAATACAAATAATTAATTTTTTTTTTCATTTACACCAGATGGCTATTGTTGAGTTGGCCATTTTCACTTTTTTTTTTATTTGATAATCTAAGGGGAAAGAGGTCAGTGCCCCTGGCTAAACAGTCAGATATTGCATGTGCAAATTTATTTATTTATTTATTCGCAGCACACTGGTTGAAAATTGATGAACTAAAGTAATATAGGCCTATTTTAAGGCATTATTTTACATTTGAGGGATTAAGAACTCCTCCACATATCAGTTTCATGTGATGGTGAAAGCTGTGATGGTTATAGGCACCAGAAACACCAGAGCTGTTTTTTGTCAGTCTTGTAGGATAGAATTCAAAGGAGTGACAAACAGCAGCATTGTAGTAAAGCAAATTTATTAAACAATATACATGCAAAGAATGAAATTAGACCACCTTCTTACACTGCACACAAGAATAAACTCAAAATGGATTAAAGACTTAAAAGTTAGACTCTAAAACATAAAAAATCCTAGAAGAAAACAGAGATAGTAAAATCTCTGACATTTCTCTTAGAAATATATATTTTTCTGATATATCTCCTCAGGCAAGGGAAACAAAAGAAAAAATAAACAAAGGGGACTACATCAAACTAAAGAGATTTTTGCATAGCAAAGGAAACCATCAACAAAATGAGAAGATAAACTACAGAACAGGAGAACGTATTTGCTAATGATACATCTGATAAAGGGTTAATATCCAAAATTTATAAAGAACTTAATAAAACTCAACACCAAAAAAATCCAATTAAAAAATGGGCAAAAGTTCTGAATAAACACTTTTTCAAAGAAGATATACAGATGGTCAACAGACATATGAATGTCATGCTCAATGTCACTCAATCAGAGAAATGCAAATTAAAACCACAAAGGGATATCACCTCACACCTGTCAGAATTGCTATCATCAATAAATCAACAACCAAGGAGTGCTGGTGTGGATGTGGAGAAAAGGGAGCCGTTGTGCACTGTTGGTGGGCAAGCAGATTGGTACAGCCACTGTGTAAAACAGCATGGAGTTACCTCAAAAAAATTAAAAATGAAATTGCCTTATGAACCAGTGATTCCTCTTCTGGGAATTTATCCAAAGAAACCCAAAATACTGATTTGAAAAAAATATATGTACCCCTATGTTCATGGCAGCATTATTTACAATAACTAAGATATGGAAGCAGCCTAAGTGTCCATCAGTAGATGACTGGATAAAAAGTTGTGGTACCTTTACACAATACAATACTACTCTGCTGTAAAAAGAAAGAAAATTTGAACCTTTGCGACCTGGAGAACATTATGCTAAGTGAGAGAAACATGCCAGTCAGAGAAAGACAAATACCATATGATTTCACTCATATGTGGAATTTAATGAAGAAACTGAACTACCAAGCTAAATAGATGGAGAGCAGATAGGCAGCTTGGGGATAGAAGGGTTGGAGCCAAGGAGGAAGGGATTGAGAAAAAATGAGAGTGAGAACGTGTGAACAGCAATGTGGTGATTTCGGGAGGTGAAGGAGGAAGGGTGGAGTTTGTAGAGGGCATAGAAAGGATAAAAGATGGTGGAATTAAATTTGAAAATATAAATAAGAGCAAAAAAGAAAAACAGGAAGAAGCAAGGCAAGCAAATTTATCAAAATACATCTGGCATAAAGTGCAGATGGGCTCTCAGCTAATCTGAGTGTGAGCCTGGTGAAAGTTCAAGGGTTTTTATACTTTTCTGTCTGCAGGTTTCATGGTCCCTCTGCCAGATATCTTGGGCACTGACTAGATTTCAAGGTCCGTCTTTTACTCTGTTGTGGCTTTTCTTGGGATGTTTGTACATACACCTGCTTATCTTGGCAAGTCTTAAGCTGGCTGACTTTTTTTTTGTTTAGTGAGTGAGATAAAATCCCCTTGTGTCCTTCCCCCTTCTTCCCTCCTTAGCAGTTCCATGGTTATTTAAACTATGTATTCTTTGGTTAGGGAGGGGAGGCATTAGCCATTTGCTCTCAAGTGTCCTTGGTTGGGGATGATAAAAGTCTTGCTGAAACTGGCAGCAAGCTGGCCAAACTGTTTGACCTTGTTTAATTTACTTGTCTTAGTTTCACTATTCTACTTGCCCAGTAATTTTCCTAGCTTCTTACTCTCTTGTTACAAGTGTATTTTAAAATGTACCACAGTGAAGTTGTTTTATGCACTGCCAAGGATATGCTCAGGTCTGATAATCTCTCTTCTAGGGGCCAATGGAGTTCAGTACTGAAAGTGCAGGCTTTGGTATCCAGCTGAATTCAGTTCCAAATCCCAATTTATCAATTACTAGCTGCATAGAATAAAGCTTTAGGAGCTAGGGAAATTTATTTAAACTTTCCTTTGTAGTTAATATTTCTGCAGGACAGCCCCACGTGGGGAAGTGAAACAGTACTGCTTTTTATCTATTTTGTATCTTAAACTTTTGTCTCAAATTTTAATTGATTACAAAGCACTCTGTGACAAATGGGGAAAAAGGGGACAAAAACACCCACACCCACAAACATCAGCACACCCTGAAATAAGTACTTTAAGATCTGTCTTGTTTATCTTATTAGCCACCACCTCCTAACACAATACCTAATGCTTTTACTGAATGAATAAATTCTTATGAATTGTGTGATCCAGCATTTTCCAGGGAACGTGATTATGCTTTAGAGTTTGCAAACCTCTGACAATGTGAACCCTCTGATTATTTTAATTATGTAATGGCATTTAACATGTCATTGATTCTCTTACACTTAAATAGTAGTCTCAGCTGTGTATGTGCTCCATGTGAGTGATGTAGGTGCTTATGTAGGTGGGTTCCGACTTATGGCAAAAATCGTGTTACGTCACGCTGTAGGAATGAATCTCCGATGTAACCCGAGGACCTACTGTGTGTGTGTGTGTGTGTATGTATATATCACACATACCCATTAATCATATTTGTTTTTATAAAATAAAAATGTATTAGTTTTGTTTTAATTTTTCAGTTAAAATTATATGATGTGCATCAAACTAAATAAAATTTGTCATCCTAAAAATATAATGCAGACTAATTGATCAAAGGTAATCAGTTAGCAATTAAGATTTGGATAGTAGTATAATGTCTAAACAGGTTAAATACTAAGGGGCAGAATTTGAAACCATATTTTTGATCAATACAATGGTTTTCATAGTATCCTTATACTCTCAAATTAGGCCATATATATGTTTTCCTATTATTCCTTATGGGAGGGTTCATTTGTATATTGTTATCTACCCTCCTATACCTCAAAAATACCATGTTCAATTACTCAAATTAAAAAAAAAAGCAACACACGGAAAAACCTGGGTATCATTACTGACATCTTTCTTTTTGTCAATTCATCCTTTCAGGTCATCATTTTGATTTTAACTCCAACACACACGTCTACTGTCTCTGTTTGCCCCAAATCGTGTCATCATAACAGTATGAAACCCTGATCAGTTTCCCTTTAATTACTGCAGTAGCCTAATTGGACTCTTCACTTCCATTCTTGTGTCTCTTTTCCATTTCATTCAAAGAACAACTATAATGAATATTTAAATATGATAATTTCATCCTGAGACAGCTGTGCTTAATAGCCACTGAAGTGGCTTCCTATGGGAATTAAAATTAAAGGTGACCCTTGATCATGGCTGCTGTGTCCGGCAGATCTGGCCCCTTACCCCTGCCAACCTCCTGTTGTAAGGCTGTCAACCTGTCCCACTACACAGGGTTCAAGTCTTTTCAAGTCCATTTTTACTGTACCATGTTTTTCTTTAACCTGAGTGATTTCCTCTGCCTGCAGTGCACTTTTCTAGGACAAGTTTTACTCAGTGTCAGGCTTCAGCTTAGCTGTTATCCTTAGCGTTTCTTCACCGCCAGTCTAAAGAACGTTCTTCCTTAGTTTCTCACACACATCCTCTGCATTGCCTCAGGGCACACATTGCAATTATAGTTGTATATTAACATGTGGGACTGAGTACTGTCTGTTTATTCCCCTTTGCACTGAGCACTGTGAGTACAGGATTCATGCCAGTTTTAGTACTGTCCCATATATAATACCTAGAGTGCAGAAGGTGTATTATAAACATTGGATATGTCTTGGGCATTGTTCTGGATGCAGGATATGTAGAGTGATCAAGGCAAAGACCATGCTCTCACAGAGCTGGCATTGTAATACAAAAAGCCAGACAACAAATTAGTAAGTATATTCCTTTGATTAAGGACTCTCTTGGTTCAGGGCGCTAAGCAGAAGATTATATTTTGTAAAAGAGCACATGTCTGTCTTGCCCCAACCAGGGACCCTGGCTCAGATAGCCTCATCTGTCTGTGTTTTTTTAACCTGCCAGGCTACTCCCAAGTGTGACTTTTGCTCTGGCGCTTGGAAACCCTCATCAATGCCATTCTTTGTCCTCCTTTCCATTTGTACTGGCAGCTGAGAAATTTGGCAATTCCTCACAGTGACTAATAGTAATACTTCTTTGCAGATGTAATGCTCCATATAAATGGCAAGTCCTGTACAAACACTAAATAATTAGTCTTCATAATAACCCTAACAAGATATAGTGTAAAACATTCTGTTTTGAATGGAAATAACTGAGTCATTGGGAATGTATCTATTAAAATCACAGCATAGTGGAAGGATGTATGTTGTGATTCTTAAACTACTGTTTTTTTACTCCTAAATAGTAACATATAGTAACATAAAATGGTGTTTTATGAATGCTGCACTTTTTCATTAATAAATTTATTTAATTTATAGTTTAAAGTGTGTATAATGCAAACATGTATTAAGCTACTAACATCTTTAAGTTAGAACATATGATGTGAGCAACTCTACTTACTTTGGCAGTACATTTTTTATGATCTCCCAGACTTCAAGTCTGCTGACTATTAACTATATATATATATATATATATATATATATATATATATATATATAGTTGATCTTTATTGACATACACCTTTCTCTGGAATACATTGCAGATTATAACTAAAATCTAGTATGCCAAGCTTACTTTCTCTTTGTCTTGATGACTTAGTACCATTGTAATGAACACTTAGCAGTATCTTATACAAGTGTTGCTGATTCCAGAAGTGAAATCATGAAACCAAAACTGACGGCAGATAGTCAAGAGGGCTTTTCATTGGAAAGTGCCTTTATGGTGTTAATGTTTCTGTAAAATGGGAATGTGGTTTAAGCTTGGACCCAATCTGGATGTAATTCTAACCATTAAAAGACCAGGAATGGAGTGTATATATTACTTTGAAAGCCAGCAAATAAGTTATTATTAATTACTTTTATTCTGGCAATAGTTTTTCCCTCTATTTGTGATGTTCTACACTATTTATTCATGTTCCTGTTGAAGGATGTCTGACATCCTTCCATAATATGTAACTTTTCAGAATGTATAATATTTTGAAAGAAAAAAGTACTACTTTCCTAGGGTAGGGCATAGGAGGTTTGTGACATCTTCAAAGCTCTAGTAATTAGTGCTTCTGCTAGCATATTTTCTCCTAAGATCTGAACCACAGCATAATTTAATGTTTAAAAATAAAGTTGCATGCTATAAAAAGCATAAGTAGAGATGACATAATTATTGAAGAGCATTTATAGCTATATTGTATCAGTTTTTAAAAAGTAAATATGTATTTTAAAGAAATGATCATGGTTAATTACTAACTTTATACAGAATTGATGTTTGCATGCACTGTTTTAAAAGTAAAATTCCTTAGCTTTAGATAATGATTGTATAAGAGGATAATATCTGATGAAGTGTTCTTTTACATATCATTTTAGTTTGCCTCTTCAACAAATTAAGGTGTATTTCTGTGTAATCACCCTTTTGGTTGAAATGTTTTTAAAAGTTTGGAGTTATTATATTTGAAGAAATGGTAAAGAATTTGAACACATTTGTACCCCCAGATAACACTTTGCTCTTCTGGATAATGCTGTGAGCTTACAATGTAGGAATGTCAATAGTTATAAAAGCCTTTATGACACACTTTTTTTATCTTTCTCCCAAAACTTAATACAAAACAACCTGCAATAAAACCCTGCTATATTGCCATTTTGGGATAGGGTAAAGATTGTTACTTGACAGATGTCAGAATTTATATAAATTTCATTTCAGGGAAAACAACAAAGTTGTAGCATGATCCCAGGCACAAAGTACATGCTCAGTACAGATGTATTAAATGAAAGGATGGTAGTTATTTTGAAATTAGATAGCATCTATTTATGTCAGCAGGGGCATTCAGTGTCATAGATGTAATTCTCTACTCAAAACTAAAGACCAAGTAAGTGATTAATAATTTTGAAAGCCATTAAAGCGGCCCATTGTAACAAAGTTAAGCTATTACTGAGCATCTCTAAAGTTTCTTTGTCTTGGGAATATATTTCATTTCTTTCTTTCCTATAATATACCCTATTTTTAAAGAATCTCATTGATTTTTTCTTTTCCAAGTTGGCAGTTTATTATTATTTGCTGCAAGTTTTCATAGACAAAGTAGTCTTTTAGTAGAAAAATAAATAAAAATTCAGTACTGCACAGTGATGGCGAACCTTTTGAGCTCGGCGTGTCAGCATTTTGAAAAACCCTAACTTAACTCTGGTGCCGTGTCACATATAGAAATTTTTTTTATATTTGCAACCATAGTAAAACAAAGACTTACATTTTTTAATATTTATTTTATATATTTAAATGCCATTTAACAAAGAAAAATCAACCAAAAAAATGAGTTCGCGTGTCACCTCTGACACGCGTGTCATAGGTTCGCCATCACTGGCATCTGATCTTCTTCTTGTTTTTCCCAGATACTTGCTAGTAATTAAAATGCCCATATTTAATTAAAACACTTATGATTGTGCAAAATTTTTAGTCATTTTGTTGCTGAAATAAAGTAGAATCTTTGAGAAGAATTAGCATGACATACATTATCAGAATGATGAGTTGTAATTCTTAACAGGCCCATGAAAGTTTGAATTGGCCTCTTCCATATGTGGAAAAATTTGCAGAAGCACAAGATTGCAGACTGTGCTCAGAGTTAGGCAGTTGACCATCAGAATGGAAATTTCTCACTGAACTTCTTTTCCAGTGGGAAGAGGCTAATATATAAATTATATCATCTATTTAGAATTGTGAACATTGTCTTGTTAAGACCAGATAGGTGGCTACATTTGTAGACAGGAGTCCTTGGTGGACTAGAGATCTGTGGTCTAGCTCTGCTGCTAAATATTTAAAAATTCTTCTTCCATAAAATGAAATGAATAAACTCACTTTATCATAACCTGTGATTTGGACTAAGTGAGTAGATGCTTGGCATGGTTTTGTACGTAGTAGAGGTTCAATAATCATTGGCCATTGCTAACATTTTTATCATATTGTTAACATTACTATCATTATTACTTTTGCAGTGTGCTCCACTCCCCCTCTGAGAAGCCTGAGATTCTTAATTTCCAAAAGAAAAAGTTTGGAAATATCCCTCTGGCCCCTGAGATTGAGATTCTGTGTTTCATGAAGCCGAAGGCATTGTAGTTACAGATGTTCACCACATGATTAGGGAACAAAATTAATTTTAGAAACTTGAGCCTTATCAATATTGAGTAATTAGGAGACTGTAGTGCACTGAGTTACAGCCACAGAATACTGAGCCTTCTGCAATAATGGGGTGGATTTGTTGCAAATACAATGAATTATATAGGAGAATTGCTTCTTATGGTAAAATGGTGACGTGTGTGTGTGTGTGTGTGCGCGCGCGTGTGCGTGTGTGTGTGTATATATATATATATATATATATATATATATATATATATGCAATTCTTTACAAATCAGGATATCTACATGTTCTTTTGGTCTCTGCCTGACAAATAACACAATCTAATAATGTTTCTTGGAACTCAGTTGCCTCTATTTCTTGGGATGGATTAGATGTTGTCAAAGACCTCTACCTGTTTAATAACCTTATGTTTCATTCAGTTCTAAAACTTTCCATAGTGTTTTTAAAGAGTGTCACAAACATTAGAGTCTCCATTATACTTGAAATAATCTGTCTTTAACATTTTTTCACTTTGCCTCCTGTCTTCTCAATATTACCCAAATAAATTTCAAAGTCGCCACTGAATTTTAGAATCCTTTTCTACAAACACATTTACATATTCTGCGAATTGTATTAAATTTATATTTCACTTTTTAGAAACACAAATGATTATACATTTTGATTCAAATGTTAATTTTTATTACCAATTTTTAATATTTTTAAATTTATTTATTTATTTTTTTAGTCCTCACTTGAGGATATGTTTTTATTGATTTGAAAGAGAGAAAGGGGGAAGGAGAGAAACATCATTGATTGGTTGCCTCCACCTGCACATGGTCCTCCCTAGATCAAAACCGAAACATAGGATGTTCCCTGACCTGGTGATCAAACCTGCAACCATTCGGTTACAGGGCTACCTTCCAACCACTGAGCAACACTAGCCAGGACAATTGACCAATTTTTTAGACAAAAGCTTCCAGGATCCCGGCTAGTGTGCTCAGTGGTTGAACCTCAAACTATGAACCAGGAGGTCATGGTTTGATTCCGGGTGAGGGCATATCCCGGCTTGTGGGCTCAATCCACAGTGGGGAGTGTGTGGGAGGCAGCTTCCTGAAATCAATAAAAAAATATGTTTTTTAAAAAAAGCTCCCAGAAAATTATAAGATTCATTGAAGCTTATTATGCTTCTTCTAATTTAACAGAATAAAAAACATTAGGAAATGGTTGAGCCAAATTACATCTAAAACCTGTAAATATGAAACAATTACATAAATATGGAAGCAATATTAGAGTGAACTATGGTTTGTTTTATCACCATTTTAGGTGGTATCTAGTTGGACACATTATAGATATTATTTGCTCTGTTTCAAATTATATTAAATCCTTATTTCAAAAGTGAGTTCCAAATTTTAGAATTTCATGCTATTCATACAATTTCATACTAGCATAATATATGCTTTGATTCGTAGGGATGTTAGAGAAGAAAAGGAAAGGTATTTTTCCAAAAAGGGTCCATATTTGAGAATACTTACAGATTTCACTGGTCTTTCTGCCAAGCTGCTGCCAATCATTTGAATTTAGTTTTCAAAAAATATATTTTTATTGATTTCAGAGAGAAGGGAAGAGGGAGAGAGAGATAAACACATCAATGATGAGAGAGAATCATTGATGGGCTGCCTCCTGTACGCCCCCCACTGGGGATCAAACCCACAACCTGGGCATGTGCTCTGACCAGGAATGGAACTGTGACCTTCTGGTTTATAGGCTAAGGCTCAACCACCGAGCCACATCAGCCGGGATGAATTGAATTTTTAATTACTTAAATACACACATTAATTAAGAAAATTGGATAATTTAACTAAAAGTTCATATCATTTTATAATGTGACACATACTATTTTTCCCCAAATATGTTCCGGACAAGTTTAAGGAAGAAAGGTTGCTTTTATAGAAAAGGGAAAAACATCTTAAATTCACAGTTGTATGCAGGGTTGCCTTTAGCCATAGGCAATACTAGAGTTTTATGCTTTACAGCTGCAAAAATAATTACATGAACGTTATCTATGCAACAGTCTTTAATGGATTACATTTTGTTAGCTTTTCATTATATACTGAAAAACTCAAATAACAGTAAATTGAAAAGAAATTTTGATTTATCTGACTTAGACCTTTGATATTTTTGAAAGACATTTTATTACTCATTGGTTTATTTGAGATCTAATCTCAATTTGTAAAGAAGACATAGTGTTACCATTGGTTTTAACTTTACCAGGTAGAAACATTGTGCAAATTATTTATTTTTACTTGAAAAGTATTTTACTTTTGTATTTTTCAAGGGCCTTAAAATTTTCCAATGGTGATATCTAAGGTTAATAATGTGATACAGCAAAGACACACACTGTACAAGTCAGTACATTTGCTTTTTGTAGAAACCTTATGTTTTATCTGTGGTGCATTTGTAACATCTAATCGTAATATAAATTTATAAATAGTGAAAGTCTTCCTACTCTTTTTTTTTTATTACGTGGTAACAGCAGTTCAACTAGGTTTACCTTTGTGTCTGTGTATTTTATTAATAATGTTCAGCATTGAAGTTAGAATTACTAGTGTGGTACAGTCATATTTCCTGTTCTTCCTTTTACTTTTCTTTCCAAAAACGAGCACATAAGCCATCTCTTTGAAGTAGTACTTCCCAGTGTTCACATGGTCATAGTGTACCCAAGTTTTCTCAATATACGACAAAAGTGCTTTTGTCTGAGGGGATGTTAAGGCTTAATCAGATTGTGCACACACTTAGTTGGTATAGAGGATGGAAAAGTAGAGAATTCCAAGAGAAAAATATACAATTTTGTCAGCCTCTAAATTTGTTCGAGGTTTTGAAACCAAAGTTGAAGTGACTTTTGAAATAACAGTTTCAGCACAAGTTTTTCACAGTATTGTACGTTTTCCATGAAAGTATTTTTAAATGTCATTGGGTGGAAAGATACCCATTCCAGTACAAAATTATAGTATCAAATATTCAATTTAATAGATTTTAATAGATTTTAAAATGCATCACTTCAAATCTGTGCATTTAACATAGTAACAACATTTTAAGTACTACCTCAAATTAGATTACTAAAATTATTCAGATTTTATTGTACACTGGGGAATAATGGAGTAAGAGAAAGATACTAACATGTTTAGACTTGTATTGAGGCATGTATCTCCCTGCCTGCTTTGTAAATAGGGAGAGGTTGTGTTCAAGATTGCCTACCTAGTAAACAACAGTGTTATGGTATAATACTAACTGATGCCAAATCATTCATGATTAATTTAATTTAATTTTTGTTTAATCCTCACCTGAGGATATGTTTAGAGAGACGAAGGGGAGGGGGAGAGAGAACATAAATGTGAGAGAGAAACATCCATCGCTTGCTGCCTCCCATACATGCCCCGACTGGGGCTTTAACCTGCATCCCAGGTATGTGTCCTGACCTAGAATCGAACCCACAACTTTTTAGTGTACATGATAATGCTCCCACCAACTGAGCCACTCAGCCAGGGCATGGCTTCTTTATGTTAATAAGATACACAGGACAATTTTATTCTGTGAACTATTTTTGAAATGCATATTTGGTTTATTTTTCACATTTTATTCCAACAGATACTAAGTGAATATTACTGCTAATTTTATGTATGTTAATATTACATTAGTAGTCCAGTAATACATCGTTTCTTCCTCTAAAATATAGGGTTAATAATGTAAATAGGGTTAATAATGTCTCTCACCCTGAACAGATTTAAGAATTAAGTGAAATAATATTACCGCCCCCCCCCAAAAAAAAAAACACACACACTCAAAACCATTAAATACAGAAGATATAAAGTGATATTGTTGGTAGCAGTACAATTATCATCATTGATACCTTCTAATACTTGCCCTCACTCAGTGCTAACGGGAAAAAAACACAGTATTTTGAAGATGCTCACTTTGTAAATATGTCTAAAGTTGTTATAATGAGCATATTTAAATTGTAAAGATGATATATTCTTATACATTAATTTGAGATAGTTTTAAAATATCTCAATTAAATGAATATTTGGAAATATATTTATTTTTGCTTTTAATATTTTGGTTTACATGTGTATGTAATTCATTTAATAATAGGAAGCATCATCCTAATGTGTTATGTAAGTAAAAGCGTTGTATTCATTAGCACATGGATGAGAAAATGCAGTCAGAGAAGAAAGCAAGTTAACGATAAGCCAAATCCAAACTGTGAGGGAACTAAGCAGCAAAATACACTTTCACATTTGCCTATGAAGAATATCCAGCTTCCCCTGCTGTGTATGCGTAAGCTCTGAGATCTCCATTAAATTGCATATGTCTATAAGTAGGTATAGATTCTCCAAGATGCATGGAGATAGCTATCTGTAGTAGTTTATTGTAATAAATGTCTCTTTTGCTGAACTGCAGTGATAAGGACTGTGTATCTACTATTGCCTATAATGAGTTACTCTTGTCCCTGCAGTACTACGGGATGACTTCAGACAAAATCCCTCTGATGTCATGGTGGCAGTGGGGGAGCCCGCAGTGATGGAGTGCCAGCCGCCACGAGGCCATCCTGAGCCCACCATTTCTTGGAAGAAAGATGGCTCTCCCCTGGACGACAAAGATGAAAGGATAACTGTGAGTACCGAGTTCAGCAGTGGGGTCACTTCCAGAGTTCGCCGTATATATCTCCACCAAAGAAAAAGAGAAAAGTGAAGTTTTTTTGTTTGTTATTTAAAATAAAAGGTTGCAATATCTCCCAGTTTTATTTTTATTTTAAAATAAGTATATTTTAATTGTCCCTGTATTAACATGAAAATAAGTGAGAATAATGCATGTCAGTTTGAAGATTGGTAAAAGAAAAATATAATTTATGTGTTAATGTCTAAAAGTTAACTAATACATAGTTTTATGTATGACTTAGTTATCATCATAACTCAGGGTATATCAAATTTCCATGTGTTACAATAAAAGTTATTTTTAAAAATATCAGGTCATTCATAGAGTATGTTTCCAGTAGGCCTCCTAAAAGTCACTTCCGGATTTTTTCTGTTTCTGCTTTTTAAATT
Source organism: Myotis nattereri (assembly GCF_964212035.1). NCBI lineage: Eukaryota > Metazoa > Chordata > Mammalia > Chiroptera > Vespertilionidae > Myotis > Myotis nattereri. Next base: position 97,368,328 of record NC_138077.1, read on the forward strand.
GCTTTTCTGTTCTATAGAATAGTTCAATATTGTTTCTGAACAATAAAATCTCATCTGAATGATGCCTAGTGATGGATTTACTCATTCCCAAAATAAAATCACGTGACTAGATTATTGGATTTAAAATTCTATTCTGATATAAGCAGAATAGATCTGTAGTAAGTAATGATGCATTTTCCTCTGGCCATCAGTGATTCTCTGTGACTGCTTTTTCTTTGCATTTTTGTATTGTGAAAGGTATTTACTAAGCCACCTAAATAACCAAACTCTTGTTGACCCTATGATTGTACAGTATTTCCCTTTGGCATTTTCTTTGTTCTGCACACACTCTCTGTCCATTGTGAAGTCATTGGCCAAGTTACCCTGGAGAATCTGTGTGCTATACTTGTAGAAGAACAAGGTTATAACACAGACCACATATTCCTAATAAATGCTTGCACTATTTATTTATAGATTAGCATGAGAATTAAGTAGTGAAGAAAGTAGAGGTGTTTATGGTAGACAAAGTTTTAGGGACCTTGAAAGAAAATCAAGTGTTTTTTCTGTACTGAACTGAATAAAAATGAATATCTCAAAGGGTTTTTATAATTTGAGGAATTGGGGTAAGAATAGCCTAGCTCTACTTTTAAGCATTCTTTTATAGTTCTACAAAGTGAACTATATGTGGAAACATTGGTTTTGGGAAATGAAGTCAAGAGCACAGGGGAATGGAAGAAATGTTTCTTTTATTACTGTTAACAGATTCCTTTAGATGTATGCACAATCAAGATAATATTTTTTTTGAAAAAACATTTTAAGTCATTTAATGATAATTGCCTATAACTCATTTCTCTGACCTAATGATTCATACACACTAAAACCATTATCTTTCTCCCTCATGTCTTTTCTGGTGACCAATTTGTGTTTAATACAAATTAATGTTAAAGATTTCTGCATTGGCTGAAACTGGTTTGGCTCAGTGGATAGAGCGTTGGCCTGCAGACTGAAGGGTCCCAGGTTCGATTCCGGTCAAGGGCATGTACCTTGGTTGCGGGCACATCCCCAGTAGGAGATGTGCAGGAGGCGGCTGATCGACGTTTCTCTCTCATTGATGTTTCTAACTCTCTATCTTTCTCCCTTCCTCTCTGTAAAAAATCAATAAAATATATTAAAAAAAAAAAAGATTTCTGCATTGGCACCCAGCAGGTGTGGCTCAGCGGTTGAGCATCGAGCCAGGAACCAAGAGGCCCCTGGTTCATTTCCCAGTCAGGGCACATGCCCGAGTTGTGGGCTCGATCCCCTGTTGGGGGCGTGCAGGAGGCAGCTGATTGATGATGTTTCTCATCATTGATGTTTCTATCTCTCTCTCCCTCTCCCTTCTTCTCTCTCTCTAAAAAAAATCAATAAAATAAAAATTTCAGCATTGGCGATGCAGCATTGAACAGCTCCCAATGAGTGCCCTTCTGGAGTTTATATTCTGTGACTGACTATTCAGATAAAACTAAAATAGATGGTATAACATATGGTACATTAGGCTATAGTAAGTTCTATAAACAATAAAGTAGTGCAGGACTAGACAGATAGGATTGGGAAGAATCTCAGTGTTTAGTAGGATGACTAGAGAATGCTTCACATAAAGACCAGTAAAAAATTGAGGGAGGGAACTTTCTAGGTATCTGGGAAAGTGTTCTAAGTAGAACAAACTATAAGGTTAAAGATCCTATTGTAGGGCATACCTAAGGGATTAAAAAAAGAGCAAAGCGGATGGTGTGGATTGAGGAAAGTTGAGATTTGGAGCAGATGGCATCAGAGATAACAAGCCAGACTGCGTAGTACCTTACAGTCCTTGCAAATAGTTCGGCTTTTCCCCAAGAGACGTATAAAGCATCGAGGGGTTTTAGCAGGATCCATGGAAGGTGATGGCAGAAGTAGGGAGACAAGTTGGGAGCATTTTCCGTTTACTTCGCAAAAGGGAAATTGCCGGGAGCCGGTCCATGCTTGCTGTTTCAAGGGACCTGGCATATATGGCATACTGTTCTTAATATGTTTGCTCACCTTCTTGGCACTATGTGTTTTAACCAAGGTCACCTCTCTGAGAAAGGTTGTTTCCCCAGGTAGGGATTTTCCCCTGAAGTTAGGGAGGGAATAAAACCCCTTAACTAAGTGCCAGGCGGGTAATTAATCACTTTAACTACGAACAATCATGCTTAAGCTACATAATCTTTACTCCCTGGAATGGAGATAAGAAACGCCCTAACCTTTGAAATAGAGATTGATAGGATTGGAATCAACTGGTATAAATACAGATGTAACAAGACAACAGAAGACAGAACCTACACAGAACCTAGAGACAGAAGAACTTCGCTGGAGAGAACATGGCAAAAGATCCTGGACTGAACCTGACTACAGAAATTGGCAAGAGAACCTGACTAGAACCTGGTGACTGAACTTGGCTGGAGAACCTGGACAGAACCTGGCTGGAGAACCTAGCGAGGGAACATGGCTACAGAACCTGGCTGGAGAACCTGGAGAACCTAGCAAGAGAACATGGACACAGAACCTGGCTGGAGATCCTAAGCAGAACCTCTCTGGAGATCCAGACCAGAACTTGGCTGGAGATCCTGGCTAGGCTGCTGATCAACTGAACACTGTCTCCGTGTCCTTCCTTCTTCGCCGACTCTGTCTACGCCTTTGGGAACCCCTGGACCTGCTGTGGTTGGACCCCGGCAGGAAATGGTGGTTTGGATCCGTCTGCTAGGAGGGGAGGGAGAGCAGTGGTTAGAGCCTGGCTCTACTGTGAAGCAACAGCTGTCAGAATCTGCTAACAGATTGAACGTGGCTTGTTAGAAAAAGAGGAGAATTAGGGATTACCTTTATGCATTGGTCCGAGCAGCAGAAAAGATAGAGATGCTGTTAACTGAGCTGTCATTAATTATAGAGAAAGGAGATTCGGGGTAGAAGTTATCAAGAGCTCAGTTTCAGACATTGTAATTTTGAAGTTCTTATTAGATATCCACAACTGTCAAATAGGCAGTGGAAACATGAGTCAGAAATTCAGAGTTGAGGTTGAGGCTGGAGAAAAAAAATGTGTTGTGGTGAATATAACGAGTACTTATTGCTGTGCAATCCTCCCCTCCTTCTGGGCAGATGAAAGCCTTTGCTTCCCAGCTTCTCGCTGTAGGGCAGACCACTCTGACTAGTTCGGCTTCATGGGCTGTGAGTGGAAATTAAAGATATTAAATACTAGTGAGGGAGCCTCCAGCACGCTCTTTTCCTCCAAGGAGGCCACATGCTCCAGGTACTGAAGCTACAATAGGAAGGCCACCCAAAGAGCCTGGGCCCCAGTCATGTGTCCCAGAACTTTCCACTCCGCATCTGGCTCCCCATGATGGGCATGTAGAATGAATGAGAAATAAATCTTTCTTGTATTAAGTCACAGAGTAGTTCTTACCACAGACTAATGTAGCTCATTTTGAGAAATATGGGAATCATCAGCATGTACATATTATTGAAAAATGGGAGAATGGAATTCACCAGAAAGCTTTTGGTTTGGGTGTGTGTGTTTTATTTTGTATCTGCATTTTTGTGACATTAACAGTTTAAAGCCACTCTAATAAATTTTAGTAAAATAAAAAATCTTGAAATATCCTTTTGTATCATATACTTAGTTTGAATAAATGTTAAGATTTATGCATTAATGATTAAATTACTATAGGATCTTCATTTGCCTTTTGCTGTCTAGAGGGTGCTATCCTATCAACACCAGTACCAGTTCCTCTGCATATTAGTAGTTTTAGAGTCAATATTATAAGAACCACCACCAATTAGAAATAAAACAATTTAAAATTGCAATATAACCTATGACTATGAAATGATGCCAAGATGTTAATGTCTAAATAATTTTAAAATCATTCAAATGATTCCAAAATGATGATTCACAATAGTGTTCCATATGCTAGGAAGTTGTAACATCTGAAACTTTTACTATTTCTAAGACCATCTGTGTGTTTTGTGTAAATTATGACTGTTAAACTGATAAAACACTAGAGGTAAAATGCACATTTATATATGCCGGGAAATTAATAGATTAAAAATCAGCAGTTTAGGTTTAAAATGACAGTATTTAGATCGTAATTGTTTTTGTTTTATTTTCTTCCTTTGGGCAAAATTAAAACTAATCAAAGGAAACACTTAAAATAGAAACAGAATACCCAATATTATTTCCATTTTTTTAATTGAAAGTAAATTCTTAAGAGATGTTAGTTATTAGGTATTTTATGTGAGTCTTCTTTCCTAAGGTTTGTTTTCATTTCTATTGTTCAAGTACTTTGCCAAATGTGTTGAGTACAGACGAACAAGAGATTAAAGTCCATAATATCCTCATGAAAGGCAAGTGAAGATTGCATGGTTATTGCTACAGTTTTAGTTATAGGAATTTCTAGAGTTCTTTAATGTGGTGGCTTTCTTTGTTGAAAATTTAAAGTATGACTCTCCCAGCTGTGAGAACAAAGACACACCCTACAAAAAAGGGGAAATATGTAATTGAATTGTAGCTGCACCTGTATTTTTTGATGTTAAGTCATTTTTTTTTTACATTGACCTGGATTCTGAGACAAATTTTAGATCTATGATGATTACAAACCAGGGATATATAAATAGCATTTTCTTATTTTTCTACATGAAGAAGAATCTTTTAGAACTCTTCTGGCACACATTTCTGAGAATAATTTGGAGGCCTTAGATGATGTTTATCTTTTCTCTTAATGTAAGTATTTATATTTAGAGTTAGAATTAGAAGTAGTTTATTTAACTGGCAGGCTGGATTAAATAGATTTACTTCAGATGTCTGAGACTTAGTCATAACCATTATTATTAATAAATGAAATTTTCTCATAAAGATATATCAGAGGACCAAAGACGTTTTTTTATATAGAATATTTAGATACACCTTACAAAAGTGATATACTTATTTTATTACATTACATTTTGGAAATATTGTACTGACCTTATTGTGTAAGGTTGTCAAAATTAGACTATTGAGAAGAAAAGTAATACCAGATATTGAAAAAAAATTTCATGTTCAAAAATAAAACCTAACATTGTCCTTGAATTAATGAGAAAGTTAAATACAGTTGAAAGTTGACATCACAAATACTTTCCCATAATATAAAAGGCCTTAATTATATAAAAGGATTATGTTGAATAAAATCTAACAGGTAGACCCAAAAAAGTCCAATAAAAGTTTCAGTATGATTTTTGGATTTCTGATTGGAATGAATAGTCATTGGTAATGAAGGAAGAGAAAGTTGCTGATGCCAAAACATTGTAAAAAGGTGTTAAATTTATTTTCAAATTTGCCACTTACTTTATACTAGTATTTGTTGACCTGGGTGATTTTAATATTGTTATCTTAGTGGAAAGTTAAGTGTGTTATAAATAAGTACCATTTTTGGAATCACACACAATTGCACAAAGTCTGAGGCATCAGTTTCCCAAAGCTTTCTACTGTGTCTCTGAGATGAACATCCTTCAGGAATGGCATGCATAGAGATGGAAGGAAATATAGCCAACTTCTCATAGAGAATAGTTTATAAATAAAACTTATTTAATTACTTATTATAAGCATAAGAACAAATGTATTCCTAACTTAAAATATTAAGCTATCCAATAGTACCTAAAACAATAGCAACTATATGGTGTACATCAACATATTATAAATTGGGATAGCAAATTGATACCATAATTTAATAAAACAAGTGATAGTTGTATGTATTTATATATGAGATCTGATGATTTATGGCTAGCAATTAAGCCTTTTGATTTGGATTAGTAAATGAATATGTATAGAAACAATAGTAATTTCTCAATACCTGGAACATAGTAAATATGCTGTAAATGTTTATGAAATGTTGCAAGCTCTTCTGCTTAAGTCTACCATGAAAACAAGTAGAAAAATAACACTCCATTTTTTTGAGATTTTTCAAACAAATGTGTCAAAACTCAATAAGCCATTTTTTTTTTCCATTATGGCACACTTACATCAGTCAATTCAGTGTTCTGGAGAAGATAAAGAAGAAGAAGAAGATGATGATGATTATGATGATGACAACTGACGACAATGATGGTGGGATGATGGTGATTGATGATAGTGAACACTTAATGTAGCACTTACTATGCGCCAGATCCTTTCTAAGCACTTTATATATATTGTCCCACTTAATTCTGACAACAACTCTGTCAGAGAAATGCTAAAATTTCACTAATGTAGTGGTTAACTCCAAATTGGAGGGACAATTATGGGGGCAACTGGCTTTTGTTCCCTGATAACATTTCGTATAGGGTCCTATAGATTTTGCTACATACATAAGGACTCTGACTTGCTACCAATGCAAATTTTAAATCAGAATGACAGGAACTCTTAGTTCCCACTGTGAAATATTATCTTTAAGTTTACAAGGGTCTGGATACTTCAGTTCACACAGTGGCGGTATGGTGGTCTTTAAACTAAGTTTCGAATATTTGAGAATTAGTCCATATCATGTCCAGTAGTGAAAAGTATAACATATAAAAGATCTATAAAATTTGACGTTTACTAGTTTCACAAAAGATGGCATAGAAATGGTCAAGTTTGACTAAAGATTATAGTTCAGATAAACTAAAATTATTTATTCTGGACTCTAGAAATCTTACATTAAAATATATTAAAAGATTATCTAAAGAGGATGATAATTGGTCACCGTGTGGCATTTAGGGAAAGAGGATTTATATTAAAAAGAATTTTCTAAGTCAGTTAATTAATCAACTGAATGTTAAGTATCCAAATTGCAGATTAGCCAGGTTTAATATTATCAGTTGTACACATTTCAAAAGTTATTGCTGAAAAATTAAGGAATTAAGAGAAATTGTATAATAATGGGAAACTGAGTTAAAGAAAATATTATTGGCCCTGGCTGGGTAGTTCAGTTCGTTAGATCATTGTCCTGATGCAGCATGGTTGTGGGTTTGATCCCCGTCAGGGCACATACAAGAACCAGAGACATGAACAAACTGTTGAACCTCAGAGGGAAGGCAGGGGATGGTGGGTGGGAAGAGATCAACCAATGAACTCGTATGCATATATGCATAACCTGTAGACACAGACAATGGGCTAGTAAGGGATTGGGGGTTGGAGAGGGAGCAAGCTGGAAGAAGTTAATGGGGAGAAAAGGAGGACCTGTGTAATACTATCAACAATAAAGATTAAAAATAAAATGAAATGAAAGCTGCTAGTTAAAAAAAAAAGAACCAATGAATGCATGAACAATTGGAACAACAAATTGAAGTTTCTCACTCTCTCTGTCTCTCACTTTCCCTTCCTCTCTTTTTCTCTCTCACTCTCTAAAATCAATAAAAAAAACACACATTATTTATGTAGTGGCTTGGCAATTTTATATAGATACAGTAAAATATAGCTAAAAACTAACACAGTGCCCAGCTGACGTGGCTCAGTGGATCAGTGTTGACCCATGAACCAGGAGGTCATGGTTTGATTCCAGGAGGTCACAGTTCAATTCTTGGTCAGCGCACATGCCTGGCTTCTGAGCTTGATCACCAGTGTGGGATGTTCAAGAGGCAGCCAATCAATGATTCTCTCTCGTCATTGATGTTTCTATCTCACTCTCCCTTCCTCTCTAGAACAAATAAAAAAATCTTAAAAAAAAAACCTAACACAATAACAATACAATGTAAATAGTGAGATCTATCTGAACTTCATTCTGAAATTTTAGAGTTATTTTCTTCATAATAAACTTTGAGTGTCATTTATCATGTACTAGAGGCCCGGTGCATGGATTCGTGCACCAGTGGGGTCTGTTGGCCTGGCGTGCAGGTATTGGGCCACAACATCCCCCAAGGGGTCCCAGATTGTGAGAGGGTGGGTCTCAGGTGATGCACCCCCGAATCAGGCTCCCTCCTCTCTGGTTCCAGGTGTGTCACTCAAGAACCAAAGCTGCAAATTACCATAGCTTGGCAGCTCCTGTGTTGAGCATCTGTCCCCTGGTGGTCAGTGCACATCATAGCTACCAGTCAGAGCATATGCCCCCTGGTGGTCAGTGTGCATCCTAGCTACCGGATGGACAGTCACTTAGGCTTTTATATATAGAAATAATTTTATTTTAATATTTTAGATAGCAGAGCTTAAAAGACATTCATCTTTTCATGTTTGAAATTCTTACATGCTTTATTTATCCTCTATGTATGTGGCTTTGTGACATAAGCATTTTTTAATGACTTGTGTTATTCCTTGTTATAAGCTGTGTCTTGAATTTTTTTTTATTGTTTTTCCTACCTGTCCTGAACAGAGCATGGTACAAATATTCTACGTGTCTTAACAGATTTTGTTTTTCGTTTACTTAATTGAAAAGAATAACTTGGTGATGGGAAAATAATTTTATTATAAGTTATTTCTCTCAAAGCCATAGTCCAACCAGAAACCATGTCATTGTCAATATCACCTACTTATCATGTAAGTGTATTAAGATTTAATTTATTCTTCTTTGAGATGTGTGCAAAAAATTTTACAGCATTAATGTGCTTTAACATGATGAGCCAGCATATTTAGTAGCTTTTTCTTTAGGTTTTTACTTAGGTGGGATGATCAGCCATCCTGCTTTGCTGGGAACTGCCCTGTTTTAGCACTGAAAATCCTTAGTTCTGGGAAAAACCCTGGGTTCGGGAAAACTGGGACAGTTGGTCACCCTAAGCCTGGATAGCTTAAATGAATTGCTTTATATGTGAATGAGAAATCACATTCATACAAGGTAAGTAAAAAGTAGTTAAAATAAGTAGAACAGTTTTAAGTATGTAATTTCTGTCATAAGCAAGTTAAGGATGAGAAAATCATAGTGAAACTAGGAGAAAAATTCAGTTGTATATAAAAAAAATAATTTAACACTTCCTATTCTCATGCTAAAGAGGTACAGTTGTTAAAATGTGACATGTCATCAGTTCTTATTCCAGTACTTTTCTGTTTCCTGCGTGTCTTTATACGTTTCTTTGATTTCCCTTGTTGGTGTGATATTTAGGTAAATAGCAGCTGATTCACATCCCATTCAAATCCCCAGTGTCCTCCTGATCCTTCCCAAATTTGGCATTCAGCCCTCTCCTTGCCAATGGCTTCCTTTCACCAAAATTCCCACATGTCTCCTTCCTAAGCCATCTGCTCCTCCTCCCTTCCTTCGATTAGTGGTTTCCTCTGGTTTTCCAATTTCTTTCATTGTTCACTGCCTGCTGCTTCCTTTTCCTCTCTCCTCCCCTAGAGGAAATGAACATACTTAATGCAGCTGATGTCATAGAGCCCCTTTTCCCTGAGAAGTTAAATTTGTGTTCTTGCAAAATAAATATGTAGTTCTGTTGTACAAAGGTCAAAGGAATCTGGTGTAGTGAACCAGATTTTTTTTCTCCATCTTACATGAAGTAATACACACTATTTATGTTAGCCTTTTTAAGAAATAAAAATGTTAGCCATTATTTAAATTTAAGTTAAATCGGTATAAATCTATAATCTAATCACAGGACTGTGGAATTGAATTAAAAAGTAAATTTATGGCCTAGCCTCCTTTATTTTCAAATTTTATGATGGAAACATAGTAAATGTTTATTCTGGATTAGTAGAATAAAATAGAATCGTAGGCATTACAAGATCACATTATAACTTCAGATTTCAATATCTATTAAATTCATGACCTTATGGATATTTTGGTCTCTAAAAATTCCATTGTTTCCATTTGTGAGATGAATTGTCTGATAATCCCTATATCGGCTCATGGTTTCATTGTGGGGATCCAGTGAGAAATACATGTTAACTGTCATTGTAAATGGTATCACACTCTATACTCATTAAGTACTGGGTGTTCTGGTTCTGATTGTTATTTGTATACCTGCCTGAACTCTGGATATATTTAGTCATCAAAACAATAATGGAAAAGGAAAATAAGAAACTGTTTATGTGATAAAAATTTCAACTGTCCCAAATAAATGAAAAGACCATATAAATGTACATTATAAATAGGGAAGCAGGTTGTTTACAATGACAGTAGAAGTGATTTTTTTTCTGAAGATATGGGTAAACAGCACGATTTAACAGCTTTTGAACGTGGGATATATTTGAATGTGAGTGGCCAGATTATAATGACGACCCCATCAGTACTTCGTTGGGCCACCTTTTGCCTTCAATACTGTGGCGATTCTTCTTGGCCTTGACTCCAGATGTTGAAAGGTGATGCGAGGAATCTGACACCATGCCTGATGAATAGCACTGTCCAGTTCTGTGAGATTTGATGGCTGTGGAACCAGCTGCCTGATGGCTCTTTTAATTTCGTCCCACAAATGCTCAATTGGATTGAGATCTGGTGATTGTGGGGGCCGCCTAAGCAAGGTAAAGTCTCCCTCATGTTCTTGAAATCACTCCTGCACAATATGAGCACCGTGGCATGGCACATTGTCTTGTTGGAAGAAGCCATCTCCATTGGGATACGCCATCAACATGATAGGATGAACTTGATCAGCAATGATACTTAGGTATGTTGTGCTATTCAGACATTGTTCCATACAAATTAAAGGGCCCAAATCATGCCAGGAAAACATGCCCCAAACTATAACATTGCCCCCACCAGCTTGGAGGCTTGTACTCATGCATTTGGGGTGCATGTTTTCATGCTGTTTCTGCCAAATTCTCACTCTGCCATCTGCATGATGCAACTGGCAATGTGATTCATCGGACCACATGACTGTTTTCCAATGCTCGACTGTCCAATCCTTGTGTTCCTGTGTGAATTGGAGACGTTTTATCTTGGTAACTGCAGACAGCAAAGGTGTTCGAACAGGACTTCGGCTTCCATATTCCATACAATGCAGTGTATGGCTATTTTGCCTACAAACGTCAGGTGGTCATAATAATCTGGCCACTCAGTGTATACCTTTATAGAGCTTTATAATTTTATAATTTTAGTCTGCCTGCCAATTTTTGCCTGGATTCCTTGAGACACCTAGTTGCAATTCCTACTAAAGTCCTTACAACTCTGTGTAAACTGTAAACTGACTTAAGTATTGCAGAGAGGGTGCAAGAATGTTTGGATGCAGAGATAAGGCTAAATCTCTTCTAGTTCACCAAATGATTTTTGGCACTTTAGGAAACAATATACTAAAAAATTTTCAAGTTTCCTCTAAGTAATGTTAAAAACTTCAGTATGAGTAAAAGTCCTAACATATGTAAAACATCAGAATAATCTTATACAGTTTTGGCAAAGTACAATGTTGGTGTTTTATTCTGTTTTGTGTTGTCTCTTGATTGTCAGTAGCCTTAAATCTTTTGATTATGGCCTTCTGATTTTTATTTTACCAAATAGATTTTCTCTAAAACAATTTTGAATATATTCCCCCAAATCTAGTCCCACCAAAATGCTAGTTTCAGCCAAAGCAACATTAGACTATAGACTACAAAGGAATGCCTAGCAGATCTGCCTAAGCAGCCTTCCATGTGGAATCCCACCAGCTCTTGAAATTCACTGAGCCAAAACCTGATGTCTATGTATGCTGCTGTTTAAGATCCATGATCCTTCAGTCAGAGCAGACTTCCAGAGAGTTAAAAGTCTCAGAAATTTGAGTAATCAACCAAAAAAGCTGTACCTCATAATTCAAATTATCAATACAGTATACCAACCAGAAGTATTATAACTAGAAAATGAACAAATGTGGTCAGATGCCAAAGCCTGTAGGAATTTCAGATTAGTTTCAGATTCTGACATAGAAAGCACACTTACAAATATTATTTTCACCTATTTTTTTCCTTATAATATGTGTTCTTTAAGCAGCTGTGTTTCTTCACTTTCCAAGCAATTTGGTTTACTTATTTAGGCCATTAAATTTAACCAACTCGCCAAGGACTAGTGGAATTCTACTATTGTCTGGGAACACTTTGTTTAATTATAGGTTAAAGTAGTTTGCCAAATTAAAGGTACAATCTCTTGTGATTTCAAGGATGGTATTCTAACCAGTTTATTTAAGTGTTCAATTAATTACAGATGAAATTTTTCTCTAAAGATATAGTTTTAAAATTTATCTTAAAACATTGCTTATAAATTTTACCTGTAATTTAGAAAATATCTGAGAAAATGATATCAAAATATTTTTGGTAAATTCTCGGTTTTTAAAAAGTATACTTTTCAAATTGCTTGTAATTTTTGTGTTTGCTCGTGATGGCCCAGATATTTTTTCTGTCTACCACAGGCAGAATGAATGGTAATCTTAAAAAAAAAAAATCATAGGTTCAAAAATGCACTTGATTGTGCAAGGCATTCTTTCTTTAAAACATGGCCCCAAATGCAGAAATCAAAGAAATGATTTTCAGCCTTTAAATTTTAAGTTATTTTAAATCTGAGCGTGTTGAAGGGGGGTGGCATTTTCATTCCATTATTTACAATTGGGTAAGTTTGACTTTATCTCTTCATCTTGTCCATATTGTCACTTTATTTAGATGCTTTTGAAAAGAATAATCCCAAATCTTATGCTGAGGGTGATGTCTTGTCTAATCTAAGGCGGCAGATTCTGTATTTTGTTTAAAAGCTAGTTGCTTTAAAGTACTAATTGGTAGTATTGGTACCATCTGACCATTTCAATTTTTATCTTTTTAAACCCAAAGAATTTGATAATATGATAAATTGTACACTTGTAAAATAATCTGCTGTGCATTAACAAAATTACCAACAGATGGCGAGTTGGTTTTCCTTCTTAAATCCTACAAGTCTAGTTGATCACAAAGCTTAAAAGGCTGATCACACAAGAAACAGGCTTATGCTGAAGTCACCGTTAGCAGCATCTCCCTGTATGGGAAAATTTTAAGAGCACTTGAACTTGATCTGTATAATACTGGTGGAAAATAATGGAAATGTGTCTCCTTGAGTGTATAAAGTATAATTTACCAAGGAATCCATTATTTCTTACTTCTCTGCCTTTTAACATTCACAGAGTCACTTGTCTCTTACCTAGATGTGTCACATCACCATATCGCCCTCTGCATCATGCTCATGTAAAAGATCTCCCCATTTTTATTAGGGAAACATAAATATTCTGTTTAAATTTTAAACATGCCATGATAGTAAGCGCATATTTATATGGAAAAGAGTCATTCCTCTGTATAGGAACTAAAGAATTTACCTAACTACATTTCTCCTAAAAATAACATGCACCTAGGAAGTGTAAACTTGCACATTTTACCCCCACTGGATGGACTAACAGCAATTAGGTTGGATGTCCAAATCAGCCTGGCTTAAGTCCTGGGGATGGAAGGAGAGCCATCAGTAACCTCAGGGGAGGTTCAACAACAGCGCCTATTTCTTCCCCAAGCCTTGGGTCTGGGCTCAGTAGCTATACATTCACAAGATATTGCTAATTTGTAGTTTGTGAAGAAGGAAGCAAAGAAAATATGAGCTCCAGTTTTCTATGCAAAAGAAAGTTCTATATATAAGCTTTACTTTGGGTCTATATAGAAAGAGGGCCAGTCCATTTACTAAGTGATCTGGTGCAAGTTTCTGATACTCTCTGAGCCTTAGCTTTCCCATTCCAGAAAGGGAAACTACCTCTCTCCTTGTGGGATTTATAAAAGTGAAAGATGGCATGTGCAGCCACGCCATTTATAAGGCACACGTTGATGCAGAGTGCTTTTCATTAATGAAAACAATAGTCCTCCACATTGTGTTTAAATGTTAGTAGTACATTTATGAAATTTACCACAGATTCATTGACATATTTTTATCTGTTTATGGTGAAAACTATCAAATGCATTTTACACTTAGGACATATTGTTTAATGTTTTTGCGATTGTTATGTCCTTTAAAACTTCTGTTGAAAACATTAGAGAATTTAAATGTATTTATTAATTTGGCATGAAGTCATCAGAATTTGAATTTGTCTTCTACAAGGAAATATAAAATATACTCCTAACAAATTATAAAATATCAAGCCTTTTTCTGAAGAGATAATGACTGAAATTAAAGAATCCCATTAACTGTATCTAGTTTCTCAAAACTTAAAAATTATTAGTGTGCCTTCTGTCAGTGTTGTGCTACATATTAGATATGATAAGTTCTTTGCCATCATAAAATTTATATTCTATGCAGAAGAAAGGCAAGAACATAAGATCAAGCTTTCTTTTTAATTGACTTTATCTTGTTACTTAATTTTTCCACTGACTGACATGACTTCCCTCAGAATATTTTCCACCACTTAATCCTGGAACCTCCTAATTAGGTCTGTATGCAAGCAACCTGGGACTCATGAAATTCTGATTTTCAGCTGAAAGTTCAAACAATATAACTCACAGACTTAAGGCTAGAGGAATTAAAAATACTGAACCACTATGACTGAGAAAGACTATTTCAAATAAAATTTTCACAGATAACTATAGAAATAAGGCAGCAGGGTACATTTTTAAAAACCTCACCTGAGGACATACTGGGGAGGAGCGAGAGCAACAGCAACATTGACCCTTCCATTTGCTACTGGGGATTGAACCTGTGACCTAGGTATGTGGCCCGACTGGGAATAAAACCGGCAACCTTTCAATGCACAGGACAATGCTCAACCAACTGAGCCATTCAGACAGGGCTGCATTTACTTTTGTTTTTTTGTCCATGATTTAATCATGAGTTCTTAGGAAATAGTGGGAAATGCATGTGGATAATTCTGAAGTTTAATGTAACCCAAGAAGAGTTTGTTTAAAGCTCTAGCACAAACTTTTCTTCCCAAGATTGTATTCTCTTTCTCATGTGTAAATTATCCCACTTGCTTGCTCTTAGGAAGTATGTAGATATATTGAAGTGGTGGGAAGAGGGATGTTTTATCTCTATCTTATTGTGTGTCTTCCCTTATGAAACGAAGCACACATTTACCAAATAACTGAGCTAGTGAGCAACTGGTCATATGGATATTGTCTCTGACCCTGGTCTGATGAGCCTTGACTCTGATTAATCAATGAAGTTTCTTCTTGTCTCCTTTGATTCTTAGGAATTAAAATAGTGAAGATTGGGAAGGAATGTTTACTTCAATTTGTATCTACTCTTACTTATATAGAATCATAATAAGTGGTATTAAATGTTTTATTGATTTTTTTGCAAATTAAGAATGCTTCCATAAAGTAATTATCCTTTCTTAATTTCCTTACTTGATTTCCATAAATTCATTCTGAATCTATAAATCTCTTGCATACTCAACCTTGATTTGACTTTGTCTATCTTGGTTATATGTTTTCTTCAGAATATAAGTGAATTTAAATTTCAAGAATAACAAAATATACAGTGTCTGGAAAAGGTATTAACTTAGCAAGGCATTTGGTAGTGAGAGAAATTCTCACATTGGACCAAAATTATAGAGAAGAACTAAACATAAAAATCCGTGGAGAGAAAAAGGGATTTACTGTTTGAAAAGTATTTTCAGCTGGTGTACTTGTAACTCCAAAGAGCCAAGTGTTTGAAAATGAGCTTTTCTCCTCTCAAATACTATGAGCATTTATCATCTTTATTTCTTGAGTATAGTCATAATTCCTCTGTAGGTTTTTATTTCAGGCTGTCCTAACAGTGACTGTATGTAAATTCCGAATTATAGCCAGATGGTTGGAGGAGGTGATAAAAAGCAAACCTAGTTTTGTAGGAAATGAAAAGTGCCCATAAGACTTTGCTTTTACCTTTAAAACAGCAGGACATTGTTTCATGAGACCTGTGAAGGAACTAATACATTAACTTTAATAGCTATGAGTTAAATTAAGTTTTCATATGCATGCAAAGTACTACCATGTTATACCCAGAATTTTCACAGAGATAAAGAGCAATCAACATTCTTACTTTGAGGAGCTAGATAGCAAAGGCTATTTCCTTCCAAAACCATTCTTTATGTTGCCTTCCTTTTATAGGATTCACTTTTGGGTTCTGATCTTAATGACTTTGGGAACCAGACACCTGGGGAATCAGCAGAAAGCCTTCACTGTTTCATCTGCTCTCCATTTTACCAGCACTCAGGCTCTGCTCCTGGTTTGGAATCCGATAAAGAGGGCTTTCTGGGTTGATTGCTTTAGGCTACATAACCCTGACTGGCTCCACAAAATGGGTGGGTGTTCAGGAGAAAATGCCAAATCCATGTCTTCCTATGGACATTGAGCCACACTTACGCAAAATAGGCGTGTTTTAAGGAGACTGTGTTTCTTCTTTCTTTTATTCCTTTGCTAAAAGTAGGATTCATGAAAAGGTCATCTGGTGATATAAACTAGATAGAAAGGTGGTAATATATAGTTCCACAGAGAAAATCATCCTCTCTCTTTAACTTTACTGTGTCTCTCAGTCGGGTGGCTCCCACCTACCTGCAATTAGCAACACAGCTCCTCCCCATGTAGTCTATAATCAGATTATCCTAGATGTGCATCTGCAGCAGCAAACAGCCAACTACCAATTTACAAGTTGCTATAAGGAACAAATGCAAAGTTTTGTAGGAGAACTAGAAATAACAGAGAAAGGCAGCAGCCATAGTCCTAGGCAGCAATTCTCCCAGGCCCAAGTTCTCAGCTGGCAGCTCACCAAGCTGTTTACAGAGCCATGTGTTCCCACTGGGATAGTTGCTATTTCTGCTTAAGTCTCTTGTTGCTTCTCTCTGATGATCAAGTGTGTTTAAACTCCTGGCTGAAATCATGTTGGTTTTTAAATGGTATTGTAAGGGTACCAGCAAACAAATGAAATTGAATCATGTTTCTTGTATGCATGGAGCCCAAGCAAATATGGGACACCGTTGGAGAGATCTTAATGGCTTATTTTTTTCTCTTAATTCCACTCCTAAGAGGACAGTTGAAAGATCTATAACAAGTAATGGTTGTCGTCTTATAATGACACTTCTTTCAATGTCACAAAGAAAAATGTAGAATGGTCATTTAATTGCTTTCAGTTTGTCATTTTCATATTTTCTTTACAGTGAATATTTATTACCCCAAAATTCTTTTGTTATATAAGATTTTTTTTTTTTGCAAATTCTAAGAACATTATTTACACTTTAAGTATGTTCTAAAAGAGGAAATGAGCTTTGCATAAGAATGGACATATTAAATGAATTAGTAACATCCAGTGAAAACTCTTTACAATGTGGTTGAAATCTGACTGAATCAATATAATTTTTAAATCTATAGTTAAAAAATGTAAATATTAGCATATAATCTGTTTTTCTTAGTTTAATCTTTTGGGGTACAGCTGCTCAGTTTGTGTCACAAGTCCACATGGAGCTAGTCATGGAGCTGCCTAACAGCCTTTGAATGGGCAGCATGAAGGCAGATAATATCTAATCAAAAGAATGCGTGAATAATAGTTAAAATAATTTATTCCCCCTTCCTCCTCTTCCTCTTCTTTCTCCTACTCCTCCACTTCAATCTCTCTCAATTTAAGGTCTCTGTGAATCAGAATGAAATAACAATAGGGAGAGGTGACAATTTTTCAAAAAATTCATTGTGATAATAGCCTTTATGAAAAGTAGAAAGAATAATAAACTTTGTTATCCAGGAAGAAGAAAGGTGATTTGGCTGACTTTGGTTTATTGTTTATATATTTATCTTATATAAAACTTATGTTTGAGACTTAAGCATAAAATCCTGAGGTAATGGATACCTGTATCATTTTTTAAAAATTTTATTTATCGCCGGAACCGGTTTGGCTCAGTGAATAGAGCGTCAGCCTGTGGACTGAAAGGTCCCAGGTTCGATTCCGGTCAAGGGCATGTACCTGGGTTGCGGGCACATCCCCAGTGGGAGATGTGCAGGAGGCAGCTGATCGATGTTTCTCTCTCATCTATGTTTCTAACTCTCTATCTCTCTCCCTTCCTCTCTGTAAAAAATCAATAAAATATATTTAAAAAAATTATTTATGGATTTTTAGGGAGAAAGAGAGACACAGAAAAACATGATTGTTGTTCCACTTATTTATGCATTCATTGGTTGATTCTTGTATGTGCCCTGACCAGGGATCAAACATGCAGCAACCTTGGTGTATTGGGAGAACACTGTAACCAACTGACCTACCCGGCTAGGCCAAGATATCATTTTTAAAACATTTATTTTTGTGTGACAAGATTAGTACAAATAAATAGAATAAATAAAAATTAATTTTTTGAAAGTTGTTCCAAAATGGTACTAGAATAATAAATTGTTTTATATTAATGATTTTTGATAATGAAGATTTGTCAAAAATTTAAATCTCTATCTGATTACCAACGATATTAAAATTTAAGGCCTGTCTGGATTGTGGTCTTTATCCCCAGTGTGGGGCATGCAGGAAGCAGCCAATCAATGATTCTATCTCATCATTGATGTTTTTCTCTCTCTTTCCCTCTCCTTTCCTCTCTGAAATCAATAAAAATATATTTTTTAAAACTTAGGTTCCAAAGAGTGAAACAAAAACAACAAAATTATGAATGTGTATATTCAGAAATAGAAAATATCTCATGATATTAAACCATAATTACTAAAAACATGAAATTATTTTATTCTAGACATGGCTTCTCTGTTAAGTATCCATATTGAATTACTTACCTGAAAGTGTGAGCAAGAAATATTGCCAAATAAGAGAGACTGTAATTTCTTTGCTATTGTGTAAGGTTTGAATTATATGAATTCTGTTTTACTTGTTTATATATTTTTAAATTGCTATGAGATGTGTATTTTATTCAATCCTTTGTCTATCATTTATACAATATAATTACACTCCCCCCATGATTTTGCTTAATTTAGAATGCAATAAAGGATGATTGTTTTAAAAGATACTATGGTGTATGTTAGAAGGTATGCTTTAATCTGAATTGTTTACATTGAAGATTGATACTCTTGCAGCCAGGTTGTAAAGGAATGGGTATTGTTCCAACTTTCTCTCTCTGCTCAAATAACTATTTCTTTTTTAGTTTATTGTTGTTGAATTCACACTCTAAGTTTAAAGAAATAAAAGCTGCCATTGTGAATCTTCTTTGCATGTCTCTTTTGAAAGGAGTCCTTAGGGACCATCTAAAACCGTCCTGTAGTTTATTTCAACAAGGAGAATGTCTGGGGGCTGTGAAGGGCCATCTGGGTACCTGCATCTCATTGTCATTAGGAAGTCGTAAACCCAAGGAAAGCACTTCTCCTGCCATTTACAACAGCTTGATAGCTGTTCTGTAGGTCACAGATCCAGCAGCCTTGACAGAATTGTTCTGAAGAGATATTCTGGCCAAAAGACTTAGTAGTGTGTTGTTTAAAGATGATACACTAGGCTGTAATTCCAAACCTCTCATCTCATTTACTTTGCAAAATAGTAGAAAACAGTGGTAAATAATCAAGTGTTTCAGAAAAAAATAATTTCTAAACCCTGGTACTCTAAAAATGTTACTGATCATGTTAACTCTGTTTATCAAACAGTGTTATTGTAAATGAATATTTCTGAACCTTTAATCTTCTAGAAAATTGTAAAAATTTGTATGATGACACTTATGTGTCATATATATATTTATTTAAATATATTTCTCCTTTAGCATTCTAAATCAGTATTCTTTTAATTCATTGTTATGGTGTTTTTTAAAAATAGTATTTTGCCCGGGCAGCATGGCTCACTGGTTGCGTGTCGACCTATGACCTGGAGTTCACGGTTTGATTCCCGGTCAGGGCACATGCCTGGGTTGCAGGCTTGATCTCCAGTGTAGGGCAGGCAGGAGGCAGCCGATCAATGGTTCCCTCTCCTCATTGAAGGTTGTCTATCTCTCTCCCTCTCCCTTCCTCTTTGAAATCAATAAAAAATTATAAAATAAAAAAATAGTATTTCTAGTAAGGAACTCAGATTTTGAATGCAAAAATCTATTAAAGGAATGAGATAAATTATATGACAGTTTGGTGGCTGGCAATTTGAAATCATCTTTGAAGTCCTTAATATAATTAGTGGTTTCGTTTTTGGTCTGCTGAATTCAAGTCACATTAGGTTAATGTAATTAAAAGCAGAAAAGATTTTGTGTAGCCAAACTAGTTAATTAGCCCCAGTGGTTTAGTATGTTAACCTAGAGGTGTATGGATAGCATTGTGGGGGTGATTCCTGAAAAAAAAAATCTTGTGTAACAGATACTGCAAATCATCTGACTTGCTTTAGGGTAGAAATGAAGACACACCAAGGAGTTCATTTGAAGTTCATCTTTATTTCTGATTTTAAGTACTGATTGCAGTGTAAACTGCATACTCCATAGAATAAGCAGACAAAAAGCTTACCTAATTTACTGTTGCAAAGAAGGCATGCTTCTTTGTGTGCAAAGAAAAATAAGTTTTATTTCTTTATTCTGGAAATAAGAATTCTGATTGTACTTTTTTAATGCCTACAAGAAATATAAAGTGATTCTCTTCATTTGGGGTTGAAAAGCTACATCTTATACCTAATTTTTCTGCATTATCTTGTTACTGAGTATACAACTCAGTAAAGGAGATGAAAGTATCTGGAAAGAGATTTTTCAACTGCTTCAGAAAAGCCTTTAAGTAAGAGAGAATGAGAGAATACTTTTTATCCCTAAGGAAAATAATCATTTATAAGTTTTTAAATGGAAATGCTAACAGATAAGAACATTATATATATCAAATACATTGAGGTATCCCATACCTATTTTGGGGTTGGGGGAGGGGAAATAACGTGTACAGTTGTTTGAAACTTTAAAAATTTTAGCACTTTTCCTCCTTTCTCCTCCTTGTCTCCTTCCTCAAAAGAAGCAGGAACACTGGGATCTTTTTTTGTTTTATTTTTATCAAGTATGTAGATAGCTGAGGCCTCCCTTCCAGCACTGTCTAGAGCTTATGGAAATGTGGCTTCTAATGTGGTTACCGCTATGGGCTGGTAAGGTGTATATGCTAGTGAGAAAGTAGAAGCTCTGCTTTGGATTTTTGACATAAGCTAGATGCCAGCATATTGTCTGAAGGCTTAACAAATTCTGCTTCTCCACAACCGGGATTATGTTAATTGAAGCAGTGTGGCTGCAGTGCAGTGTTTAACACTGTGTCTGTTCATTATACAAACTCGTTTTTGATAGGTTTACAATTTGGCTGTCAAACCCAGCTGCAGGAAGAGACCTGCCAAGAAATATTTCTTAGCTTGTTTTAAATAGTGCTGTTTTTACATTTGTAGTGTTTTGTATGTGTTAAACGTATTTTTCTTTTCTATGTAAAGAGGGGAAATATTAAATTTTGCTTTACAGAGGAGACACTAAGATTTAGAATGTATGAAGCCACCCTTTACAATCAATATTTTTATATAACTCAACCTAGAATGTAATTTTTGTAGTATCTACTTCTTGGAAGCTGGTATGTTATATTTGATCAGGATTATGGTACTATGTTTTTCAGTTCTTTTCTTTATTGAAAAGAACAAGCCCCCATGTAGTCCACATTTGTGACTGTAGTCAATAGAATTATGGCTTTTGGTTAGCTTTGATTCAATTTAGCCATTGGCATAAAGCCAAATCAATTTGAATTTATAAAAATTAAAACTCATTTTCATTCATTTTTAAAAATTTATTTCTCTGCCATATTTATTTTTTCTACCACTTTTGTTAAATTCTGTCTCTGTCATCTCTGGGACTATAACTTTTTTCCAGGTTTGCTGACACTGTTTAGTCTTCCACTTAAACTGTAACATCTACTTTGGGATCCTTAGCCATTATTGCCAGTGAGTAGATAGTGGAATATACCATTTTATAAGAAAGTGTCTTATTGATGAGGTTGAAGTTGTATGCAGGCAATTATACCAATCTGGGTAGTCTAGACAATGAGTTCTCTAGTAAACACTTATTCTGTTATTTAAATTTAACCCCTCCTTCCTTTCCTCATTTTAATCCAGCATTTATTCTTAGGCCAGAGCCACGTCTTTAGGACAAAGTTTTTCAGCCTTGGGTTTATTTACATTTTGGGTGTGATAATTCTTCATTGTGATGGACTCCTCAGTGCAATGTAGGCTATTGAGTAGCCTCCCTGGCCTGCACCAAGTGTCAATACTTACCCCCTCTCAGGAGTGACAACAGAAAATATAATTGCCAAAACTTTCCTGGGAGAGGGAGGGTCATTTTCCCCAAAGAGTGACTATTTTTTTAATATTTTTAAAGTTTTTGTTATATATTTTTATTGATTTTTAGGGAGAGGAATAGAGAGATAGAAACATCGATGAGAATCATTGATCAGTTGCCTCCTGCATGCTCCCTGCTGGGCATGGACCAACAACCCAGTCATGTGCCCTGACTCAGAATTGAACCATGACCTCCTGGTTCCTGGGCCAGAGCTCACCCAATAAGCCACAACTGGCCTGGCCAGTCACTGTTTTGGGGGAAATAAGAGAAACATATTTAGCTTTAGAATTACATGTTTCTAAAGCTTTGCTCTATTGACTTAAATACACATTTTTCTGACAAAACCTGGAAGATGTGTTTGTTAGTAATAACTTTAATGAAAAGCTCCTGGATGTAACGAACAAAAGTATTATTTTCATTAAGCAACTATCTCTTAAATTATTAAATTAATAATTATAATGATAATAATATGCAGATATTTTTTAAGCGCTTTAGATGATTAATCTCATGTAATCCTCATAACATCCTTGGAAATGTGTATTGATAGTATCTCCATTTTAAAGATAGAAAACGGAAGTATAGAGAAGCTAATACTTACCTAAAGTATAATATGAGGCATCTGACTCCAGGGCCCATGCTCACTTTGTTTTGCTATGTGATTGTATCTATTTTTGATCAATTTGAAAGATTATCTGGGATTTGAAAATCTTTAAAATAATTTTTGGCATATATTTAGATTTTGAATTTGGTTTCAACCTAGATAATGTTGGTGAAAAATAGCTTGAGTAGAAAAACAAAGGTGCAATTTAGTTAACTTCATTTAGACATGATGATTAATATCTATGCTGGTTTACAAGAAAAAAAATGTACTTTTCATATTAAAAATATTTTCTAAGTTTAATTTTTTTCAGAACTAAATTAGTTATTTTATTTTTCTCATTCATGTACAACTTATATATAAATGTACACAGTTGTGACAAAAGTTTGCTTTTAATCATACCATGATGCTATGTGGAAAAAAAAAAACTTCTCAAGATACCCCTGATTCATTTAAAAAAAAATCATGTAGAAAAAAATTATCATGCTGGCTCATGCTATTAGAGTTTGTTTACTTAAATGTACAGAGAAAATATTTTGTACAATGCCTGATGAGTTACTTTTAATTTGAACAGTAGATGTGATTTAACAAAGAAGTCTGTAAACTAAATTTACATGAAACAATAACAATTTATTTATACTGAAAACAAAAATATAGCTATGTGTTCGCAAAGCATAAGTCTCCTGAAAGATTGAGTTCGAAAATGTTTCCAAGATTGAACCAAGTATAATATATAGTTGGGGCAGTAGTAATAGGGTGTGTACAACACACTGTTTAGGACTTAATAGCTTTCTTTGAACTTTTAGTTCACCTCAATTCTTGTTTCCTCCCATTCATCTCAGCATAGGAATTTTGCCATGACTGAGAATCTCCTGGCTGTCTCCTCATAACTCTTGGCAACTAAATTCCCCTTCTCCATTTATACAGATTCTTTCAAAGTATAACAGCAGTGAGCTGTAATATATAATATTAATTGGTGTCCCACATGTGCTTAAGCAAGATGATTTAAAACTCTACATCCCCAAGTACTTAAGATTTATAAAATAAATTAGTACTATGTTACACTGAAGCTATAAAAATAAATCTATATTGTTGAAAATTATTTATATTTTATCTTTCTTTCACTCATTCTAGGTATTTGAATATATTTTAAAATTATTCTTAAAGCCTTATATTTTATTGTAGATAGAATTCATTGACTTAACTTTTAGAAAATAATAAAGCATTTATTTTCTTTTACTTTGATAAAGTTTTTATTTATTAATGTGCAATCACTTCAGAATGAACTGACCACCTAAATAAGCAAGGAAATTTAGATTTGATTCTGAGGTATTGAGGAGGCTCAATGTTCTGTCCAAAGTTAGTTAACCAAAAAAGGAGCATGTAGGACAACATCTCAGATCACTTAACTTCCATATCAAGAACAGAATTGGAGAGGGGGTGGGAGAGATTAACCTATTAACATATATATATATATATATATATATATATATATATATATATATATATAGCCTGGTGCACAAAATTCATGCACTGGGGGGGGGGGGTTTCCCTCAGCCCAGCTTGCACCCTCTCCAATCTGGGACCTCTCGGGGGATGTCCGACTGCCGGTTTAGGCCCAATCCCTGTGGACATCCCTCTCACAATCCAGGACTCCTGGCTCCCAACCACTCGCTTGCCTGCCTGCCTGCCTGCCTGCCCCTAACTGCTTCTGCCTGCCAGCCTGATCATCCCCTAACCACTCCCCTGACAGCTTGATTGACACCTAACTGCTCCCCTGCTGGCCTGATCACCCCCAACTGTCCTCCCCTGCCGGCCCGGTTGCTCTCAACTGCCCTCCCCTGCAGGCCTGGTCGCCCCCAACTGCCCTCCCCTGCAGGCCTGGTTGCCCCCAAATGCCTTCTCCTGCCAGCCATCTTGTGGCGGCCATCTTGTGCGAGGGCATGTTGGTCAATTTGTATATTACCTCTTTATTACATAGGATAACCATGAACACAGTTAATAGTGTATTGAAGGCCTAGGGTGGGGAGCAGGAGTGGGGTAGAGGGGGTCGATGAGGAACAAAAGGTGACGTCTGTGACACTTTGAACAATAAAAATAAGTTAAAAAAAAAAACACACCATAAAATAAAAATAAAAGGAACTGCAAGATTGTCATTCTCCGGATCTTGCTTTCTAGCATGTGGTCAGTTTGGCTTAACTAAACTCTTACAGAAATTAAAAATATAATAAAGTAAATAATAGAGTTTGTTATCTTTTTTCTGGAACGATTTTGTTTCCTCAAGATTTTAGAAACGTTTTTGTGAGTTTTTCAAAATATATACATGGTGAAAGATTACAATGAATCTTCTTAGAAAGATCTTGATGTTAAGGTACTTAAATTTTCTGTACCTCAAGAACTCAAAGTTTATTCAATTCAAATTGCTATCTCTGGGGCTGTGCATTTCTTGTCGTTTCTTGTGCATCTCATATAGCCAAAATCACATATCTTGAGTAAGATCTTAGCTCCCTTTCAACGTTCTGCGTGACATTGGGCAAGTTGCTTTCCTTTCATAAATATTTACTCGTAATTGTGACAGGTCCCAGGGCAATAAAGAGGAATCAGACATGCTTCTCTGCCTCAGAGTTCACAGTCAGGGAAGAAGTCTGACAGTTGAAGGCATAATTAAAACATATTGTGTTGGTGGGCAGAGGGGAGGCATGTGGAAGGAGAGTTATACTTTTCTGAGCTGCTCATTCCTTAAGTGATAAATGAATTATAACACTTTCCCCTCACAGTCTCACAGTAGCTTTATACTAAAGACCAACATTTTAATGGTATATCACACAAAAGCAACTTTTTGAAACCCAATAGCCTTAAAGCTGGGTATACTTTTTTTTTTTAAATTAAATCTTTATTGTTCAGATTATTACAGTTGTTCCTCTTTTCCCCCCCCATAGCTCCCGTCCACCCAGTTCCCCTCCCACCCTCCGCCCTGACCCCCCACCATTGTCCTCATCCATAGGTGCATGATTTTTGTCCAGTCTCTTCCCAAATCCCCCACACCCCTTTCCCCCCCAAGAGTAGTCAGTCCACTCCCTTTCTATGCCCCTGATTCTATTATAATCACCAGTTTATTCTGATCATCAGATTATTTATTCACTTGATTTTTAGATTCACTTGTTGATGGATGTGTATTTGTTGTTCATAATTTGTATCTTTACCTTTTTCTTCTTCTTCCTCTTCTTAAAAGATACCTTTTAGCATTTCATATAATACTGGTTTAGTGGTAATGAACGCCTTTAGCTTTTCCTTATCTGTGAAGCTCTTTCTCTGACCTTCAATTCTGAATGATAGCTTTGCTGAATAAAGTAAACTTGGTTGTAGGTTCTTGGCATTCATCACTTTGAATATTTCTTGCCACTCCCTTCTGGCCTGCAAAGTTTCTGTTGAGAAATCAGCTGACAGTCATATGGGTACACCCTTGTAGGTAACTGACTTTCTTTCTCTTGCTGCTTTTAAGATTCTCTCTTTGTCTTTTGCTCTTGGTATTTTAATTATGATGTGTCTTGGTGTGGTCCCCTTTGGATTCCTTTTGTTTGGGGTTCTCTGTGCTTCCTGGACTTGTAAGTCTATTTCTTTCACCAGGTGGGGGAAGTTTTCTGTCATTATTTCTTCAAATAGGTTTTCAATATCTTGCTCTCTCTCTTCTTCTGGCACCCCTATAATTCAGATGTTGGTACCCTTGAAGCTGTCCCAGTGGCTCCTTATACTATCTTCATATTTTTGGATTCTTTTTTCATTTTGCTTTTCTGGTTGGGTGATTTTGCTTCTTCATATTTCAAATCTGACTTGATTCTGTGATCCTCTGGTCTGCTGTTGGGAGTCTGTATAATAGTCTTTATTTCAGTTAGTGTATGCTTAATTTCTAGTTGGTCCTTTATCACATCGAGGGTCTTACTAGACTTATTGAGGGTCTTACTAAATTTATCGGCGGTTTCTAGAAAATTCTTGAAAAACCTTAAAAGTGTGGTTTTGAACTCTATATCCAGTAGTTTGCTTTCCTCCATTTCTGTCATTTGTGTCCTGTTTCTTTGTCTCGGCATCTTTTATGCTTCGCTGTGTCGATAGAGTGGCTTTCTGTGCTAAGTGTCCTATAGGGCCCAGTGGCTCAGCCTCCCCAATTACCTGAGGTAGACACTCTTGGTGCACCCCCTTGTGGGCTTTTTGCACAGTCTTGTTGTAGTTAAGCCTTCATTGCTGTAGGTAACACTGGAAGGAATTGACCTCCAGGCCCATTGGCTGTGAGAATCAGCTGTGTCTACAGTGGGAGAACTTCTGTTCTGAAGACACCCTTCTGGGGCAAGACTTGCTTCAGTGGGGCTTTGGTGCTCACTGAGTCTGCCCCCTGAGTGTGTCCCTTATGGATCTGAGGAGTTGTAATTGGATGGTCCCACTCTGATCACTGGGTACACTGGCTCTTGGATCTATGGAGGTGCTAATCTAGCCTCTGCCTGAGGCTACCCAATGGAAGCCAGCTGTAAAGCACTGCAAGTTGCCCTGGGGCCTTGGGCAGCTGCAGTTTGTTAAGTAATTTTCAGATTACCAAGGGCCGGGCCTTTCATATGCAAAAGCCTCTGTGCAGTGCTTGGGCGGGGCAGCGTCCCAGAGGATCAACAGGGCAGGCGGAGCGAACAGTATGGCTGCTCTCAGTCCTGCCCTCAGAGGCCCTGGCAATCCCTGTGAGTGCCTCTGAGAGAAAGCTGCCCTGAGTTCTGACGGATGCCAGACAGTCCCGTTTCTCCTGTTTGAGTCTGGGTCCCCAGAGACTCGGCCGCAACTGGAGCTCAGAGCTTGAGACTCCCTCCCAATTGAAAAAGACAATCATGTCCTCAGCCGCCAGCCCTCTCCGCATGCACCTCCGCACCTTTGTATTTTACTTCCTCACTGCACCTCCTCTGAGTCTCGTTATGCTTTTCTCTTTCCTTCTAGTTGTAGAATTTCCACTCAGCCAGCCTTCCTGTGTTTCTGGATGATGCCCATTCTGTCTTTTAGTTGTATTTTTGAACTGGTTGTGCGAGGCAGCAATCTCTGGTGTTACCTATGCCACCATCTTGGTTTCTCCCTGGGTATACTTTTAAGAATCTCACTTTGAGACCTTTTAAGGAGATGATGCCCATGTGAGAAAAGATATAGTTGTCAGTAAAATATGAATTCACATCCAATTAGTTGCTACAAACCTTTATAGAAATGCCTCATTCCATACCAGACTAGATTTTGCCTATAAAAAGCAGGTGGCATTAAACAAAAATGTTTTGATAGACTACTATATGCAGGCATTACTCTCTGAATGCAGATCAGAGTCATAAAAAAAATGCAGGGAATGGTCACTTGGTGGTTTTTATAATGGTACTTAGAAACTTGTGATCATTTTCTAAGAAACATGACTGAAACAATTTCAAGTTCTAAAGCCACACAAATTAAAATAACTCTGTTAATATTTGGTTTGTCCAATACATAATTTCTAATTTGGGTCGAAATAAGGCATTTTAGGTATTCCAAAATAGAAAAGTAGAAGTTTCAATAAACTCCTAGTGCATGATGTGAAATAATTCTGTCTGAATGGTTTCCTGCCACCTCCAGCACTTTCTTTTTTCTTTCTTTATTTCTTCCCTTCTTTGTTTAATTGATACACAACACAGAATAACTCTAAGGTCAAAACCTCTATGAGTAAACATTTGGAAGTTATCTCTGACAAAACCTTTCTCAGGTTCAGAGCATTATAGATATTCATGGGTAATTGAAATGCAGCTCCCCACCAAAAGGATATTAAATTAAGTAAAAATAGTTCAGTTTCCTCATCCCAATCTTCATTCATAGTTAGCTTCAGCCTACTTATTGTAATGGAAATCTGCTTACATTTGTAATGAATTCTTCTTCAAATAATTAAATGTTCAAGAGTGTACCAGAATGACTTTCCAGATGATTTATTGGTATCTCTTCAGCCTTCACCTCCTGAGTCCCCAAGAAATTGCTTGGGCAGCAGCAATTTCTTTGTTTTTTTAGGATGTCAGGTTCTGTAATGTTGTAGCAATTAAGAAATATTCCTTCAAAGCAATTTTGGCAAATTGAATAATTAGAGACATTTTTATTTCCACATCTTATAATACTAGAATATGCTTTCTTAAAATCACATATAGCTAATATGAATTTCCATATTAATTATAGTCAGAAGATACTAGGAATTTCCATTTTTCCTAACTAAATTATTCATACTCTTTTTTGTTTTCATTTAACTGCATAATATGAAAAGAATTTGGCCTGTTCATAAACACAAATTTCTACTTATATTGACTATAATAACTTTACAAGAAATGTAGGCAAGTAGAAATGTTTTGCCTCTTTTATAATGTACCTTTGGAATAAGTTCTATTTAAAGTTACTACTATAACTAAACAAATACTACACACTGGCTTTTTTATATAATTAAGCTTTGCTTGTGTGCTTAGGCAGTAGACTTCACTTTGGAAAACCTCTGTCACGTAAACATAGCTAACGTGATTTTAACTGTATGCATGTGACACTTTTCTTAAAGATACGAGGAGGAAAACTCATGATTACTTACACCCGCAAGAGCGATGCTGGAAAGTATGTGTGTGTCGGCACCAACATGGTTGGGGAACGCGAGAGTGAAGTGGCGGAGCTGACCGTGTTAGGTAAGTGGGATCCTATCTCATCGGCCCCCTGTGAAGCTTCTCCCTCAGTATTATTTAGTATCTTTATACAAGGGAGAAAGAAATGACCTTTCTTAATAAGCTTAACCAACCTTGTGGGGGTGGGAAGAGGAGAGAAGGAATCAGCAAAGCATGCTGCCCAAGACATCCTAGGCAAGACAAGGGGGCAAAACTAGGGGAAACACTAAACCTGGGGAGGAGCTTCGAGGAGTAGGAAACTATATGTAATAAATTTTGAAATAAGATTTTAAATTGTAAGTCTGTTTTGACTAAACATATAAAATAGTTCTTAGTTTATATTTATTTCTTTTTTTGAGAAGGCTTTTTCTAATTTTAGAGAGACCATCATTTGTGAAGAGACCCAGTAACTTGGCAATCACTGTGGATGACAGCGCGGAGTTTAAATGCGAGGCCCGAGGTGACCCTGTGCCTACAGTGAGGTGGAGGAAAGATGACGGGGAACTGCCCAAATCCAGGTAGAGCTCAGAATGGAATGATGTGATTAGCCTATTCCGCCCGTCTCCAGTGTTCATAAGAACATGATTCACATGCATGTCATTAGAATCTTTGACTCCAGACTTCTGGATCCAGGACGAGACACAGTACTAGAGATCATTAGAATAAGGAGGCTGCCATACTTTCTCTGAGGATTGCAGACAAGAACTGTACAGTCATGACCCTGGCTTCCCGGGGAACTCTTCTAAAATGCAATATTCCTTACACATGTTTCTCTTCTGTTCAACCAGACCACAGTTAACACTCATTTCTTGTATGTGAGTTGGTGGGGTAAGGAAGGGAGGTACAGCATTAATAATATAGCTGCGAACCAATTAAACAGCAGGCTTCCTCTGTCTTAGCTACAGTATCACCAGGGAACAGAGAGAGGTCAGAATTTCCTGGTATCTGTCAAGTCCTGAAATTGGCTAGGAGCAGCGATAGGCTCACAGCCTTAAGGAATGAGGCAACAAAATGAAGCTTACAGGAATTGCTTTTGGGCTTTGGTTGCCAGTGTGTCTATTCTCTCAATAGCGAACCCCGTGCTACATTTGGGGTTAGAGTAGTGGTTTCGACATACTTTCTGCTCTCAAGAGCTCACAGAAGGAAGCATGTCTGGATAGAATCAGAATAACCCAGCAAACCCTTTGTCCCATAAAGGCAGACATTTAGGAGCAGTAAATTAGAAGAGACTTCTGAAAGGGAAGTGACATGTAAGCAATTACATAAATTTGATAAGCACGAAAGAGGAGAAGAGTATTCCAGGATGAGACATCACAACAGACATGCAAAGCTAAGAAAGAACATTACATGTTCTGAATGGTGAGAAGTTTAGCATGGCTATGGCATAGGCCATGTGGCAGGAAGTTAAGGGATATTAGGTTAGAAATACTAGGTGTAGCGGTTAATGCGGATTTTTTTGAATAGATGAAGTTGCACTTATGTATATATATATGCAATTTGATATGTATGCTATTTTGTTGTATTGACAGCAAGCTTCAAAACTTCATATGTCAAATTTGCTGAAGGTGTTAACATCATAGATATTTTTATGATTAAAAATGTCGAATTTTGTGCCAAAAAAAAGGGCATTTGTGGGAAGTCTTAGTTCATTGCTTTATTTTGAAGAAAAGTGCTGCTGAAAGTTATCATATACTTCGGGAAGCTTATGGTGAACATGCTCCATCTCAAGATATGTGCGAACGCTGGTTTAAACGCTTTAAAAGTGATGATTTCCATGTGAAAGACAAAGAACATCCAGGTCAACCAAAAAAGTTTGCAGGCCGACAGTTACAAGCATTATTGGATGGAGATGCGTGTCAAACTCAAAAACAACTTGCAGAAAGATTAAACGTTGCTCAGCAAACAATTTCCGATCATTTACAAGCAATGGGAAAGATTTCAAAGGAAGGAAAATGGGTGCCACATCCACTGAACGAAAGACAAATGGAAAACCAAAAAGTCATCAGTAAAATGTTGCTTCAACGGCACGAAATAAAGTCTTGTTTGCATCCAATTGTGACTGGCAATGACAAGTGGATTTATTTTGAGAATCCCAAATGCACAAAATCATGGGTTGATCCCGGTCAACCATCAACACCAACTGCAAGGCCAAATCGCTTCGGAAAGAAGACAGTGCTTGTCAGGGCCAGCCTGACAGGTTGAACCAGGCTGAGGTAGGGAGGTGGGAATTGAGAAAAGAAAGAAAGACAGGAGAGCGGGACCGGGAGAACTACAGGTCAATCAAGGAACTGCAGTAAGTTTATTAACCACACAATGCCTTTTATACACAACACACTGAATAGGAGGTCTGTCAAGAGGAATGTATTCTTTGTTCCTCTTAATCTCTAAGGGAGAGACAGAGCAGAAGGACAAATTCTCAGTACAGCAAATCTCAGTAAATAGTTACAGACTTCTTGGTAAGCCATGAAAGGCTGTTCTCATTCTACAAAGGTTGCTCTCATTCTACTGATAACTGCCATCCAAACAAGTCTGGGAAAACTGTGTGGGTAAGGGTCCCAGTCTTGCCAGCCCCTTCAGGTGCAAGGACCGTGTCAGCTTCCCCCCAGACTCCAACAAATGCTCTGTGTTTGGTGAGATCAGGAAGGTGTGGTGTATGATGAGCTTCTAAAACCAGGTGAAACCGTTAATACTGATCACTGCCGACAACAAATAATCAATCTGAACCACGCTTTGATTGTTAAACGACCAGAATGTGCCAGAAGAAACAGCAAAGTAATTTTGCTTCGTGATAACGCACCATCACATACTTCAAAACCAGTAAAAGACACATGAAAAGATCTTGCCTGGGAAGTATTAACCCACCCGCCGTATTCAACAGACCTTGCTCCTTCAGATTACCACTTGTTCCAATCAATGGCACACACACTTTCTGAGCAGCACTTCAAAACATACGAAGAAGTGGAAAATTGGGTCTCTGAGTGGTTTGCCTCAAAACAAGAAAAGTTCTATTGGGACAGTATCCACAAATTACCTGAAATATGGTTGAAATGTGTAGCTAGCGATGAACATTACTTTGAATAATGCACTTTTTATGTTCCTCTTGAAATTATCGTGTTTTCTTTGATTACAAAATCCACATTATTAACCGGTACAACGAGTACTGAGGCCAGATTATCAGAGGCTTGTATTAATAGACTAAAGAATTTTGAATCATATTACATGCACAATGATGACCCAAGAAGAATACTATGAACAGGGTTTCTTTTTAGAGAGAATAGCTTTTTGGACTATGGATGTTACATGTATGTAAGGAGATAGAGATACTAGTATCAGGGTCACCATTGTTGTTGTCCCTGTAAGTGATGTAAATTGCCCGAATGTGGAAATGAGAGGGAGGTAGGGGTCCATAGTGGCAAGAAATTTCTGAAACTCAACTAATGAATTGGATGATTTGTTAGTTAGAGGGAACTGGTGAAGGAAGATGGGTAGATTGTGTTAGGAAAAGGAATTTGTTTACGTGTCAGAAAATATTAGGTGTCTGTGTGATATGATGTGTAATTATTAATCAGCAGGGATTATGAATTTGGAGCTTAGATGAAATAAGAATTGGAAATATTTGGGTGGTCAATGAATATATAAACTATAGTAGAAAATATAACTCAGGGATATTATGTAGAGTGAAAGAGGGTTAAAGTGAAACTTTAAGGGAAACCCAACATTGAATGGGAAGGAAGATGAGGCAAGGCAAATGAACTCTAGAATGAGACTGTCTGAGTTCAGTTATCAACTCTGCGCTAAACTAGCTGAGACCAACACCAACCAGGTCACCTTGCCCCCGCTGCCTCGCTTTCTTTTCTTATCTGCACAATGGAAATGAGCATAATACTTCATACAATGGTTATAAGAATTTTAAAAGATAAAAATCTATAAATTACATCTGACATATATAAATTGGTCATTATCTTTTAATTTTAGATTGAGTACAGTAGCTTGAGGGAACAAACAATGAAGTTCCAACTTTTTAAAAAAATATTTTTTTTGAAACGTAGTTCAGTATTTTAGCCCACATAAATTTAAAAACAAGCTCTTTTCACCTGGCTAGTGTTGCTCAGTGGTTGAGCATCTACCCATGAACCAGGAGGTCACGGTTTGATTCCCAGTCAGGGCATATGACCAGGTTGCAGGCTCAATCCCCAGCAGGGACTGTGCAGGAGGCAGCCAAGTGATGATTCTCTCTCATCATTGATGTTTCTATCTCTCTCCTCCTCTCCCGTCCTCTTTCTGAAATCAATAAAAACATTTAAAATATAGATAAAATCAAGCTCTTTTCTCTATGTGTGCTTGCTTAGAGGAACGGTGTATTTTAACTATTGTTTAAAATATCCTGAAGCGAATGTTATGTGTGATCCTAGATATATGTTATTTGTAATGATGAGATCTTTAAATAGAAGGTCACTTAATTGTACTTTCTTTTGTTCTGTCACTAGATATGAAATCAGAGATGATCATACCTTGAAAATCCGAAAGGTGATGGCTGGTGACATGGGGTCATATACTTGTGTTGCAGAAAATATGGTTGGAAAAGCTGAAGCATCAGCTACTTTGACTGTCCAAGGTAAGGCTTGGGGAACAGTTTGTTGTGGTTGTTTTATTATCTGAAACATAATGTTAATACTTAAAGAAAACACCATTTAATAAAGTACTCTATATTACATATAGGCTTTAAGTGGTGCTAGAAATATTTTACTTCAGACGTTTTAAGGAAATTGTTATTTTGCCCATGGGAAGTCTATATGCATTTGTTACAAGAAATTAAATTAAATTTTCAAAATTAGGAAGAGTTCTGTCTTGGTCAAGTAAAGGAGGAGAATGTACTGTAATCTCTGGGTCTTCAACCATAGAGCCCTTCTAATCTCTTACTTAAATGACAGCTGTAACCAAAACCTGTGCATGCAAGCAAATCGCCCATTCCTTCAGGAATGAAATCGCCCATTTCAAGGATCTGTACAACGTGGAACACAAAAATGAGAGGATTCAGTTCCCCTCAAGAATGTAAGGTTGTCCATGTGTAGGGACTTTCGTAGTATTTTTCTGTGCACACACTTCCTGTGATATAACAATGCTCAATAAATATTTGTGAATTAATTGCATTTGTACCCTGCTAATTTTGATAAAGATTTATTATTTGGTGCGATTTATTATGATTTATTATTATATTCTATGGCTATAAGTTTTTGAATGTCAACATCTTAAACTGATGTGCAGAAATGGTTCTGTCACATTTATATCATAATCCAGATGTTTTTCATTCTCATAATCCCTTTTCTCCTTTCTCCATGATGTCATAGGATTATTTCTTACTCTGTCTCATCTGAAAATTGTTCTCATTTTTTTTTCCATTTTAGAGTGGACAAGTTGGTTATTGTTGCATTTGAGAGACAATGACCTTTAAAAAACATTTTGTTGGTGAAAAAACTTCCCTATTTTGATAAGTACATGGAGTAATCAGGGATCTTGGCCATAAACCACTTAGCTTGTTTCTTGGTCTGACATCAGCTGCACTTGGTACTGTCATCTTTTCTGAGCACTGTCTCCTCTAAGGCTATTATGAGGAAAAAGGTGGCTTTTGAGGGAGTGCTTCTACTGTGGGCTTTCTACAAAAGAGCCTTGGGGGCTTTTTACAGTTTAAAAAAAGAATAAAGACTATTTCCTTCCCGTATTTAAAGCCATTATGTCCCACTTTGGGGTTTTTAGCTGAACCTCATAAAAACAAAAGGAAAAAAAAGAATGGATCAAGAGCAAACATTGAATTTCTAAGACCTAGACTACTTCTCTTTAATCTAAGTTAGACTTGAACTCCATGTAAGGCTAAAACTGTAAAAAAAGAAACCCCTTTACATTTAGGGAAAGCATAAATTTAAGAGATGTCAAATCCAAGTTCAAAAGCCCCCCAGAGGAAGTGAAAGTAGCCCAGGATGAATACAAGGCATGAACAGGTGTGTCTATCTCCAGGCAATTGTGACAGGAAGGTTGATTGTCTATCACATTACTCAGAGAGATGCAGTGTTTCACTTTATGTTTTAAAGTCCTCTACCTTGGGAGCATGATGCTTTTATAGATAATAGCCATTCTGCTGTGTCTACAGTAGACATTGAAATCAAAATAGTTTTTTTCCTGCAATTTTAAACTCAATTTCAAAGCTAATTCAGCCTTAAGTTTTCCATATGGAATTTTTGCTTCCTAAGCTTGCATTTCAATGGAAATTGGTTACAAATGATCAAATCCAGAAACTATTTGAGGAATTTTGTTCTTATTTCAACTGCATTGAGTTTTCTATAAACTTATGACAGAGTTGTATATTGTTAAGAGGGTAATTGATTCAAATATTAAAATACGCATATTAGCAGCACTGTTAACATATCTTTAACAGCTAGAATAATGTACACAATACATCAAAGAAAGCAATATGATTCCCATCTGTAAAAGGTAACTAAGGATGGAGGAGGGGAGAATCAGGAAACTTTTTAAAGGGAACTTGAGAAGTTATATCTTTTTTTCCTTCATTTCAGAGTGATAGTAGAAATATACTAGGGTACTACAAAGGAAACTAATCAGAAATGAATTTGATAGCAGGAAACAATTATAATAAGAAATTCAGTAGTGTAGCTTTTGAAATCTGTGTTTGATTTGTGGTTCATTTTTAGAAAGGACTATTGGAATCAGTATGGGATTATAAATACTCTTCCTTTCCCTCACTTCTCATACAATGAATATTTACTTTTGAGAATTGATGTTGGACAACAAAACCCTGTCTTCCAGATAGAAGTTATAGGGGAAAAAAAGCCTCTTAAATAAAGGTGATAAAGGTGACTGTGATTTTCACCCTTAGTAAAGACATGATTAGTTCCAACATTTGAAAAATAACTTAATTTGAGCCCTAGCCTGTGTGGCTCAGTTGGTGTCATTCAGTGTATGGAAAGGTTGCTGGAGGCTCTATCCCCAGTCCAGGGCAAGGCAGCAAATCAGTGTTTCCCTCTCATATCAATGTTTCTCTCTCTCTCTCTCTCTCTCTCTCTCTCTCTCTCTCTTTCTCTTTAAGAATCAATGGGGAAATCATAAAAATAAATAACTTAATTTGAGAATTGCTTCCCTTTTTATTTCCTTTTTTTCTTGGTATCTCAGTTCTGCTTTTCTGGAGACTACCTTCATATATTTTCTAAAATATGCCTGCCTTAAATAGTTCTTCTTTAATTCTAAGTATTTTCTTGGTTTTTCTACTTGTGTACTATTCACAATGCTTAGCATGATACTGAGAATCTAGTGGGCACTTTATCTAATAAGTACTTGTTACAAGTGAAATGACTATGGACTTGAACCTTCTACTTGAGTGGTAGAACTATCCCAGGGATATAGGAATATTCTATAGGAAATCCAAGCAGTTTCTGGGGACTCTGATCCTGAGGACCAACAGTACATTCACTTGGGTCAAATTGAATAGATGGCATCTATGATAGCTGCCTGGTGGTCTGTGTTTAAAAGGGAGCAAAGTAAAACCTAGGACTAGGCAGAGTTTCCTAAACACATATGAAGTTTGTTATCTGAACTTAAATACTAAACTCATCTGAAGCTTGTTAAATACACAGATTATCCGCCTGCTTCTGGAGCACCTGATTTAGAAAATCTGAAATGGTGTGCAGACATTTTAAATTATTTTGTAGATAAGCAAGTTTATGAATCCCTGGATTGAAGAGTTATCTGATGAACTAATAGAAAGAATAAAGGGTGTTGAAACATTTCTTTAGAGTTGGGGAATTAGTTTCAAAGTGTGTTACAAAGAAGTGTGCAACCAAGGGCCATAGACATGGGAGTCAGACAGAATTTAGTTGAATCGGCTGTCATGTCGTTTACCAACTGTGTGACCTACAAAAGGTGATTTAAACTTCCTGAGCCTCAGTTTCCCCATGCATAGAATGAGTATAGTAATGGAACTTCACAGCATTTTTATAAGGATTAAATTAAAATATATATGTAAAAATATTAACATATCTGTTACAGAGTTTTATAAATAAAGAGGATCATATTCATACTAGAGGCCCAATCCATGAATTAGTGCACAGGTGGGGACCCTCGGGGTGGCCTGCGGGGATTGGTTCTCAGCTCTCGCCCCCAGCCTCACAGCCCTGCAGCCCCACCTGGCAACCCTCCATGGCCTGGCACTTCCCACTCACCTGCTCCACCATCCCTCCACGGTCCCACTCTCCTTGGAGCCCATCGGGGCTGGCAGTGCCTCTACTGCTGCCTGCTGCCAGTGCCCTCCATTATCTGTGCTTCCCCCTGGTGGTCAGCACATGTCATAGCGAGCAGTCAAACTTCTGGTGGAACAATTTGCATATTAGGCTTTTATTATATACTAGAGGCCCAGTGCACAAAAATTTGTGCACTCGGGGGGAAGGGGGTGCCTCAGCCCGGTCTGTGCCCTCTCGCAGTCTGGGACCCCTCGGGAGATAACGACCTGCTGGCTTAGGTCTGCTCCCGGGTGGCAGAAGGCAGGTCCAATCCCTAGGTGCAGCCCCTGGTCGGGCTCAGAAGCAGGGCCGATTGGGGAGTTGGGGCACCGCCCCCTGTCATACACAGAGCAGGGCAGATCGGGAGGTTGCGATGCCACCCTCAGTCACGCTCAGGGTAGGGCTGATTGGGGAGTTGGGGCACCACCCCCTGTCACACTCAAGGCAGGGTCGATGGAGAGGTTGCAGCGCCACCCCCTGTCACGCACAGAGCAGGGCCAATCAGGGGGTTGGGGGGCTGCCCCATCACTCACAGAGCAGGGCCCATCAGGGGGGATGGGGCTCCGTACTCTATCACGCACAGAGCAGGGTCGATCAGGGGGTTGGGGAGCTCCCCCTGTCACGCACAGAGCAGGGCCCATCAGGGGGTTGGGGAGCTCCCCCCGTCACTCACAGAGTAGGGCCGATAGGGGAGTTGGGGCACCGCCCCCTGTCACACACAGAGCAGGGCGGATCAGAGGGTTGGGGCGCCGCACCCTGTCACACTCAGGGCAGGGCTGATGGGGAGGTTATGGCTCTACCCCATCACACACAGAGCAGGGCCCGTGGGGCGGGGGGGTAGGGGCGCCGCACCCAGTCACACACAGAGCCACAGGGCGATCAGGGGGTTGAGGAGCTCCCCCCATCAGGCACAGAGCAGGGCTGATCAGGGGGTTGGGGTACCTTCCCCTGTCAGGAACAGAGCAGGGCAGATAGGGAGGTTGTGGCCCCACCCCCTGTCACACACAGAGCCGCAAGGCGATCAGGGGGTTTCGGCGCTGCCCTCTGCCACGCTGATCCCGGTGCCGGGAGGCCTCGTGGCTCCGCTGATACCGGTGCTGGGAGGCATATTACCCTTTTACTATATAGGATAGAGGCCTGGTGCACGGGTGGGGACTGGCTGGTTTGCCCTGAAGGGTGTCCTGAATCAGGGTGGGGGTCCCCACTGGGGTGTCTAGCCAGCCTGCGTGAGGGGATGATGGCTGTTTGTAGCTGGTCACACACCCTTCAGGGTGGGGGTCCCCATTGGGGTGCCTGGCCAGTCTGGGTGAGGGGCTGAGGGCAGTTTTCAGGCTGTCGGGTGACTGAAGCTCCCAACCACTCCTTTTTTCTTTTTATTCTGGGCCAGCTTTAGCTCTGAGGCTTGGCTCCAACTCTTAGGCCTCGGCTGTTGAAAGCAGGTATCTGGTTTGTTTGGGTTCTATAATCGAAACACTGTTTCAACTCCAGCTCTGAGATCCCGGCTGGCTGAAAACAGGTTCTGGGGTTTTGTTTAGCTTCTATATTTGTAACAATGTTTCAAACTGCAAGCTCAGAGGCTGGCAGCGGCAGGCAGGGAACGTTGGAGTCCTCCGTCACTGAAGCAAGCAAGCCTGGCTGCCGGCTGCCATCTTGGCTGGCAGTTAATTTGCATATCGCCCTGATTAGCCAATGGGAAGGGTAGCGGAGGTACGGCTAATTACCATGTTTCTCTTTTATTAGATAGGATTAGTGTTATTATTGATAGCTTTATTGCTTACTTTTAATAATTATTGGTTATTTTGTAAGGAAAATAGTAATGTTTATATAACTCTAGACAGATCATTTTTCTTTGCTATTGTAACTGAGAAATGTTAAATGAGAATATAGTAATGATCATTTATTACATAACATTAACTAAAACTTTTCTAATATAAAATATTACATTTTCATTAAAAAAACACCTTATTAGATTTTATAGTAAATGTGTTGGATTTTGTTAATGCCATCAAAACTCGTGCTAGATTTATGCTGACGTTTTGCAAGGTAACTATATAAAATAATGAAAATTATGACCATTGGGAACAGAAATGAATAAAAACAATTACATTTATTTGCAATGCAGTGTTATTGTTATGGAAAAATGTTCAGCAACAGATATTTGATCCCTATTCTGGTTCTCTTAACTCTAAAAGTGACTGTTTTCTAATTGTTTGGATTCTCAGCATTTCAGGTTATCTTTCTATAAATTAGGGGTGTTTTCTGGTAATTAGTTTTGGGACTAGTAAGATTATCCAGGAGCAGATATCCTCAAAAACTGCTCTTCTCCTTCATGACTACTTGGAAGTTAACAATTCAGCTGCCAGTAAAATATGAGGTCACATCCCATTAACAGCAAGTCTCTTCACCCCTAAAACCACACCACATACGTATCTCACATAGTATTGTTTGGATTACTTTTTCTTGGAAGGCAGAATCCAAAAACCACTGAATACAATAAAAATATTAATTATTTATAATGTAGAAGATGAAAAAAGGTAAATTTTGGTAATATTTGATACTATGAGGAAGCTTCTGATTAAAAATATATACATCCAGACCTCTGTTAATGTTTAGTCAATAAAAGGAACATCGAGATTCCTTTAATTTTCATGTCAATTTTGTTGTGTCATTGAAACTGTCAGAGGAGACTCAAAGGCTGTGTAGTAACTTGACCTATTAAAAAATAATGTCTGTTACATGACCAATAAAAAATGGTGAAGTAATGCTGTTCAGAATAATTACAACAGAGAAAGTCTTTCTGCTTAAATCCTTGTTAATCAGAAAATTCATTTAACCTGCATATGATGTTCTGTTATTTCCTGGAAAAGTCAAAGGTTTATTACCTATAATTTTAAACCATCAGTGCCGTTGTATTTATACTTAGAGTGTATCCTGATTTTTCCTCCATAGGTATAATATCTACCCACCTCCTCAAGAATTCTCTCTGTGAAGTTAAAATACACAAACAGAATCAGACATCTTTGTAAAGACATGTCACCTCAGTTTTGCTTTATTTCATTGTAATATTTGCACTTTAATGTCTCATTTTGACAAGTGTTGGGATTGCTGGCTCTGTCTTGGTAGGAAAGAATTATCCTCTGAACTAGTGTTTCATATTGCATAAGGCTCCATCTCGTACAGAGAAGATATAGACTGTGATATTTATAACCATTTTATAGGTTGTGACATGCCTATAAAATATAAACTCTAACCAGAACAAAATAGATGCATAGAGGTGCCCTGCCAGGTTTTTAAACAGTGTGCCACTAACACTGAAATTTATGCCTCTGCTTGGTGTTCCAAGACTTGTAGCAGGTTTGTTTTACATTTTACTATCTTAATCGAAACCTACTAGACCTCTATTATATGCTTGCCACGTGGGCCTTGGGGTTCTTCTTGGAATTACATGACAGCCCACTTAAATTTGTTACTGTTTTTATTTTTCTTTTTAACCAAATTCATGGTTAATTTAAAAAGTGAGTGGGGTTTTTTGCGCGGGTTTTTTGTGTTTTGTTTTGTTTTTTCTTTGGCTGCCGGTAGCCTTTAAGAAAAGCATAATGGATGTAGGTTCAAAATAATTAAAAGAAAAATATAGGAAGAAAAATAATTTTATTTACAATAGTATTGGTAACAAATCTTTTAAACTAGTAATTATTTTTTATTATGACGATCATTTTGGTAGCATTTTAAATAATTTCATTTTTGAGGAGTGATATCCCAAAAGAAACATAGAAGATAATGCCACATACAGTTGAAACTCTACATTTCTCCCATTTCCAAGTTTGCTGTCTGTCTCTAAGAATTCCTGTGCCTCTTTGCTTAAGGGATACTCATTGCTTAAACAAGGCAAACTAGATGGCATTGTTAATCCTTCCATTCCCTTTGCAATTTTACAGATAAAGCAGCTCTTATTACTGTTAAAATTTCATTTCCAGAGTAAATTTGTGTCTCTCTCTCACCAGAGTGATCATGTTCCCACCACATGCCTGTCACAGGAAACCAAACTGAAAACTGACTTCCATACACCAGTCACTTCCCAGGCAATCACATGTTATCTTCACTGCGTTGAAACATTAAGAAAATCTGATCCCATTTTTGTTTGTCTCTCTTTCAATAGGAACTAAAAGACATTTAGTCCTCCCGTTTCCCTGTAGCCTCGAGTGCTGGGCCAGTCAGACACTGGAAGCTGGACATTTAGATCTTACTTCACACCCCACTGCACTGCTCTGCAGGCCTCTCACAGGGACCAGTGATTCTTTGTAGCTCAAGAAACAGTTGCTTCTATGCCCTTTCAGCAACTGCTCTGTTAAAAGAAAAGGCAGATGCCACGCATCTCTGAACCAGATGATTCTCTGTTCCTAGACAAATAGGATTTTGTGCAATCCCTGCTCTTTTCTCCTAAGTGCTTCATCTTTCTTCTCTTGATGTGATATTGCTCCATTCTCTCAATGTCATCACCTGTTTTAATTCTAAAATTACAAAATATGATATCATGAGGATGTCACTATCTCTTTAAATGATATTGTAGACATATAATAAGGAATGTTCCAATGAATGACCCAAAGAAAGTGCATTGTCTTCTGTCTGGAGAGTTGTTATTTTCCCATCAGTATTTATGTCTACTGTACAGTGAAGGGACAGAGCCTTCCTCATTAGGGCTGATTAGCCACTGACAGCTTCTGGAAGGCTGAGCCTTAAAGTCTGAGATTGACACGAGACTGGGGAGGCACTGTGGTAGGAAAAGAGACTCCTGTCTTTTGGCTGACTTTTTTACTACTAATGGGATGTTTTCTAGAGCCTTTCTCCTTGCTGCATGCGAACCTCATGCTTCACACAGAAGCTTTGCTGAAATAACTTGGGGACTGAAGTTTATTATTGACTCCTATGAGATGTCAATAGACTGGGGATTGCACAGCAGGTAGAACTTTCAGTGTAGCAAGAAGCAGCTATCAGGGGTCTGGCTAAGCGTTTAAGTTTCTGCTAACTCAGAATGTGATTGTTTATTCACAGGAAATAATAGTGATGCAGTGAAAGTGGGAGGAGACGAGGCGTCAGAGCTCAGGTGTCTCGTGGTCTACATGCAGCTGAAGGCAGTGTAACTGCAGATGCTCGTCAGTAGATAGCGTGGGTGATGTGGGGCCAGCCTGTACTCACTTATTTCTTATTATTGTTTTAATGCAGCCCTCTTTCCTCTCTCTAACAGTGAAATGGTTAACCTCTAACCAGTTCCTTTCCTCCATCTTGGCACATGGACTCCATTCTCCACACAACGTGTTTATCTGCCTAAAACATAAATTTAGTTACATTAATTGTATCCAAAAAAGTTCTCATTGTTCCCATCTCTCCAGGATAACATCCAAAATGCTTGATAGCGCTCTGCTGCTGACCTCTTCTCTAATTGTTTCTGACCGTTAATGTGGTTATTTGAGTCCAAACCAAAACTAACTGTGTCAAGGGGCCTCCCTTCAGCCTAGGATCACTATATTGTTTACATATTTTCATGCACATGTTATGTAGCTTACCTCTGGGCTTTTCCTTATGTTGGTCTAAAATGCCTTGGCCCTTCTTCTACTTGCTACTTACTCTTATCCTTGGACTCAAATCAAGTAAGAATCCTTCAAGAAGCTTTGCAGACAGTCCCCACACCAATGCATGTTAGGAATTGCTCCATTCATGTACCCGTCGGATACTATTGCCACCTTTACTGCATTTTAATGCCTACCTCACTTGACTGGAAGGAAGAAATGGAGGAGGGAGAGAGGGAAGAAGGGGGGGGGAGAGAGAGAGAGAGAGAGAGAGAGAGAGAGAGAGAGAGAGAGAGAGAGATATGAGACGGAAACATCAATTGGTACCCGGCCGAGGATTGAATCCGCAACCTTTCTTTGGCATACTGGATGATGGTCCAACAAACTGAGCCACCTGGCCAGGGGAGATTTAATTTTTTTTTTAAATTTTTTTAGCTAATTAATGTAGAGTTTGGTAATTGTTTCATTTTTCCGCAGAGATTATTTCTGTGTCTCTTTGATATTGAAATCTATCTTTGAAAATTACTCCTCAATATTTCTCTGGAAAGTGTTTTAAAAGAGAAATCTCGCCCCCCCCCCCACCCCCGTGGCTGCTTT
The DNA here is from genome assembly GCF_964212035.1 of Myotis nattereri. Classification (NCBI taxonomy): domain Eukaryota; kingdom Metazoa; phylum Chordata; class Mammalia; order Chiroptera; family Vespertilionidae; genus Myotis; species Myotis nattereri. Next base: position 97,412,135 of record NC_138077.1, read on the forward strand.
TAGCAAACATTCTGTAAAACCAAATCAATAGTACAGTCTTTTCTGGCAGACATAATTGGATTCAAATGCTGAATGTCTAGTTATTTAATTTCTGGTTTTCAGTTTTCTCAACAGTAAAATGTGTGAAAATGTCTAACTTACAAGTTTGTTTTGAGGGTTAAATGAGCTACTAAATATGACATTTTGAGCACATTATTTGAAGCATTTAAATGCTTAATAAAAGAGGAAGCAATGATGATAGAAGACAGAGGAGGTCACTTCAGTGTGCTTCTTTGTGTGTGCCAGAATGAAGACTTCATGTGCCTTCAGTGCTCTTATCGCTAGCTGTAGGAAAGGACTAGGCTCTGGGGTATGTGTGCATCTCCCACAGGACTTTGCATAGGCATACATGCAATAAGTACTTTTCAATAAGCCATGACTCTCAAGGCTTCTGCAACTGTGGTACATGGTTATTCTAGTTGCCTCAGACAACAGATAACTGAACTATATTACATGAACTCTGTATTTAGTTAAAAATACTTTTGTTTGTGTTTATTATGTTTACATGATGCACATACATACATATGCATTTGAGACCCAAATAATGAAGGTTTTTTTGTTGTTAAACAGGTCCATAATTAACATGATTTTCTTTAACCTCTAAACATAATTAATATCCCTCCTGGTATGTTCACTGCTGGTAAATTTCCTGATAGAATCAATTATATTGAATCCCTTCCCTGCTCCTTGAATAAATATAATTCATATATTGGAACAATTGAATTAATTGGAGATAAAAATAATTTGGATAGATGGTTCCCAGTAATACCTTCCATATAACCTAAAACTTTAATAGTCTTGAAAATGGATCCGAAGGCATAATCCATGAAAATAAATATGTGTCTGTGCCTTTGACCGTTTCCTAAGGTGTGAAGTAACAACTGTGAAGATAACCAAACCACATGGGTCACTAAATAACTGTTGCAGAATATAAATATAGGTTGCTGTGACTTCCATCGCCAGTAGTAGGAGATAAAATTTAATAAACCTGCATTCAAAAACAAACTATGGGGGAAAGAAGGCACGTTTTATAAATTTTTGGTTTCTGTACATAGGGCTTGCTATGTTCAGCTTCCTATCAGCATATGAGATCTTTGCATAAGAGTCATATGACTTTTTAGAGCTTGTATGATATCCAGGCATAAAAGAAGTAACGAGAGAAAAAGCTGGGCTTTCAGTTCTGAGTTCCCTTTCTTTGATGTAGACTTCATTTAAATCATTTGTTGGAACAGTTTCCTTGAATTGCTGATTTCGGAAAAGCTGGCAGTATAATAGTTCATTGTTTCTGTCCATTAATGTGGCTATTTGAGTCAAAGCCAAAACTAACTGTGTCAAGGGGCCTTTTTGCAGGTTCAAGTTAGGTTTACTACAATGCAAGGTCCTGCTTAAGAACTGTGAGTTCATCAGCATTTTTGATGAAACACATATTGTAAGTCCCCAAAAGCTTTACTAGAATACTTTAAGAACCTTGATATGTATGTGACATTTGTGCCAGACTCTGACAAGATGAAGTAGACTGGTTCTTTGGGGAATGATTCTTCATGACATGTGGCTATAATCTACAGAGGCCCATGGTGCTATAGTAAATAGTGCTTTGGAGGTTGGGGATATTTACATTTATATATATAATTAATATTATATTATATATTAATATATATAATTATATATGTTTATATATGATTATAAATTATAATTATATAATTTTATATGTAATTATATTCATATATAATTATAATGTATATTTATGTATCACAGTGTTATATTTACGTGCTATCTCCTGGTATATGTATTGCTACTTTGTTTTAATTATTGACAATATTACAGATGTCTTCCATTCCCCCCCCCCCCCCCCCCCGTTGCCCTCCTATACTCAGCCTCCGCCCCACCCCAGGCCTTCCCCACACTATTGTCTATGGCCATGGGCTATGAATATATGCATATATGTTCTTTGGTTAATCTCTTCCCAGCCCCCACCCTCCCCTCAGATCTCTCATTCTGTTCCATGCATCCATGCCTCTGGACCTATTTTGTTCATCCCTTTACTGCAACTTTTAATGCTAAACTCAAGAGTCTTATTCAAAAAGCCTCCCTTATAGAATTTATTGTAGTAGATTTTTTGGTGATTTTTTGTTGTTATTGTTGCTGCAGTTGTTTATCTTCTAGTTTAAGTAATGATTTTTTTTTTAAAAAAAAATCAGTAGATGATATGAAGGGCTGAGGAGAAAAAGATGTGTGGTTGTAAAAAGAAAACCCAAGGAGACAGTGTGTGTGTGGAGACTTTTAAAGAATCAGTGTTGCCAAGCTGAGCGCTTTGTGAGCAGGCTGAGAGTGAAATGCCATCAGCCAAGAGCTTTAATGAAGTCCCACTGCAGAATTTAACAAGAGAATGATTTGTGAGAATGGCTCCCTCTCCTAACTGTTCTGATCCAGGGGCGTAAATAGGATGCTGAGCTCCACTCCTGCTGGTTTTTTATGCTATTTGATTTGATTGAGACTCAGCAGCATTATGGCCTATGATTCTTTTTCTTTTTCTTTTTTTTTTCTGTAGGAAGGACAAAGTAAAGAACTTCTTGTGTTCTTATAGCCTTTCAGAAATAGCCGTTTTAACCCTAATGACTGTTGAAGATGTGACATTATCTTAGATTTCTTTCATTCACTCATAAAGGTTTTTGGTTGCTTTCAGTTATTTCAAACAAACTGATGTAAATCTTAAAAATTATTCAAAGGAAAGGCATTCACCACATGGCCTTCCTACAGAGAATTTGAAGCACTCTCTTAATGTGTGTGCCAAGCAAGTGCTTGAAGAAAAAAGTAGAGCAGTCAGCTACAGGAAATAATTGATACATAAGATGATTCTGTGACAAATAATGACACTGCTCCACACCAGTAAATAGCACACCATGGGCCTTCCATTATTTTCTGAGCTTTACTGTGATTTATTCGTCTACATAACAGAGGACAAGGCTTTCTTGGACCAATGCTATAGATATATGACTTAGCAACTGTCTTTAGCAACCTACATGCTCAAATGACTGCATCGATGTGGAAATAGAAATATGTAATTGAGTGGTGTGTATCTGTACAATCTGAATACTCAGTATGAGGATGAAATTTAGAAAAGTAAATTGTTTTTTTCCCTCTAGACATTGACAAGTAGCTCATTTTAAAACATATTCATTGCTAACATAACTTAATCTCACATAACTTAGAATTATTTTGTAATGTTGTATATAACTTAATGTAAAAATAATTAATTCTACCTTATTTCACATTACTATATTCTATTTTATGTAGAATTGTTAGGAAATAGTGATTGAGATAATTCATTGTTTAAAAGAGAATAATCATAAAGCAAATTATCATAAAGCAAATTTTTGGTAAAGCCGACTATTTGCCATTAAGGACACATTTCTTCCTATGGGGAATCCTAGATAAATTAAGGATGAAAGATAACTGAAAAATTTGACTTTTTATGTATCCATATGTATTGATTTTTTAATTATTTTAAATGTTTTATAGGTATACAAGACAGTAATAATTATGCTAAACAGTACTTATTCCAGTAGATTCACAAATCCTTCCAGCATACCAAGCATCAGGGTCATTATTAGAGTACTTCACTATTATGCAGAAGCTGGCATCCTCTGAGCCTTATTTCAGTAATTTAAAAATATGATATGCCTGCCCAGCTGGTATGGCTTAGTGGTTGATCACTGACCCATGAACCAGTAGGTCATGGTTCAATTCCTTGTCAGGGCACATGCCAGGGTTGTGGGCTCAATTCCCAGTAGAGGGCATGCAGGAGGCAGCCAATTGATGATTCTCTTTCAATGATGTTTCTGTCTCTCTCTCTCCCTCTCTCCAAAACCAATAAAAACATATTTAAAAATATATGATATGCTTTAAAAAGTTATCTTTGTGAATGGTTTCAAACAGTCTTCTTTTTAGGGCATTAATAAAGAGATGAGGTGTGCTCTTGTGTTTTTCCCAAATGTACTAAATTACTAAATATAATTGATAATAAATAAATTGGCCTGATTTAGTTTACTTGGAAATTAATGTTAAATTATATAATTTCTGTACTGCAGTGTTGAGATCTTGAATGTTAAACATGTATGGAGCTTACAAATCATTTACTTTGGCAAGTTTTATAGGTGAGAAAATTGAGGTCAGATATGTCTTTATACTACATAGCAAACTATGAACATATATTTTGATTTCTGACTGTATATATTTGACATTTATTGTGATTGTTCCTAAAAGGTTGCATCACATCACTTTTTAGAGATGATATTGGCTATTTGACATTGCTTTTCTCTGAGAAAATAAAATGTAGCATGAGTCATTTCCTCCCCAAATCCTTTTTATGTTTGAAAATTGTTCATATATTAGCTGAATAACTATGTATCTATGTTAATTTAATATATTAAATTATGAGTCATGCATTTAAATAATTACATTGACATAGAACATTATATTAATTTCAGGTATAGAACATAACAATTCGATATTTGTATATATTGCAAAATGATTACCAGACTAAATCTAATTAATTAATATGTATCATCCTATGTAGTTAGAAAATAAAAGCTATGGAATTTTATAATGGATTGTGTATCTCAAGGAGGAGGGAGAGAAAAGATATAGGTTTCTGGCTTTCTAAATTGATTTAGGGAATATTACCATTCGAATTATGATCCTGAAATTCTGTCAGGTGGCAGACAAATTGTCATAGACTGCTAGATACTTGTGTTTTAATCTCTTTAGTAGGTAAACAGTTAAGTTGCACCATTTACTAACTGCTTTTGGTAAAGACACATTTTTAGGAGCTGACATAAAAGAGGAAGAATATTAACTTTTTCTGAGTACCGATGATATGCTGATATTGTGCAGGGCACTTCTTAAATCTTTGGGGGAATAATTATTTGTTAGTGTTCTGTTAAACCTTAGGCTGAATAGATAATCTACAGTGAGGTTTCTCAGTCCTGGCACTATTGATATTTTGGGCTGGGTCACCCTTTAGTGGGGGAGCCTTCTTGTGCATTGTGGGATACTTACAGCATTCCTGGCCTCTGTCCACTAGATGCTAGTAGCACCACCCCCTTCAGTTGTGACAACCAGAATTATCTCCAGAACTATCAAGCTACAGAATAATCTAAGATTTGAATGGAGGAGAAAAGTTCATAGTATTTTATGGATCCATTAAATATAGTCTAAAAATGCCATCTTAATTGCTCTATTTTTATGTCTAAAAAGGTGAAAGACAGAATGACAGGCTTTTATGTTAAACTTAATCTTTTCCCAAAAAAGAAATCATATCTTAGTATTCAAATATTCTAAAGGTTTTTAATTATTAGAGATATTGTCATTCATCAGTATGTATGAATATAATTGGTCTAGCTTAACAGTGACTGAGTTTTTGTCAGTTCAAATGTAGATAGCTTCACCGCTTGAAAATTTAAGTGTTCCTCTATTTTAATAAAAATGTGTTTAATCCCCCCCACCCCAAATCGTGTAACTTAACTACTTTTACTCTATTCATATTCTTCTGGAATGTGATGTTTACATAGCAAGTATGTCATATTGTTAATTGAGTTCTGCTATTCAAAAATATATGAAAATGATAAAAAAGTGACATCAATTTAAGGATTCCTTACTATTTAGCTAGTAATAATGGAAACTAATATCTTTGAACTAGCAGAAGAATTCCTGTGTCAAGGAGATTTCATTTGTGGCCCATTCAAGAAAACTGCTGCTCTCTGATATTTACTGGTAGGATGGGTTTTTACAAACATAGATAATTTACTTAACTGTGAAATCTTCTATAGAGTCCTCTTAGGAATTTAGAATACTTAAATTATTTTAGACACAAATAATGTGCACATCTCTTGTCATTACATTTTTTTAATCTATCTTTATTGTTGAATGTATTACAAATGCCCTTTGTGTGTGTGTTTTTTCCCCATTTATCCCCTCTACCCTGCCCCCGCCCCTTCCAAGCCTTTACCACTCTTTTGTCTGTGTCCATGGGCTATGCACATATGCATATAAGTTCCAGGTAAATCAATCCCCACCCAACCCCCTCTTCCTTCTGAAATTCCAGTCTGTTCCATGCTTCTATGTCTCTGAATCTATTTTGTTCATCGGTTTATTTTGTTCACTAGATTCCACATATGAGTGAGATGATATCAAACTTGTCTTTCTCTGACTGGCTTATTTCCCTTAGCATAATACTCTCCAGGTCCCTCCATGCTGTTGCAAATGGTAAGAGGTCTTTCTTTTTTATTGCCAAGTAGTATTCCATTGTGTAAATGTACCACAGCTTTTTTATCCACTCATCTGCTGGTGGGCACCTGGGCTGTTTCCAAGTCATAGCTATTGTAAATTATGGTGCTTATGAACATAAGGGTGCATATGTCCTTTCTGATTGGTGTTTCAGGTTTCTTAGCATATATTCCTAGAAGTGTGATCACTAGGTCAAATGGGAGTTCCATTTTTAATTTTTTGAGGAAACTCCATACTGTTGCTGCACCAGTCTGCATTCCCACCTGCAGTGTACTAAGGTTCCATTTTCTCCACATCCTCGCCATCACTCATCATTTGTTAATTTGTTGATGATAGCCATTCTGACTGGTGTGAGATGATATCTCATTGTGGTTTTAATTTGACTTTCTCCAATGATATAGTGACTTTGAGCATTTTTTCATGTCTCTTGGCCTTCGGTCTGTCTCTTTTGGAGAAGTGTCTATATTGGTCCTTTGCCCATTTTTTAATTGAATTTTCTTCCTTTTGTTAAGTTATATGAGTTCCTTATATATATTTTGGATATTACACCTTTATCAATTGTATCATTGGCAAATATGTTTTCCCATGCAGTGGGCTCTCTTTTCGTTTTGTTGATGGTTTCTTTTGCTGTGCAGAAACATTTTATTTTGATATAGTCTCATTTACTTATTTTCTCCTTAGTTTCCTTTGCTGTAGATGTATCTGTAAACATATTGCAATGAAAGATGTCTGAGATTTTGCTACCTATGGTTTCTTCTAAGATTTTTATGGTTTTGCATTCTACATTTAAGTCTTTTATCCATTTTGAATTTATTCTTGTATGTGTTGTAAGTTGGTGGTCTAGTTTCATTTTTTTTTTGCACATATCTGTCCAATTTTCCCAACAGCATTTATTGAAGAGACTGTCTCTGCTTCAATGTATGCTCTTGCCTCCTTTGTCAAATATTATTTGAGCAGAATGGCTTGGGTTAATTTCTGGGTTCTCTGTCCTGTTCCATTGATCTATATGCCTGTTCTTGTGCCAGTACCAGGCTGTTTTGATTACAGTGGCTTTGTAGTATAACTTGATATCTGATATTGTGATTCCCTCCAACTTTGTTCTTTTTTCTCCAGATTGCTGCAGTTATTTGGGGTCTTTTTTTGTTGTTGTTGTTGTTCCATATACATTTTTGGAGCGTTTGTTCTAGATCTCTGAGATATGCCTTTGGTATTTTAATGGGGATTGCATTGAATCTATAGATTGTTTTGGATAGTATGGACAATTTAATGATGTTCATTCTACCAAACCATGAACATAGTATATTCTTCCACTTGTTTATATCTTCTTCTATCTCTGTTTTCAACATCCTATAGTTTTCCAAGTACAGGTCTTTTACCTCCTTTTAGGTAGTATTACCTTAAGCTGATGAAGTACTTCAAACACATAGCTCATACGATAAATCCAGAAGATAAGTGTATTCTTAAGTATCTTAATTTTTTTGATGTAATGGTGAATGGGATTGTTGTGTTTTTTTTCATTATTTTTTTCTGAGAGTTTGTTTTTGGTGTATAAAAATGCCATCAATTTCTGACTGTTACTTTTATATCCTGCTATATTGTCAGATTCATTTATTAAATCTAGTAATTTTTTTGGTGGAGTCTTTAGGGTTTTCTTTGTACAATATCATGTCATCTGCAAGTAATGACTGTTTTACTTCTTTCCAATTGGGATGCCTTTTATTTTTTCTTCTTGTCTGATTGCTATGGCTAGGATTTCTAGTACTATGTTGAATAATAGTGGTGAAAGCAGATATTCCTATGTTTTTCCTATTGTTAGGAGAAATGGTTTTAGTTTTTGCCCATTGCGAAAACATGACCTATATATATTTTGTCATTACATTTTAAAATAATTGTATGGCCAAAGCCACCAGTGAAAAATATCAACATTTTGTATAACTTATAAGTATAAATTCAAATTGCCATTAACCTTCCAAAATTTAGTTCTCAATGTAGAAACACCACAACCTTAGTCATAATATTGTGCCAAGTATGCAAATATTTTACTTTACTGCAATATTTGTTATCTTCTGAATTTATCATATGAGCTATATGTATAAAGTACTTCATCAGCTTACTGTAATATTAACTAAAAAATATTTTTGAGGGCATTTCCTTGTAGAATATGCATTTGTATATAAATAATCATGGGAAAACATTGGGAGCAGAGGGATATATATCCATTCTCCTCCTCTGACTCTGAATTTCCAAACTCTTAAAATCATAGCATAGAAAGCTCTTTGAGTCAACTGCTCTATTCCTTTACCAGATGGGGTTATAGCTAAGCTGTCGTTGCCAAGTGTATATAAATCCCATTTTTAAAGACCTCTGGAGACATCACAGTTGGCAACCAATCCATGGTTCACTGACCTTTACTGTTAACTGCTTCTTTTCTATACTTTGCCTAAGTAATTCGTGCTATTATTTAGGCCCATTATCTTCTTGTCTGGCCTAAGTAGTTATCAAGACTGGCTGCTCATTGTATTTATAGACCTGATTTGAAGACTCAAGTATCTATCCAGCTAATTTATTTTCTCAGACCAAAAAATGTCTCTTCTTCCAGCTTCTGAATAGTTTTTTCAAACATTTATAATCTCTCTGAATTCTGTCTCCCAAATATTACAAACAGAAAAAAAAAAATGAGTCTTTTCTTTCTCCCTGCCCCACTCCCTCCCTCTCTTCTTTTCTTCCTTGCTCTCTTTCTTCGTTCCATTTTACCTCCTTTCTCTCTTAGTTTATCCTATTTATAACTAAAGATTATTGTCTGAACAGTGTATATTCTTAGAGAGAAGATTTCAAAGTAATTAAATAACTTGTAATATTCAAAAGAGAAAGTCTTTTATGCTATATATATACAAATATATATATTTGAGAGAGAGAGAGAGAGAAAGGCTAAATTCTCCCAAACTTTTAAACAGTAGTTTAGGGAAAAAACTCTATTAGTCAAGTATATAATATTTGTATTATTTCTAACTGTCTTTAGTGAAAGTTATCCTTTTGTCCTTTTAGATGCAAAAAAAACCGTTTTATAGTCATATAATTTATGTCTTATATAAATCAGTGATGGCGGACCTTTTGAGCTTGGCGTGTCAGCATTTTGAAAAACCCTAACTTAACTCTGGTGCCGTGTCACATATAGAAATTTTTTGATATTTGCAACCATAGTAAAACAAAGACTTATATTTTTGATATTTTTTATATATTTAAATGCCATTTAACAAAGAAAAATCAACCAAAAAAATGAGTATGCATGTCACCTCTGACATGCATGTCATAGGTTCGCCATCACTGATATAAATAAATATATATATATAATAAATATTTACATATACACTAGAGGCCTGATGCATGAAATTCATGCATGGGTGGGTCCCTAGGCCTGGCCGGTGATCAGAGCCTATCTGCGGGGCATCGAGGAGGCCCCCGCTGGCACCCGCCTTGGCCAGCTTTGGGCCTATGGGCTGGGGGCAGCTCCTGTGTTGAGCATCTGCCCCCCTGGTGGTCAGTGCACATCATAGTGACCGGTTGTTCCACCAGTCATCCAGACGTTGGGTTGATTTGCATATTAGGCTTTTATTATATAGGCTATTTAGACTTTCAACAGTTCCCCCATTCCCATAAGAAAATATAATCTAGGTGAAAACAATATGGTTTCTACAAATTCAGCCTGCAGCAAGTCCTCTAACCCTTCACCTAATTACTGGAGATCTGTTACTGGAAATGGATTGTAATCTGCATAATATTGCTATGTTTAAAAAATTAAATAGCACTTTTAACCCTGGCTAATGCGGCCGATTTGGTTGCAGTATCATCCTGTATATCAAAGGGTGGCAGGTTCCATTCCCTGTCAGGGCACATGACCTGGTTGCAGATTTGATCCCTGGTTGTGGAGTTTACAGGAGGCAACCAATTGATGTTTCTCTCTCTCATCAATGTTTCTCTCTCTCTCTCTCTCTGTCTCTCTCTGTCTCTCTCTCTCTCTCTCCCTTCCTCTCTCTAAAACCAATAGTGAAAAAAAAGCTTTAAAAATTAAATAGCACATTTGTAATCTCTTAAAATATATTTGCACTATTTACCTTAAAAAAAGAATTTTTGTTAAAGTATTATTTGTTCTCATGCTTCAAAAGAGTATTCTTTTCTTCAGTTTAAGTATTTTGATTAAAATTGATCCACCCTTAAGAATGACTGTGTTAATTGTTCTTATTTCATCAAAAGGGGAACTTTTTAAGAGGTTTTAAGTCTGTGTTCTTCACACCTGTTAGTTTTCTATGTCTTTTTAAACAATAGCTAAATATTCTTAAAAAGTTTTTTAATATCACAAAGAATTTAAAAATAGTTTTTATATGTAAGTAGTAATGACTTTAGGTTAAACAGCTTATGACAACTTAAATGTAAAATCAACTCTATTTTGTGTTCTATTGCATCTGTAGTTCTCCCTGAATGGATTAACCAGTTGAAACATTTGTACAGAGACTTGGATTTAGTCAAGTGGCCTGGAATGCAGTCTTTGGTTAGTCATCTGTGACCTTGAGAAAGTTATTTAACAAGTTAGGTTCTCTGTTTCTCCTGCAAAAAGGATAGGGTAGACTGATAAGTTGTAAGGTCACTTCCAGCACTAACCTTTTAGAGTTTTATTGTTTTACTAGTGGCCTGGTGCACGCAATTTGTGCAGGGGCGGGTGCACCCTCTCCAGTGTGGGACCCTTGGGGGATTTCCCACAGGTATCAGGCCTAAACTGGCAGTCGGAAAACCCTCTTGCAATCTGGGACTGCTGGCTCCTAACCACTCACCTGCCTGCCTGCCTGATCACCCCTAACCACTCCGCCTGCTGGCCTGCACACCCCCAACTTCCCACCCCTGGCCTTCTCACCCCCAACTCCCCCTAGCAGACCTACTTGCCCCCAACTTCCCCCCGTGCCAGCCTGATCACCCCCAACTGCCCCCCCATCGGCCTGCTTGCCCCCAACTGCCCCCCGATTGCCTGTTTGCCGCCAACTGCCCCCCCTTGCCAGCCTGATTGCCCCCCTGCCAGCCTGCTCGCCCCAAACTGCCCCCCTGCCAGCCTGATCACCCGCAATTCCCCTCCCCTCCTGGCCTGATCTCCCCTAACAGCCTCTGCCTCACCCCTGCCACAATGGCTTTGTCCGGAAGGTCTCCCAGAAGGTCTCCTGGTCTAATTAGCATATTACCCTTTTATTAGTATAGATTAGAGATAAACAGGCTTTTCCTCCTCCTGTGAGGGAAGAAGGAGTTGGAGTAGAGGTGTCCCCAGGCTTTAAAGCAGGAAGAAAAGTTTTTGAGAAGAGTTACAAGGATAAGAGAAAAGCCACCCATAAATCACAAACATCTACACTAATAAAAGACAAACATGCAGATTGACCGTACCTTTGCTACACCTTAAGCCACGCCCACCAGCCAGTCAGGGCGACTACATGCAAATTAACCCAACCAAAATGGCGGCCGGCAGCCACGGAGCTGGAGCAAGCAGGCAGCTTGGTTGCCTCAATGATGGAGGAAGCCAACTTCCTGCCTGCTGTGGCCGGCTCTGAGCTCCACTCAAAGCAACAAAGTTTTAACTATAGAAGATAAATAAACCCCAGATACCTGCTTTCAGCTGTCCATGGCCACAGAGCTGGAGCAAGCAGGAGGCTTCCCTCCCGCCCGCCCTGGCTCACTCTGAGTTCCTCTCAAGGCTACAAACTTTCAATTATAGAAGGTAAATAAATCCCCCCCCCCCAAAAAAAAAGAAAAAAAGGAGAGGTTGGGAGCTTCCGTCGCCGGGGGTGGGGTGGGAGGGGGGGCTTGGCCAGGCTGAAAGGTAACCCAGTGGGGACCCCCACACCTTAAAGAGGGTGTGGCCAGCCTGCAAACAGCCATCAGCCCCTCACCCAGGCTGGCAAGGCACCCCAGTGGGGACCCCCACCCTGAAGGGGGTGTGATCAGCTGCAAAGAGCCATCAGCCAGCCCCTCACCCAGGCTGGCCAGGCACCCCAGTGGGGACCCCCACCCTGAAGGGGGTGTGACCAGATGCAAACAGCCATCAGCCCCTCACCCAGGCTGGCCAGGCACTCAAGCGGGACCCCCACCCTGATCTGGGATACCCTTCAGGTCAAACCAGCCAGCCCCCACCTGTAACCAGGCCTCTATCCTATATAATAAAAGGGTAATATGCAAACTGATTCTAACAGCAGAAGGACTGGGAATGACTGGTTACTATGACACACACTGACCACCAGGGGGCAGACGCTCTATGCAGGAGCTGCCCCCTGGTGGTCAATGCGCTCCCATAGGGGGAGCTCTGCTCAGCCACAAGCCAGGCTGATAGCTGCCAGTACAGCACGGTGGTGGGAGCCTCTCCCACCTCCTCAGCAGTGCTAAGGATGTCCGACTACTGCTTAGGCCTTTTCCCCATTGGCAAGTAGACATCCCCTGAAGGCTCCCGGGCTGCCAGAGGGATGTCTGATTGGCAGTTTAGGCCTAATCCCTCAGAGAGCAGGCCTAAGCCAGCAGGTGGTCATCCCCCGAGGGTTCCCAGACTGTGAGAGGGCACAGGCTGGGCTGAAGGATCCCACCCACCCCCCCCCCCCCGAGTTCACAAATTTTTGTGCACTGGGCCTCTAGTCCTATATAATAAAATGCTAATATGCAAATTGACCAAACAGCAGAACTACCAGTCACTATGATGCTCACTGACCACCAAGGGGCAGACACTCAATGCAGGAGATGCCCCTTGGTGGTCAGCGCCTCCACAGGGGAAGTGCTGCTCAGCCAGAAGTCCTGAGTTGGGCACTAAGGATGTCCGACTGCCACCTTAGGCCCGCTTCCCACAGGGAGTTGGCCTATACCATCAGTCAGACTTCCCTTGATGGCTCCTGGACTGTGAGAGGGTGCAGGTCAGGCTGAGGGACACCCCCCTCCTGAGTGCACAAATTTCATGCACTGGGACTCTAGTTAGTATATAATGAAGGAATAGGAGCCAAGTGACTCTGCTTTTCTCTGATTGTTTCTGGACATACCTAACTGGACAATAATGGGCATTAACTATTGTAGAGATGTTCCCCACTCTGTATGGAAAGAAAATCCTTGAGAGGACAAGGAGAAAATTTAGAGACAATTCTACCGTTAGTTTTTAGAAAAGACAGTTTGGGATGATAATTCCCTTCAAATGACTCAAAGGATTTTATGTGGAGAATATTGATTCCTTTATTGTTTACTGAAACTAGAACAAAAGAAAAGGGGATTAAATTGTGACAGGTTTTCATTTGGATAAGAGGAATCATTTCCTGAGAATAATGGTTGCTAAAAGTTAAAATGATTATTCAGCATAGAGTCCTTTCAAAAACTTATATTTCAGAAGCTTCTATGTTAGATGTTGTTCTTAGGTAACTTTTAGTGTCCTTAAGAGACTATGAAATATTTTACAATTATTGTCATTGACACGATATGCAAATAGTTGTCTTGAAAAAAAAATTTATATATATATATATATATATATATATATATATAATATATATATACATGTATATATATATACATGTATATATATATAATATATATATACATTCCAGAGAGGAAGGGACGGGGGAGAAATATAGAAACATCAATGATGAGAATCATTGATCAGCTGCCTGCTGCATACTCTACACTGCTCTACACTGGGGATTGAGCCTGCAACCTGGGCATGTGCCCTGACTTGGAATCCAACTGTGACCTCCTGGTTCATAGGTCAATGCTCAACCACTGAGCCATGCCAGTCAGGCAAATTCTTAAACACATTGGATTTTAATTAATAAAAGATTCAACACCTATGACTTAATTGCTGGTAAAACCTATGTGCAAGGAAAATGCACTTATTTAATTTTAAATGAGCTGCCTTCCAGTAAGTTTCTTATTTCTAACATGTTGGATATTTTTGAAATGTTTAAGGAATTTTAAATTACTGAAAATATACTAGAAAACATTTAGGAATCATCCCTCTTATCTCTCAATTTTAAATAGGCTTGATTTGTAAAAGTATAATTAGATCAAATATGTATTCACAAATTACCCCAAAATATGATTCTGCAACTTTTGGAGGCTTTTTAAAGCAAAATCCTGTGTTACAGTTTGTCAGGTTCTCTCTCGTAGTTTCCAAGAATTTCTTGCTGTCATTTATGAGGCATCATTTTTGAGGTTTCAAGAAGTGTAACCAAGTCTGCTTTACTTTGTGTTTTCAAATCTGCATAGCATAGGTGATTCTATTATAAACATTATGCTTGAGTAAATGAGAAAGATTTTCCCTTTTCTTGCCTGAGTGAATGAAAAAGTATGCTTAAAGTATTTTTCTTTCAAGGAAAAATTAAGACAAGTTATTTCATTCATATTAAAGGTAAAGTGTGAGTTAAAATGTGTTTCTGAGTTACCTTTAAGTTTTGTATATGTGGTAACAATAGGTAACTTTTGTCTCTTTTAAAACTTTATCATTTCACTGCAGCAGTGCTTAGCATAGTTCATTTCCTTAAACTATAGGAATGTATATTAAGACTCTTTAACTTGAACTTGTTAAAATGGGAATTACTTATCTGAATAAAATGTATTGTGGTTGTCTACTGGGCTTTTATGCAAAAGTTCTACATTTGACTGTAGGAATTGCCATTACTTCTAAAAGAATGAAACAAAACAATCATTTTCCAGTATTTAAAATATGTATTACTTGATATGTTAAAATGCCTGATGATTCATCATTGAAAACAGATATGATTATGACTTTATTAGATAGTGTTATAAAATTTTCTGTGTTTTTCATAATGTGTTCACATTTTTTTATGTCTTCTCAATTAAAAATATGCAATAATTTAAATATAAGGCCTTTTAATAGCCTTTATACTCAACCTGTGATCATGGGCCAACAGCATCCGGGTGATTTTTAGAAACACAAAATTTCAGGCCACACTCCTGACCTATAGAATCATAATCTGTATTTTAAACAGACCTTAGGGTAATTATGTATGCTAATTCAAGTATGAGAAACACAGTTTAATAGAATATTATTGGCAGCATAAACCTTTACAAAATAATCGGATGGTGGAGTTATAGAATATAATACTTCTTTATCTTTGATTAAGATGTTTGATATCTAATCTACATAACATTATCAATTAATATTTATAGTGTTTTTTTAAAAAACCTCTTTAAACATATAGTTATCTAATCCTTTCATCTAGTAAAAAAATGTAGTCATTGAAGTGTTTTATAATTTTATAGCTGTCATCCACTGTAGCTCTGTCATCTAATCATTGAAGAGATTTTAATATTCATTTCTAATGTTCTTAAATTATTCATGATTATACTTAAAATGCTAACAAAATATACTCATTCATGGACAGTATGGACCATGCATTCAAATATTAATGTGTTCTTTATTTTATTTTAAAAGAAAGATCATTGTTAAGTCAAATCTTATTACTTTTTCTGTTTCGTTCTGTTTCTTTATTTTTATTTATTCCATGTTTTCTTTTTTTCGTTTTAGTTGTGTCTGGTAAGTTGACATTTTATTGGCCATCTTCTAATCATCGTGTCACTGTGACTGGAACTTCTCTTCCCCTTTCCATCCATACCCTTCCATGTCCTTCAACCAATCAGCCTCCATGTTTCACTTGTCATTGGCCACAAAGACAGACTGCACAGAATAAAGTCTGCAGGAAGTATGGGTAACTGACAAAGAGTAAAGGTAATGGGTTGCTAACTTTATGTTTTATTGAATGATGTGTGATCTGAGTCCTTATTTTTTTTTCTCTCATGAGTGATAAAATACGTGATAGTCTGTATTTTGGTTGAATTAATGTTTCAATTTATATCTCATAAGATAAACAAACCAAAATAGGTGCCCAGAAAACAATTTGGACTTTTTTCTTCAAAACATGTTTACATATTCATGTTTGTCTATCTGAGATTTTATAACAGTGTTCAATAATGGTAATTAAAAGTCCTATTGGTGAATAACCTTGCAGTTCAAGTTGTTTGCACTCATTTTCATATCTATGTGTCAGATTGACTACATTTTGTGCAAGAAATAACTATATGATGTGCCCAGAATTTATTAAAGTTTGCTTTGATAAACATTTCTTCTCATATAAATAGTTATTAGGTTCCTAAATACTGTCATGTTCAGTACATTGGGGAAGGTCCATTCACTCTTTAAAGGGATGCGGGAATGCCATTTTTGGAGAATTTTGTATGCATATGCAGTTATGTTAGAAAATAATTTTGACCCTAAAAATATCTCCTCTCTTTTCTTTCAGTTAAAAAGCTGCACAAATATTATAAAGGTGTCACTTCATATTGATACAGATAGATTGGATTGTTCAATAATGGCGATATAATAATAGGCTATTTGAAAAAAAAATAGCTTTCTCTATACAACTTTATATACAAAGATATAGATGATTAAAACAAATATAAAAAATAAAGGCAAAAGTACAGGATAAGAATGGAGTTGCATATTTATATATTATGTGTTATGTAATCTACATTATATAATATTATTGATAGAATAACAATAACACCTAACCAGGTTAAAAAGATTTAACAAAATGTAAAGCTCTCTACCATATATCTGAGAAGTAGATAAAATCTTAGTCTATAAATAGTTCTTAGCAATAAAAAGATAAGCGTAGAACACAGTCTACAACAAATAGGATCTCAACAACAAGGTAATATGAAAATAAGTGCTTAATGAAATTGACATAAAAATGCTAAATAAGTGGAGATCCCAAGTTCAGTTTG
This sequence comes from Myotis nattereri, assembly GCF_964212035.1. Classification (NCBI taxonomy): domain Eukaryota; kingdom Metazoa; phylum Chordata; class Mammalia; order Chiroptera; family Vespertilionidae; genus Myotis; species Myotis nattereri. The sequence goes on from NC_138077.1 coordinate 97,429,259, forward strand.
GCTGAGATGTTAATGCTCGGTGTTTGTGAGCTTTCCAAGGAAAGTGCCCTATTAGAGAAAGTGTGAGTTGAAATAATTTTGAATATAATTGAGAAGCTGTTAATCTTACCACTATTTTTAATAGTGAAAATTGAAAACAATCCAAATTTAAAACTAAAGGATTGGTTAAATAATTTAAGGTAACTTGTATATCGATTATTAAAGAGTCATTAAAATGATATTGCATTTGAATACAGTATGGTCCAGTTTGCATGGTTGAATTATAGGTTGCTTTTCTTCTTTTCTTTGCTTGTCTAATTTTCTAAATTTTCAACACTGACCATATGTAATATTAGTACCATGATTATTTATATTTAATTATAGCAAGTTTAAATGTTATAGCCTTGAAAAATATTTTAACATTTTATTATAAACATCAAGTAGATGCATATTATGAACGGCCTTCTCAATCTAAATGGATAGGTGATTAAGATGGATTGATAGGTGTATTTAATTCATTTATATTGTTTTTAAATGAATTAGAGATATATTTACATCTGCTGTTTACCATACAGGGGTGGGTAAAAGTAGGTTTATAGTTGAATGGAAAATAATACAATAATTAATACATAATAATATAAGATTAAACTGTGTTTCATGTACTAACTGTATTCCTATTCTTGCCAACCCCTGTACATTTTTTGTTATATTTCTAAGACATATCTTGTGGCTGATGTCACTGTTCATGTTGGCTCAACAATATACCTTTAAATGTAGTAAATTCATTTCCAGTCGAATATCCTGTGTGGAAGGATTGCTGCAGGAAAATGTAGTTAGCATAAGGGTTTGCACCCCTTGTTCCCAAGTAGGTCTTTGAGGTTGGAGGAGAGCTGGCATTTTATGAAAGAAACGTGGATTCTGGCACACATTATTAGACATGCTTCTGAAAATAGGAAAAGACCACCCGAAGTTTTTACTTGTCTAAATGGTTAAAATATTTATACTTTCCTACCCAAATTCCCTGCATATTGGAAAGTTATATTCTCCCATTCACTTAATTAATAATTTGGTGTTTCTTATTGAAACAAATTAAAGTCTCTTCTGGCTTTGGTTTATTATCCAGTCAGTCCTTTCAGTTTTTCCTCTGATATCTACATCAATTAATCACTCCAACCCTTAAGGAAGGAATCCAGTGCTCCTGTATGAATGATGTATATGGAGGAAAATCCTCAAGCAATGATGTCCATGCTTATTATACCTGGATAATGATAGTGTTTGCTAAATTCATGAGTAAACCATTCAATTACAATCAGAGTTTTTTTAAAAAAATTATAAGCTAGAACTTTAGCGTTACCAAATTGAACCTAAACTGTATCTCCTAACTTTGTATTTTCTTCCCTATAAGTTACAAAACCTTTGAAGGCATTTGGCCTGATTTTTTGGCTCTCCTATAATTTTCTAGTCAAATGGTATAATTTCTACTAAACCTCAATTAAAAATAAAAAGGGAGTATAGAAGAAGTTAGGAGATGTAATTGCTTTCTTCAGTTTTGCCATCATGTTATCTTCAGTTTAGTTCTTTTACATATTTCCTTTTCTGAAGAGTTATTTCAATTAATATATATATATATATATATATATATATATATATATATATAAAATGTGTGTGTGTGTGTATATATATATATATATAATGTATACATGAAATATATTATAAAAATTTTTGTGTGTGTATCTTAGATTAATTGACCAGAAATATTCAGCTAGAGAAAAATACCCTTTCAAATCTTCATCTTCATTAACAAATAATGTTCTTGTGGAGGCAAATTCAGAGTAGAAATAATCTGAATATCATTTTTATAGAGGTAACCTAAGTGATTGACATAAGTAACTAAAAGGACTTTTAAGGAAAATGTTAGAAACAATGAAACAGTCTTAAAAAGTGGATTAGGAGAACCCTACCCTATATAAACTGTCAAATGCCTGGCTTGAAACATTCCCTTCAATTTGAAATGAGAGGATAGGAGAATAATTAGGTGTTTCAGACAGTTGATAAGAAATGAATGTGAAAAGTGTAAACAGAAGGTAGAAAGACTTACATTCAGTGCACATTTTTCCAAGCATAGAGCACAGCCCAAACAAGCATTTTTTCTCCCCCCAGGAGTGACTCCATCAGCACACCTAATGTTTTCAGCTGCCATTGGTCTTGATGTAACTGAGACAATTTTCTGACAGTCTATTTACTGCTGAATGAAGTGGCCATTTAAGTCTGTATAAATCAAACAGTTTGGACAAAGCTGGCAGTATTTATAGTGTCAAGATGAGCAGATGTTTCAAATTTGCCCTAATTTCCATATATATTCTGTTTGAACATGCCCTTGCCTATGTAAATGAAGGAGGCATTGGACTCTACTATTGCTTTAAATGCATTTCTATTCAAGTAATTGGACTAAGGATTTTAAAGGGTTATAATTTGCATGGTAGCATTTCAGGAGCTTTTGAGTTAATGTAATCTTAGGACCTGCCTACATCAGGAGGTTCTTGTGTGTATGATTATAGCCCGTTCACATTTAAGCAACTCTAAATGAGGAAAGATAGTTATTCAATCAAATTTCAGGATTACTTAGAATTAATGTAAGGGGTCAAATTGTAGTTCAAGAACTCTCTTTAATTTAGAGGTTAACCTTAGAAGGTCAGGTAATAAAAATAAGAAAACACCAATACCTCTTCACAAAAAACCCTATTCCATTCTATAAATATACTACAATTAAGCATCAATTGAATTAAGGATGAAAATTCGCACATTATGGACTACCGTACTTAACAAGTTGTATAAGATAACGACAGCAGTTGGGATATCAGCAGATTTCTCAATTAAGACAATAACTACATGCTTTTAATTCAGTGTGATTTCTTTCATCTCCTTTAGAACCTCCACATTTCGTTGTGAAGCCCCGTGACCAGGTTGTGGCCTTGGGGCGAACTGTAACTTTTCAGTGTGAAGCAACCGGAAATCCTCAACCAGCTATTTTTTGGAGGAGAGAGGGGAGTCAGGTATGGTTTTGGTCTATTATTTCAATCAGCAAAAATAGGAGCCAGGCGTATATATGTGTAAATATGTGTGTGTATTTATATGTATAATATATTATTTAGTCATATAGCTGTCACTGTAAAAAATTGTGAATTCTCAGTGTCATAGAGATTTTTGCATTGAGAGAGAAGACAACATTTTCTTCATTGTTTTAATTCTCTAAGCAATTTTCCTCCCTGATACACAGGGTGGTATATGGAATAGTAATTGTTTTATTATATAAAATTACTTTTATTTCCAATTCAGCAACATTAAAAAATGTTCTTCTCAACATAATTAGTTATAATTTATATTATGCAAATATCTATAATTATATGTGAAATTATACTTATACACATTTAAAACAGAGGTGACAATTATTTAGTGCAATACCTATAAAAGCATCAGCAATTAGAAGTGTCTTGTTCACTTATTTTATGGATCCATTAAAATTTTATCAGACAATATGGAATTTTCTTTAACATAGATATCATGCTAAATACAGCTCAGTATATTCTAATTCTTTTAAAATGATCCTATGTGATCAGCATTTACTATCAAATCATACTATCTAAACATTTCATAAACCATAATTTTCTATATACCCTGAAACTATGATATAGAGATGTATGCCCTTACAGAATCTAAGTTAACTGTTAGACTTCAGCTTAATGAAAAGGAAATTTTGAAATAATTTCACTTTTAAAATAATAGGAAACTTTAAAATAAAATGGTTTTTAAAATGGAAGTCTTTTATTCTTATCTCTTAATAACTTGCCTTCTTCAATAAAGGGAATTTTTTCTCTTTTGTTTCTGATACTTGTAAAAGAAGGGTTATCATTAATTTTTAATGCATATATATACTCCTAACCTCTTTCATTGTTTCCTTAAATCACACATGGGTGTGTTGTTTCATGGTCTTGCTTATACTGTGCTAATAAATATCATATAAATAGTTTCCTCACTGTAATCAGTAATCTTCTGTAGGCAGTAACATCAAGTTTACCATTGTCCTTTGGTAAGCAAATATTAACTTGATTATGGTAAGTAGGACATCATTCGAGTTCTAGTAACTTGGTTGATTCTAACATATTCCATTAGGCCTCAAAAGACTAAATTTGCTGACAGACAAGAAAAAACAAAATATTTTAGTAGAACAGAAAGAACTGGAAGTATATTATATAAGAAAATTTGTGTAGCAATATTAGTAAATCCACTAGTTCCTTCTAGAACTTCCACTAGAAGTTCTTAATAAAGTAACATTTAAGCAATTCATTTAATTATGTAAATAAATTATTCCTTAAGATATTTAAACTTTACATCAAATTTCAAAATAATTTTAATTTGGTTTTGTTTTGTTTAATGATACAATTTACTATCTTATTGATTTTTTGAGAGAGGAAGGGGGAGGGAGGAAGAAAGAGAAACAATAATGTGAGTGAAACATTAATTGGCTGCCTCACATATTCCCCCTACTGGGGACTGAATCTGCAGCTCAGGCCTGTGCCCTGACTTGGAATCGAACTGACAACCCTTTGGTGTATGGGATGACACCCAACCAACTGAGCCACACCAGCCAGGGCGATGTAACTTACTTTTAAGAAATTTTTTTGTTATTGGAGATATATCATCGAATAGTAGTTAAGTCTCTATGAATTTATGTATATTAAAAGGCAACTGAACTTTGAAAAAGGAGTAACTTCCTTTTGTTAGAAGAAATGTTGCTATATTTTACTTCATGAGAAAAACAATAACATGATATGTTATTTTGCCTAAAATAGACACTCCCTCTGACAAACATTATGTTTCAATTCATAGTAGAAATTTGTACCATAAAGATAACACCACATTTTGTCTCTATTTCGTGTTTATGATAACTTTGCAGAAATAAAGTACCATTATGAATTCTTACACTCATTATGTGTCACCACTTAGCAAGATAAAAAAGAAATTATTAACAATTTTATAGAGGCTACTGAACTTTTATAATGGAAGGCTAGCAAAGATATTGTTATAGTGCTAACATAATGTTCTTGAACTTTACTTGTCAGAATATGCTTAAATTTTCATTTTGTTTATATAATAAAAAACTGTGTTTATAATCCTAATAGCCATATATATATATGAAATAGCTTTTGATTCTGCCTTGGTTGAGTATGTAAAACTTTTTACTCTAATGATACCTAATATCTTCTTATATCTAGTATTGTTGGAAACTGATAATTATAAAAGCATATATCAATATTTAGAATTTTTAATAATCCTTTCTAAGGTTAGATCATTAAACTTCATGTATTTGTGTGTTTATGTATGTGCACATCTATATGTGTGAGCATGTGATAAAAGAATATTTAGCTTACTTGCGTATATATATGTATGTGGTGTGTGTGTTTGTGTATGTTTATATATCTATAAATATACATATATGCATATATATATGCGCGCACATTATTGGAACCCAGCAATTAACTTATGGCTATTCTTCCCCCCGCCTCAAAATTCTGGGCTCTAGAATCTGCTGTTTTCCTATCAGCCGCCACAGTCGTCCAGCCGTTTTTCCGTCTCCCAGACTGGCGATCTCACTGTTACTAATGTCCAGCGGTCTGATGTCGGTTATTATATCTGCCAGACCTTAAATGTTGCCGGAAGTATCATCACAAAAGCATATTTGGAAGTTACCGATGGTAAAGTAGAGCATTTTATTTCAAAATGTCCAAGTTTTGCTTAGGGTCTATTGGGAGTGCCAGTAAAAGTATTTATTTTCAATTTTGTATCCTTACAGCAATGTTGGTGTAGAGCTAAAGAGGATATTAATACAATGATTAAGTCTAAAATTATCCTTAATGTAAATTTCTAGCATTGTCAGATTCATAAAAGCATGGCAGTTATGCACAGAAAATATTGTACTGAATAGCTTTACATAGGAATGTTGCCAAGTTTTGGGAAAAATATATATTTTTAAAAATCTCCTTTAATCCATCCTTTCTCTTTCCTCCAAGTTAAAGAGATAAGTGAATTATTGAAAAATTCAACTCACAACTCATGATAATGAATATTTTCTCTTAAATGATGTGATTTTTGTCCTGTTTATTAACTTCCCTAAACATGATCAATTAATGGAAAATACATTATAATGACACAGTGATGGAAATAATCTCCAAACTATTAGGTGGGTAATCCTATATAATAAAAGACTGTCCTTTCCCCACTGAATCACAGTGGGGTCTTAATCATCATGCAAATGAACATCAATGTGTGGCCTACTTCTATTCTCTCTATTCTGTTCCATTCATCACTTTATGCCAGTATATATATGGCATAAACGTAGCTTTATAGTATGTTTACAAACTGGTAGTGGAAGTCTCCAGCTTAGTTTTCTTGTTTTTGATTTGGCTATTAGAGGTCCTCTGCATTTCCCCGTAAGCTTTAAAAACAACTTTTGAATTTCTCTCCATATAAACACACATATCACAAACAAACAAAGAAATCTGAGTTTTAAATAATTTTCATCCCACTTAAATTATGGAACAACTTAAGGGAAATTAACATTTTAATAATCTGAGTCTTTTAAATTAGAGGAATGGCATATTCCATTTATATCTCTCAATTTATTTAGATCTTTAAATCTCTCAACAGTGTTTTATATTTTAGGATGGACATCTTGCACATATTTTGATACATTTATACCTATGATGTTTTATGACTTTTTATGTGATTGCAGATATAGATATTAAATTTCATTGTGCTATTGTTTAAAGTAAGATGTACAGTTTACTTTGTATATTAATTCTGTATCCAGCAACTTTACTAAATCCACTCATTATTTCTAATTGTTTATAGGTAGATTATTTTGAAATGCCTATGAACAAAATGTGTCAACTATTAAGAAAATCAATTTTACTTTTTTCCAATATTTATATATTTTATACCTTTTATTTATTTTACTTGTGCATGGTGTGTGACCACCAATATAATTAGTAGAATTGGTGATAGTAGATATATTCTTTTAATCCTAACCTCAAGGGAAAACTATTTACTATTTTGTCAATAAGTAGTTAGGATTTTATAGATATCCTTCTGAAATTGAAAAAGATTCCGAAATAATTTTAATACCTTAATTTTATTATTTTGTTTCCCAGTACACTCAGGATAAAGTTTATATTCCTTAATATGTTTTACAATTCATGATCTCACCTTTGCAGGCTTATCTGTGGATACTGTGTTGCTCACATGCCCCAGTTTTATTGTGTTTGCTGTGTTTTTCTTTTGTTTTAACACTTATGTGCATGCTGTTTCTACTGACTTGAAATTTCAGCTCCTTCAAAAAGCATTTCTTAGCTCCTCAAGTATGGGTATGATGTCCTCTGCCCTGCTATCATCTATCTATCTATCTATCTATCTATCTATCTATCTATCATCTATCTATCATCTATCGCATTCTGTACTTTCCCTACTTATTTTCCTGAAATCTTCATTAGACAATAAGTTCCTTGAGAGCAGGGCCCATGTCTACCCAATTAAGTTAAATATATTCCCAGTAACCTCCAAAGTCTGACACATGATAGAGATTGAGTAGATATTTTTTTCATGAATGGAAGAAGCAAAGAAGAAAGAAAGAAATACCTACTATTGGTTACATCAGATTCAAAATTAGGTTTGTGTCAGTTAAAAGACTGAACTCCTACCACTGTCTATGACACATATAATATACTAGTGACGCGGTGCACGGATTCGTGCACATTGAAAGGAAATTAATTAGAAAGTGGCCGGCTGGAAGGACTGCAAGAGAAGCGCTGAACATGCCCTGGGGCCAACCTCCGGTGGTCCCTCCCAGGCTTCTGAGCAGCGAACAGGGTCCCTCTGGCAGGTGGGGTCCCTCAGCCTGGCCTGCGGGGATCGGGCGAAACCGGCTCTCCAACATCCCCTGCCGTGTCCTGGAATGTGAGAGGGCACGCTGCAAACCTCAGTTATAGACGGGTAGCTGAGGCCAGAAGAGAGAGATTCCTGAGGTCATACACCACACCTGCAGTGCCAGCACCCTGACCAGAGCCACCTCTCTCTAGCCCAGCTTCCTGTCTAAGGCTGGGGGTGTTGCAGGAGGAAGTGGCAGCCGGTGAAATATTAGGGTGGGACCCATGGCCACGGCCAGACGCTGCACATCCTGCGCCCACAGGCCCCCAAGGCTAATGTCCCAGGTGAGAGAACTGAGGCTCAGGGACCAACCTTCCAGCTTAAACGGTGGAACTGGGATTAAAACCAGGTCCATGCAGCTCGCCGCTCCTGGGGCCGGAGGCCTCGCGGCTCCGCTGATCCCAGTGCTGGGGGGCCTCGCGGCTCCACTGATCCCGGTGCTGGGAGGCCTCGCGGCTCCGCTGATCCCGGTGCCCCGAGGCCTCACGCCTCTGCTGATCCCGGTGCTGGGAGGCCTCGCGGCTCCGCTAATCCCGGTGCTGGGAGGCCTCGCGGCTCCGCTGATCCCGGTGCTGGGAGGCCTCGCGGCTCCACTGATCCCGGTGCCGGGGGGCCTCTCAGCTCCGCTGATCCCAGTGCCAGGGGGCCTCGCAGCTCCACTGATCCCGGTGCTGGGAGGCCTCGCGGCTCCACTGATCCCGGTGCCGGGGGGCCTCGCGGCTCCGCTGATCCCAGTGCCCGGGGGCCTCGCGGCTCCACTGATCCCGGTGCCGGGAGGCCTCGCGGCTCAGCTGATCCCAGTGCCGGGAAGTCTCCCGGCTCTGCTTGATACCGGGGCGGTGAGGCCTCGCTGCTCAGCTGCTCCTGGGGCCGGGAGGTCTCGCGGCTCTGCTTGATACCGGGGCTGGGAGGCCTTGTGGCTCCACTGATCCCGGTGCTAGGAGGCCTCACTGCTCCACTGATCCCAGTGCCAGGAGGCCTCACACCTCTGCTGATCCCAGGTTCAGGAAGCCTCATAGCTCCGCTGATCCCGGTGCCGGGAGGCATATTACCCTTTTACTATATAGGATAGAGGCCTGGTGCATGGGTGGGGGCCGGCTGGTTTGCCCTGAAGGGTATCCTGGATCAGGGTGGGGTTCCCCACTGGGGTGCCTGGCCAGCCTGGGTGAGGGGATGATGGCTGTTTGCAGCTGGTCACACCCCCTTCAGGGTGGGGGTCTCCACTGGGGTGCCTGGCCAGTCTGGGTTAGGGGCTGAGGGCCGTTTTCAGGCTGGTGGGCTACTGAAGTTCCCAACCGCTCCTTTTTTTCTTTTTTTTAATTCTGGGATTTATTTACCTTCTATGGCTGTCACTGGAACTGAGAGCTGGCTTTAGCTCTGAGGCTCAGCTCGAGCTCTGAGACCTTGGCTGCTGAAAGCAGCTATCTGGGTTTGTTTGGGTTCTATAATTGAAACACTGTTTCACCTCCAGCTCCGAGGCCAGCCGGCTGAATGTAGGTTTCTGGGTTTTGTTTAGTTTCTATAATTGTAACATTGTTTCTTAGAGTGCAAGCTCAGAGGCTGGCAGCGGCAGGCGGGGAACCTTGGCTTCCTCCATCACTGGAGCAAGCAAGTCGCATGTTTGCTTCAGCTGCCTGGCTGCCGGCCGCCATCTTGGTTGGCAGTTAATTTGCATATCTCGCTGATTAGCCAATCGGAAAGGTAGCGAAGTTATGGTTAATTAACATGTTTCTCAATTATTAGATAGGATAGCCTTTTATATATATAGATGTACTGGCTCAGATAAGTTAGAATAACCTGAAAAGTTTTTTTTTTTAATTTCTTACATTAATTACAGATATTAAATGATGATTTGAAGACCGTGCAATGAATTTGGCAATAATCAATATAATCAGTATGCAGGAAAAAATAGAACATAGAATTGCACGTACATTTATAATTTCAACTCTATAAAGAACTTGCATATACAGGTATACATGAAAAAAGGCCAAAGAAAATTATGGTAACATAGTTTTAAGTATCTCTCATTAGTCTCATAATTAATAATTTGAAAGCAAAGCTTCCTAGGTGCCATCTGGTGTGGCAATATCATGAATTCTTATATTAGTGAAAATAGATCAGAGATAGCAACTTTTGCTAAACTAAAGCAAAACCAAAAACTCTAAATTTGTGGATTTGTGATTTATCCCTAGTAAGAATTCATTCCTACCACTCTTGTTTCATCTTACAATCTCTGGAAAGATATAAGGTGATTTTGTGTTTGCCATAGTGATACTGTATTTTTAGTTTCGTTTTCTTTATTTTTGAGTTCATTGATTTTGTACAAACAACTTACAACTATGGACTCATTCTTCATAGGTAAGCTATAATTATCTTGAGTGCTGGCAATATCAGTATTTATACTTTACCAAGTCAAGTCAAGAGCATAGGCTAGTAGACAGAATAATTTCTGAATACAATTTGACTTTTGCTTTTTGAATTTCTTTATTTACTGTTTGCAAAACACAAAAGCAATGGCAGAGTAAAACATAAGGTGCAGAAAATGGAGTAGCCGCTGCCCTTGAACTGTTGCTTTCTCTGAACTTGTGTCCTACCACAACTAGCATTTGACTCAGGAAAATAGAAATTCCTATCACCAATTTAATTGTAATATTTCTTATTTTTATTACTAGAATATAAGAAAATATAGTAGGTATTAAATTATGCAAGTAATTTAAAATCATTTGCATTTAACACTCAAAGGATATTAATATACAGTGGAAAGTGGGTTAACTTTAATTTTTAAAAAGTGAGATTTGCCAGTTAATATTTGATTTGGACAAATCACTTGAACTTTCAAAGTTTTAGTTCCCCAATTCCTAAATGGCATAATTTCTTTACAGCCTAAGTTATGGATTTGTGAGATATTTTTGCAAACTGATAGCAACTGTGACATACTAGAACTGATATTTTTTTAGTGTATAAATGTGAACTTTTCATATTTAAACCAGTCAGTGTTTGCTTGTTATTTTGTATTATTTTCCACTTAAAATATTTTATAGATATATTTGTATGTATTGACATTGTCTTCATGATCATTATTTTTGAGGTGAGAAAATACTAATCCAGTGATATGCCCTCATTTTTTAGGGTCTTTAAATTTTTCATTGAATGTGGGGAAAAGACAGGAAAACTTTTATAAACTCTGCTGTGACGGTTACACCACCTGTCACACTGCTTATGCCACCACTGTTGTCGCTCTGCTGATAATAAAAAGGTGCAGTCATTCAGTGCTTCCTTTGTGCTGTACACTAGGCTAAGGGCTTCTCACATATCAACAAGTTCAAATGTGACACTGTCTCATTTTACAGATGAGGAAAAGGAGGGCGAGGAAAGGTATGCCCACATCATACAGATAACAAGCAACAGAACTGAGACTTAACACAACATTTTGCACTGTCCAAATGGTAGCCACTTGCCATGTGAGGCTGTTTAACTTGGAATTTAAATTGCTTAAAATGAAATAAAATTACACACCCAGGTCTTCAACTACACTAAGCCATACTCAGGTACTCAGTAGCCATTTGAACTCTTGCTTTTGTATTGGGTAGCATAGATAAGGCATTTTTTCATGTTACAGAACTTCATCTTCTAACTCCAAAGTCTATGTACTTCCTCACTTTGTTAAAAGTTATTTCTGTTCTTTTAAACTTTCTATTGTATCAACATGATAATTCATTCTAATAATCTTAATGTAAAAATATTAGAACCATAATTTGAGGTTTATCTCATGAATCCTAAAGTTAGTTTAGATTCATAAATGGACTGCCCTCTTTCTTTGAGTATATTTAAACATTTCATCAGTATTTTATTCTAATCTGTGACACCACCAAAATGTTTCATTTTTTTTCTATCAAAAATGTGAAATTGCTTAATTGAATACATTTAGCTCTGATTTGCATATTCTTTTTTTTACAGACAAGTTTAGTGGTAATGACAATTCATATATGGCTAGCTTTCTGCAATTAGCAAAGCACTTTCACATCTACTAGTCCATTTAAATCTTCATAGCTATCCTCTGAGATGGTTAGAACAAGTATTATTATTCTCAAATATTATTATACTAGAGGTCTGGTGCATGAAATTCGTGCATGGGGGGAGGTCCCTCAGCCTGGCCTGCACCCTCTCCAATCTGGGACCCCTCGGGGGAATGTCCAACTGCCTGTTTAGTCCTGATGCCACAAGGCCCAATCCCTCTCACAATCTGGGACTGCTGGCTCCTAACTGCTCACCTGTCTGCCTGTTTGATTGCCCCTAACTACTCTGCCTGCCTGCCTGATTTCCCCTAACTGCTCTCCCCTAACTGTCTCTGCCTTGGCCCCCACCACCGTGGCTTTTTCCAGAAGGATGACTGGAAGATGTCTGGTTCACCTGGTCTAATTAGCATATTACTCTTTTATTAGTATAGATTAGTCACTCAGACAGCCATAACAAAATATCATAAATTTATGTGGCTTAAACAACAGACACGTGTTTTTCTCACAGTTCTGGAGGCTGGAATATGGGGTGAAGGTACCAGCATGGCATCATCACATACACCAGAAAGTGGTAAATCAATTGCCAGTCAGGGCACATGCCCAGGTTGCAGATTCAATACCCAGTCCAGTGAGTGCAGGAAACAACAGAACAATGTTTCTCTCTCTCTCCCTTCGTCTCTCTGAGATCAATTAAAATGAATGATAAGTAAATAATGTTCTCTAAGTATAGTTTTAACAGGAAAGACATTAGTGATCTATGAAGTGAAAAACTCTTAATAACACATAGATACAAGATGACCCCACTTTAAAAAAAAATTATTGATTTCAGAGGAAGGAAGAAGGAGATATAGATAGAAATATCAATGATGAGAATCATTGATCAGTTGCCTCCTGAGCGCCCCTACTGAGGATCAAGCCCGAAATTTGACCAGGAATCATATCATGACCTCCTGGTTCATAGATTGATGCTCAACCACTGAGCCCCACCAGCCGGGCCCCATTTTTATCAATACCAGGCACATGAGGTATTGGCAAGATCTCACTCCTAGACAAAAGTCTGAAGTTGCCCAAACTCCTTTGCAGCTAGGTTTCTGGATATGAATTCCTTTCTGCCGACTGGATGAGCTTGCACAATATTTGGAGGCAGAAGTGGGGCAGAGGCATCTTCCCGCAGTTTGGGCTGTTTGCTGCAGGTGATCATGTTTGCAGCGATGTGGAGGTTTTCTGCAGCACAATCCAGGCTGTGCGCAAACAGTTGTGGCAGAGGCAGTGCCCAGTGACCTGTTTTGTGGGAGCTGGAGGGCACTTGCAGGGGCAGCAGTTTCCTGATCCCTGGGTCACAGCTGTGCCAGAGTGTTCTGGAATTCAGTTGTGGCTGAGGGAGCAGCTCCTCCTGCTGGGCAGGGAGTCTTTCCTGGAGGCCCAGCCTAATACCCACTCCTCCAGCTTTCCGATGATTTCCCAAGCGTCGATTCCCTGTGCTAAATCCTTTTCTGCCTAAAAGAGCAAAGATATAAAAGCATTTTGGATCCTCTACTTTCAACAAAAACAATGCTGCACATGGTCAGGTCTGAGAAGTGGGTGAGGTGTTGCGGAAGGCTCCCTTCTTTGAGTCTGAGCTTCCTCTTCTGTGGAACCGAGACCAAAGATTATCTGTTCATACTTACTGAAGACCTTGGCAGCTGTGTTTCCCAATGATGGCCACAGCATTTCCTATCCCTCCTGTAACCTTGCTACTTTCTGCTACGGTCCTCTCTCTCGAAGTGGGGCTGACCTCTGAATTCCAAGGCCAAGGCCCGAAAAGGCAGGGGGCCGCAGCCCCGCCCACCCCACCAGGATTTCCAGCTCCGCCCCGCCCACAACACAAGGGCTCTATCTGGCACAGGGCCTTGCCCTACCGGCTTGCTTCCCTTCACGTCTGCGGCCCAGTGCCTCGCTGCACATTATGACCCACCTGCTGGTGCTGCTGGGCCCAGCAGGCGGGGTAAGAACCCATGTAGGTCCTCGCACCTCCTGGCTCCTGTGTGCTGCTGCCCCCTGCGCCTCAGGGCCCCTATTCCTGCGCTGTTCCGACCAGGCCAGACGCCCAGGTGCTGTGCATGGCCCGCGGGGACTGCTGTGGCCACCAGGAAAGCCTCCCCACCCCACCCCCAACTCCAGCACCCTGATCCCAGGTCCACTTCTGCCAAAGGAGGGCTTGGCCTGAGCAGCTGCTTGAGAATGAGGCTGAGCAACTCCAAGGTCCCCAGACTCCAAATTTCTGCCAGCCAAGGTGGTTGGCTGGCTGGCCCTGCCAGCTTCAGGGTGTTGGGGCAGTCCGGCCCGGATCAAGCCAGTTCACTGGCCACAGTGGGTGTCATAGCAACCGGTCGTTAGGTCGTTATGGTCGTGATGGCATTATGGTCTCTGGCTTTATATTTACAGATTTAAAACAAACAAACAAACAAAAAACATGGAGGCTTTGAGAATTTTAGGAACTTGCCCAAAGGCATATGACAGATGGTAGAAGAGATAATGGACCCTACTCCTCTTTTCTTCCTTTATTTTTGTAAACTGCCCAATGCAAACCAGGAAAAAATAAATGACACAGAAATAGCATCATTAAACTGCATTGGGATGAGGTAAGGGGGTGTGGATGCTAAATATGCAGATATCAAAGAACTGTAAAGATATGGAATATTGACTTATTCATTGGATTGTTTCTAAATTTAACAAGACTACCAAACATAAACCACTCCATAACTGATTAATTCTAATCAGTTATAAAGAAGTGCTCTGTTACAAATTTAATTAATGCCTGGAAATAATATTCACGTATTCTTATAATCAATAGAACACATTTGACAGAATCTTATAAAAATCCAAATGCAATAAAACACATTCATTCTTTTTTCATACTTATCAGGAGGGGCCTCTGCTTTGACTTTAGCCAATCCCAACAGATAAAGTAGAAAAGATTAAATAATTCTAAGCAGAGGCATTATTGGCTTATATTTTTCATCCCTGGACTATCTGAAACACTCCTGCCAAGTTTTAAACTCCAGCTTCTAATCCACCACCACTGGCAATAACAAATTTCACACTAGCAACCTAAGAGGAAAGGGGACTGGAAGGATGGAGTAAAAATGCACAGTTGCTGGCTTCACTCCTTTGATTTCTTGTTTTTCTCAGTTTGAATGCACAAAACTAATCATCATTGCATGATAAATGAAGAACAAACTGAAGTATGACCCCAGCTTGTGAAAATCTTTGGTTCAGAAAACTTGGAACATGACACATCCAGCTTTACAAATTGTTGCATCCAAAATATAGTTCTTCTGGAAACCAGTTTCCATTAATCAGGCAATTTTGTAAAATTGTCTTCTGTATATTTGTAACTTTTACAGTTTTTAAACTAATATTTAGAATTTTAAAGCTTAATAAGGACAAATTTTATTAAACAATTTTTAATTCTTTGTTTAAAAATATCTATTCCATTTCACCTAAATTGCCTAGGTCAGGGGAAAACTATTGTAATAATAGAATTGGCAAAACTGTTTTCCCATTCTTATAATCTCAATATGGAAATTTGATATTGCCTAGGACAGAACATCAGCTTGAGTTATGTTTTTGGATTAGCCTACCAACAATATAGTTGGGAAGTTTTCTAGTTTCTCTGATTTCATTAGGACTGGGAAATTTTTACCCACATGTTATTTTAATAGAAAAAATTCCAAGATGAAGGAAGCTCAACCGTATTGATTTATAAATTATGAAAAACCAAACACCTTTTTGAATCCAAAACTGTCAAATATGCTGGTATGATACAAGCATTTTTTCTGTGTGACACAAAACAATGATCAAATATCAAGTTGGCTTTGGTTCATTTATGAAAATTTCTCTCATAAGTTTTCTTTTGGGTGAATGTTTTGTTATTGTTATCTTTATTTTTTACATATTTTAAATTTTTAAAAGTACAGCATTCCACTTCTCGCCACTGTACATCTACTTCACTACCCACAATCCTTATTTAATCCCTGAACTCTTAAGTTAAGTAGGACCCTTAACAATGTGGCAAGCTCAGTCAGTTGGTCATTTGAAAGGAATACATTTTATCACATTTTAATATTCGGAATCAGTGCATCATATAAATGCATTCTGAATAATGCATGTCTCCTACTTTAATTACTTGTTTAATTACTTGTTTCAAAGCCTAGAGCAACTGCTGTTGCTTCCATGGTTAGAAAATTGCTTCCAGTTGCAGAAATATATTTCCTGTTGTTTCTTCCGGCAGTGATTGCAGACCGACCGCCCCCAGTCATTCGACAAGGTCCTGTGAATCAGACAGTAGCAGTGGATGGTACCTTAGTGCTCAGCTGTGTGGCCACAGGCAGTCCAGTGCCCACAATTCTGTGGAGAAAGGATGGGGTTCTTGTTTCAACCCAAGATTCTCGAATTAAACAGCTCGAGACTGGAGTTCTGCAGATCCGATATGCAAAGGTAACTTGAAATGACACCCTGGGTTTCCCATTTTGTTTCACTTTGCTTTTGCCTCCAGCAACTAGTGTTGAAGTCTCAAGTTTTAGAGTTAATGAAATGCCAAATAACTGTATTAATATACGTTAAATTAGATGCTTTATTCTTTCAGACATTCCACTGTGTGTATTTAAGATGATTGGACTCATAATTTAGCCCATGGCAAGTAATTTAAGGTTTTAGAAGGAGGAGAAAAAATATTTTTGAGACCAATTGAGGAAAATAGATGAGAATTTGTGGGAGAAAAATACTCTCTAAGTCATGGTATGAAGCAGTCATTCATTCCATAAAGCATTTTTTTTAAAATATATTTTATTTATTTTTTATAGAGAGGAAGGGATAGAGAGAGAGAGAGAGGGATAGAGAGTTAGAAACATCGATGGGAGAGAAACATCAATCAGCTGCCTCCTGCACACCTCCTATGGGGATGTGCCTGCAACCAAGGTACATGCCCTTGGCTGGAATTGAACCCGGAACCTTTCAGTCCACAGGCCGACGCTCTATCCACTGAGCCAAACCCGCTAGGGCATAAAGCATATTTTCAAAGATACTTTCCAGTACCAGTTTACATGCAACGTACTTGAACAGTTCTCCTGTTGTGAGTATTTGGTTCGGCATTTTGCAATTACAGAATGCTATATATGCAAACAGAAACAATGTGTACATTTACATCAGAATGCTAAGTGGTGAAAAGCCCACAGGCTTGTGGGAACAATTTAAGGACTTACTTTCCCATGGCAGTACATCCATACCTGTTCTTTCAGGGCTGTGTTGTTTTGATTTTTCTTTTAGGTCAAGTTCAGACAAGCTCATGAGGCATATGAAAGATTAGCCTAGTCAGCAATAAACATAAATTTCAATTGCTGTATTGCCTACTGTGGGTGGCTTCTTTGGAGTTTTAGACCTGCATTAGCAGTTCATCTTATGTGCTCCAAAAGTGAATATGTTGTACTTCTTTGTGAAAAATATTGTGACTTTGTTATTGTAATCGCCAGAGCAAGATGACAAAATTCTTGCTTTATCAAACATTACCTGAAGATAAGGTAATTACAATAAGCAGAGGCATGTGTGTGCATCATGCTGTTGAGGAATTTAAAGTAGATCATGTGAGCTGTATTCCAGCATTCAGTCTTCAGAAGGGAGAGAGAGTATTCATTCAGGTAGGGTTTGGCTTCACACTTATTAAACTGCCTTAAATTATAGGTTTTTAAAATGTGGGAAAGGAGTAAGTAAGAACAATTCATTTTATATCCTTCCTTTTTTCATAAATATCTGTTTATCTCAGGTATCAATATAATTGTAACTGATAAAATATGAAATAATAGTAATTGACTAAACTTCATCAGCCTCATTATGTGACTTACTAAATATCTATACTAATAAAAGGGTAATATGCTAATTAGACCAGACATCTTCCAGACGTCCTCCGGACAAAGCCACGGTGGCGAGTGCTGAGGCAGACGCAGTTAGGGGCAATCAGGTCGGCAGGGGAGAGCAATTAGGGGGTGATCGGGCCGGCAGGGGAGAGCAGTTAGGGTGATCGGGCCGGCAGGGGAAGGCAGCTAGGGGGCGATCAGGCCAGCCGGGAGCAGTTAGGGGCATCAGGCCAGCAGGCAGAGGCAGTTAGAGGCCATCAAGCAGGCAGGCACGCGGGCGGTTAGGAGCCAGTAGTCCTGGATTGTGAGAGGGATGTCTGACTGCCAGTTTAGGCCCAATCCCACAGGGTTCGGGTCTAAACCAGCACTTGGAAATACCCCAAGGTGTCCCGAATTGGAGAGGATGCAGCCCAGGCTGAGGGATCGCCCCCCCCCCCCTCGTGCACGATTTTCATGCACTGGGCCTCTAGTCTATAATAATAAAGGCATAATATGCTAATTAGACCAGATGTCCTTCCGGATGTACTTCCAGACCTTCTGGATGAAGCCAGGGCTGTGAGGGAAGCCCAGATGCCGGGTGCCAGAGGGAAGCCGGTGCCAGCACCCAGGGGAAGGAAGGCCTGCCTAATCTTGCACAAATTTCATGATCGGGCCTCTAGTAAAGATATGATTTAGTAACCAAGATTAACCCTTTGAATTATTTATTGTCACTGTAAAAAATATTAACTTACTTTTTATTATATAACCAGAATAACTATATAAAATATATTATGTCTGCAATATTTTCCTTCACATTCAATAAAAATATAATCAATTAAGAGGTAGTTTTTGGTTAGTGAATTTTAATGCAGTGATCCATATTCATGGGCCATATACAAACCCTATAATTGCTTTTCCAGCCCACTGAGCTCTTGATTGTTCCAAATATGTATTTTCATCTGTCTTCTCAGCTGGGTGACACTGGTCGGTACACCTGCATCGCAACCACCCCCAGTGGTGAAGCAACATGGAGTGCTTACATTGAAGTCCAAGGTAAATTAGATACTATTTTACCTTAAAATAAAGCTTCAGATGCAGTTCTTTACTAATTGGTAAATAGATAAAGTAGATGTCCTGATGCCTGGGTGGGTGGATAGGTTATCTACATTTGTTTATGTACTTATCTGTACATGTGCAAACATCTTTTATCTTTTTCCTCTTTGTTAGAATTTGGAGTTCCAGTTCAGCCTCCAAGACCCACTGACCCAAATTTAATCCCTAGTGCCCCCTCCAAACCTGAAGTTATAGATGTCAGCAGAAATACAGTAACATTGTCATGGCAACCAAACTTGAATTCAGGTGCAACTCCAACATCTTATATTCTAGAGGCCTTCAGGTAGAGTGAAATATGATGTTTCTTGGTTGTTCTTTCTTGTGAGTTACCAATAAATATGTAAGTTCTAACTCCTGTCTCTCTCCTTAGCCATGCATCTGGTAGCAGTTGGCAGACTGTAGCAGAGAATGTGAAAACAGAAACATTTGCAATTAAAGGACTCAAACCTAATGCAATTTACCTTTTCCTTGTGAGGGCAGCTAATGCATATGGAATTAGTGATCCAAGCCAGATATCAGATCCAGTGAAAACACAAGGTACGTGTTGATTTACTCAACCTGTGACACCTACTTCTCTTTAGATGTTATGATAATACAGGTACATCATTTGTACTACATGCTAGGACTGGGTATTTAACATCGTTCTGTTGTCCATGTTGCTCAATTAACTTTTAACACACAAACACAATATCTGCAAACTATTATTTTCTGGACAAAGCACTACAAAATAAAATTAATAACAGAAATGTTCCTGATCTTATAAATTACAAATCTAATGAGACAAAAATATTATATTCAATTCACAAAATTGAGTAAAAAATGTTATATGTGAATATAAAATATTAATCTTATAATACTTGTATTTAAAATTGAGTAAATTTTACAAGTGATCCTTTCTGCAAATGATGCAATTTTAAGAGATATTTGAAAGATAAGCTTAAATGATTTTTTTTGTTTGTTTGTTTGTTTTTTTCCCATCACCATTTATCCCCTCTATGCCCCCTTCTACCTCCAACCCCACCAATACCCCCAACCACCACACTGCTGTCCATGTCCATGAATTTTTTCTTTTTTTTTAAATTTTTTTCTCAATCCCTTTACAGCCCCCCTGAAAGTTGTCTGCCTTCTCTCTATGATTCTGCCTCTATTTTCCTTGTCAGTTCAGTTTGTTCATCAGATTCCAAATACGAGTAAAGTCATATGGTATTTGTCTTTCTCTGACTGGCTTATTTCACTTAGCATAATATTCACAGGTCCATCCATGCAGTCACAAATGGTAAAATTTTCTTCCTTTTTATGGTCAAGTAGTATTCCATTGTGTAAATGTACCACAGTTTTCTGGACACACTGTTGTTATTATCTCCTATGAATAGAAATTATTTTTAGTTTTCAATGGTCACATTATCTCCTAGTCCCCTTCTTGCTCACCTTATTATTTTAATACTTTAATAAGAGTAAATTTATGTATTAATAAAAGAGATGAATGTAAATCATCCTGTACCTTTTTTAGAACATACTATCATTGCAATTAAAATATGGTTGCTCTTATATTAACAAAGAAGGATACTTTTAGATTATAGTGACTAGAAATGCAAAATTCTTTTATCAACATTCAGAGGAATCATAATGCCTCTATAACTTATTTATAGTGATAGAAACAAGCCGTACACAAAATTACTGAAACAATTCAACTGCTTTTTTTCCTGGTTTGGGAGAGGGTCTGCCAGCATGCTGCATGTTTGCTCCTCTCCACTGAGTATATAAACTATCTTTTTGGAAGGACTTTTTGTTTCAGAATTCAAAGTGAAAGCAAACCAAGTTGTAGAACATGCCCACGTCTGCCTCTTGCTGTGTGAATTCAACACAACCAGATGCCTATATTTGCTATCATGAGTCACCTCAACAAGAGCTTTCATATTCTCAGAGCCGCCTAAAGGCATTTTGAGGTTTTCAGTGTTAGATGTGCAGTTGTAAAGCATGTAGAAACTATGCAGCTGTACAGGGAGTTCCTAGTCCTGACCCCAGTACAGTGGTCTCTACCTAACAAACCCAAGTGGAGTTTTGATTGACAATGAATGCATATGAATAATTGTGTAATACATTATCTTTATTTGTAAGTGAGTATATAGTTAACATTTATCTGAATATGTTTTTTTAAATGTTAATCAACATACCTTTGTACATGAATAGCTATGTCAAGAGGTGGACTAGACATATAGCAAAACAGGCATATCATTTTGAAATCAAAGAACTTTTAGTCTCAGCTCTTTAACCTACCAGCTACATGGCCCTGTGCAAGTTAGTCCTGACCTTCAGTTTCCTCTCCTATATAATGAGGCTAAAAATACTTACGCCACAGGATTGAACAAGGATTAAATCCACGAATCAATGTATGATTATACAAAACTCAGACTTTTATTTTATTTTGCCGTTAGACTTTGTAATTGGATTTTTATTTCTTTCACTGTATGGACTAAAAAGAAAATAAGTTCATAAAATATACAAATATCATAAAAATGAGAAAGCTAGCTAGTGTGCTGAATTAGAGAATCAGAGTTAAATATATGTTGGCAGACTTAAATGATAGGCCAGCACTAACAAGATGGAAATCAGTGGAGCAAATTTAAAAGTCTGGTGCTTGACTTTAGATTTTAAAAATTAGCTGTGGAAGGACAGGCTGAGGACTTGGAACTTAAAGGGAGTTCTTGTGAGTATGTGAGAGGGTGGCGGGGGACAGGCCAACTTCAGTGTTTGAAGTCAATTAAAACACCTATCTGAGCCAACTGAGTGATGTAGTCGCCAAATGAATAAATGTAGTCTTAGCTGGCATTAGCAGAATTATGTCTGGATCAAGTAATCTCCCCTTTCAGTCTGAGCAGGTCAGATCACGAATGGAGTAAGTGTTCCTTTCTGAGCACCACATTTTCAGGTAGACTTTTAAGAGGAGGACAGAGGATTGTTGGTGGGTCTGCCTAAAGAGTCAAAATCACATATTTGAAAAGAAATCAAGCATCCTGGATTAACCCTCAAGATTATAAAGTTAGAGAAAGCATGATGTTTTTTTCATTACATTTAAAAAGATTATCATGTGAAAAAGATATGCTTATTCTAACTTCAGACAACAAAACAGGACCGATGAGTTGGGAGTAAAATTGGGAAAGATTTCATTGTGTAAATCTCAGGCTGCTTTTGAGATACATTGAAGCCCAGCTGAGGGCCACACTAATATTTTCTATAGCAGGAATCTGGGGAAGAACAAGGAAAACTATAACTGGGGGTGCAGAACATGTGAGCAGGAAGGTAAGAGCCAAGGTTACAGTGAATTCAGAAAAGACGAAAATTGATTCATAGGAGCAACCATAATTTCTGTAACCATTTCTGCAAAAATGTTATTCCCATGAATGAGCTGGGTCAAAAGTAAGAGCTGCAAAAATAGAGGGCACGCTTTCCAGTTAGGAGTCAGGTAGACCTTTGTCACAGTTGGAGTTACAGCCACATCACAAGACAATCAAAATGTCTTCCCAAAGACAAAATTTGATAATGCAAGGAAGATGAGTGGTGGTGGTCATTGTTCCGGTGAAGGTAGTTGTTGCCACTGTTCCTGCTATTCTTCATCTGCACATCCTGTCCACACAGTATTTGTGATCCTTATTTTGTAAGGAGTATGTACACAAACACCAAATGTGCAGAATGGGTAAGGTAGAGATGGTAAGAGACCTTAACTACACATGACGAAGTGGGCCTGAATACTCTCCCCTCAGAGAGTGTGTATGTTCCCATTTGGGGGGAAGGAGTTGGATAGAATCACATTGGAGATTTCCTTCAACTGTAATTCTGAATATTGGGAAGGACCATTTACAATATATTTCTTCCAGGTAGCAGAGGAGAACAAGGACAATAAAGGACCAATTTGTGAACTTCTCAATATTACCTTACTAGGGAATATTTTCCATTTTTTCTCTATTAGGAAATTTTCTAAAATAATATTCTAAACTGCTGTTGTCAAAATGGTTACACTAGGCCAAGGAATTTAGTTATTTCCAAGAAGGTATTAATTGGCAAGTTTATTTCAAACTAGAGAAATTGAAGATTGCAATTAAATCACAGTATTTAAACCCTTTAAAAAGGGTTTATGTACCTGTTTAAAGAAACTTCCTAAAGGGCAGAAGGATCCCTGAGGATGGAGCTTACATATGGGAGAATTTGTTCAGATGCTGAAATAATGTGTGTCTTTCCCATACACTAAATCATTTTAACTCAACCAATGTTTATGAGCACACTCTGTATGTAGAGATCCCTGCTCTCAAAGGAAGGACTTTGCATGCCTTACCAAATGCGGTCCTCAGAAGCGGCTCATCAACATCACCTTAACGTGTGAAGAAGATACGTGAAGTCCAAAAATCTTCGCAGTGGTAGGTAGCTGTAAAGTTGTTGAGTTGGGATGCAAGCCCAAGTCCGTCTTATTCCAAGTAATTTAGTCGTACCCTGGAGACCCGCGAGAGCTGACATTACAGGAGCAAATGAGACAGTAGAGAATGAAGTATGCCTGAGATGGGAAGCTGACAACCAAGTGCCTTCTGTCTACAGGCTGTGAGCATAGGTAGCCTGAGGACCAGTACTAGCCAAAGGTATGCTAAGATAAAGTACGAAAAACAAAAATCATCTCAGTTATTTTTCTAAATTTATAGTCCCAGTAAATTTGCTGCTATGAACATAGGGTACACATATCATTTCTGATTGGTGTTTCGGGCCTCTTAAGATATATTCCTTGAAATGGAATCACGGGGTCAAATGGGAGTTTCATTTTTTAATTTTTTGAGGAAACTCCATACTGTTTACCATGGTGGGAAGGACCATTTATTTAGGGTATTATTTATCAGAGTGTTGGACAGTGCTTGGTCGGTCTTCTCTCCCATCTGCCTGTCTTCCCTGGACTCCATCAAAGATACTCACCAGCCTTGTTTTCCATTCATGTTTTTGCCATCTATACAGTAAGCTCTTTGAAAGTATTTAATCTTTCAGAAAACTAAAATGCTTGTGTCTGTTGTTTATGGATGGCAAATAATCTAGAATATATGTGCCACATACAATATTCTCTGGAGAATTCTGGATGCAAAACACAATTTTATTTTCTCCTCTTTTCACCAGTGTTCTCTTTAGCTATTATAAACTAAGCAAAACATCTATATTTAGAACATCTCTATAGAAATGGCTGTTTTTATTTAATACTAACTTTATTAAATTTAACAAAATCTTTTCTTCAAGCCATTTTGCTCAATTAATACTTGACAAAGGAGGCAAGAGCATGCAATGGACTCAAGACAGTCTCTTTAATAAATGGTGTTGGGAAGATTGGATAGATAAATGCAAAAAAATGAAACTAGATTGCCAACTTCTACCATATGCAAGAGTAAACTCAAAATGGATAAAAGATTTAAACTGTAAGACGTGAAACCATAAAAATCTTAGGAGGAACCATAGGCATCAAAATCTCAGACATCTCACATAGCAATACGTTTATGGATACATCTCCCAGGGCAAAGGAAACAAAAGAGAAAATAGATAAATAAGACTAAATCAAAATAAAAAACTTCTTCACAACAAAAGAAATCATCAACAAAATGACAAGAAAGCCCACTGCATGAGAAAACATATTTGCTAATGATACATCCAATAAGAGATTAATTTCCAAAATATACAGGGAACTCATACAACTTAACAAAAGGGAGACTAACCACCCAATTAAAAATGGGCAAAGGACCTAAGTAGACACTTCTCCAAAGGGGACAGACTGAAGGTCAAGAGACACATGAAAAAAACGCTCAGTCACTAATCATCCGAGAGATGCAAATTAAAAGGACACTGAGGTACCACGTCACACCTGTCAGATGGCTATAATCAACAAATCAACCAAGGACAAGTGCTGGCGAGGATGTGGAGAAAAGGGAACCCTAGTTCACTGCTGGTGGGAATGCAGACTGGTGCAGCCACTGTGGAAAACAATATAGAGTTTCCTCAAAAAATTAAAAATGGAACTCCCATTTGATCCAGTGATCCCACTTCTAGAAATATATTCTAAGAAACCAGAAACACCAATAAGGAAGAGTACATGCACCCCTATGTTCATAGCAGCATAATTTACAATAACTAAGATTTGGAAACAACCCAAGTGCCCTTCAGCAGATGAGTGGATAGAAAGACAGTGGTACATTTACACAATGGAATATTATGCAGCAATAAAAAGAAAGAAAAAACCTCTTACCATTTGCAACAGCATGGATGGACCTGGACAGTATTATGCTTAGGGAAATAAGCCAGTCAGAGAGATACAAGTATCACATGGTCTCACTCATATGTGGAATCTAATTCACAAAATAGATCCAGAGACATAGAAGCATGGAACAGACTGTTGAACCTCAGAGGGAAGGCAGGGGAGGGTTGGTGGGTAGGAAGAGATCAACCAAAGAACCTATATGCATATATGCATAACCCATGGACACTGACAATAGGATGGTGAAGGCCTGGGATGGGGAGGGAGGAGGTGGGCTAGAAGAGGTCAATGGGGGGAAAAAGGGACATATGTTAATACTTTCAACAATAAAGATTAAAAAAACAACAATCCTTTCTTCTTGGGAAAAAAATGCAACATAAATGAACACTATTTTTTACTCTGTTCTCGGTCTCCTTTCTGAAATGTTGGTGTACTTCAGGTTAAAAACTTGTTGTTAAACCTTCTTTGCAGTGGCACTATAATTAAACTAAACCAAACTATCATCAATGAAATATAAGTACCTTTTTTCATCAGATTTGCGCTACTCTACTCTATTCTACCCTATTCTCTTCTACCCTTTTCTATTCTATTCTGTCCTGTCCCATCCTATCCTATCCTATCCTATCCTATCCTATCCTATCCTATCCCATCCCATCCCATCCCATCCCATCCCATCCCATCCCATCCCATCCCATCCCATCCCATCCTATCCTATCCTATCCTATCCTATCCTGTTTTACTGGTGGCTTCTGTATTCCCCCATCATAGCCACTAACTTAATCACCTAATTTGGGAGACATCCAGGTTCTTCTTACAAGATGTAAGCTGTCTGACTTCTTTTTTGTGCTTGCTTTCGCTTATTATCTCCATTCTTTACATTACCCACCCATAGTTGCAATTTCAGGCTCTTTCTTTCATAGTTAGGGTCACTACAGAAGTTTATAACAAACTAAGTGGAGATTGCACTAACTAGGCTGCTCAATTTCAGAGAAAACAAGCATTACCTGGTAAGAAGAGCTCTGAAATATTGTTGCTTGCCACTATTATTTTTGCCTACCTATATCTATATCATCTATATCTATATCTATCTCTATCTACATCTACATGTACATCATCTGTATACCTCCTTATCCTCCTAATAAAAAGGTCACTTTTTCCCTATTTTATTCTGTATCACAGGTTGGCTTCCCAGTCTCAATGATTCTTCTTTTCTGAGAGTTGAAATGAATGAGAGGATCGTTTTGCCGAGTTTTCCCTCAAGTCAGTAACATTGTGTAAGATCTGACACAGTATTCTTGGGTTTTTGCAGATGTTCCCCCAACAAGTCAGGGGGTGGATCACAAGCAGGTCCAGAGGGAACTGGGAGATGTTGTACTGCACCTCCACAACCCAACCATCCTCTCTTCCTCTTCAATCGAAGTTCACTGGACAGTGAGTCATTGTTGTTGTTACAGTATTTGATCATGGTTTTAATATGCAGGTGACCTCTGGGAAATTATTATGTAAAAAAAATGCAATATATATATAATTATATCTGTTGCTATCTGTTGCTCACTCCACCAATAACTTTATAATGTAATCTTTTTATGATGGTATCTGTAGACTGGCTTTAAACAGAGAAAAGTTTATTTTTGTGTGTATTATCTATTATGCTGCAATAATGGACTTTACCAGTCTTAGAGGGAAGACACAGAGTATTAATCATGAAGATAAAACTTGTGATAGGATGATCACATTTTTTAACTTGTAAGTAGTTCTACATTAAGCATTAATTAGGCTTTAAAAATTAGAAAGTTGATAAACGCATTTTTCCTCATCCCCCCGAACACTGAGAGACATCTTTTCAGATATTGTCACAGAAGTTCTTTAATGACTTACATTTCTGCATGAAGCATCAAAATTAATACCTAATTTATATACTAAGGTGAAAAATGAAATACATTACAAAAGTAGTTCTCTGTTTTTAGTATTCTGCTTTGTGTAAATTTGAAGACCACAGAATAAAGTCCAATATAATTTTTTATATTTTTTACACTTCATTTTCATAATTTTCTAATAAACCAACAGAAAGATATTAGTGATTACACTTTTATTTGTCATTTTAATAGGTGGACCAACAGTCTCAGTATATTCAAGGATATAAAATTCTTTATCGGCCGTCTGGAGCCAACCATGGGGAGTCGGAGTGGTTAGTTTTTGAAGTGAGAACGCCAACCAAAAATAGCGTGGTTATCCCTGATCTCAAAAAGGGAGTCAACTATGAAATTAAGGCTCGTCCTTTTTTTAATGAATTTCAAGGAGCAGACAGTGAAATTAAATTTGCCAAAACCCTGGAAGAAGGCAAGTATAATGAAGTGTGTGATTTCTATGTATTGCACAGTACATTTGTTAGGCTTTTATTAACACGATTGAAAATTTTTTATGTTAATAGTGACATTAACTTTCTTTTTATATTGAACATCGTATTTTGCTAATAGAATTTGTTTAATTAGAACTACTATAAATTGCTTTAGTAGAGGCTTATAGAAAAATGTGCAAATGTGAAACATTGTATTGTTTAATATCATATATAGGTATATTTAATCATTCAGAAATAAAATTCACATTTAAAGATGGAAATGTTTTCAATTTGCTTGCCTTTGCATTATTTTCCATTCATTTATTAAACGTTATCTTGAGTAATGACTTGTAAATAAGGTGAGTAATGTCTTGGTTTGCCCAGGACTTTCCAGGGTTAGCACTTTATACTCATGACTCACGTCCCTGGAAGCCCTTCAGTTCCGGACAAACCAGTATGATTGGCCACCCTATCACTGGAAATTAAAAGTTAATATTTAAATAAAGGTCAAAGGTTACATGTCACAGCTATTCTCCAGAACATCCCCTAAAATGTCTTTATTACTTTGAATATATAAATGATGGAATATAGTTAATATCATGGATGACGCATTCATCTTCATACTTTTTAAACTCTTTATTAGAGAACATGAGACTAAGGTAGCAGGATAAAAGAAATAGGGATTTCCCTTGGAATTTTTGTGGAGATAATCTCGGTAATGTTGGTTATGAAACATTCACAGTAACAATGTGTTAGTAATATTGAGAAATACTTAGTTTGGTATGAGATGCCTCTTTAAAACATATGCGTATATTGATATAAATTTTATATGGTTATTATTTGTACATTTTAAGTGCCTGCTTTTAATGTCCTCTAACGCCACTGATAATATATTCACTTTTTGAAACAATTTAATAGCACCCAGTGCCCCACCTCAAAGTGTAACTGTATCAAAGAATGATGGAAATGGAACTGCAATTCTTGTTAGTTGGCAGCCTCCTCCAGAAGACACTCAAAATGGAATGGTCCAAGAGTACAAGGTAATCCCTATATAGTCATTTACTGATGGGCATACCTCTTCCCCTACAAAGAAAAGAAAAAGAAACCTTGGTTGCATTGTGCATGGATATTTGGCGCCATCTGCTGGTCTGAATAGCAGTATGTAAAAATTGTTTAAAAATATTTTCCTGTTTATTCAGTAATTGTGGAATACTAATTCTTAAACTATTTGAAAAACATTAATTTAAAAGAGAGAATCTACTTCATCTCATTATGTTTAGGTTGATGTCATACCACATAAACAACCAATGAAATGCTAATTTTTTTGCCCTAAAAATAACCTAAATATATGTTGTAGAGGTTACCCTATCGAATTGGCTATGAGTCACATTCTATCAAATAAGTCCTTTTTTTTTTTTTAAGTATTTATGCTTGAAATCTTGGAACTTTAGAGATAAGATAAAAATTATTTACTGTACATGAAAATCATTTTTATCTATAAACATTGTTTCAGTTTCTAAGCAATATTTCATGTCTCAGAAGAAATTCAAAGATAAATTTCTGTATGTTTAAATGAATTTTTTAATGTGATATAGTGTTAAGGGATTTAATCTAATGATTATGAATAATTATTTTTACCTGTGAAGTCATCCTCTCTACTTATTGCATTTAGAGAGTTTTCTATAGAATGATTTTGTGCAAATATATATTAAGCATACCAAGGAAGAATAAGAACTAACTTAGGGACATGGCATTTATCCTATCAATGAATTTGTTTTGTATTATGGGATGGTTAAGTGAGTTAGAATAAATGAATTAGAAGCAAGACAATCACAATAGAAAAGATATTATGTGTATTTTTTCAACACTTATGTAAACATATTTCAAGTGGAAAAAATGTATTTCTCTAGATCCTGCTTAAAATTTCTATGATGCCTGAGTATTTTTCTAATTACTAGTAGATTATCTCATATCTAAATATTTTATATTGTAACTGTTGATATGAAACTGATGTTAAGAAGGTAAACACATTTACCTTATGCAGATAATTACATGCTAACATATGAATCACTGTAGCTTATTTTTTAAATATAGATGCCTGTCTACCATGCTCAGAAATGCTGATTTAGTAGGTCTACATAATAGGGCCCTTGCATATATATCTTGGTAGATCTTTCTGAGTGTTTATGCTGTGCGCTCTTGGTTAAGGCCCAAATAAAGACAATAAATTTTCTTTGGAGTAGCAAATGATTTTCACAATAACCATATATACTGAGCTTAATTTTAGGTATAATATTTTATTTTTAAATTATTTAAAAAATATATAAACTGAAAATTTATGCACACGTTTAAAAGGGCAACTTTCTCAAAGTATTTAAAATACTTAAGTACATAAATGCAAATGCTGGATGATGATAGATAAGTTGTTCTTTCTCAAGACTTTTTTCAAGGAACTTCTTTTTTGGCAAGTGATTTCTTAAATATTTTAAATTAGATCTTCTAGGGTAATTGAATCATTAAAACATAAAAGTCTCGACAGTTTCAAGTGCCTTCTTGTGAGTTTCAAGGTTATTTTAATACCGGGAGTGTCAGGATTCTACAGTTCATTCCAGAAAAATAAACTGTTATGAAGGGTTTTAAGGATTTAAAATGAGGTGATGTCTCAGCTCTGCAGCAAAATTGTGTAATGTAGGCATTTTCCCCTAAGAGTCAGAACTCATTTCTCTCCTGAAGAAATTCGAAAGAGTGGATTTCACTTAACTTCACGGTCAATTTAAAATAATAAAATGCCTTTCTGAACCTGATTGACTGGTACAAAAATCGGTCTGTGGCTTTGGTTCAGCTGCGTAATGTAATTGGGCGGGGGGGGGGGGGGGGGGAATCACAAAGGACTCTTTATTTCCAAATGGTCAGATCCTGGTATAGAATCTGACCATTTGCTGGTGTTATGCATTGAAGCTATATTAAAATAATATTAACTTTCAAAGATAAAGTAAAGGTTATTGCCCTCGTGATAGAGGACACTGATATTCTTAGATTTATTTTAAATCCCATTTCCTATTAGACAATAGGATACTTGAAGCTAATCCCACATCTTGCTTCATAAAGAACATAGGGCATGTTTTACTACTTCCTAGATCATTTCCTTATGGAAACTGAGTTCAAATACTGTCATGCACCACACCCAGATCTTAGGACATTGCCAAAGATTACCCTATGAATAAATAATCCTTTAGTGTGAAATTTAAATTAAGAATTATAGTGTAGAGCATAAATCTTTATTTCCTGAAAATAATTTCCTATAACAAATGCCGTTATCAAAGTTAATGAGATATATAATAATTTTCTTATAAGAACATTTTTCTTTCATATCAGATGTTATTCTTTATAATCTAATATTTTATCAAAGACTAATTAATATCCACATTAACTACAAGATCAGTTTGCTAATTTTCTCCCATTGTTAATAGTTCAACATATCATAGGCTGAGTAAAATCCTAGGATGATTCTTCTTATATTCAATATATATATATATATATATATATATATATATATATATATATATATATTCCTCACCTGGGGATATGTTTTTATTAATTTAAGAGAGGGAGAGAGAGAGAAACATCAATCAGTTGCTTCCCTTGCATGCCCCAACCTGGGATTGAACCCTCAACCTTTTGGTATACAGGACAATGCTCAACCAACTAACTGAGCAACCCAGCCACGACTAGTTATATTTTAATAACCATACTTATGTAAGGTAAGCTCTGTCTCTTTTTAAATCACTGCTTCTTGGTTTTGGTTATTTGGAAAAGGTGATAGCACCAGGTAATTTTATACCAGAGAACTGTTGAAGTAAAGTGCTAGACTTGGAGTTTCTTCCTCATCTTTATTTTGTGATATCTGGTAATCTGGTATCACACCTAGCCCACATTAGGAGTGCAAATGCTACTTGATGGTAGATACGTTATTGTTCTTTATCAAGATGTGCACAACTTTTTGCTAGGAACTTTTTTTTTTTTTTTTGCAAATGATTTCTTCTTTATAAAAAAACATGTTATCATAGCAACTAGTGTCTTCAAGCAAAAATTTATAGATTCACCTTATCACATGATGTGGACTCTAATGAACAAAATAAACTGATGAACAAAATAGATACAGAGATATGGAAGCATGGGACAGACTGCCGAATCTTAGAGAGAAGGTGGGGGTGGGTGGGGTGGGTGGGAGAAATCAACCAAAGAACTTGTATGCATATAAGCATAACCCATGGACACTCACAATAGGGTGGTGAAGGCCTGGGTTGGGTGATGGGGGCGTGCTAGAAGGGGTCTATGAGGGAGGGGAAGAGGAGGATATATATGTAATTCTTTCAATAATAAAAATATTTATAAAAATGCTTAAAGGAAAAACAATGTATTTGAGAAAGTTTCAAGAGGTCTTGAAGATTCTACTAACATTAGGTTTGCCTAGAAGAGTCTTTTGAGAACTAGATCCTAGGCAAAATAGACTTCGGAAACTCCCCGAATTAGGTTCATGATAGATCTGAACTCTGACTAGATCTAAAGCCACAATACTATGTTGATCTTTGCATTAACTTAAAGAATTTGCTAGAGTAACCTTCATTGTGTTCTTCTGACAGGTTTGGTGTTTGGGAAATGAAACTCGTTACCATATAAACAAGACGGTGGATGGTTCCACATTTTCTGTGGTCATTCCCTCGCTGGTCCCCGGGATCCGGTACAGTGTGGAGGTGGCAGCCAGCACTGGGGCTGGGCCAGGGGTGAAAAGCGAGCCGCAGTTTATCCAACTAGGTAAGTGCTGGCGCAGATCCAGGTTGAGAGTATATTATCACTCTTCCCTTTGGCCTCTTCTTCTTTTTACTTATTTATTTATTTTCATGTAGGGGAGCCACCATTGTAAATTGAATAGAATGTGGATTGTGGCAATGCAGCTACAATATGATGGTGTTAGATTTAATATATAAGACAACTAACCTTAAATTTATCCAAGCGCACATTAAATGATTTTCCAAGAAAAACACTGTCGGTATTCAGTATGATCCTAATCCTGTCCTATTAAATTTTCACATCTAGTCAAAAAATACAATTGAGCACCAAAGGTACCTCAGTGAACAAGACACAATGTACACCTTCATGAAAATTGCAATTGTTTGGATTAAAATAAAACAAACTTCCATGTAAAGCTTATACTAAGTATTAGAAGTTTATAGCATTATGCAATTTATATTAACCATTTTCGTCTATTTAAAATTATGGTTGCTTCTTATAACAAAATGTAGATTGAGATGCCAGAGTACATTTAAATATGTTTGTATGCTAATTATTTATCAAGTTAAGTGCATGCTTTAAAAGATGAATAGGAAAAAATCTGACAAAATCCTTCATTACAAAAATTCACTATAGAAAATGTGGCATGAAATAAGATACAAATTAGGAAGTGGTTACCCATATAATTTAAAACAAACATCAAAAACAGCCACAAAATACTATTGCAAATGGAAAGGGAAGAGGAGAGGGTCAGATATTAAGAGGCGACATTTAATTTGTGAAAGATGCTAAGAAGTATATGTCAACTTTGTGTTAGATTGTTCCAGATCAGAAATTAGGCAGAAATATTTTGTCAGTTGCTAAATTATGAAAAAGGATCAGATATATGCCACAACCATGGGCCAGCATTTGCTTTTTGGGTTACCTTTTATACTTTGTGCATTTGAAAACAGTGCTGATTTATAAAACTTTTATGTGAAAATAGCTTCATGATTTATTTCGGGTTCATTTATTGCAAAATTACAGTGTTATATAAGATATGAGGGAAAACAGTTTCAATATGGACTTTTTTACTCAAATGATTGCCCAGATTTGTGCAATATCAGTTTTAACTTATTAAAATTGAATTTATGAGTTACATTGTGATAACCCTGTTGTTGATGTCATTTACCTATTTTGATAACATATGACTTATAGTCCTGGGTTTTCAAAGATGAACTGGAATTTTAGTTTTAAGATTTAAATCATAGGATTTACGGAACAAATGGTTTGCTTGAAATCATAAATGTGCTCCAGGTTTTTTCCATATCTCAGTATCGCCTCAGCTGCCGTGAGGCAAAGGCTGAGAGGTCGAGCGGCTGTTTTAACCCACTCGTCGCACCGCTTTGTGTTCTGGGAAGCCCATCTGGCTGCTTGCGTGAAACCTTTCCTGGCTGTCTCCGTTGAACCCACAGCTGCCCACCTTAACCTTGCACCGATAGCCGTGGAATTCACAAGCCCAGTAAACACAAAGGGTGTGTAGGAATAAAAGAATAGGTCTGCATGGCGAACTTTCAGAAGATGAAGTGCTCTTAGGGTAACCATAGATAAAAGGGTCTGGAACATGAAATAAAACTTTCAGTCAACAAACAGTTGAAGGCAGGTCACTGCTTGTGAAAATAGGTTTTTCAGCCTTGACCCTCCATAGAATAAAATCTGAAATTCTGTTCAAGAGAGAAAAATAAATCAATAAAAACCACACACACACACACACACACACACACACACACACGTAGCAATTTAATCATTTTACATAGAAGCCACTGCTATTTTCCAAAGGCTGTTTTCTTACCCATTGAATGCTGCTGCTTTTTCCGACCGTGTCAGATATGAATGCAGCAATCATGTAATAAGGAAAGGTAATCTGTAGGATTTATTTTTCTGTTTGAGAAATGTTACTCAGATATGGTGAGTTATACCAATTATTTTTCTGAACAAAAAAAAAAAATTGGGGGATGGAACCAATGTTTCTATTTTAAAGCACATTGTAATAGCAGAAGATTTTCAGAGTCAGATTATATAACAGTCATAGAAAGCCCCATCGTAAAGAAGTGGGCAAACACCTTCCTGCTTCTCCAGATGTTGTGGGGGGAGAACATTCACACTGCAGACAGAGTGGGAACGCTGCCCACTGGCCGTCCTCCAGCCTGGCCGCAGTCGGTGCCAGCAGAGTAGGGCATTGCTTTGATGACAGAGCAACAGCTTCCAGTTTTCTGTAGAATTCTGGACGGCTCTGTGTGACGATGAAATGGTGGGCTTGAAAAATTAATATCTTAGTAGGTTTAAACATAAATAGAAAATAAGTAAATTTTAATAGCCATAAATTCCATCAATTTTTAATTTTTTAATCAAAATAGCTGTCAGAAAACATAAGCCTATTTGTTTTGTAACACATGATCATTCTTGTCCATATTTAGTGTTCCTTGTGGTGGTTATTATTTCAAAAGAAAGATTATTTATACTTTGTTCAGTGGTAGCATTATTTTCATTTATCATTGCTTTTTAATAATCCTGAATTTTATAGGCCCTTCTGAACATAGGTTCAAGTAATGTGTTTCTAAGACAGTTAAGAATCAGAATATAGTCTGTGTGGGGTGGGGTGTGTGGGTGGTGATGGGAGAGATGGAAGACACAGCATGTATTTTTTTTCAATATCTACCTTATACAGGAAATAAAATTTACTTACCCTTTTTAGAACATATAATTGAGGGTTTCTATGGAAGTCTGAGAAAGTATATCTTTCTTAGACTTACTTATCAGGGACCCCTTATTTGTATACTTACAGTAGAGTATTTCATTTTTTACTATTGTACTTTTGTGTTTATCTCAGCACTTTCCTGTGAAACTTAATATAAGCAATGGAGTAAAAAAATGGAAATTGTGTGCCATTGCCTTTGCTTTAAAATAAATTCCATAAAATTATATCATATTTGTTTTGAATTAAAATAAATAAAACAAATATAGTTTTGCTGAAAATCTCAGGAAGTATTTTAACTAACAATGCTGGTGTTGCAAATTAAGAAATGGAAGCTATTGTCCAAAAATTAACAAAATAATGATGGCAGTTTTATGTTATGTAAATTATGAGTTTATTATCTTATTGAGTTTTAAACCCAAATTAATCTGAAGATGGCTTTTCAGATTCTCATGGCAACCCCGTGTCACCAGAGGACCAGGTGAGCCTCGCTCAGCAGATCTCCGACGTGGTGAAGCAGCCGGCGTTCATCGCGGGCCTCGGGGCGGCCTGCTGGGTCATCCTCATGGTCTTCAGCATCTGGCTCTATCGGCACCGCAAGAAGAGAAATGGGCTGACCAGTACCTACGCGGGTATCAGGAAAGGTACTAGCTTTCCTAAGTTTTTTATATTTTACTATGTTGACATAACTCTTGTCTTAATATGTGAATGCAAATTATGTATGTATATATACTTATTAAATCATTTTAACACATAAGGATTTTCAATAGTGCTTTTATTTTATCATGACATCTGCATGTTAACTCCTTTGAGTAGCAATGCTACATACAGGACTAATCAGTTCCAGGCCCAGTTCCCGTAAAATATATTTCTCCCAGGTAGGTCTGCCTGGGTGTTCTCCCATCCCCTGGTTCTCTTAGGGAATGACATTTTTGCTTTATATTCTCAAGGAAACTTTTTAATCTCCTTGCCACAGAAGTTATAAATACAAGCTTTGAACTGTCTCACACAGCTTTAAGGTGGCATTGTTGCCTTTGTGAAGCTAAAGAGGTTACTTGTAAAATCATTATTTTTATGGTTGTTTCTGATTATTTGTAAAACAGTCATTTCTTTTGACTATGAAATACGTGACTGAATGAGGTCCTTCAGGTTGCAGAGAGAGGAGATGTAGTACTTTTTCATTGTTATATTTAAAGTTGCAGATTTGACTGTGCATATGCTGTTAATTAGTGAGGGTGATTTTGTTACAAATATGTTTACAGTTTTAGAAGATAAAGTTTACTTGCCTGCTATTATTTATAATTTTGTGGATAAACCAAATATGTGGCACAGACACCTTTGCCACATATCCTTAAATTCTGCAGATTGAGAACTTACATTTTATTCTCTGAGGAGATTTGATAACACTGCGGATGTATAATTCTCCCCCACTCCCAAATATATTCATCAGTTCTGGGCCTCAGACACGGGCCATGATTGAGATGATCCAAGGCCCAGTTCTCAGGGGATGGTCCCAATTTATGTCTTTAGTCCAACTAAATATTTATAGTGCTCCTGCTTCTCTCAAAATGGCCCTGGTTTGGATGACAAATAATACATTCACCCTCGGTTAAGGGCCTTTGCTTAATTTAAGACAACACTTTTGCTTTGCCACAGTGCAAATTTAAAGAGAATTATCAAAGACATTCCTTCCCTACCATCACCAACCTTAAAAAAATAAAATAAAAGGTGTGCATATTTCCTAAGTGGCCATTTCCTACATGTGTTGGCCAAGTCATTTCTCTGGCCAATTAAATGGCAAAGTAAGAATTTGCAGTGCCAGTTAGAATGTCCCTATACACTTATAAACAGTCTGAAGAGGAGTCTGACATATTTGTACTGCCCGTCACAGAGGGGCTTGGCAAGAAAGAGTCAGTATGGAATTCATCACCCACCCTGTAAAATGAATCAGCATGTGTCTTGCCTGGGGCTGCACAGCAATCTCGTCATGTCCATACCTTTGCCATGGCATTACATCCCCAAGTGTTTTCTAGATATGTATGCACTCTAGAGATGAAGCAAAATGTCAGTATCCCTTCTTGTGGAATGGAAAATGCGGGCTTAGAATTCAGTGGTTCTCAACCTTCTGGCCCTTTATATACAGTTCCTCATGTTGTGACCCAACCATAAAATTATTTTCGTTGCTACTTCATAACTGTAATGTTGTTACTGTTATGAATCATAATGTAAATATCTGATATGCAGGATGGTCTTAGGTGATCCCTGTGAAAGGGTTGTTTGACCACCAAAGGGGTCGCGACCCACAGGTTGAGAACCGCTGGCTTAGATGTAACCACAAGGAGCACTGGTGCTCATTTCCATACAAAATAGAACAATATCAGGTGTTACCATAAAAAGCCTGCGACTGAAAACGATGCAGAGAAGGGTTTGCAGTGTCTGCGTTGTGGAGCCTGGAAAGAGCTGAGTAGAGTGTTAGGGGGGAAGGGGGGGAGATAATATCTGATTTGAATGAGGAAAAGTGACTAATTAACATATAGATGTAGAGTCTCTTGAATTCTCCAGGAATCCTGTATTTCTTATTGCAATAGAGTGCTATAGCTGTGTAGTTACAGCAATTTAATGTTTTGTATTGTCTTGAAATCTAAATATGTGACATGAAAAGCTTTCTTCCTGAAATGTTTCTTTTCCTGTACTAATGTTCTTTATGCATGCTGGCAAATGCCTATATGCTCTTTCTGCAAAACCTATTAAACTAATGTCATTGTCCTTTTAACTAGCAGAACTCGTAGAACATAATTACAAATGTAATTGGTGAGCATTTGATTCTGCTTTCTTCATTTTGCCTTGTCGGCACTTTTTCATAATCCTATTTCTATGCAATTAAAAAAAGGTGCCTCCTGAAATCTTAAACTATCTATGTCAGAAACAATGCCGGTAATTATACAAAAAAGGAAGTGAAGTATTTTAAAGAAATGAATGTAAAAGAGCCTATTGGCTTATAAACCATCAATTCAGAGTGTGACTGGGAAATAGGGAGCTCTCCCCCCCCCCCCCCCCGCCCTGCCCCCCTCCACACCACACATACATTTATCTGTAGGCATTTCACCCCATCCACATTCATATTGTGCCATCACTGGGCAAACAGAATGTACTATATTATTGGAAGCTTTGAGAATTAAGTTGTTCTTTGGTGTGTATGCTGTTAAAAGTTCACTTATAGACGAACCTCTTTTTATCTCTTCTTCAATTCCTTAAAACAGGGCTAGCAGTTAGCTAGGCATACTGACAAGGACCTTTCATATTTTCCCTATGTCCTTGTGATAGCAAATTAATGTTCAGGAACTCTATTCTTGCTTGAATAGCTTTACTTTCTAATGTACCTTTTTTTTTTTTTTAATGGAGACTTGTTACTATGGCTCTGTATTTTTTATTGTAGCTAAATTACATTGACTCTCTGACAAGACCCATCTGAAAGAAAACAATAGATTCTTAAAACAGGGGTTGTCATGCTGCAGACGAAGGCCAGTGTATAAACTGGGTCCATAGCATTGAGATTTTTGTTTTCATTCTTTCTAGTATGCCCAGAGATGGAGTGATTTGGTAAGAAGTGACAGCTATAAAGGTGTCACATTCCAGTTGGCATCCCCAAATGCTCTAATCCTAAAGTCAATTGTTTGGAGATTTTCCAATGTGAAGTGGAAAATACATTTTTGGCAGCTTTTTGATCCACAATAGCTAACCAATATTATAGTTTGTGTATTTAAGGATTGCGTAAAAGCAAACTTTAGTCTGCAAGGAGTAAGATAGATGTCCTTGCTTTCCTCACCAGGGCAGTGTGAAGAGCTTAGAAATAAGTCATCCTCCATGAAATATCCTGGAAATAGCAATAGTGTAAACTGACACCGAGGAATTGGAGACATAGGAAAATGGGGGAGGCATTTTCCTACTTTTGAGGTCTGCAGCTCCATTCCAGGCATTATTGATTAGATTAAGATTTATAGCTGCAGAGAGCGAAGGTTTTCAGAGGGTGTTATTGTTCTATTGTTTAGCTTCCAGAGTGTGGCGTTAAAAAAATTGCTCAGCTTACTCCTAGAAAGCCTCTAAACACAAACTAAAATAGGAAAATTAAAGTTTAAAACTCCCCATTTCTTCTGTCCATTCACAAATTTCTATGATAAAAATGAAGCTTTACACTGTTTATATAATAAGGTGTCAGGCATTACTTGGCATTGAAATAGTTCAATTTTATGGTTCTCTTTATTCCAGTTCTTCCTTTCTTCTATTCTTTCTGTCTTCCTTCCTTTTCCTCCCTCCTCCCTCCCTCCCTCCCTCCCTCCCTCCCTCCCTCCCTCCCTTCCTTCCTTCCTTCCTTCCTTCCTTCCCTTTCGTGCTTTCTTTCTCTCTTCTCCCCTCAATCTTTGTCTCTGCCTCTTAATGATGAATACGAGCCTATTAGTCCGCTTTAATAAGCATTTACTTTCAGATTTCTAGATAAGGTTGAAGTGAGACCCCCATCATGCTTGTTTAAGAATCCATCATCCACTGTTTGGAAATGATTTATAATAGAGGGGTCCTGTTTGTACTAAAGCCATGAGCTGAATCTGTTACCAAATGCAGGGTCATTCACAGGCTAACCCAGCACAATTTCCCTCCGTACTAGAATGTCAGACACTTCAAAATGGTACCTGCAGAGACAAGTTCTCTCTTTAACCTCAGATTCTGTTTTGTTCATATATCAGAATGTCAGAGCTGCTGGCTTAGTTATTTACATTTGTCTTATGTTCAGCTGTCTGCTTGATTTATACTAATGTGATATGTTCCCTTTCTCTCTTCAGCTTAATAACTGGTTTATATTTTGTTTTGATTTTCAGTCCCGTCCTTTACCTTCACACCAACAGGTATATATTTGCACTTACCCTCCTCCTTTCCTTTGTTAGTTCAGCATGTGTTGTCCTATTGTGTTTCAGTTTTTATTTCGTTTTCTGCAGGAAGTTGGGGGAGAGGGCTTAAATGGAATATAATACTTCATTTACTCATGTCAGGCATGCCTTTGAAGCAGAAATGGTTGGTGTTGCTTTTCATGCCTTTAATGCAGTTATTTATTCATATTGCACACTGTACATCAGCCTTGTATGCATGTGTTTCATTAGATAGACACACTGTAGCTACCCTCGGCATGATTTAACACGTTAATGATCTTATTGATGATCTCACACTTGGCAGTACATTTTTTCCTTAACTTAAGCTTTCAGGTTTTCCAACAAAAATGTCTCTCCCTTTCAGTTCTCTGTCCATAGAATCAACATTCTTGAAGGCAACCAAAATAGCCAGCACACCTGAAGATAAAACTTCATTTCCCCTAAGTCAGAATCCTGATGTTCCGTTCTCTTCTGTTTCTTTCAAAGTGGGTCCTCCACTCTCAGTCACTTCCAGTGAGAGATGTACCTGGAGCCTTGCCTCCTCATTGCTAATCCAGTTATTGAAATCACTGGAAGCAGTTATCTCTCCTCTGCAGACCCCCAGTTTGGAGTTCTTCTAAGTAGCAGAATTTGGCAGCTTTTAGAAACACATTTCTCCTTAGAAAATGTGTCTGTAGTTACAGAAAAGCTAATCTCCTTAACCAGTTGCCTATGTGCAAATCTTGTTTTGTTGTGGCTAGATTTTTATGCCCATACTTTATTAAGCTGAGAATGCTTTCAAGGGCATTAAAATATATGTTTGCTATATATACATGCCTGATGAAAATATAATGAGAAGAGCTTCTAAAAGCCACAATAAGGAAAAGATTGCATTAATTGATAGTCACAGTGTGGCCTATATACATCTTTGTGTGTGGCGAGAGAGAAGGGTTATTTAAACATTTCTCTTTGTCTTACTGTTACTCATACTTCTGGGGAAATAGTCTAATAGGAATTGTCCCCTCAATTTAAGAGTTCACTTAAATTTATGAAATGATATGATATAATAATAAAATGAAAATATAAATCTATGGGAATTCAACTGTACAAATGTATGACAGAGGTATTTAATAAGAGTGTACTGACATTTTCTTTTGCTTAGTTCTCAACCTTGTGGATACATTGATAAGAATAACTTTATTTAATTCTATACAATGTTTAAAAAATACTACTTGAATCAGAAATCTGCTAATTTCTGTGATGATTTTTGTGTTGTTTCTAAGTAGAAAGGGAGAATGCATTCCATTTTAGAAAGATGCTCATAAATGTACTAGCTTTTGATATACAAATATAAACATGTCTATTAATTTTTATTTCTTTTTTTTGGTAACATTCTAGTAACTTATCAGAGAGGAGGCGAAGCTGTGAGCAGTGGAGGGAGGTAAATATCTTACTTATTTTGTAGATTTTAAGGGGAATTCCAGATATTTCTTCTTGTCTTCCTTGATGACATCGCTCTCTTTGCTTAAAAGATTTAAGTTAAAGGTGAAATTTGTTCAAACCTTTCAGAAATGCTCCACTCCGCTGTGCTGTGACACCAGCTTGTTTACACACCAATGCAGTTCCTGATTAGAGCTGTTGCATCAAAGTCAGTGACCACCAGAGGGAGAACTTGAACTGGGAAAGACAGACTTGCTGATTTAGCAGATGATTAAAAGGACTGTAGTAATCAAGTGATGGCATTTATGAAGACTAAGAAATATAACTAGTTAACAGATACTATCAAACAAAAGGTGTTCATTTAAAACCTGCTGAAAGCAGCATTTGCTCATAAGTTGTAGGTTATGTTTGTTTTTTGTTCTTGTTATGAATTCAGCCTAGTTCAGCTGTCCATATTGCAGGGAAATGTGAAATAAAAGAAGAAACCTAGGTAGCTTATTAACACAGAGCTTTCTTTTCTATAATAAAAATGAACCTCAATCCTATGTTTATGAATTTTTTGTTATTATTCAGTGAACTTTAATATATTCACAGGGAAATTACAAATTGAGGTGAGAGGTGGCTTAAAGGGGATGAAATAATATATAAGTTATATGAGCCATACTTCAGAATTTCCTACAGTAAGATTTTCTTTTTCAAAAACTGACATCTTGCTTAAGGTGTAAGAAAAAAAATCTTCCAACAAAAACCATTTTATGATTCAAGTTTAATTAATTTATTTGTTGCTGTGCTCTGTACAGATGGGTAATGTGACTGTTCCTGGAAAAGACAAAAATGAGTAAGATATTGCGCCTGAAATCGAGGAACGTATATCTGATACAAAATCACTGAATTAGTATATGACAAAGTGGTTTAAATGGAAATGTTGATAACCTTTAACCAATGCAGTACAAATACAGCAACAAGCACTACTAGGTACTGCTGCAGCTTCCTGTTTGCATACCTGTGAAACAAAGCCAGCCGCTGGAAGATCCAAAAGCTAGGGAGGTCTTCATAAGGAATAAATCCACTTGATTCAGGAATTAAACCAGGGCATGTTTTTGCATCCAGGGGATTTCCATCTAAATCATAGCCCAGACATTCATGAAACAGCCTCTGGCATAAGAACATTCTCTTGTGAGTAAATCTGGAATGCCTGACTATAAACCACCTCTCTATCTGTATATATTTATGACTTTAGACTTCGGTTTTCTCATTAATCAAAGCATATTAAAGTGTGCTTATTGAGCAGCTTCTATATTATCTGCACTAGCCCCTGCATGTGCACAGGCACAGAGGAATACATGCGACACACACACACATATACACACACACGCACACACATGCACAGTATAAGTTTGGTTTCTGCTGAAAAGGAATTAACAACCTAAATAGACCAAGTTATCAAATCAGAATAATGACAGGAGCCCATAGGTATCAAATGCTAGTTTCTGTGGAAGGGCTGAAAATTTACAAAGTTCCTGAAATATTTTTCTATTTGGAAAGCTCACCAATAACCATTCAAAATTAACCTTTTAAATCTAAAAAATAGAATAGCAGTAAAACCAGTTTATTTCAAATACCAAATAGAAATCACCTTTATTCCCCATTAAATGATAAAAGGTGCTGAAATGTTACAGAGAGAGCAGCTAAATATGTATATTAGAGTCAGTGCTCAAAATGACAGTTTTGTGTATACATACACAAAATTTTAAATTTATTTATTAATCAAACATATTTATTGACTACCCAACATGTAACTTGGCACTGTTCTAGTTGCTTGAGATATATCAGTGAACAAAGTCAGTAAAAATTCCTGTCTGCGTGAACTTACGTTTAGTGGGGGAGATAGAAGATAAATAATAAACATTTAAAAAATCAATTTTATAATATTAGCAGTTGAGTGATATGGGAAAAATAGAACAGCATAAGAGGGATCAGGAGGACATTAGGAAGAGGTCTTATTTTCTAGCCATTTTGAGAGTGAGTGTGTGTGTGTGTGTGTGTGTGTGTGTGTGTGTGTGTGTCTAAGACCCATTATGGTAAGAGAATGAGGAGTGAACCAAACTCCTGCACTCGTTTCTTTCATGTCCATTCCTTAATCCCTGCTTTCCTCAGGCATCTCAGACTCCAGGAGCCCTCACTGAACCTCCTACCTCATCTGCTTAGTGATACCTAAGTCAAAATGTTCCAGTCATGCTCTTCCCTGCATCCGTTACTGCTTTTTGTTGAGCCTAAGTTTTACCCCCTTTACTATCACTATTTTGTTTCCCTTCAAACACTTGTTCTTTCTTGCCTAATCTATTACAAAAGCTCTCAGCAGTCCTGCTTTCATCTGTCTCAACTTGGACTATTTCATGTGAATTCCCTTTACCCTTTTGGAGCCAGAATATTTTGAAATGCATATGATCATGTCTCTCAGTGGCTGAAGTATTATTGATCTTTGAAAGATAATCATCAAAAACTATCTAAAAAGGGAAGGAATGTGTGAGTTATTGAAAAAAATGAATGTCAGAAGACCTAAGTTCAGTCGACTTTAAAGAAAATTTGAGGTGCTGGACATTTCCCTCCCATAAAGGAGAAGGTTTAGCTAAAAATCACTTCCAGTTTTCAATATTGTGTATTTAGCTCTTTCCAGAGAAGGGTGAATGAGGATTGTGGTAAGTGAAGAGACCTCTTCTCAGCTTGAAAAAGAAGAGGACTTGTGATGTAACTCAGGCGAATATATTGGAAATATTAAGTAACTGTTCCTATTCATTTGCTTTCCTTACCTCAAACATCCCAGTCACCTCTTCAAAAAAAAAAACCTACTTAAGACCAACCCACAGCATAAACCAGGAAAAAGCAAACAAAGTCTAAAAAAAAAAAGGAGT
Organism: Myotis nattereri; assembly: GCF_964212035.1. Classification (NCBI taxonomy): domain Eukaryota; kingdom Metazoa; phylum Chordata; class Mammalia; order Chiroptera; family Vespertilionidae; genus Myotis; species Myotis nattereri. The sequence continues at coordinate 97,473,601 of NC_138077.1, forward strand.
TGGGAAGTCAGGCTAACAGGTGGAAAATGCCAACCCCACATTTTTTTTTATTTTTTTTTTATTTTTTTTTGTCTGTGGGAGTTGAGAAAGTGTGTTCAGGCTTGCTTCTCTTTAAAATATTGGCCACTCTTAGATCTGTCCTTCCCTTCTTCGTGGCTTCAGAAGTCTTCCATGTTATCAATGGAAAGCGGAGACAGTCTAAAGCAACTCTTACCACGGGGCTCCTTCACCATTTTCCCCAGCGCCTGAACCATGAGGTATCTTATTTTGTGGTTTATGAGTACAAGTAGGTATTTTTTGTTTTGTTTTGATTTTGGTGAGTGATCGTCATACTTGGAGTAAAAGGAGCAGAGGAATTAAAGGTAACTGCCGCCTGGTTACTTAAGTTCATTTGTTCTCTTTTCCTTTGTGATACAAATTTATCCCCCTAATGTAAATTGTATGATAAATTTGTTTGTTTGGTTTTTTTAGGCCCTTGTGTCTTCCTTTTCCTGATAAATACTGTCTTTTTGAAAACAAGGAAGAAATAGGCGAAACTCAGAAATGTTAGCATGAAAATATAACAATTAACATTATATGACAATCTATTGTATGCTAACATTTCAGGCACATATTAATCCCTATAACGGGCATTGGGTTTGCTTCTGCTTCACATCTTATTTTTGGGTAGCTAGCTCTGTTTTATGCAGACTAGACCATCTTAAATGCATAAAGATAGCCTACGAGATTATTAGTTTAAAAAGACCCCGTAACACCCTTATCAGAGTAGCTGCATAGGACCTTGACTTCCTCAAAGACCTCTGAAATACGCACATGGCATTTTCAGATTCATTATGAGCTAATAAGCACAGTTAACCTTCTTGCCTAAATAATTAGCATTCCAAACACAAGTCTAAACTGAAAACTAGGATGTGAGTTGTTAATCCTACTTCCCATTGGAAATCATCCATACATATGAAGAGTGCTTTCAGCCTATGATGATATCAAAACATTAACTTTGAAAGTTTCGTTCTGAGGGAATCAGAGTAGCATAAAAATATTGTCTATTCCTTTTGAAAAATGTAAAACAGACTGTGGAAAATTTCCACTTGACCCATACTTTAAACATCCTGTTATATCTCTACTGTGCCAAATATAGAGATTTATTTTTAATAACTTCTCCAGTGATAACACACATGGTTTAAGTTCAAGAGAAAATAAAATAAGGAAAGCAAAAGATTAATGGATGCAGAATTTCTGTAACTAACATTTATTTCAAAGGCCCCAGATATCTGTGAAACAGCTTGCATTTAAATGTTTTAACTTTCTACAGTTCAGCAACATTGCTCTTCAAAGCATGTTTTTATCAACAATTTTTATAGTAAGTTTGCTCAGTTTTAACAGCTTTACTCTGAATTTCAAGACTTCAGACATTTTCCTCACTCTTTCTTTTATTAAGAATATATGAGGGCTTAAAGAAATTTCAGCACTCTCCAATATGTGTGTTTATAGTATCCTAGATTAAAACGTAGATTTTAGAGCCAGACTACTTGGTTTGCATCCCAGCTTTGCTGTTCTCTCACTTTGTATAACCAAATACAAATTTCTTCACCTGTCTCAGGAGTCTCAGTTTCCTCATCTGTAAAGTTTGAATAATAGTAACTTCCATGTAGAAAATGTGTGAGATTAAATGAGTTGATAAATGTTAAGACCTCAGAACAATGCCTCATACATTGTAAGCAAAGTGCAAATAATTCATTTTTATTATATATATATATATATACACACATATATTTACATATGAATAGATATATAAATTCTAAATCCATATGCTTCATTTAAAGGGAATTATTCTCACCCTAGCCGGTTTTGCTCAGTGGGTAGAGTGTCAGTCTGTGAACCAAAGGGTCCTGGGTTCAACAGGTCAAGGGCACGTCCCTCGGTTGCAGGCTCCTCCCTGGCCTGGGCCCTGGTCGTGGTGCATGCAGGAGGCAACCAATCAATGTGTTTCTCTCACATCAATGTTTCTACTCTCTCTAAAAAAAATCAATGAAAAAAAGATCCTGTGTTGAGGATTAAAAATAAAATAAAATAAATAAAGTGAATTATTCCTCAAATGATCATTTGCATAATAAGTTTTCTCAATTCACTGTGTCAGCATAGGAACCACGGAGAGTGGAATGTCAGGTTCTTGCTTCCCAGGTAAATGAGAAGCATGTTTATTGCACTGAAACAAAGAAAATGAAACCATGAAGAACATCTTTGCAGAATTTGTAGCCCCAGTCTGTTTATTGTGGGTCTGACAGCACATCTGCCTCATCACCTCTGCTGAGTTAGCAAACACTGACTGTGTTGGGAAAGGGCGTCATGAATGCCTTTCGGGGGCTCCAGTTTGCATCTCTGCCCCTGTTGGTCCAGGGCTCCCATTAATAATTGCTGATGTGCTTTGCATTCCCAACACATAATGAAAGAGGATTAACATCTGTTGTGCCAAAGAAGAAAAAGAACACTGATATTTCTTATAGTGGACATCTTTGTTTTCCCAGGTTTAATTCAATAGCTTTCCTTTTGTTGATGTAGGGATTTATGCATTTCACATAGTCCCCATCAGAAAATGTTGGCAAGCTTAAAGAACTGTGCCCTGAAACATTGATGGGCTCTCTGCAAAATGTCACAGACCCCAGACTCACTATTTCTGAAGCACTGTTGTGAAGAAAAATATGCAAATGTTCTTACTGTGCAGGATCCATTGTCTAAGTGAAGATGCTTGTTCCATTTTTCAAATCAAGTTGTGGGAAGAATCATGACTTTTTAAGGGGTCAAAAATGAGAAAATGCAAACCATCTTAACTATGGAATTCTTTAAGCTACTAAAACACACAAAAAAATACATGTCTCTATATTTTTAAATTTCATGTTTGATTTTAGTCAGTGACTAAAGATGGCGTACAGCATTGCCAGTTTACAAAGTTATGGTTATATAAACTGAGGTGCATCACAGAATATTACATTACAGTTGCCTTGTCTGTAAAATAAAAGGAATAATAATGTCATTCAGTATAGTTGACCAAATTATTTGTGATAATAATGAAATAAATCATTCATTCAAATTCTGAATTAGAAATATTATTTGCTATTTATATAATATTTGCTTAATATATTTTTTTCTTCAGGCCAGGACTTCTCAACATCAGTGAACCTGCCGCCCAACCCTGGCTGGCAGACACGTGGCCTAATACTGGTAACAATCACAATGACTGCTCCATCAACTGCTGTACAGCAGGCAGTGGGAACAGCGATAGCAACCTCACCACCTACAGTCGCCCAGGTTAGAGACCCAGAGACATCTTGATAAATTTCTTTCCCTCCCTACATTAGAAGGGAAAACTTGATCAACATTTTTGTGAAATTCTGAGTACGGTTTAGCTGTCTATCCTATTTACTTTTTCCATCCCTACATCTCCACAATTTATTCTCCCACAGGAATGATTCCCAGTGTTTGATGGGAGTATGGAAAATATAAACTCCAAAATAGGAATCAAATTAGGACAAATGAAATTATCTAAAAGTTTTCATCTTCATAAAAATGTTTGCAGTTATAATTTTAATGGTAATTAATTATTTTCAACATCGGGAATAAAACATCAAAATATGACTAAATCTACAGTTTGAGAGAATCAAATTCTTAATAGCAGTAATAATAACAACTATGTAACAATAATAAAAATGTTTAATTAACTGAAATTTAAATTCATATTTTTATAGTATAGAAGTAAATCCTGGTGACATGAGAAATATACATCTTTTGCAGATGTGTATTCATCTTTTATTTTGTATTGTATGTTCTTGGTTCAGAAATTTATGCAAGTAAAATACTTTGCTAAAATGTCTTGCTAAAATATGAATGTGTAGTATGTAAAATTTGAAGGGATAAACAAAAAATTATAAATGATTTTTATTTTAAAAAACCTCAACATTCACAATATGGGAATATTAAAAGAATCGTAAAGAATCAGAAGATATGACTACAGAAGTAAAATAATTCATAACCCATTGAATTAAGAACAGGGAAACAGAACATGGCATTTAAGTAAGATGGTATATCTGTTATATAAAGAGCATTCGTAGTGTAATCTGTAACTCTGACCTGGAAAGAACTCCCAATAGATATGGATTAGAATGTAACATAACCCGGTGACCCAAGTCCATGTTCTCCAAAGGTGCATATGCTAGTTGTCCTTCAGGCGGATGGTCACATAATTATAAAAGGAAGACCATGCTGAGCTCTATATGAGAAAAAAAAATTATACTAGTCATTTAAGTTAATATGTAGAGCTGTGTTGTCCAATATGGTAGCCTCTGGCTATAGGTGTCTATTTAAATTTTAAAAATACAATTTAAAATGAAGAATTCTATTTTTTTTCATATTTATTGTTGAAAGTATTATATATGTCCCTTTTTTCTCCATTGACTCCTTATAGCCTGCCCCCACACCCCACCACAGGCCTCCACCACCCTATTGTCTGTGCCCATGGGTTATGCATATATGCATACAAGTTATTTGGTTGATCTCTTCCCACCCACCCACTCCCCACCCCGGCCTTCCCTCTGAGGTTCAACTGTCTGATCCGTACTTCTATGCCTCTGGGTCTATTTTGTTCATCATTTTATTTTGTTCATTAGATTCCACATATCTGTGATACTAGTCTTTCTCTGAGTGGCTTAATTAACTTAGCATAATACTCTCCAGGTCTCTCTATGCTGTCTCAAAGGGTAAGAGATCCTTCTTTTTTTACTGCTGCATAGTATTCCATGGTATAAATGTACCACAGCTTTTTATATCCACTCATCTACTGATGGGCACTTGGGCTGTTTCTAGATCTTAGCTATTGTAAATTGTACTGCTATGAACATAAGGGTGCATATATTCTTTCTGATTGGTGTTTCTGGTTTCTTAGGATATATTCCTAGAAGTCAGATCACTGGGTCAAATGGTAATTCCATTTTTTATTTTTTGAGGAAACTCCATAATGTTTCCATAATGGCTGCATCAGTCTGCATTACCCCCAGCAGTGTACTAGGGTTCCCTTTTCGCCACATCCTCGCCAGCACTTCTCATTTTTGACTTGTTGATGGTAGCCATTCTGACAGATACGAGGTGATACCTCATTGTCCTTTTAATTTGCATCTTTCTGATGACCAGTGACTTTGAGCATTTTTTCATATGTCTCTTGGCCATCTGAAGGTCTGCTTTGGAGGAGTATCTATTTAGGTCATTTGCCCATTTTTTAATTGGATTGTTTGTCTTTCTTTTGTTAAGTTGTATGAGTTCTTTATATATTTTGGATATTAACCCTTTATCAGATGTATCATTGGAAAATATGTTCTCCCATATAGTGGAGAGAACATTTTGTTCATTTTGTTGATTATTTCTTTTGCTGTGCAGAAGCTTCTTATTTTGATGTATTCTCATTTATTTATTTTTTTCTTAGTTTCCTTTGCCCTAGGAGATGAATCTGAAAACATATTGCTATGAGAGATGTCTAAGATTTGTCTGCCTATGTTTTTTTTTAAGATTGTTATGGTTTCACATTCTACATTTTAATTTTTGTGTATAGTGTAAGTTGGTGGTCTAGTTTCAATTTTTTGCACATAACTGTCTAATTTTCCCAGCACCATTTATTGAAGAGATTGCTCTTGCCTTCTTTGTCAAATATTAATTGAGCGCAATGGCTTGGGTCAATTTCTGGGCTCTCTGTTCTATTTTAATGATCTATATGCCTCTTCCTGTGCCAGTACCAGGCTGTTTTGATTACAGTGGCTTTGTAGTATAACTTGATATCTGGTATTGTTATCCCTCTAACTTTATTCTTTTTCAAGATTGCTATGGCTATTCAGGGTCTTTTTTTGTTCCATATAAATTTTTGAAGTTTTTGCTCCATACCTGTGGAATATGCCATTGGTTCTTTAATAGGGATTGCATTGAATCTATAGATTGCTTTGGGTAGTATGGACATTTTAATGATGTTAATTCTATCAGTCCATGAACTGTTATATTCTTCCATTTGTTTATATCTTCCTCTATCTCTTTTTCCAATGTCCTGTGGTTTTCTGAGTATAAATCTTTTGCCTCCTCTGTTAAATTTATTCCTAAGTATCTTAATCTTTTTGTTGCTATGATAAATGAGATTATTTAGTTTCTCTTTCTGAGAATTCATTATTGGTGTGTGAAATGCCATCGATTACTGGGTATGAGTTTTGTATCCTGCTACATTGCCACATTCCTTTATTAAATCTAGTAGGGTTTTTTTTGTGTTGGTTTTTCTTTTTTTTTTTTTTATGGAGTCTTTAGGGTTTTCTATGTACAATATCATGTCATCTGTGGATAATGAGAGTTTTACTTCCTCCTTTCCAGTTTGGATGCCTTTTATGTTTTCTTCTTGTCTGATCGCTGTGACTAGGACTTCCAGTATTATGTTGAATAAGAGTGGTGAAAGCAGACATCCCTGTCTTGTTTTTGTTCTTAGGGGAAATTGTTTAATTTTTTGCCCATTGAGTATTATGTTGGCTGTAGGTTTGTCATATATGGTTTTTATTATGTTGAGGTATGATCCCTTTATTTCCACTTTACTGAGAGTGTTTATCAAAAATGGGTGTTGGATTTTGTCCAATGCTTTTTCTGCATCTATTGGTACGATCATGTGATTTTTGTCTCTTAATTTGTTTTTGTGATGTATCATGTTTATTGATTTGCAAATATTGTACCAGCCTTGCATCCCTGGAATAAGTCCCATTTGGTCATGGTGTATGATTTAATATATTTCTGGATCAGATTTGCTCAAGTTCTTCATTCTTACTAGCCACAATCAAGTGCTCAGTTGCCACATGTGGCTAGTGGCTACTGTATTCACAGTGCAGAACAGAACATGTCCTTTATCTCAGAAAATCCTAGCACTCACTTAGAAAGACTGGGGAAGAGAAATGATGTTGCCAAATCTGTGTGACCTTTAATAATATTTCTTAACCATTATTTAACAAAAGTTAATACCTAGAAATTAGAATTGCTAAAGGCCAGATGAATAAAATATTTCTGCTCCCTGATAATTTATTATTGAAATGACAAGTAATCGAACTTAGTATATAGGGAAGTTGCAATTTTTCTTAAGATCATATTTAAGTTTGCATCTTTAATATCAACCATGTTCATTTATCTTTTTTTAAGATATCCAATCTTCAAGGTGACTTGTTAATATTGGTGCCACTAGGAACTGCATGAATAACATAATATTATTTTTATCATTGTAGCTTCACTGATTTTTAAAAAAAATTTAAATTTAAATTATGATTTGACTTTCTCCTACTTTATAAATATTTTAACAACAGTCTTTAAATATTCCTATATAAATATATCAGTTTTTTCATTCTCAAATATTTCAATGAAGGAAAAATTAAAGGGAAATTGAGATAATAGACATAATAGACATTATTTCATATTTTATTTTATTAAATTACCCCAGTTACTTATGATTCCTTTTGCCATCAATATTGTTATTCTTGGGATCTGTGTTCTGTCCCATTGATCTCTCTTCCTATTCTTGTGCCAGTACCAGGCTGTTTTGATTACAGTAGCTTTGTAGTATAACTTAATATCTGGTATTGTGGTCCCTCCAACTTTGTAAAACCATGAAAAAATAATTAGCATCTTTCCCTGATAATGATTATCCTACATGAGCAAGAGAATAACTAATAAAATTTCCTGAGCACTATGTACTATCACTCCTCTGTTCCTCATATCTTTTGAGCAGAGGTACTTTCTAAAATACTTAAATCTCATGTTCTTTGATAGGGGGGCAACATTGTTTTTTCTTTGTTTGGATTCTGAACTTATCCACTTTGTTCTATTGCTTCAATAGCTAACCAGTAGCTTCAAGTAGTTCAATCACTACAGACTAGAAAATTTTAATTTGACACATAAAGATATTCATGTATGTATTATTTTGGTGGTATTCCTCTTAATAGGGTTGTTAAAGAAAAGTTATCTTAAATTGGGAAAATTATTTACTATATAGCACTAGTAGTAGAAGTTCAAAATTATTTACTCTCTACATAAATTCCATGTGTCCTCTCTTGTTTCTTCAAATTTTAATTGTTTTCTTTAGAAAGTACATGTAAATACTTGGTCCTTTCCTTCTATCTTATGTGAGCCTATTTGTTCTTTACATAACAATTTTACTGTGACTCGCAAAGCTACTTACAAAGAAATTTAAAACGAATAACCATGGAGAATGACTTTTTCCTTTTCCTCTTCGTTGCACATAGCTGATTGTATAGCAAATTATAACAACCAACTGGATAACAAACAAACAAATCTGATGCTCCCTGAGTCAACTGTTTATGGTGATGTGGACCTTAGTAACAAAATCAATGAGATGAAAACCTTCAATAGCCCAAATCTGAAGGATGGGCGTTTTGTCAATCCATCAGGGCAGCCCACTCCTTACGCCACCACCCAGCTCATCCAGTCCAACCTCAGCAACAACATGAACAATGGCAGCGGGGACTCCGGCGAGAAGCACTGGAAGCCGCCCGGGCAGCAGAAACAAGAAATGGCACCAATTCAGTATAACATCATGGAGCAAAACAAACTGAACAAAGGTGAAGAGCTTTGCCTTCATTCCCATTCTTTTCTGTATCGGTACCCTTACCCCTTCTGCCCTACGTGCCGAAACTCATCCGGCACTAGCAAGCGAACCCTTTCCTTTGTCACTAAAGTATTCTTATTTCTTTGGTTTCAAAATGTCCAGTGTCATAGAGTTAATTAGCACAACAATAACCTTGGAAATTGATTTTAAAATAAATATAAGTATTTTCAAATGGTTTTGAGATTAATTTAAATTTAATCGTAGGTGAGGGATTGCTTAGGACAGACGATCTTTTATTCATAAGGCAGATGGACAACCGTCACAATACCTCACATTTTAAATAAATAGACTATTCCATTTTTCCAGTCAAGGATGGAAGATAATTGCTTCTATATGGTCATATAAATGAATGGCACTTTTATATCAAACTGAAGAAAAATAATTAAATTGAACTGGAGAAGTGGTTCAGTTTGCTGTCTCTCTCTCACCTCATGCGGTTACTGTATGATTGTAGAACCTAAGTTTCTTTGGTTGACCTGATTGAAGTCTGTCAGGATAGAACCTAAAATAAATTGAGTTTAGTGTTAACTTGTCGCAGCAGAATGGTGTTTTATGGCCAGAGGGGAATGTTTCTCTATTGTAATATGTGTGAGCTTGAAGAGACTGGTATTTGATTTCTTTGTAGTCCTTCAGGCTACAGCTTTAATAACATGATTTGTAAAGTTATGTCATAAAAAAAGATGATTGCTTTTATTTGAATAGATCAGGCAATTTTGTATAAATGTCCAGGTAAAAGATACATTTTATTGTAGATAATTAGAGATATAGACATATTTTCTTTAGCCTTGAGTTGGGACCTCTTTTTTAAAAAATAAAACAGATACAGTTAGAGATTACACAACAGCTTAAACCTACTATTTCGTTTGATTAAGTTAGTGTTATATGTTCTAATTTAATAATACATACCTTGCTTTTTTCTAAGTTTAAGAAAACACTTGATTGGCATAATAACCCAATTTAATAAATATTTCCTAAGACTCTTGCACAAGTTCATGACAAAGGCTGACAAAGATGAATAAGACTGTTCTGCAATAATAGAGTTTGCAGTGAGCATTCAAACTATTGTTACAGTATTCCTCCATAGTACATGGCTTTACTGTGGACCGTGGAAAGGTCTGACAGCCCTCTGTACAAATATTTCAGAACTCTGATTTATTGTTTAGACTGCTTGTAAACAGACTTGGTATGTGAAACTATAATAAAGACCCTGGCATGCAACTAGACTGACAGATTATTACTTATTACATTCCAGTGGTGAGTTTATCATTTGGACTTTTCCCTTTGCCTTGGTGGCAGATTGAAATACTTTGCTTTCTTATCATGGATATATTTTTATTTGATATAATCTTGCTGACAAGTTTCAGTTTTATTTTTTATTTTACTTAATTTTTTGATTTAAAGACATGGTATTTCCTGATTTCTTATTGTTTAAATGATTTTGTTACTATATTTATAAAGGTAAGAAGTTAAGAAAATCTGATTTCTGTCCAACCTGATTTACAAAGAATTTAAAGAGAAGAAATAGTCTCTCATAGGATTTGTTCACATCTGTGTTTAGTCTAATTCATGGAAAAAAATGATGCAAAGAATTTGTATTTTGTAAATCATTTTTTAAAAATATTTTAAATTGAATTTATTGGGGTGACATTGGTTAATAAATAAGGTTTCAGGTATACAATTCTACAGTGCATTATCTGTATATTGTATCATGTGTTTACCACCCCAAGTCAAATCTCCTTATAAATCTTAAAGGATACATGTTTAAAGGTCTTTAATTTTTCTTTACTTTTCCTCTGGAACATTTACACATGTCTTAGCAAGTGATCAACATGATGGTTTAAAAAGCCTAATTGTTGGTAAATGATTGAGGCACCAAAAAGAAAATAAATGTTTAATTTTTTTCATCCAAAATGTCTAGATTATCGAGCAAATGACACAATTCCTCCAACTATCCCATACAACCAATCATATGACCAGAATACAGGAGGATCCTACAATAGTTCCGACCGGGGCAGTAGTACATCTGGTAAGTAAGGGGTATGAGAGAGAAAGTCTCAGCAGTTCTTTTCCAAAGATGCTGCATTCTAAGATTATGAATTGAATGCTAATGAACTGAAGTGTATATATGACATGTCTATAACTTCATATAATTTTTTTAAATTTTGTTTTATTGCTTAAAGTATTACGAAGAGTATTACATATGTCTTTTTTTTTCCCCTTGACCTCCCCCCTGCCTCCCCCTACCCCACAGTGTCTTGTGTCCATTGGTTATGCTTATATGCATATAATTTTAATCTTTCATATATGGGTCTTGTCTCTGTAATTTGAAGGACTATCCATTCACAAAACCATTTTATGTTCTATTTGCTAACAAAGACTGACGATCTTATTTTCCTCCTTTTTGGGGAGCTTTCATAAAGCCAGAAGCATGAAGTAGTCTTTAAAGGCTGTTACACCTTCACCAATTCTAAGCCAAAATATAATTAAAAAAATTTTGCACATATAGTTGATGTGCTAAATGTTACCATTTGAAGGCACATAAAATTTTGACACTTGAGAATCAAAAGCCTCAGCAACAATATTGTGAGATCTAGGTACAGTAGGAACCTGCCTCAGTTTGTAAACTCTCTACTCCCTCAATTCTTGCTGTAAAACCTCATTAAGCAACCTCCCAACTTAAGTCTGCAAGTACCTCAGAAATCACATTGAGGCCTCTTCCCTGTGGTCTTCATGCTGTTGCAGCTGTTTGCCAGCTGTTTTCCTGATAGGGCCTGCAGATGGGAGCTTGCTAGTACTTAAGTTTTGTTTTTCTAATTAAAGGCAGTTCATTATTAGAACTAACATGTGGCAAGTCACACCACAATGAGAACACAACCAATTGATCTTGACTTTATTATGTTTCCCCAGGACAGGGTAGAAATATCACTTCCAAACATCTGGACTAGAATTATTGCTAGGTGCTTTTAGCCAAGTGCCTCTACCTCTCTTTTATAATGAATACTAGACGCCCGGTGCATGAAATTTGTGCATGGTGTGAGGGACCCTTAGCCTGGCCTGCACCCTCTCGCAATCTGGGACCCCTCGGGGGCTGTCTGACTGCCAGTGTAGGCGCGATCCCTGCAGTCAGACATCCAGGAGTCAGACATCCCTCTCACAACTTGGGACGGCTCACCCCCAACCACTCACCTGCCTCCCTGCTTGCTCCTAAAGGCTCGCCTGCCTGCCTGCTCAGTGCACGTCATAGCGACCGGTTGTCCTGGTTGTTCTGCCATGACAGTTGCTTAGGCTTTTATGTATATAGACTAGAAGCCCGCTGCATGGAGATTTGAGCAATGAGCCTTCCTTCCCCTGGCTGCCGGCACCAGTTTTCCTCTGGCCCCCGGGACCCAGGCCTTTGGTCCGGCTGCAGTGGAGAAGCCGAGCCTCAAAGCTAGGCTTCTCCCCTCCAGCCACAGTGAGGCTTGGCTTCTCCCCTCCAGCCACAGTGTGGCTTGGCTGTGGCCACAGCAGAGAAGCCAAGCCTCTTTAGTCTTCAGTCTTCAGTCAGTGCTAGTGTCTGAGTATGCAAATTAGCCGCCATCTGTGTTGAGTTAATTTACATAGTCGCTCTGATTGGCTGGTGGGCGTAGCAGAATGACACCAGTTTGCATGTTTCTCTTTTATTGGTGTAGATTGTATTTGCATTTTCTCATATTTCCTTGATTAAGACATGGAGATTGGGTATTTTCTAGTCTGTGTTCTCATATTTGAATTAAAGAAGCTGAGAAATAGCTCTTTATTTTTTTATATCTATTTTTATTCTACCATGTGTTGATTTTTTAAAAAATTAAAATCTTATCAAATTACTTTTTTAAAGTAAGTAAACCCTGAATTGAGAGAAATTTTTCAAATATCTATTCTTGTGAAAACCATAGAAAAAATGTTAATATTGATATCTCATGCCATTTCATCTTTGAATTCTTAGCCATTTAAAAAATCATAACTTAACTAGAGGCCCAATGCATGAAGATTCATGCAAGAATGGGCCTTCCTTCCCCTGGCTGCCGGCACCGCCTTTGCTCCAGCCGGAGCCGCCTTTCCGCCTTCCCACACTGCCCAGAGGACCAGAGAGGCTGGGGCGATGTAGAACGCCACGCCCCCTGCCACTTAGCGCCTGCGTATGCAAATTAACCCACTATCTTTGTTGGGTTAATTTGCATATTTACTCCTGATTGGCTGGTGGGTGTTGTGAAGGTACTGTCAATTTGCATTTTCTCTTTTATTAGTGTATATGGGGAAAATATAATTCTGGGTTGCTAATTTTCAATTGCCTTTCTCCATCCCTCAGCTTCAATGTCTAGATCCTGATGTTCTGCAGCTATTTATTACTAGGTATTCTGTGAATATTCAGTGAATAGATAAAAAAAATGTCAAATCTGGTGATAATTAGGGGAGAGAAGGAAGCAAGCAAATGAAGTGTAGGAGAGATTTTTGTTGTGATGTTAGGTCTGAGGACACAGATGGAGTTGTTAAAGTAGATATGTGCCAGTAAATCAAGAGGAAAGCTTTGGGTATAGTCAACTCCACAGTATGTGCTCAGCCATTCCAACACAGGCCAAGTGAGTGCAGGAGGAAAGAATGGAGACAATCATAATTTATTAGTGATAGCCTGTCTCTGGGCCCATACTTGGTGCAGTAACATACCAGTGCAAGAATGGCTGGCTTAACAAACACTAAGATTTGACTGAAAATTCCCAGGTGACAAAATAAATAAATAAATAAATAAATAAATGAGGCTCATATGACCTGTTTCAGAGCCCATGTAACTTGGAGCTGTTTCAAAGGGGTTTTAAAAATTAAGATCAACACAATTCACAGAATTTGAGGGATCATGTGTGAAAAATAATTATAGAATCATTGTCTATAATTTATGTAAGAATCTAAAATGCATCATATTGGAGGGAGAGGATAAAGACCATATTATCTCAAAATAACTTTTGACCCAAGTTATTTTGAAATGAATACTCTAAAATGTTCAACTACCTATGTTTAAAGAATATGCCAAATCTAAAATATGAACACCTGGGCACATGAATAGTTGGGCTATTTCCAATTTCTAAGAATGTGCAAGAAATATCATTTTACTCCAAGCCATAAATTTATTGAAACAATGGCTAAATATACTTCTCTCCCTTTTTAAAAATAATTTTATGCTTCTTTTGTTGTTAGTTATATTAGTTCTTCCAGCAATTATTTTCTTCTGCACCTGCTTTTCTGACAAAAACTAGTAATTCTATTGTGCCAAAAACATTTCAATGAGCAAGTACAAATTATATATATTCAATGATTTAGTGCAACCGTGGAACATTAATAGATTGTGTCTGTATCATATTGTATTTAAAGTTCCGGTAATTAAATATTAAAAAGGAATTTCAGAAAGTATGTCTACAGCTCATTTGTTTTAGATGATAATCCATAGTGCAATTAATTGCTGTAAGAAGATTGCTATTAATGATATGACTTATAAAATTCATTTATGGCTTTATTGCTTTTTTGCTATTTATTTTGCAGTTAAATTGGACATCTTCTGTTGTACAGTTCTGTTCAAAATTAATGAAAAAAAGTGTGTTTTTCTCTCTATATATATGAATTATAATAAGGTCATATTTACAGAAAATAATTAACCCATAGACAATGGAAAAATTTTAGAGGCCAGAAATAAAAGACTGAATTTCATTTGTTTTCAAGGGAGTCAAGGGCACAAGAAAGGGGCACGGACACCCAAAGTACCAAAACAGGGCGGCATGAGCTGGGCAGATCTGCTTCCTCCTCCCCCGGCGCATCCTCCTCCTCATAGCAACAGCGAAGAGTTCAGTATTTCTGTGGATGAAAGGTAAGAGGAATTTCAGAACAGATGTAAGTGGAATATGTGACTTCTTAAGCCCATATTAAATAATTGTTAAACTAGATCACCAAGGCAAGACTGATTCCTAAAGTCCAAAAACACTTGTCTCTGAATAAAACAGTATCACGATAGGTCAGCAGGACTTATAAACCCTCTTTAGTGCTGCCAAAAAAAAGGAACTTGTGCTTTGAAAACTTCTTTTGGAGCTAAGAATCATGAATCATAGATATAAACACAAATATATATATATATATATATATATATATATATATATATATATATATAATTTACTTATACATTTTATATTATATACATACAATTTATATATATAAGCATGAATATATGATGATATCACATATCTATTATTATAATACTAGAGGCCTGGTGCATGCTCTGGAGGTGGGGGTGTCCCTCAGCCCAGCCTGCCCCCTCTCACAGTTCAGGAGCCCTCAGTGGTGGGAGGCGACCTGGTGATCAGGGGAAGGCGACACCCCCATCACACCTCTGTGCTGCCACTGCTGGCAGCTCAAGCCTCGGCTGGCCCTGGTTGCCTGAGCCTTGGGCAGCTCTGGGCGGCTGGGCGGCAAACAGCCAAGGCTTGCCTGTGCCCCGGGCTGGCCCTGGGGGGCTGGGGGGCTGAGGGGACTGGGCGCTGCCATCTTTGAGGGCATGGCAGTCAATTAGCATATTCCCTCCTTCTTGGCTGTGGGTGCCGCCATCTTTGAGGGTGGAGCAATTAGCATATTCCCTTATTGGCTGTGGGCGCTGTCATCTTTGCGAGGGCATGAGGGGCAATTAGCATACTCCCTCTTTAGTAGATAGGATATCCGTATATGATATCAGAACTTTTATTATACATTTCTGAATTTTCATAAAGTAATTATGTGGATTTGTGTCTTACCCACAGCATCCTGAAAACTCTCTGTTATTATATCACATTATGCTGAAAACTATGGAAATTTAAACTTGACTGAATTGTCTCTCACAAGGTTTTAACAAGTGTGAATATTACATATGGCAGCAGTTAGAAAATTTGTGTACTTCATCCACACTTCAGATTCTGTCAAACTGGACATGGTACCTCCCAACAAAACAAAGCAGCTGCTTCACTAATCTGATCAGTAGAGGAGAACTCACTGGATGTAGGGAATTAACAACACCCCAAAGAAACCCTACAGAATCTACCTGAAAACACATTCTTTTTAGTGACCATCATAGAAGTGCATTGTTATTTCATTGCACACACACACATACCAGTTTTATAGTTCCAACTCTTCTGGAAATAAAGTCTCTGTAGTGTTATTTTCCAATCACTTAATTATAGAATACTGACCCATTGTTCCCAGGGCAAATGCAAAGTTAGGTTCCTGCAGGCCTCTGCTCACATTTTTGTTAAATGATCCAAACCTAAACAACTTATTGTTACATTGTGTTTTTGTTTAAAGACATCATATATAGTATATATTTTTGATTAATTAACATTGAACTTACAGCCAACAGCTCTATAAGTTATTCCTAAAAAAAAAGGTCATTTAATATATTTTTTCATTAAGACACATCCCAGTCTTTTTATCCTTAGGAACACTAGCCGGTACTTAAATAATACCCTTGGGGCCATTTTAAACAGGGTGGTCACCAATGTAAAGCAAATACAGAGAGCACAATGTGGCACTATGAAAATGACACCTACTTACAGCATGATCACAGAAACGAGGAGGCAGAGTGTCACCTTGTTTGCACTCTGCTAGTGATGTGCTCATCGGGTGACTCCTCTTTTTTACCTCCTGGCACACATCTGTTGACTGATTGTGAACGAGCCACAAGTATTGACTTTGGGGTTACAGATAAATTTTAGTGAGTAAGCAAATTTGCAAATATGGCATCAGCAAATAATGATGTTTGACTATACTTTTAAATATTCATTTTCTAGACCATGATAATGACATTAATTTGTAGGTTAGTCCTCAAAAAAAAAAAAAAGAACTGAAATGAAATAAGTGGATATAGTAATAAAACAAAAGTAGACACAGACACCTCTGTGCTCCAACTGAGGCTAACTGGGAAGAATGAAGGTTTCCAGGGCCCCTGGCTTTTGTTCTTGTCCTTGACAAATGAGAAGGTTCCCAATCAAGAGAAGGGTATTGTGGACATGAGGACCACACAGCAATGTGGACTCCTGGAGAAAGAACAGGAAACACGTTGTAGGAAGTGAAAGGAAGCTGGGAAGGCAAATGTAAGCCAGATATGCAAATACTTGAATGTCTTGTGTGCACTTATATTTTATTCTCTAGACGATGAGAGTCATTTATTACTTCAGGGCAAATAAATGGCCAGGGAGTGATGTGTCTTATAATAAAGTAATTTGGGAAGCAGTGTGAGGATGAAGAAAGATTGACTGGAGGCCAAGAGATGGATTAAAAAGTTATTGCAGTAGCACATACAGCAGATTTAAAAAGAGGTATAGCTTCTGAAGAATTTTTAGAGATAGACTAGAGATGAATGGGAATACTTTGAGATAGAAGAGAGAGAAATAATTTAAAGAGACTGCAAGATTTCTAGTGTTATTTGTTGACACAGGAAACATCATAGTGGGATTAGTAAAGTAAAAGAAGATACAAAAAAATCATGTTACATGAACCTCAACTTTCCTGAGTTCAGGGAAAGAGGCAGGTGGTGAAAAATGAACTAGAGAAAGGAGTAACAAGAGCACAGTTCGTATAATGCAGGAAATCACTGCCATTCTAATCAACAACCATATGCACTGGGCGGGAGACAAGCAAAAGGCATGAATGCTGTTCAGATCCATTCTAGAGCTTCTACATTCTTTCTGCGAAGAGTAGTGGGTATTTTATTGGTTAATATTTTATTTACTGTGTTTTTCTTTCATTATCCTAAATACAATCCGAGGACTTCATTTTGTGCTCAACTAAAGAAGGAGTGAGCAATTTTAATTTTAGTGGAAAAATTAGTTGTTTTGGATTAAATAAGTTGATCTCTAATATATTTCCCTTTCAAAGAATTTTCAAGAGTATTTTTTTCAGAGTTCAGCATATCATTTTTGGGTCACATGCAAGACCATCCTTGAGTTGTCCTTTAGAGATCATGTTGAATAGGAGGGAGAGAATATATCAGACACATTTTAGAAGTCCTAAGTTCAGCTACATTAAATAGATTTTTCTTTTATTGCATGACTTCTCAGGGCCTATAATAGGCCAATGTAAATTATAATCTCTCAAAGAAAAGTTCTTATATGTTACATATCTAAACTAATAAAAGAGAAACATGGTGATTGGCGTACGACCGCTACCCTTTTCATTGGCTAATCAGCGATATATGCAAATTAACTGTCAGCCAAGATGGTGGCCGGCAGCCAGGGAGCTTGAAGCTAACATGAGGCTTGCTTGCCTCAGTGACTGAGGAAACCAACGTTCCCCGCCTGCGGCTGCAGGCCTCTGAGCCGGCAGTTTAAGAAACATTGTAACAAATACTGCCAGACTTCAGCCAGTAGATTCGCAACATTGTAAACAAAGGCCAGAAACCTACTTTCAGCTGAGGCCTAAGAGCTGGAGCCAAGCCTCAAGGTAAAGCTGGCCCAGAATAAAAAAAGAAAAAAGAAAAAAAGGAGCATTTGGGAGCTTCAGTCACCCCCAGCCTGTAAACAGCCCTCAGCCCCTCATCCAGGCTGGCCAGGCACCCCAGTGGGGACCCCCACCCTGATCCAGGACACCCTTCAGGGCAAACCAGCCGGCACCCAACCGTGCACTAGGCCTCTATCCTATATAGTAAAAGGGTAATGTGCCTCCCAGCACCGGGATCAGCGGAGCCGCGAGGCCTCCCGGCACTGGGATAAGCGTGACAGGGGGCAGCGCCCAAACCCCCTGATCGCCCTGCGGCTCTGTGTGTGACAGGAGGCGGGGCCACAACCTCCCTATCCGCCCTGCTCTGTTCCTGACAGGGGAAGGCGCCCAACCCCCTGATCAGCCCTGCTCTGTGCCTGATAGGGGGGAGCTCCCCAACCTCCTGATCACCCTGCGGCTCTGTGTGTGACAGGGTGCAGCGCCCCAATCCACCCCCACCCCACGGGCCCTGCTCTGTGTGTGATGGGGTAGAGCCATAACCTCCCCATTGGCCCTGCCCTGAGTGTGAGAGTGGCGGCGCCCCAACCCCCTGATCGGCCCTGCTCTGTGGGTGATAGAGGGCGGTGCCCCAACCCCCTAATGGGCCCTGCTCTGTGTGTGACGGGGCAGCGCCCCAACCCCCTGATGGGCCCTGCTCTGTGCGTGAGCAGGAGGTTGGGTGGTGCCACAACCTCCCCATCGACCTTGCCTTGAGTGTGACAGGGGACGGTGCCCCAATCCCCCAATCGGCCCTACCCTGAGCGTGACTGAGGGTCGCATCACAACCTCCCAATCTCCCTGCTCTGTGCATGATGGGTCGGCGCCCCAACTCCGCAATTGGCCCTGCTCTGAGCCCGACCAGGGGCTGCACCTAGGGATTGGGTCTGCACCCGGGAGCAGGCCTAAGCCAGCAGGTCGTTATCTCCCAAGGGGTCCCAGACTGCGAGAGGGCACAGGCCGGGCTGAGGGACCCCCCTCCCCCCCGAGTGCACAAATTTTTGTGCACCGGGCCTCTAGTATAACATATAATATATAATGTATGTATAGCAATTCACAAACCTATGTGATGGTTCACCATTTTTTTTAACAATACCTCCTTAATGTGGCCTAGAACATTCAGATTGAAGAAACAGTTCAAGGCTGATACTCTGTTAGTTTATTTGAATAACCTGAAGTAATTCTAAGTATCCTTATAATCTGTTTTAGCTATGACCAAGAAATGCCATGTCCAGTGCCACCAGCGAGGATGTATTTACAACAAAACGAACTAGAAGAGGAGGAAGATGAACGAGGTCCCACTCCCCCCATCCGAGGAGCAGCATCTTCTCCGGCCGCTGTGTCTTACAGCCACCAGTCCACGGCCACCCTGACCCCATCTCCACAGGAGGAGCTCCAGCCCATGCTGCAGGACTGCCCTGAGGAGACTGGCCACATACAGCACCAGCCCGACAGGAGGTGGGTGCTCACTAGCTTTCTTTGCTCATATCATGCAATTTCCACTCCTAAGAAGCATTTATAGAATGCTATTACGTGAAGTTATTTTCATGTCACGTGAGCCTTTTTTCCAGTATCATCACTCAGGAAACCCTGGTAATTAACATATCAAGTAATATTGTTGACCAGAACATTAAATTAATTGATCCCAGTGAACTTGCAACCATAAAATAATGTGCATCAATACTAACCCACTTATGATAATTGCATTTATAAACACATGGAGAATATGTAGTAAATTTATGGCTTACTAATCTTGTAATATTTTATAGACGGTGGCTGTTTTTGTATCTTAGTTTTCCTTATGCATTTGGTCTGTGGAAAATAGATTTTCTCCTGTCTTTTTAAATTAAGTCTACAGGATGATTTGTTTCCTAATGTTGCAGAAGAATGAGTTTGGTATATTCATTTCGTGTTGACATTAAGTTGGAGTCATTTTTTTGTCCTGGTTACTAAGTAATTTGTGCATGTATGTGTTAGACTTTTTTAAACCAATGTATTCAATGTTGCAAACCAATACATTTCCATTATATACAAATACTTCACTTGTCATTTCTACCACATAAAAGTTGTTACTGCATCATCTGAGTTCTCCTAGTGTTGATGATTTTGTTGTATTATTTTATTGCCCTTGACACAGTATATTATATATATACTAGAGGCCCGGTGCACAAAAATTTGTGCACTCAGGGGGGAGTGGGGGGTTCCCTCAGCCCGGCCTGAGCCCTCTCGCAGTCTGGGACCCCTCGGGAGATAACGACCTGCTGGCTTAGGCCTGCTCCCGGGTGGCAGAGGGCAGGCCCAATCCCTAGGTGCAGCCGCTGGTCGGGCTCAGAGCAGGGCCGATTGGGGAGTTGGGGCGCCACCCCCTGTCACACTCAAGGCAGGGTCGATGGGGAGGTTGCGGCGCCACCCCCTGTCACGCACAGAGCAGGGCCCATCAGGGGGTTGGGGCGCTGCCCCCGTCACACACAGAGCAGGACCCATCAGGGGTTTGGGGCACCGCCCTCTATCACCCACAGAGCAGGGCCGATCAGGGGGTTGGGGCGCCGCCACTCTCACACTCAGGGCAGGGCCGATGGGGAGGTTATGGCTCTACCCCATCACACACAGAGCAGGGCCCCTGGGGGGGGGGGTTGGGGAGCTCCCCCCTATCAGGCACAGAGCAGGGCTGATCAGGGGGTTGGGGCCCCGGCCCCTGTCACAGAGCCGCAGGGCGATCATAGGGTTTGGGCGCTGCCCCCTGTCACGCTGATCCCGGTGCCGGGAGGCATATTACCCTTTTACTATATAGGGTAGAGGCCTGGTGCATGGGTGGGGCCGGCTGGTTTGCCCTGAAGGGTGTCCGGGATCAGGGTGGGGGTTTCCACTGAGGTGCCTGGCCAGTCTGGGTGAGGGGCTGAGGGCTGTTTTCAGGCTGGGAGTGACTGAAGTTCCCAACCGCTCCTTTTTTTCTTTCTTTTTTTTTTTATTCTGGGCCAGCTTTACCTTGAGGCTTGGCTCCAGTTCTTCAGCCTCCGGACTGAAAGTAGGTTTCTGGCCTTTGCTTACAATGTTGCGAATCTGCTGGCTGAAGTCCATCGGTATTTGTTACAGAGTTTCCTAAACTGCCCGCTCAGAGGCCTGCAGCCGCAGGCGGGGAACGTTGGTTTCCTCAGTCACTGAGGCAAGCAAGCCTCATGTTAGTTTCAAGCTCCCTGGCTGCCGGCCGCCATCTTGGCTGACAGTTAATTTGCATATCTCGCTGATTAGCCAATGAATAGGGTAGCGGTTGTACGCCAATTACCATGTTTCTCTTTTATTAGTGTAGATTGCTTCCTATATTCTTAATGTCATTTGAAACTGAGTATATTATTTCCCTCAGAAGATCTCCCTCCAATATTCTTGAATGAATAACAAGTTCTGGCTTATGCTGCTTGAATGTTGTCAATTGAAACAGAACTTGCAATGTTTATGAACTATTCTATTAGTAAGAGGTTATTACCAAATTCAAATCATATATTTGCTAAAATAGAAGAAGTAGCTAAACCCTCTGCTATGTGACAAAAAGGGAAGCTGGATTGTCATAAATTTAAATTTAATATTATTAACCCATGGAACTTCATGAAAATTGAGAACAAATAAACATCTCTTTTCCTTTTTAAGGTCACAAACCATCTCTGCTTCTCTTATTCAAAACAAATGAGAGGCTAATAGATGCTTTTAGCTCTGAAATACCATAGTATTCTTCTTTCCTTCTCTCCAATTACCTTTCCTCACCGTTCCCTTGTGTTACAATTGATACCCAATATCTTCTTAGCAAGCTTCTTTCTTTCAGTCCCTTATGTCATTCTCTCCACCATGTTCAAAACACTACAAAATTGGTTTCCCTTCATCTATCTTGACTTCTCAGCCTCTTCCTCTTTGTCCAATCCATCTTTCTCTTCATTGTTAACCACTTCCAGTTACCATGCTCTTCTTGCCTTCTAAATTTTAGGACTGTGTAATCAATTCTGTCTTCCCAATCCTATTCCTACTCAGCCCATTGCATTCTGCTGCCATCAGTCTACTGAAAGTAACCTCCTAATGTCCAATCTAAAGCAGTGGTTCTCAACCTTCTGGCCCTTTAAATGCAGTTCCTCATGTTGTGGCCCAACCATAAAATTATTTTTGTTGCTACTTCATAACTGTAATGTTGCTACTGTTATGAATCGTAATGTAAATATCTGATATGCAGGATGGTCTTAGGCGACCCCTGTGAAAGGGTCGTTCGACCGCCAAAGGGGTCGCGACCCACAGGTTGAGAACCGCTGAAGCCTTTGTCAAAGGCTGCTCAAACGCTATCAAACTTAAGCTTTCTTCAGTGATGGCAATTTTATGTATATGAAGTATCCGAAGCAGGGTAACTATCCAACAAATATAAGTACCCTACTGCCCTTACCCTTATGTTATCACTCCATCACTAGTTTCAACTATTACTTATATCCTGATGGCTTTCAAATGTATTTAGCCAGCCCAGCTCTTCTTATTGAGCACCACTGTGATATTTTCTTTCTTCCTTGTTTTGTTTTTTAATTATTTAATTAAGTATAGTTGCTACATAATATTCTATTGGTTATATTAGTTTCCTTTTTTAATATATTCTATTGAGTTCAGAGAGGAAGAGAGAGATAGAAACCTAGGTGATGAGAGATAATCATTGATATGCTACCTCCTGCACACCCCCTACTGGGGATTGAGCCTGTAATCCAGACATGTGCCCTGACTAGGATTTGAACTGTGACCTACTGGTTCATAGGTCGATGCTCAACCACTGAGCCAGGCCAGCCAGGCTAGTTATATTAGTTTCATGTGTACAATATAGTGATTCGACATTTCTATACCTTACACTGTGATTGCTCCACTAATTCTAGTAGTAATCCCTCACTGTGTAAACCTATCACAATATTAGTGAACACTGTGATGTTTTCACTTGGACATCTCCGACTGCACTTGTCCAAAACCAAATATTTTTCCTTGCATTTAATATTTTAAATGTGTGTTTTCTCCTCTTTTATGACTATCTTATTTAGAATTATCAATCCTTATTTATCTGGCCAACACAATAAAATAGCCAGAGGAATAGCCAAAATCGCAAAATCTCACACACACACACACACACACACACACACACACACACACACACTTCATTTTTAAATCAGCTTAACTATCCCACTGTTTACTTTTTTCTGCTTTCTTCTTATCATTCCTCAAATTAAATTAGTGGCCAGTCCCTTCAGTTCTACTCCAAAATATATCTTAATTTTGTTCCTTTGTTAACATTCTTACAGAGGCTAGGCCAGGCCCTCAGTCTACATATATATCTTTTGAAACACTGTCATATCTTTGAACTAACTTCCCTTTTCTTCTCTCTCCCCTTTTATTGTCCACGCTCCACGTCTTTCTTTGCACACAGATCTAGTAACATTACTCCCCATTCAGAGCTAAGTCTTATTGTTCAGCCCAGTATTCAAAGCTTTTCGCAATCCTTCCCCCTTTGCTTCCTTCCACCCTTCCAATTCCTGCACATATACACTTTTCTAACTAGCCTGTTTGAAATTCCTTTAATTTGTCTTAAACTCACCAACATCCAGGTGAGCAATGCCACTCCCCGGCCCACAGAGAGCTGCTCTGGAGCTAGCAGGAGGGACAGGCCACTTTTGCCTCATGTGGCCATTACCAAATGGTCAACTTGCTTAGTGTCCTCACTATGAGCATTTGTCTTGCACATGCTGTTTCTTTGATTGCCTGGCAAGCACTTCTCATCTTTCTAAGCCCTTTTTAAATGTACCTCTCTGTGAAACCTTTCTCTGATTGCCTGGCAGAATGAACTAGTCCTTTACTTTGTTCTTACAATGGTCTGTTCACAGCTCTGCTATCACACTAATCAGATTCCAGGTTGCATTAGCATTTGCTATTTGTATCTCTGTTTCTCTGTTTAAGTTAAAAGCTCTTTGACAGAAGATCTAATGTTTTATTCCTGTCTTTAAGCTCCACAAAGCTTTCTTCAGTAACTATTTGATTAATGGAATCTGATACTACAGGAGAATTTGGAGTTGACCTACCCCTGTTGTTTTAGGGAGATGAATACTCATATGAACTCCACGTGGACATGTGTAATTGGGAAATTCACTTAAAATTCTGTTTGACTAAATTCAGCCTTTAAAAAAAAAAGTATGAATTTTAGTCTAGGAAGGTATTAAGGAATTTATTTCCAGGATTGTTGCTAGAAATAACACGGACACTAATAAGAAGTAGATGAAAGCCTATTAAAAATAATATTACCATTCTTTTATGATGAAGCTAAAATCTACATGGTTACTATAGAAATTTTTGAAAATAAAGTTATAAAAAATAAAAATATAAAAATACTAATGATCTATGTAGTCAGAAATAATCACTGTTAAGATCTCAGTAAAGAGTGTTTTTGTTTTTCATTTTTCTACATACTCATTGGTTTGATTTTGTGATATGCCATTATTTTATAAGCTACTTTTTTCACTGTCAGTGTATTATTCCATGTAATAACTTTTTATTTAGATATGCAGTTTAAACAAATGTGCACTGTAACTTATTTAAAGTTTCTTAATGTTGGACAGCTAAGTCGGGCTACCTCTCCAATGCTATATAGTAGTACAACGCTGTAATTCCCGCATCCAGTTCACTCTGGGGTCTCTTCTCAAAGGCGTGACCTCTCTGGATACCTGCCCCTCAGTAGATGACTTCTGTTTCCCATCACCTGCCACTCCTCTGCTGATGCACTCATTAAAAATACATGCAATTTCTCTACAGATTTCATCCTAGAGCATCAGACCCTCATTCCAAGTTCTCATTATGACACATTTTTAGTGCTTAAATATCAATCAGAGCGATACATGTATCTCCAGTGATGGAGGCCCTTCCCTGCTTCTGACAACCATTGTCTCTTGCCTGTATCTCTGTAATGATCTGTAAGTGGCTTGTTGCCTAGCCCTGCCCCTTCCCTTCCTCGAACGGACCTTCCTGCTGCAGACTGTGCAGAGGTATTTTCTAAAATGCAGCACTGATCAAGTCTCTCCATTGCTTAAATCTCTCAGTAGCTCTCCATTTCCCTAAGAGTAAAAGCAAGATTCCTTAACGTGGAATCCCAGCCCTTTGCCGTTGCCACTCCCTCCTCACTGTTCCCGTTGGTTGCCTTCACTCTGTTCCCAGCACTTCCTGGAATGACCAGTATTCTCATCCACCTTGAGGTCTTTCCTCATGCTGTGCCAGCTTCCTGGAACACATTATCCCTCTCTTTTTTGGAGCTAACACCTGTGTATCCTTTAGACCTAAGATTAAGTGGCAGATACTCTCCACAGAGTATTTCTCTGATGTCCCACCTCTGAGATAGGACCAATTCTATGTGTTCCCACGATACCCTAGACAACCTCTGTCATGGAGATTCATGAATACTGCATTATCATTGCGTATTTAATTAATTGTTTGTCTCCTCCACTGGCTGTAAGCCCATCCAGGCAAGGAACATAACTATTTAGCTGAATTTCTAACAATGTCTCACTTCTGCCACATTCATTGGTCAGAGAAGCCACAGGGTCCATCCAGATTCAGGAGTCTAGAACTAAAATCTCTCTCTCTCTCTCTCTCTCTCTCTCTCTCTGTCTGTCTGTCTGTCTCTCTCTCTCTTTTAAATTCTTTATTGTTGAAATATTACATATGTCTCCTTTAGCCCCCATTGACCTCTCCCCGCCTGCTCCTGCCCCCCATCACAGGCCCTCACACCCTACTGTCTGTGTTCATTGGTTATGCTTATATGCATGCATACAAGTCCTTTGGTTGATCTCTTACCCACCTTCCCCTGCCTTCCCTCTGAGGTTTGACGACAGTCTGTTTGATGCTTCTGTTTCTCTGGATCTATTTTTATTCGTCAGCTTATGTTGTTCATTATATTCCACAAATGAGTGAGCTCATGTGATACTTATCTTTCTCGGACTGGCTTATTTCACTTAGCATAATGCTCTCCAGATTCATCCATGCTGTTGTAAAGGGTAAGAGTTCTTTCTTTTTTACAGCAGCATAGTATTCCATTGTGTAGATGTACCACAGTTTTCTAATCCACTCATCTGCTGATGGGCACTTAGGCTGTTTCCAAATCTTAGCTATTGCAAATTGTGCTGCTTTGATTTTAGAGTGGAAGGGAGAGGGAGAGAGAGATATTTTAGTAATATGGGCAAATGGAATATGATACAGTTGCAAGGAAAAAATGTACGAAGGCAACAGCAAATTAAATATCATATCTATTTACAAACCAGGTAATGGTTTATTATACAAAGTATTGAAGCAACAACAGTTTCAGAAAAAAGCCTCAAAGGTATGCATTTCCCCCTTTGTCCTATACCTGGTAAATGGTATGTGGTAAACTATATAAACACCTGCTTTCAGAAATCAATGTCATTGTCTCCTTCTTTTCTTACACATGTTTATGAAGGCATTATTTTTGCAGGAGCCTAGAGTGTTGTGATCCACAGTCTATACTTGTACATTATTTCAGAGACGTCGAAACCCCTGGGGGGAGGAGCGATCTAGAGGGTTGAGGGTCATTTGTGGCAAGTCCCACTTGAGTGCAGCATCCTGAAATGGCTTTTTGTTTTCAAATAGAATATATTACATATTTCAAACTGTACATGTTTATCACACATTCCCTGGGCTTGCCTTATTTACAGATGATTTGCACAGGGTGGTAATAGTTAAAAGCCAGTCCTTTTTTAACATGAAGCTGTTTTTACTCTACAGAATGTGAATTACCCAAATACAACAATGCTGACATTGTTTCATAGTGAAGTTGGCTCTTCTACATTGTTTTATTGATGGTCAAAATAGTCCCTTTTGTGCTAAAAGTCTTATATGTCTTTTATAAAAGAGGTTTCTTGTGGTATTTGGCTGTGCATGCTGACAAAGAACTGTAAATTAACATTTAAGGATGACATTTTATTGCAATTTAAATTAAACAAAGGTTTTCCTCCTATGTGTATAATATTATCCATTTTAATCTTTTAAATAACTTCAACTTTAGCTCATTTAATTTTCTTCTAGTGCCACACACAGATACATTAGAAACCACCAACAAATGAAAAACAACACATTATATTTAATAACTCTAAATCTATATATAAAAAGTGTATGTATAATTTTATATATATATATATATATATATATATATATATATATATATGTAAATATATGTGTATGTGTCCATATATATGTAATATCATTCCTAGAAGATGTTCATGACCTGGAAATGAAATGTGGGATTAAATTTAAAATTTGATACATACTTGTTGTGGAAACTTTGTCAAGGTCCTTAATTCCTCTGAATTTTAATATCCTCATCTATAAAATGATAATAAAAGAAGTAGTTTGGCAAGTTGTCGTGAAAATTAAATGAGTTAACATTGTAAAATATACTTAGTTACAAAGTACGTGCTCAATAAGTAAGTTAATTATAGTATTTCAATAATCCTTTATTGTTAGTGCTTTTATATTGGTGTTAATTAAACAAATTTGTCGAAGTATCTCACTTCATTGGGATAAAAAGCTCAAAACGTTTTTCTTTGAACAATTGCCATCCCATCTTAAAAACTGTTCTGTATTGGACTTCCCTTTTTCTCTCTCTAGTAGGTCCCTTTGTTAGGTTTTGATTAGATCTTATTGTGTAGTTTGTATACTTTCTATTTTTTTAATACATGTTTCTTGTTTATTTTTAAAAAATATATTTTTATTGATTTCAGAGAGGAAGGGAAAGAGAGAGCGAGATAGAAACATCAATGGCGAGAGAGAAGCATAGATCGACTGCCTCCTGCACGCCCCCCATTGGGGGTAGAGCCCTAAACCTAGGCATGTGCCCTGACTGGGAACCGAACTGTGACCTTCTGGTTCATAGGTCGACGCTCAACCACTGAGCCCACTGGCCAAGCTCATAGCCTTTTTAAAAAATAGAATGAAATCTTAAGGAAATTATGTCATATGCTGAATGTATACATTTTTAATCCTAAAAAATTCTACTGTCTATGGTCAAAATGAATTGGTCTACCTAAAATGATAGGGGTGGCAATGAAAGAAAGCGAAAGGAACATGTTTATATGTTTATGGAATAGTCTGCTTCAAGACTGATGTCTGTTGTCTTTGGTAATAATAAGCTACCAATAATTATCCAGTATGCTTTAGGAAAAACACACAGACATCAATGTCAAAATAAGTACTACTTCCCCTTTTTTAATTGAACCTAACCATATGCTAAAGCCTGAGGAGACTTATAGATAGCTGAGTGTATTTATATTAAACTTTAATCAAAACATCATCCAGCTTGGCCCTGGCTAGTGTGGCTCATTTGGTTGGAGCATTGTCCTGTACACTGAAAGGTTGCGGGTTCGATTCCAGGTCAGGGCATATACCCAGGTTATGGGTTTGATCCCTGGTCTGCAGAGTGTGCAACCAATCGATGTTTCTCTCTCTCTCTCTCTCTCTCTCTCTCTCTCTCTCTCTCTCTCTCCATCTCCCTTCCTCTCTCTTTAAAATCAATAAAAACATATCTTCAGATGAGGATTTAAAAAAAAATTAAAAATAGTCCAGCTTGGTTAAAAATGACTGGTTTTGAGGTAAATTTCTTACAACTCAAAACTTAGACATACTCTGATTTCCAGTTGTTTTTTTCTGAACAAATTAGATCCACAGAAGCGAAGATAAAGTGGGTATACTTGTGAGTTTCTTGGTTAATACATGCTTTTGGGAGCTGAGCCATACCTGTTTGTCTTCCTGCAGACGGCAGCCTGTGAGCCCCCCGCCACCGCCACGGCCGATTTCCCCGCCGCACACCTACGGCTACATTTCAGGCCCCCTGGTCTCAGACATGGACACGGATGCGCCAGAAGAGGAAGAAGACGAAGCCGACATGGAAGTGGCGAAGATGCAGACCAGAAGGCTTTTGTTGCGTGGGCTGGAGCAGACCCCTGCCTCCAGCGTCGGCGACCTGGAGAGCTCCGTCACCGGGTCCATGATCAACGGCTGGGGCTCGGCCTCAGAGGAGGACAACATTTCCAGCGGGCGCTCCAGCGTCAGCTCTTCTGACGGCTCTTTTTTCACCGATGCCGACTTCGCCCAGGCGGTGGCGGCAGCTGCAGAGTACGCTGGTCTGAAAGTGGCCCGACGTCAAATGCAGGACGCCGCGGGTAAGCCACCACTAATCACCAACCAACGTGTATATATCAGTGGCTGGGCATCTCCTGGAATGTCCTGTGGAAATGCCCTCTCACTACGCTTCTCTTTTTTCTGCCTAAGGAAGTGAAGGTCCAAGAATATGACATAGCTCGATTCTTTTTCTTGACAAGGATTTTTAAATATTGTTTTTCCCATTAAATAAATCATATATAATGTGAGTGAAGCTACCTTGGAAGTTATTATTTTTAAGATAGTCATAACAAATATATATTTTATTTATTTAGGCATATAGATAATTAAATGAGGTTTGTATTATAGGGGTTTTATTAAGGTGTCAAAAGTCATCAAAAAATTCTTATCCCATTTAATTTGAAATCCCCTAAGAGAACTAGATTAATATCCAGGAGGGACCATTGGAGATGGGGCTATTTCTCTTTCACCCCCATTCTTTTCATTCTCAATTAGAATATTAATTTAATTGGGCAGATATAAAGATGTTTGTAATAGACATACAATTCCAAGCATATATATGCTCCATACATAAAGTAAATATTGTTAATCTAATAATTTTCAAGTTAAACCAAGCAATCTATAATAATAAAAGCGTAATATGCTAATTAGACTGGACAGCTGAATGACCTTCTGGAAGTAATTCGGGACATCCTTCTGGATGAAGCCATGGTGGCGGGGCTGAAGCAGAGGTGGTTAGGGGTGATCAGGCAGGCAGGCAGGCAAGCAGTTAGGGGTGATCAGGCAGGCAGGCAGTGCGGTTAGGGGTGATCAGGCAGGCAGGCAGGCAAGCAGTTTGGGGTGATCAGGCAGGCAGGCGAGTGGTTAGGGATGATGATGAAGGCAGGAAGGCCACCGGTTAGGAGCCAGCAGTCCCGGAATGCAAGAGGGATGTCCGATTACCACAGGACATTCAGACATTCCCCGAGGGGTCCCAGATTGCAAGAAGGTGCAGGCCGGGCTGAGGGACTCTCCCCTCGAATTACATGCACCGGGCCTCTAGTCATATATATTTTTCTATATATAATTTCCTTTTTATTGCCAGTAGCCTGTTTTTAATAACCATATAACCATTCTGATGTTTTAACCCATTTTTGTTTATCTCCTACTCCTGACCCTGTTTAAAAAGTAAATAGTTACTAAAATAATTTAAATCATACATTTATCACATGATTTTTTAATAGAATGGGATATATACATATACACATTCATACATATTGTGTGTGTATTTCTGGTAGTCAAGAGTAAAATAATGTGGTCAACAAGAGAGAAAGACTATCACAACAAATCAAGAATTGCCATTTTTTTGTTTACTTTGCATTGGGAATTTTTCATGTTCTCTTCATATATTGAATTGGTCATTAATTTTTATCAGTGTAGAATATATTCAAAGAAAATTTAACTCACATCACAAAATTATTTCTATATATTATTTATCAAAAATATGTTGCAAAAACATGTCTAATATCTTTCAACCTATTCTAGTAGAATGTATATTTATTTCAGCCAGGTCTATATGCAACCAAAATTCCTCCCCCCATCCCAGTAACTGCTCAATGTAATAAGATGCAAACCTACCTATCTTTTCTAATACAGATATAACATTCTAATTTTATATGTAACATTTGTTTCTCCTTATTTTTAATCTTCTATAAAAAATAAAATTAAACATCTCAAACTAGTGCTTTCAGATTGCATTAAGGGTGTGTTTCAGTTCATTAAATCAATGAAACATAGAAATACGTTAAAAATTCATCATATTCAAGTTGAAAAGACCTTATGCCTTAGAATCTATAGCAGAAGATGGCCTTATATAATAGAATAAATAATGGGTTTACTCTCAACCCTAATTCTCTCTTTTCATGGATATGTAACTTCAATTGTAATAGTCTCCATCATAGCTAAAGAGAGTTTGGTATAATATCTTATTGTAATTTAGTAGCACTCCTGATTTTAGTTTGGCTCATAATTATAATGAACTAAACGTGCACTGGTATCTGCCTATTAAAATGTTCTTTTCAGGAAAGGGTGCTGCATATCATATGACTTAAGTTAATGTGAATGAATGATCCTATCACATTGCTTCTCACTTGGCCGCATTCATGTCTTATTTATATGCTTCATTTAGCACCTTTAAATATGTTGATTTCACTATATGTGGATTCTCCTATTTATAGTCAAAAACCATGTTTAGGTCTGTTGGAAGTTTCTTGTGGTACAACAAAAAGTTCTGGATTTGTGTCTTTGAAATTTCTAGAAACCAAAATAGTGAGGGTCAAGTACAGGGCCAATGGATGTCCATTGCCATGATGGATTAAATGTGTGTGTGGTGCCACTGTAATGCAACATCTCTGTAAGACAGCCAGAGACTAAAGAGCACTCACCTGCATCTGATCTGATTGTGAATATTGTCTCTCCAAAACCAAATAAAGACATACCTCATTTTATTGTGGTTCCATGTATTGCTGCTCTTCACTGATGTGTGTTTTACAAACTGAAGGCAAAGCCTGCCACCAGCAAAAAGATTACAACTCCTTTTATTGTGATGCTTGCTTAATTCTGGTGGCCTGGGATGAAACTTGCAGTATCTCTGAGGTATACTTATAATCAAAACCCACCTCTGCCACTACTGAGAAAAATAAAAGTCTCAGGTGGGGTCATTTGAAGTATCCAGAATCTGCAAGTTTCTATCTCGTAATAAAAAAGAGGTGTGAGTATTTTGAATAGGTCTAAATATTTGAGTTAGCTTTATACCAAGCCCCTTTAAGAGAAGATACTAGAGAATATATTAAGATATTGGGAATCTATCTTCAAAGAATAACAAACATATTTAATTAAAATAGAAGATTTAATTAGTATTGTTCATTCTGAGTACATGAATTTCTTAAGGACTCTGGCTATTCCTTGAGAAAGCAACATTGAGTGTTTTATGAAAATTTTAATTAGTATATATTTAGCAATAATTTTAGTGCAGTTTGTTGCAAAAAATAATTGGAATGTTTTTTCTTTAATAAAATAAAGTGAATAGGATAAAAGTACTGTGGGGGGAAAAAAACAGCCTGAAAATGCCCTTAAAGTATTTTTCCCAATGGATAGTGCAAGCAGAGTGTCAGAAATCTTATTATTTGCTAAAATTGTTTACTAAAGCTTTTTAAAAGTTAGGGATCTTTCTAGTTTTCATGATTATTATTATTACAATTTATTGATGAGCTTGACTCTGATGTATTTTTCTCAGGCCGCCGACACTTCCATGCATCCCAGTGCCCTCGGCCCACAAGTCCTGTTTCTACGGACAGCAACATGAGCACCGCTGTGATGCAGAAGGCCAGGCCAGCCAAGAAACCAAAACACCAGCCAGGACATCTGCGCAGAGAAGCCTACACAGATGGTAAGTCCATTGAAAGGATGACAACATCTATGAATCTCACACATTTATCCGGCTCTTCATGACTAGAAAACACATCTACTGACATTAGAATTACATTAAGCATTCATTCTCAGTAAGCATTATAGTAGTTATAGGAATGATTGACTTCTGTATCTTGTCAGGCCTCTCTGGTCCTTGCAGTTTTCTAATAAGTTGATAAACAACGGATACTTTTAATATTTTTTAAAGCTATCAAACAAGTAGACATCAATGTAGTTGAACTCATGGTATAGTGTAAAATTTCATCAGATTCATTGATAAAGCTTTCAAAGTGTTCTCATTTTCCCCCCATGTGGAATTTTGCATTCGAATAGAAGACAATTAACTCATATGAATATTCATCCTAACCCTAGTGTTACCAACAGTTAGGTTGTACACCAAGAGGCAAAGCCGAATCATCTTTCTTCATGCCTTTACATACAGTACCGACTCTCACTGAAGAGTTAAGGCTTGTATTCACAAGGGCGCTCAGGAGAATAATGCAAACATTGGGATGTTGTCTAAAAAAAGTCTTTAATGAAAGTGCCTCAGGTGGCCCAGCGTTTATTAAACTGCCACCTTCTTGTTTTCTAAAACAACCCCAAGGGCTTTGTTGGAAACTCATGTAAGATAAATTCTTGCAGACTCACCCATCCTGTCAAGTTCGCTAAATTTGCTGAAGGGGCGGGGGAAGAAGGGTGTCACAGGCAGCATTCCCTACCTCCCGGTCCTCCCCCACCGCAATCTGATTAGGACTTTCATTACCAGTCAGCAATTTTTCAAAAGGGCATCATTTGCCATTATCATATGAAAGCCTAATATTATAGATATTTATCCAAGGTTACAAGCAGGGTTTTCTGAGGCACTTCTCCCCGTGATTCCTGCCACTTGACAGAAAAATTTAATACAAAGCTCACAGCATGATGAGCACAAGTGATTTTGCAATGAGTGGCTGTCCATGCTGTTATCTCTATTTTACGCCGAGTATTTTCGCTCACTGGCGTCTATCTGATATTAGGCTGCATTAAATACTGGCAGGACCTGGCACACCTGGCCTCCTGGCTGCTGCCCAGGACTCTTTTGTCAGTAAAGCTGTGCTGCCAGAATATTATCTGATTTTTGAAGGGTTATTACAGTGGCTTTGTGCATGTTTGCCTCTGTGAAGGGACAGCACTAGGTATAAATCGCCAAACTCTATCAGCACTTTTACATTTATGGGACCCCTTTAATGGCATTTTCCAAGTTTTATAGCTATTGTATTCGTTTTATTATCTAGAAGAGAGATGCCCCTAACTGAAAATTGGGTCAAGCATCAAACCTTGATGTAAACACATCCAAGTTGAATTCATAAGGGAGGAAATCTGGCCTAGAGCTGTGTGTAGCTCTTTCTGCCTCTTATTTATACTTGTTTGAGAGGCTTCTGGCATTGAGTGATGTTTTTTAAAAATACTTTAAATAATGTAATGCCAACTTAAAGGGCATAGCATAAATTTATAGCTATAAGTTGCACTGTGCTTGAAAATTGTGATCTATATGTATTGTCCCACATTCTGTAGTACTTATTTCAGCATATTTAATAATTAAATTTAAATTCTTACTAATCCCAGAATAATAACTATTAAACTGAACAATGAAGCACCCAAGTTTTTTCAAGTCTATTTTAGAAATAAATAACAATGAAATAATTGCAATATTTGTAAAGCCAAAAGTTAATTTGAAATATTTTTGGATTTCTAATTGTTTATTTCTTAAAGTGATTATGTAAAATTATCATAGTGTATATTATAATGTAGAAGATGATATTTATTTTTTCAAAGTCACAAAAACAGACAAAATGGAGATATGACTAAAGCTACTTTTTAAATCTTACCTTTCACTTCCTTTCAGCATTTTGATAACCAAGTATTTTTTAGTTATGTTTATTGTCCTAACGAGTCTTAAATTTAATTCTGGATGCTTTCTAATTTGGTAAAGACAAAAATAACAAAACTATGTGTTATTTTATATATACCACATAATGCATATTGATTGCTAAAATTATGTAAATGCATATTCTTCTTAATGCACCAAATAGAAGAAATGCACATATTCCTGATAACAGTGGTTATTGAAACAATGGACATTGAAACAAAAGTAATTTTCTCAGAAATTATTTTATCAAATTACTATAATGCATTTTCTGAAAAAATACTCAGACTATTTCATGAAGAAACTCAATGACAGACACAGTTTGTACAATTATTAAAAAAAAGGGGGGGGCAGCTAGTGTGGCTCAGTGTTTGGGTGTTGACTTAGGAACCAGGAGGTCACAGTTCGATTCCTAGTCAGGGCACATGCCCCAGTTGTGAGCTCCAGTCCCCAGTGGAGGGTGTGCAGGAGGAAGCGGATCAATGATTTTCTCTCATCATTGATGCTTATCTCTCCCTCTCCCTTCCTCTCTGAAATGAACAAAAATATGTTTTTTTAAAAGAGAGAAAGGGGAGGAGGATATAATTGAAAGAGCTACCAATTGTTAAAATCTGAATTAAATCTATTAGCAAAACATGGAGGGTATGTTTTTATAATTTTTGCTTTTTAATCATTAAATATACATTAACTATGATGGATGAGTTTGATTATTGTCAATAGACTTTTTATGTGAACTCTTTTCAGAAAATGATATATCAGTCTTGAGACTTTAACATCTTTACCAAGAAAATTTTGTTTAAATTATAAATTTTTTGCAGAATTTTTGTAAACTCCATAAAGAAGGATAAAGTGTGGCTATGTCTGCAGTGATGACGAGTAATTTGTAGTGATTTTTGTCAGTAAGCTCTGTTGGACTTTTAGCCTTACTTTTCTGGGGCTGCCATAACAAAGTACCATAAACTAGATGGTTTAAACAACAGAAATTTATTTCCTCACAGCTCTGGAGGCTAAAAGTCCAAGATCAAGGTGTTGGCAGGGTTTGTTTCTGAGGTCTCTCTTTTTGGCTTGTAGATGACCATCTCCTCCCTATGTCTTTACTTTTTCTTTCCTCAATGTATGTATGTGTCCTAATATCTTCTTATAAGGAAACCAGTCAGAGTGGAATAGTGCCCACCTAAGGATCTCGTTTTACTTTCATTACCTCTTTCAAGACCTTAAATCCAAATAGTTTCATTCTGAGGTACGGAGGTTAGGACTTCAACATAGGAATTTTGAGGAGACACAATTTAGCCCATAACAATGCTCTAGCCCCTGATTGGTGACACTGTGACCATATCTTGCTCATAGCAAGAACCCAGGAAGAACCCAGTGCAAAGCCAAGTGCTCCACGCTATAGTCACAGTGACAGGCATAATCTAACTATTTATTTCAAATTTGCCACTTACAAGTTTCATCCAGATGAAGGGTAGGATGAAAATATATGAATATTTATCAGTCAGCATCCTATCAAGTTAAAACCAAGCATAAGTGCATTTCTAGGACTTTCTAATAGATTCTTCCCACCCCCTCTTTTCAACCCTTTCCAATGCATTTGCATACTTGATTTAAAAACCAAGTCTACATTATTTCTCTAGCCGTACTTTTCATAAATTATAAATTCACCACCCTCTTTGGAATGACATTATTTTGACTTGATTTATCATTAATTACAAGGTCTTGGGACTTTAGGCAGTTAAGTAAATAGAGTGCTGGTCTCCTTAGCAAGTTAATGCAGTAGAATTGTCTGCATGCACATGCTCCTACATACTACTTTGCATGCATTATACTGGTATTTGGAGAGTCTTGTGTAAAGAATAGTTTTTACTTCTTTATATAAAGAGCCTAGACATAAATATAACCGGTTCATGATCCATTTGTTAAATCCAGTTTGAGCTATTAGTGGTATGAATTGGATGAAAGCACTACTTATCACTACATCAAATACAGAATTATTTATACTATGATAATCTCTGATTTGATTCTAATTATTTTATAACACCTAAAAATAATTTATTTGGTAATCTGCTTATATAAGAAATAAAAACTCCCAGCATATCCCCATAATTATCAGTTAGATACAGTAGCAATTATATACAGGAAGTTAGAACTTTTAAAATAACCATTGGGTTCTCTGATTCTCTCTTTTTTTTTTTACCTTTTTTATAGATAGCACCTATATAAAGCATCTTGTAATAGATTTTGTCTTGAGAGTCATATATTACCATCAGTTTTGATATCTTTGAAGCCCAGACATTTTTTGACTTGAAGAGACTGGCAGTCATCAGTTTCCTGATAATCTGCTTGCAATCTAGTTTAAGTGTATAGAAAGCAGACAGTATAGAAATGAGACTGTAGGCACTCTTCCCTGTGCTTCCAGATATGCTCAGAATTAGACTTTTCCCCTCTTCCCATTTCAAGTTACAGTTTCAGTCTGAACTTCAGGACTCCGTGGTGTTGGGTTTCTTGGCTTTAAGCCATGTGGTGTCATCTTTCTTTGAACACTCTCTTTTTAGTTATTTTTCATAAACAAGTAGCAGATGTGGCAGGTGCTTTCATGATATTACATCTTTTTAAGTATTATTTTTTAAATTTATTTTTTAAGTAGTAGAGGACGAAAGTCATGCACTAGTGACAATGGCAATATATGTTGTAAAACTAAAATCATTTGAATTTCTAGAATCTGGGGAAAATTAGTGCTGTTGGCTGTACTTTGGCCACTGTTTTAGATGAAACTTTGAGGCTATTTTATATGAAAAAAAGAACATGGTGAGCCATGAAAACTAACAACAACAAAAATGTAAATAAAAGTTTTAATAATGGATTCCTGAGTAAA
Organism: Myotis nattereri; assembly: GCF_964212035.1. Classification (NCBI taxonomy): domain Eukaryota; kingdom Metazoa; phylum Chordata; class Mammalia; order Chiroptera; family Vespertilionidae; genus Myotis; species Myotis nattereri. Next base: position 97,511,182 of record NC_138077.1, read on the forward strand.
ACAACTGGTAATAAGATGGTACTTCAAGTTTTTTTTTTTTTTTTCCAAAGACCATTACAATGATTTTGAATGTCTTAGCTTTAGCACATAATATCAAAAGAAAATTAATTTCAAAAAAATTTAAACCTACCTATGGGACAAAATAAGGATTAATTTATTTTTAAATAATATAAGAATGAGAAACACTAGGTTAAAATTGATGCTTCCTTGGACCCTTAATTTGCTATTAAGAATTTTCAATACAAAATTTTAATATTCAATAGCTTCTCATGCTGGTATATGTAAATGATAGTCAGTAGATCATTGTCAGTAATACTAAAATATCCGAAACAACCTAAATATTTCTCTGTAGGGATTGACTAAATAAATAATGATATATTCATTAAATAGAGCATTATATGAACTTTAAAAAGAAGAAATACAACTGTATGTACATATAGGGAAATGTATACAACTACACAATTAGCTAAAAGAGGTACAATTCTATTGATGTTAATGAGAAAGAAAGCCTTTGTATTTGATTTTGGTACTTTTGATCAGTGGGCAGACATCCATTGTGTTGTATATAATCCCATAGTTTCAGAAGTTAAAGGTGCTCCCTGATGTTATTTGACTTGGCAGCCCCGTTTTATGTGAATAAATAATTTCTGGAATGATCTATATAAAAACTAGTCAAACATCATTTCTGCATAATCATATTGAGTGTTTGAAATGGAGGTTGGGAGGTTTGAGGGGGTCATACTTTTAAGATCTTACAGACTTTTAAATTTTTTACCATGTAAATATGTATTTTTTGTTTAAAATTTTATAGTTAATTTTATAATACTAAACATTTAATAGATGTTTTATAAATGTTTTAGTTGATTTATTCTATCACATAGACATTAAATATCTAAATGTAAAAACATTACCATTTCTTTTATTTTCTTTCTTTATTGATTAAGGTATTACATATGTGTCCTTATCCCCCATTGCCCCCCGACCCCACTCACGTTCATGCCTTCACCCCCCTGGTGTCTGCGTCCATTGGTTATGCTTATTAAAAAAAAAATACCATTTCTAAAGTCATGAATTAAGAAAGAACATAACTATGCTGATAATTCCCAAATCTCTGTATCTCTGGTTTTGGCCTTTCTTGAAATTCAGATTTTACTGGACATCTCTATCTATATACTTCAAAGGTTTCTCCTACTCACTCTTCTAAAATTGAACATACATTCCGGCTGGCATGGCTCAGTGGTTGAGCATTGACTTATGAACCAGAAGGTCAATGGTTCAGTTCCCAGTCAGGGCACATGCCTGGGTTGCAGGCTCAATCCCCAGTGGGGGGCAGGCAGCAGGTGGCCAATCAATGATTCTCTCTCATCACTGATGTTTCTCTCTCTCTCTCCCTCTTCCTTCCTCTCTGAAATCAATAAAAAATATTTTAAAAAAATAATATATATATGTATATATACATATATATATGGCTAATATGCTGTATCCAACCATCCGACCAGTTGCTATGATGCACACTGACCACCAGGGGGCAGATGCTCAAGCAGCAGCTGCCAAGCTGCAGTGTCTTGGCGGCAGCAGTTCTCAGGTGACGCACCCTGAAACCAGAGAGGAGGGAGCCCGATTCCTTATGGGGCCGAGTGATTTCACCTTCAGCCGTGGGCTATGTTGTTGCTGGGGCACAGTCAGCCCTGAATCTGGTTACTGCACACTTGCATTTGTGTTCCACATCCTGTATGACAGCAACTTTGCAGAATGCCCTCTCATACCAAGGACCCCTGGGGGAATGTGGGAGAGCCGGTTCCTGCCCAACCCCCACAGGCCAGGCCAAGGGACCCCACCTGCCGGAGGGACCCCGCTCACTCTGCAACGCTGGGGAGGGACCGCGGGAGGTTGGCTCCAGGGTGTGTCTGGCCCATCTCGCCCAGTCCCACCCCCCTGGCCACCTTCTAATAATTTCCTTTCAATGTACACAAATCTGTACACCAGGTCACTAGTAATAAAATAAAATGAAATTGAAGTTACAGTGTTTCTTCATAAAACATCGTTTCCTCATCCCTGCATTATTTATCTTCAGTGATTGTTCTCTCATCCACCTAGTCAACTATGACAAAAACCCTAGAAGTCTTATAGGTTCTTTCCTTTCCCTTTCCTACTGTATTTGGCTGATTATTAAATAATATTGACTTTTCTTCCTTAATCTCTGTCAAAGACATCTGAGCAGCCATCTGAATAGCCACTAATATAGTTCTATCCCCTGTTATTATTTTTATGAACTATTAAAAACAACCTAATAGTCTACTGGATTCAAAATCCAACATCTACATTGCAGCCAAAAATATCTAAAACTATAATCTCTTCATATTCTTCTACTAACTTACCAGCTATCATAAGGATACATATTTCTCCTCCCTAGAGTATACATAAGAGTTAATTAAAAAAATAATACCACTTAAATAAATTTTCTAAATTTCAAATTTTATACTTAAGTATCTTTTAATTGTATTTATAACATAAGAAATTGAATTATATATAATGTTCTATTATATATATATAACATATTAACATATAGCTATAACTATAGATAGATGCTAGATAGATAGTTGAAATTATTCTATATTTATCCCAGTGATTATTTGATTTAAAACCTATGGTTGCATATACAAAGTTAAGAGATTCCTATCAATGAATGGTGGATTATAAGTATGTGATAGAATGAAACAGTATAAAGAACACTGACCCAGAAATTAAGAATCTGAGGGCATTAGTCCTGGTTCTGGTCACATCTACCTTGGAGGTTGGAAAATAATTTAACGTCCATGTTGTTGAGTTTCCCTGTTCAAAATAAGAAAGGATTTAGGCTAGATTAGAGATAGCAAATACGCCTCAACTCAAGTGCCAACTTCAATCAATTTGAAGTGTTTGTCTGAAGGAGTAAGGGTATGTATTTGGAATCAGCAACATTATGCTGAAATCAATTAGGAAGATCTGTAGTGGTGGGGAGGTTGGGGATATTATAGCATTTATGCCTATATTAGCTACCCTAAGACTAGATAATCTATAAGCCTCAGCTCTGTGAATCAATATTTCTGTGCTAGATAAAAAGTACATTAAAATGGTTGGTCTTCTTATTCCTTGGTTGCCTTCAATTGTTCTAGTCCCAGATGAATGTGATTCCAATGATATTTCTAATATTTGCTTATTTTATAAATGGCAGACTTTTACATTATTTTAAACATTTCTTTTTAGATCTTCCACCTCCTCCTGTGCCACCACCTGCTATAAAGTCACCCACTGTCCAATCCAAGGCACAGCTGGAAGTACGACCTGTCATGGTGCCAAAACTTCCCTGTATAGAAGCAAGAACAGACAGATCATCAGATAGAAAAGGAGGCAATTATAAGGGGAGGGAAGTATTGGAGGGAAGACAAGTTGCTGAAATGCGAACAAATCCAGGTGAACCCAGAGAAGCACAGGAACAGCAAAATGATGGGAAAGGACGCGGAAACAAGGCAGCAAAACGGGACCTTCCACCAGCAAAGACTCATCTCATCCAAGGTACTGATTTATTTAAGCACCAAGCAAATATAGATTGAACACATATTTGCAAGGCATGCTGTTAGGTTCTCTAGGGCGATATGAAAAGCAGTAAGATTTAGAAATTTGCTCTCTAAAAGAGGAGATATGCATATACCCAAATAATTTTTAACAATTCATTCTAATACATTATACAAGACTTCCTTAGATGCCACTTGAGTTATATTTCCAAAAAAAGAAAACATGATTTCCACAGATTAAATAGGGAGAAGGGAAGTGCAAGTAAAGGAAATAGGTAGAAAAAATTATGGAAGTGTGAAATTGAATGTTTAGTGAGCACTCCTTTCCAGTTTGGCTGGAGAATAGGATATTGGGGCCAGAGACACATGGCAAAAGATAAAACTGGAAAGGCGGCTGGGCCAGATTGAGAAGGCCAGGAATAGTATGCTAAAGAGTTTGAGATATATAATACAGGCAGCAGTGAGCCAGCAAATAATGTTGAGTAATAAAATATATAATCAGATTTGTACTTTAGAAAAATAACTGGCAGCATGTTATAGTTAAGGAAGAGACTAGAATCAGGTAAATGAAAATATCAGAAAATTGAAAATACTCTAGATATAAAATATGAAAGTATTGAGTTAAATCAGTTGTGCAATAAAGAGGTGAGAACAGCCTACATAGGTATTTCAGAGATAGGCCCCATAGGACTTGGTGACTAATTGAATATAGAAAACTAAAATAAAATAATGGAGTGGAAAAAAAAGTGACTCAAGTGTTAATTAGATGGCTTGTAAGATTAGTGGAACATAATTGTGTTAAGCAATGTAGACAGAACAGGGAAAATCATAGATGTGATGGGGAAAAAATTTCAGTTTTGAATAGAGTAAGATGCTGTCAAGAATACAGATACGGAAAAAAATCAATAAGACTTTAGAGAACTAAGTTTAAAGATCAGGAGAAAGGTTACAACTAGAGAGAGGATGTTAGAACTATTACAAAGGTAAAAATTGCATGAATTACAGAGGCCACATTATCAACAGCGACATACTGGTTAATGTATAGTAATCGATTTTCTAGGAGGAAAACAAAGCAAAACCCTAATTTGTAGCCATATGCTTCTTTTGCGTAATTACTCCCCAAAAGGCTGATTTCAAGCTACTTATATGAAATGGATGCGAAGTTGGAAAGAGATGGGTACAATACACTCTGTGAGAATGTGCACACCAGTAGTCAGGGATGATCATATTTAAAGAGTAGGCACAGGAACAAAATTCTATGATGCAAACTGAGAAGGACCCACTCAGATATAAAATAGATAAGGTATCCAAACTAGAGAGAATAATATCCTAGAAAGAATGGAGGAGGAAATTTTAAGATAGGAAGAAATATGAAATGCCACAAAAATAAAAGTGGAATGTGAATGGTGGCCCACGGTATAGGTAGGGGAGAATACAAAGATTTTGCAACACGTTGTTTATGTGTGACATTCAAAAGAACTATTCTCAGTGAAGTAGTCAGAATAAAACACGGACTGCAGGGGTGTGAAAGTGAATGGAAATTGTGGAAGGGAGATGGTGAGCACAGGCTCTTTTTAGAAGGTTGGGGAGAGAAAAAAAGGTGGGGAAAGGGTTTGGCAGGAAGGCAGAATCTGTGAGAATATTTTAGGGAAAGGTATGTGAACATTATTATAGACTAAGGAGAAAAAAACATTTTAGAGGAAGAGATACAAGAAAAGGAAGGTTATTGATGAAGGAGTCAGGAAAAAGTGATAGGGAAATGAATCTTAAAAAGCATAAAAGGGCACTTTACTGCTCTCTGTTAATAGATATATTTTGGTAAGATCAGACATCAATCTGTTGTTCTGTTTTTTATGGGCACCAGGCCGTTAGCAACTTCCTTCCATATAGAGGACAGTTGCACTTTGTTCTGTGACAGAAACCTGAACTCTTGACCTAGGGCCAGACTTGGCAGTGAAGTGCTGAGTGAAGCTGTGCATTTCAGACAGATGTCTCTACTACATGTTCAGAGTACTTGGTGACATCACCACAATATCAGTTTAAAACACTTAACTTTTTTTTATCAGTTAAGCCAAAGATTATCTGAATTTTTGACTCATGGTAACTATACTCCAAGTTATGATTCATAAACGAAATGTCATGCTCTAAATTATTAGCTTTGTATCTTTCCTGAAAGTATGGACCAATTTGCTGCTCATAAACAAGCTCCCTCCCAAGTAGTTGGCTTTCTTCAGGAAATAATTTTATAAACCCAGAGAGACCTTGGTATATGCAGAATTAGAACAAAGGATTAAGTTATTTTTTATCAATCTTCACGAATTCAATTAAGTTGTCCTCTATCTTGTAAAAATATTTCTAATGAAAGAACACTAGAACAATCACTCTACAAATAAGGAAGCCTATTTCCATGGAAAACACTGTTATATATGACCAGTTATTATTTTATATGTCTTGCTTTCCCAAAGTCTTATTTGAACCATAGACCTTTGTGGTCGTTAAATTAATATTTCTATGCATTGCTATAATTATTTATAATGAAAGAGGCACCCTGATTTACATGTGTAACAAATGATAGTTTTTAATTAAAGAGAGTAGAATGTCTGGTCTTTTGGTGGACATTTACTCAATTGGTTCAATTTATTTTTACCTATATCAAACATCAACTGTGTTATTAAACATCATACTAGTCCTGAAATTTATATATAAGCATGAACCTTGACCTCAAGGATCTTATAATCAGAGAGGGAGACAGGTTATCTATAGATTCACAGATATATTCATAATTGGTATAATGTTCATGGTGTCATGATACTTGATAGTCCAGAGAGGGGACAATTATCCCAATCTTTTCAGAAATGTAACGAAAAACTTCTTGATCTTTCCTGGTAGAAATGACACATAGCTGAGTGTTCAGGATGGGTGGAATTTAGCTTGGGTGAGAAGAGTGGATAGAGTGTTCAGGCAGAGAAAGTCAGCATGAAAAGCTTCCAGGTACAGCTCTGGCCAGGTGGCTCAGTTGGTTGGAGCATAATCCTGTATGCCAAAAGGTTGCAGATTTAATTCCCAGTCAGTGCTCATACCTGGGTTGTGGGTTCAATCCCAGGTCAGGACAGTCAATCAATGTATCGCTCTCTCCCTTCCTCCCTCTCTCTAAAATCAATAAAAACACATCCTTGGGTAAAAGAAAATACAAAAAAAAGAGAGAAAAGCTTTGAGGTACATTGAGGAGACTATAAGAAATTCAGTACCGCTAGATAGTAAAGGTGACGCTCTTGAGGTAAATGTAAGCTTAAGTCATAGAGATCCGCAGTTCTTGTAAGAAAACAGCGGCTTAATGAGAGGGTTTAGAATGGAATAATTCAAAGGGCAGAGACTTGTTAAGAGATATTTACAATTCCCGGACAGGAGATGTAGAGAATATAAACCAGGCTATGAGAACAGGGTCATTGAAAGAGAAAATTCAAGATACTTTTTAGAGTTAAAAATCAGCCTCACTTGTTATGTGCTGGAATGTGTGGAATTGTCCATTTAAGGTTATTGGAAGGAAGAGAAAAAGTCTAAAATAATTCCATTTTTTTGTTGTTTTTGATGTCTTAATGATTAATGATGTTATTAGCTAAGCTTGAGAATACAGAGGAAGAATAAATCTCAGGGGAGTGAGCATGATGAAATTAATGTTGGATGTGTTGAGTCTGAGGGACACTCAAGAGGAAATGTTCAATTGACCTGGCTGTAGGAGCCTAAAATTCAGAGCATAGTTCACAGGTTGGAAATATAAATGAATGATTCATCATAATAAATAGTAGTTAAAGCCACTCACCTGCTCACTCAAAACTGCTTATTGAAGACCTGTTATATGTCAAGCTGATAGTATATCAGTACAAAATCAGATAAAAATACCCACTCGCATGACAGTTATATTCCAGAAGAGGTTATTGTCTGTGAGAATGGATGAAATCATCCAGAGTGGGAATATGTATATGAACAAGTACTAGAAATCTGCAGGGCATCAATATGTAAGAGGCACTGCCTAAGAAAAACCCACAGAAGTCTGGCCAAGAAGGAAGGAGGACCATAAGCTAAGAGAGTAGTAATGTTTAAGTTGATAGTGGTTTCCAGATTAAGGCCAGAGAAGAATGAAGCATGGTTAGCATTATCAAAGTCAACAGTGACTTTTCTGTTTCATTGTAGTAATGTGGGCATGAGTAGATTTCCCTGGAATACAGAGTGAATGAGAGTTGCATCTACCAATAGAATTCAAGTTACTTTTCAAGAAGCTTTGCTGAGCAATGACGAAAGAGGTATTAAGTAATGTAGCACACAAGCTTAAGGGGAAAATTTTTAGCAAGAGAAGGCTTCTATCATATTGTAGTTTGTCAAAAACTAAAGTCAATAGAGGTAAAGAGGTTGCTGCATAGGGACAAAAGGTGAAGGTTATAGGAGACCAAGTGCTATGAAGTTAAGTTGCAGAAGAAGTGGTCCTCATGGACTGTGAAACCTCAGTGAGTCAGAAGTCTGTTTCGGGAGTGAAAGTTGTGATGAATAGAATGGAAGGAGAAAGGTGGCATTAAGGAGCCTAAACAGGCTCCATAAGTATATGGTTTGGCTTTCACCAGAAGAGAAAGTTTTTATACAGTGAGTTAGAGCTGGTGTTAGTGAGCTACAGGCAAGCCGTCCTCCTTTCCGTGGAGAGAACTTTGGTGGAAACCAGATTTCATTCATACCATGTGGTCAACAGAGGACGTACTTGGGAAGGAAAACAAAACTACATGTAGAAGAGTTGTTATTGTTTCTTTTATGTGTTTGGTGTCCAAAGGGTAGAGTGGACAGGCTTTGGAGCGAAGTGAGTGGTTGGAGGATGCATCAACAGAACTAGAAACAGATTTAAAGGAGTATGGAGATAGACATTCAGGAGACGTCAGTTAACTGGAGTGACTTGTTTGGGTTTTTTTTTGTTTTTTAATTTCTTTATTGATTAAGGTATTACATATATGTCCTTATCCCCCCATTGCCGCCGCCCCCCACTCATGCCCTCACTCCCCTGTTGTCTGTGTCCATTGGTTAGGCTTAAATGCATGCATCAAGTCCTTTTGTTGATCTCTCCCCCTTACCCTCACGCTCCCCTACCTTCCCTCTGAGATTTGACGGTCTGATCAATGCTTCTCTGTCTCTGGATCTGTTTTTGTTCATCAGTTTATGTTGTTCATTATAGTCCACAAATGAGTGAGATCATGTGATATTTATCTGGAGTGGCTTGTTTTTTGAAGTTAGAGGAGACTGGGCATTGTTTCTATTAAGTGCCCTAGAATAATTCTTCAGAGTTTACATAGGTATTTTACTGTCTCTTCTGTTTTCAAATGAATACTAAAAGCTCCCGAGGGTATTTTTAGAAAAATGAAAACTAAAGCCTGAAATGACCCGAGATCACATGGTGAAATATAGAACTGGAAACCAAATTTGACTCCAGGTTTGGTTTACTTCTTTAAAGATGTTGTTCTCAAGTGATTTTGAGGTGGACAAGAGCTTTTGAGTGGAATCCAACCCTTACTAAGAAAACAGCAAGATTTGTTATTTTCATTTATAAAATCCGGTGCTGACTTATTTGTTATTGTTATAAAATGTTTTTAGTTAGTCCTCAAAAACATTGATGCTTCCCCATTCAGAATTATAAACATGAGTGATACATTATAGAACAAAGATGTACAATGATTTTCATATGCACTTGTCATATTTCATTACACAGAGGATATTCTACCTTACTGTAGACCTACTTTTCCGACATCCAATAATCCCAGAGATCCTAGTTCTTCGAGCTCAATGTCATCAAGGGGATCAGGAAGCAGACAAAGAGAACAAGCAAATGTAGGTCGAAGAAATATTGCAGAAATGCAAGTTCTTGGAGGATATGAAAGAGGAGGAGATAATAATGAAGAATTAGAGGTATCTATAACTTTTTTTCATCTCTCAACATTAGACTAGTTATTATATCAGCCTTAAAGTCAGGAGCATCTATCAGTCTATAGAAATGTTATTTTTTATCACAAATCCTAATATCAGTGATGCCAGAAACTGTAATTCTGAAAAAAAAAAATAATAATTATTTTCTTGAAATGCATTCTAAAGTTTTAAACGGTAATAATAGTTTCCTTTTAGATCTAGTGTTCATATTCATCTACAAGTATTCAGATAAGAAATTTACATGGCAAGCATGTTCTTAGGATATAAGAACTATTGATCTAAAAATAATTATAATTCATAGTATTGTAGTAAGTTATAAAAACCCAGTAAGGTGACAGTTATATGATGTGAGTGAGGGTATTCTGCCTGTGTTATCTACCACCCTAGTGATCACTAGTGTCAATCCAGCTGATTTGGCCCACTATTTTTCACCTTCAGTCCTGACACTGACTTTTCCATGTGGAAGAGAACATTTCTTGAGTCAAAGATATACTTTTTTGTTGGAATCTATAAATAGGTATCAGACAGAGTTGGCAATCTTATAATATTTAAAATCACCTCCCATTTTAAGATTGTGTTTCCTCGATTTCATAAGAAAGCAAGTTGAGGACAATTTTTTTTTTTTTGCAGATATAGTTGACCCTTGAACAACGGGGCAATTAGGGACTTCGAACCCTCCTGCCCATGCAGTGAACAAATTCATGTGTAACTTTTGATCCCCTCAAAACTTAGCTACTAATAGCCTATTGTTGACTGGAACCCTTACCAATAGCATGGGTGGTCAATTAACTCATATTTTGTATGCCATATATATTATAAGTTAGACTTTTAGAGTAAATTAAGCTGGAGAAAATAAAATGTTAAGAAAATCATAATGATGAGAAAATACCTATACAGTATTTATTGAAAAAAAAAATCTGTGTATGGATAGACCCACACAGCTCATACCCATGTTGCTCAAGGGTCAACTGTATATTTAATCACAAGTATATTGTTAAAGGAGTGTTAAACTGTAACTTCAAATAATACAAGATTAAAATTATAAGTAATTATATTTGATTAAATTTCTCATCATGCACAATGTAGTTGGATTTTGAGGTTTAGAATAAGAATACTTTCCTCCTGCAAATACTGTTATAGAAGTTGCTATTCAAGTGTTGTGTTGTTTTTATGTTTTTTTAAGAAGAGCCCTTTTGTGGGATGAATATAGATGAGTATATAGATGACTCCAATATTTAAAACCAGTAAAAGTTTAGCTATAATGCTAAGTTGGGATAGGAGGAGTAGAGAACTCAGCCTACTACTGCTCCTCTCTCCCCAGCACCACACCCGCAACACAGAGACACTGTGTGGAACGCAGTTGGTACTTGTTACAGAGCTATTGGATTTGCTTTCAAAACCAATTAAAGCTGACAAATGAATCGGTTGCCATGAGCTCTTTCCAATGTATGCTAGTGAAAGAATGAAAAACAAAAACCATAAGAATAAAACCATGTAAATATAATACTCTAAGATTTATTTTCAAACTTAAAAAGAACTTATCTCTTACAGGAAACTGAAAGCTGAAGACAACCAGAGAGGCTTGTGAGATCTAATGTGAAAATTGTCACTCAAGATGCCTCATGTCTGATGACACATGACGCCAGATAAAATGTTCAGTGCAATCAGAGTGTACAAATTGTCCGCTTACTGGAATACCATTTTTAAAAATTTTACTGGGGTTTTATTGTTGTTGTTTGATCCCTATCTCTATGAAGAACCACCCTAGTCCTCTCACTATTGAAACAAACCATTACACTTACTTCCAGCAAGGGAAGTATTTGAATTCTTGCTTCCGTCATCAGCCAGCAGAAGGGAACAGAATAGTTCTTCTGCATTTTGCCCCTGAGATATGGCATTGCACTGCTTATATACCAAGCCAATTTATAGCAAAATATTGATCAAAGATACAAAGTTGATTAATCAACCTCATGCCAAGGGCTCTGAAGATATAATCTTTCTATAACCAACTGCTAATGCAAATTAAAACATACTTCATTGTCACGTGATTTTAAAATCAGTCTTTCATACCACCCTTCCCTGGGAGAAAATAAAAATATAGCAAATGCAGAACAACCACAATTAATTTGAATGGGGTAGAAACATTGTAAATATATTCTCTTTGCAACCCCTGGTGATACTTTTTTTTCACTTCATTTCAATCACTGAAGTATATTCTTATTGGAAATGTTCGTCTTTTCGATAAGTAGGGGGAAGCCAGTTGGATCTCTGGTTGTCTAGTCATTGTCATAAGTAAGCCTAGCAAAAACCTTACTCTATTTTTCAATCAAAAACCGATTAAAACTGCATATTACAAACAAATGGATGTTTTTAATGACCAATTGAATAAGAACATCCTATTCTAACTGGCCTAAATTTCTTCTGGTAGTGTCAGTTCAACTTTCAGAAGTGCCACTTAAGGAAGTCTGATTTTTGTTTTTGTAATGCACTGTTTTTTAAACTTTTTTTTTTTTTTTTGGTTTTAAAAGCACAATCACTAAACTTTATTTGTAAACCATTGTAACTATTAACCTTTTTTGTCTTATTGAAAAAAAATGTTGAGAAGCGTTTTTAACCTGTTTTGTTAATGCTCTATGTTTGTATTTGGAATATTTGAATGATGACAGATGGTGAAGTAACGTGCGTACTTTATTGTGGGCCATAACCCCAGTGGTTCTAACTTTTCCTGGACTTAAGGAAAAAGAGATATAAGTTTGTTGTGGCCAATGTTGAAACTTACAAGATTTCCTTATAAGCTCAGATAGAGGCATTATGTGCTTTGATTTGCCAAATGATGCCCTCTGACTGTATGGTCCTTTTTTGTCATTATATAAATTTTATTGACTTTATAATTGGTGCTATTTGAAGAAAAAAATGTACACTTTTTCCTACACAGGTATCAGGCCTGACCCACTGGAAAACAAAGCCAAACAAAACGGGGCCACACAAAAAAAAGCTGGTATTCACCAAAAACTAAATGTGTTCACTTAGATAATTGAAAAGTTACATAGAAAGGGTGTGCAGTACTAAGGGAACAATCCATGTGATTAATGTTTTCATTATGTTCATGTAAGAAGCCTCTTATTTTTAGCCATAATTTTGCATACTGAAAATCCAGTAATCAAAAAAGTAATTTTGTCACATTATTTATTAAAAATGTTCTCAAATACATCATTCTTTCTTGTGTTGATTTCTTTTTTTTCATTGTGTGATCAAATTATCCCATTTAATCACAAGGTGTGCTGTCTTAACATTTCACTACTGTATTATCAGATCGTTAAACATTCTGTTTTATGAACAACCAGGTTTTTGTTTTTTATAGTAAGGAAAAATGCTCCTTTTCTCCACTGAAATTAAAGATGTAAGATAAATGGAAACCTAAAAGTCATTTGATCAGAGAGGAAGGTTTTACTATTAAGGTTGTTCTGAAATATTTATGTAGGTGTATCTGAATTTCAGTTAACCTATTTCTGAAGTAGGATTTGACTACGATAAATCAGATTTGTAAAGTTTGAGCCATTTGTGTCCTGACAACAAGTAAATTATATAACTACAAAATATTTATCAGTAACTATCTGCTTTCTTGTTACAAATTCATGTGACATGTTAACAATGCAATACTTACCACATTATTGTTCATTAAAGTCAGCCTATTCGAGTATTCAGCTTTGGGTGCTGGAGATGGGCATCATGTCTTGAAAGTGCCAAGAGCAATAGAACCTAGTGAACATTTTTTTCCTATGACATATACATTGACAATTTTTGTGTTGATCACAATTTTAAAATCTAGGAAATTTTTTAAAGGGGGGGTTTAATCTGAAATATAATTTCACAAGAATGAAGTAATCACCAGCATTTACTTAGAAATGAACAGACCTATCAGTAAAAAAAATCAGCTTTCAAGTATTTCAAGCAAAAAATTCATGGGACATGTTTAATGACCTAATTTTTCTGTTTCCCTTGATGAGTTGAACATACATAAGTTATTCTCTCTCTCTATTTATAGTCTGTGTTATGCATAGAAATTATGTACATCAGAGGGCTGGCTTTGAGTCTGTTTTGTCACAAGCTGTGCTTCCCTGGACAGGCCACTTGACCCCTAAGTCTCAGGAACTTCACCTGTAACTTTAATAATACCTACCTCATGGAGCTATTGTCATGACTTAGTGCATTCCTGTGTATGACATGGACTCTGTAACCCTCCCGAACAATACAAGATACTGTATTCATGGACTGAAGTTATTGTACACATATTATACTCACTGCACACATAGTTTGTTCCCAAAAACTTGCAAAGGGGTTGTTTTTTCTTTAAGTAAAGAATAAGTGTGGTACAAGGATGGGGGTGGTTCCATTTCTGGTGAGTAAAAGTCATTGTGAAATACCTAATCATAGAATAAATTCTTGCTGTTTTTGTTTGTTTTTTTGCTTGTGAATTCCTGAGGGCCGTACAATGGGTGGTGATATGGCACTTGTAAAACATATTTTACCCTTCAGGTGTGCTAGTATATCGCTTGACATCTCAATAACTGGGCTTAGTGTCATATCTGACTTTCTTGGTCATTTCTGACATAGAGTCTGTTTTCTCCTCACTTCCCTTTTCACATGTTGCTGTCTACATCAGCTGTGGGGTACGGGTGGTAAGAGCTTCTGGCATTATGGTTATTGTCCAAGTTTCCAATGGTCCCCTTTGGTTAGAATATTTATTCTGCACCCTCCTCTCCCCAACTCCAATGTCCCTTATTATCCTTTGATCCTCTCTTGATACTTCTGAGCCCTTAGATGTATTGGGTGTGAGAAGTGGGCATGGGAGTTTTGTACGTTCTCCTGTGCCTTGCTGGAGCTCTGGAGACTTGGGTGTGGGGCCCTTCCTCAGGACGTCACAAGAAACCTCTATGTCCTCTAAACTGCTTGTCACATTTGGGCTGTGTTTGAGTTGTGGGAGAGGATGGTTGCTGCTTCTACAGTTTTTAAATGATGATGAGGAGGAGGAGGATGATGATACATACCTTACAAGATTGTTGGAACTAAATAAGTTGATATACATGAAGTAGATAGTATGTGCTCAGTATTTATTGGGTAATACTCACGGCTTCCTTGGTGTTGAAATGGAAAGTGCTGAATAGGTTGCTTTACTTTTAGATCCCCCTACTTGATGAGAAGGTGAGGGGACACAAGAATCAAACCTCAGTGACACACCGTATTTAATTCCCCAAACTTACATTTAATTCTTCCCAGTGAAATGGAGAAGCGGGGAGAGAGACAGGGAAAGAAAGGAGGTAGAGAGCAATACAAAAATGGGCATTTTTTCTTACTTTCCAGGCTTTGGTTTGCAAGACCTTAACTCTTGCAACTGAGCCTTCATTCTGCTACAATTTCGAAAACCTATTTTGAAACCCAAAAGAAGTGTTGAATTGCTTTTCTGTAGTAACCATCCCTTTTCATTTGGTAACCATCTGAGGGCAGTATTTATAGAAAAGCCCTCTCAGTTGCCTGAAGAGGTGGGATAGCAGCAAATAGTTATAACAGGTGCAACATCTTAATATTTCAAAATATGATCTTGTTACAAAAGTATATTATTTTTAAAAACATTAAAAACAGGTTAATTTTTAAAAACAACTGTTCTAAGCTAGTTTTCTCAAATTATAGTTTTCTCAGCACATTTTAAGAGAATTTAACAGAAATTTAAATGTTGAAAAATGGATTTGGAAGCAGACTAAGCTGAACAGTGAACATAGAGTGTGAAGTTCACTTTAGTATTAAAAAGTTTTAGGGAAGTTTTCTCTAAAAAAAATATGGACTTTGACCTTTTTTTGAAAAAAGAGTCTGTAATACTATCAACCAAGAACCTTAAGGACCTCCCAGGTTTGGATCCCTAAGCTCTCAGCTTTACGTGGCACCAATGCTGAAGTTTGTTTTTTCATATGTGAACATACTCCACCTGCAAAGTCCAGTGTCCTCTCACTCAGACCACAATTTGTCTGTAACACCCCAAATGACTACCATCTCTACTCTAAGCATATAATTTTTATCAGCATTTTTATTTTTGTTACTCCCTCATTTTTATAAAAAGACAAAACATGAAATATTCAAATAACATGACAAAGACAGATGCCGATGCTGGCAAAATTGAACAGTTTGCCTAACACTTATGTGTCAGCCGTAAAGTTCTGAATGTAGTGGTTTAAAGAAATTGCTACACACATAAAAAAATGTGTAATACATGGGAATAGAATGTAAGAAATTAGACATCTTGAGCTTAAAAATAAAAGATATGCTCACTTTAGGAATACAAATATGTAAAATTATTTTGAATTAGTAAATTGACTTCAATCAAATCCTGTACCGTTTTTAGATATTTATTTCAAAGGTTGCATGAGAGAGCAAATACTGGTTTATTTTTCAAAAGGTAGATAAAATCCTTTATTACCAAAGTTTCTTATCATTCATAAATGAGACTGATTGATTAGTACTTAGAGTGCTATTAAAGTAGTTTGGAACGTTAAATTCTATGTATTTCTCTCTCTTTCCCTTATTCCATTTTGAATGCTAGTGAGAGGGAAGGCTATAAACTGCTGTTGCCGAAACCGGTTTGGCTCAGTGGATAGAGCGTCGGCCTGCAGACTGAAAGGTCCCAGGTTCGATTCCGGTCAAGGGCATGTACCTTGGTTGCGGGCATATCCCCAGTAGGAGATGTGCAGGAGGCAGCTGATCGATGTTTCTCTCTCATCGATGTTTCTAACTCTCTATCTCCCTTCCTCTCTGTAAAAAATCAATAAAATATATTTAAAAAAAATAAACTGCTGTTGACCTTAAACTAGCCAGATGCCCCAAATTAGCCAGGTATTTCACCAGCAAAATGAGTTTATTTGAGAAAAACAAAGAGTTTCCATTTGGGGCATGCCTTTTAATGGTGAACCACAAGCAAGTCCCGAGAACAGAGGAAAGGAATGTGCCTGTATAGAAGGAAGAGGGTGTTCAGAGGGGCTGTTGTAAACAAATAAGCCTTTGGAGGAGACTGGGAGTTTCAAGTGTAGTGGCTTTTCTTTGGCTGAACTGTGACAGCCTTTCATTGGCCGAGTGGTTGCTGAGGGAGGAGAAACTCTTCTTCCTGCAGAAATTGTAGAATAGAAAAGCATCTTTTTGCTGGAGGTGAGAAGTATTTCCCTTCCTCTATAGCAGTGGTTTTCAACCTTCCTAATGCCCGACCCTTTAATACAGTTCCTCATGTTGTGGTGACCCCCAATTTCATGGTTACAAATTGAACATAATTAAAGCATAGTGATTAATCACAAAAACAATATGTAATTATATGTGTTTTCCGATGGTCTTAGGCGACCCCTGTGAAAGGGTCGTTCAACCCTCAAAGGGGTCGCGACCCACAGGTTGAGAACCGCTGCTCTATGGTGTAATTGATGATAAGTGGCAGGTTCCAAGAGCTCTCCCTGCAGGCACTCCCAATTCCAATTTAAAAGAGGTTTCTTTCTTTTAAAAAGAGTATGTTTTATTTTTTATTACAGTTGATGTACACTATTTTATTAGTTTCAGGTATACAGCCAGTGATTAGACATTTATAGAACTTATGAAGTGATCACCCTGATAACTCTAACACACATCTGGCATATAGGTAGTTATCATGATATTGACTGCAGTTCATATAATTTGCATCCTTGTGATTATTTTGTAACTACCAATTTGTGATTCTTAATACCTTCACATTTTTTCACCCGTTAAATGAGGTTTCTATTTATTAATCTTCACACCGGTATTTAAAAAATTTTTTTCAAAGACACTTTTTCCCCAGAGGCACTAAACCAGTTTCTCGAAGTGATATCTATGGATATTTGTCTTCTGGTTATACATGTTGATTCCTGATTCTTGTCCAATCGTTCTGAGTCAGAGTCCCAATAGACAAGGCTTAATTTACATTTGGAAACAATCTCAGGTAACTTTATGTTAAAACAAAATTGGAAACTATTACTCCAACGAAACAAATGCAACTTTATTGCAATATGTAAATGAAAGTGGAAAGAATCTTATAGTCAGAAGTATTTTTCAGCCATGCAGTGGTCCTGATGTAGTTTTCATTGCCTGTTGCTAAAAAAACACGTCTGATACAGAGTGAGCATGTGTCAAACTTCATTTACCTCATTAATAATGGAATCATCAGGACAATAAAGAAACTTTGAAGAACACCTGTGGAAGAAATGTAAATATGATATGATTGCTAAGTTTGTTAACTTTCCATATGACAATCCATGCATGACATTAGTACATCTATTGAGCTAGTCATAGCACATTTTTCTTCAAACTAAAAAGAAAAAATCACTGTTCTTCAGAGCTACATGAAATCTGAATCTTTGTCATTTGCAATTAATAAAAAATATACTTTGATAATTTACATTTCCCCCAAAAGAATCTGATGAGAGTAAAACAGTGACTTGGTTTTGTCTATGGTTCCTCAGAGGCAGAGTCTTAGACAAAGACTTGGGTGCAGTTAATTTTGGAGGTAATCCCAGGAAATGGGTGTAGGAGTAGCAGGGGAATGAGGAAAGCTATCGTCACAGGTCCTTCGCAGTAGGTAAAAGTGCCTCCAGAGAGGACTCACCGGCTCCTCTGAGAAGCATGCAGAATGCCTCCTTCACTGAAGGACAGGTGATAGGTGCTAGAACATTGTTACTTTGCTCCTGGTTCCCCATTGGTTGCAGGTTGCTAGTGAGCAAGGGTGGAGTGGGAGAAGGGAGTGGTTTATCTTCCAAGCACTAGTGAGCAACCATTGAGAGTAGCAGACCTGGAGGCCAAAAGCGGACCTGTGTAAGGCAGGTGTTTGAGATGGGAAAACACAAAGATGAGGTGAGCCTGGGCTCAAAGGGAACTGTCTGCCACAGCAGAGTCCTCAAAACCATATGCTACGAGCAGGACTATTGCGAAATGTTTTAACCTGCTATCAAAATCAAACAACCCTTCTCCAAATGTAGGGTACATTTTCTTTCATGTTGTGCCTGTATGAATTTCAACATGGGTATTCATATTATTTGCAAATTGGTGGATTTCTTATCAATTATCAATTGTCAGTACTATGGGTGTTCAGTTTCACTGCCGTTTAACATATTCTGAAAATGTTTACACGATTAGTATTGAAACACCAAAAGAGAAAAGATATGGAAACAGCAGTGAGAGATGAGTTGGATTGTTAGGATAACCAAAATTGTGCATTTTCTGTCAAAACAATGCATTTTATGGTACCTAAGCAAAGAAAGAAAATTATCCACAGTAATTAAAGTTGTCCCTTATAACACACACACACACACACACACACACACACACACACAGAGCAAATGAATGAAAGCAAAATCACCAAATCTCACATAATAACATAAAAGAAATTTCAAAGTTGAGGATTATGTAACCCATTTATGTCTCCCATAAAACTATCATTGATGCATTGTATTGTATCCTAACTAGGATTGGAAGCATTTTCACAGTGGCACATAAAGCTGTTATAGTAAAAGAAATCTTACATTTAATGAAATACTGTAACACTTATGCAAACCCATTGCCTTAAATAAACTGGACTCAAAATATTTACATACATTTGGTACATTTTTTTATTCAGATCCCTTGGCATAATCAGTAACTCCACTTATGAAGGCTGAAGTTAGATTTTAAGCTTTTAGAAATTCTTCTTCCATTTGGGAAAAGCTCTAGCCCTCCAACTTTAAGTGAAGCAGAGCTTTTGATGCCTCTTAAGTGACCCCTGTAACCTGCTCTGCTGCAGGAAGTAACAACAGCAACCTGAACAACTAGGACCACTGTGCCTGCCCTGCATCTTCAGGATCTCCTGCACTTTGGAGTGCCTTCTTTAATCGTTTTAAATCCTCCTCCAGGCGCCTCATTCTACCCCGGGCCAGCAGTGCTGTCAGGGCCTAGTGCCAGGACCAATGTGAAGTTGGTACTCGAGCTCCAGAATGCAGACTAGTGTCTACGGGAATCTTGGGGGGCCCTGAGCTGGCCACCTGGTTCCAGGAGGGCAGCCTGGTTAGTGAATTGTTCACACTGGCTGGCACATTTGTTTCATAAAATTGAGTGAGTTTGTGTTGTCAAAATGGTGCTGATGTGCCTGACTAAGGATGTTTATATAAGCAAGGGCCCTGCAGAAGTATTTTCCCTGGCTGTCACAGTAGGCAAGCCCTGAAGCATAGGAAAAAGACGGATTTTAAAACCTATCTAATAAAAAACTGAATTTTTATATGGAATGCCTATTTAATAGACTACTGTATGTGTTTCACAATTTGAGAGTTTAGCGATTATATATGCAAGCTCTTCTACATGTTCTCTGTAAAGATTTTGTGCAAATCATCTTTAAAGTGCCTCTTCATTTTGTGTGTAACAGTGAGCATTTATTTACATGTGTTCCTGAGATTTAGCCACTAGTCATAATATTTAATGTCTTTAGAATTTTTTAAAAAATCAGTTGTTAGTGCTTTTTTATTTAACTTCTGTTTTCAAACCTAAGAGACAAAATTATGCAACATGTTAGTGAAGGCTTGGAGAGTGAAAGCATTTGAAAGAGCTACCATGGGGTATACCATAGGAAGTAAATTATGAATAAATAACAGAAAACAATGAGTAATTTACTGTGTACCTTCTATGATTTAAATCTGTATCCCATTGAAGTTTAACCAAAATTGGTTTTAAATGTCTAGGTTTAATTCCTTTTGACAGATAAGGCAACCAAGATTTTGAAAGACTAAGAAATTTGCTGAAATACTCCATAAGGAGATATAAACAGAGTGTAGATATGAATCCAGCTTCAACTCTACTGCTCTTTTTAGAAATTAAAACTACCTCTTGGGAATGAGATCCCAGTTAATAAAATTTACAAACAATACCCAACTCCCTTTCTTAAATTAATTATAACTGAAATGGAAAATAACAAAAGGTGTCTGTGTTGGAAATGGGGAAGATGGATGGGTGCTAAAGGTGCTGCTACCACCAAATATTTTTAAAGCTCCACTATCATTAATTAATATATAAATATTAATGTATGACTTAGGTTTCCAAGGATAATTTTTAAAAATAAAAAATATAAATGATCATTTCCATCACATAATCACATAACTGTGTTTGTGAGTATGTATGTGTGTGTATATGTGTATATATGGAATACCATATTAACACTCCCAATATTAAAGGAATTTAACATATTGCTTTAAAGACAATTTATCCTTCCAAGAATATGTACCTTTGTTTTATCAGAAGGACTTGAGAAGTTGCTCAAGGACATAGAACATAGCCTTTTAAGTCAGAACTTGTAGTTGCTTTGCCTAACCTAGCCATCCCTTTGCTCCCACTTCTGCCTCTCTATGGGAAAGAAGACTCTTTTGGGGAGGTTTTAACATTTTTTTAAAAAAATCTGTCTCTTTAAAATGGGCTAAGACATTTATAATAAGTAATATCTTACCATTTTGAATGCTTGAATACTTTGGGGAAAAAGAAATCAAGAAAAATAATAAATTACTTAGATTGATAATCTACCTATGCATGGGATTAGCATATATTCAGAAGCTAATATATTTTATCTGGATGATTTACTATCAACCTTTGTTAATTAAGCCTCACGTGTTTCAAGTATGCATAATTAAATGATCATTTTGAATAAACTTAATTTATTATCCTGCTATATAATATGATGACAAAAATATAACTACTCGACTAGACAAAAAAAGTCACCCTCTATAAGGTAATCAAAAGATTTTGATTGTTACTTATAAATGTTTATTTTGTTTCCCTAACCTGATTTGAATCTAGGCATTCATTTATTAATTCAGCAGTCTATTGAGCATCTACTATGTTTGAAGAAAAAAAAAGGAATGAACTCCAGAAGGCTCACAATGTAATGGAAGGCAGACACAAGCACAACAGAGTGTGAATCAGGGATAGAAGTATTTGCATGGTGTTCAAATTAGTCCAGGCTGCTATAACAAAAATATCTGAACTGAGTGGCTTATAAGCAAAAGAAATTTATTTCTCACAGTTCTAGAAGCTAGGAATTCTAAGAACTAGCACCTGCAGATTAGGTCTATGATGAGAGCCTGCTTCCTGGCTCACATACAGCGATCTTTTCGCTGTATCTTCATATGTCGGAAGAGAAAAGGGCGGTTGCTGATGTCTTTTTTATAAGGCACTAATCCCATTCATGAGGCTCCACCCTTATGACTTAATCATTTCCAAAATGTTCCCCTCTAAGTACCAATACATGGAGGGTTAGGTTTCAACATATATATTTGGGGAAGGCACAAATATTCATACTATAATTCATGACAATAAAGGAGCTTGTTGAAACTCTAAATGGGGATTGAAAAAATGTTTTGTCTGGGTTATGAGGCTGAAAGGAAGTCACCCATTCATTTATAAAATATATATAGTTTAGGTTTTTCTCAAAATTCTACTCTACTTACAAAATGCAGATTGAATACATTTAGGCAACCAATTCAGAATTATGTTTGAGAACTGTGATTTGGATTATTTGGGTTGTTTTGTTTGTTTGTTTTGTTTTGGACCAGTTTCCATCAATCTCCAACTAAAATAATTTTAGAATCACACACATTTAAAGAATTAATAAAAAAATTATGAAAGGATTTACTGATTAAAATGTTAAGAGGATTTGGGATTAAATTGTTTTGTTCATTTAATTTCTCTCTTTCATATAGACAGTATCTGTAATGATGCTTCTAAACACAAGTTGTATACATAAAACACATAAAATCCAACTCAATTTGGCAATGCAATGAAAGTAAATTATGGCATAATATCATTGAAAAAATGTACAATAGGGCTCTGAGCTGACATGCTTCAATTAAGGTTCCAACTCCATTTGTCTGTGCATCTCTTTGCTCTGCTTTGCTCCACATGTTGCTTTTTTTTCTCCAGCTGTTACTAAGATGGCTGTAACAGGCAAAGCTTAAAACCACACATGATAATATCCAGAGGCCAAGAGACAAAGGCAAGAAAATTCAATACTCTCCAAAAATGCATCCCAGTGATCTAAATTGTTACACATGCTCCCTCTAGGACCAATCCTGTGTCCAGATCAATATCATGTACCATGTGGCTTAACTCTGGATTGCCTTAGACTTCTCAGGCGTGCCACTGGAGTGTAATGATATTAGCCCTGAAGTGTGTGGACTGTTTGTTAAAGAGAATGGATAATGGAACACACCCAACACATTCTTACTCATACATTTAGCAATTAGTTTGTGCTCTCTCTTTAGCCTTTATACATAATTTATGTGGTGATTTTTAAAAATGACTACAAATTCTATGATACTCCTCTCATCAGGAGGCAAAGTCTATGACTCACATCCTTTGAATTACTGTAAGATTTTGACTGCTTCAACCAATAAAGTAAGGTTATTGATTTTTGAGGGTATGTCATTAAAGTCCACACAGCTCCCTCTTGGTTCTTGGAACATTTGCTCTGCAGAAGCTGGCTCTTGGAATTCAATTGCTATGCTGTAAAAAGCCTAGCCACCTACAAATGTCTTGTGTAGGTCACCAGTCACAGCTGAGCCCAGCTGATGATCCCAAACCTCAGCCATTTGAGTCACCCGAGCCACTCACAAATTCCCAGATTTTATAGAGCAGCTGTGAAGACATCCCGAGACAAACCCTCCCAGCTGTACTTTGAATTTCTGACCCCCATAATCCATGAGTATAATAAAATTGATGTTACCTAATGCCAGTATGTTCAAGGTGGTTTGTTACGCAGCAGTATATAACCGGGACTGCTTAAATGTCTTTAGTGAGTAGGAAATCCATAAGCTTGGATGCAGAAAAAAAGATCTGGAATTAAAAGGAGTTGCCAGGCATTTAAGCATTAACATATGTTTTGAGAGGGAAGAATGATGTTTTTGAAATAAGATGACGATAAACAAAACCCTTGTACTGTACGTTTGTCTAGTATCACCTTTAATGATCCTCGTAGTACATCATTCAGTACATCTGCTGCTCCTAACATTCACATCAAGTCATTGGTTCTCAGGTTTTACTTCATAAACCAGAACTGTGAGGGTCCTTCCCTGTGATTGTGTGTGCTAGAGCAGCTATAGGGGTTTGTGAATAAAATTCTGAAATCCATGCAACAGCTCTTCTGCTAATAATCAAGACCAAAATCATTCACTTAGGTCATAACGATAATTATTGTTCTTGCTTTCTCTTCCTACTTTTAATCTTTTTGTTTATTCCTTATTTGTAATTTCACCAAGGCAAGGAAAATTAATGGAAATAGGAATAAAAACAATATACTAACTTTTCATTCCCTTTGTGGGACTAAAGGCTAAATAGGGAAAATATAAATTAAAATATTATAACATACTTCCCTGCCTCTTTACAATTTTATGGAATTTTGCAGTTTATAATGCATTTTTTAGTATATTTTATTTTTTCAATATATTTTATTGATTTTTTACAGAGAGGAAGGGAGAGGGATAGAGAGTTAGAAACATTGATCAGCTGCCTCCTGCACACCTCCTTCTGGGTGTGTGCCCACAACCAAGGTACATGCCCTTGACCGGAATCGAACCTGGGACCTTTCAGTCCACAGGCCGACGCTCCATCCACTGAGCCAAACCGTTAGGGCAATTTTTTTAGTATATTTTAAAGTATAATCGTCACTACAACATCAAATGAAGGCAGAGGAAAGAGGAGGAATGCTGTGGATGAGTGGTAGTAAGTGGCCAAAGCTGACAGCACCAGGGATTATCAGACAAGCTCTCATTCAAGTTCCCTGCCACCTGATTTTATTTTCTAATTTCAGAATATAATGATGAATTTGGGTTGCTGTGACATTAGAGCTTAGCAGAAATTTAACTGAGTCCCAGGGTTCTGCACCAGAAGCCCATGTCAATGTCGACTTTCTAGGAACCTGCCCCAAACAAGAAACATTGTTATGTTCATTGTCAAGAAAACAGGTCATGTTTGTGTGTGTTTTTTATGGGATTCCATGGAGATTCCAGAATTAGTAACATGTTGACCTAAAAATAGTTCACTGTCAATAACCTTTAGTGATTGAACTAACATCTCCAGCCCAGATTTCCCAAATTCCCACAGTCCTATTTTCCTCTGTCATTAGACTTTTGTCGAGAATGTCTTTGCTCCACACCAAAGAACTCTCATGACCTTCTAATGAGAGGGAGCAGGTGTCTTCAGTACAGCAGCAAGAATGATCCTTTTAAAATAATTTTGATCTTTTCTACCCTTCAAAGCTTCCCTGGCTTCTCACCAGTCATAGAAAGCATGCAACCTGAACCCTCTTCCCCCTTACCTCTATTTATTACAGTTGGCCTCTAATTGCATGGCCTCCTTGCTGCTCCAAAATAAATCTGGTAAACTTCCACATCTGGATATTTGCATGGACATTCCCTGAGCTTGATACATTCTTCTAACCATCTTTGTGACCCACTCCCTTACTTCAAGTCTTAGTTTTCTAAATAAGACCTTTGTAAACACCCTATTTAAAATTGCACCTCACTCACACCCACACCTTTTTGCAGAAAAAAAAGAAAGGAAATTATTTTTTGGCTATGGCTCAAACATTTACCTTTTTTTGTGAAACCCTAGTTGGCTGTCTGTGACTTACAGACTTAGGTTTTGGTTTGCTACGCTAGTCACCCTGGCATTACAGCCACCTCAGTCTAATGGCCTCCTTGTTTAATTAATTTAACAGTACTATATCCACAACACCTGGCACAGTGACTGTGAAGCATATAGAAGGCATTCAAAAAGTACTTTTGAATTAATAAGTGAAATGTTAATTGTGATAATTAACATTTCTGTAGTAGTTATTAGGTTTTAGACAGAATGCTGTTTCATATGTATTCTTGTTTAATCATATGTATAATTGTTTAATCCCACCAACAATCCTATGAGCTTGGCACAATTTAGTTTATGTTGTAAATGGGGAGAGATATGTAGGGGGTTTCAGTGTTGTTCTAGGTCACAGCAATAGGGTGTAGCAGAAAGAGGATTTACAGCAAGACCTTCTGTCTACATGGCTCATGCTTTCAAATGCTACTCTATACAGGGCCTTTTGCTTAATATACTCAGAGTCTCTTAAAAATTATAATATTCCACATTTCAAGTATTTAAAAGGACTGCACTTCTCTTGAACCTAGTTAACTCTCATTCACTTTTGAAAGTAAATCATTTTTAATTTTAATATGATTGTGGGCAAAGAAGGTGATAGGTGATTCCAATTATCGCTTTCTCTCAATATTTGGAAACATGTCAGCCTAATAGTAGTAACTAGAGGTCTGGTACACAAAAATTTGTGCACTTGGGAGGGTCCCTCAGGCCAGCCTGTGCCCTCTCACAGTCTGGGACCCCTCAGGGAATGACCACCTACTGGCTTAGGCCTGCTCTCCATGGGATTGGGCCTAAGCTGGCAATCAGACATCCCTCTGGCAGCCCGGGAGCCCTCAGGGGATGTTCACTTGCTAGCAGGGAGCAGGCCTAGCTGCAGTCGGACATGCTTAGCACTGCTGAGGAGGCAGGAGAGGCTCCCACCACCACCACTGTACTGGCAGCCGTCAGCCGGGCTTGTGGCTGAGCAGAGCTCTCCCTGTGGGAACACACTGACCACCAGGGGGCAGCTCCTGCATTGAGCATCTGCCCCCTGATGGTCAGGGTGTGTCATAGTGACCAGTGATTCCCAGTCACTCTGCTGTTAGGGTCAATTCGCGTATTACCCTTTTATTATATAGGATAGAGGCCTGGTGCATGGGTGGGGGCCAGCTGGTTTGCCCTGAAGGGTGTCCCGGATCAGGGTGGGGGACCCCGCTGAGGTGTCTGGCCAGCCTGGGTGAGGGGCTGATGGCTGTTAGCAGGCTGGCCAAGCCCCCCAGTGTGGACCCTTACCCCATGAGGGTGTGGCCAGTCTGGTTGAGAGGCTGATAGCTGTTTGCAGGCTGGCCACAGCCCCTTCAGGATGGGGGTCCCCTCTGGGGTGCCTGGCCAGCCTGGGTGAGTGGCTGATGGCTGTTTGCAGGCTGGCCACAGGTCCTTCAGGGTGGGGGTCCCCGCTGGAGTCCCTGACCAGTCTGGGTGAGGGGCTGATGGCTGTTTGCAGGCTGGCCACAGCCCCCAGCCACCCAAGCGCCCAGTGGAGGCTGGCTGGAAGCAGCAGGTATCTGGGATTTATTTAGCTTCTATAATTGAAACTTTGTTGCCTTTTGCAGAGGCCCCAGCAGGCCAGAGCAGGCGGGAAGCTTGGCTTCCTCCATCACCGGGGTAACCAAGCCTCCTGCTTGCTCCAGCTCCGTGGCTTCTGGCCGCCATCTTGGTTGGGTTAATTTGCATATAGTAGCTCTGATTGGCTGGTGGATGTGGCTTGGGTGTAGCAAAGGTATGGTCAATTAGCATCTTTGTCTTTTATTAGTGTAGATGTTTCTTAAGTAAGAAACTCCAGATAGAGGGAAGGAATCACCATTCATTTTGTGGCCAACCTGTAAGAGGCAATTTATGCCCAGCCGGTGTGGCTCAGTGATTGAGTGTCAACCTATGAACCAGGAGGTCATGGTTTGTTTCCCGATGAGAGCACACGCCCTGGTTGTGGGTTGGATCCCCACAGGAGACAGCCGATCAATGATTCTCTTTCATCATTGATGTTTCTATCTCTTTCTTCCTGTCCTTTCCTCTCTGAAATCAATTTTAAAAAAATCTATATTTTTTAAAAGAAGAATGAAGTTTACTAGATTTACTAGGAATACGTTTTTGGGTGATGAGTCTAAAACCATATAAAATAAAATTAGATTATAAAATAATCCTCAGCAATTAAAAGGTAAAATAAGTATTTTTATTAATATTTCTACTTTTCCTTCATTCTTATATTCTAAAATTCTTTTAACTAGAGCCATAATATTATAGAGCTAGAGGCCCAGTGCATAAATTTGTGCATGGGTGGGGTCTGGGGGTGGGGAGGTGGAGGCCAGGAAGCAATCGCCCCTCCAAGCAGGCGCTTACCAGTCCAGGATTTGGATCTGTCCCACTGACATTTGTGCTGGTTGTCAGGAGCCACTGGAGGCCCCTTTTATATTATTTCTTCCTTGCATAGCATCTATGGAGGGGAGGCGGCCACAGTACCCAAAGCCAACTTCCAGGAGGCTGATAGTGCTGTCAGGATCATGCCAGTGGTGCTGGTGTGTCAGTGCCTGGCCCGTTCTCCAGAGATTGGACCTGCAGAACTACTGAGGAAGTGAGTGGCTGCCACTAGGCTGGTGGGCCACCAGGATGGGTCGGTGAGCTGAATGGCACTCTCACTGTGGGAGTGCACTGACCACCAGGGGGTAGCTCCTGCATTGAGTGTCTGCCCTGTGGTGCTCAGTTTGCATCATAGCGACCGGTCGTTCTGGTTGTTCTGGTCATTCGTTTGGTCACTTAGGCTTTTACATATATAGATAAGTGAAATAAGTGAATGAAAGCCTGTATTTCTACAAAAAGATAAATATAGAAATTTTATATAGAACTCACTCCTAATACCTTTCTCTGTATTTGGAGAGAAATATTTTTTCTAAACATGAGAATTAAGTTTTATAATCAAGTTGTTATTTAAACTTCATATATTGATACAAAATGAAGTTCTTTCACACTTGCTTCTTATAAAAGCAGGCCCTGTTACTTCAAAATAAAAATTGTAAAGAAATTTTTATTTAATCCTTCCTGTTCTCCTTTAACATAATTGCCAACAATTTTACTGAATGGCAGAAAAATTCATCCTGCTGAAACTTGACTCAATGGCAAATTGGCTAAAAATCAAATAAGCTTAGTTACTTAATGTTACAAAAAATGGAAATTCTTTTTACAATATAATTTCTTACGAAGCATTTTAAAATTCCAAGTTTATTTTGAAAATATGGCAGGTAGCATAAGTGGAAGCTACACTGACACTCTCCCAGGACAAAACTGGAAATACAACTAAAATACAGAAAAATAACCCAGAAAAATCAACTGAACACTAGCTGGAGAGAACGCTAATAAACAAGGAAGGAAAGTGGAGACCATATAGAGTCTGGAAGGAAAAGTGGAGGTGTAAAACAGGTGGCTGGATTCCCACAGGCAGCAGCTGAGGTTCTGGCAGGATATTTCAGCTTTTTGGGGGGTTCTGGGGGGTGAGGTTCCCACTGAGAACTCTGGGGTCTAAACAGGAGAACACCTTAAGGGAGCTGTGGGACAACATGAAATGTAAAAATATTCTCATAATAGGTGTACCAGAAGTGGAAGAAAGTAAGTAAGAAATAGGGAACATGTTTGAAGAAATAATGGCAGAAAACTTGCCTAACAGGGTAAAGGGAAAAGTCACACAAGTCCAGGAGGCACAGAGAGTCCCAAACAAGAAGAACCCAAACAGGACCATGCCCAGACACATCATAATTAAAATATGAAAAATTAAAGACAAAGAGAGAATCTTAAAGGCACACGAGAAAATTAATTTGTTACCTAAAAAGAACTTCCAATAAGGCTGTCAGCTGATTTGTCATCATAAACTCTACAAGCCAAAAGGGAATGAAGTGAAGTATTCAAGGTAATAAAAAGCAAGAATCTGAATCCAAGATTACTATATCCAGCAAGGCTATCATTCAAAATAGATGGTAAATAAAGAGCTTCCCAAACAACAAAGGTGAATGGAGATTATCACCACCAAGACAGCAGTGCAAGAAGTGCTAAAGGGATTGCTGGAATGAGAAGAAATAGAGAGAGAAACATAAGCATGCAGAATTAAAATGGCAATAAATAAGTACCTATTAGTAATAACCTTAAATGTAAATGAACTAAATGCTTCAAACAAAAGACATAGGGTACCTGAGTGGATACAAAAACGTGACCCAATTATATGCTCTCTACAAGAGACACAGAGCAGAACAAAAGATTCACACAGATGAGAGTGAAGGGATGGAAGGAAATATTCTAGAAAACTGGAAACGGGGGGGAAAAAAAGCAATCTTCATAACTGACAAAATAGACTTTAAAATGAAGGCCATTATGCCTAGCTTATGTGGATCAGTGGTTGAGCATCAGCCTGTGAACAGGGAAATCAAGGTTTGATTCCTGGTCAGGGTGCATGCCCGGGGGGTGGGCTCAATCCCAAGGGTGGGGTGTGCACAGGGGAGCCGATCAATGATTCTCTCTCATCATTGATGTTTCTATCTCTCTCTCCCTTTCCCTTCCTCTCTGAAATCAATAAAATATATTAAATAAATAAATAAATAAATAAATAAATAAATAAATAAAGGCCATCACAAGAGACAACAAAGGTCACTAAAGGGAGCTATCCAACAAGAGGATATAACCCTGATAAACATATATATATATATATATATATATATATACATATATATATATATATATATATATATATATATATCTATATATATATATATTTCTTCCTTGCAGAGCATCTAGGGAGGGGAAGTGGCCACAGTGCACGAAGCCAACTTCCAGGAGGCTGATAGTGCTGTCAGGATCATGCCAGTGGTGCTGGTGTGTCAGTGCCTGGCCCATTCTCCAGAGATTGGACCTGCAGAACTACTGAGGGAGTGAGTGGCTGCCACTAGGCTGGTGGGCCACCGGGATGGGTCGGTGAGCTGAACGGCACTCCACTGTGGGAGCGCACTGACCACCAGGGGGTAGCTCCTGTGTTGGCTATATATATATATAGTCAATATAGGAGAATCTATGTAAAAAATCTAGAAGGCTTTAAGGGAGAAATCAACAGCAATACAGTCATAGTAGGGGACTTTAGCATCCTACTGACTTCACAGGGTAGATCTTCCAGACAAAAATTTAACAAGGAAACAGAGATTCTAAATGACACACTGGACCAGGTAGATTTGATTGACTTTTATAGAACATTTCACTCCAAAGCAGCAGAATATATTCTTATTAAGAGCACATGGGTCATTCTCAAAGATAGACCACATGTTAGGACACAAAACAAGTCTCTACAAGTTCATGAAGATTGAAATCATATCGAGCATCTTCTCAGATCACAATGGAATAAAATTAGAACTCAACTACAGTAAAAACACAAAAATATTGAAACACATGGAGGATAAATAGCATGCTAGTAAACAATGAATGGGTTACCAATGAGCTCCAGAAAGAAATAAAAAACTTCCTGGAAACAAATGGAAATGAACACACAATAACCCCAAATCAATTGGGCACAGCAAAATCAGTCCTGAGAGGGAAGTTCATAGCACCAGAGGTCTACCTAATAAAACAAGAAAAAATATTAATAATAAACTATTAAACCCCACAACTTAAAGAATTAGAGAGACAACAGCAAGAAAAGCCCAAAGTAAGTAGAAAGAAGGAAATAATAAATTTTAGAG
This sequence comes from Myotis nattereri, assembly GCF_964212035.1. Lineage (NCBI taxonomy): Eukaryota > Metazoa > Chordata > Mammalia > Chiroptera > Vespertilionidae > Myotis > Myotis nattereri. The sequence goes on from NC_138077.1 coordinate 97,542,122, forward strand.
CAGAAATTAATGACATAGAGGCAAAAATAAAAGGATCAATAAAACCAAGAGCTGGTTGTTTGAAAAGATAAATAAGATTTATGAACCATTATCCAGACTCATCAAGAAACAAAGAGAGAGGACCCAAATAAATAAAATCAGAAACAGAAGCAGTGAATAACTGACACCACAGAAATACAAAGGATTCTAAGAAAATACTACGTCAACTATATGCCAACAAGCAGGAAAATGTGGATGAAATTGACAAATTTCTAGAAAAATACAATCTTCCAAAACTGAATCAGGAAGAATTAGAAAACCTGAATAGGCCAATAACAATTGAGGAAATGGAAGTAGTACTAAAATAGACTCCCAGAAAACCAAAGTCCTGGTTCAGATGGCTTCACGGGGGAATTTTACCAAACATTCAAAGAAGAACTAAATAGCAGTAAAAAAGAAGGATCTCTTAACCTTTGAGAGGTCCTGGAGAGTCATGGTAAGCAAATAAGCCAGTCAGAGAAAGACAAGTATCACATGATCCCACTCATATGTGGAATCTAATGAACAAAATCAACTGATAAACAAAGTAGATCCAGAGACATAGAAGCATGGAACAGACTGCGGAATCTCTGAGGGAAGATGGAGGTGGATATGTGGCTTAGAAGAAATAAACCAAAGAACTTGTATACATATATGCATAAACCATAGACACAAATAGGGTTGTGAAGGCCCAGAGTGGGAAACAGGAGTGGGCCTAAAGGGGGCAATGGTGAAAAAAAGGGGACATATATAATCCTTTCAACAATAAAGATTTAATTTAAAAATGAAAAAAAATTGTATATAATGTAAATGTTAAGAAATATAATTTTTAATAGAAAATCTTTAAAACTGTACTTAATTTATTAAGAAGGACATTTTCTACTACCAGCCGTCTCATTATCTTTCTTTCAGATTCAAAGAATGGCAGAATCAACTGGTTGATTGCTGCATTGATTGCCAACAATTATTTATAAAGTGGCTACTCTTCAAAATGTGGTGTGCTCGCGACAAATGTAGATCTACAAAAAAAAAAAAAAAAAAAATGGTAAAGTTCCCTGATCCATGTTGTAAAAACAAATTATCATATAAGAAAACACTGGATGCTGCTGTACTGTTTGCTAAATCATCTGCTAAAGATAATTTCAGGGTATACTGGACTTGTGATTAAAGAAGGCTGCTTTAAAACACATTTATCCCTAACCTCCCCATGAATCCCCACCAAAATAAAAGTAAAATGGATAGGAAACATATATGTAGGTATCTATCTACCTATACTTCTCCACAGGGCAAAGGATAGAGGAGAGACAAAGGCCAACAACAGATCTCAAGCAGCTCTGTAAACCCAGAGAGCAGATGAGAGCCGATTGTGCACATGTAAGAAATATGGAACCTATATTATCTCAGAGAGAAACCAACAGTTTACAACATACTGCACAATAATATATACACAGAAAACTTGAAAGAGAGAAAATGTGATTATCATTAATAACCATTAATTACAGTAAAACTATATAAAAATTGTATAAGAAAACAGAATGTTCCAGTTTACCACATGACTCATATGAACAATATGGCCATTGTTGAAATGAAGTATTCATTTAAAAGTTTCATCTAAACAGAAAATGAATGGAGAAAGAAGTGTGTATGGTTAGGGAGTGGTGGATGTGAGAGAACTAAACTCTCCTATTCATAACACAAAATAAATGTTTCAATTTTGAAAGGTAAAAATGTATAAACATATAATTTAAAATATGGACATTAATTTTAAAAAACAACAACTATAGTGGGACTTGGATGGGTAGGGGTGAGTATGAGTAAAGTACTGCATTGTGTTGTTTCTTTGGCCCTGGAACATCATTCAAGTATCAGAATATTGTACACTTAATCACTGGAATAAAATATAGGGAAAAGATATAATAAAATACAAGTTTTTCAGTACCATTATGTAAAAAATAAGTTTAAAGAGAACAATATTAAAAATTTCTAGTTCAGCTACAAGATATTCTGATTTAGGTACTATTTAGCTAAGAGAGGCAATGTGGAGTGATGGGAATGGGCGGTTCATGTGATCTCTGACACCCAGATTCCATTGTGGAAGTTGGGTTTATTATTTGATTTCTTTTGTGTAAAGTGTGTAATGATAAAATATACTACATGACTCCATAACAGTGGTTCTCAACCTTCCTAATGCCATGACCCTTTAATACAGTTCCTCCTGTTGTGGTGAGCCCTAACCATAAAATTATTTTCGTTGCTACTGCATAATTGTAATTTTGCTACTGTTATGAATCGTAATGTAAATATCTGATATGCAGGATGTATTTTCATTGTTCGTGACCCACAGGTTGAGAACTGCTGCTATAGAGTATTAATTTGATAAAATAACTAACATGGTATCTGTTATATTGTTTGATGTTTAAAATGTATGAAATACTTTTAAAAGAATTCATGGTATGGCCGAGCCTATGGCTAAACTGTTCAGAGTGTCTTCTTAGAACTAATTTTTCAAACAAATAATTAACGTTATCTCTGTTTAAGTCAAACAACAATACCCCGTTATTTAATTAAATTTTATCTGTTATCCTTTATCCTTTATAGCCTCTTATCACAACATTTAATACTTCTAGAACTTTTTAAAAATCAATTTCTTTTGACCTCAAAATACTTCCTATAGTGATAATGGGTTCCACACAGTTTTAATATTAACTTTGAGCATGGTAGATCTAAAAACAAGAGTTATGACCAGGTAGCTTGTGGCAAATTTTAATGTTATCCTTATGGACTTTTGTGACAAAAAAAAAATGATCCTGGGAAAGCATTACATTTTAGAGTGTCATTCTAAATTATTGAATATGTCAATGAATGTTAGCTAGTGGAAAGAAGGAACAATGGATGACAAAGATGAATAGAAAACCCAAATGGAGTGTGTGAATAACTTGTGGAACTAAAGGTCAGCAGGTGAAACACAAAGGTGATCAAAGGCTAAAAAGTCCTGTGATAAAGGAAAGAACAAGAAGCCAAATGTTAATCATTACACCATAGGCCCATAAGCAACTGATACTGCAAACCCAGTACTCTGCCAAGGTCAACTAATTTCTCTAGAAAGCTTGTTTAGTCCTGTCTTTATTTCATAGGAGATGGTGCCAAATAGGATCATTTCCAAACACCAAATTGACAGAAAAAGAAAATATTTTACTTAGCTTATCACTGAAAATATGTCGAACAGAGCCACTCAACACAGACTGAGAGGAGCTATTTGAAATGAATGAATGCATGTGATTCTCAATGTTTCCTCATATTCTACATTGTAATGTGGGGGGCTGCCATATTTGTCCCAAAGACTTCTTCTATTCTTTACCTGATCTTCCTTCTCTTATCACCCTCATTTAGGTACTTTTAGGTTGATTTTGGGGGGTTCCATATTCTTCAAGATATGTCTGTTGAACTTTTAATTTAGAAAAACCAAAACACGCCAGAGTCCACGCCAGATTACCACCACTCACAGTAATTCACAGACCTTTTTTGTGTGTGAATTATGATTAGATTCTTTAACTTTGGTAACATGTCTAAACCACTTCATGCCTGGCCTTGTTTACCTCCATACTGAAGTAACACCTACGGGTCAAAATCAGCAAGAAGCCAGGCAGTGTGGTCTCATGTGTTTTTTATCTGGAATCAAATTTCTGTGGTGACATTTGATAGTGAGCAACTTTTTATATGCTTATTTTCCATCTACTTATCTTCTTCCATGAGGTGTCTTTTAATATCTTTGGTCCATTTTTTTTTAATTCAGCTTGTTTATTTTCTTATTGTTGAGTTGTTACAGATCTTTAGTTTGGATAAAAGTCCTCTATCAGATGTGTCTTTTGCAAGGTGGGCCCAGTCTGTTTTTACTTCCCATTCTTTTGACAGTATCTTTTGAAGAGTAAACATGTTTAGTCAGCACCATATGTGAAGTCATCTAGATTTCCTTCTACATTATATTCTAGGAGTTCTAGTTTTGCATTTTGTATTTCTGTCTGTTCCCAATTTTGAGTAAGTATTTGTAAGGGGCCTGAGGTCAGTGTCTAGATTTTTTTTTTTTTCATGTGGATGTCCAGTTGCTCTAACACCATTTGCTCCAATGAATTGCATTTACTTCATTATCAAAGATCAATTAATATTTATGTGGGTCTATTTATGAGCTCTCCATTCTATTCCATTGATCTATTTGCTTATTCTTTCACCAATGCCACATTGTCTTGATTACTGGAGCTTTATAGTAAAGCAGGTAGTATCATCCCTCCACTCTCTTGCATTTGCCCATGTTCCCTCCTTAGCCATGTGTACCTAGAGGACACATGACCCATGGCTATGCACACCCACATGCAATGAACTGATGGATGCAGCTAGAAACACAGAGCCAGCCTGATCCTGGATTGGACTGTGAAGACATAGAGTACAAACTCAGGGCAACAGCTTTAATCCTCGCTCTGCTAAAAGCAAAATGGGACTTCTTCCTTGGCAGGATGGAGGGAAATGGGACCTTGGAAATTCAGGTATTTAACTCCACACAAATAAGTGCTACTCATTCTCCTGAATCTCAGAAAATTATTTTTTCTTGTGACATCACAAGTAACCCGTATCCTGTGGCAACAGGTGAGGACACGGAGAGCTCCCCACGGATAACAAAAGGAGATATACTTGCTTTGTATGTGACTTTAGTGGGAAAATGTTTCTTGACATTAAGTATGATATTAGTTGTAGTTATTTTTGTAGTTGTTCTTTGTCAAATCAAAAAAAAAGTTTCTTCTTATTCCTAGATTACTGAGAGTTTTTTTAAATCATGAGTGTTAGAGTTTGTCAAATGCTCTTTCTCTTGATGTGATGGATTACATTAATTGGTTTTTGAATGTTGAACCAGCCTTGCATACCTGAGTGCCCCTTTGCTTTTCTTTGTTTGTTTGTTTTTGTTTTTATTCTGGAAAATGGGGACAATAGTATCTACTTTATTGAAAAATAGAGGATTGAAAAAATTAGTATCATAAAATCCCGTTGTGTCAGAAAACAATATTTTTTTTCTAACCTTCTAAGTTCTCAACTGGGTCTGCTCTAACAAAGATTGATAAACAAGAAGAAAGCATAAAAATGTATTTAATATTAGAGTCCTGGTGCACGAATTTGTGCACCAGTGGGGTCCCTCAGCCTGGCCTGTGGGATTGGACTGAAACCATCTCTCTGACATTGCCTGAGGGGTCCCAGGTACAAGAGGGTGCAGGCTAGGCCAAGGGACCCCACTGGTGCACGATCAGGGCCAGGGAGGGACACAGGGGGTTGGCCAGCCAGGGAAGGACCACGGGGTGAGAAGGGAGGGGAGACAATGCCAGGGCATGTCTGGCCCATTTTCTAGTCACACTCAGAAAATTGAAAATAAGGCAAATTTTAGAGGTGACTTGTTAAGAAAATTGCTTCACAGCTCTAAATCATTTTGGCCTAAAGAGCTTTGAGGATAAGTGAATTAAGTGAGCTTTGAGAGGGCCCCACTGCAGAGAGGACACAAGGGCAGGCTGCTCTGTTAGGATCTTGGGGGGCTCTGAGTCAGGCAATGAGCTGGGGATATTATGTATACCTGGGCTTTACAGAGCCCTGAGACTCAGCATTTTAAGTGTTTTCTCAGGTGATTCTGAAAGGATTTTAGAGACAGGAGAGGCAGATTAGGGGAAGGGGGTCCAAGGGATAGGAATGCATACATGATGGGCAGAGATAGCTCCAAGTCGCCAGTTTACAAGAATGTTACAAGATAAGCCGAAGAGTGGGGCACCGGGTGAGCTTTGAAACTTTGAAATTGATACCATACAGGGAAACAGGGGAAAGTGACCAGTTAGGAAAGCATGGGGGACATAAAATAAGGAAGGGTCCAATTAGAAAGGATCACGAAGAGATGAAAAGCAGCTACCAGCATTTACAAACCCATAGACAGAGACTCACGGGACTAGGTTTTTCCCAGACAGAGCAGGTTTTCTCCACTTGGGGACCTCTCCCCAGTGGAGTTTCCCTCGTGGTAGTTTGTATATGCTTGCAATAAACTTCCACATTTTTTTTTTTTACCTAAAATCCAAGAATTTTATCCTTCAAACTTCATAGGAGAAGAACCTGCAATGAGGGAGTCCAAGCTTGCCATTCTGTGTATCAATTCTAATGGGAAATAGGATGATGATTCTTCTCTGTAAGAGAAAGAAAAATGTGTTTAACATAAGCTTGTTTTAGGACCCAGTGTGGTGGTCACAACTAAATCCAGCTGCTGGGATAGTCAGCTATAGTTTTTGCCCTGTTCTTCCCCACTATCCTGGGGAGGAGCGGCTGCCTCTTCTTTAACAAGGCTGCTGAGTTCCAAGACAACCACAGAGAAAATCCTATCACAGGCATTCATTTTAATAGAAGGTGGTAAACATGGGGCTCAATGTTGAGGTGATAGATTGGAACTTGAGATTTACATCAGGAAATTCAATCTGATGGAAGAGTTTTGCAACATTTTAATTTGGAACAGGGAACTATATTGCATGACTTAAAAAATGTACTCCTAATTCATGTGTGTGATACTGAAAATATTTTTACCTGAAAAATTATAATTTAAGGGGAAAAATTAGTACCACAAATTCCCTATGGTTCTCTGAAGAAGTTAGTTGCATTAGTAAGCTTAATTTTTGGTATTCTGGCACGTTTAAACTTTGCTTTTTTACTAAGTATAATCTTATGTTTTATTCATTTTCTATTTACATTCACACATAGGTTCTCTAACATAGGCCATAATTTTACAGAATTAGATTTTAGAATATGTAAAAAAATAATATTAATATTTCTTCTGGGTAAACTAGTTTAAAAAAGTAAAAAAAAGATAACCAGAAAGTAAAATAAATACCTTTAAAGAGGTATCTCAGATATGTCTTTCAAACCATTAATATGTGTACAAGTGTGTACTCATTTATGTAATACTAGATGCTGGTGCAAGAAATTCATGCATGTGTAGGGTCCTTAGGCCTGGCCGGAGATCAGGGCCAATCTGTGGGGTGACCGGTGGGGCAATCAGGGGCCCCCACTGGCATCTGCCTCAGCTGGCCTGGTGCTGCCCTCTTGCTGGCCCTGATCCCTGCTGCCATCCGCTTGTTGGCCAGCCCTGCCCCCCGCCACCACCGGTTGCCTCCCTCTGCAGGGCAACCAGCAGGGCAATCAGTGGGGTCGGGAGGCGACCCCCGCTGGCACCTGCCTTGGCTGGCCTGAGGGCTGGGGGCAGCTTCTGCATTGAGCATCTGCCCCCTGGTGGTCAGTGTACATCATAGCAACCGGTCTTTCCACCAGTCGTTTGGCCATTTGGTTGATTTGCATATTAGGCTTTTATTAAAAGGATATACAGATTCTTGAGTACTTTAATATGGCAATAAAAAGGTTTTTTCAGATTTTTCAATGCATTTAAAAACTTTGTGACTTATTTTTTTCTCCAAAGTTTCTACCTATTCTAAATAATATAAATTGGAAAATAGAATTATGAGCAGATCCACAGAAAGATTAATTAATAAACCAGACTTTTTGATAGGCTAGGACTAGCTATAGCATTAGCTTATGAAGAAGTTTGTAGCTATTGGATGAAGAAAATAAGATGCCACCAAATGAGTGTTAATGAAGGACTTCACCTTCAGCAGCAAAACAGATTGTATAAATTGTTTATGAGTTTACATCCTTAACACCTACCCTTCCCCAGGCTCCCAGAGATATTATGAGAGAAAGGAGAGAGGAAATTTATATATTACTGTGGGCCATATATATGACTGTAGTCAAAGATACAGCTTTCAGGATGAATACTTGAAAAATCTTCTAGAAAACTTAATTTTAAGTCATGTTTTCAAGGATGTGGATGTGGGGAGTAGAGGTTGATAAAACATGAATGAAGTATATCCAGATGGAATGAATTGAAAAGATCTATGTAAAGAATAATAACAGAAAATAAATTAATTTAAATAAAAAGAAAGGTCTTTTTCTGGGTACAATGAGAAATTACTTTGTTAAAATTGAGGTAGGAATTGATATTGAGGTGAATAATCTGAAGCCTGAATTTAATAGGCTAGGCAAGACCAATGGCCAGGATAAATTTTTTAGTTAAAATAAAGGCCAACTGTCATAATGTAGAAAGTTTACTAGTTGTACACCAAACCCATTTCCACAACCAAACCACATTTCCAGCCTCCTCTGGAGTTAGGTATTGTGAAGGGACTGAATTTGGGCCAGTGGAAGTAGAAAAGAAGTGATATGTGTTCCTTCTATTTCTGGCCTGCAAAACCCCCTCTGTGAGATCATCCATGCTCCTCCCTTGGCTGCCTGTTGGATAGTGATGTTCAGAATGATCTTGGAAATGAAATGTTGAAGATGATCCAATACCTGAGGCCTGTATCCATGGATGAAATGATTGTGTGAAGCTGATGCCTCCTCTCATAACAAGAAACACAAAACATTGGACTGTATATGAACAAAAAAATAATCTTCTATAGTGTGTTTAGTCGCAGGAATTATAAGTGTATGTTATAGGGAGGTAGCTAGCTTAGCTAATACACACAATAGAATACATTACATGTCCATTCTTCTGCATAAAGGAAATATTTAGAAGTGTGATGTGCTTGAAGATACACAGAAAAAAGGAAGTGGGATAAAGAGTAGAATTTTCAAATAATTAGTTAATTTTTATAGGAGAGACTTCTATAAAAGTATCTATGTGTTTTTATCTATTCCTTCCAACTTAATTGCTTAATGTTAAAAAAAAAATGAGTAGATTTTGACATTAAACTTGGATTGGTAATTTCTCTCTTTTGTATGTGACAAATTGCATCACTACCATCGGTTTGCTTTTCAAGAGGCTGTGAGTTCCCATGATGAGATGAATGGCAATGCTCTTTGGTGGAGAAGGTCAGGGTCCTGAAAGTTAAAGATAAAAGGGAGTGGGTAAGCATGAGCTAGTTAATGGACAGAGACACATGGAAGACAGAAAGAACTGAAGTGGTAGCATGTTAACCCACATGGTAAAAGGAACAGGATGAAGTGCCGTGAGTGGAGTTGAGCCTAATCCACAATTATTGTGTACCTGGAGGAATTAGAGGATTGAGGACCATCAAGCAAAGAAAAAGAAAGTCCATGGGTCCCCATGAGTGGTGTGTTAGACTGATGCTTGTCAAACTTCTTCACATTACGGCATGCACACGAGATCATACTATGTGCAGCTGGGGAAATGGCGTGTCTGTTAATAGCTGGAAAGAACAGGCTAGTGGCTCATGCCTTAGGGAGAGCTTTGGTGGCTAAATGACCCCATGGAGAAAAGCATTCTGCTGACCACTGCTGACCAGAAACAGTAGTTTTCAAATGTTACATAAGCAAGAAATAATGTGCTTTATGTACATATATAAAACACCAATGAATGTTGGGTCTTATTACAGGTTCCAACAATATCTTAACTAAAACACACCTCAAGGACTAAAATGAGCATTCTTTCACCTCACCTGTAACACATTCACAGCAAATGGTGTGTCCCAGTTGGAAAGCTCTGCCTTAGATCACCCAGGTCATTCATTAAGTAAATGGATGTGATAAGAGCATGAGGAAAGGCCTTCCTTTACTTTATCATTAAGTGCTTCTAGTTAATTAAGGGGGCATATTTTATCAAAGAGAAGAGAACTAACATTTATGAAATGCCTGTTATTAGAACCCTGGTACTTATTATTAGCACCATCCTAAGATTATTTTCATACATGACTCATGTAATTTTATGTAAAAATTCAAGCCTAACTTTCTGATATCATGCCTATCCATTTCCCCAAGTTTCCTTAGTCCATCTCTATCAATACACAATCCAGAAGGATTACTCTTGTCTCAGGGCATATTGATTATGTCATTTTAATTAAAACTATCAGAAAATGCAACCTAACCATAATAATAAATAGGAGATCCATTTAACTTCATAGTCCAAATTTGGTATGTTTGGGCTTTTCGAACCAAGGCTTCAAAGATATCCCCATTTTTCAGTTCTGCTTTCCCAAGTTTGGCCCATTTCTAAGCCTCCTTGTAGTACTACCTGTCCACTTTAATTTTATATCATTTTAACTCAGAATGCATCAAAGGAATATCCACCACTCTTATTGCTCACACAAAAGTCTCATTGTTGGCTCTCATTGATCTTATTGTTCCAATTTGGGTCATGTGTCAATCTCTGAACCAGTCACTTTAGCAGAAGCATGCAAAGCATCGATTAGCTTAGTACCAGTTGTCTGAGGCCGTCCTGGAGCTTTGGGTGGATTCAACATATGATCTAAGAATAAGGAAGGAAGGGAAGTTACCCTGAAGCTTGTGGTTTCCCTGAAAACAAAGTACAGAAAAAATTTTTCCAATGCATTCTCTTGCTTCCCATCTTTCATCTAAAAATATTCTGAATTTCCCACAGCTGAGATAAGTATTCACATCCCTACCTTGTTCTCTAGACCTTTCCTTTCATATTCTTTTTCTTGACCATTTGATCTTATAACTGTTTAAGAACCCCAACCTTGTATTCTAAAATCTCATTTGCTCTGAAGGTGGGTATTTCATTTTATCCATCACTCTGTCCAAATCGCCTTTCTTTCCAATAAAAAAATTCCAATAGGAAAAGCTTTGTGCTCCTCTTCCTGCAAAGAATTTCATTTGAAAAAAATTGACTCATATTTAATGTACAAGGAACAACTTGCAATGACTATGTATAACATTCAAGGGCAAATGCTTCACAGAAATACTACAAAATTGGTAAAGAAATTTTAGAAATCTTCTTAAGAGGATGTGTTGTTTACTCGAGTAAAGGGGATTATAGAGAACAGGATTAAACAAAGGATAAAGACATAATAACAAGCTCTGACTCACCACTGATTAACATGGTGACCTTGAGAAATCTTTTTGAGTCTTTTCAAAAACTATGAGTGTTGTATTAGCTGCACAGTTCTATGATGATGATAAAAATTTTATAGGTTATATGTGAGGTCTTCTAATGTGCTAGACAAATGTTAATTAGCATTGAATAATATTTACCTCAGCAAAGCACTACTAATATATGCTCTCAGTCAGCTTTGCCTCATCATTCAATAGTTCTCTTGAACTGGATAACTTGCCAGGAAGTGGTCTGGGTTGTGGGAACTTAGAGATGCCCAAGACTGTTCCTTGGCCTTCAGAGAGTTCTTAGTTTAGTGGTAGACACAGACATAAAAACAAACGCTGATAGTACAGTGATTCATACAACAATACATATGTTCACAGTGTTATGGAAGCAGGGTTGAGAGTACAATTTTTTTTTTTTTTGGCCAGGATCTAGAAAAATTAATCACTAGTATATAGATACCATAATATTGTAATATTTGAACTGGACTTCATCATAAGTTTTTCAGGAATGATACAGAATTTACTATAACAAAATAAGAGAGAAAGGTGGTTAATTTGTTTGTAAGAAAGAGTTGAAATCTGAAGAATGTTTTTGGCATCTGTTTATAGGACAGAGACGGAACACAGAAGGACAAGCTAGACATTCTCAATATTTCTATGTGATTTAGATCTTTCTTAAGCACATGTTCAATGGACAAAACTGTATTGAAAAAATGACTTGTAGAACATGGTGATTATTAAAATTGCATAAAGTAGTATGATTTTGTTAAAATAAGCTATGTTAAGTAACACCCCCGGGTGTCAGCGTGGGATGGTGGGCCGAGTTTCAGCAAAGACTGAAAAGGAAAGTGAAATACAGAAGTTTTTTACTCATGGGTCCTGGCACAGGTACACAGTGTGCCTTGAGGGGTCACACGGCAAGTTAAGACAAGGTGTAGGCAGAGAGAGGGGGGCTTTAAGCAAGGGGGAGGAAAAAAAGTCCTTGGACACAGTACTTTGGAGTTCCTAGGCTAAGGCTGGTTGGTTACTTCAAATAAAAAAGAGCTGCATTTTGGTAAACTTTTGGGGCAGGAGGGGATCTTATCTAAGTGTTATACAAGGGGAAGGCTCTTGGAGGTGGGAAGAATGCTTATCACAAGAGTGGTTAAGGAGTCATATCAGGAACGTACATTAGTTATTATCTAGGCCATAGCGGTTCTCAACCTGTGGGTCGAAACCATCGGAAAACACATATAGCATATCAGATATTTACATTACGATTCATAACAGTAGCAAAATTACTGTTATGAAGTAGCAACGAAAATAATTTTATGGTTGGGGGTCACCACAACATGAGGAACTGTATTAAAGGGTTGCGGCATTAGGAAGGTTGAGAACCACTGAATAGGGCATACACTCCCGGAGGTACTTGTACCCCTGCAGGCCACTAGGCCACATAAAATGTATCCGGGCAGCAACATTGTGGAGTAGTTCAAACTCTCAAAAAGAAAGTGTAAAAGTAGGGGATGGTGTAGGCCATGTTGCCCTGGCTGATGATGGGGGAAGTTAGAACAGGACATTTTTTTCCCTAAGATTTGGGAGAGAACAATGGAACATATTTGAATACCAATGAAATTGTAGCTTAAGTAAAATAATTAAAACAAAACAAAAATCCACACTTCCTTCCCAGGATCATGTCTGAAAAAAAGATAAAAGGAATGTCCAGGGAGGCAAGCACAGTTCTTGATACTCTCACTGTGCATATACCTCCACTCTTCAGCTAAATCTGACCCCAAAATTTCTAATCCAGGGAAAGAAGTTGCTGCAGAAATGTGGCAGAATTTTTCTTTTATGGAATGGTAGCTCAACAGTTAGGAGATCATCTATCATAAAGGGCCCATTGATTTTTGAAAAAATGATGGAATTTGTACATTATTTTCTGATTTCTGTCAAAATTCTGTGGTTGAAAAGGGGGCATTATAATAAATCTAACCTAATGTAACATCACAGGTGATCTGATCATAAATTCCCAACCCAACAGGTTATGGTGGGTAGTCACACCACAGGCATATAACTTCCTTAGTAAAAGTTTTAACTTTTATTTAAGCAAACCCTGTTCATTGTTTTTATGCATTTGAAATGCTTCTTTTTCAGCCCCCTTCAAGTATAACCACCCTCAATAGAGCACATAATCTTGTTAACTATCCTGTAATCCAATGCCTGCCTTGTTTTCTCCAACCTTCATGTAATCTCTCTTACATTCCTTCCTTAATTCCAACTGTATAAAAGAAACTGCACAATTGTCAGTTTCAGGATCATTTGAGAACTTGCTTCACAGAAATGTTGTCAGTTTGGTTCAAATAAACTTATAAAAAGTCTCTACAGTTCTTACATTGCCAATTCATATATATATATTTAAATTTAGGTTTATCTCAATAGAACAGGAGCATAATTAAATGTATTTGTATAATATATGTGCATGTAAAATGCACAATTCTAGGAGAGGACATTTAGAAAATAATAAGTGAAAGTACATATAGGGAAAGTCTTTCAAGCTGATCATGGCTATTCCACCAGTGTCTGAGCAGAACTTTTAGTCCATTCCTCAATCAATGGAGAGCCAGATAAATGTTACAAATGTTGTAATGTAATTGCAGACCTTTTGTAATGTTTCCCATGCCTTGTATTCATTTATTGTAGAAACCAGATAATTGTAAATAATTATCTTGTGTTTCATGGCTAGCAATAGGTTATTTTGACCTAGAGATTTTCTGCAGCCCACCAATTTTTTTGTTTGTTTTAAGGAAAACAATCATATTCATCCCATATCTTTATTCTGTCATTCTTTCCTTCATGAGGCAATTCCCCTTTTCTTTCTTACCAGACCTTCGACTCCATGCCACAAATCACAAACATTAATTGCCCCTTGTCTCTGATTAATTATTTGCTTTGTTATTCAGGCATTCCATCAACATGAATCATTAAGAATGCCTTAACAATTTCCTCCTTGTGTTTAATCTACTTATTAAATGTGCTTACAATTATTCTTCTACTTTCATCATACTACCAGCTTATTGCATTTGACTTTACTGATTTATGGTTTCTTTCTCAAGGGCTTCTTCCTCTTCAAGCTCTGTTGAATTAAATTCTTTCAGATATAATCAACTTGTGCATACATTGGAACTTTATTGAATAACTCTACAGTTAGGATGGAGTTACTGAAAATGTGTACTGTAAAACACCTTTCTGATATTTTCTGAATGCCTGTTATTTCATTAGAGATACAATTAATTGTTTTAAAAGAGAATTAAAGTGTATTAGGTACATACATCAAGCTGCTAAAACATGTCAATAGCAGAGTGTAGCTAAAGGTTTTCAGGGCAAGAACTTAGAAGGGTGGGGTTCCACTGCTTTAAAGCAGTATTTATCAAACTTTAATGTACAGGTAAGTCATGTGGGAACCTTGTTAAAATATAAATTCTGATTTAGAAGGTCTAGGGCAGTGGTTCTCAACCTTCTGGCCCTTTAAATACAGTTCCTCATGTTGTGACCCAACCATAAAATTATTTCCGTTGCTATTTCATAACTGGAATGTTGCTACTGTTATGAATCGTAATGTAAATATCTGATATGCAGGATGGTCTTAGGTGACCCCTATGAAAGGGTCGTTCGACTGCCAAAGGGGTCTCGACCCACAGGTTGCGAACTGTGGTCTAGGGTAAGCCTCAAGGTTCTGCTTTTCTGGTTGGCTCCTAGGTGATAGTCTGTGAAACATGCTTTATATGGAAAGACTTTAAAGCTGTGGGTCTAAATTCTGATTACATATTAAAAGCACATGAAGAGCTTGTAGAAAAATAGAGGAGGAGGACAGGGGAAAAAAAGGGTCATATCCCCAAACAGATAAACCTGAAATTCTGGGGGTGGAGTCTGGGCATAGGTCTGGCTTTTCAGCTGACAGAATGTGTACTTAAGGTTAAGAACCTTGTTCTAAAGGTTGTGAATTTGTTGAAAGTCTGCCCTCTAATTAAACGGAGTGCTGAAATATTAAATATATATACTGAGTGGCCAGATTATTATGACCACCTGACGTTTGTAGGCAAATTAGTTATATTTTCACACTGAAGTTGCTAGAGGGCCAGACCATTATAAATAGGGAAGCATGTTGTTTACCACAACAGTAGAAGTGATTTTTTTCGGAAGATATGGGTAAACAACGCAATTTAACAGCCTTTGAATGTGGGAGATACATATATTAAGTGGCCAGATTATTATGACTGGCCAGATTATTATGACCACCCCATCAGTACTTCGTTGGGCCACCTTTTGCCTTCAATACTGCAGCAATTCTTCTTGGCATTGACTCCACGAGATGTTGAAAGGTGATGCTAGGAATCTGACACCATGCCTGATGAATAGCACTGTCCAGTTCTGTGAGAATTGATGGCTGTGGAACCAGCTGCCTGATGGCTCTTTTAATTTCGTCCCACAAATGATCAACTGGACTGAGATCTGGTGATTGTGGGGGCCACCTAAGCAAGGTAAAGTCTCCCTCATGTTCTTGAAACCACTCCTGCACAATATGAGCACCGTGGCATGGCACATTGTCTTGTTGGAAGAAGCCATCTCCATTGGGATACGCCATCAACATGACAGGATGAACTTGATCAGCAATGATACTTAGGTATGTTGTGCTATTCAGACGTTGTCCCACATGAATTCAAGGGCCCAGATCATGCCAGGAAAACATGCCCCAAACTATAACACTGCCCCCACCAGCTTGAAGGGTTGTACTCATGCATGTGGGGTGCATGATTTCATGCTGTTTCCTCCAAATTCTCACTCTGCCATCTGCATGATGCAACTGGAAACGTGATTCATGGGACCACATGACTTTTTTCCAGTGCTGGACTGTCCAATCCTTGTGTCCTTGTGTTCCTGTGCGAATTGGAGACATTTTATCTTGGTAACTGCAGACAGCAAAGGTGTTCGAACAGGCCTTTGGCTTCCATATCCCATGCAATGCAGTGTACGGCTAATTTGCCTATAAACATCAGGTGGTTATAATAATCTGGCCACTCAGCATATATATATATATATATATATATATATATATATATATATATATACATCCCACGTTCAAAGGCTGTTAAATCACGTTTACCCATATCTTCAGAAAAAAATCACTTCTACTGTCATGGTAAACAACCTGCTTCCCTATTTATAATTGGCCCTCTAGTAACTTCAGCTTGAAATTATAGCTAATTTGCCTGCAAATGTCAGGTGGTCATAATAATCTGGCCACTCAGTGTGTGTGTGTGTGTGTGTGTGTGTGCGTGTGTGTGTATATATATATTAGCTTATATAGATCTCAGTTATAATAATAATGGTGACAATAATAATAACAATAATAATGTCAACAGTTATGGAGCATTCTTTTGTTAACACAGGATAAATATTCTGTATAGATCATTTCATTTAGGCCTAAAAAGCTCTAAAAAGCCAATATTTATAATAATCATAATTGTTACTGTTAGTAGCTTCATTATTATAGTCTACATTATATAGATGGCAAACTGAAGCTTGACAATGATGAACTAACTCTTAGGTAGTCCTTCCAAAATTTAAAATTTTACTTAAAGCCTTTGTACATTTCTTTGGAGAGAAAGATTCAAGTTTAGTGTCAGTTTTAATAATAGTACCATCAAAGTAGGAGGAGCTTGCTTTCTTCAAAATCTTAAAGAGAGAGAGAGAGAGAGAGAGAGAGAGAGAGAGAGAGAGAGAGAGAAAGAGAAAGAGATTCTATAGGTCTTACAAATGTTCACTATTTATGGGAAGTATCATCTTGGAATAGTACATTAACTTTCCTATGCAAACACATTCCTAGAGTTTCACAGGCTATCAAATAGGTTTCTTCCAATTTGCCCCTAATCAACATATCACCTGGTTCTCATCAATGCTTTATTAGCTGTTTCTTTTTGTTTTAATCATTTTCATAAATCCACACTACATAATAACTCAGGATTTAGAACCAGATAATTATATTTTGATATATTTTATTTGGATTTGCTTTTTTTCCTCATGCCCCTCCTCCAAATATTTATTTGTAATCAGTCTGACAAACAGATTTGTCTTTTACCCCCAAGATGACAATTGATTAAAGACAAAATCATGCTATGATAAACACCTTGTAGTGAGTTGAATGGCGGTCTCCAAAGAGATTTGTCCATGTTCTGAACCTGTGAATATTAAACTTACTTGGAAAAAAGGTCTTTGCAGATGTAATTAAGGGTTTTGAAATGAAAAGATTTTCCTGAATTATATGGTGCGTCCTTAATCCAATGACAAGTGGAGACACAAAGGGGAGATCCCACAGACATAAGAGGAGGCTGTGATGTGAAGATAGGGGCAGAGATTGGAGTATTGTTATCCCAACCCAAGGAACAGCCGGGAATGCTAGGACAGACACTGGAAGCTGGGAGAGGCAAGGAAAGTTATCCTAGATCAGTGGTTCTCAACCTTGGCTGCACATTAGGATCACCTGGGAATCTTTTTAAAATCCTGATTTCTGGGCCTCATCCTCCGGAAATTCTGTTCCTTTGTTACTAATGTTGTGGCCCCAACCCATAACAGAAACAGAATTTCTGGAGGATGAGGCCCAGAAATCAGGATTTTAAAAAGATTCCCAGGTGATCCTAATGTGCAGCCAAGGTTGAGAACCACTGCTCTAGAGCCTACAGAGAATGTGTGGTCCTGCCTACATCTTGATTTTTAACTTTTCTTCAGAACTGTGAGAGAATTAATTTCTGTTGTTTTAAACCACCCAATTGCTGGTTATTTGTTTTGGTCAGCCACAGGAAAGTAATGCACATCTACATGAGTATCTTGGAAAACCACATTACGTAAATTACTTGTTAGCCCTACTATTTACTAGAAAATAAATAAATATATTAAGAGGAAGTGAAGATAAGCTGGCAGAGCAATGATAAAGCTATTGCAATGATATGATTCACAGAAATCTTCAAAAATGTTACCTGTGAATCTGTTAAATCATCTATATTTTTTACTGGCACAAAATTCCATCAATATAGTTATAGGACTTCATTTCTTGAAGCTTTTCATAAATGACATAGATTAGCACCCTGCTGGCATTACTCAGCTAACTGCTAAAAGATAATATATATATATATATATATATATATATATATATATATATATATGGAAGTCTAAGTGACCATTCAACAGTTCAACCGCTCGATCGGTAGCTATGATGCACACTGACCACCAGGGGGCAGACACTCAACACACAGGCATGGAAACATGGAACAGACTGAATCTCAGAGGGAAGCAGGGAGGGGAGAGGGGAGGAAGAGATTAACCAAAGATCTTATATGCATACTAGAGGCATGCACCAGTGAGGTCCCTCGGCCTGGCCTGTGGGGATTGGGCTAAAACAGGCAGTCTAACATCCCCCAAGGGGTTCCGGATTGCGAGAGGGCACAGGCCAGGCGAGGAACACGACTGGTCCATGAATCCTTGCACCTGGCCGCTAGTCTACACTAATAAAAGAGAAAAATGGTAATTGGCGTACAGCGATACCTTTTTCATTGGCTAATCAGGGCTATATGCAAATTAACTGCCAACTAAGATTGGCAGTTATCTGCCAACAAGATGGCGATTAATTTGCATATGTAGGCACAATGCAGGGAGGCGAAAGGGAAAGCAGGAAGAAGCCCCCTGCCACTGACAGTCATCTGAAACCCAGGGGGGAGCTAAGAGCTGGGGGGCAGGGCAAAGGCGGTCCTGGGGCCGCCTTTGCCCTGCCCCCCAGCCATGATAGGAGAATCAGGCGCCTTTGCCGCCCTGGCCAGTGATAGCAGGAAGTAGGGGTGGAGCCAGCGATGGCAGCTGGGCACGGTCGAAGCTGGCAGTCCCAGGAGCTAGGGGTCCCTTGCCTGGGCCCAAAGCGAAGCCCACAATCGCGGCGCCCCCCGCTACCACTGCAGGTCCCAGCTGCCTGGGCCAGACGCCTAGGCCAGAGGCATTAGGCCTGGGCAGGGGCGGAGCCTGCAACAGCGGGGAGCTGGGGGTCCCCTGCCCAGGCCTGACACCTCTGCCGGAGGCCTCAGGCCTGGTCAAGGGGCCGATCCGTTGATTGGTGATCAGAGGGTGATGAGGGTCAACACCTCTGGCTGAGGCATCAGGCCTGGGCGGGGGGTGGAGCCAGGGATTGGGGGGATATGATGGTCCCCTTGCCCAGGCCTGAAGCCTGGGTCAGAGGCGTCAGGCTTGGGCAGGGGGTGGAGCAAGCGATCAGAGGGAGATGGGGGTCCCCTGCCCAGGCATGATTCCTGGGCCAGAGGCCTCAGGCCTGGGCGGGGGCCAGAGCCAGTGATCGGGGGGAGATGGGGGTCCCCTGTCCAAGCCTGACACCTCTGGCAGAGGCGTCAGGCCTGGGCAAGGGGCCGATCAGGCGATCGGAGGGTGATGGGGGTCAACGCCTGAGGGCTCCCAGTATGTGAGAGGGGGCAGGCTGGGCTGAGGGACACTCTCCCCCCCCCCCACACCCAGTGCACGAATTTCATGCACCGGGCCCCTAGTAGTATAATAAAAGAGAAAAATCTTGAACTATAGGACACTGGAGCCCTAGCATTGAGCTGGCTACTTAACAGCTGTGTGATTGGGGCAAGTTGGTTAAGCCGAGTCTCCTTCTCAGCACAGACTGGGTAAATCTAAAGGGTGTGGGGGAGGGCATTTCTGCATAAGCTTCTGTTTGTGGTAATGAGCCATCATTTTGGAATAGGACACATTTTGGTTGACTTTGGGCACTGGTGGCCAATTTAGCTCTCACAACTTTTGTTAGTTTCTGAGTGTGAGATTCTTAGCTTTGATTGGATTTGTTACCAACCAGCTCTGAGCTATATTACCGTGTCCTCCCGGCACAGATGTGAATTTTTTGAGGAAAGGAGAAAATATTACATCTGGTTAACAACAAAATGAAACCATCTGAAATTCAATTTTGATTTCTTAAAAAATTAAACATAACCAAAAAAATTAGAACCAAAAATTATTCAAACATGAAGTCTTTTAAGATAAGCAGCAGCAAAATAATTGAGGGAACAATAGAAATCTCCTACTCAGAAGATTGCCTATCATGTTTGCAATAAAAACCACCAAACAAATCTCTAGTTCACACACACACACTCACACACACACACATGCACGCACACACTCACACACACACACGCGCGCACACACACACTCACACACACACACGCACACACACACACTCACACACACACGCACACACACACACACTCACACACACACACACACATTTGCAGGGCATAAAGAATAGAGACATGGAAAGAGGGGTTAAATTAGACTTCCGATGCCTAATCACAGAAGCTCCTCCATCCCACACTTGCTATTTCCATAATGAAGTGCCAAGAGAAAGGCACTTGCCTTGTATTTGTCCTTTTTTTATCTTTCTGTGTGAATTTGTATGTTTTAAGTTTCCCCTTTTTTGTTGTAAGGTAACAGATAAATATCATGCGTTCCTCAGGCCTTCGGATTGTAATTTAAAGTTTTGTGGCTTCCATCTTGATTAGGCATTGATAAATATTTTGTACAGGGCCCAGCACTAGTCTGCTGGGGTAGCATAACAAAATACCACATCCTGTGGCGTTTAAACAACAGAAATTCATTTTCTCACAGCTGTGCAGGTTGGAAGTTTAACATCAAGGCGCCTATATGTTTAGTCTCTCCTCGTCTTGGCTTGCACATGGCCACCTCTTTGCTTTGTCCTCACATGGTCTTTCCTCTTTGTACTCAAACTCTTAGTGTCTCTCTCTCTTCTTACAAGGATAACCAGTTTTATTGCATTAAGGCCCCTCCCCCCAACGCATCATTTAACCTAAATTATCTCCTTAAAGCCCCTATCTCCAAATATAGTCACATTGGGGGTTAGGGCTTTAACATATGAATTTAGGAAAACACACTTCAGTCCATGACTGGCCAGATGATAACTATTTTCAGCTTGGAGCCCACAAGGTCACTGTTGTAAGAACTCAACTCTCCCACTATGTTGAAAAAATCAGTCATATCTAATACACAAACAAATTTGTGTGGCTGTATTCCAAAACACATCATTTATGGAAAAGAAAATATAAATATTATATAATTTGCATGGCATAAAATATTATTCTTTTGATTACATGGCTATCATTTTAAAATGTAAAAAACATTCTTAGTTTTCAGGCCATACGAAAAAGGTGGGTGACTAGATTTGGCTCAAAGGCCACAGATTGTAAATCCCTCATCTTCGTCATACTGGTAATTCATAACATTATCTGGTCTTGACCCTCCAAGATTTGTTTGGTTGATAAAATGAAAACAAGTGAGAGCACTTACCTGTGGTCATCATTAAGGCACTCTATCATCATGGCAGGAAGGAAGAGGGCGTGCCTCAGTTTCTTGAATGTTCCACACAATTCAATTTGGACTAACAGTTTCAAATGCACAGTGGGAAGTGACAAATATCCACTTTTATCTTCTGAGCTCTTTATGATTTTGTAATTTTAGCTCTTTATGAAGTGATTATTGTAGGTGAAACAGGAGAAACTAGAAGAGTACAAAATAAAAAAAAAAAATTGTTAAGTTTAGAATCTCCCAAAGGAGGCTAATCAGATATGCTTCTCTTTAAGTAATTTTACTGCATAGAAAAAGATTTTTCAGGGCTTTTCATAAATGCTAAAATCAAGTCTCAGGAGTGTATTTTAGTGTATTCTATTTTTACCTTGTGTCCCTGGTTACATTTTCACACATGGCAATTATATATATTCTATAGGAACCAGGGCTTGTAGGAAAGATAAGTGATCATTATTCATTGGTTGTATTATTCAGTCATATAAGCAATATATTTTCTGATATTTTTGGTATAATGGCCTTTCTAATCATTTCCAAACATTATTATTCAGCTTCAGTTACAATAAATGAATTAAAAAATAACAACTGCTTTAGATTTTTGAACAATTACTCTGATATTACGTTCTACCTATATTCTTGTATTAGATTTTAAAGCCCTATGATTCCCCCAAATATGTACCATACCAAGAAAAGGAGAAACAAAATAGGTTTATTTGTGTCAGGATAGTAGGACTGTCTTGACATACACCAAGTGCACCCAGACTGTTTAGGCCCAAGAGGGGCCACCAAACCCCATCCGCTAGCCTAGGAATTAAGATGGATTATCGACCAGTGCAGCTCCAAGCCAAGGTGCCTAGCAGCTCCACCCCCAACCCTGTGGTACACAAGATGAGGACTCGGCCTCCCTCACCCTTCCCTTCACTGGGATAGCATGCTTGCAAGCAACTGAGATCTCCCCAGGATGCTGCCTAGGAATATTCCCCTTCCCCTACAACCTGGCAGGGCTGGGGCATAGGACCTCCTGGATATATGATGGGGAAAGGGGGAAAGTCGGCAGGAAATGCAGTTCCCTGGTAAACTGATTCTATTAGCTGGGATGACCCTGCCCTCTCTGGGCTGGTTGCTGAGGGTAGGAAACACAATGTTACTATTTCACCAGGTTGCTTGAGAGGGACATTGTTGCCAGGATGGAAGCCACCCTGGAAACCATCTTGCTTAGGGGTGGAAGTCCCACCCCTGGTTACCATCTTACTTGGGACAACTATATATAAAAAGCCAGCAACCAGAACAAAGGGGTCGCTATGACAGTGAACTGGCCCAATGGAGGGGGTGAGGCCACCAGCCAACCTCTCCAGGCCCCTCTCCCCTGCCAGCCTAGCCCCTGATTGTCCTCTCCCACGCCAATCAGGGGCAGGGTGGCAGGCCAACTCCCCCCCCCCCCCCCCCCCCGCACAGCTCTCTCCCGGGCCAGCCCCACCCCCGATTGGCCCACCCCACCCCAATTGGCCCACATCCCCTCCCCCCAGCTGGCCCCACCCCTGATCGCCCCCCCCCCCAGATAAGGGGCAAGGCCAACCGCCTGCATCCCATACCCCCTGATGGGCCCCCACCACCCTGATTGGCCCATGGCCACTCTCCCCAGCCAGCTCCACCCTCTATCAGTTCCCCTATTCTGATTGGGGGCAGAGTCAGCTGGCCAACCACCCATGGCACCTCCTCCAGGCTGCTAGCCCCCCAATCGGTCCTCCTACCACATTCTGGGGTGGAACTGGCCCACGCTTACAGCCCCTTCCCATATCCAGCCCCACCCCTGATCAGGCCCCACCACCCTGGTTAGCCAGCAGCCCTTCCCCAAGCCAGCTGTCCCCCCATCGGCTCCCCCACACCAATTAGGGGTGGGGCCCACCACCCACAGCCCCTCCCCATGGCCAGCCCCACCCCCAGTTGGCCCCCACCCCAATTGAGGGCGGGATCCACCAGCCAATCACCTGCAGCCCCTCCTCACATCTGGCCCGGCCCTGATTGGCCCTGACCAGGGTGGGCCAGAAAGCCAGGGGGCTGGCCAACTTCCCTCTGTCTCCTCCTCCCAACAGGCCTGCCCCAATCCACCCTGATTGGAGCCTGGCTGGCCAGACCCCACCCATGCATGAATTTGTGCCCTGGGCCCCTAATAAGTTATAGAAAGACAATGGGGCTAAACTGCTGCAAGTGTTTTTAACCTAATGATTATTAAATTCATACAAATATTATGGCCTGTAAATTAATGCTTTTTCCACAGGTATAGCTAATAGAAAAAAGCTTCAAATGTACAGGTGCTCAGAGAAATGGAAGGTTTTTGTTACCTAATCTTGGAAAGTGACTGGAAATAGAATATAAACCCAAACCCAGGGCATTAAATTCTATCCAGTCAAACTAACAGGAAATGCTCATTCCTTCCTTAAGGGAAATTGTCTCAAGCTATCTAGCCTCTTAAGGGACCAAGGCTGTTAGGAGCAACTTAAAAGACCCAAGGCAGACACAGGGATAAAAGCCTCTAGTAAGGTCAGAGGCCATCAGAAGCTTCCATTGGAGCTAAGGCCCCACAGCTGGAAAATTGTATTACTGCTTCAGGGAGAGTCTCTGTCTTGGGGATAGGAAGGGACTCAGAGTGTGAGGGCAGGTAAATTCCCCCAGGAGGTTTAGGCTGGAAACTCAGGAGGATAGACAGCAGTAATGCCTCCCTCAACTTTTAGTTTTATTCTCCCTGAGATCAACAGTAATGAAATTTCCCTTCCTGAGAATGCCCACTCTGACATGAAATTTTATTCTGGTTTGGTCAAAAGGAACTGTCTGCCTTTGTAATGCTAATATCTGGTCTGAAGTAATCTTATCGGAGTCATCTATTGGAACACAGATTCTGAGAAATAGATCTTATCTAAGCCTAAGCTACCTAAGCTAATCAATCAGTTTAATTCAGTTCACCTGTGAGTTGCTACATCAGTGAATTTTACTGTATGCCTGTCTCCATGGAAGCATATCTCTTGAAATGTCAGTGTTTTTGCCAATAAAGAAGCCTGTGTTTCTAAAAGTTATGAAATGTATTTGCCAATCTAGGGAATACTAATTACTCACTTTTAGCTTTTTCTCTCTACCTTATCCTATCTAATAAAAGAGTATTATGCAAATTGACCATCACTCCAAACACACAAGATGGCCACCCCCATGTGGACATGAGATGGCCGGCTGGGGAGGGTAGTTGGGGGTGACCAGGCCTGCAGGGGAAGGCAGTTGGGGGGACCAGGCCTGCAGGGGAGGGCAGTTAGGGGGGACTAGGCTTGCAGGGGAGGACGGGGGGGGGTACTAGACCTGCAGGGGAGAGCAGTTAGGGGGACCAAGCCAGCAGGGAAGAGCAGTTAAGGGCAATCAGGCCGACAGGAGAGCAGTTAGGGATAGGTCAGGCTGGCAGGGGAGTGGTTAGGGGGTGATCAGGCTGGCAGGCAGAAGCAATTAGGGGTAATCAGGCAGGCAGGCAGGCAGGTGAGCGGTTGGGAGCCACTGGGATTGGGCCTAAATGGGCAGTCGGACATCCCTCAAGGGGTCCCAGTTTGGAGAGGGTTCAGGCTGGGCTGAGAGAGACGCACACCCAAATCTGGACAATTGCCTGAGAATTACTCAAGACTAAATCCAATCAGTCTGCAGGCAGAGGTAGGACACTGGAGGCTTTGAGACTTTGCCAAATCTAATTAGTCAGAAATAGCATTTCACACTATCATACACTAGGGATGGGGAGGCATAGCAGATCCACCAAATATAAATTCACCAACCCAAATAGGCAGGCAAAATGGGGAGCCAAAAAAATATCCCAAATTAAAGAATAAGAGAATTCTCCAGAAGAAGAGCTAAATTAAATGCAGATAAGAAATTTATCAAGCATAAAGTTCATAATAATGATGGCAAAACAGCTAAACAGCATGAGTAAAGTTATGGTAACTATGAAGAATTACATAGCACCTCTCTTGTAGCAATGTGTTTACCCATACATCTCCTAGAGCAAATGAAACTAAGGAGAAAATAATCAAATGGGAATACATTAAAAAAAAAAAAAAGCTGCACAGCAAAAGAAACCATCAACAAAATGTAAAGGGAGCCCAATGCATTGGAGAACATATTTAGTCATGATACATCTGATGAAGGGTTAATATCCAAAATATATAAGGAACTCATACAATTTAACAAGAGGAAGACAAACAATCCAAATAAAAAATGGGCAAAGGACCTAAATAGACACTTCTCCAAAGCAGACATTCAGATGGTCAAGAGACACATGAAGCAATGCTCAAAGTCTCTGATCATTAGTGAGATGCAAATTAAATCAACAATGACATAAAACTTCATATCTGCCTGAATGACTTCCATCAACAAATCAACAAATGACAAGTGCAGGAAAGGATGTGGATAAAACAGAACCCTAGTACACTGCTGGTGGGAATGCAGACTGTGTAAAACAGTATGGAGTTTCCTCAAAAACTTAAAAATTGAACTCCCATTTCACCCAGTGATCCCACTTCTAGGACTATACTAATATCCTAAAAAATCAGAAACATGAATCAGAAAGAACATATACATCCCTATGTTCATACCAGCACAATTTACAATAGCTAAGATCTAGAAACAACCCAAATGCCCATCAGTAGATGAATGGATAAAAGAGCAATGGTACATTTATACCATGGAATCTATGCAGAAATAAAAAAGAAGGATCTCTTACCATTTGAGACAGCATGGAGGGAACTGGAGAGTACAGTGGGGCCTTGACTTACGAGTTTAATTCGTTCCATGACTGAGCTCGTAACTCAAATTACTCATATGCCAAATCAATTGCGAACGAGTGAGACACGTGATGCTGGCCTGACGTTGTGGCGTTCACTGTGATGTTCGCTGCGCCAACTAGCGGTGGGGTACCTGAAGCTGGCTCATAACCCGAATTTTAGCTCACAACTCAAAGCAAAATATCTGCTGAGAGACGGCTCGTATCTCGAAAAACTCGTTAGTCAAGACACTCGTAAGTCAAGGCCCCACTGTATTATGCTAAGTGAAATAAGCCAGTCAGAGATAGACAAGTATCACATGATCTCACTCATATGTGGAATCTAATGAACAAATAAACTGATGAACAAAATAAATCCAAAGACATAGAAGAATAGAACAAATTGTGGAATCTCAGAGGGAAGGCAGGGGATGATGGATGAGTAGGAATAGATCAACCAAAGAACTTGTATGCATATATGGGTAACCCATGGACACAGACAATAGGGTGGTGAAGGCCTGGGGTGGGGAGCAGGGGTAGGAGTAGTCAATGGGGGACATATATAATACTTTCAACAATAAAAATTTAATCTGAGAAATAAAAGAAAGGGTGTGCCTTTTCTGTAGAGAATTTTTAAGTAATAATAAAATGAGTAGATGTTATAAAAAAAAAAAGCACACAAACAACAAAAGAACAATGAGGAGTTAGCACATGACCTGAGGGTTTCCTGTGGGCTCCTGTCTGGGTTAAGCCTTAAGTAAATAGTAGACTTTTCTAGGGGTAGAATAGAATAGATTGTGGTGTGGTAAGAGAATAGCAGAAGCAGGACTCTTCATAGAGAAATGCTAAGTTAACTCTCAGAAACAGAAACATACACAGAATGTTGTGAAATGGCCAAGTGTTCTGAAATTGAATATGAGAGAAAAGTAATATGGGTGTCTGTTGAAGATGAATGGTTGGTTACATAGCCCATGGTCTGATCATGAAAGCCTGAAATATCAGCTAAAGGATTTGGACTTTATCCTCTGAAAAACAGCATGGCTTTTGGTAGTGGAATCAGGAAAGCTACATTGTCAGATGCATGTCAAATTTGCCTTTCTTTTCTGCTTTGTTTCTAGTCTATTGCCTTGGACATCCAGCACCCTCGCTATACCTCTTTTGACTTCCTATGGCTGGTACCTGCAGACTACTCTGTCAGCCACTTTCCTGCTGAGCCTTTAATTTCCACATCTCTACATTAATTTTTTTTCTTAGCCATGGTGTTGAAAAGCAAATTTATATTAAGCGTGACAAATAGATTTTACTTCCACATCAAATATTGCACATTAGTAGTGATTTAGTGGGGCCTAGTTTTGGAGGAAAAAATGTGTTTAGGATTAGCAACAAAGAATTCCATGTTCCATTATAAGTGACTGGTATGCTGATAAGAAAGGGACAAAACCTAGAGGATAATAGCTGGCTATGGCTCATTTTTGTACAATCTCTTGAAGACAGGTACATTAAAATATACACATTTCCCAAACTTCAGTCAGTCACATAACACTCCCACAATTTTTGCTCTTTTCAAGCACCATATATGCAATTTTTTACTTAATTATTTATTCTGTTGTTTAAATACATGTATTACACAAAAAATAGTGGATATACTTAGCTTGCTTTAGAGGCATGACTGTTAAAGACAAATGGCACCAGATGTTAAATCTCAGTCCTTGAATTTGGCTAAGAAAAGAATTTAGGGCCAAGGAACGCAATACAATTAAAAGTTTTTCGGGGTTTTTTTTTGTTGTTTGTTTTTTGTTTTTAGAAAGTCACAGGGTTAGGAGAATTGGACAGTGGAATAAGTGAGCCAGCTGGGCTGTATGGACTCAGAAGTTACAGAGGCAAAAGAAGGGCCCTTGGAGCTTAGGAGAAGGAAAGCCAAGGTACACGTCTCGAGGGCAAGGGGGAGGAAAGGCATGGCCTTTAACTTGAGGGCCTTTATCTGCTTTCCAAGAACAGGGACCTAGGGTAGGTCCCAGGGGAGAATCTAAACAAAATATTCATCAGCTTTCCAGGTGTTTCCTTTCGTGGTCTTCACTGACTGATCATTATTGCTGGTCCTGATGTCAGCCATAGTGTTACCTCACCTGGCCTTGCTGCTTTTCTAGACCTGGAGCTGAAACACAACTGATGCCTAAATGTTATCTCTAGTTTGACCAAAACTTTGACTCTGTGGTCAACAGACTTGGGGTTTTGGTGCTAAGATTATTTGATGTGCTGAGGGCTTAATGCTTAAGGGATTGTTCATGCAAAGACTTCTATGGCAGTTGTAGGAGGCTATTCTCTGGCCCTCCTTGTTTCTAAGGGCATCTACCACATGGCTAGCAACATACTAGGGTGAGGTCCTTGTTCTCCAGGTTTACCTATTGCTAGGTTCCAGGAGCTTTCTGCCCTGGTGACCTTCAGTACCTGGTCTATTGGTTGTACTCTGCTCATGCCTATCTAACTACCTACTATATCACATCCATGTTGTTACATGAACCATTATTTCATTCATCTTTATTGCTGGATAATATTCTATTCCATGAATATGCAATCTCACTAGGAATCCAATTTCCCTGCATCCTCATGAATTCTCTTTGTTTCTAATGAAACAAATCTAGTAGATATGTAGTGGTATCTTATTATGGTTAAAATTTTCATTTCATTAATGAGTAATTATATTGTGGATATTTTCATGGGATTATTAGCCATTCATATATATCATTTGGTGAAACGTATATTCAATTATTTTGCTCATTTATAAATTAATTTCTATATTTTTATGTTATTGAATATTAAGTACTTTATATAGTCTGTATACAAATCGTTTATCAGATATATGATTTTTAAATAGTTTTTATAGATTGTGACTTGTCTTTATTTTCTTAATTTTGATGAAGTCCATATTTTTAATTTTTTTCTCTTTAGGTTATGCATTTGGTGTCATATTCACAAATATTTGCCTAACATGAAGTCACAAAATTTTCTCCTAAGTTTTCTTCTAGTTTTATAGTTTTTTTCTCTTACTGTAAATAATTATATACTGAGTTTTAATATTTATGCATGAGGTGAGGAGGAAAAATGAACTCTGCCTCTTATTTATACCAATTTTCTGTTCTGGTCCAAGTTCCTTGTCTCACAAAATTGGAGAATGAGTTCATGGACAAAGAGATGAGCAAAAGCAAAGTTTTATTACAGAAAAGCTCCCTGCTGCAGGTAGGGCACCTGAGCAGGTTTCTGCCGAAGCTTCTTTGTCTAGGCGTTAATATGTGCCCTGCTAACTATGTATTGGTTGGTCTGAAAAATTCAGCCCTAGCAAGATCCATACATTTTAAACTTCAGAATTCCTGCTCATTTCCCCTGCCCTGTGTGTCCAGACCATGACCAGAGCCCTTTGTTCTTGGGACTTTAATGGCACAGAGTGTGGCTGATGAACTGGTTCCTGCTCACAACTTCAGGGCTCAGCTTCATTTCCCCTTTACATTTCTCTCCCCGTAGACCCCTCCCTAACTGCCTACCTGCTTCTGACTCCTCATTATCTCACGCCATGCTTAAATATAAAGTAATTTTAAACTTTAAAGAACAAACAACAATCTGAGGAGAATTATATTTTTAAAAATAAATTGTCTTTTCTGCATTTAATTGCCCTGTGTTGAAATAAATTGAACATAAATGTGTTTATTCCTAGTCTTTAAATTCTGTTCTACTGATACATATGTCTATCCTCATGCTACTATCACACAGTCTTGATTGGTATAGCTTTTTAGTAAGTTTTGTAAGTGTGATGTGTGAGCTTCAAATTTGTTCTTTTTCAAAAATTAATTCTCCTAAAATTGCATGGATTCCCATATCAATTTTAGAATCAGCTTATCAATTTGTAAATAAGACACAATCATGTGCCAATTAATGAAAAGGATATGTTTTCAGAAATGTGTCTTTAGGCAATTTTCATCATTGTGCAAACATCGTAACATGCACTTACACAAACCTAGATGGTATAGCCTACTACACACCTAGCATATATGGTATAGCCTATTGTTCCTGGACTACAAGCTTATAACAAACATAACTGTACAAAACAACACAAGATTTAAATTAAGCAAAAGAAAATGATGCTATCAAGAAATGTGGAAAATATAAGATATATGAGGCTGTTGCCTCCTAACACAGCATACAATTTTACGGCAAAATTTTTCTATAAGTAGAAAGAGTACACTCCAAATTAATGGTAAAAAGTATAGTATAGTAAATACATAAACAAGTAATATAGTCATTTATTGTCATCATCAAGTATTATATACTGTTCATAGTGTATGTGGTCCACTTTTATATGACTGGCAGGGCAGTAGGCTTGTTTAAACCAGCATCACCACAACCCCCTGAGTAATGCACTGTTCTACAATCTTATGATGACTGCATTGTCACTAGGCAATAAGTGCTCTGTCTATCAATCTTCTCCCGCCCACAATTCCTGGCCACCCCTGATCCTTTCACTCTCTCCATCATTTTAGCTTTTCCAGAATGTCATAAAGTTGGAGTCATACTGTATATAATCTTTTCAGACTGGCTTCTTTTACTTAAGAATATGCATTTAAGGTTCCCCTATGTCCTTTTGAGGCTTCATCGCTCATTTCTTTTTAACACTGAATAATATTCTATTGTCTGGAGGAAGCAAAAATTATATAGCCATTTACCTTCGAAAGGACTTGGTTGTTTCCAAGTTTTGGCAATCCTATCTAATAATAGAGAAACATGGTAATTAACTGTAACTTCGCTACCCTTCCCATTGGCTAATCAGCAGGATATGCAAATTAACTGCCAACAAAGATGGCGGCCGGCAGCCATGCAGCTGAAGCAAGCAGGAGGCTTGCTTGCTCCAGTGATGGAGGAAGCCAAGGTTCCCCGCCTGCCTCAGCCCAGCTCTGAGCTCCAGATGCAACAATGTTGCAATTATAGAAGGTAAACAAACCCCAGATACCTGCTTTCAGCTGGCAGAGGGCTCAGAGCTTAGAGCGCCAGTAATGGTAACAGAGTTTCAATTATAGAAGCTAAACAAACTCAGATACCTGCTTTCAGCCAGCTGCGGCCTCAGAGCTGGAGCCGGCTCTCAGCTCCAGTGACAGCTATAGAAGGTAAATAAATCCCAGAAAAAAAAAAAAAAAAAAACAAGAACAAAAAAAAAGAGGCTGGGAGCTTCAGTCACCTGCCAGCCTGAAAACAGCCCTCAGCCCCTCACCCAGACTGCCAGGCACCCCAGTGGAGACCCCCACCCTAAAGGGGGTGTGACCAGCTGCAAACAGCCATCAGCCCCTCACCAAGGCTGGCCAGGCACCCAAGCGGGACCCCTACCCTGATCCTGGACACCCTTCAGAGTAAACCAGCCAGCCCCCTCCCTTGCACCAGGCCTCAATCCTATATAGTAAAAGGGTAATATGCAAAATGACCCTAACAGCAGAAAGACTAGGAATGACTGGTCACTATGACACACACTGACCACCAGGGGGCAGATGCTCAATGCAGGAGCTGCCCTCTGGTGGTCAGTGTGCTCTCACAGGGGGGAGCTTTGCTCAGCCACAAGCCAGGCTGACTGCTGCCAGTACAGCAGTGGTAGTGGGAGCCTCTCCTGCCTCCTCAACAGCGCTAAGGATGTCGGACTGCAGCTTAAGTCTGCTCCCTGCTGGCAAGTGGACATCCCTCGAGGGCTGCCGGGCTGCCAGAGGGATGTCTGATTGCCATCTTAGGCCCAATCCCCTGGGGAGCAGGCCTCAGCCAGCAGATGGTCATCCCCTGAGGGGTCCAGACTGTGAGAGGGCACAGGCTGGGCTGAGGGGACCCCTCCCCTAAGTGCATAAATTTTAGTGCACCGGGCCTCTAGTTATTAATAAAGTTGCTATAGATATTCATGTGCAGGCTTTTGTAAACATAAGTTTCAACTCCCTTGAATAAATACCAAGGAGCACAATTGCTGGATTGTATGGTAAGAGTATGTTTGGTTTTATAAAAACAGCCAATTTTTCTTCCTAAATGGCTATCCCATTTTGAATTTCCACCAGCAAGTAATGAGAGTTCCTATTGCTTCCTGTCTTCACCAGCATTTGGTGTTTTTATTAATTCTATGTCTTAGTCTGGATTCATAGAGGTAGCTTCCATATCTGCATGTCTTCATAGCTAGCTAATGTTTAGTCAGAGGTTGTGCTCAACTACTTTGACTCAGTCAGCCTTCCATCTTCTGCCAATGAGTCTGTGTGTGGGCTGGAGAGCATGATTTTCTGCACCCTCCCCCCGCCAGGCCTTCCTTGTGCATGTGAACAATTCCCAGGCACTCAAGACTGTGTAGAGAATTTGGGCTTTTTCAGGTCTCCTCTGCATATGCCTACAGCCTCCCAGTCCACCAGGGATATGCAGACAGCCTATCTAGCCCCTCTATAGCTCTTTCAGTTTCAGGATTTCCATGTTAAATTTATATGAAAGCACTGGTTTCTACTGATCTCAACCAAGTACAAAACCTTTAGCTTCAAGAGCTATGAGTTGTTCTCATTAGTATACTACCAAATTTTCTTCTTTTACTGACAAGACTCCTTGATTTTTCTCTGGTTGATCCAAATCAAATTAGGCCCTTCAGAGGCAACCTCCTGGTTTTAGGTCAGCCCTACCCTTTTGGAGCTACAGCATCATCTGTGCTGAGGGAGTATGGCAGCAGCCCCAGGCAAGAAAGTCACAGACCCTCACTGTTCTTTTCCAAAGTTTAGAAAATTTTATATCAATGAATATTTCTCATCGATTGGTTAACACCTATATGCCCCTGCACTAGGGAGTGAGTCCAAAACCTGGACATGTGCTCAGACTGGGAATTGAACCATGACCTCCTGGCTCATAGGTTGACACTCAACCACTGAGTCACTCTGGCCAGGCTCCATTGATTTTTTTAGAGAGAGTGGAAGGGAGGGATGTGGGGGGCAGAAGGAGAGAGAGAGAAACTTGGAAATGAGAGACATATGCATTGGTTGTCTCCCTCACGTGCCCCCACCAGGGCCGGGGATCTAACCGCAACTGAGGTACCTGCCCTTGACTAGGAACAGAACCCATGACCCTTTGGTCCATGGGCCAGTGCTCTTACTGCTGGACCAAACTGGCCAGGGCAAAGTTTTTAAAATTTTTTTATTTAAATTTTTAACTATAGTTGACATATTTTATTAGTTTTAGGTTTAAAACATAGTGATTTAACATGTGTATACCTTAGGAAATGATTGCTGCAATAAGTATAAACAGCTGTCACTATAATTATGATATTGACTATATTCCTTATGCTGTGCAGGCTCTGCCCTCATGACTTAATCACCTTCCCAAATCCCCACATTTTAATACTGTTACATTGAAGGTTAGATTTCAACACATGGATTTTAGAAAGAGACACTCAGGCCATAGCCATCAGGTGTTACCTGGTGAAGCCCACCTTTCTGATGTCCTCTCATCACCAGTATCCTTTAAGCTTTGGAAGTTGGCCAAGCTTTTCTTCACCTCAGAGCCTTTTCACTTGCTTTTCCAACTACTGAAATATTTTCCACCTCTTTTCCACATGCCTGGCCACCTTTTATTCTTCGTGACTCAGGTTCAATGTCACCTTTTCAAAAAGTTTCTCTCTCTAGCCTCATACAATTTAACATTATCTACACTCTAACCATTATTTTCTTATATATCACCTGGATCATTTCTTTCATGATAATTATTAAAACTGGTAAACAACAAGTGCTGGCGAGGATGCGGAGAAAAGGGAACCCTAATGCACTGCTGGTGGGAGTGCAGACTGGTGAAGCCACTGTGGAGAACAGTATGAAGTTTTCTCAAAAAACTAAAAATGGAACTCCCATTTGACCCAGTGATCCCACTTCTAGGAATATATCCCAAGAAACTAGAAACACCAATCGGAAAGGATATATGCACCCCTATGTTCATAGAAGCACAATTTATCATAGCTAAGATTTGGTAACAGCCTAAGTGCCCATCAGTAGATGAGTGGATTAGAAAACTGTGGTACATCTACACAATGGAATACTATGCTGCTGTAAAAAAGGAATTCTTACCATTTGCAGCAGCATGGATGGAACTGGAGGACATTATGTTAAGCGAAATAAGCCAGTCAGAGAAAGATAAATATCACATGATCTCACTCGTTTGTGGAATATAATGAACAACATAAACTGATGAACAAAAACGGATCCAGAGACAGAGAAGCATTGATCAGATCATCAAACTTCAGAGGGAAGGTAGGGGAGGTTGGAGGTAAGGGGGAGAGATCAACCAAAGGACTTGTATGCATGCATAGAAGCACAACCATTGGACACAGACAACAGGGGGGTGAGGGCATGAGAGGTGGTGTGGGGGGACAATGCAGGAATAAGGACACATATGTAATATCTTAATCAATAAAGAAAAAATATATGGAACAGAGAAAAAATTTTTTAAAAAAATAAATAAATAAAACACCTCGCTCCCCATGAAATCATCATCACTTGTTTCTTTAATAAAAGGTTCTTAATAACCAAACCAAACCAAACCAAAAAAACCTGGTAATTATATTGTTTATTTGTGTATTATTTATTACTACCTCCTCTAATCAATGTTCTCTATGAAGGAAAAAACTGTCTATTACTCTTCGCCAAATCTCCAATTTTTTAAACAGTGCCTGGTGTATAATAGAAACCTTTTACCCCACTATCCCATTAAGAAATTAAGTGAGCCCTAATCGGTTTGGCTCAGTGGATAGAGTGTCGGCCTGAGGACTCAAGGGTCCCAGGTTCAATTCTGGTCAAGGGCATGTACCTTGGTTGTGGGCACATCCCCAGTAGGGGGTTTGCAGGAGGCAGCTGATAGATGATTCTCTCTCATTGATGTTTCTAACTCTCTATCCCTCTCCCTTCCTCTCTGTAAAAAATCAATAAAATATATTTTTAAAAAATTTTTAAAAAAGAAAAGAAACTAAGTGAAAGAAACCCTGGAATGATAGCTCAGATGGGCAGAGTGTCATTTCAATATGCCAAGGATATGAGTTTGATCCTGATTCAGGGCACATATAAAAATCAAGCAGTGAATGCATGAGTAAGTGGAACAACACATTGATGTTTCTCTCTCTAAAAATCAATCAATAATAATTGCACTTTTTGAGAAATATTAGATAAGGAGATCAACAAATACTTCTGATAAAATTAATAACTTGAATAAGTAGAAACACAATTGTTTTCAGTGTATTTTCTTGTATTTTTTATAGCAAATACAGTATTTAATAAACTGGTTTCAGATATTCATTTTGTACAAACAGGTATTAAGTCAGGATGGTTTATAAAAAGAACTTCAAAATAAGAAAATAGAAGCATATATTGTGCTTTGCTTCTTATTCCCTTATTTAAGCAGGGTGCCTAATAATTTAGTTTGAATATTCACTTAAAAATAGAGATAATATAGGCATTGTAACCTGGATACATTGTTTTAAACTCAAGAGACTCATAAAATGAATCCCATTTTTTCCAAAGAAAATACATTTATTTTACATATTACATGTGAGAAAGGATTATTTAATGTTATCCACCTTCTGGAAAACAAAAGCATAATAGCTATATCTCTGCAAGTTTGCATTCATGGTAAGTCTGTCCTTTTGTTTTAGAGAAAGCTTAGGCATTTTAATCAGTTTATCTCTTGTCTCTTGAAAAACTTTCCACCTGAACATTTTTCTCTTTTTTACTTTATTTTTCCCATCACCATTTATCCCTCCACCACTTCTATACACCTCCTACTTCCCCCTGCAATCACCAAGCACACTGTTGTCCGCATCCATGAGTTCTTTCTCTTTTTTATTCCCTAATCTCTCCAATCCTCAGCCCCCCTCCTCCAAGAGCTATCAGCCTGCTCTCTGAGCCTTCTACCTAGACATTTTTTAAATCTTGGTTTCTAAGGAGAAAAAATATGAAGCTGCAACTTAGTGACTACTAATTCATTTAATCTATAAATCAGCAGGAACAGAAAAATAATACATATCATTTCTAGAGCTTAAAGCTTCCATAAATAAAAATTTCATTTTCTGGTACTGACAACCTGAGTTTCTACTGTGCTGGTGAGTCCTCATCATGTCACTTGCTCTTTATGACTAAAGTAAATATTAAAGCCTACATCCTTGATAGATCTGCAGTGGTCCTCTTTTCCGTTCAGCTTTTGAAATGAAATAAGAGTTCAATAAAATGGTGCACTACAAGTCTTTTGTTCAGCTGCATCCAGTATATCTTTCTATGTGTACAACATATTCATTTCTTCCAAATGTTTTATCGGCCTTGGTGCCTGGAGTGATGAAAAAAAAAAAAGAGTAGAAGCTGAGGTGCTGACATATTTACAGAGGGATTAAAAAAGTATCATGTTTATTGGGCACCGTTATTAAGAATAATATTTAAGCTGATTGGATTTTTTTGTTTTGCATTGTCACAACTAGGATAGGGTTGGTTAGGGTCTGAAAACATTCAGGTGTTTTCACCAAGACACATAATTACAGTTTCAGAGACCTCGTCTTGGGTATTTAATTCCATCCAGTCTCTCTTCTGAAATCTGAACCAGGATTCAACCTAGGTTTATTTCTTATCTTATTTTAAATCACCATTGTATGTTGCAGTAGCAACCATGCAAATTAACACATTCATAGAGGTTCAGGACATTCAATAAAGCCCATGAGGATAAAATAAAATGGCCTAGACCTTCCCTTTTCTTAAAATTTCTAGTGCATTGTGCAAGAGAAGAAAAAGTTGCATTTATTTCTAACTGATAAGGTTCTGTGTGTTCTTAAAGTAGTGAAACAGAAAACTACAGTTAATTTCAGCAAAGAGAGAGATTCGGTAGGGCCATGGCAGATGTTTTTCTGTTATAGAAGACAGAAACTCGACTCAACAAACTTAATCATGAAATATAACTTACTGGTACATTTAATTTAGGAGTTGAAAAAATTGGCTGACTTCAGATAAACTGAGATTTAGGATCTAAACAAGGTTATCTTCTAGTCACTTCAATTCTTTTTTTTTAAATAAATTTTTATTGATTTCAGAGAGGAAGGGGAAGAGAGAGAGAGAGAGAGAGAGAGAGAGAGAGAGAGAGAGAGAGAGAGAAACATTAATAATGAGAGAGTGAATCATTGATTGGCTGCCTCCTGTATGTTTCCCACTGGGGACAGAGCCCACAATCTGGGCATGTGCCCTCACTGGGAATGGAACCATGATTTCCTGGTTCATAGGCTGACACATGACCACTGAGCCACACTGGCCAGGCTCCCTTCATTTCTTTATTCAGCTTCTGTTGGTCCATTGGTCTCTTTCTTTCCTACTGCAGACGAGCACTCATGATATGGTAAAGCTGACTACCTGGAGACATCTAGTCTTCCTCTACTTATTTTATGACTCTAAAGAAAAAGCTTTGTCCTCATTAAGTCATTCATCCCCACACTTTTTATTGTATACTTATTCCATGCCAGACTTCTCATGAAGATTATATTCTACTGGGGAGAGACAGAAAATAAACAGATAAAACAGATAGAAATAACCATGTGCCCCAATCCCCTTTCTTCTTCCTCTGGAAAAATAACTTCAGCTACTACCAGATGATCTTTGAGAGTCTTTCCAAACAACAGATATCACTTGACTTTTATTCTTATGTTACAAACCCAACCCATTGATGGCTTTGAAGATGAAGTGGGACCACGTGTCAAAAATATGGACAGCCTCTACAAACTGAAAAAGGTGGAGAACAGATACTCCCCTGGAGCCTCCAGAGGGAATGCAGCCTTGTTGGTACCCTGACTTTAGCTTTGTAATACACACTTAGGACTTCTCATCTCCAGATCTATTAGGTAATAAATTTTGGTTTTTTTTGAACCCGCTAAGTTTGCAGTCATTTATTACAGGAGCAATAGGAAACTGAGATGCCCTCTATGTGCCACCACTGATTGCACCGTGTGCTTCTCCTTTCATTCATGCCTTCTCCTTCCTTCTCATGTCTTCCCTTTGTCTTTTACTTTTCTGCTTTTATGGAAATGTGTGTGTGTGTGTGTGTGTGTGTGTGTGTGTGTGTTTTTCCCCATGAGATTCAGTCACTCTAATTCTACTCTGCCCTTCCCTACACTGAATTTGTGGACCTAAAGAAAAGTAATTCTTACCAATCCCAGACACATCATGTAGGGATTAATGATGAACATTAGCTATTTTTTAATGTGTTTTTTTTTTTCTTGCTTCTGATTTTACAGACCTCTAATGGGAAAGCCTTCTGTTTTCCTGTGGCTTTAAAAAAGTATGTTTTTATTTTGTCTAACATCATTCGTTCAGGAAATAATTATTTATTATCTAATACATGCAAGGCCTAATGTTATGTATCACTATAGATAACTGTGTAAGAAATCAGATTGCAGAGCTGATAGAAGAACCATGGTTCTATAACATCTGAACCTACTTGATAGGTTCTAAGAAACAAAATCTATGCAATAGTATATCGGTTTTGAAAGCATATGTTGTAAATATTTATTATTTAGTAGTATTTTAAATAAAAGTAATATGATAGTGATTTCCCTATTGTCCCAAATTGTTTGGGACTATCTACACAAATTAAATTCCAATTATGTTGCATCTTTTAAAGAAACAAATGTATTGCCTTCTAGGCTTCCCTAAGTCAAAAGAAAAACAAATCAATACAAAGAAATAGCTTTATTCTTTTGCTGGCATCCTAGTTGCCTTGAAAATGCTTGCATATTATAAAATCTCATGTGCACTGCTTTTAAATCTTAGTAAAGCAAGTATTACATTATTGCCTTTTTATAAATTCCAGAAGTCTGTGTGTTTTTTCTCGCTACACATAATGAAAGACAAACCTGTCTCTGAGTGATCAAGCAAAGGGGACATTCTGGAGCGTGTACTGTCTGTTTATTCATATCCTACCCCCCTTCAGTTCCCTAAAAGCGAGCTTTATTTAAGTCTTGTTTTAGATCAGCTTTACTATAAAACATTTGGCTCCCGCCTGTGGTTCAAAGCTGTTCTTTGAACAGCTTGAAATCATTAGGGAGGGAGTGGTGGCAAAAATGGAGCTTCAAAGACCGTGCCCAACTGAAACAATATGCTACACTCAGAGCTAACAAATCAACAGGGAAGATGCTGCGAGCAAGGTCAGAGCTTACAATAAGGTCATTGACTTTTTCAAGGTTGTAGAGACTCATTTGCTGGCCAACAATGACTCAACTAGGCATAACTAGGAGGAAAAAAATGAAATATCATCTGTTCTGAAGATGTCACTTATGGTTCAGTTAAGTAAGAAAATGTCTAGGAAAAATGGAATGATTTGATTGTCTGATGAGCATTGAGTCTTGCCTGCAATCAACTCCATTCAGGCTCTAAACTTTAAAGTCTTGAATGAGGCTGATTGCAGTCTTAGTACAAAACATCCTTTCCCTATTAATTAACAACATAAATATATATTTCCAAGATTGGCATTTCCTGAGTGCAATAAGAAAATTGTACTACTTGACCAGTGTCCATTTTTGAGAGATTTGATAATATGTCTCCTCTAATTCCCTGTATTTTGGCAAGGGATGAAACAGCCATTATGTGCATGGGGTCTAATATAAGATTGCCTGAGTTTACATAACAAATTTGCCACAAAAAGTGAAATTTTGGCCAATTAATTGGGGAGTGCCTCCTTTTTCTCTGTAAAGTAGAGCTGGCTTTAACTGTTATTTAACTAGCCACTTCTTAGTTGTGATGATTAAATGAAGTAATTAATACCTCTGTAAAGCAACTGGAAAGATACTTTCACATAATAGATGCTCAATAAATATTAGCTATTTGTACTTGTCAGCTGTCTCTACAGAAACAGAATTGATAGAATGTGTGTATATACAAAAATTTATTGTAAAGAATTAGCTCACACAATTGTGAAGACTTGCTAAGCTCAAAGTCTGCAGAGTGGAGACCCAGGGAGTAGTTGTAGTTCAAGTCTAAAGGTAGGCCACTGATACAATTCCTTCTTGCTCAGGGGAGGTCAGGCTTGGTTGTAATAAGACCTTCAAGTGTTTGTATGAGGTCTTTATTCCCACACACATTATGGAGGATGTTATAGTCTGAATATTTGTCTTCCCAAAATTCATTTGTTGAAATTCTAATCCTTTTTGTGCTGTTATTACGAGGTGGGATCTTTGAGAGGTGACTAGGTCTTTGAGTGGGAATAGTACCCTCATAAGAAGAGACCATTTCCTCACCCTGTTCTCTGCCATGTGTGGATACAATACACTGAGAAGTTGGAAGGTTGCAATCCAGAACCCCACCGTACTGGTTCCCTGATCTCAAATTTCTAGCCTCCAAAACAATAAGAAATAAATTTCTATTGTTTATAAGTCACCCAGTCTATGATATTGTGTCATAGCCCCCTGAAGTTACTAAAACAGAGCATAATCTGCTTACTCAAAGTCCATTAATTTCAATGTTAATCTTATTTTAAAGAACACCTTCACAGAAACATTTAGAAAACTGTTTGACCAAATATCCGGACATTGTGGGCCAAGCAAGTTGACACATAAAATTAGTGATCACACTATTGTTATCAATATATGATCTCAATCTCAATGGATAATCTCAATCTGTATAATACAATAGGAGAATAAGTAAGCTTTACAGAGAGGACCTAAACTCTGTTCAGGTTCCACCTGTCCTGGCCTGAAAGCTCAGTCATGGGATCTGAGCAACAGAAAAGTCAGTTTCACTGAAATGAATTGTATAACTTTCAACACTACCTGGGGGTATAATAGACACACAGTTGGTAAGTATAACATACTAGATGATAATAAAGTTTTCACTCCTGTCAAATCAAAGTTCCATGAGATTTTTTTTTATTAATAAATCTTTATTGTTCAGATTACTACAGTTGTTCCTTCCCCTACCCCCCAGCTCCCTCCCACCTGGTTCCTACCCCTGCCCTTACACCCGCCCCCCACTGTCCTCATTCATAGGTGTACGATTTTTGTTCAGTCTCTTCCCTCACCCTCCACACCCTCTTCCCCCCAAGAATTGTCAGTCCACTCCCTTTCTATGCCAATGATTCTATTATATTCACCAGTTTATTCTGTTCATCAGATTTTTTATTCTCTTGATTTCTAGATTCACTTGTTGATAGATATGTATTTGTTGTCACTTTGTTGTTTATAATTTTTATCTTTACCTTTTTCTTCTTCCCCTTCTTAAAGAATACCCTCCAGCATTTCACATAATACTGGTTTGGTGGTGATGAACTCCTTTAGCTTTTTCTTGTCTGTGAAGCTCTTTATCTGACCTTCAATTCTAAATGATAGCTTTGCTGGGTAGAGTAATCTTGGTTTTAGGTTCTTGCTGTTCATCACTTTGTATATTTCTTGCCACTCCCTTCTGGCCTGCACAGTTTCTGTAGAGAAATCAGCTGACAGTCTTATGGGTACTCGCTTGTAGGTAATTAACTGTTTTTCTCTTGCTGCTTTTAAGATTCTCTCTTTGTCTTTTGCTCTTGGCATTTTAATTATAATGTGTCTTTGTGTGGTCCTCTTTGGATTCCTTTTGTTTGGGATTCTCTGTGCTTCCTGGACTTGCAAGTCTATTTCTTTCACCAGGTAAGGGAAGTTTTCTGTCATTATTTCTTCAAATAGGTTTTCATTGCTCTCTCTCTTCTTCTGGCACCCCCATAATTCGGATATTGGTACACTTAAAGTTGTCCCAGAGGCTCCTTACACTATCTTCATATTTTCGGATTCTTTTTTCTTTTTGCTTTTCCGGTTGGATGTTTTTTGCTTCTTTGTATTTCAAAACTTTGACTTGATTCTTGGAATCCTCTAGTCTGCGGTTGGATCTCTGTATATTTTTCTTTATTTCAGTAAGAGTATGCTTAATTTCTAATTGGTCTTTTTTCATATCCTTGAGGGTCTCACTAAATTTCTCGGAGGTTTCTAGAAGATTCTTGAGTAATATAACTGTGGTTTTGAACTCTATATTCAGTAGTTTGCTTTCCTCCATTTCTTTTGTTTGTGACATGTTTCTTGGTCTCC
Source organism: Myotis nattereri (assembly GCF_964212035.1). Classification (NCBI taxonomy): domain Eukaryota; kingdom Metazoa; phylum Chordata; class Mammalia; order Chiroptera; family Vespertilionidae; genus Myotis; species Myotis nattereri. Next base: position 97,584,343 of record NC_138077.1, read on the forward strand.
ACATTTTGGCTGCTTCCCTGTGTTGACAGAGTGGCTTTGTGTGCTAGGTGTCCTATCAGGCCCAGTGTCTCAGCCTCCCTAATGACCTGAGGTGGACATTCTTGGTGCACCCCTTTGTGGGCTGTGTGCACAGTTTTGTTGTAGTTAAATCTTGATTGCTGTTGGTATCACTGGGAGGAATTGACCACCAGGCCAATTGGCTGTGAGGGCCAGCTGTGTCTAAAATGGGAGAACTGCTGTGCTGGAGACACCCTTATGGAGCAGGACTTGCTTCAGTGAGGCTTTGGTGCTCACTGAGTCTGCCCCTTGAGTGTGTCACTTATGGATGTGAAGAGTTGTACACTGGTATAGTGTCACACTGACCACTGGGTACACTGGCTCTTGGATCTCCAATGAGGTGCAAAGTCAGCCACTGCCTGAGGCCACCCAGCAGGAGCTACAAAGAGATCTTCAGATTCCTCCTTTTTGTTTGGGGTTTGAAAGTGCCCAGATGAGGTCCAGCTGTAAAGCAATAAAGGCTGCTGTCTAGTCCTTCTTTTGGAAGATTTGGCACTCCTTGACCCAGCAACAGTTTGTTAGGTTTTAGATTGCAAAAGAACAGACCATTCATATGCAAATGCCTCTGCTCACAGCTTGGGTGGGGTGGTAAATTGGGTGAGGCGGGGTCTTAGGGAATCATCAGGGCAGAGCAAACTGCAATGGCTGGCAATCTGCTCTGCCTCTGAGAGGTCCCGGGGTCTCTGTGTACCATGGCCCCATGCAGGAACAATGATTGCTGCAAGCACCTCTGAGAGAAAGCCGCCCTCACATTACGGCCTGATACCAGACAGTCCAGTTTCTCCTTATATGAGTCTGGGTCCCCAGAGTCTCACCTGGAACTGGAGTTCAGAGAAATTGGGAGCTTGTATCTCCCTCCAGATTGAAAAAGGAAATAGCCAGTTTCCAGCCTGTTTCCGCATTCGCCTCCATACCTCCTCACTTCCGCACCTCTGCACCTCCTACCAGTTTTAATGTACTTTTCTCTTTCCTTCTAGTTGTAGAATTTCCCCTCAGCCAGCCTTCCTGTGGTTCTGGATGATATCTGTTTTGTCTTTTAGTTGTAATTTTGATGTGGTTGTGCGAGGCAGCAAGTAAAAGTGTGTACCTATGCCGCCATCTCGGTTCCTCCAGTTCCATGAGATTTTTCCTTCCTTTCTATTAGAAAAACATTTTCTGCCATTGCCTCTCATAAATGGTAAGGCAGTGGACAGAAATATTTCTGAAAGAGTGTTTTTGAAATGTGTATGATTTTCTGAAAGAAATGGAGAGAGCCCTTAAATTGCTTTTTTAGTTCTTTTTATCTTTAGCATATCAACCTGAAGTTCTCTAGCAGATAATTTCCCCTACCTGTAAACATTTTCTGCTTGACTTTTGATTAGAGTGTTCATTTCGACAACTTTTTTTTTCCCAGAGAATTAATCTATTCCCATGGCTTCATTGTTAGGTGGCACAGTTAATAACATTCTTTGTTCCTGGCAAGCATTGGAGTAGGGAAACACTGACCCACCCCACTCCTCAGAAGACCTTACATTTTGGGGTAACTTCCTTAAATTTTTCTAAGTCTCTCTCTTTCCAGTAACTGGGCCAGCTGGAGGGCAATGATACCTTCTGAGCAAAGTACCCCAAGCTGAGACAAGAACCAGTGTGGGCTCTAGTCCCTGTTTCTCTTCTTTGGATCATCTTTGACTGTTTACCCTCATGGTATAATTAGAGGCCCCTTAAGGAATTTCCCAGCTGGCATGCCTCAGTGGTTGAGCACTGACCCATGAACCAGGAGGTTATGATTCAATTCCTGGTCAGGGCACATGCCTGGGTTGCAGGCTTGATCTCCAGTAGGGGGCATGCAGGAAGCAGTCAATCAATGATTCTCTCTCATCATTGATGTTTCCATCTCTCTCTCTCTCTCTCTCTCTCTCTCTCTCTCTCTCTCTCTCTTTATCTATTTCTCTCTGAAGTCAATTTAAAAAAAAAGAATTCTAGAAATTGAGACTAAGGTGTGATCCAGGGCTCTGTAGATTGGCCCTAATTATGAAAGAATGGCCTAGTAAAAAGATTGTTCCCCTGCAGGGTATTTGTTGCCAGACTAGCACATAATTGGGCTGTCAGAATGGGAATGACATGCTGACTTAAAATTTTGATGACTCAAATTTTTTATATAGGGCCCCCCAAAAAAACATTTACCAGGGAGAGCCCTGCATACTACAATCCTCAAGGTGGTCATCTATATATATATATAAAAGCCTAAGCGACTAGCCAACTGGCCGACAGGTAGCTATGATGCTCAATGACCACCAGGGGGCAGATGCTCAATGCAGGAGCTGCTGAGCTGCAGTGGCAGCTGCAGTTCTTGGGTGACACACCTGGGACCAGAGAGGAAGAAGCCTGATTCCGGGGTGCGTCACCAGAGAACCATCTTCTTGCAATCCGGGACCCCTTGGGGGATGTCAGAGAGCCGGTCTTCGCCCAGTCTCCACAGGCCAAGCCGAGAGAACCCACTGGTACACGAATCCATGCATTGGACCTCTAGTAAAAGTATAAAATTGGATCAGCAAAAGTATTTCTACAGAAGTGAATATTTTCATCCTCTCTTATTGGAAACATATACTGATACAGGTTTTAGAGGAAGGTAAATTGCTGGTATCTGCCAACATCCTATCTAATAAAAGAGAAACATGGTAATTAGCGTACAACCACCACCCTTCCCATTGGCTAATCAGGGCAATATGCAAATTAACTGCCAGCCAAGATGGCAGCTGGCAGCCAGGCAGCTTAAAGCGAACATGAGGCTTGCTTGCTTCAGTGACAGAGGACTCCAACATTCCCTGCCTGCCGCTGCCTGCCTCTGAGCTGCAACTCTAAGCAACTATGTTACAAATATAGAAGCTAAACAAAACCCCAGAAACCTGTTTTATTCCATCGGGCTTCAGCCAGCAGGATCGCAACATTGTTTCAAATACAGAAGGTAAACAAAGGCCAGAAACCTGCTTTCAGCAGCGGAGGCCTAAGAGCTGGAGCCAAGTCTCAAAGCTAAAGCTGGCCCAGAATAAAAAGAAAAAAAGGAGCAGTTGGGAGCTTCAGTCACCTGCCAGCCTGAAAACAGCCCTCAGCCCCTCACCCAGACAGGCCAGGCACCCCAGTGGGGACCCCCACCCTGAAGGGTGTGTGACCAGCTGCAAACAGCCATCATCCCCTCACCCAGGCTGGCCAGGCACCCCAGTGGGGACCCCCACCCTGATCCAGGACACCCTTCAGGGCAAACCAGCCGGCCCCCACCCATGCACCAGGCCTCTATCCTATATAGTAAAAGGGTAATATGCCTCCCAGCACCAGGATCAGTGGAGCCAAGAGGCCTCCTGGCACCGGGACCAGTGTGACAGGGGGCAACGCCCAAACCCCCTGATCGCCCTGCAGCTCTGTGTGTGACAGGGTGCGGCGCCCCAACTTCCTGATTGGCCCTGCTCTGTGTGTGACAGGGTAGAGCCATAACCTCCCCATCGGCCCTGTCCTGAGTGTGACAGTGGCGGTGCCCCAACCCCCTGATTGGCCCTGCTCTGTGGGTGATATAGGGCAGTGCCTCAACCCCCAGCCCACAGGCCCTGCTCTGTGTGTGACTGGGTAGAGCCATAACCTCCCCATCGGCCCTGCCCTGAGTGTGAGAGTGGCGGTGCCCCAACCCCCTGATCCGCCCTGCTCTGTGTGTGACAGGGGGCGGTGCCCCAACTCCCCTATCGGCCCTACTCTGTGAGTGACAGGGGGGAGCTCCTCAACCCCCTGATTGGCCGTGCTCTGTGCATGACAGGGGGGAGCTTCCCAACCCCCTGATGGGCCCTACTCTGTGCATGACAGGGTATGGAGCCCCTACCCCCAATGGGCCCTGCTCTGTGAGTGACAGGGGGCAGCGCCCCAACCCCCTGATTGGCCCTGCTCTGTGCGTGACAGGGGGTGGTGCCGCAACCTCCCCATCAACCCTGCCTTTAGTGTGACAGGGGGCGGTGCCCCAACCCCCCAATTGGCCCTACCCTGAGTATGACTGAAGGTGGCATCGTAACCTCCCAATCCGCCCTGTTCTGTGCATGACAGTGGGCGGCGCCCAACTCCCCAATCGGCCCTGCTCTGAGCCCGACCAGGGGCTGCACCTAGGGATTGGGCCTGCCCTCTGCCACCCGGGAGCAGGCCTAAGCCAGCAGGTCATTATCTCCTGAGGGGTCCCAGACTGCGAGAGGGCACAGGCCGGGCTGAGGGACCCCCCCTCCCCCCGAGTGCACAAATTTTTGTGCACCGGGCCTCTAGTTTTAAATATATATTATATGACACAGAAATGAAACTTCTACAAATTAATTTTATAGGTGCTTAAGTATGCAAAGATTCATGTTCATGAATAATGATCAGAGTATTAATTATAATAGCATGAAGTTGGAAACCATCAATTGAGAAAGTTACATAAAATTTTAGATATACACTATAGAGTATTAGGCATTCATTGGGAACAATGAAGCAGGTTATATAAACTGACATAGTAAACATTTAAATTCACAGTTTCAAATAAATAAGAAAACATATGTTGCTAAACCTTCGAAAAGATACTCAGGTAAATGATTGAGAGATTAATTCCGGCAAGTCTGATTAGAGATAGACAATCAAGAAAAACTTCACAAAATGTTTCTATCCTTTCATTCTTATAATAAACAAAGTGTTCAGAAGAGGTAGCACAGGAAAGGGTTATTTCTCAATTTTGTAAAATGAGATAATAATAGTATCTATCTCATAGCATTGCTGTAAGGTTCAAATGTGTTATTATATGTAAAGTATTTACAATAGTTCCTGGCATATTGGAAACACTGGATAACCATAATTTATTAATTATTTATAGTAATTGATTATGATTATTATTTTATTATTATGTATAGTTGGTAAGCAAACAATCTTTATTTGTTTCCATGCCTGTCTTTCCTATTAGGCTACAAAATACCCGAAGCTAAAAACCCTAACATTATTACAGAAACTGCCACAATGATTGTTCAATAAACAATTGTTAAATGAATAAGTGAATGTTCTGTGGTCTCTTTGTATCCCAGGCACAGTACCTCCTTGAGCCTGGTTCAGATCACAGCTTCAGAGTGAAAAACTTCTTACTCCAGAAGATGAACAGTTTGAGGAAGAGTGTGTTCTGTTCCCATGTGGAGGGCTGGGCCTCTGAGCAACATGTAAAGTTGCTCATCTTCCAACAACTTCTCAAAACCTTCCCTCTTTCCTAACAGATACCTCATCTTGTTTATTCAACCTCCTAAGCAGAGCTCAGTGCTGTGGTGGGGTGGAAAATGGGGCAACAGTGATACGGGCCCAGGCAGTGAAACATCATTAAAGTGCCCCAATTATGAATGCCTCCTTTCTTCACCTGGGATTGATTTAGTCATGGCCTGTAGCATGTTCCATCTCAGTTGGTAAACCGTGGTGGGTAGTTGCTATCTTGTGACCACAGTTTAGCTAACATGTTAAAATTGGCAGAACTAATAATCAACACAAACTGCATACCTGATGAATTTTTGTTGACCTTTAGAATTCCACAATCCAGATATAATTTTCTCTTAAAACTTCTATTTGTAGGAGATTTTAAGTATTCCTTGTTTATGTTGCCTGGAGGATTTTTTTGTTTGTTTGCTTTTTAGTGTGCAGGAAAATTACTATTAACAATATGGTAGACCAAGGAAGTAAGACATGTTGATCAACCAGGACATGTTATTGTCATTAAAAAGAATTACAGTTTCCTGGCAGCAAGCTGTTGGGGTACTATATTAAAACTACAATGATAGCCCTGTCATCATTTTTTCTGTTGATACTGCCTCTTACAGGTTGGTGAGTCAAACATAACTATTTGTTCCAGGAAAGAATGTAGAATGTAGAGCACAAAACTGCTGCTTGAGAGGAAGGCATTCTTTATATTATACATTTATTTGTTTACTAGGGGCCCAGTGCATGAATTTGTGCACCTTGAAAGGAATTGTGGGCTATGAGGCTGTAGTAGGCACAGGGGAGGGTCTCAGGCCATCCTCCATGCTCCCACCTGACCCCTCCCACCGTGGCCCCGGACAGCCCTGTTCTCCTGCAGGCAGCCCTGCTCCCACCGCTGCCACTCCCACACACTGACAGTGTGGGCCCCGCTTGCACCTATTGAAGTGCGAAGAGTTTGGGGCCAGCGCCAGCAGTGGGTGTGAGCAGGGCTGGCACCATCAGCGGTGTGAGCAGCAGCTGCTGCTCTGATTGGCCCTCAGGAGCAGGGGGAGGTGGAGAAGCCCTCAGGGCCAATTGGGGCTGGCAGCCACCACTCGTACCTGCTGACAGTGCTAAGTGATTGGGCCTGGCTCTGGACGCCAACAGTGGGTGCGAGTGGGGCCAGCACCAGCAGCAGGTGCAAGCGCAGGGTGGGACCACAGTGTGCAGGAACAAAGAATTTTGAGTAACCACCAGAGGCCCCCCCCCATGACAGCGACCAGTGCCCCACCTTGGTCTGGTGCCCCTGCTCACCTGCTCCACCATCCCACAGCAGCCGATGCCCACCATGTTCTGTGTGTGCCCCCTGGTGGTCAGTGCAAGTCATAGCGACCGGTTGCTTGATTGTTCGGTTGTTCCACCATTCAGTCTATTTGCATATTAGCCTTTTATTATATAGGATTTTACTAGAAGCTAGAGTCAAATTAGTTTTGTCATTTTTTAATTTAGATAATTTTTTTTCCTGTGGTCAAACTTTCTATTAGTCTGATATTGAGCAGTAACTGCAATTCCCTTGTTATGTTAAGGATGATGAATTACAAAGTAATGAAATATGTGGAGATATTCCTTGTTAATAAACACATTCTAATGTGCAAATAGTCTGTGTGTTTTCTTTCTCTACTTTGCTTGGTGACTTTAGCCTTTGTAGGTATAGCATAGTTTATAAAAACACCTTGATTTTATATTAAAGAGATACCCAAGCATTTATCATTATTAAATCCTTAAAGTAGGTTACAACAAAGCAGCATGAATTTACTTTATATTAATATATGTAAGTAGATACCAGAGTATATTTACATCAGAATAATTATATTAATAAAGTTTTATCTGACATCTATTTTTATATAAGTGATATTTTTATTTTCTTGTGTTTATTCTCAAAAATGAACATGTAAATCCTATGTTATTTTGGGGGGGGGGGGAGAAGGAAACCATTTTAAGAGTAGAAAATGTCATTTGAAAATAGTGTGCTATTTCTTTTGACCAAGTTTGAATAATGATACTCTTTGTAACATCTAGAGATTGATATTCATACATAAGGATAGCACTTCTTAACCCTTCTACTGCCCTTCAGAGAGATGTGGAATGGGCAGCATTCATTTCTGACAAATCATCTTGCATGTCCTCTGGCTTAACCTCAGTTCTTAGTAGGCAAGCTATTTCTCTACTTCTTTCTTTCCCCTTCACTCAAGAAAATTTATATTGGAATGCAAGAAAGGAGAATGGCCACATTTTATAAGTTATATGAACTCTAATTATTTTCTCAAGACTATTTTCAAGCTTGTTATTATATTATTAGTGACAAATAGGCATTGCCTTTTTATTATTATTATTTTTTTAATTCTCACCCAAGGATATTTTTCCATTGATTTTCAGAGGGAGTGGAAAGGAAGGAGAGGGGGAGACAGAGAGAGAAGGGAGAAAGAGAGAGAAACATCAATATGAGAGAGACACATCGGTTGGTTGTCTCCTGCGTATGCCCCAAACGGGGCGGGGACACGACCTGCAACCTAGGTATGGAAGCTGAAAACCAGGTATATGCCCTTGACCAGAATCAAACCTGAGACCCTTGGGTGAGCAGACAAATGCTCTAACTACTGAACCATGCTGGCAAGAGCTGTGTGGCCTATTTAGACTCACTCTGTGGAGATCTGGACTAGGAAAGAAGTTCTAAGACAGTGTTGCTCAAATTCACATATACCTCAGTTACCTGAGTGAGTATCTAAACTCCAGTTCTTATTCAATAGGTCTTAGGTGGGGTCTGAAATCCTGAATTTTTCACAAGCTTCCAAGTAATGTCAATGTTGTTGGTTGTGTAACAAAGGATTAAGGTAGACACTCAGGTATAGTAAGCAGAGAGGCAAGTGAGGCACTGTGCCCACATCTATAGTGAACTCAGACTGAAAGGCAATATGGACTTGAATTCAGTAAAAGCCTCATGGAGTGTCCTAGGTAAAGGAAGCTTTTAATGTCTAGTGGGAAGTTGCCATTCAGAGCTAACAGTCATGGTCACCGCATTTCTTTAATAAACATGTAGAGCTTGTCATATGCTGGGCATTATTCTGTGAACTTCCAGATATTAATTTATTTAAGACTCTTAGCAGCCCGAAAGGTAGGTTCCATTATTTTTATTCTTTGCATTATTTTACCTGTTCAGAAACTAAAGAACGTCACAGCTCATGAATGAGCATGCTTGGATTGTACGCCAGCAGAAGGCTCCAAGCTCCTAAGCTTAACCACAAAGTCATGTTACTTCTCTGACCCAGGTAGATGCCATCAGAAGCACTGACCTAATGAATTAACCAGAGAGTGGGGGATGGAGTTGTTCTTAGGTTCATCTGGTCTGCTTGTAAGGAAAAAGGCTAAGAGACTGTATAGGACTGAGGTCCATTCCTTCTAGACTGTGGTTCAGAGATTCTTGCCATATGGCTTCTGTGTTTAGGAACCAAGGCAGGCCTAAACACGTGTGTGTGTGTGTGTGTGTGTGTGTGTGTGTGTGTGTGTGTGTAAAACTCTGAAAGTTGGGATGGGGACTGGGTATTAGGGATTAATTGGCAAATATCTGGGAAAGATAAAGGGTTAATTTCTCAGAATCTTTGTAAAATAGCATCTCATCAAAATTTTATAGCATCTCCCTGACAGAGATTGAAAGCTTTTGTCACTAGCCTTAGGTTGCAAAATAAGTCAAGGTCAAATTTAGTACACCCTCAGGACTGTCAGTTTTAGATCTAGCTTCTTTTAAATCTTATTTCAGTTCCTGGGAAGAATCATTAGAATATTCAAACCTAAATATCCCTGCTGTTACCTGCTCTCCATTAAAATTACCATAATAACCAGGACAAAGGAGCACGTATGTAATAATGCTCATATGCACTTCAGATTGTCCCAACCAAATTAATGACTAATTCTGAGGCTCAGGTAGTGGGAGCTGGAGGAGATTTTTGCGGTGAGGTGTCAGACTTCAAAGCAAACTCAGACTCTGACACAGCAGGCTGCAGTGGTCCAGCAGGACAGCTGCCTGGGGGCAATGGTCCTCAAGTCCCAGTAGAAGGGAGGAAATTTGCATTCACACTGTGTGTGTTTGTTTATGGCTAAACTTTAGTTCTTAAGTACTCACTAGTATTCCCATGAACATTGGATAATGGAAGATGAAAGTGAATTTGAGGGAACCAAAGGGAAGAAAAACAATGCCCAGGCCCCTCCTAAGTAGACCATTTTTTCCCAGACGCTTCAGATCTGTACCTGGTCACAACAGTGTGTTGAAAAGTTGCCATTTCTGTTAGTTTTAGGCTAACTTTTGCCACATTTCGATCTCTCTTTTCTGGAGCATTTTCTGTGACTAAATGTGCCGCCAATTCTGTCTCCACACTTGCTGTATTGGCTCAGCTCTCTGACAGGGCTGTCTCGCTTTGATTGGCAGTTACAGGGGATGGGCGATGTTTCAGGTCAGTGCTGCCAGAGACTGTAAAGGTTGATGCATGGTGACGATTTATTATTTCTGATGACTAATTATAGGGAGGTTTGTGTTTCATGGGTATTTTGATGGGTGTTCTTTGCAGAGTCATCACATTTTCCCAAATATTTCAATACTTCAACCTTTGTCAACACCTAAAAGATATTACCTTTCTCTGTGGGTTAAGGGAGATAAGAAAGCGGAAAATGTTTATACGGTCAATTTCATGATTTCCTAGAGAGGAATTATGAAGGTTTAGGAGGGAGATGACTGATCTCAAGATTTGAAGGATTAAGACTAGGCTCAGAGAAAGGTGTATTAGGCGTTAGGAGGTGCTTATTTGCAGGAAATCGATAGAAAGCATACATCTTAAGAATGCAATGTGATTGTTTTATCTTGATTTGTTAAATACCTAAATATCATATGCCTGGAATTTAACATTGTCTAAAAGACTCATAAAAATTTATCTCCTTAAACACTGGATTGTTTTTAAAAAAATAGACTGTATTAGGCCTACTTACAAAAAAATAGGCATATTGCTAACCAGCCCAAATTATGTGTAAAACTTATAGGAAAAAAACAGTGGCTTAAATGAACCATAATAATTATTTAATTTGATTAACAGATTTTTAAAAATGGAAAATTATAATAGTTTTTGTTGAAGCAATAAACAACTCCAAGGTCTTATGGTTGTAACAACAAATACAGGGTGTCCCAAAAAAATGTATACACACTTAAAAAGCTGATAGCTAAATTTTGAAAATGAAATGTATTTTAATAAAAACTGCCTTCATAATTATTAAAAGTGTTTGTATACATTATTTTGGACACCTTATATGTATTTGTCAGACAAGTTTCAGGAGAATGGTGGGTTAACTATGCCACTGATAGGCTCACAGGCCTTTTTAAAATTTATTTTTATTTATTTATTAATTAAATTTATTGGGGTGACATTGGTCAACATGAACATATTTTTCAGGTGTGGGTTTCTATGTTACCACTGGCCTTCATCCCTCCTTCACCCCAGGCTTCAGAGAGAAGGAACAGCCACTCTCTGGGCCATGTTGTTTTTCACAGCAAAGGACAGATGCTCAAGAGGATAAAGCCAAACCACAAAAGTACTTTTAAAGTTCCTGCTTGAAAATGCTGTAAGTCCATGGATATCACGTCCCATTGGCCAAAGTCATGTGACCAAACCCAAACAAAGCCAGTGAGGTGGCCAAGCAAATTCCAACTATAAGGAAGTATAATAAAGTCAGGAATAAAATGAATAATTATGCATAATTAATACCACCTATCACAATAACCCCAAACTTTGAGGTAGAAAAACTTTAGAAATAAAACAACAGAAAAAAAAATGAGGGCAGTAACATAAATGGGATGGCTGTGAGGGAGATATATTTAGTCTGTAAATTCTGAGAATACTTGTGCTTTCTAGACAGTTTTGAATGACTCAGAAACTCAACTTAGGGTTCCCCAGCACATGATAGATCCCTTTTGCCCTACACCTACAAGAATTTGTAGTAAAGGATATTTGGAGAATAAAGATTATCACTTAACTCATCACTTATTAAGAGGCAGGCTTTGTGCCATTCTGGCTGTGGAGGTCAGTTGGTTAGAGCATCACCAAATAGGCCAAAGTTGTGGGTTCAATCCGGGGTCAGGAAACATATAAGAATCAACCATTGACTGCATATATAAGTGGAACAATAAATTGATGTTTCTCTCTCTCTTCCCTTTCTCTCTCTCTTCCCTTTCTCTCTCTCTAATAAATCAATTAAAAAAAAGTTAGGCTTTGTGCTGAAATCCAAGAACCTGTTGAAGTCATCATGGATTCTCTTTCTACATAGAACTCAGGCTAAAAGAAGAACAACCTTATTTGTTGGAGGCTCACCTACTTCCTAAGCCCTGCAGTTAGCTTTCACTGAATAGCAGAACAGTCTTTCTGATCTTATCAGACTGAACATTTTGACCAGACTGAAAATTTCTTATTGTTTTTTCTCAGTACTTAACTACACTAACTCTGCTGTTACCAGTAGATTGTAGTAGTGTGAGACTATGGCTTATTTTCACTCTTAATTGCCTTTCAAATTGGGTTTATCCACCACTAGGTTGTAAGTGACTGAATTCACCTAGTTTACTGTAGCATCCCAGCATTAAGCTGAATTCTAGACTTTAAGCGTTGCTCAATAAATGTTTGTTGAACCATGTTGCATATTATAAAAAGAAATACAGTCACATGCTGCTTAACAATGGGGATGCATTCTGAGAAGTGCATGGTTAGGCAATTTTGTCATGCACCACTTAAGGGCAGGTTACATTCTGAGCAACATGTTGTTAGCTGATTTTGTCCTTGTGTGAACATCATATGGTACACTTACACAAGCCTCAATGGTATAGCCTACAACACAGCTAGGCTATAACATGCTGTACAGGAATGTTCCTAGGCTAGAAGCCTGTACAGCATGTTACTGTATAAAACAAAACAACATTAAATAAAACACAACAGAAAATGATGGAATCAAGAGACATGATAAACATGAGATGTATGGGAAACACAGCATACTGTTTTACAGCAAATTTTCTTTTTATAGGTAAAAATAGTATACTTTCAAATAATGACAGATATTATAGTATAGTAAATACATAAACCAGTAACATGGTTGTTTATCATGATCAAGTATTATATATTATATATAATTGTACATGCTACACTTTTACATGACTGGCAGCACAGTAGGTTTGTTTACACCAGCATCACCACAAACACCTGACCACCATGTAGCATTACAGCATCACTAGGCACTAGGAATGTTTTAGCTTCTTATGGCACCATCGTTGTATGCGCAGTCCGTCATTGACTGGACCTTGGTTATGTGGGGCATGATTGTATGAAGGATGATATGGAGATTTTAGGGGTCAGCTATGAAATATCCAAAATCTACAGCTGAAAAGTACTAGATTTAGAAAGAGAAATGTGTCTTCTCCACAGAAAGAGAGATTAAAAATGAATCTTAAGAATTCCTGATAGAGAAATGATGGAAACTTGGATTTACTAAGGTTGAGGTGTCGACAGGAGGGCCCTGGCATCTACATTGAGTCAGCCTCTTCTATTTTCCTACAAGGCTAGGGGACTGTCTAGGGCCGGGGGGGGGGGGGGGGGGATGGACACATATGTAATACCCTTTGTATTACTTTATGCAATAAAATAAATAAATAAATAAATAAATAAATAAATAAATAAATAAACTCTCAAGGCTTTTTAGAGGATCATCAGCAAATGAAAATGTCTATTAAATAAACATTTAATAAATGTCACAATCTTCTGGCCCTTTAAATACAGTTCCTCATGTTGTGACCCAACCATAGTTATTTTCGTTGCTACTTCATAACTGTAATGTTGCTACTGTTATGAATCGTAATGTAAATATCTGATAATCAGGATGGCCTTAGGCGACCCCTGTGAAAGGGTCATTCGACCGCCAAAGGGGTCGCGACCCACAGGTTGAGAACCGCTGCCTTAGATTAATCAAGGACATAATTTCCACACTGTCCTCTTTGCTAGCTGCAAAATAATCAGTTTAATAAAATATATAAATAAACAAGTTCACTATTCCCTGGTTACATACAGCCCGCCCCCCCATCTCCTCGTTCCCTCTTATTAACCCTGTTTGTATCTTTTTTTTCCCTTGAATGAGTCCCTCACATGTGAGTAAATAATTTGTATGCAAATTACTTTAAGCAGCCTGCAGAATCACCCCCTAAATGACTTTGAGTTATTCTTGGATAATCTGAGAAGGGTGAGTAAGTGATTTCTGAAACTGCTCATAAAGCTACGGTAAATCTCAGATTGAAGAGGCTATAAGGTAGGCCTGGCCAGACAGTGAATGCCTCTGTATAGATAAGACTAGAAAATTTTGAAACTATCCTATAATCTATGTAGAAAAATGGAAGCATTTAAAAAAGCAGAATTATGATCAGAACTACTTTATAATTAATTAGTTAGCTAGTTAATTAATTAAGTCAGTATCTATTTGCTGAGCACCCATATACTACCAAAACATGTGGTAAGCAATGATGAGCCACATATGCCTGATGTCTGCTGTCCAGAGGCTAAAAGCTAGTGTGGGGATAGATGGTCAAAAAGCATACAACTAAATAACTAAATATTTCTTACAAACCATGGTACGGATTTCGTGAAGGAAAAGCACTCCTTTATTATCTCATACACATAAATCCAAAAAAAAAAAAAAAGGAGATTCCAACACTCAGGAGCCTATTTTAGGTGTGATTTAAGCACTCAGATTACTTCCCTATTTTTTTATTGAACCTTCTCAGTTGTAGGATTTGCCTTCAAGATTGTCTCCTCATGGATGGAGAGCTATACTAGTTCTTAGTACTGTGTCAGCACACAACCTCCAGAGGAGAGAAGAATGTCTTTCTCTTCTTTCCCCTTTTAAAGCGGGATACGTTTGCCAGAAGCCCTCTGGCTGAGTCTTTCTAGTAGCTAATAACCAAAATTGTGCCAAATATCCATTCCTGTACAAATCATTGGTGAGGGTTAAGGAAATATCTGGATTGGTACCTGTGTTGTCTAATAACATAACCATTAGTCATATGTGGCTATTTAAATTTAAATTAAATACAGTAAAAAATCAGTGCATCATTTGCTCCAGGCACAATTCAAATGCTTTATAGTCACAGGTGGTCAGTGGCTACTATATTGAGCCAAACCAGCTAGGGGCACTTAAAATATTTTTGATTTCTGCTTTCTGTTTGTTCATTGTCTAGGCAACATGAATAGAGCAAATTGCAAAAAGTTAAAAGAAAATATTTCAAATCAAGCAAATACTTAACGTCTTAATTTGCACATTTAGGGCAGAAGTGAAGATGAGTATTTTTTATAAATGCATTATGAAAATATTTTCATTCACATGAGGGCTTTGTGTGGCTAATCCTGTAGGAGTTACGAATCTATATGGTGTCTTCACAAATATTTTATGAGGATGTACCTCAGAGAAGGGATTAGGTTAGATATTTGTTGCATAAAAATATTAAACCTATTTTTACTACTACACTCAGGTCAATATTATTTACAGATAGTTTACTGCCTGCAGGTAAAAAGTATCTATGTCTATATGAAAGTTACAGAGCGTTTTACTTTGTGATATAATTTTAAAAGAATATTTAAAAAGAGAATGGTAGTAAATTGCAGGTTCTTTATCAGGACAAATCAATTTTAAATGTTTATTTATAAAAGGTACAAGATCAACTCTGTTGGTGTGGTTAGGCCTCGACCTATGAACCAGGAGGTCATGGTTTGATTCCGTTCAGGGCACATACCCATGTTTCGGGCTCGATCCCCAGTATGGGGCATGCAGGGGGAAGCTAATCAATGATTCTCTCTCATCATTGATGTTTCTATCTCTCTCCCTCTCCCTTCCTCTCTGAAATTATATATATATATATATATATATATATATATATATATATATAATAAATATAGGCTCAGTTATATGAATCAATCTAACAAAATTTGAGAAGATACCCAATTTTCATCACACACTAGGGGGAAAAATAATAGGACCTAATTGAACCGTCAGCTACTGTTTTATGCTATGATGAGATTTGAGTACAGGGATCAACAGCCACATGATTGCAACAGAGGCTGGTAGTGTGTATGAATGGTGGGAAACTGTCTACATAAAAAGCTTAGTGGAAAGACAACTTTTTCCTAGAGACAAAGAGTAGTGATGATTCTCCTTGCCCCAATCAAGTTGACCACAGAAACAACCTTTTCAATAAAAGCAAAGTTTTGGTGGTCTTTTCAGAAGAGATAATACTTTTTACTAGTACAGCTACAGAGCTAAAACATTATTCTACTACTCTGAACTTTTTTAAATTATAAATTTCATATGTTTCACATGACTTTTTATATAGTACAGCTCTGGCTAATAGGCGTATGTATATTTCGAGTAGTGTATGAAGTATGCTTTTTACACTTGTGTGTTCTGTGCATTGTAAATAGGTATAGATTTTTTAAAATGTCCTAGTGAAATCCTCAGCTTCCTTCCCTGCCAAACAGTCTCTGTTAGGCTTCACTTACTCCTCTGCTCACACTGACTTGTGAGCCAATCCCAAGGCACATCTACTGCTTTATGCAGCATATGTCTGTGAAGGTCTCTCACTGCACATGTCAAGACAACGCTCTGGAGCATATGTGAGTTATTTATCATCAAACAGATTTCATAGTAACAGGTGCATCCATGGAACCCAAATATATAAAAGACTAATTTCCTTTATTCTCTTAAAAGACAGTGACTAAAAGTGATAAGATAATGGCTGGAATCCTAGACAACTAAAAGCTTCCAGCAGATGTAGCTCTTGAAGCTTTTACCAAACACTGGGAAAGCATTATGCAGTCATTGCAGGCAAATGAGGGAGATGACTGGAAGATATTAATAAACTCAAGCTTCTCTCTTAGAACAATGGAATGTTTATACCTGAAAGCACCCTCAGAGGTGCTCTCATTCAACCTCCTTATTTATTGAGGCCAAAAATAGGATGGATGGTTTGCCTAAACTCAGAAGTTGTTCCTACAGGAACCAGGTGTGAACGACAACTAGCCCACGGTTCTTTGATCCCGTCACCGGTCCACCTTTCTGTAAAATACAGCAAACATCTTGGGTTTTTTGTTTGTTTGTTTTTTGTTTTTTTTTTTTATCTACTAACTTAGTAATGTCTTGAATATAGCTTTCTCCACCTTCTATTTATATTTATTGCTCTCTTTTATTTATTACTCCAAATTTGTGAAATGCTCTTTGTGTTTGTATGAAGAAAATATAAACTACACTGCAAAGAATGATTCGCAAAGAATATTAGCAGGCAGAAATTCTGTGCTGTGTATGTTGCACCTGCCATGTAATAGTATTTTCTGCCGGCAGCATCCATATGATCACTTGACACAGAATTAAAAACCAGCAGCTCTGAGAGCAGGGCTGCGCGGCCCCCACCCGGCCCTCATCACCGGTGGCTGAGCTCAAGCACACTCACTTACAGTGAGTGCAAAAATCAGCTCTGAACCTGGCCACTCCACTGTGTTGTGTCACTTGCTCAAACCGTGCATGACAAATCCTCAAATGCGTTTGGTGACATTTAGAGAGCACTGTGGACTCTGCCAATATGCCTAGCAATCAGAGTGTGCATGACAAATTATGAAACACATACTGTGAAAATTATGGACCCTGTCACGGTGCCAATCTGCTGCTGAAAACCTACTGCTGCTAGAAGTAATGTTGGCATAAATTTGTTGCTAAATTCAACCGTATTTCTAATTCAGTAATGGGTTGATCTTAATGGTGAGTTGCTGTACCTGTTTAGGTTTCAAAGAGGTACCGAGGGAGCTAATGACCTCACCTGCTATTGTAGATACCGGAGGAATGGAATACTTTCCCCACTTTTCTCTGTTGATGGCTCTTACCCACCTCTTTGTATCACACAGTGTTGATGCACAGGCCCTGATCTTTCCTTGTAGACCACTATATCCTAAGAGCTATATCCACATGCACTAAAACTTTGTGGTTAATTACACCCTTAATTCAGACAATCCTCGCCGGAGGTACTTGCCTGAAGAGCCAAGAGCAGCAGGAGAGTATGAAGTGGAGTAGGAGCAGCTCCAACGAGCTCCCCTAGAGAAGCAGACAGTTAGAACCTGGGCAAGTTAGTGCTGACACTCAGTGAATCATCGCATCAGGTCATTAAATGACAGGCACTGGGCAAGCTACTCCACAAACCCACAATCACAAACTAACAGCAGCAACAACAACAAATCCCAGCAATTTAGAGAAAGGAAAAGAATATAGGAGCTGGCTTCTCATAAAAACATATAGTCAAGGACACCATCCCATGGCGTGTTAGAAATGTGAGCCTAATGATTTCTGTATTTAGCGTGTATACTTTCTAAAGATCATTTCTACTGACTTATATGGGAAAATGTAAATTATAACTAGTGTGGTATTGAGTTTATGTTTACAAAGCTAAGGGCTATAGCTTTTGTGTGCATTTTGTTTTAACTTTATAATTGCGACTTTAATTTATTTTCTTACTTTTGGTTAGATTAGTCCACATTTATAAGAAACATAGTATTTATACAGTAATGTCATGATGGTTTCTATTTTTTAACAGTTATCTTTAGTAAAACAGACTTCAAATCATGTTGAGTATTAGATGGATTAAAATAATAATCATGACATTTACTCGTATCACACGAAGAAAAGGTAAATAGTGATCCCAAAAGCAAGCTTATTTATATCAGATTTGTGGGAGTGTATATGTGTCCCCTTTTCTTTATTTTTTTTTTATTTTCTTGGATCTAGATCATCAGTTTTATTTAGCTGTTGTGATGGCTTATGGAATCTACCTACAGTTTAAAATCATGTTAATTCTGTGTAGATTATTGAAAAATAATTATGATTAAAACTCTTTCCCCCTCTATTAAATTAACTTCTTTGTGGAGCTTTTTTCTACTGAAATCATGGGGTCTTCAAAGGCACATTAACATTTTAAACTGTTTTTTGTACCAAAAAATAAAAGTGAAAGCCCTTATGTAAGAGATTTGGCAAAATCTAACTACTCCTGGATCTGAGGCTACCACCAGATGGATAAGGCTCATTGCAAATAATATGGAAGGAAACAACAAAAAAGAGGGATGGAAGAAGTGTTTCCAGGACTTTTACTGTACGGTGCATGCTGCGCTCTGATGTTTAGCTTCTGTCATTGCCAGAAGTCTTGAGAATGAAGCCAAGATATGCACCCTTACTCGGGGCTCCTTTTCTTCGATGAAAAGAGAATTTGACAAGGCAACTACCAGCCAGGCTCTTCCAGACTTCAAGGAGTCTGTCTGAATTGTCAGTTAGCAACTCTTCTTTCAAATGATATAGACAAGAAATCCCTAAATTGGAGAAAGCTGGAGCAAGGATTTAGAAATAAGCATGATCTTACATCTAGGAAATAGTGATAGAAATAGTGAGGTAGTTGTGCTAGCAATCTAAACATTAATTCTCCCAAATATGAAAGCATATTTTGGCCAAAAAGAGAGCCCAGGAGGCTGACCAGTGCCAAAGGGAAAAAATGGCAGCACTCCCTCCATCTATGTCTCTGATTATAAAACAGCAGGAGAGATCATTAGGGTAGCATACACGTTCTGCTCTGAGGCATATGTCAGGTTCAATACTGAGAACAGATTTAAGCTTTGCCAAGGATGCCAAGTACTTCTTCCTATGACTTCTCCAACAGTGAGGTGCTGGGCTCGTGCGGCTGGCAGTTTTGCAAAAAACTGTGGTGGTGAGTGACACAGATGGTGTGGAGAGTCTGACATTGCATATTATTTACCAATCAGAAAATGACTCAGTTATTTTATTATGCAGACATAATTATAAAGGACCACCTGTACCAGTGTATGCTGCCTGCTTGTGTGTGACAGCAGGAAGAGGGCATATGCCCATGGAAAAAAATAAACTCTTTTGCTTTTTGTTATATATTTGTGTAGTTTTAGCACCTCATTTATTCATATTCAGTTTGTGAGAATTCAGTGCCATTTCTCCTCCCATGAGGGAGGACTCTGCCCAATGCCATTTGTACAGATAGAATTTAGTGTAAGGGGGCCCTTCTTGGATCCCATTTTCCAGATATAGTTTCTGAAATATCAGAATGCTACATTGTAAAGTGATTTCCTTGTCTCATCTCTAAAGCAAGGTGTTCTCAGAAAGTTCAAGTGTACTGTGCAGACATTTCCTGGGTGTACTTCAGATATTTAAGAAATACCCTGATTATTTACATTTAATGATGACACTACATGATATCCTCTTGGCATTAAAAGTAAGGAAACTAGCATTTATATATATATAAAATTGAATATATATACATATATATGTATATATATGTACATATATATGTATATATACATATATATATGTACATACATATATATGTGTGTATATATATATATATATATATATATATATATATATATATACATATATATACTAGAGGCCCGGTGCACAAAAATTTGAGCACTCCGGGGGGGTGGGGGGAGGTCCCTCAGCCCGGCCTGTGCCCTCTCGCAGTCTGGGACCCCTCGGGAGATAACGACCTGGTGGCTTAGGCCTGCTCCCGGGTGGCAGAGGGCAGGCACAATCCCTAGGTGCAGCCCCTGATCGGGCTCAGAGCAGGGCCGATTGGGGAGTTGGGGCGCCGCCCCCTGTCATGCACAGAGAAGGGCGGATTGGGAAGTTGCAATGCCACCCTCAGTCACGCTCAGGGTAGGGCCGATTGGGGGGTTGGGGCACCGTCCCCTGTCACACTCAAGGCAGCGTCGATGGGGAGGTTGCGGCCCCACCCCCTGTCACGCGCAGAGCAGGGCCAATCAGGGGGTTGGGGAGCTCCCCCCTGTCATGCGCAGAGCAGGTTTGATCAGGGGGTTGAGAGCTCCCCCCTGTCACACACAGAGCAGGGAGGATCAGGGGGTTGGGGCCCTGCCCTCTATCACCCACAGAGCAGGGCCAATCATGGGGTTGGGGCACCGCCACTGTCACACTCAGGACAGGGCCGATGGGGAGGTTATGGCTCTACCCTGTCACACACAGAGCAGGGCCCGTGGGGTGGGGGGGTTGGGGCGCTGCACCCTGTCACACACAGAGCCGCAGGGCGATCAGGGTGTTGGGAGCTCCCCCCTATCAGGCACAGAGCAGGGCCGATCAGGGGTTTGGGGCGCCTTCCCCTGTCAGGAACAGAGCAAGGCCAATAGGGAGGTTGTGGCCCTGCCCCCTGTCACACACAGAGCCTCAGAGCGATCAGGGGGTTTGGGCACTGCCCCCTGTCATGCTGATCCCGGTGCTGGGAGGCATATTACCCTTTTACTATGTAGAATAGAGGCCTGGTGCATGGTTGGGGGCTGGCTGGTTTGCCCTGAAGGGTGTCCCGGATCATGGTGGGGTCCCCACTGGGGTGCCTGGCCAGCCTAGATGAGGGGATGATGGCTGTTTGCAGCTGGTCACACACCCTTCAGGGTGGGGGTCCCCACTGGGGTGCCTGGCCAGTCTGGGTGAGGGGCTGAGGGCTGTTTTCAGGCTGGCGGGTGACTGAAGCTCCCAACTGCTCCTTTTTTTCTTTTTCTTTTTTATTCTGAGCCAGCTTTAGCTCTGAGGCTCCAGCTCTTAGGCCTCCGCTCCTGAAAGCAGGTATCTGGTTTGTTTAGGTTCTACAATCGAAACTCTGTATCAACTCCAGGTCTGAGATCCTGACTAGGTGAAAGCTGGTTTCTGGGGTTTTGTTTAGCTTCTATTTTTGTAACTATGTTTCAAACTGCCAGCTCAGAGGCCTGCAGCGGCAGGCGGGGAACGTTGAAGTCCTCTGTCACTGAAGCAAGCAAGCCTCATGTTAGTTTCAAGCTGCCTGGCTGCCAGCCATCATCTTGGCTGGCAGTTAATTTGCATACCACCCTGATTAGCCAGTGGGAAGGGTAGTGGTCGTACGCCAATTACCATGTTTCTCTTTTATTAGATAGGATATATATATATATATATATATATATATATATATATATATATATATAAAATTGATTTCAGAGAGGAAGGAACAAGGAGAGAGAGATAGAAACATCAATGATGAGAGAGAGAGTCATTGATTGGCTGCCTTCTGCATGCTCCCTGTAAGGACTGAGCCCACAACTGGGGCATGTATCTTGACTGGGAATGGAACTTTATAGTATACTAGAGGCCCAATGCACAAAAATTTGTGCACTCGGGGTGAGAGAGGTCCCTTAGCCTGGCCTTCACCCTCTTGCAGTCTGGGACCGCTCAAGGGATGTCCACCTGCTAGCATAGGCCCGCACCCAGGGGATCGGGCCTAAGTTGGAAGTAAGATGGACATTCTTCTGGCAGTCCAGGAGCCCTTGGGGGATGTTCAACTAACGGCTTAGTGCTGCCATAGAGGCAGGAGAGGCTCCTGCCACTGCCGCTGTGCTGGCCAGCCATGAGCCAGCTTCTGGCTGAACAGTACTCCTGCTGTGGAAGCGCACTGACCACCAGGGGGCAGCTCCTGTGTTGAGCGTCTGCCCCCTGGTGGTCAGTGCACATCTTAGCGACTAGTCATTCCTGGTCATTCTGCTGTTAGGGTCAATTTGCATATTACTCTTTTATTATATAGGATTGTGGGTATACAGATGGAGACCTAGTTCTGCCCTTCTTTTTGTAACAACTTGCAGTGTTCTATATTATGGATGGAGGAATATTGCATTTTACTTACACAAGTTCTATTGATGCATACTTGGATTGTATACATCTTATTACTATTTTATTAGTTTCTACAAATTCCTGGAAGTGAAGTTGATTTTTCAGTTCATTTATTTAAATTTTGTTATAAAAGTTTATATTGTTTTTATATATATTTTACTCTTTCCCTAGTATCTGGACATGATCTATTTTTAAGTCTTTGACAATCTCATAGATTAAAGGAGTTATTTCACTATTTTCATTTTTAAATAATTCTTTTTTTGTTTTGTTTTGTTTTGTTTTGTCTTGTTTTGTTTTGTAATTCTCACCCAAGGGATATTTTTTCATTGATTTTTAGAGATAGTGGAAGGAAAAGGAAGAGGAGAGAGAAACATTGATGTCAGATTGGTTGCCTCCTGCACTCACCCTCACCAGGGCCAAGGGTAGAGTCTGCAATCTAGGTATGTGCCCTTGATCAGAATAAAACTCAGGACCCTTCAGTCCTTAGGCTGACACTCTATCCATTGTGTCAAACCAGCTAGGGTTCACTATTTTCATAATATACATTTTTAGTGTGAAGAAAGCAGGGTGATTTTCCATATTTTTGTTGGCCATTTGCTTCTATCTTGCAAAATTGCTTTTTTGTGTTGTTTGTCTATTTTAAATGTTGCTTTTCTTTAATTATTAATTTATAAGGACATTTTTTACAATGAGATTGTCTTATATATGTGATTATTATATATATGTGGTAATATACAGCCCTTTATATTATGGATATACTATAAAGGAAAACACCTATTCTGTAAAACTACTGTTTGGAATTCTCTGCTATTCTTTGGATGGCCTCTTATTTTGAAAAAGTAACTTTGCTTTCTAGCCTGCTTGAACAGTGGGGGAGATAAACTTAGCTATCTGACCTTGTAGGCCAGAGACTAGATACACCCAATGTCATGCCATGTGCATTTTTTAGTTGGATAGAACTGTGTAGTTTCAAGGCCGCCACCAGCAAGTGCACAAAGGGCTGGCTCTTCCATAAAAAGGGAAGTTCTGCTTGTAGTTCTGCTTAGAATTTGGATTCATTTCCCTAAGCCCGCCGCGGTGAATAAAGTGTAACTCCAAACTCTCAGAGCGCTGTTTGGTTCTTGTCCAGTTTTCCTGTAACAATACTACTAATTTGTTTTGCTTTTTCTGTACTATTCAAACATTTTATAAATTATATATTTTATAACTTATTTTCAAATGTATAAAGTGAAAGATAAATTCTAAAAAAGATCAGCAGAAATCTTTTTTGCCATATCTGCTCCCACTTCCATATCCTCATTAGTTATCATTAATAGTTCCTTAAGTATTATTTTTTTTTAAAGAAAACATCTTTATTGTGGAATATTTATATAAAATAAACTGCATTTATAATAGGATCCAAGAAGGGGAGCTTTATACTAACTTCTATTTATACAAATGGCATTGGTAGAGTCCTCGTGGGAGGAGAAATGTACACTGTGTAAACCACAACCACAGTTCAGGTACTGAACTTGTCCATTATCTTCAAAGGTATCCAATGTTTAGACCATGTCCATTTAATGTGATTTTTTATATGGTTAGCTTTTAAATTTATTATTTTGCTGTTTGCTTTTAATTTGTTCCATTACCATTTTGTTCTCCCCCCCCCCCTTTTCTGGATTCTCTTGTATTTCTTTCTCTTTTGAAATGCATATATTTTATTATTTCAATGTATCTCCTTGTCAATTTATTAGCTATAATTCTTTGTTTTGCTATTTTGGTGGTTGTTACTTGACTTGTAATGTGTATCTGTAACTTTTCACAGTATTCACAGAATAGATGTCACTTCATATAACATATGAGAACTTTGTCCTGGCCAGTCATTCAGTGGTTAGAGCATCAGCCCATGAACCAAAGGGTCAGGCTTCAATTCCCTGTCAAGGGCACATACCTGGTTTGCAGGTTTGATCCCCTGCCTGGACAGGGCATATACAGAAGGCAACCAATTGATGTGTCTATCTCACATAGATGTTTCTCTCTCTCTCTCTCTCTCTCTCTCTCTCTCTCTCTCTCTCTCTCTACCTTCCACTCTCTCTAAAATCTATGAAAAAAAATCCTCAGGTGAGAATTAATAAATAAACAAAAAAAGAACTTTATAATAACATACTTCTATTTCTTCCCTCTCAACATCTGTTCCATTGTTGTAAAAAATGTTAGTTTTATAGATGTTATAATTGTCACATTATGTTACATTTTGTTTATAGTCAGTTATTGTTTAAAGGTATTTCAATAATAAGAAAAAATATTATGCATTTATTCACAAAGATATCATGTCATAGTTGTTCATTCCTGTGTATTAGATTCATATTTCCATCTGGGATAATTGTCCTCCTGCCAGAGGATGTCCTTTAATATTTCTTATATTTGTCTGCTGACAATAAATTGTTTCAGCTTTTTTGCATTTAAGATTATATTTATTTGGTCTCTCTTCTTGAAAGATATTTTTTCTGAGTATAGAATTCTAGACTGACAATGTTTTTAGAACTTTAAGGTTGTTGCCCTACTATCTTCTGGCTTACATACTTTTTTGTTTAGTTTTTGTTTTGTTTTTTAATCCTCAGTGAGGATATTTTTCCACTGATTTTTAGAGAGAGTGGAAGAGAGAGGGAAAGACAGAAAAATGTCGATGCAAGAGAAACACATCGGGATGGGGAGGAGCCTGCAACCAAGATAGGTGCCCCTGACCAGAATCGAACCTTGGACCCTTCAGTCTGCAGGCTGACACTCTATCCACTGAGCCAAACTAGCTAGGGCTTACATAATTTGTAATGATAAAGCTATAGTCCTTCCTTTTTTCCTATGTGTGTAATGTGTCTTTTTGTTTTGCTACTTTTATGATTTTCTCTTTATTAATGATTTTGATCAATTTGATTATGATGTGCCTATTGTTTTTTTAATCCCATTCTTGTGATTGGGGTTTCTTGAGCTTCTTGGATTGTGGGTTTATTGTTTTCATCAAATTTGGAATAATTATTTCTTCAAACATTTTGTCTATCCTCCTGTCTTCTTCTTATTATGGGTTATAATTATATGTATATTAGGATGCTTACAGTTGTCTCACAAGAGACTGATGCACTTAAATTTTTTTTATCTGCTTTACTTTGCATATTTCCTAATGTTATGTGTTCAAGTTCATTAATCTTACAACTTGTCTGTATTGTTATTATTTGTGTCCAGCATTTTTTCACATCAAACTTTGTAGTTTTCATCTCTAGAAGTTTGATATAAGTGCTGTTTATATATTCTGTGTCTCTCCCTAACTTTGAGAACATGAAATCTGATTATAGTAACTTCTAATTTCCCTGTCTCCTAATTATTACACATGTGTCATTTCTGGCTCAGTTTTGATTAACTGATTATTTTCTTTATGTGTTGTATTTCCCTGCTTCCTTGAATGCTTGGTAATATTTGATTAGATGTAAGACATAGTGAAATGAATTTTGTTGGGGAATTGATATTTTTGTATTCCTATATTCTTGAGCTCTGTTTCAAAGTGCAGTTAACTATCTAGGAAATAATTTCATTCTTTTAAATTTTGCTTTTTTTACTTTAAGGCATTTCCAGACCAGTGATCAGTATGAAGTTAATTTCCCCACTTTTAAGGTAAGACCTAGAATACTCAGCTCCATGAATTATGAATTATTTTAGAGTGGACAGTGGCTTTCCCACTATTCACAGCCCTGTATGATCTCTGGTCATTGTTCCCTCTGTGTTTTTGGGTTGCTTTTACCCCAGACTTGTATAGTTTCTTCTCATGCATAAGTGATCAATATGTAGCTGAAAACTGAAAAGGGACTCCGCCAATCTCTGGGATTGTTTTTATATGAAGTCCTCTTGTACCCAGCAGTCAGGCACTGCATAATAACATATTGTTTAATGTCAGGCTGCATATATGCTGGTGGTCCCATAAGATATAATGGACCTGAAAAATTCCTATCCCCTAGTGACATTGTAGCCATTGTAACCTCATAGTGCATTCAAGGGTTTGTGGTGATGCTGGTATAAACAAACCTATTGTGCTGTCATCATATAACAATATAGCACATGCAATTATGTACAGTACATAATACTTAAAAATGATAATGTACAACTATGTTACTGTTTTATGTATTTACTGGACTATACTTTTTATCATTATTTTAGAGTGTACATTTTCTATTTATATAAAAATTTTGTTGTAAAAGATATGTCATGTTACACCAGCAGCAGCCTCATAACATCTCGTTTACTAAGTCTCGATTGTGTGATTTTCTCTTGTGCTTAATTTAATCTCACTATTTTATATAGTAGTATGATGTACAAGTTTGGAACCTAGGAGCTATAGACTAAACCGTATAAACTAGGTGTGTAAAAGTCTTATACATTCTAGGTTTGTGTTAAGTGCACTCTACAATGTTTGCACGAGGACAAAATTGCCTAATAACCCATTCCTTAGAATGTACCCCATTGTTAAATGATTGTACTTTGTCCTGCAAACTCTAGCTGCTTTGTTCTCCCTAAATACACATCTTCATTTCCTCAATGCAGGGAATCTGCCTGGCTCTTCCTTCCTTCCCCTCTTCACTGTAGCCTAGAACCTCTGGAGGTGGCAAGCTAGGGCAATCATAGGGTGAAATGTGAACAGTTCCTGTTTCTCAGGGATCACTGTGTTTTATTCACTGATGTCCATTGTCTGGAAACTGTTGATTCATATATGTTGACTTTTTTTTTGTTGGCAGGAGACTACACCCATTTACTCTTTTGCAAACTTGCCCATGAGTCAAATTCATAAAATTTTCTTTTAAAATCTAGTCAGGCCCTAACTGGTTTGGCTTTGTGGATAGAGCGTTGGCCTGCAACCTGAAGGGTCCTGGGTTCAATTCCAGCCAAGGGCACATGCCTGGGTTGTGGGCTCGATCCCCAGTAGGGGGAGTGTGGAAAGCAGTCGATCAATGATTCTTTCATCATTGATGTTTCAATCTCTCTCTCCCCCCTTCCTCTCTGAAATCAATTAAAAAATGTATTTAAAAAAATCTAATCAGATTATATCAATCTCTTTTTAAAACCTTCCTGTTCCTCATTTTGACCTTATTGTTAACCCTAAACTCTCCACTAATGTCCCAAAGCCTTGTATAATTAATTCCACTCCTTATTGATTTCTGTCTTTATAACTTATTCTTGTGAGTTATAAATTAGAGTATAAATTTTTCTTGCTTCTCTCTTTATAACGAGAAAAATAGTGGTTCATATATATATTGTTCTTCAGTTTGCCTTTTTTACTTACTAATACAGGGTGAGGTAAAAGTAGGTTTATAGTTGTGAGTATGGGAAACATAGTTTATTCTTGTATTATTATTTATTAATTATTGTATTATTTTCCATGAAAACAACTACCTTTGCCCCACTCTGTATATCCTGTAGATATTTATGTTTCAGCACATACAAATCTATGTTTCCTTTTTTTTATCCTCACTGAGGATATTTTTTTCATTGATTTCTAGAGAGAGTGGAAGGGAGGGAGAAGGGGGAGAGAGAGAGAGAGAAACATCCATGTGAGAGAAACACATCGATTAGTTGCCTCCCTCACGTGCCCTACTGTGGGTGGGGAACCTGCAACTAGGTACATGCCCTTGACTGGGAATCAAACCCTTGACCCTTTGGTCTGTGGGGCCAATGCTCTAACCACTGAGCACCAGCCAGGGCTATGTTTCCTTTTTAACGGCTGCATCTCATTTCGTGAAAGAATATACAATTTGTTAACTTATAATAAGTTATGATATACCTTTTTAATTCATACAGAATCTTTATGACCTTTTCCTGACTTTTAAGTATATTTAATTTAAAACTTACAGCTGTATAAATAGGTAATTCACAAGTTCTAATCTTTTGGTCTCCTGAACATAGTGTCAGCTAATGGGACTAAGGTGAAAAATATTTTTTGTGTCCAACTTCAAAGTCTTTGTAAAAATTAAAATCTTACTTTTTAACTTTAAATGTCTGTTACTTTCCTTTAGAAAAATCTACTCAAGAGACTGTTTTGGAAATTCCTTTACAAGTGCCATGGCTGCCAATGTTTGTCTTAGCATGTCTGTTGCCATATGTAGTACATATGGATGCACAAGGGTTTAGGGAAAGGGGTGTGGGGTTTCTTTGTGAAGAGCTGAGACACCACATTCATATAAAAGTAATCCATGGGCTGCAAGCATATATGCATATATTTTCTGTTATACGTAAAAATACATTATGTACATATATCATCCTATCTAATAAAAGAGAAACATGGTAAGTGGCATACGACCACTACCATTCCCATTGGCTAATCAGCGAGATATGCAAATTAACTGCCAGCCAACAAAGATGGCGGCTAATTTGCATACTCGCAATGATAGAATGCGAAAAGGGAAGGATAGAAGACAGTGATCAGAAACCCAGGCGCAGGCAAGAGCCAGGGAGCAGGGCAAAGGTCAGTCCTGGAGGCCACCTTTGCCCTGCCACCAGTGGGTGATCGGAGACGTCTGGGGGGTGGGGTAGGGAAGCAGACACAGACAGCAATGCAGAAGCCAGATGCAGGGGCAGGGAAGCATCCACCGCCAGCATCCCCAGCCGCAGTTTCCCTGCCCCACACCCAATCCGTGACCACAGAAGCCCAGTGCAAGGGCAATCACAGAAGCCAGGTGCATGGGCAAGGAAGCAGCCTATGCCAGCATCCCCGGCTCGCGGCTTCCTTGCCCCACACCAGGCTTCTGCAATCAGTGACTGCAGAAGCCCAGTGCAGGGCAGATCACAGAAGCCAGGTGCGTGGGCAGGGAAGCAGCCTCCACCAGCGCCCGGACACAGCTTCCCTGCCCCGCACCAATGACCACAGAAGCCGGGTGAGGGGGCGATCGCAGAAGCTGGGTGCGGGTCAGGCCAGCGTCCTGGGCCGCAGCTTCCCTGCCCTGCACCCGGACTCTGTGATCCATGACTGCAGAAGCTGGGTGCGGGGCAGGGAAGCAGCTGCTGCCAGCATCCCCCACCATGGCTTCCCTGCCCTGCAACCAGCTTCTGCAATGGGTGACTACAGAAGCCCAGTGCGGGGGTGATCACAGAAGCCGGGTGCTGGGCAGGGAAGCAGCCTCCGCCAGCTTCCCCGGCTTCGGCTTCCCTGCCCCACACCTGGCTTCTGTAATTGGTGATGCCTATTTTTGCATGACACTTAACTGACTACCCTCCTTGGAAGCACAGAAGAGGAAGCCCCCAGAAGAAGCCGCCCACCTTTGGTCCTGGCACCAGCGCCTGGGGCTGGCTGCAGCCCAGGAGATGGTCAAGCTACCAGCCCGAGGTCCCAGGCTGCAGCCACCCGGAGAAGCTACCAGCCCTGTGGTCCAGGGCCCCAGGCCTGCCATCAGGGAAACAGTTTCCCTCTTCTCCTACTGTAGTCATTACTTCAATATTCCCCTTCTGAATTTCTCTCCTGTGCTGCAACCCAACTCCACTTTTCATCGGAAGGATATGGAACAGAGAGAGCAGTGTTAAAAGCTTACATTTTTAAGCTGGTAAGGTTGGTACTTAAACATATAAATGGAAAACTAGAGTCCTTAAGGTCACAAAGGCTACAAAGGACAGGGACAGC
Organism: Myotis nattereri; assembly: GCF_964212035.1. Lineage (NCBI taxonomy): Eukaryota > Metazoa > Chordata > Mammalia > Chiroptera > Vespertilionidae > Myotis > Myotis nattereri. Next base: position 97,614,023 of record NC_138077.1, read on the forward strand.
GCATGACCTATTATATCCAGCAATCCATATGGGGACTGAAAACTTTGCAATGATGATAATTACTGAAGATATGAATCAACTAAAATAGTGACAGGGACAATTCTTCCATCTTTGAAAATATCTACATCAAATCTGTTTAAATAGATTTTCATCTGCATAATATAACACATTCTGACAAGACCACCACCACCACCAATGTGGTCAGTGTTTTGCCATAAAATGTTTGATAACTGAGGGACCCCCCCCCCCAATTGCACAAATTTTGTGCACCGGGCTACTAGTCTTATATAATAAAGAGGTAATATGCAAATTGACCATCATGCCCTCACAAATGGCCACCCCCATGTGGTCACAAGATGGCCACGCCCATGTCATCACAAGATGGTTGCCCCAATGTCATCACAAAATGGCCACCACAAGATAGCCAGCAGGGGAGGGCAGTTGGGGGCAAACAGGCCAGCAGGGGAGGGCAGTTGGGGGTGACTGGGCTGGCAGGGGAGGGCAGTTAGGGGGGACCAAGCTGGCAGGGGAGTGGTTAGGGGGTGATCAGACTGGCAGGCAGAAGTGGTTAGGGCAATCAGGCAGACAGGCAGGTGAGCAGCTGGGAGCCAGTAGTCCTGGATTGTGAGAGGGATGTCCCTGTGGGATCCAGCCTAAACCAGAAGTGAGACATCCCCTGAGGGGTTCCAGATTGGAGAGGGTTCAGGCTGGGCTGAGGGACACCCTCCCAGTGGATGAAATCATCCACTGGGCCTCTAGTATATATGATATTTAATAAGGTCACAGTTTTAATTTTTTATATTTTCAATTACTTTTTAAAAAATAGAAATATTTCAACAAATACAATTGCTTACAATTTTTAAAAATTTTTGAACATATATTTTCTCTTGAGCCATTATTATTGGGGGAAAAAAAGACATTGTTCATTTAGTCAGCTTTGTTTACTTAGGATTGGGCAGAATGTTTGAACACACAGTAAGTCTAAAAATGTATTTGTTAAAAGAATGAATAAATAATTGAATTTCAGAGTTTTAATAGAAAAAATTTACTAACAAAGTTAGCAATATGTGTTAAGTGACTGGCCATCTTCAAAAGCTCATCATAATTTCAGGTTTTTATATAATAATATCTGTGTCAACACAATTAAGTCATTCATTAAAATATAACCCTTGCCCTAGCCCAGTGGTCGGCAAACTGCGGCTTGCAAGCCACATGCGGCTCTTTGGCCCTTTGAGTGTGGCTCTTTCACAAAATACCGACTTCTGCGCATGGGTCACGAAGTTTCAGTCGCACTGTACATGCACGCCCGCAAGTGGTATTTTGTAGAAGAGCCACACTCAAGGGGCCAAAGAGCTTCATGTGGCTTGCGAGCCACAGTTTGCCGACCACTGCCCTAACCGGTTTGGCCCAATGGATAGAGCATCAGTCCATGGACTTAAGGGTCCCAGGTTTGATTCTATTCAAGAGCACATACCTTGGTTGCAGGTTCCCTGACCCTGGTTGGGGTGTGTGCAGGAGACCACCAATTGATGTAGCTCTCTCACATCAATGCTTCTCTCTGTCTCTCCCTTTCCCTCCCACTCTCTCTAAAAATCAAAGGAAAAATATCCTTGGGTGAGGATTAACAACAACAACAACAACAAATATCTATATACTAGAGGCCTGGTGCACAAAATTCGTGCATGGAGAGGGGGTTCCCTCAGCCCAGCCTGCACCTTCTTCAATCGGGGACCCCTGGCTCCTAACCGCTCACCTGCCTGCCTGCCTGGTCACCCCTAACTGCCTCTGCCTGCCTGCCTAATTGCCCCTAGCCCCTCTGCCTGCCTGCCTGATCACCCCTAACTGCCTCTGCCTGCCTGCTTGATTGCCACTAACTGCCCTCCCCTGCAGGCCTGATCATGCCCCCAACTGCTCTCCCCTGCAGGCCTGATCTCGCCCCCAATTGCCCTCCTCTGCCTGCCAATTTCGTTCTGATTGGGCAGTTTCTATACCAGTCAGCGTCAAAAGCTTTGCCTCCTAGGCAGCCATTGGCTCCCACACTTCACCCAGATTTGGTTCTGATTGGTCGGTTCTGATAGTGCTCTGGGCCTATCAATGGGTACTGATCAGAAAGGTGGGGCTGATCAGCAGCCCCGGTGGAGGCCTGGAGAGAAATGGAGGCACGGCTGCTGGCCCAGCAGGGAGATAAAGAGAGAGACAAGTGATGATCAACAGCTGCCACACAGGCTATGGATCAGACCCTGCTTCTCTCTTCAGGCCTCTCTCTGGGCCTGATTCGCAGAACCCTCAGCAGTCAGTGCTGGATCACTATGCCTGCAGCCACAGCAGTCAGCGCTGGGTCACCAAGGCAACCCAGCACTGACTGCAGAACTGACTTCGGTTGGTCGAGCCTCCGGTTGTGGTGCATCCAGCGTTTTTATATATTAGAATATAAAAGGTTAAGTGTCCATCCTTCCCTCTGACCAGTAGCTAAAATGTGCACTGACCAGCAGGGGGAAGACGCTCAATGCAGGAGCTGCCATGATGCATACTGGCCATCTATATATATGGAAAGAGCCAGGAGCCATTGCAACCAAACGGACAACCAGACAACCGAACAGGCTGTGTGGGGTGACCAGGCTGGCAGGGGGATTAGTAAGGGACAAACAAATGACTGAACATAGGGTGCATGGGGAAACCAGGCTGCAGGGGTGTTAGTGAGGGACAACCAAATGACTGAACAAGCAGGCTACATGGGACAACCAGGCCGGCAGAGGGAGGCAGTAAGGGGCGACCATGCTGGTGGGGGCGCTGTTAGGGGCAGCAAGGCTGGCGGGGGGTGCAGTTGGGGGTGACCAGGTTGGCAAGGGGGTGCAGTTGTGGGCGACCAGGCCGGCAGCAGAGGCGGTTAGGAGTGATCAGGCTGGCAGGGGATCCAGTAGAGGTGATCAGGCAGGCAAGCAGGTGAGCAGTTAAGAGCCAGAGGTCCCAGATTGTGAGAGGGATGACTGACTGCCAGTTTAGGCCCGATCCTGAGGCAGTCGGACATTCTCCGAGGGGTCCCAGATCGGAGAGAGTGCAGGCTGGGGTGAGGGGACCCCCCCATGCATGAATTTCATGCGCTGGGCCTCTAGTCTATAATAATAAAAGTGTAAAAGCCTAATTAGACCCGATGTCCTTCCGGATGCCCTTCCTGATGAAGCCAGGGCTGTGAGGGAAGCCTGGGTCCTGGGTGCCTGCTAGCAGCCCGAGGGAAGCCCAGGTCCCAGGTGCCTACCAATGGCTGGAGGGCAGCCCAGGTACTGGGTGCTTGCTGGCAGCAGAAGGGAAGCCCATGTCCCAGGTTCCAGAGGGAAGCTGGTGCCAGCAGCCAGGGGAAGGAAGGCCTACTCTTGGACAAATTTTGTGCACTGGGCCTCTAGTTTAAAAATAAATGGTACCATAGACCTGGTGCTGACAAACCAACACTTGGTTTCCCCCAAGTGGGACACAGGACCCACCACCAACCCGGAGCAACACACCACCAAATCACAGCCAATGTTGTCAAGACCCCATGGTGCCAAATACAGCCCACAGCCCAGCCCAGCCCTGAAAAGGTCGCTGTGGTCACCGGGTAATGATGTCACATAGCAACACCTGGCTTCCTCTCCCTAGAGATTATCCTCCTTGGAGTTTCTTCAGCCCAGGAACATGGCTTGCTTTATAGCCAGGTGCAAACATTTTATAGTTCAACCAAATATTTTGAAATGTTTTCCCATACCTCATCTCATTTGATCCTCACCGAAGTCCTGGAGTAGGTAGATAGGAGAGTCAGTAGAATCCTATTTTCATTAGCAAGACAATGGAGATTTAGAAAATTTAGAAACTTGACCCCACTGAAAAGAAGTAAGAAATGGTGGAACTTGAAAATGACCTCAGATTTTCTCACTGTGCAGAATATAGTCAAACACTGCTATAGTTAAATATTTTACCCTTTTTTCCTCTCTGTGTGAACTACAATAATAATCTGCTTTGTGTTGATATTTACTGCTGTGCTGCTGACAATTACCTGAAAGAGAAGTTGGGGTGTTCACTGGGCTGGAAAAAGTTTAGCTAAATCAGAAAGCAGGTCTAATTAAGCAAGTTTGTTCTATATATATATATATATATATATATATATATATATATATATATATATATATATATAGCTAAGTTGACTCGTGCATGTGTGATACATATAAAGTTCTCACTGGCGCAAATCGCACACCCATGTGTTTCGATCTGTCATTGTTGATCGTGAATTTGGTTGACATTTCTATTATAGATAAAGGGTGAAGAGCAATATTAAAATATTTACTTTCAATGTGCACGAGTCCATGCACCAGGACAAATATATATATACTAGAGGCCCGGTGCACAAAAATTTGTGCACTCTGGGGGGGGGGAGAGGGGGGTCCCTCAGCCCGGCCTGTGCCCTCTCGCAGTCTGGGACTCCTTGAGAGATAACAATCTGCTGGCTTAGGCCTGCTCCCGGGTGGCAGAGGGCAGGCCCAATCCCTAGGTGCAGCCCCTGGTCGGGCTCAGAGCAGGGCCGATTGGGGAGTTGGGGCACCACCCCGTGTCATGCACAGAGCAGGGTGGATTGGGAGGTTGCAATGCCACCCTCAGTCATGCTCAGGGTAGGGCTGATTGGTGGGTTGGGGCACCGCCCCCTGTCACACTCAAGGCAGGGTCGATGGGGAGGTTGCGGTGCCCCCCCCTGTCACACACAGAGCAGGGCCCATCAGGGGGTTGGGGAGCTCCCCCCTGTCATGCACAGAGCAGGGCTGATAGGGGAGTTGGCACACAGCCCCCTGTCACACACAGAGCAGGGCGGATCAGGGGGTTGGGGCGCCGCCACTGTCAAACTTAGGGCAGGGCCGATGGGGAGGTTATGGCTCTACCCTGTCACACACAGAGCAGGGCCCGTGGGGGAGGGGGGGTTGGGGCGCCACCCTCTATCACCCACAGAGCAGGGCCGATCATGGGGTTGGGGCACCTTCTCCTGTCACAAACAGAGCAGGGCAGATAGGGAGTTTGTGGCCCCACCCCCTGTCACACACAGAGCCACAGGGCGATCAGGGGGTTTGGGCGCTGCCCCCATCACGCTGATTCTGGTGCTGGGAGACCTCGCGGCTCCGCTGATCCCAGTGCTGGGAGGCATATTACCCTTTTACTATGTAGAATAGAGGCCTGGTGCATGGGTGGGGCTGGCTGGTTTGCCCTGAAAGGTGTCCTGGATCAGGGTGGGGGTCCCCACTGGTGTGCCTGGCCAGCCTGGATGAGGGGATGATGGCTGTTTGCAGCTGGTCACACACCCTTCAGGGTGGGGGTCCCCACTGGGGTGCCTGGCCAGTCTGGGTGAGGGGCTGAGGGCTGTTTTCAGGCTGGGACTGAAGCTCCCAACTGCTCCATTTTTATATTTTTTTTTTTTTTTATTCTGGGCCAGCTTTAGCTCTGAGGCTCCAGCTCTTAGGCCTCTTCTCCTGAAAGCAGGTATCTGGTTTGTTTCAGTTCTCAAAACTCTGTATCAACTCCAGCTCTGAGATCCCAGCGGCTAAAAGCTGGTTTCTGGGGTTTTGTTTAGCATCTGTGTTTGTTACAATGTTTGAAACTGCAAGCTCAGAGGCTGTCAAGGCAGGCGGGGAACGTTGGAGTCCTCTGTCACTGAAGCAAGCAAGACTCATGTTAGTTTCAAGCTGCCTGGCTGCCGACCACCATCTTGGCTGACAGTTAATTTTCATATTGCTGTGATTAGCCAATGGGAAGGGTAGCGGTCTTATGCCAATTACCATGTTTCTCTTTTATTAGTGTAGAATATATTTATATATATATATATATATATATATATATATATATATATATATATATATATATATCCCTTGCCCTTGCCATAGGATCTAAGCTCTATGAGGACATAGATGTTTTGTTTTGCTCACTAATATATCTATTGCACCCATAATAGTGAATGACATATAGTACATGCTCAATAAATATTTGAATTAATAATTTTGAACATGTTTTTAAAGAAAAATAAAAAAATGTTTTATATAACTACATCAATTATAACATTCAATCAACATATATAATTAGGATTTTATGCTGATATATACATAATAAAATACTTTGATAAAAGAAGCTTAATACCAATATGGTTTTTGGTAGGTTGAATTCATCCATGCACTAAATATAGGTTATTATTGATTCTAGTTGATAAGCAATGAGAAGTCCTGACAACCCAATAAGGGCAATAACCCAAGAACCCAATAATGGCAATAAGAAACCAAACTTCATAGAGAATCTGAGGAAACAAAAAATTTTCACTTTTTTAAAAAGGTTGCTGTCAGAGATTATTTTTTTAAAAAAAATCTTGAGATAGGATTGAAAAATATGAGGAGAGGATATTGAAGTATGGCATTATTATTGCCATTTTTAAAATATCTATCAGGGGAGTGCCTAGGACTTTCAGGAAGAGACATCTTATAGAGCCTATAGATAAGCAAAATTAGGAAAAGCAACATTGAGAGTCGGGATTTGTTCTATGGTAACATTATAAATGAATAAATGACTTGTGCTGCTATAATTGTGGTGCAAAATAATGTCTCAGACAAAAAATCCACCTATGTGAACCTATTTGTTTCTGATTACACATCTTCCTGGTGCAGAAGCACCAGGGCGGAGCAAGCAGCAATGGCGTCTCTGCGACTCCTCGCCTCTCCGCGCCTCCGCGTCCTCGAGTGCCGGAGAGCAGTTCCGTGAGAGAGCCACCCTTGCTTTCCGACCTGCTGCAAGGCCATCCTGACTCTCCCCATAGGGGTCTGGGACCTCAGAATCCCGCCCCAAACAAGCTCAGTGGATTAGAGAGTTTGTAACCCCTTCTGATTGAAAAAAAAAAACAAAACGCTTCTTGAGTGTGTCCCTTATGGATGTTAGGAGTTGAAATCAGCAGTTTGTTGGGTTATGCTGTAAAAGTGCCAGTGGTTCCTTTTGTGCCTCTGGCACAGCTTGGGCGGGGATGTAAATTGAGTAGGACGGGGTCTCAGGGAATCACCAGGGTGGAGCAAACAGCAATGGTGTCTCTGCGACTCCTCGCCTCTCCGCGACTCCATGTCCCCAAGTGCCAGCGAGCATCTCCGCGAAAGAGCCACCCTTGCTTTCTGACCTGCTGCAAGGCCATTCTGCCTCTCCCCATAGGGGTCTGGGACCTCAGAATCTTGCCCCAAACAAGCTCAGTGGATTTGAGAGTTTGTAACCCCTTCTAATTGAAAAAAAAACATGCATCCAGTTGCAGCCTGCCTGGCGCACGACTCCGTACCTCTGTTCTTGGCGCCTCCGCATATCCTACTCAGTCTCAATGCACTTCTTTCTTTCCTTCCGGTTTTAGAACTTCCACTGGGCCAGCTTTCCCATGGTTCTGAATGATAGCTGTTTGTCTTATGGTTGGTAGCTTCAATGTTGTTGTGGGAGGCAGCACGCACAGGTCTATACCTTACGCCGCCATCTTGGTTCTCCTGTGTTGCATTATTAATTCAAAATCTTTTCTAATTTCCCTTGAGACTCCCTTTTTTACATATGGGTATTTAATGTTTTTTAATTTGTAAGGGTTTTTTTCTGTATCTTTTGTTATTGATTTCAAATTTAATTCCATTTAAGGTTTAAGACCATACTTTGACATAAGTTCTTTTAAGTGTGTTAAGGTTTGTGGGAACCACGCCAGGGTCCCTGGATAGTCAAGGCCAATGGGAGCACGGAGGCCTTGTTGTCAATACACCAGAATGGCCAAGGCCACTCTGAGCTTGAGCCAAATCGTGGTGCCCAAGGCAAAGACACCATGAGTGGGTGCAAGGACACACAGTACACTGTGCCCTTCTGTAACCCAAATGATTGATGTCACTGTTGGCAGCTAGCCTTCTTTGTCTCTGGAGTAACATACAGGTTACTGACCAGGAGTGTGCTAGAGCGAGCAGGCAGCTGAGCTGAGCAGAGGCTACAGAGCTCAGAGGAGAAAGGCAGTAGGCACAGGGAATGTAGCTCCTTGTGTGCAGGAGAGGCTAGAGAGCTGACGGAGCTGAGAGCTGGTACTGCCATGATGTAAGGCTAAGAGCTCATAGAGAGCTCAGGTGTAGCTACCATGTTAACCAGCCAGTGTGCTGAGCAGGGGAGACAGGAGAAGCTGCTGAGCCATAGAGGCAAGAAAAGCTGCTGAGGTTGTAACTCTAAGGTTGTGCCACGACTATGTAAGGCGGTGAGTTTAGACTTGCAGTGGTTCTCAACCTTCTGGCCCTTTAAATACAGTTCCTCATGTTGTGACCCAACCATAAAATTATTTTCGTTGCTACTTCATAACTGTAATGTTGCTACTGTTATGAATCGTAAGGTAAATATCTGATATGCAGGATGGTCTTAGGCGACCCCTGTGAAAGGGTCATTCGACTGCCAAAGGGGTCTCGACCCACAGTTTGAGAACCGCTGGTTTAGAGGCAGCGTGCAGGTGCTCAATAATAGCTGTGGGTACAGAGACTGATGCTGCTTTGTGGGAAAGATGTACATGTTAACCAGCCGGTGTCTGGCTGCCTGCCTGTATGGACTTTGCTATGAAGAATTGTCTTGTCAGATGGCTATATGGCCACCGGCATCTGTAATAAAGATTCATTCTTTTTTTTTTGCTTTCTTAAAATATTTTTATCGACTTTTTCTACAGAGAGGAAGAGAAAGGGACAGAGAGTTAGACACATCGATGAGAGAGAAACATCAATCAGCTGCCTCCTGCACACCTCCCACCAGGTATGTGCCCGCAACCAAGGCACATGCCCCTGATCAGAATCGAACCTGGGACCTTTCAGTCCTCAGGCCAACACTCCATCCACTGAGCCAAACCGGTCAAGGCTAAAGATTCATTCTTATACACCCACAACTTCTCATGGCTCCTCCGTCTAAGACTCGGCGTCCTAGGAGATCCAGTCCCAGGCAGAGGGGCTTGGACCTGACACCTGTAACTAATAAGCAGAGGATAAAGGAAGAACTTCAACTTTAAGTTCCCAACAGTTAGTACAGTGCACAGGGTTCGAGAAGGAACCAGCTCTGGTGTAGCTGGGAAGAATGTAGAAGAATATATGAACTTAAGGCAACTCCGAGCAGCAGTGCTGAACAATGCTCCTGCTGTCTCTGACAAGGTTTATTTTACATCTTCAGGATATTACTTATTATGGTTAACGTTACATCTACACTGGAAAATAACATGCATTTCCATGCATCAAGCTAGTACTAGAGCTTCTCTTAGTGCTCTCTCTGTGCCAATGTCTACTTCTGTTTTTTATTTTGTTTGTTTTTGCTGCCTTGAGTCCAAGCTTAAAGATATTGAAGGGGAGGGGTGGGGGGAAGGTATATTTACTAATGACTTGGTGGTACTTTAATTCCCTTCTACTGAAATTTCCCTGTTATTATTTACTTTTCAGAGTTTTCAAATGGCTGCTTCATGCATTCTTTACAAATTTTATACCTGCAGTCATTAGGAGAAAATGGGTAAAATATGCTTACTTCATCTTACCTACTAAGAGAGTTATTGAGCTAAATTTTAATGATCAGTTTCATCAATCATGCATGCCTTATTTTAGGAAAATTCTTTTTTGTAAAAAAGAATCTTTTATGTATTCAATTAAATATTTATTGAGCACCTTCTACTGCCACTGCTTTAGGCATTGAGGATGTACCAGTGAACAGACCCGAAAGATCCTTGCCCACACTGTGTTTACATTCTAACGGGAGGAGACAGACAATATACAGGCAAAACTATGTAACATGTCAGATGATGGTAAGTGAAATAAAGGAAATAATGAGGAGTCTGGTCATTTGAAGTGCAGTGGGATGAGGCATTGCAATTTTAAAAAGGATTATGAGGAAAGTATCAGCAAAAAGGGGATATTTGAATGAAGAAAGAGATTAATATTTGTGCATATTGTGATCACCATCTTTGAAAACTGAATTTGAAACAGATAAAGTTGAGGAGATTTATATATATATATTAGAGGCCCGATGCATGAAATTTGTGCGAGAGTAAGCCTTTCTTCCCTCAGGCTGCCAGCATCGAGGACAAGGGCTTCCCTCACAGAGGGAGGCTCCACCCACCCGCTGCAGCCCGCTGGTCATTGGTGGCCTGGGCCTCCCTCTGCAGGGTGATCATGGGGCAATGGCTGGGCCCCCGACCAATTGCATCACACCCCCCTTGGCTGGCCTGGCACCAGTGGGTGTCATAGCATGGTCCCAGATGGTTGTCCAGATGGTTGTTCTGCTGTTCGGCCGTTTGGTCGATTTTCATATTATGCTTTTATTATATAGGATATTTATATCCAACTAAAAAATTTAGTTACCTCAATCATGGATGCGTTAGTTTTTTTATAGTTAAATTATTTCTGAATTGTCCTGGTCAGGTAGCTCAGTTGGTTAGAGCATCATTCCAATATGCCAAGGTTTTGGGTTCGGTCCCTGGTCAGGGCACATACAAGAAAAACAACAACATAATCATAAATCAATGCCTCTCTCTCTCACTCTCCCTTCCCCTTTCTCTCTCTAAAGAACATAAGAACTTCTGAATAAATATATAAAATGTAAAGACTTTATTAAATGGAATTAAATTATTAGTTATATGCCAAACAAACCAATTTTAAGCTTAAATCAGACAAAAGTAATCTTGATAGTGTGGAAAACTAAGTTGAGTTGCCACAAATGATTTTATGCAACATAGGCTGGTCTCTGCTGGATTAGTAAACTTTTATGTTTTAACATGGACAAAGCAATTTTTTTTAATCTAACTAAATTCAGTAGTTTTCATTGAAGTTTGGAGATTGGTTTGTCTGTATAAATTAACAGGGGGGAAATTAGTGAATTAAATTATAGTAATTTAAAAATAGCTTCTTTGCTTTTCAAATGCTAAAGCACACCTTCAATGTCAATACTGAATGTGAGCTCCAAACCGAGTTTAATTGCTTGAATATCTTACCTCATGCTCTGTCACGAGTAGTGAAAGCAATATGGACAAACTAGGGCAAAGTCAGCTGCCACTAACTTAGGAAAAATGCCATGTCCAGATGTTGTCCTCTCAGTGGTCATGAATTCTAATTGACTCGCTGGGGAATCTCAGTTTGAGCAGCTCAGGGCCCAATCAGCTTTGGAGTTGTGAGTGAGGAGCTGATGACAGAGGTTGACTCCGTGTTTGTGTATGTGGAAGTCTTGAGAGTAAGAGGTTATACAAAGGTCAAAAGTCATTACTCCTAAGAGCCAGAGGAAATTACACCTTGGTTATCAGCTTTTACCTTTAGTACAATTAAATGTATATTTTGAAATATGAAAGCACCTGAAACTTATGAACTAATAAGCAATAAATCTTTCAAAAACAAAATAGAGAAGGCTAATATAAATACATATACATATTTCAAAATAGACATAATATTGTAAGCATATTTAAGTATATTGTCTAAGAATAGTGACATCTTTTCTGGCGGCTCACATAATATTTACCATTTTCAGTGTTGTGCCAAATAAATGGGTTGCTTTTGGATATTCTAATGTTCTCTTTTTGTTTTTGAATACAGGTTGAAATATATATATATAACCTGTATATATATATATATATATATATATATATATATATATATATATATATATTTTCTTTCTTGTTGTTATTGTTGTTAAAAAGTTAGTCTACCTTCAAATCCTTTACCTTACTCTAAATAAATTCTCAGCTAAAGGGAAACATATTCTTAAATTTCTGTACAAAAATGACAAACTCTACACCTAGGGATTTCTCTTTTCTACATAAACCACAAATTTTCAGATGGACTTGGCTTAAATATGAAATAGTCACCTGTCCCAGAGAAAGTGTTCAATAAATAGGTTGGCATTATTACTGAAATTAAATAATAGTATTTAAGATTTTCAAATTTATTGAGTGTACATATAGAAATTAATAATTTCATATTCAATGGGATTTGTACATCTAAACTTGTACAAATGCTGACTTCTTAATATATATATTTTACATTTAAAAATAACTCAATAGTTTTATAACAGAAAAAGAAAACAGATGAATACCTGGACTTCTGTCAAATAGCACCTTGTATTTTCCCTCAGTAATTAAAGTGAGCCATTCTTAAAACATCATTTAAATTTTCATAAGGTTTTATCTGGATAATCTGGTGTTATCCTGGAGAAATAGTCTAATGTGAAATGAAGATATGAAGAAAGGAAAACAAATCCATAGAAAGGTATGAAGTTATAAAAGTTATAGAGAATCTACCCAAGGAAAAAAGGCTCATAATCAGAGGATAAGACAGTAGTTTGCTTTCAAAAGATTCATCTAAATTAAAATGAATGCTAAGAAGCTGCTGATAAAAATTGATTTTTTTTTTGCTATGAACTCTCTTAGGTAATTTTCAGCCTGTGATTACACACACACACACACACACACACACACACACACAATGCTTGATACTGTAAGAATTTAAATAAAAGAAAGTTATTTACAGCTAGTTGTAAGCTGTTTGCATGATTATAATTAGGTTCTTTTGGAAATAGTTATATGGTTAATTTCTATATTTACACCCAATAAAAGAAAAATCTTTAGTTAAATAATATTATTTAATTTCAGTAATGATACCAACCTATTTGTGTAACACTGTCTCTAGGATAGATGAATATTTCATATTCAATTAAAATATTCACAATAGAATATCAGTTATATGAAATGAAATGTAACCATTTATTATTCAAATATATTTATTTATATAAGACAAACTGGTAAGCTTTTTTCTCAGATGTTTATCATAAGACAATTGTCAAAGACAATTCATTCTTCAATCACATATTTTATAAGTTGGAACCTTCTTAATTAACATTGAGGATGTATCTATTAGCAATGTATTAACAATGTTTATTAAGAAACACTTAAGTAACAGAATAGAATACAGTAAATAAGCCACTGGAATAAATAACGAAGTTTATGTACAGTATTCTTTAGTTACCTTTCACCCAGTCCAGTAGCTTTTCAGTAGTATTTAAAGTGTTTCTTAATAAACATTGTTACAACTGGTTTATTAACTATACTTACAAGTAGTAAAGATATCAAGTCAAAATGAAAAGAAAAATTTAATATTTCAATTTTCAAATTTTTGTATGAATAAACAAGAGTAAATAAATATTGGTAATACCAAATACTTTAGAAAATATTAACAATAATGTAAAATGTAATATTTGGCATAGTACCTCACCTTATGGGGAATTGAAACATAATTGTTATATTGAAAAGTATATGTACATAATGTTGAGTTTTTAAGGAGTTATACATTGAGAAAATGTTGAACTATTTATTACAGTTTTCAACATTAGTAATTCCCACTTCCAGTGAGTAATTCCCACTCAGTGTTTTCTCTTTTTTTTTTTGAAATTTTCCTTCACAGTCTATAACTTTCTTTTACATAACGTTGCTTGATATTTTCAAACTACAGAATGAAATTCACTAAGAAGTCACAGGAACTTTTTTTAACTTCATAACTACAGAAATGAAAATATTAAAGTGCTTTGCATGTATTCTAGGAATAAGTTTCATCAAAAGACTTGCTTCAATTATGCATACTGGGTTGCAATGGAAACTGTATTTCTTACCATAAGTTTTAATAAAATCCTACTGAAAAGCTACTGAACTGGGTGAAAGATAACTAAAGAATACTGTATATAAACTTCATTATTTATTCCAGTGGCTTATTTACTGTATTTTATCTGTATTTTGGAATATACACAATGAATATAACCAAAAGGCCCACTCTCAGTGTTGCAATCAAGACTTCACTGATTGTTGATGAATTGCCCATAAGGATGAATGAGAGACGAAGTCTTGGACTTAATCATTTTACTGTCAGAGACCTATGTATCAATCAGTGGTGAAAAACATCCCTGAGAGAAGAAGCTGGCTATTACTTAATTAGTATTGGAATATTACAGGATGAATTTTCATTTCATAACCATATTTCAAGTGAATTATGAAACTAAACAGAAGTCAAAGATGTAATACAGGCTGTAGATACTGCAAAATTAAGATGGGCTTGGTCATATATAACAGACTTAACTGAACTAGGTTCCTGTGAATTTGCAAAAAGTCCCTGAGCACAGAGAGACTCAGAGCATGATTTTCTAGTAAAATCTTATACTTAAATATGCTATAATATTTGATATTACACTAAAAAAAGTGACGTTAAGCTCAGATTACTTTGTGATATGAAAATAAGCTGGTAGTTATAAGCTGACAGACACAATTATACCACCTTCATATACTGGGGTATTAGTGGCAGAATTGCTTAGAGAGGGGATGTAAACTGGCACTGGAAAAGACACTGGGCTCCTGCCCAGTCCCACTGAACCCTTAGACTACACCACTTTTCATAATACACCCATGAGTACATGCATACATACTTCGATGGTTGTATCTATAAGTTGATATTTTATTTTATTCCTCTTTTTATTCCTCATTTTTTGTTTTTCAATTTTAACATTATGTTGGGAGATAGAATATTTTAGCTGGGTTTGGAAGGACTTGAGGGATCATTACCAAGTATCAGAGTTGACTCTATGGTGGACATGGTAAAATGTCATGCAGACCCCCTTCGATAAGCATTCTTAGGGTGGTGCACTTCCAGTGACTTATTAAGGAGAGAGCATAAAGACCCCACCATATTAGCACAACTTAGGACAACTCTAAAGAGCTATTCTAGTTCCAGAACTCCTTGTAGGGTTGGTCAAGTCTGTCATTGGCTGTCACCACACTCAACTTGTACTCTGACACTTTTGCTTCTTCACTCTCATTCCCACAGGTTTATACAGTAACCCTAAATAAACTGTACATTAAATGTTACCATAATTTTTGTTTTCTAGGGAATTCAACCTGCAATGATACAAATTCTATGTCCAATGGTCTTTGAAATGTATGAGTATATCCCTTTTCCCAATATGGTTACTTGCTTTTTAAAATAGGTTTGGGAAAATAACTACTGTATATAGGGTAATTCTTGGGGACAAAGTCTCTGTTTCATTCAGTGAGTCTTGGTCTGAAAAATGCTCTGATCTGAATATTAGGAAAAGACTATGAATTTTTAATGGGAAGGCTTCCCTTAGCCTTCTGACCTATATATGAATTCCTATGTTTGTACAAATTGAACAAACATTTATTTGGCAACCTGGGTTTCTTTAGTCCTATTAATCATCCCATAGCAATCAGGTCAGGCTCCATGACTGTCACTGCAACCTTATCTCTCATTCAGATCCTTGCACACACCTGACTTTTCCAACTAAGTACACCACTTGTCTCTAGAATTCTGAGTACCCTTCAAGCCACTTGAGCCTAGTTTTATAAAAGCATCTCATATGGTTAGTTTTGCCCTACGAAGGATCACAGCAACTGAGTTTCTTGGTGATTCTGGTGCCCATCTCACCAGAGCACTCTTTATTATTTTGGTTAATAGTGTCCTCTGTGCCAACCAGGAAAAATAATCATCTGGTTGCAAAAAATGAGTGTTTCTCTATCCTGCCAGGAAGTTCTGCTGGCTTTCACACTTAGCCTTTAATTGGTTATTAATCACTCTCAATCTTTAATGTCTTTATTCAATGCATTGATTACCCCAAAAAATAATTCTCTAAGGTCATTGTTCTTATAATTACTCTTCTTTCCAGCACTTCTTAAACACCTGAGGCAACAATAAACAATCCTTTCCTTTCCACTGGTATCAATCCCCAGTTCATTACTGGTAAAACTTAATTATTTTAATTTTAGTCGTGTACAATGTTACGTGCCAGATAATCTCAGTGCTCCACCTGAGTGAAGATGTCTTCATAATAGCAGGGACGTGGGTGATTTATCACCAAAATCCTCTATTAGTGTTTGCTTCTTGGTACTATTTTTAGGGCCAATTGTTGCCTGTCAGGTTCCCAAGGAAACATTCTCTGAGACTCTAAGATTGGTATGCAGGTGGCTTCTCAGGGAGTTCCTCTGGGAACAACATCTGTGAAGGACTAGATATTAAAAATCTAGTTTTCTGCCCTCGCCGGTGACTGAGTTGGTTGAACATCATCCTGCACACTGAAAAGTCCCAGGTTTGATTTTGGTCAGGGCACACGCCCAGGTTGTGGGTTTGGTTCCTGTTTGGAGTGCTTGTGGGAGACAACAGATCAAAGTTTCTCTCTAACATTGATATGTCTCCCTCACCTTCCCGCTCTCTCTGAAATTAATAAAAATATATTTTTGCTTTCCTTTGATTTTTTTTGACCCACTTATTTTTGGCATTTTCCTTCTCAAGAGCTACAAAGGGGTTTTTCTTGTTCTTTTTTAAAGACAGACTGAATAATAGAAATATTTCATACAATTTTTATAGAGAATTTAATACTTATGTCAGAGTAACAGAGTTCTAGAGTCTTTCTCAGTTAGTGGTTATTTCATCTTTGCTCTATTGGTATATAAATCTACAGAGTCAAATCAATCTTGTTGGGTGTCGGGGCTGTTTGATCATGTTGGGTTAAGACTCAAGCCCCATGGTTTCTGATGGTGGTGCTAGGGGCTGGTGAGGAATAAAAAAGACATTGCATTTGACCGGGGTCCAGAAGTCAGAGGACAAAGCAGTACTGGGAAATCTTCAGTGGGGCCCGAGACACTGGGCAATCCTGGGAAATGAAGTTACCCTCTAGCTATGGCATCTAAATTTCTTTTTCTGACCTTTCCACTTTCTTGTAATATATCTTGGACACTTTTTCTTCCAGATTTATCTGCTTCCCATTTTTTTCTTTGCTCCCAGGAGGCCTCACCGTTTATCTCTATGCAGGTATAAAGGCAAGCTCAGTCATCTGCACTCGGTAGCTATTTTCCCTCCAAGCCCTAACCCCTAACCACTCTGTTTCTTTGTTTGCCTTTCACTTTCTTCTTTTAATTTTCATGACTTTATTTCAGACAATTCTCTCTGGCTCTGTTCTGGCTTTCTCTTAAAATGCAGGTGCTGGCCTGGCCCTTCAGTGACACATCTTCAGGAGATGTCCTACCTGCTGGCCCTGTCTAGGCCTTTTGAACACTGTCTCCGATGGGCTCAGAAGTCCTTGGTGCTTTTTATTAGAGCGACGGGATCAGCTGTCTCAGTTCCGGAATAAGTGAATACGCATATGATGTTATATTCCACAGATATGTGCATTTTAATAGTGGAGGACAAACTATTTTCAAATTCTATTAAGCAGTTATCAAAGATGAAATGAAGGCATATGCTTTGAGGATCAGAAAAACATAGTGATGCTACTGATTTGGAATGATAGGTGTAGTGTTAACATTTAGTTAATCATAGCATCTGTGCTAATGTCGTTCAGCATTAGTATTTGTAGTTATAGGAATGATAATGCCAATGTTTGATGCCATAACAATAGTTATAATAGTTTTGTATTAATTTATTACAAACATGAATTACCAAAAATAATCACTTTAAAGCATCTGCCATGAAAGCCTATGAGAGTGCTGTGGAAAGTAAACAGAAAGATAGTCAAAGCAGTGTTTTAACACTTCGTTCTTTCTATTCCTTTAAAGAATGCTGCTCAGATTCATACTAATGAGGCAAATAGGACCAGCTGACACGTCACTGTGGACTTAAAGCTACCCAGTGAACATGGCGAACTTGCGCCAGGGAGAGGATGCTACAAGCAGAAGAGACAATAGGCATACACGTTAGGAAACAAAAGGGGCACTTCAGCAGCACATACAGCTCTGCATGTTAGGCTGGCTTGTGCAATCCCCCATGACAACATCTAAAAGACCCGTGAAAATGAAATGGCTCAAGGGTATTATGTTGAAACTACAATAGGCTGCCTCTGCCTTTTGCCTTAGCAGAGCAGGCCACTTTTGGCAGCGTATAGGAACAATAAATCGAATGCATGCACGTTTGTGTGTGTATTTGTGTGTGCAGGCGAGATAGAGTGAAATAAATCTATTGAAATGTACATAGAGCACTTTTAATATTTTATTTTCAACAATCATCTCTTTTATTTGTAAGACTATATTGTTGGTGGACCATTCTCATATTTTATTAAAAATAATTTTAAACTTTAAAAAATTGGTTATAGTTTTGATAAATTAGTTCAATATGTGGCTTTCAAATTGAGTTCCACCTAGCTGTACTGTTCCTAAAACTGAGTCCTGGCTAGTCATAGAGGTCCTAAGATGTTCTTCAGGGAATGACTGTCCTGTCACAAATAAGTAACTGATTTTTGCAGGAACCTATAAAATAAGTTCTAGAAGCATCCTCACTGAGGACACAAATGCTGAGAGGCCCGCGGCTAACTGCAAGTAGAACCAGAATTCAAAGCTCATTTTTTGGTCCTTCAACTATCGCATTGTCTTTTCTGTGCAATTTTTGCTCCTGGAATGACAATAATAACTAAAGTCTATAGTAATTTCTAGCTTACAAAGCTAATTCATTACGTTATCCTATGCACTTAAAAAACATTCTGCCACCTTGCAACCATTTTTATACTTTGTCATATTTTTTTTTAAATATAAGGAACTTGTGTTTCATATAAACCAACTGACATGCTGATGATAAACAAAAGCAAGAGCTGAGCCAGGTTTTCTTACTCTGAAAGCCGTGTTCCTCCACCATGTCAAACAGCTGATCTTGATGTGAAGGTTAATTATTAGAAAAGTAGTGAAATAATTCTAAAACGTGTGCTTTAAAAAATAAATTGCATGTGAAAACAAATGCTTAAAATCTGGAAGTGATTAAACTTTAATTCTGAAGCCCTTAAGCGCATATAGAAACAAGGCAGGCTAATTGAATTTTGCGTGGCAATATATAAAATCACTTTGCATCCATCTGAACAGCTGAAGAGACTAATGTTCTTATATTTGTCTTAGTTAGATTTAATTTTATTGCATAAGTCACACTGTGTCATTTATTTTTTTATATTAAAAATTTTGCCTTACATCTTATTATATTTCTGTCTCCAGGATATATTGTTAGGTTTTATCATTCAAAGTACCGCCTTTTTGGTTATTTGCAAGTGTCTCAACTTTTTTAAAAAAGTAAAGTGTGGTTGACATACAATATTATATTAGTTTCAGGAGTACAACATGGTCATTTTTACATTCATATACTTTGCAATGTGATCACCATAAGTACAGTAAACCATCTCAACATGGAATGATATTACAGTAATATTGGCTATATTTCCTGTGCTATACATTATATCCCCATGACTTACTTGTTTTACAACTGGAAGTTTGTGCCACTTATTACCCTTTACCTTTTTACCAATTCCTCCACCTCCCTCTCCTTTGGTGACCATTCATTTGTTCTCTGTTATTTAGGAATCTACTTCTGTTTCATTTTGCTTGTTTTGCTTTTTATAGATTGCACATATAAGTGAGAGAATATAGTATTTGTTTTTCTTGTCTGACATTTCATTTGTTTTTCTTGTCTGACATTTCATTTAGCATAATACTCTTGAGGTCCCTCCAACTTGCCACAAGTGGTAAAATTTATTTAGTTTTTATTGCTGAGTATCATTCCATTGTATATATGAACCACATCTTTATGCATTCATCTATCAAAGGACATGTAGGTGGCTTTCATATCTTGGCTATTGTAAATATGCTGGAATAAACATAGGGGTGCATATATCATCTTGAATTGGTGTTTTTGTTTTCTTCAGATAAGTAACCAGAAGTGGAATTTCCAAATCTTATGGTAGTTGCATTTTTAATTTTTTGGAGGAGTGTTTACACTGCTTTCCACAGTGGCTGCACCAATTTACAATTCCACCAATAAAGCATGAGGCTTCCCTTTTCTCCGAATCTTCATTAACGCTTTCTTTTGGTTGACTTTAATAATAACCATTCTGACAGGTGTGAGGTGATACTTCATTGTGGTTTTGATTTGCATTTCCCTAATGATTAGTGACTTTGAGCATCTTTTCATGTATCAGTTGGTCATCTATATGTCTTTGGAAAAATGTCTATTGATGCCTCCTACCCATTTTTGGTAATCCTCGCCCAAGGATATTTTCCCATTGAGTTTTAGAATGAGTTGAAGAGAAGGAGAGAGACACAGAGAGAGAAACATCAATGTGAGGAGACACATCAATTGGTTGCCTCCCACACACACCCCACATGTTGGGGATCAAGCCTGCAATCAAGGTTTGTGCCCCTGACTGTAATCACACCTGGGACCCTGTAGTCCACAGGTCGACACTCTATCCACTGAGCCAAACCAGCTAGGGCCACTTACCCATTTTTAAGTCAGATTGTTTGTTTCTTATCATGCTGAGTTATGTGAGTTTTTAAAAATATACTTTAGATATTAACACTTTACTGAACATATCATTTGTGAATTATCTTTTCCCATTCAGTAGGTGGTTGTCTTTTCATTTTGTTGATGGTTTCTTTCTCTGTACAAAAGCTTTTTAGTTTGATGTATTCCCATTTGTTTATTTTGCCTTTGTTGCCTTTGTCGGGAGTAACATGTCCAATAAATACTGCCAAGCACAATGTCAGAGTTTTCTGCCATATTTTCTTCTAGGAGTTTTATAGTTTCAGGTCTTACATTTAAATCTTTAATCCATTGTTTTTATCTTTTTACATGGTATAAGAAAGTGTTCAGTTTTCTTTTTTTCTTTTTCTGCATGTCTCTGAACAGTTTCCCAACACCATTTATTTAAAAGACTTTCATTTTCTCATTGTGTATTTTTGCCTCATTTTCATGGATTAATTGATTGTATAAGTGTAGTTTCATTTCTTGGCTTTCTATTCTGTTCCATTCATTGATCTATGTGTCTGTTTTAGTGCCAGTATCATACTGCTTTGATTTCTATAGCTTTGTAGTGTGGTTTAAAATCAGGTAACATGATACTTCCAACTTTGTTTTTCTCTTTTAGGATTGCTTTGGCTTTTAGGGGTCTTTAATGGTCCCACATAAATTTTAGGATTATTTGTTCTAGTTTTGAGAAAATTTCCATTGCTATTTTGGTAGGGATTACATTAAAGCTATAGACTTCTTTGGGTAGTATGAACATTTTAATAATGGTATATGCTTCCATTTATTTGTATCTTCTTTAATTTATTTCTTCAATGTCTTATAGTTTTCAGAATACAGGTCTTTTACCTTCTTGGTTAAATCTATTTCTAGGTGTTTATTAATATACAGAAATCTGTTGTGTCCCTACACACTAATAACAAATTATCAGAAAGATAAATTAAGAAAATAATTCCATTTAAAATTGAATCAAAAAGAACAAACATTGCCTTTTCAAATACATGTAGATCTCTCTGTTTCTTTCTCTGTCTCATTCCAATACAAGTGAAAAAAAGGCAATGTTATGGTGCAAAACAAGCAGCACTTTTCCAAATACTTTAAAACAAAATTGTTCTCTCAATAACAGAACAGTGTCATTTCATAAAACCTAGGTTTTCAATAGAAGAACAGCAGAAAATTAATTTATTTTGATTAACTTCCAACAATAAGCGTTAAACATCAAAGGAAGGAATAATTGTAATTATTTGCCTGATGCTTCCTAATGATAGATAGAATGTAAAATAAAAGATCACTTAGCAGTGGTTCTCAACCTTCCGGCCCTTTAAATGCAGTTCCTCATGTTGTGACCCAACCATAAAATTATTTTCGTTGCTACTTCATAACTGTAATGTTGCTACTGTTATGAATCGTAATGTAAATATCTGATATGCTTGATGGTCTTAGGCAACCCCTGTGAAAGGGTTGTTCAACCGCCAAAGGGGTCGCAACCCACAGGTTGAGAACCGCTGACTTAGAGAGTTCTGAAGTTACCTAATCATAGCTCAGCTCTGAGTCCTATTTTTGGCCAGAACTTCTATTAACATCTTCTGAAACAAAAGCCCAAAAAGGAGTTGTCTGGTTCTATATTAGCTTTACTGATTAACCAGTTGTCTGGTTCTATATTAGCTTTACTGATATATATATATATATATATAATATTATATTATATATATAATATATATTATATATATTTATATATATTATATATACATTATATATATATTATATATATTATATTATATATATTATATATACACATATATATGTATATATATATGTATATATGAAATGTTATAAAGTATAATTGGATTAATTTTGTTCATTCTGTAGACTCTAATAATTCTCAAATTTTAAGCATGTTTTTGGCCAAAAAAATGATATAAATTAAATTTTCTGCATACATAAAATATCTTTACTATATCTATACTAAGCATGTTTAAATAATTAATAATTAGCTGGGAGATTTTTACATTGAGGAAGGGGTAACATTTCTCCTCTTGTTATATCCAGTCTCTCAGAGAAAAAGGCACTCGCCCAACTCTATTACTAACGCCTTTGTTTTGGACCTCCTGATTGCCTCAGACACCTTGCATTCTCTCTCTGTCCAACACCATCAGTGCTGAGCCAGAAGTAAAGGAGGTTTCGAGCTTTCTCTTATTCAATTGAAAATGTTTCTATGTCCACACACTCAGAATGCCTTAATGCACTGTGTTACCCCTCAAGTCAGTATCATCTCTTAATTTCCACACTACTTCAAACCCACTGTGTCTTTTCCACTCACAGGCTTCTAATTATTTGAATACATTCCTTTGTCCTGTTGTTACAAAGTTTAAGGAATCCTTTAGAACTTTGAGTTTCTATCACTGTCACATAATATGCTAGGTACTCAAAGTCAAATGTTGTATAACACAGATTCTACCACTTAAGGAGCCATTTAGCTGGGAAAAAACATGTAAATAAGTCAGTACAATACAGTGCCACAAGCAGTTTATACTCAGCATGAGGAAGACTGAAAGAACAGTGTTGGCCACTGCCTGACAGAAGGAAAGGTTGGAGGTAGCCAGGAAACACTCTACTGACAAAGGAGCTGGTATCAGCGAATCTTAAGTAGTGCACTGCTATTTGCCAAGATTTGAGAGTGGAGATCAAGACAATCGAGGTAGAGTGAGCATTAGAATTAAAGGCATAGGGGGAAGAAAGAACAGTCTGTTGGATAGGAGTCTTCAATGTCATACTAATGGATGTGTACTTTTTCCTGTAGGTATATAATATAGGTTTTAATTGGAAATAAAGTAAATGATTTGATTTTAAAAAGATGACAAAGCTACACAGAAGACAAATTAGGGGCAGGTAAATGAAGAGTAAAGGATACCAATTAAGATAGAATGTCAGAGTAAAGTGAATATTATGAGGGCGTGAACTGAAGTTATAATACTAGGAAAGGAAAGGCAATAATATACATTGCTAAGGTGATGACATGACTGGTTTTCAAAGAGTTTGTGGGATGATAGTCATGTTCATGGGAATGACCAAAAGAAAATCAAATATCTGTCTTCTCTGTGCTTGCTTTGGGAAGATGTATACTATTGGGGCCGGGGTGGGGGTGGGGATCACACAATGGAGAAACTGTAAATGTATTGTCAATAATGTCAACCAGACCCACATTAAAGTACACAATATTGAATTGATTTTCTATTCAGCTCTCTGTCTCTTGTTCTTCAAAAAAGCATACTGGAGTTTTTCAGGAAACTCCTCCAACTTCTGACCGATCTCTGTTCCTCAGGGTCATTTAGAACAATCAAGGCAGCCAAGACCACATTGCTGAGTTAGGGAAGTGGCTTTTAGTGCCACTTGGGGGAAAAATGAGAATGAATTATAAACTGGAAACACATTTTTCAAAAGGAGTCTATTCCATAACACTCTACATCTGAAAAAAATCCAATTGCAATATTTGAAGCAAGTTTAACTTTAGAAAATTATCACAATATTGTACTTACAAGAAACAGTTAATTAGAGAAGGTATCATTTATCATATCACACTCATTATCTACAAAAAAATAATTGAAGTAACTAGGGAAGACAAAAAAACCCTCAACTAATTGCTCTCATAAAAAATAAATGCATGCATCCTCCTATGATCATAGATATAAGTCCACTTTAAGCCTTGACTCATGAGTCAGAACATTATAACTGTTTCACTGATCCAAAGCATCTCAACATCTTATGAAAATAATTTTTTAAAGTAGGATAATTGTCCCTGATGTTTAAAATGATGAAGATACCATCCTGGGTGGTGTGGCTCAGTTGGTTGGGTGTTGTCTCATGAACCAAAAGGTTGCTGGTTCAATTCCAGTCAGGGCACATGTCAGAGTTGCAGGTTCTCTTCTCCCTTCCTCTCTCTCTAAAATCAATAAACTATTTTAAAAAAGAATTAAGATATTGTTCTTTTAATTGATTAGTAAATGTATATGCAATATAGCATACCAAATGACATTTCAACATCTAAAATTGTGATTTTTTTTAACAACCATTGTTATTGATTCAGAAAGCAGTTCATCTAGATACTTTCACTAAACATGAAGAGTATTTTTCTACTAATAGATTACTTAATTAAAATTGCTATGTCCACCGAAACCGGTTTGGCTCAGTGGATAGAGCGTCGGCCTGCGGACTGAAAGGTCCCAGGTTTGATTCCGGTCAAGGGCATGTACCTGGGTTGCGGGCACATCCCCAGGAGGAGATGTGTAGGAGGCAGCTGATCGATGTTTCTCTCTCTCATCGATGTTTCTAACTCTCTATTTTTCTCCCTTTCTCTCTGTAAAAAATCAATAAAATATATTTAAAAAAATAAAATAAAATTGCTATGTCCAATACAGTAATGATAAATTAAATTGTACACTAGAGAGAGAGAAAATGGCGGCGAAATAGGCAGACTTGTTATGCACCTTGTCCCAGGGCCAGACTGGAAATATAAATTAGAGAACATTTACCTGGAATTACCAAATGAGGTCCCGCTGAGGAGACAAATCAAGGAAGGACACAAAACACCTGGAAACTGGTAGGAAGGGCGAGGTCGCGAGAGGAGCTGATCCAGCTTCCAGTGGTGGCAGGTTGGTGGGCCTAGGAAGGAGGGAAGTCTCCACTACGGGAGAGTCTGTTCCCTCAGAAGGTAGAGGGCCAGAGCCCGGGCTGGGCACCACAGCCTTGAGCAACAGAGCTGAGACCCCACAGCCCCCATAGCATCCAGCCAGGAAAGGTGGCAGGGCTGCTGGCTGCAGTGGAGCCTGGAGCCTATAGACCAGAGCTGGTGGGAGAGAAAGTGACAGTTTCATTTTTATTTTTGTATTTCTTTTTTCCCCTCTATACCCAGAGCCCAGGAGTTTCATTTGCAACTATTGACCCAAGGCTTTGGTGCAGGGAGGGAGATGTGCACTCTAGGTGCCCGGGAAGAGGCTGGGTGGGAAGCATTGTGGCGAGACTTGGCGGGACAGCAGCAGCCAGGAGCATCTGGTTGTAGTCCCAAAACTAAAATGGCCGTTTTTCCTGAGAGGAGCTAGCCACTCCTACCAGCCAGAGGGCAGGTAAAGGGGAAAAAACCTTGGGTGATCAGCCTGCTACACCCTCAGATGCTCTGCATGCCACACCCTGCATTTTGAGCTTTTCAGAGGAAACAAAAGCAGTGGCCAAGCTTGTGGGTTTGAACCATCTCAAGGAGTTTACAGTGACTGGATTGGGAGAGGGGCTGTGCACCCCAATATCCTGGAAACCAGGCTGATATTTTCCTTACATGAGAGAACTAATGAAAACTCCCAGTTTCCAGCTGACCCCATTGGTCTCCATACAAGGATCTCTGTCCAGCCAAGGGCAGAGTAATATTCTGGGCCACTCACGGAGGAATAGTTCTGGGAAAGGGAAACACACTCACCACATTCCCTGAAAGCTAAACAGCACCTCCCCCACCTAAAGCCCTTTTCGAAACAGACTGTTGAATGAGTAAGACTGACAGCTGCCTAGGAGGCAAAAGCAGGCAGAGGTGGAGCCCAGAGAACCAGGGGAAGTGTGCTGATCCAGCCTTGGGCCCTGTGCTGCTAACAAACTTACTTTAGCGGGCAGACTGGCCCCTCCTGCTTGTAGCCAAGTCTTGTGGAGACAGACACAAATGGTGAATCAGTGGATGACTTGGAGCTTTAAGCAGGTTGCCAAAAGCCAAAAGCCAATTCCCGACAGTGGTTAGCAACTAAGTACCTAACAGGAAGCCCAGAAATGGCAGACAGAACAGAAGAGTGGGATCCAACGCCAGCTCCCATCGGACATTAAACTTGGCTGAAACAAACACCACTTCACTTTTTTCTTTTGTTTTCTACTTTTTCCTCCCTTTTCATTCTATTTTCCTTTTTGAGTTTTTCTCTTTCCTTTATTTATTTTTCCTTTTTAATTTATCTTCTTTATGTGCTTTATTGATTTGTTTTTATTCTAGTCTGTTGTTTCGTTCATACATCTAATTTTCCTCCTCAAATTTTTTTATTTCTTTCATTATTCATTTTCCTCTATTTTCTTTTTCTCCTGCTTTCTCATCTTTTTTCTTTTTCTTATTTTAGATCTATCTGCTTTCTCCTCTATTTTCCTTTTCAAAATTTTTCTTGTTTTCTCATTTCTTTTTTTACTCTTTTTTTAAACCTTTTTCCTTCCTCTATTCTTTTAATTATTAATTCTTATCTTCTTTATTTCAGCTCTGCATGTACATAGTCTTCCCTCCTTTTCTTGTTGTTTTTTATTTGTGCTTTTTGTTTGTTTGTTTTGCATTATATTCTCCCTGTATTTTTCTTTCTTTCTTATTTTCTATCATTGCTCTCTTTTCTTTCTCTTAATTCTCTCTTCTCTAGTGGTTTCTTTTGTTGGTGCTTATATACATTTTTGTTTTGTTTCTTCTATTGCGTGTTTTGTTTTGTTGTATTTTGTTCCTTTTCAGAACTTCTACAATAGCTCTCAAGATGTGGTCAAGGGTGAGCCACATAGTTAGCCAGAGGGGAGAGTCCATCCACAAATTCAAGACCCAACTATAATAGGAGAACCTAAATAACACAGGTAAAGGGCTATCCTAGAGCCCCCAGCTAACAAGATCAAAGAGACTGCACCACTGTGTCCCACAAAACACCTACTACATAAGACCACTCCACAAAATCTAGGAGGAATAGCAGTATGATCTAATACATAGGAACAAATAAAAATGGAGAGCAAAAAATTGGGTGACAAATGAAAAAAATGAAAGAAAAGGAGGAATTGCCAGAAATGGAACTAAATGAAATGGAGGCAAGCAAATTGTCAGATAAAGAATTCAAAGTAGGGGAGAAACCAAGATGGCGGCATAGGTAATCACATATACTTGCTACCTCTCACAACCACACCAAAATTACAACTAAACGGAAGAACAGTTACCACTCAGAACCACTGGAAAGCTGGCTGAGTGGAAATTCTACAACTAGAGAGGTAAAGAAAGCACATTGAGACCAGTAAGAGGTGCCGAGGCACAGAAAGTGCTGGCATCTGGATGTGTTCTTTAAAGCAGGAGGGAGATGCAAGCTCCCGCTTGCCCTGAATTCCAGTTATGGGCCAGACTCTGGGGGACCCAAATACATATGGGGAGAAACTGGACTGTCTGGCATTGGGACAGGAACGTGAGGGTGGCTTACTCTTAGAGGTGCTCAAAGCAACCATTGTTCCTACACAGGTGCGTGGGATGGGGAGAACCGGAACTTCTCTAGTTCAGGGAAGCCATTGCTATTTGCTCTGCCCTGGTGATTCCCAGAGACCCTACCCCTCCCAATTTACAACCCGACCCAAGCTGTGCACATTGGCTTTTGCATATGAATTGCCTGTCCTTTCGCCTAAAACAAACTGCAGCTGGGTCAGAGAGCCCCAGAGGTTCCAAAAGAAGGCTTAATACCTGGTAGCAGCAGCGGCCTTGTGTCACAGCTGGCCTTGTCTGGGCACTTCCAAACTCAATACAAAGAGGAGGAATCTGCAGATGTCTCTGAAGCTCTTGCTGAGCAGCCCCAGACAGTGGCTGACCTTGCACCTTCTTGGAGTTGATAACGGATTACAACTCTTTACATCCATAAGAGACACACTCAAGGGGAAGACTCTGTGAGCACCAAAGCCCCACTGAAGCAAGTCCTGCTCCATAAGGGTGTCTCCTGTGCAACAAATCTTCCAGTGTAGACACAGCTGGTCCTCACAGCCAATTGGCCTGGTGGTCAATTCCTCCCAGTGATACCAACAGCAATCAAGGGTTAACTACAACAAGACTGTGCAAACATCCCACAAAGGGATGCACCAAGAGCGTCCACCTCAGGTGACTGGGGAGGCTGAGCTGCTGGGCCCTATAGGACACCAACCACACAAGGCCACTCTATCAACTCAAGGAGACTTAGCAGCTACCCAATACATAGAAACAAACACAGGGAAGCAGCCAAAATGCAGAGACAAAGAAACAACTCACAAATGAAAGAAATAGAGGAAAGCAAAATACTGATATAGAGTTCAAAACTACAGTGGTTATAAGGTTACTCAAGAATCTTCTAGAAACCTCCAAAGAAATTTAGTGAGACCCTGAAAGATATGAAAAAGGACCAATTAGAAATTAAGTATACACTGACTGAAATAAAGAATAATATACAGAGATCCAATAGCAGACGAGAGGTTCCCAAGAATCAAGTCAAAGATTTGAAATACAAAGAAGCAAAAAACACCCAACCAGAAAACCAAAAGAAAAAAAGAATCCAAAAATATGAAGATAGTGTAAGGAGCCTCTGGGACAACTTCAAGCATACCAACATCCGAATTATGGGGGTGCCATAAGAAGAGAGAGAGCAAGATATTGAAAACCTATCTGAAGAAATAATGACAGAAAACTTCCCTTACCTGGTGAAAGAAATAGACTTATAAGTCCAGGAAGCACAGAGAACCCCAAACAAGAGGAATCTAAAGAGGACCACACCAAGACACATCATAATTAAAATGCCAAGGGTAAAAGACAAAGAGAGAATCTTAAAAGCAGCAAGAGAAAAACAGTTAGTTATCTATAAGGGAGCACCCATGCGACTGTCCACTGATTTCTCTACAGAAACTGTACAGGCCAGAAGGGAGTGGCAAGAAATATACAAAGTGATGAATAACAAGAACCTACAACCATGATTACTCTACCCAGCAAAGCTATCATTTAGAATTGAAGATCAGATAAAGAGCTTCACAGACAAGAAAAAGCTAAAGGAGTTCATCACCCCCAAACCAGTATTATATGAAATGCTGAAGGGTATTCTCTAAGAAGAGGAAGAAAAGGTAAAGATAAAAATTATCAACAACAAAATGACAACAAATACATACCTATCAACAACTTAACCTAAAAATCAAGTGAATAAAAAAATCTGAAGAACAGAATAAACTGGTGAATATAATAGAATCAGGGGCATAGAAAGGAAGTGGACTGACAATTCTCACGGGGAGGGAGGGGATGTGGGGGAACAGGAAGAGACTAGACAAAAATCTTACACCTATGGACGAAGACAGTGGGGGGGGGGGTAAGGGCATGGGGTGGGATGGGAACCAGGTGAAGGGGAGCTATGGGGGGGGGGAAAAGAGGAACAACTGTAATAATCTGAACAATAAAGATTTATTTTAAAAAAAGAATTCAAAGTAATGGTAATAAAGGTGCTCAAACAATTCAGTGAGAACAAAAAGCAACTCAAAAAGAATTATAAAGAAATTAATGAGGATATTAAGTGACTTAATGACAGCTACACCAACATGAAAAGAGAGATTGAAAGAATAAATAAGAATCAATTGGAAATGAGGAACAACATAGCTGAAATAAAGAACATCCTGGAAGGATTCATCAGTAGACTAGAAGAAGCTGAGGACTAAATCAGTAAATTAGAAGACAATGTAGGAAAAAACACCCATTCAGAGCAGCAAATAGAAAAAAAAATTAAAAAACAGTAGGAGAGTTTAAAGGAACTCTGGAGCAACATGAAACATAATGACACTCATATCATAGGGGTACCAGGAAGAGAAGAATCCAAGAAAGAAAGAGAGAATCTATTTGGGGAAATAATGGCAGAACATCTCCCTAACCTGGTGAAAGAAAAAGTTACTCAAGTCCAGGAAACACAGAGTCCCAGACAAGATGAACCCTAAAAGACCTCCACTTAGACATATATTAATGAAAATGGCAAAAATTAAAACAAAGAAAGAATCCTAAAGGCTGTAAAAGAGAGACAGGAAGTTACCTACAAGGGAGCTACCATTAGAGTGTCAGCTCACTTCTCAATAGCAATACTTCAGGCCAGAAGGGAATGGCATGAAGTATTCAAGGTAATGAAAACCAAGGGACTGAACTCAAGATTACTCTTTCCAACAAGGCTATGACTCAAAATTAATGGTGAAATAAAGAGTTTTGCAGACAAAAAGAGGCTAAAAGAGTTTAGTATAACCAAACCAAAACTGCAAGAAATGCTAAAGGGCCTGGTGTAAGAAGAAGAAATAGAAAGAGAAAAGCACAGGCATAAAGAATAAGAATGACAATAATTAAGTACCTATTAATAATAACCTTAAATGAAAATGGCTTAAATACTCCAATCAAAAGACATAGAGTAGCCGAATGGATAAGAAAACATGACCCATATATATGCTGTCTATAGGAGATCCACCTCAGAACAAAGGTCTCACACAGACTGAAAGTGAAGGGATGGAAAAAAATTTCCCAGTCAAAGTGAAATGAAAACAAAACAAACAAAAAAAACCACCTAGGGTAGCAATACTCATATCTGACAAAATAGACCTCAAAGTGAAGGCCATAATAAGAGATAAGGAAGGCCACTTCATAATAGTAAAGAGATCAATACAACAAGAGGATATAACCCTGATAAACATATATGCACTCAACAGGAACATCCAAATATATAAAAAAAATTCTGGAGGATACCAAGGGAGACATCACCACCAATACAATCATAATAGGGAACTTTAACACCCCACTGACATCACTGAATAGATCTTCTAAACAAAAAATTAACAAGGAAATAGCTATCCTAAATGACACACCAGATCAGATAGAATTAATTGACATTTACAGAATATTTCACCCCAAAGCTATAGAATATACATTCTTCTCAAGTGCACATGGATATTTTCAATGATAGACCACATGCTAGGACACAAATTAAGTCTCTACAAGTTTAAGAAGATTGAAATCTTATCAAGCATCTTCTCAGATCACAATGACATGAAATGAAAAAGCAAATACAATAGAAGCACTAAAAAATATTCAAACAGACAGAGGATAAATACTATGTTTTTAACAATAAATGGGGAACTAAACAGATCAAAGAAGAAAAAAAAACATCTTGGAAACAAATGAAAATGAACACCTGATAACCGAAATCTATGGGACACAGTGAGAGCAGTCCTGAGAGGAAAGTTCATAGCACTACAGGCCTACCTCTAAAAACAAGAAAAACTTTTCAGAAAATATCTAACCCTACAACTTAAAGAATTAGAAAAAGAACAACAAGAAAATCCCAGAGTAAGTAGAAGGAAGGAAATAATAAAGATCAGAATGGAAATAAATGACAGAGACTAAACTAAAGAAAACAAACAAACAAACAAACAAAATATCAATAAAACCAAGAGCTGGTTGTTTGAAAAGATAAACAAGAATGATGAAACTCTGGCCAGACTCATCAAGAAATAACAAAGAGAGAGGACCCAAATAAAATCAGAAATGAAAGAGACAAAGTAAAAAGTGAACCCAGAAATACAAAGGATCATAAAAAATACCATGACCAACTATATTCCAACGAACTGGACAACATGAATGGAATTAACATATTCCTGAAAAAATACAATTGTCTATAACTCAATCAGGAAGAATCAGAAAGTTTGAATAGCCATTTCCACTGATGAAATTGAAGCAGCAATGAAAAAACTCAACAAACAAAAGCCCTGCTCCAGATGGCTGCAGAGCAGAGTTTTACCAAACATTCAAAGAACACTTAACCTCCACAAACTATTCCAAAAAATTCAAGAGGAAGCTATACTTCCAAGCTTTTTATGTGAGGCCAGCATTACCCTAATTCCAAAACCAGATAAAAACACTACAAAGAGAGATAATTATAGGCCAATATTCCAGATGAACATAGATGCTAAAATCTTCTACAAAATATTAGCAAATTAGACTCAGCAATATATTAAAAAGATCATACACCATGATCAAGTGGGATTTATTTCAGGGATGCAAGGCTGGTACAATATTATTAGCAAATCTATAAATGTGATACATCACATAAACAGATTGCAAGACAAAAATCACATGATCATATCAACTGATGCAGAAAAAGCATTTGACAAAATCCAACACTCTTTTTTTGATAAAAACTCTCAACAAAATGGGAATAGAGGGATCATACCTCAACATAGTAAAAGCCCTATATGACAAACCTGCAGCCAACATTATACTCAATGGGCAAAAACTAAAACTATTTCTATTTAGACAAGGAGCAAGACAGGGATGTCCACTCTCACCACTCTTATTCAACGTAGTACTGGAAGTCCTAGCCACAGCCATCAGACAAGAAGAAGAAGAAGAAGAAGAAGAAGAAGGAGGAGGAGGAGGAGGAGGAGGAGGAGGAGGAGGAGGAGGAGGAGGAGGGGGAGGAGGAGGAGAAGAAGAAGAAAAATAGAATTCAGAAATAGGTCATTGCATACAGTAGTTGTTGGAGCTGGCATATACTAGCTCACAGAGCCATTTGTTAAAATTTCAGTAGCTTGAAGTCATCCATGTGCAAGTATTTATATCAGGAAATTGGACTACAGATCAGGACCCTCCTTTTACAGAGAGCCAGTTGTTAAACATTTACCATCATACCACTACTCACATATATGGTTGACTTATTTTTTACAAAGGTGATAAGTTAATTAAGTCAATGGTGGAAAGGATAGTCTTTTCAACAAATGGTGCTGGAGAAACTGAATAGCCTTATGAAAAAAAAAATGAATCTCAATCATGAGCTTAAAACATACACAAAAATTACAGTCACAGGCCACTTAACAACAAGGATATATTCTGAGAAATGCATCATTAGGCAGTTACATTATTTTCCAAACATCATAGAGTGTACATACTCAAACCTAGATGGTATAGTTACTACCATAATTACATGTGCTGTACTTTTATAGGATTGGCAGAATAGTAAATTTGTTTACACCAGCATCACCACAAACTCATTGTGCTACAACATTACCACACTACAGTGATGACAGATGGAAGAGTGAGCAAACTGTGACTTGGGCTCTTCCCAGCGGTTTAAAAAACAAGTAGGGGAATTTTATTTTAAGTCTTTGTATGCAACATGTGCAAGCACCTGCTTTTAGAACTTCATGTACCTTTTTTTTCTCCTCATTTTGACCACCTATTCTCTTGGACAGTTCTGTGAGGAAGCAGGGCTTCTCAGGAGAGGCTGAGAGCAGAATAATAGTGCTTTCCTTAAACTTGCAAAAGTCCATGCCATGGGGTAGGAAACTGGATTCTTCATTGTCTTTCTACTGTCATTGTCCTATCTTTAATCATGGAATAGGGTATTTCTTAAATAATAATTGGGTAAAAAGATAAAGAACTCATAGATATGAACAACAGTGTGGTGACTGTGGGTTGGAGGAGTGGGTGAAGGTGGAAGAGGGTATATGGGGGATAAATGGGATGGAAATACAATACAATAAAATAAAATAAAATAAAATAAAATAAAATAAAATAAAATAAAGCGAAGGATTTAAAAAAATTGGATCATTCCCTAAGTAATTCAATCAATGTGCAAATACTGAACAATCAGAAGAAGTTTCTCTGTTGAATTTAAACAGATTATGGAAAATTAATGCTTTTCTTCTATCAGTTCATAAAAAAATCAAGGAGTGAAAATAAATCAAAATTTATAGTCAAGATCTGAGATCTAGTACAAACACATTCTTTTCTAGTTATACTAGTATAATCTCTCAACTTCTCTTTCCTCATACTTAAAATGGGAAAAAATAAAACCTAGCTTCCAAATCAGATAGTATATTTTTAATACTGTGAAACTTTAAGCATTGTACGAATGAAATCTAATATCATTACCCCATAACTTATGGGTTATTATTTGACCAAATATTAAAGGCTGCTATTTCCCTAAATATCAAAGAATGCTGCATCCTGAACACCCAGGACAATTGCAAACCTATTCCTAAATCCCTACTTTGCTAAAAATGAAATTTTATTACAACAAAGGCAAGGGTGTTTTGTGAGGGCATAGAAGAAAAAACTTAGATTTTTAAAAATTTAATTTTTTCTCACTATGTTCTTTGGTGATACATTTTATCCATGTGTAATAATCCAGGTGCACCTCAGAATAAAATAATTTGGATTTACAATTTACTTGATTTTCCCACTGTCTCTTAAAAAGCTATGTGCACTATTTAAAAATAGCCCCACTCGCTACGAAGCTTAATGGATTTCAATGCTGCATTTTGCAGCCTGTGATACCAGGAAGGTGAACACAGAAGAGAGCCATGCTGAGAGCAGTGTGAATAATGTCTCCTTGAGATGCTGATGGATGGATGGTGGGGGAGCTGAGGATCACTCATAATTATTAATCATGTGTGATAATGTGACTGATGGTTATTACTTCATACACTGGGTGGCTAGCAATGCTGCCAGCTCAATAAAATAATTTTAACTTCCTTTTCATGGTGGTCATTTTTCTTGTGTCTCCTTTCCTCCTTTGGTGTTCTTCAATTAAGGAGGAAAAGGTCTTCCTTTCATTTCACTGTAAGTGACCCATGATTGGAGTTCACTGGGGGAAAAACAAAAAACATGAGCATGCTATTCAGAGCTTGTCTATTCCTGTGGGTGAGGGGGCTCTGCAAGGCTGGAAGGAACCATGGCAAGAAGTGGTAAGTCCACTCCCCTCCTCTGGACTCTCCACCCATGTTCATAGTCTTATTGTTAAGGAGGGGCAAAGAAATACAAATTT
Source organism: Myotis nattereri (assembly GCF_964212035.1). Lineage (NCBI taxonomy): Eukaryota > Metazoa > Chordata > Mammalia > Chiroptera > Vespertilionidae > Myotis > Myotis nattereri. The sequence continues at coordinate 97,648,935 of NC_138077.1, forward strand.
GCCCTTTTTCCTGGACAATAAGTACATTCAGATATTTCTGTTCATATTTGATGTAGAGAAATTCCTCTGGAAATGAAAAAGAACTTCTAAATGTGGAGCAGACCATATGGTTTGCTATTTGAAGCATCCCCATTTGAATTTTGCAGGAAATGTAACAGAGCTAATAAGATGTGGCCTTAACTATTGAATATTCTGGAGTAAAGATATTTTAAAAACAACTTAGGGCCTTGAATATTCCCAGGAATTCTAGGCTGCAGGGGATATTATTTAGCCTTTGCTGAGCTGTGTTACCTTTTAGAATTATTAAAAAGAATTCTGATGAAAATGACCGTTGTTTAGTTGAAATGGGGAAACATTAATAAAACCATTTTATCTATGGATGAAATGTAACATGTGCATGGGTAGGTATTTTGGGCTGATGTTAAGCTAAAGCATATTTAAGGCCAGAATTTTATTGTTATATGTTTATAGAGCTATACTAACAATATTAGAATTTTGTTACATATATACACAAATCATTGAAAGTACTTCTTATGAAAACTAAAATGGGAAAAAAAAAATCCAGGAATATGGATGTAATACCATAATACATTTGCTCATAAATAGTTATTTTGGTAGCTGATGTTAAATTCAAATGACACCCCATCCCCAATTTACTGTAATTGTTAATCAGGAATTTCAGATATTTTAAATGGGTCTGTCAAATAATGTCACCCATCTTTATGTGCGGGTAAAGAATAATCCTTTTGATTGTAAAAAGTTCCAGGCACTGACAGCAAGAGATTAACTAAAACAGTATTTTAGTCCCTGCTGTAATGGAGAGTACATAGTTTTAAATATATTATTAATCCAACAAAATATTTTCATACTAAGCCATTTGGATCCATCAGTAGCTCCATTGTAATTGATGGATTACTGCATTACCATTTAATTTAGTTTTGTTTTAAAGGCATAATGCTCACTATCATTTCAGTTAATTGTATAAGCCAAATATGGAGAGAAATTGCTCCAGGAAAATGAATAATATAGACAAGGGTTCTTGCTGTTAAAATAATTATTATGAATGGTTTCCTAAAACGTTCTCCAGATAGAAGTACTTACACTCTCACCTTTACCTTCAATGTAGCTGAGAAAAAGAATGGAGAAAAAAAATTCAATTAATTGTAATTTTTCAGGGGTTACCTCTCCATTAAAATATCAATTATAAGATAGCAGGTCTGTTTTTGGCTTTAGTTTTCCTCTAAGAGCAATTTTCAAATGCAAAACCAACTCTGCCCAGGGGGAGAATTACTGGAAATCAATTGCAATTGCATTTGGGATTCATAAAATGTACCCCCCCCACCCCCCACCCCCCCACACACACACACCATTTCTGCTTAATTATACCACACTCAAATAATTTGTTAAATATCATTGCATCAGAGTCTATATATGGAAGTAAGTGATATCAAACTATATAATTGTGTGATTTTAGAAAATGACAGAAAATTTTTCTTTTGATGATAATTGCTTGAATTTGAAACATAAAATTCATATTAAATTGCTCAAATATAATTTAAATTAGTCTTTTAAAAATAATGTTTTATTTGAGAACATTTTGATTTATAGAAATACTAGAGGCTTGGTGCATGAAATTCATGCACTGGCGGCGGGGGGGGGGGCGTGGTGGTGGTGGTGGTGGTGGGGTGAGGGGGGGTCCCTCAGCCCAGCCTGCACCCTCTCCAATGTGGACCCCTTGGGGGATGTCCAACCGAGTCGGGCCTAAACTGACAGTCAGACATCCCTCTCACAATCCAGGACTGCTGGCTCACAACCGCTTGCCCGCCTGCCTGCCTGCTCCTAACCATTTCTGCTTGTCCACCTGATCACCCCCTAACCACTCCTCTGCCAGCCTGATTGACGCCTAACTGCTCCCCTGCAGGCCCAATCACTACCAACTGCCCTCCCCTGCAGGCTTGGTGACCCCCAACTGTTTTTCTTTCTTTCTTTCCCTGAAATTTTTCCAGGTTTGGCCATGGGTAGCTTTTCCAGTTGGCACATATATCTGTTTTATGTATCCCATTATTGTGTGGGGTTTTTTGTTTGTTGGTTTTTGTTTTGCACTTCTTTACTTTCTGGAACTATAAGATGCTCAGGGTTCTTCTTGTACATTTCCTGCCCACTTGTAGGATCAGACATGTCTTCATGGAGTCCTTGGTTTCTTGTGTTGGAGACTGGCATTAGAGGCTAAGTTCTGAGTGCTAAGTCTGCTTGAAAGGTCTTTTTATTTTTTAGCTTTTTTCTCCCTCCATGCACATTTTTGATAAAATAACTTGAGAAGTTTATTTATATTTAATCAATAAAAATAAAATGTGTTTTAAAATATAAACATAGATATTTTAAAATAGGAATAAAAATAAAATGACTTTTTAGAGTTGCCTAAACATAGCATACCAATTTCTGAAATTTGTTTTGGTGTTTGAGGATAATCAATTCATGCTGAGCTGGATCAACAGAGGGTAGATGTTTCAAAGTTGGGAACTACTGTAAACTTTGAGATTTGAAAGCACTTGCAAAAGTGTCAAAATATAGACATAATCCTTCTGCTAAGGGTTAGATAAACTGTTTCTCTAGAGAATGTCTCATTTCTAAACATTTAAAAAATGTGTTGATTGATTTTAGAGAGAGAGAAGGAGAGCAAGAGAGACAAATAGAGATCATTTCTATATTCAAACATTTTATGGACAATAAATTATTCTGAGATTTAGCAACTGTCTTGCCACAGACAGAAAAAAAATTGACTATTGACTACCATTAGGATGCTAAAATGCTCTCTTCTCCAATTGTGAAGTGACAATTTAAATACATTTGTGCACAAGAAAAGTAAAATGTGTGACCTTTCCTATATATAATTGATTTGTGAGGACTTTAACTCGCTTCCATTATTCAGTAAGTGTTCAAGGAGCACCCACTGGGCCAGTCTCTCTGATCTTCAGCAGCTCTTATAAACTTTAGAAATGATTTGTGAAGTAGTAGATGGTCAAGAAGAGTACAGTGTGTGGTCATGGGAGGGAGAGTAGTTATATATAAATGTACATGTATATTGAACAAAGCTTTGAAATATCTAAAATTGTATGAGTTTCTATTTCATATGGTGGATATGTGAGTTGTTACACAGAGTTTATCCTTTCAGCACTACACTGGGCTCATGCCAAGATGGTTGACTAATATACTGAATAATACCACATTTTTACTATCTGTATTCTATCACTAATACTCAACAATTACTACAATAGTCCTATTAAAATTCAATAATATTAAATGCAATGTTCCTGGCTTTGTATATAATATGGATTTCATACCTAAAACAAGGTCACATGTCTGATATTTGTTTAAAAGTAAGGAAAGGCAGGTAGTGAGAGGATAGTATCTGATCAAACAGCATGTAGAGAGCAAGGAACAAGGTTGGTTTTTAATATAAGAAGTTCTGATTTATGTTCCTAATTGTTAGACTCTACCACCTCATTAGAAATGATTAAATTTGGAGACATAAATCTATTTACAGTTACAGTGAAAATTTGACTACATATAAAAAGCCTCATCAGTCTATATTAAGATGTATAGTATATTGTTATGAAAAAACTATACAGATACATATGTATACCCTCCCCCCATACATACACTTAAATATACAGAGAGAGGGAGAGAGATGGAATAAACAAATTTCTATTAAATTAATAATTTAGCAAATAGCGTTTGGAGACTTTATTAATTGCTGATGTAAATTTCAAAGTATAAATTTCACTATGGTTGTTCTGATTTTCCCTTATCACTATTAAGAACTCCAAGAGAGAAAAGAAAAAAAGGCAGACTAATGTAGATGAGAAATTACTCATGTTGCAGAAACATTGTTCATTTGCTTCTGGCATAAGTTGAGGAAAGAGACCATATATTTATGTCACAACATAATGGCATACTGTAGGCTATTTCTATATGCCTTCTCTTTGCAGACTAATTTGTCAATTGTTGGGAAATTCAGCATCTTCCACATCCGGATAAATATAGATTTCTTTCTCAATTGACGGTAAATACATTGCAGCTGCTCCAAGGCAGGCAGCAGAGGGATGGAAGCCCTAAGTGTAGTAAAACCAGGCACTCTGAAGAGGGTGTATTGGAATGTGTCAGTAAATGAGACCAGAGTCTGGGATTGTCTCACCATCCTCACTATGATTCTTGCCTTGGCTAGTGTGGTTTCTTGAGTTGTGGGAAGGTAATTAGTACCAAGATGACTCATCCCAAACAAAGGGCTGAAGAAATCAGGCCCCGGTGTCAATAACTTTGTGGTCTAATTAGCTTTGTTTTGATCTGTCTCAACTCTTTTTGGAAGAAGATGGGAGATAAATAAGTGCATAATACAAACTCTGATCCGCAGTCATCTTTGGTCCGTTTCATAATGAACACTGGCCAGTCATCTCAAAAATGTGAAAAAAAAGGGGAGGGGGGGGAGGGAATGCTAAGAAATAAGTGAGTATTTTCAAAAGAGAAAGAAAAAAAAATGCTAACCTTAGAATAACGGGGTCCTACATGTTATATTAAAATAAAAAGTACAGCAGTATAAAATAAATTAATTTAGGGAGGTTCAAGAATTTTAAACATCAAATTTGAAAAACTCGTGCATGCGTAGTACAGTGGTTTTCAACTTGTGCCACCAGCACAGGCAGCATCAGCAGTACTTTGGAACCTGTTAAACATGCAAATTTTCAATTCCAACCAGAATTTACTGAACCTGAAACTCTGAGGATGGGCTCCAGCAATCTATATTTCAAAGCTCTCCAGGCGATTCTATATGTAAGCATTAGTTAACATAATCAAAGTTACGTTAACTAAAGTTTTTGAAAGTAGAGTAAGACTTTGGACTTAATGGAAAGAAATAACTAAAAGAGAAGAACTTTGGTGTGAACTGGGGACCCCAGATTGAGTTATTTATAGACATTATCACTCATCTGGATTTCTTTGTCAAACAATTTTTTTGTCCAACATATTGGGTATATTGGGGGAAAATAACCTTCTAGCTACTCAGAAGTATTTCAGGAAATTTTTTCCTGATAGTTCTTAACAGTCTCAGATTTGCAAAAGATGTTATGGTGATCCACATAGAAATGTAAAATACCTCAGAATTGACCTTTCTAAGAGCTCAGCACCCATAAGGTGAAGGATTCAGGGACCTGGAGCATGTGGGCAATGCCTGATGGGATCATTCTAATAGAATTTAATTCAATAAAATATTATTAAAATGTGATTGTAACTGTGTCAATGAAGTTGACGATGTGGAAAATATATGTATAAACCATGACTCCTGACCTGAAATTGCTTACCATTTTTATTTATACTAAGAAAATCTTGGAAAAAAATATTTTACTAGCAGAACTTTGCATATCTATAAATTATCCATGCTCCCATTTTGTGCTAGAAGTCTCTAAAATCAGGACTCAAATTATTTTGGATATCCAGCTCAGATAAATGCACATAATAATGAATGGTCTCTAATGAATCCTGTCATGAATACAACATTATGACTTTCTTTTGGCCATTTATTAATTGTTGAGGCACAGAATTTAGTGGTAAGTAAAAGAATCAAATAAGGACCTGTTCCTTATATGGGAGTAAAAAAATCGAGTTCAGCATGAAGGAATAAAATATCCCATATCCATACATAAAAAGCAGGAAATAGCTCAGACAGGTTTGGCTCAGTGCATAGAGCGTCAGCCTGCAGACCTAAAGGTCCCAGTTCCAGTCAAGGGCACTTACCTCTGTTTCAGGCTCCTCCCTGGCCCAGGCCCTGCTTGGGGCTCGTCCAGGAGGCAACCAATCAATGTGTTTATCTCACATCCATATTTATCTCTCTCTTTCCCTTTCTCTTCCACTCTCTCTAAAAAATCAATGGAAAAATATCCTCAGGTGAGAAAAAAACAAAAAACAAAAACAAAAACAGGAGATAGTTGGGAGACCTAGAAGTGGAAATAAAACACTAAAATTTTGAAATAGCAATGACCACCTTTTCAAAAGGAGAAGTAAAGCAGATCATGACAGTGCATAAATAACTAGAAAATATTTACAATGCTAAGAAAAGGATAGCTTAAGCAGCAAGTTAGTTCTAAGGAAATTAGAATCCAAATGTAGACAAAGATATAGTATCTGGAAAACAAAAATAGTTAATTTTGTCAGACACAAAAAATATGTGACGCCAGAAATAAAATAGAACATCTTCTAATGAATTAACTCTAGTTTTAATGATTAGAAATAATTAATGAGAAATGGGCCAACCTAAATTTGGAATCTAGTAAGCAAACTGGGAATTAAACATTTTTTGTAGAACACATATTTAAGTGGTCAGGCACCATTACTGTGATTTACATGGCAAACCTCAAAGTAGAAATGAGGTTCACTGCTGTTTTGAGGAACCAGGAAACCTAAGAAAGCATATTGGTGAAGAGAAAAATGTAGGGCTTCTATTTAAAGAGAAAAATGTAGGGCTTCTAGTATCAACAATTTATTTTAAAATGAAGATCTGTGGTATTAATTATAGGTTTATGGTTAGTTTAATTATTTCCAAGTTTCAATTTACAATATGGGAACATGCAACATGGGAAAATTTTTGTTAGGGAACAATGTACTACCTTTACCCAATTCTCTTAAGATTATTCAATAAGTAATCTATAGAATTAAAAACACTTCTGACAAATTGATTGCAAAATTCATATGGAAGAGTTAACATGTATGAAGAGTCAGGATGTAAAACACCATAGTAGAATGAAATAACTTCCCTATTCTACCAATATAAATGCATAGAGATTCTGGATAAAATAGCACTAGAATTTCATTTGAATACCTGTTAATCTTGAAAACATAGAAGGAAAACAATGTCTAGGTGCCAAATACAAAGAAAATAATCAGCAAATTGAAAACCAGAGTGTAAATGCAGGAGTTGATGCTTCAGTCGCTTGGTTGTAGGCACTATATGGTGAGAAAAAGGAATTATTGTCTTGGGAACCAATTGACTTTGGTTTTACTTCCTAAATGAGGACAAGAAACAAGGTATTGCAGCACTAAAGAGGGAAATCAAAGACGCCTGCATAAACCAGAAGCCCAGAAGGGCTGTACATTGTGTGAAATGTGAGTTAGAAAAAAATTAAAAATGCCTGCAAGTATAGAAAGAAAGTTTTGAGGAAAACATTTCTCTAAACTTATTTTAACATAAGAAGTGATTCTAAGTAGTTGATATGTGTAAATAGCTGGAAAACACAAATCCAAAATTACTTTTGAAGGTATGGTCTTACCTCAGGTTAAACAAGAAGCATCATTTAAATCCCCACTGAAGATAAAGTCATAATCCAAAATCATAGAGCACATGGGGAAATAGGAGAATTTAAGTTCTAAAAACTCACATAAAACTATAAAATAAGTATATTTATTTATATAAATTAATTCCCATTTAAATAACAAGGTAGGATCTTTAAATTGAAATGTAAACATAGGAATTAAAAATACAATAGAAGACATATAAATGTGAAAAAAATCCATGAATGATTTCCTTATGGTCTTGTTATCAGAGAATTGCATGGATTGCCCTTCTTGACTGCCAGTGGGGAATGGGTTCTTGGGGCTCTACTGGAATAAGAACTTCTGGAAGCCTCCACGGGAAGATGATATGTGGTAGTGTTGTATCATAAATCATTGAGTTATATACAAGATGCCTTAACAAGCCAATTAATTAGGAGTCTTTATTATGCGTAGGCTCAGAACAGAATATCTCTGTCAAATTCTGAACAAAAACATGGAGGAAGCTTTCTCTATTGATATGCTTCCAGTTCTTTGTCTCCCAAATATTGTTTTTCTTTCTTTTTTTTTTTTAATTTATTGCTTAAAGTATTACAAAGGGTATTACATATGTGTCCATTTTATCCCCCCGCCCTAGACAGTCCCCTAGCCTCCCCTATCCCCCAATGTCTTATGTCCACTGGTTATGCTTATATGCATGCAGACAAGTCCTTTAGTTGATCTCTTACCCCCCTACCTTCTGCCCCCCAACCCTCCCCGGCCTTCCCGCTGCAGTTTGACAATCTGTTTGAGGCAGCTCTGCCTCTGTATCTATTATTGTTCAAAAGTTTATAATGGTCTCTATTATCCATGAATGAGTGAGATCATGTGGTACATTTCCTTCATTGACTGGCCTATTTCACTTAGCATAATGCTCTCCAGTTCCATCCATGATGTTGCAAATGGTAAGAGTTCCTTCCTTTTTAGAGCAGCATAGTATTCCATCGTGTAGATGTACCACAGTTTTCTAATCCATTCATCTACTGATGGGCACTTAGGCTGTTTCCAGATCTTAGCTATGGTGAATTGTGCTGCTATGAACATAGGGGTGCATATATCCTTTCTGATTGGTGTTTCTGGTTTCTTGGGATATATTCCTAGAAGTGGGATCACAGGGTCAAATGGGAGTTCCATTTTCAGGTTTTTAAGGAAACTCCATACTGTCTTCCATAGTGGCTGCACCAGTCTGCATTCCCACCAACAGTGCACAAGTGTTCCTTTTTCTCCACATCCTCTCCAGCACTTGTCGTTCGTTGATTTGTTGATGATAGCCAGTCTGACAGGTGTGAGATGGTACCTCATTGTTGTTTTGATTTGCATCTCTCGGATGATTAGTGACTTTGAGCATGTTTTCATATGTCTCTTGGCTTTCTGAATGTCCTCTTTTGAAAAGTGTCTATTTAGGTCCTTTGCCCATTTTTTGATTGGATTGTTTATCTTCCTTTTGTTAAGTTGTATGAGTTCCCTATAGGTTTTGGAGATTAGGCCCTTATCAGATATGACATTGGCAAATATGTTTTCCCACACAGTGGGTTTTCTCGTTGTTTTGTTGATGGTTTCTTTTGCTGTGCAGAAGCTTTTTATTTTGATGTAGTCCCATTTGTTCATTTTCTCTTTAGTTTCAAGTGCCCTAGGAGCTGCATTAGTGAAGAAATTGCTTCGGCATATGTCTGAGATTTTGTTGCCTTTGGATTCTTCTAGAATTTTTATGGTTTCCTGTCGTACATTTAAGTCCTTTATCCATTTTGAGCTTATTTTTGTGGATGGTGTAAGTTGGTGGTCTAGTTTCATTTTCTTGCATATATCTGTCCAATTTTCCCAACACCATTTATTGAAGAGACTATCTTGGCTCCATTGTATGTTCTTGCCTCCTTTGTCAAATATTAATTGAGCATATGGGTTCGGGCCGATTTCTGGGCTCTCTATTCTATTCCATTGATCTATATGCCTATTCTTGTGCCAGTACCAGGCAGTTTTGAGAACAGTGGCTTTGTAATACAACTTGATATCTGGTATTGAGATCCCAACTACTTTGGTCTTTTTCAGGATTGCTGTAGCTATTCGGGGTCTTTTTTTATTCCAGATGAATTTTTGGAGAGTTCGTTCTAGATCTCTGAAGTATGCCGTTGGTATTTTAATGGGAAGTGCGTTGAATTTATAGATTGCTTTGGGTAGTATGGACATTTTAATGATGTTGATTCTACCAATCCATGAACACGGTATGTTCTTCCATCTGTTTATGTCTTCCTCTATATCTTTTTTCAATGTCCTGTAGTTTTCTGAGTAGAGGTCTTTTACCTCTTTAGTTAAGTTTATTCCTAGGTAGCTTAATTTTTTTGGTGCGATGGTAAACGGGATTGTTTTTATAATCTCTCTTTCTGAAAGTTGACTATTGGTGTATAGAAATGCCTCAGATTTCTTGGGGTTAATATTGTATCCTGCTACATTGCCAAATTCATGTATTAAGTCTAGTAGCTTTTTGATGGAGTCTCTAGGGTTTTGTATGTATAATATCATGTCGTCTGCAAATAAGGACAGTTTTACTTCTTCTTTTCCAATTTGGATGCCTTTTATTTCTTCTTCTTGCATAATTGCAATGGCTAACACTTCCAGTACTATGTTGAACAGGAGTGGTGAGAGGGGGCATCCCTGTCTTGTTCCTGTTCTTAGGGGAAATGGTGTTAGTTTTTGTCCATTGAGTATGATGTTGGCTGTGGGCCTGTCATATATGGCTTTTATTATGTTGAGGTATGATCCTTCTACTCCCACCTTCCTGAGAGCTTTTATCAAAAATGGGTGTTGAATTTTGTCAAATGCTTTTTCTGCATCAATTGATATGACCATGTGGCTTTTTTCTTTCAATTTGTTTATGTGATGTATCACGTTTATTGATTTGCGGATATTGTACCATCCTTGCATCCCTGGGATAAATCCTACTTGGTCATGGTGTATGATCTTTCTTATGTACTGCTGGATCCGATTTGCTAAGATTTTGTTGAGGATTTTGGCATCTATGTTCATGAGGGATATTGACCTGTAATTCTCTTTCATTGTGTTGTCTTTGTCTGGTTTTGGTATTAGGGTGATGTTGGCTTCATAGAATGAGCTTGGAAGTGTTCCTTCCTCTTGAATTTTTTGTAGTAGTCTGAGGAGAATAGGTTTTAGTTCTTCCTTGAATGTTTGGTAAAACTCCCCTGTGAATCCGTCTGGTCCTGGGCTTTTGTTTGATGGAAGCTTTTTGATGACTGCTTCAATTTCTTCCATAGTTATTGGCCTGTTGAGATTTTTACATTCTTCCTGATTGAGTTTTGGAATGTTGTATTTTTCTAGGAATTTGTCCATTTCCTCCAGGTTGTCTAGTTTGTTGGAGTAGAGCTGTCCATAGTATTTTTTAACAATCATTTGTATTTCTGTGGGGTCTGTTGTTATTTCGCCTCTATCGTTTCTGATTTTGTTTATTTGGGTCCTCTCTCTTTGCTTCTTGGTGAGTCTGGCTAGAGGTTTGTCAATCTTGTTTATGTTTCAAAGAACCAGCTCTTGGTTTCATTGATTTTCTGTATTGTTTTTTTGGTCTCTATGTCATTTATTTCTGCTCTAATCTTTATTATCTCCTTCCTTCTGCTCACTCTGGGCTTTTCTTGTTGCTCTCTTTCTAATTCTTTGAGTTGTAGAGTTAGCTGATTTACTACCATTTTTTCTTGTTTTTTGAGATAGGCCTGTAGAGCTATATACTTCCCTCTCAGGACTGCTTTCATTGTGTCCCAAAGGTTTTGGATTGTTGTGTTTTCATTGTCATTAGTTTCCAGGATGTTTCAAATTTCTTCTTTGATTTCATTGGTAACCCAATCAATATTTAATAGCATGCTATTCAGCTTCCAGGTGTTTGAGTATTTTGGGTTGTTTTTATTGTAGTTTATTTCTAATATTATGCCATCGTGGTCTGCGAAGATGCTTTTTATGATTTCAATCTTCTTGAATTTGTGGATACTTTGCTTGTGACCCAATATATGGTCTATTTTTGAATATGTCTTATGAGCATTTGAGTAGAATGTATATTCCCTGGCTTTGGGGTGAAGTGTTCTGAAGATGTCTATTAAGTCCATCTGATCTAGTGAGTCATTTAGGATTGCTGTATCTTTGCTGATTGTTTGTCTAGAGGGCTTATCCAGAGTTGTCAGTGGTGTATTAAAGTCCCCTACTATGATTGTATTGTTGTCGATCTCTCCTTTGATATCTTCCAGGAGTTTTATATGAATTTGGGTGCTCCTGCATTGGGTGCATATATGTTTACCAGAGTTATATCTTCTTGTTGTATTGATCCCTTTAGTATTATGAAGTGGCCTTCCTTATCTCTTCTTATGGCTTTCACTTTGAGGTCTATTTTGTCCGATATAAGTATTGCTACCCCAGCTTTCTTTTCCTTTCCATTTGCCTGAAAGATATTTTTCCATCCTTTCACTTTCAGTCTGTGTGAGTCCCTTCTAATGAGGTGGGTTTCTTGTAGACAGCAGATGTATGGGTCATGTTTTTTTTTTATCCATTCAGCCACTCGATGTCTTTTGTTTGGAGCATTTAGTCCGTTTACGTTTAAAGTTATTATTGAAAGGTACCTGTTTGTAGCCATTTCTGTTTTTGTGTGGCTGTTTTCTTTCTGAGCTTTTTATTTCTTATTTTTATACCAGTCCCTTTAGCATTCCTTGCATTGCTGGCTTGGTGGTGATAAACTCCCTTAGCCTTTTTTGTCTGTGAAGCTTCTTATTTCCCCTTCAAGTTTGAATGATAGCCTTGCTGGATAGAGTATTCTTGGATTCAGTCCTTTGCTTTGCATCACTTTGTAAATTTCTGTCCATTCTTTTCTGGCCTGATGTGTTTCTGTTGAGAAATCATTTGACAATCTAATGGGAGATCCCTTGTATGTAACTTTCCGTCTCTCTCTTGCAGCCTGTAAGATTCTCTCTTTGTCCTGAACGTTTGCCATGGTAATTATGATGTGTCTTGGTGTGAGTCTTTTCGGGTTCACCTTGTTTGGGACTCTCTGGGCTTGTGTGACTTTTTTCTTCCCCACCTCAGGGAAGTTTTCTGATATTATTTCTTCTAATAGGTTTTCTAATCCTTGTTCATCCTTCTGTTGTTCTGGTACCCCTATTATTTGTATGTTGTTTCGTTTCATGTTGTCCCAAAGCTCCCTTAGGCTCTCCTCCTTTCTTTTAATTTTTTTCTCCAATTGCAGTTCAGTTTGGGTGTGTTTTGCTTCCTTGTCTTCTAATTCACTAATTCTGTCCTCTGCTTCTCCTAGTCTACTGTTGATACTTTCAATGGAGTTTTTCATTGCAGCTATATCACTCTTCATTTCTTCTTGGGTCTTACTTAAGTCATTGATTTTTTCATCTGTTTCTTCTAGCTTCTTGCAGAGGTTGTCGATTTTTTCCTCCATCCGGTTTATGCACTCTAGGACCCTTATTCTGAATTCTTTTTCTGTCATGTTGCATGCCTCTGTATTACTTAGCTGCTTTTCTGGAGAGTCCTCCTTCTCTTTCCTTTGGGGGTTTCTTTGTCTACCCATGTTTGATCTCACTGACATATCTAGACGTTGAGTCGTTCAGTGGTTGCTCCCTTGGTGGCAGTGACTCCTTGGTCTGTGGTTGCTCTTCGGGCGATTGCAGTAGCAGCTGCTCTTCAGTTGGCAGCAGCTCCTCTGGTGGGTGCTGTTCACAGCGGTGGTGGCTCTTCTGGCTGGTGGGGCGAGGTTTCACGTATAGCTGCTGTTCCTCACCAGAGGGTGTTGGTGCTCAGGAGGTTGCTGTTGCTTGGATCTGCTGCGTTGATTTAAAGGCACAAAATACAACACAACAAGGCACCACGTACCAGGCACTATACACAAATATATTCACGATATTAATAACCCCAAATAAAGGTGACCCCCTGAATTAAGAGAATTAGGGGATAAGGAAGAAAGAAGAGAAAAAGATAAAAGAGAAAAAAGAAAAGAAATGTAGGGACCAAAAAAAGGAGTGCAAAAATGAAATTGGGAAAAAGGAGGGGGTAAAATTAAAGCGAGAAAAGAAAAGAAAAGAAAAAAAAAAGAGCGAAAAGAGAGAATGAAGTGGAAGAAGGGAGGAGACTTATTTTATATGAGGAGAATACTCCTATAGAACAGCCATTAATCCCAACATATTCCAGCAACAGCTCCCTGGAGATGAATGCAAATTAGAGACAACCAATAATATAATGATGAAAATAGAATGGAGAACACTAATCCCAAAATAAAATAAAGAGAAAATAAAATGGCACTTTAAAAAAAATGGTGAAATGGTAGCAGTAATAATACTGGCTAAAAATAAGAAGGTAGTAATTAAAAGGGTAAAATCAGGTGATGGAAAAAAGAAGAAAGAGAAAAAAAAAAGAAAAAGAAAAAAAAAATTGGTTTCTTAGTTAAAAGGTGAAAAAAGAAAAAAAAAATTGCAGTAGTGAAGGTCCTTCGGTTCTTCTATTCTTCAGTGTGGCTCGCCTTAGACCTGCCAGGTATTCAGGAGAGTGTTGAGTTTCCCTGCGATACACTGTTCCTCTGTGTTGTAAACCGCAGTCCTTATTTTAAAGCAAGCCGCATTTGTTTCCCAGACTGCCTTACTTTGTGTTTAGCAAAGAGTCAGTTTGTGGGTCAGCCTCTGGGTGGCAGTGTTCTGGGGTTGGCCTCTGAGGCTATAGGGCCTCTCTGTCCAGTGGAGGTTCACTGCCCAGAGCTGGCTGTGTAATAGTTAGTTACCGGGGCTGTGTTATTGCTGGGATTGAAAATCCCTCTATAGGCCAGACCCTGTTAACTCCCAGGGACTGATCAGGTTATTTTAATCCTTGATCTCCTACAGGGTGGAATCCGGGTGTGGCTGTGCTCCTTGCCTGGGGGCTGGGGGGAGGAGTCTCACTCTCCGGAGAGAATGTCTGCCCCAGACCTGGGCTCGGGGGTGTCTCAGCACTCATTCGCTGCCACCTCTCCTGGCCCCCCTTCTCTCCTCAGTCTCTCCCCAGATTCCACTCCTCCGCACACTCTCCCTCTCTTCAGCACAGGTGAGTGTCTGTATCCGAAATGTCCCATGAACAGGATTCAGTAAAAACAAACAAACAAACGCTGGCCGCGGAAATGGGAAAGGCTTGGTTTCTGTAAGCTTCTTCTCTTACCGGGACTGCATGGTCTGGTCAGCTCTTCAGGCTGCCCCCTTTAGGCTCAGTCCTCTGTGATCACAGAACCCAGCTCTCAATTCCCCTGGCGGTGCCAGGAATCCCGCGGTTCTCCTTTCCCCTGTCAGGGGCTGTGCCTGTCCCAAGGGACGCGGCTGTCTGCCACGCGGTCTCCCTCCGACTCTCTGGGTTCAGAGGTCTGGCAAACTTTCCTGCCCAAATCCCTGGTTTTTTTACCTTTCCAGGAGAGTTCTGCTCTTCCCGGCTGCAAACCGTCTCACCAGCTGAGCAATTTCACCAATTCGGGGTGGATGTTACTAGTTTCAGCTGCTCACTCCATTTGCTCTGGGACACGACCTGGCACGCATCTGCCTATACCGCCACCATCTTGCTCTTCCTCCCCAAATATGGTTTTTCTGGACCTTCTGCAGACTTTACAAGAGCTTTGTGTAAGTTATTTTTGCAGACAGCTTGTAACTTTGAGTATATATCATATCTAATAAATACCTGGCATGAGAGTATGGGAGTATTATCAGTATTAGCTCCTTACATTAGATGGCTAACTTGCAAGGTCAGACAGCTTAGTTTATCTTCTCTATTATTTGAGCTAAAAAACAAAGTAATTTTCAGAAGAAGAGACTGTCTAACAATAGCAGAAAATTTCAAAGAGCAGTTTTATACAAGATGGAGGCTACTATGCTTCCGTAGAAAGCTTTATTTGCATGGAATTACATCATTCGGTTTTCAAAGTCCCATTTCCGTTAAACCAGTCCTGGAAAAGGTCAGCTGAGGATTTAGTAGAGTTAAAAGCAAAGCCAGTGTCCAGAGTTTCCATTCCATGGTGGTGCTGAGTCTGTCAGAACATCAGGCTATTTGTAGTCCATTTGTCCAGTGTGTGTGGTCCATATGGCCGTGAGCCATGTGGGAAAATACAGCCGCATGTGAATATACCCCCTGCAACAAGAGTCCCAAGAGAGCAAGACAGAGCAAAAGGAGGAACTCCTTTGTTCAGGAGCTTATCTATATCAGATTTCAAGCACTTACAGTGGCCACACCCATTCTGGCTAATGACCTGTTCCCAGGTGTGACTGACCGGCAGATATCTTTCCTATGTCACCAGTTAATAACCAGGTTAATTACAATGATTTCACTCTCACCTCTTATTTAAATAAAGGGGTAGAAAAAGAACAAGCATCTGAATGAAAAAGCAACTTCTCACACCATGGACTAATTGCTGCCATAACAATGAGTAACTGACAGATTTTTTTTTTTTTGTAGAAACAATATTAAAATGTTTGAAATTGTTATTAGGTTCTTATGCTAACTCAGGTCCAGGTTAATTTAAAATGTCAAATATTATACGTTCAAATCCTATAAAGTTTCTACTTTTTTTAGTTCAATGAAATTTAAGTTAAATAAGGATATATGATAATTGAGATGACCTTTTGTATGTTATATCTATTAAATATGGGAAAATGGGCAGATTTTCAAAAGAATCCAATATCATTTCTGGAAATGAAAAATATAGTCAATAAAGTTAAACAATTTCATAGAGGTCTTGTACAGCAAATTAGACACAGATGAAGAATTAATTAATGAACAAAAAGTGAGAGCTAAGAGAATTTCCCAGAAAGCAATGAAAAGAGATGAGCAGATCATTAATGTGGCAGAGGAGTTGAGAAATGTGGAAAATAGAATAAGAAGATCAAAAGATGTCAAAAAGATATTGCAAGAGGAGAGAATACGAATGTACTATATAAATATACACTGTATTTTCCCAAATTGGAAATAAAGACATAGAATAGTGGTTAAACTGTAATTTATGTAAAGTGATATAGAATGCATATACAATTGGAAATGTATAAATTACCTTTAAAGGAATGCACTAGATACCCAAGACACTGGTGAGAGTGGTTGACTGTGGGGAGGAGGCCGGTAAGTTGGGAATAGGAGATAAATTTTCACTTTTATATGTATTATAATTTTATTTACCTATCCAAATTATTTCTTTCTACAAAATATTTTTTCAATGTTAAAAATTCATGAGAACTAAAGCAAAATGAGGATAAGAAGATAAGATAAAGCTAGTGATAAAGTTACATAAAATATTCATGCACTATTTTTTCTAGTGATGAATAATTCGGTTGTGATCCTTTTATTATTCATTACAAAGAGAAAAACAAAAATATTTATATGATTCCAAATTTCAAAGACAAAGGCAGATTATAGTTCTGAAGAATAGCTGTTGTATGCTGAAATGATAAAGAGATCTCCTGCAGATCCTCAAAACTATGGAAAATTCAATTATTAAATTTATCTGTATCTCTCTGTAAGGTAATCAGAAAATTGTTAGTGCCAACACCAGATATCTTACACCATACACAAAAATAAACTCAAAATGGATAAAGGACTTAAATGTAAAATGGGAAACCATAAAAATACTAGAGGAATCCAAAGGCAACAAAATCTCAGACATAGGCTGAAGCAATTTCTTCACTGATACAACTCCTAGAGCATTGGAAACTAAAGAGAAAATAAACAAATGGGACTACATCAAAATAAAAAGCTTCTGCACAGCAAAAGAAACCGTCAACAAAACAACAAGAAAGCCCACTGCTTGGGAAAACATATTTGCCAATGTTATCACCAATAAGGGATTAATCTCCAACATTTATAGGGAACTCATACAACTTAACAAAAGGAAGCTAAACAACCCAATCAAAAAATGGGCAAAGGACCTAAATAGACACTTTTCAAAAGAGGACATTCAGAAAGCCAAGAGATATATGAAAACATGCTCAAAGTCACTAACCATCTGAGAAATGCAAATCAAAACAACAATGAGGTACCATCTCACAACAGTCAGAATGGCTATCATCAACAAATCAACAAACGACAAGTGCTGGAGAGGATATGGAGAAAAAGGAACCCTCGTGCATTGCTGGTGGGAATGCAGACTGGTGCAGCCACTATGGAAGACAGTATGGAGTTTCCTCAAAAAGTTAAAAATGGAACTCCCATTTGACCTAGTGATCCCACTTCTAGGAATATATCCCAAGAAAACAGAAACACCAATCAGAAAGGATATATGCACCCATATGTTCATAGCAACACAATTTACCATAGCTAAGATCTGGAAACAGCCTAAGTGCCCATCAGCAGATGAATGGATTAGAAAACTGTGGTACATCTACACAATGGAATACTATGCTGCTGTGAAAAAGAAGGAATTCCTACCATTTGCAACAGCATGAATGGACCTGGAGAGCATTATGCTAAGTGAAATAAGCCAGTCAATGAAAGAAAAATACCACATTATCTCACTCATTTATAGATAATTAAAACCATTATAAACTGATGAACAAAAATAGATACAGATGCAGAGCAACATCGAACAGACTGTCAAACTACAGCGGGAAGGCTGGGGAGGTTGCAGGGGGAGGGGGTGGTAAGAGATCAACTGAAGGACTTGTATGCATGCATATAAGCATAACCAATGGACACAAGACACTGGGGGGTATAGAAGGCCAGGGGAATGTCAAGGGGAGAAAAAAAAGGAGACATACATAATACTCTTTGTAATACTTTAAGCAATAAAACAAAATTTTAAAAAAATTAGTTACTAGAAAAAAAATAAATATACAAATTTACAAATGACTCTTTTTTCTCAATGAAAGTGGTTTACAAACTGACACCCTTTTTCCTCTTGGCTACAGAAAGACTTTCTAGGTGATATGAGATCATAGATAGTTTGTTTTAATGAAATACATTTCTCGTCTTCAATTTCCATATACATTTTATCCTAAAACAGACCTTCCTGAGAACAATTTTGCTGTCCACAGGTCCTCCTTTCCCAACACTCCTTTCACAATTATCCTTGTCCATTTTCCTCACCCATCCTGGATAGTATTTTGCATATTCCCCAGGTACAAAATCTCCAGAGTTATAAACAAAGGGACATTTAAAGAATGCATAGCTTCTGAGAGTGATTTCCCTGAGAAAAAAGTCAAAAGGGCTTCATTAAGAAATTTTGAAGGGGGCTGTATCTTATTTCAACCAGGTAATTTATTTTTTTCAATAGAAATTCTGATGTAGATGATGGTTTTGTTTTTTAAATATGTTTTTATTCATTACAGAGAGAGGATGGGAGAGGAAGAGAGGTATAGACACATCAATGATGAGAATCACTGATTGGCTGCCTCTTGCATGCCTCCTACTGAGGATCGAACCCTGACCTGGTTCATTGGTCAACACTCAACCACTGAGCCCTACTGGAAGGGCAATGATGGGTTTTACTGAAAGAAATTTTTTTGTCATTTGGTTTACAATATATGCCAGGCTAGAAACGTATCTTTTGAAACTGCTAAACAATTAGGTAAAACTCTTTTGGTGGCAATGTAGAAATATAAAACAGGTGTATAGGTTTTCAACAACATAACCTGTATTTCATATTATTATAAACTAGAGGCCCGGTGCGCAAAAATTTGTGCACTCGGGGTAGGGGGGGCGGCAAGGAGGGGTCCCTCAGCCCGGCCTGTGCCCTCTCGCAGTTTGGGACCCCTCGGGAGATAATGCCCTGCTGGCTTAGGCCTGCTCCCGGGTGGCAGAGGGAAGGCCCAATACCTAGGTGCAGCCCCTGGTCGGGCTCAGAGCAGGGCCGATTGGGGAGTTGAGGTGCCGCCTCCTGTCATGCACAGAGCAGGGCAGATTGGGAGGTTGCGATGCCACCCTCAGTCACTCTCAGGGTAGGGCCGATTGGGGGGTTGAGGCACCGCCCCCTGTCACAATCAAGGCAGGGTCGATGGGGAGGTTGCGGTGCCACACCCTGACACGCACAGAGCAGGGCCAATCAGGAGGTTGGGGCGCTGCCCCCTGTCACTCACAGAGCGGGTCCCATCAGGGGGGTTGGGGGTCCGTACCCTGTCAAGCACAGAGCAGGGTCGATCAGGGTGTTGGGGAGTTCCTCCCTGTCACGCACAGAGCAGGGCCCATCAGGCGGTTGGGGAGCTCCCCCCTGGCACTCACAGAGTAGGGCTGATAGGGGAGTTGGGGCACTGCCCCCTGTCACACACAGAGCAGGGCAGATCAGGGGGTTGGGGCACCGCCGTCTGTCACCCACAAAGCAGGGTCGATCAGGGGTTTGGGGTACCGCCACTGACACACTCAGGGCAGGGCCGATGGGGAGGTTATGGCTCTACCCCATCACACACAGAGCAGGGCCCATGAGTGGGGGGAGTTGGGGTGCCTTCCCCTGTCACGAACAGAGCAGGGCGGATTGGGAGGTTGTGGCCCACCCCCTGTCACACACAGAGCCGCAGGGAGATCAGGGGGTTTGGGCGCTGCCCCCTGTCAAGCTGATCCCGGTGCCAGGAGGCCTCGTGGCTCCTCTGATCCTAGTGCTGGCAGGCATATTACCCTTTTACTATATAGGATAGAGGCCTGGTGCATGGGTGGGGGCCAGCTGGTTTGCCCTGAAGGGTGTCCTGGATCAGGGTGGGGGTCCCCACTGGGGTGCCTGGCCAGTCTGGATGAGGGGCTGAGGGCTGTTTTCAGGCTGGCGGATGACTGAAGCTCCCAACTGGTCCTTTTTTCTTCCTTTTTTTATTCTGGGCCAGCTTTAGCTCTGGCTCCAGCTCTGAGGCCTCTGCTGCTGAAAGCAGGTATCTGGTTTGTTTGGGTTCTATAATCGAGACACTGTATCAACTCCAGCTCTGAGATCCCAGCTAGCTGAAAGCAGGTTTCTGGGGTTTTGTTTAGCTTCTATATTTGTTACAATGTTTCAAACTGCAAGTTCAGAGGCTGGCAAGGCAGGCAAGGAATGTTGGATTCCTCCGTCACTGAAGCAAGCAAGCCTCATGTTAGCTTCCAGCTGCCTGGCTGCCTGCCGCCATCTTGGCTGGCAGTTAATTTGCATATTGCCCTGATTAGCCAATGGGAAGGGTAGCGGTCGTATGCTAATTACCATGTTTCTCTTTTATTAGATAGGATAGTGTATAATATACATATACATATTATAAGGAATAAATAGATTTCAATAATTTATTTGGGTATACATGAATGAAATGTATGGTTACCATTGTTATGAAATTAACCCACATCTCCTTAACATGATAACCAAGTTTTAGAATCTAGTCAAAACCCCCTTTCTCAACATGCTGTTCCCACCTTTTCCTTCTTCCCTTACAACCTAAGCTCTTAGCTGCTTGGAAAGATTTGCTCTCACAGAATAAATTATGTTTTTATAGTCCTTAATCCCTCACACTCATTTTCAGTGCCTTGAAAGTATTTACTTTTTCTTCTTCTTACCACTGTGCCTCTCCAAAGTCTACCCTGAAACCAGATTGGTTCCTTTCTCCTCTGTTCTCTTAAAGTCTGTGTAAGGACTTCTACTGTGCTTGGTTTCACAAGGCAATTATGTCTCTCTTCCTCCATGCAGCTCCAAGAGGGCAGGGAATGTGCCTCTATTCATATATGCAGTGCTGTAACTACCCCATCATGCCACTTCAGAACTGTAAACAGAAACATGAGAAAGCTGCAATTTATCATTCCTGCAATTTTATCTCTTTTCAAGATAGCACATTGACAGTTTGATGAACATGTTTGCTTAATTTTTCATACACAAACACACACAGTTATGTTAATCATTATCATTTTATCTCTTTATTTACAGTATCTCTACCATTGTTTCTTTTTTTAATTTACAGCTTATAGAATGGAGAATAATGGTAACAATACAAGGCACTTGTTTGTGACTTGAATGAGACTCTAGTGATTCACCCTCTTATAATAATATCTATAATCATTCCTAATTTATACTGCTTGTGTTAAGAATATTTTCTATTCCCAGTTTGTCAACACAAATATTTGGATGTTACCAAAAGACTTTTTGTCATTTATTTTTATGACCTTATGACATTTTTCCCTTTTAATTAACAATGTAATGAAGAAAACAGTTCTTATTGTTAAACCATGTTTGCATTGATGGAACAAACTTTATTGTTTGTGTTGTACATTGGGATTGTTAGCTATTATTTTACATGATTGATAGTATTTTTTTATATTTATAAGTTAACAATGATTGCATTTTAATTTTCTTTTGTATTCTTAGTATTTAGCAGAAGTAGTGTTAAATAAATATTCCGGAGTAAATAATAAACAGATTCTAGCATCTGATTATATATATATGTGTGTGTGTGTGTGTATATATATATATATATATATATATATATATATACATATATATATATATATTATTGATTTCAAAGAGGAAGGGAGAGAGAGATAGAAATATCAATGATGAAAGAGAATCATTGATCAGCTGCCTCCTGCATGCCCCACACTGGAGATTGAACTGTGACTTCCTGGTTCATAGGTCAATGCTTAACCACTGAGCCATGCCGGCTGGCAGCATCTGATAGTTTTATTTGTACATAATATTTGACTCACTACATTTACTATTCTCTCACCTATGTTTATCTTCATTTGTTCATACACTCATTCATCTATTCAGCAAATATTTACTAGCAGTCTATTATGTGTCAAGTCCTCTGCTAGGAGCTTGCTATATACTGTGTATAGTAATACCAACTTGGTCCTTGTGGAACTTTGTCTAATATCTACACCATCATAAAGATCGTACTGGCCTGAAAAAGTCTGTATTTCATTGTTATTTTAAGCTCCTAGGAAACAGAGGTTATGTTTATTTCAGTAGAAAGTAATAAATCAAGTACAATGCTAAATTACACACAAGAATGTTTTACTAGAATGCCAAATTGGCATATAGGAATTTCAATGTTATCCTCTTGCTATACTCAACATTATAGCTTTCTTAGAGGACAGTGTCCAATATGAGGCTTCTTAAGGAGTTTAATAAACTTTGTGTAGGATTCGTTGTGTAGGATTCGAAAGAGCTGAAAAATTATACTTATGAAGAGAAATTAGAGGAATTGAAATGACTCTGCCTTTAAAATAAGAGGTTAAGACTAGTTTCAAAATGATCCTACAGAGATTATTCAAAAAATTGATCAGCTCTTCTAAATCTCTACAGAGGACTGAATTCTGCCAAGCAAACGCGAGTTCAGCAAAGTATTTATTTCATTTAAATTACAAAACTTTACTGATGGTGAGACTAGTTGAACTTGGAAATATGCTATCCAAAAAATGTAAAAGAAGCAAAAGTGAGATAACAACTACAATGCCCCAGATAGTTTAATTTTCTTTGTAAGGTAATACCTGGTATTGACCAAATATGGCCCAAGTGTTTTTCTAAGTCAATAATAATATATGAATATATTAATAACAATATTTTAACATTTATTGAGCATCTACAGTTATAAGTTATATGTCTGCATGTTTTCTCTCTTGATGTTGCCTATTATTATTAGTAGCATGGATGTCCATATGTCCTGTATTCTTCTCAACAACCCAAATTTATATCTGTATTTCAAGAGTGAAATTATTATTAGCATTATCTACCATTCACAAAAATGTCTCTGTTTGGAAAATAAATTATATGGTTACCCTAGTTAATATCAATTTTTCAGCATCTAAACCATGTAGAGGTTAAATAATATCTCAGGGTCATAAGGTAGTAATTAGAAAGCAGTGGATTTATGATTAAACTAGAGGCCTGGTGCACAAAAATTTGTGCACTGGGGCGGGGGGGTCCCCTCAGCCCGGCCTGTGCCCTCTCACAGCCTAGGACCCCTCTGGGGATGACCACTTGCTGGCTTAGGCCTTCTCCCCGGGGGATTGGGCCTAAGATGGCAGTCAGACATCCCTCTGGCAGCCCAGCAGCCCTCGGGGGATGTCCATTTGCCAGCGGGGAGCAGACCTAAGCTGCAGTCAGACATCCTTAGTGCTGCTGAGGAGGCAGGAGAGGCTCCCACCACCACTGCTGTAATGGCAGCCATCAGCCTGACTTGTGGCTGAGCAGAGCTCCCCTTGTGGGAGTGCACTGACCACCAGGGGGTAGCTCCTGCATTGATCGTCTGCCCCCTGGTGGTCAGTGTGTAATAGTGACCAGTCATTCCCAGTCTTTCTGCTGTTAGGGTCAGTTTGCATATTACCCTTTTACTATATAGGATAGAGGCCTGGTGCACAGGTGGGGGCTGGCTGGTTTGCCTTGAAGGGTGTCCCGGATCAGGGTGGGGGTCCTGCTTGGGTGCCTGGCCAGCCTGGGTGAGGGGCTGATGGCTGTTTGCAGCTGGGGTGCCTAGCCAGCCTGGATGAGGGGCTGATGGCTATTTTCAGGCTGGCCACAACCCCTTTAGGGTGGGGGTCCCCACTAGAGTGCTTGGCCAGTCTGGGTGAGGGGCTGAGGGCTTTTTTCAGGCTGGCCAGCAACTGAAACTCCCAGCCTCTCCTTTTTTTCTTTTCTTTTTTTTTCTAGGATTTATTTACCTTCTATAATTGAAACTCTGTTGCCTTCACTGGCGCTCCCAAGTCTGAGGCTGGCTGAAAGCAGGTATCTGGGGTTTGTTTAGCTTCTATAATTGAAACATTGTTGCTTTCGGGCTCAGAGCTGGGCCGTGGCAGGTGGGGAACCTTGGCTTCCTCCATCACTGGAGCAAGCAAGCCCCATGTTCACTTCAACTGCGTGGCTGCCGGCCGCCATCTTGGTTGGCAGTTAATTTGCATGTCGCCCTGATTAGCCAATGGGAAGCATAGTGGAGGTACAGTTAATTACCCTTTTTGTCTTTTATTAGATAGGATGTGTGCATATTCATGACCTACATTGAGGACTCTAAAAATAAGGAATAAGACATAGTACCTCACCTCCTTCAATATATTAATTTAATCACACTCTATTTATTCTTGAGTATGACATATGCAATTCTGGAAATAAATAGTAATGAAGCCATACAACTCAGAAATAAGATAAAGTAATCTTTAAACTACATTTTAAATTTTGTGTTTAATGCATTAGCATCTGTATATGAAGATACAATTCTCTTAGTCTTCAGAGGACACACTCTTTTAGTAAATCTTAGAAATGAGCAACTGAGGATGGTGTTCAAAATTGAAGTAAAAAAGGGTCTTTGACTTTGAAGAGAAATGAAAGAAAGGTAACCTTCAAACGTAGGGAAATGGATTATGCAGCAGAAAGAACAACATCAGTAGAAAAAGTTGAGGAAGTGACCAATGGAACTGGAGTAGATGAGAAAACTCACAGGATAAAAAGTAACTTTCTAACAGTATGTCTTTAAGTAATATTCCTTCCTTCCTTTTAAAATAGGGAAACAGACAATTGAGTGAGACACCATTGCATTGGAGACCAAGGCGTGGCGGGTGACTATTTTCTTAAACTTCATTTCGTTTTTACTAGCAAGAAGAGAGTCCTCTTTCAGTGCCTAGCACAGCCATGGCTTGTGGTCCCAAGAAGCACCTGAAGCTTGTAGCAGCTCCAAAGCATTGGATGCTGGATAAACTGACTGGGGTATTTGCTCCTCGTCCATCTACCAGTCCCCAAAAGCTGAGAGAATGTCTCCCTCTCATTATTTTCCTAAGAATCAGACTTAAGTATGCCCTAACAGGAGATGAAGTAAAGAAGATCTGCATGCAGCTGTTCATTAAGATCGATGGCAAGGTCCGAACCGATATAACCTACCCTGCTGGCTTTATGGATGTCATCAGCATTGATCAGACAGGAGAGAATTTCCGTCTGGTCTATGACACCAAGGGTCGCTTTGCTGTTCATCGTATAACACCTGAGGAGGCCAACTACAAGCTGTGCAAAGTGCGGAAGATCTTTGTGGGCACAAAGGGAATCCCTCATCTGGTGACCCATGATGCTGGTGCCATCCGCTACCCTGATCCCCTCATCAAGGTGAACAACACCATTCAGATTGATTTGGAATCTGACAAAATTGCTGATTTCATCAAGTTTGACACAGGTAACCTGTGTATGATCACCAGAGGTGCCAACCTGGGAAGAATTGGTGTGATCACCAACAGAGAGAAACACCCTGGTTCTTTTGACGTAGTTCATGTCAAAGATACCAATGGCAATAGTTTTGCCACCCGGCTCTCCAATATTTTTGTTATCCGCAAAAGCAACAAACCATGGATTTCCCTTCCCCATGGAAAAGGTATTCGCCTCACCATTGCTGAAGAGAGAGACAAAAGATTGGTGGCCAAACAGTTGGTGAAATGAGCTGACCTGACATGATTAGAAGAGTCTTTGTACTTAATTAAAGATAATGCAGCATGGGGGTGGGGGGAGATGGGGAAAATGGACACTCCCACTAAGATGCTAATAATTCCTAACCTAAATTTCATTCCCTTTTCCTGTGGGACTTAACAACTAAATGAGTATGACAGTCCTTTACCCTAAAGTCATTCTCAATTCAACCTCCTCCGAGTTAGTTCATTGTACTTTTCAGTTTGTAACCAGCTATCTGCTCCTGAAAAGCTCTTATTTCATTTATTTGTTTATTCCCTTTTAGTCACATTTCTTACTTCCTATCTCATAGCTGCATGGGCAATTACTCTGATGTATTTTCAGCATATATTTGAATTTGTAGGTTTCTAGCAAATTAAGTAATTTTGTTTTGACTTTATGTAATTGTAATTAAAATGCAAATACAGATTTTAGTTAATGGTAATGTATTAATATTGGTTTATGAAATGTAACAAATACACCATACCACTGTAGGATGTCAGTAATTGGTGAAACTGATGCCAGGTACATAAAAGCTCTGTACTATCTTAATTTTTCTGTAAATGTAAAATTACTTTAAAAAATAAAGCCTATTAAAAACATAGAAATAAAATGAAATAGGGAAACAGAAATTCTGTATATAAGATGCAAATGAACTTCTATAAAGGGTATGTTTATTTAATTATCTGGAGGCCACTTGCTGTCTACCTGACCAGCCTGCTTTGTCCCCAACTCCTAACCAAATGCAATCACAGAATTAATAATAATTAGGAACAAAGGGATGTGTTTTTTTATTTTTTGTTTTTAAAATATGTTTTCATTGATTTCAGAGAGATAGAAGCAGCAATGACAAAAAGATCATCTATTGGCTGCCTCCTGCATGCCCCCTACTGGGGATCGAGCCCACAACCTAGGCATGTGTCCTGACCAGGAATTGAACCAAGACCTCCTGTGGGTTGATGCTCAACCACTGATCCACCCTAGCAAGGCCAAGTGATGTTCTCATGAAGACATTTGTTGGCATATTTATTGGATGGTTTGCTGTTCACTATTCCTAATTTTTGAATTGGTAAAATGTGAAATATTATTTCCAGAAACCATGTCTTTTCATGATAGACCCTGTATTGAACTGGGAAACCTAATATTTATTTGTACATTGTTTTGCCCCTTTGTTCTCTCTCTCACTGAACACTTTATATACAGGTTCTATGTTATAGGCATCAATTACATGCTGAGGATTCAAAGATACAATAAAAAGATGTATCTTTTTTTCAAGGAGTTCACAGTCAAATCAGGGAAACATATATGTCAACCAAAATGATGATTTTGAAAATACAAGTGAAAATATTTTTTTTAAGTTGTAGAACAACTGAGCTACCCAGTCAGTGCTGAACTATTAAATATTATTTAAATGCATTATGCTACACTTTATAGGTAAGAAGAAATATATATATATATTTATATTTATATATATATTTATTTATATTTATATTTATATTTATATTTATATTTATATTTATATTTATATTTATATTTATATTTATATATATACTAGAGGCCCAGTGCACAAAAATTTGTGCACTCGGGGGTAGGGGGTCCCTCAGCTCAGCCTATGCCCTCTCGCAGTCTGGGACCCCTCGGGGGAAGACCACTTGCTGGCTTAGGCCTGCTCCCGGGGGATTGGGCCTAAGATGGCAATCAGACATCCCTCTGGCAGCCTGGCAGCCCTCGGGGGATGTCCATTTGCCAATGGGGAGCAGACCTAAGCTGCAGTCAGACATCCTTAGCGCTGCTGAGGGGGCAGGAGAGGCTCCCACCACCACTGCTGTACTGGCAGCCATCAGCCTGGCTTGTGGCTGAGCAGAGCTCCACCCTGTGAGAACACACTGACCACCAGAGGGCAGCTCCTGCATTGAGCATCTGCCCCCTGGTGGTTAGTGTGTGTCATAGTGACCAGTCATTCCCAGTCTTTCTGCTGTTAGGGTCAGTTTGCATATTACCCTTTTACTATATAGGATAGAGGCCTGGAGCACAGGTGGGGGCCGGCTGGTTTGCCCTGAAGGGTGATCCGGATCAGGGTGGGGGTCCCACTTGGGTGCCTGGACAGCCTGAGTGAGGGGCTGATGGCTGTTTGCAGCCAGTCACAACCCCTTTAGGGTGGGGGTCCCCACTGGGGTGCCTGGCTAGCCTGGGTGTGGGGCTGAGGGCCGTTTTCAGGCTGGCAGGCAACTGAAGCTCCCAGCCTCTTTTTTTTTTTTTTTTTCCCTGGGATTTATTTACCTTCTATAGCTGTCACTGGAGCTGAGAGCCAGCTCCAGCTCTGAGGCCGTTGCCAGCTGAAAGCAGGTATCTGGGTTTGTTTAGCTTCTATAATTGTAACATTGTTACTTAGACTGGAGCTCAGAGCTGGGCCGCGGCAGGCGGGGAACCTTGGCTTCCTCCATCACTGGAGCAAGCAAGCCTCATGTTTGCTTCAGCTGCATGGCTGCTGGCCGCCATCTTTGTTGGCAGTTAATTTGCATATCCTGCTGATTAGCCATTGGGAAGCGTAGTGGAGGTATGGTTAATTACCATGTTTGTCTATTATTAGATAGGATATATATTAGAATCTGTATAACAACATAAAAATTTTATTTGTTTAATATGACTTTTCATTTAATTCAAACTAGCTTTGTCCAGTTTTATAGCACCATGACATACTGCAAGCTCATTTCCTTAATTATTAAGCCCTTAGAATATAAAAAAATAAAATTGTGGAATATTTAAAATAAATTCAAACATATGGCATATTATGTATCTATCAAATATATTCTGAAATAAAAAAGTAAGACCACATTGTTAATTTGGGGGTGGTGGGTGCTGATCCACTTTTATGAGCAACTAAATGAACTGTCTATGAGATAAATAATATAGTTGAGAATTCAAAGAGTAATGACTGTTAGAATATCTGAAAAATTCTCCTGCAAAAATATGAAATTTTAAAAAGTACAATTGCAATGACAAAGAAATACAAGTGGAAAGTTTAGAAGCCAGATCTTATAGACAGGCCAAGGCCAATGAAAATGCTATCATCATTCTCTTTAACAACTGAGCACTGCAGTTGAGACATGACATATTAGGCATGACTCACCAATTCTTAGCATTATTTAACACTGCAGCTAGTCAAAATAATGCTAACTGTTAGATTGTATGTTAACCAGACTTTCATAGATGGTATACCAGCATTGCTGAACAGACAAACTGTGCTAAACATTTCACTTTTGTCTGTCTCTCTCAGACTTTGAGCTTCTCAACAGGTATTTTTGTATGTTATTCACCTCTGTGACTCTCAGCCCAAGAGATTGGCTGGCATATGTGTTTTGCAAAACTAAAGGTAAATGAGAAGTGGTATACAACCAAAATGATTTTTCTCTAGTACAGCCAGGGCATGACTATACGTATATTTAAAAATATTTCTTTTAGTTTTACATTTATTTTTAATGGCTTTACTTTTCATCTTCAATGTGTTTTACATTTTAAACTATGTGTGTGAAATAAATTTTCTTTTTGCAGGTTAAGATCATATGAATAGACAGTATTTTATTATAGCTATTACTTTTATATCTGATTTAATTCAGTGCTATATGGAATTCAACACTTGAAAAGACTGGAAAATTGATCTACATACATTTTATATGAAACAAAATCTAGATATACTTTTCTAAATGGGGCATTAAAAGTTATACCATGATATTGTAATATAGGTACCTTATATTTCCAGCTACTGTGGGGTACTAATGAATCAGGAGAAAAATGTGATTGGATGTTTAAAACCTCTAGTAAAAGATCTTCTTTGATTCATATCATTGCAGAGAAAACCATTCTATAGTAGTATATGGCATTATATAGAAATTTAGCATAATTCAATTTACAAGGCATGGATATTTTATTAAGTAAAAACAAAATGGGCTTTTGGCATTCTATAACCTCGCCTGCTTCTCACTATGATGCTGCTGAAGACTTTTGAGCCATTTCTTCATGACATAATTCAAATATTTCATAAATATCACCATCAGAAACTCCTTGGAGTTCTTTCTGCTCTAGATTGTGCAGTGGTGTCCAGCAGACCAGCACCAGTCTTGGAAATGCCCTGGCAACGGGGTAGCCTCTAGCCATATGTGGCTACTGAGTGTTTGAAATATGGCTAGAGCAACTAAGGACTCTAATTTGTACTTTTATTTAATTTTAATTAGTTTAAGTTTTAATTTAAATAGTTACACATGGCTGGTGGCTAATACTGAACAGTGCAGCAGCATAGGTGAAAGTGCCTCTCATATTGTTGACCTTTGACCCCTGAATAAAATTAAGCCAAATTAAAATAATATCTATGTATAAAAATAAGAAAAAAAAAACAGCCAAGCACAAAGCTCTCACCATTCATAAAACATGTATGATAAGAAAAAGCTCTTATTTTCTAATTTCCAAAATAGGCCTAGAAGAAGTAATTGAGTCTCTAAATTTCACTAGAGCATCTCTGAGCAACAGGCTACCCCTCAAACCTTTCATGAGAGTTGTTGCATACACACTGCTTACTAAAGAGCAACAGAGTCTCAGAGGGAAGTGGCTGGGGAATGGGGAGAGATTAACCAAAGATCTTACATGCATATATGCATTACCTATGGACACAGACAATAGGGTTGTGAAGGCCTGGGGCAGGATTGGAACTGGAAGGGGGTAATGGGGGGGGGGGGAAGGGGGACATCTGTAATACTCTCAACATTAAAGAGTAAAAAACAAATAAAATAATAGTAATAAAATCAAATCAAACAAAATGCCTACTTAAAAAAAGAATAACAGATAGCAAGTGGCGAGGAGAACCAAGATGGCGGCATAGGTTAACGCAGGAGTTTGCTGCTTTGAACAACTACTTCAAAAGTGAAACCAAAAAACGGAAGGGACATCACCCAGAACCACAGGAACGCTGGCTGAGTGGAGGTCCTACAACTAGGAGGAAAGAGAAACGCATACGGACACTCAGAGGAGGCGCAGTGTTGAAGTCAAATTCTGAGGTGCGGAGTGCGCGCGCGGAGCGGGCTGGCGGCGGAGGGCGAGGTTGGCGTTTTCAATCGGGAGGGAGTCACAGACTCTGAGCTCCAGATCCGGGCGAGTCTTTAGGGACCCAGACTCAAACGGGAGAAGTGGGACTGCCTGGCTTCGGTCAGAGCGAGTGCAGCTTTCTCTCCGAGCTTTGCAGCGGGTGCTGGGACTCAGAGAGGCAGAGCCCCTGGGGACAGGACTGAGAGCTGCCATAACTGCTCTCTCCGGCCCACCCTGTTGATCCTGTGAGACCCGCCCCGCCCAAGCCCTGCACAGAGGCATTTGCCGGATAGCCTCAGGCAAAGACTAGATTAGCACCTCCCTAGAGGACAGAAGTTCTCTCACTGCTGACACAGCTGATTCTCATAGCCACTTGGCCTGGAGGTCAAACCCTCCCTGGAATTAGCAACAACAATCAAGATTTAACTATAAGACCACGAACAAAGACCACTAGGGGGTGCACCAAGGAGGCATAACAAAATGCGGAGACAAAGAAACAGGACAAAATTGTCAATGGAAGATCTAGAGTTCAGAACCACACTTTTAAGGTCTCTCAAGAACTGTTTAGAAGCCGCTGATAAACTTAATGAGATCTACAAGAAAACTAATGAGACCCTCGATGTTATATTGGGGAACCAACTAGAAATTAAGCATACACTGACTGAAATAAAGAATATTATACAGACTCCCGACAGCAGAACAGAGGAGCGCAAGAATCAACTCAATGATTTGAAATGCGAGGAAGCAAAAAACACCCAACCGGAAAAGAAAAATGAAAAAAGAATCCAAAAATGCGAGGATAGTGTAAGGAGCCTCTGGGACAGCTTCAGGCGTACCAACATCAGAATTATAGGGGTGCCAGAAGATGAGAGAGAGCAAGATATTGAAAACCTATTTGAAGAAATAATGACAGAAAACTTCCCTCACCTGGTGAAAGAAATGGACTTACAGGTCCAAGAAGCGCGGAGAACCCCAAACAAAAGGAATCCAAAGAGGACCACACCAAGACACATCATAATTAAAATGCCAAGAGCAAAAGATAAAGAGAGAATCTTAAAAGCAGCAAGAGAAAGAAACTCAGTTACCTACAAGGGAATACCCATACGACTGTCAGCTGATTTCTCAACAGAAACTTTGCAGGCCAGAAGGGAGTGGCAAGAAATATTCGAAGTGATGAATACCAAGAACCTACAACCAAGATTACTTTATCCAGCAAAGCTATCATTCAGAATTGAAGGTCAGATAAAGAGCTTCACAGATAAGGAAAAGCTAAAGGAGTTCATCACCACCAAACCAGGATTATATGAAATGCTGAAAGGTATCCTTTAAGAAGAGGAAGAGGAAGAAAAAGGTAAAGATACAAATTATGAACAACAAATATGCATCTATCAACAAGTGAATCTAAGAATCAAGTGAATAAATCATCTGATGAACAGAATGAACTGGTGATTATAATAGAATCAGGGACATAGAAAGGGAATGGACTGACTATTCTTGGGGGGGAAAGGGGTGTCGGAGATGCGGGAAGAGACTGGACAAAAATCGTGCACCTATGGATGAGGACAGTGGGTGGGGAGTGATTGCGGATGGTGGGGCGGGAACTGGGAGGAGGGGAGTTATGGGGGGAAAAAGAGGAACAAATGTAATAATCTGAACAATAAAGATTTAATTAAAAAACAAAAAACAAAAAAAAAACAAAACTAAAAAAAAAAAAAAAAAGAATAACAAAGTTGTACTGGGATGCAGGGAAGGGGCAGTCAATTAAGTTTATGTGCATCATACATTCTATAATCTAGAAAAAGTACAAATTACTGTTCAAGTTGTTCATAAACAGTCCAAACAGAGAATGTTAAATTCATCATTGAATACAATTTGTATATGGAAAAAATAGATTTTTCTTTGATGACAAAGAGAAGGACTCTCACCTGGTCCTGATTGTGTCTGCAATTATCTAATCCTAGATCTTGTTTCACTAACAACAGCTATTTGTCTTATAGTGTGATTGTAACCAATAATGTAAAGTCACAAAATTTCTTCCCACTGCCTACCAGAATGGCTCCTCATGAGTAGTCATGATGAGTTTTTGTCATCTTGTGGGAGCTGTACATCTAGGTTGTTAGGGACACTTTCTGCATGTAAGAAGAGCCACAGCACCTATGTGAAGGCAGGGAGTCAGGCAGTAACACTTGACTGGGCACTAAGTAGCCAGAGCAAACCTACTTGCTGGGATAGGCATGACCTGGCGAAGCACATGAGGCTACAGGAAATTTTCATAAGTTGTAAGGCAAGCATTCATAAGTTGTAAGGTAGACAAGAAATAACATAGAATGGTAGGCAGGGACTGATTTGTGGTGAAGGTTAATGTAAGATGATGGAGGTGGCAGAGGTGATGGCATATGAGCGGGACCAGGTCTGCCCAAACATGCTGGCAACTATTTGGCATCAGGGAAATCTATCAGTAAGTAATAGATGACAGTGCAAGAGGAAGGTAGGACTGTTGTGCTAAAAGGACCGAAGAACTGAAGTGGTCACCTGGAGTTTAGTGGAACAAGCTTTTCGTACCTAAAACAAGAGGGCAGGATCAGCACAGAACTAACAGTCTAATTGCTGTGCTGCTAAAACTGGCTGTGCTCATTTAGTTACCACTTCTGTCTAAAATAAGGTTTGGTTCTCAAGCTGTGGCCTGGGGGAATTTGCAGATAATGATCATTTTGCTTCAGCTAAGGTAAGAAGAAGGCCTTAGAGCAGCGGTTCTCAACCTGTGGGTCTCGACCCTTTTGGGGATCGAACGACCCTTTCACAAGGGGTCGCCTAAGACATCGGAAAACACATATAATTACATATTGTTTTTATGATTAATCACTATGCTTTAATTATGTTCAATTTGTAACAATGAAAATACATCCTGCATATCAGATATTTACATTACGATTCATAACAGTAGCAAAATTACAGTTAGGACATAGCAACTAAAATAATTTTATAGTTGGAGGTCACCACAACATGAGGAACTGTATTAAAGGGTTGCGTCATTAGGAAGGTTGAGAACCACTGCCTTAGAGGCTGGGCAATAGGCAAAGTCTGGCATGCCCAGCTGAACCTGACTATTCTTTCTCTAAATTCGTATCAAGATCCTCACCTATGACGAACCTGTGGACTTTGCATTAATATTCTTTAAAACTTATTTACAAAGAAAGTAGGAAATACCTTTTGTTATTTTATGTACAATTTGAATTCAACTAACAAAAACTTACAGAAAGAGTACAAAGAATTCTTGTGCACCCAGCTTTTCCAAATATTAACATCTTATGTAAACATAGAACAATTATCCAAACCAGGAAATTAATATTGATAAAATACTGTTAACTAATCTACAGACCTTATCTGAATCTATTTTCTCAAAAAATGTCCTATTGATGGTTCAAGATGATATGGAGGTCACATATTGCATTTAGATGTCACTTTAGTCTCCTCAGATTTGACACATTTCTTCATGATGAAAATTATGCTATAATTTTTTGGAGATAATACCTCAAGAAGTGATGTTTACTCTTCTCACTGTTTCATATCTTATGGTTCTTAATATCAGTAAGTCCAATTACTATATATTAACCTTGATCACTTGGTTAAGGTGGCATCTACCAGGTTTTTCGGACGTAAAGTTATTTTCCCCATTGTAATGAATAAGTGTTATGTGATGAGATGCTTGGGCCAATGCAAATATTTGTTTCTCATTATGCTTTAACCCTCTAATTTTAGCATCTATTGATGATTCTAAATCACAAACTTGAAATCATCACTATTGATGATGTGTTTGCCAAATAGTGATTTTCTATTTACATCATTTTTGCTTCACTTGTTAATCAGAATTCTACTGTAAAGAAGCAAATCATCCATCCATTCATTTATTTATCTACCTATCATTTACCTACTTATCATCTATTTACTTCAACTGAATTCAAGGATATTTACATTAATCTAAGTGTTATTTTATTTATATTCATTTATATTTATCTATATTATTCTAAGTGTTAGTCTATTGCAATTAATATTTATTTTCAGTATTTATCCTGCTCAATTTGATCCGCATTTGGTTATTAGAAATTGATCTATTCTCATTTCCATTTTTTGGTATACTCTCATAGTTTTCTGACTTTTCTATTTTCTAATACTACAAGATTTCAAAAAACAAACTTAAAATGTACTTTTTCAATTTTTATAATAAAATCATTGAACATTACAAATATAATGTACATGAGCTGTATCTACATGAATAAAAAATATCAGGCTAAAGAAAAAAATATTCTTAATTATTAATTTTTGCATTAATGTAATTTACTAGTTAAAATTAATAATTGAAAATAAAATTTCATTGTATCAGGAAATATATTTAATAGGTTTTATGCTCACTTTGTCATTCTCAAATCATTATACCTTAAAAATACTTTAAAATAAAAAACCAGTACATGTGATGATGAAATAATATTTATACAAAGAGGGTGCCTAACATGGCCTGCAAATTTATGTCAAAAGTAGTCTATAGAGATGCTGCTGCCTACCAGCTAGCCTAACTAGATATACATCATTTGTTTACTGACTCTATATATATACCATTTTTCAATGAGTTATTGATGAGCTTATAACTCAGGAGTGGTAGAGCAAAACAAAGTTAGAAAATCATGATGAAAGGTCATCAATAACTTTGTGAATATATTCACAGCCTGCCAATTGAATATATTGTTTATGCAACACTGGTTTCAATACATATTGTGTCATTATACGGGGATAGGTGGAGATTTATTTCACTTGCTTTGGAGGAATGTGTTTCAAACAATTTTTCTGACCTCCAAGATGACTGGCAATTCTACTTCAAAACATAACTACCAACGTCACATAGAATAAGTCAATATCCCAGTTATGAATCCCTTTTCTCTGTTATACCATTGTGTTACCTTGATCTTTACAATGTTTTTTTTTAGGTTGTGTGTGTACATGTGTAAGAGTACGGGTGTGTCTTGTGTGTGTGTGTCTCTAGGAGTTGTAAACCAATATAGTGTTATCAGCTTCTATTTTCACAGCAAAGACTATTTTGGTGGCAACTACTACTTTTTATTATTTTACAAAAAAGGACATTTTAATATTAAAATGTAGAAAAAAATTATCTCAGAATCCTAAATTCTCCTTTTAATTCAATACTTTTTAGGTTTGTGACAACCCCACTTTATTACTCTTATTTTCTTTTTTCTTTTTTTTTTTTCATTTTAGTTCATCTCCTGTGTATCTTACTTGTTTTCTTTTTTTTTTTTTTCCATTTCACCAAGGACTGCTGAACAAGAGACATAAATGAAATATTTCTGATAGCAATCACAACACTGGAAAATAAGCAATATATAATAGCAATGGTATGCTATTGCTAAACTATTAACCCTTCAGAGAATAGCTCATTTTGCAGGAAGCATACCTCTTCACATACTTCTACTTTTCTTGTGGATACACTTATTTTTTAAATTTTATTTTTCCATTACAGCCTGCATTCCACATTATTTTGCATTAGTTTCAGGTGTACTGCGTGGTGGTTATGTTTTTGGAGGGGAGTGTGCCTTGTCTCCCCCAGTTGCTTGTGAGGGTGAGCTTCTTGGGGTACTGCTGGAATAAGCACTTCCGGAAGCCCTCATGGGAGGATGGGATAGAGTAGAAAGCTTTATTTCTGTGGAATTGTACCTCTGGGTTTCTAAAATCCCATTTCCCTTAGTCCAGTCATAGAAGAATTATAACTGGGGTTTCAGTAGAGTTAAAAGCAGAGCCAGAGTCCAGAGTTTCCATTCTATATTTGCATTGCACAATATAGCATCAGGCTAGCTGCAGTCCATTAGCCCATTGTGTGGTGTCCCCATGGCTGTGGGTCATATGGACAAATGAAAGGAAGCCAAGATGAGCCAGAAACACACCAGCAACAAGAGTCCCAAGAGCATCCAATGGAATGAACTCCTTTGTTTAGGGGATTGTGTATTCCCAAATGTTTGTGAGTTTGCAGTGGCCATGCCCATTCTGGCCATGCATCTCTGTCCCCAGGTGTAATTGATTGACAAGTACCTTCTCTAGTCAGCCCAATTTTACTGGGAATGCATCCGTTTCCTCTTTGTTGGATCCCTGGAGAGTATGAAACTGCAGTTTCTTGGTGAAGTTGCCCAAATGATATGCTTATAATGTCTGACTTCCCCATTGTTCCTTCCCTATTCTTAATAACTAGTTGATTACAATGGTATCATTAGACAATTATATACTTTACAAAGTGTTCCCCCTGATATTTCAAGTACTTACTGGCACCATACATAGTTATTATAATACTAGAGGCCTGGTCCACAAATGTGTGCATGGGTGGAGTCCCTCAACCTGGCAGGTGATCAGGGTCAATTGGGGGTGGGGGGCGGCGGACTGCTGGGAGGAGGGACCGTGGGAGGTTGGCCCCAGCAGCAAGCTAACCAACAGCCGATTCCCCAAGGAATCAGGCTCCCTCCTCCCTCCTGTATGGGTCCGGCATGCAGATGAACCAGATTTGGAGCTGTCAGGGCCCCAGCAGTAAGATCTGGGTCAGTACGCGTCATGGCTACCGTCTAGTCATCCAGTCATTCTGGTCGTTCTGGTCATTTGGTCATAAGGGTCACTTAGGCTTTTATATATATAGACTAGAGGCTTTTATATATATAGACTAGTGAATTTTCATGCACTCGGGGGAGGGGGATCTCAGCCAAGCCTGCACGCTCTCACAATCCGGGACCCCTCGGGTAGGGTCCAGTTCCATAGCAGCATGGCTCTGGTTTTTTGGGCCTGTGGGCCGGGGGGGAGGGACCAAGAGGCCAGTCCGATTGCAGCATGCTGCTGGGGCCCTGACAGCCCCAAATCTGGTTCATCAGCATGCCAGACCCAGACAGGAGGGAGGAGGGAGCCTGATTCCTCGGGGAATTGGCTGTTGGTTAGATTGAGCTGCAGGCTGGGGGTAGGGACGAAGAGGCCAGTCTGATGGCAAAATAGCTCCATTTCCACAGCTTCCTCCTACTTCCATGTTGCAGGCAGCCAGGACCCAGGACCAACTCCCACTGCGCTGCTGGGACCCAGGGCCGACTTCCGCCACTGGCCGCCAGGACCCAGGACTGACTCCTGCTGCACCAGCTGGGACCCTAACCTGCTGTTCGGTCATCCGTCAGATGTTTCAGTCGTGACAAACCCTCGCTCTTTATATATATTAGGATAGTTTGCTATGCTCCCTATGCTGTACTTTACAACCCTATGACTATTTTGCAACTACAGGCAGTCCTCGGGTACATCAGACTCGATATACATTGTTTCATGGTTAAATTGCCACCTCCCATTTATAGTATTTAAAAAAAAAAAGTTCCATCATTTCGATGTATGTACATATGTGCTTTATGTTTTTTATTATTTATTTACCACAAGTAAAGGTCAGGAATTGCTATCTTTCTTTTAAATTTTTTTTTACTGTTTCACTTCATTACTGCTGCATATGTGCTCCATGTGAGTGACGTAGGTGCTTATGTAGGTGGGTTCTGACTTACGGTGAAAATGATAGGAACAGATCTCCGACATACAAATTAGTACTTCTTAATCCCTTCACATTTTTTTTTTCAACCACAGTTTCATTCAAATCATTTTGCACCAGTTTCAGATGTGTAGCAAAGGTGCTGGAAAACCATGCACTCTACAGAGTGGTCCCCCGCTGCCCCAAGCACCCACCTGGTCCATATTCAATTGCCTTGATATTATTGAATCTATTATTCATGCTGCAATCCACATCTCTGTGGTATTTTGCAACTACTAATTTGTACTTCTTAATCTCTTCATCTTTTATAAGCAGTCTTCTGACTCCCTCCCTCTGACAGCTGTCAGTCTATTCTCTGAATCTATGATTCTGTTTTTGTTTTGCTTGTTTATTTTGTTTATTAGATTCCACATCTATATCTAATCTAATAAAAGAGAAACATGGTAATTGGCGTATAACCGATACCCTTCCCATTGGGTAATCAGGGCAATATGCAAATTAGCTGTCAGCAAAGATGGCGGCTGGCAGCCAGGCAGCTTGAAACTAACATGAGGCTTGCTTGCTTCAGTGATGGAGGATTCCAACGTTCCCCTCCTGCCTTGCCGGCCTCTGAGCTTGCAGGTGGAAACATTTTAACAAATATAGAAGCTAAAAAAAACCCCAGAAACCAGTGCTTTCAGCAAGCTGGCATCTCAGAGCTGGAGTCAGAGCTGGAGTTATACATTGTTTCAATTACCTACTTTCAGCAGCGGAGGCCTAAGAGCTGGAGCCTCAGAGCTAAAACTGGCCGAGAATTAAAAAAGAAAAAGAAAAAAAGGAGCGGTTGGGAGTTTCCGTCACCTGCCAGCCTGCAAACATCCCTCAGCCCCTCACCCAGACTGGCCAGGCACCCCAGTGGGGACCCCCACCGTGAAGGGTGTGTGACCAGCTGCAAACAGCCATCATCCCCTTACCCAGGCTGGCCAGGCACCCCAGTGGGGACCCCCACCCTGATCCAGAACACTCTTCAGGGCAAACCAGCCAGCCCCACCCATGAACCAGGCCTCTATCCTATATAGTAAAAGGGTAATATGCCTCCCAGCACCGGGATCAGCAGAGCTGAGAGGCCTCCCGGTACCGGGATCAGCGTGACAGGGGGCAGCGCCCAAACCCCCTGATCACCCTGCGGCTCTGTGTGTGACAGGGGGTGGGGCCACAACCTCCCTATCCACCCTGCTCTGTTCGTGACAGGGGAAGGCGCCCCAACCTCCTGATCAGCCCTGCTCTGTGCCTGATACGGGGGAGCTCCCCAACCTCTGATTGCCCTGCGGCTCTGTGTGTGACAGGGTGCGGCACCCCAACTCCCCCCCCCCACCCACAGGCCCTGCTCTGTGTGTGACAGGGTAGAGCCATAACCTCCCCATAGGCCCTGCCCTGAGTGTGAGACTGGCGGCGTCCCAACCCCCTGATCGGCCCTGCTCTGTGCGTGACAAGGGGTGGCGCCACAACCTCCCCATCGACCCTGCCTTGAGTGTGACAGGGGATGGTGCCTCAACCCCCCAATCGGCCCTACCCTGAGGGTAACTGGGGGTGGCATCGCAACCTCCCGATCAGTCCTGCTCTGTGCATGACAGGAGGCGGCGCCCCAACTCCCCAATAGGCCCTGCTCTGAGCCCGACCAGGGGCTGCACCTAGGAATTGGGCCTGCCCTCTGCCACCAGGGAGCAGGCCTAAGCCAGCAGGGCGTTATCTCCCGAGGGGTCCCAGACTGCGAGAGGGCACAGGCTGGGCTGAGGGGCCCCCCTTTCACCCCAAGTGCACAAATTTTTGTGCACCGGGCCTCTAGTATATATATAAAAAGGCAGCTACTGTAATGGCCATAATGACCTTACAACCTGTCGCTATGATGGCCACTGTACCCAGCAAACTGACGTGATCAGGGGGTGGGGCTGGCAGCCAACCTTGCAGCCCCTCCCCCCTGCCAGCCTGCCCCTGATTGGACTCTCCCACCCTGATCAAGAGTGGAGCCTGCTGGCCAAACGCCCCCTCCATTCCTCCCGGCTGCCCCACTGCTGATCACACCCCCCACCCCAATTGGGGGCGGGGCTGGCCAGCCAACATCCTGCAGGCCCTCCTCCCAACTTACCATCCCCCCCGATGGGCCCCCATCACCCTGATCGGCCTGCAGCCCCTCCCCCCAGCCAGCCCCACCCCTGATCACTCCCCCCACCCCAATCAGGGGCAGGGCCAGCCGGCCAACCACCCATGGCCCCTGCCCCAGGCTGCTGGCCCCCAATCGGCACTCCCCACCCACCCCATTTGGGGGTGAGGCTGGCCAGCCCACTGCCCACAACCCCTCCACATGGCCGGCCCCACCCTCATTTGAGCCACCAATCCCAATTGGGAGCAGGGCCCACTGGCCAATCACCTGCAGCCCCTTCCCTAAGCCAGCCCGGCCCTGATCTGGGGCCCTGATTGGCCTGATCTGGGCAGGCTGGCCAGCCAACCTCCCACCATCTCTTCCTCCCAACAGATCCAGTCCCCATCTGCCCTGATTGGGGCTGGGTCGGCTGGACCCCATCCATGCATGATTTCGTGCACTCTGCCTCTAGTACATTATAAGTGAAATGACACAGTATTTGTCTTTCTCTGATTGTCTTATTTCACTTAGCGTAATACTCTCTGGGTGCACCCATGTAGTCCCCAAAGGTAAGCTTTCTTTCTTTTTAATGGCTGCATAGTATTCCATTGTGTAACTGTGCCACAGCTTTTTATTTTATTTATTTATATATATATTTAAATTTACTTGTCTACTTATAGGCACTTGATTGCTTGCAAATCTTGGCCCTTCACCTTTTTTTTTTTTTACTTTAAATATATATTTTTTATTTTTAAATTACAGTTGACATTCAATATTATATTAGTTTCAGATATACAGCAATTGGATATTATATAACTTACTAAGTGATCACCCCAATAAATCTAGTACTCATCTGACATCATATATAGTTATTACAATATTATTGACTATATTTCCAATGCTATATTTGACATTCCTATGACTATTCTGTAACTATCAATTTTTACTTCTTAATCCCTTCACATTTTTCACTCATTCCCCTCCAATCGGACACCATCAAAATGTTTTCTGTATTTATGAGTCTATTTGTGCTCTGGTTTATTTATTTTATTGTTTAACTTTTACATGTAAGTGAAATTATATGACATTTGTCTTCCTTTGTCTGACTTATTTCAGTCAGCACCATACCCTCTAGGTCCATTCATATTGCTGCAGAGGGCAATATTTCATTCTTTATTATGGCTGAGTCATATTCCATCATATATATGCACCACTTCTTTTTCATCCATTCATCCATCCATAGATACTTAGGTAACTTCCATATCTTGGCTATCCTATCTAATAATAGACAAACATGGTAATTAACCGTATCTCCGACATGCTTCCCACTGACTAATCAGGGTGATATGCAAATTAACTGCCAACCAAGATGGCGGCCGGCAGCCAGGCAGCTGAAGCGAACAGGAGGCTTGCTTGCTCCAGTGATGGAGGAAGCCAAGGTTCCCGGCCTGCCGCTGCCGACCTCTGAGCTGCACTCTAAGAAACATTGTTGCAGTTATAGAAGCTAAACAAAACCCAGAAACCTGCTTTCAGCCAGCTGAACCTCAGAGCTGGAGTTGCAACAGTGTTTCAATCATAGAAGACAAACAAACCCAGATACCTGCTTTCAGAAGCCGAGGTCTCAGAGCTGGAGCTGAGCCTCAGAGCTAAAGCTGGCTCTCAGTTCCAGTGATAGCCATAGAAGGTAAATAAATACCAGAATAAAAAAAAAAGTAAAAAAGGAGAGGTTGGGAGCTTCAGTCACCCGCCAGCCTAAAAACGGCCCACAGACCCTCACCCAGACTGGCCAGGCACCCCAGTAGGGATCCCCACCCTGAAGGGGGTGTGACCAGCTTCAAACAGCCATCATCCCCTCATCCAGGCTGACAAGGCACCCAAGTGGGACCCCCACCCTGATCTGGGACACCCTTCAGGGCAAACCAGCCGGCCCCACCCGTGCACCAGGCCTCTATCCTATATAGTAAAAGGGAATATGCAAACTGACCCTAACAGCAGAACAACTGGCAATGACTGGTCACTATGACACACACTGACCACCAGGGGGCAGACACTCAATGCAGGAGCTGCCCTCTGGTGGTCAGGGTGCTCTCACATGGGAGGAGCTCTGCTCAGCCACAAGCCAGGCTGAGGGCTGCCAGCACAGTGGTGGTGGCGGGAGCCTCTCCTGCCTCCTCAGCATCACTAAGGATGTCCAACTGCAGTTTAGGCCTGCTCCCTGCTGGCAAGTGGACATCCCCCGAAGGCTCCCGGGCTGCCAAAGGGATGTCTGATTGCCATCTTAGGCCCATTCCCATGGAGCAGGCCTAAGCCAGCAGGTGGTCATCCCTTGAGGGGTCCCAGACTGCGAGAGGGCACAGGCCGGGCTGAGGGATCACCTCCTCCCCCCCGAGTGCACAAATTTTTGTGCACCGGGCCTCTAGTTGTAAATAATGATGCAATGAACATATGGATGTATATGTCTTTCAAATATAGTGTTTAGGTTTCTTCTGATAAATACCCAGAAGTGGAAGTGCTGGGTCCTTCTTTGTCTCTTGTTACATAGCCTTTGTGTTTTTTTTCTGGTACAAGTATTTCAATCCCAGCTTTGTTTCCATTTTTATAAAATATCCTTTTCCATACCTTTATATTCAGTCTGGGTATGTCTTTCTATCTGAAATGAGCTTTATATAGACAGCATATGTAAGGGTCTTATTTTTTTATTCATTCAGCAGCCTCCATATGTCTTTTTTGTTGTTAATCCTCACCCAAGGATATTTTTTTTCCCATTGATTTTTTAGAGAGAATGTAAGGGAGGGGTAGAGACAGAGAGACATAAACATTGATGTGAGGGAGACACATTGATTAGTTGCCTCCTGCACACGCTTGACCAGAGCCAGGGATTGAGCTTGCAACCAAGGTATGTGCCCTTGACTG
The DNA here is from genome assembly GCF_964212035.1 of Myotis nattereri. Lineage (NCBI taxonomy): Eukaryota > Metazoa > Chordata > Mammalia > Chiroptera > Vespertilionidae > Myotis > Myotis nattereri. Next base: position 97,692,291 of record NC_138077.1, read on the forward strand.
CAATGGAACTCAAGACCCTTCAGCCTGAGGGCTGATGCTCTAACTACTGAGCTAGGCTGCCTATGGCCTCATATGTCTTTTAATTGCACTATTTAATTCATTTGCATTTAATGTAATTATTGATAGATATCTATTTATTGGAATTTTATTATTCATCCTCCTCCTGCTCCTCCTCTTCCTCCTTATTCTTCTTCTTTGTTTCCTTCTTCTTCTTAAAAAAGACCCTTTAACATTTCTTGTAATACTGATTTGATGGTGATAAACTCCTTTAGTTTTTTCTTGTCTGGGAAGATCTTTATCTGTTCTTCTATTCTAAATGATAGTTTTCTGGCTAGAGTAATCTTGGTTGTTGCTCCCTCATTTTCATCACTTTGAATGTAATCCTTCCTGGCCTACAAAGTTTCTGTTGAGAAATCCGCTGACAGTCTTATGGGTGCTCCCTTGTAGATAAGTAAATTATTTTCTTTTCCTGCTTTTAAGATTCTCTCTTTGTCTTTAACCTTTGCATTTTAATTATGATGTGTCTTGGTGTGGACCTCTTTGGGTTCATCTTGTTTGGAGCTATCTGTGTCTCTTGGACATTTATGTCTATTTCCTTCACCAGGTTAGGAAAGTTTTCCATAATTATTTTTTCATATACATTTGAAATTTCTTGCTCTCTTTGTTCTCCTTCTGGCACCCCTATGATGCAAATGTTGGTACACTTGAAGTTGCCCCATGGCCTCCTTATACTATCCTCATTTTTTAAAATTCATTTTTCTTTTTGTTGTTTTAATTGTTTGTTTTCTGCTTCCCTGTCTTCCAAATCTCTGATGATCCTCTGCTTCATTGACAACAGTGTTGGTTCCCTGTAATACATTCTTCATTTTAGTTAATGTACACTTGTTTTGTTAATTCTCACCTGAGGATATTTTTCTATTGATTTTTCAGAGAGAGTGGAGGGATGGTGAGAGAGAGAGGAAAAGAAACAACAATGTGAGGGAGACACATCGATTGGTTGCCTCCACACATGCCCCAACTAGGGCCAGGGAACAAGCCTGCAAATGAGGTACATGCCCTTGATAATAATCAAACCTTTGACCCTTTAGTCTGCAGGCTGACTCTCTATCCACTGAGCCAAACTGGTTAGAGCCAGTTAATGTATTCTTTGTTTCTGACCTTGTTTTAATGTTTTCTATCTCTGTTTTTATGTTTCCTGTCTCTTTGTTGAAATTCTTATTAAGTTCATCTTATCTTCCCCTAAGTTCAATGAGCATCCTTATAACCAGTGTTTTGAACTCTGCATCTGATAGATTGACTGTCTCTATTTTGTTTAGTTCTTTTTCTGAAATTGTATTCTGTTTTTTGTTTTTGTTTCCATTTGGGATATGCTTCTTTGCCTCCTTATTTTTTCTAACTTCTTGTATTTGTTTCTATATATTATTTATAGCTACTATGTCTCCCAAGCTTGGAAGAGTGGCCTTATGTAGTAGTTATACTGTAGAGTCCAGTGGCTTAGCCTTCTCAATAACCTGTGTGGCCCCCATGTAAGCTTGTATAGGCTCCTTTGTAGGTAATCCTTGATTGCTGTTAGCACCTTAGTGGGAAGGAATTACCCATAGGCTGTGAGAACTGATTGTGACTACCATGGAGAAGCAGCTGTGCAAGGTTGTGACTACCATGAAAAAGCAGCTGTACAAGGAAAAACTTACTTCACTGAGACTCTGGTTTACACTCAGTTTGCTTCTTCAGTATGTTGCTTATGGAGATGGTTGAGTGGTGCTTCCATTTGGCCTGAAGCTGTCTACGAGGCATGCTGGCTCCAAGGCAGTGGTTCTCAACCTTCCTAATGCCGCAACCCTTTAATAGTTCCTCATGTTGTGGTGACTCCTAATTTCATTGTTACAAATTGAACATAATTAAAGCATAGTGATTAATCACAAAACCAATATGTAATTATGTATGTGTTTTTCGATGGTCTTAGGCGACCCCTGTGAAAGGGTCGTTCGACCCCCAAAGGGGTCGTGACCCACAGGTTGAGAACCACTGCTCTAGGGCCTCCCAGGATGTGTAGGCCAAATTCAGCTGCCACCTGTTTCTGCCCAGGCCAATTTGCATGAGCTACAAAGGATCTGAGAATGGCTGCTACTCATGCTAGCCTTGAAGGTGCTTAGATGAGGTCAAACTGCAAACAAAGGCCAGCTGCCACTAGTACCAAGTCTGAGGCCACTTAGCAAGAAGTATGGGGCATGCTGAGGCTGCTTGCTTGATAAACTTTAGGGAAGTCCCAAGCAAGAGCCAAGATATGGAAGAATCACTGGAGACAACTTGGGTGTGCCTGAACATTTGGTGCAGAGGAGTCTCAGGGAATCACTAGGACTAGGTGAAAATTGTTAGTCAGGTTGATGGACACCCAGATATGACACCTGCCTACTAGCTCTGGAGGGGGAGGGGCCTAAAAAAAAAGAGCAATGGTCTTTGCTAGAACTTCTGCCTGGGAGAAAGCTGCCCCTGTAGCCTTTGTCCTAAAGGGAGATAATTCATTTCCTCCCCATTATGGCCCTGGTGCCTTTAGAGCTGCTATCCCAGCACTGGAGCTCAGAGGAGGTGGATCTGATTAAGTGAATGTCAGGCCCTTTAAGAGGAATTCTTGGGACTCTTGTAGCCTTTTATCTCACTCAGCCACAATCTTGTTTTTATAGTGAGAAGTTATGGGGTCTTCTCGTCCTGGCACTGGAACCCTGGACTCAGGAGACTGGTGTGGGGCTGCTCCTCAGGGGGACCTGCGCAGCTGAGATAGCCCTCCCAATTTTTATCCACTACACATAGGACCAGCCTGTTCTCTTTCTCCACTCCTCCAACCAGTCTTGTTGTGGCTTCTTCTTTAAATTCCTAGTTGTGGGATTCCCATTCAGCCTGGTTTCAGATGGTTTTGAATGATAGTTGTTCTGTAGTTCAGTTGTAATTTTGATGTGGCTGTGGGAGGAGGCAAGTACCATGTTTACCTATACTGCCATCCTGACTGGACCATGGTGGATACTTAAATTTTAAATAAATATATAGGAGAGCTATGAGATAAACTACTACTGTGACTCTAATTCAAATCCCCAAAGAATAATAATCTAGAGCTAATAGTAGTCATACAACTTTGCTAGCTCCTCCCAGAGCATGGATGCTGTCTCAAAATCTCCATAAAATTTCATCTGCACCCATATTTAAGAGTCTTAAGAATCTGCTATTCACAGCTCTGTCATACCAGCTTTGTACATCCTGGTAGCTTCTCTTGCTTTTCCATAACTTCAAATCTAGCTTTGGTCTTACTTACTGTTTAGATTTGTGGGGGGTTTTTTTGCATAATTTTGTTCTTGAGCTTGATTATCACCAAACTCTCTTTTAGGAACTCCTGGCTTTAAGTTCTAAAACCCACAGGCTAGTTCTACCCTCTACTTTGTTGTCTAATTTCTGCTTTCAATAAGTAGTTATCATAGACAAAGAACTTCTAGTTCTATGAAAATGTGCTTCATGCCTTGAATTATCTGCCACTGGCTGCATTTCGCTGCTGCATAACTGGGCTAACACATTGATTCTGTCCTCAATTTTTATTGCAGGCCTTGAAGAAGTAGTGCCTCTGATCAGAACGCTTTGGAAAGGTGAAGTCTTGACTTCAAGTTGAGGAATATATAAACTTGTGGGTTTCTGGAATCTTTATAGACTAAATTTTAATTTAGCATGCTTTGCTTTTCCACTTGATCCAACAATGCATATTAATAAACTAGAGGCTCAGTGCACAAAAATTTGTGCACTCGGGAGGGTGTCCCTCAGCCCCTCCTGTGCCATCTTGCAGTCTGGGACCCCTCGGGGGATGACCACCCACTGGCTTAGGCCCACTCTCTGGAGGATTGGGCCTAAGCTGGCAATCAGACATCCCTCTGGAAGCACAGGAGCCCTCGGGGGATGTCCACTTGCCAGCAGGGAGCAGGCCTAAGCTGCAGTTGGACATCTTTAGTGCTGCTGAGGAAGCGGGAGAGGGTCCCGCCACCACTGATGTGCTGGCAGCCATCAGCCTGGCTTATGGCTAAGCAGAGCTCCCCCTGTGGGAGTGTACTGACCACTAGGGGACAGCTCCTGCATTGAGCATCTGCCCCCTGGTGGTCAGTGTGTGTCGTAGTGACCAGTCATTGCCAGTTGTTCTGCTGTTAGGGTCAGTTTGCATATTACCCTTTTATTATATAGGATAGAGGCCTGGTGCATGGGTGGGGGCCGGCTGGTTTGCCCTGAAGGGTGTCCCGGATTAGGGTGGGGGTCTTGCTCGGGTGCCAGGCCAGCCTGGGTGAGGGGCTGATGGCTATTTACAGGCTGGTCACACCCCCTTCAGGGTGGGGGTCCCAACTGAGTTGTCTGATCATCCTGGGTGAGGGGCTGAGGGCCGTTTTCAGGCTGGCCAAGCCCCCTGGTGACGGATGCTCTCAGCCTCTCTTTTTTCTTTTATTCTGGAGTTTATTTACCTTCTATAATTGAAACTTTGTAGCCTTGAATGGAGCTCAGAGCCGGCCAGGGCCGGCGGGAAGCTTGGCTTCCTCCATCACTGTAGTAACCAAGCCTCCTGCTTGCTCCAGCTCTGTGGCTGCTGGTCCCCATCTTGGTTGGGTTAATTTGCATATAGTCTCTCTGATTGGCTGGTGGGCGTGGCTTTAAGGCATAGTGAAGGTACGGTCAATTTGCATGTTTGTCTTTTATTAGTGTAGATGTCTCCAATTGGAGTTACACATGATCCTTGGTCATGGGCATCTGTTGATGGTGATGGTGACTTGCTCTACATCCTGTCCTGTGGATTTAATCTCCTCTGACTGAATGCTCATGAGTTGACTCTGTTGGAAAGCCCACAGCTTCTAAATAACTATTGTTAGTGACCACCAACAATTCAATCACTGCTTACTACTCCTTATGCAAAAGATAATGGACAGATGAGTGTTATTAACATTGAAGAAAAGGAGCTATTTTTCATCTACATCTAATTTGTGACAGGCAGCCAAAATTACATGCAGTTTCCTTCTCTCCAGATTCTGTTTACAAGGGACATGACAAATGGAGCTTCACTCTGGGAGATCCTTCACTTAGAAAATCATAGCTATTGAGCCATGTCTGCAGTCGACATTGTTTGTGGGTATTGGCTAGAAATAGACTACATGTCATGCTGCCTTTGAGCAAGACAATGTCAGAATACTTTCAGCTCCAATTTATAGAAAATCTAGCTCAGATTAAATTAAGAAAAGGAAATGTACAGTTTATAAAACTGAAAGAGATTAGAATAGCTCTAATTTCAGGCACAGCTGGAACCAGGGTTCAAATAATGTGATCAGAACCTGTTCCTTGTTTGTTTGTTTGTTTTTGTTATGTATTGTGTAGTGTCAGCAGTAATTGATTCGTTGTGGTCCAGCCTGTTATTTTCCCCAACTATTTCCAAAAAACATGTTCCATTGGCTTGGATTTGATGACATATTAGTTCTTCGTCCAAGAACTAGAAAGATTGGGGATGTGATGGACTGCCTAGCAAGGCTTGATTCACATTCTCTATTTTGGAGCTAGAAGTGAAACATTAGGTAACTACTTGGATTAAAAATGTAAAGTATGTCAGTTTCCAGAGAAATTATATTTATTAATTCAAGGAGTAGGATGGATAGATACAGAGGGCATAAACAACAGATATTCAGAAGGAAGTAGAACAATCAGGTAGACTTATAAATGAGAGTGTTTGAACATTAGCTATGAAATGGGAAAAAATAAATTTGATGTTTTATGTTCTTTTTAAGTTTGTATCAGTGGAAAATGATTAGTATGGAAAGATACCTATTTTCATTACTTTAAGTAAAGTAATAAGTGAGAAGTAGCCTTGTCCTTAGCAAATTCAAAATAGATAAAGCAAACTTGTTTTTGAAATTATTTAAACTCATTTTTCTAAAGTTCATGCTCAGGTATACACCCCTCAATTCCTTCTTAAATCTTCTTCCAAGGATTCTATGACTCTACCAGAGTCATTCTATGTATTCATTTTAAGGCTATTATTTATGAGGCACAAAGCTAGATGCTATTTGAGATACGGTATATAAAATGTGATTTTTGCTTTCCAGATGTTTAGAATTTTGGTAAATTTTCAGTGCTGTAAAAGGACTAACCAGAAAGAAAGTCAATAGATGCTTGGAATTGCTTTTTGTCACTCTTTGGACTTCTTCATGTGAGCTGATTTGATGCCTATGAACAACTGATATAAAAGTAAATGATTTGAGTGCTCCATTTAGAATTTCCAGACCATGTGAACAGCCATCCGCACAACCTCAATACCAGAGACAATTTCACAGCCTATGAGAATGTACCAGAAGCTTAGACATGAAATATAAAAATGTTGGGATCTTAATAATTAGCTTTCCAAATCACAAATGTTTTCAACACAGGATATGCTATTAGTCTCCATAGTAAAAAGGTTAATGATTAAATTATGTTCTTTCATTTCAAACTTACTTTTTAGACCTTTATTCTATTTTAAAATTTCCATGAGCATGTTGTGCTTATGAGAAGTTGACTTCATCACTAAAACTTTCATGTTCACATCATCCACTTTCATTCCCAAGGTCTTAAACGTTTAGTTACTCCCTATAATTACTTCTCCCAGTCACACCTGTCATTAATCATCTCAGAAAAGCCCATGCAAAATCACAACATTTGAAGGGCAGAACAAAAAAAGTGAAGCTTCTGATGGCATTGCTCTTGTTAGTTTACTTTATGTGAATTGGGAAAATATTAAGTTTTTTCTTACAGAACCATTATTGACCCAGCTGGAATCTCAAATAACAAGACAAGAGTTTGAGTTATAAGAATTCTATTTTATGTGCAGATTTATACATATATTTTGTTAAGAGATTTCAAAAATCTTGAAGAAAGCAGAAGAAAAAATAAACAAAAATATTCTTACATTTACTCTGCCAAATACTTCTTGCCAGGTAAAGTTTTAAAAGATCTCAAAATACCACTTACTCTGTAGCCACTGGCCACTATTGTTGAATATAACAGAATTTTAGATGTATTTATAGACCATAAAAAAGCCCTCAACAAGGCCCTTGAGCAAATATTTATGGTGATTTTCACCCCAAGTACTTAAAACTCAACTGACAAAACAACCTGTTATATACAGAAACCTGCTGACAATAAACCTGGTGATAGTTGTCAGGGTGAGTGGTACTTGATCTAGGTTCTCTGCTTATATGTGATGGTCAGGGTTAGAGGAGTAGATGTGATATGGCCATCATCAATTTTCATATGTTTACCAAATATACGGAGCATTTTCCAGGATAATACAGTGATCTCAGTCAATTTCCAGGCTTTCACAGCTAGACTGGGCTTATGATTGGATGTTAAGTTGATGGTAACTTTTGCATTGAAAGCTTAGAAAACAATATATAGGAATTCATATTTAGAGGTTAACTTTTTAAAGGCTCTTTAATACATATTTTTTCCACTATTCTATAATATTGTAAGCCCTGCTTATGTAAATATTAATTGTCACAATATGATACCAAACATCACTAGCTAAATGTGTAGGTTAGAAATCTAGATCATTTTCAATATGAATGTCTAAAATATTAGGGCTGATAGAATAGTTTCAACAGACTAAATCAGACAAACAAGTATAAGTAAAGAGAGAGAGAGAGAGAGAGAGAGAGAGAGAGAGAGAGAGAGAGACCTGTAGTTGTATTAATAAATATTTTAGTTAGAAATGATGCTTGTCATTATTTTGGAGATACAAGGGACTCATGGGATTCTTGTTGAACTAAATATCTTTTTAGTAAAGATGCATCTATCCTTTTCAACCTTTGTGTTTGACAACAATTTTACACTTCCCTTTACCTTACATCATGTGAAAAAAAAGTCTTTCTAAGCTTTATGTAATTACAATTAAATTTTGCTTTATGTTTTCATCAAATGCTTAATTCTAAGATTGTTAGGATTCTGTGAAAATAATATAATATAAAAAAAACATAAAATTACACATATGAAACATTTGGTATAGTAATCATATCAACTCATATTAGGTTTCTTCTGAAACTAAGTATGAACCTAAGCGCTATGGTGCTCAGCTGCTAGCCTCCTCTATTCATCTGGCACATATTAGTGATACATACACTGCTGTATGATGGCATATTGGTTTCATAAATGAATCATTTTTGTCCCAGCCTCCATCACTGCACTGAATGCAACCATTATGCACCCAGTTGCCTAAGCCTGAAATGTGAGAGTTGACCTTGACTCTGCTTTTTCCTCACTTCCCCACATCTGGCATATCAACAAGTCCAGCTGTTCCTTTATTCAGGGTCCCCAAAGGAAGCAGAATTCATCCAAAAGGGTTCAAATAAAAAAATAAATAAATAAAGGGACTACTTATAGTGATGTGAGAAGAATTATGGGACCAACAGGGAATGGTGAGGCAATCAGGGACTAACAACCACAGGAAGCCATAAATGTCCAGGGGCTAAAGGGAGGAAGGGCTGTTATCAGTATCAGGAAGACCCGAGAAGGTGGAGTGGAGCCTTTATGGGAGAAACCACACTCCTGAAGAAATGCAGGCATTCTCAGAGATTCAAGCCTGAAGCTGGAAATGAGTAATGTGTGGGGATGCAAAGTTCCTTCACACCTTCCAATTTCCTACTGGCATCTCCTGTTGGCCAAACCCAGCTGGAAGAATACTGGAAAGAAAGCATGGGTGACTCAGTCAGCATGCTCAGCCTCCTGCCTTCAGGATACAGCAAAGGAGAATGAAAAGCTTTGAGAGATCCATAGGACAAACTGAGATAATAAACAGCATGTTTTACCTGAAACATATATTCAGAATTAGTCCTCTTCTTTTCATCTCACTAAAACCACCCTACTCTAAGCCACTATCACTTCTCACCTGGCCCATTTCAGCTACTTAATTCCATAGCCATGCAAGCCTATCTCCCAACATCAGAGCAACCTTTTAAACAATGAATTCATAAACTTCTGCTTAAAACTCTTTAATAGCCTTGGTCAGTGTGACTCAGTGGGTTAGATCATCATCCCATGCACTGAAGGGTCGCAGGTTCAATTCCCGGTCAGGGCACATATCCAGGTTGCGGGTTCGATCCTCGGTCAGGGCATGTACATGAGGTAGAGATGGATGTTTCTTACATCGATGTTTCTCTCCCTTTCTAGAATCAATGAAAACATATCCTCAGATGAGGATTTAAAACAAAACAAAACAAAACAAGAAGAAGAACCCTTCAATAGCACTTCATCATGCTTGGAATAAAACCCAACTTCCTTAGCGTATGGTGGACACAAACCATAGGGCTGAAAGACAACAGGGTGACAGGATTCATCATTCTTTTTCTGAGGCTTTTTACAGTATTCATGGTAGCCACACTACATTTTCCCTCTTAAGTCCATTACTATTTGTCACAGCCACAGTTCTTGACTAGGCTACCTATTTATTCATGCAGGAATGGAAGTAATGAAGGTCAGATATTTCCTTGCAATAATAAAGGGATTAAAAAATACCTTTTATTATTTACATGTTTTATGTGTGTATTTATTTATTTAATCTTTATTGTTGAGAGTATTACAGATATCCCTCTTTTTCACCCAATTGCCCTCCTTGACCTGGTTCCTGCGCCACACCAGGCCTTCGCCACCCTATTGTCTGTGTCCGTAGGTTATGCATATATGCATATAAGATCTTTGTTTAATCTCTTCCCTCTCTCCCACCCTTCTTCCCTCTGAGAATCTTCAGTCTGTTCCATTTCCATACCTCTGATTCCATTTTATTCACCAGCATATTCTGTCCATTAGATTTCTTGTTCATTTACTTTTATTTTTAGATTCAATTGTTGATAGGTATGTGTCTATTGCCTTTTTATTGTTCATATTTTTAATATTTTTTCTTCTTCTCCTTAAAGAATAGCCTTCAACATTTCATATAATGCTGATTTGGTGGTGATGAACTCCTTTAGTTTTTTTCTTGTATGTGAAGCTCTTAATCTGACCTTCTATATGATAGTTTTGCTGGGTAGAGTAATCTTGGTTGTAGGTCCTTGCTATTCATCACTTTGAATATTTCTTGCCACTATTTTCTGGCCTGTGTAGTTTCTGTTGAGTAATCAGCTGACCGTCATATGGGCACTTCCTTGTAGATAACTAATTGCTTTTCTCTTGCTGCTTTTAAGATCCTCTCTTTGTCTTTAGCCATTGGCATTTTAATTATGATGTGTTTTGGTGTGGTCTCTTTAAATTCTTCTTGTTTGGAACTCTCTGTGTTTCCTGGACTTGTAAGTCTATTTCTTTCACTAGGTGGGGAAGTTTTCTGCCATTATTTCTTCAAATAGGTTTTCAATATCTTGCTCTCTCTCTTCTTCTGGCACCCCCATAATTCAGATGTTGGTACGCTTGAAGTTGTCCCAGAGACTCCTTTCACTATCTTCATATTTTTGGATTCATTTTGCTCTTCTGATTAAGTGTTTTTTACTTCCTCATATTTCAAATCACTGATTTGATTCTCAGAATCCTCTACTGTACTGTTGAATCCCTATATATTATTCTTTATTTCAGTCAGTGTTTGCTTAATTTCTCACTGATCCTTTTCCATCTTTTTGGCATTCTCACTAAGATCCTTGAAAGTCTCACTAAATCTTTTGGAGATCTCAAGAAGATTCTTCAGTAACCTTATAACCCTGGTTTTGAATTCAATATCCAGTAGTTTGCTTTCTTCCATTTCTTTCATTTGTGACATGTTTTTTTGTTTCTGCATTTTGGCTGCCTCCCTGTGTTTGTTTCTATGTATTGGGTAGAGCTGCTATGTCTCCTTGAGTTGTAGAGTGGCCTTGTGTAGTAGGTGTACTATAGGGCCTAGTGGCTTAGCTTCCCCAGTCTCCTGAGCTGGGAGCTCTGGGTGCACCCCTTTGTGGGCTGTGTGCACAGTCTTGTTGTGGTTGAGACTTGATTGATGTTGGTGTCACTGGGAGGAATTGACTTCCAGGCCAATTGGCTGTGAGGACCAGCTGCAACAACAGTGGGAGAACTGCTGTGCATGAGACACCCCTGTGGAGCAGGACTTGCTTCAGTGGGGCTTTGGTGCTCACCAAGTCTTCCCCTTGAGTGTGTTGCTTATGGATGTGCAAAATTGTAATCTGGTATGATCTGATGCTAACCAATGGGTCTCAGGAGGTGCAAAATCAGCTACTGGCTGTGGCCACCTGGCTGGAGCTAGAGAGATCTGCAGATTCCTCCTATTTGTATCAGGTTTGGAAGTATCCAGGCGAGGCCCAGCTGTGAAGCAAGGCAGGCTGGTGCTAGTGCCAGGTCTTGGGTCTTTTATTGATAGGTTTGGAGCTCCCTGACCCAGCTGTAGCTTGTTTGAGGGATTTTAGCAAAGTCTGAAGCCTGAGTAAAGGCTGGCCATTCATATGCAAGAGCTACTGCCCACAGGTTGAGAGAGCTGCAAATTAGATGGGGTAAGGTCTCAGGAAGAACTTGGGTGAAGCAAACATAAATGGCTGCCAATCAGGCCTGTGCCCAGGGCGGTCCCAGCACAGGAACAATGACCCTGCAAGCACCTCTGTCTAGGAGACATCTGCCCCCCGAATTTCTGCTCTGATGTCAGACAATCCAGTTCCTCCTTGTATATATCTGGGTCCCCTAGAGCCTTACCCTGACACTGGAACTTAGAGGAAGTGGGACCTTGTAAATTCATTTCGTGTGCCAGCCCTTTAAAAGGACCAGCAGTGTCTCCAGCAGCCTCTGTGACACTGAGCTCCAATCCCCACTGGGTTTTTCAGCCTGTAATTATGGGGACTTCTTTTCCAAGCTCTGGTAGCCTGGGGCTGTGACCCCTTGGCAGCCTCCACAGAGATGATCTCCCTCATGTTTAAAACGGTGGCACACGTGGGTAGCGTTCAGCGCTTCCACCCCTCCTATCAGTCTTAATGTGCTTTCTTCTTTACTTCTCTAGTTGTAGGACTTCCATTCATCCAGCTTTCAGGTGGTTCTAGATGACGGTTGTAATTTTAGTTGTAATTTTGATGTGGTTGTGGGAGACAGTGAGTCTAAGTGTTCACCTATGCCACCAACTTGTTTCTCCTAAATGTTTTATTTAAAAGGTTTATAATGGCAGGTCATTTTTTTTCTTTTCCTCTCATCATTTTACCTCTCATCCTCTCCTTTCAAATATCATGGAGCCAAATGAGAAGGTATTACCTGGTATATATAGCCTGTTTTCACAGGCTTTTCATAAAATTATAAAATATGAGATTTGAAATATAATTGAGAAAACCATTTGCCCAACTCTTTATATAAAAGGGGAAAAAAGAAGCTTAGTAATATAAATAGATCTGTTTAATGTAAATAGAGCTAGAAAATGGTAGATTCTGTTTTAGAATTCAGTTCCTTCAGCTCTCAAGTCAGTTTTCCAATAAATACATTGGTTTGCTTTATTGTTTACAACATATTTCTTGTATCTAACAGTATTAAAACTTATAAAGTGGTGTCTTTTCAATGTTTGTTTGAATTCTTTAGTGCTTGCTTAAAAAGTAATATCATAAATAAAATACTGCTCTTTTGCTTTTATCAAATACATCCCAGATTTTTTTTAAAAAAATTGGTCACCAGAAATGCAATCCTAACAATCACTGGCTACTGTTTGGAAAAGTCAGGGAGGAGATTCATTACCTCGCTATTATGTTTGTCAGTGCTGTGACAGCTAATACACCTCTGGGTTTCAGACTCCTTGTAGCCATGAGCACTGATGCTCTCCATAGCAAGCAGCTTGTAAGAGTCTGCTGTTGCCACAATGAGTTTTTATCAATGTCAGTACAAATTTTGCCTTTAACTTCATTGTTGTTTGTCATGGTAGATGCATACATATTAACAATAGTGAATGGATTTGATTTGAAAGCAATATTCAGTTTTATTTTAAGACATTCTCGTGACTTATTAAACCTTCTTCAGTACAATCAGAACAGTAGAATTGTTTTTAGAATATAATAAAATCCTGACTTCTAATAATTACTATCTCCAATAAGGACTTTTTGCCTTTTTCAAATGTTTTACTTTTTCCCCTCAGTGATGACTTTTTTTTTTAAAAAAAATCTATATCATGTCATATTTGCCACATGGAATGCTTTTGATTCTCATCCACAACTTTTCATGGAACAAGCACTTGCTAATTATCTATTATGTATAAATCACTGTGCTAAGAAACAGAATTATAAAGATAAATAGGCCATGGTTTGTGTACTCAAGGAACTAATATAACAGAAAATTATAATAATATTATGAAAGATGAATGGCATTTGATTTACTCATTTCTTCAACTGTAATCTATTAAACAGTCATGGTAAGCACCCTAGTTTCTAGGAATACAAAAATGAACTGAGTGCAGTCTCTGTCTTTAATCGCTTCTCTTGGGACAACAGACATACACAGAGATCAATATAATGTATTATTATGAATATGCATAGGTATAGAGATATGTGAATGGTGTTATGGATACACAGAGAATTCAGAATTGTTGGTCAAGGAATGCTTTCTGGATGAGATGTTACCTATGTGGTAAAATACAGTTATAAAGATATAAAGTTAGAAACCTTACTAAATATGGTGCACATATGATTAACATAGTGTAAGTTGTAATACAGAGAGTGTTAGGGGATAAGATCAGAGAGTAAAGCAGGGCCAGATTTTGAAAGACTTTTAATGTCATGTCAGAGAGGTTGACATTTACTCTTTGGTGAAAAAAGAATAATAAAATTGTTTTTATAGGTAAGCAGTGCAACTATATTTGCATTTTGATACATCATTTTTCTAGTATGTTAGGAATTGAATTTTCTTGGTACAAGATACAAAGTGAGAGAGCTGAATTACAAGGTTGAAGCATTACAGTGGGCCAGTGATGGCCATAGGCTGAATGAAGAGGGTAGAGTGTTTACCACCCCAAGTCAAGTTTGATTTTAGACTAAGACTATAACCTTCAGGAGGGCAGGTTAAAATCTAATTTGTTAATAACCATATATATGGTGACAAGCACAATTTATGGAATGTTGTAGTTATTTAGTATATTTATTAAATTAATATACAACAAAAATAGATATAAAAGTGCCTTTGAAATATTCATTTAACATATTCACTAGTATATTCAAATACGGATGTGAATCTTAGAAAGAAAGAAGCAATTTGCTATATGAATGTGTAACATAGAATGAAGTCTGGGCTAGATTTCTACTCAGAGCCATTAACGTATAAGTGATAATTGAAATGAAGAGAATGGATGGTAACAGAGAATGTGATGGTGGTATGAATAGAACCTTAGGAGATGACAAAGGTAAGTATAGATTAAGCAGAAAGCAGGAATTTTTACACAGGAATGAGGAAACAGTTCTGGAAATCTAGAAGAATTTTCACATATCTGTTCAATCAAATGTACATTATGTGGGGTAAGGAGTAGTCTACCTTTGAAAGCACTGATAGAAGTTATATGATATGGGAAAGAGCTGGAATTTAATTAAAAGTTAGTGTATGGACCAAATAGACTAAGAAAAGAATTTATTTTGTTCCATGATCTGTAGTGGAAATATTTAAAGGGAAACAATAAAAGATTTTGTAAAAGGAAAGGAAATATATAAAATAATAAAAATGAGAATATGGTATATATTATATGGTATATAATGAGAATATGAGAGAGGGAGAGAGAGAGAGAGAGAGAGAGAGAGAGAGAGAGAGAGAGAGAGAGAGTCAGCTACTGTAATGACCAGAATGACCAGAGACAAGAACACCATGGCCTCTCGCCCAGGCTTGCCCCACCTCTCAGGGAGTGGTTAGGGCCCCCGTAGGCAATGCAATAGGGTGCAAGTTTGATGGGGGAATGTGGAAGATATAGAAAGGGAGGTCTTAAGGGCCTGCGGGGTTAGGGTGGTCAGCCTGGGGTAGGTTTGGAGTGTGCTGGGGAAGGAAGAGGAAGATCTGATTGGAAAATGGCTCAGCACAGTAACTTCCTCATTGTGAACAAGGACAGCGCCAACTGTGGACTGTATGGGCGGTTGTTTCATGAGTGTGCTTGGGACCGACATATTCATGCCAATGGCAGTACTCCCGAAACTTCACTGATTCCAAATAGTAAACAGCTATCAATGTCAAAGAAAGGAAAAATTCTCTCCAACTAGAGGCCCTGGACTTGCAACATGACTGAAGGAAACACCATTTAAGGAGGAGCTAGAAAAAACAGAAGTATGTGATTAGAGGATTGTGGGATTGTGGAGGATGCCTGGGCACCTATGGCTAGAACGTGAGCCTGTTATTGTGCATGTGCATAATCAGCCCTATAGTCCTCAGTCTCGCAGTATTTGGACGTGACTTCTGGCGGGAAATTATTTCTATTGAGGTTTGATGTTCCCTTGCGGTGAGGAAGATCAGAATTAAAGGTTTTGTTTGTTACCTTGGTTTGAAGCAGAGGACAAGAGCCACGAGTAAGACCAGCTCTACCAGGAGTACACACACACCTCCCAGGAACTGTAGATGAAGCACACCACAACCAAAGCCTTCAATGAAACCATCAAGATCTTCAGAGCAGGGCCAGACTCAAGAGAAGTGCAGCAAGGAGTATCTGGAGCACTTCTGGCATGAGGGCAATGGAAAAGAGACGCAGAGAATCGTGCTGAACTCAGAACGGCTCAAATCTTGCATAGCAGAGATCCATGAGAGCCACACAAAGCTGGGACAGGAGCTGCGGGCACAGGCCTTGGACAACTAAGATAAGTGCATGAATAGCCTGAAGCCAGACCTCATGCAGCTGCGCAAGATTCGAGACCAGTACCTGGTATGGTTTACCCAGAAAAGTGCCCGGCAGAAGAAAATCAATGAGTGGTTGGGAATCACAAATGAGAATGAAGACCAGTATGCACTGATGGAAGATGAGGATGACCTCCCCCACCTTGAGGAACGAACCTGGTATGTGGGCAAGATCAACTGCATGCAGGCTGAGGAAATGCTGAACAGCAAGTGGGATGGTACCTTCCTCATCCGTGAGAGCAGCCAGCGGGGCTGCTATGCCTGCTCTGTGGTGGTGGAGAGTGATACTGTGTCATCTACCACATGGCCACTCGCTTGGGTTTTGCGGAGCCCTACAACCTGTACGGGTCTCTGAAGGAGCTGGTGCTGCATTACCAGCCCACCTACCTCATGCAACACAACCGTAAACTTACTGTCACACTGGCACATCCCCTGCGAACCCCGATCCCCCACCTCCCCTCCACAAAGCCCACTGACTCATACAGAGCAGGACTCCATCTTTCTATCTGCCTGTCTCTCTTCTTTGTGAATCTTTCTCTGTCGCAATCTCTGTCTTGCTTTCTCTGAGTCTTTCTCTTCCTGTCACTCTTTCTATTCCCATCTCTGTCCTCTCTGTCTCTCAGTCTCTGTGCCTCTAAGTCTCTGTTAGAGGAGCATACCTCCTCCATCCCATGCCCCCTTTCCCATGGGCACTGTCCACCCCTGGCTCTGGCTGCCCCCAGTTCCTACAGTTCCCCCAAGCTCCTACAGTTCCCCACCAGTTCCTACAGTTCCCCCAAGCTCCCCCTGCCTATACCTGCCATGTTTACAAAGGCCCCTGGGGTGCTCAGCCTCAGCCTGGTGCCCTGATTTTTAAGCCATAAACCTGGGGTCAGAGCAGGAAGAAGGCAGAAAGGAATTTCACTGGGCCACTTTCAAGAACCTCCACTGTGATATTTGGGGCCGGGTGGGGGCCGGGGGTTGGGGAGTGGGGAGCGGGTCCTGCCCCACAGACCCAACTTCCCCTCCAAACCCTGAAGTGAAACCCGCACCGGTTACCCCCATATGGAGCTGCTGCCCAGAAGCCCTCCTCCCACAAAACCAAATTATTAAAAATAACCTCAAGACCTGGGCCCTATCTGACCCCAGGCTTCCCTGGAACCAAGGCTTCTGCAGGTACAGTTGGGCCAGCTGAGATGCACTGCTGCCCACAGCACCTTCGCTCGATGCAGTTTCAAGGCTTCTCCTTGATCATGCTGGGTTCTGATTTTGTTTCCTTGACTGTAAACCCATTTTCTCCTCTTTTGGGACAAGAACCCCGGTTTTCTATGCTGCCATGGACCCCCCTCCTGCCTGCATAGCTAGACTGGCAGGTGGGTTTTGTATGGTATGTTGATACTGATGTGGATATAAAACATTGAACTCAAAAAAAGGAAAATGGGATAGTGACGAATAAGAAACTTTGGAGACAATGAAGGGCAGTTTGTCCAGACTGTTGAGAGCTAAGAATTAGAGTTTAATTGGGATAGAAACCCTGCTAATAGCACCTGATGCCTGAAATCTGAGCACTCTGCTTTTAGGTTTTTCAGTTCAAGTTTTTGGAGACTGCCTATTAAAACATTTCTGGTTGGAAACTGTTTGTATAGAAGCCCATAAGTATTAAGTATTTGCTGTGTTTACCATGCTTTGCTCTCTGTAAGGAATATGAAATAATTTTAAACTCCTCATATTCTCAAGAAGCTTGACTTTTAAAATAAAAAAGAAGAAATATAAATATTAATTTTTTATATATATTTTATTGATTTTTTTACAGGGAGGAAGGGAGAGGGACAGAGAGTTAGAAAATTTGATGAGAGAGAAACATCGATCAGCTGCCTCCTGCACACCTCCCACTGGGGATGTGCCCACAACCAAGGTACATGCCCCTGACCAGAATCGAACCTGGAACCCTCCAGTCCGCAGGCCGACGCTCTATCCACTGAGCCAAACTGGCCAGGGTGAAATATAAATATTAAAAATAAAAAAGAAGCTTGAGTTTTAGGGGCAAAATCAGGCAGCCAGGTGAGTGGTTAAGGGTGATCAGGCAGGCAGGTGAGTGGTTAGGAGCCAGCAGTCCCGGATTGCGAGAGGAATGTCCGACTGCCGGCTTAGGCTCAATCCTGCCAATCGGGCCTAAGTCGGCAGTCGGACATCCCCCAAAAGGTCCCAGATTGTGTGTAAGAGGGTGCAGGCCGGGCTGAGGGACCCACCCCCGCCATGCACAAATTTCATGCACTGGGCCTCTAGTCTATAATAAAATTGTAATATGCTAATTAGACCGGACAGCTGAACGACCTTCTGGACATCCTTACAGACGAAGCCACAGTGGCGGGGGCTGAGGCAGAGGTAGTTAGGGGTGATCAGGCAGACAGGCAAGCAGTTAGGGGCAATGATGCAGGTAGGCAGAGTGGTTAGGGGTGATGAGGCAGGCAGATGAGTGTTTAGGGGCAATCAGGCAGGCAGGCAGGCAAGCAGTCAGGAACCAGTAGTTCCGGATTGCAAGAGGCATGTCCAACTAAACCGGCAGTCAGACATCCCCCGAGGAGTCCCAGATTACAAGAGGGTACAGGCCGGGCTGAGTGACATTCTCCCCCCCGACACACACATGAATTTCATGCATTGGGCGTCTAGTCTACTTATATAAAATCCCTGGGTGTAACATCATGGCCAGAAGCAAGATCAACTGGAAAGAAGTCAGTCCTGCAGGGGTCATCTTGGAAACGGCTGCGCCCTCCCCTGGCTGTTTCCTGGAGGGCGAGGTTTTAGGCAGGAAGTTGCCCTCAGGGCGAGGTTTCAGGCAGGAACCCACCCTCGGAGTGGAGCATGGAAGTGAAATGATTTGTAATGGATCTATTATTGAAGCTACCTTTGGAAATACTATATCTATAGATCAGTGGTTCTCAACCTTGGCTGCACATTAGAATCACCTGGGAATCTTTTTAAAATCCTGATTTCTGGGCCTCATCCTCTGGAAATTCTGTTTCTTTGTTACTAATGTTGTGGCCCCACCCCATAACAAAGAAACAATTTCTGGAGGATGAGGCCCAGGAATCAGGATTTTAAAAAGATTCCCAGGTTATTCTAATGTGCAGTCAAGTTGAGAACCACTGCTATAGATAATATTAAAAATATATCTAAAGGTGCAATTCTTTGTCCAAAAAATGAGCATGTTCAAAAATTAAATGAAGAAAATTTGGATATACTCGATGGAGATTTTCACACATATTTGAGTGATGATTCCATTGATTCCACAGATGAAAATGAAAAGGAAAATTTTCCAATTGAATTTCTGAATAGTATTACTCCTTTGGGAATGTTGTGTCATAAATTAAAATTAAAAGTGGGTGCAATCATCAAGCTATTAAGAAATCTCAATAGTAATTGGGGTCTTTGTAATGGTACCAGATTTATTATCAAAAGATTACGACCTAACATTATCAAAGCTAAAGTATTAACAGGATCTGCAAAGGGAGAGGTTGTTCTGATTCCAAGAATTAATTTGTTCCCATCTGACACTGGCCTCCCATTTAAATTGATTAGATGACGGTTTCCCATGATGCCAGCATTTGTGATGACTATTAATAAATAACAAAGACAAACTCTAAACAAAGTAGGCATATTCTTACCTGAACCTGTTTTTGAACATGGTCAGTTATATGTTGCTTTCTCTCGAGTTTGAAGAGCATGTGACGTTACAGTTAAAGTTCTAAACATTTCATCATAAGGGAAATTAGTCAAGCACTCTGAAAGTGTTTTCACTCTTAATGTGGTGTACAGGGAGATATTAGAATAAGTTTAATCACTTTATCGGTCATTGTTTGTATCACTGTTGTTTTTATATCAGTTTTTTGTTGTTTTCATATCATGTTTTTGTTGTTTTCATATCATGTTTTTGCCGTTTTCATATCATGCCTCTGTTGTTGTTATATTCTTTATATCCTTTTGTTACTGTTTATTTATTAATAAATTTATATATTATTTTCATATACATTTTACAAATTTCCTTTCACCTCTCACACTTCTATTATAGAGAAAGGGCAAATAGCAATATTAAAATATCTCTGCTAATTAATTCTCGTTTTTTAAAAAAATATATTTTATTGATTTTTTACAGAGAGGAAGAGAGAGGGATAGAGAGTTAGAAACATCCATGAGAGAGAAACATTGATCAGCTGCCTCCTGCACACTCCCCACTGGGGATGTGTCCGCAACCAAGGTACATGCCCTTGACCGAAATCGAACCCGGGAACCTTGAGTCTGCAGGCCGATGCTCTATCCACTGAGCCAAACCAGTTAGGGCAATTAATTCACTTTTAATGTGCATGAATTTTGTGCACTGGGCTACTAGTTTTAATATAATAGTTGAGATTAAAGGAGTGAGGAAATGCCTTTTCAGTTATTATTTAAAGGAGGAATAGCAATTACTCAAGAAGCCACTAAGTTTTTACAGAAGGAGTAGCATGTATAAAGGCAGAGGAGAGAAGGGACTACAGTAAGAATAGTTAAATAGTTGGTGTGACTCAGTTGTGACTGAAACTTGTGATAGTGTTTTGTATAGTACAAGGCAAGTGTAACTGGGTGTGAACACTAGTAGATGTATGTGTGCCAGTCACTATGAAGATGATGCTCAAACTTAAAAATTATAATGGGGAGTGTTGTGAAGTATTCGGGCTGCCAGTCCAAGGCATTCCTATTTAGTATATAGAATATATAAGAAAGATAACATTAGGAGAAGTTTACAGGATGAAATAAAGTAAATAAAGGGGAGTAAATAAAGTAAACAAGGACCAGTCAGGAGTTACTATAATACATCAGGTGATAGAGGAAAGACCCTGAAAGAAAGATGTGGTTTAACATACTTAGCTGTGTGATTGATTCAATTGTTAGGAAGGTTGAAGTGATCCAATATTTTTCACTTTGGAACATGAGTTAATGGTGATTATTTTAAGTGAGCTTAAGTTTGATGGGTCTATAGCATATTAGGGAGTTGGACAAAGAATTCTGAAGCTAAATACAAGGATGAGTTTGGGAGAATATATATTTTAAAATCATCTGAGGACAAACACAGAGTAGAAATTATGGATAAAGGAAGGATCTTCATAAGAAAAGTATAAAAGTAAAAACAGCACCACGGACAGAGCTCTGGGTTGCATTAACATTTCAGAAATGGCCCAGGAATTTTTGGAACATGGCTGCTGACAGCACTGGAGAGAGTGTGAGTAAGTGAGGGAGTGAGAGGACGAGAGAGAGAGAGAGAGAGAGAGAGAGAGAGAGAGAGAGAGAGAGAGAAGAGAGGACTTGGGGGTGGGCGGTTGGGGGTTCTCCTGGCCAAAGAGCCTCTGCTACTGCCACAGGTCCTCCCCGCGATGGGCTCTGGCTTGGAGACCATGCCATCTTGAAGGGTTTACAAGGTCCTCCTTGGGAGGAGGTAGCGGAGCAGCAGTGGCTAGGCACCCAACCTCACCACCACCCAGACTAGCCATACCCAGGACCTGAACCCAAGGGAAGCCCTGTCCTGACCCAATGGGTGCCCTTGAGCACCCCAAGGACACAATCCTCAATCCACGCACTTAAGCAAACAGTAGCAGCAGCGGAGAGAGCCCGAGAACACCTGCCACAGACAACTCCTGGCCCTGCACCTAAGGAAACAGCAGCCGGATCCCACACGTCTGCAGCTGAAGGCTTCAGACCACAAGGAGCCTCTGCTACCACCACAGCCACTCCCCTGGCTGGGCTCTGGCTTGAGACTGTGCCATCTTGAAAGTTTTATAGTGTCCTCCTTGGAAGGAGGCTTTGGGGAGCAGCAGTGGCTAGGAATCAAGCTTTGCCACCATCTGTACTCACCCCGCCCTAGTCCCCATGTGCCCACAGAGGTCACAATGCAGACAAGCAAGCCTGCAACAGACACCTTTGGCTCTTCTGTGTTCCTGGAACACACCCAGCCTGAACCTGTATACCCAACAGGACCAAGCCTGGACACTGTGCCAGTGCTGTGTGATCACCACTGACCTGGCAGGGCTCTTGCCTCTGCCATGTACTCAACCACTGCCACTGCTACTGGGCTGCCATTGCCACCCTAAAGCCCAGCCCCTTGGCTCCACCACCAGGGCTCGGGGAGAGGAAGCATACTGAAGGCCTGCAGGTAGATGTAGCCTCCCCTGACCTGGGCCTATTAAACTGAAGACCTGAGGAGACTGAAGAGGCTGCAGATCTGCAGGTGAGATGGGAGGGCCTGGGCCTGGGAGAGGAGGCCCCGAAGGCACTGACTGTGGAGACTGTGGAGTGGGTGCAGCAGTGCAAGCCTGGGGCTGAAGTCCCTGGAGAGAGTAGCACTAGCGACGGCCATCCTGCAGGCTGGGAAGCGCCTCTGAAAAGTGGGAAGGGCCAATCAGTGGAGCTCAGGGTCAGCTCCACCAGTGGGATCTGAAGGACACATTTAACATTGAATCTGGGGGGCTTTCTATTTTTTGTAAAAACTCATGCAGGTAAGCAGAAAGGGGGCTGGAAGGAGATCATGCCCACCTGGAATACAGGGGAGGTGCTCCTCTTGCCCACCAGCAAAACAGCTGCTTCTGACCTCACCTACAGCGACCTGAGGCAAGGGGGACACCCCTGGGAGGAAATCTGTGCCCCTGTAGGTGGCAGAGAGGAGGTGCCAGCAAGCTGGACAGAGCTGAGGCACTAAAAGGAGAGGAAAGGCCTGCCCCCCACCCTTTTCCTACAAGCTACTGGCACCACCGCCAGCACAAGTCTGATCAAACCACCGGGCCAAGACCAGGATACCCCTGCAGAGTCCTGCTCCATGGGAGAAGGGAGTACAGCTTAGAACAGGGACAATCAAAGCATGAGACTCAAGGCAGACTCACCCTGTGAGCTAAGGAGTTCCTGCCCACTAGATTACTAGGGGCTTCAACCCCTTGGACCTCAATCAGGTTGCCCAGGGCTGAAAGGAGAGTAACCCACATTGACCTGCATTAGAGAAGCTTCCAGGGGGCCCAGGAAAGACACACCAAGTGGCGGACCCAAAAATTGTTCAGTGAATGTGTGTGTGTGTGTGTCTGTGCACGCGCACGCTTTGGCTGTTTTGTTTGTGTGTGTGAGTGGATATTTTTATTGTTGTTGTTTGTTTTTTCCCCTCCTTTTTTTCTTTCTTCTCTTTTCTTGCATATCTCTAATTTCTCTCTTTCCTTTGATTCCATTCTAATTTTGCCTATTCTTATTAATTTCCCTTGTTTTGTTTTTCCCTTTCTTCTCATTTTTTCTCTATATATCTTTATCCATTATCACTACATTATAAATTCATTATTATTATTTCACTTATTTTCTGTTTTCTTTTCTTTTTTCCTCCTATACTAATGTTCCACTTTTATGGGAACGTATGCACAGGTGACCCAGAGCGCCTCATTTGGATATACCAATACAGACACCAAAGGGTACTTTATTATTTAGGCCGAGCTTAAAACAAAACTAAGAAGAGAGGAGACACAGGAGACAAACAGAATGCAAGAATCACACAGGTTTATTTACCAGAGAGCTGATGGGCTTCAGTCCTTGGCAGGCCACCTGGAGACACTCGCTGACAGAGACACACGGAGGTCGTCAGGTACTCCACGGCAGGTGCTCGGTCTCTTGACACGAAGAGAGGTCTCTAACAATCTGGGCTCAAGAGCAGAGCAGGAACGGCAGATTCCAGGAGGGTAAGGAGGACGTCTCGTCTGTGGAGGGCAGACAGGCATCTGACTGCTGGTGTGAGATTTCTTCTTTTATACCCGATGGATGGGCTTCTTCAGTGTCTCTTATCAGTGTGCTCCGGTGGTGTCTTCTGGGCTTATTGGGGTACACATGCAGGGGGTTACATGGTACTTATCAGGAGTGCACAGGCACACACAAGTTAAGTTTCACTTGTAAGTAAAGTTAAAATTCACTCTAATATAAAATGGAGTTTGCTTATGCTAACCTATACTAATACAAAATGGAGTTTGCTTATGCTAACTTATACTAACTAAACTTATTACTATAACAACTAATTTAGTTGTTTTTAATATTTTGTTAATATGCTGTGATAAATAACCTTGTTCAAACTTCATTCACATATGTGCTAGTAGACCAAGTAGATATGTAAATGCATTTTGATTGATAGTGCTACGAGGGTTGTTTCCCCTATTCTCTACCTAGATTTTAGAGTGTGTCATTCCTTTACACTCCTTCCTATTGCCTACAAGGCTTATACTCTGACCTCTTTTGCCATACTTTTTTCCCTGAAATATTATGCTTCAGCTACACTTGTTTTCTTTCTGTTCCTCAAACATAACTACTTTCTGTCTTATGGCCTTCACATTAGATGTTTTAGATGTTTTCTTTGCTTATTATAGCCCCAGCTCTACTCCATATCACTACACAGCTGGCCCCCTTTGCTGTTTAGGTCTCTGTTCATGTATCTCCTCCATAAAGAACAGTGGAGGAATCTAGTGATTGTTTCACCCTGTTGACTGGATGAATAAACACATTAGGGACTAACAGACTCCATCATAGGAGCACATATTGTGTATATCAAGCATATGATTACTTGGTAAAAAAAATCTTCAGATATTATTAACTAGAGGCCTGGTGCACGAAATTTGTCCCTCAGCCTGGCCTACACCCTCTTGCATCTGGAAGCCCACAGAGGATGTCCAACTGCCTCAGAGGTGGGAGAGGCTCCAGCCACTGCCACTGCACTTGCCTGCCATGAGCCCAGCTACTGGCTGAGCGGTGCTCCCCCTGTGGTAGTGCAATGACCTCCAGGGGGCAACTCCTACATTGAGCGTCTGGCCCCTGGTGGTCAGTGTGTGTCACAGTGACTGGTTGTTCTGCTGTTTGGTTGATTTGCATATTAGCCTTTTATTATATAGGATAGTATCATTATATAGAGAGGAATTTAATAAATGTTTGATGTCCTATGTATTAGTGATTTAGGTATCCAACTGTCAATCATTGCAATTGTCATAGGATATACTTTGTTGGGTCAGTGAAATCTAAAGAGTCATTTTAAAAGTGAAATTCAAAAAAAAGTAAAATTCACTTGATAAGATCTTATACTATAGTGTAAATTTATTGCTACCTTTTAATTAAATAATTAAACATAAGCACAAATCTTAAAAGGAATTCATGAAACACAAAAAAGTTGCTGCCATATTTGTTTTTAATATTCACCAAAAAAATGCAATTATTTGGTTGATCTCAAAATAGAATTTAAAAATATTGATGGTACATTGTAGAATAAGATATGATCATGGAATTTTTAACAAAAACATATAGTATACTAGGTAAGCTATACTATAGTTGCTTTTTAAAGGAAAGTCTAAGTTTTTCTAAAAATTGTGAGTACTGTCAGCTATGGCACTTATTGAGCAGTTTGATGTTTTCTGTAAAACCAATGGCCACGAAAGGGTCATCCATGACATGACAAGGAACTACGTTTAGTCTCTAAAGAAATGAAAGCAGCCATGGAGAACTTCTAATGTCACAAGTTCAGGATGGATTTGACAAAGGAACTTCTCTGGAGAAATATAATTTTTAAAATATTGACCTTCTAAGAAGAAACTATTTGAGGGACAAGTGAAAGAGAATAA
Source organism: Myotis nattereri (assembly GCF_964212035.1). Classification (NCBI taxonomy): domain Eukaryota; kingdom Metazoa; phylum Chordata; class Mammalia; order Chiroptera; family Vespertilionidae; genus Myotis; species Myotis nattereri. Next base: position 97,717,742 of record NC_138077.1, read on the forward strand.
AATATTAGGGTTTGGCACTTCCATAAATGAGATGATGTCTCTAGAAAAAAGTGAAAAAGATTAAATATAAGGCCTGAATTTCCCAGATTTCAACTAGTAGTTGTTTAAATTTTCTCACACATATTTTTAGATTTAAAGCAAAAATACCATAATAATTAGAGATAAAGGTTTTATAAGATGCATGATCCTGTCCAATAATTTTACACAAAGTAAAATGTTAAATGTAGGTAATCACTTATATCATTTAAACCAAAACATAGGTTTGCCTCAGTTACCTAGGTTTTTTAGTTGACATAGTTTTTGCTTAAATTATTTATATTAATTGCAGCAATTCTCCATGTCTTTTTACATATATAGATAGTTTGGGGTTCACAGAAATTGTTTGGTCTGCTTCTTATCATTCTGTCGCACAGCTGTACTCTGAACACCCCAAAAACTTTAAAATTCTTGAGTGAAATGGTGTGAGTTCATCTCAAATGCACTCAGTGGGGAACAAAAGGATTAGGAGAGAGTATGGAAAATTACTTAGCTGGTCCTTTCAATTATTGATGAGATGGCAGAATAATCCAGAAAGAGACTGCCTGCCTCCCACAGCAATGTATTCTCTGACTAAGTCAAAGGAGTTAATATCAGAGTGTGCTTGGATACAATAGATTGCATAAAAAATCTGCAAAAAGATGATCTTATTAACAAAAGAAGAATACATAAAGAAAACTAATATGCACAATAGCTAGAAGACGTGATGAGTCCTCAAGCAGTGTAGCCTCAGTGAAGTATTAAAGTCAAATGCAAGCGCCTCCAAGATGAAAGGTGGAATACTGAAGTAAAGACAGGTGCTTTGCAAAGGAGGGGAAATATCAAACAGAGCAGCCTAAGGTGGGGAAAACTGGATACTGACAGCATGTATAAGAAATTTGTTGACATATATTTGGAAATACATAAAGAATTATGAAGAACATAAGTGCATTCTTGGATATTTCTGTAGTGCAGATCACCAGAGCCTTAACAAAAAGAGATGAGGAAATGTTTTTATAGATTGGCAAGGCTGTAGCAAGGCACATTCTTTGATCCTGGCAGGATTTTAATTGCTTTGCTGTTGATTGGCATGCAACTATGTTCAAATGAAGGAAGAGAACATATTTTGAGAGCTAGTTCAAAGATTGCTTTCTGATACACTTCATTGAACAGCTTAGATGGTTAGAGGCTATTTTGGACAATAGCCTAGAAATGGCTCTGAATAGGATAAATAAGGCTGAAATAGAAGAAAGTTGCTATCTCACAGTATAATCACAATAACCTTCATTTTAGAATACTCTTGAGAGGTCAGGAAAGAAACAAATACATTACTGAGAGAAGCTACAAAATCTTAATTAGAAGAATGTCTGAAATGCTTGGATAAATTTTGATTATACTCTTAATAGAAGTGAATAGCAACAGTAGAGCTGTGTTCTGCTTTGGAGTTCAAAGCTCCTGTGTGTGTGTGTGTGTGTGTGTGTGTGTGTGTGTGTGTGCATGCACACATGCACGCATGCATAAAGGTCTGAGCAAATAAAATGAACAAAGAGTTTTTGTGGGTTGCTATGTCTTTCAGAATTCCCTTCCTAAAAGATGAGCTAAGGCGTGATATGACAAGACATGACAAGAGCAAGAGCCAGACCATGGTGAGTTCTTGACAAAGTGCTTGTGTACTATTATTTTCCTTTTGAACTCATGATTTGCACTATGAGTCTGGAACAGGGGAGTGTTTGGCCATCAGGATTCTCCATAAAAGGTCTGTTTTTGTCCTAAGATTGTCCCCAGGTCTAAAGGTACCTTGGGAAAGTAAATCTGTTGGAACCCATCTTGAGTTTCCCAATTCAGGACATTTTTTAAAAAGTATCTACTTTTGAGTTTTGTGGCTTTTTGTAGACATTGCTTAACAATATTTGTTTTTATTTTTCATTCAAATCTAACCATGGTGTGTCCTATTTTTTGAAGTACAAGCTTATGGGCTAATTTTTTAAGTTATTTCTACATCTCTCCAGAAGTGTATACGGTTCCCACGAACTAGGTCGATTGTTTCTTTCTACTGTCCATCAGAGACAAGGGGAGGTCTCACAAATGCTTATGATAATTCCAGCACCTGGATGATTGCATACAGATATTTTTCCTAGTAAATTTCTTTTAATATCAAGAATAAACTACTGGTTACATTTCAGTCCTGTCTGCATCACAATTCACATTGAGATGAATATGGGAAAAATCAGCCAGCTGTCTGCAGATTTCCTATTTATCATGCCAAACACCCAGATACATAGAGAAAAGTGAACATGGAGGGACTTTTCCACTTCTTCCTGGGTATTTTCTTTGGAACCTTTAGTGGTTTTGTTGGCTTCCTGCTCCCTATATAAAGCATCATCTCCAGTAATCTCTTCCAATCAGGACATTTCTCTAAAAGCCCCCAATTCTCTGGCTTTGAACTTTAGTGCATTTTCTGGTGTCCCTGATTGCTCTCTTCCACTAAGATTCTTTATAACTCTGCAGCTTCTTCAGTTTAGCATAGCTTCTCATGTTGTTCTCTTCAAGATTCCACTCCTTGGACTGTTTCTTGTACTTCCTGCACTACACCTCTACCAGCCATCTGATTTCAGCACCAATATGTCAACCTAACCAGGAGCTCCAGGCCTTGCTTCGCTGGGAGGGGTATTGCTTTTCTACTGACAGAGCTGTGTGGAGGGCAGTGACATTTGAAAAGGACAGTTGGTTGGTTTTTTCAATGCAAGAACTGTCTCTGCTCTCTAGCAAGAGCTCTCCATACAGCAGAATGAACAAGGGCCAAGGTCCCAGCCTCAGGTTGGTGATGGAGGGATGATGACCCCGGAGGGGAGAGTAGCTTGATGTAGCTTCAGCCTCCCTGCCCCCACCAACACCAGGGTAAAAGGATGGACCTACCCCCCTTCTACGGCCACCATCAATGTACACATCGTTCACCTTCTCCTGCTGTGACCTCTTCACTGTGCCTCGTGATTTTTCTTTTTCAACAATGGTCCTTAAAAGCATTCCAATTAGGAGTGTATCAGTGCAATTGGTGACTGCATGTGAAGATACTAGAATAGGGTGTTTTCAATTCAGCTTCATTATACAGGGAAATATACACCTTGAGTAAAAGGAAGTGGTTACCTATCTCTCCAGATTGCTGAGACATTCAGGATATAGGATGTAGAACTGAGGATTCAAAATCTTAGATTTCTCTCTGAACCAGTCTTGCTCCCAACTGCCACCACTGCAGTCTTAGTATATCAAAATCCATGGAATGGTCTACAGCCTCCAGTATATTCCCTTTGTCTAATTCATCTTCCATATTGCAGGTGAAATGTAAATTTAAACATATAATATTCCCTCTATACACTGTTAAATTTCTCCTTAGAGCTTTCAGATAAACATCTTGGGGGGAGGCTTAAAGTTTTTCTTCTTCTAATGTATGTCTACCTCTTTTATCTTATTCCCCTCCCCTAGCACCTAATTTACTTAGGATAATGAGTCCTTTGTTTCCCTAAACTCACCTCTATTCTTCCTGGAATGTTCTGTGTCATTTGTCCCCATGCATACAAACCACACACACACATACACACACAAGGATACATATGGTTTATTTTACTAATTCCTAATTGCTAAAACGACACCTCCAGGAATCCATTTCTTACCTTACAGTCTGATTTAGGCTTATCCATTGTATTACTTGTTCATTTGTTATCATGATATTATGTAACCAGGGATTTATCTCTATCTCACATCAGACTGTGAGTTTCTTGAGGGCAAAGACCGTGTCTTAATTAACTTCATATCATTATGGCTGGGCAGGGTGTTGTGCATGGTAGGCATTATCTTTTGAATGAAGCTCGGCAAGGTGGAGTTTTTCCTCAGCACTCCTCATTTCGGGGGGTGAGGTGTTAAGCGCATTCTGGGACCCTGGCTCACATTTGGCCCAGCTAACAGAACAGGGCTTTTGCAAAAAAAAGTGAAGCTGGTGTTGTTATTATAATAGTGAAAACAGATGCCTTGTTAGGATCTGATGAGGGACTTAAAGTCCAAAGCAAACAATTATTTTGCATTCCCTCTTGGTTCAATGTTTATATTTGATGATACGACAGTAATATTTTCTTTCTCATAACTGCATCTGCCTATCCTTTTTACAGTTAAGAATACTGACAAGAGGATAAAAAACAATGGCTAAGAGAATCAGCATGCGAGGAGCCAGGAGAGTTCCGATAATGTGGCTCAAGTGTGAGTCTCCATTTTGGTAGATCAGATTCCAGACAGAGAGGAAAGGGTATCATGGAGTTGGTCAGTCTGTTTTTTGCTATAAAAATAAAATGGCAGATCAAGTGTTTTATCATTAAAAGTAAGAGATAACAAAAACTAACATTGAGATGTGGACTTAAAATTTAACTAGAGAAATTACTTCTGGGAAATGTAAGGTAAACATGTTTAAATCATATCACAGTATATATGTTAAGTGAAAAACATCAGGATATGAACACAAAATTTCAAATATGCTACAATATCAAATTTATGAAATCTATTTGGAAGAAAATATGATATGTTAATAGTGGTCTCTACCAGTGTGATTTCCTAAATTTATGAAATCTTTGAAAGGAATATTTCTTATCCTTTCAATTGGGAAAAAAATTTTAAATTTTTTGTTAACTTCCTGGTGGTTTTCACAGAAATATGGACTAGAATAAATCCTTGAGGGCATCTGAGAACATTTGTGAGGGTGATGGGTGCTTTGGTGTCGGGCGATTTGCAGCACTCCTCTTGTGAGCAGTCCAAATTAATGATATTTGACTTAATCCTGCTTTTGAATGGTTACTTTTGATCATAGTCAAGAGCATATATTTCACAGTGTCAATCCCAAAACCTGTTTGATAATGTTTACTGACAATTACAGGCTTAGCTAAGAAGTAACAACAGGGAGTAAAGCAGTCTTTGAATAAAGTTGGCCTCAAAATGAACAACAGTAGGGGACTGATTGGCTCAGTTTTATTTAACATTTTTAAGCCTGATCTTTGACATTTTCATTAGTGTGCAGAAAAAGCACATCGATGCAATTCTCAGGTGGCTCACAGAAAAAAATGCTAAATATACCAGAAACAACTAAATTATTTTTAAAATCCCCAATGTTTAAAAATGGAGATATACATTGAAAAAATTAGGATGTGACAAACTGGAAAGTTTGACAATATCCGCTCTCCTGCCCATTTTTTAGAAAACAAAATGTATTTATGAAAATCAACCATGCTGTTGTCAAAATTTTGCAGATTTATTGGATTTATGGCTACGTTTTATGCAGATAAGGAACTATGAATATTTAGTGACATATTGGGGCAAGTTTTATTCTTGTTTTCGCAACTTATTTTCGGAAAGGTTTATACAACTAGTAAGAAATGTTACAACACCTTACCCATCAATTACAAAGAACAAACGAAAAAGGAAAAACAAGAATTAACCAGTAAATCATACCCAAGCAATTGTATAGGTTAAAACATAATACTGGAAATAGAAGCTTTTTTACTGAATTTTCATCAGGTTATATTCTTGCTACTTTGACTTTCCCTGACCTATCACTTTGATTCTCAAATGAGAATGAGACATCACCTAGGTGATGTGACAGTATTCAGGGAGTTGTAATGTAAGGTCACAGACTGAAGATGTGATATTTTCTAAAATATCAATTGTTAAGATATTAACAATATCATACTATTAACAGAGATATTAAATTATTGAAGAACAATCTAAATATATGGTGATGGGAGAAGACTTGACATTGGGTGGTGGGCACACAGTGCAATATGCAGATCTGTAACATAGAAACCCACACCAGAAACCCATGTGATCACATTACCCAATGTCACCCTAATACATTTAATTTAAATAAGGGAAACAGAGAACCATCTGTTGTTTAAGTGAGAGGTCAATAACCCTCTCTGGTCACTGAAGCCTCTGTGAGAAAATGAATTTGAGGTTCAAATAGTAGAGCTATTACTGAACATTAAGAATTAAATCTGCCCTTACTGGTTTGGCTCAGTGGATAGAGCGTCGGCCTGCAGACTGAAGGGTCCCAGATTCGATTCCGGTCAAGGGTATATACCTTAGTTGCAGGCACATCCCCAGTAGGGGAGTATGCAGGAGGCAGCTGAATTGGTTTCTAAGTCTCTATCCCTCTCCCTCTACCTTCCTCTCTGTAAAAAATCAATAAAATATATTTTAAAAAATGTGCAAGTCAATGGTTTTTCAAAAAATAATTAAATCTGTTCCTAAAATGAGAATTGCCTATAGAGAGAGCTCATTTCTTACTTCAATTATTCACTAATTTAGCAATCTATATTGAGCCAAAACATTTTCATTTTATTATAGAAACTAAGTTTAGTGACCTCTCATTATTCTTGGAATCTGGAGGTATTTTATTTTATTTTCCATCACCATTTATCCTCTCTAGGTCCTCTTCCTCTCCACCCCCCACAATCACCACACCATTGTCTATGTCCATGAATTCTCTCTCTCTCTCTCTCTCTCTCTCTCTCTCTCTCTCTCTCTCTCTCTCTCTCTTTCTCTCTCTCTCTCTATCTTTTATTTTCTCAGTGCCTCCACATTCCCCGCCACCCCCCCAACCCCCCACCAGAGCTGTCTGCCTGCTCTTATCCATGAGTTTGTTTCCATTTTTCTTGATAGTGTTGCTCAGAGTCTAAACTCAAGCCTTTCATTTAAAGATGAGGAGTTAAAGCTCAGAGATGTTGAGTAACTTAAGTCTAATAGGGAGAGTGAATTTTTCCAGCCAGAATTTGAATCTAGAAATTTGCTCAACGTCTCCGAGCTTTAATTCCTCATCTTAATGAAGGGATTTCAGTTAGACTCTTAGCAACAATATTTGCCATGATAAGAGCATACAAATACTAGCTGTTATTTTTCAAGGATTTTTTTTTGATAGCATATAAACAAAATCCTTACAATTCAAGTAATTTCAATCACTGCCTGTAACTTTTATTAATCTCATATTGTTTGTGTGTGTGCGCATATATGTGGAAGAAAAAAATTAAATGTGTATATGGAAAATGGGACAGTCATGATACAATAACAAGAAAATGGATTTAAAGGTTAAAGGCCAAAGTCCCTGAAGCCATCAGTCCTCCATACTGCAAGATTGAAAAGACAAACAGGTTAGGGAAGTTCATCAACTGAGAAATTGAAACACAGTATAAATCTGGTAAAATGCTGCCTCTAGATTTCAGAAACACATCAGCTGGAACACTCTATTCAATATCAGAGAAAATATGCATGATTGTGCACTGTTATAGATTGGCGATGTATCTGGTAGACTTACGAACAGCAGAAAGAGACAATACTGATAATACAGTGTGGAGTGATTGTTCAAACAGTCAGATATTTTTTGTGTTAATGTTTATAAATTAAGGTAATGCTGTTGCCTAACTGAAATTTTTTTCAACTTATTTGAAAACTCAGTAATGTATAGTCAGCATTTCATACCAAAGGGATAATTGGTTTAAGGGGCAATCCTATCAACTTTTAATTAATTCTTTGGAAATCTTAAAACAGGAGAGCATGAAATAATGCTACAGATGGGTTCTATGACTCTCATTTCATTCAAAGCCATGTTTCAAAAGGAAACCTATATGTGGAATACTTCTAAACTTCAACTAAAAATAGTTTTAATGACCAAAAATTCTTAAAATTGAAAAAGAAGGCAGTCTACTCCTTGTCATTGAACTGCTTTGAGAATAAAATCTCAAAAATCAAAATGAATTAAGCAAGCTCCAATTCTCAACAGAACTTGTGAAGGGATAAAGAACGATAATCTCAAATTCTCTTAAGAATGAGTAATGAAAGAATATTTAACTCAAGTTCATAATATATTCATCTTCTTCAAGGAAATAGTAGAACCTTTCTCTTAAAAACCAGTGCTCATACATTCACACAACTACGCCCCACCAGAGGTAATGCCACTTACTAGACAATAAAAAATAGTGCAAATAATTTATGGCATTTCAAATTGGAATACTCAATTTGGGAGAGGATATTGTCTTGCACCACATAAATTGAAGATCGAATAAAGTGACACACACACACACACACACACACACACACATACACGCGATCCTCAGAATTTCTGAGGATTTCTTTCATATGAAAGACTACTTATATATACTGCTTCTTTAAAATGTGATTGTAGTGTGGGAGTGCTGCGTCTGTACCAGCAATGTTGTTTTCAATACTTTCACCATCTTCAATCATCTTGGACCCATTAGCAAGGGGCAAAGGTTGAGAGCGAAGAATATCCTATGGCAGTGAAGCTGGCTTCAGGCAGGTTCAACCCAAATCGTGTATGAAGTTAAAACACTTTGCCATAAGTTATGGGTGTCAGTAGAGAGAAGGGTCAGGTAGCTGGTCTGCATTGCTTATATTTATTCATGTTAAAGAACTGCACTCTGCTTTGCTCCAAAAAATAGATTTAGTGACTTTTGGTCTAAAATGACTTATTTGGTCAGATTAGCAGTTGTTACCTTTAAAAAGTGAGAAAAAGATACAGAATATGGAGTGATTTCATTGCACCATGGGAGTTTAGTATGTTTAGAAGATCAGGGTGTCTTCTTGTAAAGTTATATAACAGAAGGAATTTAAACATCTGGGGAACATCATGAAGTCATCAAACACCTGGTATGGGAATAGGACGCTATTCTGAAACCATCTGTTTCCAAAGTTGGCCATGAATCAGTCATGTCTGCCCATACCTGGTTCTGCACCAGAATTCGTGCTATTAAAAAAAAAAAAAATGCTTTAACTTGTTTGTTGTTGCTTTTTCCAAAAAAAAAAAAAAAAAAAAAAAATCCACACATATTAGCCAATAATGTAAAGCCAACAGTTTAGAGCAAAAGTGTTCAATATGAAAACTGCTTCACCTTTTGTTTTACGCTTCACTTTTAACTCCAAAAATTTACTTGTGCAGCACCAAGGGATAATTTCAGAACAAATATCTTGACTTTCTGTGAAAGCATTGGCCTTCATTCTGCATTATCTGAAGCTGTGGATAAGTAGATAAATAATGGAAAATGTTAATTTAGGTAATGAAGGAGAGCATAGAAAAAGGGGGTGGTAAGTGAAACATTTGGGGCTAAGAACAAAATAAAGCCAAGTTCCCAATTCCAGAAGATTGATTGGACATTAAAATATTTATTAGAGGAAAGCAATATTGAATTTTTCATCACATATCAAAAGGGGAGCTGCACTGCTTACTTTAATTTTGCTTTACATAAGTTAAATGCTAAATTACAATAATAACATAGTACAGACAGTACAAAATACCATTCTAAACATAAAGGAAGTTGAAGAATTTTATTTCCTCCTTACCTCAATCTCATTAACAACTACTATTGTCCTGATACAGTTTTCTTTAATTTTCTTCTTTAGTTTTTGCTAACTTCTGTTCCAAAATGAGTTAGAACTATCTGTTTTGCTTCTACTGATCCATGAAAAAATATTCTTTTTCCAGAGCTCTTTTTCTAAACCAAAAAGCTAGTGAAACTACTCTATCTGCATTTTTTTTCAAGCTTGTTTTTAGCTTCATGTTGAGCCTTAGGAAAAAAGATCTATTCATTTTCTTAAGCAAAGGGTTGCAATTAATGCTCCTGAAAACTTGGTTTTGGCCTTGAAATTTGAAGTATGTGTTTTTTGTTCTTGTATAATCTCCTTTTACCCATATCTCTTTTCTTAGAGTTCAGAGCTATTGTTTCTACATGCTTGCTTTATAACAGCTTTTTTGAGGTATAATTGATGCATACAAGTTCTATATATATTGTTTGCTTCCCTGGACATCCCCTCTCACATTCTTTTTTGTAACTTTTTTCCTCTTAAATCTTATTTACTGATCATTTGTCTTCTATGAGATTTTTTTCATTCAGACATTTTATAATATATTATATATATATATATATATATATATATATATATATATATAATTTAAGCTGTACACCTTGGTGTTTTGATATATGTGTATACTGTGAAATGGTCAGCACAATCAAAATAATAAACATCTCTATTGCCTCACAAAGTTACTATTTTCTTTTCCTTTTTTTAAATAAACATTTTCTATTGATCATACACAACTCTAGGTAAGGTGTGGAGGAAGGAAAACTAGAAAACGTGACTGAGAATATGTGAATTGTGAGAAAGAAGCAACACAAGAGAACTCATCAGAAGTTATGGGAGGGGCAAGTTTCACTGTGGGGAGGATGCAGGTGGACTAGTAGGATGAGCCTTTGAAGCAGCAGATTGTGGGATTCTCGGATTGCAAAGGAGTTTGCAGAAAGCTGGATGAGAGGAGATGGAAACACCATGCTTAGAATACCACTTGGAAAATACTTGTAGTAAAAAAAATTAAAGATGGAACCTACAGCTCAAATGTGAAACTGGATTTTTGATGAAAGATAATAGACAATAGCGAAGTTCTGAGTGTGTTTGCTTCCCTGGACATCCTCTCTCACATTCTGTTTTTGTAACTTTTTTCCTCTTAAGTCTTATTTACTGATCATTTGTCTTCTATGAGATTTTTTTTTTCATTCAGACACTTTACATTTCTTTATATTTGCATGTATAATTTGGTATAAATATATCAACTTAAATAATGAATCAATGCTGATTTTGTTAGCATGTTCTTTTAAAAATCTATTCTTATTTTGCCCGCCACTCCCTTATTTATTCTTACCTTATTTTCCCATATCACAGTCCTCATACATAATCCATGTTAACAAATATTGCTGATATTGCATTTCTCCCAGGCTCATGTGGCCATACACAAACATGTGTAGGTACAATACAGTTTGGGGTCATTCTTATTTTAAAAAGGAAGGATATAGACTTGCTTTCCTGCCCCCCCCCCCCCAACCCAATATTAGTAGAAATTCTTCCAAATCAACTAGAAAAGCTTAGACTCATTTTTGGGTTTTTTTGTCAGCAAAAAGTTCCATAACAGCAATGTACAGAAATGTACTCCTTTTCCCTGTTGGTAACTATTCATCTTTCTCTTTCTTTCTGCATTTTGTACTTAGCAATAGTGATGCATTATGCAGACCTTTCTAGACATCCTTACATACCAGTGCTTTCATTTCTCTAGGACAGAAATCCAGGAGCTAGATCTAGTGTCTCATTTTAACAGCTATTATAAAATTGCTCTCCAAAATGACTATACTAATTCACACTTTTTTTTTAGCAATGTGAAGACTATTATTTTCCCCACATTCTAGTCATCAATAGATAGAATTATTATTTTTTCAATTTTACCAGTGGGTGAGAATAAAGTAATAATTTATATTCATATTTGTTCTATTCCTCCTGTATATCACAACTGCTGTAAGTATTATATTAAAACAGTAAACAAAAGACACATGGTGTGTTTTAATGGAGCTTATATTCTAGGAGGGAAACACAAATAATTAACAGGTAAAAAAGCAAATATATGTCAGATGATGTTAAGTGCTATGAAGAAAAAATTAGTCAAGTTAGGGAAGTAGAGATTGGTAGCCATACTATCAATCTCATTGTTACTTCATTTGTAAATCATATCAACTCTTAATCAGCTTGATATCTTTTCATACATTTATTGACATTTCGTTTTAGTCTTGTGCAATTGCATTATCAATTATTCCCCTAAGTTTGTTTATCTTTTGACTTTTGACTTTATGATCTTCTTTGACAAGTTTTATGCCATCAAAAGTCTCTTTTTCTTTTAAAGCTTTTTGTTTGCCAGTCTTATTTGAGCATGTATTTTTCTACCATGATATTGCAAAACTTGACCCTAAACTTTCTCCTAGTATTTCTAAAAAATAATAAAAAGTCTTAAAAATGGGAGAAACTAAGATGGCGGCATAGATAAACACGGGGAAATAGTCCCCCACACAACAATTGAAAATTAGCCCAAAGGACGGAGCAAACATCGTCCAAAACAACAGGAAGGCTGGCTGAGTGTAACTTCTACAACTAGAAGAAAAGAAAAGCACGCTGAGAGCCAGAGGAGCTGCGGAGGCTGAGTGCAGAGGTACGCGGCGGCTCGTGCACGCGGAAAGGGGGTGGCACCTGAGGACGCGGCTGTCTTTTTGAATCACAAGCTCCCGACTGCTCTGATCTCCGGTTCCGGGAAGTTTCTGGGGACCCAGGACTCATACGGGGAGAGGCTGCTCTCTCAGGCGGCAGCGGGTGAACTTGGGGGGCAGATTTCCCTCGGAGGTGCTTGCAGCCACTGCCGGGACACTGAGACGCGCGACTCCGGGCACGGAGAATCAGCCATTGCTTCTTTCTAGGCCCTTTGACTCCCTGAGGCCCCGCCCCACCCGGGCTGCGGCAGAGGCTTTTGCATGTGAATGCCCCAGAACTTTGCAACCTGATAATTACCTAACTGCAGCCGGGCCAGCCAGACCCGGAACTTCCAAGAGAAGGCCCAAGGCCCCGCAGCGGCTTGCATTGCTTCACAGCTGAGCCTCTTTGTAGTTCCTGCTGTGTGGCCTCAGGCAGGGGCTGAATTAGCACCTCCTTAGATCCAGGAGCCACTGTACCCAGTGGTCAGAGGGGGTCCATTCTCCCACTTCAGACACAGCTGCTTCCCACAGCCAATTGGCCTGGAGGTCAATTCCTCCCAGTGATCCTACAACTAGCGAGGCACCAAGAGTGTCCACCCCAGGTAACTGGGGAGGCTGAGCCACTGGGCCCTACAGGACACCTGGCGCGCAGGCCACTCTATCAACACAGGGAAGCAGCCAAAATGCGGAGACAAAGAAACAGGTCACAATTGGCAGAAACGGAGGAGGCCAGACGACTGGATATAGAGTTCAAGGCCACGTTTATAAGGTTTGTCAAGAATTTTATGGAAACCGCCGATAAATTTAATAAATCCCTCAAGGAGTATGGTGAGACCATGGAGGTCATGAAAAAGGACCAATTAGAAATTATGCATACACTGACTGAAATAAAGAATACTTTACAGAGCTCCAACAGCAGACAAGAGGATCCCAAGAATCAAGTCAAAGATTTGAAATGCAAAGAAACAAAAAATACCCAACCGAAAAAGAAAAAAGAAAAGAGATTCAAAAAATATGAAGATAGTGTAAGGAACCTCTGGGACAACTTCAAGCGTACCAACATCAGAATTATAGGGGTACCAGAAGGAGAGAGAGGGCAAGATATTGAAAACCTTTTTGAAGAAATAATGACAGAAAACTTCCCCCACCTGGTGAAAGAAATGGACTTACAAGTCCAGGAAGCGCAGAGAACCCCAAACAAAAGGAATCCAAAGAGGACCACAACAAGACACATCATAATTAAAATGCCAAGAGCAAAAGATAAAGAGAGAATCTTAAAAGCAGCAAGAGAAAGACAGTCAGTTACCTACAAGGGAGTACCCATCCGACTGTCAGCTGATTTCTCAACAGAAACCATGCAGGCCAGAAGAGAGTGGCAAGAAATATTCAAAGAGATGAATAGCAAGAACCTGCAACCAAGATTACTTTATCCAGCAAAGCTATCATTCAGAATGGAAGGTCAGATAAAGAGCTTCACGGATAAGAAAAAGCTAAAGGAGTTCATCACCACCAAACCAGCATTATATGAAATGCTGAAAGGTATTCTTTAAGAAGAGGAAGAAGAAAAAGGAACTCTTACCATTTGCCACAACATGGATGGAACTGGAGAGCGGATAAATACCACAAGATCTCACTTATTTGTGGAATATAATGAACAACATAAACTGATGAACAAGGACTGATCCAGAGACGGAGAGGCATTGATTGGACTGTCGGGCCTTGGAGGGAAGGTAGGGGAGGGTGGGGGCAAGGGGGAAAGATCAACCAAAGGACTTATATGCAAGCATATAGGCCTAACCAATGGACACGGACAACGGGGGGGTGAGGGGGTGAGCGGGGAGAGGGGGGGTAGAGGGTACACATATGTAATATCTTAATCAATAAAAAATATTGGGGAAAAAAAAAAAAAGTCTTAAAAATGTTTAAGTCAAGGTGATTTAGATGATCAGAAATACAAAAATCAGTGTTGACTAAAAATATTAAAATGTCTCATAAAGAAAGTGAAACCCAGTGCTAATTTCTGAAGAAAGATTAGAATTTGAATGGGTAAAGATAAGTTATAATGTTTTTTTTTAATTAAATCTTTATTCAGATTATTACATTTGTTCCTCTTTTTTTCCCCCCCATAACTCCCCTCCTCCCAGTTCCTGCCCTACCCTCCGCCCTCACTCCCCACCCACTGTCCTCATCCATAGGTGCACGATTTTTTGTCCAGTCTCTTCCCGCATCTCCCACACCCCTTTCTCCCCCAAAAATAGTCAGTCCATTCCCTTTCTATGTCCCTGATTCTATTATGATCACCAGATTATTTATTCACTTGATTCTTAGATTCACTTGTTGATAGATGCATGTTTGTTGTTCATAATTTGTATCTTTACCTTTTTCTTCTTCTTCCTCTTCTTAAAGGATACCTTTCAGCATTTCATATAATACTGGTTTGGTGGTGAGAACTCCTTTAGCTTTTCCTTATCTGTGAAGCTCTTTATCTGATCTTCAGTTCTGAATGATAGCTTTGCTGTATAAAGTAATCTTGGTTGTAGGTTCTTGGTATTCATCACTTTGAATATTTCTTGCCATTCCCTTCTGGCCTGCAAAGTTTCTGTTGAGAAATCAGCTGACAGTCGTATGGGTATTCCCTTGTAGGTAACTGAGTTTCTTTCTCTTGCTGCTTTTAAGATTCTCTCTTTGTCTTTTGCTCTTGGCATTTTAATTATGATGTGTCTTGTTGTGGTCCTCTTTGGATTCCTTTTGTTTGGGGTTCTCTGCGCTTCCTGGACCTGTAAGTCTATTTCTTTCACCAGGTGGGGGAAGTTTTTTGTCATTATTTCTTCAAATAGGTCTTCAATATCTTGCTCTCTCTCATCTTCTGGCACCCCTATAATTCTGATTTTGGTGCACTTGAAGCTGTCCCAGAGGCTCCTTACACTATCCTCGCATTTTCGGATTCTTTTTTCATTTTGCTTTTCTGGTTGGGTGTTTTTTGCTTCTTTGCATTTCAAATCTTTGCCTTGATTCTTGCGCTCGTCTGGTCTGCTGATGGGAGTCTGTATAGTATTCGTTATTTCAGTCCGTGTATGCTTAATTTCTAGTTGTTTCTTTATCATAACATCAAGGGTCTCATTAGTTTTCTTGAGGATCTCACTACATTTATCGGTGGCTTCTAGACAGTTCTTAAGAGACCTTAAAAGTGTGGTTCTGAACTCAATATCCTCCATTGACAGTTTTGTCCTGTTTCTTTGTCTCCACATTTTTTATGCTTTCTTGGTACACCCCCTACTGGTCTTTGTGCGCAGTCTTGTTGTAGTTAAGCCTTGATTGTTGACGGCAATACCGGAGGTGATTTGACCTCCAGGCTAACTGGCTATGAGAGTCCACTGTGTCTGCAGTGGGAGAGCTTCTGTGCTGGATCTCTAGGGCGGTGCTAATCTAGCGTTTGCCTGAGGCTATCAGGCAAATGGCTCTGTGCAGGGCTTGGCCAGGGATCTACAGGGCGGGCTGGAGCGAGCAGTTATGGCTGCTCTCAGTTCTGTCCCTAGGGGCTCTGCCTCACAGAGTCCCAGCAACTGCTGCAAACCTCGGAGATAAAGCTGCCTTTGAGTTCCGACCGAAGCCAGACAGTCCTGCTTCTCCCGTTTGAGTCTGGGTCCCTAGAGACTCGCCCGGATCTGGAGCTCAGAGTCTGAAACTCCCTCCCGATTGAAAACAACAACCGCGCCCTCAGCCGCCAGCCCGCTCTGCGCGCACTCCGCACCTCAGTATTTCACTTCAGCACTGCGCCTCCTCTGAGTCTGGGTATGATATTCTCTTTCCTCCTAGTTGTAGAATTTCCACTCAGCCAGCCTTCCTGTGGTTTTGGATGATGTCCATTCTGTCTTTAGTTGTTTTTTGAAGTGGTTGTTCGAGGCAGGAATCTCCGGCGTTAACCTATGCCGCCATCTCGGTTTCTCCAGTTATAATGTTTTTAAATTTGGAATCATGCCTGAGAAGATGCAATATATATATGACTTAGTCCTGCAAAGATGGATCACTAAAATCCCATGTAGTTGGTGATATGAAAATTTAAGTCACTTATTAAGGTAGAAAATTACATGATTACTACACACTTACAAATAAATAGGGTGTTAACTGTTTCATTATACATGAATAATTATGAATAAAACAAAAATACAGCCTAGTTAAGCATTGATTATCTTGAGGTAGTACATTATTTTTCTAATTCTAATCAATAGAATTATTCCACCCACCTGATAGAAAGTTCTCTACCTTACATTCTTAGATGTGTTTTTCAGACTATTTTAAAAGATACCAGTGGTGTGTTATTCAAAATCTTCTCTAGACAAGTTATTTACAATACTACAAATTATAGAGAAATGTTTGAATCTGTTAGAAAATGGATCTGAAATAAGTCTTTTCTGAAATCAGGAGATAAAATTTCCTTAAGAAAAAGAAAATTTAAACTGTGAATTTCTTTTTTCTCTCTCTAAATTCTTCCCTTTTAAGTAAAGCCATTCTAAATATGACTAAGACATTTTTTTCCACCATGTTTCTATTTCCAGCTTGACTAGCTTCCGTAATGAATAACTCATCATAATAAAAGTGGTTTCATACTATCATCTTCATAAAGGAAGAATAACATGTGTATTTGCCCCACAAATGGGTATTCATAGTCATATAAAAGACTAAATTTTCTTTCACAATACATTATTTTTTCTGCCTTTGCCATGTAAAGTATATGTCATAGCCTCTTGTATTGCATATAACTTTAAATTTCAAAGAATTTTGTATATTTTACCCAACCACATTTAGATCATTATAGATTAATAGGGCTGCTATCATTTTTTTTAAATGAATTTCTAAATTATTTTGCTTTGCATTTCTTTTAAATGCTGGTGTATGGTTAAAATATGGCTTTCAATATCATGTAGCTAAATGGTATGGATACATACACATGCAAACACACGTGTACTTTAATTTTATAGGATTAAGTTATTCAACCCTTAGCACATTTCTATAGCTTTGTTATTAGTTCACAGAAAATAATGCAAACTGCAGCATATTTGAGATAACTCTGTTTGTATAAAACTAAATCTCACTGAATTTTATTTTCTGCCTTATTGCATGCAATTTGCTTCTTCTCCTATATATTTTTTCACATCATTACTCCTTTTCAAATTTAATCCATTAAGTGTTCTGTAGAATTTTCTTTCAGTGTAATAGCTTTGCGTGTTCAGAATACAAATTGTATACCACACCCATTTTTCTCACCAACTGCTGTGCATTTAAAACTTGCTTACATGCCACTACTGCTTTTTAGATGAATCAGGTATGTCACTAGACCGGGTATGTAACTAACTAGGCTACTTAATGGTTTCAGAGTCCCCTAAATGTAAGGGGACTCATATTTTTTTAGCTTGAGATAATTGGGAAAGTTAATTCCTATACAGAAGAGAAACTTCAAATTTTGGCTTCTCTGATCCTAGACAATTACATTATTATTCACTACTAGATGAGATAGTTCTGAAAACAGAACAAACATTTTGTTAAGGGCAGCATTCAGGTGACTCCTCGAAAGCTCTCGTGTTCCAGCTTTAAGATAAATAGTTTGTAAATGCAACTTTAGTATCATCCTGTAATTCCCACCTTTATTTTAAGAGCTCTTCTTAGTTGCAGCCTCTATTTTATTAAAAAACTGTAACACATTACTTTCTAAAACTTTACATTGATTCAATGCTACTGTAAGTTGGGTAAATCCAATGTACAGTATATTTCACACTTTACTAACCTTGAGAAGATTAGCACAAATTAAGTTTCACATTAACCAGCCTAAAGCCATGAGCAGAAAAGTAGGCTCGAGGGTATTTGGTTAATTGTGCTAAAAATATATTCATGCTATTTGTGTAGAGCATAAATGTAGCAAAAGTATTTCTTTAAATAAAATACTGTGAGTTTAATTTTTTCTGCTTGCCCATTCATTTGTAGATATGAATAATAATGACTATTTTGTTCTTTTGCAAATCTGGTAAGTTATTGCTCACCAAGATGCTATCCTTTTGTTTTTTTGTAAGTGTTGAGAGAGATATTTGGTAAAATTAGTTTTCTTTCTTTATCTTTTCAATTCGCAAGTTCTTTGTTACTTGATTAATTTTCAACCATTCGGTATGAACATAGACTCAGAAATAAAGGAAAATTATAATTAGACCAATAATATGTATATGAATTATATATGTGTTATTTGTTAAAGACTTGAAGTGCAAAATCATCCCACTTTTATTTGTTCCATCTTTTCAATTTAATGATGAAAAGCAAAGTATTATTACTTACTTGTATAAATAGACACGCATTTCTCTAAGGATTGCACTGAGAAGGATTTCATGAGATTTTGCAGGGGATCAATGACTCACAATATTCTCATATAAAATGTTAGATTTTTTTAGATGCTATGGTAGATTTTAAGGAGATTGCAAAACACTTGTGATTCTCATATTCCAAAATATCCTAAAATATTTATCAATGAGGCAAGCTGAAATTTAACTTCAGTTTTCTCTTGCTTGAATTTTATCAATGACTATGTAGGAAACAATATAAACAGTGGTTAAAGACATCGCAAAATTTTAAGTCTAAATATCACCATATTCCATTATTCAATATCATGTTGAATTATATATAGCATTTTATTTTCTTGCTACTCACATTTGCTAATAGACCATTAGCCATGAAAATTTGCCCTCTCTATTATTTTGCTCCTTTTGATGGTTTAACAAGTTTGTGACATGGATAATGCTACCCTTTTGCATACTCTATCATGTATTGTTTAATTTAGGATTTGAATTGTTAATACAACTTGATTATTACAAGCTCTAACTCATTGGATTCCATTTCTGAGCTGGGAAGTAGACAACCCACTCAGTAAAAGGGAAATCAGTGGTCCATTTGAATGCTAATTGCTACACAAGTCCTGTATACTGTATCAACACAGCATCAACATGGTCATCAGGGGAGTTTGGGAAAACCATTAAAATGCTCCCCAGGAGGCTGAACTCATTAGAACCTGCACTGATATCCAACAAAGAAGGAAAAGAGTTGCTTCACTGGACTGATTCTTTTTTTGCAAGTGTAATCCATATACTCTCTAAGTGTGAGTCAGGTAAGTGTTCTGTATTCCGATGAGAAGGAAGACTAAAAAAAAATTTTCTTAAGCATTTTAAAGTTTAAAATCTGAAGATAGTTCAAAGGATGCTTCAGTGAAAAGAGAGAAGACTGTACAGAGTGAAAGCTGGTTAAGGTTGTATGAATAGGTTTCTTCCATAGAAAAAGAAAATTACTCTTCTACATTTTACACCAAAGAATATTCTAAAAAAAACAAAGGTGGAAGTTATTAACAAAGCACTTCTTTTCACAATCTTTTATCTATTACGTACTTAAATATAAATATCCATTTATCTCATCTCGTATGCCTTATGCAGTTTTAACCAAGAGTTGATTTAAACATTTGACTAATGTATCTAGAAAGTTATTACAGTCATTAAAAGTTTTAGCTGGCACATAAAGTAAAATCTTGATTCAAGGGAAAGGAACAGGCATGACATTGGACAGAAGCAATAATATCACCAAACCAAATTCTTCTTGACTCGCAGTTGTATTTTATATTTTATTCAATGCTAATTTAAATTTATTTTTTTAGTGTAACTTAATTAAATCTGTACCAAGTTTTTCCAGCATACAATCTATATTGTTATTACCAGTTCCTTCAATCAGTAGCTTTTAAAATTTGTGTGCATAAGATTACCTGGCATACTACCTGGAATTACCTGGAAGATTCCCAGTTCCTCTGGGAATCTTCATGTTTAATAAGCACTCTGGGTAATCATGATGTCACTAGGACCACATCACCTCAAATAAATAGCACTAATTAAATGGTGTCATATACATTTATTTTCAGTGAATTCATTTTATTGTGTTTCATTGGGAGATTTGAATGATATATTATTGGAACTACATATCTTTTAAAAAACAACAAAGAAAACAGAAAGAGAAGACTGTTTTCTAATGTCTATGGGTTTTTTTTTGACACAAATGACTAGTATATCTTCTCACTTGAATTAGATTTCATCTGGTTTTAGGGTTCTTTTATAGATGATCTTTGTCATATCACATCATTTTAGTTATCATATCATATAATTTGATATAATATCAAGTTATTTTCTAACATACCCCAAAAGGAGCATGATGGATATCTACACTAATAATAGACAAACATGGTAATTGACCAAACCTTCGCTATGACCGCCATTGGATGATCAGAGCAATACGCAAATTAACGGACAACAAAGATGGCGGGTAATTTGCATACTGCAGGCAGGGTGGGACAGCGTGAGCCGCCATCCAGGCCCCCATGTGCGACCTGAGGGCGGGGGCTCAGGCAAAGCAATCACTGATCACTTCGCCTGAGCCCCTGCCCGCCTGCCAGAGACACGGGGCCCACTCCCGTGTGTGACCCGGGGGTGGGCAGGGGCTCAGGCAAAGGCAAGCGATGCCAATCACCTCATGTGAGCCCCCACCTGCCTGCCGGAGACACAGGGCCCACTGAGAGAGAGAGAGAGAGAGAGAGAGAGAGAGAGAGAGAGAGAAGGAGAGAGAAAGAGAGAGAGAGAGAAGAGAGGTGGAATTTTGCACCCCGCATCCCTCCCTGATCGACCACTGCTATTCCAAGCCAGCAAGGGCTGCCTTCAAGCCGCAGCTCCAGGTCCCTCACTCCCACCACAGCCCTGAGAGCACAGTGCTGGGCAGGGGCACCCAGGGGTTCGGGAATGCAGCATGAAGGGCCGGCACAATGAGGGGGGTGGCTGTGTTTACACCACCAAGTTCCCCACTTCTGCCCTGGCCCATGCATCCCTCCTTCTTCCCATCAGAGGCCCAGCTCCTGCCTACATGCTTTCTGGGCAGACCCAACTGCACCGGGGAGTGAGCCATGGCGATCGGGATGGCCACTTCCTGGGATAGGACGGCCAAACCACGGCGATTCATGAGGGCAATGAGGCCCGTGGGGCATGCGCACCCCTCGGGTGGCTGGGGTGTCCGGGGTGGCCAGCCAAGCAGAGTCTGGCTTCAGTGGGGCCAGTGGGAGCCCGAGGCCACCCCAACCCCCAAAGGTCCCAGGTGGACGGAGGCTCAGTGGAGAGCGGTGTCTCCATGCATGGTGCCCAGGGGCTGCTGTGAGCTGCTGCAACCCCGCCCCATGCTTCAGAGAGGGGCAGAAGGGTCGTAGCCACCAGCACCCGAGGCTGCACTGCATGTGCCTCAGCCTGCCAGGTTGGCAGGGTCCAGAGCAGGTGAGCTGTTCCCTTCCCCCAGTGGTAGAACAGGAAGGAGAGCACTGGGTGCAGGCAGGGGACCTCAGCTGGGATCCTCCTGGTGTGGGGAAAGGGACCCAGCCTGGGCCCAGTGGGGAGCTTAGGAAGTCTGGCTAAGCAGGCGCTGGTTCATACCAACTCTTACTCTGCCATCTTCCTCCAGCTCTTCAAGCTAGCCCCCCTGCCCCACCTGTCCGGGGTAACGGGCTCTGGGTGACCTCCCTGAACTCAGACTGAGGACCCAGAGACCTCAAGGAAGACTGCCCGGATGGACCCGAGCAGGGGCTGGTGCAGAACTACCAGGGCACAGTTGCTTCGGTGTCTTGGTGAAGTTTGCAACTGACCCAAGGAGGAAACCCGAGAGGGGAAAGGCCGGGAGGCACGAATTGCCAGCACTTTACCCATTTGAAAACAGCTCCACTTGGAATGTGAGGCGGTTGTATGTTCAGCTGAGAAGTGAGGGGGCTGAACTCCACCATCATCCGGCTCCTGTCAGTCCAAGGCCCAAGCATCCACCACGACAAGGGAAGAACAGAGCGAGGGGCCAGGAGGAAGGGAGGACAATTGAAGAAAACCATGTCTAGACTTTCCCCAGCCCTCTCCTTCTTTCTGCTGCCTACAAGAGCCCAAGCCCAGGCCACAGTTCTGTGTCTACCTTTTAGTCCCCTATTCTCCAACCACAGAGGAAAGAAATAAGGAAGGAGTCTGTGCTGCCTTCAGAAAGTATCTATATACCTGATTGGCCAGTTGCCTTCCACAGAGGGAGGCCAGACTGTGGCTTAGGCCTGCTCCCCACAGGGACATCAGTAGGACATCCTGTGAGGGCTCCCAGACTGTTAGAGGGGGCAGGCTGGGCTGAGGGATGCCCCCCAAGTGCACAAATTTTTGTACACTGGGCCTCTAGTTGTATAATAAAAATGTATATTTGGACTTTGTTCCCAAATCTTGGCACAGAATCCTTGGAATTTTCTGAGTGAGAGGAGTATCTTCTATTATTCATAAGTAACCTCTCTTGATCACACTTGAGTTTATGCTAAAGGTGAAGACATAGGATAGGTGTCTTAGATAGCTTTAGGATGGGGCTGATCAGTAGAAAGAAAAAGTGATTAGAGCGTTAGAACTTTCAGGTCCAGCTACTGACTTCTAAGAAAGGGAAGGTGGGGGTAGAGATTGTAGTCTAAAAATATTTATGAATAATAAGACTTTGTAAGCTTTCATGTTGAGAAATTGCTGGAAAGGTGACATGTCCAGAGAAGATATGTGTGCTCCACACATGCCCACTCCACACAAATGCCCCAATATGTCTTCCATCTGACCATTTCTGAGTTATATCCCTTTATGTAAATCAGTAAAATGTTTTCCTGAGTTCTGTGAGTCATTATAACAAATTATCAAACCTGAAGTGGGGGTTGTTAAAACCCCCAATTTACAGCCACTTGGTCAGAGTACAGATTACTGCCTGGGACTCATGATTAGCATATGAAGTGGGGCAGTCTTGTGGGACTGAGCCCTTAATCTGCATGCAGTGGTCACTACATGAGCCTAGTGTGTATTTATTTTCTGATTCACATGTGTTAGGGCATAATTTGGAGGACTGGTGAAGAGCAGCCAGGGGTATGTTTATAGGAAGAATAAAAAGCTGCCTAGAAAAGTAAAAATTCATCCTAGGGAAAAAGAGGGTCAAGAAGGACAAGGCTGGTTGAAGGATTATTGGCAAATATTGAACACCAAAGAGAGGAATGCTCCTGAGCATGTTTGTGTCTAGAGATGATGACATAGCTAGATCTGGGTATGTCCCATACAAACCCTCAGGCTAGGGGCCTGAAATAAACTTACAAGTGGCCGTTAGAAGAGCTATTGCTTTATAATGGCTGTGAGACATAGGCATTGGCAGCATTGGTGCTAATGGTGTTAGCAGCACAGTTGGGGCACAACATTGGTAGTGATCACTATTTAAATGACAGCAACAATATTAGCAACAACATTGGTGACCATGGCATTGGGAAAATTGTAAACACTGGCAATACCAACATGCTGGCTGGGGTGTCTTCCTGGTCCTGCACTTTAGAGGATGAT
Source organism: Myotis nattereri (assembly GCF_964212035.1). Lineage (NCBI taxonomy): Eukaryota > Metazoa > Chordata > Mammalia > Chiroptera > Vespertilionidae > Myotis > Myotis nattereri. Next base: position 97,741,290 of record NC_138077.1, read on the forward strand.
ACAGAACATGAGGGAGAAGGAAGGGTCAAGGATGATTTCCAGGTTTCTTTCTTTCATAAATGGTTGTGCAATTTTCTCAAGCAGAGATCTTGGATCAGAAGCAAATTAAAGGAGAATAAAATATCATTTTTGGAATATGAACTTGAACTGCTGTTTTATATACAAGTTGTAATGAATATATGTGTGTGATGTTCATAAGGAGGGATCATACCTTCACTTTGGAAGTCATCAACAACTGAAGATATGAAAATTGGTTGAAATAACCCAGGGAGAAAATGTATAATGCTGAGAGAGAGAGAGAGAAAGAGAGAGAGAGAGAGAGAGAGAGAGAGAGAGAGAGAGAGAGAGGGAGAGAGAGAAGGGTTTAGAACAGACAATTACAGAGCAATAATACCTAATACTAGAGGCCCGATGCATGAAATTTGTGCACGGGGGAGGGGGGGTTGTCCCTCAGCCCAGCCTGCACCCTCTCCAATCTGTGACCCCTCGGGAGATGTCCAACTGCCAGTTTAGGGCCACTCCCTGTGGGATCGACCCTAAACCAGCAGTCAGACATCACTCTCACAATCCGGGACGGCTGGCTCCCAACTGCTTGCTTGTCTGCCTTCCTGATTGCCCCTAACCACTTCTTCCTGCCAGCATGATCACCCCCTAACCACTCCCCTGCCAACCTGATCAAGGCCTAACTGCTCCCCTGCTGCCACAATTGCCCCCAACTGCCCTCCCCTGCTGGCTTGGTCGCCCCCAACTTCCCTCCCCTGTAGGCCTGGTCGTCCCCTACTGCCCTAACCTGCTGGCGTGGTTGCCCGCAACTGGCCCCAACTGCCCTCCACTGCTGGCCCAGTCGTCCCTAACTGCCTTCCTCTGCAAGCCTGGTCCCACCCAACTGCCCTCCCCTGTAGGCCTGGTTGCCCCCAACTGTGCACCCCTGCAGGCCTGGTCCCCCCCAACTGCCCTCCTCTGCAGCCTTGACCCCTCCAACTACCTTCCCCCGCATGCCTTCCCCCCCAACTCCCTTTTCCTGCTGGCCTGGTTCCCCCCAGCTGCCCTCCACTGCAAGCCTGGGCACCCCAAACTGCCCCCATCTGCTGGCTTGGTTGCCCCTAACTGCCCACCCCTGCAGGTGTGGTCCCCCCCCCACCGAGCTGTCCTCCCCTGCCAGTCTGGTCCCCTCCAACTGCCCTTTTCTACAGGCCTGGTCACCCCTAACTGCCTTCCCCTGCTGGCCATCTTGTGACCCCATGGGGAAAGCCATCTTGTGTGAAGGTGTGACAGTCAATTTGCATATCACCTCTTTATTATATAGGAGTAATTTGGGGATGGGTTTGAAGGATGCAAGTACTGAGTAAGTTGATTGAGGATAAATCATAAAGGTCAATCCAGACAAAAGACATAGCATATGAAAAATACAGAGATTAGCCCAGCCAGTGTCACTCAGTGGTTTAGCATTGACCCATGAGCCAGGAAATCACAGTTCAATTCCTGGTCAGGGCACAATGCCAAGGTTTGTGGGCTCCATTCCCAGGATAGGGTGTGCAGGAGGCAGCTGATCAATGATTCTTTCTCATCACTGATGTTTCTATCTCTCTCCCTCTCTCTTCCTCTGTGAAATCAATAAAAATATATATATTTTTAAAAATACAGAGATTAGTGACCTGATTTGATGCATTTAAAGAACCAAAGGAAGTCCATAATTGTGGTAGAGTAGGATGACTAAAGTAGGAGGAGATGAGGCAGGAGACTTAGGCTAAACCTGATCACAAAATGCTTTATGCAGCATGTTCAAGAACATATAAAAATGTAGGCCATTATAGAGGTTTTAAGCAGGGCATGGATATAATCAAATTTTCATATTAAAAAGATTACTTTTTTGGCTTAATTAAGGAAACACTAAAAGCTTAAGCTAGATAGGGAGAGCAGCTAGGACATTTCATTAGCTCAGGAAAACCCTGACAGTGGTCTAAAAGTGTAAGTGAAGGTGGCAATGTATAAGGGACAATGAAGAGCTCAAAATAAAAGGATGGCTCTAATACTAATCATGTCTTTATTAGATACTTGGTGTTTTCTTCATTATGAATTTAAAAATGTTTGATTTTGAAAATTTTCACTAAGTATTATTTATGTTTAGAAGAAGAAGAAAAAGAAAGGAGTGATTGAGGACGATCCAGTTTCTGGCTTAGGAGAATGAGTAAGTTAGATTGCCCTAAAATAGAAATGTAGAAGGAAGAGGAACTTTTAGAAAGAAGATGAAATATGATGATTGTATGAATATGATATGAAGGTACTCAGAAATCAGTTGGCTTGAAATGTGCTTCCTCTATATAACTTAAAACATCAGAGCAGAATAAATTGCTTAGGGGAAAGGTGTGGGTAAGGAAACACTAAAAGGCTTAGGCTAGGTAGGGAGAGCAGTTAGGACATTTCAATAGCTCAGGAAAACCCTGACAGTGGTCTGAAAGCGTAAGTGAAGGTGGCAATGTATAAGGGACAATGGAAAGCTCAAAAGAAAAGGATGGCTTTATTATTAATCATGTCTTGCAGTGATTCTGTTGAGCGCCCACCCAGGAACCCAGAGGTCACCCATTGGATTCCTGGTCAGGGCACATACCCAGGTTGTGAGCTCAATGCCCAGTAGGAAATGTGCAGGACACAGCTGATGGATAATATTTCTCTTTCAACGATGTTTCTACCTCTCTATCCCTCTCCCTTCCTCTCTCTATAAAAATCCATAAAGGAAAAATATTTTTTTTAAAAAAAGTGATTCTGTTCCACAACATATAAGTTAGATTCAAAATCGATTATGCAAAAATAATTTTATGGGGTTTTCTTAACAGATTCAGGGATAGGTATAAGCCTGGACCAGAAGGAAAGCTGATAATTAAAGACAGCGACTCAAACATCTTAAGGAATATTTATCTCTATTTGGTATTTTTTAATACCAATTCCTCCATACATATCTATTCTCTCTTTCCCTCTCTCTCTCCCTCCCTTCCTCCCTCTGTCCCTCCCTCTCTCCCTCCCTCCTTCCCTCCCTCCCTTATCTACCTTTTATTATTTTCTCTCCTTTTTGTTGATCCATGTGAGTATGATGATTCTGGAGACTTTCAATATCAGTTTCAGTCCTAAAAACTTCAGGAAAACTTCTGATTGGCCTAGTTTCAGCCTAGTTTCAGTTACCTCGCCTTGTCAACATTTTCAGGCAGTAGGACAGACTCCTATTCTGGAAAATGTTTATCCCATGCATAACAATGTGAATCTCGGAACTAAATTTTTAGAAAAGTGTGCATGTACTTGTATGTGCTTTGGGTGAGAATGAAAATGAAAATATTTAACCAAAAAGGGAAATCATACAAAATATTCTGCCAACTAACAAAAATATTATTTAATTGGCTGAAGAAAAACAGATAAAAAAAGATGCAAGTCAAAAAGATTGAGAAGAAAAGTTTAAAAAGATAGTGAGAAAGAAAGCATTATGATAGGCAAAAGAAAAGAGAACTTCACAAAGGTGAATGAAATAATAGATAATTGACAATAGATAATTCCCTTAGAGCCAAATACACATTTGCAAGCTCTCTAGACAGATTACAAAATAGGCAGTTTGTGGACATGGTACAATAATAGCAAAAAAATAATATGAGCTCAAACAAATTATCTCAATCATGTGTGTTGTACCTTAATAATATATTTTTATCTCCTAATGTCACACTCTGACTCCCAATGCTTAGAATGTGTGTATTGAAGCTCATAGCCTTCTTTCTCTTCTTTATACCATCTACACACACACACACACACACACACACACACACATACACACACAAACATGCACACACAAATTATTGACTCTAGACAATGATGCCTGGGGTGAGAGCTTTCAACAGCTGAGGCTACAAATAAAAAACTACTATATTCAACTGTCATGTTTTATTTCATGATTTCTCAGGCTCAACACTATTAACATTTGGGGCTGGATAATTCTTTTTGGTAGGAGGTTTGACTATTCACTGTAGGATTTAGCAGCATCCCTGGACTTCACAAGTGACCAGATGCCAGAAGCAACCCCAGCTCCAGTTGTGACAAATATGTCTTCAGACATTGTCATAGGTCACAGGGCAGGGTAGGTGTACAGAAAGGAACAAAATTGTCCTCCTTGAGAACCACTGCTGTATTTAGATTCACTTTCTTTAAATTATTCTCTTGCATTCTCCTTGAAGATATTTTTCCTCTGTGTTCATTGTCTTTTCAAATGTCTATTGGTAAGCATTCCCAGACTACTTCCTGTGTGAGAAGAGCACTTCCACTGGACTATATTTTCCTAGAAAGGAATAGGCCTATTAGTGGGCTATTGAAAAAGTAACCTTCTTTAATTAGATTGCTTTTGCTTCACCAGAATCTAACCATGACCTCATGGTTCATAGGTCAAGGCTCAACCACTTAACCACACCAGCCGGGCTAGAACATTTTTTAATAGCAAATAACTTATTACCCATCCCACCACTGATTAAAACAGACCATTATCAAAGACATTACTCTAGGCCCTCTACAATGGCCATGCTTTATCAGAAATATAGAAATATCTGCATTTAGCCCTAGCTGATTTGGCTCAGTGGATAGAGCACGGGCCTGCAGACACCAGGTTCAATTCTAGTCAAGGGCACATATCTTGGTTGCAGGCTCCTTCCTGGCCCAATTGTGTTTCTCTCACACCGATATTTCTCTCTGTCTTTCACTCTCTCTTCCATCCTCTCTAAAATCAATAGTAAAACATCCTTGAGTGAGGATTAAAAATAAATAAATATCTGCACCCATTATGAATACCCTTTAAGTGCCAAGGGGCTTATCTATATGTTAATTTATTTAATCTTCACAATAATCTTATAAGGTATATTTTATTATCTCCAATTATTAGATGAAAAAGCTGCAGCCAGAGTGCTTATGAAACCAACTCAAATCTCACTACTTGTAAATTCTAGATATGATTTGGTTTCAAGTTCAATATGATTCCAAATGTATTTTCTTATTCACCATGCTATGCAGCACACGGTACACAGCAAAAATGTATGATGAATTTTTAACCTACATATGTTTTTTTATATAATTAACTTCTTTGTGTTTTATGAAATATTGCCATAATTCTCACAAAATGTCTTGAAACCTTTAATATGGTTGTGAATTACAGATAGCTTAAAATACAACATCATCCATCCTAAAAGTAAATAAGAACATTTTACACAAATGCCCCATACAATATTATTGTAAAAACAGGTAAGTGGCATGTCCACATGCACGCAAGAAATTCGGTTGTCTATAAACATTACACACATATCAATTCTACATGCATATTCTCAATTCTCTATTTCACTGAACTTTCTGAAAGGGTGATGACCAAGTTGCATACCTTTAGATGCTTTTATATATGATATGTTATTTATCACACTGAAAACCACCACTTTCCACAGGAGAAAACTTATCTGATTGGGGGGAAATGTGATAAAGAAAATGTAACGTTAGAGGGTAGCCTGGTACTAATGACTTTTCTGATCGGCCTGTCCTGAGGTCAGTAAATTGAGGAAAAGTAAAATTTTGTCAGAAGTGCATACTGAGATTTCTTACTCTCTTTAATTCATTACTACTTGAATTACTTTAATGAAAAATATAGATATCTTTTTAAAAAATATATTTTATTGATTTCTTTACAGAAAGGAAGGGAGAGGGATAGAGTGTTAGAAACATTGATGAGAGAGAAACATCGATCAGCTGCCTCCTGCACACCTCCTACTGGGGATGTGCCTGAAACCATGGTACATGCCCTTGACCTGAATCGAACCTGGGACCCTTGAGTCCGCAGGCTGACGCTCTATCCACTGAGCCAAACCGGTTAGGGCAAAATATAGATATTTTAATTGACTTTTTACCATCAGAGAAAATGACAAAGAGTTATATACTTATAAATCTGCCAGTATTTAGAAATAATAGATGAAAGCATCCATTGTAAGAAATAAAGGATATTACAGCTAGTCACCAGTAATACACATTGGCATAAAGAAGAAAATTCCAAATACAGCTCAATTAATTTTTCTTGAGTGTCTACTCAGTATCACAGTAGGTGGTATGTGATACTTTATAAGATAAACAAAAAGAAAAGCTTCAGATCCTGCTTTTAATGTCATTGTAATCTGGTTGGGAAGAGATTCATTGTATATTACACGGCTAACATTACAAAGGGGAGAAAATGTGTACAAGAGACTTGACTGCACAGAAGAGGAATGCTTCAATTCTCTTGGTGCATTTTTGTTAGGCTTAAGGAGAAGGTTGTACTGGAACTCAAAGGCTAATATCAAGTGGAGAGAGATATTATTTGCATTTTTAAGTATAATTTGAGATAGCAATGGACAAAACTTTTGTCTTATAAACATTTACATTTGAAAAAAATGATTATAGAAAACCTACACACAAAAAATGTTAACAGAAAATGTATCTATTATAAAAGAAACAAAAGCAAATTTAAAACTCTGCTTTGTAAAAAGGCTTGTTTTAATATCTGAACAAAATGGACAAGAAGTAATTTCCTAAATAATAATTTTGAGCTGCATTTGAGATATGGAAAATAGCATCAGGAAAGAACAGTGAACTAGAAATTTAAAAGACTTAGTACAAGTTTTGCCTCCAGTACTTATAGAGGGCCTCTTGTCATATAGAGGATCATCAATAAGTGTCTGAATGATAAAAAAAAAAAAATGAAAAGAGAGCATATAATGCTTGATGATTAATTCACTTGATATTTCAGTTCAGTTTTCATATCTACAAGCCAACATCAATAATTATTTTCTTACCTAGTGATTTTAAAGATTAAATAATATATGTATGTATATATATTTATATATATACATATATATATTCTTAAAACGAGAGAGAGAGAGAGAGAGAGAGAGAGAGAGAGAGAGAGAGAGAGAGAGAGAGAGAGAAGTATATACCTGGAAGAAATATTGAAATTGTCCGTAAGAGAAAACTGAAGCAGATAGCCTCAAAGTCATCCTGATTGTGAATAAGTATGCGTATGGGAGATGTCTCACCACTGCTGAGATCCTGCACTGGATGGCATTCCACCTTCAGGTTTTGTATTATCAAACAACCCTACCTGTTGTGACCTTGCAAAAGTTCTTTGAGCCACGCTGAGTTTTAAAGCCTTAAATCAAGATCCTGCCAGGATGATATGGTTCTTGCAAGAACGATAACTTACAGATAAGGTAAAATGAAATTTAGTTGGATCTTGAAATAACTTGGGACAACTCTAGCAATGAGAATGTCAATCAAAGGCCCTTAAGTCAAGGCTAAATCCAAACTTGTGTTTGGCTCCTAAAACTGGATACCTTGGTTTTTATTGCTTCCATTATATTTATACATTTTCAACTTAAATATAAAAATGAAAACCAGAAACCTGGAGTGAACAAATATCAGGGAGCCAGTACATCAGAAATTTAATTGGAAGTAAGAAAAAGGAGATTGGTTCTAAATCCACAGCATTGTACCTTGTAAATCAAATCTGGGCACTAAGGGCTCTAATGTTTTATCTATTGCTTTGTGTTTTTTGTTTGTTTGTTTTTCTTGTGGAGCTGATTCTGGAGGTGGTTCTGGGTAGTTTTGGAGTCACTGAAGAGAAACAGCAAACACATTCTCAAGTAGTCATATTTCATATGGAAACATTACTGGCCTTTAGATTCTGATATATTCTATACTAATAACAGTATCTAGAAAGTGTATTATACCTCTTATTTCAACCAACAGATATAACTTTGGCTTTTCTCTGTGTGTGAGAGAAATAGGGAATTTTCTACTGTTATAATACTACACTAGTGAGAATTAGTTTTGATATGTGTCATGGCCTTGACAAGAAGTCTTACACTATAAATATGGCGTTCAAAATAAAATCTGATGGTTATATAACTTTAGATTATTATTTTCTAAACTGAAAGCATCAGCTTCTACTTTGTAGCAAAATATTTATCAATCCCCTCTGCTGCGGAAACTGCTAATTGTTTTCCATTATCCATTCTCTCCTTCCTTTTGGTAATAAAATATCCTGAATTTTAAAGGGGTGCATGGATGCCTAACATATATTACTTTTCCTGGTCTCCCTTGCTGTTATGGCTGTAGGACTATGCTCCGGTCACTGGGCTATAAGCAGCAGTGATGTGTGTATGCAACTGTGTTGGTTATGTCTTTCAAAGAAGAAAGCTTTCAACTTCACTGCTTTCATTTTCCCGTTTTTGAAGGCTAGGACAGAAATTGACGCTAATCAATCAACTTAAACTAGGCAGATTAGTAAATATCAAGAATACCACTGAGAATGGCATCTTAGGAATAGTCTTGAAACACCTCATCAAGCTGAGTCACTTACCTGCCCTGAACACCTGTCTATCTCAGAAGTATTAAGTGACAGATATACCTTTTTTCTGGGGGGCGGGGGGGGGAAGGGTGGAGTTACATAAAATAAAATGAACCATTTTAAAGTGTCAATTCAGTGGCATTTAGCACACACTGTTGTGCAGCCACTACCTCTATCTAGTTGCAAAACATTTTAATCAGCAACAACCAATCTGCTTTCAGCTTATCAGCACCTCGCTTACCCATTCTACATATTTCGTACATGACCTTTTGTGTCTGAATTTTTTCACTGAGTATAATGTTTTTGAGATTTATCCACATTATGGCATGTGCTTCATTTCTTTTTATGAGTCATTTGTGTGTGTGTGTGTGTGTGTGTGTGTGTACTGCATTGTGTTTATTCATTCCATCATTGGTGGGTATTTGAGTTGTCTTTCAATGTTTTGCTATTATTAATAGTGCTACAATGAACATTCCTGTATAAGTATTTGTTTGAATACCTATTTTTAATTATTTTGGGTATATACTTAGAAGTGAAATTGCTGGGTCATATGGTAATTCTAAACTTAATTTTTGAGAAACTGTCCACTATTTTCCACAATGTTGAGTCTCATTTTTTAAATCTCTGGATTATCCTGTACCCTGATTATTACACTTACTCAGTGGTGGGTACTGCTGTTGTAAACAAGGAACTCTGGTCTTTTAGTCAATACAAATAATAATAACTGTTATAGAAACATGACCAATATTTCTGCAGAAAAAAATTGAGAAGAAAATAGAGGTAAGTTAGTGGTATAGTGAGAACATTATATAGGTAGGAAAGTAAAAATACAAAATTGCATAAAAGGGAATTAAAGATTATGAAATAGATTAATCCAAAATTTTGAGGGGATCTTAAAATACAGGTAGAATATAAGGGATTTGATGCAGATGATGGGAAAGCTAATAAATGTTCTTGAGTAAAGAAGAAGCAATATGTTAAGCATGCTTTCAGAAAACTGCTACTGAGATAGTACATGCTTTAAAGAAGGAGAGACTTGGAATTGGTTAGAGTAAGACATATCCGGAAAGGTCAAACTGTGCGTGTGTGTGTGTGTGTGTGTGTGTGTGTGTGTGTGTGTGTGGTATGTGGTGTTTTTAAGAAATATCACATGTAATCTTTTGTTCATTCAATATAAATTTAGAATGTTAACTATGTCCTACATTGAATAAATAGATACTCATTATTACTTTCTGCAAATGAGGAAATTGAGGCACTGAGAATTTAAGGAATGTGCCAAAGATCACACAGCTAGTAAGTGGGTGATCTAACTGAATAAGATGAATAAGGCGTCTTCTGTACTAGTGTGCTAGTTCTGCTTCAAATATATTTCACACATAGAAACACACATGATATTTGCCATCATAAATTCTAATAGGATATATTCAACCTTGCTTTTGAGCTTCACAAATAGGTATTGTGTGTGTGTGTGTGTGTGTGTGTGTGTGTGCGCGCACGCGCGTGTGTGTTCAGGACAAAGCAACAGTGAGGATGTTCTAACACAAGATTTAACAGCACTCTAGACTGGCTATTTCTTTTTAATCTGAAATTGAGGTCCTATAAGGATTTTCTCTATGTCTATAAAAATTATTTTGTCAGGAGACAATGCCTGAATCTCCCTGCTGCCTGAAGACCCCTCAACAGCTGATTTCCTTTCTTCCTGCTAATTATTAAAAAGATAATTACAACTTCTAACAAATGAAGAAGAGGCCAAGGCCATTCTAAGTGTCATTTTTTTTTTCTCTAAAAATTACAGAACAGGCCCAAACATGTATAGCTTTTATAAAACCTATAAAACTGACCCAAACAAAACAATTATCAGAATTGCCAGGATCAAGACTATAGATATGAATATAATATAGATCTGAATGTTATTATCTGAATGTTATTATTATCAAACCCTTGGCTTTGAAGTTCCACTTCTTACTGCATTCCAAGTCCAAGAGCTGTGTCTATGTCAACTAAAAAGCAATAGCATAAAAAAGTGGGTGTCAAAGAGAACTAATAGTCTGTCAAAGCCAACACAATTACTAGTAAGTGAGAGTGTGGATTCTAAAGTAATAAACAGGCTGGATTTGAATTTCAGCTCTGCCACTTATTAGCACATAATCTTGAACAAATTATTTAAATACTCACTGCCTCATTTTCCTTGTCTGTAAAATGGAAAATATAGCAAATCTACCTAATGGGGTTGAAGTAAGGATGAAATGAGTCACTATGTGTAAACAGAGTTTTAATAACACCCACACATGATTCTACTGTGCAATACTCTCTGTTTATAGCTATTCACTCGTCCCAATCCTTTAAGAATCTCTCTCTCTCTCTCTCTCTCTCTCTCTCTCTCTCTCTCTCTCTCTCTCTCTCTCACACACACACACACACACACACACATGCACACAAGAATCTCCCCCATCTTTAGCCTCTATTCACAGAAAAACTTATTGAAAGAGTAATCGAGACAGTTTCTGTCCTCATGAAGCTTAATTCTAGATGGGGGGCAGGGGGGAGACATGTAGGCAAGATAATGCCAACTTTGGTTAGCCCTGTGACACTGATAATAAGCTCTATATAGGATAGTTAAGAATGGCTAGTTTTGTGACAACTAAGGGAGATGAGATCCAGAGCTTTGTTGGAAACTCTGACCTTTCATAGAAAAAAGGACAGTTCCTCCCTTGTAACTACAGTGAGAAAAGGAAAGAAGGAAGATAATATAGGTGGATTTGTTGCTTTGATTGCAGAAAAGTAAACAATTCCATATTAATGGCTGCCATATCTAATGCTGAATTAAAAGGTTAATGACTATGTAGAGCAGTGTGTAGGTGAGAAAGAAAAAAGGGCCTTCTTTAGCCTTTGCCAAAGATCTCTACACTTTCTTCTATTCAAAGTGGGTCACTTCCATTCTGTGTATCAGAATCTCATATCTAAATTATCATCCTACTTAATTCTGAGCACATTTTGGCAAACAATAAAGGAAGTACAATCACAAGAGCTGCTAATAACATTCTTGTTACTCAGATTTAACAACCGTTAACTATTTGGCCTTGTGCTATGGAGAGAGATGGGTGGTCTTTGATGAATGTTTACACCCATACAAATAACTCAATTGTGACTTTCCAAAACTGAAAGCTTTTTCAAGGCTCTTTACATTTATACAAGAGTGCAGCCTTTGTTTGCTGAGAGTTAATAGCTTTAGCAAACATGTAGCCAAGATGGTTTTTGAATAGAAGGTGACCCTTGAAGCTAAGTCACCTTGCTCAGCATTTCAAGATGGAAATAACTAATTATGTGTGGGCACGATAGAACAACTGTTGCTATTTTGTGCACTGGAAATACAATGCACTAGGGACAGAATACTCCTTGATTGAAATTTGGATAATGATAACCACTTCCTTTTCTGATTATCTCCAAAGATATAACTTTTTCTTTTTCTGCACAGGTCCAGACACTTGCCTACTAGTACACAGTAAAATATTATAATTATAATCTTATAATAATGGCCATAAAATGGAATTGGCATATTCTAAGAGCTCCTAGAGAGCTACATAGTGCTCTATAAAAACGCAGAGAAAAAAATGACCTAGTTCTTCTATATTTCATTACATTATCTCTGCCATGCTCTCTATGCTGTTGAACTTATTTTATAATCTAGTTTATTACTAGTAGCGCTATCATTATTTGCCTTCTGGGTAAAGATGAGAAAAACTCTGAAAAATACTACATGTTTTCAGGGATGGTGGTGTTGCTTGCTTTATCCAAATTGGATCTTTTATTAATATAAAATGTCTAAGATGAGTTTTTAAAATATTACTTTCTAAATTTTCCCACCCCACCTCTTTATTTAGAAAATGAACATTATAACATTTAAAAATATATAGTAATCAGGTTAAATTAAAGGCTAAGTACAATAATCAGTTAATGTGATCAGTAATTATAATTACATTCACATACTAGTATACTTTTCAGTTTTCAACATGATTTTAAAGCCCCATTTTGAAATAGGAAAATTCAGGGAAGATAAGAAATTAACCAAGATCAACCAAATGAAAAAGTTTTTTAATACAGATTGCATAAATCCTAATTCTATGTTTGGTCCATGCTGCCTGTCTCTTTTTTTAATTTTTATAAAATCAGATATTCCTGATTTTATGATTTTTATGTCAGATAATTCATCAAATAACATCCTATAGACTATAGAGTAAACCAATTTATTAAATTTTCAGTATATGTGAGTATATATATATATAATTAAAAATAAAAATGCATTTAAAAAATGAGAAGAATTCTATTGCCAGTTAGTTTGTAGTGTTGCATATTTGTTTGCTCCCAGGTAACAGGGCAGTAACACAAATGATGATAGCATTACACTTCAATCAAATTAGAAAGCAAGACATTCCTAGGACCATGTTAAATAGGCATCATGAGATTTTGCAGACATTGTCAGGATCTATTACTCCCTCCTTACATGTTTCTTTTGCTTGATTTCTTTACATTTGTTCTTATACCTTATATTACAGTACCTGACGTACAACACTTATTTGGTAGATTTTAAGTTGCTTTGGGAATCTATACAACAAGAAGCAAGCCAGTCTAAACTCTAAATCAAATGGCTGAAATGAATTAGAGTTAGATGTGCTGCTACTGGCTTATGATTTTTGCTCTTGGGGAGAAATAGGAGTCAGGACACCTAGACAATGTATAATTCATCCTATCCTTTTGGTCATTCAACAAATATTTACAGAGTTCCTATTACATGCCAGGGACTGTGTCAGGTGCTTGATATATGAAAATGAACAAAAGAGACATGACCTTTGCCCCATGAATCTCAGAGGGATACTCAGCCAATAAACAAGTACACCTACACCCACAAATCGTGCCTTGCGGAGAGCAAGACTTCTGTGAGATGAATTAATATAACACAGTTTATGTTCAAATGTTTGGTCTAGGAATGCAGACTGGAATTTTACCAGGCACATGCCATCAACTATGTGCTAAAAACATAACCCTTAACTCTTCTAGCCATACTTGAGTTTCTCTTATTTTATAGCATGAGAGAAAAATGGTTACAGTATTTGGAAATGTTCATAGAAACTTAAGCAATAACCAACCAATAATATGATAGAGATATTTTCCCCAAATCTAGATATTTAAAATAGAATCAATGAAATAATAAAATTAATAATTTAAAAGAAGCAAAACTGCTGATGGAGATTTCTCAAAAATGAGACCAATTCATCTTGGGTAAAATTTTAAGTTGCTAAATTGTTATTCAATGTTTGAAATGTAAAAATGTAATTTATTATTTAATTAATTTATTTTTGCTATTTTCCCTTTATCTCATCTCAGCTCCTTCTCTGAAAATTAGTGTTATGGTTTTAATTTTATGTCAGCTGGGCTAACCCAGGAGATTTTGCCAAAAATTATTTGGACAAAGATTATTCTAGGTATGTCTGTGAGGGTTTTTCAGGGTGAGATTAACATTTGAGTCAGTAGATTGAGTAAAGCAGGCTGTGCTTCCTAATGCCAGTGGCCCATCCAATCAATTTAAGACTTAAATTAAAACAAAAAGACTGAGTAAAGGGAGAATTTCTGCCTTACTGTAGGAGATGGAAGATTGTTCTTTCCTGGTCTCTGGACTTGGACTGGAACTAAAATATTGGTTCTTGTTAGTTCTTGAGACTTTTGGCTTTTGAACTGGAACCAAATTAGACTTAAGCGATAATGCTACCCAAGAGTACCAAGTGGGGAGAATGTCACAGGCAAAAAAGGAAGAGAATGAAATATTGAAATTGGAATTGTGAAAAGTCTAACTATTCCAGAAGGCAAACGAAGAAAGAAGAACCTTTGAATTCTATATTGTTAGCCAATATTGAAAAACTCATTTGTTCATAGAAATATTTCAAAAATAACATATTGAAGGAAAACCAAATATGAGATAATATGCATTTTTGTATTATAAAAGATAGCAAAAAAAATGGTCATTAGAACTAATTATTTACTCTGAGAAATAAAAATTTTATTTTATATAAAACTAGTGGCCCGGTACACGAAATTCATGCATGGAGGAGGGGATGTTCCTCAGCCCGGCCTGCACCCTCTCCAATCTGGGACCCCTCCAAGGATATCCTACTGCCAGTTTACAGGGATCAGGCCTAAACCGGCAGTCAGACATCCCTCTCACAATCCTGGACTGCAGGCTCCTAACCATCTGCTTGCCCCCAACCCCCCCCCCCCCGCCAGCCTGATCACCCCCAACTGCCACCCCCTCCGTTGTCCTGATCACTTCCAACTGACCCCCATTGATGGCTTGCTTGCCCCCAACTGGCCCCCCTGCTGGTCTGCTTACCCCCAGTGGCCCTGCTCCCCTCCAGCCTGATCACCCACAACTGCCCTCCCCTCTTGACCTTTAACTGCCTCTACCTCAGCCCCACCACCATGGCTTTGTCCAGAAGAACGTCCAGAAGGTCTCCTGGAAGGTCTCCCAGTCTAATTAGCATATTATCCTTTTATTAGTATAGAGGCCTGGTGCACGGGTGGGGGGGGCAACTGGTTTGCCCTGAAGGGTGTCCCAGATTAGGGTGGAGGTTCCCTTGGGGCATGGAGTGGCCTGGGTGAGGGGCCTGTGATGGTTTGCAGGCCGGCCACGCCCACATGGTGTGAGGTTCCCTGCTATGGTGCCTGGCCAGCCTGAGTGAGGGGCTGATGGCTGTGTGCAGGCTGGCCAAGCCCCCAGCGGCGACCCTCAACTCATGAGGGTGTGGCCAGCTTGGGTGAAGGGTTGAGGGTTGTTTTCAGGCTGGCCACACCCCCTTCAGGGTGGGGGTCCACGCTGGGGTGCCTGGCCAGCCTGGGTGAGGGGTTGATGGCTGTTTGCAGGCTGGCCACAGCCCCAGGCAACCCAGGCTCCCAGACCTTCCTTGAGCGGAGGCCACAGAGGCTGGAAGCAGGTATCTGAGATTTGTTTGTCTTCTATAATTGAAACTTTGTAGCCTGGAATGGAGCCCACAACCGGCCAGGGCAGGTGGGAAGCTTGGCTTCCTCCATTACCAGGGGCAACCCAAGCCTCCTGTTCACTCCAGCTCCGTGGCCGCCGTCATCTTGGTTGGGTTTATTTGCATACTAGCTCCTGATTGGCTGGTGGACATGGCTGGTGGGCGTGGCTTGTGAGTATAGTGGAGGTGTGGTCAATTTGCATGTTTTTCTTTTAATTAGATAAGACTAGAGGCCCAGTGCAAGAATTTGTGCACAGGTGGGGTCTGGCCAGCCCACCCTGATATTGGCCAATTGGGCTGGGTTGGCAGAGGGGAGGGTCCACAGGCTGTTGGCTGGCTGGCCCCACCCCCAATCAGGGTGTTGGGAGCCGATCAGGGGTAGGGCCAGCCAGGATGTGGGGGGGTGTTGATCGGGGCCTGGATCAGGCTGGTTGGCTGCCACAATGTGCGTCATAGCTACCAGTCATTCTGGTCATTCTAGTTGTTTCACTGTTCTAGTCGTTGGGCTTTTATATATCTATCTATCTATATCTATATAAATATAGATATAGATAGATATAGATATAGATATAGATATAGATAGATATACATATATATATATATATATATATATATATATATATATATATATATATAGAGAGAGAGAGAGAGAGAGAGAGAGAGATAGATAGATAAACTCTAAATATCAACAACATTTTTGAAATATTAAAATGCAGTTAAACCAAATAGGCAATGTGATATATAACAATTAATAAGACATTGCTGCTTTGGTCTTCAGAGCAGAGATTTCATACTTAAAATGATTTCCTATGCAATTTCCTAATGTTTTGTACACTGGAAAGCCATTTCCCAAAATCAATTATAGCATGATAATAGTAGTTTTCTAGCACATATACTTTACATGTAAGAAGAAAAATATTTTTTTTTCATGAAACACATATTAATGTATCATAAAAACAAATTATCCCACCAAGAAATCAGGGAATGAGAGACTTTAAAGCAGCAGTCACCAACCGGTGGCCTGCAGACCACTGGTCGTCCATGAGTTCCGAAATGTTGGCGACTGCTGCTTTAAAGAGTTTAATGCAGTGACTGTCTTTAGAAAGGATAGGAGGCAGATGAGACTTAAGCCTTTGGAGATTAGTTAGAAAATAGTTGGGGAAATTTAAAAAACAACAGCACACAAAAACAGAATAAGCACCTGATTTCTCTGTTATTCAAATTTTGAAATTTAAAAATATAATTTATTATTTGGAGCATGGAAAATAAGGAAAATATATAGATTATAGAGTACTAACAAGTTAGAATATATATGATTTAATAACCAATTGGATTTGGTAATAAGAGCAAGGAACCAAGAAAAATTACCCTAGGTTTCTGTGTTGGAAGATGGATTGTGTTGTTTTGCCATGTTTGCTTTTTATTTTTGTTGTTGTTGCTGATTTTTGTTGTTGTTGTTTTTTTGGGAGGTGAGTGAGAAAAGGAGAAAAAATAAACACAATTAATTAGAGTCTAAGAAGTTTATGGGATGTCTGAGAAATAGTGAATGTTCGGTAAATGTTTATTAAATGTATGAATTTTTTTTTTAAGTGCCAACAGAGGGAATTGAGTTAGAACTATAAATTTTGGAATCATGAACACTCAGATTGAAGCTGAAGTCATGAGGATAAGTGGTCGATAATATAAAAAGTGATATATACTTTGTATTTAGTGTATAAGATCCTTGTTGTGTTTGCAACGTAAATTAAGACTTTAAGCCAGAATTTTGGTGAAGTGATAGAAGTAGACCTTAGATTGCAGTTGAATGGGGAGTGGAGAAATAGAAAGGAGGAGACAGTGACAAGAATGTGACCTGCATTTCTCAAAATATTCTGCCAGGTTCTCATGCTGAGGTTGTGATTTAGTTTGTTTGGTAGAGCAGTGGGACTCAATGTGTCTCACAGTGTGATTTATACTGGTGCATTGTCATCAGCAGTGGTATCACTATTCTTAGCTAAAGCTCTAAGACTATTTTGGAGTGAAAAATATTACAGGGGTAATTTTAAAATGATTTACTTGTTTTGTTAATGAAAATGTTTTAATTACCTCTGTAATATCTTTTTTACTTTCTCCCATTCCAAATGCTCTTTTGAATAATAGAAAGAGCCCATGCAATAAGGATTATGTATGGGCTGACTTGTGTAGAGCCTGAAAAATCATTAAAAGCTACCTGAAACCGTGACAATTAATGTTTAAAAATGTAAGTTGAGAGGAGAACCAAGATGATGGCATAGCTAAATGCCTGTACTCACCACCTCCCACAACCACATCAAAATTACAACTAAAATACAGAGCAAGCATCATCCAGAACTGCCTGAAAGCAAGTCCTACACCTAGAGAAGTAAATAAAGAACACTGATACCAGTAGGAGGGGCAGACGTGCGGACCAGGCTGGACTAGCACCCACATGTGCTGCCTGTTTAGTCTGGGAGAAGATCTTCTCTGCAGAGGCCTTCCTCCATGAGCAGCAAGGGGCCTCAGTCCCAAACCAGACCCCTATCCCGGCTCCCAGAGCTGGAAAGAAAAGTTCCCATAACTACAGGCTATAAAAACCACTGGAAATTGGGGCTTAGTGACACAGAGGCTGCTGGAGACATAGCTGATCCTCTTAAAGGGCCAGCACATGAACTGAACTTACACAGTCCCACTGCATCTGAGCTCCAGCACCAGGTTGAGGCTCTAGGGGACCCAGACACATATGAGGAGGGATTGGATTGTCTGGCATCAGCACAGGAACTGAGGGACGGCTTTCTCTCAGACAGAGGTGCTTGCAGGGGTCATTGTTCCTGTGCTGGAACCTCCCTGGGCACAGTGCTGACTGGCAGCCATTTCTGTTTGCTCTGCCCTGCTTATTCCCTGAGACTCTGCCCCATCCAATTTTCAGCCCTACCAAACAGTAGCTTTTGCATATGACTGGCCTGTTCTTGCTCTGGCTTCAGACTTTGCTAAATTCTCTCAAACAAGCTACAGCTTGGTCAGGAAGCTCCAAATCTATCAATAAAAGGCCCAAGACCTGGCACTAGCACCAGCCTGCCTTCCTTCACAGCTGGGCCTTGCTTGGATACTTCCAAACCTGATACAAATAGGAGGAATCTGCAGATCTCTCTAGCTCCTGCCAGGTGTCCCTAGCCAGTGGCTGATTTTGCACCTCCTGGAGACCCATTGGTCAGCATCAGATCATACCAGATTACAACTTTGCACATCCATAAGCAACACACTCAAGGGGAAGACTTGGTGAGCACCAAAGCCCCACTGAAGCAATCCTGCTCCACAGGGGTGTCTCATGCACAGCAGTTCTCTCACTGTGGTTGCAGCTGGTCCCCACAGACAATTGGCCTGGAGGTCAATTCCTCCCAGGGACACCAACATCAATCAAGTCTCAACTACAAGACTGTGCACACAGCCCACAAAGGTGTCAACCTATAGTGCCCAGCTCAGGTGACTTGGGAGGCTAAGCCACTGGGCCCTCTAGTACACCTACTACACAAAGCCACGCTACAAACTCAAGGAGACATAGCAGCTCTACCCAATATATAGAAACAAACACAGGGAAGCAGCCAAAATGCAGAGACAAAGAAACCTGTCACAAATGAAAGAAATGGAAGAAAGCAAACTACTGGATATAGAGTTCAAAACCACAGTTGTAAGGTTACTGAAGAATCTTCTTGAGATCTCCAAAAGATTTAGTGAGACTTTCAAGGATCTTAGTGAGAATGCCAAAAAGATGGAAAAGGATCAGTCAGAAATTAAGCAAACACTGACTGAAATAAAGAATAATATACAGGGAGTTCAACAGTACAGTAGAGGATTCTGAGAATCAAATCAGTGATTTGAAATATGAGGAAGTAAAAAACACTTAATCAGAAGAGCAAAATGAATCCAAAAATATGAAGATAGTGAAATGAGTCTCTCGGACAACTTCAAGTATACCAACATCCAAATTATGGGGGTGCAACATACTGAAAACCTATTTGAAGAAATAATGACAGAAAACTTCCCCTACCTGATGAAAAAAATAGACTTACAAGTCCAGGAAGCACAGAGAATCCCAGACAAGAGGAAGTTAAAGAGACCACACCAAGATACATCATAATTAAAATGCCAAGGGCTAAAGACAAAGAGAGGATCTTAAAAGCAGCAAGAGGAAAGCAATTAGTTACCTACAGGAGAGTGCCTGTATGTGCTAGAAGCCAATTCCAGCATGTCAGCAGGGCTGAATCATCTGGAGATGGCTGAGGGCATTCCCCTAAACCTGCAAAGGATGCATAAAATAATACCTTGATGCCAGACAACTGAGGGCATCTTAATCTACATGTTATTGTTTCCTACTGGCCAAACTCCTGAACAGCAGTAGGCAGTTTTTCCCCAATCTGACAATGGATTCTGTATACCTAACCCTACCCTTTGATGTGTCTATCTACCTTGCCTTAGGATGATTTGTGTTAATAAAAAGCAAGGGGTCCTGAGACAAGGAGAACTTAGCTCCTTTAGCTAAGTCTTCTCTGACTCCCCATAATGCCTTCCAAAATTATGTTTCGTCTCTGGACTCTTATTTAATCTACACACAGTTCCCTCTCCAGATTCCTGAGTGCTTGTAGATGCTGGATCAAGACCATTGGCACATATGACTGTCAACTGATTTCTCAACGAAAACTATGCAGGCCAGAAGAGAGTGGCAAGAAATATTCAAAGTGATGAATAGCAAGGACCTACAACCAAGATTACTCTACCCAGTAAAGCTATCATTTAGAATTGAAGGGCAGATAAAGAGCTTCACAGTCAAGAAAAAGCTAAAGGAGTTCATCACCACCAAACCAGTATTACATGAAATGTTGAAGGGTATTCTTTAAGAAGAGGAAGAAAAAGGAGAGTGAAAAAAGAAAGATAAAAAATATGAACAATAAAAAGGCCCATAAATACATATCTATCAACAATTGAATCTAAAAATCAAAATAAATGAATAAGAAATGTAATGAATATAATAAACTGGTGAATAAAATAGAATCAGAGGCATGGAAATGGAACAGACTGATGATTCTCAGAGGGAAGGGGGTGGTGGGGGCGGGAAGAAATTAAACAAAGTTCTTATATGCAACTATGCATACCCATGGGCACAGACAATAAGGTCCAAAGGCCTGGGGTGGGTGGGAGCTGGCTGGATATGGACAATGGGAGGGAAAAAGAGGGACATCTGTAATACTCTCAATAATAAAGATTTATAAAAATAAATTAAAAACAAAAAAAGAAATGTAAATTGAGGATAGGTAGATGGGTAGCCATGTACAGGCAAACACTGCTCTCCACTAGCAAGATTAAGTAGGAGATAAGAATGAACATTTTTGCTGATAAGTAAAAACCTTAGTTATGGAAATTCAACAGATAAATGCTTTAATATATAAAATATATTTTCCATTCCTAATTTAATAAAATCAAAATATGTGATATGTGTGGAATATAATATATTTATTTAAAGTTTATGTAATAAATAATAATGATTTATATTTTAAAAGTTTTTTTAAAAATAAGCATTATTTTAATTGAAAATTTAAATATTAAATGTATTTCTTCAATAAGTCATATCAATGTATAATCCACTTACAAAATTATGTGCCAGAGTGTCTAAATGTGAGTTTCTGTAATGAATGCTTTTTTAAAATAACTGAAATAAAGCTTTGTTCTTACTGGAAAGCACAAGGGTTTGAGGAGATACCACCTAAGAAAAGGACTATAGGAAAAATAACAGCAAAATATTGGAATAATTTGCAACCCCCTTAATGACTGTCTTCAAATTTATTAGGTAGGGCACAGGGAACCAGAAAGAGTGAGCGGAAGTAAAACTTTTTACAGCCCTTTCTCTAAATTGGCTTGGCATAGCGACAGAATTTTTAAAGGAAATAAAGAAAAAAAGGAAAGAAAAAAAAAAAAGATGAGATTCAGAACACGTTACACCAACGGATGGTGCCGTGGCATATTGAATGTGTGTAGCTGAAGGAATTTTCTTGGAAGCAGGTGCAGGAAGGACCCCTGACCTCTCCTTTCTCCCCTGAAGTAGTTTTAAGATTCTCATGTAAGAGATGCCAACAAAAATCCCAGAAGACTGTTTTGAGAGGAAAAAGTTTCATTCATATATGGTTTGCAAACCAAGGAGATGTAGTCTTTGGCATAAACCAAAAGTATGTTCCAAAGAGAGACTTGGGACAGAGTTTTTAAAGAAAAAGCTACCAAGACCTGATCTTTAAGGAAATTGGTTGATAAAGAGAGCAAAGCCACAGTACATATTGCACTTTTTTTACTGGCTTGGGAAAAGGGGCTATTCAGGTTTTAGTTAACTTAGGATCAGAAGGTGGGATCAGGAGACCTGGGCAATGGTTGATGTCATAGGCATGGTAAGCTGAGGGGGCCAGATCACAAGAATGGACCAACATCCCAATTTACCCAGGAGCCTGCAAGACAAACTGCTCAAACAAGCTCTATGGTTAAATGAACAATGCAGGGAGTGCAGTTTACCACAGAGACAGAGTCAGAGTTCAAACTGCCAAAGTGCTTAGTCATTCTGCTGTGGGTGGAAATGAGGCATTTCCATGGGATCACGAGAAAAGCATTTCAAAGATCCATACAGGGGAGACTGTGATGTGGTGACAAGGTGGTTGATTTGTTGTAGCTGCCGATGTCCCATCTCACTCCACCCCTCCAAGGAAAAGTCCAGTCGTGTCTTCAGCAGCACCAAAATGAAAGCCAATGTCCAGAGTTCCTGCTTCATATTAAAGCTTAGTCCTGTGGAGCCCACACAGTCTGCTGTGGGCCCCAAGTGGCCACTAGACCCACATGGTCATGTGGTCCCAGGGGAGACAGTGTGCCATTGAACAAGTGAGTGTGGGGGAGGGGAAGGGAAGGAAGATGGAGAGGGGGAGGGAGAGGGGGAGGGAAAGGAAGAGGGGGAAGGGGAGGGAGAGGGAGGGGGAGAGGGAGAGGGGGAGGGAGAGGGAGAGGGGGAGGGGGAGGGGGAGGGAGAGGGGGAGGGAGAGGAAGAGGGGGAAGGGGAGGGAGAGGGGGAGGGAGAGGGGGAGGGAGAGGGAGAGGGGGAGGGAGAGCAGGAGGGAGAGGGAGAGGGGGAGGGAGAGGGAGAAAACAATCTCCTGGGATTATAACCAAGAGCTTTTTCTTTTTTTTTTTAAATAACTAGTCAACTTCCTAAGTTTTCCCAGGCTTGCATTGGGGTCTACCTCCTGGCTAGCAATCTTTTCCCCAGGTTAGACTGACAGTCCTCTATGCTTAGTACCTCCCCTTGTGGCATCTTGACTTAATTGTGCATATCCTTATCTCCCATGGCACCCCTGCATACAGCATACAATCTGGTGCTGGAGGAGGAAAGAGAGGGGTACTAATCCCCTTGAAGAAACAATGCTGTGATTCCCTATGGTGTGAAACTATGGCTTTCTGATGAACACACAGGCCTCTATTTCCCAACTGAATATGCTCAATGAGGTCTGACTCCCTCTTTGCTTCCTTTGCCATTAATAATTATCAAGTATGGTAATATTTTGAGGGCCAGAGATCAAATTGCAGAAAGGTCTAGAGATATTTGGTCACCAAATTATAATATTAAAATACCCAAAGATGTTCTCTCTATACCCAGAAGATAAGAGCATCCTTACCTTCAAAGACAGAGGGACAGTAGAGAAATCCCAATGAATGAGCCTTGCAAATTTCCTCCATTTTGTTGTAGATGGTGGGAACAGCACCAGGTGTCTGACCGGTGGGGTAAGACCAAACATGGGTTTGGCAACCTTGGTACTTGGATGCTAGTACTTGGATGCTAGGAAAGAATTCAGGGCAAGACCCAAAATGTAAGAGAACATTTATTGGGTAAATCATAGAGGTCAAAAAAATAATTCCTAGAAGAAATGGGCTTAGAAAACAAGCTATGGAGGTAAAGGAGGTGCCTATGGAGCTTGGGAGTGAGGAAGCTAATGGAAATGTGCCCGGTGAGGGAGTGGGTGATGAGAAGGGAAAAGGAAGGAAAGAAAGAAAAGGCACAGGCATGCTCCTGGGAGGAAGGGTCTCCTTCCTAAGGGTTGTAAGGGTGGAGATTTTAGGGAAGGTCCCAGGGAAAGATCTTAATAGAACATTCAGTAGCTTTGTCCATTTAGGGTAGTGGTCTCCACTGATTGATTGGCCCACACCAGGGGTCATTATTCAATGCAGCTGGTCCTGAGGCTGGCTTTGTTGTTTATCTGAACCTGGAGCTGAAATACAACTGGAGCCATAGATGCTATCTCTAGGGAGGAAAGGTCAGGGAGTCCAAACCTCATGACCAAAGATATGCTAGGGGAGGGAAAGTCTCCCCGAAGGCAAGGTCCCACTCTATTATAGATTGTCCATTGCAGGGCACCTGTGTCTTTCCACCCTGATGCACTTCTGCCCCTGGCCCATCATCCTTGCTCTGCTCATGCCTGTGTAACTGACTTCAGCCATTTGACTTCCCTAAGCTCATACATGTTATCCTATTACATTTCCCCACAACTTTCCACTTTTTATCAAACCTACTGAAATAGGGCTTTTTTAGGGTGAAATAGGCAGGTTTAGGGAACTTTTTTAAATTAAGGAGGTCCATGGTAAAAGCACAGGGCTACTGAACTGCAAAAGGGTACATTTCCATAAGACAAGGGACTTGGGAGAGGCAGCAGTTATATTTCCATAAGATAAGGGAACTGGGAGTAGCAAAAGATACACATTTACAAAATAAAGGGAAGACAGCCCCTCATTCTAAGAGGGAAGAAGAAGAGCCCAGAGAACAATGAGGGAGGAGGGCCTCACTTGTCAGGAGTTACTATAGTGACCAAATCAAAGGGGAATAGCAACCAACAGAGGGGATATCCAAGCACAGCCTTTATAAAGAGGGGTGGGGGGGGGAGGGTGAAGAAACTCGGTGGAACTCTTTCCGCCTTCCCACGTGAGAATCTGTGCTTGTTCTTCAGTAGATTTCCACCTTTGCTATCTTTGCTATGCTGTCTTCCGTCAGTGGTTTCATTCTTAGACTCCGATGGACAAAGAGCTGGGAAGCCATCCTGCCCAGGGGAACACCATGCGTTCAAGTCCAAATATCTCATATCACTACTAACACACTCTCAGGTTTAACAGTTTCCTGGGGGTCTTCATTTCCTTATGGAGGCTTCTATGTTACTTAAAACTTTGTATTAAATGAATTTGTATTTTTTCCCCAGTTAATCTGCCTTTTGTCAGATTAATTTACTGGGGTCTAGTTAGAAAACCTGGAAGTGTGGAGGACAAAAGATATATTTTTTTCCTGCCCCACAGGAAGAAAACACAGCTAATAGTAATGATACCGAATTTTTGGACTGGAACCCAGATTCTTTGTCCACCAGAATCAAAGAATGAATCCACAGACAGAAAGTGGTATAGCAAAGGTGGAGACTTATTGAAGAACTAGTACAGACTCCCACATGGGGAGAGGGGAAGAGTCCCACAGAACTGACTCCCAAGTAGGGAGGGGGAAAATGGTCCCACTGAGTCCCTTTTCTCTACAGCTTATAAAGGCTGCATGCAGGTCCTGTGTCCTGATATCCCCTCTGATTGGTCAATATTCCCCTCCTACATGTGAGGTTCTCCCCCTCCTTCCCTCTGGGCTTTCTTCTTTTCCATCTGGATGAAGGGCTTCCTTCTCTTTATTTTGTAAATATAGACCTTTCCTGGCTACTTCCAGTTCCCTTGTCTTATGTAAATGCAACTGTTGCTGCTCTCTTGTCTTCTGGTGATGTCACTGCACCTGGCTTCCTTCTGTTATGGAAATGTACCTTCTCCCAGTCTGCAGCCCCGCCCTTTTCCATGGACCCTAATTCTAAGAATCCCTAAGCCTGACTATGTTCCCCCAAAATCCCTGTTTCAGTAATAAGAAAAAAGGGCTTGGAAATAAATATTTTTTTTAAAAAAGTAAAACAAACAAACAAAACAGAATATGACATTCCAAAACATGCCATTTTGACATAGGATTCTTTTGAGCCAAAGACAATTGAGGAACAGCAGATAAAGGAAAAGTTCTAAAAGCGTAGCATAAGTTTCATTTTTGTAAAGAAAATTTACATTAAAAAGGACATTGTCATTTGTAGAGATGTTTCTTTCTCCCTAGCAGGAATAGGATGTTTCTTAACAACTCTTATCAATGGAGAAGACATTCAGTGAATCTGTGTATGAAACCTTGCTAAACAAAACTTGTTTTCCACCTTTCCATTACTCTCCTCCAGAAACTCCAAATCCCTTTTCCTTCCTCTAAACTTTTCTTCACATTCTTTCCCCCTTTGAAATAATATATAAAACCCCGAATTCTTGAGTCTCACTTCTTTGTGAACTCCTGTGCCTATCTCCAGAATTATTTTTCCTCTTATTAGTCTGTTTTTGTTTTTGTCAGTTTAATTCACAGCACTCCCAGCCACTAAACCTAGGATAGTGGGGCAGGGTAGGGGGTGTGGGGTGTGTGTGGGGGGTGGTTTTTCCTCTATAGACACTGTTAAAGTGAGTCTTATGGATGAAAAGGGGCCACATGATAACCTGACTAACTAGGGAAGGCCTTCATGGCGGCCTTATAAACTCGGAGGCCTAAAGTAACCACAAAGGATGGTCTGAAATTAAAAGCTTTTAATTAAAAAACAGTTTATAGTGAGTAGTCATGTCCTAGGCTGGTATCTTCCTTGACAAAAATCAACTTCAATCTTTACTGAGCCTATTGTCTTTTTTTATTGCACATAACCTACTGTGGAATGTCAGGGTAACCCAGACCCCTCAGGGCACAACAAAGAACTCCAGGGGCTTACCACAGAGTCCCTCATTGTTATTGGTATCCATTATTGTTGACTCTCAACTATCCTGCACCCACCTAAGAAAAAAGAAGTATGTGTCTATCATTTTACTTTTTAATCCAATCTCAGAGGTTCCCCCACTTTCCTTTCTCTGGCCTTCCTAATCTATCACCAATGGAGTTCATGTAACCCACTTATGTCTCCTCTTTTAATTGTAATGTTTAAAACAAGGTGAAAAACTGCCATTCTCCAGAGCATTATCTCAATATGTTGAGATTCTATTTTCAGGCAAATGTCAATAAAGGCACAAAAATTCTTTATAGGTTTGAATGTTTCTTATGTTAACAGTCTGATTTGTCATTATTTTCTGGTAATGTTGCTGTTGTGATACTGTTGCAAATAACCTGTGATAACTGGAAAAGTGAGTGGAGCATTTTTCCTGGGGCCATGTCTCACGATACTGCCAAGGAATATGCCAAGGAATTGTAGGGGGATATAGGCAGGTTTAGGAAATTTTAAAAAATTAAAGAGGTCCCTGGAAAAAACACAGAGCTACAGACTGGGAGAAGATACATTTCCATAAGAGAAGGGAGAGGCAACAGTTACATTTCCATAAGATAAGGAAACATGGAGTAGCTAATGGTCTATATTTATAAAATAAAAAAGGAGGAATACAGCCCAGATGGAATCAGAGAACAATGAGGGAGTTGGGCCCCACGTGTGAGATTTGACCTTTGAGCTCAGGAGTTGCCGTAGTGACCAAATCAAAAGGGAGATAGTGGCCAATCAGAGGGGAATCAGGACACAGGAACTTGCAGCCTTTATAAACTGTGGAAGAAGGGATTGAGTGGGACTCTTTTCCCCTGCCCACGTGGGAGTCTGTACTTGTTCTTCAGTAAATCTCCACCTTCCTGTGAGTCCAATGGACAATGAGCACAGGAACCATTCTGCCCAGGGGAACACTGTTATGCCCAGATTTCAAGATTCCCAAAAGCCCACCAGGGAGCCAGCCAAGTCCGATACAAAAGCAAAGAGTCTTTATTCGAACTAGTTCGGCTCCCAGACCACACTCACTGATGCAACAGCAATCCAAGTGGCCGAGAGAGTGAACTCTGTGTGGAGAGAGGTTTTATAGGGGGGTTGGAGTAAGGGGAGGAGAAAGGACTGTGGGCCCTGCCAATTGGCCAGGCGCAAGTCGGTGTCTTGTTACACAGGATGTGGTCATATCTATGGCGACTTCCCTTGATTGTCTTGGGCTTCTGGGAAGAAGCCTTGCCGAGCACATGGCCAAGGTAAGATGGAGGGCGTAGCCCTTACCCTGGGGCAAGATGGAGGGCGTAGCCCTCGCCCTTTCAACCACCACGTGTTCCAGTCCAAAAATCCCATATCAATGCCAAAGAATAAGCTCTGAGGACAAGAATATTTAAGCAAAAGCATGGAAAATTTATTACAAGAAGATTCAGACTTCCCAGTGGAAAGGGGGCCCCAATAATGGGTTGCAGCAAAGCAAATCGTTCTAGGGGTATATCTGTGCTATGAGCCTGCTCTGTATCTACCTGTGTCACCACCTGATTGATTCCCTCATTGTTTTTGCCCAGCAATGGACCTGAACTTTCTCTGTTTCTATATGTACCTACACCCTGTTGCTGCAGGCCCTCTCTTGGTTTCCCAAAAACATTTTATTATTTCTGCTTGGTTGGTTTCTGTGATTAGGCTTGCTCAAATTGCTGTGTCTGCCCCTGTCTATGTTCTACCTGCCTTTGTTTTCTGCAGGATCCCTGCCGTATTTGCCTACATTTCAAGCTAACTGCTCTCACCTGATCATTAATTAACAGAAAAGGAGCTGCAGTTTATAGGTGAAACCAGAATTTTAGGGATACATAGGCAGGTTTAGGGAATTTTTAGAATTGGGGTCCATGGAAAAAACATAGGGCTACAGATGGGGAGACGGTACATTTCCATAAGATAAGGAAGCCAGGTGCAGTTATATTTCCATAAGAAAGGAAGCAGCAACAGGTATATTTCCATAAGACAAGAAAACTGGAAGTAGCCCAAAAGGTCTATATTTACAAAATAAAGAAGGAAGAAAGCCCAGAAGGAATAGAAGGACAATGAGGGAGGAGGGGCTCAGGAGTCACTATAGTAACCAATTCAAAAGGAGATATTGACCAATCAGAGGGGATATCAGGACACAGGAACTGCAGCCTTTATAAACCATGGAAACCGGAAGTCGGTGGGACCCTTTCCCCCCTCCCCATGTTGGAGTCCATTCGGTGGGACTCTCCCTCTCCCCACATGGAAGTCTGTACTTGTTCTTCAATAAATCTCCACCTTTGCTATACCACCTTCTGTCTGTGTATTCATTCTTCAACTCCAGCAGACAAAGAATCCAGGTTCCAGTCCAAAAATCCTGTATTGTATGCATGCCCAGTAAAGTCTGGGTGACATAGGGAAGATATGTCAGCCATACGTGGGAACAGGTCATTGTCCAGGATAGATATGGCCACTGCAAGGGTGCAAAGTCTGAGATACTTTAGCTCCTAAAGGAAGGAGTTCTGTCTCTTACACACTGGGCTCCTGGCTCTCTTGTTGCAGGGCATGTGCTCCCCTGAATTCACCCACATGGCTCATAGCCATGTAGACCCTACACAATGCACTAAAGGACTGTGACTAGCCTGATGCTACACCAGACCCAGTTCCACCATGGAATGGAAACTCTGGTCACTGCTTTTCTTCTAGCTCAGCTGAATCCTGACTACACATCTTCCAGAACTGGTTTAAAGGAAATGGGACTTTGCAAACCCAGGGATATAAATCCACACAAATAAAGCTCCCTATCACATCTCATCCTCCTGTGGGGGCCTCCAGTAATGCTTATCCCAGCAGTACCCCAAGAACCACTCCCACTAGCAATGGAGAAAGGCCATCCATGCATTTCTCTGATAACAATTGTTATTACTCATTCTCACATGTAGTGAATTATCTATATTTTTGTCTATTTAAGATATGTGTGCTATATCTTGTTAGCCCTTTAATGGTGAAATACTTATTTTCCAATACTATTAGGAAATTTATTAAATCTCTGTATCAAATATTTTAAATACATTTTACTTTAAAGAGGAAATAGGTCCTATAAAGACAATGTTAAACAGAAGGTTAACTAAAACCTTAATAAGTTCCCTCTTTAGCATTGACTATATTGTTTGATGGCATTCTTAGCTTTCTATTCAATTGGTTTAGCCTAATAGATGCTTGACATGTTTTCATATTTATTTCTTTTTAGCAAAAGCTTCATTGAACCAATTGCTTCTTTTTTCTTCTTATATCCTGAAACACAACTATAAGGGCATTAGGCTGGCAGAAGACTTAATTGCCAGGCATTAGTGTAGGTATGGACAGAAAGGGGCAACACACTAAACCTGACAAGCTCAGGGGAAGCCTGCATAGTAAACACATAGTCTGAAATTAAAACCTTTTTTTTCCTTTTTATGACTAAAAGCAGTTCATGGCAGATAGTCATGTCCTAGGGCAGTATTTTTTCCTTAAAAAAGGTCAATATTCACCTTCATTGAGCCTATATCTTTTTATTTTTTGCATCTAGGATAACAAATCTGATAAACATGCCTTTGCAATAACAAAGTAATTCCCCTTTTTTCAGGACACCTCAAAAAACAGGCACCACACCCGAACAGAGACCACAACCCCCCTCACTGTTATTGTTATCAAGTACATTGTTGACTGTTAACTATCCTATACCCACCTATGTAAAAGAAATGTGTTTATAATTTTACTTTTTATCCAATCCCAGAGGTTCCACCTTTCACCCCCTACCCTACCCCAACCCACTCCCATCACCACTTTGCTTACTCTCACCTCCCTAATCTATCACCAATGGATTTCATGTAACCCACTTACAACTTTTCTTTTGATTGTAATGTATAAGGTACAAAATGACCATTTTCTGGAGCATTTTCTCAATCTGTCAAGGTTTTCCTTTCCAGTCATTGTCATCAGTTTGGCTCAAATAAACTCATAAAAATTCTCTACAGATTTGAATTTTTCTTATGTGGACATAGGGAAGGAAAAATAATTTTCCCTCTATCCTTCTGAGTTATTGGCTGAGGCCCCTGTAATAAAAAAAAAAAACAGATTAACAAGAGAAAATAGAAATATATTAACATATAAATTTCAGATATATGTGGGAGATACATGGGGTAGGATCAAACTTCCCTCTACCCTCAAGGTTCTTCTGGCTGATCTAATAATCAAATAGACATAAGCCATATTAGCAAGATAAAATAACCAAATTCAGTACATACACATGTATGGGAGCTACAGCGACCCCCACATATAGAAGACGTTGAGATATAGAAAAGGGGGATGGAGGTATAAAAGACGTCCTGAGCTATGATAAGGTAAAGTTCCTTGAGGCTTCAAAGGGTCATTGAAGGATGAACCCATGTTTAGTAAGTAAAAGTGTGACTTGACATGTCTAAAAGTTTATCTTTTATAGGCAAGGTCTCTGATTAAAATTATTCTGGGCATAATAGGGGTGGGAGTTAGGGGTGGGAGCAGAAGTTTCTCCAGAGCTGATGGCTAATGTTGCCTTTAGCTCAAAATAATCTGCATAGCACAAAGTCACATCTTGGGTTGACTACTTTTGAACCCTTATAATAACCAAGGAAAATTAGTAACTCTCAGATGGATCAATCCATCACTTTATAACCCATCTTCAGCTAAGGACAAAAGAAAGTTTGGGGTACAGTTATGGAATATTATATAAAAAAAGAAGCATCCTATATAATAATCCTATATAATAAAAGGGTAATATGCAAATCAACCCTAATGGTAGAATGACCAGAACGACTGCTGGACCAGTCACTATGAGGTGCACTGACCACCTCTTGGTCCCTTTCCCAAACTGGCAGGTTTCAATTGCCTGATGGCCACCTGCTGCAGGGCCATGGCCAGCAAGCAGGCAGGAACAGCAGACCATTTGGTCCCTTCCCCCGGCCATCAAGCACCGATCAACTGATGGTGAACAGGGAATTGGGGGCGGGTGTGGGAGGGGGACAGGACTGGCTGCGGGCAGCTGAGAAAGATGGCCCTGATCACAGGCCAGGCCTAGGGACCATACCTGCACATGAATTTCGTTCGCTGGCCACTAGTAATAAATAAGAGCAAGGTTTGCTATTAGATTTAAGTAGGTGCCTTCTCCATTGATTAAATTTTTTATGATTTAGTCATCCTTTATTACTTGTAACAAAGAGAAAGATGCCCTTACATATAGAGATCTTTGTTAGGCACATTCTTGCCCCCATCATGCTCTGCTTAGGGCTTTCACCCCTCCCTGTGATTGTTCTGTTATTCTCATTACTAGAGGCCCAGTGCATGAAATTCTGTGCACTTGGGGGGTCCCTCAGCCCAGCCTGCACCCTCTCAGAGTCCAGGAGCCCTCAGGAGATGTCCAACTGATGACTTAGGCCCATGGGGAGCGGGCCTAAGCCGCAGTCTGGCCTCCCTCTGCAGGAGGCGACCGGGTGGGCTGATCAGGGGAGGGAGCCAGCCAGCTGCCTCAGCCGCTGCTGCCAGTGGCCTCTCTCTGTGGAAGGTGACAGGACAGGCCAATTGGGATGGTGCCATCTGGCAAGAGGCTCGCCCTGCCCCGACCCCCCGCCCAATCGCCCCTCCAACACCATTGGTCGCCACCATCCCCTGATTGCTGTCCCCTTCCTCTGCCTGCTGGCACATACCTTGGCTGTCCTGGTGCCACCTGCTTGCTGGCTCTGACCCCCACCAACCAGTCATTCCACTGTTCGGTCAATTTGCATATTATATTTTGTTATATAGGATAGGTCTCATGATTAACAGCCTCTGGCTTCCAGTAAACCACCTCACCCAGTTTCTAGTGGACTGCCTATACCTGGCCCCCACCTGTACCTGATCCAACTGGTTACCCTGACTGACCCTTATAAGAGACATAAATATCCCACTTGCCCTACTCTGCCCTGCTGATGCCACTTTGGTCTCAGCCTTTATTCTAGAAGATGTAATAAAATTATAATTCTTTTCCCTGTTTGGCCTCATGCATTCCTTCTTCAGCAATCCTAACATTTGCTGCCAAAACCCGGGAGGGTTCCACAGGGAAGGAGAGTCATTGCCCTGACTTCGGTCATCCTGAGTTTGCTACTTGGAGAGTAGTAGGCAGTGACGACTGGACCTGGGCTTCCCTCCAAATCCTACTCAGGTGACATGATTGCCGACCTCAATTAGGCCTTCCTCCCTTATAAGCCCTCTGAAACCAGCCAAGAAGGATGCCAGATTGGGGACCTCTCCTCCCATTGCTGACCTGGCACTGGACACTGGCTCATTTCATCTCTGGTAAGTGACAATTGGATCACTAACCCTCCAGATTTCTAATTTGCTGTCTCAGACAAAAGACCTAGTGCTAGGCCAGAAATCCTCTCCAGTCCTACCCTGGCCCTGGGACCAGGTCCCACAGTCTTCCTTATCTCAGGGGACACCTGCCACATGGATTAGACTGTCCTCCTCTCTCCATGGATTAGACTAGAAGGTGGGGATGCTGTCCCTCTAGTCTAGCTCACCGGGTGTCCCTTTGTTGCTGACCTCCTCTTCCCAATTTACACCATGGTGAATTCTTTCTCTGCCCCCCCCCCCCAAAAAAAAAAATTCCTCTGGAATGTCTCCTTCATAATCTTAACACACTCAGCCTTCTCATGGAGGTCTGGCCAAAGCGCCTTATCTTCTATTGTAATACTGCCTGACCACAAGATAAATTAGACAATGATTTACATTGGCCCAAGAATGGAACATATATATATATATATTTCATAGAGGAAAGGAAAGGGAGAGAGAGAGAGAGAGAGAGAAACATCAATGATGAGAGAGAATCACTGATTGGCTGCCTTCTGCACACATTCTCTAGGACTTAGACAATTTCTGTCACCACAATGGGAAGTGGTGAGAGATCCCCTATGTCCAGGCCTTCTTCACACTTTGTAATTGTGCTTCTCTGTGTCAAACCTGCTCTCCCTAGCAACTCCTACTTCTCCACTCAAAACCCCCTCCGGCCAACCCCAGACCTTTACACCCTGAGGCTTCTGATCCCTCCCTTCCTGACTGTCAGGTCCTTCAGACCCTCCCTTTGACCCTTCTGATCACTCAATTATCCCTTCCCTTCCAGGTTCCTGGAACCCACCTCCTTATGCCCCTCCAACTGCCCCCTCCTCATCCATCCCCTCAACCTCCTTACCAAGCCCCCCTCTTACTTGTTCCTGGACAGCCCAGCCTCCAGCCCCTGTCCTCCCCTTCTAAGAGGTAGCCAGGGCCAAAGGTATTGTCCAGGCACACATCCTATTTTCCATGTCCAACTTTGCACAGATTGAGAGGCATATTGGGTCTTTTTCCACCAACCCCACCACCTTTACTAAGGAATTTGAGCACCTGAACCAGTCCTATGACCTAACCTGGCATGAAATCTATTTCATCCTCCTGGAAGCCAATTCCAGCATGACAGCAGGGCTGAATCATCTGGAGTGGCTGAAGGGCATGTCCCCAAACCTGAAAAGGAAGCATTAAATTGATTGTTTCCTGCCAGACAGCTCAGGGCATCTTAATCTGCATGTTATTGCCTCGTACTGGCCAAACACCTGAACAGCCGTAGGCTAATTCTTCCAATCTGACAATGGACTCTGTATAGAAACCCTACCCTTTGAAGTGTATATCTCTGTCTCACTTCAGGACAATTTGTGTTAATAAAAAGCATGGAGTCCTGAGATAAGGAGATCTCTGTTTCTTAAGCTAGGCTCCTCTGACCCCCAAATGCCTTTCAAAATTATATTTTGTCTTTGGACTCTTACTTAAGTTACACCAGCCCCTTTTCCAGACTGCTGAACCCTTCTTAGTGCCAGAACAAGAACCCCGGCATCATCCTGTCCTCTTCTCTCACCCCAGAAGAGAAGGAGCATGTTTGACTAACGGCTCAGGGCCATGCCAATGCCCTCCACAGACAGGACATGGCAGCCACCCCAGTTGGCACTGATACAGTCTCCCAAACTGACCCAAGATGGGACTATCAGGTCAATTCTCCAGGGTGCCAGCTCCATAGCCATATGACCATCTGTCTCATTGCTGGACTCAAAAAGACTGCCCTCAAGGCAGTCAACTATGACAAACTTAATTAAATCACTCAGGGACCTTACGAAAACCCAGCTCTCTACCTCTCCCACCTCATGGAGGCCTTACAGAAATTTACCGCCTTGGACCCCACCTCCCCAGAGAGAACCCTTATTCTGAACACCCATTTTATATCCCAATAAGCCCCTGACATAGGCTGCAAACTTAAAAAAAATAGACACAGGCCCACAAACCACTCAAAAAGACCTCATTAACCTGGCTTTTAATAATAGAGATGAGGAGATCCAAACCCAAAAACAAAGGCAAAATCAGGCCAAGGCTGAGGTCCAGAAGAAGGCCTTCCAGCTCCTAGACACCACTCTCATGAACCTGAAATGAAGTGCCAGTCCTCCTTCCAAGGGTAAGTCAGTGGCTAAGCTTCCTCCTGGCCCATTCTTCAAATGCAACAAGGACACTGGGACAAGTCCTGCCCAAATTGGAGACCCCCACCTGGCCCCTGCCCAAGGTGTGGAAGGGAAGGCCACTGGAAATCAAACTATAGTCTGGCCCCTCCAGGTCAGACGTCCAGCAAAGCCACCCTCTGGATTCAGTTTGGAGCTCCCAGACTTCCTGGGACTGGCCATAGAAGACTAAAGCTGCACAGGCCCTGACAAGTCCCCACAGACTTAAAGCACCAGGACAGAGCCTTGGGTAATAATTGTGGTGGAAGGTAAGCTGATCGTTTAAGTGACACTGGGGCCACTTATTCTGCCCTTCCCGAATTCACTGGGACCCTTGTCACCTCCTCAGTCTCTATTATGGGGGTTGATGGACTAGTCTGACAGCCATTAGCCACCTCACCTCTGCCCTGAATCCTACTAGACACCCCCCTTTGTCCACTCTTTTGTAGTTCTACCTCAGTGCCCAACCCGCATCATAAGGAGGGATATTCTCTCCAAGTTTCATGCCTCTATCACCCTAATTTCCCTTGACCTTTATCCCACTTGTCAGCTTTGACCTTCCTCCTTTTCCTGACATCTCCACCCCTCTATTGCAACCCATCACCAACCCATTTCCATTTATCTCAAAGACCCTAATACTGACCCTTGCAAACCTCAATATCCGATCCTATTAGGACAGAAGGGCCTCCAGCCCATCATTAACAGATTTTGATTGTCCAGCCTCCTAAGGGTCACCAATTCTCCCTATAGTACCCCCATTCTTCCTGTCTACAAAGCAGACAGCTCATATCACCTAGTCCAGGATCTTCACATCATCAACCAAGCTGTCTTCCCCATAGATCCAGTAGTCCCCAAACCTTACACCCTCTTCTCTTTGATCCCAGCTACCACCACCCACTACACCATCCTAGACCTCAAAAATGCCTTTTTCTCTATTTCCCTTGCAGAAGACTCCCCAAACCTATTTTTTTTCACAGGGACAGGCCCTGATTCCAATATATCACAGCAACTAACCTGGACTATCTTGCCACAAGGATTTAGGGACAGTACTCCTACAGCACAGGAACACTGAAGTCCAAG
Organism: Myotis nattereri; assembly: GCF_964212035.1. NCBI lineage: Eukaryota > Metazoa > Chordata > Mammalia > Chiroptera > Vespertilionidae > Myotis > Myotis nattereri. Next base: position 97,777,231 of record NC_138077.1, read on the forward strand.
TGGATAGGCCCACACCAGGTACTCCTGAGCACTCTGACAGCAGCCAGGTTACAGGGATATCCACCCTGGGTCCACTCCTCCAAGTTGAAGCAAGTCCTCATACTCCAGGCTCCACTGCCAATGAGCTTGTATTGGAGTATCAGCCTCAGACCGACTTGTCTCAAACTTACAAAAATTCCTGAGGAACCATGAGCCCCAGACCCTTACCCTAACCCCCTATGAGCTAGTTTTCCCCAATTGCCCCTCACCGTTCTGTTTGTGCTGATTCCTGTCTCTCAGCCCCCACCTCAGCCAGCCCCCTCCCTAAACAACAACCTACTACAGAACAATTCTATAATCTTATTCTATCCTTACTCAAATAAGTCTCTAGTACTGATACAGTTACTGACTTTCTTGTGGGATTGTTATCTTCAGGGAGATATCATAGACTTTTCCTGGGACCAAATAACCTCTTGGCTAGAAGTCAACTCTGGGGATTAACTTAACTAGAATTTAGTCTGGGAAGCCTTTTCTCACCCTTTATTCTGGCTGACAGTATTCCTCATGATATCCCTTGTCATTTTTGCTTTTAATGTTCCATTACCTTATACCATCTTGTTGGAATTACACTGGTTGCTGTTAGAGTCTATAATGACCGCCCTCCCCCCCTCAAACATTCTCCTCCTCTTATTGTGTATGCAGGTCCACTCCATATTTCTTAAACATCTTCTGAGTCCTCACTATTTTGCCAGAACCCTCAACCTAAAACATCACCTCCTCAATACCACCAACCCCACTTTTGCGCAGGACAGCTGGCTCTGCTTTCCCCTCTCATCAACTAGCTATATGGCAGCCCCCATCTCCTTACACACATGGGCCAACTCCAGTCTATCTTTCTACTATAAGGTACATGGAGAGCCTCTGTTCCAACTCATGCACCTCGATGAACTTTATAAATTCCAAATCACAGACAAGAAATGACAAGAGGAACACTCACAGGAAGAGCACTTCAGTTACTCCAGTCATATTTAAACAACATAACTGAACATTCATCCAACAAAGTCCCAATCTTAGGACCAGTTACAACCAACACTTTTCTAGTATATCAGTCACCTCTTTGCATCAATAGAACACTGCCTGCAGGAAAGGTTTTAAGACATCTTGATCAACACTTATGCGACTTTTTTCTCAGCCTTCAGCCTTCTCCCAACTGGGATAACTATGTTGTCACTCAAACAGCACCTTTTCTGAAACCAGTTTGATTCTCAGCCTGGCCCATTATCTCAGTGACCTTCCCAACTACTGATACCTCTCAGTTCTGTTTAAGTCAACCTCTATCCTGCATTAGCTATTTCCCATGACAGAGTTGCAATTCACAATTACAATCTAACTGCTGCCAACTCCCCTCTTATGGTCTCACACATTCTGAATTTTGGGTGGAGACAGAGGAAATATCTATAAAAATAAAAGGGTAATATGCTAATTAGACCAGACATCCTTCTGGACGTCATTCTGGATGTCCTTCTGGATGAAGGCATGGCCAGGGGGAAACAAGCTTGGGTACTGGGTGTCAGAGGGAAGCTGGTGCCAGAAGCTGGGGGAAAGAAGGCTTACTCTTGCACAAATTTCATGCATCAGGCCTCTAGTGTGTATATATATATATATATATATATATATATATATATATATATATATAATCACTAGGGCTACACAGGTCAATCCTAAAGGTCCTTTTCAGCCCCTTCCAGGGACAACCTTGGCTGGAACTTTCTCTGTTTGGGAAAAGGAAAACAACAAGATCACTCACCTCTTCACAACTAAGAACACTTTCTGCTTAGAAAATCAGGGAATCTTCTTTCTGTGTGGCACAAATACCTATGTCTGCCTCCCAGACAACTGGACTGGGACCTGCACCTTAATCTATCTCACCCTCAAAATAGACATTGCCCTCCTCACTACTTATTCTCAGACCAGGAGGGGTATTGCCCTACTTCCCTTCTTGCCAGCCTAGGAATAGTTACAGGCCTAGGCACTGGGAGAGGGGGACTGGCAACCTCCCCATCCTACTGTCAGAGCCTATCCAAAGACCTTGCAGATAGCTTAGAGGAAATTGCCCATAGTATTGCTGCAGTACAGGACCAGCTAGATTCACTGGCAGCAGTTACCTTCCAAAATTGGCAAGGACTGGACCTCCTCATAGCTGAGAAAGGGGGGCTATGCCTAGTCCTAGAGGAATAATGCTGTTTTTAAGTCAACCAGTCTGGCATAGTAAGGGATGGGGCCAAACACTAGTTGATAGGGCCTCAAAAGCCCAACATTAGCTTTTAGAATCTTGGGGCACCTGGCTATAGAATCTTAACTGGACCTCCTGGCTTTTTTTTTTTTTTTAACATATTTTATTGATTTTTTTACAGAGAGGAAGGGAGAGGGATAGAGAGTTAGAAAAATCGATGAGAGAGAAACATCGATCAGCTGCCTCCTGCACACTCCCCACTGGAGATGTGCCAGCAACCAAGGCACATGCCCTTGACCGGAATCGAACCTGGGACCCTTGAGTCCGCAGGCTGACGCTCTATCCATTGAGCCAAACCACTTAGGGCTGGACCTCCTGGCTTTTATCTCTAGTTGGATCCCTCATAATGCTCTTCCTAGCACCCATCTTTGGCCTGTGCATCCTCATAGCCTTTTCCTCCTTCCTCCAAAACTGCATTCAGGCAATTACCAATAGAGCCATAGGGGAAATGATGCTATTCCAGACCTACACTAGATATCATCCCCTCCCTCAATCATCAACTAATTAGGGACATCTCTATACTCCACCTAAGCATGAAGAAACTACAGAAAAATGAGATAGTCATCCCTCATCAACCCCAGCTTGCAGGAACTCCAGCTTATAGGAACCCCAGCTTACAAGAAAAAAAAACAAGAGAGGCTGGAATGTTAGTTAGGCACATTCTTGCACTCCATTATGCTCTGCTTGAGGCTCTTGCCCCTCCCAGCAATTGTTCTGTTATTCTCATTATAGGTCTCATGATTAATGGCCTTCAGTTTCTAGTAAACCACCTCACCCAGTTTCCAGTGGACGGTCTTCACCTGGCCTCCATCTGCACCTGGTTGGACGGGTTCTGATTGGCCCTTACAAGAAACATAAATATCCCACTCCCCCTACTCTGCCCCACTGATGCCATTTTGGTCTCAACCCTTCTGCTTGCAGATGTAATATTAAATTTATAATTCCTTTATTCCTTTTGGCCTCATGAATTCCTCCTTTGGTGACCCTAACAATCTTTCTATATGTAAATTATTCTTATAGAAGGGTGACTTTTATTCTGTTTTCAGATTCTCCTATGTCTGCAGTTTCTCAAAAAATTTTGCTTGTTATAAAGAAAAAAATAAGCTAAAAAATGGAGTCACTTTTGTTCAGCCTCACCAAGACTTAATAGCTAACCTAATTGCAGTTTCAGCCTCTCTAGGAATGAAATTTTAAACCAATCAGCCTGAAATTTCCTGATCAAAGCTAGTAAGATAACCTGTTTGATAAGACTATTTCTGCTGCTCTTCCCCCAAAGAAAGGTGACCCCTGAAACAATCCTTTATTTTCTTTTGCTAATAATTTTCTTGTCCTGCCCAGGTTTTGCCTATGAAGACCTTCTATTTTGTACAAATTCTCAGAGCACCTCTCTATTTTTTAGAAGGAATGCTGCCCATTTCATGAACCACTCAATAAAGCCAAGTAGATCTTTAGATTTACTCAGTTGAATTTTTGTTCTTATCAAGCTCAAAATAATCCTTATGCCAAAGAGGTATATTTTGGAGTGACATAGTCTGCTATTTATCATTAGTTTGGGAGGGGGAAAATCCATTAGTAAAATATTCTTCTACTTTCTGGTCTTCCACACTTTCTGCTTGGGATGGGGAGAGGGAGATAAAGCTTGTTCATGCTTATTTTGAATTAAGTTAAAAACAAATAAACCCAAACACATCTTTTTAGGAAAAATATAACAAGTTGACAAGCTGCAGCTATTGAATGTACTAGTCAAGTAGTACCAGAAATAATCACAATACATAATGTTAGATAAACTACCTAGGCACGATGAGGTTTCATAAAAGAGACGTCAGCTCAGAATTTGATTATTGCAAAGAAAGAGTTAGAAAACAATTTTGTCTTATAGTATTTGTTATGGCTGACTTACTGTAGTGTGTGAGAGTCTGTGTGTGTGTTTTTGTGTGCATAAGTTTGAGTGTGTAGATTTAATTCTGGATGACATGGTGTGGTAGCAAAATAAGATAACTAACAACTGTACATAATTCAGTTCTTTGGAGTTCATAGCTTGGTATGTTTTAAATAGTTCAAGCATATGAATTTAGTTATATTTAGCATTGGGATGGGGAAAAACAATAGCAAACAAAATTAAGCTAAATATTTTTCCACTTCAGAGACTGAAGCTATTGTGAGACCTGTGGGATAACCAGCAAAGGATTAGAACAATTATTCTCTGTCATTGGAAGGCCTTTATATACCTGTGGTTAGAAGAGGTCAGGTTCCCGTAAGGAAGTCATTTGTCCACTTTCACAGAAACTGGACTTCCAGCAAGTGATGAAGGTCCTTTGAAATTAAGTACAATTTCAATGAATTGATTCAACTTGAAATCAATGCCTGACCATGAACAACAAACAGTTAAAAGGCCTGGAGCATGATTGAAACCATTCGGAAACCAAACATCTCAAGTGAAGAAGAAAAAGGAAAATAACTTTTCTGTGGATTGTAAATGCATAGCTGAGAGTTTCATAGTTTTAAGGATTCTCTTTTATAAAAAGAAATAACCCCACAATATTAAAGGATTTGGGGTAGTTTGGGCAGAAGCATTCATTCTTTCCACAGAATGAATGGCTTGTGCCAACTCACATGCCCAAGTGGCCAGATGTAACTGGTAGTAGTTACATGTGTTTAAATGGTAGCACTTGCAGGCACAAGTCAATGACTGGACTAATGGCTCTTGGTATGATGAAATCTAAACCAATTGAATGGGTGTTCTTGTCCTGCTGTGAAAAGACTTATCTTAATATTTCATTTGTTGGGATGCCATCCCATGAATCTAAAACAGGAACTGTCTGTTCTTATCACCTGCCATATCCTAAATAAACAGTTAGTGTGTTATATTGAAGCCAAGTTACATTGACCTATATACATAATCATTAATTTGTTTTCAAGTTTTGATGTATTAGATAAACTTCAATATTAATTTCTTATTAATATTCTGAAAATTTTACTGATACTGAATACCAAATTGTCTTTCATAACATGAAATCATTTTAGAGAAAGCAAACCATTATATTGCTTTTGTAGAAATACCTGAAATATTACTAATTTTTACATCAATTACTGAAAATAAACTTATAAGACTTTAAAAAACCCTGATATTCCTGGCGATGTTGCTCAGTGGTTAAGCATCAACCTATGAACCAGGAGGTCACAGTTTGATTCCCCATCAGGGCACAAGCCCAAGGTGCAGGCTCAATCCCCAGTAGAGGGCATGCAGGAGGCAGCCAACTGATGTTTCTCTCTCCTTGACGTTTCTATCTCTCTAGCCCTCTCCCATCCTCTCTCTAAAATCAATAAAAGACAAATTTTTTCAAAAATAAAAAAACACTGACATTTTCAGATTAGTGTCAAATTTTTCATTTAAAATACTTTTTATAATACAATCAGAAATTCACATAAAATATTTGGCTCACTTTTCACTTTTCTTCTTTTTTTTTCCCCCTTCCATTAGCCTTTCAGAGTGCTATTGATTGAAAAAAATAATTCCTATACAAATATTGTGCTCATTTGATAATTAAGGAAAATGTAATACACATTGATTACTTGCCTAAATTTCCAAACAATGTCACTGACAAAGTATGATTTAATATTAGAATCTCTGAATTTTTACTTATGAGCAAGAATCTCTTTCTTTTTACTTATGAGACCACATTTCAGTGACAGATGGTAATTTTTTTCAGCTTGATTTTTAGTTAACTCTTTAATTCTAAAGAGTTAAGTGACTTTTATAATCAGAGAGCCTCATTCTTAAGAAGATTGTTTTAACTAATTTCATCCTCTTAATCTATTTTTGTGAATCTTCATACTTGGGGTTTAGAACAAGTACAGTCATTTCTAGTTGTTATAATGTTTTGTCTGGATTTTGCTAGCACCAGGAAATCATCTATATTCTACAAAAACAGCTAGACACTGTTGAGATAGCTTATGAATATTCCTTGTGATACGGGAAAATTGGACTGGAAACACATGGGGTTCCCCTGGGCAGGATGGCTTCCCAGGCTCTTTGTCCTTTGGAGTAAAAGGATGAAACCACAGACAGAGGATGGTACAGCAAAGGTGAAAATGTATTAAGAAACAAGCACAGACTCCCACGTGGGGAGGGGGAAGAGTCCACTGAGTCCCTTTTCCCTATGGTTTATAAAGGCTGCAGTTTTTTTGTGCCTTGATATCCCCTCTAATTGGTCACCATTCCCCTTTGATTTGGTCACTATAGCAACTCCTGAGCTCAAGTCTCACAGGAAATACCTGAGGTTCCCTCCTTCTTCTCCCTTATTGTTCTCCTATATCCTCTGGGCTTTCTTTCATCCCTCTTATTTTGTAAATGTGTACCTTTTGCTACTCCCAACTCCCTTGTCTTATGGAAATGTAACCTTTGCAGCACTGTAGCCATGTGCTTTTTTCATGGAACCCTTAATTTCTAAAATTTTCTGAACTTGCCTATTTAACCCCTAAAACGCCTTTCACTTGTCTCTCTTCAGTTTTAATGGAATGTTTTTTCTTCCCTGAAAATGATTAAGACTTAGTTGCACACAGCATCCTCACTGCCATAGATACTAGTAGACTTCATCTTTTGTATATTTACACATGCATGAATGTATACAAAAAATTATTGCTTATAAACATCACAAGTGTGAAGCTCATACCTTGTGCTTTTATTATCTGACTAGAGGCCCGGTACACGAAATTCCTGTATAGATATGGTCCCTAGGCCTGGCCAGTGATCAGGGCTGATCTGTGGGGTAACCAGTGGGGCGATCGGGGACCCCACTGGCACCCACCTGGGCCGGCCTGGCACCGCCCACTCGCTGTACCCACCAAATCCCCCCCCCACCCGCTGCCGCCAGTAACCTCTCTCTGCGGGAGGCAATCAGTGAGATGATCAGGGGGATGGGGCCCGTTGGCACCTGCCTTGGCTGGCCTGGGGCTTGTGGGCTGGGGGCAGCTCCTGCATTGAACATTTGTCCCCTGGTGGTCAGTGCTCGTTATAGTGACTGGTCGTTCCACTGGTCGTTATGCTGTTTGGTCGATTTGCATTTTAGATTTTTATTATATAGGATTAAGATACATAAATGCCATTCCAACCAGCTTTAGAAAGTTTCAAAAATATTTCTAAGATCATGATTTAGTGATTGCTTTCTCAAAATAAGATAAAATCTCTCCTTTGCTTACCCTGTGTATAAAGGAAATGTCATTATAAAAACTTCATTAATATGTAAATTGCAGCATTTTGATTAGCACTTGCAGACCCCTTTTGTAAAGAAAAAGAAGATGGAAGGAACTAACCAGATTGCAATAATTTACATAATAAAAAATCAATGGTAGCAATTCCACCAAGTAGAGAACCTAAAGAAGGCTAGAATGTCTTTTTCAAAAAGCTTAATGAAGTATTAGAATCACAAAGTACAAAGGAACAGAAAATATTTTTCTTTTAGCTGACAAACTCTTTTTGGGGAAAATTACAGGTAGTGCAGATTATATTAAGATGATAGGAATGAACATGTAGCCAACAATGTCAATACATACATTTTTAAAAAATTTTTCAAATCTATCAATGATCATTATTGTGTAGGGATTTAAATATAAAATACAAGCATCAATTCATGAAGTTGATTTGGATAAAGACATGATAGTCTAGGAAGAGATTTCGATTTGTTATGGATATAACCACCTCATGCTCATTTAAGTGATCAAAAATCATATCTCAATTTTATATGAGAAATTTGAAAACACTAATTTTTGGTACTTTGTAACCCATGGGACATTTTATGACTAGGTCATCTAAACAGAGAAAGCCAAATATAAAACCTGAAACAATATTCTGAATATTTTTTTTTACAGGAGGGAGTTATGAGAAGACAAAGGGAAGCTTGGTAGTTAATAATTGGGACCATTGCGGGGGGGTAGGGGGGTAGGGGAGTAGGGGGGTAGGAAGTGAAATCGGGACTCAGGTAGATGGAGTTACTAAGGCATCTTAATTGGGTGGGGAAGGAAGGGTGTGGGCCAGAGGCATGGACTTTACAATGTATGAATGTTGCTAAGACAGGCTGCTTGCAGATAACCAATCACAAGATAGTAAGGCATATAAACCAATTCCAAGGATGTTGCTAAGTCAAAATTCTGAAAGGACCAATCAGGAACTAACAAACATATATATAAAAAAGCACTCGCTTCCTCCTCTCTTTACTTGGGTTCCTGACATTTGTTCCTGTGGATGGGGAGCACAGCCCATTGCCCACGTGGCTTATGGCCATGTGGGCCTCCACAAATGGGCTAATAGACTTCAATGAATGCTGAACTACTCCTGACTGTAACATGAAAGGAAGCTCTGGACACTGGCCTGCTCCTGGAACCCGAGCTGCAGCTTTTCCAGGACTGGCTTCTCTCAATAAACTTTGGTTCCACTAACCATTTTTTTTGTCCAAGACTTCATTCCTCAATTTCATGAGAAAATGAACTGGATTCAACACCCCACACTTTGGTTTCAGTTAGTTAGATATTAACAAAAAGGGACGGAGAAAATGGAACTGTTACTGATTGGGTTTACCAGTTGGGGCCTCGGTTCATTTTGATATCCAAAATATCTGTTTGGGTCTGAGTTCGTTGCTTCCTAAAATCAAAGAATGAGTTCACAGACAGAGATGAGCGAAAGCAGTTCTATTAGGGAAATGTTACATGCTGCAGGGAGGGGATTCAAGAGAGTTGCTGGGGCAGTTCCTTTGTCTAGGGGTTAATATGTGCCCTGCTAACTTCCTATTGGTTGGTTCAAAAAATTCAGCCCAACATCCATACATTTTACACTTCAGGGTTTCCACTCATTTTCCCTGCCCTATGTGTTCAGCTCGGGATCAATGCCCTTTGTTCTTGTGATTTTACATGGGAAACGGTGTGACTGAAAAACTGGTTTCTGTTGAAGCCCACAGGGTTCAGCTGCACCTTCCCTTCACATTCCTCTCCCATAGTCCCACCCCCAACTGCCTAGCCACTCCTAACTCCTCAGTTTTGTCAATGCAGAAAAGATTTTAAGGTCAATGAAAATGAAAGCAAAGCAAAATGGGCTTTATTGAAGATAACGCCAAATGAGGAGTGGGCCAGTCAAGAGAGAGAGAGAGAGAAAGAGAGAGAGAGAGAATGGCTAGGCTGCTTTAGCTCACTGGGAAGTCAGAGAAAAGGGGGGCTTGGAGACATGTTCATGGGGTTAGCCTAGGATGAGCTGCAGCTGCCCATTTCTTCTCTGGTTGCAAGTCTCATGAGGTCCCTTAGAGATTGAGGATACTTGTCCGTGGGAGAAGTGGAGAGGAAAGGGAATGGCATGGCCATGCTCCTTGAAGTTAGAGCGTGCAAGAGAGAGCATGGCCCCAAACTTATGGGTTTAAAGGAGGGATTTTCTGGATGGAGACTTTCATTTATATTCAAGGATGATTGACAGAAACTCTTTCTTCTGAGCACACCCTTACCCATAATGCATATAGAAAAACCCATGGTGGGGAGTCAAAACCAAAATGCAAATCCTATATAATAAAGAGGTGATATGCAAATTGACTGTCACACCCTTGCACAAGATGGCCACCCCCATGTAGTCATAAGATGGCCACCACAAGATGGCTGGCAGGGGAAGGAAGTTGTGGGCAATCAGATCTTCAGGAGAGGGCAGTTAGGGGAGACCAGGCCACAGGGGAGGGCAGTTGGGGGTGACCAGGCCTGTAGGGGAGGAAGGGCAGTTTGGGGGCCAGGCCTGCAGGGGAGGGCAGTTGGGGGCAACCAGGCAGGCAGGGGAGGGAGGACAATTGGGGGGCCAGGATGGCAGGGGAGGGCAGTTGGCGGTGATCAGGCTAGCAAGGGAGGGCAGTTGGGGGTGATTGGGCCAGCAGGGGAGTAGTTAGGTGTTGATCAGGCTGGCAGGCAGAAGTGGTTAGGGGCAATCAGGCAGGCAGGCAGGTGAGCGGTTGGGAGCCAGTAGTCCCAGATTGTGAGAGGGATGTTTGAGGGGTCCCAGATTGGAAAGGGTGCAGGCTTGGCTGAGGGACACCCCCACTCAGTGCACAAATTTCATGCATTGGGCCTCTAGTTTTATTATAAATAGTTCAGGGCCCAAGTATGGTCACATTGAGATCATGTTGTTTTCTTCTGAGTTAGCGCCAAAAAGTGATTGGCCCTGAACCTGCCTGCTGGAAGTCTGCTGGGCTGCCCATAGAGAGGCACTCTGACAGCAATTTTGGTCTGACTCCTGTTTAGGACAGGCCCCATCCCAGCCACTCATTTCTAACTTCCTAACTAACAGAACCAGACATCTGATTAAGCCAGATTAACTAGGAAAGGGCAGTTTCACAGTGATTCTGGGCACTGGAGTCGGCAGGAAAGAGGTTTTTTAGTAAATTCCTCTGGGTTAACGGGAGGGCGGCGGGGGGAGACAGCGAAGGGAAATTCACTCTTTCCTTTGACTGAGTACATGCACAGTAGAAGCTAAGATGGTGATCAAAAGCAGGAGGAGACTAGCCTGGGAAAATCTGAAGAAAAGTTTGGATAGGATAAGGGCATAAAACCCCAGGAGATCCAGGAAAGGGATTGGGTTGGAGCAGGGCAGTAGCACAGCCCTGGGAAGAACCTAGAAAATGATTGGATAGCTTGAAAGAAAGACTGCTCTTCTCCAAACCCAAGAAAATATTTGGAAGCTTAGCAAGGACCTCAGTGCAGCCAAAGTAGCCTGCTGCTCTATGCCTCTCTGAGAGGGTACTATCTCTTTTCACTCTAATAACTCTTCCCATTATTGCTTTAAAATCTTCCATCTGATACCAGAGAAGCATCCTATTTCCAGACCAGGTTTGGGCAGATCCGCCCTGGTCTTTGCCCTCCTTCGGTAACACTTTGACAAAAAAGAACTGTTCTTGGAAATATATAGGTGTTACTGTGTATGAAAAATAAACTGTTGTTCTCTACCTATCTTGGGTTCATTTTGGGGGGCCCTGTAAATTAGACTAAAGCCACATTAACAGGTAAAATACATCAATAATAGAAAAACCAAAAAATGTCTCTTAATATGTTCATCTCAAATGCACATGGGGGTACTCAATGATGAGTACCTCACAGTGGGCTTATACAGCATCTTATCAAATGAATAATAGATTTTCAGAGAAGCCATAAGACAAAGGAAAGGACTTTGAGTTTCTAAAGGTTAAATTGTGGGAAGGAAAATATATGAGAAAACTAATGAAATATAAGGCCTAGTTAGTAAAGTTTATTATATAGATTCCTGTAGTACAGCACTTTTTAACCTGTGTGCCACAAGAGTTTTTAAAACATGAAATACCTATTTAGTCAGGAGCACTGACCTCTTTCCCCTTAGATTGTCAAGTAAAAAAAATTACAACAGCCAACACAATAGCTGTCTGATGTGAATAATCAAACTTATACATGTTTTTTCTGTCAGATAGGCGAGAAACATATCTTTTGGTGTGTCATAGAATTTTAGTAATTAGTTTGTGTGTGCCATGTAATGAAAAAGGTTGAAACTCGCTGCTCTGGTGCCATCTTTGGGCTGGTAAAGGTCTAGAGTTATCTCCAATGACTAACTTTTCCCTTTGTGGTAGAGAGAGCAGGGGGAATACCTTTACAAATTTATGTCCTCCTTTTAGGCAAATAGTTGTTGTTTTTTTAAATATACACTTCTTCTCAATTGCTTGCAGCTCAAAATAATCCTTATGCCAAGGTGGCATTTTTGTTGGTGGGTGGCATATGCTGCCACCCTACAGCAGAAATGGGACAACTAAGTGGATTTTTCAAATTATTGCCTTTTCCCCTCCACTCCCGTTATTTGTTAAATACATCTCCACATTTAGTTGATGTACATCAAACAAAAATTCAAGATTATGGTATGCTGCTATATAGAAGTACAGTGGGGCCTTGACTTATGAGTTTAATTTGTTCTGTGACAGAGCTCATAACTCAAATTACTCGTATGTCAAATCAAAAAGTGAAGGAGTGAGACACGTGATGCTGGGTTGATGTTGTGGAGTTCACTGTGACGTTCGCTGCACCAACTAGCGGTGGGGTATCTGAAGCTGGCTCATAACCCAAATTTTAGCTCGCAAATCAAAGCAAAAAATTGGCCGAGAGACGGCTCGTATCTTGAAAAACTCGTTAGTCGGGACACTCGTAAATCAAGGCCCCACTGTATAAAACAAAAATATCATTTAAAATTTTTAAATGATTTTGTTCCAGAAGAAATTGGATAGCAGAAACTGTCAACAAAATAAAAAACAGTGAGGTAGGGGTGAGGATTTGTTAATGAGGCTATCTTCTAGCTAAATCCAGCAAGTCAGGAACCATACTTGGAGTCAATAATTTGTTTATTGTTCAAAGGTGTTCAAGAATTGCCCTTAACAGCTGAATGTTACCTAAAAGCAAGGCAATTCCGGTTTCAATGCTTTATCTTTCTGTATCGTTCTTGTCTTTAGTGTCATAGCAATTAGGTTAGCACTGGAGAAACCTATTAATCATTTCTGTAACTGCTAAATTGCATAAGCATGTCTATTTGGAATGTGGGGTGAAAATAGAAGATTAATGAGTTGACCTTAGTTTGATGTGGTAATCCAAGAACTAAATATCTGGTGTCTGTCTTGTTCTGCAGAGTTGATAATATAAAATGTATTCTTTCTAAATTCTACATTAATATCAAGTAGCAGATGGTGTGGGGGATTAATTCAGAAATAGGAAAATAAAGAAAGATAAATGGAGCATTGAACCAAGCAATATCCAATCAAGAGTGAAATATTTTTTAGGTATACACTTAATGTGTTATAGGAATGTCAAATATTGCTTCCTCCCATATTCACTGAGGCAATTTTGATGAGTCTTCCACCACCTTCATGTGATACTTGCAGGGAGATCACTTGGATTCTGAGTCTTTATTAGCCTTACTCAGGCGCAACTGGCAGAGTCCAAAATCAACTTTGGTTATTCAACCTTTAAACATGTTTAATATTTCTTTCGCACTCTTGGTCTCCCAGTTCTAATGACTGTGGCTGGCTCTGATATATTTTACAGCACCAAAAAAATTCCAACCCCAGTAAGAAAACTGTTCAAAAAAGGAGGGGAAAAGAAAAGGTTGACAGACAGAAGTCACTGGACTAATTTATTATATTTGGAATTATTGAGATTATTTTGAGTGTATCACTCCATAAATGTATAGATATTTTTTAAAGTATATAGTCTTGGAGCAATTTTCTTTGATGTAATTTGACAGGATTCACTCCTACCCCCTCTCCCCCCAAGCTGGCTATCATAGAATTCTATCATAGAACTTATATGATAGAAATTCTATTATAATGTAACTAAAGCAATTATTGGTGTAATATCTAAGAATAACAACATCTTTTTATTTCCTTGAACCAAAGAGATATTCTAGTTTATTGGAAAAATAGTTCATATGAAGTAGTGCACTCATGGGGAACTTAATATAGATTAATTTTTTTTTAAAAAAAAGAAAGAAAACCTGCAGAAAGGTTTGTGGTTTAGTGAAACCCTCAGACCATTTACCAACATTTTTGACATCTCAGGTGTAATAAAACTTTGAGGAACGTTTTGTTCAGAGGAAATTACTCATAGCATTAAAAAAAAGATGAGAAGAAAGAAAAGATAAAAAGGAAAACAAGGGTCTACCACTTCCAACCACCTAAGGTCTTCTACATAAATCAAATGTTACTCTGCAACCACATGATGGAAGGTGTAATGTGAATATCATTTTATTTTTAAATCTTTAGGATAAATAAAGTTGGATGATCCATTTGCACATTTCTACACAGTAAGGGAAGAAGTCAAATAAATTAAAATACTTATAATAGCTAACTCTAAGAGTCTAAAAAATGCCTAAAATTGTTCTTTTTCCTGGATGTTGAAATAGTTCTCTGATATTTATATTTGTGGCAGAATTAATTGGATATGTATTTCTGTTCTAAACTTTAGCTTGCATATTTAAGCACAAGTCATGACATTTATGATGATTAAGTACAGAGTAAATATGTAAGAAACAGTGCTAACATTCTGCTCTACATCGTTGAAGAAAAATTGTATATTCCTTTGGGAGTGTAAGCTCTTGATATATTTGGAGAATTAAAAGACCAAGTTATGATTTTACTTCTATCATGTGCAAAGTTCAAGCTACAGATTATTACATGCATCAAATACCAACTAGCATTTTCCATTGTAACATAGCTAGTAGGTAACATCTAAAATTTGAATCCAGATTTCTTTAACACCTAAGTTTCTCATCCTAACTTCTGTATCTACACTGCCCATCAGTAACACTCACAGAGGAATGATTAGAGGAAAGAAACACATCTCTTTCTTCTTCTCAACCCCTTGTTACATTCTCAAGATTTAAACTTACGAAGCTGTTGAAGATGGGAGATTTTGTAATATCTTTGGAATTGATTTGTAATGTGCAGTTATGTTTGTTTTTAGGTTAATTGATTCATTTAATAATTGTATAAAATAGATTGCTAGCAAGTGATTTGGTCATTACACTTATCTGTTCTATAAAGTACATACTTCTCAAATGCAAGATAAAAAGCTATCACCAACATTTTCTTACTACTTACTTTATACCTGTTGTAGATTATAGAAAGGCCCATACCGTTTAAAAAGTAGTGTACAATAGAATTATGCACCAATAGAAGCATAAATAAATGACATGTGCTATTTTACTTGGCATTTTATCAAGGGACAAGGAAGAATCTGTGGGGAAAATTGTCTTTGAGATGGGCCCTGAAGTGTGGATATGCCAGTAGTAGGTGGGAAGCACAGAAATACCATTATAAGGAACAGGGACAGCAATAGTGAGTAAGACAGGAGTATGTTTAGGTCATGAATCCTTTTTGTAATTCACTTGATAATAGATACTAGTAAACACTAGTTTCTAGCAGGGCAATAATAAAATGAGAGCCATGTGTAACAGTAGTCTAATAACTGTATGGGGTGTATTGCTCTAGAAAGAGAGAAATGTCAAGGAAACTAGCATGCTGATTTAGAAACTCACAGTGTGTACCCAGAATATTATCCTAAACAAATTACTCATTTAGGAAGCAAATAATTGTTGCAAACTTTAAAAAATAAATTATATCTTATAATTTTAGTGATAGCTAATTATTATAAAGATCATTGCAACAACACTATACACAGTTCATGCCTTCTATTTTTATGATTTTAATATTCTTAAAAATAAGTATATATTTAGGATCTTAGAAAATTCCAAAAGAGGAGGAAGAGGCTGTGTTTATTATGGGTTTATTATAACATGGTTCTATCAGTAAAACAAGAAATACTTTGTGATTAACTTATTGGTATATATTAGTTTTCATATCTGGAATAATTATACTCAGGTACTGAATAGAAAAACAACAACAACACCACAATATTCACATGAACAAAAAAATATATAAAGTTTTTTTTAATCTCAAATAATGTCTATAAAAATGATAAAAACAAAAATCCCTGAGTATTAATTTTAGGTATAGAAATCTACATTCCTTCACTGAATTGTAGAGTTGAACTATTCTGACCTGGGAAAGAAAATAATAGAGTAACATTGTGTTAAAAAAATTGGAGTCAGCTAATCAATTTTCAGTAACTCTCTGATTTATGTGTCTAATAACCTGCCTGGCAATTTATAGTCTCTATCACTAAATCTCAAAACACAATTTGCTGCAGCCATAAGCAATTTGTTTAGTGTAAATGGCCTTTAATCCCATTGATGATTGATTAATCTATAAATCACCAAAACAGCCACAAAAGTCTGAAAAAATAGTGCTCTAGCTTTCTTTTCTTTTTTTTTAAAATTAAATTCTGTGTTATTACCAATATAAAAATAGGTCAACTTTCCAAACGTCCAAGATAAAAATGCTATTTAGTAAAATATGAGTACTCTAGTTATTATTATTACTAAATCATTTTTAAATAAACTCAGCAAAACACGTAGGGTCATTTGAGGGTTTAGGAATACTTGGAGGCAATTTAATTTAATTTACTTGAAAATCCAATAGAAGTGTGTTTGATTAGCTAGGCCATAAAAATATTCATCTTATTTCTTCTCTATAAGAAAGTTTCCTGGTCATTTTGGTAGATAAAACTATTTTTCAGAATATAAAACACAAATAGCATATTCATTTAGAAATATAAAAAGTGGTCATTTGTACAGGTGTGGGCAAAAGTAGGTTTAGACTTGTGAGTATGCAAAACAGAGTTAAAAAAAAAACTATTGTAATAATCATAACCTGCATATCTTTTACCGTATGAATAACTGTAAACCTACTTTTGCCCACCTTATATATTTAGTTGACACCATGTAATGAAAGCTAAGTTTACTACTTTTAGAGAGACAAGGCAACTGAAAACACAATATGACTAAAGTGGAAAAAGAACAGATTTGAATGACTAATTTTTTTCTTAGAAATGGAAAGCAGAAAGTTGGAGTGACACATATATGGGATTTTCTCATGATTTTGATTAATGAGCTTGTTGGTAAGGACTGTTATTAGAGGATCAACCATAGTAATCTATATTCATCAACTTTCTATATGTATTTGAAAGTCCCATCATCTTGTTAGTATCTTACCTAGGGTAATCTGCATAGCCCTTCCCCTTTTATACTCCAATATGGAACCGGATGAGGAATGTTTCCAACCTTACTCAACTTAAGAAAAAACACACATATATTTTTGTGAAACATGACCTGCTCAATTTTTGTCCGTTTCCATGTTCAAAACCAATTGTTTACCATCATCTTTGTCTCTCCCTATTAAGGAGGCCTCAAGTTGACATTGGACTTTCAGTGATTCTTGAAAACTGGTCAGTTTGGTTATACTTCTTCCCTTTTGCTGAAAGCAAGTTGAAAAGAAATTTGATTGTGTTGCTTCCTGTAGGAACATTTTAAAATACTCAGATGTCAAACGAGAGAAATTGACTTTTATAGAGGTCTGGGCTTAGCTTGTATAGGCATGTCAAAGGAAGTGATTCACTAGCTTGGTTGCTTTTTGTTGAACCCTGGATAAAGTGACAGGAATCTTTTAGGGATTGTTCTTGGCATAGTAAAGGTAAGATATTCAGCTAAAATAAATACTTGTGGGAGTCATAAGTGCCATTAAGGACTTGGATTCAAAAGAAATGCTAAAGTTTGATTTGAATAAGGGGGAAAAAAGAGGATTTCATTGTTATGGTTGCTAAAGTTGGCAGATACAATTGTTTCCTCAGGTACAATTTCTTTACTATCTGTAGGTTGTCAGTGCAAGGGAGGGAAGAGGAGGGAAAGAAAGGTTTTGTCTTTTCCTCACCTCCATCATTCTCCCCCTGCCAAGAGAAAAATATCTAAAACCTAAACATCAGGCCATGGACTTTGCTGGAGACATGGGGAATCTGAAGAGCTTTAGGAACTTTCATATGTACTTCCTCTCCTCTCCCCTCCCCTTCCTTCCCCTACTCTCTCTTCTTCTCCTCTCCCTTCCCCTCCCCTCCTCTCCCTTCCTCTCCTCTCCCCTCTCCTTCCCTTCTATCCCTTGGCTCTCTCCCTCATAGTCATTTGGCAAAGTACATTTTACCATGTAATTATTAACTGGTTTCTTGTCTCTTCATGTGTTTTTTAAAAAGAGAAACAAAAAATTATATTCAAGAAGGTGGTGACAGATTTTCGACAAGGCAATGAGCAAAGTGACAAGATAGAAAAGTTTTTTCACTCTACTCCCTGCCTCCACCCCTTTTTTTGCCTGCAGAACCAAGATGTTGGATCCTTTGTGAATATTTTAGGTTGGCTGGCAGAACATTTTATCAAGGATGCCAAACCAGTGTAAAGACCTAGTCCATAACCTCTAATCTTACAGACATGAACTCTATTATTTCCCATTAAAATTAGGGGTTACCAATTGTAGCAGATGTCCTTAATAGACATGTCTTTATTACTGGGAAACAGTAGGTAAATGAAAATTGAAGCTTTATTTTAAGTTTCAGTTCATGAAGATACAAAGCTCCATGGCTGGATCTGGCATTTTAAGCCTAAATTATAGAAGCCTTTATATAATTTGCATTAATTGATACATCAGCAATTTTTCTAAATGACTAAGTTTGAAATAGTGGGAACTAAAAACAATTGAATCCTAGATTCTCTAAGCAAACTACAATATTTGACATCCTCTAATTCATAGAGACTGTATAGTACATTTCAATAGCAAGAATATCTTAATTAACTGTTAAGAGAACAGGGTTGAGGGTGGAAATCTTCCAATAGACCTATAATGAAAGCAAGCTGATGGATGAATAACATGATATAAAAGAGCTTTATGACTATGTGTTATTGCAGATGTTTGAATATTTTAAAATAGAAAGATTAAGATGATCTCTATGTGTAGGATAGTTAAGCTACAAATACACAACAAAATAGAAATAAGAGACAAAGACACTTTGTTAAAGTTGTTGAAATTAGATATTATGTAACTATGAAATTGTTCCCATTTGACATACTTAACAAAATACATTAATATTTTATATTACCTGGATAAAATTCTGTGTACCGCCATTGTCACTTGCAATTTAGTTTTCCACTGCTTAAAACACTGCTTTCAAAAATAGTTGAGAGTAGAATTAACTTTATTACAGTATCTATGTATAGGCAGGTGGGACATTTAATAGATGGAAGTGTTTAGTGCTTAGGAACAAAAAATAATGTTTTTATTTTTATTTTTGGAGGGGTGTGGTGAAGAAGGGAACTGTATTCAGCTCAGTTGGGATCCAGCTCATCTGTAAGGTGGCCCTGAGGCCCAGTACCTTTCCCACTAGACAGCTCTGCTATGCAGCTCAATGGTCTGCTCCGCTGTGCTCTGGTCTGCTCCACTCTGTTGCTGCCAGACATCTTCGGAGTTTCAGCTGAGCCAGGGAAACTGAGTGTTAAGTCTTTAGTGGAAAGGGAAAGTGTGCTCCAGAAGAAATGGTTTTTAAATACATAGGTTTATTTTTATCTCACATTGATGGCTTACTGAGAAAAAGATGCCATTTTTTTAAACATCTGTTTCATTAGTAACAGTATTCCTAGGATATTTAATATAACCAGAAAGATAGCATACACAGATTAAAAGTGTTTTTCCAGTTCTACAAATGGCAAGGACAATTCTGGGTCAATCTGGAGAAAGTGCGTACACTACATACAAGTGGAAATGTCTGACAGTAAAACTACAGTAAGCCTCACAGAGAGGCCTGCCTTATGAGGCTCAGTGGTTGAGCATTGACCCATGAACCAGGAGGTCACAGTTTGATTCCCAGTCAGGGCACATGCCTGAATTTTGATCCCCATCCCCAGTAGGGGCCATGCAGGAGGCCGCCAATCAATGATTCTTTCTCATCATTGATGTTTCTATCTCTCTCTTCCTCTTCTTTCCTCTCTCTGAAATCAATAACAACATATTTTTTAAAAATCACACGGGGATTTACAATCCATCATGTTCCAGAAATTAAGAAGCTTGGAAGTTGTCACTCTGTTTGAACAAGTAAACAGCTAAACAGAAATCAACAACTCTTCTTGGATCCATCAGATAAGTGATATAACAGAGCAAATCACTCTCCCCCAAACTGTACAGACAGACAGGCAAATACAGAGAATCACAATTTACCAGGTCAGAGACCTCTGTGAGAACCAGTGCCAGATTAGAAAAATCTGAATGGTATTTGATAAATTGCAAAGGTTCAGTGTGGACAAGTCTAGAGATAACATCTCTTCTTATGTTGCAAATGACAGTATTTCATCCTTTTATATGACTGGATAGTATTCCATTGTGCATATGTACCACATCCTCTTTATCCAGTCCTCTATCATGGGACACTTTTGTTGTTTCCATGTCTTGGCCACCGTGAATAATACTGCAATGAACATAGGGGTACATATATCTTTAAGAATACATGCTTTTGGGTTCTTTGGATATATATCCAAAAAAGGGATTGCTGAGTCTTATGGTAGCTCTATTATTAATTTTTTGAGGAATCACCAGACTGCTTTCCACAGCGGTTGTACCAGTCTACGTTCCCACTCATATGTGGGATATAAAACTGAAACTCGTGAACACAAGTAGCAGTGTGGTGGTTGCTAGAGAGAAAGGGATGAGGGTATGAAGGAGATCTTAGTATATGGTGATGGGAAAAATTTTGACTTTTGGTGGTGGGCGCACAATACAATTATACAGATCTTGTAACATAGAAACCCACACCTGAAGCCTACATAATCATATTAACCAATTAAAAAAAAAAAAAACAACACCCAAAAAAACAAAAGAAAACAAAACAAAAAACCCTCTCCTCAACAAGGCCTACACTCAAGAGAAACTATTTTACCAAAGCCTAAACTATTGGGGTTTTATCAGAGCTTAACTGACCTGAGAAAGGAAATACCCAAACCCTAGCCCACTTGAGCCATTTCTTAAATCTTAGGAGGATAAAACTGAGAACACAGATGGAGGCTAACTAAAGGATGAAGGCTTAAGAATGCTGCTTCTGCCCCCAAACTTAAAAGTCTGTTTATGAACCCACTATAATGTATCTGGCTATTAAAAAAGAAATTACAGAGCCCATAAAAGGCAAAAAACACAGCTTGAAGAGATGGAGAAAGTACCAGAATCAGATTCAGATATGGCAAGGAGGTTAAAATTATCAGACCTGGAATTTATAACAACTATAATTAATATGTTAAAGGCTCTAGTGATAAAATAGACAACATGAAAGAACAGATGGGCAAATAAACAGAAAGATGGAAATTCCAAGAGAGAATAAAAAAATACTAGAGCCTGTCTAGTATGGCTTAGTGGTTGAGCATCGACCTATGAACTAGGAGGTTGCAGTTCGATTCTCGGTCAGGCCACATGCCCAGGTTGCGGGCTCGATCCCCAGTGTGGGGCATGCAGAAGGCCAGCCGATCAATGATTCCCATCATTGATGTTTCTGTCTCTCTCTCCCTCTCCTTTTCTCTCTGAAATCAATAAAAAATATATACTTTTAAATATATTTTATTGATTTTTTTACAGAGAGGAAGGGAGAGGGATAGAGATTTGGAAACATTGATTAGAGAGAATTATCAATCAGCTGCCTCCTGCACACCCCCTACTGGGGATGTGCCTGCAACCAAGGTACATGCCCTTGACCGGAATTGAACCTGGGACCCTTCAGTCCTCAGGCTGATGCTCTATCCACTGAGTCAAACCAGCTAGGGCCAATAAAAATATATTTTTTAAAAATACTAGAGAAATACTAGAAATACTAGAAAAATAAAGAAACACTGTGACAGAAATAAAGAATGTCTTTGATGGACTCAAGCATACTAGAAATAGCTGAGGAAAGAATTTCTGAGCTTCAGGACATGTCAAAGATTCTAAAAGAAAAGCAAAGGGGAAAATAAGACTTAAAAAAAATAAAGCCACCACAAAACAGAATGTACAAAAACTGTGGGACAACTGAAAATGTGAAAAACATGCTGTGATGGATAATTTTATTTGTCAACTTGGCTGGATCATGGGGTACCCAGATATTTGGCTAAATATTATATCTGTGTGTGTGTTTCCTGATGAGATTAGTAGTTGACTCAGTAGACTGTAAAAAGCATAAGGCCTTCTCCAATGTGGATAGATAACAGCCAAATATCTGACACAAAACAAAATAGCAGACAAAGGGAGAATTTTCCCTTTGTACCTGACTGCTCAATCAGGTACTTCAGTTTTCCCCTGAATTCAGAGAGAAATGTGAGACTTGAGCCATCAACACACCTGGTTCTTAAGCTTTCAGGCTCAGACTGAACTACATCATTAGCTTCTTTGTGTCCCCAATTTACATCGGGCAGGTCATGGAACTTTTCATTCTCCATAATCTTGTGAGCCAATTCCTCATAGTAAATCTTTTTCTATCTATCTATCTATCATCTATCTATCTATCTATCTATCTATCTATCTATCTATCTATTCTGTGTCTCTGTGAAGCCCTGATCAATACATAGGCATATTGGGAATACCAAAGGGAGAAGGAAAAGAGAAAATAATAAAGGATATATTTAAAGCAACAATAACAGAGAATTTCCCCAAATTAATGTCAGATGCCAGACACTAAACCTCTCATCCATGAGATTCAGAGGATAACAAGCAATATAAATGCAAAAACAAACAAATAAACAAACAACCTGTGCTCAGGCATATCATATCAAATTAAAAACAAAAATCAAACATTAAAAAAAAGTCTTGAGAGAAGTTGAGTTGAAAAACTCCTTACCTACAGAAGAACAAATATAATATTTACATCAGATTTACCATCAGAAACCATGCAAGCAGGAAGGAAATGGAGAGAAATATCTAAAGTATTAAAAGAGAAAACCCTTGCCGAAACCGGTTTGGCTCAGTGGATAGAGCGTCGGCCTGCGGACTGAAAGGTCCCAGGTTCGATTCCGGTCGGGGGCATGTACCTGGGTTGGGGGCATATCCCCAGTGGGAGATGTGCAGGAGGCACCTGATCGATGTTTCTCTCTCATCGATGTTTCTAACTCTCTATCTCTCTCCCTTCCTCTCTGTAAAAAATCAATAAAATATATTTAAAAAAAATAAAAAGAGAAAACCCACTCACCTAGAATTCTGTATATTTAGAAATTATCTTTCAAAAGTGAAGAAGAAATATAGACTGTGTCAGATGAATAAAAGTTGAGGGAATTTATTGTCAGATATAAATGAAATGAGAGACAAATGACAATGAGGTACCATCTCACACCTGTCAGAGTGGCTATCATCAACAAATCAACAAACGACAAGTGCTGGAGAGGATGTTGAGAAAAAGGAACACTTGTGCACTGCTGGTGGGAATGCAAGACTGGTGCAGCCACTATGGAAGACAGTTTGGAGTTTCCTCAGAAAGTTAAAAATAAAACTCCCATTTGACCCAGTGATCCCACTTCTAGGAATACATCCCAAGAAAACAGAAACACCAGTCAGAAAGGATATATTCACCCCCATGTTCATAGCAGCACAATTTACAATAGCTAAGAATTGGAAACAGCCTAAGTGCCCATCAGCAGATGAATGGATTAGAAAACTGTGGTACATCTACACAATGGAATACTATGCTGCTGTAAAAAAGAAGGAATTCTTACCATTTGCAACAGCATGGATGGACCTGGAGAGCATTATGCTAAGTGAAATAAGCCAGTCAGAGAAAGAAAAATACAACATGATCTCACTCATTTACGGATAATAAAGACCATTATAAACTGATGAACAAAAATAGATACAGAGGCTGAGCAGCATGGAACAGACTGTCAAACTACAGCGGGAAGGTGGGGAGGGTTGGGGGGGTGGTAAGAGATCAACCAAAGGACTTGTATGCATGCATATAAGCATAACCAATGGACACAAGACACTGGGGGTTAGGGGAATCTGAGGGATTGTCAAGGGGAAAAAGAAAAAAAAAAGAGACATATGTAATACTCTTTGTAATATTCCAAACAATAAAACAAAATTTAAAAAAAGATAAGAGAGTAGAATCAGGATTATTTTGTTATTATAAATGCTCACACTATTTATGAGGCAGTATAGTGTTATTTGAAAGTGGATTTGGATTAATTGTACATGTATAGTACAAATTCTAGGGCAATAAATTTTAAAAAATTGTTAATGTTCAACTTATACTAAGAAAGAAGAAAAAATAGATTACTTAAAATGCTCAATTAAAACCACAAAAGATAGAAAAAGAGTGAAATATAAAATAGCAACAAAGAACAATGCAACAAATAGAAACAGTAACAAATATGGCAGATATTAATCCAAATTATCAATAATCAAATTAAACATTAATGATCTAAATACACCAATTAGAAGATAGAGAATGTCAGAGTGGATTAGAAAAACAAGAGCCAACTACATGTTGTCCACACAAAACCCTTTTTAAGTATAAAGACATATATAGTATACAAGTTAATGGATGGAGAAAGATATAACCTGTTATCACTAATAAAAAAAATAGTGTAAATAGCTATATTAGTTTCGGACAGCAGACTCCAGAGCACAGAAATTTATTGGGGATAAAGAGGGGCATTGCTTACTGATAAAGGAGTCAATTCTCCAAGAAAACATAACAATCTTTAATGTCTATACCTCTAAAAACAAAGCATGAAAATATGTGAAGCAATAAATGATAGAACAAAAAATATATGAATCCACTATTATGGTGGGAGATTTCAACACCCCTCTATTAGAAATGAACAGATCCAGCAGGCAGAGAAATCTCTAAGATATAGTTGAATTCAACAACATTATCAATCAACTGGATATAATTGAAATTGACCTCTATAGACTATTTCATCCAATGAAAACAGATTACATATTCTTCTCAAAGTCATATGGACTATTTACTATCATAGACCTCATTCTGTGCCATAAAACACTAAGGTGTTTTAAAAGAACAGATTTAAAAGCACAGAAATCATACGTTGTCTGCTCTATGAACACGATAAAGTTAAACTAGATACCGATAACAGAAAGATAGATGAATAATTCTAACATACTTGGAAATTAAACAACACCCTCCTTTAAAAAACACTTCAAGCCTTAACTGGTTTGGCTCAGTGGAGAGAGCATCAACCTGCGAACTGAAAGGTCCCAGGTTCAATTCCAGTCAAGGGCATATACTGTGGTTGCGGGCACATCCCCAGTGGAGGGTGTGCAGGAGGCAGCTGATCGATGTTTCTCTCTAATCGATGTTTCTGACACTCTGTCCCTCTCCCTTCCTCTCTGTAAAAAAATCAATAAAATATATTAAAAAAAAAACACTTCAAAATAACAGTATTGTCAAAGAAAAAAAAGTGAAATAAAAATTATCCTGAACTAATTGCAAATGAAAATACAACTTATCAAAATTTGTGGGATGCAGTGAAAGCTGTGCTTAGAGGAAAATTTATAGCATTGAATGCATATATTTGAAAAGAAGGAAAAATTAAAAGCAAAAATGTGAGCTTTTTATTTTATTTTATTTAAATTCTTTATTGTTTAAAGTATTACATATGTCTCCTTTTTCCCCCATTGACAACTCTCCGGCCACCAACCTCTCGCACATGCACTCACCCGCCTCCACCCCCCATCTGTGTCCGTTAGTTATGCTCATATGGATGCATACAAGTCCTTTGGTTGATCTCTTACTCCCAACCCTGCCTTCCCTCATAGGTTGGACAGTCTGATGCTTCAATAACCCTGGTTCTATTTTTGTTCATCAGTTTATGTTGTTCGTTATATTCCACAAATGAGTGAGATCATGTGATATTTATCTTTCGCTGACCAGCTTATTTCACTTAGCATAATGCTTTCCAGTTCCATCCATGCTGTTGCAAATAGTAAGAATTCCTTCCTTTTTACAGCAGCATTGTATTCCATTATGTAGATCTATCACAGTTTTCTAATCCACTCATCTACTGATGGGCACTTAGGCTGTTTCTATATCTTAGCTATTGTAAATTGTGCTGCTATGAACAGGGGGGTGAATATATCCTTTCTGATTGGTGTTTCTGTTTCCTTGGGATATATTCCTAGAAGTGGGATTACTGGGTCAAAAAAGAAGTTCCATTTTTCATTTTTTGAGGAAAAGCCACACTGTTTCCCACAGTGGCTGCACCGGTCTACATTCCGACCAGCAGTGCAAAAGGGTTCCTTTTTCTCTGCATCCTCTCCAGCACTTGTTGTACGTTGATTTGTTGATGATAGCCATTCTGACAGGTGTGAGATTGTACCTCATTGTCATTTTGATTTGCATCTCTCATATGATTAGTGACTTTAAGCATGTTTTCATATGTCTCTTGTCCTTCTCCATGCCTTCTTTCAAAAAGTGTCTATTTAGGTTCTTTGCCCATTTTTTTATTGGGTTGTTTATCTTCATTTTTGAAGTTGTATGAATTCCATATAAATTTTGGGATTAAACCGTTATGGGAAATAACATTGACAAATATGTTCTCCCATGCAGTGGGATTTCTTGTTGTTTTGTTGATGGTTTCTTTTGCTGTGCAGAAGTTTTTATTTTGATGTAATTCCATTTGTTTATTTTCTCCTTAGTTTCCATCACACTAGGAGCTGTATCGGTAAAGATGTTGCTACCAAAAATGTCTGCTATTTTGCTGCCTATGGCTTCTTCTAGGATTTTTATTGCTTCCCATCTTACATTTAAGTCCTTTATCCATTTTGAGTTTATTTTTGTGTATGTTGTAAGTTGGTGGTCTAGTTTCATTTTGTTGCATGTATCTGTCCAATTTTCCCAAAATTTATAGAAGAGACAGTCTTAACTCCATTGTATGTTCTTGCCTCCTTTGTCAAATATTAATTGAGGATAGTGTTTTGGGTCAATTTCTGGGTTCTCTGTTCTGTTCCATTGGTCTATATATCTGTTCTTGTGCCAGTACTAGGCAGTTTTGAGAATAGTGACTTTGCAGTATAGCTTGATATCTGGTATTGTTCCAACTTTGTTCTTCTTTCTCAGGATTGCTGCAGCTATCTGGGGTCTTTATTTTTTATTCCAGATGAATTTTTGCAGAGTTTATTCTAGGTCTTTGAAGTATGCCATTGGTATTTTAATGGGGATCACATTGAATCTATAGATTGCTTTGGGGTGTATGGACATTTTAATGATGTTGATTCTAACAATCAATGAACATGGTATATTCTTCCATTTGTTTATGTCTTCCTCTATCTCTTTTTTCAGTGGCCTGTAATTCTGAGTACAAGCCCTTTACTTCCTTGGTTAAATTTTTTTCGAGGTATCCTAATTTTTTTGTTGCAATGGTAGATGGGATTATTGTTTTGTTTTGTTTTTAGTTTTTCTTTCTATGAGTTCATTATTGGTGTATTAAAAAAGCCATAGATTTCTGGGCGTTAATTTTGCATCCTGCTACATTGCCAAATTCATTTTTTAATTCTGGTAGTTTTTTGATGGAGTCTTTAGGGTTTTCTATGTACAAGATCATGTCGCCTGAGAATAATGACAATTTTAAGTCTTCTTTTATAATTTGGATGCCTTTTATTTCTTCTTGTTGTTAAACAGGAGTGGTGAAAATGGGCATCCCTGTCTTGTTTCTGCTCTTAAGGGAAATGGATTTAGTTTTTGCCCATTGGGTATGATGTTGGCTGTAGGCTTTTCACATAAGGTTTTTATTATGTTGAGGTATGATCTCTCTATTCCCACTTTTCTGAGAGTTTTTATCAGGAAAAGTGTTGTATTTTGTCAAATGCTTTTTCTGCATCAATTGATATGATTATGTGATTTTTGTCTCTCATTTTGTTTATGTGATGTATCACATTTATTGATTTGTGGATATCGTACCAACCTTGCATCCCTTGAAAAATTCCCACTTGGTCATGGTGTATTATCTTCCTAACATAATGCTGGATCTGATTTGCTAAAATTTTGTTGAGGATTTTAGCATTTATATTCATCAGGGTTGTTGGCCTGTAATTCTCTTTCTTTGTGGTGTCTTTATCTGGTTTTGGGGTTAGGATAATGCTGGCTTTATAGAAAGAGCTTGGAAGTGTGCCTTCTTCTTGAATTTTTTGGAATAGTCTGAGAAGAATTGGTTTTAGTTCTTCTTTGAAAGTTTGGTAAAACTGTCCTGTGAAGCTGCATGGCCCTGGGCTTTTGTTTGCTGGAAGCTTTTTGGTGACTGCTTCAATTTCCTCCTTAGTTTTCAGCCTGTTGAGATTTTTTGATTCTTCCTGATTGAGTTTTTTTGGGGGTCTTTTTTATTTTTCTAAGAATATGTCCATTTCCTGTAGGTTGTTAACTTTGTTGGTGTGGAGTTGTTAATAGTATTTTTTTTTTATATAGCCTTGTATTTCTGTGGGGTCTGTTGTTATTTAACCTCTTTCATTTCTGATTTTATTTATTTAGGTCCTCTCTTTTTGCTTCTTGGTGAGCCTAGCTAGAGGTTCATCAATCTTGTTTATCCTTTCAAAAAACCAGCTCTTGGTTTCATTGATATTTTGTATTTTTTTGGTCTCTCTGTCATTCATTACTGCTCTAATCTTTATTATCTCCTTCCTTCTGCTCACTTGGGCTGTTCTTGTTGCTCTTTTTATAATTATTTAAGTTGTAGAGTTAGATAATTTATTACCAGTTTCTCTTGTTTTTTCAGGTAGGCCTGTAATGCAATGAATTTCCCTCTCAGGACTGCTTTCACTGTGACCCACAGGTTTTGGATTGTTTTGTTTTCATTCTCATTCATTTCCAGGATGTTTTTAATTTCTTCTTTGATCTCTTTCATAACCCAATCATTGTCCTCTGATTATCCTATCTACTGTTGAAAGCTTCCATATTGTTTTTATTGTAGCTATATCATTCTTTATTTCCTCCTGATTCGTAATAGGTTGTTGATTTTCTCATACATCCAGTTCAGAGGTCCCCAAACTTTTTAAACAGGGGGCCAGTTCACTGTCCCTCAGACATTCCACACATGCGCACTGTAGGCCCGGGACAAGTCGGCTGCTAAGCAGGACAGGCAGTGGTGGCAAAAACACCCAGCGGGTGGGATAAATGTTTTTGGCGGGCCGCATGTGGCCCGTGGGCCGTAGTTTGAGGACCCCTGATCTAGTTTATGAATTGTATGGTCCTTATTCTGAATTCTTTTTCTGACATATTGCATGTCTCTGTTTCATTTAGCTTTTTTTTCTGAGGCATCACCTTTTCTTTCCTTTGGGGGTTGTTCTGTCTCCCCATTTTTGCTCTCACAAAAGGATGCAGTTGTTGAGTGACGTGGGTCCTGTGACTGCAGCAGTAGGCTTGGTGGTGAGTCATGCAGTCGTGGGTGGCGGCTACTCATGGGGTGGCTGCTCCTCTCACAGTCCTGGGGCTGCTGCTCCTCGGGTGGTCACGGGTAACAGCTACTCCTTAGGGGGTTGCTGGGGGCTTCTCTTTGTGCAATCACAGGTGGTGGCTGCTCCTCAGGAGGTTGATGGCAGTGGCTGTTCATGGGAATGCTGCTCCCCACATGGTCATGGGGTGGCTGCTCCTCACATGGTCGTGAGGTGGCTGCTCCTCGCACAGTCATGGCAGGGGGCTGCTCATGTGCCTGCTGGAGTGGTCGTGGTGCCTGGGGCTGCAATGTAAGACTTAACTGTTTGCAAGTGGCCACTGAGCCCAGGGATGTGTATGTCTTGACTGTTCACATGCTTGGTCATAGAGCCTGGGGCTGCTCCATAAGTCTCGGCTGTTCACATGCTCGATCCAAAAAAGTGAGCTTTAATGAGCTGAATAACATTTTTTACACACGTTCATTTTATGTTTGTATGAGAGTTACACTTTTAATGTTTATAATTATTTCTTAAGCCAAAAAGTAATTTGGGAACCTACTTTTTGTCAAAGCCTGGGTGGCTTATAAACCCCCATTTATTATATCACAGCCCAAGAGTAAGAAAGACTCCCTCTGTTATGTACAGGGAGACACAGCATCCATTTTCTTAGGTTTATATTATAGAAAATAAACCAAAAGCATAATGAAGATAATAAGTAATGTCTAATAAGAACTTACTTTGAACAGCTACATATTTTACATGTTATGTATCATCAACTTTTTATATAACTTTATGAAGTGCTGCTAATTTTAGATTTATTTTATAGGTAATAACTAGAGGCCGGTGCACAAAAATTTGTGCACTGGGGGGGGGGGGTGTCCCTCAACCCGGCCTGTGCCCTCTCGCAGTCTGGGACCCCTCGAGAGAAAACGACCTGCTGGCTTAGGCCTGATCCCGGTGGCAGAGAGCAGGCCCAATCCCTAGGTGCAGCCCCTGGTCGGGCTCAGAGCAGGGCCGATTGGGGGGTTGGGGCACTGCCCCCTGTCACACTCAAGGCAGGGTCGAATGGGGAGGTTGTGGCACCACCTCTGTCATGCACAGAGCAGGGCCAATCAGGGGGTTGGGGCGCTGCCCTTTGTCAAGCACAGAGCAGGGACCATCAGGCGGGTTGGGGCTCCATACCCTGTCATGCACAGAGCAGGGTCAATCAGGGGGATGGGGAGCTCCCCCTGTCACACACAGAGCAGGGCGAATCAGGGGGGTTAGAGCGCCGCCACTCTCACACTCAGGGCAGGGACAATGGGGAGGTTATGGCTCTACCCCATCACACACAGGGCAGGGCCCGTGGGGGGGGGGGGGGGGGGGTTGGGGCACTGCACCCTGTCACACCTACAGCAGGGCTGATCAGGGGGTTGGGGAGCTCCCCTCTATCAGGCACAGAGCAGGGCCGATCAGGGGGCTGGGGCGCCGCCCCCTGTCACACACAGAGCAGGGCCCGTGGGTGGGGTTTGGGGTGCCTTACCTGTCACGAACAGAGCAGGGCAGATAGGGAGGTTGTGGCCCCACCCCCTGTCACACACAGAGCCGCAGGGAGATCAGGGGGTTTGGGCACTGCCCCCTGTCACGCTGATCCCGGTGCCGGGAGGCCTCTCAGCTATGCTGATCCTGATGCTGGGAGGCATATTACCCTTTTACTATATAGGATAGAGGCCTGGGGCATTGGTGGGGGATGGCTGGTTTGCCCTGAAGGGTGTCCTGGATCAGGGAGGGGGTCCCCACTGGGGTGCCTGGCCAGCCTGGATGAGGGGATGATGGCTGTTTGCAGCTGGTCACACACCCTTCAGGGGAGGGTCCCCACTGGGGTGCCTGGCCAGTCTGGGTGAGGGGATGATGGCTTTTTGCAGCTGGTCACACACCCTTCAGGGTGGGGGTCTCCACTGGGGTGCCTGGCCAGTCTGGGTGAGGGGCTGAGGGCTGTTTTCAGGCTGGTGGGTGACTGAAGCTCCGAATTGCTCCTTTTTTTTTTATTTTTTACTCTGGGCCAGCTTTAGCTCTGACTTCAGCTCTGAGGCCTCTGCTGCTGAAAGCAGGTATCTGGTTTGTTTGGGTTTATAATCAAAACACTGTATCAACTCAAGCTCTGAGATCCCAGCTCGCTGAAAGCAGGTTTCTGGGGATTTGTTTAGCTTCAATATTTGTAACTATGTTTCAAACTGCAAGCTCAGAGGCCGGCAAGGCAGGCGGGGAACATTGGTTTCCTCCGTCAGTGAAGCAAGCAAGCCTCATGTTAGTTTCAAGCTGCCTGGCTGCCGGCTGCCATCTTGGCTGGCAGTTAATTTGCATATCGCCCTGATTAGCCAATGGGAAGGGTAGCGGTCATACGCTAATTACCATGTTTCTCTTTTATTAGATAGGGTTATAATTGATGATGATGATGATGATGATGATGATGATGATGATAACAGCTAACATTTACTGAGATCTTACTCTGTGCCTAGCATTGTTCTAATGTTTTACATATATTATTTTATTTAATTCCTACAACAACCTCATCAGTTTGATGCATTTACTATTCTGGTTTAACAGATAAGAAAACTAAAGCATAGAATGAATAAGTAACTTTTCTATGGTCAGACATATAGGTAGTTCTAAAATCCATCTCAAGATGAATCCTGTGTCCATATTTTTTCTGTATATGACATGGCTTACCCAGAGCAGATACCTGTGATTTCCAACTTCTGTCATTTTGTGCATTTTCTGGGATTGTATGTATATTAGGTTTCCAATAAGTATATAGTCCCAAAATATATGTGCCGCTACATGCTATATCACTTAAATTTTGTTTGTTTGTGGGTTTTCTAAATTCATCTTTATTGTTGAAAATATTATAGATGTCCACATTTATTTCCATTGACCATCTCCATCCTTCACTCACACCACGTAGGCCAGGGGTGGGCAACCCCTGGCACGCATGCCAAACATGGCACACAAGTAACTTTTGCTGGCATCTGAAACCCTCTCTTATAATCTTCCATTTACAATTTTTTTCTTAATATTGACTTTTAAAATTTTCAGATAAATTCAGTGTAAGTGCATCTTAGATAAATAAATGATTTTACATAACAAGTTATCTTAAAGACCATAAACATGGATTGACGAGAGAGGGGAAGAGCAATTTCTATGCCTCTGCCTTAACTCTCCCTGCCTTCCTAGATCTGACCAGTGTTTTGGTTTCATCCACATACGCTTGTTAATCTTTGTTCTCAGTGATGAATTTTGTTAAGTCTTGTAATAGGAGTAGCCTGACGGATGAAAGTAGTAGCCCATGCATATCTCTGAAGGTCATGAAATATAAACCTGATGTAAAATTTCTGTCATCAGTGATGCAGCAGCAAAAGTCCCACTGATAATATCAAACGTAGTTATAAAGTTTTCTGTCGAACTATCAGTGTACATGTATACATTAAAAAAATAAATGTATTTTTCATCATCATATACTGTGTTTTGTCGCTCGAATGAATTTTATTATTTCTTCAAGGTTCTTCACATATGTACACCTTAAGAGATATCAAGTAGGCGTAACATGTTCTCAAAAAATTAGGGTTGGCACACTGAAGAATTTTGAGTCAGAGATTTTGCTGGTTTTGCCATGCACTCACAAAAAGATTGCCCACCCCTGCCTTAGGCCTTCACCACACTATTGTCTGTGTCCCTGAACTATGTGTATAGCTGTCTCAAATGGTAAGAGATCCTTCTTTTTTACTGCTGCATAGTATTCCAAGTTGTAAATATACCACAGCTTTTTATACACTCATCTACTAATGGGCACTTGAGCTGTTTCCAGATCTTCGCTATTTAAATTGCACTGCTTTGAACATAGGGGTTCATCTATTCTTTCTGATTCGTGTTTCTGATTATGTAGAACAGTGATGGTGAACCTTTTGAGCTTGGCATGTCAGCATTTTGAAAAATCCTAACTTAACTCTGGTGCTGTGTCACATAGAGAATTTTTTTGATATTTGCAACCATAGTAAAACAAAGACTTATATTTTTGATATTTATTTTATATATTTAAATGCCATTTAACAAAGAAAAATCAACCAAAAAAATGAGTTCACGTGTCACCTCTGACACGCGTGTCATAGGTTCGCCATCACTGATTTAGAATATATTCCAGGAAGTGGGATCACTGGGTCAAATGGCACTTCCATATTTAATTTTTTGAGGAAACTCCATACTGTTTTCCATAGTGGTTGCACCAGTCTGCATTCACCCCAGCAGTGTACTAGAGCTCCCTTTTCTGCACATCCTTGCCAGCACTTATCATTTGTTGATCTGTTGATGATAGTCCTTCTTGGCAGGTGTGAAATGATATATCATTGTCATTTTAATTTTTGTTTCTCAGATTATTATTACTTTGAGCAATTTTTCAAATGTCTCCAAAGATCACTTTGGAAAATGTCCTTTGCCCATTTTTAAATTGAATTGTTTGTCTTCATTTTCTTTTTTTTTTTCAGTTGTATGAATGAGCTCCTTATATATTTTGGAAATTAACCTCTTATCAGATGTATCATTGTCAAATATGTTTTCCCATGCAGTTGGCTCCTTTTTCATTTTGTTGATGGTTTATTTTGCTGGGCAGAAGCTTATTGGTTGATGTACTCCTGTTTGTTTATTTTTTTTTCTTTGTTTCCCTTGCCCTAGGAGATGTATTGGCAAATATATTGCTATGAGAGCTGTCTGAGATTTTGTTGCCTATGGTTTCTTCTAGATTTTTAATGTTTTATGACTTATATTTAAGTCTTTTATTCATTTTGAGTTTATTTTTGTGTATGTTGTAAGTTGGTGGTCCAGTTTCATATATTTTTTGCATGTATCTCACCAATTTTTCCAACACCATTTATTAAAGAGACCATCTTGACTCCACTGTATGCTCTTGCCTTCTTTGTGAAATACTAATAGAGCATAATGGCTTGGGTTGATATCTAGGGTCTCTGTTCTGTTTCATTGATCTATATGCCTGTTCTTATACCAGTACAAGGCTGTTTTGATTACAATGGCTTTGTTGTATAGTTTAATATCTGTTATTGTGATTCTTCCAACTTTGTCTTTCTCAAGATTGCTGCAACTATTCTGAGTCTTTTTTGGTTCCATACGCATTTTTGGAGTGTTTGTTCTAGATCTGTGAAATGTGCTATTGGTATTTTAATGGGGATTGCATTGAATCTATAGATTGCTTGGGTAGTATGGACACTTTAATAATGTTGATTCTACCAATCCAGGAACTCAGTTTATCTTCCAATCTTTTATATCTTCCTCTATCTCTTTTTTCAAAGTCCTGTAGTTTTCTGAGTACATGTCTTTTACGTCCTTGATTAAGTTTATTTCTAGGTATCTTATTTTTGTTGTTGTTACAATGGTAAATGGGAAAATGTATATATATATATATATATATATATATATATATATATATATATTAGTTTCTCTTTCTGAGAGTTCATTATTGGTGTATAAAAATGCCATCGAGTGTTAGCTGGTTTGGCTCAGTGGATAGAGCATTAGCCCACTGACTAAAGGGTCCTGTGTTCCAATTCTAGTCAAGTGCATGTACCTCGGTTTCAGGCTCCATTCCTAGTCCTGGTCAGGATGTATGAGAGGCAACAAATCAATGTATCTCTCTCACATCAGTCTTTCTCTGTCAGTGTCACTCCCCTTCCTTTCCACTCTCTCTCAAAAAAAAAAAAAATTAAAAAAAATAACTAATTAATTAATGGAAAAATATCCTCAGCTGAAGATTAACAAAAAATAAAAAATAAAATTAAATGCTGTCGATTTCTGGATGTTAATTGTGTATTCTGCTATGTTGCCAAATTCATTTATTAAATCTAGTAGTTATTTGGTGGAATCTTTAGGGTTTTTAGGTACAATATCATGTATTTTGTAAATAATAACAGTTTTATTTCCTTCTTTCCAATTTGATGTTTTTTACTTTTCTTCTTGTTTAATCATTGTGGCTAGGACTCCTAGTACTATCTATATATAAGAAAACCTAAGTGACCAAATGACTGAATGACTGGTCCACCAGTCGCTATGACACGTACTGCCCACCTGGAGGCAGATGCTCAATGCAAGAGCTGCCGCCTGGTGGTCAGTGTGCTTTCACAGCAGGAGTGCCTCTCAGCTGACGGACAGGCGGGCTTACAGCTGGCAAGCACCTCTGTGGCAATGCTACTAAGCAGTGGTGGCGGCAGGCACAGTCAGGCCAGGATGAATGGGGGCAGTGTGGTCCCTGGCCTGGGCTCAGGCTCCTCCCCAGCCACCTGCCACTTCGCGCACTACTACATTCCTTGGGGGATGTCAGACTTCTGGTTTCGGCCTAACTAAAACCAGCAGTCTGACATCCCCCAAGTGGTCCCAAATTGCGAGAGAGCACAGACCAGGCTGAGGGACTCCACCAGTGCATGAATCCATGCATGCCGGGAGCCAGTCCATCTTTGCTGTTTCAAGGGACCTGGCATATATGGCATACTGTTCTTAATATGTTTGCTCACCTTCTTGGCACTGTGTTTTAACCAAAGTCACCTCTCCAAGAAAGGTTGTTTCCCCAGGTAGGGATTTTCCCCTGAAGTTAGGGAGGGAATAAAACCGCTTAACTAAGTGCCAGGTGGGTAATTAATCACTTTAACTACGAACAATCATGCTTAAGCTACATAATCTTTACTCCCTGGAATGGAGGTAAGAAACACCCTAACCTTTGGAATAGAGATTGATAGAATTGGAATCAACTGGTATAAATACAGATGTAATAAGACAGCAGGATACAGAACAGAGAGACAGAAATTGGCACAGAACCTACACAGAACGTTCTCTAGAGACAGAAGAACTTTGCTGGAGAGAACATGGCAAAAGATCCTGGACAGAAACTGGCCTCAGAACCTAGAGACAGAACCTAGCGAGAGAACATAGCAAAAGATCCTGGACTGAACCTGACTACAGAAATTGGCAAGAGAACCTGACTAGAACCTGGTGACTGAACCTGGCTGGACAACCTGGACAGAACCTGGCTGGAGAACCTAGCGAGGGAACATGGCTATAGAACCTGGCTGGAGAACCTGGAGAACCTGGCTGGAGAACCTAGCAAGAGACCATGGACACAGAACCTGGCTGGAGATCCTAAACAGAACTTCGCTGGAGATCCAGACCAGAACTTGGCTGGAGATCCTGGCTAGGCTGCTGATCAACTGAACGCTGTCTCCGTGTCATTTCTTCTTCGCCGACTCCGTCCACACCTTTAGGGACCCCTGGACCCGCTGGGGTTGGACCCTGGCATATGGCGCCCGAACAGGGACCCCTAGGTAAGCCCCGCACTCGGGACGGATAGGACTCCACCGTAGGAAGAGGGTGGATAGTCTTCGCCGACTCCGTCCACACCTTTGGGGACCCCTGGACCCGCTGGGGTTGGACCCCGGCACATGCACCTGGCCTCTAGTGCTGAATAAGAATGGTAAAAGTGGACATCCCTGTCTTTTTCTTGTTCTTAGGAGAAATGGTTTTAGTTTTTGCCTATTGAATATGGTGTTAACTATAGGTTTGTCATATAGGTCCTTTATTATTTTGAAATATGATCCCTCTGTTCCCACTTTGCTAGGAGTTTTTATCAAGACAGGTGTTAGATTTTGTTGAATGCTTTTTTTGCACACATTGATATGATCATGTGATTTCTGTCTTTCAATTTTTTTAATGTGATATATCACATTTTGTTGATTTACAAATATCGCTCAAGCTTTGTATCCCTGGAATAAATCCCACTTGTTCATGATGTATGATCTTTTTGATATATTGCTGGATTTGATTTGCTAATAATTTGTTGAGAATTTTAGCATCTATATTAATCAGGGATATGAGCCTGTAATTCTCTTTCTTTGTAGTGTTTTTATCTGGTTTTGAAATTAGGATAATGCTGGCCTCATAAAAAGAGCTTGGAAGTATTCCTTCTTCTTAGAATAATTATAGTAATCTAGGTGTTAGTTCTTTGAATGTTTGGTAAAATTCCCCTGTGAAACATTCTGGACTAGGGCTTTTGTTTGCTGGAAGTCTTTTGATTAGTGCTTCTATTTCATCAGTAGTTATTGGCCTATTCAGGTTTTCTGATTCTTCCTGATTGAGTTTTGGAAGATTTTATTGTCCTAGGGATATGTCCATTTCATCTAAGTTGTCCAGATTGTTGAAATATAGTTGTTCATAGTATATTTTTATGATCCCTTGTATTTCTGTGTAGTTATTACTTAATCTCTTTCATTTCTGATTTTGTTTATTTGGGTCTTCTCTCTTTGTTTCCTGGTGAGTCTGGCTAATGGTTCATTAATCTTGTTTATCTTTGCAAAGAACCAGCTCTTGGTTTTATTTATCTTTTTATTTTTTTGTCTCTATGTCATTTATTTACCCTCTAATCTTTATTATTTCCTCCCTTCTACTTACTCTGGGCTTTTCTTGTTCTCTTTATAATTCTTTAAGTTGTAGGGTTAGATAGTTTATTAGAAGTTTTTTCTTTGTTTGTTTTTCGAGGTAGACCTGTAATGCTATGAACTCTCCTATCTGGACTGCTTTCATTATGTACCACAGATTTGGGGTTGTTGTGTGTTCATTTTCTTTTTTTTTTCCTAGGAAGTTTTTTTTTTTTTTAATTTCTGCCTTGATCTCTTTGGTAATCCACTCATTGTTTAATAACATGCTATTTAGCCTCCATGTGTTTGAATGTTTTTGAGTGTTTTTATTGTAGTTGATTTCTATTTCATGCCATTGTGATTGGGAAGATACTTGATATGATCAATCTTCTTGACCTTGTAGAGACTGAGTTTGTGTCCTAACATGTGGTCTATCTTTGAGAATAACCCATGTGCACTTGAGAAGAATGTACATTCTATAACTCTGTAAATGTCAATTAATTCCATCTGATCTAGTGTGTGCTTGTTTTGTACATGATACCATTCTTCCCATTCTTTGGGGAAAAATACATTTAAAACAAATCATAAAAAAATTGGTTTCTATTATAAAACTTCACAGAAAAGAATATAGTGTAATTTATCCACTTACTTGTTCTATATAATAAAAAGGTAACAGGCAAATTGACCCTAACAGTGGAACAACCTGGAATGACTGGTCACTATGCTGTGCACTGACCACAAGGGGGCAGTTGCTCAATGCAGGACCTGCTCACTGGTGGTCAGTGTGCTCCCACATGGGGAGCTCCACTCGGCCACAAGCTGGGCTGATGGCTGAGCAGCGGTGATGGCAGGAGCCTCTCCCACCTCCTCACCAGCACTAAGGTTGTCCTACTGTGGCTTAGGCCCACTCCCTACAGGGACATCCCCCTGAGGGCTCCCAGGCTGCTAGAGGGATGTCTGACTGCCAGCTTAGGAAAGCGGGCCTAAGCTGAGGTAGACATCTCCCAAGGGGTCCCTGACTGAGAAAGGGTGCAGGCCAGGCTGTGGGATGCCCCCCAAGTGCATGGATTTCACGCACTTGGCCTCTAGTTTATTCATAAGAATTGGTTTTTTGTTTTCTAATTATAAAAACAATACCTTCTCATGTCACGAGTGTTATTTTTTAATGAGATTGATGATTGCATAAAAAAACACAGTCTGTGAATCATTAAAATTACTAAAGTAGGAGTGGTTTGGCAGTTATAAGGGTAGCACTTTGCACATCAGGGCACAAATTATAGTCAAAGATATAGCTAAATTGAGACCTATTTATCTCTCTCTCTATATATATTTTAAAATTCCATCCTCTGCAATGCTGATTCTATTCTAACTTGGATGTGTTTTCTGCTTTATGAGGAAAAGAACAAAGAGGGGAAAGAAAGGTGACATGCAGTTCACTGGGCAAATATATAATACCTTTCTAGGGAAATCCAAAATTGCCTTCCTGACTGAATAAGCCCCTATTTTTTCTAATAAATATTGTCTCTCCTATATATGCTTGCATTTTCAAGTGAAAATGCATTTACATTTAATATATTTTTCAGTTAAGTAATCAATTAATTTGGTCAAAATAACAGAATGAATAGCACCTGCATTTATATTAACCTCTAATCTTCTGACCAACATAGATGCCATTCTTTTATATTTTCTCAGTCAGTTGTGCATACCACAAATTTGTTGTTTATGAAGATCAAAACTCCTCCATTCTCTGCCACTTAATTCCTATCATTAAACTTCATCCAATCCTCTTGGAAGTAGTCCCTGTCATCACTTTGTATTTACTAGTTTCCTCCCCTCTTTTTTCTGCTTTTAAAATGTTTATCACATTGCTGTACATCAATTATTTAATGTCTGTTTCCCACAACTAAATAGTCATCCTTTGGATTTCAGACCTGTATCTTGTTTATCTCTTTATCCTTTATACATAGTAGAGTGCTAGTAAAACAGTAGGTGCTGATGAACCTATGTTATAAACCCTTTTACTATGTTGAACTAGTGAAACCTACAAAATTCAATAACTCTAAAGCACTCTACATTTGTTAACAATATGTTGTGGTATAAAAACATTCATTCCCTGGCCCACTTTCTGGGATTCCAATTTAGACATTCTAAGACAGAGTGCATTGCCCATATCTATATTAAGCCCAGAGACAATGCTGATGCACATTAAGTCTGGAGAATACTGGTCTATGTGTTTGTTTTCAAAGTATCTTACAATATTTTGAATATGTTTTTCCTCAATGACTTTAATCTTATAAATGTTATAATAAAGTGCTAATTATTTGTAAACCTTTTTAATTTGATAAGACCATTATTAGTTTCAGCAATTTGGTTCCTCAAAACACTAATTTGCAGTCTGGGAACATTATCGATTTTAATATGTTCTTTTTTTCTAGCTAATCATTTAAAAATATTTTAAAAATAGATTACTGTGCTAATGTACTGTGGAGCAATCCAGACTTTTAATTGTTCTCTACTAGGAACAGAACTGTCCCCTAGGGGTGTTGAGGGTTGTCATAACTTTGGAGAGCAGCTGGCATTTAGTGAACAAGGGTCAGTGGTGATAAATTCCTGCTATGTTGGGACAGTCCTGTGGAATAAAAGCTTATCATAACCCAAATACCAATAGCACTACTTTAAGAAACAATATTAGAATCCGTTTTAATGAGAAAGAAGAAATAATGATTTGACATGCCAACAGAAGTGGATTAAGGAATCTAATAGAAAAGCCACAGCTGTTTTTGTTAAACTCTGCATGTGCCCTCAGCAAAAAAACTATTAAAACAATATGAAACAATATGAGTGGTGTCCTGCTTTCTGTATTCACCCATATGAATCTTAGAGTAATTTTATTTCTGAAATGGGCTTTTCTCTGATTGTATCTCAAATCCATTGCAAGCCCACAGATACTGTGCCAAGTTTTTCCATGTATTATCTCATTTTCTCCTCATCACAATATTCCTAATATGCAGGTGACAATCAAAATCAAAGAGACTATTATTTGTATTGATTTTAGAAGGTGAAATGTTTTGCTTAAGCTCACATAGCTTGTGCATAGGAGAACTAGAATTAAATGTCCAAATCTTATCTAACTGGACAGCCAGTAAGTGTAGGCTTCTGGGAGGCAAACCACACCACACACACACACACACACACACACACACACACACACACACACACTCATTCACTCACCAAAAACAAAACAAAAAAACAAAACAGCTCTGGTCAAATGAACAGGTAAGAAGTTAACTTGAAGGAGATGAGATAAGGTATAGCATTCATGTGAAGCCTATAGAAATCAGTCACAGAATTTGTACATGATCCAACAAGACCAAGTTCATGTCTTTGGTAGTAAACTTGCTCTCAGTCGACAGTTATCGCCACTACAGCTGATACCATTGCTGCAGGAAAGACACTTACCAGCTCACAGCTGTATTCTCAATTCTGCCACCACTCTTCTTTCTCTTTGTGACTTTGCTCTATTTAGAATTTAGAACCACAAGGATGTGTACCCAGTCTGCTGACCCAATGTCCTCAAGTTTGTAGAGTAAGAGGGGAAGGGGATGAATACCCCCATTCTTCAACCTTAAATTTCTGTAAGTCTCTGTCAGGGGTTTTCTTGCCCCTGATATGGCATTTCCCCCAGAGAAAAGGTGTTGGAATCCTGGTGCTCTTCACATCATAAGCAATGCAGTAGTGCTGGGTTAGTTATGGACACATGCATCTCATTTATGCTCTCCTGCCACTGTTCACATGTGCACTGGTAGTTTTTTAATACATGTAGATATGCCATCAGGCCCCTATGTAAGACCAGGTTGTATTCTATATTTTTGGCAGAAATAGGTTTAGAATACAAAGCAGACAATAATAACCAGTACATTATGCAGGTCAATTCACAAATGTCTATTAAATTTTAATGCAACGTTTATTTCAACATTTTTGCATGGGATGCTTTGCAGTTACAAATTTTCTTTCCATATATTATTTTAGTTAGGCAGTGTAAACCTCATTGCCTCATGACCCATTTGCACTCTTTAAAAATATCAAGGACCACAAAGAGCTTATGTTTATAGTCTATATTTATCACTATTAACTGTTATGAAATTAAATTGAAAGATTTAAAAAATGTGTATTACCTTATTCAAAAGAAACAGTAGTAAACTCATTATATATTTACATTTTAAGAACATTTTGAACATTTTTTAAAACAAAAACAATAATTTCTGAGAAAAATGGCATTTTTTAATATTTTGGAAAATATTTAATATCTTGCTTAATAAAATACATTATTCTGGATTATCATATCTGCTTTTGTACTTAACCTGTTGTGATATCATGTGTCCCATAGTTTCTGAAAAAATATAATATACACTCATGAGAAAGTGTGAGTAAAAAAGATAAATAACATCTTAGTATCATTATTATCAAAATAGCTGTAATCTCGTGGACCTCTTAAATGGTGTGGGGAACCATCAAGTGTTCCTGGATCACACTTTGAAAGCTGAAGTTTTAGATGAACAATTACGGTGAGAGGATTGTAGACATTATTATTTCAAGTTTGTAGGACATAGTAAGTTTTAAATGCCTTATATTTATATATTATTGTTTAATTTTCAAAGAAATTTCATATACAGTTTTCTTTCTGTGTTATACTGATAC
This sequence comes from Myotis nattereri, assembly GCF_964212035.1. NCBI lineage: Eukaryota > Metazoa > Chordata > Mammalia > Chiroptera > Vespertilionidae > Myotis > Myotis nattereri. The sequence continues at coordinate 97,819,485 of NC_138077.1, forward strand.
TGTTAAGAAGGTGAAAAATAGTATTATTCCTATTCTACCAATGAGGAAAAATAAAGATACAAAAGTTTAAAATTTGCCCAATATTATTGAGCTATTAAGTACATGAGTAGAAATCAGAACCAGACATTTGGCTCCTGATTCAGGATATTTTCTAAGCAGCACATTAAAACTGTGAATGGTACTTCAAATATATCCAAGAATAATTCTTAACTGATTCTATGGGAGAGAGTAGTGTTGTAATGTACCCTGCAAATCACAGAAGGACTCCTCAAGAAGTCAAATTAAAGAGTCACATTTATTGCAATCTGGGACTCTGAGGGGCCATTTTGGTTTCCCAAATCTCATAATAACAAGATGGTTGCAGCTCCAAGGTTATATAGGCAAAAAATCACAAAGGTTTTGATTAGATCCCAGGGTTTGGAATGAGGAATCTGGTTTGCAAAAAAGCAGTTTACAGAAGCAGAATTAAGCATGTTAATTATAGTTTTGGGTCTTGGGGTCAAACACATTATCTAGAGCCCTCAGGTAACATGGGTTAAACTTAGGCATGTTATCTAAATTACAGTTTTGGGTCTAGAGCCCTCTGACCTTGGGATAACTGTGCTGCCATTCCCAGGTAAAGGAAAATGCGCTTTCTAAGACTAGTATAACCACAACCCATGGGATATTCACATTACAATCAATAAGGCATTTAATCAAATGGGATGATTTATATAATTCAGAAAATCAAAATAACCTGTCCATTGTTAAACAAAGCAAATAGGTACCATACTCAGTAGGTTCCAGTAGAATCCACATGAGATTTTGTGATAGTGATAATGGGAGGGTGGTAGTGATGGCTCTCTCAAGGGGAAATGGGATTGGTATAGCCACTATGGAAAAAAGTATGGAGTTCCCTCAAAAAATTCAATATGGAACTTCTGAAAGGGCGAGTTGTCGCAGGGCCTACGTGGGCCGGCCGCAGGGCCCCATGAGGCACAGCCTGACCACACTGCTGGCGGCCTCGGCACCGACTCCCCAGCCCACGGTGGGAGCCCGGCACAGGCCGCCACCCACCCGCCACCCCTGGACCGGAACCACAAGGCAGCAGCGGCGGCGGGGTGGGGCACGTGCCCTCGCCCGAGGAGATGGAGGAGGAGGCGATCGCCGGCGCCCCCGGGGACGAGACGGAGGACATGGACTTCCTGTCTGGGCTGGAACTGGTCGATCTGCTGGACCCCCGGCAACCGGACTGGCCCCTGGAGCCCGGGCTCAGCTCGCCCTGGGAGGGGCGAGGATTGCACCCTCCATCTTGCCCTGGGTCCTCCATTTTTGGGCAGAGCCATGTGCTCGGCGGGTGCTTCTTCCCGGAGGCCCAGGCCTCTGCTGGCCACACCAAGGATTTCTCTGGACTAACCAATGATAATCAAGGGAAGTGCACACCATCAATATGACTACATCCTGTGTAATGAGACACCAACTCGCACCTGGCCAATCGGCAGGGCCCACAGTCCCCTCTCCTGCCCTTACTCCGCCCTCTTATAAAACCCCCGTCCCATCAGGCTTCGCTCTCTCTGCCACTGGGCTTACCGTTGCATCGGTGAGTGTGGTCAGGGAGCCGAACTAGTTTGAAATGAGGGACTCTTTGCTTTTGCATCAGACTCGCAGGCTCCCTGGTGGGCTTTTTGGGAACCTTGAAATCTGGGCACAACACTTCCATTTGACCCAATGATCCCATTTCTGAGAATATATCCTAAAAAACACAAAATACTAATCAGAAGGAATATATGCACCCCTATGTTCATAGCAGTGTTATTTACAACAGTTAAGATTTGGAAACAGCCCAAGTGCCCACCAGTAGATGAATGGATAAAAAAGCTATGGGACATTTACACTATGGAATACTACTCTGCTGTAAAAAAGAAGGATCTCTTATCCTTTGGAACAGCATAGATGGGTCTGGAAAGTATTATGCTAAGTGAAATAAGCCAATCTGAGAAAGACAAATATCACATGATCTCACTTAATTTGTGGAATCCAATGAACAAAATGAATTGGCCAACACAATAAGACCTGAAGCATGGAGGCATGGAACAGACTGACATACCTCAATGTGGGGTTGGGGGGACAAGAACAGATAAACCAAATAACTTATATACTTATATGCGTAGCCCACGGACATGGGCAATAGGTGGTAAAGATCTGGGGGAGTTGGTAGGGGCTAGGAGGAGGGGGGTAAAGAAGGGGAAATGGGAGATATCTGTAATACTATCAACAATAAAAAAATATGATTTTAAAAAAGGGAATGGGAATCTTGGAATTGGGGGACCATACTGGGTAAGTTGTGCCTTGTTTGTGGTGTGAGGCTGTCCTTTTAAGGACTTTGTTAATTCTTTAACTTGAGTGAAGTTACAGTACCTTCACCTTCCTGTTGTTCAGAATCAGAATCAAAACAGTAGGCTTTGAAAATCTTCAGACCTAGAGTCTTCTGACATATTCTACAATTGGTTCCTCTTAATTAATCATTTGAAAATTAGTAAGTGATGGTATTTCCTCATAAAAAGGGAATATAAGTTTCAAGGGAAAGATTGTTGCTCTTATTTACCACTGGATCACCAGGCCCTGGAGTTCAAACCAATAAGTATTTACTTCATGATGATAAACATAATAGTTTATTCATTTTCATCTATGGGAGGAGAGTAAATGTGATTTAACTTCTCTAGCCAACCCAACTGCTGAGTATGAAATTTCTCAATTAGAGGGCTGTTTGAACCTGCTGTGAGCTAAGCCACACCCCCTTTTACTCTGAAAGGCTTCACAAAAGGTGGACCCCAGGATAATTACCAATGCTGTTGACACCTAATTGGTTTCAAGTGGTTTTCATACACCTACAGAGAGTGAATAGGCTACCCCTTTCCTTTTCTTTTAAAACACAGGTTTTATTCACATGAATTAACTAAATGTAAAAGTGAAAGTTAACGAAGATTAGAGTCACTTCTCTATCCGTAGGAATATGGCTGAAACATTCAATGGGTGGCCAACTGAATGTAGCATCTACACTTCTGGATTGATTCATTTATCAGTAGTGGTGTGTGTGTGTGTGTGTGTGTGTGTGTGTGTGTGTGTGTGTGTGTGATGCTTGTGTGTAATATACCCTTTGTGCAATGTTGTATTTCAGGTGATATTAAGCCTTTCTACTATAGACTGTATTGTTCTCACAATCTTGCACATATTATTAGATGCTAAAAAGCAATAAACAAATAAAAAACATGTTGTTGTAATGTACCCCGCGAATCACAGAGGGATGCCTCAAGAAGTTGAATTAAAGAGTCATATTTATTTTAAATCCGGGACTATGAAGGGCCATTTCCCAAATCTAATAGTGATAAGATGGCCGAAACACCAGACTTATATAGGTGAAAACCACAAAGGTATTGATTACATCCCAGGGTTTGGAATGAGGACCCTGGTTTGCACAAAGCAGTTACAGAAGCAAGATTGAGCCAATTAGTTATCTCTTTGGACCACTGAGTTGACAGAAACACATTATCTAGAGCCCTCGGGTCTTGGGACCACTGAGTTGACAGGGAAACATTATCTGGAACCCTCAGGTCTTGGGATAATTGTGCTGTCCTGGTTCCCAGGTACAGAGGATTTGCTTTCTAAAACCAGTAAGATCACAATCAATGGAATAGTCACATTACAATCAATAAGGCATTCAATCGAATGGGATGATTTATACAATTCAGAAAATCAAAGTAACTTTTCTATTGTTAAACAAAGCAAATAAGTACAGAAGTCAAACAGCAGGGTTAAAGTTAAACTACAGTTTCTACCTGAGATGATTGCTACCATACTTCAATGTGTAATAAAATGGTTTAAATCTGTAACAAAAAAGTTACATTGGACATTAAAGAAGGCAAGTTCTATAGGAAGATAAACCATTTTTTATGAAATTCTATTAGCACAGTAAAAATATCTCCTGGGAGGAGAGTCAGAGTTATTCCATGAAAGGAAAACAGAACAAAACAAAAAAATCCCATGAAAATTGTTTTTAAGTATTAAAGACTCTTTTCCCATTTATTATGCCTAAAAACAGATTTTGTATTTGTGAAGAATATTTATTGTGAGATAAAATGATTCCCACATTTTAGTCAGCTTCATGTTATTATTTAAAAAAAATATTTTGATTAGTTTTTAGAGAGAGAGGAAGGGAAAAGGAGTGTTAACATAAACAAACAAACAAACAAAAAAACATTGAAACCTGTAAAGAATTTTTGTGAATTTATTTGAGCCAAACTGTCGACATATGCCCGGAAGCAGAACCTCAATGAATTGAGATAATGCTCTGGAGAATGGCGGGTTACATCTGTATTTATACATTGCAATCAAAGGTGGGTTACATGAAATTTATTGGGAGAAAGCAAAGTGGGGAAACCCCTGAGATTGGATAAAAAGTAAAATGATAGACACATACTTAGGTGGGTGCAGGAACAATTAACATGATAAAAATGAAGGAATTTGTGGTATCTGTCCTAGAACCCAGGCACATTAAGTTGTGCCCCAAGGGGTCAGAATAATGGAAGTTACAAGTTACCTGGACATTTCATGGGTATGTTATTATAGATGCAAAAAGACAGATAGGCTCAGTTAAGGTAAAGGTTGACCTTGTCAGTGAAGATACCAGCCTAGGATGTAACTACCTGCCATAACTGCTTTTAGTTAAAGTTTAATTTCAGATCATCCTTTGTGGTTACTTTAGATCTCTGAGTTTGCAAGACTGCCACGCAGGCCTTCTCTGAGTTTGTCAGGTTAGCATGTGGCCCCTTTCGTCCACAAGAGAGAGAAAGAAAAACACCGATCTGCTGGTATGGAGCCTACAACCTGGTCATGTGCCTTGATCTGAAATGGAACCAGCAAACTTTTGAGTGCATGGAGGACACCCAAAGAACTGAGCCTCACTAACCAGGGTTATGTTGTTATTTTTTATACCCACCTAAACTCAAAGAATGCTGGAATGGAATCCTTGTGTCCAATACATACTTTCATTTTTACACAGTGTATTAATTGGGAACACAACACTACTACTAGAGATACACAGAACAGCGAGCCCAGGTTTTGAATGGCAAGGCGAAGTTTTTTTATCCTAGGGTCGTGTCTTGCAAAGCTAAAGAATGATATCTTAGACCAGAAGATTTAAGCAACAGTGTGTACAATCTATACTAATAAAAAGGTAATATACTAATTAGAGAGGACATCCTTCCAGACAAAGCTGCAGTGGCTGCAAGGGCTGAAGGCAGGCAGCTGTGGCGGTGGCTGCGAGGCCCAGGGCTCAGGCAGCCTTGGTCTCAGGCAGCCATGAGCCCCGACAGCTGCAAGGTCTGGGGCTCAGGCCTTGCAGCCCCAGTGGCTGGCAGTGGCAGCAGCAACAGGGTGATGGGAGCAGCGCATTCCCCTGATCGGCCTGGTTGCCTCCCACAGAGAGAGGCCAGAGGCAGTAGCAGTGAGGGGGTGATGAGGATCAGGCCTAAGCTGTCAGTAGGACATCCCCTGAGGGCTCCTGGACTATGAGAGGGGGCAAGCCAGGCTAAGGGACCCCCCCCCCCAGTGCACAAATTTTTGTGCACCAAGCCTCTAGTCCATATATATATATATGGCTAATGTGCAAAGTGTTCCATAGGGTGTTTGACCAGGAGACCAGGAGTTCGATCGCTCACTATGACATGCGCTGACCACCAGGGGGTGGTGTTGATCGAAAGAACTCCCCAGCCCGCAGCCAGCAGCTAGGGAAGGAAGGCCCCAGCCAGCAGCCAGAAGGTCCCAATTGGCTCTGATCACTGGCCAGGTCTAGGGACCCTACCCGTGCATGAATTTTGTGCACAGGGCCTCTAGTTTATTATAAGCATATTCAGATTCCCCCACTCAAGGAGGGGGCTCAATAATGGGTTTCCACTGAAGCCTTTTAGTCTAGGGGTATATATTTGATACAAGCCTGTTCTACTATATCTACCCATGTAACCACCTGATTGATTCTTTCAATTGTTCTTGCCAGCAAATGGACTGGAACTTTCTCTGTCCCTATGCATGAGTTCACCTTATTGTTGCAGATTCTCCCTAATTTCACATACTTCCCGCTCTGAGTCTAAAAACATTCTGTTATTTCTGCATAGTTGCTTTCTGTGACTAGCCTTCCTCAAACTGCCCTGTCTGTCCCTGCCTATGTTCCACCTGCCTTTGTTTTCCACTGGACAACTGCCCTGTCTACCTGCATATCAAGTTAACTCCTCTCACTGGACTGCCTGGGTTTTAATTCAGACCCTAATACAAAGTAGCTTTGGACTCAGAGAAAATACAAAAAATTTCCCGTGCCAATGGTTCATAACATGTAATATGAGATAATAATTGTACCTATTGAATTCTTTGGAGGTTCAGGTGACCCAAAAATATGACTTTCCTCCTGCCTTTGTCAATATAAGAAATGTTCAAACCTGTAGATAATTTTTATAGGTTTATTTGAGCCAGATTGACAAAAACTGTGGGGAAGCAAAACCTCAAAGGTTGAGAAAATGCTTCAGGAAAATGGCAGTCTTGCACCTTATTTTATATATTACAGTCAAAAGAGAAGACATAAGTGGGTTACACTAAAAACATTGGTGATACATTAGGGAGGTGGGAGAATGCAAAGTGGAGAAACTTTTGGAATTGGATAAAAAGTAAAGTGATAAACCGAACTTCTTTTACAGAGGAGGGAACAGGACAGTTAACATTCAACAATTAACTTGATAATAATAACAATGAGGGGATTTGTGGTCTCAGCTCTGGTGTGGTGCCTGTGCTTTGAGAGGTCCACAAAAAGGGAAGTTACATTGTTATTCCAAAGGCAATTTATCAAGTATGTCATCATAGATGCAAAAAGACAACAGACTGGCTTAGTTATGATGAAGATTTGACCTTTGTAAGGGAAAAATACTGCCTTAGGACATGACTACCCTCCATGAATCCTTTTTATTTTATTTATTTATTATGTAAATTTAATTTTTTAAATTACATCTTTATTGTTGAAAGTATTACATATATCCCAATTTATCCCCCATTGACCCATTCTAGCCAGCCCCCACCCCCTAGGCCTTCACCTATTGTCTGTGTCTGTGGGTTATGCATATATGTATACAAGTTCTTTAGTTGATCTTTTCCTACCCAGCAACCTTCCCCAACCTTATCTCAGAGATTCCCCAGTCTGTTCTATGCTTCCATGTCTCTGGATCTATTTTGTTCATCAGTTTATTTTGTTCATTAGATTTCACATATGAGTGAGACCATGTGATACTTGTCTTTTTTTGACTTATTTTGCTTAGCATAATACTCTCTAGGTCCCTCCAGACTGTCTCAAAGAGTAAGAGATCCTTCTTTTTTACTGCTGCACAGTATTCCATGGTGTAAATGCATCACAACTTTTTTATCCACTCCTCTACTGATGGGCACTTGGGCTGTTCACAGATATTAGCTATTGCAAATTGTGCTGCTACAAACGTAGAGGTGCATACATTCTTTCTAATTGGTGTATCAGGTTATTTAGGATATATTTCTAGAAGTGGGGTCTGCCAAATGGCAGTTCCATATTTAATTTTTTGAGGAAACTCAATACTGTTTTCCAGAATGGTTGCACCAGTCTTCATTTCACCAACAGTGTACTAGGGTTCCCTTTTCTCCACATCCTTGCCAGCACTTGTCATTTATTGATTTGTTGATGGTAGCCATTCTGATAGGTGTGAGGTGTGTGGGAAACTGTTTATTGCCTTCACTATCTGATAAGCATAGACAGAGAACTCCCCGAAACCCCCCGAAGGCTGGGTGCCTTTGAAGCCCTAGCAAAGCTGGAGCTAGGCGCCACCTCTGTTTGTCCAGACAGTGGTAGCTGAAACTACTCCCCCATTTATTATTATGTAAATCCTTGCTGATGGGCTAGTCTGCTTGTTACTAGGGGGTCACCTGCCTAAGGGCTATGCTATGGGTGCATCCCAGATCAATAAAAGCTTGCTGAGGCCTGAGCACGGAGGACTTGCCGCCTGGTCCCCCAATATTGCAAAATTATCTCGTGTCTTTTTCTCTCATTTGCCGTGCGGCTCCTCTTTCAGATACCGAACCCTACTCCACGCAGAACGTGGAGGGAGTCTTACTCGACAAGGTGTTTCTTCATTGCTGTTTTAATTTGCATCTCTCTCATGATCAGTGACTTTGAGCATTTTTTCATATGTCTCAACCATCTGAAGGTCTGCTTTGGAGAAATGTCTATTTAGGTCCTTTGCCCAATTTCTTAATTGGATTGTTTGTCTTCCTTTTGTTAAGTTGTATGATTTCCCTGTAAATTTTGGAGATTAAACCCTTATCTGAGATAACATTGGCAAATATGTTCTCCCATGCAGTGGGCATTCTTGTTGTTTTGTTGATGGTTTCTTTGGCTGTGCAGAAGCTTTTTATTTTGATGTCGTCCCATTTGTTTATCTTCTTCTTAGTTTCTTCTGCCCTCATAGATGTATCCATAAACATATTGCTATGAGAGATGTCTGAGATTTTGCTGCCTATGGCTTCTTCTAGGATTTTTATGTTTTCATGACTTACATTTAAGTCTTTTGTCCATTTCAGGTTTATTGTTTTGTATGTTGTAAGTTGGTAGCCTCATTTCATTTTTTTTGCATGTACCTGCTGATTTTCCCAACAGCATTTATTGAAGAGACTGTCTTGACTCCATTGTATGCTCTTGCCTCCTTTGTCAAATATTAATTGAGCATAATGACTTGGGTAGGTTTCTGGGGTTTCTGATTTATTCCACTGATTTATATGCCTCTTCTTGTGCCAGTACCAGGATATTTTGAGTACAGTGGCTTTGTAGTATAACTTGATATCTGGTATTGTGATCCCTCCAACTTTGTTCTTTTCTCTCAAGATTACTACAGCTATTCTGGGTCTCTTTTGGTTCCATATAAACTTTTGGAGTATTTGTTCTAGATCTGTGAAATATGCTGTTGGTATTTTGATAGGTATTGCGTTGAATCTATAGATTGCTTTGGGTAGTATGGAGATTTTAATGATGTTAAATCTACCAATCTATGAACAAAGTATATTCTTCTACTATTCTATATCTTCCTCTATCTCTTTACTCAAAACTATAGGACTGTAGTTTTCTGAGTACAGGATTTTTACCTCCTTGGTTAAGTTTACTTCTAAGTATCTTAATTTTGTTGTTGTAATGGTAAATGAGATTATTGTTTAGTTTCTCTTTCTGAAAATTTATTATTAGAGTATAAAAATGCCATTGATTTCTGGGTATTAATTTTTTATCTTGCTACATTGCTAAATTCACTTATTAAGTCTAGTAATTTTTTGGTGGAGTCTTTAGGGTTTTCTATGTACAATATCATGTCATCTGTGAATAGTGACAGTTTTATTTCCTTCTTTCCAATTTGGATGCCTTTTATTTTTATTTTTTTAAATGAATTTTTTTTTTTATTGATTTCAGAGAGGAAGGGAAGGGGAGAGAGAGAGAGACACCAATGATGAGAGAGAATCATTGATCACATTCCCCACTGGGGATCGATCCTGCAACCCAGGTATGTGCCCTTGATCGGTATCAAACTTGGAACCCTTCAGTCTGCAGGCTGATACTCTATCCACTGAGCCAAACCAGCCAGGGCTTGGATGCCTTTTATTTCTTCTTCTTGTTTGATTGCTGTGGCTAGGACTTCCAGTATTCTATTGAATAAGGGTGGTCTGAGCAGATATATTAGTCTTGTTCCTGTTCTTAGGGGAAATGGTTTTAGTTTTGGCTTATTGGATACCATGTTTGCTAAAGGTTTGTCATCTACGGACTTTATTATGCTGATATATGATCCCTCTACTTTCACTTTGCTGAGAGTTGTTATCAAAAAGGATGTATTTTGTGGAATGCTTTTTCTGTGTCTATTGATATAATTATGTGATTTTTGTCTTTCAATTTGTTTATGTGATGGATCTCATTTATTGGTTTGTTAATATTGTACCAGCCTTGCATCCCCCAGATAAATCCCACTTAGTCATGGTATATGAGCTTTTTAATATATTGCTGGATCCGATTTGCTAACGTTTTGTTAAGGATTTTAGCATCTGTGTTTATCAGGGATATTGGCCTATAATTCTCTTTCTTTGTAGTATCTTTATCAGGTTTTGGAATTAAGATAATGCTGGTCTCATAAGAAGAGCTCAGAAGTGTTCCTTCCTCTTGGATATTTTGGAATAGTTTGAGGAGGATAGGTGTTAGTTGTTCCTGAAGTTTTGGTAGAACTCCCCTGTGAAGCCGTCTAGATGAGGGCTTTTGTTTGCTGGAAGTTTTTTTTTTTTTTTCTCATTACTGCTTCTATTTCATCAGTTGTTATTCGACTATTCAGGTTTTCTGATTCTTCCTTATTCAGTTTTGGAATTCTGTTTTTCTGGAGTTCTCAGTGGGAACCCCCTGCAGCTGAGATATCCCTCTGGACCTTCAGGTACTGTCTGTGGGAGCCCAGCCAGCCTTTCCATGCCTCTGCCCTTCCTGCCAGTCTCTATGTGGTCTCTGCTTTCCATCCTTGTTCATCATGGCTCTCTCCAACTAGTCTTCAGTTGATTTTTCATGGTGGTTTTCTGTATTTGACTTATATTTTCTGTTTGGTCCTGGGAGAGTGTCCGTGAAGCTTTCACTTACTACACTGCCATTTTTAATACCCGCCCCCCCCCCCCCCCCCCGAACGCTTTTTAATTCAAAAATTTTAATTTCAGAGCATCATATGTGGTTACTTTAGGTCTCTGAGTTTGTAAGGCCACCATGCAGGCCTCCTCTGAGCTTGTCAGGTTTAGTATGTGGCCCCTTTTAGTACACATGTCCCTCTTTTGATCATAAACCCAACCTGTTGGTTGAATAAGAAGTTTCCCATGTTTCTAGAAGGCTTGTTCCTAGGAAGTCTCAGTGTTAGCATTTGTCTTGCAGAACAGGATGTGCTGCTGGGATAGGACAAGACCATAACCTTGGATTGAGGTCAAGGCCAAATTTTTATCAAAAATGAAAAGTAGGTAAATGGGAGGCAGTCAAGTCTTATGGGCCTTTATTAAGAAAAACACTCTGGATCATTTCTAACCTATTAAGTACCACGATCCAATGAAGAGTTAGGAGTGGCTGGGCCATTAGGGAGAGGACTATGGGAGGGGAATGTAAAGGAGAGGTGCAGCTGAACCTCATGAGCAGAAACCAGTTCATCAGCCACACCCTGACCCATGTAAAGTCACAAGTACAAAAGGCCCCGATCCCAGGCTCAACACACAGGGTGGGGGAAATGAGCAGGAATCCTGAAGTTTGAAATGTATGGATATTGCTAAGGCAGAATCCTTTGAAAGGACTAATAAAGAGCTAGCAAAGCATTTATCTACCCCTAGACAAAGAAGCTTCCATATCAACCTGCTTGGGTCCCCTTTCTGCAGCTGGGATATTTTCTGTAATAAACCTTTGCATTCACTCATCTCTTTTTCCATGAACTTATCCTTCAATATTGTGAGACAATGAACTTGGACCCAAACAGAAATTTTAGGCATCACCCAGTTTTGTTACCTGTCTCACTTTTCTATATTTTGCATCTAGTATAACTATTAATTATAGTTCAAGGACTCATCATACACCTTTTCAGTTTTTATAATCTGACCACATGATGGATTACTATTTACTATGGTCCATCTACTTCTCATTGGAAACACTAAGCTACTATTATTTATCTGATTCTCACTACTTGTATATTTAAAGCTGTAACCATAAGTTTTAATCAGGGCCAAAGCTGTAAGAACATAGTAATACTATAAATTACAATTACTATTTAAATTTCCAGAGACCAGGAACACAATAAGAGTTTCAAAAGTAAAATTTCCTGTGTCTCAGCAGTAGTTATAGAGGGCAATTTTTATCTTTTTGTTTTCCATTTTATAATCATTTCAGCTTCTATCTGAATTAATATAGTTAGTAGTCTTTGTTGGGTTAGGGGGTAAGCACATTCCCATAATTAGGTTCTGGCATTTATATATACAATTCCTTTCTTAATATATATATATATATATATATATATATATATATATATATATATATATATATTACTATCTTTCTCCAACTTTCCTTTTTCTTAGTTTGTCTTTTTGTTGTTGTTGTTGTTCAGAAATAACCAACTTATTAAGACAAACTACTTTCTTTTAACTTCTTTTAAATATACTAGAGGCCTAGTGCATGAAAATTAATGCACTGGAGGGGGGCGTCCCTCAGCCTGACCTGCCCCCTCTTATAGTCTGGGAGCCCTCAGGGGCAGGAGGCAACTCAGTGATCAGGGGAAGGCGACACCTCCATCACACCTCTGCTGCTGCCACTGCTGCCAGAGCAAGGCTCGGCCAGCCCTAGTTACCTTAGCCTTGGGCCAGCCCTGGGAGGCTGGGCAGCCGCCATCTGAGGCTTGCCGGCACCTCTGCTGGACCTGGGTGGCTGGGAAGCTACCATCTGAGGCTTGCCTGTGCCTTGGGCCAGCCCTGGGCAGTGGCCCCCACCATCTGTGGCTTGCCTGAACCTCAGTGAGTGGGGGGTGCAGGAGAACCCAAGGCCCCACTAGGGCTGAAGGGACTGCGGTGGCAGATGCCCCCTGGTGGCTCTGAGGGGACTCTAGTGGCTGGCACCTCCTGACGGGGCTAAGGGGACTCCAACGGCAGGTGTGAACAGCTGTCAGCCCTGCCCCGCTATGGGCACCGCCATCTTTGTGAGGTCATGATAGTCAATTTGCATATTACCTCTTTATTATATAGAATATACATTCCTTTCTTTCCTTTTACAATTGCACTTCTAGTAAATTTCAAAAGAGAAAACATAAAAAGAGATACAAATTTATTCTATACCAATGATTAATAGTTGGGCTGGATACACAAGTTTGAGAGAAACAAAAACAAAATACCCAAGCATAATTATTATAATACTAGAGGCCGGGTGCACAAAAATTTGTGCACTTGGGGGGCATTCCTCAGCCCAGCCTGCCCCCTCTAACAGTCTGGGAGCCCTCACAGGATGTCTTACTGATGTCCCTGTGTGGAGCAGGCCTAAGCCACAGTCTGGCCTCCCTCTGTGGAAGGCAACTGGCCGATCAGGTATATAGATACTTTCTGAAGGCAGCACAGACTCCTTCCTTATTTCTTTCCTCTGTGTTTGGAGAATAGGGGACTAAAAGGTGGAGACAGAACTGTGGCCGGGCCTGGGGCTCTTGTAGGCACCAGAAAGAAGGAGAGGGCTGGGGAAAGTCTAGACACGGTTTTCTTCAATTGTCCTCCCTTCCTCCGGGCCCCTCGCTCTGTTCTTTCCTTGTCGTGGTGGATGCTTGGGCCTCGGACTGACAGGAGCCCAGCAACGGTGGAGTTCAGCCCCCTCACTTCTCAGCTGAACATACAACCGCCTCACATTCCAAGTGGAGCTGTTTTCAAGTGGGTAAAGTGCTGGCAATTCGTGCCTCCCGGCCTTTCCCTTCTCGGGTTTCCTCCTTGGGTCAGTTGCAAACTTCACTGAGACACTGAAGCAACTGTGCCCTGGTAGTTCTGCATGTGCCCCTGCTCGGGTCGGGCCGGGCAGTCTTCCTTGAGGTCTCTGAGTCCACAGTCTGAGCTCAGGGAGGTCACCCAGAGCCCGTCCCCCCGGACAGGTGGGGCAGGGGGGCTAGCTTGAAGAGCTGGAGGAAGATGGCAGAGTAAGAGTTGGTATGAACCAGCGCCTGCTTAGCCAGACTTCCTAAGCTCCCCACCAGGCCCAGGCTGAGTCCCTTCTCCACACCAGGAGGATCCCAGCTGAGGTCCCCTGCCTGCACCCAGTGCTCTCCTTCCTCTTCTACCACTGGGGGAAGGGAACAGCTCACCTGCTCTGGACCCTGCCAACATGGCAGGCTGAGGCACAGGCAGTGCAGCCTCGGGTGCTGGTACCAGAGAACCTTCTGCCCCTCTCTGAAGTGTGGGGCAGGGTTGAATCAGCTCACAGCAGCCCCTGGGAACCATGCATGGAGACACCGCTCTCAACTGAGCCACCGTCCGCCCATGATCTGTGGGGGTTGGGGTGGCCTCAGGCTCCCATTGGCCCCACTGAAGCCAGACTCGTCTTGGCCAGACACCTCCGCCACCCGAGAGCTGCACATGCCCCATGGGCCTCATCGCCCTCATGAATTGCTGTGGTCCAGCCATCCCATCCCAGGAAGTGGCCATCCCGATCACCATTGCTCACTCTCCAGTGCAGTTGGGCCTGCCCAGCAAGCATGTAGGCAGGAGCTGGGCCTCTGAGAGGAATGAGGAGGGATGCACGGGCCAGGGCAGATGTGGGGAACTTGGCGGTATAAACACAACCCCCCCAGGATGTGCTGGCCCCTCACGCTGCATTCCCAAACCCCTGAGTGCCCCTGCCCAGCACTGTGCTCTCAGGGCTGGGGTGGGGTTGAGGGACCTGGAGTTGTGGCCTGAAGGCAGCCCTCACTGGCTTGGAATCGCAGTGGTCTATCAGGGAGGGGTGTGGTGTGCCAAATTCCCTCTCTCTCTCTCTCTTCCAGAGAGGGCCCGTGTCTCCAGCGGGCAGGCAGGGGTTCTGGGAGTGGGCCCCGTGTCCAGCAGGTGGGCAGGGCTCAGGCGAAGGCAAGTGATGTCGATCGCCTCGCCTGAGCCACCACCCCCAGGTTGCACACTGGGGCTTGGATGGAGGCTCGTGTTGTCCTGCCCTGCCTGCAGTATGCAATTAGCCGCCATCTTTGTTGGCGGCTAATTTGCATATCGTTCTGATCAGCCAATGGGAGGCATAGCGAAGGTACAGTCAATTACCATGTTTGTCTATTATTAGATAGGATTAATATTATCAACAAGATAAAGACAATCAAATAAAGTTCAACATCAATTTGTATGTATACAGGCCTTGTAGAAGTCTTGGGATAGCTGTCTGTCTCTAATGTTACCATCTTCTCATCTTCCAGAAGTCTTTGATCTCTGCTATAGGTGGAGGTAAGTGTCAGAGACAGGGGCAGATATCCATTCAAGGTTAAGCCCCTGATAAGGTCCCTCCCAACAACGTTGAAGAAAATCTTTAATGTATTTGCCAATGGACTAAAATCTCCTGGTTGTAAGTTGGTGTCTTTGAAGTCTTTGTCTCCTGAGATGGCATTGTGAAATGAATGTTACTGATTTCTAAGTACCTATAAGCTGGTTAATGAGCCCTTGATAATGCAGAATGTCTCCTTTAAGTTTTGCTTGTATTTGGAAAACAAAAATATAAAAAAATCAGCAATATTTTGAACAAAGTCATAAGATTAATAATTATCCTCAGATCAACCAGTCCCATAACCAATGTTTTTATCTTGATTATTTGCCACTATTTTTATGAATTCAATTATTTCTCAGAGTTTTATAAATCATCTAGTTCAAACATGTGACCTGCTTAGAAACCTATAATTTAGAGGAAGTCAGGGTCCTTGTCATGGATCTTTCTAAAGATTTAACATATTTGCAAATGCATTAGAGCAAGCATGTCAAACTCGCTGCCTGCGGGCCGCATGCAGCCCACAATGAGTATTTTTGTGGCCCAGCCAATATAACAATATGTAAGAAACATGTTAATAAAAATTTTGTAACTTAATTTTTACAGTATCTTGTTATACATAATTATTAATAACGAATTGCAATGTTCACTAATGACTGATTTCTATAATCTTGTTGCATTCATTTTCCTTATGAGTCTTATGCGCAGGCGCACCATTTCTCTCCACTAATACTAGCAGTGAATATTTTAGCAGCCGATTGCCACATCATTACTCTTGAACTGACTTGTTTGATGTGTGCAACAGGAAAGATTTCACTTTTAGAGAATAAGAAAAATAGGTTTATTTGTGTTATGCTTATTAATTTGTGCAGTTATTCAGTGTCTGGTAAGTTAATGTTCAAGAAAAAATATTAATTTTTATTAAAATGTTCTATTATTTTATATTAATGATTACTCATTTATTTTAGCCCTTTGTATTCAGCATGTCTCTATCAAAATAAATGTTTCTATGAAAACTGAAGCTTTTTTTTTTTTTTTTTGCGGCCCACATAAACTTAAACCTTATTTATTTGGCCCGTATTAGCCTTTGAGTTTGACATGCTTGCATTAGAGTAAAACAATGACTGTCTACAAATGACAAAATTTTAAATGCTGTGGATATTGGCCTAATTATAATATAATTGATAAAAACAAAAAATTGCTTTGCTTTTCTGTAAGATATAATATTCCAAGATAACAATTTCTTGGTAAGTAATAATTATTACAAAATGACATAAAATAACTATATAAAGCCCATATGTTTATATTTAATACACAATTCTAATATATAAAAAACAAATAATATGCAAGATTTTAAAACACTGAATGTGGCTTCTTAGAAGTTTTCACTGAGCTTTGGAAACAATTCATAAACTCTAAATGTGTGAACTACAAGCACCCAGAGTGCCACTCTTGGATGCTCCTGAGGGAAACATCATTCTTGGCTTGTCTGGTGACATTGACAGGAAACCTATTACCCCGGAGACCTCCCAGTTTGAACTTGGCTCTGGATCTTTGTAAGTTCCTCCCTTGAGCAGCCTGAAATCTCTAGAACATCAATTTTAATAAAAATATACAAATGGAACATAGTTATTATTTTTTTTAGGCAAAACTTTCTATGAAATTTCAAGCTTGTCAAAATAGGCCTTATTTGTTTTAAAATTTCTCTTTTATAAAGAGAGAACACAAATCCTTGAGATATTCCAGGGGCATATTAGAGTAACTCAAAGCTAATTCTTGGTTTAAAAAGTCTCTCAAAGTTTAAACTTTGGGAAGGTTGTCAAACATATTTAACCACAAGAACATGGCATTAACTTTTTGTATCCCAGGTAAAACAATACACTTTATAGTAATAACTCTGAAAGATGTCAATCAAATTTATAACAGTTTTTATTTTTTTAATTTTATTTAATTGTTTAAAGTATTGCAAATAGTAATACATATGTCTCCTTTTTTCCCCATTGACCTCTCCCTGGCCTCCCCTAACTCCCTCCCCCAACCCCCACCTCCACACACATGCCCTCACCCCCCACCCCCCCACCATCTTGCATCCATTGGTTATGCTTACTGGTATATGCATGCATACAAGTCCTTTGGCTGATTCCTTAACCTCCACTAACCCTCCCCTGCCTTCCCACTGTAGTTTGACAGTCTGATGCTTCTTTGCCTCTGTATCTATTTTTGTTCATCAGTTTATAATGTTCTTTATATTCCACAAATGAGTGAGATCATGTGCTATTAGTTTTTAATACCAAATATTCTGTTCAGACTACAGGATTCTGCTTAATTTATATAAACATTTAACCTCTCTAGGCCAATAAAATATTACACCCTAGTAATGCTACCCAGAGGCAAAAAATACCAAACATACTATACAGGTGAACACATGTTACATAAAGACCACACACATAAATACAATACACATAATCTGAATTACTAATTTTTGTAGAGAAGGGATCCAGTTTGCAGATATTTTCTTGAGGATTTTAGCATCTATGTTCATCAGGAATATTGGCCTATAATTTTCATTCTTTGTAGTGTCTTTATCTTGTTTTGGAATTAGGATAATTCTGGCCTCATAAAATAATCTTAGGAGTCGTACTACCTCATGAGTTTTTTGGAATAGTTTGAGAAGAATAGATGTTAGTTCTTCTTTGAATGTTTGGTAAAATACACCTGTGAAGCCATAAGGTCTGGGATTTTGGTTTTTGGGAGTTTTTAGATTACTGCTTCAATTTCATTAGTTGTAATCTGTCTACTCAGATTTTCTGATTCTTCCTGATATAGTCTTGGAAGATTATATGTTTCAAGGAATTTATCTATTTTGTCCAGATAGTCCTATTAGTTGGCATATAGTTGTTTGTAAATCTTCCTTTAATCCTTTGTATTTCTTTTTTTTTTCTTGATAGATCAGGTAAAGAATTGTCAATCTTGTTTATCTTTTCAGAGAACCAGCTTTTGGTTAAATTGATCTTTTGTATTATTTTAGACTCTATTTCATTTATTTATGCTTTAATCTTTGTTATTTCTTTATTTTCATCACTTTGTGCATTGTTTGTTATTCTTTTTCATGGTTTAAAGTATAAAGTTAGATTGTGTATTTGACATTATTCTTGTTTATTGAGGTAGGTCTACCAGGTATATCGGTTAATGTGGATTTTGTAATCAAAGAACACACAATAATTTCAAAAGAAACATCAAAAGTGCTTTATTCAAAGTAATGTCCATCGCTAGCTACACATTTCCCCCATCTTTCAGGTAATTTGTGGATACCATCCCAATAGAACTTTTCTTGTTTTGAGGCAAACCATTCAGAGACCCAATTTTCCACTTCTCCATACATTTTAAAGTGCTGCTCAGAAAGTACGTGTGCCATTGATCAGAACAAGTGGTAATCTGAAGGAGCAAGTTCTGGTGAATACAGCAGGTGGGTTAATACTTCCCAGGCAAAATATTTTAATGTGTCTTTTACTGGTTTTGAAGTGTGTGATGGTGCATTATCATGAAGCAAAATTACTTTGCCGTGTCTTCTGGCACATTCTGGTTGTTTTACAATGAAAGAATGGTTCAAATTGATTATTTGTTGTCGGTAGTGATCAGTATTAAGGCTTTCACCTGGTTTTTGAAGCTCATAATACACTACACCTTCCTGATCCCACCAAACACAGAGCATTATCTTGTTTCCGAAGCGATTTGGCCTTGCAGTGGATGTTGATGGTTGACCTGGATCAGCCCATGATTTTGTGCATTTGGGATCCTCAAAATAAATCCACTTTTCATCGCCAGTCACAATTTGATGCAAAAAAGGCTTTCTTTGATGCCGTTGAAGCAACATTTTACTGATGACTTTTTGGTTTTCTATTTGTCTTTAGTTCAGTTGATGTGGCACCCATTTTCCTTCCTTTAAAATATTTCCCATTGCTTGTAAATGATTGGAAATTGTTTGCTGAGCAACGTTTAATCTTTCTGCAAGTTGTTTTTGAGTTTGACACGCATCTTCATCCAATAATGCTTGTAATTGTTGGTCTTCAAACTTTTTTGGTTGACCTGGTTCTTTGTCTTTCACATAGAAACCATCACTTTTAAAGCGTTTAAACCAGCGTTCACAAGTATCTTGAGATGTAGCATGTTCACCATAAGCTTCCCAAAGTATACGATAACTTTCAGCAGCACTTTTCTTCAAAATAAAGTAATGAATTAAAACTTCCCGCAAATGCTTCTTTTTTTTTTTGGCACAAAATTTGACATTTTTAAGTGTAAAAATATCTATGATGTTAACACCTTCAGCAAATTTGACATATGAAGTTTTGAAGCTTGTTGTCATACAATAAAATAGCATACATATCAAATCACATATATATCAACATATGTGTAACTACATCTATTGAAAAAAATCTGCATTATTAACTGGTACACTTGGTATAATGCTATGAATTTCCCTCTAAGAACTGCTTTTGCTGTGTCCCATAGATTTTGGGTTGTTGTGTTCTCATTTTTATTTGTTTCAAGGTATCTTTTGGTGTCTTCATTGATCTCTTTGTTAAACCGTTCATTGTTTAATAGCATTATTTAGCCTCCATGTCATTGTGTCTTTTTCAGTTTTTTTCTTGTGATTGATTTTTAGTTTCATATTATTATGGTCAGAGAGGAGTCTGGATCTGCTTTCAATTTTCTTAAATTCATTGAGACTTGTTTTGTGTTCTAACATGTGGTCTATCTTAGAAAAAATGTTCCAAGTGCACTTGATGAGAATTTATATTCTGCTCCTTTGGAGTGAAATGCTTTCTAAGATAGCAATTAAATCCATCTGATCTTGTATGTCATTTTAGGCTGCTGTTTCCTTGCTGATTTTCTGTCTAGAAGATCTATTTATTGATGTCAATGGGGTTCTATAATTTCTTGTTAATCATCTATTAGTTTCAGTGCTATAGAAATCAGATTTATTTCCCAGTTGGTGTGGCTCAGCGGTTAAGCATCAACCCAGGAACCAAGAGGTCACAGCTTCATTCTCTAACAGAGCACATGCCCAGGTTGTGGGACCAATACCTAGTAGGGGGTGTGCAGGAGGCAGCCAATCATGATGTTCCTCTCTCATCAATGATTCTCTGTACCTTTCTCCCTTCCTTTCTAAAAGATAAATAAAAAACATTAAATAAAGAAAATCATAATTATTTGATCCAATAAATATGTATTATGTCATTTCCTATCTGAATGGGAAAGATTAAAACTAATATTTTTGATGTGCCAAGAATTTGATAAGGCCAACTCATTTAATCTTTAGAACAACTCTATGAGGTAACAATAATAACACACACCATTTTGTGTGCATATGCCATGTCCTGACATTGTGCTAAGTACCTAATGCTCTGCAATTAATTTTCATAACAATGCTCTGAAGGACATCCTGCTTTCATTTCCACTTTATAGAGAAGGAGCTAAGACTCTGAGAAGTTGCATAATCAGTCCATGGTCTTATAAAAGGCAAGAGGGTAGGAGGGAGTGGATGCTGAAGCAGCAGAACTTGAATTTAAATTCAAGTTTGTCTGAGGGCAAATGACATACTTTTTTGCATACATCCTGCCTCCTTAGCTCCTAGCACCTGCACAAAGCCTGATTCGCACTAGCCAAACATAAATATTAGTGTAATAAGTAATTGCAAGAACCAGTATGGTGTAAAAAGAACATGAGGTTTAATGTCAGAGAGCATTGGGTAGAAACCTTGTGTCACTGCTTTTTAAGTAACTGACAATTTTGTTTCATCATTTCTGCAACTTGGTTTCCATTTCCCTAAATGAACTTAACCATAGATATGTTATATTATGAGCATTGAGGTCCATTGACAATGCTTAACCTAGTGCCTCTATATTCTGTAGTATATACTCAATTGTAGTTTTCATTATCTATGTGTCTGAAGTATCAAATGCATTAAATATATTTTATATATTACCATAATTGATAAGTACTTCCTATAGTTTATATTTTATTATTAGGGGCCCAGGGCACAAATTCGTGCACCTTGAAAGGAACTGTGGGCTGCGGTGGGCACAGAGGTGGGTCTCGGCCCATTCTCTATGCCCGCACCTGGCCCCTTCTGCCACAGCCCCTGGTTCCCTGTCTGCCAGCAGCCCCAGTCCCACTGACACCACTTCCATTGCTGACAGCACTGGCCCCGCTCACACCTGCTGATGGTGTGGAGTGATTGGGGTTGTTGCCAGTAGTGGGTGCGAGCTGGGCCAGTGCCCTCAGTGGGTGTGAGCAGCAGCTGCTGCCCCAATCGCCCCTCAGGATCAGGGGGAGGTGGAGAAACCCTCAGGGGGGATTGGGGCCAGCAGCTGCCACTTGCACCTGCTGATGGCACTGAGCAATCAGGACCTGCGCAGGGCACCTGCAGTGGGTGTGAGTGGGGCCAGCACTGGCAGTGGTTGCGAGTGCCAGGCGGGGCCATGGTGTGTGAGAGCAAAGAATTTTCAGTAACCACCAGAGGCTTGCCCCGATGACAGCGACCGACACCCTGACTTGGTCTGGCGCCCCCACTCACCTGCTCCACCATCTGCCATGGCTGATACCCGCCATGTTCTGTGCACCCCCTGGTGGTCAGCACATGTCATAGTGACCGGTTGTTCAGTTGTTCTGCTGTTCAGTCTATTTGAATATTAAGGTTTTATATATATAAATACCTTAATCACTGAATTTTTGTTCTAAAGTCTTATTATTCCATCCATTAAGTTCTTTAATTTCATTCAATCAAAGGAATTCTCCTTTGATTTTTTTTCTCTAAATTAGAAGAGTCACAATTACTTGTACATAAAACATTACCAAATATGTCAAGTATACAAAATGTGCTTCAATGAATTATTTTATGAGTAGGGGATGTGAGGTTTCATGAAAATGTTTTAAGAAAAAAAATGTATTTATATTATAAATATATATGTGTCTATTTAAATATATTTATAAATTAGAAGTTTTACAGATGCAGAGTATTTATGAAAGTATTTTCTAGGATTAATTATTCTGCCTAATTTGTAATAAATTTATTCAATAATCACTTAATTCATTCTTATTTATAATATTTAGATTACAAATAGCTTGTAAATTCATACAGTATATCATATAATCGTATATTTTCTTCCCTCATTTGAACTACTAATGCTATTTATTGATTTAGCCAGCTAAAAATAAGTATTTCAGACCTCCATTATTTATTGGCATAGATCTTGATCTCATGTTGAAGTTGTGTAAGAGTGAAACATTCTGTTGAAACACCTAGATGTGAGATAGCAATTCCGGAATAATGGGTATTTAAGTTAATTCTGATAGAAATATTTTTTTAGATAAGCACCTCATTCTTTTCCATAACATATGGATCAAAGTTTCCCTTTATAGCTCTGGCAATTCCAGCAAATGTTCTAAGCACCTACATTCATTTCTTACTCTTTTCTGCTTCTCATTAGTGAATAGTTCTCAGTATGTTTAGTACTAGAAGATTTAGTACTGAGTAGCTCTTGTTACCATATCCTCTGAGGATTTTTTGACATTCAAAATGATGTTCAACTACAACACTGAAATCTTTTTTTTTTTATGCCAAATTCCCAGTGTATAAGTTATACATCTAAAAATGAGTTATCCAACATGTTAGGGCACCATGCTTTATAGACATTTTGTAATGACAAAAAGGCTTTCAAGATACAATGTACAATGTCTGATAGGTATTGTCTTTCAGAAAATAAATGTCGGAGAAAATAATCTCATTCAGATCTGCTATGATATCTGATATTTTAAAAACCCTTTACTATAATTAAATGTTTTTTTTTTCATGCTAAGTGTAATCTTCATTCACTTATTTGTACATTTATTTTCTTACTTAATTTATTTGTCCAAGGTTATTGATGGCATTAAATAACAACAACAGAATTCCCTCCTCTATATCATAACATTATTTTCTATACCTGTGGAGACATCAAACATTTTTCATGGCTTCCATTATATAGCTGTTGAAATTTCTTTGTAAATGCTTCCATATATGATCTTAATTAATAAAATGTTATTCTGAAATTCTTTAAAAAGTTTATCAGATTTCATTAGACCCTTGTTAAATAAATCTTGTATTTTTTGCATACTTGTCATTTAGTGCACTTATTTCAGGGTTCTCAGATCCAAGGACTTTCTTCCAGTGAAGCTGGAGATTAATAGAAGGATGGTCACAGGAAACCACAACCTGTAACTAGCAAGTAAAAGAGGAGGGCAGGGTGGATGGGAGACATCTGTAATATTATCAACAATAATATATATATTTTAAAAAAGAACAGAGAAGATGAAATATTTCTATGAATAGAGTTAAAATAATTAGAATTAAAGTCAAAGACATACTTTTGAATGTATATATATAAAATTTATATATATATATATACATATATATATATAATTTTAAAACTGTTGTGACAAATTTCAATTTATAAAACTGATGCAGCAGATGAATTCCCAAGTAACAATGGTTGCATTAAGTTTTTAAAAGTAGAGTTTATCTATTAGAAAAGAATCAGTTTGATTTTGTAGTGTTTTGGCACTAGATTATTTTTCTTATGTACCTTTGCTATCTTTTCTCATTTTGCTTATCCACTAGTTTTCTTTTAGAAAACAGATGGATGCTATTGACATACCTGTTTTATTAAGATATTTTTATATACTTTAAAAGTTGAAGCATGTAGAAAAATATAAACTGACATTTACCTAAATTCCCTACAAATAAGACCATAGAATTCTGCAAGGATATTCTCAACACTCTCAATATAAATTATTATAAAATTATTTTACAGACATATAAAAAGGCCTTATCTATTATGGTATTTATTAATATGCAATGATAATTTTAAGTAAATTTAAAAACATAAATGCTATTAATCCTTTAATGCTTAAATTTTACTAATACAGAAGTTTGAGGTTCTGTGATGCTTTATGTCAAAAGAGTTCATACAATGTTATTATCAGAAAAAGTTTATTATGTAGAATTAAGTATAATGTTAGTCCAGAATGAGACAAGACATGCTCTCTTCTAAATGTTTTAAATTAAACTCTAGCTTCCTTTTCACCAAACTTTGGTTGTGCATATTGTGTTCTCAAAGAGTCATTTGGGTGATGATGAAATAATGGATTAAAAATATGTAATATTTTATAAAAGAGAAATTCCACCAATCCCTTGTATCAAAATTATACACTGTTTGTAGAAACAAAATAAATATATTTTTCTTTAAGCATGCTTAGTAAAAACCATGAAGCTCAATTATTAAATTTTCTTGAGCATGTGTACAATTACTTGAACTCATATAAAAACTGTTACAGTCCAAGAAGTGGTTAGCCACCATTTAAACTGTGTAACTGCTACACGCTGTCCCTTCTAGGCCTGCTTCCATTTTTATATTCTCACTTGCGTAATGGTGTCACCAGAAAAATTAATTTCTATTTCCTCATTCTTGAAAATGGATCCTCATATCTACAACATAAAATCGTTCTGAGGATTAAATTGAACACTGCGAACAACATATTCAGGGCAATGCCTGTTACATAATAGGATAGAATGAATAGTAGATTTTATCCTCTGTCCACCTACTACATTTCAATACATAATGCTATCATATTTTTTATTAAGAATATGTGAGAGTCATTCTTTTTGCAATCTAAAAATTTCCTTCTTTATAAAGATAAAACCATTGTGATTCTGTACAGATGTATAGTAGCTTTTAAATAAGAGTGAATATTTTGATAGGGTTTGGGAAGCAGGACATTAACTTCTGGGGATCTGATCAGTTCTTTACATTAAAATAGCAGCATCATAAATAGCAACTGCTTTTCAGAATTGGACTAGGATGTGCTTCTTGCATTGTCAATTAAGACATATATGCTATAGTAGCACAGCTTGTGTTATTTTTGCATTTTCTAAAAAAGTATTTTTTCAAAAGTAGCATTTCAATAATATTTTAAAACTAGATTCTTGTTTCTTATGAAATTTAATTTTTCATTGCCACAAAGTTGTAATATTAGGAACATTGAAAATTAAATCCAGATTCTGGGAAATCAGTTATATCAGTACCAGTACTAGTAATGATATCTTGATTTAACTTCAGATCAGATATCATATAAGACAAATCAGAGATTGTATAATGGTATCAAGGTGACTAATCATCATTATTAAATTGAGGGCAGATGAGTCAAGTGTGTGAAATGAATGTGTGGACTCATTCCAATTCTTTTGCGAAAGACCCTATAATTGGCATAAATTAGTCCTCTTCTTGGCAGTTTTAGTAAACCATCTGAAATTTAATAAACAGAAACTAAAATGCATTTGCAATGAAAGACAGTCATCTTGGGCATTGATGAGAGTTGATTAGCAAATTGGCAGCTGGTATTCACTCTCCCTTGGCAAATATTGACTTTGTTGACTTAATGCTTTCCCCTCCTTTATCAGCATAAGACTTCATTTTTAGCTTTTTCAAAAATAAATTGTCCTAAATAAATATTCATGTGACAGTTTTACTTTGACTCCCTTGAATATACACTGATATTAATGCATGTGCTACAGAGAAGTTAAGAAACCCCAGGGTACCACTTGCTGCATTGATGTCATACACATTAAACAAAACTATGACCTTAAACAGTTGATGCATTATCTCAAATGCTTAATTTAGTTATGGGGAGTTGGGTTACTCACAGAGATTCTGAAGAGCATTTTCATTTTAAACGCACAACATTGTAAAATAGGAGATGGCATTTTTTCCCTAATTTATCTGTGAGGTAATATGAGGCACCAACCCCAAGAGAACTTAGTTCTAGAAAACACAGAAAATTATTTTGTTTTTAAATGTTCTTTTCTTTTCATTTTTATTTTTTATTTATTTTTTTAAAATATATTTTATTGATTTTTCACAGAGAGGAAGGGAGAGAGATAGAAATTTAAAAACATCAATCAGCTGCCTCCTGCACATCTCCCACTGGGGATGTGCCCTCAACCCAGGTACATGCCCTTGACCAGAATCAAACCCGGGACCCTTGAGTTCACAGGCCGACGCTCTATCCACTGAGCAAAACTGGTTTCAGCTCTTTTCATTTTTAACTTCACAATCACCCCGTCGATGTTTTCAAACTTGACTAAGGTCCTTAAATTTAGCATTAAGGATATATACCTATGCATGTTATCAGTTATAGAAGAATCATAATATGGGGGTATGTAGAAAAATATTAAGGAAAATAGTAAGACAGCTCACCTGTCATGTTTTGTCATTTCATAATGTTAAGATAATTTGAAAATTTTTCTCTTTTGACCATTAAACAAATTTCTTTTAGTAAATGTATTTGTTTATGATTTTGTACATGCTTTGTTTTAGATACCTAAAACATCTATTCTCTTTTTCTCTCTAGCAAGTACAAATGCCACTTCCACATCTATAGAAATTCATATTTAATATTCACTTTTAAAATATCTACTAAACAATGTAATGAATACTGAAAAAAAATATGGCACAATGTGAACTATTTTAGGATTCATCTAATTCATATTCTTCTAATAAGACATAATGCTGTCCATCAGTGGATAACATTTATCTAAGTCTATTTTACACATAGCATTTAGAGATTTGTATTTATACAAACCATATTCTGGAAAATTCTTCAGTTTACTGACTTGCCATTGCAATGAGACCCAGGATTCAGAACATGGGAGTTGAAGTTGAGTTTAGAAGCTGCCTTTTTTTCATTGGCGATGAGCCACTGCTCACTTACACTTTGGCATGTAGTATAGTGACTCTAAACAAAATGGGGTTCATGTAAACCAGAAAGTAGGATAAAATGTGTTAAAACTTTATAGAGTGATGTAAATCTTCATGAAGCTTTTAGAGTGAAACCTTACATATTACGTGAAGTCATCTTATGACACTTGAATAAAATGGGCTGGGCCCACTTTCCTACTACTGTGAGAAGGGCCTCCCAAAATATATGTGATTTCTAGTGGTGTGCAACCACAAACCCCCTCTGACTCTTTTACTTCCATCTCATACTTCAGGCTGTTCTCACTGCTTTGCTCCGAAAGAATGCAGATGTGGTAGGTCAACTTTGCTTTGATTCATCCCAAATACTTGGCCACATCTTTAAATCTCCCAAACCTTTTTTTCTGGCATCTTATCCATTTTATTTATTTACTATAGGCCCGGTGCATGAATTTGTGCACACTGAAGGGAAATTAATTAGAAGAAACATTTTAATATTGCTATTTGCCCTTTCTCTATAATAGAAGTGTCAACCAAATTCATGATCACCAATGACAGATGGAAACACATGTGTGTGATTGGTGCCAGTGAGAGCTTTATATGTATCACACATGTGCGAGCCAACTTAGCCTTTTATAGATATAGAATAAACTTGTTTAGTTAGACCTGCTTTCTGATTTAGCTAACCTTTTTCCAGCCCAGTGAAGCACCCCAACTTCTCTTTCAAGTAATTGTCAGCAATACAGCAATAAATATCAACACAAAGCAGATTATTATTGTAGATCACACAGGGAGAACACAGGGTAAAATATTTAACTGCAGCAGTGTTTGACTATATTCTGTGGAATGAAAAAACCTGAAGTCATTTTCAAGGTCCACCATTTCTTACCTCTTTTCAGTCAGGTCAAGTTTCTAAGCTTTCTAAATCTCCATTTTCCAGCTAATAAAAAGAAAATAGTAGTGCACCAAGTCACTTATCTACCTACTCCAGGACTTCTGTGAGGATCAAATGAGATAAGGCACAGGAAAATGGTTCACAGACATTTGGTTAAAGTGTAAAATGTTTCCACCTGGCTATAAAGCAAGTCATATTTCTGGGCTGAAGAAACTACAAGGAGACTAGTGATTGCTAGGGAGAGGAAGCTGGGCATTGCTACGTGATGTCATTACCCAGTACCCACAGTCACCGTTTCCAGGCTAGACTGGGTTGTGGGTGCATTTTGCACATGGGGTCTTGGCAGTGTTGGCTGCAATTTGGTGAGCTGTTGCTCCTGGGTGATGGTGGGTACTGTGTCCCACATGGGGGAAGCCTAGTGTTGCTTTGTTGGTGCCAGGTCCATGGTGCCATTTCTCTGTAAATGTGCACATCACGGTAGCTCCTGCATTGAGCGTCTTCCCCTTGGTGGTCAGTGCGCATCATAGTGACCAGTCGGACCGCTGGACACTTAGCATATTATTAGCCATATATATATATATATATATATATATATATATATATATATATATATAGAGAGAGAGAGAGAGAGAGAGAGAGAGAGAGAGAGAGACTAGAGGTAGAGGCCCGGTGTACAAAAATTTGTGCACTCGGGGAGGAGAGGGGGGCCCTCAGCACAGCCTGTGCCCTCTCGCAGTCTGGGACCCCTCGGGAGATAACGACCTGCTGGCTTAGGCCTGCTCCCGGGTGGCAGAGGGCAGGCCCAATCCCTAGGTGCAGCCCCTGGTCGGGCTCAGAGCAGGTCCAATTGGGGAGTTGGGGCGCCTTCCCCTGTCATGCACAGAGCAGGGAGATTGGGAGGTTGTGATGCCACCCTAAGTCACGCTCAGGGTAGGGGCGATTGGGGGGTTGGGGCACCGTCCCCTGTCACAATCAAGGCAGGGTCGATGGGGAGGTTGCGGCGCCACCCCCTGACACGCACAGAGCAGGGCCAATCAGGGGGTTGGGGTGCTGCCCCCTGTCACTCACAGAGCAGGGCCCATCAAGGGGTTGGGGCGCTGCCACTCTCACACTCAGGGCAGGGCCAATGGGGAAGTTATGGCTCTACCCGTCACACACAGAGCAGGTCCTGTGGGGGGGTGGGGGGTGGGGAGCTCCCCCCTATCAGGCACAGAGCAGGGCTGATCAGGGGGTTGGGGCGCCTTCCCCTGTCAGGAACAGAGCAGGATGGATAGGGAGGTTGTGGCCCCGCCCCCGTCACACACAGAGCTGCAGGGTGATCAGAGGGTTTGGGCGCTGCCCCCTGTCACGCTGATCCCGGTGCTGGGAGGCATATTACCCTTTTACTATATAGGGTAGAGGCCTGGTGCATGGGTGGGGCTGGCTGGTTTGCCCTGAAGGGTGTCCTGGATCAGGGTGGGGGTCCCCACTGGGGTGCCTAGCCAGCCTGGGTGAGGGGATGATGGCTGTTTGCAGCTGGTCACACACCATTCAGGGTAGGGGTCCCCACTGGGGTGCCTGGCCAGTCTGGGTGAGGGGCTGAGGGCTGTTTTCAGGCTGGGAGTGACTGAAGCTTCCAACCGCTCCTTTTTTTCTTTTTTTTTTCTTTTTTTATTCTGGGCCAGCTTTAGCTTGAGGCTTGGCTCCAGCTCTTAGGCCTAGACTGAAAGTAGGTTTCTGGCCTTTGCATACAATGTTGTGAATCTGCTGGCTGAAGTCCCGCGGTATTTGTTACAGTGTTTGAAACTGCCGGCTCAGAGGCCTGCAGTGGCAGGCGGGGAATGGGGAATGTTGGTTTTCTCCGTCACTGAGGCACGCAAGCCTCATGTTAGTTTCAAGCTGCCTGGCTGCCGGCCGCCATCTTGGCTGACAGTTAATTTGCATATCTCACTGATTAGCCAATGAAAATGGTAGCGGTTGTACGCCAATTACCATGTTTCTCTTTTATTAGTATATATATATAATTTAGTATATATATATATATCTATATATATATGTATACATATATATAATTAGTATATATAGTATATATATATTAGTATATATATAATTAGTATATATATATATAATATATATTTATTTATTTATTATTTTAAAGTATATTTTTTATTGATTTCAGAGAGGAAGGGAGAGAAAGCGGGAGATATAAACATCAATGATGAGAGAGAATCATCAACTGGCTGTCTCCTGCATGCTCCCTACTGGGGATCAAGCCTGCAACCTGGGCATGTGCCCTTGACCAGAATTGAACCTGGGACCCTTCAGTCAGCAGGTCAACACTCTATCCACTAAGCCAAACCAGCTAGGGCATGGCATCTTATCCATTTTAATTTTGCTTGGCTTTCCCAGTGTATAGACATAGGCTCACTGTTTTGCTCTGCTAAACTAAGAGGTCTCCTCCAGGGTCATTGTTTCTCAGAGAAGAAATGAAAATGTTGGTCTTTTCTTTCTTAATTTCTCTACTGGTCACTAAAAAATGGTACAAGAGAGAATTATAAGACAGACTTACCTTCATCAACTTTGGTTATAAATAGTGTTTTTGTCGTTTTGTTTTCAAAGATATCATATTGCTCTTCAGCATTTTTATTGCCATACCACAGAGGTCAGATTTCATTATTATGGTAAGTTATCATCTCTGTTGAGAGCATAGCACCTTTTCAGACAACAAATTCAATGTTTCCCTGAAGCATTGTAGCTTCACTGAAAAGAACACACACATGCACACACACACAAATACACATATATACACACAAACAGATGGCTCTTAGTAGCTTCTATATGAGAGAAGAAATCCAAGGACAACTATGTCTATGACTTCAACCAGAAGTGGGTCATAGAATGAAATCTGGAAAAAATAATTCTGACCTTGCATGGAAAAATAATTCCCAGTGTGTTTACTATTTATCTAGAAGTTCTTAGAATAGTCAGATTTTTACAGAAGTAAAATATTCTAAAACCAAAGTATCCCAAACTAAATACAGTACTATTTGTCTCTTTTCAGGATTTATCTCTGCAAACCCTGTTTAAAAACCCCTCCAGTATCTGTTCTACTGCAGATAATAGTTTCCTATGATGCCAGGACTTTCCTATTATGTCCTCAGCTAATAATGCTCAAGCATTTAGAGGGATTTTAGGAGAAAATTCTTAGAACTGAAAAACTATTCATAATTAAATGAGTGAATTGTGATGGAGGCTATTCAGGAAGTAAGAAAGACATTTTTGGACTAGAGCCCTATAGGCATTCATAGCATGTCTATTTATATAAAATCCAAATCAATGTCTTATGAAATTTATTATTATATTATATTATTTATATTATATTTAAATTTAATAATACAGGTTAATATATACATATAAATTATGAAATTATTTTATCTGATAATATTTATAAAATCTTTAATACTGCTCGTCATTGTTTCTCTTGTCTTTGGCCATCTTCCTCAGCAATTATTCTCAGCATTTCAACCTTTTCCTGAATCCCACCTCAACTGATGATCGTGCCTTCCAGTCCATAGAGAAAACTGAAGACATAGGCATGCCTTCAATTAAATCCGTGCTCACCTCCCACCCAAATTTCCCAACAGCCTTTTTTATCTCCAGAATCATAGAATGATTTAAAGAATCATTCATAGAATGAGTTATTTTTCTTTCCATTCTAAGACAATCTTTCTATCCACTTGCCCTCTTCATTCCATTTTCCCTCACTTTCTCCAGACTCTTTCTTGCTCTATTATCTCTTGCTTTCCTTTTAGCTTCAATCTCTTGCTTTCCTTTTAGCTTCAATCTCTTGCTTTCCTTTTAGCTTCAATCTCTCCTTATCTCCTGTTTTCCTGCTTTAACCTATATAAATCTGATAAACTTCTTCTATTGTAAAAATAAAGACAAAGCAAAACAAAAATATCCCTTGAATTTATATTCTCAGTCTACTATGTACCCCTTCCTCTTCTCATTCAAAATTTTTAATGTAATAATCTTCTATCATAGGTTCCCTTACCATTGGATGAGTGCCCAACCAGGTCCTGTCCTGTTTTTGTCTCTTAATTCTGCTTAATCCTGTTAGTGAGATGACCCGTAGATAGATTTTTGCTGATTTGCCTTTATCTTAAATTAAGCAATGTAAGAAATTGCTAGTCCATCAGGCACATCTCATGAAAAGTTTTGGAAACACTGGATCATGATTGTAGCCTGGGAAGTACTGGGAACAAGATGGCCACTGGTTCTCCATTTCCTACAGTTTGTGTCACATGGAAACAGAGATACTGTTATCCTCCAGGGCTAGTCCCTTGGTTATATAGCCATGTCTTAGGCCCACTGCTTTCTAATCTGTAGTTTTCATTCTCCATTTCCACCCCACCCCTCATAATCTGCTTAAGTCCCTTCTTTTGAAACCAGGCTTCCTGCCACTATTTGAGTCAATTAAGCAGAGACAGAGTTGAATAATATGAGCTTTTTTATTTTCCAACATTGCCGTCAGCAGGTCATCCACAAATATCTGCTCTTCACCACCACCCTCCCCAACCCAAGACAGCTGCTTATATCAGGTAGAAGAACAAAGATAATATGGGGAAATAGGCCAAAGGAATAAGAATGGGTATAATGGTTACAGGTTACAGGCAATGGGGCTTAGAGTTGCACAGGGCAGGTGTCTCTGGGACTCCATTGTTTCTGCAACAAGGCTGTTCATCTTTCCATTATGATAGGCAGTTCTCGGATAAGAAGAATGGACCACATTTCAAGGTTAACTCCTAGGTCCCTGGGTTTATATCTCCTAGCCAGATTAGAATGTGCTCTTTTGCATCAGAAAAAAACAATCACAGAACTTGAGTGATATTCCTTATAACTGTAGCTTATCCCCACGATTCTATTTCTCCCTCTTGCCCTAACACTTTGTCTCCATATCTCTTGCTCTTCTCTCTAGAAATATTTCTCTTGCTCCTGTGGGGTCTTCTTCAGAAACATGAGCTTCTTTTTTCTGTTTCTGAACGCACTCCATTTCCTCCTTCTGCTTCATTCTTTCTCTTCTGCCGGCCTTTGCAGTTGTCATTTATTCTGTCTTACTTAGTATTTAGTCAACAGGATTTTTCCTCCTTGGGAGTCCTCTCTTCAGCAACCTTTGAGCCACTTTCCCTCTCTTTTTTCTTGTGAGTTTTTCCCTCTGCCTTCTTTCTCATTCCTTCTTGGCTGCCCTCCTTTCAGCTAGCAGTCTTGTGTCCCTGCAGAGGGCTTAGTAGAAGTAGGGACAGGAAAATTATATTGTCAGCATAGGTAACTCGTTATTAATATAAAGAAGAAAGCAAAATGGAACTAAATAATAAGCTTAGTAACCTGGGAAGCTGAAACAAGTATCAGTGTGCTGCGAAACCGGATGGGATAGTGTAAACAGACTCATTCACAAACTCCAGGGATTTGCCACAAACGAGACTTAATCCTGCAAACAAGAACAGAAAGGAGCTCTTGCTGGTGTGTTCAGTGGTTAGAGTGTCTGCCCACAGCCTGAAGGGTCACAGGTTCGATTCCTGGTCAAGGGCACCTGGGTTGCAAGTTCGATCCCCAGCCCTGATCAGGGTGTATATGGGAGGCAACCAATAGATGTATCTCTCTCACATAGATTCTCTCTCTCTCTCTCTCTCTCTCTCTCTCTCTCTCTCTCTCTCTCTCTCTCTCCTTCTTTCTATTCCTTCCACTCTCTGGAAAAAATACCATTGGGTGAGGATTAATAACAACAAAAGGGAACAGCAATGTTGCTGGCCCAGTAGCAAATTCCCAGAGGAGGGAGGAAGGGGAATTCCTCTACTGAGCACATGCACAGTAGAAACCAGATGACCATATGGGATTTCCCCCTAGCCTGGGAGAAAACTAGAAAGGTAATTGGGTCGGATAGAGGTCATAGAATCCCAATAGGTCCAAGAAAAGGATTTGCTGACTCAGGCCTGGGAAAATTCAGAAAGTTGGGTTGGATAGTTTCAATGGTAATTTGTTCTTTATATGAAGCCAGAAAATGGAGGATTAATAGGAGGCTTGTAGCATGCTTCTAGAGCAGTGGTTCTCAACCTGTGGGTTGTGACCCCTTTGGGGGTCGAACGACCCTTTCACAGGGGTAGCCTAAGACCATCAGAAAACACGTATACAATTACGTATTGTTTTTGAGATTAATCACTATGCTTTAATTATGTTCAATTTGTAACAATGAAATTGGGGGTCACCACAACATGAGGAACTGTCTTAAAGGGTCGCAGCATTAGGAAGGTTGAGAACCACTGCTCTAGAGCCTACCCATCCTCTATGTCCCTGAGGGTGTATTAATTCCCTTAAGCCAAAATAAAATCTTTCCAACACATTAAACTTCTACACATGTGAGCCTTTGAAATTATTTTCTCATGACCCTGCAAAAGAACTTGTTTTCACTGGTAACAATATGACCAGGCTGTGACCAAGATTGGGGCTGTGGCTGTGGCTAGGATAGCAGGATTATCTTTGGTTGACCACTCTTCACTTTGGGTTTCTTCTGCCTTTACTAAAGCTACTCTGCCCTTTAGAAAGGGCTTACTGGCACCCTGACAGTGTGGTTCAGTGGTTGAGCATTGACCTATGAACCAGGAGGTCATGGTTTGATTCCTGGTCAGGGCACGTGCCAGGATTGTGGGCTTGATCCCCAGTAGGGGCGTGCAGGAGGCAACCGATCAATGATTCTCTCTCATCACTGGTGTTTCTATCTCTATCTCTCCCCCTCTTCCTTCCTCTCTGAAATCAATAAAAACATATTAAAAAAATAAAAAGAAAGGTTCACTGGCAATTTCTTTCAGTTTTCTTTCTCAGACAATGGATCTGACTTCTCTCTTTGCAGGGAAGATACCTGGGGCTGGAGCCAGGCCTAAGGAGCTCAGGGCCAGAAGAAAGACAGGAGGGAGTTTATCTGGGTATGCCAGACATTGAGGAAAAGACTTGGATAGAACCCAGAGATGGGAGGGCCCAGGTGATTTACCTTTGGGATTAGGTGGGATTTAACAGAGTCCATCTGAAGCCAAATGTAAGGCACAATAGAAGGGCACATATATATTCTCTCTCTCTCTCTCTCTCTCTCTCTCTCTCTCTCTCTCTCTCTCTCTCTTTCTCTCTCTCTCTCTCTCTCTCGTTCTCTTGCTCACAGAGTCCTCTGGTGCTATTACAAATAATTTATTCATTTTGTAGGACACAATGTTAATATCACTGTGAAATGCTGCATCTTTGGACAAGGCCAGTGTGCATTTATTTCTGGTTAGGAACCAATATGTGAACATCAGGAATATATTAAACCAAAGAGGGAATGTGTGCGGTCAAGGAGTCAGAGTGATCCTGGGAACAATTGAGCATTGCATAGCAGCTGGTGATTTTTTTCTAATCCCTCCTGTTTGAAAATTAGCCTGTAGTATATTAAATGTTCTTGTAACTTTTTTATGAGAACTGAAGCTCATGTCTTTCTTAGCAAAGTGCCCAGCATATAGTAAAATGTTCAAAATTGTTACCTATTAATACTTTTTAAGGGTGTCCTGCTAATTACTGTGGGAAAACAGAAAATCTCAAATGGCATGAAAAATTACGTAAGTTTAATAATTTCTTATAGAATAGGGTTCAGGGAATATATTTCTTTACTTTTACTAAAACGGTAGTTGGAAGTTTATGGATTTTTTCTCTAGGCTTTTATTACTGAAAATGAGATTTCAGAATCCACATCTATTACCAAATGACATCTTTTACTAGAGTCAGATCAAAAGGACGTGGCTTTGTTTCAAGAAGGTAGTTTGGATTTCTGAAGCCTTCCCCCGAAGAAGTACCTTTTCATTAAACCTGCCATGAGCTCGGGAATGAATTATACAGTTAAAAAAATAACTGAGCTTTACCTGAATGCTGTGTTGACCTTTAAAAAGTAATCCAGAAACAACTTAAATATATTTAAAATATATTTTTTAATTTTCTTTTTTTGTCTTGCATTACTTTTTCCCTTTCCTTTTTTGGGGTGTGTTTACACTACTTCTAATAGATGCTTGCTGTGTAAGTCAAAAGAGGAATGCATTAGAAGTTTGCTCTAGATTGAATGTTCCTTCCTTCAGTGACAAGAAAGAAAAACTATCATTGAAAAAAGTCTTTCTGGATTTTGTTTTCAGCCGATTCAATTCCATTCAACAATGTATGCTTGGGTCCTATGAAATGTCATGCATGGAACCAGATGCTATTTAGCCTTTTATATATATATATATATATATATATATATATATATATATATATATATATAGTGGGGCCTTGATTTACGAGTGTCCCGACTAACGAGTTTTTTGAGATATGAGCCGTCTCTCGGCCGATTTTTTGCTTTGAGTTGTGAGCTAAAATTCGGGTTACCAGCCAGGTTCAGATACCCCACCACTAGCTGGCACAGTGAACGTCACAGTGAACACCACAACATCAGCCCAGCATCACGTGTCTCACTCGTTCACAATTGATTTGACATACGAGTAATTTGAGTTATGAGTTCCATCATGGAACGAATTAAACTCCTAAGTCAAGGCCCCACTGTGTGTGCGTGTGTGTGTGTGTGTGTGTGTGTGTATACATACATATATATATTATTGATTTTTTACAGAGAGGAAGGGAGAAGGATAGAAACATTGATGAGAGAGAAACATTGATTAGGGAGAAACATCGATCAGCTGCCTCCTGCACACCCCCCTACCACACCCCCTACTGGGGATGTGCCCACAACCAAGGTACATGCCCTTGACTGGAATCGAACCTGGGACCTTTCAGTCCCAGTCCGCAGGCCGATGCTCTATCCACCGAGCCAAACCTGTTAGGGCTGCTATTTAGCCTTTTTATTAAGTACTAGTGCCCCAGTGAATGAAATCACACAGCCCCGCCCACCAGTGCGCACCCGGCCCACCCCCAACTGCCCTGCCTTAAAACCTCTCCACCCAGCCCTAACCGGTTTGGCTCAGTAGATAGAGCGTTGGCCTGTGGGCTGAAGGGTCCCAGGTTCGATTCTGGTCAAGGGCACATCCCCAGTAGGGGGTGTGCAGGAGGCAGCTGATTGATGTTTCTAACTCTCTATTCCTCTCCCTTCCTCTCTGTAAAAAATCAATAAAATATATAAAAAATAAACCCCCAAAACAAAAAAATCCCTCTCCACCCAGAGCTCAAGTGTGCCTGGCCCGGCCCTCTGTCCCGCGAGTCTCCTCCAGGTGCCTCCCCGCTTCCGCCATGTCCTCAGAGCAATGCAGCAGCTCTGCCCCGTCATGGCACCAGCTGGAGAGTTTCAGGCGCCGCTTCCCAGCCGTGCAGGCGCTGCACTCCTTCCCCTGGCAGGTGGACTGGGCAAGGTGCTCTGAGAACGAGCGGTGGGAGGTGAAGGACTGGTGATGGTGGTGCTACGGGCTCTCCCCCCTGCCCTCCCTGCCACGGGATGGTCCCGCCTTCTCCGGGTGCCTCCTCGCTTCTGCTCCAGTCTCCGGAGCAACGCAGTGGCTCCACTTCTGCGGTCTCCGGAGCAATGCGGCGGCTCTGCCCCGCGGCGACCGCAGCCTCCTGCTGAACGGTCATTACAGCATGAGGGCATCATGACCATTAGCATATTAGCTCTTTATTATATAGGATTACATTAAAGAACTGGTTTGGATGCAACAAGCATGCTTATAACTTGGCAAATATTTGCTTTTTTGCCTTGTATGTAGCTTAAAACATAGTTACTGTTACTTGTAAAATGGAGTATAAATTGAGTCCATATGATTTTATACTGAAAATAAGCGTATCATTTGCCCTTTATCTCAAGACATGGCAGCGGGCACTTTGTTATAAAATAAATAAATAACCCCATATTAAATATTAAACTATCATTTTTGCTTTTTGACTGCATTAGAGCATTTACAGACTGAATCCTCCCAATAGTAAAACATTAACAGTAGAAACCCTTGTTATTGAGATAATGGATAGATAATGGTGGAAGACACATTTCTATTTTTTTTAATTAAAAATGTATGTTATTTATTATTTGCATCCTTAAGGTCTTCTTTTTGGTGAAAGCTATAAGTAGAGCAAACAAAACTCCAGGTAGCGCTGACTCTCAAAGATTTTACGATTCATTTTTGATCTTCTTCTGGCCTGCAGAGCAGATCCAGGTTGAAGCCTACAAGAGTGCACCACATAGTTTTCATCTTCAGAGGGATCAGGCAGAGCAATAAGAAACATGAGTATGTTTTAAAACTGCATCAGGTTAGAGGAGAAAGCAGTGGTTATCACATCTTTTATAAAGATTTTTAACAATTTTCACCCTGTATACAATTAGCACATACATCATACATCTGCTATGACTAAGCCATGAACACCAGGCAAAGGGAAGAACTCCTCAAGTCTTTGGATGCTGATTGTAGTGCTACTATAAAACTGATCATGTTAACTAACGAAAACCTGCTAACTTAAGGCAAAATCTCAATTTCCATCCAGATTGTAAGTAAAATGCTGAGTGTGACCTAGAAGATAATCTGTCCAGTTTTGAAATGCAAGTGTTTGGACTCCCAACAGGGGAAGTAATAACTCTAAGTAATCAGCAAGGTAGATGTTTTGTTTTCCCAGCAGGGTAAACATGACCTTGTTTAGCAAGTTAGCTAAAAGCAGTTCTTATTTTACAAAAGGTTGAGTAAATTTATAAAGAGAAACACACACACACACACCAATTAAAAAGTTCTTGACCAGGTGGTTTAGGAATTGTCAACTAAAGATATGAATAAACTCCCATCTCTTTTCAGATTCAAATCAATAGGTTCTTTGGCTAAGGCTATGAGTGAAAGTAGTCAGACATGTTTTTCAATAAAGTTCGTTTCATGCTCAACACTTAACCAATAATACACTTTTATTCATTAATTTATTAATTCAAGCATATATCTTAAAGGCCTGCAACATAGGTGTTAAGACACAGATTCTGGGGCCTCATTCTAAGTTCAGATCCCAGCTCTTCCATGTCTAGTTGTATGAACTTAACCAAATTTCTTAACCTCTCTGTGCCCCAGGTTTCTTACATCTAAGAAGTTAGTAATATCTATTTTATACAAAAATTATATAAATGAATGATGCAGTGAGCACTCCTGTTAGTTATTATTAGTAACATGTGCTAGACATTAATTAGATGTAGGGCAAAATGGTTGACTTCATAGAGATAACATTCGAATAAAGACACATTAAACAAATAAACACTAGTAAAATGCAGGTTATAATTGCCCTAAAGAAAAATTAAATGGGGATAAGTATATAATGTTTGTGTTGTTGGGGTGGAGGGAAAGGTATGAGACTAAGTTATTTAGACTAAGGATTGCAGGCCATTCTGGGAAAATAACATTTGCAAGAGACATATTAGGTGTACCAGTTAATAATGCGGATTTTTTTTCAATAGATGGAGTTAGATATATGTTGATATATATGCGATTTGATACGTATGCTATTTTGTTGTATTGACAGCAAGCTTCAAAACTTCAGATGTCAAACTTGCTGAAAGTGTTAACATCATTAATATTTTTACGCTTAAAAATGTCAAATTTCGTGCCCCAAAAAAGAGAATATGTGGAAAGTTTTAATTCATTACTTTATTTTGAAGAAAAAATTATCATATACTTTGGCAAGCTTATGGTGAACATGCTCCATCTCAAGATATGTGTGAATGATGGTTTAAATGCTTTAAAAGTGATGATTTCAATGTGAAAGACAAAGAACCTTCAGGTCAACCGAAAATGTTTGAAGACCAACATTTATAAGCATTAATGGATGAAGATGCATGTCAAACTCAAAAACAACTTGCAGAAAGATTAAATGTTGCTCAGCAAACAATTTCTGATCCTTTTTAAGCAATGGGAAAGTTTTTAAAGGAAGGAAAATGAGTGCCACATCAACTGAACGAAAGACAAATGGAAAACTGAAAAGTCATCAGTAAAATGTTGCTTCAATGTCATGAAAGAAAGTGTTTTTTGCATCGAATTGTGACTGGTGATGGAAAGTGGACTTATTTTGAGAATCCCAAATGCACAAAATCATGGGTTGATCCAGGTCAACCATCAATATCGACTGCAAGGCCAAATCACTTCTGAAAGAAGACAATGCTCTGCGTTTGGTGGAATCAGGAAGGTGTGGTGTATTATGAGCTTCTAAAACGAGGTGAAACCATTAATATTGATCGCTACTGACAACAAATAATCAATTTGAACCATGCTTTGATCATGAAACAACCACCGTGTGCCAGAAGACACGCAAAGTAATTTTGCTTCATGATAACGCACCATCACACACTTCAAAACCAGTTAAAGACACATTAAAAGATCTTGCCCGGGAAGTATTAACCCACCTGCTGTATTCACCAGAACTTGCTCCTTCAGATTACCACTTGTTCTGATCAATGGCACACGCACTTTCTAAGCAGCACTTCAAAACATACGGAGAAGTGGAAAATTGGGTCTCTGAATGGTTTGCCTCAAAACAAGAAAAGTTCTATCAGGATGGTATCCACAAATTACCTGAAAGATGAGGAAATGTATAGCTAGCGATGGACATTACTTTGAATAAAGCATTTTTGATGTTTCTCTTGAAATTATTTCTTTGATTACAAAATCCGCATTATTAACCAGTACACTTAGTAAACAGGGAAAATAAGTTTTATAAATACTCAGGTAAGAATATTCCTTTATTTCCCCTTTGCCTGATTTTTGCCTACTTTATACAATATTTTTTAAAAGATTGATTTATCAGTTGAGTAATATAATAAATTGAGTAATGTTTCATAGGTTTCAATTGAATATGCACAAATTATATTTGAAAACTCAACAGAGGAGAGATGTGAACTTTGTCATGTAATAATAATGGAGAGCCAACACATTCTTGATATCACAGGTATAAAATCATTGAAACATATTGAGTAATATCTGTTTATAGAATTTCACCAAAAGTTTACAGGAATTGTGAAGACATACTGATGGAAGGAGAGCTCATTAGAGCTGGAATGGTGATCCAGTTTCTATGGGATGGACATGAGTAACAGTTTTATATAGTAAAGTGTACTGGTCATGAAGACCTGGATTCTGTGAGTCTTAATTGTAGTGAAAATTAAGTAGAATTAAAATTGTGAAAGTATTTTACAAGTCATAACATGTTCCGTGTAGAAGTTATTTTTTCAAAAAAGATAATCAATTATTCTCACTTGTAAAATGAAGGGGAAACAGCAGCTAGAAACATTTTCATTTCATGCACCATTCAAGCTTAAGATAAATTATCATAATGCCCTGCAGGTGGAGAAAATGTATAGTTTTGTATAAAATGTAAAATAGATATCTCTTTTGTGTTCCTTCTCTTGGCTGGAAAAGAAATTACAAATCAAAGGAGTAGAATGCTCCCTGTAATCATCCTCTTTCCTCTCTGAATTATTTTTGTTTAACTCCTAGATCCGAGATAAAGCTGTAACCACGTCAGGATATATTAGCCACTGAAGTCTGAACAGAAGGGCAATTCCTAATCAAATTGGTACTAATTTCTCTCAATACAAATTATCATCATTCACAGCAAATTTGCTTTCCGTAAGCTGTGCCAACTTGAGGAATGGTTCTCAGCATTTTCCTCTTCACCCATCAATAAACAGATCAAATCATTTTTAATAGCTATGTCTCTCCCTCCCCCACTTATTCCAACTCTCTTCCACTTAAAAGAAAAGTACCATAAGTGGATCTGTTTTTCTTTATAATATTTCTTATTGCAATAAATTTGGGTAAAATGAAAATTTTTAAATGCATTTTGCAAATGTACTAATATTAAGAAATATGTCTGATTACTTATCTATTGGGTACTTTTAATATTATATAGCCTAATACTTTATAATCAAGAAGATGTATGTGTGTGCCAGACTACATATTTGTGTTTCCAACTGTTATGCTACTTTATAAAAATTGTACAGACTTTCAGGTGTCATCATAATATTTATATATAGTTCTCTTATTCTTCATCATTTACAGTTGCAGTTTGCTGTGCCATCTGCTCAAAATATACATTTTTATAGTTATATGCTAATGTCATCATTTAAATTGTTTGCCAAATTGCAAATATTTCTAAAATATTCCAGAAAGATAAAAACCGTAGGCAGTGGTCTATGGTTCTGCAGTCTTATACTCCTCTGCATTTAATTAACTTTTTTTTTTTTAAATATATTTTATTGGTCTCTCACAGAGAGGAAGGGAGAGGGATAGAGAGCTAGAAACATCGATGAGAGAGAAACATCGATCAGCTGCCTCCTGCACACCCCCCACTGGAGATATGCCTGCAACCAAAGCACATGCCCCCGACCGGAATCGAACCTGGGACCCTTGAGTCTGCAGGCCGACGCTCTATCCACTGAGCCAAACCAGTCAGGGCATAACTTTTGATGTTGCTTAGGTGCAGAGCTGTATTGTGCAAACTTGTGGCTAGCAAATTATGGCTTTATTATTTTAGTTCTGTAGTATGAACCACAACAAGATAAAAGAGTTCATCTGAATATAACCATCTTTACCAGTAAAAAGTATTAATTACAACATAAATGTTGTCAGTGACAATATTAGAAAATTTCAGGTTTAATTAAGAATACTACAAAAATAGAACTGTCATAAAACTTGGCATTTTGGCAGTTTTAATTCCTGTGTGAGTTTTCCTATTTAAAAGGATCACATATAGAGAGTGAGAAAATGAACATGTCATTTATTGAAAACATATTCTTCAAGTGTGTACCCAAGCTGAAGTATAATATCCACTCACAATATGTTATAGTGACAAAATGTTTTCAACCACAGTTTCCACAGAGAAACATATTCATTTCTTATGTATTGCTGCTTTTTCTTTCCTTTTCTTTAGATATGATGAGAGTCTATGCCTATCTAGATAAAAAACAGTTCCTCAGATATATTTTGAAGAATTGTGCCTTCCATATATTACTTATCTAGGTTCAATAATCTTGAGTCTTGGAAATAATCATAACCAGAAGAGTAGGATATATTATAAGTCCAGTGGAATCACAGAAGCAAAACCTCATACTGCAGGAGAGTACTCTTCCTGCAAATAATAAGATCTTAATTGCTATAATTAAAAAAAGAGTCACTTTTTTATTAAAAATTGAACCCCCATTGTCGATATCATTCTAATAACTTTGTATAACATTCATAAATTCATAATACCTAAGGATAATACAAAATGTAACTTTCCCTGACTACTTGTAACTGTAAATATATGGTTTTCAGTGATAATTTTAAATAATCAAATGGAGATATTAATTTGTAAGTTGAATAATAAAAGCCCCACATAAAGATTAAGAAAAAGGAGAAATTGGAATATGATTGTATATTTTAAAAATATCAGAATTTATTTTGCTTTTATTTCTAACAACAAAACAATTTTATAAAAAAAATATTTTGTATGGCTGTCACCCCCAAAACTCAGCATTCAACAGGAGCCATGCCAACAATTAAATGAAGAACCAGCAGGATTCCACAAACAAAGCCAATGAAGTGATTAAAAAAAAAAAAAGTCTTGTTTGTGACATGGAATCTATGTCTTCATGATACAAAAGGGAATAAAATGTTGCATAGGGATCCTGGTGATAGTCCTCAACTCTAAAATGTCTTGTATAATAATGAGTCAGCCTTGGAAAAAATAGGTGTTAACACCCCAAACAAGTAGGAATAAGTTCTTAAGGTGGTTATGTGTCTTTATCCAAATTCTGATACAGGCATTGCTTTAGCTTAAAATATTCAGCCCCCTTTTGTTCTCTTCCACTGCTAATTTATAGCTTCTTCTTCATCTTTGCTTTGAACACAAAATAATTACATTTTCAGGAGAAAAAGTAGCCACATTTTCCCAAAAATGACTAAGAGAAATCCTTTATATTTTCATCAGAACGAGGCAGAAGTTGCCCTGCTCTTCTTACCAACTAATCCTTCTGAATAAGAAGGCTTTGGGGCATAGGGATAAGGAGAGACACATTTGAGTCTGGATCACCTGCTTTGAGGGGAGTGAATTGTTAAAGGCATAAGTCTATAACCTCTCTGACCCCTACACTTTCAAACTCAGGTTTGGCTTCCTACCACAAATGAAAGCCAAACTCATGAGATAGGTGCTGGTGAAAAAGGAAAGAGGTTTATTCAAGTGCTGGCATCTTGAAAAGATGGGGGCCTTTTCCCAGTCCTCAAAAACCCAACTTAACAACTCAGTGCAGATATTTTTATTAAGAAGGAGAAAGAAAGGAAAGCAAAGAGATCAGGGGGAAGGGACTATGGACATGCAGGCAGTGTCCTTGCTAGTCTCAATATGGATTTTCAAGGTCAGCATCCTTGATTTGGCCATTTTGTTTGTGTCTGGGGGCCTTGAGGTCAGGCAGCTCTTTAGGTTCACACAAGAATTGAAATTGCTAATTCTAGTAAAATCACTTAAAAAAGAAACTTTTAACATGTAAGCTAAAGTTTTGAGAGGAAAAGTCAGATTAGAATAACAAAATGGGTTTAACATTTATTAAGGTTAATATAGGTAGCTTCATATACGTAATGTGTATTCATTCCCTGTTACAAGGAGAAGTTATGCTCCCAAAAAATCACTAAGCAAAATTAGAAAACCCTGAAAAAAGAGGGGACTAGACTTTTGACCTCAGACTAGATGCTTTTTGGGGATGCAGTCTACAAGGTTACTCAAATTACAGCAGAGAGGAACAGGATGAAGAAATTCTTGAACAGGTTTGATAGTTCTCCTTGGAATTTAGGGATGTGTGCAAATTTAGAGAATGGTTCGTATTTCTTACCAGGAAACTTCAAAGCTGAGAGGGTTTCAGAAAAATATTTTTCCCCAGTTGTTTTTAACTTGGTATAGAGTACCAGGAAAGAAAAAACAAAAAGCCTTTCCCACATTATATTTTTTTCTTTTTTAAAAATTCTTTATTGTTTAAAGTATTACATATATCTCCTTTTACCCCATTGACTCTCCCTGGCCACTCCCACCCCCAGCATATGCTCTCACCCCACTACTGTCTGTGTCCATGCTTATGTGCATGCATACAAGTCCTTTGGTTGATCTCTCAACCCTCCTACCTGCTC
Source organism: Myotis nattereri (assembly GCF_964212035.1). Taxonomy (NCBI): domain Eukaryota; kingdom Metazoa; phylum Chordata; class Mammalia; order Chiroptera; family Vespertilionidae; genus Myotis; species Myotis nattereri. Next base: position 97,864,371 of record NC_138077.1, read on the forward strand.
CCAACCTCCCCTGCCTTCCCTCTGAGGTTTGATGGTCTGTTCCATGCTTCTGTGTCTCTGGATCTATTTTAATTTATCACTTGATTTGGCTCATTAGATTCCACATATGAGTGAGATCATTTAATACTAACCTTTTTCTAACTGGCTTATTTGGCTTAGCATAATGCTCTCCATGTCCATCCTTGCTGTTACGGATGGTAAGAGTTCTTTCTTTTTTACAGCAGAGTTGTATTCCACTGTGTAGATGTACCACTTTTTTTTTTTTTAACACACTCATCTGCTGATGGGCACTTAGTCTTTTTCTAAATCTTAGCTACTGTAAATTGTGCTTCTATGAACATAGGGATACATATGTCCTTTCTTATTGGTGTTTCTGGTTTCTCGTGACAAATTCCTAGAAATGTGATTACTGTGTCAAATGGGAGTTCCATTTTTAATTTTTTGAGGAAACACCATACTGTTTTCCACTGTGGCTGTACCAGTCTGCATTCCCACCAACAGTGCATGGGGGTTTCTTTTTCTCCATATCCTCACAAGCACTTATCATTTATTGATTTGTTGATGATATCCATTCTAACAGGTGTGAGATAGTACCTCATTGTCATTTTGATTTGGATCTCTCAGATGATTAGTGGCATTGAGCATGTTTTCATATGTCTCTTGGCCTTCTGTATGTCCTCTTCTGAAAAGTATCTATTTAGGTCCTTTGCCCATTTTTTTGATTGGATTGTTTCTCTTCATTTTGTTAAGATGTATGAGTTCCCTATAAATTTTAGAGATTAAACCTTTATTGGATATAACATTGGCAGATATGTTCTCCCATGCATTGGGCTTTCTTATTGTTTTGTTGATGGTTTCTTTTGCTGTGCAGAGCTTTTTGTTTTGATGTAGTCCCATTTGTTTATTTTATCCTTAGTTTACTTTGTCCTAGGAGCTGTATTGGTAAAGATATTGCGATGTCATATGTCTGATATTGTGCTGCCTATGGATTTTTCTAAGACTTTTTATGATTTCACGTCTAACGTTTAAGATTTTTTTATCCATTTTGAGTTTATTTTTGTGAATGGTGTAAGTTGGTGGTCTAGTTTCATTGTTTGCATGTATCTGTCCAATTTTACCAACACCATTTTTGAAGAGACTGTCTGGACTTCATTGTGTGCTCTTGCCTCCTTTGTCCAATATTAATTGGGCATAATGGCTTGGGTCAATTCCTGGGTTCTCAGTTCTGTTCCATTGGTCTACTTGTCTGCTCTAGTGCCAGTACCAGGCAGTTTTGAGCACAGTGACTTTGTAATATAACTTGATATCTGGTATTGTGATCCCTCCCACTCTTTTCTTCTTTCTCAGGATTGCTGCAGCTATTCGGGGTCTTTTTCTATGCCACATAACAATTTGGAAGGTTTGTTCTAGGTCAGTGAAATATGTCGTTGGGTTCTCCTAATGTAGTTGGGTCTTGAATGTTATTGTTTCATTCATGGATGAAGTCTCCTTTCAGGGTGTTTGATTATGTGACTCGCTTGCTACTATGTCATCCCAACCATTGTGTAGGCACTGACAGAACAGCACAAAATACAACATGCTAAGACATGACACAGAAGGAAAAGAAGGTACATAAGATAGCGACAACCCCAATAAAGGTGACTACCAGAGAAAAGAGAATTAGGAAAGAGAACAAGAATGTTATTGAGAAAAAGAAGGTGAAAGAAAAAAGAAATGAAAGAGTATGGGGAGAAAACACAATAAATAATGATAATTAAAAAAAAACACAAACTAAAAACACCCAGAAATAAAAGGGAGGGGGGGCAGAATCTGTAGATGCAAAGCTTAAATAGAGAAAATAAGTTTGAGGCATTGAATGAATAGGGGAAGGACCATGGTTTGGAATAGAGGAGAGAGAAAAGAAATGAGACGAAGAAAAGATTTAAAAATATTTTTAAAATTTAATATATATATAGATATATATATTTTGAAAAGGAGAGTAGAGGAGAGAGAAGATAGGTCTAAATTTAGGAAGTGAAACAAGTTAAAAATTAGAAGAAAAGAGTAAGAGGAGGGAACAAAAAATATTGAGTATTGAAGAGAAAGTAAAGAGAAGGAGAAATGGCATAGGATCAGGGAAGAGGAAATTAGTTATATGAAAAAACCAACAGAGACTAGAATAATAACACATCAGTAAAGCAGATAAAGAAGATCCATTTTTAAAATGGGGAAAACAGAAAGGAAATATAAAAACTAAAATGGGGAAAGGAGAAGAAAAATGGGATGAAAGAAAGAGAAATGAGGAAGAAATAGGTGCAAAAAAAAGTAAAAAAATAAATAAAAATACAGCAAAACAAGATAAAATGAAAAATTAAAAATAAAAAAATAAAAAAGTGAGGTTAACTGTTGCCTGCGTTAGCCGAGTGTTTATGCCCCATGAGAGCTGGTTTAGGATCCCACTCTTCTGTCTGCTAATTCTGGGCTTCCTGTTATGTACTTAGGTGCTGGCCACTGTCAAGCACTGTCTTTTAGCACCCTGCTTGAAGCTCCAAGTGATCCACAGATCCTCTGCTTGTGTTTATCTCCATAGGCCTTGGCTGCAAGCTGGCGGGGCCAATCTGCCCTGTTTGTCTTTCTGCCAGCTGTCAATCTCAATCATTCAAGAGTCTGTTTCTGACAGGGATTTAGGTGGGGTTGGTGCTGTTTCACTTTCAGGAAACAAGGTGGCTGTTTTTTTCCTGACCCAGAGCTACTCTTCTTTGAATGGCCCAAAATATTACTCTGATCTTGGTTGGTCAGAGGTCCTTGTATGGAGACCAATGGGGTTGTCTGGCAATCTGGAATTATTATCAGTCTGGTTCCCAGAATAGTGGGGCGAAACATCCCCTTTTAAAATCCTGTTACTATGTCTCTCTGGGCCTATTAGGGTCCATGAACTTGGCCTCGGCCTTTGTTTCCTTTGTATAGCTCAAACTGCAGGCATAGTGTGGCAGGATGTATTACCTATCTTGAGGCTACTTGGAGGGGCTAGCTCTTCTGGGGAGAAATGGCCATTTAGATGTGGAAGCTTAAGAATGTCCCAATGCAGGATTCCTGGTCATGTCTCCTTGCCTGCTTACCTCCTGAGCCTCTTCCCAGGCCCCTCAAGTCTGTGCCTCTTTCCCTGCACCAAAGCCTCGGGTGAATGTTTGCAATTGAAAAGTCCTGTGTTCTGGGTTTAGCAAATAAAAGCAAGGACAAAAGAAAAGCAAAATATCCGTGAAACTGCTAGTTTCCCACCAGTGCCATGCTGCTCCGGCTGCCTTTCGCAGTGCAGCCTTTTTGTGGCTGTGGTCTTATGTCCAGATTCCCAGGCTGGCAGCATCCCTGTGGTTTTTCCTTTCCCCATTGGATGTCACCCCTATCGTCAAAGGATGTGGCTTTGGTACAATGCAATTTTCTCCTCACCCTCTCGGCCCACTGGCTGGCTGTACCTCTCAAGCCCAGATCCCTGTTCCTATTGTTCTCTAGGTGTCCTCTGCCCTTCCTTGTTGTAAATGGCCTCCTCAGCTGTGTCTAATTTGTTAATTCTGGGTGGATGTTCTCTGATTTAGTTGTTTTGCCAGTCTGTCCCTGGGATGAGGTGCATGACACGTCTGCCTATTTGGCCACCATTTTCTCTCCTCCACACTATATTTTAAAAAGAACTTAAAAACTGTCATGTTTCTACATGTATATTCCGTAGTGTTTGAGCGAAATATTCTGAAGATACCAATTAATTCCACCTGATCTAGTGAGTCATTTAAGATTGCTGTTCCTTGTTGACTTTTTGTTTAGAAGATCTATCCAGTGATGTCAGTATCAAAGTCCCCTACTATGATTGTATTGCTATCGATCTCTCCCTTGATATCCTCCTGAAGTATGTATATATATATATATATAATATTATATATTTCGATGCTCCTGTATTGGGTACATATATGTTATTGCCACTTGTATTTTTAAGTGGTTTTCGTATCTCTTTTTGTAACCTTCACTTTGAGGTCTATTTTTCAGGCATAAGTGTTGCTATCCCAGCTTTTGTTTACTTTCCATTTGCCAGGAACATTTTTCCTATCCCTTCACTTTCAGTCTGTGTGATTCCTTTGTTTGGAGGTGGATCTCTTGTAGACAGCACATATATATGTCATGTTTTCTTAACCATTCTTACCTTATGTTTTTTGATTGCAGCATTTAATCCATTTACATTTAAGGTTATTATTGAGAGGTGCTTGTTTGTTGCCATTTTTATTCCTTACTAGAGGCTGGTGCATGAAATTCATGCATGGGGGTGGGGGTGTGTGTGTCCCTCAGCCCAGCCTGTACCCTCTCCAATCTGGGAGCCCTCAGACATCTCTCTCACAATCCAGGACTGCTGGATCCTAACCGCTCACCTGCCTGCCTGCCTGATTGTCCCTAACCACTCCATCTGCTTGCCTGATCACCCCTAACCACTCTGCCTGCCAGCCTGGTCACCCCTAACTGCTCTCCCCTGCCAGCCTGATCTCCCTAACAGTTAGGGCCTCACAGTTAGAGCCTAACTGTTCTCCTCTGCCAGCCTGATCCTCCTAACTGCTCTCCCCTGCCAGCCTGATGGCTCCTAACTGCTCTCCCCTTCTGGCCTCATCGCTCCTAACTGCCTCTGCCTTGGCCCCGCCACCTTGGCTTTGTCTGGAAGGATGTCCGGGAGGATATCTGAAAGATGTCCAGTCTAATTAGCATATTACCCTTTTATTAGTATAGATGCCTATGTTCCTTTCTCTCTTTCTATTTCTTCTTTTTACAACAGTCCCTTTAGCATTTCTTGCATTGCTGGTTTGGTGGTAATAAACTCCCTTAGTCTTTTTTTTTTTTTTCTGCAAAGCTCCTGAATTCTCCTTCAATTTTGAATGATAGCCTTGCTGGTTAGAGTATTCTTGGATTCAGTTCCTTGCTTTTCATCACTTTGTGTACTTCATGCCATTCTCTTGTGGCCTGCTATGTTTCTATTGAGAAATAAGTTGATGTTCTAACAGGAGAGGTCTTGTAGGTAACTTTCTGTCGCTCTCTGGCAGCCTTTAAGATTCCTTCTTTGTCTTTTACATTTTCCAATTTTATTATGATGTGTCTTGGTGTAAGTCTTTAGGATTCGTCTTGATTGAGACTCCCTGTGCTTACTGGACTTGTATGATTTTTTATTCCCAAAGTCAGAAGTTTTCTGTCATAATTTCATCAAACAGGTTTTCTATTCCTTGCTTAGATTCCTCTCTTCTGCCACCCCCATTATGTGGATGTTTCATTTCATATTGTCCCAAAGCTTCCTTAAACACTCCTTCTGCTTTTTAGTAGTTTTTTTTTCCAGTTGCTGCTCTGCTTAGGTGCTTTTTTTCTAACTTGTCTTCTAACCTGGCCTTATAATTCTCATTGAGTTGCTTGTAAATCTCATTCAGCTGTTTGAGCATCCTTATAACCATTAATCTGAATTCTTTCTCTCACAAAGTACTTGCCACCTCCATTTAATTTAGTTTCTTTTCTGGTGATTTCTTCCTTTCTTTCATTTGGGTTTTTTTTTTTGTCTCCCCATTTTTGATATTCTTTTGTATTTGTTTCTATGTTTTAGATCAAACTGCTATGCCACCCAGAAATTTTGGGTTGGTCTTATGTAGTAGATGTTTTGTGGGACCTAGTGGTGCAGTCTCTCAGGTCTCCTGGGCTAGGTTTCTAGGGAGGCCCCCTACTTGAGACATTCGGGTTTTTCTGTTGTAGTTGGGTCTTGGGTGTTATTGTTCCATTTGTGGATGGAGTCTCCTTTCAGGGTGTCGGATTATGTGGCTCAGTCCCTACCACATCGTGCCAGCCATTGTGTAGGCACTGACCAAACAGCACAAAATACAAGACATGACACAGAAGGAACAGAACAAGGATGTACACAAGACCTTTATAGCTTCCCCAAAAGTGACCACCAGAAAAATGAGAATTAGAAAAGAGAAAAAAGGGCCAGAATGATAGAAAAAAAGAAAGGAAAAATATGGGAGAAAACACAACAAAACAAACAAATAAATAAACCAAAACACATAAACAAAAAATACCCAGAAAAGTGGGGGTGGAGGGAGGGCAGAATCTGTAGATGCAGAACTTAAATTAAAAAAAAAAAAAAAAGGTTAAAGAATTAGAGGAATATGGAAAGGACCACAGTTTAGAATAAAGGAAGGAGAAAATAAATGAGAAGATCAGAAAAATAATTTAAAAAGGAGAATAGAGGAGAGAGCAAATAGGCCTAAATTTAGGAAGTAAAACAATTTAAGGAATTGGGAGAAGAAGAAAATAGAAAGAGAAAGGAGAAAAAAAATGAGTAGTGACAAAAAAGAAAGGGAAACTGAGTAGGAGCAGGGAAGAGGAAATTAGATATATAAACAAAATAACAGAGACTAGAATAATATCAAATCAATAAAGCAGATACATAAAGAAGATCAATTTTTTAAAAAGGGAAAAAAGAAATGAAAGAGAAAAACTAAAAAGGATAAAGAAAAAGAAAAAGGATAGGACAAAAAGAGAAGAGAGGAAGAAAAAGGTGCTAAAAATAAATAAAAAATTAAAAAGTGAAGGTAAATATTGTTCACTTCAGACGAATTTTAAAGCCTCATGGGAACTGGATTAGGACACAATTTTTCTGTTCTGTCTGCCAATTCTGGGCTTCCTATTAGCTACTTATGTGCTAACCATTGTTGGGACTATCTTTTGGCTTTTAGATTCCTGCTTGAAGCTCCACATGGCACACCAGTCCACTGTTTGTGTCTATCTCCACAGGCGTTGGCTGGAAGCATGAGGGGCCAATTTGCCCTGTGCCTATCAGCCAGCTGTCAATCTTAATTACTGAAGATTCTGTTTCTGATAGGGCTTTAGGTAGGGTTGGTGCTATTTCCCTTTCAGGGAATATGATGGTTGTTTTTCCCTGTCCCAGAGCCACTCCTCCATGAGTGTCCCAAAATATTCCTCTGCCCTTGGCTGGACAAAAATCATTATATGGGGATCCATGGGGTCAACTGGGACCCTGGAGTTTTTATCAGATGGATTCCTAGAATAGTGGGGCTGATGGCCCCTCCTCCAATCTGGTCACTGAAGGCTCCTTGACATTGTTCAGATTTATAAGCTTGGCCTCTGCATTTGTTTCCTCAGTAAAGCTCAAAATGTAGGGTGTGGCAGGCTCTATCACCTAGGGCAGGGTTTTTTCCTTTAACTGCCCTCTGGTCTTGGGAGCAGGTAGCTCCTCCCAGGGACAATGGCCATTTTGGTTTGGAAGCATTTGAACAACCCAATGCAGGATTCCTGGTTACTGCTTTTCCAAGTCCCCCTGCCCTGCTTCCCATCCCCGCCTCTCCTCATCCGCCTCAATTCCATGCCTCCTTTCTTGCACCAACGCCTTGGTGTGTAGTTGCAAATGAAAACTCCTGTGCTCCAGGTTTAGAGATTTAAAAAAATTGAAAAATAAAAAGGCAATGGAAACTGCAGCTCTCTCCCCCATGACCCTGGTCTGCTTGGTAGATTCTGCTGCCACCAGCCATCTTCCTACCTTTTGTAGCTGCTTGGATGATAGGGGCATTGTGGGTCATGCCATCACAGGTCACGCCTCTGTGGGCAAGTGTGTGGAGCCGGGCCTGTGCTCCTGTAAGAGTTCTACCTATAGCTCACCTCCTTCCTTTACAGGCTCCCACCTCTCGCAACCTTGCCCTGCCTGCCAGTCTCCAGGTGCCTTATGTTCTTCCTTGTTATAAGTCACCTCCTCAGATGGACTAAATTGGAAAATCCAGGTGAATGTTCTCCAATTGAGTTTATTTCCAGCCTGGCCCTGGAATGAGGTGACAGACAGGTCTGCCTATTCAGCTGCTGTTTTCCCTCCCTGACAAATTGTTCCTTTTTAATCCTGTGATTATGCAAGAGATTTTAGAGGTCAAGAAACATTTGTATGCTTAAAGACATCGGCACAGCTGAGAAAGGGACAAAGTGTCATTGGAAACCATTAAGGATTATTAATTCTTTTTTTGGTTGAGATAATGAGACCCTCTTAGGAATCTAAATGAATATGCATGAGACATTTTAGGTTATGAGGGGAACATTATCTGTTTCGGAAAAGTTCTTACCCCAAATACAACCAAAATTAGTAAATTTTGTTAATAATAAAAGGTTTCTTCCCTGACCAGTTTGGCTCAGTGGATAGAGCGTCGGCCTGCGGACTGAAGGGTCCCAGGTTCGATTCTGGTCAAGGGCATGTACCTTGGTTGCGGGCACATCCCCAGTAGGGGGTGTGCAGGAGGCAGCTGATCGATGTTTCTCTCTCATCGATGTTTCTAACTCTCTATCCCTCTCCTTTCCTCTCTGTAAAAAATCAATAAAATATATTTTAAAAAAAGGTTTCTAATTTTACATTCTAACTTTTCATATTTAGATTTATTCTTTAATATCAGATTAATAGTACAATTCCAGATTTTTTTTTGTTCATGATTAAATTTTTTGTTCTGTTTCATTAAAAAAATTTCCATGTTTCAGAAAAGTTCTTTTTAAATAATCTGAATCACGTATCCTCAAACAAAAATGTATGAGCAATTTTCAAAATAACAAGCATGTATCATATACAATCTTTTGATTTTCCTTTGTTTTAATATATATATTCAACCCGGTAGAAATTGTTGAAGCATAGATGATTCACAAATTACTGACTATGTTTTGAGCCCTAAGCTATGCCAGATTCTTTGGCATAAGAAGATGACAGTCAGTTCAACAGATGGATATTGATCACATAATTAGAGTGCAAACTGGTAAGTGTGATAATGAGTCATGTGCAGAGAGCTAGCGACACACAAACTTCAGCTAAATCAAACTGCCAACATATTTAACAAAAATTCTGTTCTTTCTATAAATATAAAAGTAAATAGTTTAGTAGATTTAATAATTAGCCAAATCAGTTTGTTTTTATTGAATAGAGAATTGTGTGTAAAAACCTCAATTCCTTTAAAAATATGCAAAAACTTGAAAATAAACAATTGGTTCCAAGTATTCCCTTAATTGATTTAATGCTTTGGTCCGTCTGAATAACTTTCTGCTGAATATTTGACTGAAAATAGAAAGAAAGAAGTCAAAGCTCTTACTGCCCTAAATAATGATGCTTAATATAGCAGATTCCAGATTATAATGTGTGTGTAAAGACAATATCTATATGTGATCCAGGTATTCACTTTTATAGAATGCTATCTTATTGCAGCTATATCTGAAAAATGTTATTTATGTTACTATTAATTTTGACTTTCTGAACATCCATAAGTTGTGTAATTTGTAAAATAACTTTTCTTGTTATAAATCCTCACAGATTTTTTTTCTTAAGTCATCATTTAGGCTTTGTCAACATGATCTTTAATGGTAATTATTATATTCATGGGACAAAATCAGCACTTTTTTCTTTATTTATTGAATTTATTAGGGTGACATTGGTTAATAAAGTTATATAGGTTTCAGGTGTATAATTCTATAATACATCATCTATATAGTGTAGTGTGCATTCACCAGCTAAGGTCAGATCTCCTTCCATCACTGTTATCCCCCTTTACCTTATTCTATCTCCTCCTACCACCCCTTTTCTCTGGTAATCACCCTACTGTTGTCTGTGTCTATAAGTTTTTGTTTGTTTGTTTTTGCTTAATCCTTTCACCTTTTTCTCCCAGCTCCCCAATCCCCTTTATCTCTGACAACTGTCAGCTTGTTCTCCATATCTATGAGTCTGTTTTATTTTTGTTTTTTTTTATTGCTTAAAGTATTACAAAGAGTATTACATATGTCTCCTTTTTTTTCCCACCCTTGACAATCCCCTGGCCTCCCCTACCACCCAGTGTCTTATGTCCATTGGTTATGCTTATATGCATGCATACAAGTCCTTCGGTTGATCTCTTACCCCCCTCCCTCCTGCCCCCCAACCCTCCGCGGCCTTCCCGCTGCAGTTTGACAATCTGTTTGAGGCAGCTCTGCCTCTGTATCTATTATTGTTCATAAGTTTATAATGGTCTTCCTTATCCATGAATGAGTGAGATCATGTGGTATTTTTCCTTCATTGACTGGCTTATTTCACTTAGCATAATGCTCTCCAGTTCCATCCATGCCATTGCAAATGGTAAGAGTTCCTTCTTTTTTATAGCAGCATAGTATTCCATCATGTAGATGTACTACAGTTTTCTAATCCATTCATCTACTGATGGGCACTTAGGCTGATCCAGATCTTAGCTATGGTGAATTGTGCTACTATGAACATATGGGTGCATATATCCTTTCTGATTGGTGTTTCTGGTTTCTTGGGATATATTCCTAGAAGTGGGATCACAGGGTCAAATGGGAGTTCCATTTGTAGTTTTTTGAGGAAACTCCATACTGTCTTCCATAGTGGCTGCACCAGTCTGCATTCCCACCAGCAGTGCACAAGAGTTCCTTTTTCTCCACATCCTCTCCAGCACTTGTTGTTTGTTGATTTGTTGATGATAGCCAGCCTGACAGGTGTGAGATGGTACCTCATTGTTGTTTTGATTTGCATCTCTCGGATAATTAGTGACTTTGAGCATGTTTTCATATGTCTCTTGGCTTTTTGAATGTCCTCTTTTGAAAGGGGTCTATTTAGATACTTTGCCCATTTTTTGATTGGATTGTTTATTTTCCTTTTGTTGAGTTGTATGAGTTCCCTTTAAATTTTGGAGATTAGGCCCTTATCAGATATGACATTGGCAAATATGTTTCCCCATGCGGTGGGCTTTCTTGTTGTTTTGTTGATGGTTTCTTTTGCTGTGCAAAAGCTTTTTATTTTGATGTAGTCCCATTTGTTCATTTTCTCCTTAGTTTCAAGTGCCCTAGGAGCTGCATTAGTGAAGAAATTGCTTCGGCATATGTCTGAGATTTTGTTGCCTTTGGATTCTTCTAGAATTTTTATGGTTTCCCATCGTACATTTAAGTCCTTTATCCATTTTGAGTTTATTTTTGTGTATGGTGTAAGTTGGTGGTCTAGTTTCATTTTCTTACATGCATCTGTCCAATTTTCCCAACACCATTTATTGAAGAGGCTATCTTGGCTCCATTGTATGTTCTTGCCTCCTTTGTCAAATATTAATTGAGCATATTGGTTTGGGCCGATTTCTGGACTTTCTATTCTATTCCATTGATCTATATGTCTGTTCTTGTGCCATTACCAGGCAGTTTTGAGAACAGTGGCTTTGTAATACAGCTTGATATCTGGCATTGAGATCCAACCTACTTTGTTCATTCTCAGGATTGCTGCACCTATTCGGGGTCTTTTTTTATTCCAGATGAATTTTTGGAGCGTTTGTTCTAGATCTGTGAAGTATGTCATTGGTATTTTAATGGGAAGTGCATTGAATTTATAGATTGCTTTGGGTAGTATGGACATTTTAATGATGTTGATTCTACCAATCCATGAACACGGTTTGTTCTTCCATCTCTTTATGTCTTCCTCTATCTCTTTTTTCAACGTCCTGTAGTTTTCTGAGTAGAGGTCTTTTACCTCTTTAGTTAAGTTTATTCCTAGGTAGCTTAATTTTTTTGGTGTGATGGTAAATGGGATTGTTTTTATAATCTCTCTTTCTGAAAGTTCACTATTGGTGTATAGAAATGCCTCAGATTTCTTGGGGTTAATTTTGTATCCTGCTACATTGCCAAATTCATGTATTAAGTCTAGTAGTTTTTTGATGGAATCTCTAGTCTAGGGTTTTGTACGTATAATATCATGTCGTTTGCAAATAAGGACAGTTTTACTTCTTCTTTTCCAATTTGGATGCCTTTTATATCTTCTTCTTGTCTAATTGCAATGGCTAATACTTCCAGTTCTATGTTGAACAGGAGTGGTGAGAGTGGGCATCCCTATCTTGTTCCTGTTCTTAGGGGAAATGGTTTTAGTTTTTGTCCATTGAGTATGATGTTGGCTGTGGGCCTGTCATATATGGCTTTTATTATGTTGAGGTATGATCCTTCTACTCCCGCCTTACTGAGAGTTTTTATCAAAAATGGGTGTTGGATTTGTCAAATGCTTTTTCTGCGTCAATTGATATGACCATGTGGTTTTTTCCTTTCAATTTGTTTATGTGCTGTATCACGTTTATTGATTTGCGGATATTGTACCATCCTTGCATCCCTGGGATAAATCCTACTTGGTCATGGTGTATGATCTTTCTGATGTACTGCTGGATCGGATTTGCTAAGATTTTGTTGAGGATTTTTTGCATCTATGTTCATGAGGGATATTGGCCTATAATTCTCTTTCATTGTGTTGTCTTTACCTGGTTTTGGTATTAGGGTGATGCTGGCTTCATAGAATGAGCTTGGAAGTGTCCCTTCCTCTTGAATTTTTTGTAGTAGTCTGAGGAGGATAGGTTTTAGTTCTTCCTTGAATGTTTGGTAAAACTCCCCTGTGAAGCCATCTGGTCCTGCGCTTTTGTTTGCTGGAAGCTTTTTGATGAATCCTTAAATTTCTACCATAGTTATTGGCCTATTGAGATTTTTGGATTCTTCCTGATTGAGTTTTGGAATGTTGTATTTTTCTAGAAATTTCTTCATTTCCTCCAGGTTGTCTAGTTTGTTGGAGTAGAGCTGTCCATTGTATTTGCTAACAATCATGTGCATTTCTGTGGGGTCTGTTGTTATTTCGCCTCTATCGTTTCTGATTTTGTTTATTTGGGTCCTCTCTCTTTGCTTCTTGGTGAGCGTGGCTAGAGGTTTGTCAGTCTTGTTTATCCTTTCAAAGAACCAGCTCTTGGTTTCATTGATTTTATGTATTGTTTTTTTGGTCTCTATGTCATTTATTTCTGCTCTAATCTTTATTATCTCCTTCCTTCTGCTCACTCTGGGCTTTTCTTGTTGCTCTCTTTCTAATTCTTTGAGTTGTAGAGTTAGATCATTTACTACCATTTTTTCCTGTTTTTTGAGGTAGGTCTGTAGAGCTATAAACTTCCCTCTCAGGACTGCTTTCATTGTGTCCCATAGGTTTTGGATTGTTGTGTTTTCATTGTCATTAGTTTCCAGGATGTTTTTAATTTCTTCTTTGATCTCATTGGTAACCCAATCAATATTTAATAACATGCTATTCAGCTTCCAAGTGTTTGAGTATTTTGGGTTGTTTTTATTGCAGTTTATTTCTAATTTTATGCCATCGTGGTCTGAGAAGATGCTTGGTATGATTTCAATCTTCTTGAATTTGGGGAGACTTTGTTTGTGACCCAATGTGTGGTCTATTTTTGAATAAGTCCCATGAGCACTTGAGTAGAATGTATATGCCGTGGCACTGGGGTGAAGTGTTCTGAAGATGTCAATTAAGTCAATCTGATCCAGTGAGTCATTTAGGATTGCTGTTTCTTTGCTGATTGTTTGTCTAGAGGATTTATCCAGTGATGTCAGTGGTGTATTAAAGTCCCCTACTATGATTGTATTGTTGTCGATCTCTCCTTTGATATCTTCCAGGAGTTTTTTTATGAATTTGGGTGCTCCTGCATTGGGTGCATATATGTTTACCAGGGTTATATCTTCTTGTTTTATTGATCCGTTTAGTATTATGAAGTGGCCTTCCTTATCTCTTGTTATAGCCTTCACTTTGAGGTCTATTTTATCCGATATAAGTATTGCTACCCCAGCTTTCTTTTCATTTTCATTTGCCTGAAAGATATTTTTCCATCCTTTCACTTTCAGTCTGTGTGAGTCCCTTCTAATGAGGTGGGTCTCTTGTAGACAGCAGATGTATGGGTCATGTTTTTTTATCCATTCAGCCACTCGATGTCTTTTGGTTGGAACATTTAGTCCATTTATGTTTAAAGTTATTATTGAAAGGTACTTGTTTGTAGCCATTTCTTTTTTTGTGTGGCTGTTTTCTTTCTGAGCTTTTTATTTCTTCTTTTTACACCAGTCCCTTTAGCATTTCATGCATTGCTGGCTTGGTGGTGATAAACTCCCTTAGCCTTTTTTTGTCTGTGAAGCTTCTTATTTCCCCTTCAATTTTGAATGATAGCCTTGCTGGATAGAGTATTCTTGGATTCAGTCCTTTGCTTTGCATCACTTTGTAAATTTCTGTCCATTCTTTTCTGGCCTGATGTGTTTCTGTTGAGAAATCATTCGATAATCTAATGGGAGATCACTTGTATGTAACTTTCTGTCTCTCTCTTGCAGCCTGTAGGATTCTCTCTTTGTCCTGAACATTTGCCATGGTAATTATGATGTGTATTGGTGTGGGTCTTTTCGGATTCACTTTGTTTGGGACTCTCTTGGCTTGCGTGACTTTTTTCTTCCCCACCTCTGGGAAGTTTTCTGATATTATTTCTTTGAATAGGTTTTCTAATCCTTGTTCCTCTTTTTGTTGTTCTGGCACCCCTATTATTCATGTGTTGTTTCATTTCATGTTGTCCCAAAGCTCCCTTAGACTCTCCTCCTGTCTTTTAATTTTTTTCTCCAATTGAAGTACATTTTGGGTGTGTTTTGCTTCCTTGTCTTCTAATTCACTAACTTGGTCCTCTGCTTCTCCTAGTCTACTGATGATACTTTCAATGGTTTTTTTTTTATTGCAGCTATATTGTTCTTCATTTCTTCTTGGGTCTTACATAAGTTATTCATTTTTTCATCTGTTTCTTCTTGCTTCTTTCATAAGTTGTTGATTTTTTTCCTCCATCCGGTTTATGCACTCTAGGACCCTTATTCTGAATTCTTTTTCTGTCATGTTGCATGCCTCTGTATTACTTAGCTGCTTTTCTGGGGAGTCCTCCTCTTTCCTTTGGGGATTTCTTTGTCTACCCATGTTTGATCTTACTGACATATCTAGATGTTGAGTCATTCAGTGGCTGCTCCCTGGGTGGCAGTGGCCCCTTGGGCTGTGGTTTCTCCCCAGGCAGTTGTGGTAGCAGCTGCTCCTCAGTTGGCAGCAGCTCCTTTGGTGGGTGCTGTTCACAGCTGTGGTGGCTTTTCTGGCTGGTTGGGGGAGGCTTCATGTACAGCTGCTGTTCCTCAGACAGAGGGTGTGGTGCTCAGAAGGCTGCTGTTTCTTGGATCTGCTGCGTTGATTTAAAGGCACAAAATACAACACAACAAGGCACAACATACGAAGCACTGAACACAAATGTATTCACGATATTAATAACCCCAAATAAATGTGACCACCTGAGTTAAGAGAGTTAGTGGATAAGGAAGAAAGAAGAGAAAAAGATAAAAGGGAAAAAAGCAAAGAAGGAAAAAAAAAGAAACAAAAGGAGTGCAAAAATGAAATTGGGGAAAAAGGAGGGGGAAAAAAAAAGAGCGAAATGAGAGAATGAAGTAGAAGTGGGGAAAAGACTATTTATATGAGGAGAAAACTTTGACAGGACCACCACTAATCCCAACAAATTCCAGCAACAGATCCCTGGAGATGAATGCAAACTACAAACAACCTATAATATCAAGTGAGGCAAGGGAAAACAGAAGCACATAAAATAACTGGGGGGTGGAGGGGGAAATCAGCAGAAAAAGCAAAAGCAAAAGCAAAACAACCTCACAACCAATCCTAAAAAAAACAAACAAGAAAAACAATATACTCAACAATCAAGCAAACAGCAACAAAACAATAGAAAGATAAAAGAGAAAAAAAAAATTTGGATAGTGAAGAAAGATAAGGGAGAGGTGTATAACGATTTAGAACAGTGGATTGGAAATAGGATATATAAGTAGGGTGAAATTTTGACAGGGGGTAAAAAGAAGGAATAGGTATAATCTAAAGCAGGAATAGGGTAAGAGAAACAGGACAACAAAAGGGGAAAAGTGAGGAAGAGGGTTCTAGCATAGAGGTAATATTGAGGTAGAGTAAAATGATGCTAAAGGAACGATGAAAATAGAATGGAGAACACTAATCGCAAAATAAAATAAAGAGAAAATAAAATGGCACTTTTAAAAAATGGTAAAATGGTAGCAGTAATAATACTGGTTAAAAATAAAAATGTAGTAATTAAAAGGGTAAAATCAGGTAATGGAAAAAGAAAAAAAAATTGGTTTCTTTGTTAAAAGGTGATAAAAGAATAAAAAAAATAAAGATTTGCAGTAGTGAATGTTCTTAGGTTCTTCTACTCTTCAGTATGGCTCACCTTAGTCCTGCCAGGTATTCAGGAGAGTGTTGAATTCCCCTGTGATACACTGTTCCTCCATGTTGTAAACCACAGTCCTGATTTTAAAGCAGGCCATATTTGTGTCCCAGACTGCCTTAATTTATATTTACCTAAGAGTCAGTTTGTGGCTCAGCCTCTGGGTGGCAGTGTTTCTGGATTGTCCTCAGAGGCTATAGGGCCTCTCTATCCAGTAGCTTGGGTTTATTGTCTCTATTGCACTTAAAACTGGTTTGGGGAAGTCCACTGCCTGGAGCTGGTTTCTTAATCATTACCCCTGCTCTGTGTTGTTGCTGGGACTGAAAGTCCCTCTATAGGTCAGACCCTGTTAACTCCCAGGGACTAATCAGATTATTTTAATCCTTCCTCTAGTTTAAGGCAGAATCTAGGTGTGGCTGTGCTCCTTGCCTGGGGGCTGGGGGAAGCAATTCTAACCTCCAGAGAGAATGGCTGCCCCTGTCCTGGGTTCAGGGGTGACTCAGCATTCAATTCGATGCCACCTCTCCTGGCCCCCCTTCTCTCCTCAGCCTCTCCCCAGATTCCACTCGTCTGCACCCTCTCCCTCTCTCCAGCACAGGTGAGTGTCTGTATCTGAATTGTCCTATGAACAGGGTTCAGTGAAAACAAACAAACAAAATGCCGGTTGTGGAAACGGGGAAGCCTGAGTCTCTGTAGGCTCCTCTCTTACTGACACTGCATGGTCTGGTCAGCTCTTCAGGCTGCCGCTTTTAGGCTCAGTCCTCCATAATTACAGAACACAGAATTCAAATCTCCAGGCGCCAGCAGTCCCTTGGATTTCCTTTCCCCAGTCAGGGGCTGTGCCTGTCCCAAGAGACGCGGCTGTCTGCCACACGGTCTCCCTCTGCCCCTCTGGGCTCAGAGGTCTGGCAAACTTTCCTGCCCAGATACCTGGTTTTTTACCTTTCCAGGGGAGCTCTGCCCTTCCCGGCTGCAAACTGTCTCACCAGCTGTGTAGTTTCGCCAATTCGGGGTGGGTGTTATTAGTTTCAGCTGCTTACTCCATTTGCTCCAGGACAAGACCTGGGATGCGTCTGCCTATACCACCGCCATCTTCATCCTCTATGAGTCTGTTTTTATTTCGATTGTTTATTTTGTTCATTAGATTCCACATACAAGTGAAATCATATTTATCTTTCTTAGACTGCCTTATTTCACTTAGCATAATACTCTCTAGGTCCATCTATGCTTTTGCAAATACTTTTTTTTTTCTCTTTTTACAGCCAAGTAGTATTTTATTATGTAAATTACTACAGCTTTTTTATTCATTCTTCTACTGATAGGTACTTGGGATGCTGCTTCCAAATCTTGGCTATTTTATAATAACACTGCAATGAACATAGAGGTACATATATACGTTGAATCAGTGTTTGAGGATTCTTCAGATATATTCTCAGAAGCCAAATTGCTGGGTCATATGGCACTTCGTTTTCTAATTTTTTGAGGTAACTCCATACTGCTTTCAACAGTGGCTACACCAATATCTATTCCCACCAACAGTTGATTTATTGATGAGAACCATGCTGACAGGTGTAAGATGATGTCTCATTGTGTTTTTTTCCAATAAAATGAAGATTTTGTATTGTTGACACTATTACAGATGACTCCCCTCTCCTTCTGCCCACCTCCACCAGGCCATCCCTGGCCTTCACCACACTGCGGTCTTTGTCCATGGGCTATGCATATGTGTTCTTTGGCTATTAATTTGTATTACTCTGATGATTAGTTAAGAGTGACATTGAGCATCTTTTCATATGTCCATTGACCATCTGTATGTCCTCTTTAGAGAAGTGTCTATTCAAGTCCTTTGTCCATTTTTAATTAGATTGGGTTTTTTTTATTGTTGAGTTATGTATGTTTTTTATAAAATTTGCATATTAAATCCTTATCAGATGTATCATTTGTGAATATATTCTCTCATTCAGTGGGCTATCTTTTCATTTTTTTGATAGTTTCCTTTTCTGGGCAAAACTTTTTAGTTTGATGTAGTCCCATTTGTTTATTTTTTTTCTTTTATTTCCCTTGTATGAGGAAATATATCAGAAAAAAATATTGCTAAGAGAAACGTCTGAGATTTTTCTATTTTTTCTTCTATCCTTTTATAGTTTTGAGTCTAACTTTTTATCTATTTTGAGTTTATTCTTATATATGGTGTAAGAAGGTGGTCTAGTTTCATTTTTTTTTGCATGTATCTGTCCAATTTTCCCAACACCTTTGTATGTTCTTGGCTCCTTTGCTAAATATTAATTCACCATAAAGACATGAGTTTATTTCTGGGCTCTCTATCCTGTTACATTGATCTTTTTAAGTGTTTTTATTCCAGTACCATGCTGTATTGATTACTATGTCCTTGAAGTATAGTTTGATATAAGGTAGTATGATTCCTCCAAATTATTCTTCTTTCTCAAGATTGCTGTGGCTATCTGGGGTCTTTTGTCATTCCATATAAGTTTTTGGAATATTTTGTTCTAGTTCCGTGAAATATGTCATTGGTATCTTGATAGGAATTGCATTAAATCTATAGATTGCTTTGGGTAGTATAGACATTTTAATGATGTTGATTCTTCTAATCCATCAAAAATTGTATATGCTGCCACTTATTTGCATGTTCTTCAATTTCTTCAGTTTTTTTTTTTTAATATATTTTATTGATTTTTTACAGAGAGGAAGGGAGAGAGAGAGTTAGAAACATCGATGAGAGAGAAACATCGATCAGCTGCCTCCTGCACATCTCCTACTGGGGATGTGCCCACAACCCAGGTACATGCCCCTGACCGGAATTGAACCTGGGACCCTTCAGTCCACAGGCTGACGCTCTATCCACTGAGCCAAACCGGTTTCGGCTCTTCAGTTTCTTATAATTTTCTGAGTACAGGTCTTTTACATCTTTGTTAAATTTATTCCTAGGTATTTTTTATGTAATTGTAAATGGAATTGTTTTCTTAGTGTCTTTTTCTGATAGTTCATTATTGGTATGCAAAAATGCAACTGATTTCTGAATATTTATTTTATATCCTGCTTCTTTGCTGAATTCATTTACCAGTGCTAGTATTTTTTATTTGGTGGGATCTTTGGGGTTCTCTACCTATAGTATCATGTTATCTGCAAATAATGAGAGTTTTACTTTTTTCTCTCTAATTTAGATATATTTTATTTCTTCTTCTTGTCTAATTGATATGGGTAGGACTTCCAGTACTATGTTAAATAAGAGTAGTGAAAGTGGACATGCTATCTTGTTTCCAATCTTAAGGGAAATACTTGTAGTTTTTGCCCACTGAGTATGATGTTGGCTGTGGGTTTGTCATAAATCATCTTTATTATATATTTTTTAAAATATATTTTATTGATTTTTTTACAGAGAGGAAGGGAGAGGGATAGAGAGTTATAAACATCGATGAGAGAGAGACATCTATCAGCTGCCTTCTGCACTCCCTACTGGGGATGTGCCTGCAACCAAGGTACATGCCCTTGACCAGAATCGAACCTGGGACCCTTGAGTCTGCAGGCTGATGCCCTATCCACTGAGCCAAACTGGTCAGGGCCATCTTTATTATATTACAGTATGATCTCTCTACTCCCACTTTGGTGAATTTTTATGCTAAGTGGGTGCTGGATTTGTAAAAATGCATTTTTTAATCTATTGGTATGATTATGTGGTTTTCATCCTCTATTTTTTATGTGGTGTATCACATTTAATGGTTTGCAAATATTGTACCAACCTTGCATCCCCAGAATAAATCACACTTCATTATGGTGTATGAACTTTTCAATGTATTTTTTTAATATTTTTAATTTAGTTTAGAGAGGACAGGAGAGGGAGAGATAGAAACATCAATGAGAAAGAAACAGCACTTGACTGCCTTCTGCCAGCCCCAGTAGGTATTGAGCCTGCAACCCCAGCATGCACCCTGACTGGGAATCAAACCAGTGGCCTCTTCGTTCCTGGGTCTATGCTCAACCACTGAGTCACACCAGGCCAGTTTGTTTATATTTTGTTAAGGATTTTAGCATCTGCCTTTGTCAGGGATATTGGCTTATAATTTTCTTTAATTGTTGTGTTTTTGTCTGGTTTTAGAATTAAGGCAATGCTGGCCTCATAAAATGACCATGGGGATCTTCTCTCCTCTTGACATTTTTGGAATTCTTTGAAAGGATAGGTGTTAGCTCATTTTTGAAAATTTGTAAAAATCACCTGTGAAACCATTCGTTATAGGACTTTTGTTTGTTGAGATTTTTTAAAATTTTTTATTATTGCTTCAATTTCATTAGTTGTAATCTGTCTATTCAGATTTTGTGATACTTCCTGATTCAGTTTTGGAAGATTGTATATTTCTAGGAATTGTATCTATTTTGTCCAGATTGTCCAATTAGTTGGCATATAGTTATTCATTATATTTCCTTACAGTACACTGTAGATTTTTGGGGTCAGGTGTTACTTCTCTTTAATTTCTGATTTTATTTATTTGTGTTCTCTTTTTTTCTCAATGAGTCTTGTTAAAAGTTTATCAATCACATTTATCTTCACAAAGAACCAGGTCTTGGTTTCATTAATCATTTGTATTGTTTTTTTTAGACTTTATTTTTAAAAATAATGTATGCCCTCATCTTTATTATTTCCTTTCTTATACTGACTTTGGGCATTGTTTGTTGTTCTCTGTCTAATGACTCTAGTTCCTTTCAGTGTAAAGTTAGGTTGTTTATTTGAATTTTTCTTATTTCTTGAGGTAGGCCTATAATACTATGATTTTCCTCTTATAACTGCTTTTGCTATGTTCCACAGACTTTGGGTTGTTTTATTCTAATTTTCATTTGTTGCAAGGTATCTTTTAAGTTTTCTCTTGATCTCATAGTTAACCCATTCATTATTTAGTAACATGATATTTAGCCTCTATGTCTTTGTGTGTTTTTATTTTTTTCTTGTGATAGATTTCTAGTTTCACACCATTATGACCAGAGATGCTCGATATGATTTTAGTCTTCTTACATCTATTGAGACTTATTTCATGTATTAATATGCGGTGTACTCTGGAAAATGTTCAATGTGAACTTGAAAATAATGTATATTCTTCTTCTTTAGGGTGAAATGTTTTGAAGATATCTGTTAAATCCATTTGATATATTCTGTCACTTAAGGCCACTGTTGTCTTGTCTTCCAAAATGCTGATTGATTTTCTGCTTCATCCAACCTACTATTTATGCCTCCTAGTATATTACTCATTGAAGATATTGTATTCTTCATTTCTGAGTTTTTAAGTGTCTTTTTTCATGCTGTTGTAGTTCTCACCAAATTCCTTGAGCATCCTTATAACCATTTTTTTTTAACTCTATATCTATAAATTGCTTACTCCATTTCATTTAGCTCTTTATCTGGAGATTTCTCCTGTTCTTTCATTTGGGGTATGTTTCTTTGTCTCCCCATTTTGGTTGCCTCTTTATGTTTGTTTCTATGTATTAGGTAGGTCTGCTATAACATCCAGTCTTGATAGACCAAGTGGTGCACTCTTCTTCATCACCTGAGCTGGGTGCTCCAGGAATGCCCCGTGTGTGTTACGTGGGCTTTCCTGTTCTTACTGAGTCTTGATTTCTATTGGCCTGTTCATTTGAGGGGTCAACCCTTAGGCTGACTGACTGTATCAACCCTGACCAGAGTGTACACGCTGCTGTGCAGATGCTGACCACCTAGAGCATAATTCATCTCAATAGGGTGAGGTGCCTGCCAAGATCTCCCTTGCCAAGTTAATTGGATCCTGCTCTAATTTTGCTCAACCTTGGCCACTGAGTGTGCTGGTTATTGAGCCTCTTGGGAGCAACTTTGGTGCAGGCTAATGTCAGATGCTGCTTGTGACTGGCCCTGGGCAACCTGTTTAGCGTTACAAAGTGATCAGCAGTTTGTGGCTGCCTCCACTGGGTCTGGGTGTGTGTGTTTAGGACCAAGCTATGTACCAAGGCTAGCTTTTACCAGCACCAGGCTTGAGGCAGGTCAGCAAAAGTCCCAAGACACACCAAGATCCATATTCATCTGCCTCTGCCTGTTGGCTGTCCATTAGGCTCAGCCACTGAAAAAGCCTCTCATGGTAGTTAAGTTGCATAATGTAGGTTCTCAGTGAGTCAACAGGTAGGAGGAGCAAGTGGTGTTTAGCAGACTGATACTAGTTCAAGCCATTGCCAGTGCTATGTCTGAGGCCTCTCAGCAAATGTCCCAGGGGATATTAAGTCTAGCCTCCACTTACTGAGTGCTTACATACCTCAGGAAGTTATCATGGTGAGGCCAGCAGAGTTTATCACACCCACACAGACCAAGGTTTGGCTGTGAGAAGGGAGGGCTCTGCACCAGTCAGGTGTGCAAGGGAAAAATGCCCTCGTCCTAGGGCCACACACCTCAGTCTTTCCCTGATTCTGCCTGGAGTCTGGTCTCAGCAGGGCAGGCCACCAGGGGTCAGGAGGATGGGGTCAGTGGCTCTCCTATAAGGGGGATGTTCCTGTCAGACTTGAGGGAAGGTGGAGGGAGTGGCTCCCACCCCAAAGCTACACCATTCAGTCTATCCTAGATTCTGCCCAGACATTGGCAGGGCAGGGTGGAGACACCAGTAGATGGGAGGGTTGGGCCTCCGGAAGCCCTGTGTGGGGGTGGTGCCAGTCAGGTTTACAGGAAAGGGAGGGAAATGGCCTTTTCCCCAAAACTTGACTTGGTCATGACACCCCCTGATTCTTCCTAGACTCCTGTACCTCAGCTTAGGTAGTTGAAACCTCAGCAGGGTTCTAGCTTTGCAGGATGGGGTGTCAGGGAGTTCAAAGGGTTGGGCTATTGCATGCCCCCAGGCTGATGCCCTATGGAGGGGTGTGCTTAACCTAAGAAAGCTGGCCTGTGTACTTTGGAAGAGAAACTCAGCTCAGGGATCCTGGTGGTTGTCCCTTCAGCTCTCTTCCCAGAGCCACAAACCCCAGTCTCTCCTTATGTGATTCTAGTCTGCTCTGCCCTCCCTCCATTTGTTGTGAATAAAATTTTATGCATTGGCCCTTTAAGAGGGTACGTGTGTCTTTAGAAGACTCCTTTCTCTCCCTGGCAATCAGAATCCCCAATGATTTTCTTAGCCAGATGTTATGTGGGCACCTCTTCCTGGCTCTGATGCTCTGTGCAGTGGAACCCAGCTTGGCGTTGAGATCCCACACTTTTCAAGGGAAACATTTGCAGCTGAGATATCCCTCTGGAATTTCAACTGCCATCCATGGGAATGGAGTCAACCCTTTTTGCGTCTGTGCCCTTCCTACCTGTCTCAATATGGCATCTTCTGTACACCTTTGGTTATAAGATTTCTTTTAGCTATTCTTCAGTTGGTTATTCAGGTAGATTGTTCTATATTTTAGTTGAAGTTCCAGTTTGGTCCTAGAGGAGATGAGTGTATCATCCACTTAGTCCATTGCCATCTTGGATGCCCTAGCATTTTCTTTTTTTGAAAATAATAGCCCTTTGAATTGTTTCCTTAATAAAGATGCCTTTCTTGGTTTTGGGGATTTTAAGTGAACCAAAGAGAATCAGAGAGGGCTGACAGATAAACTGGAAAGATCTTTACTAAACTCAGCAGTTTCTGCTCTGTAAATGACCTAAAAATTGCAGCCATCCCTTACTGCCGGGGTTCTTGTTCCAGCATTAAGAAGAGTTCAGCAGTCTGTAAAAGGGGCTGGTGTAACTTAAGTAAGAGTCCAGAGACAAAATATAATTTGAAAAGCATTTGGGAGTCAGAAGAGCCTAGCTTAAGAAACTAAGATCTCCTCATCTCAGGACCCCATGCTTGTTATTAACACAAATTGTCCTGAGGGGAGGCAGAGATATACAATTCAAAGGGTAGGGTTTCATATACAGAATCCATTGTCAGATTGGAAGAATTAGCCTAGGGCTGTTCAAGTGTTTGGCCAGTAGGAGCAGTAGAAGGCAATAACACTTAGGTTAAGATGCCCTGAGCTGTCTGGCAGCAAACAACCATCCCTTTTCAGGTTTGGGGAAATGCCTGTAGCCATTCCCAACAGGTGACAACATATGTGACTCAGCCCTTGTTGAATCCCCAAGTTCCATCAACCTTTTGATGAAACTCTTGCAATTATGACATGCTGAAATTGGCTTCCGGCACCTTACACTGTAAACAACAATTCTACAGTGGGTTTAAATAAAATGAAATGTGAAGAGATGACATTTGGGCTGCTCTGCAGAAAATAAATGATGCCACTATGTTGGCTTCTGCTAACAGGACCCTATGACTTTAGAAAAGACTCTGATGTTTGCTTAGAACAATAGACAGCAAAGAACAATCCTATATAATAAAAGGGTAATATGCAAATCTACCGAATGGAGGAATCACTGGAATACCCACAGCCCCTCACCCAGGACGGCCCCACCACCAAGCGGTCACCCCACACCCTGATCAGGGTGGGATCAGCTGGCAATCTGCCCACAGCCCCTCACCCCAGCCAGCTCCACCCACGGCACTCTGCCTCAGCCAGCCCACCCCTGATGGCCCCCATTGGGGTGGGCTGGCTGGACCCCACCAGTGCACAAATTCGTGCACTGGGCCTCTAGTACAATATAAGGGCAAAATTATTGGTGAGTATGCTAAAAATGAAAGTTCAGTGAAAATCTGTAAAAAAAAAAAAAAGTTTATACTTCTAAGGAACCAGCCCTGTAGAGTTTTCTAGGAATGATGGAATTGGTTGTGATAATAATGACAGTAATATTGTTGATTACTGATTACTTACTATGTGCCAGTCCAAGGCACTCTGCTAAGAATTTTACATGTGTTGTGTCATTTAATTCTCATAACAATCTTTTATGATTGTTATTATTATTATTGTGTTTTTTTTTAATAATGGTAAAAAATAAAAATTAGGTTGTAAGAGATTAAGTAACTTACCCACAATAATATTAGTAATTCAGGTCAAAACTAGATTTAAAATCTAGAGTGGATTCTAAAACCTGTGGTCTTAATAGTAGACAATAACTTAAAATTTAGGGGCTAGGTATAAAAACCTTTATTAAACAGGAAGTTCCAGTAAAAGGATTCAGTTTCCAGAAATTAGTGATTCACAACTGGAATGGTTTTAACCCCCTTCCAGAGAACATAAGCAATGTCTGAAGACGTTTTTGGTTGCCACAATTGAAAGGAGGTGCTATTGGCACCTAGTAGGCTTAGGTGATGGATATTTCAATACACCCTGCAACTCAGAGGACAGTAACTCACAGCTAATAATTATCTGGCCCAAAATGCCAAGTGCTGAAACCGAGTAATCTTTAACTAAAGTATCAGGGCCAATTGCATAGTTTGTGGGGCCCAGGACAAAATAAAAATGTAGGCATTAGGCCCAAAAGCAGAAATAAAAGGGTTTTCTTTTTTTCCTTTTTTCCCTCCCCTAATTAATACTATGTTTCCTTGGACAGATTAGTGACTGAGCAACTGCAGATCCCCAGAGACATCCAGGGCTCCACCCTGAAACTGAGCCCTGACTTTGAGTTTCTATTTGCCCACCATAGACTGCCAAGGGAGAAAGGTGGCATAGGTTGCTGGGCAGAGATGAGGGAGTAGGTAGCAGAGAACCCATCCTAGGGAGGCAGAGAAGCATGAGGAGTCAAGTACACAGTGAATCAAGGCTCTAAGCCATTGAAGTGTATGCTTCAATTGTTCTAGCAGACTTTACTAACAAAACATAAGTTCAAAGATGGTTATTCAAATTTTCAAGAAGGCTACCACACAACATTACACACCCAGCACTCCCCCTCTGAATCCAGGTCCCTGTGTGTGACTGCATTGGTTCATCACCCATGAAGTTGGCTCTGTAGACTTATAATGACACCTGGAAGTGATGAAAGAGGTGACTGCATGGCTGGTGCAGAAATCTTAAGAGAGCAAGTTTAAAGGATCATATAGGAATTGCTTTTTAAATCCAATGGTTTAGAAACCTCAGCAGGAAATCAAAATTTGACTGTCAAAGTCTGTCCTCGTTAGGAACATCAGAGAGCAGCAATCTCTTATAGGGACCAAAGATAGATGGAGAGGAGAGCAACAATAAAAAAGTTAAACTAGGGTGTTAACAAGGTAGGATAGAAGGTGGCAGTCCTTGGAATGCATTTAGTGACAAGCTGTGAGTCTGAGCAGAGATAGTAGAGATTCAGAATAGATCCAGGCAGGAATGGAGGCTTTGGAAGATCTAATCTGAAAGATGGTGCAGTGATGGCTTTATAAGCCTGGATAATGATACTTTGGGTCATTCCAGGATGCCATTGGAAGCAGGAAAAGGGGCAGAAGTATTTGATTTCTTTGGCTTCATTTGATGCTACCATAAATAAAATGTTAGTGTTTGTCAGAAACATATTGTGATAGACACAATGATGCCCCTCCTCCCAAATGCCCACACTTTGTGAATATGTTACCTTACATGGTGAAGGGGGTATTGCAGGTGTGATTAAGGTAACAGTCATTGAAATCAAGAGATTATCCTGGATTATCCAGATGTGCCCAATCTGATCACATGACTACTTAAAAGTGGAGAACCTTTTTTGTTTGGCTACAGTGGCCAAAGAGATGCAAAGAGAGAAGGATTTGCCCATGAACCAAAGGATCAGGTTCCCTTAAAATTTGGAAAGTTCAAGAAAAAAGATTCTCCCCTGGAATCTCCAGAAAATGCACAGCTCAGCTGACACCATGATTTTAACCCAAATGGAACTATGTCAGACTCTGCTCTACAGAACTCTAAGATAATAAATTTGTCTTGTTTATAGCCATTTAATTTGTTTTGGCAATAATAGGAAACTCATACACATGTACTCAGCTTTCATGGTAGACTGAGAACTGTGAGAACATATGGAATCATGGAAAATTAGAGCTGGGGTGATCATTGAGATAATTAAATCTAACACTCTCATCTTATAAGAAAGCTGTTGTTTAAAGGAGGTCATCGGTGTGCCAAAGGTCACACAGCCAGATCCCTGTCAGCCAAATCCTTGCCCTTTCTACTGTACTATGTATTTTCTGATAACAAGGTTCTTGGGCAGGAGGGCAAGCATAGATGTATATAGATGCAGAACTTGCATTATCAAGAGAAAAGCTATAAAAGTCAGGGAGAGCATAAAAAGAAATGAGGGAAAGAAAAGAACCAAGTGAGAAGTAAATCTTATTGGTTCCAAGACAAGTTCCAGTTAGAACTGGAAACACTTAAAACATAGCATGCAGGGGAAAAAAGATGAATGGGCCCCTAGAAACAGAGTAAAGCATGAAAAATGTTCAAATGAGACGGGAGGGAGAAGTCCTCGCCTGTGTTTCTGCACCATCTAAATCAGAGTCGCTTCCTTTTTGTAGTTGCTCCCAGAGTTAACGTCTCCTTGATAAACTAGGTGGTGAGTCTGCGAGGTGGCTGGTGTTGCGGACCTGCGTATCTCATTAGTCCTGTGAAGGGCAACAGGGGAAGATGTACTTTCCCTCAGAGAAACAGTGCTGCCCTGGAAGAGTAATATACACCCCCCCGCCATGGCTGACCCCAAAATAGACCTTTTCTGTAATACCAAGTCTCAAAGGAGAGCTGCCTTTCTCACGACATTCTTTATGAGCTTTCTCTTGGTTAGAAATTAAAGAAACATATGTCAGATACAGAATCTAGGAACAAAGTATAAAAGATGACTCTCATAGATTACTAATAGTGATAGTGCCATTGGAAATACCCAGAAAAGAGCAAATTGTCAGGATTTAAAAGGTCACTGGTATCTTCCATCATGAATGTCTTGCTCTTATTAGCAATTTAATTTCTTTTGTAGTAAAGCACACCTGAAAAATCCAGTGGCAGACATTTTTTCAGTGCAGATTCACTTTGAAATAGAATCACATTCTTATCCATGCAATTGGTTCTCCAACTCTTATGATTAAACACCCATAGCATTGGTATGAAGAAACGTATAGCATAAGTAGAAAAGTAATCAGAATTACTATGTTAGATTATTTTGGTGACATATAATAATGGTGCAAGTCAATATGCAGACTTTTAAAGTACAAAATATTTATCTTTGCACATTTCTATCTTGCCAGGTCCCCATTCAGGTACCTCATTTGCCATATGCCCATGCCTTCCTTTTACTCTCTTTTGTAGCTTCTCTATAGGATGCTTCTCTAGATTTCCCCCCATCCCACCCAAGGGTAGTAGCAGAGACCAGGTACTAGTATAAACTCATTCTGCAATTGTAATACAACATCTAGAAAAATCTGTGCCATCTACTTGGAGAATAAAAGCTTTCTTCTGAAAGGCCCACCCCCATTTTGCCCAACACCAAACACACCTATTCACAGCCCAGAGCTGACACATCTTATTGTGATGTTGTCAACTATTAATTAGATGACAAGTGACTCATCTCTATTGCATTCTAGGAATCAGATTTGATATAAAAGCAAAAACCTTCCTTTTTCTTCCCCTAATCAGCTTCTCCCTAGATTTCTACTAACTCCTTTGTCTCAGGTTATCTGTGATACAAGTATGGAAATGACATAAGCTCTTATTCAAAGTTGTTTCGTTTTGCATGTTCGGTAGTTGATTATAGGTCTCCTATATATTGTTGAACTAGGTGAAGATGTCTTTTATTATTATTACCCTTAATCAAAATATGTGTTGTTTTTAAGTTGTAGTTTTGTTTTTAGATGCTAATTTACCTCTGAGATTGATTTTAGGACCGTGTACTTAATAAAGGTTAAAAATTGTTTAACTGTGTTCTCAAGGATTTAATTAATTTTGTACTCTAAATTTGCTCTCAGTCTTACTCAGAAAGTGACTAAATCCATATCATTTAGTTATAGTATTTACCAGGCACCATGTCTTTGTCTTAGTATAAGGTAGAAACCTAGGTATAGAGAGGTTAATAAATTTATCCATGATAAAGTAGAATTATCCTTCAAATACATGTCCATCAGAATAGAAAGCTCATGCACTTAACCATTTTACTACACAGCTCACAGTCATCCTTTATAAAAACTTAGGATCTTACCCTTAACATGTTTAGATATAACACATACATTTTGAAACTGGTACCAAAACAAGATAAATAGCCAAGAGTAAAGAAACAAAAAATGATGTGATAAAAGAGAAAAAATATATATTTTTATGATTTAAAGATAAATTCAGCTCAGATCTGTTCTCAAGTTTCACTCTTTCACTTGTTCATGTCTACTGATGAAGAGACTATTAGGAGAAGCTCTGCTATCCCTGCTCAATGTGAAGGTGCATACATTTTTCCAGGTCATTGCAGGTGCCAAGGTCAGTTCAGGAACAAATTTTTGACTCTTCCTTTACCCTTTCTTTAGGAATACAGTGTCAAAGAGAATTCTCTCCACTTTGACTTTGGAGCCAGGTAAATTCACTTACTACACACTAAAGCTTTGCATGTAAACTTGACTGGCCACGGGGTGCCAGGATTAAACATTATTTCTGGGTGTGTTTGTGAGGGTGTTTCTAGATGAGATTAGCATTTGAATCAGTGGCCTCAGTAAAAGTAGATTGCCCTCCTCATTGTAAGGGGACATCAACTAATCTACTAAGGGCCTGGATAGTACCAAGGGCAGAGAAAGAGGTGATGAAAAATATATTATATAAATATAAATATATATGATGAGGATTATATTATTATTACATTATTTTCTTAAATTTTAATATAAAATTAAGCATCACACTGGAAACAACCTAGGTGTCCATCAATATATAAATGAATAAAATGTGGAATAAAATGAATAAAATATATTACTCAGCAATAAATATGAATAAAATATTGCTATTTGTAACAACATGGATGGAGCAAGAGGGTATTATGCTAAGTGAAATAAGTCAGAGAAAGACAAATACCATATGATTTTGCTTATACGTGAAATCTGAAAAACAAAGCAAATGAACAAACAAACAAACAAAAAAACAGTAATAGTCTCATAGAAACAGAGAACTAGATGATGGTTGCTAAAGGCAGGGTTAAGGGGGAGGGCTGGGAAGGGGAGATTGGGGGACAGGGGAATGGGTAAAATGTTAAGTGCCATGGAATTGAGTTTGATTCTTTACCCAACATTTTCAGTGAGGCACTTTTGACCGTGGGAGCAAAAACGCAACAACAAAACAACAACAAAAAACCAACAGAGAGGTTGCATGCAGTTTTCACCTGCTTTTCCCAATGGTGTCATTTGGCATAGCTACAGTACAATAATATCACAGCAGAAAGTTGTGCAATCCACAGCTTGCTCAAATTTCACCAGAAAAAAAAATAAGCATTACACTTACTAATAGGAATGAAAGATAAATTGATGATCAAGATACTCTGGCACAAACTACTTTTCAGAATTACAAAGTAGGCATGATTTGTGGGAGAGGAAACAAATATTTTCCT
Source organism: Myotis nattereri (assembly GCF_964212035.1). Lineage (NCBI taxonomy): Eukaryota > Metazoa > Chordata > Mammalia > Chiroptera > Vespertilionidae > Myotis > Myotis nattereri. The sequence continues at coordinate 97,894,902 of NC_138077.1, forward strand.
GAGGAAAATGCCCCTAAGTAATGATGGATTCTTTGTCTAACTTCAATTATGTAGTAGCTCGCTTCAGGCTTCACATCTTTCTGGAAATCAGGAAACCTGAACTATATTGATGTATTGATCCAGCACTCATCTTAGTAGCTATATTTAACATTTCCTTCCACAAGGAAGAAACTGTTTATATTTCTGCAGCATTTTGTCACTATATACACTGTGAAAACCCTGGCTAAACAACTGCTTTCAGTTTAGAAATAGGAAATATGTTTTAACATGGGTTCAAAATGCCAAAGAGAAAGCTCTGAGTAAGAGTTCTCCAACAACACTTGTGCATTTTACATATTTATATTATAGTTTTTCTTGCACTTAAAGAAACAAGTATTCCTCTTGTAAATTCCTCCGTTTAAAAGATTAATATCATAGAATCACAATTTCTTAGGGAATACATTCTAATCTTGTTATTTTTATAAGAAAAATGAGAAATATATTTATCTACCCATCTTTAAATTATTAGACAAGTGACTATGATAAGAACTCAGTGTTGATTATGTTTTGGTCTTAAGTTGAGGAGGAATATAGTGTGCAACCTGGGGGGGCGGGGGGGGGTGCTAGCAATCTGAATCTGTGCCAGTGACCGGTATCCTAGTGTACGCTCTTTTTAGCCTATAATTAAGTCACTGCCCCTTTGGTCGTCAATAGTCTGTTTTCCTGGGTGGTCCCAGTTTGCAGGGGCCAAGGGCCAGGAATTTGGCAGCTTGGCCAGAGCGGGGGCGGGGTCGCTGGCATTTAGATACAATCTAACTTCCCCATTCTAACTGACTCAGGAAGGGCTTTGAAAGACCACCACAAAAGCCCAGTAGTTAGGAAACAGATAGGAAACAAAGAAATGTAGAGATATATATAAAGGGTGATCTCATTGTTAGCTGTTCAGGCTTTGGATCTTCAAATCCCCCTGAGCCAGCAGCGCTGCTTTAAATAGAGGGTTTTTCCCGAATCTCCAAGTACTTGTGTATTTTCCTGTCCCTTGGTAAATTCTGCAACAAAGTCAGCCTTGTTAGCATGGAGCCTCTTTGGGAAACTATAAGTTTTATCTGTATCTGATACTGAATTACATGCTTCACATGTAACTGAGGCCTAGGAAGAAAATTTCTTCAAGATGACATAGAAAATGGAAAAGTCATCAATTGCAGCCCAAGCACTGGATGGCTTTTCCAGCCATGCCTCACATATGAACTGGTCACTCTGAGATTAACTTGCAGTTCCCAGGGAGTCTCTGGTCAGTCTCCTATCTGACCAGGGATGTGGTCAAGAACCCTATTCAGAGAGTTTGTTTTTCTCACAATATCACAAAATATATCCTGTGCAAAAACAGGAGCTTGAACACCATATTTTCAACTAAGAATTTGATAATAATTAGAGTCCAGAAAGACAGAATACTAATTCTGATTAATCTGTTTGAGCATATAAGGTGGCCTAGAGCTGCAAACAGTAACTGGCCAAATGTATTCAGAAACAGTTCATAAATATGGACCCTGAAGCCATGTTGCAAACATTGATTCCACCACTGTCTAGCTCTTGCCTAATCTCTTTTTGGAACTGAATATTGTTAGGTATTACTTAGGAATAATATGTATTTATGTAAAGTATAAAATGAGCATCAGTTTATTAACTGCAAACATGGATAATTTAACTCACCCTCTTGAGCGTTTCAAGTTCAACCCACTTATATGTGATTTTCAGATCAATTGGATCACAGCACAGTCCAAAAAGTTATGTCTACAGTTTTCTTTCTTATCATATCTTCAAATTAACTGGATTTTTCTATACTTATTTTTCATATTTGAGGTATCTATGTGTCAAATAATTAAGTATAGTTTTGATAACTGTCATGATCACAAATTCTATATGTCTACTGGGTAGTACACAGAGGGCTGGCTATATCTAATTCATCAGTCATCTAGATTTAAAAAATTGTCTCTCTTTAAAAAATTGTCATATATGTGTGTGTGTGTGTGTGTGTGTATGTGTGTGTGTATACATTTATCTTATAATGAGATACAGTAGTTCCCCCTTATTCAAGATTCTGCTTCCTGAAATTTTAGTTAACTGTAGTCAACCACAGTCTCAAAATATTAAATGGAAAATTATAAAAATAAATAAATTTGCTAAGTTTTAAATTGCATGCCATTTTGAGTAGTGTGATGAAATCTCTCACCATCCCACTCTGTCTCACCTGAGACACGAATCGTCCCTTTGTCCAGTGTATCCTCATTGCATGTCACCGCAGCCCCTTAGTCACTTAGCAGACATCTTGGTTGTCAGATCCACAGTCAAGGTATCCAGGTATCAGTGTGCTTGTGTCCAAGAGACCCTTCTTTGACTTAATAATGGCTCCCAAGCATGAGAGCAATGGTGCTGGCAATTTAGATGTGCCAAAGAGAAGTCTTAAAATGTTTCCTCTAAGAGAAAGGTATGAGTGTACAGGGGAAAAACATGGTGTATTCAGGGTTTAGTACTATTCACAGTTTCAGGCATCCACTGGGAGTCTTGGGACATATCCCCCACAGACAATGGGCAATTGCAATGCAGTCAATTTATTGAAAACTATTGAACTGGTTGTTGTCTGTTTAGACACTTCTCTATTCTAACAATGGCAAGGTCAAATAAAATCAGTAGATAATAGCATGAGGAATGTTATACTGTATGATTTGAAAATCAAATTAACTTGCACCTATTGCAAATAATCTCATTGCTTGTCTCATTAAATAATTATACATTTATGGGAGAAACACTGAAGGAAAAACTTAGATGTATGTTGGTATTTTCATCACAGTCATTCATCACCATAATGAGTAACCAAAGGCCCTTTGAAAAGAATATATATGGCATTGCATAGATTCCAAAGCATTTACTTCTTGTGTAACACACTTTGAGAGGCATAAATATGAATGTTATGCTAATTTGTCTGCTTTTGACCTAGAGTTTATTTAAAATCCTAGAGGATTTTTAAGAGGCTATTGCTTCATTAAATTATCTTGCAAAGCAAAGCTAACTTCAGGCTTTTATTAGGATGAATTAATCTAAAAAATTATTTGAAGAGTGAGTCAATACAACGTCTTCAAAAAGTATCGCTCAATTTAAGCATTAGTTGTGAGCTTCAGTAGTAGCTTAAAGCTAGAGTCAAACAGTCCTTAATTTAATTCTCTACTTAACTTCTTACTGGCTGTGTGTCCTTCAGTATGTTATTTACACTGTTTTAGTCCTGAGTATACTCAGTAGTAAATTTCAGTAAGTGATAATACCTATCTCCCTGATTGTTTTTGGGATTAATATAATAATTATTCAAAGATTTAAGAACAGTCTCTGGCACATAGTAAGTACTCTATATAGTTACTATTAACTATCTCTTAATAATAATTTTCAGAGCCTGAATTCATTACTGGAATTGTGTAGAGCAAAATACAAACCATTATTCAATTCAGAAATTTTTCTCTATGAGCAATCATGATGTTTTAACAATTTGAGGATATGGTGGTTTTTTATAAGATTATTTAAAATATTCAAAATATAAGCATTTTAAAATAAAATTTATCATTGACTTTCACTGAATGAGGTCCAGGATAAGTCCTGTAGTTAAGATAAGGTTTCTAACATCAGACACTTATGGCCTAGTTTTGCAGAAAGGACATGTATAGACCATATCAATAAGCATTACAAAACAATGAATAGCAAGTAATAATTAGAAAAAGAACAAGTGACAAGTGACAAAGAATTTTAGAGAAAATAAATTATTATGAACTCATGGAGATGCTAAGCCTTAAACTTACCTTTTAAGAAAGGGTAGAATTTTAGTTTAGAGAATTTCAGAGAAATTAATAAAATTTAAATTTATACATGTGTGGGTCAATAGGAATAAGAAGTTCAAAGATAAGAATTTTATAATGTATTTGGTAAACTAAGAATGGACTTTTCATTTAGAACAGAGTTCTTTTTTAAAAAATATATTTTTATTGATTTCACAGAGGAAGGGAGAGAGAGATAGAAACATCAATGATGAGAGAGTATCATCGATCAGCTGCCTCGTGCACGTCTCCCACTGGGGATTGAGACCACAACCCAAGAATATGCTCCTGACAGGAATTGAACCTGTGACTCCTGCCCACCCCCCCAAGTCAGCAGGGCTATACTCCATCTACTGAGTCGGACCAGCCAGGGCTAGAACAGAGTTCTTATAGGAGAGAAGAAGGTGAACATCTTTGGGGAGTTCTCAGATACTAGGAAAGAAATATAACTTGATATACTAAGCAATAGTGTTAATTAGCTAACTTATCCAAATTAAAACATAAACTTAAGAAAACCATGGGAGATGTAAATATAAAGATATATATTTACATGTATCTTCTTTACAGATTTTTGGACTTGTTTGCCATTTTTGGACATCACATAAATAAATTATATTATTGCATTGTCATCCAGCTATCAACTTTGCATACATATGGCTATCTTTTTTTTTTCCTGCCCTTCACCAATCTCTTTATTAGCTTTCATAACAAATTAATTAGAGAACACCATGGTACTTTTGGTTTTACTTTACGGTACCTACAACTTACTGAAAAGTTTCATTACACATAATCTTCTTCCTTTTCTGCCGCATCTCCATGCTGGAGGCTAGATCTCTTCCCAATACACACACACACACACACACACACACACACACACACACACACACCTGGCTCTGCGAGTTCCTTCCTCTTTGCTTCTTATCTTTTCTACCCTTCCTTTCCCCAAAACATCCATAATCTCTTCCCTTTTCAAACAGAATATTCTTCCCTAGGTCTGCCAGTGCCAGTTTGACCTGGAGGATGTCAGTTCCATTTCACAGTTTTCATAGCATTTTCTAAACAAAGGCTGCCTTCTCTCTCCTCCTAAGATTCCTGCATTTGTTACAAAAAGGCAAATATTTCCTCTGAATTAGTTTATAAATACAAACCGGCATTCAACTGCTATTAAAATGGACAAGTGAAAAGATAAAAATATTTATTAGAAGTTAAGTCAAAAACAGTTATGGAACAGTGTATAGATTCCCTTTTTGGTAGAATACACATATACTCACAAAACATCTCACAGCAATTACAGAAAATACTAATTTATCATTATGAGGAAGATATGAAGGGACTTTCTCTTATTATTCACACTCCTAAATTATGTTGAATTTTTATAATAGGTATATATTAATTTATGGTAGAAAATGACAATGTTTTCATTTGAAAAACAGAGTACATACATTGAATTTTTCAAAATGAATCTGACAAAGCAAATGTGGTATGCACTTATATCTTGAGCAAATTATAGAAACATTCCATTGTATTAAGTATACTAGAAGCCTGGTGAATGAAATTTATGCACTGGGATGGAGGGGGGTCCCTTAGCCAAGCCTGCGCCCTCTCATAGTCCAGGAGCCCTCACAGGAGTGGGCCTAAACTGGCAGTTGGACATCCTCCCGCCACCACTACTGCACTCACCAGCTGTGAGCCCGGATCAGGGCTTCTGGATGAGTGACGCTCCCCCTGTGGGAGTGCACTGACCACCAGGGGCAGCTCCTGCATTGAGTGTCTGATGTTATTGAGCGTATGATGTTATTACACTGTGTATAATAACATCGTATCAGAGTCAGGAGCTGTTCCACTGAGTATGTGACACATAATTTGTGGCCTAAATATGACCTAGGACTTACTTTGTAAACAAGTCAGACTAATAGTTATGGCAGAGGAATACCTCAAAAAAGGAGGCATGAAGAAGCTTGACTCATCAAGAGAATGTCAAGAGTAGTTTGGAGTAGTGGTAGGGAATGAAGTTAGTTGAGAACAAATTCATGAAGACCTTTGAGGAACATGCAAACATTTTTAATTATGTCCAAAATAAACCTTTCCTTCATTTTTATAAAACTGTCACTACTATTTATCCAGATGATGAAGAAGGAAAAAGGTGAGATGAATTTTTTCCTTCACCCCAAACTGGCCCTATACTCATTACCAAATTCTATCAATGATCCTACCTTCAGCAAGTTTTCAAGATATTTTCTCAATCTTCATTGATAAGATCTTACTTTAAGACATTATCTTCTTCTGGAAACTAAAATGAAACTACCCTAATAGTTTTTCTTTTTTCTCCAGCTTCCGGCCCTTGTGATCTGAGTTTATGTAATGAAGGAAAGGAGCTAGCAAGAAAAGAAAAGATGACACGATAGGGAAAAAAATAATAAAAAGTGAAGTAGCAGGAGATGAAATTTAGAACAGAGAGAGACAAATTTGTCAGCTATGGAAGCTCCCTATTCTCTGAAATGACTGGAAAACAATAGGGATGAGTTCAGAGGTGCAGTCCGTGCTCTACAACATGGCATGTATGCTCCTAAAAACCAGTGGATGTATTTATTAGAGCTCTCCAGAGAAACAGAAGCAATAGGATGTATATCTATTTGTACTTTATCTCTATTCCTATTCCTATCTCTCTATCTATCTAGAGAGGAGAGGAGAGGGGAGAAGAGATAGATGCTGGTTTATTTTAAGGAATTGGCTCAGAATAATGGAGGCTGGCAAGTCCCAAATCTGTAAGTCAGACTGGCAGCCAGAGACCCTAGGGAGAGGTGATGTCACAGCTCAAGTTCAAAGACAGACTGAAGGCAGTTTTACCTCTTTTTCAGGGGACCTCAGCTTGTCTTCTTTTAAGATCTTCAACTGATTTATGAAGACCCAACTATATTATAGAGGATAATCTGCTTTACTAAAAATCTACTAATTTAAAGGCTAATCTCATCTAAAAGATACTTTTACTGCAACATCCAGACTAGTGTTTGACCAAATATCTGGGACCATACTCTAGCCAAGTTGACACAAAATTAGCCATCCCACAAGGCTATGCAAAGTCATATAATCAAAACCGTGGGAATTATGGAAAAAGTGGGATTGAGAGTTTAACATTCAAAATTCATCAATGACACAAAAATATGCATACTTTTAATGGTTAAGAAACATATACATACTACAATAAATATGACACTTCACCTTAAAACCTGGTTTATTTATGGAAGTGGATGTGGGAAGGGTTTCAGTTTGTGAGTCATTGTGAAGTGATGGAAGGAGGGTTGGCTAAAATTGCCCAGAAATTAGTAATGCCAGATGTGGATGGGTGTGTTTATAACACACAGTGGGGAACTAAGCTGGTAGATGTTTGAGGTAGATCTTTGTAGGTGCGTTTTGTTTATTACTCTGCTGCTCAGTTCACTTTGGTGCTGCTTTCTGTGTTTATTTAGTGGATGAAATCAGAAATCATAAAATTTGAGTTATATTTAAATTGTGTCTTAATTTATTAATTGTATTGGAACAAATTCCCATTTTTAAAAAACAGAAAAAACTTTATTTAAATATATGGTAAGAGGTAGCAGGATGGATAGAATTAGCAGAATTCATGTTATCATCAGTGTTCTTTACAAAGAAGTATAATTCATCTGCTGAAAAGGAAAGTGATGGGCAGGAGAATCTGATAACATATAGAGATCTGCATTAAACACATTACATGCTGAGTAGGTAGTCAGTAAGGATATATTGAAAGAGAGAATAAATGAGTAAGTAAAGGAATGTTATGGTAAATGAAAATCAGAGCAATTTTTGCATGAGGCAGTGGAATTCTAAATTGGCATTGATTGTCTACCTGAGTTAAAAAAGAGATCTTTGCATTGATTCAAGGTGGGGAATCATGAATATCCTGGACAGAGAAAGAGTTGGTACACTGTATGGATCCAGTTGGACAAGAAAGAAAGTAAACCTGGAAGAAGAATAACAACAGAAAAAGAGAGGGAGAGAGAGAAGGCAGGAAAGCAGGGAGGGAGAGAATATGGAATAAGAGGTGTGAAGACAACAGACATCCTAATGAGGACACAAGAAGATTGAGTGGAGATAAAAAGCATGGCAAGCTGAAAGGGTTTGAATGTGTGGCCTAGGATAGCTAGGATTCATCTCGCAGGCTTACTGTACATCTCAGTTATAGCTCTAAGACTAGTGTTAGACCCTCTGGTGGGAACCGTGGCTGCTAGTATAATTCCTGCGCCTTGGGCAGTATTGTCTGGGAAACTGGGTGGGAATAAGCTTGTGGTGGAAATACTCTATCTGAGATGTGATGGGGGAATTAGCATTTTTTTTATTTACCATGAGAGTACCATGAAAATCATAAGCAATCAGGTTTAGGTTAATATAACAAAGCACTTCCCAATACTTTGAACTATAAGACAATGTAATGGTCTGCGTTGTGATGTATTGATACCATTAATAACCTGGTTATTATTAATGGAAAGGGAGCAAAGGGGAGACTACATAATATAGGCATGCCATTTATACAGCTTTTCCAGAAAGCTACAATTTAACACCCTATAAGTCTATTACCAGCAACTCAATGGGGAAAAGGACTGGATGAAGGCAGTTTAGACACATGCCCAGTAAGGTCTGAGTGACTTGGGAAGATGCTTACCTGTCAGTCACACCTGAGAGAGAGTCAGTGGCCAGAATAGGTGTGGCCACTGCCAGCACACAAAATCTGAGCTGGTTAACTCCTGAATAAAGAAGGTTCTCTCTCTAGCTCTCTTGCTGCTCACCCCTGACTGCTGGCTTGCAGGACTGCCATGCTCTGCACTCGCCCACATGGCCTAGAGCCCCGTGGATTCCACATAATGGACTAATGGATTTTAACTAACCTGATGCTTCATAGGACCTGGCTCTACCATAGAATGCAAACTCTGGACACTGGCTTTGCTTTCAGCTTTGCTAAAGCCTCAGCTGCACCTTTTTTTCAGGACTGGTTTAAAGACAGTGGGACTTTGCAAGCCAAGGGATGTAACTCTATACAAATAAAAATCATCTACTCTCCCATGTGAGTCTTAGAAAATTCTTTTCCTGAAGATATCACAAGAGTCTTACTCCCACTAGTGACAGAGAAACTCCACCAGCCAATCTGCTGACAGCAATATGATATGCATTTGTCTTATAAGACTAGGGAACTCATTAGTGCTACTTTTGTTATTCTTGTTATTAATGCTTACTAACAATGAGATGTTGTCAAAAGTATTCATCAATTACCAGAGAATTTGGGTTAGAAGAAGTCAAATGATCTGATTTTTACATTTTGTGGTGTTATTAAATAGTTGGATCACAATCAATTAAATCATTCATATATTTTTATTTTTTCTTACTTGGATATATATATATATTACTACTACTAGAGGCCCAGTGCACAAATTTGTGCACCTTGAAAGAAACTGTGGACCACGAGGCTGTGGTGGGCACAGGGTGGGTCTTGGCCCATCCTCTGTGCCCCCGCCCAGCTCCTCCCACCATGGACCCTCGTCCCCTGGCTGGCAGCCTCGCTCCTGCTGCCACTGCTCCCACGCGTTGATGGTGCTGAACCCCGCTCACACCCACTGACAGTGCAGAGTGATTGGGGCTGGCGCCAGCAGCGGGTGCAAGTGGGGTTGGCACCATCAGTGAGTGTGAGTGGCTGCTGCTGCCCCAATTGCCCTTTAGGAGCAGGGGGGGGGTTGTGGAGAGACCCTTACGGGTGATCAGGTCCAGCAGCCGCAAGTCCCACCAGAGTGATTGAGACCCATGCCAGGAGCCAGCAGCTGGTTCGAGCAGTGGCTCCAGCTGAGGGTGTGAGCGGAGTTGGGTCTGGCAGTGGGTGCGAGCAGTGGCTCTGGTGCTGGCAGTGGGTGCAAGTGCACCGTTGCTGGCAGCAGGTGCGAGTGCTGGGTGGAACCACAGCAGGTGGGAGCAAAGAATTTTCCGTACCACCAGAGGCTTGCCCCAATGGCAGCGACCGGTGCCCCGCTTTGGTCTGGTGCCCCCACTCACCTGCACCACCATCCCGCCGTGGCCCACGCCCACCATGTTCCACTCTCTGCCACCTGCTGCTGATGCCCACCATGTTCTGCACGTGTCCCCTGGTGGTCAGCACACATCATAGCAACCAGTTGTTCGATTGTTCAGTCGAACAACTGGTTGGGTCTATTTACATATTAGCCTTTTATTATATAGGATACTTTGGCTATTGGGGCATGATTTCTTTCATATGTAAAATAAAAATAGAGAATATTTTCTGATTTCTACAGATGGACTCAAGAGCTGCATTTAATGTCTGAAGGAGCATCTAGAATTATTAAACCTTGAGCAAGTTCTATTCCACTTTCCATAGCTTAATTATCATTGAGGATTTCCATCTGTCTGGATGTTAGGCCCCAGGTCTTATTATAATGTTACTTTTCCAAATTGTGAAGTTCGAGAAACACCTCAAATGCACTTTGCTAACACTGCCCACAAACAACTATAGTTTTAGAATCACCTGGGATACTTGTTTAAAATACAGAATCCTGTGCCCTAGTCCAGGAAATCTTTATTTAGTGGATTTGGGTTAAGAAGCAGAACCTTTAGTTTTAATCAGATTGTAGAGATTCCAATGCATATTGTCTGTGGGCCATAGTTTGAGAAACATCAGCCTGGGATGGTCAATCTTAAAAGTTGATCAACTTAGTCTTATATCAGTTTGATTGATACATTTTCATTCAGTCAACTCATTTGAACTAAAATATAAGTTAAATCAAATGACACTGGTTATAAGAATAAGCATAACCTCATTGTATGGCCTTAGATTAATATTTTAACTTTCTGATGCTCAATTGTTTGATCTATAAAATAATAACTATATTTGTTCACTGTGTTGTTTAAAGAAAGAACTATTAAAATATTATAAAACAAGTTTTAAATGCAAACACTTAATGGCAGAATGCTTTCAGTGTATTATGGAAATGAAATAATTAGTATGAGGGGAATTGATTTCAGTGTTATATAAAAGTATGTATTTCTGCTCAAGAAGGAGTAGCTTCAATTCTGATATGATTTGATCTATTTTTATACTGAATATGCATCACTGTAAATAGGTCACAGCAGGAAGACAGATTAAGACCATTTAAAGGAAAACAGTAACTGCAGAAACTATAAAAAAGAAATTTGCAATTGCATTAAGAGAGCAGAGCTGTCTCCTTTTCTTTGTTTACTCAGCCACCAGTATAATCAGCCTAGATTTTATGTACATGAAGTTAACCCTTGAATCACCTGATGTCTTCTTCCACATTCTTAAAAAAAAAAAAAGTAGGCATTTTCCTGCTGGTTTTAATATTAGAACTAATTGTGAGCAAATGTGAAGCCAAATGCTCCATAATTATTAAACTGAAACCATAATTGCCAATAAGTATAATTTATTTATTTTTGTTTCAATTTTTAAAAATCTATATTGTTAAAAGTATTACATATGTCCCTTTTTCCCGCCACCCATCACTGGATCTCACCACCCCACTGTCTATGTCCATTGGTTATGCATATATGCATAGAAGGTCATTGGTTGATTGTCTCCCCTCTACCCATCCTTCCCCACCTTCTCTCCGAGATTCCACACTCTGTTCCATGCTTCCATGTCTCTGGGTCCACTCCTTTCATCAGTTTATTTTGTTAATTAGATTCCACATATGAGTGAGGTCATGTGATATTTGTCTTTCTCTGACTGACTTATTTCATTTAGCATGACACTCTCTAGGTCCCTCCATGCTGTTTCAAAGGGCAATAGATTTTTCTTTATTATGGCTACATAGGATTCCATGGCATAAATGTACCACAACTTTTTTTTTAATCCACTCATCTACTGATAGGCACTTAGGCTGTATCCAATTCTTAGCTATTGTAAATTGTGCTGCTATGAACACAGGGGTGCATACATTCTTCCTGATTGGCATTTCTGATTTCTTAGGATATATACCTAGAATTAGGTCACTGGTCAAATGGCAGTTCCATATTTATTTTTTGAGGAAACTGCATACTGTTTTCCACAGTGGCTGCACCAGTCTGCATTCCCACCATCAGTGTACTAGGGTTCCCTTTTCACCACATTCTTGCCAGCACTTGTTATTTGTTTATTTGTTGATGGTAGTCATTCTGACAAGTGTAAGGTGATACGTCATTGTCCCTTTATTTTGCATCTCTTTGATGACCAGTGAATTTGAGCATTTTTTCATATGTTTCTTGGTCATTTGTATGCCAACTTTGGAGAAGTGTCTATTTAGATCCTTTGCCTATTTTTTAAATTGGATTGTTTGTCTTTCTTTTGTTAAGTTGTATGAGTTCCTTACGTATTTTGGATATTAACCCTTTATCAGATGTATCATTGCCAAGTATGTTCTTTAAGTTGTAGGGTTAAATAGTTTATTATTAATTTTTTTTTATTTTTTGAGGTAGGCCTGTAGTGCTATGAACTTCCCTCTCAGGACTGCTTTTGCTGTGTCTCAGACATTTTTGGTTGTTGTGTGTTTATTTTCATTTATTTACAGGAAGTTTATTTCTTTCCTGATCTTGTTCATAACCCACTTATTGTTTAATAATATGCTATTTAGCCTCCATGTGTTTGAATGTTTTTGGGTATTTTTACTGTAGTTCATTTCTAATTTCATTCTACTGTGATATGAGAAGATGCTTGATATATGATTTCAATCTTCTTGAACTTGTAGAGACTTGTTTTGTATCCTAACATGTGGTCTATCTTTGTGAATGACCCATGTGCACTTTAGAAGAATATATATTGTGCAGCTTTGGAGTAAAATGTTCTAGAAATGTCAATTAAATCCATCTGATCCAGGGTGTCCTTTAAAGTCACTGTTTCCTTGCTAATTTTTTGTCTGGAAGATCTGAAGTCAACGGGGTGTTAAAGTCTCCTACTATGACTGTGTCATTGTCAATCTCTTCCTTAAAGTCCTCTAGGAGTTTTTTATATATTTAGGTGCTCCTATATTGGTGCATATGTTTACCAGGGTTAAATTCTCTTGTTGGATTGATCCCTTGAGTATTATATAGTGACCTTTGTTTCTTTTGTGATGGCCTTCATTTTGAAGTCTATTTTTTCAGATATGAATATTGCTACCGCAGCTTTTTTTTCTTTTTCATTTACATGGAAAATTATTTTTCATCCCTTCAGTTTCATCCTGTGTGTGTCTTTTGTTCTGAGGTGGGTGTCTTGTAGACAGCATATGGTTGGGTCATGGTTTTGTATTCATTCAGCTACCCTATGTCTTTTGATTAGAGCATTAAATCCATTTAACTTTAAGGTTATTATTGACTAGAGGCCCAGTGCATGAAATCTGTGTATGCGTAGGGTCCCTAGGCCTAGCCGGCTATCAGGGCTGATCAGGGCCTTCCAGCTGCTGGCCAGGAGCTTCCTTCCAGCTGCTGGCCAGGGCCTTACTTCATTCCACACTGCCCCCTTGTTGTCAGCACACATCATAGTGAGCGGTTGTTCTCCCATTTGGTTGAATTCCTGAGGGGACAATTTGCATATTAGCATTTTATTATAGAGGATAGGTTCTTATTTATTGTCATTTTAACTTTGTGTGCCTCAGTTTCTCTCTCTATTTCTTCTTCTCATTACAGCATTCCCCTTAGCATGTCTTGTAATGCTGGCTTGGTGGTGATGTACTCCTTTAGCCTTTTTTTTGTTTCTTTTTTTTTCTGGGAAACTCTTTATTTCACCATTTATTTTGAATTATATCCTTGCTGGATATAGTAATCTTGGTTCCAGATCCTTGCTTCCCATTACCTTGAGTACTTCATGCCATTCCCTTCTGGTCTATAGAGTTTCTGATGAGAAATTAGGTGTCAGCCTTATGGGAGCTCCTTTGTAGGTAACAGTTTGCTTTTCTCTTGCTGCCTTCAAGATTCTCTTTGCATTTAATTTTTGGCATTTTAATTATGATGTGTCTGGGCATGGGCCTATTTGGGTTCTTCTTGCTTGGGGTTCTCTGTGCCTTCTGAACTTGTGTGATCTTTTCCTTTATCAGGTTATGGAAGTTTTCTGCCATTATTTCTTCAAACATGTTCTCTATCCCTTTCTCCCTTCTTCCTCTTCAGCACACCTACTGTGTGAATATTGTTACATTTCATGTTGTCCCACAGCTTCTTTGAGCTGTCCTCCTGCTTTTTAATTGTTTTTTCATTTTGAGTGATTTTTTTTCTACCCTGTCTTCTAATTCACTGATCTGATCCCTAGCTCCCCCTAATTCCCTGTGTATTCCTTTCACTGTGTTCTTTATTCATGTTATGTCAATCTTCCTATTTACTATATCTTTTCTCATGCTGTTGAGCATCTTTGCCATCATTCTTCTGAACTCTATGTCTGATAAATTTCTTATATGCATTTCATTTAGCTATTCTTCTGGAGAATTCCCTGTTCTTTTCTTTGGGGCTTGTTTTTTTGTCTCCCCATTTTGGCTGCCTGTTTGGATTTGTGACTATGTATTAGGTAGTTCTGCTATGCCTCCCAGTCTCTAGTGCAGGGCAGCATCAAATGCTGTTTCTGACTAATTTGATCAGGCAAAGACTCAAAGCCTCCAAAGACCTGCCTCTGCCTGTAGACTGATTATATTCAGATTTGAGTAGCCTCAGAGTATTGCCCAGAGGTGGGCCAGAGGTTTTCCAATAGGATGGGCCAATTGCTTCTGCCTGGAAGCTAATAATTATTCTCAGTCTCTTAATGGGCCTCACAAAGTCCACAGGGTAGGGCATTGGGTTTTCCTACAGGGTGGGGAAACTTCCTTTCTCCAGGCCCAAACTGCCTGGATAACAAAAGTCCACCTGAGAAAGTTGTCCTCTGCAATATGAGGGAATGATTCAGAACAGGAAATCATGGAGTCTGCCTCCAGAGCTGTAACCCCAGAACCCCTAATCATGGCTTCTGCTCACACACCTCAAGTCCCCTCTGCCAGAGCACAAAGTGAGTGGTATTACAGAAAATTTCTGTGTGTTGGGCCTTTAAGAGGGTGCCTGAATTTCTAGCCATCTCTCCCTGGCAGACAGCAAACCCACTGCTTTTCACTGTCAGATGTTATGTGGGTACCTTTCTCAGTTCTGGTGCTTTCTATTGGGAGGCCCAACTTGGGGATTAGACCTAAGAGTTCTCAGTGGCAACCCCCCACAGCTGAGATATTTCCCTGGAACTTCATCTGCTGTCTGTGGGAGTCCAGCCGGCCCTTTTGCATCTCTGCCCCTCCTACCAATCTCTATGAGGTCTCCACTTTTTGTCCTCAGTTATCAGGGTTCTCTCCAGCAAGTCTTCCATTGATTGTTCAGGAAGTTTTTCTGTATTTTAGTTTTAATTCCAGTTTGGTCCTCAGGGCATGTCCATGCAGCATCCACTTACTCTGCTGACATTTTTAATTTTCCCCTGCAAGTATAATTTAGAAGATAGTTAAGAATTAAGACAAAAAAAAGGGGGGCAGAGAAGGCAAAACATGTAAATATGAGAAGATATGTGTGAAGAAATATGGGAAAACATGCAATATTAATATTTTTGATGGATATTGAATTGTACTCATGAAATTATGGGATTATTATATTTTAACAGTTCCTTTTTTAGCCAATGTATTGGATATAACAGTTTTCTACCACACAGTTCTTCTTTCACACCATTCCAGTCATACTGCTGTCTGTTTTTCATCTAATACACCCTCAAGCTCTTGTCTCTGGGTCCTTGAACTTGCTATTTCCTATCCTGGACCATTCTTCTCCCAAATTACTGTGTGGTTCATTTTCATAGTTTAATCAGACCCTTCCACAATATCATCTCCTTGGTGAGGCCTTCCTTAAACATCCTACTTAAAATAATGTCTCAGTCCTGTGTGCTCTAAGGGAGCTTTGAACCTCTTAGAGAGATTTTCTGACACAGACATACAGTGTATCATTCATAAATGCCTGCCTGCCTAGTATTCTGAGACTACCAGGGAGAGTTGGGTCTATAATGCCAAAGAAGGTCATTCAATAAGGAATGAGAAATGATCCAAATACATCCAGATAAGTTCTTGTGGTCAGCCCTATTAATCTGGAGAACTTTTCTAGACTGTACATTAAGACCAGGTGAGATTTAATAGATGTTTTCATGACATGGCTGCAAATGCCCTGAATTAAGGTGGATTCTTAACAAAAAGTGTGAGGTGTAGCTTGAATCAGCAAAAAGGGGCAAATACCACAGCTGCAGCAGAAAGCAGTGTGGCTATAGCTGTTGAGTCAACGGGTCCCCAAAACTGGCATAAACAATGGCAATAATGATGACTTTGCCACCTGATGTATGGATTTAAATGGACAAACAGAATCAAAAAGTTTTTTTTATTGAGCCAGGAGCAGTGCCAGCTCAGCTCAAAACCACAGGTAAATGTTCCATGCTGTCTCACTCTGTTGGGATGGCTATAACAAAATACCACAAACTGGGTGGCTTAAAAACAATGTGAATTTATTTTCCACAGTTCTGGAAGCTGGAAGTCTGAGATCAGAATGGTCAAGGGATAAGTCTTTTCTGCACTGCAGACTTCTGGGTGTGTCCTCATATGGTGGAATGGGCTAGGGAGCTCTGTAGGGTCTCAGAAGCACTAATCCCATTAATAAGGGATCCAGCTTCACAATTTAAGCATCTCTCTAATACCTCTTAATACCCCCATATTGGGCACTAGAATTTCAACATAAAATTTGGGAGAACACACATATTCAGATAACAGTACTTCCTTACTAGCACAGAGCCACTTTCTCCTCACTGATTTCTAAGCCAACTTTAACTGCTTTAAGGAGAAAGAAAATTGGCATGAGACCAAGGTTTCCCTGACCCCAAGGGGAAATAAAGGCCATGATCATCTATTTTAATATGTTAAGGAACTCCAAGCAGAGGTAGGGCATGAACTTTTATGGTTGTGTTGGATACAGAAGGCAAAGTTACCGTGCTACCAGGTCCTGTGTGGGGGGCACTGTCTTTCAACTGTTGGTGAAGGTTAACTAAGGAGAGCTGTTTGTGGGGCCATTGGAGCCATTCAGTTTGCAAATGTGGTTTCTCCTGCTGAGTGTATGTAATTCTCCCAATCTTGAAGAGCCACATGTAGGAAGTAGTAGTTGGACTTAAATACTGCTCCCCATCCCAGTTAAGCCTTTTCCTGAGTGGTCCAACAGAAGCTATTGTTGTAATGCACCCTGCAAATCACACAAGGACGCCTCAAGAAGTGGAATTAAGGAGTCACATTTATTGCAAATCTGGAACTACGAGGGGGCATTTCACTCTCCCAAATCTCGCAGTACCCTCCCCAGCCCCAACACCAGATTTATATAGGCAAAGATCACAAAAGTATTGATTACATCCCAGGGTTTGGAATGAGGAAACTGGTTTGCAAAAAAGCAGTTTACAGAAGCAGAATTAAGCATGTTAGTTAAATTATAGTTTTGGGTCTCCCGATCACTGAATCAACAGAAACACATTGCCTGGAGCCATGGGTCTTGGGACCACTGAGTCAACAGGGACACATTATCTGGAGCCCTCGGGTCTTGGGATAATTGTGCTGTCCTGGTTCCCAGGTACAGAAGAATGTGCTTTCTAAAACCAGTATGACCACAACCAATGGGGTAGTCACGTTACAATCAATAAGGTATTCAATCGAATGGGATGATTTATATAATTCAGAAAATCAAAAATAACTTTTCTATTATTAAACAAAGCAAATAAGTATCGAAGCCAAACAGCAGGGTTAAAGTTAAGCTATAGTTTCTACCTGAGATGATTGCTACCATACTTCACTATATAGAATTCCAGGAGAAGAAAAGAAAATCAGAGCTTTGAACAAGGACATAAAAATAGCAAGGGTAATATGAAATGCAGGATGTTAATTAACATAACAACTGTGCATGGATAGTTAAAGGGAACTGGGGGATTATGGTCAATTGAATTGAATTGTTTCTCCTATAGATCAAGCTATTCTAGACAGTTATACACACAGCGTGTTGCACAGACTGGTGGTGCTTGATATACTTACTTCCTGTCTTGAATATTGACAATACCTCCTTTTCTATTTCATTGGCACTAAAGGATCAAGATCAGTTAACATATTATTTTTAATGACTTTCATACTGAGCTTGGCCACTTAAAGGTCTTAAGCAGGAGAGAAGTATAATTGTGAAAAAAGACTTCCAGTTAGATGAAAAATTCAGTGGAGAGACTGATGCAAATTTCCTGGAGGTCGATCTTCTCTAGGCCACTAGAATAAATGTGCCTTAATTATGCATGGGCATATGAGCTATGTAAAAGTCCTCCCACAGGTAATGCCACCCTGCCTTAGAATCCCCTCATGTTTGCCTTCTTCAGGAAATATCCACTGCTTGCTTCCTTATTCCTTATGCCTTTAACCCAAATATACACTATACCAAGGGTGGGCAAACTTTTTGACTCGAGGGCCACAATGGGTTCTTAAACTGGACCGGAGGGCCAGAACAAAAGCATGGATGGAGTGTTTGTGTGAACTAATATAAATTCAAAGTAAACATCATTACATAAAAGGGTACTGTCTTTTTTTCAATAGTTTTATTCATTTCAAATGGGCCTGGATCCGGCCCTTGGCCGTAGTTTGCCCATGGCTGCACTATACCCTCTCCAAGTTTAACTCCAAACTAAAAACATGGCCTCTCCTCCTCTTAATTTTTTTTTTTCTAATTTGACCTAGATGGTTTTTTTCCCAGATGTTTTTGTTTTGTTGTTGTTGTTACTCTCTTGTCTAGCTCACAAATATTAATGTTTGCTCCTATAGGCCTTTCCCTCTGGAAGTACAGTTAGACAAGAAAGAGAAGTGATAACAACAGAATTAAGGCAATAGAAGTAGGAAATGGAAATATGTGGGCGGTGAAGATGTTGTTTTAATGCTGATGTACTGAAATGGACAGACCACAGTGAGAAAACCTGAAAAAGGGGAGAAATGAAAGAATATAAAAGGACTCACAGGATTCTAGGTCTAGTAACTGATAGATACAACAGAGTGCCATTTTCTGAGATTGAGAATACAATGAATGAGCAAATTTGGGATGGAAAGAGGGGGATGATTAGTTTCGTTTTGACCTGTAAGAATAGACAGGCTTACATAGTCTTCCCCTTTAGCTATAGCTGTTTCTGTCATTGGATGTACTAAGCACCATACATTTTCTGCAAGAACACTGTTATTTTTAAGATATATAGAAAAATACTGCAAAAGTAACCCACTTGGGAGGACTATCCTTATCCCACTTTATGCCCAGAGTTTTGTTCTTTGAGGTAATCTGCTTATGTGCACTTTCTAAAGCTATCTATTTCTTTTTTAAATATACCTTTATTGATTTCAGAGAGGAAAGGAGAGGGAGAGAGAGATAGAAACATCAATGATGAGAGAGAATCATTGATCAGCTGTCTCCTGCATGTTCCCATGGGGATCGAGCCCACAACCTGGGCATGTGCTCGACCAGGAATCAAACCATAACTTCCTGTTTCATAGGTCAATGCTCAACCACTGAGCAACATCAGCTAAACTAAAGCTATCTATTTCTTTCCTTTTTTTTTTTTTTAATCCTCACCTGAGGATATTTTTCCATTTAATTTTAGAGACAGTGGAATGGAGGGGAAGAGACAAAGAGAGTGATGTGAGAGTGATGACCAGGGCTGGGGATCGAGTCTGTAACCGAAGCATGTGCCCTGGACTGGAATTGAACCCAGGACTTTTCAGTCTGTAAGGCCAGATGCTTTGTCCACTGAGCAAAACCAGCTTAGGGAACTATGTATTTCTTGAACTTGATTCAGCAAGGTTATCCAAAGATAAATTATTCATTACACCTTATATTTTTCCAAAAGAACTTTATGTAGGGCAACAATCACCTCTTCTGAAACAGTAACTCATAATGAGATGCTGACTTGACTTTAACATCTTTGTAGCATATCTCCTTAACACCCACAACACTGACCTAAACAAGCTCACTTGAAATTGTGAATAGCACTTATATAATGAAAGTTATTTTTCTATATCCTTTTGTCTCAACAAAATAGTATAATGATTCTAAAAGAAAAACAGATAATGTACTTTTAAATCAAGTTTATAGACTTTATTTAATAATTTAAAATATTAATACTTTCAGTGTATTTATTCATGTCTAAACTCTATCTTTTATCCATAGATCTATAGTTCCTCTATTTTAAATAATCAATTATTCTTAAGGTCTCTCAATTCATTTTATGTGCTGTTTCGTATAGAGCAGTGTAGTATTTAGGGCAGGTCTTTCTCCTCCATTGTCAGTGGTCTAAAATGTCCTTGAAAACAGGGACACTAGTTAAGTTAATCAGGACTTATTTTTAGTTGTAAATAAAAGACAAAAATTCATCTCAAACTATTTTAATAAAGAATAAAAATAGAATAAACAAGTTTTGTCTCACCTAAGGAGAAGTCCAAGGTGTATAAACTAGTTTCTGGTATAACTAGGTTTCAGTGTTTGACAGATGATACCATTCTATAACTTTTAAAAAGTTTATCTTTATTGTTGAAAGTATTACAGTTGTCCCTTTTATTCTCCATTGACCCCCCTTCCTCCCCACTCTTATCCATCCCCAGGCCTTCACTCCACGATTGTATGTGTCCATGGCTTATCCATATCCTATATCCTATCTAATAAAAGACAAAAGGGTAATTGACAGTACCTTCGCTATGCTTCCCATTGGCTAATCAGGGTGATATGCAAATTAACCGCCAACTAAGATGGCGGCCCGCAGCCATGCAGCTGAAGCAAGCAGGAGGCTTGCTTGCTCCAGTGATGGAGGAAGCCAAGGTTCCCTGCCTGCCGCGGCCCGGCTTTGAGCTCCGAAAGCAACAGCTCAGAAAGCAACAAAGTTTCAATTATAGAAGCTAAACAAACCCCAGATACCTGCTTTCAGCAGGCCGTGGCCTCAGAGCTGGAGCGAGCAGGATGGCAACAGAGTTTCAATTATAGAAGGTAAATAAATCCCAGAATAAAAAAAGAAAAGAAAAAAAGGAGAGGCTGGGAGCTTTAGTCCCCAGCCAGCCTGAAAACGGCCCTCAGCCCCTCACCCAGACTGGCTAGGCACCCAAGCAGGACCCCCACCCTGATCAAAGACACCCTTCAGGGCAAACCAGCCGGCCCCCACCCATGTACCAGGCCTCTATCCTATATAATAAAAGGGTAATATGCAAACTGACCCTAACAGCTGAAAGACTGGGAATGACTGGTCACTATGACACACACTGACCACCAGGGGGCAGACGCTCAATGCAGGAGCTGCCCTCTGGTGGTCAGTGCGCTCTCACAGGGGGGAGCTCTGCTCAGCCACAAGCCAGGTTGATGGCTGCCAGTACAGCAGTGGTGGTGGGAGCCTCTCCTGCCTCCTCAGCAGCACTAAGAATATCCAGCTGCAGCTTAGGTCTGCTCCCCACTGGCAAGTGGACATCCCCTGAGGGTTGCTGGTGGCCAGAGGGATGTCTGATTGCCAGCTTAGGCCCGATCCCCTAAGAATTGGGCCTAAGCCAGCAGGTGGTCATCCCCTGAGGGGTTCCAGACTATGAGAGGGCACAGGCCGGGCTGAGGGACCCCCCCCCCCCCCGGAGTGCACAAAAATTTAGTAAATATAATAAAAGCCTAGGTGGCATCACTCGAAGTCATCACAAGATGGCCACTCCCATGTCATCACAAAATGGCTGCCCCAACGTCATCACAAGATGGCCAGCAGGGACGGGCATTTGGGAGCAATCAGGCTGGCAGGCGAGGGCAGTTGGGGGCAACCAGGCCAGCAGGGGAGGGCAATTGGGGGCAAGAGAAGGCCAACAGGGGAGGGCAGTTAGGGGTGAGATCAGGCCAGCAGGGGAAAGCAGTTGGGGGTGATTGGGCCAGCAGGGGAGCAGTTAGGAGGCAATCACGCAGGCAGGCAGGCAGGCAAGCAGTTAAAAACCAGCAGTCCCAGATTGTGAGAGGCATGTCCAACAGTCAGTCGGACATCTCCTAAGGGGTCCCAGATTGCAGAGGGTACATGCCTGGCTGAGGGACACACCCTCCACCTGCATGAATTTCATGTACCAGGCCTCTAGTATGCATATAAGTTCTTTGGTTGATCTCTTTCTTTCCCCACCCCCTCCTTTCCTTTGAGGACCCTTAATCTGTTGCATTCTTCCATGACTCTGGATCTATTTTGTTTGTCAGTTTATTTTGTTCAATAGATTCCATATGTAAGTGAGATTATGTGATACTTGTCTTTCTCTGACTGACTGATTTCACTTAGCATAATACTCTCCAGGTCCCTCCATGCTGTCTCAAAGGGTAAGAGATCCATTTTTTGTTTACTGCAGCATAGTCTTCCATGGTATAAATGTACCACACATTTTTTTTGTTTTTGTTATTCATCTACTGATGGGCACTTGGGCTGTTTCCAGATCTTAGCTACTGTAAATAATACTGCTATGAACACAGTAGTGCATCTGTTCTTAATGATTAGTGGTTCAGGCTTCTTAGGATATATTCCTAGAAGTGGGATCAGTGGATCAAATAGGAGTTCCATTTTTAATTTTTTGAGGAAACTTCACACTGTTTTCCATTATGGCTGCACCAGTCTGCATTCCCACCAGCAGTGTCCTAAGGTTCCCTTTTTCCACATCCTCACCAGCACTTGTAGATTTATTGATGATAGCCATTCTGACAGGTGTGAGGTATTACCTCATTGTCATTTTAATTTGCATCTCTCTGATGATCAGTGATGTTGAACATTTTTCCATATGTCTCTTATCCATGGGTATGTCTGCTTTGGAGAAGTGTCTATTTAGGTCTTCTGCCTATTTTTTGATTGAGTTGCTTGTCTTTCTTTTGTTGATTTGTCTGAGTATTTACATATTTTAGATATTAACACCTTGTCAGATGAATCATTGGTCTCCCTTTTGACTTTGTTGATGGTTTCCTTTGCTGTGCAGAAGCTTTTTATTCTAATACTAGAGGCCCGGTGCACAAAAATTTGTGCACTTGGGGGGAAGGGTGGGTCCCTCAGCCTGGTCTGTGCCCTCTCAGTCTGGAACCCCTCGGGAGATAACAACCTGCTGGCTTAGGCCTGCTCCCGGGTGGCAGAGGACAGGCCCAATACCTAGGTGTAGCACCTGGTTGGGCTCAGAGCAGGGCCCATTGGGGAGTTGGGGTGCTGCCCCCTGTCATGCACAGAGCAGGGCGGATTGGGAGGTTGCAATGCCACCCTCAGTCATGCTCAGGGTAGGGCCGATTGGGGGGTTGGGGCACCGCCCCCTGTCACACTCAAGGGAGGGTCGATGGGGAGGTTGCGGCGCCACCCCCTGTCATGCACAGAGCAGGGTCGATCAGGGGGTTGGGGCATTCCCCCCTGTCACACACAGAGCAGGGCCCATCAAGTGGTTGGGGAGCTCACCCCTGTCACTCACAGATCAGAGCCCATCAGGGGGTTGGGGAGCTCCCCCTTGTCACTCACAGAGTAGGGCGGATCAGGGGTTTGGGCACCGCCCTCTATCACCCACAGAGCAGGGCCAATCAGTGGGTTGGGGCCCTGCCACTGTCACACTCAGGGCAGGGCCAATGGGGAGGTCATGGCTCTACCCCGTCACACACAGAGCAGGGCCCGTGGGGAGGGGTATTGGGGAGCCGCACCCTGTCACACACAGAGCAGGGCCGATCAGGGGGTTGGGGCGCTGCACCCTGTCACACACAGAGCCGCAGGGTGATCAGGGTGTTAGGGAGCTGCCCCCCCTATCAGGCACAGAGCAGGGCTGATCAGGGGGTTGGGGTGCCTTCCCCTGTCACGAAGAGAGCAGGGCAGATAGGTAGGTTGTGGCCCCGCCCCCTGTCACACACAGAGCCGCAGGGCAGTCAGGGGGTTTGGGCGCTGCCCCCTGTCACGCTGATCCCGGTGCCGGGAGGCCTTGCGGCTCCGCTGGTCCTGGTGCTGGGAGGCATATTACCCTTTTTACTATATAGGATAGAGGGCTGGTGTACGGGGGTGGGGGGGCAGATGGTTTGCCCTGAAGGTGTCCTGGATCAGGGTGGGGGTTCCCACTGTGATGCCTGGCCAGCCTGGATGAGGGGATGATGGCTGTTTGCAGCTGGTCTCACCCTCTTCTGTGTGGGGGTCCCCACTGGGGTGCCTGGCCAGTCTGGGTGAGGGGCTGAGGGCTGTTTTCAGGCTGGCGGGTGACTGAAGCTCCCAAACGCTACTTTTTAATTTTTTTTTTTTTATTCTGGGCCAGCTTTAGCTCTGGCTCCAGCTCTGATCCCTCTGCTGCTGAAAGCAGGTATCTGGTTTGTTTGGGTTCTATAATCGATACACTGTATCTACTCCAGTTCTGAGATCCTGGCCGGCTGAAAGCAGGTTTCTGGGGTTTTGTTTAGCTTCTATATTGTTACAATGTTTCAAACTGCCAGCTCAGAGGCCGGCAAGACAGGCGGGGAACATTGGAGTCCTCAGTCACTGAAGCAAGCAAACCTCATGTTAGCTTCCAGCTGCCTGGCTGCCGGCCGCCATCT
Organism: Myotis nattereri; assembly: GCF_964212035.1. Lineage (NCBI taxonomy): Eukaryota > Metazoa > Chordata > Mammalia > Chiroptera > Vespertilionidae > Myotis > Myotis nattereri. The sequence continues at coordinate 97,919,330 of NC_138077.1, forward strand.
TGGCTGGCAGTTAATTTGCATATCGTCCTGATTAGCCAATGGGAAGGGTAGCGGTCATACGCTAATTACCATGTTTCTCTTTTATTAGATAGGATAGTACCATTTGTTTATTTTTTTCTTAGATTTTTTTGCCCTAGGCATTATATCAGTGAAAATTTTGCTAAATAAGATGTCTGACATTTTGTTGCCTATATTTTCTTCAAGGATTTTTATGGTTTTATGACTTAGATTTAAGACTTTTATCCATTTTGAATTTATTCTTGTGTATGTTCTAAGTTAGTGGTTTAGTTTCATTTTGTTGCATGTAGTTGTCCAGTTATCCCAAATCCATGTATAGAATAGATTGTCTTTACTCCATTGTATGCTCTTGTCTCCTTTATCAAAGATTTATTGAGCATAATGGCATGGGTAGATTTCTGGGTTCTCTGTTATGTTCTATTGACCTACATGCTGTGGCTAAGAACTCCAGTACTATGTTGAACAAAAGTTTTTGAAAGTGTACAATCCTATCTTGTTCCTGTTTTTAGGGGAAATGGTTTTAGTTTTTTCCCATTGAGTATGATGTTGACTATAGGTTTGTCATATATGGCCTTTATTATATTGAGGTATGATCCCTCTATTCCCACTTTTCTAAGAGTTATTATCAAAAATGAGTGTTGAGTTTTGTCAAAAGCTTTTTCTGCATCTATTGATATGATCATGTGATGTCTGTCTTTCAATTTGTTTATGTGATGTATCATGTTTATTGATTGGTAAATATTGTACTAACCTTGCATCTTTGGAATAAATCCTACTTGGTCATGGTTTATTACCTTTTTAATACATTGCTGGATCTGATTTGCTAATATTTTGTTGAGGATTTTAGCATCTATGTTCATCAGGGATATTGGCCTGTAATTCTCTTTCTTTGTAGTGTCTTTATCTGGTTTTGGAATTAGGATAATGCTGGCCTCATAAAAAAAAAAAAAAATCTTGGAAGTGTTCCTTTCTCTTGGATTTTTTGGCATAGTTTGAGGAGTATAGGTGTTAGTTTTTCTTTGAATGTTTGTTACAACTCTCCTGTGAAGCTATCCAGACCTGGGCTTTTGTTTGCTGGGAGGTTTTTTTTTATTATTATTACTGGTTCAATTTCATCAGTTGCTATTAGCTTTTTCTGATTTTTTGCTTCTCCCTGATTCAGTTTGGGAGACGGTATTTTTCTAGGAATTTGTCCATTTCATCCAGATTGTCCAGCTTATTGGCATATAGTTGTTCATAGTATTTGCTTACAATCCTCTGTATTTCTGCAGTGTCAGTTGATATTTCACTTCTTTCATTTCTGATTTTATTTTATTTTTTCATTGTCTCTCTTTGTTTCTTGATGAGTCAGGCTAAAGGTTCATCCAAATTGTTTATCTTTTCAAAGAAAAAGGTCTTGGTTTCATTGATCTTTTGTATTATTTTTTAGTCTCTATGTCATTTATTTCTGCTCTGATCTTTATTATTTCCTTTATTCTCCATTCTATTATCTTTATCTCTTGATACTACCTCTACCTGGCTTCACTTGTATAAAAGCTACCTCCTTGTGATAAACATACACCTAGCAATATCAGTCAGACTAGGAGGTGGCCTTCTGATAGCTTGGTAGGAGCTCTTATGCTATTGACCATTTCCTGAATTATCACTTGCTTATTGTTTGAGCTAGGATTGCTTCCACTGGGATTACTTCCACATTAATTGTGTGCTGAGAAGATTCATTTTGGATCCATGGGAAATGTGATTTCAGATACAACTGGTTTTAGGGCTCTTGCAGATTCCTCATGACTCTCATCATTTTTAACTCTGCTTTCTTCTGAGTTTTGGTTTCATATTTATTTCTGCAACCAGATTTTCTCCATGTAGCTAGTGGAGATGGCTGCTACCATTGGCCACAGATTCACATTCCTCCACTTTGCAAGCCCATATGGAAAAGAATGTTTCAGTTTTACCCTCATATCTCAAACAGAGGGGGAATTTTAAATTGGCGCTGCTTTGGTCAAACACATGTCTTTGAACTAACCAGTGTGTCTAAGAGAATGGGCACCATGACTAGTCAGGCCTATATCATATTCAATATTGAAAACAAAAGAGCATAGATGGGGGATAAAATACAACAGTCAGCCCAAAAATTTACAAAATGTGTAGAATTTTCATAGAAAGAATAGTTGGATGGGATGTATAGTTAGAATATTATGTTCAAAAGTATTAAATAGTTCAATAACTATTTTAAAAATCTACTTTTTCCAGATTTTATGCTAAGTACTGAAAGCAGAAGGATGAATAAGAATAGCACAATGTGATGAAGACAGATGTAAACATGAACTCAGGACACTGAGGGGACCAAAGGGGCACTTAATCCATGGGCAAGAGACAAAGCCACAGGGAAGTCCGGTAAGGCTTCTTGGAGAAAGCAATTTCTGAGATGAATTAGAAAGGCTGAATCAGAATTTGCTAGAAGAAAGACTGGAAATAGGAGAAGGTATGTGGTTAGAGCATTGGTTGTTGGACCTAAGGGTCTTGGGTTCAATTCCAGGTCAAGGACTTAGGCCTGGGTTGCAGGTTCAATCCCTGGCCCCAGTTGGGGAGCATTTAGGACAGTGGTTCTCAACCTTCCTAATGCTGCAACCCTTTAATACAGTTCCTCATGTTGTGGTGACCCCCAAACATAAAATTGTTTTCGTTGCTACTTCATAACTGTAATTTTGCTACTGTTATGAATCATAATGTAAATATCTGATATGCAGGATGTACTTTCATTGTTACAAATTGAACATAATTAAAGCATAGTGATTAATCACAAAAACAATATGTAATTATATATGTGTTTTTCGATGGTCTTAGGCGACCCCTGTGAAAGGGTTGTTTGACCCCCAAAGGGGTCGCGACCCACAGGTTGAGAACCACTGATTTAGGAGCATGTGTCTCTCTCACATTGATGTTTCTCTCTCTCTCTCTCTCTCTCTCTCTCTCTCTCTCTCTCTCTCTCTTCCCCTCCCTTCCATTCTCTCTAAAAATCAATGAAAAAAATATCCTCAGATGAGGATTAACAACAACAAAAAGTATGATTGGTACAGGTCTGTTACTATAAAGGTGAGAGCAAGAGAGAAAAGAATCTAGAAAGTTAAACAGGGAGCAAATATGGTGTTAGATTTTGCTCCATAGGAAATGTATTAGAAGTGACTGTTCTTTACATACATAATTTTGGTAATTCTGAACAAAGAGAAGACAGAACAAATAACAATTAGATGGTAGTTGCAGTATGCCAAGCCAGAGGCCAAGAAGGCCTGAGACAGAAAAGAGTCAGTAGAAATGAACAAGGCAAAGATTAGGGGAATATTTATTGGAATAATTTGATAGGACTTATTGATTTTTGGGCATGGGAAGTGAGGGGAAAAAAGAACCAAAATTTCTTCCAGATTACTTGCTCAGAATATTGAATGTATATTGGAGGAATAACCAGCTAAAAAACGATGAGACTGAGGCATTACAGACCTTCTGGGTAGAACTATATATTCAACTTGCTCTTGGATATATGAGTCTGAAACTCAGAGGGTAAACTCAGTTGGAAATAGAGATCTGTGACAAAATTACTTAAAAAATGAGTTTACTCAGAGAGAACCTATATCATAATATAAGGAGTAAAGCAGTAGACTAGGAAGAAATAAATACTACTGTTAAAAGAATGGGTAAAATAATAGAAGTCTGCCAAAGAGAGAAAGTAAGAATAGTTAGGGAGCAGAAAGAAAATCTAAAGAATGAAATATCAAAAGACCATAGACTAGAAAACTTGAAGATTATGAGGCTAATCAACAGATAAAGAAAGCAGAGCCCTGGCCAATGTTTTTCAGTCAATAGAGCATCAGCCCTGGCACCAAAGGGTTGCAGGTTCAATCCGCCACCGTTGGGGCACATGCAGGAGGTAACCAATCAATGTGTTTCCTCTCTCTCTCTCTCTCTCTCTCTCTCTCTCTCTCTCTCTCTCTCTCTTTCTCTCTCTCCTTTCCTTGCTCCTCCTCACTCCCACCCTCCCACTCTCAAAATGAATAGGAAAAATATTCTCTGGTGAGGATTAACAAGAACAAACAAAAACACACAAAACCACACACACAAACAAAGGAAGCAGAATGATCCAGGAATATAAGATAGGTGTGATGTTTCTAAGATCAGCAACCAGAAAACACTGCTAGGCCTCCACTGAATTTGGATTAGAGAAAGAATTTATAGAATTCCCCATCTCTAGAGCTGTGTGATTTTTCAGAAAGTGCTTAGCTGCCACCTTAGTTGCAGTTTTGCCAGGAGGAGAGAGAGAGAGGAGAGAGAGAGAGAGAGAGAGAGAGAGAGAGAGAGAGAGAGAGAGAGAGAGAGATTGCAGGAAGGCATAAAAACAAACAAACAAAACCCCAAAAGCCCCATAGGTGTGCTTATATATAACTTGGCTCACAGATCATATAATCATTTTGAGATACAGTCTGAATAGGGACAAAATAGACGCAAAAATAAAATTGAGCAATCATAGAGTTCATAAAGGGCTCACAGAGGAGAATAAAATGGAGGGAACAAAGCACTAACGGCCTCTATGAGGTAGAAGTGTGAGTGGAGGAACTCAGGTGTGGAGCAGAAAATCAAATGAATAGTGGTCAGGCAGGTGGCTATTTGAGTTTCAGAGTTCATGTTAAAACACCTCACTAGATGAAGGTGGCTTGGAAGATGGTTGATGAATGGAGATAACAGTTGAGGCCACAGAATTGAAGAATATCTAGACATTTCAAGGTAAGTTTATCAGATCCTGTATGCATGAACTATATGTAAGGAAAGTGTGCGTTTGATGCTGTGCAATTATAACCTTTTCAATGAGAAGGTCAAGATAGATTTTGTCATAATTCCCATTTAAATTACTAAATGATCTTGGGACTTTTTTTTTAGATGCCAAATGCAAGGAACATTAAAAATAGCTTTTTATTGCCTGGCTGGCATGGCTCAGTGGTTGAGCATCAATCTAAGAACCAGAAGGTCAAGGTTCAATTCCCAGTCAGGGCACATGCTTAGGTTTTCTGGGAAATCCCCAGTATGGGGCATGCAGGAGGCAGCCAATCTATGATTCTTTCTCATCATTGATGTTTCTGTCTTTCTCTCTCACTTCTTTCCTCTCTGAAGTTAATGAAAAAATATGTTTAAAAATTCTTTTTATTCAGACATAGATATTAATAGATTAACTCTAATAGAATTATGGTACCATGGTATTTTAAATGATTTTTATATAAAATTTTATATTACTCAAAATATTTTTATCATTTATTTGTCATATATAATTCATATATAATTTGTATTTTAGAGAAATTATATCATTTGTATGTAGTTTTTAATTACCTACTCTACCCTTAACTTCATATTTTGGTGAGTTATTTCAATAGTTTTGTGAAAGATATATATATTATTTATAAATACATGTAAACAAATTTAGCATTTAATACATTTTTCTGTCTTTATCTTCCATTAAAAGAAGTTAAAGAGGCAATAACACACAATGGGGTGAATACAGTCTCTGCAATAAATGGTGCTGGGAAAATTGGACAGATACATGCCAATAAAAAGAAACTAGATCATCAACTTACACCATACACAAGAATAAACTCAAAATGGATAAAAGTCTTAAATGTAAGTCATGAAACCATAAAAATCCTAGAAGAAACCATAGGCAGAAAAATCTCAGACATCTCTCATAGCAATATGTTTACAGATACATCTCTGAGGACAAAGGAAACTAAAGAGAAAATAAACAAATGGGACTACATCAAAATGAAAAGCTTCTTCACAGCCAAAGAAACCATCAACAAAATTCAAAAGGATTCCACTGCATGGGAGAACATGCATATTTGGCAATGATACATCTGATAAAAGGTTATTCAAAATACATAAGGAACTCATACAACTTAACAAAAGAAAGACAAATAATCCTATTTAAAATTGGGCAAAGACCCTAAATAGACACTTCTCCAAAGAGGGCATACAGATGGCCAAGAGACATATGAAAAAATGCTTAAATTCACTGATCATCAGAGAGATGCAAATTAAAATGACAATGATGTATCACCTCACACCTGTCAGAAGGGCTACCATCAACAAATCAACAAATGACAAGTGCTGGAGAGGATGTAGTGAAAAAGGGAACCCTAGTATACTGCTAGTGGGAATGCAGACTGGTGCAGCTATTATAAAAAACAGTACAGAGTTTTCTCAAAAACTTAAATTGGAACTGCCATTTGACCCAGTGATCCCACTTCTAGGACTATATCCTAAGAAACCCAAAACACAAATCAGAAAGAATGTATACACCCCTATGTTCATAGCAGCACAATTCACAGTAGCTAAGATCTGGCACAAGTGCCCATCAGTAGACGATTGGATAAAAAAGCTGTGATACATTTATACCGTGAAATACTATGCAACAGTAAAAAAGAAAGATCTATTACCCTGTGAGACAGCATGGAGGGACCTGGAGACTGTCATGCTAAGTGAAATGAGCCAGTCAGAGAAAGACAAGTATCACATGATCTCACTTGTATGTGGAATCTAATAAACAAAATAAACCGATGAACAGAGTGGAACCAGAGACATGAAAGCATGGAACAGACTGAGGAATCTCAGAGGGAAAGCGTGGGAGTGTAGGTGTGGGTGAAATGATCAACTAAAGAACCTGTATGCATATATGCATAGCCCATGAACACAGACAATAGGATTGTGAAGGCCTGGTGTGAGGGTGGGGCAGGCTAGAAGGGGTCAATGAGGGTAAAAGGGGACATATGTAATACTTTCAACAATAAAGATATTTTTAAAAAGAAGATTAAAAAGTATTCTAATTTTATAGATTAAATAAAAGCTGCCAGTGTAGTCTCTGCTCTAAGAATAAGTATGGAATACTAATTGAGATTGAGAATTAATAGAATTGCTAATAATTAAATATATATCTTTAGCAAAAATTAATATAAGTAACAGTTTTTCTATTATTTTGGTTATTCTATTTTCCAGCATGCATATTAATAGCCAACAGTGCTATGCATTCTGTGTCACTAGATTAATAAACTCAGATGTTTGTCAAATAAGTAATTATTTCATCACTACATATACTTGTGGAATTCAGGAATTTAACACAGCTCATATTTGTGCTGTAGGAATTTCATTACAGATATTTAAATATCATATTCCAGAGGTATTTTAGGCACTATAGGTCAATGGGGGTAAATGTAATACTTTAATGCAATAAAGATTTAATTAAAAAATAATGTTACTAGGTTTGTTAATGCTGATTTTATGGCTACTTTACTTTTTTTTCACATGGCTTTGATTGGCCCATCCAAAAATGGTGCAGTTTAATCTTTTTGTGGTTATGTAAGGTGTTAATAAAGAAGCCAAAATAGGGCCTTTACTGTGATTGTTTCTGTGAATTTTGTTAGTGTGATGACACGTGAAAACATAGTAGCAGATTATTTTAAATTAATGGAAAGAGCATTGGCTATACTAGGATGGACTTCTGGTTTTGTGTAAGCCTTCTCAAATTAACATTTGTCAAGTGTAGTACAGGGTGCTGGATGGTAAACCCATTCAACAACAGACCATAAGAGAAATTGAAGTGGAGAAGTTTATTACTCACAGGGCTGAGAGGAAATATCCAGCAAACCTTGAATGGCCACAAGGGGAGGTCAAGTCAGAGTGCAGACAGAGAACGCAGGACCTGGGATACATGACTTACTAGAATCCAGTGGGTGGATAGGTTTGAGGTCTTCAAAATTGGCCAAGTTAAACCAAAAGTACAGGTTTTTGTTCAGTCTCACGGTGGTCCTGTCTGACGCACACAAGGGGAAGGTGCCAGAAGGCAGGGAATCACAAGCGCTCTTGGGGAAGTCCTATCAGGAACTTACATTTTCTTGCCACTCTGCAGATGTCTCGGGCACCTAGGGCATGTGACTGTATAAGGAGGAAGTCAATTTAAAGTCCCTGCAGGCTGCTGGGCCAATTAAGACATATGCCGAGTCAGCAACACCATGGAGTACTTGAGCTAAACTCTGGCACTTCGTTATTTCAGGGACATTGCTTATCTACTTGAGTAGTTCTTTCTTCATATGTAAAATATGGATAATAACCTTTATCTCCTATTGTTATTGTGAAAGTTAAAAAAAGATCTTTGTAAAGCACATACATATTAATATAGTATCTGACCCATAATAAGTACTTAACGTGCTCTGGAACTACACTTTACAATTTCTTAAATTTTTATGACTAGAAGCTTAGATCAACATTTAAGCTTTCTAAAGGTGGCCAATAGTTTTTCTCCATTTTCCTTAATCGGTCGATGCATAATGAATTTGTCTTTGGAAGAAAGATTGCAAATTTGGGGGGTGACAGAGGGCAAACACTGCTTTCTTTGTATTTAAAGAAAAAAAATCTAAATTTGAAAGTAAGAGATTCAGGACAGACTTATTCGCTTTACTATAGTAGCAAACAGCTCCAAATGTCAGTGGTGTTTTTTTAGAGCCAGTTTTGTTCACACCCATGTTGCATGCAGGCTGGAGCTCCACTCTGGACCGCAGGACGACCGCCTCACTCTCCATGTATTTTCCTCTAAAACACAGGCTTAGACTTTAAAGTGTTGATGTGGTGAGCATCACAGGTCTGCGTACAAGTCATTAGGGTAGGATACTTTCTTCCTACATGGAAGAAGTGACAATATTTAAAGTTTATTGTAATCTCTCTTCTCATTCACAAGTATTTATTTAATCTCCCTGGTGCACTCAAAACACGTGTACACGCACCCCCAAGGAGGAATTCCCAAAAGATTCATCTAATCGCAACATCAAGCTCTAGTTCTGGGACCTCATGACATCTTCCACATCAAGTATTATGATTTAGAACCCCATGAGCCATAAAGACAAATCATTTACCTCCTCCTCCTGTGAGAATAAACAAGTCATCTTTTCTGTCCAAGAACAGCTTAGACAGCGCCATGTTGGCCGCATGACTTGCAGCTCCCCTGTGGCCTGCCCTCTTGCAGACAAAGGCCAACCCCTCCCTTTGAATTAGCCAATCGCGAAAGGCTGTGCGCCTGAGCCCCAATCAAGAGTGAGGCACAGGTCACACGGTCAGGGAATATAAAGTCGAGCAGACCATGTGCTCCGTGTGTTTGGGCTTCCAGACCATGCGCATTCGGACCCTTCTACGTAGAAGTAAAGATATTTGCCTTGCTGCCTGGCTCCCAAGTATGTTTTGTGTTTACCCGGACCCCTGAATTTGGGGGCTCGCCCTATTTCTTACACTCCCACTGCAACACCCAGATTCAGTGCTGGAACCACGAGAGGGTAACTACATCAGGTACTCCCTTGATAGAGTAAGAATGGAAGGTTCTTAGCAGTCACTGGTGAATGGTCATTTGAAAAAAAACCCTCTGGGAGAACTTGCATGGAATACTGACCTTGACAGCGGCAATCTTTTTTGAATAGGCCTAGTTATCTTAGCTGGGAGTAGGACATAGGCCACTGACCTCCATGATGCTTGGTTGCACCCTATAGTAGTTTCTAATATTATTTTCCTTGATTACATCATAAGAAATTTGAGTAGAATATGTTCTCTATATAGGTTGAGAAGTCTAAGACTACTTTTTGCCTGAAAAATTTAGGAACCAAAGATCATTTTACATTTTGATCAGTCACAAACTCTTCTAGTAGTGTTCATTTTATCATTTAACTGCAGTTAATTTTACATGCCAATGGCCAATTTATACTCTCTGGAGCATTTCTCTTTCTAAAGATTGAAGGTATATGTTCAATCTTCCCTGCTTCTGCAGGACCACATCCTTTCTCTTTGTGCTCTACCATTCTGTCTAACTGAAAGGACTTCCTGGGGGCACCTTAATCCAATCAGTTGTTTTAATGAAACCTTTGAAGAGTTCACCCTTGATTTGATCTGTGCACCAAAACTGCATCTAAATCAGCCTTTATTACTTAGAGATGAATATTTGCATCTTTCAATGAGTCTTAAAATAACCTAGATTCTCTTTTTTTCACTTTATACTCCTTCCTGAAAAATACTGCATCTGAGAGCACCTCTTTCTTGTCATGCTTTGTTCAGGGCAACAAATAGCAACCAAGGGATATTAGCAATGGTAAATTTGGTAAGGTCTTATCTAAAGCCACAGAATTATTACATATGTTAGTTGCCATCCAATTTGTCTTACAATTGCATACGATGAGCTGTCATTTTTCCAGACTGCAATAACGGTTTTCTCAATACAGACACCTAACCTCAAAGCCAAAGCCCCGCAGTTTAGAGTTTTGTTATGTCCCCTACTTTTAGGTATCAAATTTTGTATTAGGCAATTATCCTGAAATAACAATCCTCAAACTCAGTGGCTTACAATAAAAATATTTATTTTTTTGTTCACATTAGTTATATGCTGACTGCTCTGCTTGGGTTGCTGCTTAGCTCTGCTCAGCTCTGCTCCACAGTCTAGGCTGAAGGAGCCCCTGGACATTCCAGTTCTCATATCTGAAAGACCCCAAGAGCTTGTGGTAACTTGGATGCCTCTTCAAGCTTTTCCTGGAAAATAGATAAGACACCTCTGCTCATGTTCATTAAGCATGTCAATTGAACTGATCCTAACTCAATGGAATGAGGAGGGATTCTCACACAGAAAAGAGGCAGGTGGATTTCTGCAAGCAATACAGAATCCGATTCCTACACTAAGTTGATTTGTTCTATTTAATATTACTTAAAATTATTTTCATCATGGACAAAGTTGTTCTTCAGAATTTATTCAGTGGCACACACAGCAGAGGCAAGGTGAAATAACAAGAACACTTACTATGTTCTCTAAATTCCAGGGCTATTCTAAGAAACTTACAAATATTTCACTGCTGAGTTAGGTAAGATTATACCTATTGTTTAGAAAAAGGAAACGAGCTAAGAGTGGTTTAGTGACTAATACTCTGTGGTATAGCTAGTTAGGAGGAGACTCAGGATCTAAACCTAGGTATGTTTTGACAGCAGAAATTGTGCTTTTTAACCACTATGTAACCAGGCCTATCAAATTCACTCTCATCCAAAATAGTTTCCACTTGGTAAACCACTGTAGAAGTAACTATGATATGGGAAATGTTGATAATGCAGGCCATAACAACTAATATTAAAAAGATAAGATGTGTCTACAAATCATGAAATAAAGAAGAAAATATCAGCAGTTTTTTGGTCTGAATTAATAGGCTTTCATATCTACAGAGCTCCTACTATTTGAAAAATTGCAAATTAGAGTAGCCATAGCTGTAAGTCCCAAACATCTGTAGTTATCAGTGTCATATTCAGACCAAGAAAGAAAAATAAAAGAAATTATGACTTAAGAATTATATTCAAGCCGAAGCCGGTTTGGCTCAGTGGATAGAGCGTCGGCCTGCAGACTGAAGGGTCCCGGGTTCGATTCCGGTCAGGGGCATGTGCCTGGGTTGTGGGCACTTCCCCTGTGGGGGATGTGCAGGAGGCAGCTGATCGGTGTTTCTCTCTCATCGATGTTTCTGACTCTCTATCTCTCTCTCTTCCTCTCTTTAAGGAATCAATAAAATATATTAAAAAAAAAAGAATTATATTCAATAAAATCAGCAATTTTGTATATCTTTTTGGCCAGTTATTGCCTGCAACATTTGTTTTACCTTTAATGTTTGTATTTCTTGATAGAAAATAATTGTTTAATTAATAAAATAGCTGCTTTAAAGAGACAGGATCATCTGTTTCAATTTTTTATTCCTGGGAAAAAACTTGGATAAATGGCATTTTCATTGCTCTCAATTTCTATTTGTATATTTCAGTCTATTCTAAGTGAAAGCAGGCACTTAAATGCACCATAAAATTGAAGATAGACCCTCAGGAAAAGACTACTCATTTACATGCAGCCCATAGTGCTTTTTGTAAGAACATGTTTGACTTTGCACTTTTTCTTGATAGCAAATGGGAACTGAATAAGTGTAGTGTGCAGAATTCAGTTGACAGCTTAAAAACCTTAATAGCATTCAGGTTCTTTTTATGCTATATAGTCCTAACAATGCAAATTTTATAGGCAAGTAAAATCTCTGGTATTTTAAAGAAATTAATTTGCATAATTTAATATTTCAAAAAAGTGGTTAATGTGACACAACCAGAATATAGCAAAAACATTTTAAAAGAAATGGCCCACTTAGTTAGTGCTCATTAAATTAAATTCAAGTAAAAATTGATTACTTTGAATGTGTATGCTAAAGGTGTGAATAACACTTTTTCTAATAAAGAATTACTGACCTATTGGTTGAAAAATTACTTAAGGATACTATAAGAAAATAAAAAGTGATAATATTTTTTTGTTGTTAAAGATGAACCTATAAACCATTTCATTTGTAAAATCAGAACAAAGAACAAATCTAAATATAGGAAACAATTGCAAATGAACTTCGGTTCTCTGTCATGAAATATTTATGAGTAAGTCCAAGCTCTCCATAAATTCTAATCCTCATCCACAATATATGATCTAAAGACATCTAAGTGATTATCATATATATGATTGCATATGAATGTCTCTTCATTATCTTAATTGAAGCCAGACATCATTGCACAGCAAACATTTAGACCTGCCCATAAATGCTCTGGAGTCAGTGGAAGTATGCTTGGAGTACCTGGAGAGCCATCATTGTATGCTGAAACCAAACTCAATGCCCTTGTCATTCTCACAATTTGCATCAAAATCTTTTTGGGCAATGATCTTTGAACCCTTTTACATAAAAGTTGACTGTACCACATAATTATGTAATTCTTGGCTACCTGTGGAAAACATCTACTCATTTTGAGAATAGTGGACTGATAGCTTTGGAATGATCACTGGTAATCACAAAAGTAACTTTGTTTTTGAAGCCACTTTAATTTCTTTGTGAACTGGAAGTGAGGTTCCAGTGGCTTGTTTATAACTAATAAAATAGTTTTGACTTTTGGACAGCCCCTAGCAACTTTCATCAATTCTAATTCCCCTTTCATCAGCTGCCTTTCATTATCCAAAGTTGCTGGTAGCACATGTAAATTTGAACACTTTATTGTCTGGGTTTGCATAGATTGTCTTCTCAAAGGAACCACAGTATTCTACCCCAAGTTTATTTCAAACTTGTCAGCAGAGTAAAATCCTGGCTCTCTTTGATTGAGGGAATTCACAATGATTGTATTGTTTCTATACTTGACCCCATAGAAGTGTGATGTAAAGAAGTGTTTAGGACCATCTGAAGTAATTGTCATCAATGCATCTAGTTATCAACTTTGGGTTATAAAGGAAAAATGACTTCAATAATAATTAAGGCACTAAACATGTTTGTTTTTTTAAACTCCTTTTTGAGATTATTGTTAATTCACAGGAAGTTGAAAAAAATAGTACAGAGATTACCTGTAACTCTTACCCAGTTTCTTTCAAAAATAACATCTTGCAAAATTATAGAACAACTAGAGGCCTGGTGCACAAAAATTTGTGCACTTGGGGGGTGTCCCTCAGCCTGGCCTGTGCCCTCTCACAGTCTGGGATGCCCTCGGGGGATGTCCACCTGCTGGCTTAGGCCTGCTCCCTGGGGGAGCAGGCCTAAGCTGGCAGTCAGACATCCCTCTGGCAGCCTGGGAGCCCTTAGAGGATGTCCACTTGCCAGTGGGGAGCAGGCCTAAGCTGCAGTCGGACATCCTTAGTGCTGCTGAGGAGGTGGGAGAGGCTCCTGCCACCACCGCTGTGCTGGAAGCCATCAGCCTGGCTTGTGGCTGAGCAGAGCTCCCCTTGTGGGAGTGCACTGACAACCAGGGGGCAGCTCCTGCACTGAGCATCTGCTCCTTGGTGGTCAGTGTGTTTCACAGTGACCAGTGATTCCCAGTTGCTCTGCTGTTAGGGTCAATTTGCATATTACCCTTTTATTATATAGGATAGAGGCCTGGTGCATGGGTGGGGGCCAGCTGGTTTGCCCTGAAAGGTGTCCCAGATCAGGGTAGGGGTCCCACTGGGGTGCCTGGCCAGCCTGGGTGAGGGGCTGAGGGCTGTTTTCAGGCTTCCCACAGCCTCTTCAGGGTGGGGGGGGGGTCCTGCTGGGGTGCCTGGCCAGCCTGGGTGAGGGGCTGAGGGTCGTTTTCAGGCTTCCCACAGCCCCTTCAGGGTGGGGGGGTCCTGCTGGGGTGCCTGGCCAGTCTGGGTGAGGGGCTGATGGCTGTTTTCAGGCTGGCCACGTCCCCCAGTGACCCAAGCTCCCAGCCTCTCCTTTTTTTTTTTTCAGTGCCTCCTTGAGTGGAGGCTAGGGCAGGCTAAAAGCAGGTATCTGGGATTTATTTATCTTGTATAATTGAAACTTTGTAGCCTTGAGTGGATCTCAGAGCTGGCCAGGGAGGGTGGTAAGCTTGGCTTCCTCCTTTCCCAGGGACAACCCAAGCCTCCTGCTCACTCCAGCTCCATGACTGCCGCCCTCTTAGTTGGGTTAATTTGCATACTCGCTCCTGTTTGGCTGGTGGGCATGGCCTGTGGGTGTAGTGGAGTGGTGGAGTGATGGTTAATTTGCATGTTTCTCTTTTATTAGTGTAGATATCATAGCCAGAATACTTACATTGACAAAATCCAACATTTTAAAAAATTTCGTTGGTATTACCTGTGTTCTGTTGTGTTTGTGTGTATGCAGAAAAAAAAATTGCATTTAGACTTATGCAATATTTTAAATATATTTTATTGATTTTTTACAGAGAGGAAGGGAGAGGGATAGAGAGTTAGAAACATTGATGAGAGAGAAACATCGATCAGCTGCCTCCTGCACACCTCCTACTGGGGATGTGCCTACAACCAAGGTACATGCCCTTGACCAGAATTGAACCCGGGACCCTTCAGTCCCCAGGCTGACGCTCTACCCACTGAGCCAAACCAGTTAGGCATAGACTTATGAAATTTTATCACATATGTATATTTGTGTATCCATCATCATAGTTAAAATACAGAACAGTTCCATCACCATGATTCCTCCTGTTACTCTTTTAAAATGACACATCCCTTCTCTCTCCCCCATCCTTAAGCCTTGGCAATCACTAATCTGTTCTTTATTTCTATAACTGTGTCATTTTAGAACATAATATAAATGAAATTATAGAGTATGTAAACCTTTGGGATTAGTTTTTTCACTCATTATAATTTCCTGGGGATATATTGAAGTTGTAGCATTACCAGTACTTGGTTTCTTCTTATTACTGAACTAGTGGCCCAGTGTACAAAATTCATGCACAGGTAAGGTCCCTAGGGCCTATTGGCGTCTTCTGCATGCTGGCCAGGGCCTCCCTTCATTCTGTGCTGCCCCCTGGTGGTCAGCGCACATCAGTCATAGCAAGCAATAGAACTCCTGGTCTCTCAGTCAAACTCCCACAGGGATACTTTGCATATTAGCCTTTTATAGTATTCCATGGTATGGATGTACCACAGTTTGTTTAACCAGTCACCTCTTGAGGAAATATAGAATCTTTCCATTTTGGGGATATTACAGGTAGTGCAGATTTTTGTGTGAACATAAATTTTCATTCCTCTAGGGCCATGGTCAGCAAACTGTGGCTCGTGAACCACATGTGGCTCTTTGGCCCTTTGAGTGTCACTCTTCCTAAGCCTTAGGAGCACCCTAATTAAGTTAATAACAATGTGCCTACCTATATAGTTTAAGTTTAAAAAATTTGGCTCTCAAAAGAAATTTCAATCGTTGTACTATTGATATCTGGCTCTGTTTACTAATGAGTTTGCCGACCACTGCTCTAAGGTAATTCCCAAGAATGCAATTGCTGAGTCAGATGGTGATTGTATATTTAGTTTAAGAAACTGACATACTGTTTTCCAGAGTGACTCTACCATTATGCATTTCTATGTATTCATGAATCAATTTCTTTTATTCTTCATCAGCATGTTGTATTGTCAATTACTTTTCATTTTAGCCATTTGAGAGATATCTAATAACATCTCATTGTTCTTTCAATTTGCAATTCTCTAATGACTAATGATCTTGAAACTCTTTTCATGTGTTTACTTGCCATTTGTGTCTTTTTTTCCTTCCTTCTTTCTTTTTTTACTATTTAGTTTTGAGAGTTCTCTTCATATTAGCCTTTTGTAGAATATGTAGTTTGTAAAAATTAGTCTGTAGCTCATCTTTTCATTCTTATAACAGTTTATTTTAAAGCAAAAGTACTTAATTTTGATGGAATCTGATTTGTATGTTTTTGTTTCATTATACTTTGGTTTCAAGTTCAATAACAAGATAGCTAGCCCTACATGCCAAAGATTTTTTTCTAAAAGTTTTAGAGTTTTTATTTATATCCATGATTAATAATGAGTTTCTTTTTGTTTAAGGTATAAGGTTAAGATTGACATGTATGGAAGTCCGATTATTCCAATATGATTTGTTAAAAAGCTATCCTTCCTCAATTAAATTGTCTATTCATAGGTTCTCTATTCTGTTTCATTGATCTGTGTGTCTAACCATCTGCCAAAATCACATTGTTTTGATTGCTATAGCTTTACAAGTAGGCCTTAATATCATTGGTAAAATGAATTCTCCCATTTTATACTTTTTTTTATCAAGACTGTTTTAGTTATCCAAGCTATGTGTCTTTCCATATAAATATTAGAATAAGCATGTCTATGTCTATAATAACATATCATAAATTATGTAACTTAGCCTGTTTTAAGGAGATAGAATGAAAATATAAATTAAGATTATTTGGGGAGAAATTGAAGGAGAAGAAATAGGAAAAGAAAATATGGGAAAGTTCTCTTTTGTTTATATATCTCTGATGACAAAAGACTTGTAATTAAATAATGTGCCTTAGTGTTACAGATATGACAGAGCTCACTGGAAAGATTGTAACTGTCACTATTATAATCCATCTATTTCATTCTTGTCATCTGCTTTGTCTCATGAGTAACCCTTTGGAAGTGGTCATAGAGATTCTCAATCTACCTGAGATCTATACGCTTAGAACTGAAACACTTTTTACTTTTAAACAGTGCTTTATGTTCTTTTCTTTTGTTTTATTTTTTTAAGAAATAAGGCAAAAATAATCTTGTTGACAACACTAAGCTTTATTCATCCTAAATTAAAAGCATGCTGTGTATGATAGAGATAAAATCTGAATGATCAAGCCTTTGCACCAAATTATCTCTTAATTGTCATGTCATAGAAAAATCTCTTGTCCTTAAGTATACACCTCAAGTGTATTTAACCCTTATTAGATACTAGGGGCCCGGTGCAAGAAATTTGTGCACTGGGTGTGTGTGTGGGGGAGTGTCCCTCAGCCCAGCTTGCCCCCTCTCACATACTGGGAGCCCTCAGGCGTTGACCCCCATCACCCTCCGATCGCCTGATCGGCCCCTTGCCCAGGCCTGACGCCTCCGCCAGAGGTGTCACGCTTGGACAGGGGACCCCCATCTCCCCCCGATCACTGGCTCTGGCCCCTGCCCAGGCCTGAGGCCTCTGGCCCAGGAATCATGCCTGGGCAGGGGACCCCCATCTCCCTCTGATCGCTTGCTCCACCCCCCGCCCAAGCCTGACGCCTCTGACCCAGGCTTCAGGCCTGGGCAAGGGGACCATCATATCCCCCCAACCCCCGGCTCCGCCCCCCACCCAGGCCTGATGCCTCGGCCAGAGGAGTTGATCCTCATCACCCTCCGATCACCAGTCACCGGATTGGCCCCTTGACCAGGCCTGAGGCCTCCGGCAGAGGTGTCAGGCCTGGGCAGGGGACCCCCAGCTCCCTGCGGTTGCAGGCTCTGCCCCTGCCCAGGCCTAACGCCTCTGGCCTAGGTGTCCGGCCCAGGCAGCGGGGACCTGCAGTGGCAGCAGGGGGCGCCACGATTGTGGGCTTCGCTTTAGGCCCAGGCAAGGGATCCCTAGCTCCTGGGACTGACAGCTTCGACCGTGCCCAGCTCCCATCGCTGGCTCCACCCCTACTTCCTGCTATCACTGGCCAGGGCAGAAAAGGCGCCTGCTTCTCCGATCATGGCTGGGGGGCAGGGCAAAGGCGGCCCCAGGGCCGCCTTTGCCCTGCCCCCCAGCTCTTAGCTCCCCTCTGGGTTTCAGATCACTGTCAGTGGCAGGGGGCTTCTTCCTGCTTTCCCTTTCGCCTCCCTGCATTGTGCCTACATATGCAAATTAGCCGCCATCTTGTTGGCAGTTAACTGCCAATCTTAGTTGGCAGTTAACTGTCAATCTTAGTTGGCAGTTAATTTGCATATAGCCCTGATTAGCCAATGAAAACGCTATCGCCGTATGCCAATTAGCATTTTTCTCTTTTATTAGTGTAGATTCTGTATAAACCTAGATTTTTATTTAACTTTTTATCATTTTAAAAAATATTTTTATTGTTGATAGTATTATATATATCTCTCAATTTTCCCCCTTTTCCTCTCCTCCCAAGTTCTACCCAAGCCCCCTCCCGCCCAGGTCTTCAATTGCCTATTGCATGTGCCCTTTGGCTAAGTGTCCAACCATCCATCCATCTGACCATCTGACTGACTAGCTGGTAAATGTTGACTCACAAATGCTCAATGCATATAAAGCTCTCATGTGTTTTGATCTGTCATTGTAGATCATGAATTTGGCTGTTTTTGTTGACATTCTAAAACAAAGAAAGTGGCGTCATCAACAGAATATGTCTGAAGACCAACTATTGGCACAACGTACCTCTGAAGCTGAAAGAAGCCAGCATCGCTGACAGAATTTATACATTTTACTAATTTTATTTCATCTCTGACATTTCTATTATAGAGGAAGGACAAATAGCAATATTAAAATATTTCTTCTAATTAATTTCCTTTCAATGTGCCCTAATCCGTGCACTGGGCCACTAGTAAGTACAGTGGGGCCTTGACTTACGAGTTTAATTTGTTCCGTGACACATGATGCTGGGCTGATGTTGTGGCGTTCACTGTGATGTTCGCTGTGCCAACTAGCGGTGGGGCATCTGAAGCTGGCTCGTAACCCGAATTTTAGCTCGCAACTCAGAGCAAAAAATCGGCCAAAAGACCGCTTGTATCTCGAAAAACTCGTTAGTTGGGACACTGTAAGTCAAGGCCCCATTCTATATAAGTTCTGCGGTTTATCTCCCTTGTCAATCTCTTCCATGCCTCTCTGCTTCAGGTCTTATTTTGTTGATCAATTCATTTTCTTTATTAGATTCCACAAATAAGTGAGTTCATGTGATATTTATCTTTCTGTTTGTCTTATTTCACTTAGCATAATATTCTCCAGGTCCATTCATGCTGTCCCAAAAGGTACTATTCCATAGTGCAAATGTCTCACAGCTTTTTTATCCATTCATCTACTGATGGGTACTTGGGCTGTTTCCAAATCTTAGCTATTGTAAATGGTGCTGCTATGAACATAGGGGTGCATATATTATTTCTGATTGGTGTTTTGGGGGTTTTAGGATATATTCCCAGAAGTAGGGTCCCTGAGTCAAATGGTAGTTCCATTTTTAATTTTTGGCGGAAACTTCATATCTTTTCCATAGTGGCTACACAAATCTGCATTCCCACCAGCAGTGAACTAGTGTTCCCTTTTCTCCACATCCTCATCAGCACTTGTTTTTTGTTAATTTTTTGATGAAAGCCATTCTGACAGGTGTGAGATAATATCTCATTGTGGTTTTAATTTGCATTTCTCTGATGATTAGTGACTGAGCATCTCCTCTTTGGAGAAATGTCTAGTCAGGTTTTCTGACAATTTTTAATTGGATTGTTTGTCTTCTTATTGTTGATTGTATAAGTAATTTATATATTTTGGATATTAACCACTTATCAGATGTATCATTGTCAAATATGTTCTCCCATTCAGTGGGTTCTCTTTTCAATTTGATGGTGGTTTCTTTTGCTGTGCAGAAGCTTTTAATTTTGATGTAGTCCCAGTTGTTTATTTTCTCCGTAGTTCCTTTGCCCTTGGAGATGTATCAGTAAACATATTGCTATGTGAGATGTCTGAGCTTTTACTGCCTATGTTTTCTTCTAAGACTTTTATGGTCTCATGACTTACATTTAAGTCTTTATCCACCTTGACTTTATTCTTATACTGGTAGCCCATCGCGCAATATCATGCACAGTAGGCGGCCCACCACTTCCACGGGAGCTGGCGGGATCCGCAGCGCGCCGCCAGGAGCTGCACTGCTTCCAGGGGAGCTGTGCAGCAGAAGCCACTGGTGCCCACAGGAGCCAGGAGGAGCTGTGTCACTTCCATGGGAGCTGGGAGGATCAGCGCCCATTCTGCGGGAGGCAGGAGGGAGCCGTGCTGCTTCCGCAGGAAGGGGGCCTGCCCTCTCTTCTCTGGGCCTGTGCCAGCCTCCTGTTCCTGTCCACGTCCATTCCTGCTCCAGGGGGCCAGCCCAAGCCAGGGCGCAGTGGCTTGCCAGCCCCTGTCTCTGTCTCGGTCTCCACTCCGGACCTCACCTGTGCACGCAACCTCCGCCTGTCTGGTCGTGACCCATTACGACGTTCTGGGCTAATTCGCATATTTCATATATATATGGTGTAAGTTGATAGTCAAGTTTTATCTTTTTGCACGTGTCTGTCCATTTTTCTCAGCACCATTTGTTGAAGAGACTATCTTTACTTTATTACATATTTATGCCCTCTTTGTCAAATATTAATTGACCATAATGGTGTGAGTCAATTTCTGGGGTTTCTGTTCTCATCCATTGGTCTATATGCCTGTTCTTGTGCCAGTACCAGGCTGTTTAGGTTATAATGGCTTTGTAGTGGTTTGATAGCCAGTATTGTGGTCCCTCCTAAGAATAGTGAAAGCGACATCCTAGTTTTGTTCCTGTTATTAAGGGAAACACTTTCAGCTTTTGCCTATTGAGTATTATGTTGGCTGTAGGTTTGTCGTGTATGGCCTTTGTTATGTTGCAGTATGATCCCTCTAATCCCACTTTGCTGAGAGTTTTATTAAAAAATGGGTATTGGGTTTCATCAAATGCTTTTTAAAAAATATATTATTTTATTGATTTTTTTACAGAGAGGAAGGGAGAAGGATAGAGAGTTAGAAACATCGATAAGAGAGAAACATCCATCGATCAGCTGCCTCCTGCACACCCCCTATCTGGGATGTGCCCACAACCAAGGTACATGCCCTTGACTGGAATCGAACCTGGGACCCTTCAGTCCATAGGCTGACGCTCTATTCACTGAGCCAAATTGGTTAGGGCTCATCAAATGCTTTTTCTGCATCTGTTCTAATGATCATGTGATTTCTGGCTTTTAATTTGTTTATGTGATGTATCACATTTATTGATTTGTGAATATTGTACCAGTCTTCCATCCCTGGAATAAATTCTACTTGAATCATGGTATATGATATATTTAATATATTGTTTGATCTGAGTTGTTAATATTTTGTTGAGGAATTTAGCATCTCTATGTTCATTAGGAATATTGGCTTGTAATACCCTTTTTAGTGTTTTTATCTGGTTTTGGAATTAGGATAATGCTGGCTTCATAAAACAAGTTTGGATGTGTTTCTTCCCCTTGAATTGTTTGGAAAGTTTGAGGAGGATAGGTGTTAGTTCTTCTTTGAATGTTTAGTAAAATTCTCCTGTAAATCCATCCAGACATGGACTTTTGTTTGCTGGAAATTTTTAAATTACTCTTTCAATTTCATCAGTTGTTATTGGCTTATTCACATTTTCTGATTCTTCCTGATTGAGTTTTGGAAGATTGTATGTTTCTAGGAATTTGTCCATTTCATCCAGGTTGTCCAGTTTGTTGACATATAGTTGTTCATAGTATTTGCTTACAATCCTTTGTATTTCTGGGGTGTACATTATTATATCACCTCTTTCATTTCTGATTTTATTTATTTGGATCCTCTCCCTTTGTTTGTTGATGAGTCAGGCTAGGAGTTCATCAATCTTATTTATCTTTTCAAAGAACCAGATATTGGATTTATTCATTTTTTGGTACTGATTTTTAGTGTCTATGTTTTTTTCTGTTCTGATCTTTATTATTTTCTTCCTTCTACTTCCTATAGACTTTTCTTTGTGTTCTCTTTCTAGTTCATTTAGATTTAGGGTTAGACTAGAGGCACGGTGCTCTAATTTGTGCATGGGTGGGGTCTCTCAGCCTGGCTGGCAATGGAGGCCTATCAGGGGGCCAGCCCAGAAGGAGGACCCCAGGAGGTTGGCTGGTGGCGGGGAGGGGTTGTGGGCAGTTTGCTGGCTGGCCCCACCCCCGATCAGGATGGGGGGCCTATCAGGGGCAGGGTTGGCCAGGGGAGGGGCCAGCCAGGGGAAGGGGTTTCGAGACATTGCTGGGGGGAGGGGGTGGGAGGGCAATCAGGGCCCAGATAAGGCCGGTTTGCCACTGCAGTGAGTGTCATAGCAACCAGTAGTACTGGTTGTTTCAATCGTTCCACCATTCGGTTGCTGGGCTTTTATATATTTTGGTAGTTTATTAGTTACTTTTCTTATTTCTTGAGGTATGCCTGTAGAGCTATGAACTTCCCTCTCCAGACTGCTTTCACCATGTCCCATAGGTTTTAGTTAGTTGTGTGTTTATTTTCACTTTTTTCTAGAAATTTTTAAATTTCTTACATGTTCATATTGTTAACTCATTCATTGTTTAATAACTTGAAATTTCGCTTCCATGTATCTGAGTGTTTTGAGTTTTATTGTTATCATTGATTTCTAACTTCATGCCACTGTGATCTGAGAAGATGCTTGTTATTATATCAGCCTTCTTGAATTTGTATAAATTTGTTTTATGCTCTAACATGCAATCTATCTTTGACAATATTCCCTGTGCACATGAGGAGAGTGTATATTCTGTTGTTTTGGGGTAATATGTTCTGTAAATATCAGTTAGATCCATGTGATCTAGTGTGTCACTTAAGGCTTCTGTTTCCTTGTTGATTTTTTGGCTGGAAGATCTATCCAGTGATGTCAGTGAGGTGTTAAATTCCCTCACTATAACTGTATTGCTGTCAATCTCTCCCTTAAAATCCATCAAGAGTTTCTTAGTGTATTTGGGTGCTCCTATATTGGACACATATATGTTTACCAGGGTTATATTTTCTTGTGAATCATTCCCCTTAGTATTATGTAGTGGCCTTCTTTGTCTCTTGTTATGGCCTTTGTTTTGAAGTCTATTTTGTCTAATATGGGTATTGCTACTCCAACTTTTTTCTCCTTTCAAAATTTTTTTTTAAACTTATTTTATTTTTTTTAATATATTTTATTGATTTTTTTACAGGGAGGAAGGGAGAGAGATAGAGAGTTAGAAACATCGATGAGAGAGAAACATCAATCAGCTGCCTCCTGCACATCTACTTGGGATGTGCCCGCAACCCAGGTACATGCCCTTGACCGGAATCGAACCTGGGACCTTTCAGTCCGCAGGCCAATGCTCTATCCACTGAGTCAAACCGGTTTCGGCTCTCTTTTCAATTTTAGTGGAATATATTTTTCTATCTCTTCACTCTCAGTGTGTGTATATCTTTTGTTCAGAGGTGGGTCTCTTTTAGATAGCATATGTATGGGTCATGTTTTCTTACCCATTCAGTCACCCTATGTCTTTGACTGAACCACTTAATCCATTTACATTTAAGATTATTATTGATAGGTATTTATTTATTGCAATTTTTTTTTATGGCTATGATCCCCTCTCTCTCCTTTTATTTTTCTTAGAGCAGTCTCTTTAACATTTCTTTCATTGCTGGTTTGGTGGTAATGTTCTCTTTAACCTTTTTTTTTTTGGTCTGAAAAGCTTCTTATTTCACCTTCACTTTTAAATGATAGCCTTGCTGAATTCAGTAGTCTTGGATTTGCCCTCCCCCCCCCCTTTTTTTTTCATTACTTTGAGTACTTCATGCCACTCCCTTCTGGCCTGAAGTGTTTCTCTTGAGAAGTCAGTTGACATTCTAATGGGAACTCCTTTCTTTGTAATTTCCTCTCTCTCTCTTTCTCCCTTTAAGATTCTTTCTTTGTTTTTAATATTTGCCATTTTAATTGTGATGTGTCTCGGTGTGGGTCTCTTTGTGTTTATCTTGATTGGGACTCTCTGTGACTCCTGAGTTTGACATTTTCCTGCACCAGGTTGGGGAAGTTTTCTGTCATTATTTGTTTACATGGGTTCTCTGTTTCTTGCTCATCCTCTGGCCCTTCTAGTATTCCTGTAATGCAGTTGTTGTTACATTTCATGTTATCCCAGAGTTTTCTTAAGCTATCTTCCTCCTTTTTTATTATTTTTTGCTCTAATTGTGTATTTATTTGAACCTTGTCTCCCAAATGACTGATTTAGTTCTCTGGTTCATCCAATCTACTTTTAATTCCTTCTAGTGTGTTCTTCATGTCAGATATATCATTCTTCATTTCTGTCTGGTTCTTGTTAATGGCTTCTATTTCCCTTTTCATGCTGGTGTAATGGTAATTAGCACTAAGTTTTTCAAGTCTTTTTATAAGCATTGCTTTGACCTCTATATTTGATAAGTTGCTTGCCTCCATTTCATTTAGTTATTTTTCTGGAGATTCCTTTCTTTGTCTCATTTGGGTTTGTTTCTTTGTCTCCCCACTTTAGCTGTTGCTTTGTATTTGCTTCTATGTTTTAGATAGAACTACTATCCATACTAGTCTTTGTGAAATGGCTTTATTTAAAAATTGTTTTGAGGGGTCCAGTGGTGTTAGTCTCTTTCTTCACCTGAGCTGGATGCTCTAGAAATGCCCCTGTGTGCTTGCTTGGGTTCTCCTGTCATAATTTGGACTTGATTGTTGATGTCCCATTTGTGGAAAGGATCTCCCCTCTGACTTGCTGCCAGTGTGGTTCAAACCCAGGGTTGGCATGCCAGCAATCCAATGGCTGGGGAGTCCTTAGCCCTGAGGCTGGGTCTACCTTGTGTCTCACACCTTAATTAACTCTTTACTGAGTGGTACTTCCTTCATCCATAGAGCTGGTCCCACAGTTGTCAGCTGCAGGCACTTGTGGTCCCACTGGCTTTTGCCTTGCTGAGCAGTCTGGGATTGTATCCCCAACAGGGACCAAAACTGTGGTTTCTACTAATTAATTCAGGGAAAGACTCAAAGCCTCCAGAGAACAGCCTCTGCCTGCAGACTGGATTCAATCTGGAGTAGCCTCAAGCATTCACCCACAGGTGGGGTGAGAAGTTTTCCAATGGGTGGGACAATTGCTTCTTCCTGAATGCTAATTGTCATTCTTATTCTCTTAATGGGACTCAGAAACTCCAAATGGTGGTACAAGTGATTTTTAATAGGTGGGTCAACTGTCTTCCCCCCAGCAGATTAGCAAAGTTTTGTCTGAGAAAGATGACCTTAACAGAGTGAGGGAATAATTCAGCACAGAAACTGGGCTGTCTGCCTTTGGCACTCTAATCCCAGATCCCCTGACCCTGACTTATGTTTATACAGCTCCAGTCCACTATACCCTCCCTCTGCCAGAGCCCTACATGAGTGGCTGCTCTCAAAATGTGTGTTGGCCCTTTAAGCGGGTGCCTGCATTTCCAGCTCTCTTTCCATGGCAGACATCAACCTGCTGTTTTTCACAGCCAGATATATGTGGGCACCTTTCTCAGTTCTGGCTCTCTCTGCTGGAGGGTGAGGGGGGCAGCATAGGGATTAGACCCCAGAGTTCTCAGTGGCAAACCCCTACCACTGAGATATTTCTCCAGACCTTCAGCTGCTGTCTATGGAATCCCTGTCAGTCCTTTCATGCTTCTACCCTTCCTTTCAGTCTCTAGGCTCATTTTCTGTCCTTTGTTGTCATGGTTTTTTCCAACTAGTCCTCAGTTAATTTTCAGAGTGGTTCTTCTATATTTTAATTGTAATTCCAGTTTCATCCTTGAGTATGTCTGTGAGCTTCCACTTACTCTACTGCCATTTTTAATCTCCCTAAAACAAGATTTTTAAAGCAGATACTTTAAAAAAGGAATCCAGTATTGAAAGACTCAGGTTTCTGGGCTCTATGATATATTGATTAAGTACAAAAAATAGTCAAATGAGCTTACTTCTGTCTACTAACCTACATTGCTTCCTAAAAAATGTAGGAGAAATGAATTACAGTTGGTGAAGTGATAAAAGAGAATAACTTTGACCATCTAATAGCACTTAATCTAACTGAAATCTTGGTGGCCAACAGACAATAAAAAATCAATTAGTCCATTGTGGGTCATGTGGGAGAGTGCAGAGTGTGAGAGCCCCACAAGCCAGGAGTCAGGAGTGAACAGCAAGAGAGAGAAATCCCTTTGTTCCAGAGTTCAGTGTCTTAGATTTCACATTCTTACAGTGGCTATACCTATTTGACCACTGACTCTTTCCCAGGCATGACTGACAGGAAAGCATCTTCCTACACCACCCAGACCTTACTGGGCATGCATCTATTGTCCAGTCCCTTCTCCCAGTGATCTGTGGGGAACAGACTTAGAATGTGTTAAATTGCAGCTTCCTGGCAAAGTTGTACAAATGGCATCCCTATATGATCTAGTTTCCCTTTTACTCCTTTCCTGTTAATAATAACCTGGTTATTAACAGTGTCAATATCATTATAAAATGAGTCTTAAGAAAAATGATAAAAATTATATTTGTGGCTATGAAAATGCTGGTCAGTCTGTACTTCGAAGGACACACAATAATATAGACAAATATTTAGACAGGACATTTTTGGTAATAAGTCACAGAAACCCAGTTCAGAGTTGCACAAATAAAAATAAAATAATGGAGTTTCACAGGTATGAATCTGACCTCAAGCATAGTAAGACTCAAGAAAATATGTGTTAATCTTATATCTTTACTGTGGATGGGTTACCTCTTGTTTTGGGGACTTAAGGATGTTAACAGACTGCAACCCAAGGAAGGGAGCTTTTTTCTTTCAATGTTCAAATGAAAGTCCAGGAAAGTTCTGATTAATCTTTCATGGTTCATTTTTGGACCATTGCCATGTCCAGGGGTATGTTATTGCTATAAATGAGAGCAGGATTAGAAGTCAGGAGAAAGGAAGTCATGGAGAGAGAATCTTGCAGAACTGATGAACAACAATTTCCATAGCCTAAAGCAAGTAACTTTAATTTTTAATAAATAATTTTCACTCTGTCAAAAGATGATATTTAGTTAAGTACCTTTTAAAATATGAAATGTTCTGCTTTTGATTATAAGCTTTGTTTGTCTTTGGGATGTGAATAACTCAGATATTTAATATTCTTCCAGCTTTTGAAAACTCATTTTTGTTTTTAGACAACTTCTTAATCTCAAGAAGGCTTTTAAGAGCACATTTTGTTCAGGGCTTTTACTGAATCTATTGCCTCCCTGAAAATTCTCATTCTTTTCTTTTTATGTCTCCTCTTTGCCTGTCTTCTTATGCATTTTTATTTTTTCTGAAAGAGGTCGCTCTACAAGGTCACTCAGTGATTTCAGACGTCTCCAAGTGAAGGATTTAATTTTTTCAAATGTAAATGGAATTTAGGACTAGCTTTGTAATTGGTTTATTTTGCTTCTGTTTTTTTCTATCCACATCCTAACTTCATATGTTCCACATCATTTTAGGTGTTAGTGATGTCATGAACTACAAACTAAAATTTTGGCAGCAATACAAAGAAGGAGCTAAATCTCTAATATACCTTGAATCTATTTGCAATTGCTAAACTAATATTTGGTAGGTGATATGAGATCTAAAAGTATAAAATATACTTACTCAGAAATGAACTCATTTAACTTATAAATTACCTTATGTTAAAAAAAATAAAAGGCAATGTGCATTCTGATAATTCATGGTGGGAATTGATGTTAGCAGAATATTTGTCTTGCCTAGATGAGAGCTTCCATTTTATGCTATTTGAGGTTCTTAGTTCAATTTTTAAAAGCAAAAAAATACTTGAATGATCAAGCACATTATATAATTACTAGAGGCCTGGTGCACAACATTTGTGCACTGGGGTGGGAGGAGTCCCTCAGCCCGGCCTGTGTCCTCTCATAGTCTGGGATTCCTCGGGGGATGTTCGACTGCCGACTTAGGCCTGCTCCTGGAGTCAGACATCCCTCAGGGGCCCTTAGTGCTGCCATAAAGGTGGGAGAGGCTCCTGCCATCACTGTTGCACTTTCCAACCATGAGCCTGGCTTCTGGCTGAGCAGTGCTCCCCCTTTGGGAGCGCACTGACCACCAGAAGGCAGCTCCTACATTGAGCATCTGCCCCTTGGTGGTCAGTGTGCATCATAGTGATCGGTCATTCCACTGTTTGGTCAATTTGCATATTAGGGTTTTATTATATAGTATGGTACTGTAAGATAGCATAATTAGAAATATACTTTGACCAATATAAAATGTTGAGTACAGATGTATGTAAGGCTTCTTACATCAGAACTAAGAGCAGAAATACATATGGAGAGGATTGTAGCAGAAACCATGAAGTCCCTGTTTGAACAAAGACAATTACAAAGTCACAGCCTGGGTGGCCAAGATCCTCATGTTAACAATACCATTCATCCCAAGATAAATCAATACCATCATAAACACTGGTAAAACAAGAAGGACAATGACGAAGAATAATACTTGCAGCAATTAAAATGCTGTCCAACATTGCTCTTCTGAAGGACAGTATTTGGGTTCCACAACTTAGTTTATGTAGTTATTGATAATAAATGCAATGTCATTAAAGGTCCTACTGTATGCCAGGATTTTAGTTTGAATAGCTTGACATTTTTCTTTTATGACTACTCTATATTGTAGGTATTAGCTGATAGATGAAAAACCTGAGGTACTAAGTAGTTAAGTAGTTTGCTCATACATATCCATATATAACTCAGAGGTGTTAAATTATAAGCCTAGGACTCTCTGATTTTAAAACTGATACATTAAATATCAAACAACAGCTTTCATATTTTCAATATCTATCAAGTCTTCATCAATGATAAGTTTTACAATAAGCACAGGTATTTCACATTCACAATACTTGAATTATCCAATGAAATCCTACTTGAAAGTAACTATTTTTATAGCAAATAAATTGAAACACATCAGCTATTTCTCTCTTCAAACAAATTACAATTAGTCCAGTATCTCTTTAGGCAAAATAGTGAAAGCTCTAAAGAAAAAGATGGCCGACATGCCAGAGAGGGTCAAAAGACAGTTGAATAAAAGATCAGACAGCAACTCAGAACTGGCTGTGGTTTACTGTTCAGCACCATTAGAATGTGGATTATCTCTTTCAAACACTTAATGGGATGTAAATTGCATATAAGATTTCTTTGCCTCAATAAAAAGCAGCCCGACAATGAGGTTTTGTACAAAAAGTAGACAGTGAGAATGTGATAAAAGAAATACTTTGACAGATCAGCTAAACCTCACATACTACTGAAGGAGAAAGATTTAATGTATATAAAAGAGGTTTCAGTCCTGGTGCTAATGGATCACAGTTGTGCATTAAGAAGTATCTAACCGTATGATATTTTGATTTGTTATGGAGACATTTATGGAAGGAAGGAAGGAATGAATATCGGACCTATGTGTTCCAATTTGGGATGAAATTATTTGGTATCTGAATAGAAAAAGAATGATTCAAGTCAGTAAAGAATGAAATAAGACTTATTATCCAAAGATAGAAAAATAACAATACAAAAGATGCAGACAAGGAGTAGCTCATTGTTCAATAATGAGAAGCAGCTTTTACATTAGGGCATTCAAAAGGTCAGAAGGGGTCACTCCAGCTCTAAATATCTTGATTCATAAATAAGTGAACATAAAGGTTTAATAAAATAGTGAAACTATTCTATTGCTATATGTAACTGGATGATTATTAGCCTTGCTTTTCTTTCTTTAAAGAAAGGGAGAGATAATGATATGTTACAATTTGAGAAAATGTGGTAATTTACATTTATATTTGAAGGCTGCTTTCCAACATGCTTCTCTCTTAAAGGCTCCCTTACCCTTTCACCAACAAAATAAACAAAAGAGAAAAAGTACGTGCTTTAGAATTGAAGCAATCAATGCTGTATCAGTTTTATTTTCATTATATGAAAAGTGCTGGATAGCAAGAATGAGGTTGCAGATTATATATCATAGTCAAACAACAATCTTCACTTTACATATACATGTATATATTTCTGTTTAAGCTTCTTGCTTATCCGTTATTACAGAAAATAAACTTTTAGTGGAGTTTAGTATTAATAATCATAGTTGTAAGGGACTGCTCAAGTCAGGGCTTGATCTAGTCTTTCCACTTGATTGAACATTCAGTATCCTTTTCTTTTCTTTTTCTTTCTTTCTTTCTTTTTTTTTTTTTTTGGACCACAAGGATGTTAAAAATATTTTATTTTTATGAGTGGCAATGAGACAATGGGCCAAGAAGGAGGGCAAGAAAGAAGTAAAGCAGGAATAATTATTGACTTTTGCAAATGCTTTGAAATATTGTTAAAAATCTATTTGCTTTGGTCTCATTTACAAAGGGAAAGTCATCATAGAGGAATGACTCCCTTATGTGACAAATCATTGCCTAAAGCACTTTATCATTTATTTTCAGTGTACTCACATTAATATTTCAACAGCAGTTATCTCTGAGAAGAAAAGAAATTCAGAACTGAGCCCAAATCTTTGCCATTAGAAGGTTGTGGAGAAGAGGAGGAACAAGTAAATGAGACTGAAAAGAAGTAGCTATTAAGAAAGGAGAAAAACCAGAAGAATGTAAATCAAGTGAAAAAAAAAATGTTTGGAGGAAAAGATCAATTAACTCTGCATAATGCTACTAACAGGTAGGGTGACTGTACCATTAACATCCAAATCAGATTCTCTGAAAATTAAATTAGACACTATTGATTACACTAGCGAAAAAGTATAAACCAGAACTTTCCAGTGCATATCAGATTATTCTACTGGGGGGACAAGTAAAAAGAGGATTGGAGAAGCCACTGCTGAATTTAACAATATGATTTGTAATATTATTGAGAGCAGTGTTAGTGGGTGTCATAGGTGAATATGTGACTGCAGTTGGGTTAGGAGAGGAAGAGAAAATTAGAGACAAGAAATTCGGCAACACTCTAGAGAAATTATTCTGAAATGGTGACTTAAGAAATCAAATTGCAGCTGTGAGGGAAGTGGGGGAAATAAAATATTTGTTATTGAAGATGGGAGAATTAACAGTATGTTTGTGTGGTGGTTGATGATCCAATAGGAAAATACAAATTGATGATTATAAGAGAAAAAAGAGAACTGCTATGGCAAAGTCCTTGAGTAAACTGAGAGAGGTTGGGACAGAGAGCACACGTGAAGGGACTGATTTTAGATAGGAGGGATATATGACCTATGGTAATAGAAGGAAAGACAGGTCCAAGGATATAGACACTGCTTGGTAATAAACATGGTGATATAAATTTGTAGGAATCCTGTTTTGTATGCCTTCTGTTTTCTGAGTAATATAGGAAGATATTGGCTGAAAATAAGCATGGAAGAGAAAATGATTTGGGCTTGAAAAAGAAGGGGGAGATATAAAACAATTGTTTATGATATAGAAGCCTTAATAAGCTAGGGTCATACAGCATTAAGTGCACACAAAATGTTCATCATCATGGATTTATAGAAACATCAGTCAAGGTGGTTATTGAATTTTTCTACAGCGGCATTGACACACAGACACAAAACAGGTGAAAAATTGGTTGGGCCAAGCAAAAATGAAGAGGGAAAGGATCAAATAAGTACAAAGTGCATGCAAGAGATAGACCACAGAATTTTATCTGGTCAAAGGGAGCTATGTATGCCTCTTATCAATGTTAAGTGACAGTGAAAGTGTGATAGATCAATAGATTAGAGGTTTTTATGTAGCTGAAAGATCCTTAGTATTGAAATATTAGAGGATGTGAAGTCAAAGTGAAGGGATGGTGTTCAAACAGTAAGATTCATGAAATTGAGATTATAGCAAGATTACAATTATTAGTAGAGACAAGGTTAATGGTATGACTATTTTTAAAATTCTTTATTGTTTAAAGTATTACATATGTCTCATTTTTCCCCATTCACCTCACCCTGGAAACTTCCACCCCCCAGCACATGCCCTCACCCTCCTACTGTCTGTGTCCATGGGTTATGCTTATATGCATGCATACAAGTCCTTTATTTGATCTTTTACCCTCCCTTCCCCTGCCTTCTTTCTAAGGTTGGCCATGCTTCTATGTCTCTGGATCTATTTTTGTTCATCAGTTTACGTTGCTCATTATATTCCACAAAAGAGTGAGATCATGTGATATTTATCTTTCTCCAACTGGCTTATTTCACTTAGAGTAATGCTCTGCAGGTCCATCAATGCTGTTCCAAATGGTAAGAGTTCCTTCTTTTTACAGCAACGTAGTATTCCATTGTGTAGATGTACCACAATTTTTAATCCACACGTCTGCTGATTGGTACTTAGGCTGTTTCCAAATCTTAGCTATTGTAAATTGTGCTGCTATGAACATAGGGGTGCATATGTCATTTCTGATAGGTGTTCTGATTTCTTAGGATATATTTCTAGAAGTGGGATTACTGGGTCAAATGAGAGTTCCATTTTTAATTTTTGAGGAAACTCCATACTGTTTTCCACAGAGGTGGCCCAGTCTGCATTGCCACCAACCTCGCCAACACTTGTGAACTGTTGATTTGTTTATGATAGCCATTTTGACAGGTGTGAGATGATACCTCATTGTCGTTTTGATTTGCATCTCTTGGATGATTAGTGACTTTGAGCATGTTTTCATGACCTTCTGTGTGTCCTCTTTAGAAAAGTGTTTACTGAGGTCCTTTGCCCATTTTTTGATTGGATCTTCCTTTTGTTAAGTTGTATGAGTTCCCTATACATTTTGGAGATTAAACCCTTATCAGATATATGCAGTGGGCTCTCTTGTTGTTTTATTTTTTTATTTTTTTATTTTTTTTTTTTGGTTTAAAATAATTTTATTTTTTCTTTTCTTGATTTTTTTTTTCTTTTTTTTTTTTTTTTTAATTTTTTTATTGCTTAAAGTATTACAAAGGGTATTACATATGTGTCCATTTTATCCCCCCGCCCTAGACAGTCCCCCAGCCTCCCCTATCCCCCAGTGTCTTATGTCCATTGGTTATGCTTATACGCATGCATACAAGTCCTTTAGTTGATCTCTTACCCCCCTACCTCCTGCCCCCCAACCCTCCCCGGCCTTCCCACTGCAGTTTGACAATCTGTTTGAGGCAGCTCTGCCTCTGAATCTATTATTGTTCAAAAGTTTATAATGGTCTCTATTATCCATGAATGAGTGAGATCATGTGGTATTTTTCCTTCATTGACTGGCTTATTTCACTTAGCATAATGCTCTCCAGTTCCATCCATGACGTTGCAAATGGTAAGAGTTCCTTCCTTTTTAGAGCAGCATAGTATTCCATCGTGTAGATGTACCACAGTTTTCTAATCCATTCATCTACTGATGGGCACTTAGGCTGTTTCCAGATCTTAGCTATGGTGAATTGTGCTGCTATGAACATAGGGGTGCATATATCTTTTCTGGTTGGTGTTTCTGGTTTCTTGGGATATATTCCTAGAAGTGGGATCACAGGGTCAAATGGGAGTTCCATTTTCAGTTTTTTAAGGAAACTCCATACTGTCTTCCATAGTGGCTGCACCAGTCTGCATTCCCACCAGCAGTGCACAAGTGTTCCTTTTTCTCCACATCCTCTCCAGCACTTGTCGTTTGTTGATTTGTTGATGATAGCCAGTCTGACAGGTGTGAGATGGTACCTCATTGTTGTTTTGATTTGCATCTCTCGGATGATTAGTGACTTTGAGCATGTTTTCATATGTCTCTTGGCTTTCTGAATGTCCTCTTTTGAAAGGTGTCTATTTAGGTCCTTTGCCCATTTTTTGATTGGATTGTTTATCTTCCTTTTGTTAAGTTGTATGAGTTCCCTATAGATTTTGGAGATTAGGCCCTTATCAGATATGACATTGGCAAATATGTTTTCCCACACAGTGGGTTTTCTCGTTGTTTTGTTGATGGTTTCTTTTGCTGTGCAGAAGCTTTTTATTTTGATGTAGTCCCATTTGTTCATTTTCTCTTTAGTTTCAAGCGCCCTAGGAGCTGTATCAGTGAAGAAATTGCTTCGGCATATGTCTGCGATTTTGTTGCCTTTGGATTCTTCTAGAATTTTTATGGTTTCCTGTCGTACATTTAAGTCCTTTATCCATTTTGAGTTTATTTTTGTGTATGGTGTAAGTTGGTGGTCTAGTTTCATTTTCTTGCATATATCTGTCCAATTTTCCCAACACCATTTATTGAAGAGACTATCTTGGCTCCATTGTATGTTCTTGCCTCCTTTGTCAAATATTAATTGAGCATATTGGTTCGGGCCGATTTCTGGGCTCTCTATTCTATTCCATTGATCTATATGCCTATTCTTGTGCCAGTACCAGGCAGTTTTGAGAACAGTGGCTTTGTAATACAACTTGATATCTGGTATTGAGATCCCACCTACTTTGTTCTTTTTCAGGATTGCTGCAGCTATTCGGGGTCTTTTTTTATTCCAGATGAATTTTTGGAGAGTTCGTTCTAGATCTCTGAAGTATGCCGTTGGTATTTTAATGGGAAGTGCATTGAATTTATAGATTGCTTTGGGTAGTATGGACATTTTAATGATGTTGATTCTACCAATCCATGAACACGGTATGTTCTTCCATCTGTTTATGTCTTCCTCTATATCTTTTTTCAACGTCCTGTAGTTTTCTGAGTAGAGGTCTTTTACCTCTTTAGTTAAGTTTATTCCTAGGTAGCTTAGTTTTTTTGGTGCGATGGTAAACGGGATTGTTTTTATAATCTCTCTTTCTGAAAGTTCACTATTGGTGTATAGAAATGCCTCAGATTTCTTGGGGTTAATTTTGTATCCTGCTACATTGCCAAATTCATGTATTAAGTCTAGTAGCTTTTTGATGGAGTCTCTAGGGTTTTGTATGTATAATATCATGTCGTCTGCAAATAAGGACAGTTTTACTTCCTCTTTTCCAATTTGGATGCCTTTTATTTCTTCTTCTTGCCGAATTGCAATGGCTAACACTTCCAGTACTATGTTGAACAGGAGTGGTGAGAGGGGGCATCCCTGTCTTGTTCCTGTTCTTAGGGGAAATGGTGTAAGTTTTTGTCCATTGAGAATGATGTTGGCTGTGGGCCTGTCATATATGGCTTTTATTATGTTGAGGTATGATCCTCCTACTCCCACCTTGCTGAGAGTTTTTATCAAAAATGGGTGTTGAATTTTGTCAAATGCTTTTTCTGCATCAATTGATATGACCATGTGGTTTTTTTCTTTCAATTTGTTTATGTGATGTATCACGTTTATTGATTTGCGGATATTGTACCATCCTTGCATCCCTGGGATAAATCCTACTTGGTCATGGTGTATGATCTTTCTGATGTACTGCTGGATCCGATTTGCTAAGA
Organism: Myotis nattereri; assembly: GCF_964212035.1. Lineage (NCBI taxonomy): Eukaryota > Metazoa > Chordata > Mammalia > Chiroptera > Vespertilionidae > Myotis > Myotis nattereri. The sequence goes on from NC_138077.1 coordinate 97,954,793, forward strand.
TTTTGTTGAGGATTTTGGCATCTATGTTCATGAGGGATATTGGCCTGTAATTCTCTTTCATTGTGTTGTCTTTACCTGGTTTTGGTATTAGGGTGATGCTGGCTTCATAGAATGAGCTTGGAAGTGTTCCTTCCTCTTGAATTTTTTGTAGTAGTCTGAGGAGGATAGGTTTTAGTTCTTCCTTGAATGTTTGGTAAAACTCCCCTGTGAAGCCGTCTGGTCCTGGGCTTTTGTTTGCTGGAAGCTTTTTGATGACTGCTTCAATTTCTTCCATAGTTATTGGCCTGTTGAGATTTTTAGATTCTTCCTGATTGAGTTTTGGAATGTTGTATTTTTCTAGGAATTTGTCCATTTCCTCCAGGTTGTCTAGTTTGTTGGAGTAGAGCTGTCCATAGTATTTTTTAACAATCATTTGTATTTCTGTGGGGTCTGTTGTTATTTCACCTCTTTCATTTCTGATTTTGTTTATTTGGGTCCTCTCTCTTTGCTTCTTGGTGAGTCTGGCTAGAGGTTTGTCAATCTTGTTTATCCTTTCAAAGAACCAGCTCTTGGTTTCATTGATTTTCTGTATTATTTTTTTGGTCTCTATGTTATTTATTTCTGCTCTAATCTTTATTATCTCCTTCCTTCTGCTCACTCTGGGGTTTTCTTGTTGCTCTCTTTCTAATTCTTTGAGTTGTAGAGTTAGCTGATTTACTACCATTTTTTCTTGTTTTTTGAGATAGGCCTGTAGAGCTATAAACTTCCCTCTCAGGACTGCTTTCATTGTGTCCCATAGGTTTTGGATTGTTGTGTTTTCATTGTCATTAGTTTCCAGGATGTTTTGAATTTCTTCTTTGATTTCATTGGTAACCCAATCAATATTTAATAGCATGCTATTCAGTTTCCAGGTGTTTGAGTATTTTGGGTTGTTTTTATTGCAGTTTATTTCTAATATTATGCCATCGTGGTCTGCGAAGACGCTTTTTATGATTTCAATCTTCTTGAATTTGGGGATACTTTGCTTGTGACCCAATATATGGTCTATTTTTGAATATGTGTCATGAGCACTTGAGTAGAATGTATATTCCGTGGCACTGGGGTGAAGTGTTCTGAAGATGTCTATTAAGTCCATCTGATCTAGTGAGTCATTTAGTATTGCTGTATCTTTGCTGATTGTTTGTCTAGAGGACTTATCCAGTGATGACAGTGGTGTATTAAAGTCCCCTACTATGATTGTATTGTTGTCGATCTCTCCTTTGATATCTTCCAGAAGATTTTTTATGTATTTGGGTGCTCCTGCATTGGGTGCATATATGTTTATCAGGGTTATATCTTCTTGTTGTATTGATCCTTTTAGTATTATGAAGTGGCCTTCCGTATCTCTTGTTATGGCCTTCACTTTGAGGTCTATTTTGTCCGATATAAGTATTGCTACCCCAGCTTTCTTTTCTTTTCCATTAGCCTGAAAGATAGTTTTCCATCCCTTCACTTTCAGTCTGTGTGAGTCCTTTCTAATGAGGTGGGTCTCTTGTAGACAGCAAATGTATGGGTCATGATTTTTTATCCATTCAGCCACTCGATATCTTTTGGTTGGAGCATTTAGCCCGTTTACATTTAAAGTTATTATTGAAAGGTACTTGTTTGTAGCCATTTCTTTTTTTGTGTGTGTGGCTGTTTTCTTTCTGGGATTTTTATTTCTTCTTTTTACACCAGTCCCTTTAGCATTTCTTGCATTGCTGGCTTGGTGGTGATAAACTCCCTTAGCCTTTTTTTGTCAGTGAAGCTTCTTATTTCCCCTTCAATTTTGAATGATAGCCTTGCTGGATAGAGTATTCTTGGATTCAGTCCTTTGCTTTGCATCACTTTGTAAATTTCCGTCCATTCTTTTCTGGCCTGATGTGTTTCTGTTGAGAAATCATTTGATAATCTAATGGGAGATCCCTTGTATGTAACTTTCCGTCTCTCTCTTGCAGCCTGTAAGATTCTCTCTTTGTCCTGAACATTTGCCATGGTAATTATGATGTGTCTTGGTGTGGGTCTTTTCGGGTTCACCTTGCTTGGGACTCTCTGGGCTTGTGTGACTTTTTTCTTCCCCACCTCAGGGAAGTTTTCTGATATTATTTCTTCCAATAGGTTTTCTAATCCTTGTTCCTCTTTCTGTTGTTCTGGCACCCCTATTATTCGTATGTTGTTTCGTTTCATGTTGTCCCAAAGCTCCCTTAGGCTCTCCTCCTGTCTTTTAATTTTTTTCTCCAACTGAAGTACAGTTTGGGTGTGTTTTGCTTCCCTGTCTTCTAATTCACTAATTCGGTCTTCCGCTTCTCCTAGTCTACTGTTGATACTTTCAATGGTGTTCTTTATTGCAGCTATATCGCACTTCATTTCTTCTTGGGTCTTAGTTAAGTTGTCGATTTTTTCATCTGTTTCTTCTTGCTTCTTGGATAAGTTGTCGATTTTTTCCTCCATCCGGTGTATGCACTCTAGGACCCTTATTCTGAATTCTTTTTCTGTCATGTTGTATGCCTCTGTATCACTTAGCTGCTTTTCTGGTGAGTCCTCCTTTTCTTTCCTTTGGGGATTTCTTTGTCTACCCATGTTTGATCTCACTGACGTATATAGATATTGAGTCGTTCAGTGGCTGCTCCCTAGGTGGCAGTGGCTCCTCGGGCTGTGGTTGCTCCTTGGGCGGTTGTGGTAGCAGCTGCTCCTCTATTGTTAGCGGGTCATCTGATGGGTGCTGTTCACAGCTGTTGTGGCTCTTCTGGCTGGTGGAGGGAGGCTTCACCCACAGCAGCTGTTCCTCAGACAGAGCGTGTGGAGATCAGGAGGCCGCTGTTGCTTGGGTCTGCTGCGTTGATTTAAAGGCACAAAATACAACACAACAAGGCACAACGTACCAGGCACTGAACACAAATGAATTACGGTATTAATAACCCCAAATAAAGATGGCCACCCGAGCTAAGAGAGTTGGGGGGTAAGGAAGAAAGAAGAGAAAAAGATAGAGAGAAAAACCGAAAAAAGAGAAAAAAAAAAGAAGAAGAAAAAGAAAAAAAAAGAAAAATAGAATGAAGTAGAAGAGGGGAGGAGACTATTCATATGAGGAGAAAACTCCGATAGAACCGCCACTAATCCCAACAAATTCCAGCAACGGATCTCTGGAGTGAATACAACCTACAAACAGCCAATAATATCAAGTGAGGCACGGGAAAGCAGAAGCACAAAAATAACTGGCCGGGGTTGGGGTGGGGAGGGGGAATGGGAGACAGAAAAAGAAAAAGAAAAAGCAGAACAACCTCACATACAATCCTTAAAGAAAAGAAAAGAAAAAAAAAAAAACAACACAATATACTCAACAATCGAGCAAGCAACAACAGAACAATAGAGAAAAGGAGAGAATAAAAAATTTGGATAGTGAAGAAAGATAAGGGAGAGGTGGATAAGGATTTAGAGCAGGTGATTGGAAAAGGGATATATAAGTAGGGTGAAATTTAGACAGGGCGTATGAAGAATAGGAAAAATCTAAAGCAGGAATAGGGTAAGAGAAACAGGACAGCAAAAGGGGAAAAGTGGGGAAGAGAGTTTTAGCACAGCAGCACAATTGAGGTAGAGGAAAATGATGCTAAAGGAACGATGAAAATAGAATGGAGAACCTTAGTCCCAAAATAAAATAAAGAGAAAATAAAATGACACTTTAAAAAAAAAATGGTAAAATGGCAGCAGTAATAATACTGGTTAAAAATAAAAATGTAGTAATTAAAAGGGTAATATCAGGTGATGAAAAAAGAAAATAAATGGTTTCTTAGTTAAAAGGTGAAACAATAATTAAAAAAAAATAATTAAACAAAAATGGGCTGTAATGAAGGTGCTTCAGATCTTATGCTCCTCTTTTTGGCACACCAGGTATTCAGGAGAATGTTGAATTTTCCTCTGATACACTGTTCCTCTGTGTTGTAAGCCACAGTCCTGATTTTAAGGCAGGCTACATTGGTTTCCCAGACAGCCCTTATCTGTATTTACAGAAGAGTCAGTTCATGGCTCTGCCTCTGGGTGGCAGTGCGTCGGGATTGACCTCCGAGGGTATAGGACCTCTCTGACCAGGTGTTCTCTATTGTACCGGAAGCTGGTTTGGGAATGTCCTCCGCCCAGAGCTGGTTTTCCAGTAGTCACTCCCCGCTCTGTTTCCCAGGCTCCCCCAAAACAGCCTTCCCTTACAAGCTCTGTGACTGACCCCAACTGGGTAGTCCCTTGCACTGGGTTCAACAATCAAACGCACAGATTTAAGAGCCTGGGAAGTTGTGCGAACTCGCAACGCTTCACCTTCCAAATCTGCGCGAAGTCTCTGCGCGCACTCTGGCTCCTGGCACCGAGTAGCCGGCAAACTGGCGTAATCTGTGGCTGCCCGTTTGTGTCCCGTCCAACTGTGGGCTTATTTATAGTGTTCCCTTCTGCCAGCAGCCCTGGGGGTGCCCTTCCACACTCGTGGGTCACGCTGGCTCCAACGGCCGCGGTCTTTGTGGGGCGCAGAGCCCCCACCCCCCTGCGCGCGTTCCACTCTCCAACCTAAACTGCAAACCACACCTTTGGGGAAAGTCTAACCTTTCTGTGGGGAGAAGCCGAGTTCCTCTGAGTTCATGTAGTCGCGCTGCTTGAGAGCCGTTGTTGCCGGGTTAGTAGCTGGTCTCTGGATGCCGGCGACAGTCACCCAAGATGGCACGGTCTCCGCGGCTGTGCCGGCGCACCTGGAGAGGTTTCAGCCTCAGCCTCTAACCGTTCCCTTTATCTAGGATTTCTCTGTCTTTCCTGGCTGCAGACTGTCTCAGCTGAATCTCCTCTGCTTATTCGGGCTGTATGCTACCCGTTTCAGCTGCCCACCCTTATCTGCTCCGGGACAAGGCACCGACACGTCTGTCTAAACCTCCGCCATTTTCTCTCCCTCTCTTGTTGTTTTATTGATGGTTTCTTTTGCTGTGCAGAAGCTTTTTATTTTGATGTAGTCCCATTTGTTGATTTTTCTCCTTAGTTTCCATTGTCCTAGGAGCTGAATTGGTAAAGATATTGCTATGATTTATGTCTTATAATTTGCTGCCTATTCTTCTAAGATTTCTATGGTTTCCCATCTTACATTTAATTCCTTTATCTGTTTTGATTTTATTTTTGTGTGTGGTGTAAGTTGGTGGTCTAGTTTCATTTTTTTTTGCATGTATCTGTCCAATTTTTCCAACAGCATTTATTGAAGAGACTGCTTTGCCTCCATTGTATGCTCTTGCCTCCTTTGTCAAATGTTAATTGAGCATGATGGCTTGGGTCAGTTTCTGTGTTCTCTGTTCTGTTCCATTGGTTTATATGTCTGTTCTTGTGCCAATACCATGCAGTTTTGATAACAATGGCTTTGTAATATAGCTTGATATCAGGTATTGTGATTCCTCCTACTTTGTTCTTCTTTCTCAGTTTTTTTTTTTTCATTTATTTATTTCTACTGCTGATATTTGGAGTCTTTTTTTATTCCATATTAATTTTTGAAGAGTTTGTTTTAGGTCTGTGAAATATGCCATTGGTATTTTAATGGGGACTGCATTGAATCTATAGATTGCTTTGGGTAGTATGGACATTTTTAAATTTTCTTTTTCTTTATTGATTAAGATATTACATATGTGACCATATCCCCCCATTGCCTCCCCACAAACATTTTAATGATGTTGATTCTACCAATCCATAACCACAATATATTCTTCCATTTATTTATGTTTTCCTATATCTCTTCTTACAATGTCCTGTATTTTTTTGAGTACAGGTCTTTTACCTCCTTAGTTAAGTTAATTTCTAGGTATCTTAATTTTTTTGTTGCAATGATAAATGTGATTGTATATTTATATTTATTTATTTATTTATTTATTTATTTATTTATTTATTTATTTTAGTTTCTCTTTCTGTGAGTTCATTATTGGTGAATAAAAAAGCCATAGATTTCTGGGTGTTAATTTTGTATCCTACTACATTGCAAAATTCACTTATTAAGTCTAGTAGTTTTTTGATGGAGTCTTTAATATTTCCTATGTACAATATAATGTAATCTGCAAATAATGGCAGTTTAACTTCTTCTTTTTGAATTTGGATGCCTTTTACTTCTTTTTCTTGTCTGATTGCTATAACTAGATCTTTCAGTACTATGTTGAACAGGGGTGATGAAAGTGTGCATCCCTGTCTTGTTCCTGTTCTTAGGGGAAATGGCTATAGTTTTGTCCATTGAGTATGATGTTGTCTGTAGGTTTGTCATTAAGTCTTTTATTATGTTGAGGTATGATTCCTCTATTCTGACTTTGCTGATAGTTGTTATCAAGAAAGGGTGTTAGATTTTGTCAAATGCTTTTCCTGCATCAATTGATATTAATATGTTATTTTTCTCTCTCAGTTTGTTTATGTGATGTTTCACATTTATTGATTTGCGGATATTGTACTAGCCTTGCATCCTGGGAATAAATTCCACTTGGTCATGGTGTATGATCTTTCTAATGTAATGCTGGGTCCGATTTGCTAGAATTTTGTTGAGGATTTTAGCATCTGTGTTCATCAGGGATATTGGCCTGTAATTATCTTTCTTTGTAGTGTTTTTATCTGATTTTAGTATTAGGGTAATGCTGGCTTTATAGAAAGGCTTGAAAGTATGCCTTCGTCTTGTATATTTGGGAATAGCCTGGGGAGGTAGATTTTGGTTTTGCCTTTAATGTTTGGTAAAACTTCCTTGTGAGGCCTTCTGGACCAGGGCTTTTGTTTGCTGGAAGTTTTTTTATTTATTTATTTTTTTATTACTGCTTCAATTTCATCAGTAGTTATTGGCCTATTCAGGTTTCTTTATCCTTCCTGGTTGAGTTTTGGAAGCTTGTATTTTTCTAAGAATATGTCCATTTTGTATACATTTTCCAGTTTGTTGGAGTAGAGTTGTTCATTGTATGCTTTTACAATCTTTTGTATTTCTGTGGGGTCAGTTGTTAGTTCACTTCTTTCATTTCTGATTTTGTTTATTTGGGTCCTTGCTCTTTGCTTCTTGGTGAGCATGGCTAGAGGTTCATCAATCTTGTTTATCCTTTCAAAGTACCATCTCTTGGTTTTATGTATCTTTTGTATTCTTTTTTGGATCTCTATGTCATTTATTTCTGCTCTGATCTTTATTATTTCCTTCCTCCTTTTTACTCTGGGCTCTACTTGTTGCTCTCTTTCTAATTCTTCAAGTTGTAGGGTTAGGTAATTTATTGCCATTTTTTCTTATTTTTTGAGGTAGGCTTGTATAGCTATGAACCTCCCTCTCATGACTGCTCTCACTGTGTCCCATAGATTATGGATTGTTGTGTTTTCATTGTCATTTATTTCCAGGATGCTTTTTATTTCTTCTTTGATCTCTTTGGTAACCCAATCATTATTTAATAACATGCTATTTAGTCTACAAGTGTTTGATTTTTTTTTCATTGTTTTTATTGTAGTTGATTTCTAATTTTATGTCCTTGTGATCAGAGAAGATGCTTGATATGATTTCTGCCTTCTTGAATTTGAAGAGACTTTGCCTGTGTCCCAATATGTGGTCTATCTTTGAAAATGCCCCATGTGCACTTAAGAAGAATGTATATTCTGTAGCTTTGGGGTGAAATGCTCTGAAGATGTCAATTAAGTCCATCTAATCTAGTGAGTCATTTAGGAGTGCTGTTTCTCTACTGATTTTTTGTTTAGAGGATTTATCCAGTGGTGTCAATGGGGTACTAAAGTCCCCTACCATAATTGTGTTGCTGTTGATCTCTCCCTTGATATTTTCCAGAATTTTTTTTTTTAATGTATTTGGATGTTCCTGTATTGGGCACATGCAACTTTACCATAGTTATATCCTCTTGTTATAGCGATCCCTTTAATATCATGAAGTGGCCCTCCTTATCTCTTGTTATGGCCTTCACTTTGAGGTCTATTTTGTCAGGTATAAAGCACTGATACCCCAGGTTTGTTTTCATCCCCATTTGCCTGAAATTTTTTTTTTCCCCATCCCTTCACTATCAGTCTACGTGATTGCTTTGTTCTGAGGTGGGTCTCCTGCAGATAGCAAATCCATGGGTCATGTGTTCCCATCTATTCAGCTACCCCATGTCACCTGATTGGAGCATTTAATCCATTTACTTTTAAGGCTATTATTGATAGGTACTTGTTTGTTGCCATTTTTATTCTTTATGCCTGTGTTCCTTCTTCACTTTCTATTTCATCTTTTTGCAGCAGTCCCTTTAGCATTTCTTACATTTCTGGCTTGGTGGTAATAAACTCTCTTATCACTTTTTTGTCTGTGATAGCCTTTCTTGGTATAGTATTCTTGGATTCAGTCCCTTGCTTTGCATCACTTTGTATATTTCATTCCATTCCCTTTTGGCCTGATGTGTTTCTGTTGAGAAATAAGTTGATAGTCTAATGGAAGATCCCTTATAGGTAACTTTCTGTCTCTCTCTGGCAGCTTTTAAGACTCTTACTTTGTTCTTAATGTTTGCCAATGTAATTATGATGTGTCTTGGTGTCGGTCTTTTTTTTTTGGGGGGGGGGGTCATCTTGTTTGGGACACTGTGCTTCTTGTACTTTTGTGAGTTTTTTCTTCCCAACATCAGGATATTTTCTGTCATTATTTCTTCAAACAGGTTTTCTATTCCTTGCTCAGTTTTCTCTCCTTCTGGCCCCCCTATTATGAGGATGTTGTTTCATTTCATGTTGTACCAAAGCTCCCTTAGGCTCTCACCGGCTTTTTAAGTTTATTTTTTTTTCCAGTTGCTGCTCTGCTTGGGTGTTTTTTCTACCTTGTCTTCTATCTCACAGATGTAGTCCTCAGCTTCATTTACTCTACTGTTGATAGTTTCCAGTGTGATCTTTATTGTAGCTATGTCATTCTTCATTTATGCTTGATTCTTCTTCATTTCCTCTTGATTCTTACACATGTAGTTGAGTTTGTCTTCCATCCTTTTCAGGGTCCTTATAACCATTGCTCTGAATTCTTTCTCTGACAAATTGTTTACCTTTATTTTATTTATTTTCTTTTCTGGTGATTCCTCCTTTTCTTTTGTATGGGTTTTTTTCTTTGTCTCCCCATTTTTGCTGTTTCTACACATTAGATCAAACAGCTATGCTATCCAGATTTTTAAAATTTGTTTTATATCGATGTTTTGTGTAACTCAGTGGTGCAATCTCAGGTCTTCCATGGTGGGTATTCTAGGCACGCCCCTTACTTTTGATATTTAGGTTCTCTTGGAGTAGTTGGGTCTTGAGTGTTACTGTCCCATTTGTGAATGGATTCTCCTCTCAGGGTGTCTGATTATCTGGCTCACTCTTTTCCACATCGACCGAAAAGCACATAATACAACTTGACAAGACATTACACAGAGGGAACAAAACATGAATGTATTCATGACACTGATTACTCCAATAAAAGTGACCACCAGAGAAAAGATAATTAAGAGAGAGAGAAGAGAGAAAAAATGATATTGAGACAAGGAAAAAACATAAGAGAGAAAAGAAAAAAAGAAGAAGAAATATATATGGGGAGAAAACAAATAAAATATTATTAAAAAATAAAAAAGTGAAGTGTTGTTCTCTTCAGCCAAGTTTTAATGGCCCTTGGGGGCTGGTCTAAGACCCTACTCTTGCCATTTCTCAGTTTCCTGTTAGGTAGTCAGCATTGTGTTGAAGTTCTAAGCCAGTGGTTCTCAACCTTGACTGAACATTAGAATCACCTGGGAATCTTTTTAAAATCCTGATTTCTGGGCCTCATCCTCTGGAAATTCTGTTTCTTTGTTGGGGGGGGGGGGTGTACAACATTAGAAACAAAGAAACAGAATTTCCGGAGGATGAGGCCCAGAAATCAGCATTTTAAAAAGATTCCCAGGTGATTCTAATGTGCAGCCAAGGTTGAGAACCACTGTTCTAAGCAATCCACAACTCCTCTATGTCTGTTGCCACAGCCTAGGCTGCAAGGAGGTGGGACCGATCTGCCCTCTTTGCCTGTTTGCCTGCTATTAGTCTTATTCACTGAAGCATCTGTTTCTGACAACAGCTTTAATTGGGGGTGTTGCTGTATTACTTTCTGGGATTGAACAGTCCCTCCTCAACCCAGTCCCCAAGGGCTTCTTGGGGCTATTCAGAGTCTTCATTTCCTCTGCAAAGCTTGAGGCTGGATGCGGCTGTACTAGATTACCTGAGGCTGCTGAGAAGGGCTGGCTCTTCAGGAGAAAAATGGCTGCTTATGTTTGGAAGGTCCGGAATGTCTCAGTGTCAGATTCCTGGTCACCTCTTTCTGTCCTGCTCCCCTCCACATCCTCTCCCCAGCCTCCACAAAACTACATCTCCACCTGCACTGCAGCCTCGGTGAGTGTTTGTAATTGAAAGGTCCTATGAACTGGGTTTAGCAAATAAAAGCAAGCATAAAACAGAGGCAAAACAAAGGTGCAACTATTAGTTTCTCTCCTCAACCCAGCACTGCATGGCTAGGGTAGCTCTTCAGGCTGCCTTTCTAGGTGTAGCCTCTCACGGTTGTTGCTTTAGATCTAGATTTCCCAGCTGCCAGCAGCCCTATAGACCTCCCTTCCACAGACAGGTGTTACGAGTGTCCCCAAGGGACACAGACTTGGTGCAGCATAGGTTCCTTCTGACCCTGTCATCCCAGTGGTCACGAATCTCTCTCTTCAGTCCAGGTCCCCAATCCTACCGTCTTCCAGGCATCCTCTGCCCTTTTCTGGCTGTGGATTGTCCCACCAGTTCTGTATAATTCACTAATTCTGGGTGGATGTTATTCAATTTTGTTGTTCCTTCTACCTGCTCCATGAGAAGGCGCAGGACACGTCTGCCTATTCAGCCACCATTTTTAATCTCAAAGGTATGAGGTATGACTATTAAAGTAAATGGTTGGTATAGAGTGGAAGACAAGATCATTAAATGAATGAGGTTCATAAAACAAAGAGGTCATTGTATTAAAACATCCACATATGTACATATTGAAATTGCCAAGATTTAAAACTTGAGTAGTATTGGAGAAATGAAGAAACATAAAAAGAAGGCCAGTCAATGTAAGCAAAAGTGAAGTGTACTCGGTGATATGGGGAATTTTAGGGAAAAAAGAGGAAGAAAGGTCTAAAATTATGAAAAAGGAACAAGAAAGCAATCTACATTACTTCCAAGCTCAGTGGTATAAGGATGGGAGAAAAATCAGTGACCATTTGAGTAGACTGAAGGAAACTGATCCTCTTAATAGATAGTCATATTTTTATTAGAGCAAATAGGTAAATGAAATGTTCAGAGAAAAGATCAAGGTCAGAGAAGAAATTGCTGATAATAATTTGTGGATTCCAGAAGCCAAATGAAGAAGGGTTGTAAAATGTATGAAGAATGGGAGAAAGGAACAGGAGTGAGGAAACAGACACAGAATCTTCTAAGGGGTAAAATACAAGAGAGAGGGGATGAGTTGAGACTCTGTGGGTTTCTGTGGTGAATGATGTAACTAACATGGCAAAGTATATTATTAAGGATTTTGAGATAGAAATATCATAATGGATTATCTGAGTGGGCCCTAAATGTAGTCACATGGGTCTTTATCAGAGAGCGACTAAGGAGATTTCATGAAGACTCGTGTAAAGGAGAAGGTGTTATGAAGATGGAGGCAGAAATTGCAGTGATGTGAGCATATGCCAAGAAATGCTGGTTGATATCTGAAGTGGTAAGACACAAGGAATACGTTTTTTTCCTAGAGCCTCCAGAGGGAGTATGGCCCTGCTGACACCTTAATTTTTTCTCATGATGTTGATTTCAAACTTAAGGCCTCCAGATCTGTGAGAGAGTCTATTTCTGTTGTTTTAAGACACCAAGTTTGTGGTAATTTGTTAGAGTAGCTACAGAAAACTGACACACTATGCATTCAAATTAGATCTCTGTGGCAAGATTATGAGTCTGACTTGGATGTCAGTTGGGGTCCTTAGGTTTCTAAAGTTGCATCTCTTAGGGCTGCAGATCCCAGATGGCTCTCATGTGCATGTCTTACTCCTGGCTTGGGGTAGGTGAAGGTTGGGACTGGCTGGGCATCTTTCATTCTTCAGGTTGTCTTTCACCTGGCTGGTTTAGATTTCCTCATCGCATGCCAGTCTTGTGGAAGCTAACTGTGGGCTTCCCCAAGAGTGAACATTCCATGAGGAACTGGAAGAAGGCTTCTTATGATCAAGCTTTGGAAGTTGCAGAAAAACATGTCCACTACATTTTATTGGCCAAGCGACTAAGGCTAGCCAAATGGAAGTGGAATTAGACCCCACCTCTCAATGGAAAAAGTAGAAAAGAATATGTGATATTCTATCACAAGTATCAAAGAGAAGAACATAAGGCACATACTTAAGATATGTGAGCAATATGAGAAAATGGAATAAAATGACAGCATTTCTGAAGCAAATGGGAGAAGTTTTCAGAAACAGGTTTATGAATGGGGGAAGTTTAATTGAGTATCTTCAATGAAGTTTGTCTACTAAACCAAGGGGCGGAGTAGAGAGAATTACAATACGAACAATAGTTAATGGACTTAGTTCTTTTATTTTTAAGAATGTAAAATTTTACTTATTTATCAGATACTTGAGGAGTCAATTTATATGATTGGTTAATTATAAAATTTTATATCTATAACCTTTACTTTAAAAAATATGTTTTTATTTATTTCAGAGAAAGAGACAGGGAATATCAATGATGAAAGAGAATCATTGATTGGCTGCCTCCTACATGCCCCCTGCTGAGGATCAAACCCACAACCCAGGCATGTGTTTTGACCGGGAATCAAACCATCACCTTCTGGTTCATGGTTCCACACTCAACCACTGTTAAAAAAGTTAACCTTATTTTATCTTTATGGGTCTGCTGAGTATCCATTTAGTTTGTCGAATAAAAGACAAGTGAGAAGCCTTACTCAGAAAAATATTTAATGACTCAATCAAGACTAAGACTCATGGAACCTCCTGGTATGCAAAACTAATGCATGTGTGCATGTGGATACATGTTTACATGTGTATAAGAGGTGGTGAAGTGGATCATGTTTGCATGTGTGGATGAAAAATGGGCCACATGCTAACCTGACAAGCTCAGGAAAGGCCTGCATGGTGGTCTTGCACATTCAAAGACCTAAAGTAACCACAAAGGATGGTCTGAAATTAAAACTTTAACTAAAAGCAGTTATGGTGGATAGTCACGTGGTAGGCCTGTATCTTCTTCGACAAAGGTCAATCTTTATCTTAACTGAGCCTATTGTCTTTTTGCATCTACAATAACATATCATTGGAATGTCGAAGTAATTTTCCTTTTTTCGGACTCCTCAAAGCACAGGCACCACTCTGTGGACACCACAAATTCCCCTCATTATTATTGAGTTAATTGTTGATTGTTAATTACACATCTAAGTAAAAGAATTATGTGTCTATCATTTTACTTTTTATTTAATCCCAGAGGTCCCCCCCCACACACACACATACCTCTGCTTTGTTTTCTCCCACTTCTCTAATCTATCACCAGTGGATTTCATAGAACCCACTTAGGTCTCCTCATTTGATTGTAATGTATAAAACAAAATCAAAAAAAACTGCCATTCTCTGGAGCATTATCTCAATACATTGAGATTCTGCTTCCTGGCAATTGTGGACAGTTTGGCTCAAGTAAACTCAAAAATTCTTTACAGGTTTGAATGTGTTTTTTTTTTTGTTTTTTTTTTACGTTAACACATGGGAACATGATAGTTTTCTAGGAAAAGGGGCTCAAAATTCCAAATTTCTCTTTATTGTTTTCATAATTACTGAAATCTCTCAGGGAGAGTAGGATATCAGGAGAAAGCTGTGAGCACTTTGAAATAAAATTAATTAAAAAAAAAAAAAAAGGTGAGTCTGGGCTGATGACCAGATGGCCAGCATAGATGATGAAAGGCTTTAAGGGGCAATGAGGTAGGTTGTTGCTGGCCTACAGTGTGGCTGATTGTTGGAAGCTCCTCCAGACACAGCTGCCCAAGAGCAGTGCTTGTCCTTGTCTGTGCAGAACCTTGGTTCACTGAAGGCATGTAGATTTACAAACAGCTGCAAATGTCCAACAACCATGGCCCCAAGGGAGTGATAGGATCTTCCTTTCAAAGACCCCAAGCTATGTAGAAACTTAGATAGGTGAGGCTCCACTGTAGAGAGATCTGAGACTCCTGGGTGAGCATCTTAAGAACCAAGAGTCCTGACAGCTTCGGGGTGAAAATTAGAAGATCCTGCATCTCTTATATTATACTAGAGGCCTGGTGCATAAAATTTGTGCATTTGCGGGGGGTCCCTCAGCCCAGCTTGCACCCTCTCAAAGTCCAGGAGCCCTTGGGGGATGTCTGACTGCCGCAGAGGCGGGAGAGGCTCCTTCCACTGCCAATGTGCTCACCAGCCTTGAGCCCAGCTTCTGGCCGAGCAGCGCTCGCCCTGTGGGAATGCACTGACCACCAGGGGGCAGTTCCTGCATTGAGCGTCTGCCCCCTGGTGGTCAATGTGCATCATATGATCGGTCAATTTGCATACTAGCCTTTTATTACATAGGACTAGAGGCCCGGTGCACAAAAATGTGTGCACTTGGCGGGGGCTGGGGGGAGTCCCTCAGCCTGGCCTGTGGCCTCGCGCAGTCTGGGACCCTTCGGGGGATAACCACCTGCTGGATTAGGCCCGCTCCCTAGGGGATCGGGCCCAAGATGGCAGTTAGACATCCCTCTGGCAGCCCCGCAGCCCTCGGGGGATGTCCACTTGCCAGAGGGAGCAGACCTAAGCTGTAGTCGGATATCCTTAGTGCTGCTGAGGAGGCAGGAGAGGCTCCTGCCACCACCACTGTGCTGGCAGCCATCAGCCTGGCTTGCGGGTGAGCAGAGCTCCCCCTGTGGGAGTGCACTGACCACCAGGGGGCAGCTCCTGCATTGAGCAACTTCCCCCTGGTGGTTAGTGTGTGTCATAATCACCAGTTATTCCCAGTTTTTCTGTTGTTAGGGTCAGTTTGCATATTACCCTTTTATTATATAGGATAGAGGCCTGGTGCATGGGTGGGGGCTGGCTGGTTTTTCTTTCAGGGTGGAGGTCCCCACTGGGGTGCCTGCCCAGCCTGTGTGAGGGGCTGATGGCTGTTTTCAGGCTGACCACACCCCCTTTAGGGTGGGAGTCCCACTGGGGTGCCTGGCCAGTCTGGTTGAGGGTCTGAGGGCCGTTTTCAGGCTGGCCAAGCCTCCCCTGCTAGGGAAGCTTCCAGCTCTCCTTTTTTTCTTTTTTTTTTTCTGGGATTTATTTACCTTCTATAATTGAAACTTTGTATCCTGGAGTGGAGCTCAGAGCTGGCCAGGGCTTGGCTTTGTCCATTGCCAGGGGCAACCCAAGGCTCCAGCTCTGTGGTCACGGCCAGCTGAAAGCAGGTATCTGGGGTTTATTTACCTTCTATAATTGAAACTTCGTTGCTTTGAGTGTAACTTAGAGCAGGCCATGGCAGGAGGGGAACCTTGGCTTCCTCCATCACTGGGGCAAGCAAGCCTCCTGCTTGTTCCAGCTCCGTGGCTGCCGGCTGCCATCTTTGTTGGCAGTTAATTTGCATATCTCACTGATTAGCCAATGGGAGTTGTAGCGAAAGTATGGTCAATTGCCATGTTTGTCTATTATTAGGTAAGATAACTCCCAGGGCTTTAGAAAAATGGATATATGGGAGCACTAGAATACTAAAATATATATATACTTTTTCAGCATATAAGTGTTTTAGTATGTGCAACTCAGAATGAACAGGTTTTATTGTTGTTATTTTAAAATTTAGTTTAGTTCTGTGTAGTTTAGTGTAATTAAGTTTGGACAGGTTATTTCAGATTATCTCTTTAGCACCCAGTTTGTGGATAACTAATCACCAACACATGAGACGAGAGAGAGGGGGGGCGGGGGGGACTACAAATAATTTTCTTTTACAATTATACAAAATAAATTATAGCTAAAAAGTATGGGTTTCTTTATAAGGTGATGTAAATGCTCTAAGAATGAATGTGGTGGCAGTCACATATATCTATGAACATGCTAAAAGCCATTAAAGTGTACACTTTAAATGGATGAATGGCATGGTACATGAACTATATCTCAATAAAGTTTTGTTTTTTTTTAATTATACAGGAAAATATTTTTCACCATCTTTAATTTTGATCTATAACAGTACTATTTGAATAGTGTGTTTGAAAGAAAAAGCCAAATTCTTAATTTTTCTTTGTATTTCTGATATATTATTACTGAGTTCTTAAATTATAGTTAAGGTGCACATGATGAGAAAGTTGGTTGGTACTTCATTCTAAATTAATTTAAGGTGTTCTTGGGAATATTTTTATTTAATTTTAAAATATATGTGAGTCTTGCCTCTGTAGATCTTGAGGGGTTTGTTTGTTTGTTTGTTTGTTTTTAGTTCTTTGTCTTCTTTCCCTTTAGCTCTTAGCACAGATCTCAATAAATATCTACTAAATGACAAACTGAAAACAAATGACCTTCAATATTTGATTGGTAGTTTGAAACTGCAATAATTGTTTTGACATGAACTCAAAAAACAACAATTTATGCAGTTTGTACTCACAGACAACCAAACAATGACAGAATAATATTATTCTTTGTGTTGTGTTAAGGAAAAAGTATGTTCTCATCAGTCAGTTCAGTTTCTGTGCTAGACTTTTGAAGTTACATCAATGTATTCAATGCACACTGAACTGACAATTACAAATATTTAAATTTGAAATAAAGTCTCTCCTTTAACAAATATGCATTCATGTTTGACTCCTCTGAATTTAGAATTAAAATAAGATTGATATCAACATCAACCAAGACCACAATGTTGGTATTCCTTGAATGCAAATACCATAAATACTCATTCACCTTTTCCTGAAAAAATGGAGCTCACATTTCTACATTATAAAAAGGGCTTCAATGCAACAGAGCAATTCCCCCAGGCTTGAAAGGTTCAGACATTTGAATTCTCTCTGCCCCTTTTCAGGACTTATAGAATGTTCTCCCTTTGCTCAGAATCATTTGACCAGGAGCCAAATGAACATCAGATTTGTTTAAGGGTCTAATTAGACCCTAGGTTTTATTGCTGATTTCATTTTACATGTTAGCGGCATTGATCCTGTTTCTCCGCTGCCACCTTCCCTCACATTTATTTGTACCAGCTGAATGTGGACTGATTGATTTTTGATTCTGTACTTTAGTGTTGTTCTTATTTGTCTCTGTAGATAATCCTAACAACATATTCTCCTGTACTCACTCCTTAAATCCGGTTGCCTAACTATGAGTACTTTGTATTTTGTACATGGGCTTTCTTTAGAGCATGGGAAGGAAATAGGAAAATAGGATTATATCGTTGGCAAATCCCTTCACTAGCACTGTAATTTCTCTCCTCCTGATTTCTTCCTTATTTTCTCTCCTGTGTGAGTTTCTCCTATGTACAAACCACCGTAGTCTATGAAGTACAACAGGGAGAATTTGCAGCAGCACAGTAATAAAGGAGTTTATGCTGTTTGGAGAAACAATAGAATTCTACATAAAACCCACAGTTTAAGGACACCTAGGTAGGAAGAGAGAGAAAAAGAAACAAAAACAAAAAAAACCTCATGCCGAAACTGGTTTGGCTCAGTGGATAGAGCGTCAGCCTGCGGACTGAAGGGTCCCAGGTTCGATTCTGATCAAGGGCATGTACCTGGGTTGCGGGCACATCCCCAGTAGGGGATGCACAGGAGGCAGCTGATAGATGTTTCTCTCTCATCGATGTTTCTAACTCTCTATCTCTCTCCCTTCCTCTCTGTAAAAAATCAATAAAATATATTAAAAACAAAACAAAACAAAACAAAACAAAAAAAAAACCTCATGATGGTGGACAAAGGAGGAGAACCTGCTAGATGATGAGGGAGTTTCCATTTTTCCATTGGAATGCAAAGGGAATGTGACTCCTTTGAAGTTCCATGCCAGGAGTGGTAATCTCCATGGTGTTTTCTGTCTTTATGTTTCATTTATTTACACCTGATTTTAAACATTTACAATTAATTTTTAAAATTAAATAGTATACAAAAGCTTAAAATGAGATAAAAGTGTTTCCTACCCCTTTTTTGAATATATTTTTTATTGTTGATAGTGTTGCAGATATTTCCCATTTTCTCCCCCTTCCCTCCTTGCCTCCCAGCCCCTACCCACCAGTGTATTGCCCATGTCCATGGACTATGCATATAAGTTATTTGGTTTATTTTTTTCTTGTCCCCTCAGCCATCTTGAAGTATGTCAGTCTGTTCCATGTCTCCTTGCTTCGGTTCTTATTTTGTTGGTCAATCCCTTTATTCATTAGATTCCACAAGTGAGTGAAATCATGTGATATTCCTCTTTCTCAGTTTTGCTTATTTTACTTAGCATAACATTTTCCAGGTACATCCATGCTGTCACAAAGGGTAAGAGATCCTTCTTTTTTTACAGCTGCATAGTATTCCAGAGTGTAAATGTCCCACAGCGTTTTTATCCATTCATCCACTGATGGGCACTTTGGTTGTTTCCAAATCTTAGCTATTGTAAATAACACTGCTAATGATACCCCAGATGGCAAGCTCAAACTCTCCTCATGGGTTCTTGTCCTAACCAGTTTGAAAAATAAAATTTGAGAACTAAAAGATTTTAAGCAAAGTGCAGAAGTTTATTGCAAGCGTATAAAAATTTCCCCTGGGGAGGGGTCCACAAAATGGGAGAGTCCTCTCTCTTTCTAAAATAAGAAAAGGCAGTATTTTGAGTCTCTTTGTCTGTGGGTTTATAAACGCTGGTAGCTTCTATGTATTGCAGATGCTACTTTCTAATTGGGCCCTTCTTTATTTTATGTCCCTTGTGACTTCCTAATAGCCACTCTCCTACCTTTCCCTGCACGGTATCAGTTTCCAAGTTTCAAAGATAAATTGGTGCCCCCTCTTCTTATTCCCTTTATCTTGTAACATTCCTCCGTCCTCTATGTATGTAAGATAAACAAGCTGGTGGCTTGGAGCTGTCTCTGCCCATCACAAATGCATCCCTCTTCAATAAACCCCCCTTCCCTAAAACTGCCTCTTCTGTCTCTAAAATCCTTTCACTATGAACATAGGGGTGCATATGTTCTTTCAGATTAGTGTTTTAGGGCTTTTAGGATATATCCTCATAAGTGGTATCACTGGGTCAAACTTAAGTTCCATTTTTAATTTTTTGAGGCAACTCCATACAGTTTTCCATAGTGGCTACACCAATATACATTCCCACGAGCAGTGAACTAGGACTCCCTTTCTCCACATCTTCGCCAGCACTTGTCAATTTTTTTTAAAATTCTTTATTGTTCAAAGTATTACATATGTCTCCTTTTCTGCCATTGGCCGCTTCCTGGCTCTTCCCACCCCCCAGCACATGCCCTCGCCTATGGGGGTGGGAAGAGCCAGGAAGCGGCCAATGGGTTATGCTTCCGTGTCCATGGGTTATGCTTATATTCATGATACAAGTCCCTTATTTGATCTCTTACCCTCCCTTCCCCAGTTCCCTCTGAGGTTGGTCAGTCTGTTCAATGCTTCTATGTCTCTGTATCTATTTTTGTTCATCAGTTTATGTTGTTCATTATATTCCACAAATGAGTAAGATCAGGTGATATTTATCTTTCTCTGACTGGCTTATTTCACTTAGCATAATGCTCTCCAGGTCCATGCTGCTGCAAATGGTAAGAGTTCCTTCTTTTTACAGCAGCATAGTATTCCATTGTGTAGATGTACCACAGTTTTTAATCCACTTATCTTCTGATTGGCACTCAGGCTGTTTCCAAATCTTAGCTATTGTAAATTATTCTGCTATGAAAATAGGGCTGCATATATCCTTTCTGATTGGTATTTCTGATTCCTTAGGATATATTTCTAGAAGTAGGATTACTGGGTCAAATGGCAATTCAATTTTTAATTTTCTGAGGAAACTCCATACTGTTTTCCACAGTGGCTGCAGCAGTATGCATTGCCGCCAGCAGTGTACAAGGATTGAGGGTTCTTTTTTATCCAAATCCTCCACTGCTCTTGAAGTTTGTTGATTTGTTGATATTAGCCATTCTGACAGGTGTGAGATGCTACCTCATTGTCATTTTGATTTGCTTCTCTCAGATGATTAGTGACTTTGGGCATGTTTTCATATACCTCTTGGCCTTCTGTATGTCCTCTTTAGAAAAATGTCTTTTTAGGTCCTTTGCCCAGTTTTTTTATTGGATAGTTTATATTCCTTTTGTTAAGTTGTATGAGTTCCCTATAAATTTTGGAGATTAAACCCTTATCAGATATATGCAGTGGGCTCTCTTGTTGTTTTGTTGATGGTTTCCTTTGCTGTTCAGAAGCTTTTTATTTTGATGTAGTCCCATTTTTTCCCCTCTAAGTTTTCATTGTTCTAGGAGCTGTATTGGTAAAGATATTGCTACAACCTACATCTGATATTTTGCTGCCTATGGATTCTTTTAAGATTTTTATAGTTTCCCATCTTATGTTTAAGTCCTTTATCAATTTTGAGTTTGTTTTCGTATATGGTGTAAGTTGGTAATCTACTAGTAGTTTCATTTTTTTTGCATGTATCTGTCCAATTTTTCCAACAGCATTTATTGAAGAGATTGTCTTGACTTCATTGTATGCTCTTGTTTTCTTTGTCAAATATTAATTGAGCATAATGGTTTGGGTCAATTTCTGGGTTCTCTGCTATGTTCCATTGGTCTATATGTCTGTTCTTATGCCAGTACCAGGCAGTTTTGAGAACAGTGGCTTTGTAGTATAACTTGATATCTGGTATTGTGATCCCTCCTACTTTGTTCTTTATCAGTATTGTTACAGCTGTTTGGGGTTTTCTTTTATTCCATATAAATTTTTGGAGAGTTTGATTTAGGTCTGTGAGTACTGAGTTTTGTGGAGGTTGGAGAGAAGCTGTGGAGAGGAGCAGGACAGGGAGATTCTTTGTCTTTAACCTTTGCAATTTTAATCATGATGAGTCTAGGTTGCTGGAGGCTAATTCCAGCATGTCATAATAAACGCAGAAGTCCTCAAAAGGTTGATGGGCTTCTATATATTCAGCAGGGCTGAATACATGTTATTACCTGCTGTAATAGCTGAAAGCATTTCCCCAAACTTAAACATCTGCATATATTATTGCCTGCTACTGGAACAGCCAAAGACAGTTTCCCCCAAACCTGAGAATGCCTACTGTATACCAGACCTTAACCTTTGATATATATATCTGCTTTGCTTTAGGGCAATTTGTGTTAATAAAGAGCAAGGGGTCCAGAGACTCAGAGAACTTGGTTACTGAAGCTAAGCCCTCCTCTGCTCCTCCAAAATGCCTTCCAAATTTATATTTCATGTCTAGTCTCCTTATTAATTTGCATACAGCCCTTCTCCAGATTCCCGAACCCTTCTAGATGCTGAGAAACACCCCTGCACTAGGTGTGGGTCTCTTTGAGTTCATCTTGATTAGAACTCTGTGCCTCCTGAATTTGTGTGACATTTTCATAAACCAGGTTGGGGAAGTTTTCTGTCATTATTTCTTTACATGGGTTCTCTGTTCCTTGCTCATCCTCTGCCCCTTCTGGTATTCCTGTAATGCAGATGTTGTTATGTTTCATGTTGTCCCAGAGTTCTCTTAAGCTATTTTCCTCTTTTTAAATTATTTTTTCAAGTTGCTGCTCTAATTGTGTATTCATTTCTATCTTTTCTTCCAAATCACTGATTCATTCCTCTGCCTCATCCAATCTACTTCTAATCCCTTCCATTGTGTTCTTCATGTCAGATATATCATTTTTCTTTTCTGTCTAGCTCTTGTTAATAGCCTCTCTTTCCCTTCTCATGCTATTGTAATTAGCACTAAGTTCTTTAATAATTTTTATAACCATTGCTTTCAGCTCTATGTTTGACAGTTTTCTTGCCTTCATGTCATTTAGTTCTTTTTCTGAAGTTTCCTTCTTTTCTCTCATTTTTTTTCTTTGTCTCCCCATTTAAGTTGTCTCTTTGTTTTTGCTTTTATATTTTAGATATAATTACTATGTGTCCTAGTCTTTGTGGGATGGCTTTATGTAAAAAAGTGCTTTGAGGGTTCCAGAGGTATAGTCTCTTTGTTCACCTGAGCTGGATGCTCTATGAATGCCCCTAGTGTGCTTGTTTGGGTTCTCCTATTATAATTTGGACTTGATTATTTTTGTTCCATTTGTAGGAGGGATCTCTGCTCCGACTTGCTGCCAGTGATGTTCAACCCCAATATTGTCCTGCCCACTCTCCAATGTTTGGGTACTCCTTAGCCCAGAGGCTGGGTCTGCCTTGAATCTCACACCTTGGTTGAGCCTGTTCTGAGCTGTATTTCCTTCCCATATGGAGCTGGTCCCACAGGTGTCAACTGTAGGCACTTGGGGTCCCACTGCCATTTGCCTTGCTAAGCAGTGAGGGTGGTATTTGTGGTAGGGACCCAAGCTGCTATTTCTAATTACATCAGGCAAAGACTCAAAGCCTACAGAGAACTGCCTGTGCCTGCAGACTGATTGGATTAAGTATGGAGTAGCCCCAATTAATCATCCATAGGTAAGTGAGAGATTTTCCAACAGAGTGGGACATTGCTTCTGCCTGTAGGGTAATTGTTATTCCCAGTCTCTTAATGGGCCTCAGTGTGTGGCAAGGGATTTTCCCTTAGGTCTGTGGTCAGCAAACTGCGGCTCGGGAGCCACATGCGGCTCTTTGGCCCCTTGAGTGTGGCTCTTCCTAAGCCTTAAGAGTACCCTAATTAAGTTAATAACAATGTACCTACCTATATAGTTTAAGTTTAAAAAATTTGGCTCTCAAAAGAAATTTCAATCGTTGTACTGTTGATATTTGGCTCTGTTGACTAATGAGTTTACCGACCACTGCCCTAGGTCAACTGTCTTCCCCCCAGGCAAAATGGCATGATAGCAAAAGTTTGCCTGAGAAAGATGACCTTTGCAGTGTGAGGGAATGATTCAGCACAGGACACCGGTGTGTCTACCTTCCAAGTTCTAATCCCAGATCCTCTAACCCTGACTTTTTCTCACACAGCTCCAGTCCACTCTGCCCTCCCTCTGCCAGAGTACACGGTGAGTGGCTAGTCACAGAATTTTTTTTGTTGGCCCTTTAAGAGGGTGCCTGCATTTCTAGCTGTCTCTCCCTGTCAGACAGCAACCCTGCTGTTTTTCACAGCCAGATGTATGTGGGCACTTTTCTCAGTCTGTGCTCTTTGCTGGGGCCCCAGCTTGGGGATTAGACCCCAGAGTTCTCAGTGGCAACCCCCTGAGATATTGCTATGGAACTTCAGCTGTTATGCGTGGAAGCTCGGCCATCTCTTTCACGCCTGTGCATTTCCTACCAGTCTCTATAACATTTCCTTTCCATCCTTGGGTATCAGGGTTCTCTCTACTTGGTCCTAATGTGATTTTTTTTTCCTATTTTATTTGTAATTCCAGTTTGGTTCTGGGAACATGTCTGTGGGCTTCAATTTTTCCACTGCCAATTTTAATGCCCCAATGTGTTTCCTATGTTATCCATCATACCCAGTCTTTCATTCTAGAGAAAAACTTCTAAAAATATTTATTTAAATCAAAATAAATCACTCTAAATAAATTTATCTTCCAATTTTTATGGACTAAATTGTGTCCTCTGAAAATTCACATGTGAAACCCCAGGCCCCAAAATATGACTGTATCTGGAGATAAGATCGTCAAAGAAGTAATGAATGATAAATGAGGTCATGAGAGTAGAAACCTAGTCCAAAATGTCTAGTGTCCTCTAAGAAAAGAAAGAGAAACTGGTAATGAGTTTACACAGAGAAAAGGCCAAGCAAGAGCACAGTGAGAAGGTAGCCATATGCAAGCTATGGAGAGAGGCCTCAGAAGAAACCAACACTGAGGAATACCTACACCTTGACTCCACCTCCAGAACTGTGAGACAATCCTATATAATAAAAGGCTACTATGCAAATTGACCAAATGATGGAATGGCTGGTCACTATTATGTGCAGTGACCACCAGGGGGCAGATGCTCAAAACAGGAGGAGCGCTGCTCAGCCAGAAGCCGGGCTCATGGCTGGCGAGCACAGCAGTGGTGGTGGGAGCCTCTCCCACCTCCAAGGCAATGCTAAGAAGCAGAAAGTCCGGCTTCTGGCTAAGTGGCACTCCCAGCAGGTGGACATCCCCTGAGGGGTCCCAGACTGTGAGAGGGCACAGGCCAGGCTGAGGGACCTCCCCACCCCTAATGCGCAGATGTCGTGCACTGGACCTCTAGTAAATTTTTATTGTTAAGCCACCCAGTTTGTGTTATTTTGGTATGATAGCCCTAGCGAGCTAATACACATGTGGTTAACTATTCAATCACTATAAAATATTTGTGGCGAAAAGTAAAACTCTTTCTAATCCATGTCTCCTGGTTTTCTTCTAAAGGAAACAGTCTTGTCAGATAATTGTGTATTATCTAAAGGCAACTACTTCTACATGTTTTTATATTTGGCAAGTTAGTAATCAAATTCATATCTCTAAATAGTGTGATTCTACAGTTTCTTGATTTAGCAATATTAGACTTTTTATATTAATTTTCTACTATGATTAATGAGGCCTGGTTTATTGCCCTTCTCACTCTTCTTTTCCCTCTTATCAAATAATTATATCAGCATTCCAAATTCTTTCACCAATCCACTCTGCAACCTGGTACATGTTGCAGTTCTTTATTATTCATCATGGTATTGAAGGCATTGGTAGTTCCAATGTTCACTGAACCTTTCTCATTCTGTTTTTATCTCCAAATTCTGAAAGCTGTGTTGTGGTATCATAATTCAGTCTCCTATAACTGTTCTACAAGTATATTCTAAAACTTGAAAACCAATAATCAATGTCCAGTTTACTATAAGATTATATATAATGTTCACTATAGAGGCAAATGCTGTGCTAAACTTACATTTCCTTTCCAAGAAGTTCACATCAATTCAATTTGAATTAGAGAGTTGATCCTCTATGAGTACTATCAATTAAGGGATTTATTACAGAAATTAGAATTAATGTAACTGTGGGAGGAGCTAGGGAACTAAGGTCTAGAAACAGAAGTTGGATAATCATAGAGAAGATCTCACCAGCCTCCCTGAAACCCTACCATGGTGAGCAAGGAAGCATAGCATGTGCAGCTTCCACTTAGGGACATAAAAGTAAACTAGTGGAGAAATCTATGGAAGGGATTGCTTCTGCATTTTGTGGTGGGAGCAGAGCAGCTATAGATCATAGGGTTTAGAATCGGGAAGAAAAGATGGATTGGGACAGGAGAAAGTAAGATTAAAATATAAGACATTTCTTTCACTAGTCCTTTTATTAATCCTCACCTGAAAATATTGTTTCCATTTATTTTGTAGAGAGAATGAAAAGGAGTGAGAGAGAAGAGAGAGAGAGAAATATTGATGTGGGAGAGACACATTGAATGATTGCCTCTCACATACGTCCCAATCAGGGCTAGGGATGGAGCCTGCAACCGAGGTACATACCCTTGGCTGGAATTGAACCCGAGATCCTTCAGTCCTCAGACTGACACTCTACTGAGCCAAACAAGCTGGGCCTCTTTCACCAGTCTCTCAGGTTTTTGATGTATTTTCCTCTCTCTTTTTCACTACTTTGATTTGCGTGGGTATGCTCATTTAACGTCATAAGCAAAGTGGCACATTTTCTGAGACCACCTTACTCTTTGCTGATAGCTTGGCTGTACATAGGATTCTAGACTGAAAAGCATTTTCTTTTATAACTTAGAAGATACTGCTTCATGGTCTTTGAAAGTATTGCATCCTGGAAATCTGAAGTTTGATTCCAGTCTAGTGTTTCTTTCTCTGTGAATGAAGTATAGCTTTTTGTACAATAATCATGTTGTGTTCTTTCTTCTGAAGTCTAGTTATTCTTTGTGATCTATAATAATAAAAGCATAATATGCTAATTAGACTGGACATCCTTCCAGGTCCCTGTAGTGGTCGGAGGGAAGCCTGGGTCCTGGGTGCCAGAGAGAAGCAGGTTCTGGCAGCTGGGGTGGAAGGAAGGCCTACTCTTTTCAGTGCATTGGGCCTCTAGTTTATTTACATTTAAGAATGAGGTTAGTAGAAAAGTGTATTGGGGTTTTATACACAAGAACAACACCTGTCAAATTACCTTGGGGTGAGCTGGTTAGGTACCACATGTTCTTCTGAGTGACACCTAAATGCCAAGAAGCCAAGATAAAGACTGTTTCAGGTTGCCCCAATTCTACCCAGAAAGTTTAATTTATTTAGGAAAGAACACTATCATTTTTGGCTTATAGATGAGTGCCTATCTATTACCTGGAAGACAGAGATTACAGGAAATTATTCCCTGTGGAAATCTTCAACAATTTCAGTCCTATTTTTCACTTCTTCATACCACTCTCATAGCATTGTCTTAGAATCTTCCTTTTCCAGGGATATTACCTGTGCACAGGGACTCTCTCTTCTGTTATAGCTCTCTCTACTTTTATGTCAAGAATGCACTTCTTATTATTTGCTTCATCAACACTTTCCAGCTGTATTTAATATTTCAGAAACGTGCTGAAATCTCTCATCCTTTAATGCCTTAATCTCTGATCTTTGTTTGGTTTTAATAACATTTATAAGATTTTTTAGTATAGTTTTATAAGAGGGGAAGCATGTGTGTGTATTCTCCTAGCTATATAATTTCAAGATTTGTGGAAAAGATATCTTTGTGGTTCAACAAAATGTGACTAGGAGTTCCAACTGCAACATAGGCTAGATAGCACAACTGAAATTTACAAGTATTTATTGAGAATGTTTATGTGGCATTCATAGAAATGTAAGAGATGAAAATATTAATAAAATATCATTTATATTATATACAGGAGAATTTATCATTAGGGAGGGGAGAAGAAAATGTAAACAAAGTAAAATACAATAATGCAGATTCTATGACAAAGTTTGTAGAGTTCAGCCATGTTATGGAATGGAACTGATGGGTTTTACTTAAAAAAATAGTATTTCATGGAAGATGTGACTATTAAGATAGAAATATTTATTAATTCAGATGAGCAAGCAAATAGATGGCTATAATGGGGGAAACATGTCACTCTGGCACATAAATTCCTTAAATCTATTCTCAAACTGCCTCTGTAGTCTTCTTCCACAACTTCCTCTGATATGCTAACCAAAGCAGAAAAGGCATTGTTCCTGAGAGTGGGGAAATAACATTTTTATAGAGCACCTAAGTATGACTGGCTTATTTGTATTTACCCAAAATTTACAAGTTTCAACTAACTGGTTGAAGTTGTCCTATGCTCCAAATGATAACATATTTGCAAAACAGTACAAACATCTATCAATATAAATGAAGTTTACATAATCATGATAACTCATCTAGACTCAACTTACACTTGAAGAGGCATTATCGCCATAAGTCATGCCCACTAACATTCCTCCGTCACTATATGATTGACTCAAAAAAGTTGACTCATTTACTTATTTATTATTTTTATTTTTTAAAACTCTTTGTATGTGGCAGGCACGTTGACTGAACATTTTGTTTAGTTTTTTTAAAAGACTAACATCAATATTTTTTTTCTTTTTATAGATAAAGAAATTGAAGGATCATATGTGTGAGAAAGCATAGAAGATTTTAAAATTCTTAAAAAAACAGTAAAATATTTTTGACCTTTCCCTTCCCAACTCTTAAGCCTTTGTAATTAATTCTTGAAATGAATCCCATTATTCTACCCTTCATTCTTACCCATCATCTAAAGCCAAACTCATATGCTATCTCCTCACTGAAACATTATGTGATCACCCCAGTCCAAATCCCTATAACTGCTATAAGGCTTTGCAATATCCATAAGGGATTTAGGACAAATACTTTTCATTTAGTTTCTCATTTACTATTCTCATCCTCTGGGGCAGTTTTTAGATTCTTTGAGAAAGAAACATGTTGTGTTCATTATGTTCTGTTCTTCGAGTTTTGTGCCCCAAAGCAATTAAGAGGTTCCTTGGAGAAGCTGTGTTGCAATTGCAGGAAGCATATAGCACTTGAAGGCCCAAGAGGCACTGAAAGTGCTAATGTAGTGCTTAGCATGTAGAAAATGCTCAATAAATATTAGCTGTCATTGTTATTATTCATTTGGCTTGTTCTCTATATAAAGTCACATATGAAGAACCTCCTGACATGATATTTGACAAAGATTTTAAAGATAGCACAGCAAAATTAGTTGTTTTTTATTTTTATTTTTAAATCTGTGTCACTAGCTAGTTCTTATTCTTTCTTATTTCACTCTTTGCTGTCAAAGTCTTCATGTTTTTTACCTCATTAGACTGGAAACTCCTTGAAAGGAAAGAACTTTACTTTTTTAGAAAATGATTTTATCTCCTACAATGCCTAGCATGCTTCTTTAAATACTATAGAAGAGAAACAAATTTGTTTTTTAAAAGTGTAATAAATGCATTTAGAAAATACTGTCTTGTACCACTATTCATCTTGTGATTTGTCCTTGACTCAGAACAAAGGTGTTCAATGCTCTGCACACAATAGGTTCCTGACTTCTTTATGAAGACAATAGGCTTTTAGAGGTTTACTGGTTCCATTAAAATACAAATTGACAATAAATAGATGAAGTTGAGCTATTTTTTTTTCTTTAATGAAATCTATGGGGTCTATGTGGAGGACAATTAAAGTCACTTGAAACAATACAAAAAAAGTTCAAATGGAATATACTTTTGCATGGCTCAAATGCTCCTTAATCAATGAGTCAAAAGGATGTGATTTTCCTGTCAGATGACATGTCATACAAATAAAATGGTGGCAATGCTGACACTTTATATTTTGAATAAGCACAAGAACATGAGCCTAATTTCTGTTTGAATATCTCACATATACAAAAACTTTTGCATAGTTGACCAATGGAATTTACCTACACATTCCAAAAGAGACGAACTCACTGCAGTCAAGACTATTGATTAGCTATCTCTTTGATTCTATCACATAGAGATCAAAATACAATGCAAAATTTGAGATTATTTTAGTTAAAAGGACAAAAATACTTTATATGTAATAAATATATTATTTACGGTAACACTAGCATTATCGTTCCTCCTCTTCTTCAAAGGTAAACTTCCTTTAGTATATTTGGAGAGCAAGAGCCTTCTTTTCTCTTCTTTTTTTGCAATAGCCTTTTGAATGCCCATTTCTGACTTGCCACATGGCAACCATTGCTCTCAGTAGGGTTCTCCCAGATATTTCCAGGTCCACTAGAGGCTATATATACCTTCTCTGCTGGAGATAAAATATGGAAACCTGTTTTAAACTTCCCTAGTGGATAGGCAAAAACTGGAGTGACTCATACATGCCCTGAAGGTCCCTTCCTTGAGAATTCTCCACACCACCACCATACAAGGCTACACTAGTACATGAGACTTGACTGAAGAATTGGGAGTTGCTGAATGGAGTGACAATACAAAAGGTAAAGGTAATTGCACACCATGTGGAAGTGATCATTTCAAAGACACATATCCTTGATCTTAGCCTTCCCAAGGCCCAACCACTTCTGAGAGTGTCCTTTCTTCAAACCTCTATGTTATAAATATCTATTTCTTTCTTATAGGCTTTAAGGAAATACACAGGGGATGCTTTAACTCTAGGTTAATTCTTCTTCCTCCACATGAAAATCTCTGGACAAAATAATCATCAGCAGTATATAACCAAAAGTCTAAGTTATTAGTTCTAGAATACATGGGACAGGGTGGGGCAAAGTGGTTTTTTAAAATAATGTTGTCCAGGATGAAATCCTGATGCCATTAATTTATTCTAGTCAATGAAAGTGTTGTATAGCCCTCTTTATTCTTTCTGGCCACCTGGGACACACACACACACACACACACACACACACACAGAAACCAAACTCTCCAACAAAAAAAATATTAAATCCCAGAGACAGTAAAATAAAGATCCAGATTAAAGAGAATATTTTCCCTAAACCTATATATATAAAACCCTAATATGCAAATAGATCGAACAGCAGAACAACCAAACAACCAGTTACTATGACGTGCACTGACCACCAGGGGGCATGTGCGGAACATGGTGGGTGTTGGCCATGGCAGGAAGGTGGAGGAGGTGAGCGGGGCTGCCAGACCAAGGCGGGGCACCAGTCGCTGTCATTAGGGTGAGCCTCTGGTGATTACTGAAAATTCTTTGCTCCCATGTGCTGTGGTCTGGCCCGGCACTCACACCTGCTGCCAGTGCCGGCCTCGCTCGCACCTGCTACCGGTGCCAGAGCCTCATCTTGCACCCACTGCCGGCACGTGGCACCTGCCCCAATCGCTCAACACCGTCAGTGGGTGCGAGTGGCAGCTGCCGGCTGCAATCGCCCATCCAGGGCTTCTCCACCTTCCCCTGGTTCTGAGGGGCGATCAGGACCAGCAGCCGCCTCTCACACCCACTGCCAGTGATGGCCCTGCTCGCACCCCCAGCCAGTGCCAGAGCCTCTGCTCGCGCACGCCACTGATGGCGCCGGCCCCAGTTGCTCTGTTCTGTCAACGGGTGGGGTGCAATTGGGTCCAGTGCCATCAGCGAGTGGGAGCGGTGGTGGTGGTGGCGGGAGCAGGGCTGCTGGCAGATGGGGGACTGGGGGCTGCGGTGGGAGGGGCAGGGCAGGAGTGCAGAGGATGAGCCAAGACCCACCCCAGTGCCCATCACAGCCTCGCAGCCCACAGTTCCTTTCAAGATCACGAATTTGTGCACTGGGCCCCTAGTACAATATAATATTCAAAGGCTCTTCCCACAGGGAGGATAAAGCTTTTCATATTTTTTAAAGGTAGTGTTGTGGAAACCTCCCTGCTTTTTTGTTTGTTGGTTCATTTGGTTGTTATCCTCCTGTTTCTAAACCATGTTTAGAAATCTACAAGTGCAAAACATAAAAAGCTTAATGCTGCACTTTGCTTTCAAGCAGAAGGCCTTCTGGTTTTTGATATCTTCCTCTGGCTAAACAAAGGCTTTAAAATGACCACTTTTCTAAACTTAAGGCAGGGCCACACCCCAAGGCAGTGGCTTTTCCTCATTATTACTGTATAAGTTAATGGAAGACAATATGAAGAATTGTTATTCTCCTACTGAGGCCATCCCTGCTTGTTTGTGTGTGTGTGTGGGGGGGGGGGGCGGGGGGGGGGTTGCACTGTCAGAAAGAAAATAAATCAAAATGTTTGTCTTAAATTATTGCTAATATTTACACCCACAAATTAATGATATAAAAACATGAAACTATTTCTCATTAAAACTATATTCATTAGTTAAAACAAATAGACATGAATAGAAAGATGCATACCAAATATTTTTCTCCCTCCCCACATTATCTCCTTCTATGTATGGGTTTATATAAAGCTAACAACTTTAGGGAAAGAAAGTGAATTCAATGTTTAGTCCATATTGTTAGTAAATCCATTCTGGAAAAAAGATCTATAAATATGGAAAAAAAAAACTTGACAACATAAGTAAAGAGGAGCCTCACAATCTGTGTAACTGCGGTAATAAAACAGCAAGAGAACAATTACTCTGGATTAGTAATAAAGCTGTGTGGAGTCCGGAAACAAAGCAGCATAAAGAACATGATGTTTTGGAGGGATATATTTTATACAGTGAAATGCACAGATTGTAAGTTTGCAATTTGACAAAGAAGTATAGAAATCTCAGATGTACAGTTAGATAAATTTTGAGAAATATATATTCCATGTAACCACCAACCCAACCAAAATGCAAGACATTTTCATTGAAAGGTAGTAGAATATGCCATCCCCAAATATGCCTCTTCAGGATACTGATTATTTTGAGTGTTGGGCACTTGAGAAGTAGCAAATGCAGGGAGAGGCTTTCTCTGAATGCTGTTTATCTACCTAAAGACAGATCCTCCAAAAGGAACTCTATTGTCATAAATCCCTGCCCTGGGAGTTTCATTAACCAGGGAAAATGGACTCATCACAGGAGAGGAGACTAGAAGTCGATACCACACCCAGACAAATTGTCACAAACTATCATACCTCCTATCTGTTCTTCTAAGGGCCAATTCATCTTTCCTAAAAATCATTTACTCTTCCCTAAGAGGTCTATATCTCTTCTCCCCTTTCCTATTAAGATGGTATTTAAGCCTGAATTCTAAGTCCCCTTCAGGAATTACTCATTTTTTTCCTAGCTATCTCCCATGTGTACATAAGATATACATGTTAATAAGCTTGTAGGTTTTTGTTGTTTTTGTTACTCTATCTTTTTTTTTTTTTTTTTTTTTTTTTTTATTGCTTTAAGTATTACAAAGGGTATTACATATGTGTCCATTTTATCACCCCGCCCTAGACAGTCCCCTAGCCTCCCCTATCCCCCAGTGTCTTATGTCCATTGGTTATGCTTATATGCACGCATACAAGTCCTTTAGTTGATCTCTTACCCCCCTCCCTCCTGCCCCCCAACCCTCCCCGGCCTTCCCGCTGCAGTTTGATAATCTGTTTGAGGCAGCTCTGCCTCTGTATCTATTATTGTTCAAAAGTTTATAATGGTCTCTATTATCCATGAATGAGTGAGATCATGTGGTATTTTTCCTTCATTGACTGGCTTATTTCACTTAGCATAATGCTCTCCAGTTCCATCCATGACGTTGCAAATGGTAAGAGTTCCTTTCTTTTTACAGCAGCATAGTATTCCATCGTGTAGATGTACCACAGTTTTCTAATCCATTCATCTACTGATGGGTACTTAGGCTGTTTCCAGATCTTAGCTATGGTGAATTGTGCTGCTATGAACATAGGGGTGCATATATCCTTTCTGATTGGTGTTTCTGGTTTCTTGGGATATAATCCTAGAAGTGGGATCACAGGGTCAAATGGGAGTTCCATTTTCAGTTTTTTAAGGAAACTCCATACTGTCTTCCATAGTGGCTGCACCAGTCTGCATTCCCACCAGCAGTGCACAAGTGATCCTTTTTCTCCACATCCTCTCCAGCACTTGTCGTTTGTTGATTTGTTGATGATAGCCAGTCTGACAGGTGTGAGATGATACCTCATTGTTGTTTTGATTTGCATCTCTCGGATGATTAGTGACTTTGAGCATGTTTTCATATGTCTCTTGGCTTTCTGAATGTCCTCTTTTGAAAGGTGTCTATTTAGGTCCTTTGCCCACTTTTTGATTGGATTGTTTATCTTCCTTTTGTTGAGTTGTATGAGTTCCCTATAAATTTTGGAGATTAGGCCCTTATCAGATATGACATTGGCAAATATGTTTTCCCACACAGTGGGTTTTCTTGTTGTTTTGTTGATGGTTTATTTTGCTGTGCAGAAGCTTTTTATTTTGATGAAGTCCCATTTGTTTATTTTCTCTTTAGTTTCAAGTGCCCTAGGAGCTGTGTCAGTGAAGAAATTGCTTCGGCATATGTCTGAGATTTTGTTGCCTTTGGATTCTTCTAGAATTTTTATGGTCTCCTGTCGTACATTTAAGTCCTTTATCCATTTTGAGTTTATCTTTGTGTATGGTGTAAGTTGGTGGTCTAGTTTCATTTTCTTGCATATATCTGTCCAATTTTCCCAACACCATTTATTGAAGAGACTATCTTGGCTCCATTGTATGTTCTTGCCTCCTTTGTCAAATATTAATTGAGCAAATTGGTTCGGGCCGATTTCTGGGCTCTCTATTCTATTCCATTGATCTATATGCCTATTCTTGTGCCAGTACCAGGCAGTTTTGAGAACAGTGGCTTTGTAATACAACTTGATATCTGGTATTGAGATCCCACCTACTTTGTTCTTTTTCAGGATTGCTGCAGCTATTCGGGGTCTTTTTTTATTCCAGATGAATTTTTGGAGAGTTTGTTCTAGATCTCTGAAGTATGCCGTTGGTATTTTAATGGGAAGTGCGTTGAATTTATAGATTGCTTTGGGTAGTATGGACATTTTAATGATGTTGATTCTACCAATCCAGGAACACGGTATGTTCTTCCATCTGTTTATGTCTTCCTCTATATCTTTTTTCAACGTCCTGTAGTTTTCTGAGTAGAGGTCTTTTACCTCTTTAGTTAAGTTGATTCCTAGGTAGCTTAATTTTTTTGGTGCAATGGTAAACGGGATTGCTTTTATAATCTCTCTTTCTGAAAGTTCACTACTGGTGTATAGAAATGCCTCAGATTTCTTGGGGTTAATTTTGTATCCTGCTACATTGCCAAATTCATGTATTAAGTCTAGTAGCTTTTGGATGGAGTCTCTGGGGTTTTGTATGTATAATATCATGTCGTCTGCAAATAAGGACAGTTTTACTTCCTCTTTTCCAATTTGGATGCCTTTTATTTCTTCTTCTTGCCTAATTGCAATGGCTAACACTTCCAGTACTATGTTGAACAGGAGTGGTGAGAGGGGGCATCCCTGTCTTGTTCCTGTTCTTACGGGAAATGGTGTTAGTTTTTGCCCATTGAGTATGATGTTGGCTGTGGGCCTGTCATATATGGCTTTTATTATGTTGAGGTATGATCCTTCTACTCCCACCTTGCTGAGAGTTTTTATCAAAAATGGGTGTTGAATTTTGTCAAATGCTTTTTCTGCATCAATTGATATGACCATGTGGTTTTTTTCTTTCAGTTTGTTTATGTGATGTATCACGTTGATTGATTTGCGGATATTGTACCATCCTTGCATCCCTGGGATAAATCCTACTTGGTCATGGTGTATGATCTTTCTGATGTACTGCTGGATCCGATTTGCTAAGATTTTGTTGAGGATTTTGGCATCTATGTTCATGAGGGATATTGGCCTGTAGTTCTCTTTCATTGTGTTGTCTTTACCTGGTTTTGGTATTAGGGTGATGCTGGCTTCATAGAATGAGCTTGGAAGTGTTCCTTCCTCTTGAATTTTTTGTAGTAGTCTGAGGAGGATAGGTTTTAGTTCTTCCTTGAATGTTTGGTAAAACTCCCCTGTGAAGCCGTCTGGTCCTGGGCTTTTGTTTGCTGGAAGCTTTTTGATGACTGCTTCAATTTCTTCCATAGTTATTGGCCTGTTGAGATTTTTAGATTCTTCCTGATTGAGTTTTGGAATGTTGTATTTTTCTAGGAATTTGTCCATTTCCTCCAGGTTGTCTAGTTTGTTGGAGTAGAGCTGTCCATAGTAGTTTTTAATGATCATTTGTATTTCTGTGGGGTCTGTTGTTATTTCGCCTCTATCGTTTCTGATTTTGTTTATTTGGGTCCTCTCTCTTTGCTTCTTGGTGAGTCTGGCTAGAGGTTTGTCAATCTTGTTTATCCTTTCAAAGAACCAGCTCTTGGTTTCATTGATTTTCTGTATTGTTTTTTTGGTCTCTATGTCATTTATTTCTGCTCTAATCTTTATTATTTCCTTCCTTCTGCTCACTCTGGGGTTTTCTTGTTGCTCTCTTTCTAATTCTTTGAGTTGTAGAGTTAGATGATTTACTACCATGTTTTCTTGTTTTTTGAGATAGGCCTGTAGAGCTATAAACTTCCCTCTCAAGACTGCTTTCATTGTGTCCCATAGGTTTTGGATTGTTGTGTTTTCATTGTCATTAGTTTCCAGGATGTTTTTAATTTCTTCTTTGATCTCATTGGTAACCCAATCAATATTTAATAGCATGCTATTCAGCTTCCAGGTGTTTGAGTATTTTTGGTTGTTTTTATTGTAGTTTATTTCTAATATTATGCCATCGTGGTCTGCGAAGATGCTTTTTATGATTTCAATCTTCTTGAATTTGGGGATACTTTGCTTGTGACCCAATATATGGTCTATTTTTGAATATGTCTTATGAGCATTTGAGTAGAATGTATATTCCCTGGCTTTGGGGTGGAGTGCTCTGAAGATGTCTATTAAGTCCATCTGATCTAGTGAGTCATTTAGGATTGCTGTATCTTTGCTGATTGTTTGTCTAGAGGGCTTATCCAGTGCTGTCAGTGGTGTATTAAAGTCCCCTACTATGATTGTATTGTTGTCAATCTCTCCTTTGATATCTTCCAGGAGTTTTTTTATGAATTTGGGTGCTCCTGCATTGGGTGCATATATGTTTACCAGAGTTATATCTTCTTGTTGTATTGATCCCTTTAGTATTATGAAATGGCCTTCCTTATCTCTTGTTATGGCCTTCACTTTGAGGTCTATTTTGTCCGATATAAGTATTGCTACCCCAGCTTTCTTTTCCTTTCCATTTGCCTGAAAGATATTTTTCCATCCTTTCACTTTCAGTCTGTGTGAGTCCCTTCTAATGAGGTGGGTTTCTTGTAGACAGCAGATGTATGGGTCATGTTTTTTTATCCATTCAGCCACTCGATGTCTTTTGTTTGGAGCATTTAGTCCGTTTACGTTTAAAGTTATTATTGAAAGGTACTTGTTTGTAGCCATTTCTGTTTTTGTGTGTGTGGCTGTTTTCTTTCTGAGCTTTTTATTATTTTTATACCAGTCCCTTTAGCATTCCTTGCATTGCTGGCTTGGTGGTGATAAACTCCCTTAGCCTTTTTTTGTCTGTGAAGCTTCTTATTTCCCCTTCAAGTTTGAATGATAGCCTTGCTGGATAGAGTATTCTTGGATTCAGTCCTTTGCTTTGCATCACTTTGTAAATTTCTGTCCATTCTTTTCTGGCCTGATGTGTTTCTGTTGAAAAATCATTTGACAATCTAATGGGCGATCCCTTGTATGTAACTTTCCGTCTCTCTCTTGCAGCCTGTAAGATTCTCTCTTTGTCCTGAACATTTGCCATGGTAATTATGATGTGTCTTGGTGTGGGTCTTTTCGGGTTCACCTTGTTTGGGACTCTCTGGGCTTGTGTGACTTTTTTCTTCCCCACCTCAGGGAAGTTTTCTGATATTATTTCTTCTAATAGGTTTTCTAATCCTTGTTCATCCTTCTGTTGTTCTGGTACCCCTATTATTCGTATGTTGTTTCGTTTCATGTTGTCCCAAAGCTCCCTTAGGCTCTCCTCCTGTGTTTTAATTTTTTTCTCCAATTGCATTACATTTTGGGTGTGTTTTGCTTCCTTGTCTTCTCATTCACTAATTCGGTCCTCCGCTTCTCCTAGTCTACTGTTGATACTTTCAATGGAGTTTTTCATTGCAGCTATATCACTCTTCATTTCTTCTTGGGTCTTACTTAAGTTGTTGATTTTTTCATCTGTTTCTTCTAGCTTCTTCCATATGTTATCGATTTTTTCATCTGTTTCTTCTTGCTTCTTGCAGAGGATGTCGATTTTTTCCTCCATCCGGTTTATGCACTCTAGGACCCTTATTCTGAATTCTTTGTCTGTCATGTTGCATGCCTCTGTATTACTTAGCTGCTTTTCTGGAGAGCCCTCCTTCTCTTTCCTTTGGGGGTTTCTTTGTCTACCCATGTTTGATCTCACTGACATATCTAGACGTTGAGTCGTTCAGTGGTTGCTCCCTTGGTGGCAGTGACTCCTTGGTCTGTGGTTGCTCTTCGGGCGGTTGCGGTAGCAGCTGCTCTTCAGTTGGCAGCAGCTCCTCTGGTGTGTGCTGTTCACAGCTGAGGTGGCTCTTCTGGCTGGTGGGGCGAGGCTTCACATACAGCTGCTGTTCCTCAGCAGAGGGTGTGGTGCTCTGGAGGTTGCTGTAGCTTCGATCTGCTGCGTTGATTTAAAGGCACAAAATACAACACAACAAGGCACCACGTACCCGGCAGTATACACAAATATATTCACGATATTAATAACCCCAAATAAAGGTGACCACCCGAATTAAGAGAATTAGGGGATAAGGAGGATGGAAGGGAAAAAGATAAAAGAGAAAAAAGAAAAGAAAAGTAGGGACCAAAAAAAAAAAGAGTGCAAAAATGAAATTGGGAAAAAGGAGGGGGGAAAAAAGCAAGAAAAGAAAAGACAAGAAAAAAGAAAGAAAAAAAAAAAGGAGAAAAAAGAAAAAAAAAGAAAATAAAAGAGCGAAAAGAGAGAATGAAGTGGAAGAGGGGAAGAGACTTTTAATATGAGGAGAATACTCCTATAGAACCGCCATTAATCCCAACAGATTCCAGCAACAGCTCCCTGGAGATGAATGCAAACTAGAAACAACCAATAATATAACGATGAAAATAGAATGGAGAACACTAATCCCAAAATAAAATAAAGAGACAATAAAATGACACTTTAAAAAATGGTAAAATGGTAGCAGTAATAATACTGGTTAAAAATAAGAAGGTAGTAGTTAAAAGGGTAAAATGAAGTGATGGAAAAGAAGAAAAAAAAAAAGAAAGAAAAGAAAAAAGAAGAAGAAAAAAATTGGTTTCTTAGTTAAAAGGTGAAAAAAGGAAAAAAGGAAAAAAAAAAAAAAAAAAAAAAAAAAAAAAAAAAAAGACTTGCAGTAGTGAAGGTCCCTCGGTTCTTCTATTCTTCAGTGTGGCTCGCCTTAGACCTGCCAGGTATTCAGGAGAGTGTTGAGTTCCCCTGCGATACACTGTTCCTCTGTGTTGTAAACCACAGTCCTTATTTTAAAGCAGGCCGCATTTCTTTCCCAGACTGCCTTATTTTGTGTTTAGCAAAGAGTCAGTTTGTGGGTCAGCCTCTGGGTGGCAGTGTTCTGGGGTTGGCCTCTGAGGCTATAGGGCCTCTCTGTCCAGTGGAAGTTCACTGCCCAGAGCTGGCTGCGTAATAGTTAGTTACCGGCGCTGTGTTGTTGCTGGGATTGAAAATCCCTCTATAGGCCAGACCCTGTTAACTCCCAGGGATTGATCAGATTATTTTAATCCTTGATCTCCTATAGGGTGGAATCTGGGTGTGGCTGTGCTCCTTGCCTGGGGGCTGGGGGGAGGAGTCTCACTCTCCGGAGAGAATGTCTGCCCCAGACCTGGGCTCGGGGGTGTCTCAGCACTCAATTCGCTGCCACCTCTCCCGGCTCCCCCTCTCTCCTCAGTCTCTCCCCAGATTCCACTCCTCCGCACACTCTCCCTCTCTTCAGCACAGGTGAGTGTCTGTATCCGAAATGTCCCATGAACAGGATTCAGTGAAAACAATCAAACAAATGCCGGCCGTGGAAACGGGGAAGGCTTGGTTTCTGTAAGCTTCTTCTCTTACCGGCACTGCATGGTCTGGTCAGCTCTTCAGGCTGACCCCTTTAGGCTCAGTCCTCTGTGATCACAGCACTGAGCTCTCAATTCCCCCGGCGGCGCCAGGAATCCCGCGGTTCTCCTTTCCCCCGTCAGGGGCTGTGCCTGTCCCAAGGGACGCGGCTGCCGCGCGGTCTCCCTCCGACTCTCTGGGTTCAGAGGTCTGGCAAACTTTCCTGCCCAAATCCCTGGTTTTTTTACCTTTCCTGGGGAGTTCTGCTCTTCACGGCTGCAAACCGTCTCACCAGCTGAGCAATTTCGCCAATTCGGTGTGGGTGTTACTAGTTTCAGCTGCTGACTCCATTTGCTCCGGGACACGACCTGGGACGCGTCTGCCTATATCGCCGCCATCTTCCTTATTATTCTCTATCTTTTAATATAGGGGTCTCAGCTAAGAGCCAAGAAGGATAGAGGGAAAATTATGTTTTCTATCCTACATCATTATCACAGTAAGTTTTCTCTTACACTTTCTGA
This sequence comes from Myotis nattereri, assembly GCF_964212035.1. NCBI lineage: Eukaryota > Metazoa > Chordata > Mammalia > Chiroptera > Vespertilionidae > Myotis > Myotis nattereri. The sequence continues at coordinate 97,994,389 of NC_138077.1, forward strand.
CCAATCCCGGCCATCTCATCACCACTGTTCTGATTTCATCGTTACAGCTTAGTTTAAGAGCTTAGGTTTTTGAATTACCAAATCTAGGAGCAAATTTTACCTTCTGATACACTGGAATAAGCAAGTTGCTTAGTCTTTGAGCCTTTTTTAAAATAACAGGGACACTGATATGTCTACATTACAAGTATTTGTGCAGATTAAATTTACTCACATTTCTAAACTATTAATAGAGTGTTTGGTAGACATACACTGCATAGGTAAGGAGTAAAGCCTTCACTTTAGACAAATTAAAGAAAAGCAGGGTTAAGAGATGGAATGCAATGTGTCTCCTAGAGTGTATGCTTTTTGGGAATGGAACGGGAGAAAAGGAGGTAGCATTAGCATTGTATTATAACAACAGTAAGAAATACCATAATTTTGCTATATATTGTTCTAAGTGATTTGCACAATTGAATTCATTTAAATATCAGAACACTTTGTAAAGGTACTATTATATTTGTTATTCTCATGCACAGAGAGATTAGGAATGTTGCCCACGGCTACATATCTAGCAAGAGGCTAAGTTATGGCTCATACCTGGATGGTCTGATTTAATGTGCTTTGAACCCCTATTCAATATTATTAATTAATTATAAATTACTTAAAATTTTATGAAACCACCTTTCCTTTTAAGAATATTTATGTACTTACACTACCTGTGGTTTTTGTTACCAGTGTAAACAATTATTTTACATGTGTTAACTTTTCTTTAATATTTGTCGGTGTCTTGACCGGTAATAGGTTAAGATGAATATCTCAATTAATTAGAGCTATTAACTATCACCAATTAAGATGTTCCCTTAGGCCCTAGCAGGTTTGGCTCAGTGGATAGAGTATCAGCCTGAGAACTGAAGGGTCCCAGGTTCTATTCCGGTCGAAGGCACATGCCTGGCTTGCAAGCTCAATCTCTAGTAGGGGGTGGCAGGAGGCAGCTGATCAATTATTCTCTCTCATTATTGATGTTTCTATATCTCTCTCCCTCTCCCTTCATCTCTGAGATCAATAAAAATATAGTAAAAAAAAAAAAAGATGTTTCCTTAGGATATAAACATCTTTCCACTGGGATTTTGAGCACTTTGTTTGGTTCTTTTAAAAATATAAGAAATAAGTTGTTTTTGATTCATTTGATAATCTGTGATTTATTTGTAAATATTAAATTATTTATGTCAGTTCTAACCTCTCATAAATTAATATTTTTCCTCTGATATATGGCCAGTTTGCAATTCAAAGATTAGGTTCTCTAAAATCTTACAAGGTACTTTAAGGAGAATATTAAGGTCATTGTTCTTTCCTTGTACATTCAATTAGAGATATATCTAAACCAAAGCACATAGATGGCTTAGGATATTTATTTTTAAAAAATAAAATAAAAAGACACTCAGATTACTGCAATGAAGTTTGATAATAACAATGCATTTCTTAACAATAATTTTCACCCTACAATATGATTATAGCAGTATTCTAAAATCCAGTCTTCAAGATTAGCTTGTAGATAAGTATAATACATATTTTTCTTTTTAGTCCTTACATATTTGATAAAGGTTAATGATTAACTAATTTATCCACAAGTCACAATATATAGTGACAAGCTAAGACCAAAACTGTGCTTTCTAATTCTAAATCTGACAGGTTTCCACCCATCCAACCATTAGGAGGATGACTCAGATTTCCTTCCATTTTTTACTCAAATATAATTGTGTGTTTAGTTAAAACTTAGTGAGAGAGGATCCAAGATGGTGTCAGAGTAGGTGGAAGTTATAACCACCTCCACCCAGGAACAAACTGAAATTACAACTAAAATATAGAGCAATCAACCTGAATAACCAAATAAAACCTTGATGTAGAATGTCTTATAACCAAGGATTTACAAAAGACACCACACGGAGACGGGTAGGAAGGGCAGAAACACAAAAAGGGCTGCCCTTCTTCCACAGATAGCAGCTGAGATTCTGGAGGGAGATCTCAGCTGAAAATACTCTCTGTGAGGAGTAAGGGGTCTCAACCCCATGCCAGGCTCCCCAGCCCAGAGCACCAGAGCCAAGAACAGGTGCCCACATAACATCTGGCTGTGAAAATCAGTGGGAATTCTGTTTGCTAGGGAGAGGTGGGAGTCTGCTAGAGACACAGACACCTTCTTAAGAGTCTCATATTCTACCAACTGAGCTAGCTGGTGCTTAACACACACAGGTGCCCTCTTTTTTAAAAAAAAATATATTTTATTGATTTTTTACAGAGAGGACAGGAGAGGGATAGAGAGTTAGAAACATCGATGAGAGAGAAACATAGACCAGCTGCCTCCTGCACACCTCCTACTGGGGATGTGCCCGCAACCAAGGTACATGCCCTTGACCAGAATCGAACCTGGGACCTTTCAGTCTGCAGGTGGACGCTCCATCCACTGAGCCAAACCGGTTAGGGCCACAGGTGCCTTCTAAAATGGCTGGTGCACAAAATCTTGTTGGCAGCCACTCAATCTGGGCTCAGGTGGAGGACAAGCAGAGCAGACTAGAGTCCCATGAGGAGAGACTGGGGCTTGTGGCTCTGGGAAGAGAACTGAAAGGACAAGCACCAGAATACCTGTGCTGAGTTCCTCTTCCATACTGCAGACACCATTTTTCTTTCTTTTTTTTTTTTTTATAATCCTTACCTGAGGATATTTTTTCAATTTTTTTTTCAATTTTTTTTTTTTTTTTTTTTTTTTTTTTTTTTTTTTAGAGAGAGAGAGAGAGTAGAAGGGAAGGGAGGAAAAGAGAGAGAAGGAAAGAAACATTGATGTGAGAGAGACATATCAAATGCTTGCCTCCCACACGTGACCGGGGCCAAGGATAGAACCTGCAACCCAGGTAGGTGCCCTTGACCAGGAATTGAACCTGCAGCCCTTCAGCACATGGGCATGCAGACATCATCTTTTTTGGGTGGAGCACTACTGTACATATGCATTAGCCTGGGTGGAAACAATAGGTCCATACTTTGGACTCCTTGTATAGTCCCATTCTGTGGAGCTTACACCCTACTGAGGAGTCAGCTGCCTAAGCCAGGGTGTAGAGGTCTGGGCAGATCAGGGGGTATCAGTGACTGAGCTGTGTGGCTTTGGGGTGGGGCCTCACCATCATGAGAAATCCACTAGCCCCACTCTCCCAGTGGTTCCACCCTTCCAACTTCTGGTGGCTCTGCCCTGATGAAGTCTGAGCAGAATCTGGGACAGATTGAGTTGTATGTCTTTGGGGTGGGGGTCACTCCCAGAGTGTTCTCCCAAGCCTGATCTGCACTGTCCCATCCTGGGAGATCCACTAGCCCCATCCCTCCAACTTCTGGCAAGCCTGCTCTGCTGATATAGGGCTCCTGGCAGAACCTGGGATAGACTGAGTTGTGTAGCACTAAGACCAGGGCAATTCTTACCTTGAATGCCCAAGCAGTGCAGATCCCTGCCTTCACACAACCAAATCTTGGTCTGTTAAACTCTGCTGGCCTTACCCTGACAACTTCCTGAGACCCCTGCTCCACCACAAATGTATGTGAGTACCCAGAGGGTGGCTGTTAGACTTGGTAAACTCTGGAACATTTGTTGAGTGACCTTAGACCTAGCATAGGCACCTAGTTTGAACTTGCAAGCAATCTGGTGAATGCCTCTTGCCCATTCCTGGTGATTTGCTGAGAACCAATCTCATGCAACTCAAGTACCACCAGAGGCTCTTTCAGTGACTGAGTCTAACAAATAGTTGACAGGCCACGGAGGCAGGTGGAAGCAGATCTTTTGCTGGCCTGGAGCTGATAAAAGCTGCCCTTGGTGTGCAGTTTGGTCCTTTGTGTACACACCCAGGGCCAGGGCCAGCAGAAACAGCCACAAACTGTGAATCACTTTGTAGCTCCAAACAAGTTGCCCAGGGCCAGTCACAGGCAGTGTCTCACATTGGCCTGCACCACCTTCCAAGAGTCCCCAGAACCAACAAACAGAGTGGCCAGATTCAAACATCAGAGCAGGATCCAATAAGCTTCACAAGTGGCACATCCAAAGGGAGATCTTGGCAGGCATCGGATTCTGCTGAAGTGAATTCCACTTCATGTGGTCAGCACCTGCACAGCAGCTCAGACACTGAGGTACTGGTTGATCCTCACATTCAACCACCTTGAAGGTCAACAGCACACATGAATAGGTCAAACGAAATACATTACAATAGGAAGGCCCATATAAAGCACATAAGAGACATTCCTGAGCACCCAGCTTAGCTGATCAAGGAGACTGCGCCAATGGGTACCACAGGACACTTACCAACACTTGGAGTCATAGAAGATCTGCCTAATTTACAAAAACAAACACAGAAAGAGAGCAAAAATGAAGAGACAAAGAAACATGTCCTAAATAAAAGGACAGGAGAAATCTCCAGAAAAAGAGCTAAGTGAAATGGAGGCAAGCAATTTACCAGATATAGAGTTCAAAAATATGGTTATAAGGTTGCTCAAAGAACTAAGTGAGAACTTCAACAAAGAGGCAGCAAACAAAAAAGGACATAGAAACCATAAACAAGAATTCATTAGAAATGAATAGATTAGAAGGAATAAATGTAGGTTGGATGAAGCAGAGGTTAGAATCAGTGATTTTGAAGACAAGGTAGCAGAAAACAATCAGAGAGCAGCAAAAAAATAAATTAAAAATGAGGATAGTTTAAGGGACCTTTGAGATGACATAAAGTGTAACAACATCTGCATTGTAGGGGTACTAGAAGAATAGAGAAGCAAGAGACGGAGAATCTATTTAAAGAAATAATGAATGAAAACTTTTCTTAAGTGATGAAGGAAAAAGACATACAAGTCCAGGAAATGCAGAGAGTCCCAAACAAGATGAACCTATAGAGGCCCACACTGAGACACATCATAATTAAAATGGCAAAAATTAAAGACAAAGAGAGAATCTTAAATGAAGCAAGAGTTATCCACAAGAGCTCCAAATGAAAAAATTGTAATATTGTAGAAATAGACCACTGTGGCTTACATAAAGAAATTCAACATTCAATTTTGATGTTAGTGATCATGACCCCAGAATAGAACTTTTAATCTCAAAATATATACTTACTAGAGGCCTAGTGCACAAATTTGTGCACCAGTGGGGTTCCTGGGCCTGGACTGTGGAATCAGGCCGAAACCAGCTCTCTGACATTCCCCGAGGAGTCCTGGATTGTGAGAGGGCAGGACAAGGCTGAGGGACCCCACCAGTGCACAATCAGGGCCGGGGAGAGACGCAGGAGGCAGGCCAGCCAGGGAGAGACCGCGGGAGGGCTCCAGGGCATGTCTGGCCCATCTTGCTCAGTCCCGATCAGCCAGACCCCAGCAGCAAGCTAACCTACTGGTCTGAGCATCTGCCCCTTGGTGGTCAGTTCACATCATAGTGAGCAGTTAAATGACCTTAGCATATCATGAGCATATTGCGCTTTGATTGGTTGAAAAGCTGACCGGTTGACCGGACACTTAGCATATTAGGCTTTTATTATATAGGATTGGGGGCAATTATCCACTACTGGTTTTGAAGCCTATCAAAATATGCTATCCAAAGTATGCCACTTTGGCATAAGGGTTATTTTAACCTGAAAGTAAATGAAAATCATCAGAGAAAGGAGAACTGCCTAAATAATAAAGTATAAATTTTTCCTTTTGTAAAGGAAATATGGATGAAAAAGGGCTCTGTAATAAATCTGACTGAAAGTAACCTCACAGGGTGATCTGATCATAAAATTCCTAACGAGGCAGGACTGGTGGGTAGTAACTCCAAAGGCCTATTAAAGGGTTAGTTTTTGCCATAAGCAAGCTCTGCCCATTGTTCTGTGCATCAGGCTAACATACCTTCGAAATGCCAAAGTAATCTTTTTTTTCAGACCCCTAGGAGGCCTCAAGGAACACATAATTTTATTAACTGTCCTCTATCAAATATTAGAGATTTCCCTGCCTCACTTTCTCTCACCTTCATATAATCTTCCTTATAGTCCCTACTTAATTCTAAATGTATAAAATGTCATTCTCCAAGTGCAAAAATGTCATTCCCTGGAGTATTTTTTTAACCTGTTGAGATCTTGCTTCCAGGCGTGCTGTCTGCCTGACTCAAAAAAACTCTTATAAGTATTTTTTCCACAGGTTTAGAATTCTTATTTTGACAGAAATTTACATTTATCAGAGAAATTCTTTATGTATAGATGTCATGTCCCCTTATCAGGAAGGAGCACTCTTTTTTTAAAATTTCTTTATTGATTAAGTTATTACATATGTGTCCTTATCCCCAAGTTACACCCCCCCACCCCCCAATCTGGCAACTTTAGTTACCCAGAGACTCTTATCTGCATAATAAGACATTTTTTTTATTTACTACACATTTCTTCCTCTAACCTGCTTACAAATTGAATGCTCCATCCAGAATCCCAAAACCCTTTTACCTTTGTTTAACGTAAGATAAAATGATATAAAAGCCTCATTCATCTAGCTGCCTCTTTGAGCCACCTTTTTTCTTTGTAAATTCTCTTTGCATACTTAGGAAATTAAAACGTTTCTGTTGTTATTCTGTTTTTTATCAGTTTGATTCACAGGCCTCATTCATTGAGCCTAGAAGGGTAAAGGAAAAAAGCTTTTCCTCTCTGACAGGCCAAAGATTTTATTTAATTAATAATGTTGCAAACTAAAGCAGAAATATTGCCCAGGTATATTTCTGTTTGATTTGTGTAATTTAAGTGGAGGTAAACTTACACATATGTAAGGGAATGAGCAGTTTATAGTTTCTGCAAAGTGCATAGCAATAAATCTAGTAATCCTTAAAGTTTTTTCCATATATTTGTAGCTTCCAAAATCATGCATCTAATTTATGATGAATGTGAAGAATCTCAGAAGCTATGTTTTGGCTATAATATTCTTTATCATATAATTTATTTTTTATTCAGGAATTGTGATGATTTTCTTTAATTCAAAATGTATGTACACATTGTAAGTGTTCAGAACAAGCTACTCCAAGATGTATCTCAGTAGTATACACATCACTTTGAGCTAAAGGCAATTTTAGCTTCAGGTTCCAGTGAAAATTCTGCCCCTCCTTTTAACTACTTAGAAACACTTGTATCAGGTGCCTTGCCCATAATATGAGATTATCGCAGATAACCGTTTTTAACGTATCTATAGGGTAATACAAACATACTTACTTAAATTTCTGTTCTTATCATCCTGCAATGACCCTTTGAAGCTCCCCAGGTGCATCACCTCCTCCCTAGCTCAGGATGTCTTCTACACGTTAATCCCTCTTCTATCGCTGAACCTCTCTTGCATGTGGGGTCTCTGACACTTTTATGTATGTGAGGTCATCATATATATGTATGTATTAAGTTTGGTTATTGTCTCTTGATAATTGATCACATGTCTATTTGATTTTTAGACCAGGCAGAAGAACATTGACGGTAGAAGAAAGTACGTTCCTCCCCACTTTTCATATGTGTATGCGTATATTTGTGAATGTGTATGTGAGTATTTCTCCTTTGGTTTCCTTAATTTATTAACAGACAAGTCACCAGAGAGGACTGTTGTACAAAGAGAAAAGACTTGAAATATCAAGAATGCTTTTATAAAAAGATTTTTTTTAGAATTGTAAAGGGTTTTGTGTATTTTTAGAAATATTTAAAATTTGTTTTATTGAGGTATAATTGATATACAGATAATCAAAACATATTTAATGTATGCAATAATGAATTTGACAATATGATACAGCTTTGAAGCCATCATCACAATCAAGTAGTAAACATATTTGTCATTTCTAAAAGTTCTTTTCCATTGCTTTTTTTTAAATTTTGCTATATCATAACCACCACTCTATTCTCTGAGTCTATGAGTTTGACTATTTTAGAAACTTCATATAGGTAAAATCATGCAATATTTGTCTTTCTGTGACTAGCTTATTTTACTTAGAACAATATTCTCCATATTCATTCAGATTCATGTTGTCACATTTAGTAAAATTTCCTTCATTTTTAAGGCTTAATAATATTTAATAACATTTAATTGTACGCATATAACCTTTTTTTTTACTTATTAATCTGTGCATGGGCATTTAGGTTGTTTTCATATCTTGGGTACTGTGAATAATGCTGCAATGAATGTAGGAGTGCAGATATCTATTTGAGATCCTGATGTCAATACTTTTGGATATATTTTCAGAAATAGGATTGCTGGGTGATATAGTCATTCAATTTTTTTTTTTTTTTTGAGGAACCTCCATTCTGCTTTCCATAGTCACTGAACCATTTTACAGTCCCACAAACACGGTACAAGGATTCTAATTTCTCTTCATCCTTATCTACACTTTTATTTATTTATTTATAATAGCCATTTTACCAGGTGTGAGGTAATATTTTATTGTGATTTTGATTTGTATTTCCCTGAAGATTAGTGATGCTGAGCAACTTTTTTTATGCTTGTTTGCCATTTGTATGTCTTCTTTGGATAAATATCTATGTTTTGCCTGGTTTGTAATGATTTTACTTTTTTTAATATATGCTTTTGAGTTATATGAATTTTTAAATATATTGTAGGTATTAACCCCTTATCAAATATATAATTTGCAAATATTTTCTCCCATTTTATAGGTTGCCTTTTCATTCATTGTTTACTGTGCAGAAGTTGGGGGTTTTATTTTCCCCCACTTGATATAGTCCTACATGGCATTAATTTTTTTTTTTTTTTGCTTTTGTTGATTGTGTTTTTGGTTTCGTATCCAAGAAATCATTGCCAAAGCCAATTTCCAGAAGCTTTTTCTCTTTTATTTTCCTAAGAGCTTTACAATTTCAGACCTTACATTCAAGTCTTCATTTCAAGCTGATTTTGTGGGTGGTGTAAGATGAGTCCAATTGCATTATTTTGTATGTGAATATCCAGGTTTCCCAACACCCGGATTATCCTTTCTCCATTGTGTATTTTCCGCACCTTTGTGGTACCAGTTGAGCACATGTATGTGTTTTTACTTCTCAGTTCTCTATTCTGCTCTGTCTGTCTTCATGCCAGCACCATACAAAAGCAAAATTTAAAAACCAAAACAAAAAACTCCAGACACTTATGTCACAGCTCCACAATTATAGTTCATATACATATTGAATCATTCTTTTTAATTTACCTTATAAACACTGCAAAATTCTATTAGACAGCAGTCAGTCCTAAAGAGGGAAAAAACACACAATTTGCAACAGCATTTAAATTTGTAGATACTTTGCAAAACACAAGAAAACATTTATTTTCATTTAAAAAATACTATGAGTTTACTAAAATTTGATTAAATAAGATTATATAGTATGAATAAAATATTAATAAGTAGAAAATTCCCATTAGCTCTTAAGCAAAAAATGCCCAATAGTAACATAATCAATCATGATTATGCTATTTATATTTTTAAAACATATATATTTTATTGATTCTCCTACAGGGAGGAAGGGAGAGGGACAGAGAGCCAGATACATCAATGAGAAAGTAACATCGATCAGCCGCCTCCTGCACATCCCCCATGGGGATGTGCCTGCAACCAAGGCACATGCCCTTGACCGGAATCGAACCCGGGACCCTTGAGCCCTTGAGTCCGCAGGCCGATGCTCTATCCACTGAGCCAAACCGGTTAGGGCTGATTATGCTATTTAGATTAAAATATGGATGATTCCAAATGGAAAAATAGCAGTTACTTGAAAAAAATAGAAAAGAATGAAATGAAGAGAGAAGAAAAGGAAGATGGAAGAAAGGAGAGAGAGAGAGAGAGAGAGAGAGAGAGAGAGAGAGAGAGAGAGAGAGAGAGGGAGGGGGAGGAGGGAAGGAGGAAGGGAGGGGAGGGAGGGAGGAAGGAAGGAAGGGAAGAGTTTATCTCACTCATAGATTCTGCTGGGTTGAATAAGATGAGTGATATTACTGAAACTGAATTATGCAAAATTTACATAATTCTAGGGTTCCTTATGCTAGTTTTGGTTTTTGCACTCTCTTCTGTGGTTGTAAATTTTGTTTTCTTTTTCTTAGTACAATCCAATTCAACATCTTCCACCCGTGTGAAAACCACATTGAGACTTCATTCAGATGACATATTTTATTAGATCAAAAGGGAACTTTTAGTTTAATCCAACTGGCTCACTGGCCCCCAAAGCATTCTGCACCCCCAGAGGATCCATGATAAAGAGCTGTTGTGGGATTAGTGTTTCCACTTTATTTCATAGCTCTTCTTTTCCAAAATTCTTCAGTAATTTTTAAAAACAAATTTGATTCTTTTCCTTGATCTCAAGAGGGTGCTGGTTACACATGATCTTGGCTACTTGCCTTTCCAAATTTGCCACTTTATTCAAGCTTAATAAACCCAAATAATTATGCCTATATTGCTAGGAGCCTTTGTGAATACTAACATTTCAATTTCTGGTTAAATGTTATTGGATACTTATCCTGTAGTATCTCATCTAATTTTACCATAATTATACCTATCATCTTCACTTCATGGAGAAAAAGGCTGAACAAGGTAAAATAACTTTCCCAAGGCAATATGGTCATGAAAAATAGAGTCAAGATTCCACCCTGAGTAGTCTGATTAGAGACATAGTTTTTAAGTCCCACAATGTTTTTTATAGCACTATAGAAATAACAAGGGCAACAATAATAACAAAGCAAAGACATAATTTTCACATATAAAGAGCAAAACTATTTATTTACATTGCTCCATATAGGACTCCCATTATTATGTGAAGAATGCATTTTTTACCACCATTTTACAGATAAAGAGAATAATACCTTCAAAGTGATGCTGTGTAGTGTATACTTCCTAAGGAAAATGTTAGGGTAAATAACATGGTGTCTTAGAAAATAATTGTAGAGAGTGTAAGGGAAAAAAACCCTTTTTTCTCTTCCTCATCTCAGGTTCTCTGAAGGGGGGCCTGTAAATTAATCTAACAAAAGACATATTTGTCAGCTTGCAGTCTCTTGGGGAGCTTTCTGGGAATAATCTAAAACTGACCCCCGTGGGGTGAGGGCAGGGAGAGAAAGACCATTCTAGATTGGAAGGTGGCACTTTTAAAAAGCAAGAAAACTTACCAGTACTTATGAGTCTTGTCTTGGTTGGTTGTTAATTGACTAGATCTCAGCACCCATCTGCCAAATCTTAAAAATGTCCTTAACCCAGCGGTTCTCAACCTGTAGGTCTCGACCCCTTTGGCAGTTGAACGACCCTTTCACAGGGGTCGCCTAAGACCGTCCTGCATATCAGATATTTACATTACGATTCATAACAGTAGCAACATTACAGTTATGAAGTAGCAACGAAAATAATTTTATGGTTGAGTCACAACATAAGGAACTGTATTTAAAGGGCCAGAAGGTTGAGAACCACTGCCTTAACCCATTTCATTCAAGTATACCATCCAAATGGTCTCACAAAACAGTGCTCTCTAACGGCTACATTCTGGAACACCTCCACTGTGGGAATGGTAGGCAGAGCACACATTCCAAAGAAAAAGGGGTGACAACCCTGGGATTTCTTAGGTCCACTTGAGGGTTAAACAGTAGTCACTAATCTTGATTGCCTCTTCCAAAAAAATTAATAATAATAATAATAATAATAGTAATACACAACAATAATAATAAAACCCCAGAAGTTTATTACCTTGTGCATCTTACAACACAGAAGTGCCCAATGATGAGTGAGTTACCATGGTGGTTAGAATTTTGGGTTTATATGGCTAACTTAATAGGGCAGTGATGGCGAACCTTTTGAGCTCGGCGTGTCAGCATTTTGAAAAACCCTAACTTAACTCTGGTGATGTGTCACATATAGAAATTTTTTGATATTTGCAACCATAGTAAAACAAAGACTTATATTTTTGATATTTATTTTATATATTTAAATGCCATTTAACAAAGAAAAATCAACCAAAAAAATAAGTTTATGTGTGACCTGTGACACGCGTGTCATAGGTTTGCCATCACTGTAATAGGGAAAAGGGAGGGGAAGAAAAGGCACTTATAAAAAAGCAAATAACCTTTTGAATAGATAAATTGGACCTTAGGAGACTGTATTGGAGAGATGATCCTTGTGAAAATGTCTTTCTGGGTGTGGTATAATTTTTCTGTTATAAAAGAAGATTAGATTTGCTCCTGGGAAGATTTATGATACCTGAGTTCTTTTGGGAGGCTCTGTTTTTAGGAAGATAAGGGATTGCAGGAACTCAAATGCTTTTCACTCAACATAATTCTCATGTTAGAATGGCATATTCGGGGCAGCCTGTCCTGATTTCCTTCAAGAGCCTTGAAAGTGTCAATGAGAAAAACTTTTTATTGGATTTGTACAGCTCAGAGTAAGGGTGGGCAAGTCAAACTGTTCCTGTGTAAATGTCTCCTACATCCACTCTTACTCAACCAGGAGGTCTTTTCCCTGATATACTGAGGTTAAGCTACTCTCTGTCCCATCCTGCAGCCTCTTATGGGTTTAATGGAGTAGAAAAAGTCATCTTTTGTTAGAAAAGGCTTTAAGCCTACTTCAAAGCTGCTTCATGAGGCTTGAAGTAGGCTGAGCCTGAGGTCAAATCTGGGTAGTGGGTCTGTCTCCTGCTCTTTTTCTATCCTGGAACCCTATTCCACTGGGGTCTGGAACCCTATTCCACTGGGGTCTGGAACCCTATTCCACTGGGGTCTGGAACCCTATTCCACTGGGGTCTGGGACCCAATTCCACTGGGACGCAGAGGGTGTTCCCATACTTCCAACAATTATATGGACACCAACTGTCCTTATAAGTCAACTCAATTCTGATGCCTCTCTACTTGGAGATAGCCTCAAATTCCACAGCTTAAGGCCTGTCTCACAAGACTGTTCCTCTCTCCACTTCAGATGTGCATGTCAGGCCCAGGTTGTTACCAGAACTTCTGACTGACTATAAACCAGAGGTTCCCATGACCCCTCCTCCTTGGGCTTGATTAATTTGCTAGAGTAGCTCATAGAACTCAAGAAATTTGTTTGCTCAATAGATTACTAGATTATTATTAGAAAAGGATATAGTAACCCAGAAACAACAAGATGAAAGAGTTGCATAGGGTAAGGTAATATGGTGTGAAAATTAATAAACAGGAACATGTAAAATGGAGTCAGGAGGTTGGAGAAAGAATTCCCAGGCATGTGTGGCTTAAAGCACACTACTGACCCCAACAGGAAGAGATGTACCTTACATGTGCAACAGGAAGTGATATTACTTGACTACCTCAACAGGAGGAAAAAAAGATGTTTCCTTGTCCAGTAAAAGCTCAGCCAATGGGAGACTGTTATAATTCATCCAATGAAACCCACTATGCTTTTAGGTTCATCCAGTAGAATAGCAACTCACAGGTCTATAAAAGAGAGTTATTCTTCTTTGTTTTTCTGGGCTTGTTCCTGGTTTACCATCAGTCCAAAGGTGCTTAATTCTTCTGAATGCTTTGTTGTTCCCTAATAAACTGATTTTGCTGGAGAAATGTCTAGCAGTCTTCTTAAAGGTCAACAATGGGAAAGGGTAGAGAATTTCTATGCCCTCTCAAAATATGCCATTCTTTCCAAATCTACAGTGTTCATCCAAGCAAAAGTTTCTCCAAACCTTGTCCTTTTTTTTAATGGAGACTATATTTTATAGGCATGATCGATTAAATCATTGGTTATTGGCAATTAAATCAACTTCCAGCTTTTCTCCCCTCCCTGGAGCTCAGAGAGGTGGGAATAAGAGTTCAGACTCTCAAATCACAGGGTTGATTCCTCTGATGACCATCATTATTTTACATTTTAATTGGAAAATTTAATCTGTTTATATTTAATATAATTATTTATAATTTGGGTTTAAATCTTATTTTTTTGTTTGTTTCTTAGTTGTCCCATATGCTGTATCTATAGTCTTTTCTCCCTATATTTTTTGTCTTTTTTGAATTAATTAAAAGTTTTATTATTCCACTAGAGGCCAGGCACATGAAATTCATGTGGGGTTGGGGGTCCCTGAGTCCGGCCTGCACCCTCTCCAATCTGGGACCCCTTGGGGGATGTCCGACTGCCAGTTTAGGCCCGATCTTGCAGTTGGACATCCCTCTTGCAATCCGTGACTACTGGCTCCTAACCGCTCACCTGCCTACCTGATTGCCCCTAACTGCCTCTGCCTGCCTCCTGATAGCCCCTAACCCTCTGCCTGCCTGCCTGATCATCTTTAACCATCCTCCCCTGCCAGCCTGATCACCCCTAACCACCTCTTCCTGGGCCCCTGACACCATGGCTTTGTCCGGAAGGAGGACCAGTCAACTGGAAGGTGTCCAGTGGACCTGGTCTAATTAGCATATTACCCTTTTATTAGTATAGATTTTTTTAATTTCAGTGTTGGATATTGTTGGTGTTGCAAGTTATCCTTTTCTTGTCTATAAAACAAAACAAAAGAAAACAAAACAAAAAAATCACCTACAGTGATTATAAAGTTCTAGTGGCTTAGACCTGTATGCTTCTCAGAATTTTCCTCTGCCAAAGGAAATTTACGTGGCTGAAAATGTCTGGGGCATTCTCTAATGCCCCTAGGGCAGTGGTAACCAATGACTCACTGAAATGGCAGGTTATAAAGCCTGGTCCTCTTGTTTAGAGATAGAATAATTAATACTTAGGAACAGCCTGTGTGACCAAGTTGACATTATAGTGCTCCCTAAACTTCATCTTTGCTTCGCTTTCTTCCCTGCTCTATCTGACTTTCCTTATTTCCTCACAAGTTTATTCTCAATTACTTTCTTAATAAATTACTTGCATGGAATTCTTGTCTCTACCTCTCTTTTCCTCCCCTTGAACTTTTCCAGGGATTCCAACCTAAGACACACTATTAAGGTACTTATTGGTCAGATAGTCCTTTACTATTTTCTTAGTGGCTACCTAGTAATTACAATATTCGTCCTTAATTTTTAGATAAATTAATAATTTTAGACATTATTAACAATTTAACAATGAATTTATTAAATATTTTACTAATTTTACAATCTACTGGACAATACATATGACTTAGGAAACCCTAACTCCATTTGCCCTTTTTATGCTTTGGTATTATTTTTGTCATGCACATTAATACTAAGTTTATTATTCAGATATACCTTTATTGATATCACTTTGTTACTTGTTCTATTAGCTATTGAAAGAGACATGTCAAAATCTTCTTCAAAACATTTTTTTGATAAAAATTTCCATCTCAGTTTGTATTTCTATGACATCAGATCTAAGATAATCTTTGTTAGCCTACCTGCAAATTGTTTTCATTATTTTTATGCCAATTTTTTAATTTAGTTCTCTCTTTATTTTTTTTTTTTCAGTAATAAGTTAGACAGCTATTTTCAACTGGTATGCCACAAGAGTTTTAAAATATGCAGTATCTGGCTAGTCAGGGCCACTGACCTCTTTCCCCTTAGATTGTCAAATGAAAAAATGACGACAGCTAACACAATAGCTGTCTAGTGTGAATGAATAAAAATTGTACCTTTTTTGTCAGATTAGCAAAAGTATATATATATATATATATATATATATATATATATATATATATATATATATATATAGTACTGCAGGATTTAAGTAATTAGTTTATTTGTGCCATGAGATGAAAAAGGTGGAAAATCATTGAATTAGGACTATAGACCCTCAAATCTGCAGTTCGAACTCCAGAAGGTAGGATTTACTAATTTATCTATCTGATTGATTGATACTATGTAGCCACAACTTTACTTTGCAGAGGGTAAATGTTCATGCTCATCAAAGGCACAGGTGGTCACATGGACTATAGCAGTGGTCGGCAAACTGCGGCTCACGAGCCACATGCGGCTCTTTGGCCCCTTGAGTGTGGCTCTTGCACAAAATACCAACTTCTGCGCATGGGCCACAAAGTTTCAATCGCACTGTACGTGCGCGCCCGCACGTGGTATTTTGTGGAAGAGTCACACTCAAGGGGCCAAAGAGCCGCATGTGGCTCGCGAGCTGCAGTTTGCCGACCACTGGACTGTAGAATAGGATAATGGATACTTTCTTGCTCTGGCATTCCCTTTCATGCCTTCATGTCCCATTGGCTGCAACAGCTTTCATCTGGGAATTGAAGTTGACTGGAAATGTTCTCCTCACTTTGCTTAAACAACTGCTTGTCGATATGGGAATAAACAAAGGGGTCAAAGTTTTGTCTTCATGTTACAGGTTGTTAGGCAGATATGAGCAGAACAAGGGCAATGGCCCAGGTGACAGAAACTCACCAGGGCAGCAACCCCAGGGTGCCTAGTAAGGGGCAAAACCGGGAAAACGAGAACCTTGCCCTAGATCTCTAATTCATCTTTCCTCCCCTAACATATTGCTGGTCCTGCAGTTTGACCCCCCTGACTTTTCATATTACCTGTAATATGGTATATACCCCCTGAAGTTTTATTCCCTAAAGATAACATCTAGGCTTCAGTTGTATTTCAGCTCCAAGCCCAGAAAAGCAGAAAAACCAGACAAGTGATGCCTTGGCCACCCTCAGATAAGCTGCATTGATTAATGACCCCCTGTCCTGGTGCTGACCAGTCAATGGAAATCATGACCCTGAAAAAGCACACCTGGAAAGCTGATGAATATCCTATTGATATCCTCCCCTGAGACCTCTCCTAATATTTCCACCTGCAAGAAAGAGGTAAATACACTCAGAATGAAGGAACCAGTGCACACTTTCCCAGGGGAGCACACCCAGGCCATTCCCTTCCCCCTTCTCCCCTCTAAAGGATCTCATGAGACTTGCAACCAGGGGAGCAATGGGCAGCAGCAATTTCCAGGCTAACACCTTAAAACCTGTCTCCAAGGCCCGCTTTTCTCTGACTTCTCAGTGAGCCAAGGCAGCCCAGCCTAGGCTTTCCTGTTGCTTCTTCTATGCCCTCCCTTGTTTCACTGTCCTAAGCATATTTTTGCTGCAGCCAATAAATTCTTATTTACTTTGCTATACTTTGTCTTTTGATTGAAATCTTTCCATCAAGAAGACAAGAACTGAGGTCTCTTCGTCTCCCTGGTAACATTCATGCCAATTCAGTTTGCAAAGTGGCAAGTGCATTCTTAGGGTGCCCCATTTAATTTTTTGTTAGAAGAATCAGTGTGCGTTTTTGCAATATGAGAATTCTATTTCAGAGAATTAGTAAGCATCTACCCAGGGCCTTTAGGATAACCTACATCTTTCACACTTTACTAGAGTTGAAGAGGGCAGCTATAACCACCTATTCAAGAAATATGATTAACATGTCCAGGCCTCATGGAAATTTGCTGAGCCTGTTTTGGTGGGATCATCCTATTCTGCAGTTATGTTTCATCATCTCACTCCTCCTGACATTTGAAAATGTAGAAAAGGAGAAAAAATTCTGTCCAGACCTGGGTGTATATCATAAAGAGTTCTACTCTATTCTTTTTTACTAAGAGCTCACTAAGAGTAGGAGGCCAAACCCAAACTTATAAACATCACGCTGTTGTCAAAAAAACAAACACAAACATTTCTGAAAGCTAAGTCAGTATTAATTGTCTATAAGACACTAACTGTGGACAATGGAAATTGTAAAAAATAACATTAAAAATATTAAAAAATAGTATGAACTACTTGAGTTTTTATAAAATTATAAAACTAAAAAAAATTTGGAAAAATATTCCTAGGAAAGAATAAGCAATGTTTGGAGATTTTAATTTTTTTTTTAATTATTAATTTCAGAGAGGAAGAGAAAGAGAGAGAGAGCGATAGAAACATTAATAATGAGACAGAATCATTGATTGGCTGCCTCCTGTAGGCCCCACACTGGGCATCAAGCCTGCAACCCAGGGATGTGCCCTGACGGGGAATCAAACCATGACCTCCTAGATCATAGGTGGAAGCTCAACCACTGGTGTTAGCCTGGTTGTTTGGAGACTTTTAAATGTATGGAGCAGAAGGAAGAATGAGGATAAAAATTCCATGAAAAAGAAATGATTCCTATATTAACTAATAATTGCATCCACTTTAGGTGCTGAGAGAGTTAATAAACATTAATGTGCATTTGTTATACTTTGAAATTCTTTTACTGTTTTTCCAATTGTTTTGCTCCTGATCTTGATGATATGTAATTTGATTTAAAAGGAGAAATAATCAGCTTGCTCTCTATGCCAAATTTGTTCTTATCTGGTTGCTATGACAATCTCCTTCTACAGTGGGTTTTTTTTCCCCCCTTCTTTGTAGATTTATCTCTTTTTGATGTTATAAAAAGAGTTCTTCTAGCTAAGGAATTTGATTTCTTTATGCTTAAAGGATTTTTGAGAAATAAAAAAAATCGTCCATTTAAATCCTCTGCATTCCAGGGTGTCATGTCTTATTTAAGATTTAAAATGAAAAAGTTAATATCTGTTATAAAAGAAGAATGAAGAAGTAGATCTTTTTTCTGGAAAATCTAAATTTTTTATTTCTTTCATATTGCATGGATTAATTGTATCCTCTGTCATTGTTCCTTGCACATAAAGGTTTATTTTTTACTTGCTTTTTGTCTTATTATTTTGCCATAGATGATGTTAAACAATAAAGTACTATCCTAGATCTCTAATTCATCTCTAATTCTAAAGAAGAGAGGATTACTAGCTTGTGAGTTAGAAGCCTAAATGCCTGTCCTGGCCATAAAAAGTCTGCCTGACTTTAGAAAAATCACCCGGTGCCCCGTGAGCTGTAACTTTTTTCTTTTTAAAAATGGTTGTTAAACCATATAGCTCTTCCCCTTGTTTGAAAACAATGTTACTCTTTATGCAGTATTTTTTGTTGTTGAAGTATTGTTATCTTCTGAAAGCATTTTTTAAAGAAGCTCCTTTATGTTTTCTATGAACTTGTCATGAATTAAGTCAACAAGTATGTACAGGGTTCCTTTTATTTACCGAGCACATGACCATGTTCTCCTAATAAAGTCCAGTCACATGGATTCTTCTAGGGAACATTAATCTGCACAGAGATATCATCAAGGTGAAAACAGAAGTGACTTTTGTTGATCTATTTAAAGCTGAAAAGGGTAATAATTAGATGGCAGAATGAGTTTGTTCTATTCAGATATTTCCAAGTTTACTGCCCAGATGATTCACTCAGTGATGTTGGCGAGTCCATTGATTCAGAAACCTTAGCACACATTGAGGTCACCTGCAGGGTTTGTTGAAATATCAGACCCTCTCACTTTCTGATTCAGTGTGTCTGAAGTGTGGTTGGAGAATTACATTTCAAACAAGTTTCTAGGAAGTGCTTATGCTGCTGGTCCTGGTCCTATGACCACACTTAGATAAGCACTGGGCTGGTGAATCCATAGAGGGTTTCTTTTTTTTTTTTTTTTTTGAGGAAAACCCAAACTGTAGCTAGGTATATAGAAATAAATATAAGTTTAGGAAGTCATGTCCATCCCAGCATCACTTTGTTGCTGACATGGTTGTGGATAATATGATATTCATTGAATTAAAAAATAAGTTTTCATTCTAGTGTTTGTTTTGAAAAACAAACATGATTTAATAGTTGATTCCAAGGGCTACATGGAATGAAGGAAAAAATAAATATAGTCTTATCTAGGTATATCCTACACATATGAAAACATCAGATCTTACATAGAGCTTAATATGTTTTTAATAAGAAACAAACTCAATTAAGATGTTATATTCTCCTAGAAATGTATTTGCATCTACACTAATAAAAGAGAAATATGTAAATTGACCATCACTTCACAACACCCACCAGTCAATCAGGAATGAGTATGCAAATTAGTGGGACAAAGATGGTGGTGGCCACGGAGCTAGCTGGAGTGGGCAGGAGGCTTGGATCACCCCAGGCAATGGAGGAACCCAAGCCTTCCACCAGCCTGGGTCTGTGGGCAACAGCCACAGAGCAAGTCTGCATGGGAGGCTTGGGTTGCCCGGGACAGCCGCCAAGGGAGGGGCCTGCAAATGGCTCTCAGACCCTCATCCAGGCTGGCCACACCACCATCAGGGTGAGGGTCCCCGCTGGAGGGCGTGGCCAGCCTGAAAACATCCATAAGCCCCTCACCCAGGTTGGCCAGGCACCCCACCCTGAAGGGGGTGTGGCCAGCCTGAAAACAGCCCTCAGCCCCTCACCCAGGCTAGCCATGCCCCCCCAGCAGGGGCCCTCACCCCATGGGGGCGTGGCTGGCCTGAAAACCACCACAACCCCTTGTCCAGGCTGCCCCACCCCCCAAGGAACCCCCACCCTAATCCAGGACACCCTTCAGGGCAAACCAGCTGACCCCACCCATGCACCAGGCCTCTATCTATACTGATAAAAGGGTAATATGCTAATTAGACTAGGAGACCTTCCAGGAGACCTTCCGGACGTTCTTCTGGACAAAGCCATGGTGGCAGGGCCGAAGTAGAGGTGGTTAGGAGACAAAAGGGGAGGGCGGTTGTGGGTGATCAAGCCGGGGGGGGCAGTTGGGGGTGAGCAGGTCATCAGCGGGGGTCAGTTGGGAGTGATCAGGCTGGCGGAGGGGGAGAAGTTGGGGGTAAGCAGGCCGGCAGGGGCCAGTTGGGGGCAAGCAGGCCAGTGGGGAGGGCAGTTGGGGGTGATCAGGCTGCCGGGGTCAGTTGGAGGTGAGCAGGCCAGCAGGCAAAGTGGTTAGGGCCAATCAGGCAGACAGGCAGGTGAGCGGTTAGGAGCCAGCAGTCCCGGATTACGGTTTAAGGATTGGCCCTAAACCAGCATTCGGACATACCCTCGAGGGGTCCCAGATTGGAGAGGGTTCAAGGCCAGGCTGAGGGACACCCCCCCCCCCCCGTGCAAGAATTTCATGCACCAGACCCACTAGTTTTATTATAATTGTTATGAGATTATTTGCCATACATAGATCAACATTTTTTTTTCTTTTCTAATAATAAGATTGTGTTGTTGTTTTTTTCTGAAGTGTTTCTATAGTTGGCTTGCATAAAGATATATTTTTCAACTTTGGATCATATATATAGCATCTAAGGTACCATATGTATGTACCTTCAGTGTCTACATGTTCCCAGATGTCTTGGTATTTGGCACTAAGCATCCTGATTGTTTGTATTTCTCTTTTTATTCATGCACTTGGACGCTTTAGTCACCTGAAAGAACAAGTCTCCTTTTGTAACCCTTAGTGACTCATAAACACCAGTCCGAACAGGAAGAAATGTTAGATTTATTTTAGTCTGACTTTGAAAAGTTGCCCAAAGAAAAGTGAGCTCAAAGATATGAAGTGAATTTATGAAAATCACTTAAATGGAGTCTTATCTTGAACTAGAACTCAGCTATTCTGACATCCAGGTTAGTTCTTTTACCCCTGCTTTGTAATGTTTATCTGACTTATTTTTGTCCTCAGGTGACATCATGTTTTTCTTCCTTCTTCCTATTAGTGAGTCCACAGAAACAAAAATAGAGATCAGCTACCTGCTAGCACCTGGCTTGGGTGGTCGTTGTAGAAGGTGTAAATCTGATTTAAATACAAGTGTGTACATAACTATGGGTGTGTGACTTAGAGACCTAACATCTCCCTTCAATAACTTGATCTATCTCAAATTAGCAACACATATTTCACAAAAGCATGATCACTCATATTCATACTACAATAAATTTGTGTATAATACCTCCAAGTTAATTAGCATCTGTGGTGGATTACAAGGATGGCAACAAATTCTCACTATATTGTGACTTTTAACTCTCCCATCAAAAAGTGGAATGCATTTTCTACCTTTTAAATCAGTGCTGGCATTGTGACTTGTTTTGGCCAATAGAATGTAGTGAAAGTGACACTATGCAAGTTATAAAGCTGGATCTCAAAAGACCTTGCACAGCCGGCAGGCAAACAGGCCAAATCTAACCTGCTTGGAGGACAAGAAGAGAGTTGAAACACCCCAGCTGAAAGGTAGCCTTCCCCAGATAAGCTTTAGAATAAAAAATAGTTTGTGTAAAAGCATGTGAGTAAAAATGGTAACAATGCATGAAGATATATTTTAGGAGTTATTTATACCCTATGCCTACAGTAGAGGAGAATTCTCTAAAAAATAGCTTCTTAGTCACAATTTATCATTTATTTACTATGCCCCAGGTACTGAGATAAGCACAAATGTATGTTATATTGCTTAATTCTTAAAAGAAACTGAAGAGAATCTTATGTGTAAATTGAGGTTTATAGAGATAACTTATATGATGTCACATATGTACTAAATGATGTAATAATGATTTGAACACAGATCTTTCTGGTTCTAAAACTGTAGGCTAGATGATCAGTGAGGTTCATACTTTGTAAAACTTTCTTTACTATAGATAATTAAACTGTGAAGCTCAAGAACAATATTCTAGGCTGGGTAACAAAGTAATTTTCTAGAAGATAATCAATGAAATTGCTAGGTTTGTATTTTTATTTGCCTATGTGTTTTCACAGTCTTTATTTGCCCTACATTTTTCATTGTAATTGTTTTAATTTACCTTTGTTCATACACTGTGCCATCTAATATACAACCTATATGTTTGGCAGTAGTTATTTTCTACTGTCTTGATGAGTAGCTTGACATTGTGTTCCAAGATTGTAATAACAAGAGGGAAAAAGCTGGGTATACAATTGTTTATATAATCAATTTGATTGTACAAAAATGGCTCTGAATATTGACAAAGATTGAAATAGATGAGTTGGATGAGTTCGTATACCGTAACTCAGAACATTCTCATGAAATTGCACTGCAATCGTGTGACATCTCAAGAGCCACTGCATTTAGAGATGGAAGTCTAGCCCCACACTGTTGTGGGGATTAAATATGTATATGTGTATATGTGGAGCTATAATATATGTGGGTATATTATATATATATACACACACATCCCCAAACATATCCATTTATCTAATCTCATTATCAGTATAAAATCAAACCATGAGAATCTGTTGTCTCTACCTAGTAAGTATCACAATGGAATTGCACAATCTGGCACAATTAACTATTCTGTTCAGGGCCTTTCTACTGTGGGAATAACAGGGTTGTGGCAGGTCAGGTTTCTGGAACATTGTCAGAGCCGGGACAGAAGGCTTTAACAATACCTGCCGGTGCTGTGAACAAAGGCATATGGCGTTCATACAATGGTTTTCATCACAGGGTGTTGGTTAGCCTCCAAGGGCAATGCAGAGCTCCCATTCACAGTCTAGGAGAATGTTTCTCTTTTCAAAGTCAGCATGTGACTCACCTATATTCAATGTCATATGGACCACCCTCCTATTTTAATCCTAGAAGGGCCAGAAAAACTGATTTTCTGTGTAACATCTCCAAACCCCCTTTGCCCACATAACTGTGAGAGATAGTTTTACATAATCACATCTGGAAGGGATTGTCAAATGTGCAATGTGACTGAGTCTAAAAATGACTTTCATTTAGAAGGCTATTAGACAGTTCTTATTCAGTTGAGATAAGGACAAGCAGTGATGCAAGCCAAATGGAGCTATTTAAAGGGAGCATGAAGCTGATTCTTTGCAGAAGCTATATTTTTAGCAGGACAGCCCTCAGAAAACATGACTATTATTTTGACAAAATAGCCTCACTTTCTTTACAAGGATTTTCATGGAAGACTGACTGACTGAGTTATTAATTGATTCTTTTTTTAGATTTCTGATCTCTCCAAGGTTAGTTCTTCCAGGCAGCCAATGCTCCTGTTTCTGATCCCTTATCATCACATCCATTCCCCCCACCTCAGAACTGTCTAAGTGTATTCTATGCATTGTGCTCATGTTGTGTAAAATGCAACCCGACAGGAATATTTAAAACTGCTCAGAGCTGCACAGTAGGAACTGATGGGACTTCTGTGGGCTTTCTACAGCACAGTGCACATATCTTGGCTTTTTTATGCTCATATTGTGAATAAAGCTGAGGGCTCAGGCATTGCAGGTGGACTCCTGGTAGGTCCCTTCTGGCCATTTCAGTACAAACAAACAAGCGAACAAGAGCCCAGCGACGAGAAGGAGCACAAGTGCTGGGCTATTTGGCATTTCTGGGGCATCCACACAGCTGCCTAGGCTTTGTTTCACAGTGTAGAGCAAATCTCAGGAAATTTCCTCATAAAAGACAAGCATGAGCACAGGGGAACCTTAAATAAAAGGTTAGACTCTGAAAGGTGCCAGTGTAAGTGGTTTTGAACAAAGGAAAATGAAACAATGCTCACCTTCAGAATGTAAATAGCCTCCTGATTTTTTAATTGAGTAAATTAAAGAAAAAAGGCTAAAAATGCACTTCAAGTTAGAGAAAAGATGAACTTATGAGACCATGGTTACTGAGGGCTTAAGTAAAAAGAGGAAGTTTGATTTGGTGCTCACTCACCTGAAATTACTGGTATATCCATAAAATGCTACCGTTTCCAAAAAAATGGTGATAATTTAAACATTTTATGCATAGTTCTCAGAAAATTATATTTAATGTGTACATTTAGTATATTTGTGTCTATTATGTACAGACATTTCATTGCCATGACATATATTGTTAAGGTTCTTCCTATAATTCAAATAGAACCTTAGAATTGTATAATAAAAATTGTAAACCTGAGTCTATCAAGAGTTATATGGACTTTGAATGAGTTATCTAACTTATCTCAATCTAAGTTTTCTCAAGGGTGGACAAAACTACCTTGGATATTCTTTCCAGCTTTAGGGTTGACAATTTATTGCAGTAAATGTTGGTATCCCTTCTGATACTTCCAAGACAAATAAGGTAATATCTGCTTTTCATTCTCACCTTTCCCCTTCAAATAATACATTTCTAATATGTCTGCAATGAAAAAAAGATTTGCAAAGTCAGTGCATGTCCAATATTAAAACTAGGAAGAAAATAACAATGTGAACGTTCCATTAGTGACATGTGAGTTGTACCGTATTCATATTAATTTATTTTATAAACATATCTGCAGATAGGATATTTTATGAACCTTGTATATTTTAGATAGGTATGAATTATTGTTAATACTACATATTATATGTTTCTCAATATAAAATACATTGGGTTTTTTTTATAGCAGTTGATTGTTTAATTTGCATACATAAGAACAGAACTGATTTGGCTTAATGATTTTTTTGAAATTTGCATAACTTAACTCTAAAAGATTAAATGATTGAAAGAGCAGGACACCTCTAAGGAGGTGATATTTATGCTTTTTCTTTTCACATTATATATATACTGAGTGGCCAGATTATTATGACCACCCCATCAGTACTTCGTTGGGCCACCTTTTGCCTTCAGTACTGCTGCAATACTTCTTGGCATTGACTCCACAAGATGTTGAAAGGTGATGCGAGGAATCTGACACCATGCCTGATGAATAGCACTGTCCAGTTCTGTGAGATTTGATGGTTGTGGAACCAGCTGCCTGATGGCTCTTTTAACTTCGTCCTACAAATGCTCAATTGGACTGAGATCTGGTGATTGTGGGGGCCACCTAAGCAAGGTAAAGTCTCCCTCATGTTCTTGAAACCACTCCTGCACAATATGAGCACCGTGGCATGGCACATTGTCTTGTTGGAAGAAGCCATCTCCATTGGGATACGCCATCAACATGATAGGATGAACTTGATCAGCAATGATACTTAGGTATGTTGTGCTATTCAGATGTTGTCCCACACAAATTCAAGGGCCCAGATCATGCCAGGAAAACATGCCCCAAACCATAACACTGCCCCCACCAGCTTCAAGGGTTGTACTCATGCATGTGGGGTGCCTGCTTTCATGCTGTTTCGGTCAAATTCTCACTCTGCCATCTGCATGATGCAATTGGAAACATGATTCATTGGACCACATGACTTTTTTCCAATGCTTGACTGTCCAATCCTTGTGTTCCTGTGCCAATTGGAGATGTTTTATCTTGGTAACTGCAGACAGCAAAGGCCTTCGGCTTCCATATCCCATGCAATGCAGTGCATGGCTAATTTGCCTACGAACGTCAAGTGGTCATAATAATCTGGCCATTCAGTATATATATACTAATAAAAGGGTAATATGCTAATTAGACTGGGACACCTTCTGGGAGACCTTCCGGATGTCCTTCCAGACAAAGCCATGGTGGTGAGGCTGAGGCAGAGGTGGTTAAGGGCGAGAAGGCCAGCAGGGTTGGGGGGCAGTTAGGGTTGAGCAGGTCAGCAGGCAGAGTCGTTAGGGGCAATCAGGCAGGTAGGCAGGTGAGCGGTTAGGACTAGTGGTCCTGGATTGGAGAGGGTGCAGGCTGGGCTGAGGACCCCCCCATGCACAAATTTCGTGCACCAGGCCACTAGTGTGTGTGTGTGTGTGTGTGTGTGTGTGTGTGTGTGTATCCTATATAATAAAGAGATAATATGCAAATTAACCCTCACATCCTCACAAGATGGCTGCCTATGACCAGGCTGGCAAGAGAGTTAGTGAGGGATAACTAAATGACTGAGCAGCAGGCTGCGTGAGTGACCAGGACAGCGGGGTGGGGGGCAGTAAGGGGTGACCAGGCTGGTACACAGAGGCAGAGAGGGGTGATCAGGCCGGCAGGGTGGCAACCAGGCAGGCAGATGAGTGATTAGGAGCCAGCAGTCCAGGATTGTGAGAGTGATGTCCGACTGTGGGTTTAGGCCCAATCAATGGGATGAAGCCTAAACCAGGAGCCCTCAGCAGATGTATGAATGATGGCTTAGGCCCACTCTGTGAAGGCAGGAGAGGCTCCTGCTACCACTGCTGCGTTTGCCAACCGTGAGCCCAGCTTCTGGCTGAGCGGCGCTCCCCTGTCGAATCGGGCCAAAACTGGCTCTCCAACATCTCCCGAGGGCATGGGCCAGGCCGAGGGACCCCACCAGTGCATGATTGGTGCCAGGAAAAGATGTGGGAAGTTGGCCAGCCAGAGAGGCACCTCAGGAGGGTTTTAGGGCATGTCCAGCCCGTCTCATTCATTCTGGATCTGCCAGACCCCAGCAGCAACCTAACCTAACAGTCAGAGTATCTGCCCCCTGGTGTTCAGTGCATGTCATAGTGAGTGGTTGAGCAGCCTTAAGATATCATTAGCCTATTATGCTTTGATTGGTTGAATGGCCAACCAGTCAACAGGACACTTAGCATATTAGGCTTTTATTATAAAGGACTAGAGGCCCAATGCATGAAATTCATGCAATAGTAGGCCTTCCTTCTCCCAGCTGTTTTCACCGGCTTCCCTCTGGCACCCGAAACCCAGGCTGACTTCCTTCCAGCCACCCACAGGCACCCGGGACCTGAGCTTTCTTTGCAGCCCTGGTTTCTCCCAGAAGGACATCCGATCTAATTAGCATATTACCCTTTTATTATTATAGTATATATATGAAATAAATTTGCACAAGAGAAATTCAACTCTTAAAAATATTATTACCTGACAAAATCTATAATAATAAAAGTGTAATTTGCTAATTAGACCAGATGTCCTTCTGGACATCCTTCCAGGTGACCTTCTGGACAAAGTGTAGGCTGTGAGGGAAGCTGGTGCCAGCAGCCGGGATAAGGAAGGCCTACTCTTGCACAAATTTCATAGTATATAAATAATCAAAAACCACCAAAATTCACATGTCATCAGTGAGAAAAACATAATGCCATTACTATTCTCTGTTAAGATAAAAATTCCCTATCTTGACCATTAGATTCAGGTTGTGCACACACTTCCTGGTTACTCACAACACAGTGGATTATTGCACACTGATTCAAATTATTCCTCAATTTTTATAGTAGCCCACTTTTAAAAATACATGTTTTTTTAAAAAATATTTTTTTAGAAAAATTCCATTTTATATATGTTTCTGGGTAGGCATATGGATAAATATTTACTATTATTATTAATATCTATATTTTGTTTCAACAAT
This sequence comes from Myotis nattereri, assembly GCF_964212035.1. Lineage (NCBI taxonomy): Eukaryota > Metazoa > Chordata > Mammalia > Chiroptera > Vespertilionidae > Myotis > Myotis nattereri. The sequence goes on from NC_138077.1 coordinate 98,022,256, forward strand.
ACTGCTTAGAGCTTAAGCTCATGAATGTGATTTTATCCTCACATTTAGTGTAGGCCTTTATATAAAACTAGAGGCCCTGTGCATGAAAATTCATGAACTGGAGATGGGTCCCCTCAGCCTGGCCTTCCCTCTCTCACAGACCAGGAGCCCTCTGGGGCGGGAGGCGATCTGGAAATCAGGGGAATGCAACACCCCCATCACACCACTGCTGCTACCAATGACGGCAGTGCAAGCCTCGGCAAGCCCTGGTTACCTCAGCCTAGGGCAGCCCTGGGTGGCTGGGAAGCTGCCATCCAAGGCTTGTCTGTGCCTCGGGCCTGCCCTGAGCAGCTGGGCAGCTGACATCTGAGGCTTGCCTGCACCTCGGGCCAGTCCTGGGTGGCTGGGAGGCTGAGGGCAGGTCCAGCCACACCGCGCGCCTGCCATCCCCCCAGCAGGGCTGAAAGGACAGGGGGACTCTGGTGGGGCTGAAGGGACTGGGTGCCTCCATCTTGTGGCTATGGGTGTCGCCATCTTTGTGACCATCTATGTGATGGTCAATTTGCATATTCCCCCTTCATTAGATAGGATGGATCTAATAAATATTGCTGGTGAAAAAAATATTTTCCAAACCACTATTATTTGACACCCAATGTTTTCTTTGCTTCTCAATTTTTCCCCCACTTATATTTAGATAAGGCTAAACATGTGAATAACTAGTTTGTTATGACTTATTCAAAGTTAGTTCAGAAATTTATGTTAACTAAAATTTTAATAATGTGACAGGAGGCAAAAACTACACTGTAAATATCCAAAATGCATATGTATTTGAGGGACTCAGTCAATTTACAGAACTGTGACTCATATAATAGTTACAAAGCTCTTCTGGGAAAGCTGAAGCCAGTGATTAAATTGAAAAGTGTATCTAGAGTCAAGAAATGTTATTGCCTACATGAGAAACAAGAAACAGTGGCGAATAACATTTTATTCTGTGTTCATTGTTTCTTTAATAGAGAACACTATTATCACAGACATTCTTCATAAAATGAAGTGTTTCTAGTTTAACCATTTTAAAGAGATGTAGACATATGTATTAGATGCTGAACAAATGGAACCACTAAGTCCTTTTTCTCCCCACAGCCCTCAGAGGATAAATACCCAAGACTGATTTATTATCACATAAACACTGTCACAGCCCCATATTAGCTATACACATGGCAGAGAGAAACAGGTGAAAGATAGATAGAATTATATATTACATTCTTCATGGGGAAATAACAAATGCTCATTAGAGGTAAATAACCTATTGGCGAAGAATTAGTTCTTGAGATATTAGTTTGCACTAGTATTTGTTTGTTTGTTTGTTTTCTTCTTAAAGTAATTAACTGAACATGGAAGGATTGGGCAGAACAGAAATAAGTAAGCTGCTTGAAATTAATTCCTCTTCCTATTAAAGAGATTATGCCACATCTCCTGGCATGGAAGGAAATATGAGGAATTTGTGAAATGCAAAAGGAGAGATTTATTGTGAAGTGTAAAGAAACTGGTGGTTAGACAGGTCTCACTAGTAGCAGAGATTCATGCCATAGTTGGTGACAGTCCTTAAGTCAGATGGCATGCTCTTAGATGGTTGCACTGGGTGTCATCATGTGCATGGTGCATTAGGAGGCAGAACCTTAAAAATAGGCATTACTAGAATAAAAAATGTTCATGCCATCAGCATGAAAGTAGCAAACACATCCATCATTTAGAGAAAAGTAAAAATGAACTCATAGTCCCCTGAAGTTTAAAAGGAACTTTAAAAGGATGTCTAATCCCACTCACAACCATTGCAGAAATTCTCTTAGCATCCCAGATGGATAGTTACCTAACACTTCTTTGATTACTTTAAGGGATGGGGAATTTGGGAGTAAGACCAGCATGCAACTGTGAAAGAGTTAACAAAATAAACTGATGAACAGAGTGAATCCAGAGACATTGAAGCATGGAATAGAGTTCGGGGGAGGATGGGTGAGTGGGAGATGATCAATCAAAGAACTTGTATGCATATATGCATAACCCATGGATATAGACTATAGGGTGGTGAAGGCCTGGCAGGAGGGTATGGGGGTGGGGGGACAGGCTGGCGGAGGTCAATGGGGTGGAGGGGACTTATGTAATACTTTTAACAATAAAGATGAAAACAGACACATGATCATGTGTCCATTCCTTAAAAAATCAGGGTGGGGCTGGTAATTTTGAATTAATTTGTATGTCACTTTTAGGTAATCCTAGGATTTCACTACCTGTAATAGAAAATACCGCAATAGACATTTTTCTCACTTTTATTCTCTAGTGAATATGGGGAAACATTATTTTTTTTTATACTGCACATGTATGAAATTGATTTAAGAACTACAATAACTGTGTAGCTAAGGCTGCATTATGTTGTTGGCCTAAAAGTAAAGAGATTACTCCTCCTATATAATAAATAGGTAATATGCAAATTGACCCTCATACCCTCATGTCATCACAAGATGGCCACCCCCACGTTTTCACAAGATGGCTGGCAGAGGAGGGCATCTGGGGGCAATCAGGCCAGCAGGGGAAGGCAGTTGAGGGCAATTGGGCTGGCAGGGGAGCAGTTAGGTGCCAATCAGGTCGGCAGGTGAGTGGTTAGAGGGTGATCAGGCTGGCAGACAGGCAGGCTAGTGGTTAGGATCCAGCAGTCCAGGATTGTGAGAGGGACATTCAGCTGCTCAGACATCCCCCAGCAGTCAGATATCCCCTGAGGGCTGCCAGATTGGAGAGGGTGCAGTCTGGGCTGAGGGACACCGCCCCCCCCGACAGTGCACAAATTTTGTGCACCAGGCCTCTAGTTATTGATATAATCTTATATTTGTGAGGTGAGTCTTGCTTGACAAGTGAAATAATTTATTGTTTATCACACTTCCTATAAAATTTGTTGCACTTAAGATCAGCCATTCAAATTAAAGACTGGAACGAAGAGGAGATTTATAAGTCTTCTGGGTTTGGTGGTGGTCACTAGTGAAATGGGAAAACCAAAGACTATCTCAGAAAAGTGAGAAACTACCTCTCACTTTCTGCAGAAAGGCAGGCAGCTAGAAGGGAAGGAAGCCAAGAAAAGTGTCTGTGATGTTGTAACAGACTTTCATGCCACAGGGTAACCGATGCTGGATCAGAGTTTGTATTTGGAAAATAAAGATGTAAGTTTTTAGTGACTTCTGGGATCAGCTGCTATTTCCTATTTGTTCATTGAGTTTCTAGGATTCCTTTCTACTAACGACAACATTAAAACAGTGTCATACATTCCTACAAAAATCAACAAGAAAACTTGATGCTTCAACTTTTGAATATTTTTCAATATTGACTTTTTTATTCATGGACAATTTATCTTCTATTCCATTGTTGAGAATTTTTTTTTCAGGCTCCAAAGTCTATTCCTTGATGTAGCATCACATAATAGCATTAAGATGTAAAATTGCACCCCCTGCGGTACCTGTCAAAAGGTTATGTCCATGTGGCAGAAGATTGTAAACAGGTAAGTCATTTTTCATGGTTCAGATAATTTAAGGAATTCTTGATTACTGAATAAAGTCACTCAGTAATAGTTTAATAACACTGAGTAAAATAGAATATGTACTATGCTTAGCATAGTGCTTGGCATAAGTATTAGATATTATAATATTATTTTTATTTTGTTAATTATAAGAAAAATGACATGAGAAAATATTTACATATTTAACCAGAAAGCTACAACACATTTTCAGTTTCATTTTAGAAATTTTGAGAGCCATTGAGAACAATGACAAGAAAAGGCCATTGTTCTGTGGGAGACAACTATATTATAATGTAAACTAATTAGCCACCATGAGGTCTGGGTTCAATAGTTAATACCATCATCACTAAAGAGCTGTGGGGACTTGGAAATGCAACCCAAGCTACCCTGAGCCTGTTTCCTCACTTATATATGTTGTGAAAGGGAACTAAGGAAATGCAAGAGTTCTATAAATATTACATAATTCAATCTCATTTACATATTGCCTTAAATTTTATTTTTTAAAGTTTTATTTCTTTTCAAAAAATCTTTTTTGTTGAACATAATACCTATGTCCCCCTTTTCCCCCCATTGACTTCTCCTAGCCCACCTCTGTCCCCCCACTCCCGCCACCCTCCATCCCAGGCCTTCACCACCCTATGGTTTGTGTCCATGAGTTATGCATATATGCATACATTATTTGGTTTATTTATTCCCACCCACCCACCTACCCACCCTTGCCTTAAATTTTTGAGTTGACAATAATGCAAAATAGAACATTGAACTCTTGTTAGTAGATCATCAAGCATGTTATTTTTAATTATCTTACTAAAGTGATCTAAATTAAAAATAGAGATTTGAATGTTAGTTCCTAGAATTTAATAAATAAACTTAGACCTAAGAAAATATTTGAGAAAAATATCACTAAATAATTGGGAGAGTCCTTAAACTTCCTAAGCTCAAAACAAATTGTTTTTTCAGTGAAGGAAGCTGGTCTTCTGAACCAAGTGTTGGAGAGTGTCAGCAATCCCAGAAATAGTCAAGGGAAATCATTGAAAATTGAAATAAGGCAGGAATATAGTTGCCAGATAAAATATAGAATACTAAGTCAAATTTGAATTTCAGACAAACAGCAATTTTTTAAATGTAAGCATGTCCCATATAATAATTGGAACATTCTAATAAAGTATTTGTGCATTGTGTCCCATGTAAAATTGGGACATTCTTATAGTAAAACATTATTCATTGATTATAGAAAATTCAAATTTAACTGGGTATCCTCTTTTTACTTTGTTTTATGAAACCTGGCTACCCTGGGCAGGAGATACAGACACTATGGGGGATTGTGGTATGTCCTCTTCCTGCTACACATTCAGGATAGAAGGATGGTCCTTAAAACAGACTTTGGAAAAAACCATTCTGTTGTCTCAAGAGAAAGCTAGGAAGACAGCATTTGTAAAGCTAGGACTACAATATAACCTTTATTTTCAGGTCACAATCCCTACAAGGTCTCGTTGTGCAAAATGTTACTCCATCCAGCCTATTGATTTCTATGCTTCATTTTTCCCTTTGCATTTACCATTCATCTGTGTTAGATTTCCTAAAAGGTCTGCTTCTTGTTATTGGAATTCTACTTTTCCTTCAAGGCCACATTTGCCCATTTGCTCCTGGGATAGAATAAACATATAGTTATCATTTAAATCTAAACACTTTTGAGAATAAAAATGGATCATATTAATTGCTATATCTAGCATATAGGCAAAACTTAGAATTTTCCATTCAAATCAGGATACATGGTCATTCTAAATTATGAACAATTCCCCGAACTCTTCCTGTGGTGGCAATCTCACTCCACCACTGCCTCTCTTTAGCACAAATATATTGCCATTTGGCATACATGGTCTTATAGTTCTGGTTATCTTCTTTCATGTGAATATGTATCTCATTTCTCATTCAAAATAGAGTGAAACATTTTAATCAGAGGCCAACTTACATTAATTGTAATTGAAGCTTTCCCAGAAAACCTCATATAAAAAAGACACGGTGAACATTTATTGACTAAAATATTTTTAAACCCAAAACCTATTTATGAATTTTAATAAATATAACAAAATGCATTATAATATAGCCATGAATATATCATGGTCTTGATCATGTCACATCAGTTGTCATGGTAAAAATTTAATATACATAGTCATACTGTATTATACAATGCAATAAACTAATTTATACTATTTCCACTTAAGCATGTTTAGGGCTGTAATTCAGATATGTTGTTCATATCACTAGTAAACAGTAGCTTGAAGCTTGTAGTTGATAACATATAGTGTGGATCCTATCTTGAGAAAAGATTGGCTTATATTATCTTTCTTATTTTTTTTATTTTTTAATACTAAGTTTTTCTTAAGGCATGCCTTTTGGAATTTGATAATGTATATATTTGCATATTTCTATCATTTCAGTAATAAATTTGAGTAAAGGAATAAAAAGGCTGATGAGAATTTTGGAATGTTCTCTTTGAATAGTTAGTGCAATTGCCATGAATTTGGCCAGGTGTAGCTAAATGATATTTCAGGCAAGAACTAATAGCAAAGCTTTCTACACAGTAATTTCCTGGGCAAGCTTCATCAAAAAGAAAACTCATCAGAAACCCTGCTGGGATTCTATCAGCAAGCATTTATTTGTGGTCACATGTACACCTGCTTACATGGTAATGATACACCAATGAGTTAGGTCACTATGCCAATGCAAATTAGCTTTATTTTGAATCTAATACTGGAATCTGACAGATAAGCTAACCAGACAAATGAGTTGCCACTAGATGGATAGAATAAACTGGAAAAATGTTTTCCCATAGCACTTGCCTATTTCTCTTGTTGCTTTGTGTTGTAGATAACCATTTATGAAAATGTGTTTTTTTTTCCTGTTCATAGCAATTAGATGAAGAGTCTGCAGCTTATGACTTGCTCCATTGGTGAAGCAATATTGAGCAGTACATGCATGCCATCTGCAATGCAATTTTTTAACCAAGAGAGCTCATGCTGCTTAATTTAAACTTAAAATCAATTCAGCAAATATTTATAAAGGACCACTCTGTGTAAGGCATCATTCTAAGTGCTGGCCATAGGGGAAGGGCATAAAAGGTAAGTAGGAATACCACCTGATCCAAAGGCTTTCTGAAACAGTAATGGAGATGATGAGCACTCACTATTCTATGTGGCAAAGCACACAAAAGAGCCACAAATTGCCACAGAGAAGAGGAATCACTGGATCCAAAGCCACTGTAATCAATAAAGGACTAACACAGGAGATGGCTTGTTAAATAGTCTTAATGCTTAGTAAAATTTAAATATGTTCAAGTGAGTGAGAAGAGGGCGGAATCCAGTCCTTTAATATGGGCCCAGCAAGAGTAAAGGAAAGAAAGTGGGAAAGAGGAAGGCCTCTTTGGGCAAAGAGCCAGGAAGTTGTGTAGCTGGAGTGCTGGACAGCTCTAAGGAAGCAGGGTAAGATTAGCCCCTAAAGGAAGGAGAATTCATGTTTAATTCTAACACATCTTTTAAGAGTCTGTTCCATGCAAGTCACCACCAGGTTGAGAAGTTAAGAATTCATTCTATAGGTAACAGGGTCTTCCTTAATAAGATTTTTTTTGAAAAAAGATTACATAATCAGAATTTTAAAAATGTAACTCAAAATATACTTTGTAAGGGCCCTTTTCTAACTTAGTTGTATACCTTTTCCTGCTGGAAATATTATAGCTATGTTTACCTAAAGAAACATAAAACAGATTTATATCAGCCTTATCTGAATTTACTGAATATACAAAATATATTAGTTTCCTAGGGCTGCATAACAAAATACCACAAACTGGCTGGCATAAAATGATAGAAACTTGTTCTCCCTCAGGGTGGAGCTGAGAGGTTCAAAATACAGGTCAGCTGGCAGAGTTGTTCCTTCTGAAGCTCTGAGACAATCTGTTCCATGCCTCTCTACTGGCTTCAGGTGGTGGGTAGCAATCCTTGGCATCCCTTGGCTTGTTATGCGTCACTCCAATCTCTCCTTCTGTCTTCATATGGAATTGTCCTTTTGTGTCTGTGTCCAATTTTCCTCTTCTTATAGGGACTTCAATTAATTCCTATGAATGAATGCCCATCCTCCTAATATCTTAACTTGATTAAACCTGCGAAGACCCTATTTTCAAATAAGGTCACATTCCCAAGTCCTGAGGGTCAGGGCTTCAGAATAATTTTGGGGGGAAAGCACAGTTCAATCCATAACAGGTGGTAGGTTTTTCAAAAGCTTATTCAATAAAAAATTAATGCTCATTTAAAAACCTCAGTTTATATATACAATAGACATAATAATACTGTCTTCATAAGATTGCTGTGAAGATGAAATTCAGTACCATGTGAAAGAATCTAGCATGGGGCAGTCTTAGCTATGTGGTTGGTTCATGTAATATTACACTTTATTTAGCTACCTATTTCCAGAAGTCCCTTCAGAAAAATATTTCCATTGTGTTCTGTACAACTATCTGATTTCCAGAAGTCCCTTCAGAAAAATATTTCCATTGTGTTCTGTACAACTATCTGATTCTATGTCCTCGATCTCATGAGTTTAAAATACAGCTGTGAGTGTTAAAGAAATGGCCAGAAGAGGTACAAGATTTAGAAAGGATATTTTTGATTTTCCCAGAATTTTCTTTAATCTTGAAGTATTCCATTAGAAAACAAATATATAGAAAAATTGCAAAGTTAGTATCTCACTATTCGGTTTTCCTACTCAATAATAGCCCTAAAATATTTATACCAAAAGGCAACATTGGATTTGGGCTAATTGCTGATTTAGATCAATCTGATTGCTTAGGTTTTCTCCTCTTTATTCCCCCCTCCCTCCCCCCCTTAACTATTGGATGGCTGGATTTTAATGGTCTGGATAATCTCCTGCACTTTACACTTTCCTTTGACCTTTAGCTCCATCACATGCAAAGTTACATTTAACGTAAGCACATCATCTGGCTGATTCCTCCAATCTTAAAAGGTAAATTCCCAAACCTCAGTTGAAGTATTTCTATTTTGTCATGAATTTTCAAGATAATTGTTCATCTCTCCACTTAATTTTTGTGTGCAGATACAATCATATGGACAAATATGTGTTAATGGGACGCCAGCTTAGCTGTCAGTGAGTTTGGCCTTCATGGTGTATGGGAATTTTAGAATTTATAATCCTTTTCACTCTGCCATTAATTAAGAGTGCCCCAGAGACAGATTGGGAGTGACCCAGGGTGAAGGGGCTAGAGGTTAAGCCTTTTAGCTTTGAGCCTCCAATTTGAATTTGATCTAAGATGGTAATAAACAAGAGCTACTGCTATTTGATATGAGCTTGGTGACCTGTGTGAAATGGATTAGTAACTCAGGCTCATCCTGGTGGACACAGTTGGAGTTTTGCAGAACTCAACAACCTAAAGAAGATGGAGAGAAACTGATGTCATAAATACTCCCTCGCCCTGCTCAGATTGCTGCTCAGTACCATGGAAAAATACAAAACCTTAGTGTCCATATGCCCAGCTTGTAAAAAAGCTGGGCAATAGAAGAGATCAGGGTGGGCTTCATCAAACTCAGACAGGGGTCAAATGAGAATTAGGTGGTGGTTCTAAGAGAAATTTAATATCCTTGGCCAATCTCTCTCTCTTTCCTTGCTCTCTTTCTGTTTAGTTGTCTGTGTTTGTGGAGGAAACACTGATTGCATTTATCAAGATGTGTACACTCCCTAGCCTTCAAATTCAGCAATAGCAGAAGGATAGAAAGATGCATGGCTGGATAGAAAGAAAGGGAGTCATACTGTTAACCCTGGAAGGAAAAATAAAAACGTTGCAAGCATTAAAAAAAATATGATGTGCTGAATTGAAATAAAAACAAAATGTTTATAACTAAGCAGAAAAATAGTATTCAATATTTGGTTTACTCTAATTTTATTGTTATGATTAATTTGAGGCCAACAGTAATTTTATCTAATATATATATATATATATATATATATATACATATATATATATATATATATATATGTTTTTTGGTGTTGTTTTCTTGTTTGTTTTCTCCAAGTAGCTTGAACAGGGAGCCCAGGAAAATTAAATGGAGGAAAGAAACATCCAAACATCAATGTACTTAAATTTACTCCTTTCTCATGAAAATATGATCCATTAATATTACAGATAGCTTGCTGTTTTTAGTACACCACAAGGGCAAAAAGAAATGATCATTTATTTCTGAGTCAGGTTTGTGGGGGCTTGTGTGCTGTGAAGTTCCAGCTTTTATATAACCTAGTAGTAGAGCAGTCATGATATTCTCCTCAGCGTTTTTTATCTGAAAGAATTATTCAAAAATAACATAATCAATCTGTGGTGTATGGCACCATGGATGTTAAATCTAGGTAAGATCTAATCACTAAAAGAACCTATATGTGTGTTTTCTTGATTACCTTTTTCTTTAAAATATCATAACTTGGTTTTGCTCCTCTTTGTAACTCACCCAAAACAAGTTTTTCATATTTTTTTCTATGTGTTTTTTTTTTTTGTGATTGCATTATGGTGCCACTTTTTTTCTAAAGTATGTTTTTATTGATGTTAGAGAAAGGAAGGGAGAGGGAGCGAGAGATAGATACATTAATGATGAGATAGAATCATGGATCTGCTGCCTCCTGCATGCCCCCAACTGGGGACAGAGCCGACAACCAGGGCATATGCCTTGGCCAGGAATTGAACCATGACCTCCTGCTGGTTCATGGATCGATGCTCAACCACTGAACCACACCAAACAGGCTATGGTGCCATTTTAAGGAGCTTGAATCTAAAATGTTTTACACTCTTATGTCTTCCTTCCCCCATCTTCCCACACCACTCCTTCATTTCCTACTAGGGAATAGTTTCACATACAAAGCTAATAAATTAAATATGAAAGTTGAACTGTATTAATTTGTCTGTACTTGTTTTTGTCATAGAACAGCTGTTCTCTAATTTCCATTTAACAACAAAATTCCAATGTTTTCTCATGAATTAAAGTCACATCAGTCAGTGACAAAAATATTTTAGATGATGGAAATCTTATTTTTTTTGCAATCTTGTGAGTTATTATTATGTACAAAAGTGGCATTTACCTTTTCCTTCTTAAGAATGGAATAAGTATGGTACCAAAATTTAAAAAATAACTGCAATATGTTGTTTTTTATTGGTTCATATAAATATTTAAACAATGTAACTTGAACTAGTATTGTCATGATGTAATTTTAGTTATTTTATTGTGTATTATGTGCCATTGAGTTGTCCTTGACTCCTAGCAACCCCACGAATGCGTGATGTCCACAAAGTCTCATTTTCAATAGTACCATTTTAATAAAATGTTAGTTTTAAAGTTAACAAGTATTTGTTATAAAATTGCATCCATTAATTCTCTCATTAACCTGCTATATTCCTTTAATGTGTGGAGATTGAGAATGTTTTAGTATGTCACTAGTCTTAATATTCTAGGGGATCATCCAGGAGTTATTGAAATTCTAAAGCTATTTTCAAAGAATCAGATAAACTAGATGTGGTATTATCTCCATTTTGTAAATGAACTTATTCTGGCTTAGAGGCTCTAAGTAACTTGCCTGGGGGCCCAGCAAGTATTGCCAGAATTGGGTTTCAATGGAATTCAATTGGACTCAACACTAATTTTTTCACTGAATCTCAAAAGAAACTTTCTTCTAGTGACATCACATCCCATTTCCTTTTTTAAGTGCACTTTATTTGTAACCAGAATAATTAAGACATCACTGAAAATCACAATACTACACCTATTTACAGTATATTTTGAGATTGAAATAGTGAAATGCATTTTCCAATAATTAACTTAATCATAAGTAATATTTTTCAATCAAATGTAGTTAGAAATTTTCTGAAACGCATTTGCTTGTTTCTTAGCCTTAAATCCTGTAATCGATTCAGGAAGTATTTATTAACACTTACTTTGCATCTTGTTCACATGATGCATGGAAGTAGGGGTGCAACAGTATCCTGATTGAACTTAATCTTTTTCACCTTCAGATCTTGTATATCTGATCAATAAATGTAAGTATTATTTTCTTACCTACTGGTCATCATCAGAAATGAGATAGTATTTGTGAAATCCACCACAAATGTTATATAAATTATAGTTTTTGTAAGTCTATTGAGCATCTTTTCCATTTTTTAAATGTTTTGGTTCTTCTTTCTAAACTACACTACTGCAAAAATAACCACACACACAAACTTTAAGCAATCCAATGTTTTAAATGTATAAATATTTATCATGTATTAATCACCAACCATGTTTCAAATATGGTACATACTGGTAGTCTCTATGTGGTTAAAAAGGAGGTATAGAGAGTTCACACAATAGCACACAAATAAATAAATCAGTACCAAGTATGAAGATTCATCAAGAAAAAATGATTTTATGATAGAGCTAATAACAGTGTTATAATAACTAAGAGTAGAGTGGTTCAAATTGAGGAGGAGCTAACAGTTATTAATCTGAGACCTGAGGAGAGAGAAGGGAAACAACTATTGAAAGAATTGGTGAAGACAATTCAGGGAAAGGGAAGAGCTTGTGCTGAAATTCTGAGACAGAGTTGAGCACAGCATGATACAAGAATAAAAAGAATGTCATCTGAGCTGGAGCAGAATTCAGGAGCCTAAGAAAGATATTCAAATAGAGTTACTGAATGGAAGCAGTAATGACAGGTATGTTCATTACAGTTATTTAAGATTTTTATTTCATGTTTACAGCTAGATACATGGAGAAGTATTTTACTGAGACTTCAGAAGAATGCAAGCCTGTAATTTTCTTATCTCATTGGAGAAGGGGCACCACAAACTAGCCCCCTTCTGCCTGCATTATTTTTTTAAAGTAAAAATTAAATTCCATATGACTCTGTAAGCAACTGTTTTTTTCTTAACTTCTATTATGAAAATACAACATAAGAAAGCCAGTATGATGTAATACCACTTATAGAAGTATTTCCTATCAAAAAATTGCAAGAATAAACTCTATTTTACCCACTTATTATAGAAATCACTTCCATTAAAGCTTTATTTTTATTTTTTTATTTTTTTAATTAAATCTTTATTGTTCAGATTATTACATTTGTTCCTCTTTTTTCCCCCCATAACTCCCCTCCTCCCAGTTCCCGCCCCACCCTCCGCCCTCACTCCCCACCCACTGTCCTCATCCATAGGTGCACGATTTTTGTCCAGTCTCTTCACACATCTCCCACACCCCTTTCCCCCCCAAGAATAGTCAGTCCATTCCCTTTCTATGTCCCTGATTCTATTATGATTACCAGATTATTTATTCACTTGATTCTTAGATTCACTTGTTGATAGATGCATGTTTGTTGTTCATAATTTGTATCTTTACCTTTTTCTTCTTCTTCCTCTTCTTAAAGAATACCTTTCAGCATTTCATATAATACTGGTTTGGTGGTGATGAACTCCTTTAGCTTTTCCTTATCTGTGAAGCTGTTTATCTGACCTTCAGTTCTGAATGATAGCTTTGCTGGATAAAGTAATCTTGGTTGTAGGTTCTTGGTATTCATCACTTTGAATATTTCTTGCCATTCCCTTCTGGCCTGCAAAGTTTCTGTTGAGAAATCAGCTGACAGTCGTATGGGTATTCCCTTGTAGGTAACTGAGTTTCTTTCTCTTGCTGTTTTTAAGATTCTCTCTTTGTCTTTTGCTCTTGGCATTTTAATTATGATGTGTCTTGGTGTGGTCCTCTTTGGATTCCTTTTGTTTGGGGTTTTCTGCGCTTCCTGGACCTGTAAGTCTATTTCTCTCACCAGGTGGGGGAAGTTTTCTGTCATTATTTCTTCAAATAGGTTTTCAATATCTTGCTCTCTCTCATCTTCTGGCACCCCTATAATTCTGATGTTGGTACGCTTGAAGCTGTCCCAGAGGCTCCTTACACTGTATTCGTATTTTCGGATTCTTTTTTCATTTTGCTTTTCCATTTGGGTGTTTTTTGCTTCTTCGCATTTCGAATCTTTGCCTTGATTCTTGCGGTCCTCTGGTCTGCTGTTGGGTGTCTGTATAATATTCTTTATTTCAGTCAGTGTATGCTTAATTTCTAGTTGGTTCTTTATCACAACATCGAGGGTCTCATTAGATTTCTTGAGGATCTCACTACATTTATCGGCGGCTTCTAGACAGTTCTTGAGAGACCTTAAAAGTGTGGTTCTGAACTCTATATCCTCCATGGACAATTTTGTCCTGTTTCTTTGTCTCCGCATTTTTTATGCTTTCTTGGTGCACCCCCCTAGTGGTCTTTGTGCGCAGTCTTGTAGTTAAGCCTTGATTGTTGTCGGCAATAGTGGGGGTGATTTGACCTCCAGGCTAACTGGCTATGAGAGTCCGCTGTGTCTGCAGTGGGAGAGCTTCTGTGCTGGATCTCTAGGGCGGTGCTAATCTAGCATTTGCCTGAGGCTATTCGGCAAATGGCTCTGTGCAGGGCTTGGGCAGGGTGGGTCCCTGGGGATCTACAGGGTGGGCGGAGGGAGCAGTTATGGCTGCTCTCAGTTCCTTCCCTAGGGGCTCTGCCTCACAGAGTCCCAGCATCCGCTGCAAACCTCAGAGAAAAAGCTGCCTTCGATTTCCAACCGAAGCCAGACAGTCCCGCTTCTCTCATTTGAGTCTGGGTCCCTAGAGACTCGCCGGGATCTGGAGCTCAGAGTCTGAAACTCCCTCCCGATTGAAAACAACAACTGCGCCCCCCCACCAGCCCACTCTGCATGCACTCCACACCTCAGTATTTCACTTCAGCACTGCGCCTCCTCTGAGTCTGGGTATGATATTCTCTTTCCTCCTAGTTGTAGAATTTCCACTCAGCCAGCCTTCCTGTGGTTCTGGATGATGTCCGTTCCGTCTTTAGTTGTTTTTTGAAGTGGTTGTTCGAGGCAGCAATCTCCGGCGTTAACCTATGCCGCCATCTTGTTTTTTCTCTCAAGCCTTAGTTTTAGCCAATAAAGAAGATTAGCATAAATCCCTTTGGAGTAGCTGTTAATGCCATTCCATGAACCATTTAAGAGAAGTTTTAAATTTAATCTCTTCTCTGATTCTTTGAATGTGTCTTTAAAAAAATAATTGTTTTCTGGCCTCATGGACACATACTACTTTTAAGTCAATAAAATTACTTTCTTTAGGCTTTACTTACTGAGAAAAATCCATGTTGGAATACATTGGATTGCCTCTTTAGCAATGAAGATAATTAATGGTTATATTTTGCAATGGGTTTCCAAAACTACAATCTCTAAGGACCTATATTTGTAACTGCATTTTCAATTGCTAATTAGATAAAGAATATATCATGTGAATCCACAAATTGTGCTCACAGCTATACTGTTGTCCCTTTGTAAATATGGTGTTCAAGAGGATTCCATAGACTAAAAGCAGTTTCAATTTTAGTTGGCCTATTTTAGAGTCATGATTTGACTGTAATATATGCTATCATCTACATTGTAATTAATTATACTTTAATGAAATTTTCTAATATATAAAATATTTATAATAATTAAAATTTTACCTAAGAAATACATGTGAAAAACAAACAAAATGAGGATAAAATTATTAAATACAATGATATATAAAATAAAAATTCATTAGTAGATTAAGAAAAAACATCTTATAAGAAAGGTGAGGCTAGCCCAGCCAGCATGACTCAATGGTTTAGTATCAACCCATGAACCCGGAGGTCAGAGTTTGATGCCCGGTCAGGGCATATGCCTGGGTTGTGGGCTGGATCCCTAGTGTGGGGCATGCAGAAGCAGCTGATCAATTATTCTCTCTTATCATTGATGTTTCTATCTCTCTCTCTCTCCTTCCCCCTTCCTCTCTGAAATCAATAAAAATATATTAAACACACACACACAAGAAAAAGGTGAAAAGTTTTAGGTTTCTCTTTTATAAAGCATGCAATTTGAGGATTAACTAGACATGATACTAGTAGAATTCACCATGCTTTCAGTTTATTGCATGTAGTCATTTAAGTTCTGATGTACCTTTTAGATTTGATCAAATAATTGAATTGATACCCCTCCTCTGGGAAATGATCTTCAGGCCACTTCGCAATAGACATTCCCTTTCGCTTAGACCACATTCCACTTGCTAAGACCATTATCTCTCCCCTCCGACCTTCCCAGGATCCAGACCTGCACGGAGAATTCTCTGCCCAGAGAAAGCCTGCCTTGAGTCCTTTAAAAACCTCTGACTCCCCCGTCTTTGTGGGCTGGCATCATTTTGGGGCTCAGCCTATCTGGGTTTCCAGATGACCTAATAAATTTATAATCCCTTACCACTTTGGCTTTGTGCATGCCTCCTTTGGGGACCCTAAATTTGGTGCTGAAACCCGGGAGGGTTCCACGGGGAAGGGAAGCCATTACTTTAGTTTCAGTCACCCCAAGTTTGCTACTCGGAGAGCAGTAGGTGGTGGCAGCTCATCCTGGGTTTACCTCTGAATCCTACTTGGGATAACTGGATTGCCAGCATCAATTAGGCCTGCCTTCCTGATGCGCCCTCCCAAACCAGCCAAGGAGGACGCTGGATCAGGAACTCCTCCTCCATTGCTGATCCTCTATCCCACACTGGCCAATCCTCTCTAGGTGAGTGACATTCCACAATTTCCCTTGTCTTGAGTCTTCTGCCCACTCTCTCTCACTGACTTTTTGAAAGTCTCTCATCTCAAAAGTCTTAGAGCTAGGCCAGAAGACTCCTCAGCCATTTGGCTTTGGGTATTTCTGAATTGGGGACATCAATTCAGAGGGTCACCCCCTAGATACTCATGGCGATTTGTTTAGCAGTGGGGACACCTGCCCTAATCCCTTGAACTCGAGTTCCAATACAGCTTTTGCTCTACCTAACACTTGCTCTTGGGTCTCCTCCTCTACACAAAAAATACTCTCCTTTCTTGGGCTCGCTGGATACTTTTGCCTCTGGGCTCCCAATTTTAGTCTTCTTGAAAAGCCCTTTTATGATGAGGTGAAGAGACCCCTCACTAAGCCTTTAGATCCCAAGGCCAGTATTTTCACCCCCTTTAATGCTCTGAAAATTTCTCTCATCTCCATGCCTTCTCATTTCCCCTTCCTAAAGAATAACTTCCTCTACTGCAAAACTGCAAAAGCTTACTTAACAGTCCTGCTACTATCAGGAGCTGGACTCATTATCACCCAAAACTTAGCATGTTATCGCTAAGGAAAAATATGGCAGTTTTAAATCCTAGCGGCTGGAGATGACAATCCTAGAACAGGCTGCAGAGCTTTCTCCCTCCCCCATCTGTCTTTTCCCCAGCCTCATATTCCTTAATTGGTAACTTAAAGGCTGTGGAACATTGCTGGGTTAAATGATAAATATCTAAATATTTTTAAATAACATAAAATACTGAAACATTTATTGCTAGACTAATTTCAAATTCACCTGCTCTTAGTTTTTATTACAGACTAGAGGCCTGGTGCACAAAATTCATGCAGGGGGGTTGTCCTAGCCCAGCCTGCACCCTCTCCAATCTGGGACTCCTTGGGAGATGTTAGACTGCTACAGGGATCGGGCCTAAACCAGCAGTCGGACATCCCTCTCACAATCCAGGACTGCTGGTTCCTAACCTCTCGCCTGCCTGCCTGTCTGATTGCCCCTAACTGCTCCCCTGCCAGTCTGATTGATGCCTAACTGCTCCTCTGCCAGCCTGATCGCCCCAACTGCCCTCCCCTGCTGGCCTGATCACCCCCACTGCCCTCCCCTGCAGGCCTGATAACCCCCAACTGCCCTCCCCTGCAGACCTGGTTGCCCCCAACTGCCCTCGCCTGCCAGCCTGGTCACACCCTACTCCCCTCTCCTGCAGGCCTGTTACTCCCAACTGTCCTCTCCTGCTGGCCATCTTGTGATGACATTGTTCATGATGCCACCTAGGCTTTTATTATATAGGATGAAGTCTTATACATTATTGAAGGTATATTTTAAGTGTGTATTTACAGTGTGTTCCCTACTGCAAGATATCACCAAAACCTGTTCTACTTGTTACTCAGTATCTCCCCAAGGACAGGACAGATTAGACTTCCTTCTTTCCCAAATCATAAGGCTAGGAGCCACATCCCTTGGCAAGACTGGCAAATTGACTTCACTAACATGCCCCCTATTAAAAGAGCCAAATATCTCTTAACCCTGGTAGATACCTTCTCAGTCTGGGTAGAAGCATTCCCCACTATATCTGAAAAATTGTCCAAGGTCACACAAGATCTCATTCAGCGTTTCATTCCAAGATTTGGCCTATCTACCTCATTAAAACCAGATAATGGACCTGCTTTCATATCTCAAATGACTCAACAGGTCTCCTCCACTCTGAACATCCAATGGCACGTATAACCCCCTACTGGCCTGAATCTTCAGGCAAGGTAGAAAAGACAACTTTCTTAATTAAGTCTCACCTAACTAAATTAACTCTTGAAACTAAAGAACCTTAAACCACTCTCCTACCTCTAGCCCTTATGCACATCAGGGCAACCATCACACACCCTCTTTTTTAAATTGCTTTTAACTCATCTATGGAAGACCCATCTTATTAGGAAACTTCCCTTCTGCAGAGACCCTTCTAGGAGACTATGTCCCCATTTTAAATCTTCTCTGACAATTACTGAGAGAACACTCTGATCAGGTCCTCTCTTGACCTTTTAGGGAGACAGCCCCCTTACTCCTCTACAGCCAGAGGACTGGGTCCTCCTAAAGAAAATCCATCCGTCAAAAAATTTACAGGCCTGACAACAAGGCCCTTAGCAAGTACTCCTAACTTTCCCAACTGCAGCTGAACTATCAGGGCATACCTGATGGTTCCACCTTTCTAGATTAAAACCCATTTCTTCCTACACCTTTCAGCTTGTCTTCATGATCAGGGATTTTTCTTCCTCTGTGGGGAAACACATACATCTGCCTCCCAAACAACTGGACAGAAATATGTACTCTCACCTATCTCTCACCCAAAGTATATGTAACCACCAAAAATCAGTATTTACCTGTCGTGATAACCCATTATATCTGACACAAAAGGGCAGTCCAGATAATCCCTCTCCTCATAATCCTCAAAATCATAGCAAGGTGCTTAATCACTGCTCTATATTTTGAAATCCTGTCTCAAGATCTATAATAAAGCCTAAATGACATTGCCAAAAGTTTAGTTCAAATTCAGAATCAGATAAACTCACTAGTGGTTGTCACCCTCCAAAAATGAAAAGGACTAGACCTCTTAACAGCAGAGAAAGGGGTCTATATCGTTTCCTGGAAGAAGTATGTTGTTTTTATGTCAATAAGTCTGGCCAAGTCAGGAATGCTGCCCAAAAACTAACAGAGAGGGCTGCAAAGATCAGAGAATGTCAATCAAATTCATGAGACTACTGGCTAAAGAATATAAATTGATATACCTGGCTACTTCCCTTCTTAGGATCGTTAACATTCCTATTCCTCATCCTCATTTTTGGCCCATGTATTCTGCACCATTTTTCATCTTTCCTTCAGGACCTCTTTTGAGCTTCACCAACCAGTCTCTCAGGGAAATCATCCTTCTGCAACCCATCCCTTCAACCATGGAAATTTATACAGTGTTCCAGCCAACTACAGTCAAAGTCCATGCCCTTGTGATATCAACACCCTCCCCCCTCTCAGCAGGAAGTAACTACAGAAGATATGACCTTTTCCCTATTCCATAAGAAAAAGGCTGGAATGTTATGTTTGATCAAATAATTGAATTGATAGCTCTCCCCTGGGAATTGACCTTGAAGCAATGTCACAAAGAACATTCCCTTTTTCTTAGCTCACTTTCCACTTGCTAAGACCATTATCTCTACCCTCCGGAGCTTCCCAGGATCCAGACCTGCACAGAGAATCCTCCACCCAGAAAAAGCCCATCCACAGTCCTTTAAAAACCTCAGACTCCTCTTCTTTGGGTGCTGGCACCATTTTGTGGCTCAGTTCTTCTGGTATCCAGACAACATAATTTATAATCCCTTATCACTTTGGCTTCATGTGTTCCTCTTTCGGCGACCCTAACAGTATCCATTCAATTATTTTAAAAAACACAAAAACAACTTTTGAGCATATAATACATGCTAGAGAGTAATTTAGAGAATGGGGTTGGGGTTAATATGAAATAGCTGTATACCCTCAAAGAGATGACAGATCAATACAAGAAAATATTATATCGCCGAAACTGGTTTGGCTCAGTGGATAGAGCGTCGGCCTATGGACTGAAAGGTCCCGGGTTCGATTCCGGTCAAGGGCATGTACCTGGGTTGTGGGCATATCCCCAGTAGGAGATGTGCAGGAGGCAGCTGATCAACGTTTCTCTCTCATCGATGTTTCTAACTCTCTATCTCTCTCCCTTCCTCTCTGTAAAAAATCAATAAAATATATTTTTTAAAAAAGAAAATATTATAGGTTTTATGATGGGAGCACATTAAAATTTATTGTTAAAAAGAAAAAGATAAGAAAAATAAATTTGTGTATGTATTTTTGACTTTTAAAAGCATTAGATAATTATTTCACAATGACATTTAAAATGTTCATGTTGAAGATACCAAGAAAAAATACCTATCAGCACAAATCTGATTATATAGTGTTGTCAGAGCCAGCAGGAGCTTTGCTAGAGCACTGCTCAGCACTGCAAGACTCTGGTGCTCTGAATGGCTTTGAGTCAATATATTCTAAATTCTCCCATTCAAGTATGCCAAGCATGGGGCAGGTTCTTTCTTGAACTCTGCCTACTGTACTAACTGTTGGGAACTTAGTCCAAGTTCCTCTTTTTCCGGCACTCCCATGATATGAATGTTGGTAACAATTGAAGTTGTCCCAGAAGCTCCTCACACTATCATTTTTGTAATTTTTTTCTTCTTTTTATTGTTCTGATTGAATGTTTTCTGCTTCCTTATATTCCAAATATAAGGATTCGATTTGATTATCTACCTCACCTACTCTGTAGTTGATTTTCTGTAATTCATTCTTCATTTTAGTTAGTGTATTCTTCATATATGACTGGTTCTCTTTTATGGTTTTTATTTCCTTATTTATGCTGTTGAATTTCTCACTAAGTTCCTTGAGCATTCTTATAACCATTTTTTTTTTGTCTCCATTTCATTTAGTCCTTTTTTTCTGAAGATTTCTCCTATTCTTTCATATGGGACCTGTTTCTGTCTCCTCATTTTGGCTGCCTCTCTGTGTGTTTCTATGTATTAGATAGAGTTGCTACATTGCCCAATCTTGGTAGAGTAACCTTATGTACTTGGTGTCCTTTATGGTCCAGTGGCGCAACCTTCTGGTCACCCAAGCTGGGTGCTCCAAGTACACCCCTGTCTAGGCTGTGAACACTGTCCTGTTGTAGTTGTCATTTTTGCATTGGCACTTCACTGGGAGTGATTGATATCCTAGCTGATTAGCTATGAGGACTGGCTGACACTATAGGAAAAGAGCGGCTGTGTACAGGCTGAACCCACAGAGCAGGAAATGCTTCAGTGGAGCTTTGATGCCTGCCAAATATGCCCTTTGAGTGTGTCACTCATGGAGGTGGTTGGATTGTGGTCTGAAGTTGTCCTCTGAGTGCATTAGCTCTAGGACCTGCTTGGAGGTACAAGGTCAGCCACCACCTGTGCCCTCCCCCCCCCCCACCCCCAGAGCCATAATGCATGAACTACAGAACAATCTGAATATGGCTGCTACTTGTGCTGTGCTTGGAGGTGTCCAGGAGAGGCCACCCTGCAAACCAAGATAGGCTGCCATTAGTGCCATACCTGGGGCCACTTAGCAAGAAGTAGGGGGTATACCATGGACAGATGTTGCTTGTTTGAGAGATTTTAGGAAAGGCCAAAGCATGAGCCAAGACAGACCATTTATATGTAAAAGCCACTGGAAATGGCTTAGATGGCTGGCAAGTTGGGTGTGGCAAGGTCTGATAGAATCATCAGGGTGAGGCCAACTGCGTTAACCAGGTTGATGAAGACTCAGATATGGCACCTGCCTTCTGGCTCTGTGGCGGTTGGGCTCAGAAAAGGAACAAAGGCCTCCGCCAGCACTTCTGTCTGGATGAATACTGAACTTCCAGCCTTTGTTCTGAAAGCAGACAATTTAGTTCCACCCCTTATGTCCCTGGTGCCCATCAAGCTGCTACCCCAGTATGAGAGCTCAGAGTGAGTGAGTCTAAGTAAGTCTGTGTGGGGGACTTTTCAGAGGAATATCTGGAATTTCAATAGTGCTTCCTCTCACTCAGCTACAATCCCTGCTGGTTTTCACATCCAGAAAGTGTGGTGACATTACTGACTGGCACTGAAACCCTACTCTGGGGGGTTCTGATGTGGGGTATGGACCATTGATCCTTAGGGGGGACCTTCCCAGCAAACCAAGATATCCCTCCCAATGTTTAACTGCCACACATGGATGTGAAACCTGCCCTGAGTCTCTGCCTCTCCTACCAGTCTCCATGTGGCTGCTTCTTTATATCTTTAGTTGTAGGACTTCTGTTCAGCTAGATTTCAGGCATTCTGAATGATAGTTGTTCTGTAATTTAGTTGCAATTTTTTTTTTAATATATTTTATTGATTTTTTTACAGAGAGAAAGGGAGAGAGATAGAGAGTTAGAAACATCGATGAGAGAGAAACATCGATCAGCTGCCTCCTGCACACCCCCCACCGGGGATGTGCATGCAACCCAGGTACATGCCCTTGACCGGAATCGAACCTGGGACCCTTCAGTCGGCAGGCTGACGCTCTATCCACTGAGCCAAACAGGCTTCGGCTTAGTTGCAATTTTGATATGGTTGTGGGAGGTTCTGAGTGCTGAGTTTATCTAAGAGTACTGCATTTATCTATACCACCATTTCACCAGAACCCTGGGAAAATATTTTATATAATTGGTAAAACAAGTTTTAATCTCCATATTGAATAGCACAATCTATTCTAAAAGATCTCCTGTAAACACTTTTCATGAATTATATTCATTACAAATTAACATTTGCTTCTTATTATTTAATAATCTGTATTAAGTTAGATTTGTATGTGTTTAATACTTTTTAGCACTTTAGTAAACAAATGTAGCAAAATACTATAGAGAGAGGAGAGATCAAATGAGAAAACAAGATGATATTTAGATTCTACCTTGTTTATCATACTAAAACTGCAAACCAAAAATGGTTTAACAAGTCACTAAGAGAAAACAAGTATGGAATTCTACAGTGGAAATTTTATAATCACTTCCCTAAATATAACTACAGCTTAATTGCCTAAGAAAAATTTTATGTCTATGAGAACCATTGTGAAGAACAAACCATTGTGATGAAGGAAACAAAGAGAAATTAAATTCAAATCAGAGTATTTGCTTAATAGCTTAAGCAGTTGTTAATGTTTATATATTACAAAGTGAATTTTAATGCTTAGCTAATGAATTTGTTGCTTTTTGAAAAGTCATGAACATTTCAATTCAATACTGCTCTACTAAACAGATATGCAAATATTGTTAAAATGATTGTCTATTTTACAATAAGGTTAATTTTGGTAAAAGGCACATTAACTCTATAATCATAATAGGGCTAATCAAGACTGGGTTTGATAAAGAAAGCAACAGAGGTAAATGCTAAAGAAAAAAAGATAGCCAATTTGGATAATTTAGGCCAATGCAATAATTTTTGTTTTTAAATAAAATGGTTGGATTATTTTGGCCTGATGTAAAGAAAAAAAAAATGTATGATTTCTTTTCATTTACTTTCTTTTGCAGAAAAATTAAACATATCTGATTTTGTATTATTGTAGGCATGAAGATGGTAAAAATCTTGAAAGTAGATAGTTGCTATCTAGCTTATGCTGAATATATATTTTTCTAAAAATGTAATAAAATACTAAGAATTATATTCACTTCAGTCCTCGATTTTTTTCCATAAAATTACTATTATACCAAAATATTTGGACATACAGGCATACAATATTCAGTGCACTAATTAGATGCTAAATTAAATGTTCATTTTTAACATCTCCTAATTTTTCTCAACCATTTTGAAATATTCTTTTAAAACAGGACATCATTTAATATCATTTTGAATATATACTATATTTCAACTGTAGTCTCAGATTTTTTAATCTGGAAGGGATCTCAGATCTTATATGGTGCTGTCTGTTATGTTTTATGAGTGGGAACTGAGGCTCAGAAATGCTATGTAATTTGACCAGGGTCACATGGTTAATGTTAGGTTTGATCAAATAATTGAATCAATACCCTGTCCCTTGGGAACTGACCTTTAGACTACTTCACAAAGGACATTCTCTTTCACTTAGATCACATTCCACTTGCTAAGATCACATTTCACTTGCTAAGACCATTATCCTTCCCCTCCTGACCTTTCCAGGATCTACACTTTCCTGAAAAATTCTCTGCCCCAAAATACCCTACCTATAGTCCTTTAAAATCCCTGACTCCCTGTCCCTGAGTGCTGGTGCAATTTGGTGGCTCAGCACATCTAGTACCCACATGATCTAATAAATGTATAATCCCTTACCACTTTCTTTGGCCTTGTGCATTCCTCCTTCCATGATCCTAACAGTTAATTAAATAATTATTTTCTGGAAACATTATCTATTTTACATTTCACAATGTAAAATTATACATGCATTCACAACTGACAAAACAAAGGCCTAAAATGATAGCTTGCCTTGCCTAAAAATAAAACTGTTTGATGGTAGATGTGGAGATCAAACCTAAGCAGTTTTTGTTGTTGTTGTTCTGTGTGTGTGTGTGTGTGTGTGTGTGTGTGTGTGTTTAATGACTACGTTATCTTCCAGAATGATTGAGTCCAAATTTTATTAATTTCATGTAATTAAATTATCAGCCCAATCTTTTCCCTGAACTCCAGGCTTTTATTTCCAACTGTCTATTTAACATCTCTACTTATATTTTCACAGACATCTCAATATTAACATGTCCAAACTTATAATTTTTTCATTCAATTTGTTTTCCCACTCCCACTTCCCTTGTTCATCTCAGTTAATTGTACAATCATGTCCCCCAACCCTGTTGTTTAAGCCAGAAACTTTGCAATAATTAGATTCTTTCTTTTTCTCACCCTCCATACTCAGGCCATTTTAGAGGTTCTATCTTTAAGTAAAATCCACTTGAACAAGTTGCTTTTCTTCTATTGCCACTGTCACAACCTCAGTCCAGAATGTAGTCAAACCTCATTTCTCCAAAGTCTCCCTCTAGAACAACTCTGTTCTTTCTCTACCACGTTGTTCACAGAAAAAAATGGCTTGGTTATTGAACTAAACTTTGGTTTTTGGGCTGACAACTCTCCCATGCTGATACCTCAGCATGACAAAAAGAGCCTCTCAGGCAACAAACAAAGGAGAGGATGCTTTTGTTGCTGGGAAATCAATGATTAGCATAATTTTAAAACACAAAGAGACCATCAAGGGTGCTAATGTTGGTAAGGATGTTAAATAAACCATGATCATAGACAATGGAGGAGGTAGAAAACTGTTGTTGATTTGGATAAATGAAAAGCAGCCAGTGACAGTCATTTTGGAGGCAGGGATATATGAGCAAGCAAAGATACTGCATACTGACCTGAAAGACATTCCTGGACCAAATGCTAAAAGTGATTTAAGGTTAGTAGGCATTGGCTCAATAAATTAAAAAAATGTTTATTTATAGATTAAACAGTACATTAGGTTAAAACAGGAATCACTTGGGGGTCTGGAATGGAATAATTCAGTTTACATTATATGTAATGGGAAAAGATGATTTGGTTTTTGAACAAATTGCTTCTCTAACAGCCTTCCAGAAAGAAGGACATTTGAGGACCAAGTTTCTACTGTACTCTCAATTACCTGCCTCCATTACCATCTCATCACAACCACCACTATGACATTCTTTCAGTTCTCCACATAGCAGGCTCAGATAATATCTGCTTAGATAATAAATGAAATCAAGGGACTCCCTTACCATCTAACCGTGAATAGTTATTCTTAAAATGACATTAGTAGATGGCTGTTGGTCATGGGCTGCCTCAGGTCCTTGCCACATGGACTTGCTTTGGAGTTTCTCTTAAGATTATAATTAAGTTGTATTCCTGGGCTAACATCTCTAGAGGTTTGACTGGGAAAGGATCCTGTCCCTAGCTCAGCTATGTTTGCTGGCAAGATTCAGTTCTATTTGGGTTATTGAACTGAGAACTTCACTAGATGGCTGTTGGTCATGGGCTGCCTCAGGTCCTTGCTACATGGATTTGCCAATCCACATTTCTGTATTAAGCCACTAATACAGAAATATACGACTTATTGCATCTTTTCAAGGAGGACTTCAATGGCCTTCCCTAAAGCAAATCACTATCTCAATCACTCACTTAGTTTTAATATCATCTATTAAAAACTTGAATTAATTTATGTACTTATTTCTCTGCATACTTTAGTTGGTTAGGATCCCCTACACAAGTTTGAGGTCTTTGAGTAGAAATGAGATATGCATCATTGTATTATCTGTGATCCAGTTTTCTCTTTGTTCCTTTATGGCCTGGGGTGCCTTTGAAGAGTATGTGGCCATCAGGGTTATAGTATTATCATTTCATAATATTGAAATTTTTCTTCATCTTCATCTTATTCTAATTTGTGCTTGGTCTCTTGGGTAAACCTTTCCTTCAGCACCATGTTCTGAAGGGAAATATAGGCAGAGTTAGAGTTGGAAGTTACATATACTTAACGATATCATTTTTCCCCATTGTCTGTACAAACAAGACAAGGTAGCTTAGTGTTATTTGATTAATTCAATCAACATAGATGTGGTAGTATGTCAATCTGGATATTCATGCCTCAACAATTGCCTTTTTCTAACTTGCAGATAATTATTTTTACTTGGTTAATCAAGATAATTGCTTTACTTTTCACTTCACTTTGCTTTTGTAGACAGTCAGAAATCAGAAGAGCTAAAACTAGCTTGAACTTTTCAGGTAGTTAAGAGAGCTTTCACTTACATGCAGCTCCACAGAATATTAATTCTTATTCTTTTGAGAATACTTGCAACTTAAGTGTCTTAATAGTTCATGTGAAGCAGCTGTCAAGATTGTCTCATTCTACATTTTCAAAGCACAGTCTAATAGTCATTATGCATTCAAATCTTTGTTCACAATTATTTTAGATGATTATGAACAAATTTATAGCTAAAACTCAATAAAATATGTTGAATTATTAGATTTATATTCTTTATTCATAATTTTTCCAAAACATTATCTTTCCAATGTGATCTAATGAATGGCTCTTTGGTGACATGTTGATATCTTATATATCTTACAAATAAAGATACATATCTTACATATATATATATGTATACATATATATCTTACAACTATCTATATATATAAAGAGGTAATATGCATATTTGTGTGGGACGCTGTAACAGTCACGACCAGACAAATTTGCTTATTACCTCTTTAAAGGCTGTGCATGCAGATAGGGGGGAGGGGACTGCTGCGCAGTGAGGCAAGCCATGGATGGCACAGGAAACGCGCAGGTGTGCAGAGAGCAGGGTGGAGCAGGCCTGCAAAAGGAGAGGGAGCCGAGAGGCAGGGAGGCATGCTCAGGCCTCCACCACTGGGAGACGGTGCCCCAGCAGGCCCGCCTCTGCGCGTAAGCTGCAGAGGAAACACCTTTTCTTACAGCTCATTGGCTAAGCTCCCTGTATGCCACTTTCAGTGTTCTTGATAACTTCGGTAATAAGAATCCAAGAAGGTGATCTCGGGTTTTTCTACCTCACTCCTGGATGAAAAAACAAAGGTCCGCTGCTGGTGGGGCTAAGACATGTCATATCCTGCCCTAGCCACTTTGGCTCAGTGGATAGAGCCTCGGCCTGCAGACCACAGGGTCCGGGTTTGATTTTGATCAAGGGCATGTATCTAGGTTGCAGGATCCTCCCTGGCCAGGGCCCAAGTCAGGGCTCATGCAGGAAGCAACCAATCGAAGTGTCCCTCTCACATTGATGTTTCTCTTTGTCTTTCCCTCTCTCTTCCATGCTCTCTAAAAAATCAATGGAAAAATATCCTCAGGTGAGGATAATAAAAAAAAGAAAGAAAGAAATGTCATATCTTATGAAAGAGACATCTTGAAAATGCCTAAAGAAAGTTGTCATTTTTTCATGGTGAAGGGACTGGAGTCGTGTTAATGAACTTGGAGGCCAGCAGTGGCAGCAGCAGCGGGGTGATGGGGGTGGCACCTTCCCCTGATCAGCCCAGTTGCCTCCTGCAGAGGGAGGCCAGACTGCAGCTTAGGCCCGCTCCCTATGGGGAGCGGGCCTAAGCCATCAGTAGGACATCTGCTGAGGGCTCCTGGACTGTGAGAGGGGGCAGGCTGGCTGAGGGACCCCCCACCAGTGCATGAATTTCATGCATCGGGCCTCTAATATATATATATATATATATATATATATATATATATATATTCCAAATGACAATCTCAGAATGTCAACAGCTTAATTAGACACAAACCATGTGATCTATGCTTTCATCATAAGAAAGAATGTTACAATTATATTTGTGTTTTTGTTTTATAAGAAGATTCCTGAAGAAAACTGTAATTGTAAAGTATTTTTAACTTTTTTCAAGGTCATTGTCATTAGTACTTGACAAAATAAAATTGTAATTTTGATTTTCTTTATTTTCAGAATGCACCAGAATGCAGTTTTGAGAACAGTGACTTTGTAGTATAGCTTGATATCTGGTATTGTGATTCCCTCCAATTTTGTGCTTCTTAAGATTTCTGCAGTTATTTGGGGCCTTTTTTAAAAATGAAACTAGACCACCAACTTACACCATACACAAAAATAAACTCAAAATAGATAAAGGACTTAAACATAAGATGGGAAACCATAAAAATCCTAGAAGAATCCATAGGCAGCAAAATAGTAGACATTTGTCATAGCAATATCTTTACTGAGACAGCTCCTGAGGCAATGGAAACTAAAGAGAAAATAAACAAATGGGACTACATCAAAATAAAAAGCTTTTCACAGCAAAAAAACTATCAACAAAACAACAAGAAAGCCCACAGCAAGGGAGAAGATATTTGCCAATGTTATCTCTGATAAGAGTTTAATCTCCAACATTTATAGGGAACTCATACAACTTAACAAAAGGAAGATAAACAATCCAATCAAAAAATGGGCAAAGGACCTAAATAGGCACTTTTCAAAAGAAGACATACAGAAGGCTGAGAGACATATGAAAACATGCTCAAAGTCACTAGTCATATGAGAGATGCAAATCAAAATGTGTTACCATCTCACACCTGTCAGAATGGCTATCATCAACAAACTCCAAGTGCTGGAGAGGATGTGGAGAAAATAAAACCCTCATGCATTGCTGGTGGGAATGCAGACTGGTACAGCCACTGTGGAAAACAGTATGGCATTTCCCCCCAAAATTAAAAATGGAACTTCCATTTGACCCAGTGATCCCACTTCTAGGAATATATCCTAAGAAACCTGAAACACCAATCAGAAAGAATATATGCACCCCTGTGTTCATAGCAGCACAATTTACAATAGCTAAGGTTTGGAAACAGCCTAAGTGCCCATCAGCAGATGAGTGGATTAGAAAACAGTGGTATATCTACACAAAGGAATACAATGCTGCTGTAAAAAAGAAGGAATTCTTACCATTTGCAACAGAATGAATGGACTGGAGAGCATTATGCTAAGTAAAATAAGCCAGTCAGAGAAAGATAAATATCTCACTCATTTGTGGAATATAATGAACAACATAAACTGAGCAACCAAAATAGAACCAGAGTCGTAGAAGCATCAACAGTATGTCCAACCTATGATGGAAGGCAGGGGGTGAGGGGGTAAGAGATCAACCAAAGGACTTGTATGCATGCATATGAGCAAAACCAATGGACACAGACTTGGTGGTGGGGGGCATGGGTTGAGGGTTGGGGGCGGCCAGAGAGTGGTCAATGGGGGAAAAGTGAGACTTATGTAATACTTTAAACAATAAAGAATTTAAATTAAATAAAACACAACAGCAATGTTCAGCAAATGATTAGCAGGTGATCACACTGAGTCACATGAAGTAGTTGGTTCTCTTGTCGCTTGGAGTGACTTTCTGCAAGTTTTAATACTTGCCAACCAATGTTCCCACATGCACTAAGCCACATCCCAGCTGTGCATTTGTTTACTCACAGTGACTAGTGGTGAATGCATGCATTTACTAGACCTATTCAGTATAAATTTAAAGTAATACACATATAAAAATATGTGAAATTAAACTTTTTATATGTACTTAATTTTAATTATATGAACATGTCTATAGAAGTATAAATAGGTAAACTAATTTGTTGATTTTTTAACATATGCATTTGGAAAACCTCCTTTATTAAATAATGACTTTCAGCTTTAACAAACACCGCCTCATCTGAATTAGTCCATTATATGGATATTTTACTGTACTAATGCCTACTGTTGACTGGAAGCCTTGATAATAACATAAACAGTCAATTAACACATACTTTGTATGTTATATGTGTTAATATTGTTTTCTTTCTTACAATGAAGTAAGCGAGGAAAAATAAAATGTTATTAAGATAATCATAAGAAAGAGAAAATATATTTGCAGTATTTATTGAAAAAAAAACACCTGTGTGTAAGCATTCAACCCATGTTGTTAAAGGGTCCATTGTAATTTATTTTTTGCCACATTTTTTTCTTTCTTGCATTGTAATAAAGCAAATGTACTCAGAGTTTAGCTGAGAATATTTTTTTAAAAAAATTTCCCTTTATTAAGAAAAAAAGTTCAACATAACTTTTAAGTCAACTACCAATTATATTACCAGTATGATATAGTTAATTTCCACCAATAAGAGAGAAAAGGAATTTTGAGTCAACTTTGATTACTCTGTGGTACAAACTTTTGTGTATAATAAAATATTTGCTGCATACAATGCAGATAGAAGTACAGAAGACGCACGCAGAGGCCTCCTTGATGTGTGGATAGTTAGGGCAGTGACCAAAGTCTTTCTAGTACATTCAAGTGCTTTATCACCAATTGAAAAATGAAGCAGAAAATTGAGACCTAAAGTTTAGCAATTTGGGCTAAAATAATAATAAAAAAATGATTTTGCTTAGTGTAGTCATTTACTTGCCTTTAAGAATGTTTGTGTTTTTAAGTTCTTTTCTTTTCTTTTTTTGGTATATAGATTGCATCTCCCATTTACCTTCCTTACTAATAATATAAGATATAACCAAATGTAGACATGACAATGAAAATGACTTTCAGGCAGTCCTGGTGGCAAAGATTTCATAATACCCTTTGACATGACAAATATGGTAGGAAACAGACTATTTTTCTTCTCTACAGCTGAGATATTACTACTCTATGATGAAATGTTAATGATAAGTCATTAATTCTTGAGCTCAAATCCTCTAACACGTTAAAAATCTGCTCTTTAAATCACTTATTGCATGATCTTTCAAGAGCAATTAGAAATTTATTATTCAGTGTGATTGCTAAATTGATATATATGCTATACCAGATTTCACAATTCCCTGTCTTGTGCATGCTCTAAGGCTCACTATAATTTTCCATAGGGATTATATCTGTAAAAGGTGGCATGCTTAAATTGTTATAGATTTTTGTTCTAAACATTTTAGGATGAATTAAATATATCTTTTTATTGCTTTGTTCATTATACTGTGAAACCAGTGTTTTCCCTCTCTTTTGGGTGTTGAGACTGAGAGAGATGGAAGGCATGAATAAGCAATCTCAAAATGACCAATGTCTGAGAAAAACATAATCCTTAATTTTCCCCTCTTGAAACTATCACTTTTTCTCATTTCATTGAAACAGAGTTGAAATCAATACTGTATAAATCAAATACCCCCCTTTACTTGTCATAATGGTTATGCAGTTTATTCTTGTGCTGTCTTGTTGTCCAATCTTTCCAAGATACTTTCCTCCCATTTTTCATTTTGAAGTGTTTGGAACTTAATGAAGCCCTCTGCATGGCTCCTGTCTTCAGAAAACATTTCTATAGAACAAGCTTCAACTGTGTGTCCTAATCTCCTTTGGTACAAATGGTCAGCAGGGCATATATTTTTGGCCTGATGCTTTATGTTTTGAACATTTTTATATAGCTGGAAAAGGCTAGACCCCCATGGAATCTTATCAAAACACTGCAGCCTGCTCAAATGCATCATATTGGTATTAATAAGATGAAAAATTAGCCACTGCAATAGACACTGGGAAATGTTTCAAATCACAGAGAGAGGCTGTCTTAAGGATGAAGCTAAAAGAAAATAGGACAGCAGGGAAATAGATCTGAGAAGGTTTTTAAAAGGATGAAAATCAAACAAAGCTGCGGTGAATTATAGTTTCTTATAGGACTAAATTAATGTGTGAATGTGTATGGTGTGTCTGGGGTTGTTATATGTAATAGCAATAAAGGATAGATATCTAGGGACAATTAATTTGATAACTAAAATAACTTTTGGCTAGAAATATAATTCATAATCTAAGTGATTTTTTTCATTTGCATTCTTTGTGAATTCCCTTAACTATGAATTTGTATATCTATTGGAGTTCTGAACATAAGAAGCTATGTGAGTAGTTGTTTAATTAACTATAAATTAAGTTGACAGATATTTTAAATTAGAATGTTACCTAAATAAAATCAATTTAATATTTAATATTTTTACTTTAAAAATTGTTTCTAGCCCTGACCAGTGTAGTTCAGTTGGTTGGAGCATCATCCCATATACCTAAAGATTGCAGATTCAATCCCCGGTTTGGGCACATAGGAGAGGCAGCTGATCAATGTTTCTCTCTCACATTGATGTTTCTCTCATTCTCTCTACCTTTTATTTATCTCTAAAATCAACAAACATCCTCAGTTGAGGATTAAAAAAATTTCTTCTAAAAAGTGCTTTACAGAAATATTATTTGTTTTCGGATTGACTCTCTTTCATAGCCCATATCAATCAGGCAGTTGCCAAATCCATTTTATCTGTAGGTAAAAGCAAAAAGGAATTAAGTATTTTTTAGGAAATAAACTAAAATGGCTAACAGGTGTGTTGCTTTACTTTAATGAGACTGAAATTGATCAAAGAACAATTTGATATATTTTTAGTTCTCTTATTTGCCTCCCATGGCGTGGGTAATTATTGAGTAAACTGTATTGGTTAGATAAATAAATGAAGAACCCATTGGAAAACAGATAAAACATCTTTCTTTCTGTTGACGAAATACAAATCCTATCTAATAAAATGTTACTTCATATAGTTACAAAATTGAAATATTAATAGACTATAGACTAAGTATTGTTCAGACTTCAAGGTGAGACAAATTGGTAGCCATTATGCTGTGAGAGGTGAAATCAAAGAGAAAGGACAATCAGACATTTGACAAACTTTTCACAACAGACATAAACTGATTAGTGGCTCAAGAGGTGATCTCCTAAAATTAAGAATAAATATAAAAATAGGAATATACTAATGTCAAAAGAAAAAACAAAGAGTAAAGCAGATACCAGAGCAGGAGTCTATATTCTTGCTATGCAGCTTTGGAAGAGATAAAGAAGAGCGAAGCAAAATATATTGGGTCCTGGGAACTAAATCCCAATAGTTATTGATTGGGGGCAAGGATAGTAATTGTAGGGAATTATATAAAAATAATTGATTAGGCTATGAGAGTGTCGTCTAGTACATTTTGATGTGTGTGAAGTCAATATGGACATTTATGTTTTGGGAAAGAAAATTAAGCCCGACTCCTAACATGCAAATGGAAAATTTCATTCCTAAAGTCTGTGAAGAGGTATTTAAGAAAAATATAGCCACATTTTTCTAAATTAGTCATGAAAATCACTCAAAACTCCTCCTCTTTCCATAATCTCTCAGTGATTGGTAGCACCATCTACCCTGAAAGCTAATGACTTTGCCTAGTCACACAGGCGCTTCACATTGAAAGATAATTTAGAAAAGTTTCCATGGGAAATGTCCAATCTATTACTCAGAATCGATTTCTTTTATCTTATTTGTTCTTCATCACCTTCAGTTGAGTTGGTGTTTATTAGTCTTAGTTTAAAGATGAGGAAATTAGAACTCAAAGAGAATGGTTTGCTTTCCTAATGAAGCATAGCTAGCGAATAACATAACCAAGATTACAACTCAGGCAGTAATTCCAGGTTTGATATTTTTTAAATTTTATCTATGCATTGCTGATTATTTATGACAGAAATATTTAGTTACAGTCAATATGGGTTCAAAGCTGATGCTTGGCAATCATAATACCAGAGGGAAAAAGAGAGCACTGGGGGTATTTTCAGTGTGCACACATGTCTAAAATGTGCATGAAGTTCTAGGTATGGCGATAGCATCAACATAAGAGTATTGCTGCCCTGACTGGTTTGGCTCAGTGGATAGAGCATCAGCCTGCGGACTGAGGGTCTTGGGTTCGATTCCGGTCAAGGGTATGTACCTTGGTTGCGGGCACATCCCCAGGAGGGAGTGTGCAGGAGGCAGCTGATCGATGTTTCTCTCTCATCGATGTTTCTTACTCTCTATCCCTTTCCCTTCCTCTCTGTAAAAAATTAATAAAGTATATTTTTAAAAAAAGAGTATTGCTTAATTTTATTATCTATAAAATCTACCACCATATGGGTGGGGTTGAAAAGCCAGTATGTGCATAAATTATATCTAGGATCAAAATGTCACATTAATCATTTTGCATATAGCTAATAATAACAAGAAAATAAACACCACCAATCTAGAGAAATAATCACATAAGAAATTAATTACATATATATAAAACTTGAATTTTCTTGATAGCTCCTACTCCTGTTACAGAGGTGAATGCTGTCTCCTCACTCTTCTAACACTTGAAAGAGCCTGAATCTCTGGACACCACTCAAATGAGAGCCCCTCATATTGAACACAATCCAAAATGACAGTTTTGGTAGCTGCCAGAGAAAGAAAGAACATCTATACCTATCAGGAGACTGTGTACCATTGATTGGGGGTTTGGTTGTGGTGAGAACAAAGCCTAAAGGTTGATGTGCTGTGTTCCCTTTTCTTTTAGCACCACAAAAAGTGTGTGTGTGTGTGTGTGTGTGTGTGTGTGTACTACATAATTTAAGAAGTCTGGTAGATTAGATAGCTTTTTATATAGGATACTAGAGGCCCGGTGCACAAAATTTGTGCACTTGGGGGGGGGTCCCTCAGCCTGGCTTTCACCCTCTCACAGTTCAAGAGCCCTGGGGGGATGTGCGACTGAAGGCTTAGTGGGCCTAAGCCATCAGTCAGACATCCTTAGCATTGCCACAGAGGCAGGAGAGGCTCCCACCACTGCCGCTGTGCTCACCAGTTGTGAGCCTGGCTTCTGGCTGAGTGGCGCTCAGGAGCACACTGACCACCAGGGGGCAGCTCCGTGTTGAGTGTCTGACCCCTGGTGGTCAGCGCTCATCATAGTGACCGGTCATTCCACCATTTGGTCATATGTATATTAGCCTTTTATTATGTAGGATATGCTGTAGATGACGCCCCCTCAAACCATAAGAAATGCAAAAAATTCACTGTTAACTCATTCTCGAATTGCCCCCGTTTAAAATCAAATTGCTCTCCACCATGGTGTGTGTGCTGCACCTTGGGAACTACTGGGCATGACACTCTTCCTCTCTGAGCTTCATTTCTGAATACATACACATATACCATGGGAATTGTAATCTCTTCTCCTCCTACTTCACTGACTTGTCATGAGGAGGTTCTGAGCTAATAAACCTAGAAATGTTTCATCAAGTAAGTGATGTCTAAACAGGAAGGGATTGTTATTTTTAAGCCCATGCGTACCCTCACAGGTAGCAGGTGCTGATTAGGGGAGGAGGACATGATTGTTTCCTGGGACTGTAGCTATGGAAGCTTTGCAGAAGGTTCTGCAGTCCTCAGAGGGGCAGGCTCTGGCCAGCAGCCCTGTAGCGGTGGTCATCCCTAGAGGCGCTGGTGGGGGGCAGGAGTCAGGGGGGT
Organism: Myotis nattereri; assembly: GCF_964212035.1. Lineage (NCBI taxonomy): Eukaryota > Metazoa > Chordata > Mammalia > Chiroptera > Vespertilionidae > Myotis > Myotis nattereri. The sequence continues at coordinate 98,057,848 of NC_138077.1, forward strand.
AGTGAGGGCAAAGGGAAAGTAACTGTCAAACCTTCTCACTTGGCACCATTCTTTAAATTGTACATGACTGTTTCATAGCTGTACCTGCTCAAGGCGGGGCTCCAATCTCCTGGAGTAGGGTGGGGGCTGGGCCAGGGCGGAGCCAGGTGGGCTAGGAGGGCGGGTTTAGTCACACCCCCAGCGAGGTTCATTGAGCTTCCTCTGTGGAGATGGCGCTGCTGCTGTCAGGGGCGGGGGAGGTGGGGAGGGTCTGACCCTCAAGGGCCGCTCAGGTCTGCCTCCACCCAGGTCTGGAGTTGTAGGGAGGAGAGGTGTGCCCAGCCCCAGTGGAGGGGGCCCTGCAGCGGCCCTCTGGGGTGCTGACGGGTGGTCTCCAGTGTGCTATTGTTGTGGACTCCCCTGGCAGGAGTGGCAGGGGAAGAGATTGGGAGTTGGAGGTGTGGGCTGCAGCTACCCCTGAGCTGGGTCCTCGCCCTGTCCGGTCAGCTTCCCCATCTCCCCGGGGGTGTGGGGGCTGGGATAGGGTGTCCATGCAGGGAGATTGGAAGAGCTCCCCATGGCCGCTTCCACTTCCTTCTTTGCAGTCCGGGCTCCTGTCAAGCACTATCCTCAGACCCCCAGTAACTTGGCTCCTACTGCCCGCCCACTGCTGTGCACGCATCAATATGCAAATTGATTGTTACATGGACACCATCACAGACAAATTAGCATATTACCTTTTTATATAGATATTTTTATGTCAAATAATCCTATTATAAATAAGGTATTTGGAAAGGCTAATTCTGTTCAGTTCCACTTATGTCAAAGGTGTTGTACATATGTGACTCAATTTATTGTAGGTCTTAGATGCCATATAGCATTGAGAAACTTGCATTGATAATAGAATGCTTTAACTCAAAAGGGACTCATATCACTTCCACAAACAAATTGTTAGATATCATTAGTCACATGTTCCCATCGAACCACAAGATTGTTAGAAGAAAAATCCTATTTATGCTAGGGAGTGAAGAGAGCTTGAAATATTTGGCAAATAGCAATGACTACAACATACCTATAATCAATTCACTATCTGAAATTTGGATTGAGTCTTGATCATATGTGAACCCAATTTTTGCACTGACAGAGAGAGGTTTAAGAGTCAAATTCTCTACCAATGTTTTCTCATTTTATGTTGCAATTTGTTGGATTTCTGATCCTCTGCTCTTGTCTGGTTCCTACATGTTTCTTAAATTGCAACTTGTTCTTCCTAGATAAAACTCTTTCATAACTTTCCTAGCCAAGAATAATACTACCCAATGATCCTTGCTGTTATCTAGAACCCAAATTTCTTTTTAATCTATTTGTTTTCTGGTCCCATAATGCACAGTTTCCAAGTTGAATTTTTCAAAATAGTACTGCTATTACACATGAGAACACATACCTCCAAAATTATTCTGAGAGTTTCTGGCAGCAGGATTGGCTGAGGGGAAAGCATTTTCTAGCCAGAAAACATACTAAGTCATGATTATACAGCACACACAGGGAGGTTTCAAACTCTACTAGCAGAGGAAATTAAATGCTTCCATTTTCAGTGATTGGATTATTTTATTACATCCAGGAAGTGGCACTGCTCACAGACACAAAAAATGGATTTTATGTATAAGCTGGATTAGTGAATCAAATATAAATGCCTATCAGAGAAACTATTAAAAGTTGCTTAGCTCTCCTCCAGTCATCAAGGAATCATAGGCATTGTGAAAAATCAAGATTGGTTCTTCATATCTGTACATAAATCATTAAGCATTTAATTAAGTTGTTGTCTAGAATTAGGTACAGTATTTTTTAAAATATATTTTTATTGATTTCAGAGAGGAATGGAAAGGGAGAGAGAGCTAGAAACATCAATGATGAAAGCAAATCATTGATTTGCTGCCTCCTGCATGCCCCACACTGGGGATCGAGCCCACAGCCTGGGCATGTGCCCTGATTGGGAATCAAATCATGACCTCCTGCTTCATAGGTTGGCACTCAACCACTGAGCCATGCTGGCTGGGCTCAAATTGCCTTTTAATGTATTTTTCTTTATATCCAAGGAAATAGCTAAGCCTCTGTTGAAATGAAACATATCATTTAGGGCTTTCTAATTATCCCATGTGTTCCCATATCTCAAAATATATTTTTATTTTAACTGGTTTCCTCTGGAGAAAACACCTTAAACCTAAGAAAGTACTGCAATGGTGCAAATTCCAGACAATTGTCTCTTCAATCAGATTTTAAATTTATGGAGAGAATGGGTCTTACTGTGTCATTTTTATATTTGTTCAGATTTTTACAATTGATCACTGAGGAGATCAGCTGGTAGGCTCTCCATAAAATGAATAATGAATGAGAAAGTGATAGCATACTATTTACTGAGTTCAGTAAAAGAGGAAATATTTTAAAATATAAATCACTCCAGAAAGATACATACATTCAAGAAATAGTAGAGGAGAAAGAAGATTTTTCTTTGACCCTCTTAAGGTCCCTGTCAAGGTCTGAAAATTAAATTGACAAAATAGATTAACAGAAGAGAAGCACACAAATTTCACTGAATTTTTACACACACATGGGATTTTTTCAGGAGAATGAAAACCTCAGAGAAGGGTCCAGAGTAGGAAGCTATGCTATCTTTTAGACAAAGATTAAATTTGTGGAAAAAAAAAAAATAACAAGACAGAGGAGGTCAGGCTAGGAGTACCTGGTAGTAAATGGTGAAGAAGTAATTAGGAAGATAAGGGTTAATTTAGCAAGTTTTGTTTATACAGACTTTTCAGACTCCAATTCCCTCTCTTGTGATAAGAATGTCCTCCTAACCATTGATGAAGGGTGGGTCAATTTCACATGGGAGTTTTATGACCTCTTTCATGGAAGAAGAGTGGGGAAGAAGAAATGATATTTTTGTTTCTGCCTTTTTCTCATACTTTTTCAGCTATGATACTAAATATGTCAAGGTATAATGTCCTCAAGCCCATGAATAATTTTTACAAGGTCCAACGTACATTTTGTAAAGAATTAGTTGTTTATTTTTCATGTGTTTTACCTCAAATAACTTTAAAATTTGTATAGGTTCAGTACTGTAGTGTCCTGCTTTCTGTCTTGAGAAATCTGTCTCCTACTGAAAAATCAGTGGCATCTCTGTTTATCCTTTCACATTCTTGATCTGTCCTGAGTGGCAAGAGCAGGATAGGTTGCATTGCATAATGCCTTTCCTTCAGGATTTGAGCAGCCTTGTTCCTCTTAGCCACAGCTACTTACTGACTTTAAGTATTTTATCCATGTTGAGTTTATTGTTGTGTACGGTATAAGTTGGTGGTCTCTGGATGCTTTGAGTCTTTATCTGATCTAATTAATCAGAAATAGCATTTGACACTGTCCTGCACTAGAGATTGAGAGGTGTAGCAGACCTACCTGATACATAGTCACAAACCCAAATAGGCAACTAAAATGAAGAGACAAAGAAATAACCCCCAAAAGAAAGGACAAGAGAATTCTCCAGAAGAAGAGCTAAATCAGACATAAAAAAATTAATCAGATATAATGTTCAGAATATGATGGCAAAGATCATGAGAAAGGAAACAGTAACTATGCAAAAAGACCACTAAGAAATGAAGAATGAAATAGCATGAATAAAGAACACAGTAGAAGGAATACATAGCATATAGGGGAAGCTGAGGATTGGATCAGTGAATTAGAAGACAGGTTAGAAAAAAAAATCACACAATCAGAGAACCAAAAAGAAAAAAGAACTAAAAGACAGGGGACAGTTTAAGGAAGCAGTGGGACAACATGAAACAGACAATATTCACATAATAGAAGTGACAGAAGGAGAAGAAATTAAATAATGAATAGAGATGGTATTTCAAGAAATAATGGCAGAAAGCTTCCTTATCATGGTGAAGGAAACAGTCATACAAGTTCAGGAGGCACAGATAATCCCTGTTAAAAAGAACTCAAACAGGCTCACACCTAGACACATCATAATTAAAATTCCAAAAATTAAAGACAAAGAGAGAATCTTAAAGTCAACAAGAGAAAAGTTATTTGTTATCTACAAAGGAGCTCCCATAAGGCTGTCAGCTGCTATTTCAAAAGAAACTCTATAGGGAAAAAAGGAATGGCATGAAGTGTTCAAGGTAATGAAAAGCAAGGATCTGAAACCAAGATTACTATATCCAGCAAGGCTATCATGCAAAATAGATGGCAAAATAATGTGCATTCAAGACAAAAAAAAAAAATAAGAAAGAAAGAAAGAAAAAGGCTGAAGGAGTTCATCATCACCAAACAAACTAGCATAGCAAAAATGCTAACAGGACTGCTGTAATGAGACAAAGGAATAGAGGGAGAGAGAAAAATAGTCATAAAGAATTAAAATGGCAGTAAATCAGAACTTATCAATAAGTAACCTTAAATGTAAATGTATTAAATGTTCCAATCAAAAGACATAGGGTAGCTGAATAGACATAAAAACATGACCCAATTGTGTGCTGTATACAAGAGATCCACCTCAGAACAAAATACTCACATAGGATGAGAGTCAAAGGATGGGAAAAAAATTCCATGCAAACGGGAAAGAAAAAAAAATCTGGGGTAGTAATCCTCATATCTTACAAAATAGACTTCAAAGTGAAGGCCATCACAAGAAACAATACAGTTTAATACTTAATTCTAAAGAGATCCATCTAATAAGAAAATATAATCCTGGAAAACAAATATTCACCCAATATAGGAGTGCGCAAACATTAAAAAAAAAAGAAATACAAAAATAAAAATAAAAACTTCTACAGGACTTTAAGGGAGAGATTGAAGCAATACAGTCATAGTAGGGAACTTTAACACCCCACTGGCTTCACTGGATAGATCCTCCAGACAAAAAAATTAACAAGGAAACAGTGACTAAATGATACCCTGGATCAAATGGATTTAATTGACATTTATAGAAAACTAGAGGCATGGTGCATGGAATCCGTTCACGAGTAAGATCTCTAGGCCTGGCTGGCAATCAGGGCTGATCCAGGCCTTCCTTCCCCCCACTGCCAGCTGCCAGCTGGGTCTTTCTTTGTTTTGAACCACCCCCTAGTGGTCAGCACACGTCATAGGGAGTGGTTGAACTCCTGGTAGGGTGAACTCCCAAGGGGACAATTTGCATATTAGCCTTTTATTATATAGGATTTTAACCCAGAGCTGCAGAATATACATTCTTCTCAAGTGTACATGGGTCATTCTCAAAGATAGACCACATATTATTACACAAAATAAGTCTCTACATGTTCAGGAAGGTTAAAATAACATCAAGGTTCTCCTCAGATGACAATGGAAGGAAATTAGAAGTCAACTACAGTAAAAACACTCAAAAACATTTTAACACATGGAGGCTAAATAACATGTTATTTAATAATGAACAGGTTACCAACCAGGTCAAGAAAGAAATAAAGAACTTCCTGGAAACAAATGAAAATGAACACAGAATAACCTAAAATCTATGGAGCATAGCAAAAGCAGTCCTGAGAGGGAATTTCATAGCATTACAAGCCTATTTCAAAAAATAAGAAAAATTAATAATAAACTTTTTAATTCCACAAATTAAAAATTAGAAAGAGAACAACAAACAAAAAATATCCCAGAGTAAGTAGAAGGAAGACAATAATAAAGATGAGAGCAGAAATAAATGACATAGAGACAAAAAGGACAATACAAAAAATCAGTGAAACCAAGAGCTTGTTCTTTAGAAAGATAAACAAGATTGATGTAGAGTTAATCAGATTTATTAGGAAACAAAGAGAGAGGACCTAAATAAGTAAAATTAGAAATGAAAGGAAACAAGTAATAACTGACACCACAGAAATACAAAGGATTGTAAGGAAATACTATAAACAACTATATGCCAACAAGCTGAACAATGTTGATGAAATGGACAAATTTCTAGAAAAATGCAAACTTCCAAAATGGAATCATGAGGAATCAGAAAACTGGAATAGGCCAATAACACCTGATAAAATAGAAGCAGTAACTAAAAAAACAACAACAACCAGCAAAGAAAAGCCCTGGTCTGGACAGCTCCCCAGGGGAGTTTTACCAAACATTCAAAGAAAAACTAACACTTATGCTCCTAAAACTATTCCAAAAATTCTAAGAGGAGGGAACACTTCCAACCTCTTTTTATGAAGCCAGTAATATCCCAATTTCAAAACCAGATAAAGACACTAGAAAAAAAGAGAATTACAGGCCAATATCCCTGATGAACATAAATGCTAAAATCCTCAACAAAATATTAGCAAATCAGACTCAACAATATGTGAAGATCATACCACATGCCCTAACCGGTTTGGCTCAGTGGATAGAGCATCGGCCTGTGGACTGAAGGGTCCCAGGTTCGATTCCAGTCAAGGGCAGGTACCTTAGTTGCGGGCACATCCCCAGTAGGGGGTGTGCAGGAGGCAACTGATTGATGTTTCTCTCTCATCAATGTTTCTTTTTTTTTTTCTTTCTTTTTCTTCCACGGGCGCCAGGACCAACGATCACCAGCTGCCCAAGTACCAAAAAATTATGCTTCCGAAATCTCTTGATGTCGATTCCGCACGTAGAGCAATCAGGCTGCTCTACGTGTGCCACTCACGACAGAAGCCCTTTTTCTCATCGATGTTTCTAACTCTCTATCCCTCTCCCTTCCTCTCTGTAAAAAATCAATAAAATATATATTAAAAAAGAAAATCACACCACAAACAAGTAGGATTTATTCCAAGGATGCAAGACTGTTACAAAATTTGCAAAATGATAAACATGTTACTTCACACAAATTGAAGGAAGAGAATCACATGATTATGTAAATAGACACAGAAAAAGCATTCTAGAAAATCAAACACCCATTTTTGATAAAAACTCTTAGCAAAGTTGGAACAGAAGGATCATACCTTAACATAATAAAGGCCATATCTGACAAACCGAGAGCCAACATCATACACAATGGGCAAAAACTAAAACCATTTCACCTAAGAACAAGACAGGGTTGTCCGCTTTCACCACTCTTATTCAACATTGTACTGGAAGTCCTAGCCACAATCAGACAAAAAGAAGAAATAAAATGTATCCACATTGGAAAGAAGGAAATAAAACTCTCCCTTTTTACAGATGATATGATATTTTACATAGAAATCTCTAAAGACTCTACAAAATAATGACTACATTTAATAAAGGAATTCAGTAAGGTAGCTGGATACAAAATTAAAACCCAAAATTCAATGCTTTTTTAATATACCAATAATGAATTCTCAGAAAGAGAAACTAAACAGACAATCCCGTTTACCATTGCAACAAAAAATGTAAGATATTTTGGAATAAACTTAACTGAGGAGGTAAAAGACTTGTACTCGGTAAACTACAGGACTTTGGGAAAGAGATAGAGGAGGATATAAAGAAGTGGAAGACTATACCATGTTCATGGATTGGTAGAATTCACATCATTAAATATCCATACTATGCAAAGCAATCTACAGATTCAATGCAATCCCTATTTAAATAGCATTGGCATATTTCACAGATCTAGAACATACACTCCAACAATTTTTATGGAACCAAAAAAGATCCTGAATAGCTGCAGCAATCTTGAGAAAGAATAATGAAGTTGCAGAGATCTCAATACCAGACATCAAGTTATACTACAAAGCCACTGTAATCAAAACAGCCAGGCACTGGCACAAGAACAGGCATATAGATCAATGGAACAGAACAGAAACCCCAGAAATTGACCCAAGACATTATGCTCAATTAATTTTTGTATGCAAAAATATACAATGAAGTTTCAATAAATTATGTTGGGAAAATTGGCAGATATATGCAAAAAATAAAACTAGAGTACCAAATTATACCATACACAAGAATAAATTCAAAATGGATAAAAGACTTAAATGTAAGTCATGAAAATATTTGAAGAAACAATAGGCAGTATAATCTCAGACATCTCTCCTAGGAATACATTTACTAATACATCTAGTGCAACAGAAACTAAGAATAAAATAAATAAATGGGACTACATCAAAATAAAAAGCTTCTGCACAGCCAAAGAAACCACCTACAAAATTAAAAGGGAGCCACTGTATGGGAGAACATATTTGGCAATGATACATCTTATAAAGGGTTAATATATATATATATATATATATATATATAACATATATATATATATATATGTATATATATATATATATATTATATATATTACATTATGTTGAATATATAAGGAATGCATTTAAAAAGAAGGTTCTCTTACCCTTTGAGACAGCATGAAGGGATCTGTAGAGCATTATGCTAAGTGAAATAAGCCAGTCAAAGAAAAACAAACATTACATGAGCTCACTCATATGTTGAATCTAATGAACAGAATGAACTGATGAACAAAATAGATCTAGAGACAAAGAAGCATGGAACAAACTGTGGAATCTTGGAAGGAAGGTGGGGAAAGGTGGGTGGGTGGGAAGAGATCAACCAAAGAACTTGTATGCATATACGTATAAGCACTGGACACAGACAATAAGATGGTGAAGGCCTGGGGTTGGCATGGGCTAGAAGGGGTCAATGGTGGAAAAAAGTGGACATATGTAATACTTTCAACAATAAAGATATTTAAAAATGTAAACTTAAGTGGTGTGATACCCTACAAATGGCAACTACAAAGAAAAGGAAAGTTGATGCAGTGTCGATCTTTCCAAGAGAAATAAACCAATGATTATTTTTTTGTTGAAGTCAAAGGCCAATCTGTGTGCCTAGTTTGTGGCGATATGTTAGTAGTAACGAAAAAAGCCAACCTGGAGTGTCATTACAGCTCAAAATATGCTAAATGCAATGAGTTGGGAGACCAAATGCATCTCAATAAAGTCAATGTTCTTCAGTGGAGTTTGGAATCACAACAAACTTTCTTTCAGTTGACCATGTTGTAAAAGAGACAACATTATTCCGAAGAGTTATGTAGTGAGTGAACAAACCACAAAGCTGAGGCCTCATGTAGAGGGAGAGTTTGTGAAAGAGGTCACGCTAGCTGCTGTGGCGTTGTTAGCAAACTAACACTCTGAAACTAAAATTGCTTCAGAATGTTAGTTTGTCTCAGAGAACTGTCTCAGATCGAATTATTGACTTAGCACAAGATAATGAAAAAATACTGAAGGATTCTGCAGAAGGTTTGCAATTTTTCTCTCTGGCTTGTGATGCGACAACGGACATAACAAATACTGCCCAACTGGCCATTATCGTTTGTGGGAGAACTGCAGAGCTTGATACACAAGGGAACTGATCTCACTGGGAGCCATGCATGGCACTACAAGAGGTGAGAACTTGTTTGAGGGACTTGTTTTATCAATGAAAAAATTTGAGCTAAGATTTGAAAATTTAAGTGACCTTACTATACTAGTAGATGGAGCTCCAGCCATGGTTGGCTCACACACAAAAAAGAGTTAATTGCATTTGTCAAGAAAGAATTGGTCTCAGTCTTGATCCAAGGGATTTAATTATATGTTACTGCCTTATACACCAAGAAAGTCTCTGTGCACAGATGTTGTGGCTCATGCATAAATTTTGTCAAAAGCAGAGGGTTTAACAGCCACCTGTTTAAGGAGTTACTGAATGATCTTTACTCTGAGTACGGTGATCTTGTTTATCCCTGTGAAGTGCGGTGGCTGAGGTGTGGGGACATGCTCATGAGGTTTTACAAACTGTGGGATGAAGTCAAGCAGTTCATGGAGATGAAAGGAAAACCTGTCATGGAACTCAGTGATAGCAGGTGGCTGAGTGATCAGCGTTCATGGTGGACATTACCAAGTACCTCTCAGAACTGAATGTCAAGCTGCAGGGCCCCCAACCAGCTTCTCAGCTCCCTGCTTTCCAATGTGACATCATTTGAAGTTAAATTAAGGCTGTGAAAGTGTTATTCTGAGGAATAACAGGGTGCATTTCCACACTCTGGAAGGACAAAAGCCTTCTACTACACTTGAATATTCTGGTGAATGTGGGACACTAATTGAGGCATTTAATGAAAGATTCAAGGATGTGAAAAGTAAACAAATGAATTGAACAATTTTGCTACACTGTTCAATGTGGAACCAGCTGATGTGCCCAATAACCTACAACATGAAATCATTCAGCTGCAAAGTGATGATGAGCAGAAAGCTATATATATATAGAAGCTTGAGTTCTATAAATGTCACATAAGCAATAGTGAATTTCCCACTTTGAGGAGACATGCATTGAAACAGGCATCTGTGTTTGGAAAAACTGCTGGGAGTAGTTCTTTTCAAAATTTACCATTGCAAAGATTTCACTGTGCTCCAGACTGACCGAAACAAACTTGGAAAAGCAGTTGTGAGTAGCAACATCATCAATACCAGCTAATACCACATGCCTCACCAGAGAAGCAGTTCCAGCCATCTCATTAGGGGTAAGTTAATTAAATGTTTGACTAAATACAGCAGGCTAATTTTAAAAAAAAACTATTTCAGAAATGAAGGGAGAGGGAGAGAAAGATAGAAACATCAGTGATGAGAGAGAATCATTGATTGGATGCCTCCTGCACTCCCCACACTGGAGAATCGATCCCACAACCTAGGCATGTGCACTGACAGAGAATCAAACTGTGACCTCTGGATTCATAGGTTGATGCTCAACCACTGAGCCATGCTGGCCCGGCAGCAGGCTAATTTTTAAGTTGATAATTGTGTATGGCCCACAAATGATGTTATAAACATTCAAATGATCCTTGCAGGAGAAAGGTTCTCCACCCATGCTTTAATGTGTAAGCATGCTGCTAAAACATAGCCATAGGTTAGGGGGGTGTAAAGAGGGGGAAATATTGCAGAAAAACTTATCAGAATTTCAAGTGCTTCTCTCCACTGCCTCAATGTCCTGTCTCTTTCTGATTAAGGTCAGGCTGGAAAGATATTACACCTGAGATAGTAGGTAGATAAACATTTTGTTTCTCCTGATTCATTATTTTAACTACCTAACTTGTGAACCTGAAGGTCATTGGCACTGTTCCAAAGGTCAAAGTATAACATGAAATCCTGAGTGGCCATGTATGTAAAGCCTATTGAAATGGCACCTATTTAAAAATACGATTGCCATTGTTGGGAATACGACAAGGAGGGATAAATTCTGACAATAGTTAATATATGCAGGACAATTTTTAATATTGCAAAAAAAAGATTAAGAATGTATTTGTTGCTATCATGGAGTAATTAGTGTCCAGCCCAGCATGAGAGAAGCCAATTATGGATACAGAACAACTGGGGAATGATGTTAATGTTGGAATATAACTAGAGTCAACAAAATTAATTTAAATTAGCCAACTAAAAAAGGAATCTGCAAGACTTTTGTTCTTAAACTAATCAAGATGCTTAATGAGAATGCTCAGGAATTATTTACTGCTTACTGTGTTGCAGCCTATAGTAAAGTTTAGGACATGCAGCCTCAAAATATGGCACACTGTCACACTGAATATGTCAAGTTGAAAAATAGTGTGAAATGACATGTGCAGGAAGGGGTTTCTGACCTTCCCTGAAACAGGTCACAAGACATTCATTCATGTGAGAGGGCCCTTCCCAAACCCAGAGGAAGCAACCATGTCTCTGAAGACTAAGGGACATGGAGAAGAATCTGAATGAACAGGCCTTGTTAATTTTCCTCCAATTTACCATACAATTTGCCCTATCATGTTTTCTTCACAACTTTCTACTCTTCATCAAACCAGCATAAAAATAGTGGGTGGGTGGGTAGGTGAGAAGAAATCAACCAAAGAAGTTGTATGCATATAGGCATAACTCATGGACACAGACAAGGGGTGGGGGATGGGTTAAAAGCAAAAGGACATATGTAATACTTTCAACAATAACGATTTAGATAAATAAAAAAATACTCAAGTTTAACTGCTTCTTTAGGTCTTTGTTTCCTATGGAGATTCTTTTGTCACGCAAAACTTATATTAAATAAATTTGTATGCTTCTTTTGTTGTTGTTATTCAGTCTTTTGTTACAGAGGTCCCAGTCAAGTGTTTAAAGAATAGAGGAAAATATATTTTCCTTCCCTACACATAAATAAGTTCCATGGGTAGTCTCATTTCATACACTCATAACCACTATAAGAGATTATCATTCTCATTTACAGACAAGGCTCTGAGACTTCAGGAATCTCTGTGATGTGTCCAACGGCTCTTGGCTCTCAGAAGCTGACCTGAGATTTGAACTCAGGTGTGTCTGGACTTCAGAGTCCTCACTTTTAATAGCCCATTTTGTATCTTGGAATTGTCTTTAACCAAATTTGGGAACTAAGATCTTTCTTAATTTGGTTGGGCCTCAATTTCTCAATTGTGATATAGGATAATAGATTTTCATTATTATTTTAAAACTAGAGGCCTGGTGCACGAATTCATGCATGGGTAGAGTCCCAAGGGGGTTGGGGGGGTGGCATGGGACATGATCGGCCCTCCAGGAAAGCAGTGGGATGTCCTTGCTGGCCTGGGATCCAGATCCGTTCTGCTGAAGGTCACGCAGGTTGTCCAGAGCCACCTGGTGGCCGCTTTTATATCCTTTCTTCCTTGTGGAGTATCTAGGGAGAGGAAGTGACCATGATGCCCAAGGCCAACTTCCTGGAGGCCAACTGCACTGTTGGAATCATGACAGAGGCTCTGATCCCTTGGGCCTGGCCTGTTCTCTGCAGGACTGCTGAGGGAGTGAGTGGCTGCCGTTGGGCTGGTGAGCCACTGGGACATGTCTGTCAGATAAGCGGTGCTCCTGCTGTGGGAGCGCACTCACCAGCAGGGGGCAGCTCCTGCATTGAGCGTCTGCCCCTGATGGTCAGTGCATGTCATAGCAACCTGCCTTTCTGTTTGTTCCTGTCATTCCGGTTGTTCAGTTGTAACGGTCACTTAGGCTTCTATATATAGATTAAGTGAATGAGAGCCCTGGCTAGTGTGACTCAATTGGTTGGATGGTCATCCTGTCTGACAAGAGATGACTAGTTAGGAATACCCAGGTTGCAGATTTGATCCCTCATCAGGGCCCATGCAGAGGCAACCAATTGATGTTTCTCTCTAATAATGTTTCTCTCTCATATTAATGTTTTTTTCTCTCTCTCTCTCTTTCTCAAATCAATAAAAATTAAATTAATGAGAATGTAAAATGATACAGCTGCTATAGAATGTAGTATCATATTTCTTCAAAGAAAGTTAAAAAACAGAATTACTGTATGATTCAGCAATTCCATTTCTATGCTCAGAAGAACTGAGAGCAGGGTCTTAAAGAGATATTTGTACACTCATGTTTGTAGTATAGGAGAGGAAAAAATATATACTTAAATGTTTGTTGAATGTGTAAGAGCCAATATACAATTATTAAGAAATACCATTTTAGCAAATCTCTCTATATAAAAACCTAATATGCAAATAGACTGAATGGTGGAACAACTGAACAACTGGTTGCTATGACGTACGTTGACCAAAAGGGGGTGCGCACAGAACAGGGTGGGTGATGGACACGGCGGGATGGTGGAGCAGGTGAGCGGGGCACCAGGCCAAGGTGAGGCGCCTGTCACTGTCATTGGGCAAGCCTCTGGTAGTTACTGAAAATTCTTTGCTCCTGCGTGCTGCTGTCCCGCCCAGCGCTCACACCCACTGCCAGTGCCAGAGCTGCAGCTTGCACCTGTTGCCAGCAATAACCCTGCTTACACCCACTGCTGGTGCCAGCCCCACTTGCACCCGCAGCTGGGCCAGAGCCACTGCTTGCACCCACTGCTGGCACCTGGCGCCGGCCCTGATCGCTCAGTGCCGCCAACAGGTGCAAACGGTGCCTGCCAGCCCCAATCACTTCTGAGGGCTTCTCCACCTCCCCCTGCTCCTGAGGGGCAATCAGGGCAGCAGCTGCCACTTGCACCTGCTGATGGCTACGGCCCCAATTGCTCTGTGCTGTCAGAATGTGGGAGCAGCGGCAGCGGGAGTGGGGCTGCCCGCAGACAGGGGACTGAGGGCCACGGTGGGAGGGGCTAGGCCAGGGCATGGAGGATGGGCCGAGACCCACCCCTGTGCCCACAGCAGCCTCTCAGCCCACAGTTTCTTTCAAGGTGCATGAATTCGTGCACTGGGCCCCTGGTTAGATATAAAGTACCTGAAAGAATCAAATGGCTTTGAGAAGACTGTAGCTTTAAATTATATAATTTCTTTCATTCTCTACCACAATAATAAAGAGCAGTGATTTTCAACCCCAGCGCTGCCCCAGGGTCACCAGTGTGTCATAAGAATTTTTAAAACATGTGATACCTGCCTATTTAGTCAGCGGCACTGAACTCTTTTCCCTTAGATTGTCAAATAAAAATATGACAATAACCAACACAAAGATAGCCATACAATGTGAATGAATGAAAATTATACCTATTTTTTCTTTGCCAGATCATCAAAAAAGAGAATATATATTTTTAGTGTGCTACAGAATTTTAGTAGTAATTAGTTTATGTGTGCCATGAGATTAAAAATGTTGGAAATTAGTGGTGTGGAGTACCAAACCCTGATAGTATAAAAAAATAATTTCTTCATTTACATATTGTTTTCTAATGCAATCCTGTTACAGCCAAAGCTTGCTTAAAAAATTCCTTATGCTATTAAATTTTTTTTTCAAATATATTGGTTACATTGTGAAGTTTACTGTTGTGAGAAAAAAGCCCACTATGATTGTTCTTTTCTCTATTTCATAAAAGTGATTTCTTAAAAGCTGACATTTTCAATATGAGGTTCAATATAGAGCAAATGTTTATAGCTGAGATATAAACCTCTTAAAATGTGGAAGACATGGTAAAGTATTGACTGTGAGTAGCACCATTATCATTATTTATAGTAATAAGTGATGGACTTAATACTTCAAAATACCTGATAACCCACATTTAGAATAAATATTTGGTTATTTTATTTCATCTCCCAATTGCAGCCTTATTAATGAAGAGAAAAATTACATAGGTAAAACTACAAGTATTAATGAGCAAGATATATTTGTATGAATATGAGTAAGTGAAAATGTCCTCTTAAAATCTTGATAACATTTTAAATCATGCATTAGAATTGGCATATATGACATTAAAAACACACACCACACTGCCTATTTGCAGGGAAACCCATTTTCCCATTGAAAATGTGGGGTATAATTGACTTAAGTTTTGGAAAAATTTTCAGAAAAATGGATGGAAAGAGAATTAAAAAAATATTTTATTCATAGGTGCAGGTGTTTTTATTTTCTGTGAAGGCAAAATTAAAGTTTCACAATATTTTAAGGTACTTTTGGGAAATTGTATAGAAAATAAAGCCTTTGAAACTTTAGGATGTTTTAAGTTGATTTAAAGGGTTTTTTTTTGTTTTTTACAAATATTTTGTTATCAATTTACCACAAGCAAGTTTTCCCCTCTGCAAGGGACATGCATGAGAATTTAAGTGCTCCTCATCATCAACCTAACATACTGTCTCTGGTCCTGGTCCAAACTAAACATTGCATATGCTGCTAAGAAACCCATCTTACTCTGCATCTTGGAAGATAGTTACAATCTAGAAGTATTTAACAAATATAATACTGAATTATTCTGTAGCTCTTACATTCAGTGAGGTTTTGTTAATATCTCACTAAAAGTGTGTATGATGAAGTGATGTGTGGATGAGAGAAGGAAATATAGCTTTTGCTTTAAATTATATTAGAAGATAATAACTATTTTTATTTAATGCTCATACATTACTTCCATTATAAATGTAAACATGTCTAGGTGTACCAGGGTATATTGTATTTAATTTGGCCTTGTCATATTTTTATTTGAATTTTTAATTCTGGGAAACAGTTGCACAATTTCATACTATCTGGAAACTGAACTATAAAATACTAAGTAGAGAATTGGATGAACAAGATGTGGACATACTTAAAAAAATACCACTTTTTGCCAGATGTCATGGCTCAGTGGTTGAGCATCTATCTATGAACCAGGAGGACATGGTTCAATTCCCAGTCAAAGCACATGCCAGGGTTGCAGGATCAATCCTCAGTTGGGGGCGGGGGATGTAGGAGGAAGCTGATCAATAATTCTCTCTCATCATTGATGTTTCTATCTCTCTCCCTTCCTCTCTGAAATCACTTAAAATCTATTTTACAAATACCACTTATATAAATGAGCTGTTTTCCCTAATTGAACAAGTACTTCTACATTTCCATGCATATTTTTATCATAATAGTACTGTTTGTTTGATATTGCTCTATAAATAAGCTGTATATTTTAAATAAAATGGGTATAATATTTTCTTGTGTTCATTGATATTAGAGTTCAGGAGGTTAGATATTTTAGCTAAATAGACTAGATATTTATTTAGTAAGCCAAAGATGAGATAAAATAAACATGTGTGAAGAATCAAGAATAATGTTTGTTTTGTTCTGGTAAAAATTACTACTCTTATATATTATAGGGAAAGTAAACTTGATATGGCTAAAAACTAAGGAATGAAAAATATGATATTTTCTGAAAATAAAAACTTTACCTCATAGATCATTGTCAGGGCACCAAACCATTTATTCAAACGAAAAGAGTAACAAAGTACATACAGATGCATTTATATGAAATAAAATATAATTATACAGAAATAGAGACTATGCTTTAAGCATTGTTGGCTTATTTTGTGTGTTTTTATGCTATTAATATAAGGATTACGGCATGAACATGTTGTCACATTTCATTCTAGTACTTTTAATTTTTTAATTTTGATATTTTTGTATTTTTCAATTACAATTGACATATAATTTTATATTAATTCCAGGTATACAACATACTGATTAGACATTTATATAATTTACAAAATGATCATCCTGATAAGTCTACCCATCCAACACCACACATAGTTATTACAATGTTATTGACTATATTCTTTATGCTGTTCTTTACATCCTCATGGCTGTTTTTAAAACTGGCATTTATGCATCATAATCCCTTCCGTTTTCTTACTTACCCTGCCCCCCAACCCTTGGTCCATCTGGCAACCATGAAAATGTTCTCTGTCTCTATAACTTTGTTTCTGTTTGCTTGTTCATGTATTTTGTTTTTTAGATTTTACATATAAATAAACCTGTAGTATTTGTCTTTCTCCTTTTGACATATATAAGTAAGCATAATACATTCTTCATTCATCCATGTTATTGCAGATGGTATGATTTCACTTTTAATGGCTATGTAATATTTTATTGTATATACTAGAGGCCAGTGCACGGAATTCATGCATGGGGGTGTCCCTCAGCCCAGCCTGCACCCTCTCCAACCCGGGACCCCTGACTCCTAACCTCTCACCTGCCTGCCTGCCTGATCTCCCCTAACTGCCCTCCCCTGCTGGCCTGATCACCCATAACTGCCTCTGCCTCAGCCTCCACCACCGTGGCTTTGTCCAGAAGGATGTCTGGAAGATGTCTGGTCTAATTAGCATATTCCCCTTTTATTAGTATAGAATGTACCATCTCTTCATTGTCCATTTATCTATTGATGAATACTTAGGTTGCTTCCATATCTTGGTTATTATAAATAATACTTCAATGAACATAGAGATGCCTTTTCAAATTAATATTTTAAGTTCCTTTGGAAAGATACCTGGAAGTGGAATTGCTGGGTCCTTTTTTGTCTCTCATTACAGCCTTTGTTTGAAAGTCTATTTTGCCTGATAAAAGTATTGTTATCCCAGCTTGTTTATTTATTTCTATTTGCATGACATTTTTTTTCCAGCTCTTTACTTATAGTCTGTATATGTCTTTTTAACTGAAGTGAGTCCCTGAGGCAGTATTATGTATGGATCTCTGTTTCATTTCCATTCAACCACCCTATGATTTGATTGGAACATTTAGTTATATTTAAAGTAATTATTGATAGGTATGTGACTATTGCCATTTTGTTGTTCATATTTTTACTTTTTTTTTTTTTTTACCTTTTCTCCTTAAAGAAGTCCCTATTAAAAAAATTATTTTTATTTTTATTGATTTCAGAGAGGAAGGGGGAGAGAGAGAGAGAGAAACATCAATGATGAGAAAGAACCATTGATCAGCTTCCTCCTGCACACCTCACACTGGGGATTGAGGTCACAACCCGGGCATATGCCCTGACCAGGAATCAAACCATGACCTCCCTGTTTGTAGGCTGATGCTCAATCACTTAGCCACACTGACTGGGCAAGAAGTCCCTTTAACATTTTTTGTAATATGGTTTGGTGGTGATTAACTCCTTTAGATTTTTCTTGTCTGGGAAGCTCTTTGTCTGTCCTTCAGTTCTAAATGATAATTTTCCCTGGCAGAGTAATCGTGGTTATAGGTTCTTGCTTTTCATCACTTTAAATATTTCATGTAAATCCCTTTTTTGCCTGCAACGTTTCTGTTGAGAAATAAGTTGATAGTCTTATGAAAACTCCCTTGTAGGAAACCAAATACTTTTGCTGCTTTTTTGCTTCTCTCTTTGTCTTTAACCTTTGGTATTTTAATTATGATGTGTCTTGGTGTGGGCCTCTTTGGTACTCTCTGCAGTTCCTGGACTTGTATTTCTATTTCCTTCACCATTTAAGGAATTTTTCTGTCATTGCTTTTTCAAATAGGTTTTTAATATTTTGCTCTCTTTCTTCAACTTCTGGTACTCCCATGGTGTGAATGTTGGTATGCTTGAAGTTGTTTCAGAGGCTCCTTACACTATCCTCATTTTTTTTTGGATTCTTTTTTCTTTTTGCTATTCTAATTGGGTGTCCTCTGTTTCCTTATCTCCCAAATCTCTGATTTGATTCTATGCTTCATATAATCTGCTATAGATTCCTTCTAATGTATTCCAGTTATTATAATCTTTATTTGTGACTGGTTCTTTTTTATGTTTTCTATCTCCTTGTTAAAGTTTTCACTATTTGAACTGTGCATCTGGTAGATTGCTTGTCTCCATTTTGTTGAGCTCTTATCTGGAATATTGTCTTGCTCTTTCATTTGAAATATGCTTTTTTTCTCTTCATTTGTGGCTGCCGCCCTGTGTTGTTTTTTGTGGTTTTGTTTTTTTTTTTTTTTTTTTTTTTTTGTATATATATTAGGTAGAGCTGCTATGTCTCCTGGTCTTATATATTAGCTGTCCTGTGGGCCCAGTTATACAGTCTCACTGGTAACTTCAACTGGGTATTCTAGATGTATCTCTTGTGTGGGTTCTGTGTGCTCTCCTGTTATAGTTGAGCTTTGATGGCTGCTGGCATGTCAATAGGAGTAATTGTCCCTCAGGCTGACTGGCTGTGGCTATAGTAGGGAAGCTGTTGTGTAGGGGCTGACCTCATGGATAAGGCTTTGATTTAGTGGGGCTCTGTTGCCTGGAAAGTCCACACTTTGGCTGTGTCATTTGTGGATGACGTTAGGTGGTGTTTTGGTGTGGTCTGAAGTTGGCCACCATCTGTGTTTGTTCTGTGGCCTCTTGGGAGAGGTTCTGGTGCAGGCTAAGCTCCACCATTGCCTTTGCTCTACCAGCAATGGCCTGGTATGAGCTACATAATGATCTGGAGATGATTACTGCTTGTGCTGGTCTTGGAGGTGCCTGGAAGAGGCTAAGCAGCAAACTGAGGATGGCTGCCACTAGTGCCAGGCTTGGGACAAGCCAAGGCCAGTTGACTGCTTATTTGCATTTTTGAACCTTTGAGAGATTTTTAAAAAATCCACCACATGAGGCAATATATTCCCCCTGCATGGAAAAGCTACTTGAAATGGCCAGGTGGGCCTGTACATTTGGTGGGCTGAGTCTCAGAGAATCACCAGGGTGGGATGAACAGTATTGTCCAGTTTGATGGAGATTCAGATATGGCATTACCTGTGTCTGCAGAGGGAGGGTTCAGCAAAGAAACAATGATTTCTGCCATCCCTTTTCAATGGGAGAAAGCTGCTGATTCAATCCTCACCATGAAGCCAGACAATTAAGTTCTTCCCTGTATGTCCCTTGCACTTTGCAAGCTGCTGCCCCATCACTGGAACTTAGAGAGAGTAATCCCATACACAGGTCCTTTAAACATAATGCCTGGGACTCCAGAGTTCTCTTTCTCACTCAGCCACAATTTTTATGGGTTTTAATTGCCAGAAGTTATGAGGACATCTCATCTCAGCCCTGGAATTCTGAGTTAGGGTTCACAGTGTGGTGGTGGAATCCCTTCTTCTTTAGAACAGAACTCTGGAGCCAAGATATCCTTTCAGGTTTTTAACCACCACACATGGGTATGAGACCAGCCTGTTTCACATCTTCACCTCTCCTACCAGTCTCCACATGGTTTCTTCTCTATATTTGTATTTATAGGAATACTGTTCAGATAGACTTCAGGTAGTTCTCAATGATGGTTGTTCTGTAATTTAGTTGTAATTTTGGTGTGGTCATGTGAGAAGATGAACATAGCATTTACCTATGCCACCATTTTGGCTGGACGATCATTCTAAAAACATAAAAATATTTCTTTTAGAGTAACAATATTAACTCCATATTCAAATATATGTAATTAGAGGCTCAATGCACAAATTTGTGCATAGGTAAGGTCCCTCGGCCTGGCCGGAGGTCAGGGCCAATTGGGGCCATCTTGCCCAGTCCTGATCTGGGCCAATTAGGACCAGATGGCCCGGGGAAGGGACCACAGGAGGTTGGTCAACCATGGGAGGTTTGCTGTGGGAGTGCAATGAGCACCCAGGGCAGCTCCTGTGTTGAGCATCTACCCTGTGATGGTCAGTGCGTGTCATAGTGACCAGTTGACTGATTGTTTGGTCGACTGGTTGTAACGGTCATTTGGGCTTTAATATATATAGATTAGTGGGCCTCTCCAATCTGGGACCCCTTGGGGTATGGCCGACTGCTGGTTTAGTGTGGGATCAGACCTAAACTGGCAGTCGGACATCCCTCTTGCAATCCAGGACCGTTGCTCCTAACTGCTCACCTGCCTGCCTGCCTAATTGCCTCTAACCACTCTACCTGCCATCCTGCTTGCTCCCAACTGCCCCCTTCCACCAGCCTGATCTCCCCCAACTGCCCCCCTGCTGGCCTGCTTGCCCCCAACTCTCCCCCCCCCTGCTGCTGGCCTAGTGTCCCCCAACTGCCCTCCCTGGATGACCTGCTTACCCCCAACTGCCCTCCCCAGCCAGCCTCATTGCCCCCAACTACCCCCCTGGCCTGCTAACCCCCAACTGCCCCCCCCTCCCTGCTGGCCTGCTCACCCCCAACTGCCCTCCCTGCCTGGCCTGATCACCCATAACTGCCTCTGCCTCGGCCCTGCAACCATGGCTTTGTCTGGAAGGTCTCCTGGTCTAATTAGCATATTACCCTTTTATTAGTATAGATAGTCACAAAATAGTCTTGATTTGTTGAGTTGTTCAAATGGGATGAGTTTTTGCTGGTTTTCTGTTTCCTGAAGGCATCAGGGTGTAGTTCACTGACCTTTCTTCCTCAGCCCTCCTCTCTCTCCTGGGCTAGGTAGGGAGAAGTGAGCAAAGGTACCTACATAGAAAATCTAGGTGGTGTTAAGTTTATTCTGTCCACTAACTTTCTCCTCACTAGCCCCTATCCTATGGAAGTTTTATTAAATCTAAGTGACAGGAAAAGTATTTATTTGTTTGTTTTAAAGTCATTTTTATGTGAAGTAATAGCATACAACACCAAATCTCAGTTAGAAGACTCTGGTACCTTAAAATATTCTTAGTCTCAAAACAGATTCCCTTTGTCTTAAGTTCCAAAAGTCACTCTTAAACTAAAAGGATACTATTAAATGAATATTAAACTAGTTTATATTTCAATTTGCATTTCCGCTATATCCTATCTTAAATTAGTAAATTCACAATGTCAGAGCTACTTTAGCCAAAGAAATAAATAGAAGACCGCTCCTAGTCTATCTTTAATCACTTTCATTCTTGTATTTGAAATGATGTAGACAAGAAAAGAGAACAATGGAGAGCTGAATATTTCCAGATCTTAGCTGTTGTAAATAACACTGCTATGAATGTAGGGGTGCATATGTTCTTCCTGACTGGTGTTTCAGAATTCTTAGGATATATTCCCAGAAGTGGGATGGCTGGGTTAAACAGCAGTTCTATTTTTATTTTTTTGAGGCACCTCTATATTGTCTTTCACAGTGGCTGCACCAGTCTGCATTCCCACCAGAACCAAAAAAATTGACAAACAAAATAAGTCCACGGACACGGAAGCATGGAATAGGCTGACAAAACTCAGAGTGGGGGTAAGATAGGAAGAGATTAACCAAAGAACTTACATGAATATAATACATAGCCCATGGACACAGACAGTAGCTAGGTGAAGGTCTGAGGTAGGGTGGAAGCTGGGTAAAGGGTGATAAAGGGGAAAAAGTAAAGGGCATCTGTAAAACTCACAATAATAAAAACTAACTAAATAAAAATAATATATTTTTAATATAACTGATTATTGACTTTGAAATTTTAGAAGAGGGCATGATTTCTTCTGAATTAAAAACATATAAAAAATAAAAGAAAATAAATGTTTTCTTTTTGTAATATTAATAAGATCTAACCATCAAATACTGGTGATAAACAGAACTGATTACAAATGGATACATTTTTTATCGTTAGACACACTATGTTATGTGGACATTTGTTAATTTATCTGCAATGTATACCACATTAGTTGATTTATGGTTATTTGAAAGAAAGGTCAATTGATGAGTGGGAATGAGGAGTGTAATTAAGAAGTCTTTTCTTTATTGTTTCTTTTCAAGCCAGAGAACAGTTCTGAATGCTGATGAGACAAGATCTATTGAAATGCCATTTATTGGATTTAGGTAATTAAATCAGAACAAAACACACAACAGGCAGAAATCCATGGAGAAGCAGTTAGCAGTGAGGAAAACTGAGTGTCACAGTTATGAAGATTATCGTGAGCCCAGTTCTTTATGGATCCAAAATAAGAGAATTATCCTCTACAAATTGAATGATGCACATCTGACTACTATTAGCTCTTCATAGGCATCGGGAAACAAGAAACATTTTCTGTAGCCAGTGAGTTGAAGTTTTCCATAGTGCTCATAAATAAAAGTTTTACAAAAACAATTGATCTAAGCTTTGGCTTAGATCTTACTTTTAAAGGCCAAATCTTCATATTCCCTGAGGATAAATTTAAACTGAGTTTTTGTAATATGTTTTACAAATTGTTGTTCTACTTTAAACACTCTCCTGAGAAGAATGCATACCAGACCCATTTTCTTTAACTCAGCATGTTAACTATAATGAAGAATTTTCTCTCCACTTTTCATTTACATAAGCCACTCAATTTGAATCACTTCTGAACCCTTACGTTTCTTAAAGAACTGTATTAAAATCAATGGGATGCTTGTTAAAAATGCAAATTCCAGTGGGTTTTTTTACAGACTTACTGAAGCAGACTCTCTGGGGACATGGCAAAGCAATCTGTGTTTTAAACAAGCAGTAATTCTTTTATTCATAAACATTTGAAAAGCACTGACCTGTAGATTCTTAGAACTGTAGAAGCTTCTTAACCTATCTGAATCATAGCTTTCTACGTGGAAGACTGAAGAAGGAGTAAAACAGGCCTCTTTCTCTTCTTTTCAGTGTGGCTTCCTCAAACAGAAGTCAGGGACTAGCTTACCATTTGCTATTCTCTCACCCAGTAGGTCATTCACCAAATAGCTAGTGAGTACCTGCATCATGTTTCTAGATTAGGGAGATAAAATACCCAACACCACACACAAAAATCCCCGCCCTCCTCTAGCCTTTATTTCTTGCGGGGTAGAAAATAAGCACAGTGAGTAAGTAAATGCATAGAGTATGTTAGATAATGTTGGGGAAGAAACATTTTCCTTGTACTCTTCTAGATTCTTTGACTGGTCTAATAATCAAATGACATAGGACAGATTAATAGAAGAAAAACAAAATTTGATTTTTATGCATGGGAACCCCATAAAAGTATGAGACCCAAAGGCAGTCAGCAATTGAAGGCTTATATAACATCTTGAGCTAAGAGGTAAAGGCTTGGGGACACAAAGGGGAAGAAGGCCATTCACACGAAGGCAGGGAGATGTTTGGAAAACAAAGGTTGCCCTGTTCTGCAGATAAGTTTCTTAGGTAAAATTATCTCTGGAAATAGCTCTCTTCCTGGTACAAACCCCCTTTCCAAGGTAAACATAGGCATGGTTGAGGGGAAGGTAAAGAGCTTTCTTGAATCAGCTGCGTTTTTATTGCCTTTAGCACAAATAATTTTTATGCCAAAAGACCCAAAAGACATATTTTTGTGATGGTAAAATTTGCTCCCTATCATTGTTGTGATGTCTGATTAGGAGAAAGTGTAAGTAGAAAAGAAGATATAGTTAATGGAGAAAAGGAGGAGGGTGTTAACATTTTAAAAGGGGCACATTTAGAAGGTAATTTTTGAATAGAGATCTGATGGAAATGGGGGAACTAGCCATGTAGACATCTGGAGGATGTCCTCAATGATAAAACAGCAAATGTGAAGATCTAGGAGCAAAAAGGAGTCTGACATTTTCAAGGGGAGAAGACCAACATGGCTGGAGTGAGGTGAATGAGAAAAGCAGGAGGGTCAGGGGTGGACAGCGGGTTTGGAACACATAGGGTTTGCACGGGATGATCAAAATTTGATATTTTAACCTGAGTTAACTGAGAAGTGAGTAGAAGAATTTGAGCAGGTTTCACTGAGACTATTATGAAAGCAGCAAGAAAAGAAATAAGGAGACAATTTAGAAAGCTTTTACTAAAATTTAGGTAGGAGATGGTAGTTGGAGCTTTGGGTGTTGGAGGGAGTGGTAAGAGGAAGGAGGAGAGAAATAGCTGTCCTCTGGATGTGCAGGACATGAATGAAAAAAGGGAACCAAGAGTGACTTTAAGGTTTGTGGCTTGGGTATCTGACCGAATAATTTTGCCAGTAACTAAGAAAAAATGTGTAAGAGGAACAGGTTGGGGTGAGATGTCAAAGCTTAATTCCTGACATATTACACTTCATATGCCTCTTAAATGTCAAGTGGGATGTCAAGTATGCCTTTGCATGTATAAGATTTAGGGTTTAGGTTAAATGTGAATTTGGATTATCAACACATGATGCTATTTTAAATCATAAAATTAGATGAGATAACCCAGAAAATGAGTGGAGGTAAAACAAAAACACAATTCAAGGACAAGGACATGGCACTCTCACATGTTTAGTGGTTGGGACATGAGAAAGCATTAGGAATTGAAGTTGAGAAAGAGTGCCATAGACTGACTTGTGTGTTCCCCTTATTCCCTCAATGCTATTCCCTCAATGTGATGGTGCTTGGATATAGGGCCTTAGGAAGGTGATTAGACCATGAGGGTAGAGCACTCACAAATGAGAATAGACCTTTATAGAAGGGACCCCAGAGAGCTCCCTTACCCTATCCACCATGTGAGGACATGGTGAAAGAACCCTGTCTGTAAATCAGGAAGTGGGCTCTCACCAGAGACCAAATCTGCTAGTGCCCGGATCTTGGGCTTCCAGCCTCCAGAACAGTGAGAAATAAATTTCTGTTGTTTGTAAGTTCATAACAACCCCAACAAACTAAGACAGCAGTTGATACTGAGAGAGGAGTGCCGCTGTAACAAATATGTAAAAATGTGGGAGCCACTTGGGAACATGCCTGGAAGAGCTTTGAGATGCATGCTAGAAAAAGCCTACATTGCTGTATGGACTGCTAAGGGCAAGTCTGGTGAAGGCTCAGAAAGAGAAGAGCAGAGCTACAGAGAAAGCCTCAGTCTTCTCAGAGGACACCCAAGTCATGACAAACAGGATGTTGTTAGACACTTGGACAGTAAAGGTCATTCGAATGAGGGCTCAGACAGATGAGGAATGCATTAGTGAGCCACACAGGAAAGACCATTCTTTTTCCTTTACCTGAGAATACGCTTTTTATCGATTTTAGAGAGAGGTGGGGGGGAGGAAGGGGAAGAATGAGAGAAACATCGATGTGAGAGAGAACATTGGTTGTCTCTGGTGTTCAGCCCAACTGGGGATTGAATCCACAACCTGTGTATGTGTCCTGACTGGAAATCGAACGCTCCAATCAACTGAGCCACACCATCCAGGGTGGAAAGACCACTCTTGTTAAAATCTTCAAAGAAGGAGAACCAAGATGGCGGCATAGGTTAACTCCGGAGTTTGCTGCTTTGAACAACTACTTCAAAAGTGAAACCAAAAAACGGAACGGACATCACCCAGAACCACAGGAACGCTGGCTGAGTGGAAGTCCTACAACTAGGAGGAAAGAGAAACGCATACGGACACTCAGAGGAGGCGCAGTGCTGAAGTCAAATTCTGAGGTGCGGAGTGTGCGGAGCGGGCTGGCAGCGGGGCGCGCGGTTGGCGTTTTCAATCGGGAGGGAGTCGCAGACTCTGAGCTCCAGATCCCCGCGAGTCTTTAGGGACCCAGACTCAAACGGGAGAAGCGGGACTGTCTTGCTTCGGTCAGAGCGAGTGCAGCTTTCTCTCCGAGGATTGCAGCCGTTGCTGGGACTCAGAGAGGCAGAGCCCCTGGGAACAGGACTGAGAGACGCCATAACTGCTCTCTCCCGCCCACCCTGTTGATCCTGTGCGACCCGCCCAGCCCAAGCCCTGCACAGAGGCATTTGCCGGATAGCCTCAGGCAAAGGCTAGATTAGCACCTCCCTAGAGGACAGAAGTTCTCTCACTGCAGACACAGCGGACTCTCATAGCCACTTGGCCTGGAGGTCAAACCCTCCCTGGTATTAACTACAAGACTACACACAAAGACCACTAGGGGGTGCACCAAGGAAGCATAACAAAATGCCGAGAAAAGAAACAGGACAAAATTGTCAATGGAAGATATAGAGTTCAGAACCACACTTTTAAGGTCTCTCAAGAACTGTTTAGAAGCTGCCGATAAACTTAATGAGATCTACAAGAAAACTAATGAGACCCTCGATGTTATATTGGGGAGCCAACTAGAAATTAAGCATACACGGACTGAAATAACGAATATTATACAGACTCCCGACAGCAGACCAGAGGAGCGCAAGAATCAAGTCAATGATTTGAAATGCGAGGAAGCAAAAAACACTCAACCGGAAAAGCAAAATGAAAAAAAGAATCCAAAAATGCGAGGATAGTGTAAGGAGCCTCTGGGACAGCTTCAAGCTTACCAACATCAGAATTATAGGGGTGCCAGAAGATGAGAGAGAGCAAGATATTGAAAACCTATTTGAAGAAATAATGACAGAAAACTTCCCCCACCTGGTGAAAGAAATGGACTTACAGGTCCAAGAAGCACGGAGAACCCCAAACAAAAAGAATCCAAAGAGGACCACACCAAGACACATCATAATTAAAATGCCAAGAGCAAAAGATAAAGAGAGAATCTTAAAAACAGCAAGAGAAAGAAACTCAGTTACCTACAAGGGAATACCCATACGACTGTCAGCTGATTTCTCAACAGAAACTTTGCAAGCCAGAAGGGAGTGGCAAGAAATATTCAAAGTGATGAATACCAAGAACCTACAACCAAGATTACTTTATCCAGCAAAGCTATCATTCAGAATTGAAGGTCAGATAAAGAGCTTCACAGATAAGGAAAAGCTAAAGGAGTTCATCACCACCAAACCAGGATTATACGAAATGCTGAAAGGTATCCTTTAAGAAGAGGAAGAGGAAGAAAAAGGTAAAGATACAAATTATGAACAACAAATATGCATCTATCAACAAGTGAATCTAAGAATCAAGTGAATAAATAATCTGGTGAACAGAATGAACTGTTGATTATAATAGAATCAGGGACATAGAAAGGGAATGGACTGACTATTCTTGGGGGGGAAAGGGGTGTGGGAGATGAGGGAAGAGACTGGACAAAAATCGTGCACCTATGGATGAGGACAGTGGGTGGGGAGTGAGGGTGGAGGGTGGGGCGGGAACTGGGAGGAGGGGAGTTATGGGGGGGAAAAAAGAGGAACAAATGTAATAATCTGAACAATAAAGATTTAATTTAAAAAAAAAATGTTCAAAGAAATTGGCTGAACTGTGTTCCCACCCTACTGTTTTGTGGGAGGTAGAACTTGCAAAAAACAAAATTGGATATTTATCTGAAGCTATTTCTGAACAAAGTGTTTAAGGTGCATCTTGGGGCCTCCTGATGGCTTATAGTAAAATGCAAGAAGAGAAAAATGACTTAAAGATGGAATTGTTAATAAAAAAGGAACCAGAACTTAGATATTCATAAAATTCTCAGCTTATATGTAGTGTAAAAAATGAAAAAGGGCTTGTTTGGGAGAGAATTCTAAGGGTGTGGCCAAAGGATTTGGAGGTAAGTCAGCCCTGTCCACAGTAGCCAGGAGCTCTTGTTCAAGACCATGGAAGACAACAAACGAGAGGCTGCTGGTTCCTTAGGGACCTTGGCACACCCTGCCTGTCAGCATCACAACAAGGGCTCAGATCTCCACACTGTATGCTGCACTGCTTGCCCTCTACAGGAGTGACTCAATGGCCCAGTGGGTGTGAGGTGCACCTAGTCTAGCCATGGAGGTGTATAGCTGCCACTGCCTAGATTTCAAAACATGGGGCCTCCTGACACAGCTACTAGTATGTGCTGTGCTCAGGATCCTAGCCCATGAAGACTGTCAGGCCCAGGCTAAGAACTACCATAGGAGCAGAGTCTAGGAACCGAGGGGCCAAAGGGCAGACTATTGAAAGCCTTGGGGGCCAAAACCTTGTCCAGTAAAGGTGTGGCAGCAAGGCCCATCCTCCATGGGCCTGAAGCCAGAACATTAAGCTCAAGGAGGATTATTTTTAAGCTCTGGCTTCTAATGGGATTTACTCTATTGGATTTTGGACTTGCTTGGGACCCACCACACCTCTCTCTATTGTCCTATTTCTTCCTTTTGGAAAGGGAATATCTATCTTATACCTTTCCCACCACTGTATTTTGTAAACATGTAACATAGTTTCACAGGTTCACAGCTACAAAGCAGTTTGCCTCAGGATAAATCAATCACATCTTGAGTTTCACCCACATTTGGTTTGAGAAGTAAGAAGTGAGAGAGAGAGAAAAGCCAGGCAGGTGGGTACCCTGGAAGAGAAGTAGAACAAGTATTTGAAGAACAGAGTGGTCAATTGAGTCCAGTGGTGCAACTGGGCCAGGATTTATTTATGCAGAGCACAACAGTCAGTAGAATAGCAGGGGGAAAAGTTAGAGTAGATTTAAGAGAGAATGAGAGGAAGGAAATTGGAGATAGGGTTTAAAAACTTAGGCTTTAAAAGAGCAGAAATTAGTGAAATTTCAAATACTAGAGTACATATGGGGTTAAACAAATTTTTTTGTTTAATTTTTTTAGCAAATATTAGAAAGGTAAGCAATACTTTTTATTTTTTGATTATTTTCATTACTTTATTACTTTTTAAAATTTATTTCAAAGAGAGGAAGGGAGAGGGAGAGAGTGATAGAAATATCTATGATGAGAAGAAGAAACCAAGATGGCGGCATAGGTAAACACATGAAATTGCTGCCTCGCACAACCACTTCAAAACTACAACTACAAGGCAAAAAATGGACTTCATCCAGAACCACAGGAAGTCTGGCTGAGTGGAAATTCTACAACTAGAAGGAAGGAGAAAAGCACACTGAGACTCAGTGGAGGCACAGAAGTAAAGTGTAGAGGTATGGAGGCGCACACAGAAAGGGCTGACAACTGAGGAGGCAGTTGTCTTTTTCAATTGGGAGGGAGACACAAGCTCCCGACTGCTCTAAACTCCAGTTCCTGGCGAGTCTCAGGGAACCCAGACTCATACAGGGAGAAACTGAACTGTCTGGCATCCTGCAGAACTAGAGGGTGGCTTTCTCTCAGAGGTGCTTGCAGTGATTACCTGGGACAATGAGACCTGGGGTCTCTTAGGGAAGGACTGAGGATCAGCCATAGCTGTTTGCTCCACCCTGTTGATTCCCTGAAACCCCACCCCACCCAAGCTATGCGCAGAGGCTTTTGTATATGAATGGACTGGCACTTTGCAATCTAAAATTACCTAACAAACTGCAGCTGGGTCAGAGAGACCCAGAACATCCAAAAGAAGGCCCAAGGCCGCACAGCAGCTTGCATTGCTTCACAGCTAGGGCCTCATCTGGGTACCTCCAAACCCCAAACAAAGAAGAGGAATCTGCAGATCTCTCTGTAGCTCCTTCTGGGTAGCCTCAGGCAGAGGCTAGATTAGCACCTCCTTACATCCAAGAGAAAGTGTACCCAGTGGTCAGAATGGGACCATCCAGATTACAACTCCTCAGATCCATAAGGGACACACTCAGGGGGCAGACTCAGTGACCATCAAAGCCCCACTGAAGCAAGCCTTGCCCCATAAGGGTGTCTCCAGCACAGAAATTCTCCCACTGCAGACACAGCTGATTCTCACAGCCAACTGGCCTGGAGTCAATTCCTCCCAATAATACCAACAACAATGAAGGCTTAACTACAACAAGATTGCGCACAAAGCCCACAAAGGGGTGCACCAAGAGTGTCCACCTCAGGTAATTGGGGAGGCTGAGCCACTGGGCCCTATAGGACACTTAGCACAAAAGCCACTCTATCAACACAGGGAAGCAGCCATAATGCGGAGACAAAGAAACAGGTCACAAATGAAAGAAATAGAGGAAAACAAACTACTGGATATAGAGTTCAAAAACATGGTTATAAGGTTTTTCAAGAATTTTCTAGAAACCGCCGAAAAATTTAGTGAGATCCTCAATAAATCTAGTGAGACCCTCAAGGATATGAAAAAGACCAACTAAAAATTAAGCATACACTGACTGAAATAAAGAATATTATACGGAGATCCAATAGCAGACTAAAGGATCACAAGAATCAAGTCAAAGATTTGAAATACGAAGAAGCAAAAAACACCTAACTGGAAAAGCAAAAAGAATAAAGAATCCAAAAATATGAAGATAGTGTAAGGAGACTCTGGGACAACTTCAAGCATACCAACATCCGAATTATGAGGGTGCCATAAGAAGAGAGAGAGCAAGATATTGAAAACCTATTTGAAGAAATAATGACAGAAAACTTCCCCTACCTGGTGAAAGAAATAGACTTACAAGTCCAGAAAGTGCAGAGAACCCCAAACAAAAGGAATCCAAATTGGACCACACCAAGGCACTTCATATTAAAATGCCAAGAGCAAAAGACAAAGAGAGAATCTTAAAAACAGAAAGAGAAAGTTATCTACAAGGGAGTATCCATACAATTGTCAGCTGATTTCTCAACAGAAACTATGCAGGCCAGAAGGGAGTGGCCTGAAATATTCAAAGTGATGAATAGCAAGAACCTACAACCAAGATTACTTTACCCAGCAAAGCTATCATTCAGGATTGAAGGTCAGATAA
This sequence comes from Myotis nattereri, assembly GCF_964212035.1. NCBI lineage: Eukaryota > Metazoa > Chordata > Mammalia > Chiroptera > Vespertilionidae > Myotis > Myotis nattereri. The sequence goes on from NC_138077.1 coordinate 98,089,259, forward strand.
AGAGCTTCACAGATAAGAAAAAGCTAAAGGAGTTCATCACCATTAAACCAGTATTATACGAAATGCTGGGGGGTATTCTTTCAGAAGAGGAAGAAGAAGAAAAAGGTAAAGATAAAAATTATGAACAACAAATACATATCTATCAACAAGTGAATCTAAAAATCAAATGAATAAAAAATCTGATGAACAGAATAAACTGGTGAATATAATAGAATCAGGGGCATAGAAAGGGAGTGGACTGACAATTCCCCTGGGGGAAAGGGGTGTGGGGGGTGCAGGAAAGGACTGGACCAAAATCATACACCTATGGTTGAGGACAGTGGTGGGGGTCAGGGCAGAGGGTGGGGTGGGAACCTGGTGGAGGGGAGCTATGGGGGGGGGGAGAGGAACAACTGTGATAATATGAACAATAAAGATTTAATTAAAAAAAAAGAGAAACATCTATGATGAGAGAGGATCATCAATCAGCTGCCTCTTGCACACTCCCTACTGGGGATCAAGCCCACAACCAGGTGTCCAACTGTGACCTACTGGTTCATGGGTCAACATTCACCCAATGAGCAACACTGGCCAGGCTGTTTCATTATTTTAAGGGAAAAATAAGTATACAGTCATGTGTCACTTAATGATAGGGATATATTCTGAAAAATGTTAGGCAATTTTGTAATTGTGTAAACATCACAGAGTGCACTTACACAAACCTAGATGGTATAGCCTACTACACACCAAGGCTACATGGTTGGGCTTATGTCCCCTAGGCTATGAATATGTATAGCACCTTACAGTACTGAATACTGCAGGCAATTGTAACACAATGATAAGTATTTGTATATCTAAACATAGGAAAGATACAGTAAAAATACACTATAAAACACAAATTGGTATGTCTCTACAGAGTATTTACCATGAAAGGAGCTGCAGGACTGGTAGGTGCTCTGGGTGAGTCAGTGAGTGTGTGGTGAGTGAATTGAAGGACATTACTGTACACCACTGTAGACTTTGTAAACACTGCCCACAAGTTCTCCCCTTGCTTCCTTCTGACATAAATGGCACAACAAGACTGTCAATGCTATTTCATGAACAGGAATGTGGGATGGCTTGATTAGAAATGTCTAGGAGGAACTGGCTGGGTTAGTGTAGATGACCACAACAGTGACTGCCAGGAAGGAATGAGGATGAGCAGGAATAAGAGATCAAGATGGAGAGAGACGAGAACATAGGGGATTGCCATGGAAATGTAGTTTTGGCTACTGCATGTTGGAGGAGTGCTCAGATTAAGAAACTTGTGATATTCACACAAACATACATATTGAGGATGTTTAACATGGAAAGGGTGTAGAACTGACTAGTTATTTTGACTTTGGAATTTGTTTTTGGTTCCATTGATCTTATCTGTCATTGAATTAATGGAACAAATAAAAGATATCTATGCTTTACATTATTACAACCTGAAAACATTTCTAAAGGACAGTGACAGGCTAGCTCCACACTACCACAGAAAGCTTTTATTAAAGTGGCAGTGGCACCTAATGCCTGTTAAGGTAGCTCCTGTGGACCTGTGTCCTTGTGCAGGGTCTTAGGCCCTAACAAGGAATTTACAGCAATGTTCTCTGGAGACCTCAAATTATATCGTCACGGGGGAGGGAGGGTAGGAAGGGGATGGGAGGTGGGTGGAGCTGCAGTGTCCTCTGACCATGCAGCACAAGGGGGACAGGCTTCTCTGTGCTAAAACAGGTCAGTGGCTGACTGATTGTAATCTAATATGTGCTTTTAAAACTGAGGTGCTATAAGAGGAAATCTATTGTCAAGACCCATATACCCGCATATTACTTCTATCAGAGAAAAAAAAAATCATCCCAAACCACATATTCTTTCATTTCTTACAGGGAATTCAGCTCCATTATAATGTTGTGGCACCATTGTCATATGCGTGGTCAGTCCTTGACTGAAACATAGTTATGTGGTGCACAACTGTATGTTTAAACAAGGATGGGAATTATCCACATTAAGGGGAAAAAGACGTGACTGAGAAAAAAAGCAGAGAAAATTGCCAAAGCATGCCTTTCAAAAAGCAAGGGTAAATATGATTTACTGAAAAATTGTGAAGGTTTGCCTTAGCTTACAGCACAAAGTATCCAGATGTGAAAGGAATAAAGGCCGAGTTTTATGGCACAGAGTCTGGTTGGTGAGTGAGCACTGTGGTCTGTAGTTTGTAGGGGTTCTCTTGTGATTGCTTCTGTTTTCTTAAAGAAGAAGAAAACAAAGCATCCACCTGACTGGGCCATGGATTTTCTAGAAGCTAAACCTTATTTCTCTGTGTGCCTGTGAGGGTATTTCTAAAACAGATTAACATTTATTTATTTTTTTATATATTTTTCATTGTTGATAGCATTATAGATATCTCTCATTTCCCCCTTTTCACCCCTCCTTCCAGGCCCTCCCTCTCTCCAGGCCCTCACTAACCTATTGCCCATGTCTATGGGTTATGCATATAAATATATAAGTGTTTTGATTTATCTCTTCTCATTCCCCCAACTCTACCTCAAGGTATGTCAGTCTGTTCCATGTCTCCATGTTTCAGGTCTTATTTTGTTGGTCAATTCATTTTGTTCATTAGATTCCACAAATAAGTGAGATTATGTGACATTTGTCTTTCTTGATTTGGCTTATTTCACTTAGCATAATATTTTTCAGGTCTATCCATGCTGTCCCAAAGGGTAAGCAATCCCTCTTTTTTATAGCTGCATAGTATTCCACAGTGTAAATGTCCCACAGCTTTTTTATGCACTCATCTACTGGTGGGCACTTGGGCTGCTTCCAGATCTTAGCTTTGGTAAATAATGCTACTATGAACACAGGGGTGAGTACAGATTAACATTTAAATTGGTAGACTTGGTAAAGAAGATTACACTCCTCAATGTGGGTGGGCCTCATCTAATCCTTTGAAGGTCTGAATAGAATAAGAGGCTGCACAAGAAAACATTCTCTCTCTGTCTGTCTTTAAGCTAAGACATCAGTCTTCTCCTTGCTTCACACTGGAACTCAAACTGCAACTAGGATGGCAGTGCCATCAGCTCTTCTGGGTCTTCAGCTTGAAAACTACAGATCTTGGGGCTTTTCAGCCTCCATAATTGCATAAACCAATTTCTTATAATAAATATGCACACATGTAAGCTAACTGGTTCTGTTTTTGTGAAGAATCAGACTAATACAGGGTCGATTAGTTAGTGTGAGAATTGTTGGAACCTTGAGAGGAGAAGCTCTAGAATAGTTAGCTAGCAGAGAAAGTGAGGAAATGGATTGGAAATATCTTCTATAACTTCTTGGAAGTATTGGAGGTCAGTGACTATATATTTAAACTAGCATTATTCTGCACAATTTGAGCATATTCCGAATATTTTTCTGTCTCTACAGAAATTTTCAACAGCGTAGGTTCAGGCATGGAGTGCGTGGAGAGTTAGATTGAACCAGGGCTATCATGTAGGCACAGGACTACTCCAAAACAAGATAAAGGAAATTGATAGTGCATTAAATGAAGTACTTAAGGTGATTGGTCATTCAATTAAAGCTGGTAAGAAAGGACAAGATGGAAATGAGGACAATGAAAAGTTGGTTGTATCCAAAGATTGAAGATCTTGGTTGAGCAAAGGAGTGATGGAATCAGTGTTTGGCATATGAAAGAGTGAGTTGAAAAGATCTTGAATTCATTAAAACACTACTTGAGATTGATATTGTGAAGCAATTACAGCTATTAGTGATGACAGGTTCAAAGCAATGACCATGTGATTGTGACTAAGTGACTAAGACCAGTTGGAGATCATTAGAGGGAAAAAGTTTAATTAACTGAGAGTTCAGGACATTGAAAGGGCCGTTCCATGGATTTCAATTCTTTAAGAATTATGAAAGTGTAACAGTAGAATGATTGACAATGAGCCAAAAATTTACAATTTTCAAAATATAAAACTTGGGTGGAGTGAAGTTGGTGTAGTAGTTCAAACAACAAAGTGGGATTGTAAAAGGTGCAATTTAATGACATGACATTTAAAATCTGGGATTATAAAGGGTAGTAAGGGAGATGCTTACCAATCCTTGTACCCAGGGGAACAAAGGTCATTGAAGAAAAACAGCCACCATTTTAGAGGGCTGCAGGGGAATCAGTGTGCTCAGTTGGGATAAATGTTTTCCCTGGAACATGAAGGAAAATGGATGGTTTGGAGAAGCATTTCAGTTTAGAGGAGATTTTGCTGAAATTTAATCTTGAGTTCCAGAAGAGAATTTTAGTAATGGGAGGAGTTGGAGAAGGAGTTGGGAAAGGAGATGAACAGAATCATATCTGGATTAGAATCCAATGGATTAAGGTTGATTGGGGAGTCTTGGTCTATATGTGGTGATTGTCATGGTCGTAGATGAGGGCTTAATGAGATGAATTCTGATGGTCTCTGGCAGTGGAGGAGGGAGAGGGAAGAAGTGGGGCAAGCATGTCTCATCAGTAGTACAAGGGATCTGGAGCTCCCACTCATCTCCTGCTGATGGCAGCACGGAGTTTTGCCAAGGACTGGTCTTAGTGGGTTTACTCAGGTACAATAGTCTTCCTTTGTTAGTTTCCAAATAGTGGCCTGTCAAAGAGCATTATATTTAAAAAAGAAAAGCAAAATAAATAAATAAACAGAAATCCCCCTTCTGCTACAGTTTTAGCATTATATCTTAAATCCATCCTGTGAAAATAGGCCACACAGGCCTACATTACATTGATATTCACAATTCAATTTTTCCAAAGATATTAATGTGATTTGTGGACTGAATTAACATTTTTATAGTATCCCCATGGAAATTGGCAGAAGACAAGTAATGTATATATAAGAACTTGTGCCAGGCTAACTAAAGTGAGAGACTTACTATTTATGGTAGTGGGAGTAAATCTGGGTCGTCTATATTTCAACTCACACCTCGGCCTGTTTAATACAGAACATTACATTTGAAAAAGCATAACAGGTTATCATTCTTCATCTAAACGTGAAGGTCTAATTATCCTTTGTGAGTAACTAATAGTGAACAACGAATAATAAAATTAAATTTCTATGTTCACTAAGGTATGTAGAAATGCAGACAGCATTTAAAAGTACAGTGAAATTCAGGACATTTTATAAGATTATACACTGAGAAGCACCCTCCACAACCCTTTGTTTATAAAGATATTTTTAAGAAACAACACTAAAACAGTATACCAAAAACAGTATTGAAAGACCCCCAAAAGGTTCTAAAATATGAAATATTTGAGGCAAAGGTTTAAGAACAAACGTTTTCCTTGGCTTCAGATCAAGACAAACTGTTCACTGAAAGGACAACTCCTCCTGGGGGTCCAGAACCACTGTGAGTCTCATGTGAACTGAGTGTGCTTTGTTCAATTCATTAAAAAAGTGGTGTTTTTCTTGGAAAACAAAGCATACAACTTTTTTGAGTTAGCTCCACAACACACAGGAGGCACAAATTACGTTTTGGTTTTCAGACAAATACAATTCCAGACAAAGGAAATTTGCATTCTTGCTATATAGGTCTTGTTGTTTGGAGAGAGTGCTGGAGGATTTTTAAAAAAAATGGAAACCATTAGAACTATATTATTAGCATTTTCAATTACCATTTATAAAAAGATAGTATTTAAAACAGCTAGATGTAAAGTTAATATCTCATTATTTCTAGGGGGAAAACTGGCTATATTAGTAATGTTAATACAATACAAATCAGTTGTTTGGCAGCCAACGCTTTGAATTAGAATTTTGATTAACACATTAAAAAAACCCACATATCACATCAGAAGAAACCAATATAAAATCAAATATATTTTCTCTTATTTTCTTTACTGTTTCTTATATTCAACAATTATTTATTGTTTGTTATGTCAGTGAGGGTGTGCTAGGCATTGGGGAAACAACAGTAGTGACTATCATTATGTTTTATGATTCTTTGATTGCAAATAGCAGAAAGGCATCTTGAATGCATTTTAGAAAAGGAAGAATTTATTTCCTGACGAAATCCAATAAATGGTTAAACAGCTAAATAAGAAGAATGCAGGGTTGCAGCTGAGACTAAGGAAAGAGGAACTGTGAACAATCCTTTTTCTTCTTTCTTCTCTTCATACATGGCTTCACTCTCTGTCACTGCAAACTGACTTTTATTTCAAATGGCAGGAAAAAGCTCACTTGATGTAGACTATGAATTTAAAGTTCTAAAATCTGGGGTAGATTAATTGGTTCAACCTGTGTCTGGTTCCCATTCCTAAATGCATAAACTGTGGCCAGAGTGGTGGGATCACATGAGAACTTTAAAACTCCTATAGTAATCACGTCTTGGTGAGCTGGGAGGGCCTGTGGTTACTCAGGAAAATAGTCACGGGGTGGCAGTACCATCAATGCATTTCAATTGTGATCAGCTTTCTGATAATATTTCAAATCTCCCGTGATTGCATTTACTATTTCACTCCAAATACATGTAAAAATGATTAAATAGGATAGCATTTCTTTCTCAATATGTAGAGTTTCTTTTATTTGCTTTATTCTAAACACACATCTATCTTTTGATACAAAAACACACACCTATACAGAACTATATATGTTAAGATATATAGGTGAAAAATATATGTTATTTTACATCACTGATGTAAATATATAAATATAAATAATATATTAAGGCCTATTTGCAAAGGATAAATTTAACATATAATGCTTAAATACAGCAAGGAAGTTATTTTCTAATTTCTTTATTTGCTTTTTTATTTTTTAAAAGTAATACCCATTCATCAACTGACAAGTTGACATACACACATAAGTATGTATGCACATGTGTCTACCATTTCTATCATCTGTCTATACATTTATCTACCTAATCAATTTCTTTATAACTGGATAGCTTTATTGGGGATTTAGTGCTGGTTTTGAAGGACATACGTCTTCATAGTTTGGAAATGAGCAACATGCCACAGAAAACACTGTACTTGGTACCTGAATAGAGGATGGCTGGCCACCCACACATCACTGGCATTTTGCCTTCACTCTGCCAGGAGGTAGCAAGGAATTTGGGATGAGTATAAATCTTTATTTTTCTTGCCTTAATTCTTCTCTAAAACTCTTTATTATCAGAATATAGTGGCTCATAATTGACTTTAAAGTTCAAGGAGAAAATGAATTTGGATGGAAACCAAATCAGGTAAAAATTATAATATTTTCCAAGTCTCTGGATGATCATTATTCAGTGTCCAAAGTATTCCATTGCATCAAAAAAAAAAAAGTTGCACTAAAAGTAGTCATTAACTTTAAACAACTTTAGTTCATAACTTCAGAATACTGAATTCAGGTTTCATCTCAGAAGCCTTGGCCACATATGTTCTGAGATTTTACATGAGAGTAATGAACAAGAGCTGTAAATTAAACCAGATGCCCATGGAGCTTCTGTTCTCTTTCAAGTGGCTATTTTCTAGGTCCTTTTATCATTGAACAATAGCATAGAAGACAAAACTGAGTTGCTAAAAGTAGAATCTTAAACAACACAAATTAAAAACACATCCCATCAAACTTTTTGCTTTAAGCAAACAAAACATAAATGCTAAAAATGCAAGGGCACTCTTATTTTATGATTCTCACATATTGTGTTATGTATTATAAGTATTATGTTCTTAAGGTCTCCAATATTTCAAAGAATTCCCTCATTGTGAAAATAAAGAGTTATAATAGTTAAACTAATAACATTTATGTAGTATTTTATGTACATTACATGTATACACTGGTGGATGACAAGGACAATTTGAATTTTGTATTAAGAGCTCAATCTTTATTTTAAACTTTACAATGTAAAGATATACAGCCAAGACTTTATATAATAAGAAGTGGAAAATGATTAAAAAGTGTTTGAAATTAGTTAAGGCAAGTTGTCATAAAATATAGAGATCACATTTTTTTTGAACCAAGATTTTGTGTATTATTCTACCAAAGTAATTTTTTTGATTTGTGGTTTTATTTATGAAAAAGGCTTCATGAACAAAAAATTGAAATTTTTTTTTTATTTAAATAACCATATTTATTTGTATAAATGCACTTATTTAAGAACGCTTCAAAAAACTCCAAGAGGAGGAAGCATTATCCTTCCCTAAGCCTAGATAAGCTCTAGGGATTCAAGTAACCTTAGAGAAAGTGCATGGTCTTAATAGTAGAAGAGGACCCAAAGAAAGCCAGGCCTACATAAGATTGGGAGGAGGAAATAAGTACAAAAATTTTCAAGATAAAATAGGAGAGCAGTTACCATACTAGTAGCCAAAGTGGGGGGAGGTGGAGGATCCTAGTATAGAAAATACTATTTTCTTCAAAAATGGTAAATAGATTGAAACCAAGATGGCAGCATAGGTAAACACCTGTACTCGCCACCTCTCACAACCACATCAAAATTACAACTAAAATACATCATTCATAACCACCTAAAAACTGGCTGAATGGAAGGCCTACAAGTAGAGAAGTAAAGAAGAAAGTACAATGAGACTGGTAGGAGGGGCAGAGGCATAGAACAGGCTGGTTTGGCACCCACTTGTGCCACTTTTTTAATCTGGAGAGAGATTGTTTCAGAGGAGACTGCCCATGAGGAGCAAGGGGTCCCAGTCCCACACTAGACCCCTAGCCCAGGTTTCAGAGATGGGAAGAGAAGTCCCCATAACTACATGCTGTAAAAACCAGCGGGGATTATGGCTGAAGGACATGGAGGTTGCTGGAGACTCAGTTGTTCCTTTTAAAGGGCCAGCTCATGGACATACTAGGACTCCATCCCTCTGAGATCTAGCACTTAGTGGCTTTGCAGGACCCTGACCATACGGGGAGGAACTAAATTGTCTGGCATCATGGCAGGAACTTGGGCACAGCTTTCTCTCAGACAGTAGTTCTCTCAAAGTCATTGTTTCTGTGCTGGGATCTCCCTTATCCCAGGGCTGACTGGCAGCCATATCTGAGTCTCAATCAACCTGGAGCACATGGTTTGCTCTACTCTGAGGATTCCCTGAAAGGAGCCCCATCCAATTTGCAGCCCCACCCAAGCTGTTTGCCTCAGCTTTTCCATATAAATGACCTGTCCTGGCTCAAGCTTCAGACTTTGCTAAAATCTCTCAAATAAGTTGAAGTTGGTGATAGCATGCCCCAAGCCTATCAATAAAAGGCCCAAGACCCAGCACTAGCATCAGCTTGTCTTGCTTCACAGTTGGGCTTGCCTCCTGCACAGCAGCTCTCCCACTGTAGTTGCAGCTGGCCTTCACGGCCAATTGGCCTGCAGGTCAACTCCTCCCAGAGATCCCAACAGCAATCAAGGCTCAACTATAAGACTGGGCATGTAGTCTATACAGGGGCTCACCTAGAGTGCTCAATTCAGGTGACTGGGGAGGCCGAGCCACTGGGCCCTACAGGACACCTACTACACAAGGTCACTCTACCAACTCCAGAAGATATAGAAGCTTTACCCAATACATAGAAACAAACAAAGAGAAGCAGCCAAAATGCAAAGACAAAGAAACATGTCACAAATGAAAAAAAAAAATGGAAGCAAGCAAACTACTGGATACAGAGTACAAAACCATGGTTATAAGGTTACTCAAGGATCTTGATAAGACTTTCAAGGTTCTTAGTGAGAATGTTAAAGACATGAAAAGAACTAATCAGAAATTAAGCATTACTAACTGAAATAAAGAAAATGTGCAGGGATTCAACAGTATAGAATTCTGAGAATCAAATCAAAGATTTGAAATACAATGAGGTAAAAAACATCCAACTGGAAGAGCAAAAAGAAAAAAGAATTCAAAAATATGAAGATAGTGTAAGGAACCTCTGGGATAATTTCAAGCATACCAACATTCACATTATGGGGGTGCCAGAAGGGAAAGAGAGAGAGCAAGATATTGAAAACCTATTTGAAGAAATAATGACAGAAAACTTCCCCTACCTGGTGAAAGAGATAGACTTACAAGTCCAGGAAGCACAGAGAGTCTCAAACAAGAGCAACCCAAAGGGGCCCACACCAAGACACATCATAATTAAAATGCCAAGGGTTAAAGACAAAGAGATAATCTTAAAAGAAGTAAGAGAAAAACAGTTGGTTACCTACAAGGGAGCACATGACTGTCTGCTGATTTCTCAACAGTAACTTTGCAGGCCAGAAGGGAGTGGCAAGAAATATTCAAAGTGATAAATAGTAAAGATCTACGCTATCCATAAAAGCTATCACTTAAAATTGAAGGTCAGATAAAGAGCTTTACAGACCAGTAAAACCTAAAGGAGTTCATCACCAACAAACCAGTATTACATGAAATGTTGAAGGGTATTCTTTAAGAAGAGGAAGAAGAAGAAGAGTGAAAAAAAAGATAAAAAATATGGACAATAACATGGCAATAAATACCTATCAACAATTAAATCTAAAAATCAAAATAAACTAACAAGAAATCTAATGAACAAAATAAACTGATGAATAAAACAGAATAGAGGCATGGAAGCATGGAACAGACTGACGAATATCAGAGGCAAGGTGGAAGGGGATGGGTGGGAAGAGATTAACCAAAGATCTTACCTATGGACACATATAGTAGGGTGATGAAGGCCTGGGGTGGGACAGGAACTGGGTGGAGGAGGGAAATGGGGGAAAGAAGGGGGACATCTGAAGTACTATCATCAATAAAGATTTTTTTAAAAAGGATAAATACTCTTATGCTTAATTCCACATATATGATAACTGAAATATGCTCATTGGTTTGTGATCATGACTTTTATATGATTACTAGAGGCCCAGTGCATGGGAGGGGTGTCCCTCAGCCCAGCCTGCATCCTCTCACAATTCGGGACCCCTCAGGTAAGGTCCCTAGACCTGGCTGGCAATCAGGGCCTATTGGGGCTTTCCTTCCCCCAGCTGCTGGCAGCTGGCCCCACTCCCACCGCAACCACTGCTTGCCATCTGTGCAGCGTAGCTACCCCCTCCTCCGCCACCAATTGCCTCCCTCTGTGGGCGGCAGGAAGAGGGTGCGATTGCTTGGCTGACCTGGACCTCCCTCTGTGGGGCGATCGCTGGTTGGCCCCGCACACCTGCCACAGCATTGCTGGCCAGTGGCCTGGGCCTCCCTCTCTGAGCAGGCAGGGTCCCCAGATCAATCACCCCACAGAGGGAGGCCTTTCCCAACCACCACAGCACCGCCAGCCAGGTGGTCTGGGCCTCCCTCTTTGGGGTAACCAGTCACGGAGTCCCCACATTGATCGCCCCACAGAGGGTGGCCTGGGCCTCCCTCTGTGGGGCGATCATGGTGCAATGGTGGGACCCTCTGACCAATAGCATCGCACCTGCCTTGGCTGGCCTGGCACCAGTGCATGTCATAGTGTGGTCACCTTTTAAAAATATATATTTTTTATTGATTTTTTACAGAGAAGAAGGGAGAGGGATAGAGAGGGATAGAGAGTTAGAAACATCCATAAGAGAGAAACATCTATCAGCTGCCTCCTGCACACCCCCTACTGGCGATGTAACCCCAACCAAGGTACATGCCCTTGACCTGAATCAAACCTGGGACCCTTCAGTCCGCAGGCCTACTGAGCCAAACCGGTTAGGGCTCTATTCATTCACTTTGAGAAATAAAATAAAATGGTCAAACATTCATGGATATCACGCATTGATTGAAAAGGCTGCATTCTCCCTCCAATACTCAGTTTCTCAAAACTACCTTGTTAATTTTGCCAAACTATGACCATTTCTAATAAAGAAACTTAGGGAATTCAAATGCTTTTTAAGTAGAAAGTTCCTTCCTGAAACAACTCAAAGCTCAGAGGCAAGGTTTAATGTGAATGTAGACTTACTTATGGTAAGTGGAGAGTTTCTCTGCCTTTCTGTGATTCAGGTTCTCGCGCCCCCCCCTCCCCACCCCCCAACCCCCACCCCCCACCCCTGCCACCCACAAATTGTTCTGTATAGTTTGATGGGAATGTTTTGGAGCTCCGAGTTTTTTCCAGTTCGTGACTTTCACTAGGGTTTAAATTGATCCTTATATTTCAATGACATGTCTTGTGGCCCATCGACTCTAGGAGGCCCTCCCATGGGTTACACGTCCTAATGCTCATTTCCTTTTACAGTTCTCTCCCCTTGTATGCAACTTCCTTCTCTTCTGTGACTCACTTATAAACAATAGAAATGTGGCAACGTTGACAGGATGCATGTTATTACATGTGTGTAATTACATAGTATTCTATAATAAAGAGCTAATATGCTAATTAGACCAAACAGCAGAACAACCATCCTGATGACCTTCCAGATGTAGCTGGGGCTGTGAGGGTTGGCCGAGGGTGCGAGTGTCAGCCTAGGCTGCAAGGGGCTGTGAGGGCCGGCCAGGGCTGTGGGAGGCTGTAAGGGCTGAGCCCCTTGCATGAATTTCATGCATCAGGCCTCTGGTGTTACATAAGATCCCAGCACCTATCTGGCTGGAGTCTCCTACTTCCTTGCTAGCATCCTTATTGAGGGCTGCCTATGTTGGGAAGCCCAGTTGACAAAGAACTGAGGATGGCCTCTAGGAGAGGAGGGTAGCTTCTGCTTGATGGACAGCAAGAAACTGAGTCAGAAACCACAAGGAAGTGAATTCTGCTAACAATCACATCCTTTCCCTGTTGAACCTAAAATGAAATTATAGCCCCAGCTAAAACATTGAATGTGGCTTTGAGAGTCCCTATCAAAGTATTTATCTGAGTTATGCCCAGATTCCTAACCCACATAAATTGTGAGAGGATAAATATGTCTTGTTTTAAACTTCACATTTGTGGTAAGTTGCATAGCAATAAATAACTAATAAGACCTGTTCTTTAAACATATGCAAAACTACAAAATAAATTTGGTCATAGACTGTGCCAAATCGTCAGTATGGTTATAATGCAAAAGTGTCCTGTACCTCCTCTCCATCCTCAGAGCATGCTCTGGATGTATTCACACCTGCACAGCAGGCTGGTTGGAGCAGCAGGGTATTGCACACTGTGGCTGTAAAAGTGAGTCTTATAAATATTGGTGTGGTGATACAGGGATGGCAAGGTCACAGTCTGAACTGAATATATTGAAACTGTAAGCTTGCCAGACTAAATTCACTAGACATTTTTATATCTGTGAGTCTAATGCGGTGGACCCTCCCTGAGATACCATTAAGGGAGGAGAGAGAGAGCTTTGACAGAATATTTAAAGGTAGTGAGTGGAGAAAACCACAATGTCAGGTTTATGCCCCACTGGGTTCAGCCTGTTCAATGAAACAGTTATTCTGCTATATTGCAAGGATCATAGACTGTCAGATAGAGACTAGAGCTCTTGGCTTTGCTACTTACAAGAATCATAAACTTGATCAAGTTACCTAGTGAAATATTGAGTTCCTCCTATACAGCAGGCATTAAACAGAATACTACATACCTGTTATGCTGTGTGTTTATCACAATAACTGCATGGACTATCACCCTTGGCTTCATATTATAAGTGAGGAAAAATTTCAGTGATTTTTCCAAGGCCATCAAGCTAGAATTCATAGTCAGATTTATTGGATGCCAAAATCCTTGTTATTTCTATTATTTTACACTACCACTTTAAAGTGGATTTCTCAATTTGTAATGATTATGAGGTTGAGACAAAATACATGAGAAATGGTTTTGCACATAGTATGTGCTCAGAAATCGGTAGCTTTGTTATCATTGACTTCTTATTCCCACTAATATCATAATTAGTATCCAGTAAATTCAAGTTGCAATGAATATCAAGAGCATTCTTCAAAGTGAAAAGAAATAAAAGAACAGCATTTTATCTTATAAAGGCTTAAAAGTTAAGTCTGAGTATTTGTAAATAAGTCTTGGACATTTTTAATTTTTATTTTTGTGTACTGACAAACTAAGCTTTATTCTAAGTCTGTCAAATAACAGTTGAACAGGAGAGAGGTCCAAAAACTTAAACCTAGGGCAACTGGCTCAAATCTCCAAGCCTTACAGATGGTTCAGGGGTTTCCCTCCTCAAGTTTAAGCATTGCAGGGTCCTTTGTGTAGCAGAACCCAGGGGTTTTATTTATTGTCCCTGCACACCTTAAAACATCAGTGTGCTGTGTTCAATTACATGAATTAGTGACATTTCAAAAATAAGTCTGAAACCTGATATAAGTTTGCCAAGTGAGAACATAAAAAAACAGCATATACGGTCTACTACTGATTATCACTATATTTCAAAAGAGAAAGGACATTTCAATTTTAAAAAGTAGAAAAAGCTGAATAAAGGGCAGCTTTTTAAATGAATACATTTAATTTTATGGAAAACACACTCTTCCTTCTCTTTTTATAGCTTTTTTGTGTCTTGCAACAGACTCATGAAAATTGACATTGATGGACACAAATCTGGCTTTGGAAGCCCCAGGCCCAGGCCTCCTGTGCCTTCCCTGCAGTGGAGAGTGTGGTTGGAGTTCCCAGAAACTCCACCGGCTGTGCTGTACTGTGTAGGAGCTTTGGCTTGTCAGCTTCTGGCGGACCACACTGTGGTGAAAGACTTCAAGTGGACACTATGTTGTGGTTTGCTGTTTTACAGCCCCAGGAACCCTGTGTGGTCCAAATCAGCAATCTCTAGTGGCCCCCAAAGCCAGAAAATCACCCAATTCCACTGTTACATTATTTATTTAAATATCCCCCCTCTCCCTTCCTTGAGGTGTGGGCCAGCGTGGTCACCAGTGCTGTTTGTGTAATACTCTGTCCTCTGGGATCTGAGGGGTTGAATCAAATGAATACCAACTGTGAAGGAAAACTAAAGTCAGTAAGGGGTCACATGGTTTTCCAGCCTCCCCACTGAGTTTTCACCTTTCTTTCAGTCCAGTTTTCCTGATTTTTCAGGATGTAACACTCTCAGAAGCATTGGCATATGAAACATCACAGACTTGCCAGATCTCCAGGCCAACCTCACTAACGAAACATGAGGAATCTGAGCACCACCCCCTAAAAAAAAACAAAAAAAAAAAAACAGCACACACACACACACACACACACACACATACAGAACACACGTTTTGCAAAAGCTACACTGCAAGTTAGCAGCAGAAACTACTACAGGACTAGGAACACCCCACTGTCTTTATTGAGAAATAAAATGTTTTCTTCTTTATATAGCTGAAGTATGGTTATAGCTTTGCAAAATAAGAATGGAAAACACTCAAATACAGAAATAATTAAGTTATCAGTAAGCTCATATTTCATTCACTTCCTGGACATTAAAAGACAGCAGTCCTTGCTTAACACATAAACTTTGGAAATAGGTCCAAATCCCACCTCTGCCATTTGGAAGTGATGAGACTCAGGACAGATATAAAGTGTACAATGAAAAATGAGGATGGAAAAGCCAACCTTGTACGGCTACAATAAGAACAAAATAGGACAATGTATATAAAACTCCAAGCCCAATGCGTAGCCCATAATAAATGCTACTGTGGAAACACTTATAGAGGATAGTGGTTGCTGCTTCCATTTCTTTTGCTAATAATTAATATCAACCCTATCACTTCAGTACTTAGTGAAGTCCATGTTATTGCATTTCCTATCAAATTGCTCCAGAAAACCCACCAAGGTCTCTATTTTCAAAATTAGGACATTTTCATCTTTCACCTTCTCATTTATCCCCCATTTTGTCTTAAAGCCCATGAGCAAGCTAGAATTACAGAATTAAATATAGCCTCCATCACCAGACAAATAAAGAATTTGTATTCAATGGCTAATGTTTTACTTATATAGAGAGAAACCTTCATATCCTTCAAGAATTTATTAAAATATTGTGGGGAAATGGTTAAATTGTTCTGACAGTTTTTATAATACAAGTTAAACATACGCTTTTCCTGTAGCCCAGTAATTCCATTCTAGCTATTAACTTGAGAAAGTGAAAACATATCTTCAAACAAAAATTTTAACAGGTAGCTCTCTTCATAATAGCCCCAACCTAGAATTAGCTCACATTCCCATAATAAGAGAATAAATAAAAATACTATGAATAAATATATTATGATATAGTCACACAAAGGAATACTATGTAGCAATGAAAATAAGTTAACTATTGGTACATGTGACAACATGAATAGAAAAATGGCAACAGGAAACTTTAGGAGTAATGAATATGTTCTGCATCTTGATGTGAGTGATAGATAGATGTATACATTTTGTCAAAATTCCCCACTTAAAATCTGCATTTTACACTGTGTAAAATACCATATGTCAAAACTAGCATATCACTGTTCTATTTGTGGCAATGAAAAAGAATGCAAAAGGAGAGAAAGTAATTAAAATGTTTTCACTTTAACCCTAGCTGGTTTGGCTCAGTGGATAGAACATGGCCTGTGGACTGAAGGGTCCCTGGTTCGATTCTAGTCAAGGGCACATGCCGGGGTTGTGGGCTCAGTCCCCAGTAGGGGGTGTGCAGGAGGCAGCCAATCAATGATTCTCTGTCATCATTGATGCTTCTATCTCTCCCTCTCTCTTCCTTTGTGAAAACAATAAAAATATATTTAAAATTAAATCAGTCAATCAATCAAATGTTTTCACTTTAACTGGAGACATAAAATCAAGAAAGACCCCAACTAGCCACAAGGAAGTGCACAGCGTTTTCTCTAGCAGGAGACCATATATCCAGAGTGAAATTCATTACTTTGAAAAAAAGCAGAAAAAAGGGTGGTGGGACAACTACTGATCTAATAAGTATATATAGATAAACAAAATGTTTATAGATAATTTTATATGTTAAAATAATTGTAAATGTTAAAACCACAAATGCAATTCGTTCTTAGAGACCCATAGAGATTCATTTTTTTTCTCCCAAGAACATTTGATGTACTGACCATGACATTTTACATTGAGGTATTTAAGCCAAAAAGTAGGAATGCCTCTTTTTTAAAAATTTAAATTCTTTATTGTTTAAAGTGTTACGTAAGTCTCCCTTTTCCCCCAGCTGCCCCCACCCCCAGCACATGGCCTCACCCCCCTACCCCCTGTCTGTGTCCATTGGTTAAGCTCATATGCATGCATACAAAAATAGGGATGCCTCTTAAGCTAACCACCAAAACCCTGGAGATCTTGCTATAACAATGTCTATTTAAATTTTACTTTAAACTATTTAATTATTATTATTTTGATATCTATCTATATCTATCATCTATCTATCATCCATCTATTACCTATCTATCACTTTCATTTACTTTGCAGTATTTGCATTCTGATATTTCCTACTTTTCCAAAGCCTATGAAAATAATTATAGTAATTTTAGTTTATATGTGTCCACATGTCCTGAATAACCCTGTAAATTTAATTTCCAAACTGGCAAGCTAAATATCTACACTTACTAAGGTATAGATTTTTCTCTTCACAGTGGGGTTTTTGTGGGTTTTTTTTATGAACCTTGTCTCCACTGAATTTCATAATATTATTTATAGAAAATGTAAAAGAATCAGTTAATTACAACTTTTATTTTTGTACTTTAATTCTTATAATATTATTTTTATTTTATAGCAATGAATATTCATCCCTTTGCTGCTTTGTGGGTTAACTTTTTGAAAGATTAGTTTCCTGTGAACTGTCTCCACTTCCTTTCTCTATTCATTTCCCCTGTGCCCTACAATCTGACTTCTGTTTCCATCACTCTAAATAAACTACTCTTTTAAGTAGCCTGGAAAAATGTTTTTTAATTCAAAGCATGTTTTTAGTGATTTTCTTAATTGAATTTGGCTTCATTTGACATTTTTAAAAAAATCTCTTTTCATCTTCTTTTACTATCATTCTCTTTCCCATAGTTATCAGAATGTTTCTACAAATTCTTTTTGGCTCTCCCTTCCCTCTTTAAGAGTTGTATTTATTCAGATTTTTATAGACTTATCACTCTACATGTACATTCTTTTAGATAATTTTATATGTTAAAATAATTGTAACTCTAGTCTAAACACTTTGACCCCAAATTATCATCCTTGACTTTTCTTTAGCACTATTCCTCAGCCAAACAATATAGGTGTTTCAGGGTGACCCCATATTAACTTTCTAGAAGCCAAACATATGCTCTTTCTGAACTGATCTTCATGTATTTGTTATCTTTGCTAAAAACACAATTTTGCATTGTCTCTCAATAGAAACCTTCAAATATCTTCCCATATTTAACCATTTATTATATCTTAAAATTGTACTAAATTTTGTTTCTCCATATTCTCAATGACTCTATAGTCTTTCAGGTTCTATATTTATTTTGTTTATATTATTGCAAGAGTCCTAAGTTATGTTTTGCTTCTATTTTCCCCAACTTATCATCCACATTATTATTAGTGTTATTTTCCTAAAACACAAAACAATCCACCACAATCCTAAGATACTTCTCGAAGATTGCACATTTTTATTTAACATATAATGATATATTCATATCTATTTTATCAAGATTACCAAGAAACACAGGTCAAAGATTTCTGTAACTGTTGTTTACTGGCAACACTTGAATCTATTTCATTTTGGACTGCATACAGCATCGTCCACTGTGCAGGAACCTCACACTTTAGATTGCTTGTGATCTCTGCAGCTTGGCAGATAAGAGGAGGCTGAAAAGGTCAACATTATAACTTCAAACTGTATTTATTGGATTTACAAAGCATTCAACATCAGTAAACCTGAGCTCCAGCAAATGGTAAGGAAGTTTGGTTTTCTTTTTTGGAAAAAAATAACAAAACACCAATGCTAGGTCAAAGGGTACTTGAGAAAGAGCCAGAGCTGCTATAATATCAACTAAAAACAAAACAAAAACAACCTCCCCCTAAAAACAAACAAACAAACAAACAAACAAAAAACACAGTCATATCTAAGGACACAGAACACAGTATCTGACACATAGTAGACTCTCAGGAAATACTTGTAGATTTTAAAGTTAAGCAAGAAAATGAAGGATGGTGATCTCATACTTCCATTTCATTTCATGCAACCAAGCATAAAAAGGATCTGGGTAACTTGTTTAAGAAAAGAATATCATCTCTGGGACATTCTTGAGTCATTAGGCTATAATTGTGTTCAGAAGCCTGTGTGAAAAGTAGCCAGAAACCACTGTATGCTGGCAAGTAACTCCTTTCTTAAAGGGCGCCAAGGAAGCTGTGCACAAATTTATGAACTAATGTATTCTAACAATACTATGACTTTAACATCCTATGAAGATTCTATGAATAGCTCCCATAGGCAGTCAGAATTACATGCTAGGAAGAGCATTTACCAGGATAGAGAAGACCTGTATTCTCCTGGTTCTGATACTCACTATTTTGGTAAACACAGACAAGTCTCATTTCTTCACTACATTTTGTTTTTCACATCATGAAGTGGGGAAAGAAATAGAGTTGCTTTGAAGATCAAATGATATAACAGTATTAAAACATACTTTGTAAAACTTTGAAAAGGATGGGTTGCTATAAAATGTCTAGTTTCATATTTAATAGCAATACACACCCTCAATGTAATTATTTGATAATGCAGAGATGAAAGTTTCTACAGAATGGTGCTCTTTAAATAGAAGACACTCTGTGATTTGGATAGGTAAAAAATAATTAAGAAAACAAAAAGTTTGGACATAATCACCTACAGGCAGGGAGGTGGAGGGCAGAGTTTTCAACATCAGGATTAAAATAATAGCCTAATACCTTTGATTTATCATAGTAGTTGTTTTGTTTCATAAATATATATGTATGTATGTATGTGTGTATGCTCATATGAATGCATGTATGCTCATATGTATTTTTGTATGCATGTGTATATATATATATATTCATTTATTTCAAAGGCCACATTATTGGCTACAGTTACAATGAATTGAAATCCTGAAACATAGCCACTTAATGTGAGCAAATAAAGGAAGATTGAAGTTCCTCCAGGCAAGCTACCCCGCGTATGTTCAGTGTGAGAGTAAGCAGAATTGTGGAGGGCATGCTGAAGCTCAGGGGAACAGTTACAGCATGGTGAGAGGCATGGCAGCCTGTAGATGAGTCTCATGGGAAGACAACGGAAGTGGAGCTTCTCTTTAACCATAAAACCAGTACCTACTGGCATGGTCAAATAAACTGGTGAATTCATTGAGTGCAACTGAGAGACAAATCTCCCCATTTTTACCCATATTATTTATTTTTGAACATGGTTACAATATTATAACCATGTCACAAATAAAGCTATATTTTATAAATAGATGCCATAAGTCCAAACCAAAGAAATCCTTTTGTGTACACATATAGAATGGTACTTGTTTATGTTTTGCTTTTCCATTTATATCCCCATGTAGGTATTATCTCTAGTATCTAACATAAACATTTCTAAATTTTATGTTAAAATGAAAGAGTAATCTTAAATCTTGCTTTATATAGATCAGGATCCCGAGTGCAATATGAATTGGATTGGGATTTTGGCTGTGTTCATGTTTTCTTCATGCAAACGACATCTTAGAAAAATGCATGAAAACCTAGCATTAAAATATCTCGCATGAAGATATGCCACACTGGAAACCTTGGCATAGTTAATTAGTTGTTCCATTGTAGTCAGGAACAAACATGGTTCCAAACTTCTGTACCATTCTGTACAAATTTATCAGCACAGTGCTACAATTGTGTCATTGATCATTTTCAAATTAAATTTAAATTTCACATACCTCTATGCTACATTTCATGGTGTGAATACTATTTTTAAAACTTTTTCCTCTGCTATTTAGTAGTGAGCATCCTGAGGATGAAGTAGTACATTGCAAAAACTCTATCGTCCCTGTTGTTCATACTTCCTAACTTATCCCAACTAAGTTCTGTTTTCTTGTCATGAAGCCATTTCCTGCTCTGTAGATAGTCTAACATCCCACCCTGGAATTCCAACACCACCCTAAATTGCATTATACCACTCTAAAATAAACTTTTCATGTCACTGGCCTTTTATTAATAGCATTCACTTTGAATTGCATTTAAAGCAAAGTGAGATGGCAATTTCCTGAGCAATAGCTAGAATTTACTGCTGTTTTTCTTCATCTGGTTACCTTTCATCACATATGGTAGATGGATGGCAAATCCATTCAATTAAAATCCAGATAATATATTTTGCTATTTTTATAACCAGAATTGAGTTTGCTTGAAAGAGGCAGGTTAGCCTTAATTGCTGTCATTGTTTACTTAGAACACAGGAGCAAGTAAAATTTCAAAGGAAAAATCACAGATTAGAGTGAAATTTTCAAGTTTTCTACATGGGCCAGTGCCTTTTACATGCCGGGGTGCAGCTTGCTGCAGCAGACAGTGTGTTTCTACAGCTGTTGGTCTTTCACGCCCGTCAAATGGTTCTGACTGCTGGAATTTTCCTTAAAGAATAAATGAAAAAAAAAAAAAAAAGAGTAAATGAACACAATGAACAGATATCATCCCCCTCATAAATCTTTCTTTATTCATTCTCAATGTGGTAACAACTGAAAAACTCTTTGGGGAGTTAATTATTAAGCAGAAAAACTTGGGAGTGAGAATTTTCTTTCTTGTTTAAAAACTATTGCTTATATTAATTTTTTTAGTATTACCATCACTGGTCAAAGTTGAGAAAATTTGTAGAACTGGTTTGCCAATTTATTCAAGCATGTGTTCCAGAAAAGGTATATTATACAAGTCCCTTAACTCAAAATTATTCTCTTCCCATATATAATCATAGGATATTGGCTATTTTTTTTTAAAAAAAAGCTATAACAACTTTCTAATCCAAATTTGTCTTTTTAAAAAAATGATAAAAATGAGTCCTGGTAAGAGTGAGTGACGTGGTCAGTTTCACACAGACAGAGCGTAGATGGAAATATCCTATATGCCAGCTGCTTGCTTTCCTAATGAGTGTAATTTAGGTTAATAATCTCCTTGTTTTAAAATAAAAAATAATTATGGGAGTAGCTGAGCCTATCAGTCACTCATTCTTTAATGTGAATGGATTTAAATTATTTTCTTCTTAAGTGATATCAGTTGCAGAAATGAGGGGACTAATAAGCATTTGAAGGAAGGAAATGAGAGTTACTGGCATCTTTGTTAGAGAAAACACTGTCAAAGCTGAAGGATGGAGGAAAGAAATGATTTTGAAAAAGGGGTGTGCTTGGCCAGGTGACTCAGTTGTTTAGAGCATAACCCCATTCACAAAAAGGGTGTGGGTTTGATTCCTGGTCAGGGCACATACCTAGGTTGCATTGGAATCCCAGCCCTGGTGTGGAGGCAACCAATATATGTTTTTCTCACATGGATGTTTCTCTCTCTCCCTCTCCCTTCTTCTCTCTCTGAAATCAATAAAAACATATCCTTGGATGAGGATTTAAAAACAAAACAACAACAAATCGTGGCTAGATCCAAAAAGGTGGAAGAGGCAAAGGGCTCCAAAGAAACTTAACATATTTTGGTGTCTAAAGGAATCTCTTCTAATCTATATCAGTTGATATGTCTTTGGAGGTAGGTAGTAGAAAACCAGGTGATAGTAACTTATATAACAACAAAGTTAGCTTATTCAAAATAAACATTTAATTATGTCTTGCATAAGACCAAGAGAGGTTATTCAAAAGCAGGTCCTTCTACCTTTCCACTACACACTTCTTGTCATGTAGACTCTTTGTGTTTGTGTTTATCTATCTCCCTAGAGCTGCAAGATGGCTTCTGTGGCTTATGACATCAAAATTTCATCCAAAGGAAAAAGGTAGGGTGCAGAACTCTTTTCACTAAAATTAAAGTCCCCTAAAAGATATTTTCTTGGTTCTCATTTGGCAAAAGCAGATATATATATGTATATATATATATATATATATATATAGTGTCCCAAAAATATATACACACACTTTGAATAATTATAATGGCAATGTTTATTAAAATATATTTCATTTTCAAAATTAAGCTATCAGCTGTTAAAGTGTGTATACATTTTTGGGGGCCACCCTGCATTTAATCCTAGACCCTCCATAGGCAAGGAGGAAAGGGCCTTAATAATGGTAATTTAAGTTCAATTATGAACCTTCCTCTGAAATTGATAATGGGTTCTATTGCTTCAAAGTTGGGGCATTTGTGGGGAAGATGACAGAAATAGATATAAATATTTTTTTAAATTCTTTATTAGTTAAAGTATTACAAATATGTCCTCATCCCCCCCATTAAACCCTCATCCTCGCCCCGCCCCCAACTCATGCTCTCAATCCCCTGTTGTCCATGTCCATTGGTTTGGCTTATATGCATGCATACCAGTCCTCTGGTTGATCTCTTCCCCTTGCCCCCTCCCTCCCTTACTTTCCCTCTGGAGATTAATAATCTGATCGCTGTTTCTCTGTCTTTGGATCTGTCCCTGTTCATCAGTCTATGTTGTTCTCTATATTCCACAAATGAATGAAATCATGAGATATTTATCTTTCTCTAACTGGCTTATTTCAGTTAGCATAATGCTCTCCAGTTCCCTCCATGCTGATGCAAAAGGCAAGAGTTCCTTCTTTTTTACCGCAGCGTAGTATTCCATTGTGTAGATGTACCACTGTTTTTTAATCCACTCATCTGTTGATGGGCACTTAGGCTGTTTCCAAGTCTTACCTATGGTGAACTGTGCTGCTATGAACATAGGAGTGCATATATCCTTTCTGATTGGTGTTTCTGGGTTCTTGGGATATATTCCTAGAAGTGGGATCACTGGGTTAAATGGGAGTTCCATTTTTAGTTTTTTGAGGAAGCTCCATACTGTCTTCCACAGTGGCTGCACCAGCCTGCATTCCCACCAGCAGTGCAGAAGGGTTCCTTTTTCTCCACATCCTCTCCAACACTTGTTGTTTATTGATTTGTTGATGATAGCCATTCTGACAGGTGTGAGATGATACTGCATTGTCGTTTTGATTTGCATCTCTCATATAATTAGTGACTTTGAGCATGTTTTCATATGTCTTTTGGCCTTCTGTATGTACTCTTTTGAAAAGTGTCTATTTTTTGATTGGCTTTGTGATACAGTTTGATATCTGGTATTGAGATCCCACCTACTTTGTTCTTCTTTCTCAGGATTGCTGCAGGTATTCGAGGTCTTTTTATATTCCAGATGAATTTTTGGAACTTTCGCTCTAGATCTGTGAAATGTGCCGTTGGTAATTTAATGGGGATTGCATTGAATGTATAGATTGCTTTGGGTAGTATGGACATTTTGATGATGTTGATTCTACCAATCCATGAACATGGTATGTTCTTCCATCTGTTTATGTCTTCCTCTATCTCTTTTTTCAGTGTCCTGTAGTTTTTCGCATATAAGTCTTTTACCTCCTTAGTTAAGTTTATTCCTAGGTATCTTAATTTTTTTGGTGCGAAGGTAAATGGGATTGCTTTTTTAGTCTCACTTTCTGTAAGTTCACTATTGGTGTAAAGAAATGCCATAGAATTCTTGGTATTAATTTTATATCCTGCTACATTTCTGAATTCATTTATTAAGTCTAATAATATTTTGATGGAGTCTTTAGGTTTCTCTATGTACAGTATCATGTCATCTGCAAATAAGGACAGTTTTACTTCTTCTTTTCCAATTTGGATGCCTTTTATTTCTTCTTCTTGTCTGATCACAATGGCTAGTACTTCCAGTACTATGTTGAACAGGAGTGGTGAGAGGGGGCATCCCTGTCTTGTTCCTCTTCTTAGGGGGAATGGTTTTAGTTTTTGCCCATTGATTATGATGTTGGCTGTGGGTTTGTCATATATGGCTTTTATTATGTTGAGGTATGATCCTTCTATTCCTATCTTGCTGAGAGTTTTTATCAAGAAAGGGTATTGGATTTTGTCAAATGCTTTTTCTGCATCATTTGATATGACTATGTGGACTTTTATCTCTCAATTTGTTTATGTGATGTATTACGTTTATTGATTTGCGGATATTGTACCATCCTTGCATCCCTGGGATAAATCCAACTTGGTCATGGTGTATAATCTTTCTGATGTACTGCTGGATCCAATTTGCTAGGATTTTGTTGAGGATTTTAGCATCTATGTTCATGAGGGATATTGGCCTGCAATTCTCTTTCATTGTGTTGTCTTTATCTGGTTTTGGTATTAGGGTGATGCTGGCTTCATAGAACAAGCTTGGAAGTGTTCCTTCCTCTTGAATTTTTTTGAATAGTCTGAGGAGGATAACTTTCAGTTCTTCCTTGAATGTTTGGTAAAACTCCCCTATGAAGCCTCTGGCCCTGGGCTTTTGTTTGCTGGAAGCTTTTTGATGACTGCTTCAATTTATGCCATAGTTATTGGCCTATTGAGATTTTTAGATTCTTCCTGATTAAGTTTTGGAAGGTTGTATTTTTCTAGGAATATGTCCATTTCCTCCAGGTTGTCTAGTTTGTTGGAGTAAAGTTGTTCATAGTATTTTCTAACAATCCTTTGTATTTCTGTGGGGTCTGTTGTTATTTCTCCTTTTTCATTTCTGATTTTATATATTTGGGTCCTCTCTCTTTGTTTCTTGGTGAGTCTGGCTAGAGGTTCAACAATCTTGTTTATCCTTTCAAAGAACCAGCTCTTGGTTTTGTTGATCTTTTGTATTGTTTTTTTGTTTGTTTTTTTGTTTGTTTGTTTGTTTTTTTGTTGTTTTTTTTTGTTCTCTGTCGTTTATCTCTGCTCTGATCTTTCTTATTCCTTCCTTCCGCTTACACTGGGATTTTCTTGTTGCTCTCTTTCTAACTCTTTGAGTTGTAGGGTTAGGTAATTTATTCTCATTGTTTCTTGTTTCTTCCAGTAGGCTTGTAGAGCTATGAACTTCCCTCTCAAGACTGCTTTCGCTGTGTCCCATAGGTTTTGGATTGTTGTGTTTTCATTGTTGTTTGTTGCCATGATGTTTTTTATTTCTTCTTTGATCTCTTTGGTAACTCAGTCATTGTTTAATAGCATGCTCTTTAGTCTCCATGTGTTTGATTTTTTGGATTGTTTTTATTGTAGTTGATTTCAGTTTTATGCCATTGTGATCTGAGAAGATGATTGATATGATTTCTATCTTATTGAATTTAAAAAGACTTTGCCTGTGACCCAATATATGGTCTATCTTTGAAAATGACCCATGTGCACTTGAGAATAATGTATATTCTGTGGCTTTTGGGGGAAATGTTCTGAAGAGGTCAATTAATTCCATCTGATCTAGTGAGTCATTAAGGATTGATGTTTCTTTGCAGATATTTTGTTTAGAGGATTTGTCCAATGGTGATAATGGGATGTTAAAGTCCCCTACTACGAGTGTATTGCTGTCAATCTCTCCCTTGATCTCTTCCAGAAGATTTCTTATGTATTTGGGTGCTCCTATATTGGGTGTGTATATGTTTACCAGAGTTATTTCTTCTCGTTGGATTGCTCCCTTTAGCATTATGAAATGGCCTTATTTATCTCTTTTTATGTCCTTCAATTTGAGATCTAATTTGTCAGATATAAATATTGCTACCCCGCCTTTTTTTTTGTTTCCATTCGCCTGAAAAAACTTTTTCCATCCCTTCACCATCAGTCTGTGTGTCTTTTTTTCTGAGGTGGGTTTCCTGTAGGCAGCAGATATATGGATCATGTTTTCTTATCCACTCAGTTACCCTATGTCTTTTGATTGGGGCATTTAATCCATTTACATTAAAAGTTATTATTGATAGATACTTGTTAGTCGCCATTTTTATTCTTTACCCCTGTGTTCCTTCTTTGTTTCCTATTTTTTTTTTTCTTTTTACAGCAGACCCTTTAGCATTTCTTGCATTGCTGGTTTGGTGGTAATAAACTCACAAAGTTATTTTTGTCTGTGAAGCACCTGATTTCACCCTCAATTTTGATTGATAGCCTTGCTGGGTACAGTATTCTTGGATTTAGACCCTTTCTTTGTATGACTTTATATATTTCATTCCATTCCCTTCTTGCCTGGTGTGTTTCTGTTGAGAAATCAGTCTCTAGTCTGATGGGGGCTCCTTTGTAGTTAACTTTTTGTCTCTCTCTGGCTGCTTTTAAGATTCTTGCTTTATCGTTGATGTTTGCCAATTTAATTATAATGAGCCTTGGCATCAGTCTTTTGGGGTTCATTTTGTTTCAGACTCTGTGATCTTCTTTGATTTGTGTGAGTTTTTTCTTCCCTATATCAGGGAAGTTTTCTGTCATTATTTTTTCAAAAAGATTTTCTGCCCTGGCTGGTTTGGCTCAGTGGATGGAGCGTCGGCCTGTTGACTGAAAGGTCCCAGGTTCGGTTCTGGTCAAGGGCATGTACCTTGGTTGCGGGCACATCCCCGGTGGGAGGTGTGCAGGAGGCAGCTGATCAATGTTTCTCTCTCATCGATGTTTCTGGCTCTCTATCACTCTCCCTTCCTCTCTGTAAAAAATCAATAAAATATATATTAAAAAAAAAAAAGATTTTCTATTCCTTGCTCATTTTCCTCTCCTTCTGGCACCCCTATTATGTGGATGTTGTTTCGTTTTGTGTTGTCCCAGAGTTCTCTTAGGCTCTCCTCCTGCTTTTTAATTTTTTTTTTCTAGAAGCTGGTCTGCTTGGGTATTTTTTCCTACCTTGTCTTCTAGCTCACTGATGTGGTCCTCTGCTTCTTCTAGTCCACTACTGATGATTTCTATTGTGTTCTTTATAGCAGTGATGTCATTTTTCATTTCTTCATTTCCTCTTGGTTCTTACACATATTGTTGAATTTGTCTTCCATTCTTTTCATCCACCCTATGACCATTTCTCTGAATTCTTTCTCTGACAGGTTGCTTGCCTCCATTGCCTCCATTTCGTTTACTTCCTTTTCTGGTGATGCCTGTTTTTCTTTCATATGCGGGCTGGTTCTTGGTCTCCCCATGATCTCTCTTCTCCAGGTGTTTGGTTATGTAGTTCTCTCTCTGCTTTCTGTGAGGATAAGCAGGGCTCCAAGTAGTCGTGCTGTCCCAGATCTGGTGTTTCTGGGTTAGCAACTGATTTCTGGATGCCGGGTCTTTGAATGTATATGCTTCCAATAACAGCCACTCAAGATGGCGCAGTTTCTGCAGCTGAGCCAGCTCTCCGGGAGAGATTCCAGCCACAGTCTGCAACCGACCCCTTTCTCCAGGAGTCCTCCGCCTTTCCCGGCTACAAACTGTCTCTCAGCTGAATATCCTCTGTTTATTCAGGTTGTATGTTACCTGCTTCAGGTGCTCACCCTATCTGCTCCGGGACAAGGCACGGGACACATCAGTCTATACCTCCTGAGTATTGCAAGGATTTGATATAAATATTTTTAAAGTAATGACAGTATCTGCCACATTGCTACTAGAAGGAAAAAAAAATAATACTTATGGTAAAAATTTTACCATATTATATCAACTATTTTTTAAATTATTAAAATAACCTTATCAACACATCTATAAGTACATGCAGTTTAAATAGTTATAAATTGAATTTGTTTAAGCCATATTAACTTACCAACAGGTTGGCTTTCAATATGAGTTTTTTATTAGAATATGTAATTATGTAAAAATTGTCTGAATGTAGGTAGGTAGTAGAAATTGGAGGGTTGAGAGCAATTAAGCCATATAGATTGAATTAAATGGTATCTTAACTAGATATTTTATGTATTTTCAGGTGTGGTTGGTTATAGCATTGTCTACAAATAATTAAAATAAAAATGCCTGTGGGATCGGGCCTAAACCGGCAGTCAGATATCCCTCTTGCAATCTGGGAACTCTGGCTCCTAACTGCTCACCTGCCTGCCTGCCTGATCACCCCTAACTCCTCTACCTGCCTGCCTAATCTCCCCTAACTGCCCTCCCCTGCCAGACTGATTGCTTCTAACTGCCTTCTCCTGCTGGCCTGGTCTCCTCCAATTGCCCTTCCCTGCCAGCCTGATCACTCCTAACTGCCTCTGCCTTGGCCCCCACCACCATGGCTTTGTCCAGAAGGAAGTTGGACATCCAGAAGATGGCCAGTTGACCCGGTCTAGTTAGCATATTACCCTTTTATTAGTATAGATAGATTATATAGGATAGGATTGCTTAAATGGGTATGAAAAACCTTTTTCAGCAGGAGGAGATGCTCTTGGCCTACAAAAATACATGATCCCTATATCTGGACTGATAGCCAACCATATGCACTATACTGCTAAACCAGTCATTAAAAAATTGAACTGCTTTCCTACACCTTACACTAAACAACTTTTGCCCTTAAAACTCCTCCTCAGCCCCCACCTTAGGTTCTGCCTTTGCAGTTCACCCAGATAAGGTTCTGAGTTCTGATTGGTTGGTTTCTATGCCAGTAAGCATCAAAAGCTCTGCCTCCTAGGCAGCCATCTTGTGAGGGCATGAGGGTTAAATTGCATATTACCTCTCTATTATATAGGATTACTGTGTGTGTGTGTGTGTGTGTGTATTATTAGAGGCACGGTACACAAAATTTGTGCACTGGGAGGTTGTCCCTCAGCCTAGCCTGTATCCTCTTGCATTCCAGGACCTCTCACTCCTTCCCACCCACTTGCTCACTGCTCCTTACCACTCAGCTCACTGCTCCTTAGCACTGCCATGGAAGCAGGAGAGGCTCCAGCCACTGCCACTGTGCTAACCAGCCATGAGCCCTATCTTTCTGTGTAGTTGTCTGTGGGCCAACTGCTCTCTTCCTTCTCACTAAGGGCGAGAAGCATGTGAGGGCAGAGCGCGCTGTCATGGAATGCAGAGGGCTGCCTGGAGCTGAGGGGCATGGCCGAGCCCATGGGGTGAGAAGTGGACACAAAGGACTCTATCTCACCCAATTGTGGGGCAGGCTGGCCGGCCTTCATCTGCCTGACCCCACCCAGGGAGAGACTAAGCAGGTGTCCGTCTCTCCATTCTCCATCCTTCCATCTGTGACACCTGCCACCCTTGCCAGGCCTCCCCCAAAGTGAGTTCAGCTCAATCCCTGAATGTAAAAGGGCACAGGTGGGCGGGCCTTCATTCAGTGCTCCCTGATTCTCAGCAACAGGACCTGATCTCAGGACGTTGACCACAGCCACAGAACATAGATCTGTTTCAAGAAAAGTTGGGAATGAAGACTTTCGTATGAGCCTTTATTCCAAAAGGTTCTAGTTGATTCACATTGTGGCAAAGACACCTTCAAGAGTAACATAAGTGGGTAAAGTCAGGGCCCAATCAGGCCATTTCCTCATCCAATCTTTCTAAGGCCTGTGGACAGAACCAGTTCTCAGCTCTTTGCAGGACACTTCCAGAGTTTTTTAAGCCTAAAGGACAGTAGTCTGTCTCCATTATTGTTCTTTGGGATTTTTTCATCATTGGATAAAAGGATAGATACAATGGAACAATCCTCTTAAGATACAATATTCCAGTTACACTCATGTGATGACGACAGCACCCCTCAGAGGGAGGGAGCCGACAGATAGGGAGCAGAGAATTCTGTAAACCAAAGTGATGACAGAGATGCTAAGCCTTTCCTTCATGTGTCTGACACCCTTTTTCAGGTGGCCTGCAAGCCAAGTGTCTGATGGACTTTTACCACTTGATGTCCTGGCAGCCTGCCCTGGGCTATGCTAGGCGGTATGCAGGGCTGCCTTGACTCAGGGGGAGTTGCCCATCCCTACCCCACCCACTCCTGGTATAGCTCCTGCACATGGGCCCTGGTCTCCGGGGGCCACACCGGGATGGCAGCATAGATGCCTTCCATCTGCCACAGCAGTGCCCTGTCCGCACACCCGTCATCCACCTGGGCCTGGCCCCTGCTGCTTAAGCATGCCCTGTGCAGGCCAGGACCTCCACAAAGTGGCAGGGGAACTTGCCCCTCTACAGCTCAGGACCACTTCTGGATGTTCTGAAAGCCATAAGCAGCCTCAAAGCATAGCAGAACCTCTCTGTCCCTTTCAAGGGTGACCTTCTGGAAGTCTTTGTTCCTCAGGGTACAGTAGGTGAGCACCCCCACATCCTCGTTGAACAGGTCCTTGGCTATATGCCTGAAGATGTGCACCAGGTACCCGTCGGAGCTGGCACCCTTGTGGAGCCTCACCTCGTTCTCCTTCATGTCTCCAAACAGAGTGGCCACGGTGGTGTCATTCGAGGCAAGGTCATTTTGCTCCATTATCTGGACAGTTTCACCTGAGGTTAACATGCAGTCAGCACCCTGGGGACTGTGTGAAGCTGTGGGAACATCTTCTCAAAGGGCCTCCAGTTTCTTGTCATAACCCGGGGCCACAATGACATGGAAAAGCTTGTCTGGGGACAGGTTCTGCCGTCAGGTGAAATAATCCTTCACCAGAGAGCCCATGATCTGCTGGGGAGACTTGGTGGTGCAGAGGTGGGGGTGATGGGGTGACCCAGCACCGCTCTGCATATCAGTCCCAGCCAGGGCAGGCGGAGGTCAGCATGGGTAGCCGGGGCTCTTCCTCACGGTGCTGGCAGTACCAATGCACAAATTTCTTTTGACTCTCCAGGAGGCTGCAGTCTGCAGCTATCTTCATGTCAAAGACAGTGCACCCCAAGGCTTTCGAGGAAGCCGCCGAGCCTTCTGGATGCATCAGTGACACTGAGGCTGAATGTAGCAGCAAAATAAGGCAGAGACTGAGGACACACGGACACTGCCAGCACTTTGAGCTGTGAGGTATCACATTTCTTATTAAGGTACAGAATATGGAAGAAGTCCTTGGTGTTCTGCTGAGAAACTTGGACTCCTTCCTCTGCGGTCACACAACTGTCACACGCAGGCAGTGACTCAGAAATATCTTGGCATCAGCCAACTTATGGAATTCTCCCATCTCCCCATTCGCCTGAGCCGGACTCCAGATGTTGGCTGTGGCATTCTCTTGGTCATCGATTTTTGTTTTTTTACTATATTCCTTCCGTGTGCAGTGATCATACTTCATCTGGAATGGGGTGGGCGGGGGCCGGCTCGAGTGACCTGGAGGAAGCACAGGGAGAGCAGTCAGTCACCGCTGGTCGCCCCTGGCACTGCTGGCGATATCCTTTCTTCCTTGCGGAGTGTTTAGGGAGAGAAAGCAGCTGCAGTGCCCGAGGCCAAGTTCCAGGAGGCCCACAGCACTGTCGGGATCATGCTGGAGGCGCTGGTCTGCTGGTGCCTGGCTTGTCCTCTGGAGATTGAACCTACAGGGCTACTAAGGAAGCCTGTCCCCAGTTTGGCCCCACCTCCATCACCAATTGATTGGAGTCTGAGGGTCAGGAGGAGGGATCAAGAGGCCTGCCTTCCAGCTGCTTGCCAGACCCTGGAAACTCACTCTGGTTCCCTGTTAACCATCCCCTGACCAATGTGAGCATGTGGGCTAGGGGAAGGACCAAGTAGTCTGCCTTCTGCTTGCCCGCTCAAAATGTTGCTGTTACCATGGATTCATTGAAGCCTGAGGGACACTGGTTTCCCTGTTAGCCATCCTGTGATCATCAATGGAGCCTGAGGGCCGGGGGATAGACTGATCGACCTTTTGGTCATTCCGGATGCTGGGATTTTATATATTAGGATACTAGAGGCCAAGTGCACAAAAATTTGTGCACTCGGAGGGTAGGGAGGGTCTCTCAGCCCAGCCTGTGCCCTCTCGCAGTCTGAGACCCAAAGGAAGATAACGACCTGCTGGCTTAGGCCCTCTCCTGGGTGGCAGAGGGGAGGCCCAATTCCTAGGTCCAGCCCCTGGTCGGGCTCAGAGCAGGGCCGATTGGGGGGTTGGGGCACCCCCCCCGTCATGCACAGAGCAGGGTGGATGGGGATGTTGCGATGCCACCCTCAGTCACGCTCAGGGTAGGGCCCATCAGGGGGGTAGGGGCTCTGTACCCTGTCACGCACAGAGCAGGGCCTATCAGGGGGTTGGGAAGCTCCACCCTGTCACACAGAGAGCAGGGCCCATCAGGGGGTTGGGGCTCCGTACCCTGTCATGCACAGAGCAGGGCCGATCGGGAGTTGGGGAGCTCCCCCCTGTCACGCACAGAGTAGGGCTGATAGGGGAATTGGGGCACCGCCCCCTGTCACACACAGAGCAGGGCGGATCATGGGGTTGGGGCGCCACCCTCTATCACCCACAGAGCAGGGCCGATCAGGGGGTTGGGGCGCCGTCACTGTCAAACTCAGGGCAGGGCCAATGGGGAGGTTATGGCTCTACCCCATCACACACAGAGCAGGGCCCATGGGGGCGGGTTGGGGTGCTGCACTCTGTCACACACAGAGCCGCAGGGATATCAGGGGGTTGGGGAGCTCCCCCCTATCAGGCACAGAGCAGGGCTGATCAGGGGGTTGAGGTGCCTTCCCCTGTCATGAACAGAGCAGGGCGGATAGGGAGGTTGTGGCCCCGCCCCCTGTCACACACAGCCGCAGGGTGATCGGGGTTTGGGTGCGGCCCCCTGTCACACTGATCCCCGTGCCAGGAGGCCTCTCAGCTCCGCTGATCCCGGTGCTGGGAGGCATATTACCCTTTTAATATATAGGATAGAGGCCTGATGCATGGGTGGGGGCTGGCTGGTTTGCCTTGAAGGGTGTCTTGGATCAGGGTGGGGGTCCCCACTGGAGTGCCTGGCCAGCCTGGGTAAGGGGATGATGGCTGTTTGCAGCTGGTCACACGCCCTTAAGGTTGGGGGTCCCCACTGGGGTGCTTGGCCATTCTGGGTGTGGTGCTGAGGGCTGTTTTCAGGCTGGTGGGTGACTGAAGCTCCCAACTGCTCCTTTTTTTCTTCTTTTTTTTTTATTCTGGGCCAGCTTTAGCCCTGGCTCCAGCTCTGAGGCCTCTGCTGCTGAAAGCAGGTATCTGGTTTGTTTGGGTTCTACAATCGAACACTGTATCAACTCCAACTCTGAGATCCTGGCTGGCTGAAAACAGGTTTCTGGGGTTTTGTTTAGCTTCTATATTTGTAACAATGTTTCAAACTGCAAGCTCAGAGGCTGGCAAGGCAGGCGGGGAGCATTGGAGTCCTCTGTCACTGAAGCAAGCAAGCCTCATGTTAGCTTCAAGCTGCCTGGCTGCCGGCTGCCATCTTGGCTGGCAGTTAATTTGCATATCGCCCTGATTAGCCAATGGGAAGGGTAGTGGATGTACGGCTAATTACCATGTTTCTCTTTTATTAGATAGGATAATATATAAAAACAAAGTTTGTGCAAGTTTCTTGGCGCCTGCTGCCACCATGGCCAGAGGCCTCTGTTGCCTCGGCCCCCACCTGCTGCATCTTTGTCCGGAAAGAAGGATATCCAGAAGGACATTGGTCTAATTAGCATATTATACTTTTATTATTATGGAATATATATATATATGTAAAGTAGTGGCCCGGTGCATGAAATTTGTGCATGGGGGAGAGGGGAGTCTTCCTCAGCCCAGCCTGCACCCTCTCCAAAATCTGGAACCCCTCGAAGGATGTCCTACTGCCGGATTACAGGAATCGGGCCTAAACCAGCAGTCAGACATCCCTCTCGCAATCCGTGACTATTGGCTCCTAACCACTCACCTGCCTGCCTGCCTGATTGCCCCTAAACACTCTGCCTGCCAGCCTGCTTGCCCCCAAATGACCCCACGCCAGCCTGACCACCCCCAACTGCCCCCCCTGCTGTCCTGGTCACCTCCAACTGACCCGCACTGATGACCTGTTTGCCCCCAACTGGCCCCTCTGCTGGTCTGCTTACCCCCAACATCCCCGCCTCCCACCAGCCTGATCACCCACAACTTCAATCCCCTCTTGGCCTCTAACCTCCTCTACTTCAGCCCCTCCACCATGGCTTTGTCCAGAAGAACGTCCAGATGGTCTCCTGGAAGGTCTCCCAGTGTAATTAGTATATTACCCTTTTATTAGTATAGATAGAGGCCTGGTGCATGGGTGGGAGCCAGCTGGTTTGCCCTGAAGGGTGTCCCGGATCAGGGTGGGGTTTCCCTTGGGGTGTGGGGCAGCCTGGGTGAGGGGCCTGTGGTGATTTGCAGGCCGGCCATGCCCCCATGGGGTAAGGGTCCCTGCTGTGGGGGTGAGGCCAGTCTGGGTGAGGGGCTGATGGCTGTTTGCTGGCTGGCCACAGCCCTGGGCAACCCAGGCTCCCACACCCTCCTTGAGCAGAGGCCACAGCAGCTGGAAGCAGGTATCTGGGATTTATTTATCTTCTATACTTGAAACTTTGTAGCCTTGAGTGGAGCCCACAACTGGCCAGGGCAAGCAGGAAGCTTGGCTTCCTCCTTTGCCAGGGGCAACCCAAGCCTCTGTTCACTCCAGGTCCGTGGCCGCTGCCATCTTGGTTGGGTTTATTTGCATACTCACTTCTGATTGGCTTGTGGGCGTGGCTTGTGGGTGTAGCAGAGGTGCAGTCAATTTGCATGTTTCTCTTTTATTAGATAAGATTGTATGCCATTCTCTTTGTTTCTCTTTATTCCTAATAAACTCAATTTTCTTTCTTCAAGATTAGCAATGTATATCATGGGTAGTGGATTAGAAAATGTGATTTTCTGTAAGGGGCATAAATTACTTAAAGACAGAATATGTGTAAATATTGATGTACATTTTCCCTAAAACTGCATTTGTAACATAGTGTTTATTAAAGTGGGCCTTTAGATTAGGAAGTAAAGTCTCACTATGCGACTAAAATAAACCACAAAAAATTAACTAACTCATATTAAGAGGTGCAGAGGGGTGCTCATACCCTAAGAAATCTACATATATAAAAGCCTAAGCGACTGTTATGACAGGTCGACTGAATGACCAGTCAACCAGTTGCTATGATGATGCACTGACCACCAGGGGACAGACACTCAATGCAGGAGGTGCTTTCTGGTGGTCAGTGCACTTCCATAGCCATCCTCCAATGGCCAGCCAACTTCCCGCAGTCCCTCCCCCTGTCCAACCAACCTCCCATAGTCCCTCCCCCCAGCCCTGATCACTGGCCAGCCTGAGAGACCACACCTGTGCACAAATTGGTGCACTGGGCCTCTAGTAATTTATAAATGATTTGATGGTAAGAACTTAGGATATGCCTATGTCTGATCAAGGTGACCAGGGAATAGCCTTAAGTAGACATATTTGAAATGTGATTGGTGTAAAAGAACCTTGCAGGCTATTCAATCAGGTCATGCTTTGCTTTACTTGACATAATGGTGCTTGTGGGCACTCAAACAGAAAACAAACTGCAGAGCATGAATTCTCAGCTTTTGTCCAATACCATGCAGGAAAACAGTACTCTGATTCAAGAGGCCAAATTTCTTTAGATAGAATTCTTAGAGTGGAGAAGGACAATCCATCCATTCATTTAGCTACATTCCACCATGTGAGAATATCTAACTCTCCGTCTCCAAATTTTAGTTTCTTTATCAATCTTATGACTTATGTTTTGAGTTTGAATGGATGTGCCTATTAAAAGAAAATTGCTTATGCACATAATTGGCCCTGAGAGGGAATTTTTGCATTATAGAGAACACCAATCCATTGAATTATTTCCTACTATTATCCTATATAATAAAGAGGTAATATGCAAATTGACCATCATGACCTCACACAAGATAGCTGCCCCCATGTGGTCAAAAGATGGCCACCACAAGATGGCCAGCAGGGGAGGGCAGTTGTAGGCGATCTGGCCTGCAGGCGAGGGAGGGCAGTTGGGGGGGACCAGGCCTGCATGGGAGGGAAGTTGGGGGTAATCGGGTCAGCAGGGGATGGCAGATGGGGGAGATCGGGCCAGCAGGGGAGCACTTAGACATTAATCAGGCTGACAGGGGAGTGGTTAGGGGGTGATCAGGCTGGCAGGCAGAAGCAGTTAGGGGCAATCAGGCAGGCAGGCGAGTGTTTAGGAGCCAACAGTCCCCGATTATGAGAGGGATTGGGCCTAAACTGGCAGTTGGACATCCCCTGAGGTGTCCCAGATTAGAGAGGGTGCAGGCTGGGCTGAGGGACACCTCCTCCCCTGGTGCAAATTTTATGCACCAGGCCTCTAGTAACATATAATCTTCTCATAAAATACAGGTAATTGTGAGTGAAGAGTAGTAGAGCCAATTTTAAAGTGTGAATGTAGTGACCATAGCCAACTAGGATTATTTATAAGATAAATAATCTAGTCCCATTCTCAAGTTATTTAGAAAAATCACAAATGAATATACATCATTTTGGTTTTATACACTTAGTTGAAAACATAAATGTTAAATCTGTATATACCAGAATATAAGTTAGTATAGGAATTACTTTAAAATTCAGAATTACTTTAAAATTAATTAGTGGTTCTTAGTAACTCTGAGCCTCATCAAATCTGGGTATGCTTATAAAATCAAATTGCTGACCCAAGTATTCAGAGGTATCAATGCTATAATTTGTTGTCACCTTTCTCCTCTGCTCAAGAATTCAGTTGATATCTCTTTTCATTCCTATTCCTTCCTCCCCACTTCCTCCCCTTTCTCTCTTATCTTCCCTCTCATATATTTCAAAATTAGTGTAAGATAAAGGAAAGTTTTAGTTTTCTTGACTTCTATTTCCTACTTACCTATGTCTAAGAAATGAGAGTGGGTGAGCTCAAAGCCATTTGTTCATACATGTAGTTGAGTCACAGGAAATGAATCAAAATGCATAAGGTTTACAGCTGGGCCAATTAGCTAAAATTATCAGCTTTGAGTGAGAACTTAATAAGATTTCTTAATTTGTTAGTGGTCATTTATAAATAATAGGTTAAGGTGAAGATGAGTAAATTAGGTTGGTTATAAATTGAGTTATTATACACCCTGGTTTGCCTGGGACAGCCTGTCATGAACCTGCTATCCAAACATAACTTTTACTACTGCTCTCTTTCATTTTCCAAAGTGTTCCATGTTTTGGAACAGAAATTTCATGATCTTCCTAACTTTAGAAAATTTTGAAAATAAGTAGAGTGAATTGAATTATAGTCGGTATTGATAGTAAGTTATTGCTTTCTCTTTTATGCATGTTAGAAAATTATGCATGCATACATTGAAATGAATTCCCCTAAAACTAATATTAGATTATCCTCTAGGAAGCTGACTGCTCATCAACTTAAGTCTTATTCCAATCATTGACTTCTCCATCAGCATTCACTTCTCCCTTCCACACCTCTAGGTAAGTTCAACCTTTAGAAAAAACAAGTTGTAAAGATCTATGTTTTAAAGATAGCATAGTATAGTACTGGATACTGAATAATAAAACAAGGTTTCTTTAACTTTTCAGTATATTAGGCATGAGGCAGGGAGATGGCAAGAACCAAGCAGTTAATTAAATAATTCAAAAATACATCATTGCCATCCCCCACTCCCCCCAAGAAAGAAATTTAAAATCAGAGTTTACAAATTAGGTGATAACAATTGATTTAAATTTCAAATTGTGAATAGTTGCAGGAACTCAAATGAAAGACAGTGCATATTTGTAATAATAAATAACCTCAATATTCTTTATTTGAAATTTACCTAAAAGTTCTTCTCTGTCTCTTTTGAGTACTTCAAATTATTATCCATAATTTTATTTATTCTATTTAAAAGTGTTTTTGAAAAATAAGTTATTATACAACAAATAATTATTTTCCTTGGAAATTTCTAATTATTTCACTTCTGCTTTTTTGTGAGGAAGTGATAGTAGCATTTTGAGGGAACAGCACAGTGTATTATGTAAGAACATGAATTCTGGAGCCAAAAGGTCCTGGTTCAAGTTTTGGCTCGGCAACTTCTTGCTGTATGATCTTGGGCTATTATTAAACTCAGCATGCCTCCATTTCCTCACCTGTTAAATGGGCACAATATACCTACCTAATATTTTTAATCAATAATCATTTAATATTTGTAAAGGGTTTATAATAATGTCTAGCACATAACATGTACCAGATCATGTTTGTTAGTAGTGTGAATGCTCCCAAATTAACTTTTCCAATGTCAATGTGTGTCTTAGTTTTTTGTCCCATTTTTGATAACCAATTAATATCAATACTTAACATAGTAGAAAGGGATAAATGGATCAAAAGTGAAAATTTGAAAATTTGATTTTTCTCAACTTTCTCATTTCCCCCCTAATCTTTTCATCTTTGTGGACAGTAGGTGCATGAGCTCTATCACAGAACCTGAATTAGGATTAATACTTCTATCAAGCACATATTGAAAAACATAAAAGGACATAGATGTACTCTTGAAATCTCTTCCCTAGTAATGACAAAAGTAAAGGAAGTGGAGCACTCTATC
This sequence comes from Myotis nattereri, assembly GCF_964212035.1. Lineage (NCBI taxonomy): Eukaryota > Metazoa > Chordata > Mammalia > Chiroptera > Vespertilionidae > Myotis > Myotis nattereri. The sequence continues at coordinate 98,128,359 of NC_138077.1, forward strand.
CTGGCACCAGGGCTGGACTCCTGGGTGTGACATTTATGTAGTGACTTAGAAGGGACCCAGGCTTTGTTTGATACTCTGCTTTTGCCATCTTTAGACACTGATTAATATTTGAATCAGGGACCCCCATTTTCATTTTGCACTGGGTTCTGGTAATTATATAGCTGGTCCTGCCTTGTGCTTCACCAACTCTAATTTGAATGTTCTCTTATAGAATTATAAATATCCAGACTACATAGTTTTTCCTTCATATTAGCAACAAGGAATATGTGTTTAAAAATAATAATCATCATGTTTAAACCTTTGACTTAGCCTACAAATAAGTCTGAAATTTTCACTTTCCTACTCTGGATATCGCTTAAATGTCATATCACAGCATTCCTTAAATCCAACATGGCTGAAGCTGGACATATTGTGCTTCTCTAATTTGTCTTAGGTGTTCATGTGACCACTTCCTCCTAGTCATTAGGATTAAATCCTCAGTTGTGTTGAACTATTTCATCTCCTTTGCCTCCGACAGCCAATCACTTGCTGGAAATTATTGATTTTCCTTCATAATAATTTTCACTTAAATCCCTTTCTTTCCATTCTCACAGCCAAACCATACCGGAAACTCTCATTACTTCTAATTTACTTCAGTATCTTCCTTACTGGTTTACTAATCCAGTCTTGCACACTCCTCCAATTAATTTTGCTTATTGCTCTAAGCTTTATTTTCCTAAACTACAGCACTAATCATCAGTCTGCTTGGCTCAAAAAACTTGAAGACTATCCATTTCCTTCAGAATTAAATCCATATTCCTTGGAGTGCCATCTATATGTCTCTGTGCATCAATCATAATCTACTGGTCTAACTTTATCTCTAAACCACTACATATAACATGTATTAAAGTTACACTGACTCCTCACACGTGACCAGATTTGCTATATCCTATCTAATAATAGACAAAGATGGTAATTGACTGTACCTTCACTACACCTTCCATTGGCTAATCAGCGCGATATACCAATTAGCCGCCAATAAAGATGGAGGCTAATTTGCATACTGCAGGCAGGGTGGGACAGTGCGAGCAGCCATCCGGGCCCCTTATGCCACCCCGCCCCCAGCCAGGACCCCCATGTGCCGCCTAAGCCCCACGCCACCTAAGCCCCATCCCCAGCCAGGACCCCCATGTGCCACCTAAGCCCCGCCCCCAGCCAGGACCCCAGCAGGAAAGTGCTGCCCCGGATCGCCCTGGCGATCCAGCTATCAGTGAGCAGGAAAGTGCGGCCTGCAGGCAGCCCCCAGGTGAGCCTGCTCCTGGAGCACCATGGCATCCCAGGGCAGGAAAGTGTGGAGGGCAGGCAGCCCCCAGGAGGGCCTGCTCTTGGGTCTCAATGGCAATCCCAGAGCAGGAAAGTGTGGCTTGCAAGCAGACCCCAGGTGGGCCTGCTCCTGGGTCACCATGGCAATCCCAGAGCAGGAAAGTGCGGCCTGCAGGCAGCACCCAGGAGGGCCTGCTCCCGGGTCTCCGTGGCGATCCGGCAATCCATGAGCAGGAAAGCGCAGCCTGCAGGCAGCACCCCACCCTGACCACAGCTCAAGAGAGAGTACAACATGCAGTGGAGGCCAGGAGCCTGAGAGATCAACACAGAGGGGTGCTTCTCCAAGCCTCCACGGTGTGGCTGGGGGCAGGCCCCCAGCAGACAAACACACACACACACACACACACACACACACACACACGGAACGCCTACTCTAAGCCTCCTACTCAGCTGGACACACACACTCACACACACACACACACACACACACACACACGACGCCTGCTCCAAGCCTCTGCTGCCAGACTGTGGCCATCAGTAGGACATCCACTGAGGGCTCCCGGACTGTGAGAGGGGCCAGCTGGGCTGAGGGAACCCCACCCCCCCAGTGCACAAATTTCGTGCACCAGGCCTCTAGTATATTTATAATTTTGTTAACTAATAACAAAATTATAGCCACTGAATAGATATAGAAATTACTGAGAGAAGACCTGGGAGCTGAAAAAAGGAAATGAAAATATGAGCAGTATCTAGGTCACAATGAGTCTTGTAAGCAACATGAGAATGTAGCTTTTATTCTGACTATGTGAGAATCCATTGAAGAGTTTAAAGAGAAGAGTGAGATGATAAGATTTTATTTAACCAAGTCATTGGTTACTTGGTAGAAAACAGATTAAGTGTGACATCAGATACTGAGGACCTTAATTGGGAAATTGTATATGGTAATGGAATAAAATGTACAAATTAAAAAAACATGTATTTAGAAGGTAGAATCAATAACATTTGACAATTAATTGAATATGAAATTAAGTATGACTCTATAGTCTTCACTTTAATAACTCAATGACTAATGAGTTCACTTATCAATATAGGCAACACAGGATGAGTAGCAGGTGGTTGCAGAAGTGAGGAGTGGGGCTTGGGTGTGAGGAAAGAGACACTAATGAGTTTTGGATATGATGAGTGAGATATGAAAAGAATATGCCCTGGATACAGTAGGGAGAGACACTAAAATGACATTTGTCTTGACCCCCAAGACAAATGTCATTCATTTAACATGGCCTTCTGCATGAGGCCAATTTTAATTAGTTTAGTTTAGCAAATTTGGTTATATGCAATATTTTAAAAGTAAAGGAAAACTAGCATCTTCAAGAGAAATCAAGAATATATAGGTCAGCAAATAAACTGTTCAAAAGAGGATTTAATAGCAAAGTGATACTAATGAGTTAGTTGGGATCAGGCAGTTTAAGTAAGGGCCGCAGGGAAGGAAGGTGGTATATAAGGAAGAAATGAGCCAGATGGGCAGAATGTACCAGTCAACCACAGAACTGCCCTTCCCCCTGAACTAAAAGCGGGAGATGAAGGCAAAAGGAGATTAGCTGGTGTTTTAGCCAATAGAAGGCAAGAGCAAGAAAATATAAACCTCTAGACTCGTAAGCTTCTGCAGCAACCCCTTTCAGGACCCTTCTCCAGTTATTATTTTCACTGTAATAAACTTCACTTCCCTTTGCTTACTCCTCCCTTGTTTGTGAATTCATTCCTCCACTTCTCGAGACAACAAACCCAACAGCTCAGACTCACATCTCAATAGATTTTATTCTGACTGTAGGGTGCATTTTTAATCTTCCTATTTATCCTACTTACATTTTAGATTAAGTATTATCTCTTTGGAGGATTACAAAAAGAAAAATAGTCTACCAGCTATGGCGTTTTATTTAATTTTTTGGAAGTTTTTTTTTTTTTTCTTTACTGAGAAAAAGCTTGTGCTAAGTATTACAATTGAACAAACTTTACAACCTAGAGGAATAATGACAATAAGAGAAATGGAAAGGTCTTCACATTTTAACAAAAAGTTGTCAAAATCTTTCAAAGCCAATTTCTTACTAAAATGATTACCACATTTTGTTGATCAAAGATAATTCTGCTTTAAGTTTTTGCATGGTATTTAGCTCTTATATTATGGTAAAAGATATTACGCATCTTCCCACCTGGTAGTACAGCAGGCATAGCAGTAATGAAGACAGATTAGTGCTATTTACCTACTGACACAGACAAGAGTAGCTTATCTTTTTTCCTTGGTTTTATCATTAAAATCTTGTTTTTCAGCATTATACTGCCTGAAAACAGCTTGCTGCAATTTTGAATACCAAAGAAAAGATGTTTAAATTGCATTACTGGCTTGGATCGCCTCCCCCAACTAAAACCAAGGAAATTCAAACTTAATGCTTTTCTCTGTCCCTAATTTACACTTTTATGAACAGACAATGAGCTTGAAAACAATATTTTTCTGGCAGGGAGAATTATATAAATGGGATAAGAGAGAAATAATTTCCTGTATTATAAATATTTTTGTTTATTTAACAGATTTCAAAGTTTCAAAGAAAGTTACCTAAATCTTGATGTTCACCCTAATATTATATACTCTCTCATGGATGCCAGATAAAAAGGAGATAATGTGGAAAGATAAGTTAAATTTTTTAACAGAATACATTGAGAAGAATATTGAGAAAATTCAGTTTAAATATCACTTAGACATTTTCTTTTGGAATCTCAATTTCTATTGATTTACCTCTGATTATTCTTGGTGAACAAAAAATTGGTAACCTTTTTATTATTGTTTTCTCCCACCAAAGGAGTACCTTATTACCTCAACCACAAGTCTTTGATGCAAAATATCAAGATATTTGATAAAGTCCAAGTGGGTTATATCATCCTGCCTTATTCCTGTCAACTGTTACTGTTACTGTTATTCCTCAAAGCAGTTTATGATATTTGTTCAGCTTCACCTCACTTCAAAACCCCAGCCTGATCTATAGAATTCTATACTAGGTCAAGGGGTTCTTCTTTTGCCAAAACAAAGTAGGCATTTGCCGATAGGGTCAGATTTGTAGTAGCAGCAATATAAAATCTCTTGACTATAATTTAGGTATGACTTATTGTTAATATCAGCCTGTAGTGGGGAATTGTGTTGACATTACTTAAGTTCTTTCTGGCAACCAAGCGTTACACTTTGACACTAGCACCCAATTTGTTTTTCTTCCTCATTAATGACCACTGAAACATCATTTCCTCTTCCTATTGTTAGTGTAGGTAGCTAGATGTTAAGAAAGGAAGCAAAGGAAATTGGACATTTTTGAGCCTAATGGGCTGGGGAGCTGAATCAGACACTGAGCCTGTTTGCTACACCAGGAAGTTACAGCTTTTCACACTCCAGGGTATACAGCTTTTCACACTCCAGGGTATCGTAGCATTGGCCCACCAAGGATTTATACCTCTCCTTCTCCCCTCCTGGACTGGCTTGTCAGAGGGGACAGGGGGAGGTAAGCACAAGTGCAATAGAAGTCAAAATGGCACAGGGGGAGGTGTTGGTGCTTGTTGACAGATGCCTATCAGTCTGACCTGGAAAAGGGATCATTGAATAGGGGGTGGACCCGTCAGTCACAAAAGTTTGGGAGTTTGATCAGATATTTTGAAAAATCTTTCGTTCTTTACAAGCCCAAGATAATATAAACCTAGTTTAACCTAGTTTAACAAAGATGCACTCTTCTCTCTCTCTCTCTCTCTCTCTCTCTCTCTCTCTCTCTCTCTCTCTCTCTCTCTCTCCCCCTCATTCGGGTCTAGCACCCAACCAGGGCCTGCAGCTGGCTGATGCAGGCTCAAAAGGACTAAGCTTAAAAATAAATCAAAAACTCTAGATTCTGCCCTTTGTGTTGGTCTTGCTGAAGACACAGTTGGATTTTTTTCCATGGCAGGTTGATCAAGATGGGACATTGGAAACTCAGGGGTCTATTTCTACCTGAATGAATCTTGCCACACCACAATCTTTGTATGTGGGTTCTTGGAATGCTTTCCTTGCAATCCTATGAAAGAACAGTTTCCACAGGAAGCATTTAGGGAGCCAACTGAGAGAGGGAGAAGGTGTGGATGTGGATCATGGTAAGAACTGGAATGCCATTTCCCTGTGCTAGGAGATCTATTCTTCATTGCTCTAGCTCTCTCTTGCTTGGTGACCTGTACTTGTCCTGTTCACTGGCACATTCTGTCTACATAGCCATGTGGGTAAACTCCAAATGCAGCCTCCATACGGGGAACCTGGATACATCAGTGTAGTAGCCTCATAGGGGGAGGCCAGATACTTCAGCACAGCAATAGATTGCAGCCAGGTACACAAACTAAGCTAGCCAGATGCTGGACTGAACTGAGCTTTACTATGGCACAGGATCTCTGGACATTGGCTATATTTCTCACCCCGATTTTGATTTCACATGGTGGGACAGACAGAGGTGGGATATTGGGAACCCAGGAGGGGCACTCTTTTGATTTTGCATTGGCAAAATAAATATTACCAGACTTCATCCTCCCTGGTGTGTCCCCCAAAATGCTTTTTCTCATGACACCACAAGAACCCTACTTCCACTGGCAATATCAGTTTAAAATTGCAGTTTCATTATCTGCCTACGTAACAGAGTAAAATGCTCGCTCTCTCTGACTGTCTTGTTTAAGCCTACTTTGTTCCCATGACCTTCGGGCTAACAGCTTCTGGTTAGTCTTATATATAGACATACTAATCATTAGAGAAATTCTGTTTGAAGCTTGAGGTGATAAAGGAAGTATGTATTGTTTATCAAAGATTTGCAAGAACATTGTGACCTGACTCACAGTAACTAACAAAATCTTCCTCGGACCCTTCTGGTGCCCAGATCTCAGTGGGAGCCAATCACTTCTTGCCTCTCCCATTTCCCCTTCTCTGGACATAAATAAGCCAAAAACCCAAACTCTGTATTTTCTTAAAATGGATTTGAGGTAGCACTAGAACTCCCATCTTCTCAGCTCCTTCTCAATCAGGAAACCATTCCTGACTCCAAACTGATCTTTTGAGTTTTGGTCTTTTGAAGCATTGGTCACATGGACTTCGGACTTGTGGCACCTATTTTTAGCTTTATTTCCATCTCTTCTTGGAGATCTTGAGGCAGAGACTGTATGTTTTCATGGACATAAAAATAAAACAAAAGGCAATAAACAAATAAATCAAAAAAACCTCATAGGCGCTTCTGTAGTGGTTACCATAGGGAAAGAGAGGTGGGGGAGGATTAAGAGGGTAAAAGGGGTCAAATATGTGGTAACAGAAGGAGAGCAGATTTGGGGTGTGAGTACACAATGGAATATACAGATGATGTGTTATACAGTTGTACACCTGAAAGTTGTATAATGTTGTTAACCAATATTACCCCAATAAATTAATTAAAATAGAACTAGGAATTTTTAAAAAATAAATTGAGTGAGTGATTATCCATATCATATCACAATGATGAGTATGCTACATTAACACAAGTTAAGAATGAGAATGAGGAAAAGCAGAGGTGTTAGAGTGGCTCTTAATTTGATCTAGTGCTTGACGGATTATTAATTTACCCAGAGATCAGATGATTCATTAATAAGTTGTATGGGTTCTGCAGGGTGTGGCGGAAAAAATTTGAGCTACCATTTGAGTTTCTGTGACTGGACTAATAATAAAATTAACATAAGACAGATTAACAAGAGAAAATTGATTACGTTATATACATGTGGGAGTTCTCTGAGAATAGGAGACCATAGGACACATTGGGCAGTTGAAGTTTATATGCTATTATGGATTAAGGAGAGGGAGGCAGGAGTCTAGGACTTCACAAGAGAAGAAGGCAATTCACAGGTAGATGAGAATAAGGAAATTTGTGGTAAACCAATTTTTGCTGGGCCAGCCAGAAACAATGAGAAACAGAGAAGTCTAGTAAACACACCTTTTCTTGGGTCCTCCCTGTGTGCCACATTACCTCACTCATGCTAAGGTGAATATGGCAAGCTGAGCAGCTCCCTTTCTTTAAGCAGGTTTTTCTATCTAAATTCCTTTAGGCAGGTGGAGGGTAGGTGGGTGTCAAATGTTCTTGCTCAGTCTTTTGTTTCTAAAAAAATAACCTGCCTAAAATAACCAATATACCAAGATGAATATTTTGGGTAGCAGATTCTTCATTCCCTAAGTTCTTTCCTCTATAGGGCCATGGAGGATAAGCAGTATTCATTATTTATTTTTATTTTATTGTTGAAAGTATTACAAATGCCTCCTTATTTTCCCCCATTGGCCCCTCCACCCTGCTCCCGCCTGCTCCCCAGACTTCACCATAGGCTTTAGAGACAAACTCTGGTTTAAATCAAGTATTTTATTTTCTCCTTAATCACAAGCTAATTATTAACTAATCTAAGTCCCACTTTCAGCATTTATAAAATGTAACATCAAATATTACTTACTCGACTGTTACTTTGTAGATACACTGAACTTTACCTATAAAGCAGGTAGCATATTGCACAGCCCATAGTAATGTTTGAAATGTTTTATTACATGAAAGATAATGTAATAAAAACATAAAAGACCAGTATACTCACGGTGATGTTGTACATTCTCTTTAGATATGCTATTGGACAGAAAATAATTTCTTTTAATTTGACTAGTTGTAATCACATGTGCAGGACAAAGAAGGCACTGTGTGAGTTACCCTCCTGCCTTCAGCATAACCCATACCCAGCTTTGCACACCCACATTCTCCAATGCACACATCCTCCCCCTCTGAAAGTGGACAAAAAAAGCTACAAAAGCTTCTTTCTCTCTCTCTCTTTTTTTTTTAGAAAAAAATATTGGTAGCAGATGATCTGCATTTCTAGGAGGGACCCAGGAGTGAAGGTTATGTGGCTTGTCATAGTTCCATGATTTGAAAGGTCAGAGTGGATAAGGGGCCGCTACAAATTGGGTAGGCATAACGTGAGTTAAAATGAAATTTTGTTTTTGTAAAGTGGACAATAAGAAGCTTCAGGAAGATTGGTGCTCTAAGTTGGAAAAATAAATGAGTTGCCGTGGGCTATATATTTGGACCCCTTACTATTTAAAAGACATTCAGTACATAATTTCTTTTTTAACTGAATCACTTAAATGTGATCTCATTTTTAAACTAAACCATGCAAGATACATTTTTACAAGAATTACATTAGATATAACTTAATATTTGAGAAAAACATCTCTCAGACTGCAAACACTTTTGGCATAGAAATTGTGTGCCTGCAGGGTTTGTCAGAAAGTCATGCCAGTGGAAAGAACAGTAGTAACATATCTATAGAGAGGGGTCAGGACATAATTTAAGTGTGAGAAAAGATCTTTACATGTTGGAAAATAATTTTACAACTTAACATGATGATGTTAATAGTGCATTTATGGAAACACTTTCTCAAAGGTGTTCAGCTATTCAGCTTTTGTTAAAAGTTACATCTAATTAATCATTGCTCCAGGGTATTGCCTATTTTCTTTCCCAGTCATGAGAATCTGCTGTGATGGAGACAGATTGGGTGGGAAAATGCTATAAATTTATTTTTCATCTATCCACTCATATACTTTGTTTTTGATCCTTTTTGTGAGATATTTACTGTTTAGTTTGTCAATGTATAAGATTTGTGAAATATTGTTCTTTTGTTCAGTTGTTTTCTAGTTTGCGGAATTCAGAGAAGATGTGATAGCTTTAAATAAATTGTAAATAAGACAGTAAAAATGCATATTTTAGTAAATTGCTCTCTTCTCTCTTTCTTTAGGAAACTTTAAATCATAAAGAAATACTGATTATACTTCTCAGTAGGATTGGCTGATTCAATCCTTTAATCCCTTTCTTGCATAAAACATACCTTGCTTTCAGAATTCTGAATATTAATAATAGCAGCAAATCACTGAAGCAAATTAGTGAAACAGACACATTTTGAAACAGTATATTAAGAAAGTTCTTTAAGATACTAAAGCAATATATGTTCTCTTTCTAGATGGTTTCTTTAACAAGACTGTTTGCAACCAAACAATCTTACCACAAGTAATGAGAAGCCGGATATGGGATCTTACACCTCTAGGTCAGCAGTTCAAATCTGGCCTAGATCATCGATGACTAAAAATCGTTACCAGCGGATGGTTTCATAATGTTCTCAATAAATGAGTCAGTGGAATTGGTTGCACTCTGTCTGTTAGTAGACATGTGCCCAGGTGACAAAATGATTTGTCACACCATGCATGACACACCCTTGATCACATTGGCAATAAATGATGCTTTTGTTGGTTATTTCATTAAATTGGCTCAATATTTACTGAAGTGAAAACCACATAGCCATTATGCATTCACAAATTATATCCATTAATATATAATCTGATTTTGCTTAAAGTAACAGTATATTTTATATTTGAATAAATACACTTAGAACTGTGATATTAAGTGACCTAAATTTTCTATTTCATATGGTACATTCAAGAAAGAGCTTGGAAGATTTCAGATACACATTATTTGTAACACTGAGTTTTTTATATTAATTAATAGATTTATTCCAATGCATACATAATCCTACAAGTTAGAAAACTGCCCTTTTGTTCATTTTCCCAAGTAGAACAAGAGAGGAAAATTAAATTGTTTTAAAATATTTTACTTATTGTTCCAATTACATTCCAAAGAAAACATACCATTGAGAATTGTGGTGTGCTCTCATGTAGGTGAAATAATTTCCAGTGGATAATCAGTGTAAGTGATTCTTGGAAGTGATGGAATTTAGGACATACTATCTCAAAATAGGCTACTTGGCACATTAAATATTTCAATCTTGCCCCAAACCAGGTTGAAAACCTTCATGTAAGCGGTGCCCTCCTCAGATGTGGAGAAAGAAGCATCCTTTTCTCTGTAGAGTAAGGGACACAGAAAGGAATCTGAAGAGACAGGCCTTTCAAAGTTTCCCCCAGTTTACTATACTCTCCTCATACCCTTTGTCCTTCACATCTTCCCACGACTTTTCATTTTTCATCAGACCCACTATGAAAATACTCAGCTTTAACCATTTGTTTAGGTCTTTGTTTTTTTATAAACACTCTTCTGTCACATAAAACTTATATTAAATAATTTCTTTATGCAGCCATCATTGGTTACAGGGGTCTCAGGCAAGAAGTTAGAAAATGGTAGAGGGATATTTCCTTCCCTAGTAGAAGGGACATTATCAAACATGAGAAGGAAAGACAGTGATAATTTAACTGTCCCAGCAGGAGGAGAGTTTGGGGCAATGAGAAGAAAACCCAGATGTATATGATGTCATCTACAAAATACATCCACGGTGGTATTTCTCTCATGATCCCATCACATGGAGTTCTCATGCAGACTTTTCCTCTTGTCCTTGAGAGAATTGTATTTTGCATTTATATCCTGTCTGACAGTTCAAAGAGTGCTTTCATATACATTATCTTATTGAATTTAAACCCTCACAAAGCTCAAGGACCTAACGGGCTAAGTAATTTGGCCCAAACTACACAGCCCAAGGCGGGAGGCGGGGTGCACATAATTCAGTTCTTTTATGCCTCCCACCAGTTTCTGAGTCGTGGTCTTTGAATCTAAAGATGTGGGTGAGGAGAGGGGCTAAATCACTATTGTAGGATTATAAGTTTCCAGAGACATAGAAGATATGACCTGTTGACCAAATACATAAGATATTCTTCCCACATGTACACAAATTGTCAAAAGTATATAGATGGAATATAATTTTATCTCAAAATTAATAAATGTAATGATGTTTAGTATGTAGAACTTTAATAATGCACCTTAAACACATAGATATGTGAGAACTCATTTATTTGTTTTCTACTTGAAGAGTGTCCTCGTGTATTAAATGATTGGGCAGCCAAGCATTGGAACTTGATACCTCCAGAAATAGCTATGTATTGCCTGAAATCTGCAATGTCACAAAGATATTCCCAAACTGAGATCATATCTCTGGAAACTGTGCTGGCTTTGGGGTTCTGTCCTCATCCCCTTCCCAACTCTTGCAAACCAAGTGGTAGGAAGAAATGCATGCATCCTGAACTCCTGAGGAATGTTTTCTGAGGCAGAGATAAGGGAGGAGAAGCATTCTGGTCTTGAAAACAGTAGAACAATCACACCCTAAGAAGGAAACAATCGCAACAATCTTACTGTTTTTTTTGTTTCTTTGTTTGTTTTGTTTGTTTTACTTGTAGATTCTTTATTCTTGTTGCTCTGGTGACATTTTATTTGTGAATATACAACGACTTAATAACTTATTCTCTGGTTGATAAGCATTTAAGTATTAATAGTTTAGGACTATTATGAATAGTACTTCTATGTACACTAATACATATCTTTTGATAAACCTATGTCCACATTTCAATTAGGGATATACCTTCCAGTAAAATCATGAAATATTTTTCCAAATTGGTTGTTTAAATGTATATACTCTGACAAACAGTAAAAAATTGGGCTGCTCCTTGTCCTTAACAAAATTAATATTTTTAACCTTTTTCATTTTAGGCATTCTGTTATTTAGATTTATGGTTGTAATTAGCATTATATTGATGGCTAATGAACTTGAACACTTTTATATACATTAATTAGTTTTCTGATAATATTATTTTTTAAATTTTATTTATTTATTTATTTTATTTATCATTATTGTTAAAAGTATTATAGATGTCCCCTTAGTTGTTGTTGTTGTTTTCCCCTTGACCCCCTCCACCCAGCACTCACCCCTCCCAGGCCTTCACTACACTATTGTCTGTGTCTATAAGCTGTGCATATATGCATATAAGTTCCCTGGTTAATCACTCCCTACCCCCACTGCCCGTTCCTGTGCCTTACCTCTGAAATTCATATTGGTTTTTTAATACACATTTGGGTTTCTATACCTAGAGGAATAGATTAATAGACTTTCTTCTACAAAGGCAAACGATAGAAATGGCCCTTTACGAAATGTAGAATTAGAGCTAAGGTGATTGTGAAATTAAAATAGTAAAATAATAACTTCTAAGTTGGGGAATCCTTCTTTCTTCAAAGGTGTGAAAGCGATATTGTTAGATCTAAAACATAGAATGCATGTTCATAATTACTTAATAACCATACAGAAAAGGAATCTGAACTAGGGGAATAGGTGGAAGGTGGATATGCAAATTAAGAAACTTGGTTAGAAAAGAAAAAAAGATAAAATTATTTATATGCTTGTGTTGCAAAATGAGCTATTTGTATTCAGAGCACAGAACTGAAATGAACATGATTAAGGTTAAGATGTCTAGGATTGAGGATTGGAAATTCAACTGGGAAAACACTAGGGGAATATAAAATCTGAGTGTAGGGATAGAAATCTGTTATTCTAAACAGTAATATTCCATTAAGTAAATAAATAACCATTGCATTTTGATGTGATGTATAGTCTAGTTATCAGGAGACTTGAAAGCAGCAATTAATAAAGAAATATGTTTAATTTTTTAAAATGTGAAATTTTTACATAAAAATGTGCCTTTAATTTTAACTAGAAATGTCAGTGTTTTCAGGAGATGAATGGCAACCGCAATGTTAAACTTAACTCTAACATCTGTTACTTTGTCAGCTTTCACATTGGATATCCAAGAAGATGGCAAAGCTCCAAGGGTCAATAGAGGGTGACGGAAAGAATTAAAAAAAAAAAGGCACACAGTTTGTGTGGCCCTAGGAGTCGGTCTGCATGCAAGAACAGTAATAGTTATTTACAAAATTGATCTGCTAGGTTTATTTTAAGAAAGTTAGCAGAAACTCAGGTATAATAATAATGAGGGAAGTCTGTCATTATCATTGCACAGCCACACACACAGTAAAGCATTCTGCTGGGCCTTGCAAACACTACAGGAGCCAATAGCACGTACTCAGTAACATGCAACTGGTAGTACTGTTTTGCTACTCAGGTGATTTTTTTCTTTTTGTAATCTGAGTTAAGAGAATTTGTTAAAGTTCTAACTCCACCACTCAAATTCATATGGTGCAGCCCTAACCACCAATGTGACCATATGTGGAAATAGGACCTTTAACGAGATAATTAAGGTTAAATGAAGTTGTAAGGGTGGGGCCCCAATCTAATATGACTAGTATTCTTATAAGAAGAGGAAGAGACACCAAGGACTTGCACACACAGAGAAAAAGCCATGAAGCCGTGTGAAGACTTAGTGAGAAGGTGGCTGTCTGCAAGCCAGGAGGCCTCAGAAGAAACCCAACTTGTTAACACTTGATCTTAGAATTCTAGCTTTGAGAACTGAGAAAATATTTTTGTTGTTTAAGCTACTCAGTCTATAGTATTTTGCTATGGCAGCCTTAGCAATGTAATACAACTTTAACACAAACACACACACTTGATTTAATTTGTCTTTATCATCAAATATATAACATATTTTGTGTTATAGAGATTTTGACAAATATCACATTCCAGCTATGTTGAAATGAATATACAGCATTTGAAAATAGACCAATATATCAAGGTTTTTAAATCTACCTTCTATCTCATAATATACTAATGGTGTATGTGTTTATGTAATTGATAGATGTTTCTGTACTAGGTTATTCCAGCTCTTGCAAATAAGTAACTATCATTTCATTGTAGACCATTCTGAAGGAATTGATATTATGGCAATCATAAATAAGCTGCTTTGACTTCTAAATATCTAACTTTTTAAAGGTTCACTCATTCATCTGGCAGTTTTGAGCATTTGCCACTTGCCCTGAACTGTATTAGGTGAGGAGACACAGCAGGGAGACACGGGTCTAAAATTGATGGAACTTGGAGAGGAGCATGGAAAGTTGATAAAAGACAAAACAAATATATAAGGAATGAATTGATGGCAATTGTGAAAAGGTGCCTTAGGATTGTAAACAGAATATTGGCCTAACTGGAGGGTGGGAACCAAAATCATCTTCTAAACAAATTTGAAACATAAAGGCATGATATAGACAGATGTTGGATTGGGAGGTGAGAATTCCAGAAAGAAGTAATAGCACTTTCTAGGCTGTCAATAGGAGATTCCTGGGGCATTGGCAGATCTGACAGAAGGCCATTGTGGCTGGAGTAGAGGGGCCATAATGAACATAGGACTTTATCCTATAGCAAAGAGAAGTCACTGAACAGTGTTAAGCAAGGAAAATACATGGTCAGATTTGCATTTGAAAACATCATTCTGACTACAGAGGTAGAAAAGAAGGGAGTTTGATTAGATGTAGGAAGATCAGTGTGGAGTTATTAGAATAACTCACATGTGAGATGCTGCATCTTTGAATTGGAATGCTGGAATGAATTTGGTAAGGGGTAGATAAACTCACAATATTTATTGACAGTAGAACTGATAGGACTTAATGGGAAGAATCACACACATACACAGATGCACACACACACAGACAAAAATTCCTGGGAACACAATTGTCAGTTGGAGGAAGAGGGTAAAGAAAATATATGGAGGAGTAGGAGAAAATGTAATAATAATAGCTACCATTTATTGGTCTTTTAGTATATTAGACATGGAGCTAATAATTTTATGTCATATAATTATCATAGCAACCTACACAGTAAATGTTTTGATAGAGATTCTGAGAAAATGTGCTTTCTGGAGGTTCTGAGATCGCTTTTTATCAACAATTCTGTAAGACTTTGTTTCTTTGTCATTAAACTGTCCCATAGGTTAGATGAATTCTCTAGTTTTGCATTAAAAATGGGCCATTCACCTTGATTATAAAACATCAGATGACTTTAGTCCACTGTTTTTGGAATATGAAAGTGTGGTTAGTCTTTTGAATATAGAATTTAAAAGAATTACCCATGGGTGTTTATATATATATATATATATATATATATATATATATATATATATATATACAGATATAAAAATACATAGATAGATATAGATATATTTTATGTAGCTATCTCTATATCTATAGCATCTATCTATCATCTTTCTATCTATCATCATTTATCTATTAATCTATCTTCCATCTATCTAATCCCCCCCCCCCCCCCAGAAGGAAGGGCCAGGCCAACCTGTGTGGCTGCACTTGCTGAGACCTGTCTGGGATTACTGACCACACTCAGGGCCAGTTCTGAATGGCTGCCAGAAAAACACGCCTAGGAGGTCTATAGTCAGACTGGAGAGGAGAGGAGTTCTTACTTTATTTTCTTTGGAGCTACAGATTCTACTGTTTTGTATGTACTGTGCCAAAGGATAATAAAATGTGCCATGAGATGATTGCATAAAACCTCACAGAGATATTTACGTTGCAGAATTGTTTTAAGAGCATGCCCCCTCCCCACACCAAAGTAAAATAAAAAAGAAACATTGGCCTACTTTCGACCACCAGGGAGCTAGTTGAATACATTTTGATGTGTCAGTATAATGGACCATTTAGCAGCCATTACAAATATGGAACAGTGTGTTAGTAGATTTTCGGGATGTTTCTGGAAGGAAGTACACCAAAATATTCACAGTAAGAATATCTGAAGTGATTTTTACTATTTTATTTTGTTTTGTTTATTGTTAGTGAACAACAATCACAGAAATATGCAATGTTTATTTTTTACTGATGATTATCAGCATAATTTTAGAATATTTAATCAGAACAGTATAATACAGAAATATTTCCAGGCTAATAAATATTTAATTGCTTGTATTGAGAAATTAAACTAATGAACAACTGTCTATGTGAGTTTATTTGTTCAGTCTCAGGTCTAGACTTATTAAGTATCCAAAACAAATAATCTTATTATAATTCAATTATTGAGAAAATATATGTTTAAATATCAAGTCAGAGGTCAGTCACTTTATCTTTATTGTCTTAATCTACAAAACCACCCCCTAGACCCCCAAAAAGGTGGTACTAAAGTATAAAAAATATTTGTAAGATTTAAATAAGATAAAGAATATAAAACATTTAGCACACTATCTGTTACCTGCCAAACATGTAATAACGTACTATTGATGTTCACTTACCTAAGATTCATTGATAAGCTCTTAACTGGTATGCATAACAAGAAAGACCTGTGGTCTTCTCATTTTAGTGCTTGTTTGCTCCTTTGTGTTTGGTTAGCTTTATTACTATGAAATGCCTAGTTGTTGAGTCCAGAAAATAGAATCTAAGTTTTCTGTAACATTTACGAAATACACAGGTGTTTTTAAGTATTGCTTATCATCTTTTAGTGCAACCCCTATTGTCAATTACTTTGTAATGTTATTTATCCAGGATTAATATTAGAAAGGCTGTGATTAGAGGCATGTGAAACAGATCTTTAACTTTCAAAGAGAAATCCTTCCTTATGTATTAAAGATCTTAAAAACAAGGCCTGAAAAATATTATCGTTTGTAGTCTATATTCTCTTAAAAGATTATTCTAAACTAGAGGCCTGGTGCATGAAATTAGTGCACAGGTGGGGTCCCTAGGCCTGGCTGGTGATCAGAGCCAATCGGGACCAGGCTGATCGTGGCTGAGCCGAAGAGGAGCCGATGGTTGCCGGGCTGGGCGTGGAAGGAACAGACACTGGATGCTGACATTGCCATCGTTGGCACCCGCCACCACGCAGTTCCCTGCATCCCCCTCTCCTTCTTCCCTCGCCACCACGCCACCACTGCAGCAGGCAGGTGGCAGGCCAATAGGGGCCTGCAGCCAGAGGGAGGGACTGCGGGAGATTGGCCGGCCAGGGGAGGTTAGCTGTGGGAGCGCGCTGACCACCAGGGGGCAGCTCCTGCATTGAGCATCTGCCCCCTGGTGGCCAGTGTGCACCATAGCGACCGGTCATTCTGGTTGTTCTGGTCATTCCGGTTGCTTAGGCATTTATATGTATAGATGGGTAAATGGTATAGATATGGGAGAAGTTATGGAGTGAGGGATTTGGCAAAGAGTAAGTATAAAAATATAGGTTTTAATTATTATCATAATTTATTATAGATTTATTCATATAAAATAGTTCTCTTCACATATAGTTTCTTATGGATTAACCTACATTTTTATTCAGAGACTCAAAAGTTAATGAAAATTAGGAAAACATAATCTGAGTATAAATGTGATCGTAAGAATATCTGAATATTGTGATACAAGAATATCACTCAAGTCAATGACTTGACAACAGGTTTTGTCATTGTTGCTATTGTCAAATCCTAGACACACTGAAAGAAAAGTAGTTACATCATAAGTATAAAGCTACAGGAATTTTCACATATTGAATGTATTCTTGGCACCTGCTCCCGGAAGCTGCCCCTCATCCTACCGCTTACTAATTTTATGATTAAAGGCATATATTTTATAAGCAAGTACATGTTTAAGTACCAGGTTATTCACTTCATCTTTGAAAACTTTATTCTCTTAATCTATCAAAGAAAAAAAAGGTGATGATGGATTCTGTTTTTTCTGCTGACTTCTAACAACATGGATTAACTCCACCTGCTTTGTATTTTCTATAAATGCACATCGTGTATAATCTTGTGTATCTATCTTATTTTGTTCAACATGTTTGTGAAATAAACTTATATTTTGTGTATTGTGGTAGTTAATTATCATTGCTGCACAGTATTCCACTGCGTAAATGTAGCACAATATGTTTATTTATTCTTCTCTTGGGCAGTTTCCAGGTTGTGGTTATTAAAATAGTGTCGCTCTGAACACTTTAGAACATGTCTTTTTGTGAGTCCATGTTTGCATTTCTGATGGGTGTATTCCTATGAGTGGATTTACTCAGTCATAGGGTATGCATAGCTTCACCCTCATTATATATTGGCAAATAGTTTTTCAAAGTGATTGCAGCAATTTATACCCACCATCTTCCTATCCCCCAAAGGGGGGATCTCAGTTGTTTCAAGACCTTACCAAGAGTTATTTTATCTGACTTTTTCATTTTCCTGTTCTGGTGGGTAAATGTTAGTATCACATTTTTGTTGTTGTTAACAATTCTATGATACCTAATAGAATTGAATAATTTTGTATGTTTATTGGCCATTTTGACTGCCATATATTGATTATAATTATAATATTTATAATGAATATAGAATAATAAATAACAGTGTACATGTACATGTTTTGTCTCTTCCTTACTTTATCTTTCATCCCTTTAAAGTATTTTTTTAAATATTCCTATTTTCAGAAGCTTCTATTTTCCACCCACAGTTATTGTAATTTCAAATCTTTAATCTTTCTATTATTCTGGTTAGTTTATATGGATTTTTTTGGTAACTTAAACAGGTTTCAGTGAAGTAAACCATAAAGTATGTAATAAGGAACTACAAATAAGAGAAACAAAAAGTGACAATTCTATTTAAAATATAATTTAAGACTTCCATGAAGTATTTATTAAAGAGCTATTTTGGGAAGACATACCACAGAGGTAAAGTGCCATTCTTATTGCAATGTATCAAAGGTGTATGCTATCAACATGACTTATCATTGTGAATGTTAACTTTGATCACTTGGATGCCATATTTGTTGTCAAATTTCTCTAATGTATAGTTACTCTTTTTCCCTCCCCTTTTGTGCTGTACTCTTTAACAGGCAGCAACTGTGTGCAGCCACATTACAGGAGTGGGGAGTTTTATTCCACCTAGAGTGAAGTATCTATATAAATAATTTGAGATTGTCCTGCAAGGGAGATTTGTCTACTCTTCTCCATTTACTTATGAATTTGTTTAATCATATATTTGTATCAACATGATTATTTTATATTTTGGATTGTAATATAACTAGAGGCCCGGTGCACAAAATTTGTGCACTCGGGGTGGGGGGAGGGGGGGTCCCTCAGCCCGGCCTGTGCCCTCTTGCAGTCTGGGACCCCTCAGGAGATAAAGACCTGCTGGCTTAGGCCTGCTCCGGGTGGCAGAGGACAGGCCCAATCCCTAGGTGCAGCCCCTGTTCGAGCTCAGAGCAGGGCTGATTGGGGAGTTGGGGCGCCACCCCCTGTCATGCACAGAGCAGGGCGGATTGGGAGGTTGCGATGCCACCCTCAGTCACGCTCAGGGTAGGGCCGATTGGGGGGATGGAGCACCGCCCCCTGTTACACTCAAGGCAGGGTCGATGGGGAGGTTGCGGCTCCACCCCCTGTCATGCACAGAGCAGGGCCAATCAGGAGGTTGGGGTGCTGCCCCCTGTCACGCACAGAGCAGGGCCAATCAGGGGGTTGGGGCGCTGCCACTGTCACACTCAGGGCAGGGCCAATGGGGAGGTTATGGCTCTACCCCATCACACACAGAGCAGGGCCCGTGGGGGGGGGGGGGGGTTGGGGCACTGCACCCTGTCACACACAGAGCAGGGCCCGTGGGGGGCAGTTGGGGTTTCGCCCTCTATCACCCACAGAGCAGGGCCAATCATGGGGTTGGGGTGCCGCCACTGTCACACTCAGGGCAGGGCCGTTGGGGAGGTTATGGCTCTACCCCGTCACACACAGAGCAGGGCCCTTGGGGGTGGGGGGGAGGTTGGGGAGCCACACCCTGTCACACACAGAGCCGCAGGGTGATCAGGGGGTTGGGGAGCTCTGCCCTATCAGGCACAGAGCAGGGCTGATTAGGGAGTTGGGGCGCCTTCCCCTGTCACTAACAGAGCAGGGCGGACAGGGAGGTTGTGACCCCGCCCCCTGTCACACACAGAGCCACAGGGCGATCAAGGGGTTTGGGCGCTGCCCCCTGTCACTCTGATCCTGGTGCTGGGAGGCCTTGCGGTTCTGCTGATCCTGGTGCTGGGAGGCCTATTACCCTTTTACTATATAGGATAGAGACCTGGTGCACGTGTGGGGGACGGCTGGTTCGCCCTGAAGGGTGTCCTGGATCAGGGTGGGGTTCCCTAGTGGGGTGCCTGGCCAGTCTGGGTGAGGGGCTGAGGGCTGTTTTCAGGCTGGTGGGTGACTGAAGCTCCCAACTGCTCCTTTTTTTCTTTTTCTTTTTATTCTGTACCAGCTTTAGCTCTGGCTCCAGGTTTGTTTGGGTTCTATAATCGAAACACTGTATCAACTCCAGCTCTGAGATCCCGGCTGGCTGAAAGCAGGTTTCTGGGGTTTTGTTTAGCTTCTATATTTGTAACAATGTTTCAAACTACAAGCTCAGAGGCCGGCAGCGGCAGGCTGGGAACATTGGTTTCCTCTGTCACTGAAGCAAGCAAGCCTCATATTTGCTTCAAGCTGCCTGGCTGCTGGCCGCCATCTTGGCTGGCAGTTAATTTGCATATCGCCCTGATTAGCCAATGGGAAGGGTAGCGGACGTATGGCTAATTACCATGTTTCTCTTTTATTAGATAGGATACTATTTATATATTGCTGCAATTATTTCTTCTTTGGCCTTTGAGAGCTATTTTGGTTAGTTTCTTTTTTCCTTTAACATATTACCATTGTGTGTGTGTGTGTGTGTGTGTGTGTGTGTGTGTATTAGGTTTTTTACCACTTCTGCTGTTAGGTTGAAAATTATAGGCTTTGTTAGAAAGAGGTTATTCGGCACAGGAAGTATTCTTTCAACTTTCTTCTGTGACTATATGTGTGCCTTTTGAGCATTTTTTACTTTCTGTCCCTATAAAATATTCCAGGCTCAATTTGTGTATTTCCAGTCCCAGTCCTAGAATTAGCCATTTCCTTTTAAATTATAGGATGATATTAGAAACAAAGGTCTGGCTATAACCTCCTTTATAGGTGAAAATGTTACCTATACTTCTAGAGACTACAAAAATATTTGAATTAAATTTGAAAAAGTTGGTATAAGTATATATTTTTAAATGACCTTAAGTGTCTTTTCCACCTTGACTAGCATGTATTTCAGAATAATTAGAATAAAGTGGATTAAATACACATAACAATGTTTCCAAAGTTACTCATTAGATTTATCAGAATTAATGATAGTATTTAACTTGTGCTAGAAATTACTCCATTGATATGATTAACTGATGTAATTTCTAATTAAAGGAAATTATGCTATAAATAGCAAGAACTGTGTTAGGCATATGTATTCTGTATTATAGCACTTTTTAATAGAACTAAAGGAAGAAAGACTATGATTGTTGCCTTGTCTTTTAAACGCAAAGCTCGGTGACTTGAGAGAGAACTGTATTTATATATCACCAAAATAATATATGGAAATAAATTAACAGAAACATAATTTTACTGAAGGATGCAGATTTAGAGCTTCATCTTCAGAGAAGATGGCTAGAAATTAAACCTGAATCTTGCTGATCATTATGAAAAGGTTTATATTTATCTACAGCTTCTTAGATGTGCATGTTAAGGTCCAAATAATGGTAAATAAACATTCTAAGTCGGTCTTTATAATAATTCTAGAGGCCTGGTGCACGAAATTCATGCATAGGTGGGGTCCCTAGGCCTGGCAGGCAATCAGGAATGATCAGGGCCAGGCTTATCAGGGCTTGAAAATCCTGGCAGGGCTGGGAGAGGAGGTGACATTGGCCAGGCCAGGTGCAGAAGGAACAGACACCAGATGCCGACACTGCCTTCAGTCCCCTGCCACCCCACAGTTCCCCGCCTCCCCCTTTTCCTTCCCTCGGTGCTGAGCCACCACCAGGGGCCTGCTGGCCAGGGAAGCGATGGGGGAGGGGCCAGGGAAGGTTTTGATCCCCAGTTTGGAATGTGCAGGAGGCAGGCAATCAACTATTCTCTATCATCATTGATGTTTCTATCTCTATTTCCCTCTCCAAAATCAATCAAATATATATTATTAAAATGCAAGGTTTTTAGAGTAAGAAAGATAGGGCAAGGGAGCTATTGACAGGGAGACATTTGAGATCTTGCTCACATTTCAAATAGGATAACATAATGTGGTCCTCAGGGGGTGACAGGTGAGGAGCAGCAGTGGGTGGAGCAGGGCACTGTGGGCTGAGGAATGGGCTGTAATGACTGAGAATGTCTGTGACGCTGAGCATGAGTTGGGGCCACAACTGGGATTATTCATCCCCAAGAGGTTTTGATTCTGGATGGAAGGAGTAACATGGAGATCAGCAGGCCTTTCTTAACCTAGAAGGTGAAGTGGGAGGCAGGAGTGAGCTGCCCTGCTTCCCTACAAGTGTAAACACTCAGTGTAACTGGACATGGATGTTAGTCACACAGCCAAATCAATGCCCAGCCAGAGCTGGTGGCTGTGTCCTGCCACTCTCTGGTTGTGCTGTGGCATTATTGGCTGGGGGGGGGGGGGGTGGTGTCGAAGCCACACCCCCAATTGCAGGTAGTATGCGAAGGGGTGGGTAGGAAGCCAGAAGCTGGAAGCCAGAGCTGACTTGGTGCTATTGGCCAGGGAGGGAAAGCCACACCCCCAAGAAGGACATTCCTCACCTGTCACCCCCTGAGGACCATCCCCTAGGAAAGGGCGGGCAGGAAGCCAGTAGCTAGAAGTAGCTGCAAGTCACCAGTGAGTCCCTGTGAGCCTGCAGCAGGTCAGCCAGGCCAGGTGGGGCCTGGGGAGGCCTTTCCCTCCTGGAGCTGTTCTTCCCAGGGCTGGCAGCATTGGCCGTTCTTTTGTTTTGTTTTGTTTTTATTTTCAATTTATTTTTTTTTTATTGGAAAACAAGCTCGGGCTTGCGGTTCCTGGGATCCCTGGGCCATAGTATGCACCTCCAGGCCTCACTGTGCCCCCTTCCCCCTCCTCCTGGGTTGAGAGTCTGGTTGTTGTGGTTGTTACACCCTTAAGGCTTTTATTTTATAGAATTTTTTAGGTTGCAAATGCTTATATGTCACTGAAGGTGATTTTTAGTAGGATAATGAATTCTATAAGAAAAAATAAAGAAATGCTATGTGAAGCTCATTTATTAGAATATCTACACTAATAAAAGAGAAACATGCAAATTGGTGTCACTCTGCTACGCCCACTAGCCAAATAGGGTGACTATGCAAATTAACCCATATGCAGACATGGAGCGAAGACTGAAGGCTATGGCCAGAGTGAAGACTGAAGACTGAAGACTGAAGACTGTGGCTGGAGGGGAGAAGCCAAGCCTCGCTGTGGTTGGAGGGGAAAAGCCTAGACTTGAGGCTTGGCTTCTTCACTGCGGCTGGACCAAAGGCCTGGGTCCCAGGTGCTGGAGGAAAACCAGTGCCAGCAGCCAGGGGAAGGAAGGCTTATTGAGCGAATATCTGTGCAATGGGCATCTAGTATAAAATAAAAACATTACTAGTGTTCATGCCACTACTCCTTACAGCACTTTCTCAATGGACATAAGTGATACCAACAGGCAATAGGGTTTTCTAGCCCATACACCCCACCCTTTTTTCAAGTGAAAGCAGTATATACCTTGTGAGGGCAGGTGGGTCCAGGTTCTTTGGGGGCCCTCTTAAAGGAAACAAATACAAAGCCATTGATAAAAAAATGATGTATAGAACCTTGGAAAAGGTAAAGAACTCTGAAGTTTAAGCTTCAGGACAAATCTGCCTTTTTAAGGCAAAGAGTCAAAGGAATCATTCTGTAACCAACCCTATCCATTGGACTACACTTGGGATTTTTATCCCTTGCCCTTTTTATCTACTTCCCCCTCCTTCCTTCCCCTTCTTTCTTCCTTCCACAGGTAATTATGTTTCAGGCACCATGACCAGGACTGAGGATCCATGGTATATATAAAAAAAAAAAGACCATAGGCCTAGACCTGGAGCATTTACAATTGATTCTGTGAGTGTGTCTCCTTCACTAAACGTTGGAACTTTATAAAAACTGGCTTATATCTCATCCATTTTTGCTTTTCACCTCACTAAGTCTGATATATGTTAATATTCTTTTCTAACAGCTTTAACAAGATATCATTTTAATACAAAACTGCACATATTTAATATATTGAGTTTGGACATCTGTATGCATCCATTAAACCATCACTGCAATTAAGTAATAAACATATTACTGTTAAGGTATAAACAGCTTTATTTTATGGCTGCAGACAAGAAACCGGCTGAGCCACCTTGAGGAGGAACCCTTCTGGAAGGGCATGCAGAAAGTGAGTGTGGTGTAGCAAGGACAGAAAAATAGCAACTAAATGTGCAGTATTGCTCTTCCTGCCCTTGTGGTCAGCCAATGTTCTCAGTACTCTGAGAGAGCAATCACAGGCAAAAAGCGTAATTGTTCTCATATCTCTCTTTAGAATTTATAAAGTGTAGTCATATAAACTATCTCATTATTATACACTTTGTGTTAGAGATTTTCATGTTTTTCTTTTACAGTTTCATTTGATCTTTGTATCAGTGACATGAGGCAGGAGGCCAGACATTGTTATTATCTCCATTGAACAAAGAATGAAACTGGGGCTCAAATATTAGTGACTTATTTAAGGAGCTATGTGTTGGCAACAAAAGCAGAACAAGAACAAATTTTTAGATTTCTGAGCTTGTAATCATTTCAACAGAAAGCAGTTTTGGCGAAGCAGAGAGGTGCAGCACCTGACCTCTGATCTATGACCACATAAAAACTCTGTAAAACGTTTCCTTCTGGCAGCCACATGTGAGCAGAGCTCCAGGAGAAAGTGTAGAAGGAGGACAAGCAGGATCCCCTCTTTCCCTCTGTGCATATGCTGCATGTGCTCCCAAATGCCACCTGAAATAATTTTTGTTCATGAGACAAATTCTGAAAAGAGGTCCTAAATAAAAATTTTGTTTTAAAAAACACTAGAGCAAAGATATCACTTCACTACTCTGATTGCTTAGATTAAATCAATTCATCTATTAACTTTCAAGGGAGAAAGAGACATCCACTTGGAAAAACTGAGGCTGCTTGGAAAGCAAGAAAAGACACAAAGGGAAGAACAGTGGTTAATATTGAATCCAGAAGTTATAACTTAGGGGAGGGGAGGGAAGAGAGAGGGAGGAGTGGAACCTACATAATTGGAAATTCCCATAGGAAATCAAGTCCCTGCTCCCTCAACTCACATTGCATTTTGCCTTTGCTATATTTTACCTCCCTTGAGGACTCCAGTGACTTAATGCCTCATGACCTTCCAACCAACAAGCAGTGGTGAAACAATTTCCTTTTCTATTGAGAAGGAAGCAATAATAACTAGACTACTGTGCTGCAGTTCCACTCCATTTCTGTACATGTGAAAGAGGGGTGAGAGAATGGGCCCCACTGCGACATGATCATTCCTCGCTTATGAGAACATTCGTCCTCAGTCCAAGTTCTCTTTACTCTCTGAAAATAAGAGCATCCGTCCCAATGAGAAGTGGGTCTATTAGAGGTCAAATTCCAAATTTCTTTGCCTATTCTTAAAGAAGGTGTTTCTTATTTTTTTTTTAATAGAGAAAACATTCTTTTAGCAACCGGGAAGGGCAGTAAGTCTCAGAAGAAAATGCTGCTACAAAGACCTTGATGTTCATTCTTAGGGGAGAGAGTTCATGCCTACCCCCAGACCATTTGTTAAAATAAGCCTGCTGGCATAAAGAGTCTGCGGATACAGAACTTCCTGAATTAAGCCTTATGCAGTATGTAGCAATTTAACAAGCCTTAGTGGTTCATGAGGGCATTGTAACCTGATACAGTAATGTTAGTAAATCTTGCCCTGAATCATCAAGAAAAAATAAATTATATGATATAACATTTTAAGGAGGCAAAATATGCATAATGTAACATATTAACATCACCAAAATTTAATGCTTAACGTCACTAATCAGAGAAACGCAAATTACCAGATGTACCAGTTAATAATGCAGATTTTGTAATCAAAGAAAACACGATAATTTCAAGAGAAACATCAAAAGTGCTTTATTCAAAATAATGTCCATTGCTGGCTACACATTTTCTCCATCCTCTAGGTGATTTGTGGATACTGTCTCAATTGAACTATTTCTTGTTTTGAGGCAAACCATCCAGAGACCCAATTTTCCACTTCTTCGTACGTTTTGAAGTGCTGCTCAGAAAGTGCATGTGTCATCAATCGGAACAAGTGGTAATCTGAAGGAGCAAGGTCTGGTGAATAAGGTGGGTGGGTTAATACTTTCCAGGCAAGATCTTTTAATGTGTCTTTAACTGGTTTTGAAGTGTGTGATGGTACGTTATCATGAAGCAAAATTACTTTGCTGTGTCTTCTGGCACATTCTGGTTGTTTCACAATCAAAGAGTAGTTCAAATTGATTATTTGTTTCACCTGGTTTTAGAAGCTCATCATACACCACACCTTCCTGATCCCACCAAACGCAGAGCATTGTCTTCTTTCCGAAGCGATTTGGCCTTGCAGTGGATGTTGATGGTTGACCTGGGTCAACCCATGATTTTGTGCATTTGGGATTCTCAAAATAAATCCACTTTTCATCACCAGTCACAGTTTGATGCAAAAAAGACTTTCTTTTGTGCCATTGAAGCAGCATTTTAGTGATGACTTTTCAGTTTTCCATTTGTCTTCCATTCAGTTGATGTGGCACCCATTTTCCTTCCTTTAAAATCTTTCCCATTGCTTGGAAACGATCGGAAATTGTTTGCTGAGCAACATTTAATCTTTCTGCAAGTTGTTTTTGAGTTTGACATGCATTTTCATCCAATAATGCTTGTAACTGTTGGTCTGCAAACTTTTTTGGTTGACCTGGACGTTCTTTGTCTTTCACATCGAAACATCACCTTTAAAGCATTTAAACCAGCGTTCACACGTATGTTGAGATGGAGCATGTTCACCATCTATCCTAAGGATCCCAAAACACCAATTCAAAAGAATGTATGCATCCCTATGTTCATTGCAGCATTATTTACAATAGCCAAGATCTGAAAACAGTCCAAATGCCTATCAGTACATGAGTAGATAAAAAGCTGTGGTACATTTATTCAATGCAATACTACACAGCAGTAAAAAAGAAGGAACTTTGGAAACAGCATGAATGAACCTAGAGATTTATCATGCTAAGAGAAATAAGCCATTCAGAGAAAGACAAATATCACATTATCTGACTTATATGTGGAATATAATGAAAAAAATAAACTGATGAGCAAAATAGATCCAGAAGCATGGATGCATGGAACAGACTGACAGATCTCAGAGGGGAAGGGGTGAATTCTGAATAGTGACATCTGCCAATGGCATGTAAGGAAGTGGGATTTAGTTTGAATCATGAATCTTATTTGATCACTAGAGGCCCAGATTCATCACTAGTGGGGTTCCTTGGCTTGGCCTGCACCCTCTGGCAATCTGGGACCCCTCAGGGGATGTCGGACTTCTGGTTTTGGCCTGATCTCCACAGGCCAGGCTGAGGGACCTCACTGGTGCATGAATCCATGCACTGGCCCTCTAGTATGTATATAAGATCTTTAGTTTATCTCTTCCCACCCTCCCCTTCCCGCTTCCCTCTGAGATTCATCAATATGTTCCATGTCTCCATACCTGTGAGTTGAGCGTCTGCCCTCTGGTTGTCAGTGCATGTCATAGCTACCAGTTGAACAGTCGCTTAGGCATATATATATATATATATATATATATATATATATATATATATATATATATATATTAGAAGCCCGGTGCACAAAAATTTGTGCACTCGGCGGGGAAGGGGGTCCCTCAGCCCGGCCTGTGCCCTCTCACAGTCTGGGGCCCCTTGGGAGATAACGACCTGCTGGCTTAGGCCTGCTCCCAGGTGGCAGAGGGCAGGCCCAATCCCTAGGTGCAGCCCCTGGTAGGGCTCAGAGCAGGGCCAATTGGGGAGTTGGGGCACCAACCCCTGTCATGCACAGAGCAGGGCGGATCGGGAGGTTGCAATGCCACCCTCAGTCATGCTCAGGGTAGGGCCAATTGGGGGGTTGGGGCACCGCTCCTGTCACACTCAAAGCAGGGTCGATGGGGAGGTTGCGGCACCACCCCCTGTCACGCACAGAGCCGGGCCAATCAGGGGGTTGGGGAGCTGCCCCCTGTTACTCACAGAGCAGGGCCCATCAGGGAGGTTGGGGTTCCGTACCCTGTCACGCACAGAGCAGGGTTGATCAGGGGGTTGGGGAGCTCCCCCCATCACGCACAGAGTAGGGCCGATAGGGGAGTTGGGGCACCACCCCCTGTCACACACAGAGCAGGGCCGATCAGGTGGTTGGGGTGCCGCACCCTGTCACACTCAGGGCAGGGCCAATGGGGAGGTTATGGCTCTACCCCGTCACACACAGAGCAGGGCCCGTGGGGGGGGGGGGGTTGGGGTGCCACACCCTGTAACACACAGAGCCGCAGGGTGATCAGGGGGTTGGGGAGCTCCCCCCTATCAGGCACAGAGCAGGGCTGATCAGGGGGTTGGGGCACCTTCCCCTGTCACGAACAGAGCAGGGCCGATAGGGAGGTTGTGGCCCCACCCCTTGTCACACACAGAACCACAGGGCGATCAGGGGGTTTGGGCGCTGCCCCCTGTCACACTGATCTTGGTGCCGGGAGGCCTCTCGGCTCCGCTGATCTCGGTGCTGGGAGGCATATTACCCTTTTACTATATAGGATAGAGGCCTGGTGCATGTGTGGGGGCTGGCTGGTTTGCCCTGAAGGGTGTCCTGGATCAGGGTGGGGGTCCCCACTGGGGTGCCTGGCCAGCTTGGGTGAGGGGATGATGGCTGTTTGCAGCTGGTCACACACCCTTCAGGGTGGGGGTCCCCACTGGGATGCCTGGCCAGTCTGGGTGAGGGGCTGAGGGCTGTTTTCAGGCTGGAGGGTGACGGAAGCTCCCAACTGCTCCTTTTTTTCTTTTTTTTTTATTCTGGGCCAGCTTTAGCTCTGAGGCTCCAGCTCTTAGGCCTCCACTGCTGAAAGCAGGTATCTGTTTTGTTTCAGTTCTATAATCAAAACAATGTATAACTCCAGCTCTGAGATCCCGGCTTCCTGAAAGCAGGTTTCTGGGGTTTTGTTTAGCTTCTATATTCGTTACAATGTTTCAAACTGCAGGCTCAGAGGCCGGCAAGGGATGCGGGGAACGTTGGTTTCCTCCATCACTGAAGCAAGCAAGCCTCATGTTAGTTTCAAGCTGCCTGGCTGCTGGCCGCCATCTTGGCTGGCAGTTAATTTGCATATTGCCCTGATTAGCCAATGGGAAGGGTAGCGGTCATACGCTAATTACCATGTTTCTCTTTTATTAGATAGGATATATATATATATATATATATATATGTATATATATATATATATACATATATATATATATATATATATATATAGAGAGAGAGAGAGAGAGAGAGAGAGAGAGAGAGAGAGAGAGACTAGAAGCCTAATGAATGAAATTTGTGCAAGACTAGGCTTTTCTTCCCATGGCTGCTGCCACCAGCTTCCCTCTGGCACCCGGGACCCAGGCTTCTCTCTGGCCACCAACAGGCAACTGGGACTCAGGCTTCCCTCCAACCGCAGGCAGTCACCGGGGACCCAGGTTTTTCTTCCAGCCCTGACTTTTTCCAGAAGGTTGTCCAGAAGAAAGTCTGGAAGGACATCTGGTCTAATTAGCATATTATGCTTTTATTATTATAGATTTCAGATGAAAGAGAAAACTCGAGCCAAGAACATAGTGGGAAAACCTGAGGAATAGCAACTAGACAGCTCCACGTGAGAATGGACTTAGAGGGTGAGGTTGACATATAAGTTGGGGTCATGTAATGGGGAGGTTTAAATGCTAGGCTAAGGAAAGAGTTACTAATTCCAAGCAATAGAACATGAACGTTTTACAACAGGGGAATGGCAATGACTCTAGTAGTACTGTGCAGTATTGATTGGAAAGGGAGACCAATTAGGTGTCTATTGCACTATATAGACAAGACGTTAAGAGTGTCAATATTAAGTTAACAGTAGAAACAGACAGAGGGAGGTCTATACAGGAGACATTTTGAAGGTGATTCAAATTTTATAAGTACTTGGAAGCCCTCATTGGCATAAAAAAACAGGTGTGTTTGCTATAATACTTTATGGTGATTTGATACACAGAAAAATTGAATTACAAATGAAAATTCATTTCAAGGAAGAGAAATAGTATGATAATTTACCATTAAAATAAGCAATTTTTAAAACTGCCTCAAAATGACTATGTATGTAGTGATCACAGGAAGTTTGTAACGTGGAAAAATATGAAGTTGGCTAATTATGTCACCACATGGGAACCAGGCCTGGAGTAGGTCTGCCTCAGGTCAGCCTGTAGTATGTAGATTTTTGACTTTGTGTAGGAAAAGTTTCACAACATAAGTCCAGGTGATTTTGAAGGTAAGTTTATTAAAGCTGGGGACAGTGAAACAAAGGAAGGGATTAGGGTAGGAGAAGATTTGTCTCCCTAGAAACATTATAGGAAAAAGGTGAACCAAGACTGGTCTGCTGTTAGCACATTGGAAAGTCAGAGCAAAAGGGAGCCTTGGACACAAGTTCAGGGGGTTAGCCTCAACGAGCTGCCACTGCCCACTGCTCCCCTGGTTGCAAGTCTTGTATGGACCTTTAGAGTAAAGAGGAAAAAAGTAAAAAGTTCATGCCCAAGAGAAGGCATGGGCTTGCTGACAAAAGAACCTGCACTGGCTTCCTTTGCCTTGAGGGTTTTTATCTCTCTTCTGCAGAAGGGAATCCTGGGGGAGTTCTCAGTGGAGGATTCTTAACAAAATATTCATTAGTGTACCAGGTGTGTCCTTCAATATGCTGATTCAGCAAAATGAGCATATAGGGGAGATTTCGATTATCTTCTGCTTTGCTTCACTGATTTACCTTATCTTGGGTCTGGCTGGCTCTAATTAGGTGTTTTGTTATTTGTTTCCATAACATCATCCATCCTAGGGTTTAGCTGGCATGAATGGCACTAAATGGGTTTTTGTTACCTATCTCGCTGGCCAGGGTGATTTAAGCGATGTATTCTCTGGTTAGGGGAGAAAGGTATAAACCATTTGTTCTCAAGTATTTTGGTTAGGGAAGATAAGTTATTGTGATTCACTAGCTGGCTGTAAATTGGTCAAATTGTTTGGCCTTGTTTAATTAGCTTGCTAGTGTCCCCATTCCACTTGTCAAGAAATTTTTCTAGCTTCTTACTATCCTGACTATATGATGCTTTGGACAAGTCTTTCAATTCCTCTGAGTCTTGACATTCACTAATATAAGAGTAGTGGGTAAAATAATCTCAAATGTTGTAATTATTTTTATTATATAAAATATTTTAAATTAAAAGATTTTTCTAAAAAGTGCACAATTAAAATACTTTCCATAGGGAATTATTCCTAATGATGATTATGTCTGGCAATTCTAGTAAGTGCATCTAATATTGAAATTGTCCCTGTGTCTATATATCAGAAGCAGAAAAGCACATCTGTTTCTGAAAAGATAATAAAACTGATCTAGGAGTTTCTGTTTTTCAACTTTTACTGCTCAATTTTATGATTAGATATATTTTATGAAAAGCATTGTCCTTTGAATCAATACTGTGTTTACAACATTAATCTAATAAATAATGAAAATAAGCATTAAGGCAACCATACTAAGCAAATTATAAATAACCATTTTAAAGCTGTAGCTGAGTAATTGATTATGGTATAAACCACTTTTTGCCTTTAAAGCATATTCTGTATCCCCTAAAAAAATTGTAGTTTCCATAAAACAAAAATATATGTGTTTGTCAAACTATTAAGCAAGAAGTATGAAGAAATTGTAGTATGCAAGTGACTAGATCATCAAGATTGACAGTCTCTGATACGTAACCTATTTAAGGTTTGTGTATCATTAGGACCTTTAGAAGAACACAGTTGAATAAAAATAGAACACATGATTAGAAAATTGTTTATTTTTGGATGTTTTTTGGCTCTTCCATTTAAAATAATCACAGTAACTTAGACATATAGTAGTAGTTCTGATTAATAGAAAAAGCCCCAGCATTTTAATTTTTTAGATCATTACATTAAATCAAATGTCATAGTCAAATTGAAAATGCACCTAGTCATCTCATCAAATAGAGTAAACAGTGCAAGTGGTAAATAAGTCAATATACATATATTTTAATTTCTCCCACATTTTCTTGTTTTCCATTACCCTCTGGTTCCTTTAAGAATGCTGTTTGTTTATATACTGGTTTCAAAATTAAAAATAATCTGTTCTATATTATTGGTATACATAGTCCTCTAAATATTCCCCAGAGTAGAAACAGATTCAGGCATTTGTATTGTACATACAATAGTAAATATCTAATAATATTGGGTGACTAACCAATTATGTCCCTGGAATATATAGTAATTTCAGTTTGAAATTGGTTGCATTTAAAATTCATTAATACCTCTATTACTAATTGAGTATAGACACTGAGTTTTTACAGAGGAATGGTGGCAGATCTGTAATTTTATTTCAGGTATTTTTTTATATGCTCCTTTTTATCCTGTAACTTTTCCCTCTTAGATTTGGCTCTTAAAGCCACCATTTCCTTGGGGCAGGGGATAAGTTGTCAGATTAGACAAAAGAACAAAGGTGACAAAGAACAAAGCTGACTTAGGTCAACAAGGGTCAGCATGTCTCACTTCCTCTGTGTACGATATGAAATAGCTTTTGTTTTGGGAAGGCTAGAAGAAGAATGCCCTGTGCAGTTAGAGGTAGACATCCCGCCTCCCCTCCCCAACAGCCACATTCACCCACAAGTTAAGTCTGCAGGGGAGGATGAAATTATATAGTACATCCTTTTTAAATGTTGGGTTTAGGAACTTAGGACAATCTGTGTCCCAGATTCTAGATGGAGACTCAGGAGGTGACGAGCTTCAGGAGAAAGTTCCATATGATGTCACGATGTATTAGCCACAGAATGGAGAAGTATTGCTATGGTCTGAATGTTTGTGTCTCCCCCCACCCCCAATTTATATGTTGAACTTTAACCTCCAAAGTGATAGAATTAGGAGGTGGAACCTTTGGGAGGTGATTAGATCATGAGGACAGAGCCCTCATGAATGGGATAGGACCCTTATGAAAGCATTCTAAGAAAATTCACTAGTCCCTTCCACCATGTGAGTACACAGCCAGAAGTCAGTAGTCTGCTGGAAAAGGGCCCTTATGCAATCATGTTGGCAACCTAATGTTAGGAGTTCCACTTCCAGAACTGTGAGACACAAATTTCTATTACTCATAAGCCACCAGGTTGTAGTATTTTCTTATAGTAGCCTGAACAAAGACAGGTGTCATGGCATTTCTGGGCACAGGGGAACACAGGCAATTCCCCTGAGTTTTCCATTGTCCAAAGTGACGTGGGAAATCACTCTATTGTCCCCAGGTGCAGCAGTGAGACCAGGCACCGTCTCACTCTCAACCAATTGCCAACAGGGGTTGGGACAGGACTGATTACCAAATGGGAAGAGCTACACCCAGAGCAAGGGCCAGCAATACACCCATTAAACACAGAGTTCATAACTTAGAGGTAGGTATCCCTTTTCTACCTATGATTCAGTAGTAGTCGCATAAACATTTTTCCCTACTCAAACCCTCACAGTTTAACATTGACACCAGGAAAAGTCTTTAGAAAGCTCAAGATTTATATCCAAGATAACTTCATTATATCTGAATTTCTTTATTAATAGCTGAATAAAGCATCAGAGAAAATGGGGATTAAGTTACATATTAAATTCCTTTATAGAATAAATAAAAAACTTATAAATTTACATATCTGATATTCTTACCATGGATTTCATATCTTCTGTAAAGAAAATGAAGATATTAAACTGTGAACATATTTGATATTACATAAAATTTTTATCTATGCATCATTAGATGCACAAATGTATCTGTATTTAAAAATAAAAAGGGTGCTATTAAATAATTTAGGGAACAAAAGTTATTTTATACAATATTTGGGAACTTGCCTCATTGATACACTCTTTGATTAACTGAATGGATTTTTGGAGAGAAACTTGTTCAATTCACAGTTTCAAAATTTATTATTTTACATAAGATTTTTAAAAATTGTTTATTGTTTAAAGTATTACATATGTCTCCTTTTTTCCCCATTGACCGCTGCCTAGCCACCCCCAACCCCCAGCACATGCCCTCACTGCCCTAGTGTCTGTGTCCATTGGTAATGCTTATATGCATGCATACAAGTCCTTTGGTTGATCTCTCACCCCCTACTCCCCTGCCTTCCCTCTGAAGTTGGATGGTCTGTTCAATGATTCTTTGTCTCTGGATCTATTTTTGTTCATCAGTTTATGTTGTTCATTATATTCCACAAATGAGTGGATCATGTGATATTTATATTTCTCCAGCTGGTTTATTCTGCTTAGCATAATGCTTTCTAGGTCCATCCATGCTATTGCAAATGGTAAGAGTTCTGAATTTGACATAGAGCAGGTTAACTAATTTCTCTGTATCTGTGGGAAAAGGGAATATCAATATTTACCTATATGGTTGTTGTAAAGTTAAATTTAAACACAAGTGTACAGTAATTGATCATTTTTATTTTTATAGCTCTTTTTATTCTTAAGGCATAAAGCACATAGGACAATGCTTTGCAATAGTTGTTAATTGACAAATATTGTTGAGTAATTGGATCAATGGAACTCCTAGTATAGTGGAGCTGGTGCTATTTGTTTCATCCAGTCTTCCCACTTCTTTCATTTTTAAATCTTCAATAACCAACTCTTAGGGTTTTGTTTATCTGGTTATTCCATATCAGACTTTCACCTTCAAGGGTTTGTGAAACATATTGATCAACTCCTACCACACCTAAGACTTTTAGAAACAAAATTAAAATATTAAATTGGTGTATCAATACATCAAATTTGTCCTATGATGATCCTATGATGTCCTATGATCAATACATCAAATTTGTCCTATCCAAGAGGGCTCTTGGATAATCCTTTACTCTACCCTTTCTTCTACTTTCATTTATTCTATTTCAGAAGATTCCACTTATTTGTTGTGCATATAGAAATAATAGAGTGTAGCACAAAGAAAAAAAAAACACAGTAAATTATGTCATGTAAAACATTTTAGATACATGCCATGCTTTTTTAAAAAAAAATCTCATTTAAAATTGATAAAAGCCAAAAGTACATCATGTTTAACTTTGGATAACAAACATGATTACTTCATCATTAATGAGACTAATAAGTAGAGTCTACTTATAAAAATAATGTTTGTGAGATTGAGTTAAAAAACAGTTATGACCTAATGAGGGTGTGGTATTGTTTTTTGGTCTTGAAATCATTTCAAAGCTAAAGTTCAATATAAAACCAAAAGCAAGACTCAACAAATAATTAATAAAAACATTATCTATTGATTTAAGACAACAAATAGCATTGCTCATACAATTCTACTGTAACCTTGCAGTCTCATAGCATAATGCAATGATACCTACTTGAATTGTGAGCTAAATCCCTGCAAGTCTCCTTCAGCCCTTTGTCCCTGTCAGGAGTTGCAACATGGAGTATTAACAACTTATTTAAGAACAGAGAGCAAACACTTTTTCACACACTTATTCTTTCTTCACATGATTGAGAACAAGTCAGAGCACCGCTCTGGAACATGAAGTACTTTTAAAATTAACCAGCTTCACCAGTGTAGCTCTTGTTTTCAGGGGGGGAAAAGTAAGGTGTATATTTATAATGCTAATATGGAGGGCAAAGACAAAATGGGAATTATAATAAACTATTATTTATAATGCCCGAGAAAATATTGGTTGTGTAGCTTAAATTTTGCTATTCTTTCTGGGAATAAAGCAAATAAAAGTCTTTAGACAATCCATGACTATCATGGAAGTTTTGTTTTTAAATCCTTATTATCCTTCAAATATAATAAGTCCCTTTGATAGTCTTTAAGTGTGTTTTTCTTCAATAAACCACAAGAACTCTTTGCTCATTTTCCTGTAGTCTTCAAAAAGTATGCCAGGAGAGTCTTTTGAAGGAAATTGGGTACACAATCATAAAAACAATTCTGTCAGAATACAAACATTTAAAAAATTCAGTCTTATGTGGATCTCTTGGAAAGAACTTTCCATCGGGCATGTTTGAGGACCATTAGGGATGATTGCCTTTGTTATGTGCTATCTAGACTTTAAACCACTTTGCAATCCAAACTAAATTCTATATAGTGTTATGTGGTATTGTTGGGTGTTATGGGGAAGAGGGTGGGCTGTAAGGGAGAGACACCCTGCTGAGTATGTGCTGTGGGTATTGTGTCCTTTTCATGATTTGCTCTCATAGGAGTTCTGTCTGAACAGATTAGGGAGTGATCAATTCCACCCCTCCTGGACAATTGCAAGCCTCCCACTTAGTTGCTTGGGGTATAGCCTTTCAAGGCTTCACAGGGACCTTAGGAATATGTTGCTGTTGTTTTTAATAGGAAAAATCAAAGTCAGATGGAATGATCCTATTCTAATTCAATGGCAGTTCATAGAATAAAGTAAGCTCCATTAGCATCATCTAATTTTTAATTTTAGATGTTCTTTTTTGACCACCACTAATTAAAGTCAGGCTAACTGACCACATCTATTGCCCACTATGTAGAGAAATGAGTTTCCATTCTTTATTCAATATTGAAAAGACACACTAAATTTTGGTCTATTAAGTAAGTGAAATCCTGCTCACCACCCACACCCTTGAAAGTCACAGAGTAGGCTTAACCTTTTATCTAAGATGAAAGGGTCTTTTAATAGTTCATTAATGATTTTCTTGGATCTTTAGAAGAGAAAATCAGACTGGAGAAAAAGAAAAAAAGTTATACTGGTTCAGGGAGAGATAGTCATATAACAAAGTTTAAGGACATGCAAAGCTGCATATGGTTATTATTCTAAACTTGGCAGAATAGTTCGTGGGTGTTAAAGGAGCACAGAACTCATTATGTCTAACGTAGACAAAAGTGATTTATTGTTTTTCTTTGAAATTCTGTGTGTGTGTGCGTGTGTGTGTGTGTGTGTGTTTAATTTTGTGGAAATGAAAAATTTAGTTAACTTAATAGGAAAAGATATAACACATTTCAATTTGCTAAGATCAGTCACTCAAGAAAAGTATTTTGTGTCCTCATGTCCTCAGTGCTTACATGATGGTTTACAAATACTAGTGACTTATTAAATGTTTGTTGAAAATTTAAATACAAAAAACTACATAAGTTAAGTGTTTTTTAAAAAACTTAAAATGATAAATCTTAATTTAAAAAACTGTCTTGACATTTATATTTTCTTGAATTCATGATAGCATTTGAGATACATGCTTTTCTTCTTACAATTTTCAAATTCAATCTATAAACTAGAGTGAATATACTTTCTGTAGATGTTCCTTGTTGATATATAAATACTTAACTATATATTTTTATTCCAGTGTTCTCAGTCATGGAAGAGAGCAAATCTACTGCTTATGCTTTATCCTTTGTGTCAAGGTATGGTGTTAGGGGGCATATTTATGCTAGAAGCTGGAAGCTGAGCCTAGGAATGCATTTCCTAGTTTTGGTATGCATACATTAGGAGATTTCACCAACTCCAGTGGCTTTATCTATTGCACATATCTAAGCAAATTTCAGCTTGAGTACACTGCATTTGAATATGTTTAGAGTAGCTAAGGAAAATATTATTAAACCCTGGGGTTTGAATTCTTGACTCACTGATAGTGTCTGTAATTTGGCTCTCAGTGGAAGCCTTTTCTTGATTCCAGGTACCTTGCTTGTTGGTTCAGAGCCTTGTTTCTTTAGAAGGAGGTTTGAATATAAGCCAAAAAGCTGGAAGTCTTATCTTTTCAAGTTCTCTTCTTTTAGAAATGTGTGTGTGTGTGTGTGTGTGTGTGTGAGTTATTTGTTGAACCATGAGATGTTACACACCAATGGACACAGAAGCAAGAAGTAAGGACAAACGGCTTGCTGTAAATGAAGATATCCTCAGTAAAATAAAAATGGAATAAATAAAATAAAAATTAGAACAGATAGGTGCTTCAAGGTATTCTGGTTTAATCTCTGGCCTCTCCCCCAAGTGTCAGACTCAGAGAGAATATCTAAATTCTACTTGACAAGTTTACTTGACTCTTCAAAATCAGTTTGGCTGATACTCAAGTAGCACTCCTTCCCCCTCTCCCTTTTTTTCTTCCTGCATTTACCATTTTACTCCATGATGGTCTATTATCTATTACTACATAATAAACTAATCCCATAATCTGTGGCTGAAACCAACAAAAAATGTTTCTTTCTTTCACAGAATCTTTGAGTCAGGAATCTGAAAGCAGCCTGCTGAATGATCCTGGCTTAAGATCTCTCATGAGGTTGTAGTCAAGATGTTGGCCAGGCTTACAGTCAACTGAAGGTTTTCACAGTGTTGTTGGATCCAGTTCCAAGGTGGCTCATTCACATTGATGACAAATTGGTACTGGAAGTTCCTCTTCCCATGAAATTGTCCTGAGGCTGCTTGAGCATTCTTATGACATAGAGCAGTGGTTCTCAACCTGTGGGTCGCGACCTCTTTGGGGGTCAAATGACCCTTTCACAGGGGTCGCCTAAGACCATCGGAAAACACATATATAATTACATATTGTTTTTGTGATTAATCACTATGCTTTAATTATGTTCAATTTGTAACAATGAAATTGGGGGTCACCACAACCTGAGGAACTGTATTAAAGGGTCGTGGCATTAGGAATTTTGAGAACCACTGTCATAGAGGCTGGCTTCCTTTAGAGCAAAGATAATTGAGTAGAAGTTATGATCTTTATACACTGCCTTGGAGGACATACTGTTACTTTTCTCTCATTCTGTTGGTTAGAAAGCAGTCCTTAGGTCTGGCCTACATTCAAGGGAAGGAGTGTCAAAAATTTGCAGATATTTTTCAAAATATGGATAGATACATTCAGCAAATCTTGCTAATTTTACTTACTAAAGAGGCTTAAATAGATATTCTTCAATTTATTACTTTACTTTGTGTTATTTCAGGTCATCAAGATAATTCACTTCTTAAAAGGTCACTTGTCTGTTATCTTGAATGTCTTCAATACCTCTATAATGCATCCAGAGCAATCTTGCTAAAATCTGGCCATATCACTCTGATTTTTAAAACTCATAATTTATTCTCCATGACACACAGCATAAAACATAAGCACCTTAACCTAACATAAACATTTTTTCATGTCTCCTACTTATGATTCCAAACTCAAAAGCATTTTCTCTGCTTTAAATTTTATATATATTTTTTATATTGAACTTTTCTAATTTCTTGAATACATTTGTGGATGAAAGGGGCCACATGCTGACCTGACAAGCTCAGGGGAGGCCTGCATGGCACCTTGCAAACTCAGAGACCTAAAGTAACCACCAAGGATGGTCTGAAATTAAATTTTAACTAAAAGCAGTTATGGTGGGCAATTACATCCTAGGCCCGTATCTTCACTGACAAGATCAACCTTTACCTTAACTGAGCTTATTTGTCTTTTTGCATCTATGATAACATATCCTTGAAATGTCTGGGTAACTTGTACCTTCCCTTTTTCTGGAGCCCCTAGAGCACAACCAAATGTGCTGGGTGCCAGGACAGATACCACAAATTCCTTCATTATCATGTTAATTGTTCTTGCACCCACCTAAGTATATGTCCATCATTTTATTTTTTATCCAATCCCAGGAGGTCCCTCCCCCACAACCCTTGCTTTGCTTTATCCCACCTCCTTAATCTATCACCAATGAATTTCACGTAACCCATCTGTGTCCCTCTTTTGATTGCAATGTATGAATACAAATGTAACCCACCATTCTCCGGAACATTACCTCAATTCGTTGAGGTTTTGCTTTCAGCATATGTCGACAGTTTGGCTCAAATAAACTCACAAAAATTCTTTATAGGTTTCAATGATTTTTTTACATTAACACATTGTAGTACTTTAGGTACCATTCTTCACTCTATACCAGAAATATAAGAAAACTTTTTATGAAGACCCCTATATTTGGCTTTGTGTGTCATAGAGTCTGTTGTGACTGTGAAACTCTGCTGTAACAATGGGGCCTGACTATTTTTAAATAAACTTTATTTAAGAAAATAGGTAGTGGGCCAAAGGTGAACTTGGGGCCATAGTTTGCTGACCCTACACTATACTATTCCCTCTTAAATAACATGTCCAACTTCTTTGTTTAGATAACATTTATGATTGATTCTTTAAGAGTCATCTCAGATGTTTTCTCATCTCTGAATTTTTTCAAGTGTTTTTAGGTTGAAATAAGGGCTTTTGCTCTGTGATACCAGGGCAGCCTATAGATACTATTTCCCAATCTGAAATTGCCAACTTTCTGAAAACCTTCCTCATTAAACTGGTGAATCGTTTTTGTTTTTGAAATTCCATTGCCAAGCACAGTTCTTGGCCAGTGTGTTCAACAGAATTGATCCAGTTAAGGACTAATGCATAGAATATTCTTAGGAAAATATAATATAGAAAGGGATTATGTGATAGAACAACTCTGGTCCATCAATTGTTTCATATGTTGCAGAAGACCAAAGAAAAACCAAGCAACACTTTAAAGAAAAGGAGGGACACTGTTTAATACACCAGCGGACTCAGGGAATAACTTTCCAAATCTGAGTACCGAAACATGCAGGGGGCTTCTTTTTATATCTCCCTGTGGTCTTTGTCCCACAAATATGGATTACACTTCCAGTCCTTTTCGTGGGCCTTGCAAGAGGGCCCCCAGGTGTTGGGGGTCTCCAGGCCATATCTGATGGTTTGGTCTGGTGCCAGTGTTAATAACACTCCCACTGGGACAGTGCACTGTTCACAGTTTTATGGCCTCTGTAACAGGTTCTGCAAGACCAGTTTCTGGGAAGGAGGTAATGACTTAATTATAGGTTATCAAGAATGTACACTGAGCTTGCTGGCATGGATTCCAATTGCTAGCCCCCCAAATATCAGAGTTACATTGGAGTTAGCCATTTTTAGCCTTCTCACATATAAATAAAAGCAATGGGGTTGGAGGACAGACCCAGGGTTGAAAGTATAAGATATTCCTACCTATAATTTTCTGATAAAAAGAAACACCCCTCCAGTAAACATGCTTTATGCCTCTAAGTCTAAACAGTGTATGCTCATTAGAATTATATGTCAAATTGCTATATGGATACATGCATGCACCCAGCTTTTCATTCAATAGCTCAGCCCAGCAATGATGAAGAGGATTTTAGGATTCCAGAAGGAACAAAGGTGATGGTACCATAGAGTAAGTGTTGAGAGTCACTGGGCTATGGTTAATATCTAGCAGTATAAATCTGACATGGAAAAATTCAAAATCATATTTCAGATTTGAAAAGGTAATGAAAAAAGAACTATGCATAGAAATAATTAGAATACCTGAGAGTGACTTTGGGGTACACTATGCTAAATGACTGTTTAGCCTTAAGAAAATTGCTTGAGAGAACTCACCGCAAATTTTTTCATCTTTAAAATTAGATGTCTAGATGATACAACTCTTCATACTCTCATTTTATTAGTTCTTACCTGGAGTTATTTTTATAGTTATATTGCTAAATTTTTGTGAATATGTATGTTTCAATTATCTAATGTTGCATAACTAAACACCCCAAAACTTAGGGGCTTAAAACGATGACACATATACCTTGTTCGTTACTGTGCACTTGGGGCAGGGCTCAGCGGTACAGCTTTGCTCTGCCTTACTATGTGTCAGCTGCGGTAGCTCAAAGACTGAAGTCAGTAACAATCAGAAGGCTCACTCACTACCTAATGGATGATGTTAGCAGTTAGCCGGGACGCAAAAAGTAGCTAAGGCTGTGGCCAGATATTTATACATGGTCTTTCCATGTGTCTGCTTGACTTCCTTACAACACGGCCACTGAGTCCAAGGCCAAACATCTCAGAAGAGAAGTTGTCAGGTGGAAACTCTCACCACCGCTGACCTATTTTCAGAAGATACGCAGCATCACTTCCATTGCATTTTATTCATTAAAACAATCAAAATACTTTCCCTGTTTCAAGGAGAGGTGAAATAAACTGTATTTCCTGACAAAGCAGTGACAGATTGCTGTGTATTCTGGAATAATACAAGCAACTGTTTTTTTGATACAACCTACTATAGTACAAAATCATTTTTACTATAGATGAATATAATATTACAGCAAGGTTTGAGAAAGAGTATGTACAACTTAGTGGATCTTCACAAAGCATTTAGAGAGGACACAATTTGCTTGAATTTACAAAGGAGAAGCACAAAGGATAATCTTATGTTTAATGTAATAGGTAAGAATTTTACCCTTTGATTACATAAAGAAACCTGGCCAGGGCAACAACAGGTGTGCTCCAAGAGTGATGGCAGTGATGTATCACACAGAGAGTATGAGTGCGTCCTTGGCAGAGACTCCCAGCTCCCTGGTCCAATATCCATTTCCCCTTCTTCTATTAGAGAGTCTCAAATTTTTAGTGGCATACATGGCTGAATGGAATAAAGACTTTATATACAAGCCTCCTTTGTACCTAGGTGCG
This sequence comes from Myotis nattereri, assembly GCF_964212035.1. Taxonomy (NCBI): domain Eukaryota; kingdom Metazoa; phylum Chordata; class Mammalia; order Chiroptera; family Vespertilionidae; genus Myotis; species Myotis nattereri. Next base: position 98,171,011 of record NC_138077.1, read on the forward strand.
CCTATATGATATGTGCGGACTAAAAGTGTTTTTAAAGATAGAGAGACATACCTCATATGCTCTCTACATCTTTCTGATGACTGCAATGTTACAGATGCCTCCTGAATAGAAAATACTAGTAAATAGAAAATAAAGTAAGCACTATGGATAGATCTCTGATGATTATAAAGCAGTGATGGCGAACCTATGACACACGTGTCAGAGGTGACACGCGAACTCATTTGTTTGGTTGATTTTTCTTTGTTAAATGGCATTTAAATATATAAAATAAATATCAAAAATATAAGTCTTTGTTTTACTATGGTTGCAAATATCAAAAAAATTCTATATGTGATACAGCACCAGAGTTAAGTTAGGGTTTTTCAAAATGCTGACACGCCGAGCTCAAAAGGTTCGCCATCACTGTTATAAAGTAACTGTTCCAAAATGGACTGTGCCTTCTCTCCCAGACTTTGTTTATGTGAGAAAAATATGAGATGTGTCTTAGTATGCACTAGCCAGTTTTGCTCAGTGGACAGAGCATTGGCCTGTGGTTTGAAGGGTCCCAGGTTCGATTCCTGTCAAGGGCGCAGGGCTGCAGGCTCAATCCTCAGTAGGGGGTGTGCAGGAGGCAGGTTCAATGATTCTCTCTCATCATTGATGTTTCTATCTCTCCCTCTTCCTTTATCTCTGAAAGAAATAAAAATTTAAAAAAAAAATAATAGCTTAAAAGAAGAAAAAAGCCGGGCGTGGTGGCGCGCGCCTGTAGTCCCAGCTACTCGGAAGGCTGAGGCTGGAGGATCGCTTGAGCCCAGGAGTTCTGGGCTGTAGTGCGCTATGCCGATCGGGTGTCCGCACTAAGTTCGGCATCAATATGGTGACCTCCCGGGAGCGGGGGGCCACCAGGTTGCCTAAGGAGGGGTGAACCGGCCCAGGTCGGAGACGGAGCAGGTCAAAGCTCCCGTGCTGATCAGTAGTGGGATCACGCCTGTGAATAGCCACTGCACTCCAGCCTGTGCAACATAGCGAGACCCCGTCTCTAAAAAAAAAAAAAAAAAAAAAAAAAAAAAAAAAAAAAAAAGAACAAGAAAAAAAAGATTGTGTCTTAGTAAGTTACCATTATTTCAGATTCGGTCAAATTGAGCTGCACCTAATTTTACATATAATGATGACTGCATTATCATTATCACTGTTTTTTTGTTTTTTATTTTTTGGTATTGCCAACATCAACATTGCAAGCATTTTAGTTTTCCAGAGGACTCAAATTGATGCTATACTATCACCATGTTTCCTACTACTGCTTTTGATGTCTTCAGATGATCTACACACACTTAAAAATGAATATATTTTATATATTTCCTGTAGATTGTTTGAGCTTTTCACATACAATTTTAGTTTTCTCATTATGTAAAATAGAAATAGTCTTTTTCATAACATTTGGGGGTGAATCACATGAGTTAATATGAAAAATACCTTGCAGAATTGCCCTTAAATAGAATAAGAAGTAACTTATTTTGTATGCGTGATGGCTATAGTTGTGGTAACTCATAGCTATTATTCAATAATATTTAGTTTCTGAGTTGATTGCATAGATGTTATAGACATTGGAGAACCATATCTATAATAATAAAAGCATAATATGCTAATTAGACCAGACATCCTTCCAGAAGACTTCTGAACAAAGCCGGGCTGCAAGGGAAGCCTGGGTCCCAGGTACCTGCCAGTAGCTGGAGGGAAGCCCAAGTCCCAGATGTCTGCTGGGGGTCCGAGGGAAGCCAGTGCCAGCAGCCTGGGAAAGGAAGACCTACTCTTGCATGAATTTCATGCATCGGGCCTCTAGCTATTTCATAAAAAGGAGAAATGATAGCTGCGATCATGAATTATGTCTGTTCTCTTTTACTCTCTTCACTTCTTGCCTTTCTACAGATAAGATCATGCTCTGGCTACTGGTACAGAGACCTATCTCAGAGTGGCTCATGGAATGGCTCAGAAGGCCTCACAATCATTGACACAGTGACTGCTCCAGAAATAAACACACACACATGATCCAGGTGGTTTAATAAAAACACTAACCAGGCATCTGGGGGAGGGGGAGGCATAGAGAAAATCACTATAATGATGTGAAAATAATCAGCCTTCAAAAGCCACTGTCTACCCCATTGGGGGGCGGGCAGGGGGAAGCCCATCGGCTGCAAGAGAAAAAATGCAGTTTTGTGCTGAGAAAATCAAAAGTGTGATAACATGAGAAAGATACTCCTGATATTTAGCAAGTGAGTGGTCCCAGGTATTTTTTTTTTTTTTTTTTTTTTTTTTTAAATATATTTTATTGATTTTTTACAGAGAGGAAGGGAGAGAGATAGAGAGTTAGAAACATCGATGAGAGAGAAACATCGATCAGCTGCCTCCTGCACATCCCCCACTGGGGATGTGCCCGCAACCCAGGCACACGCCCTTGACCGGAATCGAACCTGGGACCTTTCAGTCCGCAGGCCGACGCTCTATCCACTGAGCCAAACCAGTTTCGGCCCAGGTATTTTTATACTAGTTCCATTCCTGACTTTCCCAATTATGTGAGTCAAACATATTTTTCTATTTTGCTCAGACTCTTTTCACTGTTTCAGATTCTTGAAATTTAATGAGTCTTGACTATATCAGTGAGGAATTAGATCAGATGAATGACTTATTATGAAATATTAGGTGAATCTTATATTTAAAGAGTAAAATGAGTCAGAAATATTGTGATTATATTGTGTGTGCATATGTATGGGTGTGTGTGTGTGTGTGTGTGTGTGTAGGTCATGAGAAAGGTATAAACACAACTAGTAAAAACCAGGTTCTGTTTTTCAATTAATCTTTAGATTTCACCATACTTTTTAATATACATTTATTTGTCTCACTGAAACCTCAACATGTAAGCCATGCATTTGAATCACAATCAATTAATTTATCTAAAATCCTGATTAGTGTTATAAACAGTAATCTGAGAAGGTATGCATATTTTCCTGCAGGTCGCATGCAACAAGCATGCAGCTTGGCTTTGAAGATCAAAGTCAATCTTATCTTTTGATTTTAATCCTTTATTTTCTCTATAAAGAATAATTTAAAAAAAAATTAAGGAGCTATTTTAATTTTGACACTTTGAAATATTGTTTCGTAGAAATCAAAGTCAGCCATTTTCTTACTGAAATGGATATTAATAAAGGAGGGCAGACATTGCTTTTTAAAAAACAGTCTATTTTAGATAAAAAGAGAGCAGATATTAACTTCAAAGACTATAAGAATCACATGAATAAAAGTCCAAGTGTCAGAATATTTGTCAATAGTATTTTAATGTAGCTAAACATTTTTTGAAGAAGAAAAAAAAATCTAACATGCACAGGATACTACTCTTTCAGAAACTTTCATGAGCATGTGAGTATGTACATGTGTATGCATATTTATATTTAAACTCATACATATATGATTGTGTGTATATGCATGCACATAAATGCAATGGTGAAACATATACTTATTTCTCTTAATATACTCAATTACAGTTTTGTAAAACAAGTGAAAATATTTTCTATTATTCCTAAAGTAAGTAAGTCATCACCTTCACATAAATCTTAGATGGCCCACTAACATATGATAATCTTAAAATGATTCAGCCTAGTCCAGATAGTTACAGTGTAGTCAAATTAGTCATGTAGCCATAAGTCATCAACAATGCCCATTAGGATTGTGATCAGGTAACCATTTTCCCAGTTGTCTTAAGGTGAGACTTGGCTATAAAACCTCACGATTCTCCCTCATTCATTGTTTTCTTTTCTTTCTCCTCTTTTCTCATGCTCCCCTCCCCTCTCCATTTCCCGCTTCCCTCTCTGCTATCTTAAATTCTGTATATCTTATTTGCCATGTACACCACTTTTTCCCTTTCCTGTAGAAACTGAATTTACTAACTTCTAACCAATTGAGTGAGCTCTTGATACCTTTTGAGATAGCTATAGCTGATTAGGGTGAAGAACTTTCTGCAAGAAAGCTTTTCTGCTCCCAGAATTGGTTCCCATTTTTCCTTCTCTCCACTTTTCCATTCCCAGGACTTCCAATCCTGTTCTGTTCTACAACAGATGCTCATTTCCACTCCTGGGGAGTTTAATAGCTTGCAGCAGAAATAATAGCTTCTCCTCACAAAAACAAGAGGTAAACTCTAATAAATTTAGGGGTCTATTTAACAAAATCCTGAATTGTTCCTGTGCTTTTATTGCTATGTAAAAACCAAATCGGTTCTGTCTTGATTAAGGCTATGCACACATGGGAAGTATATATAAGCCAGGGTTTCTGGTTTGAAATGCAAAACATGTGTCTTTGCAACACATGTTTGATATACATATAAGTACTGAGAAGTATATTTGAGGAAGTTCTTAATTATTTTTTCCCCTCACCATGAGAATTAAGAATTTTTAGTAAGAGATGTAGGTAAGCAAGTAGAATTTCAATATAGTGTATTTGAAAGGAAATTCAATTGCTATTCTAAATTCAAACCTTATTAAAAGGGAAACAAGTAACTATGCAGTGCAAAGCCAAACACCACCTCATAGTTAAAAGAAATCTGTGTTGAGCGTGTACTATATTTATGGGCATTCTAAGCTTCTGAAGGTATCAAAGTAGAGCATTTTGAGGTTCTATAATAGGGAATGTGTAGCCTTTGCTTAAAGAAAATTGAAAATAGAAGGTTAGTGTATTTTATGTTAACTCTTTTTTACTAAGGAAAAAATAAATGTTATTACTTAAATTTTCAAAACTTAGTATAACTATTTTGAGGAGATACTTCCAAGAACATAAATGAGAGGGTTTATGGTAGACAATGAATTTCCCATCTCAAATGGCAAATCTCTGAGTGATTTGGGAGTTTCCCAAAGTTTCAGAGGGGTTGGGAGTAAAATTAGTGAAGAGTACAGGTTTGGTATATGCCATATGATGTTTGATAGAAATAGGTGGAAGGTGAAGTGATGAGTGCAGAAATAAAATCAGAACGAAGCCAACCCAGCAGCATAACATGAAGATGAACCTCCAAGTAAACCAAGATAAAGGCAAGACCTAGGCAATATTGCAAGTTGTTTTTTGTGAACATTAGTCCGTTGCAATATTCTTTAAAAAATATTTTATGGTCGAATACATTGGGAAACCCTGTTGTTTTGTCTGTTTACTATTTACATAATGTTAAGCTTAACATTAACTTAGTGTTCCTAGTGATCTTTGAATGTTATAGAGATATTAACTCAAACAACAAAAAAAAGGCATTTAGAACAAAACTTCTGGCCTTGCAATATACAGAGGATTCATGTGTGGGTATTTTATATTCCATTTCCAGCTTTTAGGAGTGACACTCTGATAGGCGCAGCTTGGAGAGGTATTCATTTTTTTTTTCAGTCAGCTACAGCTGAATTCACACTATCTAATGCTGATTCTTTATTAAAAAATCTCAAAGATATCAGAGTAAATCCCTCATATTTGCATTACATCCCCACTACTATGTGTTAGTATCGCTCATCTTAAAAACTTTATGTAACTTCATATCACTTCTGATTACTGCTGAACTTTTGCAACCCCCACAATGAGATTTTTTACCCTATTGCCCCACTTTCTAACCAATAATTTATTTCTCAGATCCTTTAAATCTGATTTCCCTCCCTAAAACTTCACTGAAGCATCAAAATCAGCAATGATCTTCATGTCTTGCCTTCATTATCAATCTCTTAGCAATGTTTGATATAATTGATTATTCCCTCTTAGAAAACAACAAAAACAAATCTCCCTGTTGTTGCTTTATGCCATCTCTGCCTAGCTTACTTCAAGCCTATCTCTGCTCCAGTGACTTTTTATTCCATATCCTATGTTTATATGTTGAAAGGTCAATGTAACTTCTCTTTCAGCTCTTCCTCTGTGATATCATTCATTCCCATTACTTTAAATCTTGCTATTGAAAACTCTCAAAATGCTTTGCCATCTTTATCTCTCCTTATAGCTAGAGATGCCATGTTATTTGACATCCCCAATAAGTATCTGTTTGCCATTTCAAATTTAGAATGTTTACAGTGAACTCTTGATTTTACTGCCTTATCTGTCTATCAGCAAGCACACAATATCTCAAACCAAACACCTATGAGTCATTTTGAATTCCCTATCTTCCACACACAGAGTTCATTAACATCTATTCCCAAAGAGGCATCAAAACTATTTACTTCTATCCCCACTCAGGGGAATGCATGCTTATTTCATTAATCTGGCCCTCTTTCATTAGAGAGGAATCACCCTGCTTTTCTCTTTTTGTTCTAGTTGAACAGTACTAAAACAGTGGGTCTTTTTTGCTGCTCTGACTTAGTCAAATCTACAAATAGTCAACATGTTTAGATACTGTTATATTTAGCTACAAATTCCTACAGCATACACTCTTTTAGTCTATTACTGTTGATAGGTTAACCACTCTTGCTATTTTGCTACTTTAAATAAACTACCAGATTCCTCTTCTTTGGAAACTGCTTATTTTCAGGATTCCAACAAATACCTGAGATTCAAATATATTCAAAATGAGATAGTACTCCCTGAAATTGTCTCTGAAGTGAGTCTGTCATTTCCATTTCCCAATCATATTCCACCTGCTCTTGACTTTCAGCACCTTCTCTAATCTGTTGCTTGCATACTCTTTCTACTATGCTTCTTTCTATTCTTGAGGAAACTTATCTTAGAATTTCCTTCTTTTAGCATATATAAAATTATTTCTATTGTGTAAAGTTTAAGCCCTAGGACCCATACATTTTCACTCAGAGTTCATGACCATAGCTGGATTTTTTGAATTTAGTATTTGCAGATTTATGAATAAAAAGATGACTCATAACAATCTACTGAGAATGTTATCTCAGTTTAAACCTGTCAGGGTTCAAGTAAGAACAATTTGCATGTGCCCATAGACTTGAGAATATATACGTTGTTCCACTCTGAAGTACAGTGGGTGGGAGGTTAGAAGGGGGAAGAGAAAGGGAAGAGTGTCTAGCCAGCAGTGAGTTGGGGAGTCTCTGAAATGAAGGTGGCATGTGAATCCAAAATTTATGAGAATTATAAGCACTTGAATTCTCTGTGGCCTTTTACAATAATATTTTTATAAGCAAAATAGATGAAATGGGCACATAGCTATTTTCCAGAGAAACAAATTATTTTTTAAAATTTTCCAAATATCTATACTAATAAAAGAGAAGCATGCAAATTGGTGTCACTCCGCTATGCCCACCAGCCAATCAGGATGAGTATGCAGATTAACCCAACAAAGATGGTGGTTAATTTGCATATGCAGGTGTGGAGCTAAGACTGAAGGATCCTCCCGAGTGAAGACTGAAGACGAATGAAGACGGAAGAGGCTTGGCTTCTCTGCTGCAGTCGGAGCGAAGGCCTGGGTCACGAGTTCCGGAGGAAAACTGGCGCCAGCAGCCAGCGGAAGGAAGGCCTATTGCACAGATCTCTTCATCCAATGGGCCTCTAGTAGCAAATAAAAACTGTGGCCCAGAAATTGTATGTTTACTTGAGAATAATAATTGAAAAGACAAGTCAAGCAAGACAGAGAAAAGGTTTTCTATTTACTGCAAATCATAGGTGATATGGCTGACATCTTTGGAGCTGAAAAGGATCATGTACTCAGTGGATTTATGGCTTACACCTTGTTGCTTCAGAAAAACCTTCAAAATCCCAAGAAAAAATGCTTGAGCCTAGAATAGGTATTGACAACTTTTTAACCTTAAGATGTCTTTAATTTCCTGTAAACTTGTAAGAACTTTCAGGAAATAAATAATTATAGATTGAAATGCTAAAATACTTTAGAGAATTGATAGGATACCTGTGTCCTTTAAAGTTTTCTGTTAAATCTTTCAGTTGATCTTAATAGTATTTGCCACTAATCTCAGAATCAATGACTGTTTAATAAATACAACTAGCTAATGAAGTACGAACATGATTTTACATCAGTTATTTTAGACTAGAGGCCCGGTGCACAAAAATTTGTGCACTGGCAGGGGAGAGGGGATGAGGGTTGTCCCTCAGCCCCACTTGTGCCCTCTCACAGTCTGGGAACCCTCGAGAGATAACTACCTGCTGGCTTAGGCCCGCTCCCTGGGTGGCAGATAGCATGCCCAGATGGGGCTGGGGCAGGCGGGATGGCGCTGTCTTGCCCTGCCTACCGTATGCAAATTAGCCGCCATCTTCGTTGGTGGTTAATTTGCATATCACACTGATTAGCCAATGGGAGCTGTAGCGAAGGTACAGTCAATTACCATGTTTGTATATTAGTAGATAGGATAGGTTTTTACTCATTCATAAAATTGGTCTTGCCCTCACCAGTTTGGCTCAGTGGATAGAGCATCAGCCTGCGGACTCAAGAGTCCCAGGTTCGATTCTGGTCAAGGGCATGTACCTTGGTTGCGGGCACATCCCCAGTAGGGGGTGTGCAAGAGGCAGCTGATTGATGTTTCTCTCTCATCGATGTTTCTAACTCTCTATCTCTCTCCCTTCCTCTCTGTAAAAAATCAATAAAATATATTAAAAAAAACAAACAAAAAAACTTTTAAAAAATAAAATAAAATTGGTCTTGAGAATACTGAAAAATACTATAATTACCCAGAAATAATCACATTTTTGTATGGCTTGACATTCAACAAAGTCTTCAAAACAATTACAGCTGTATATTGACTTCATTTTTATACTAGAGGCCCGATGCACAAAAATTCATGCAAGAATGTGCCTTCTTTCCCCTGGCTGCCAGCACTGCCTTCGCTCTGGCTGGAGCCACCTTTCCACCTTCCCACACTGCTCAGAGGCCCAGAGGGGCTGCGATGGTGAGGAACCTGCCCCACCCCCAGCCGCTTGGCGCCTGTGTATGCAAATTAACCTGCAATCTTTGTTGGGTTAATTTGCATAATCACTCCTGATTGGGTGGTGGGCACCATGAAGGTACGGTCAATTTGCATCTTTCTCTTTTATTAGTGTAGATGAGCCAACATTTTATTATATTGATAATTTATGAAAGAGTTGTATATAAAAATCATTTTCAATGCACTTTCAAAAATAAAAAAAGAACAAAAACTCATGCATATTTAAAAAAAGCCTCAAAACATATTATTTGAGAATTAAGTACTAATATAAATAAAAAATAATTATTCTTGATATATTTTTGTATACTTTTAATTTTCATATTGGGTACATTGCTCCCTATACTATGCCCTGTTATTTTCATGTATACTGCTTTTTAAAACATGGTCTTAATTTTTAAAAATATAATTGCCTATGTTCTTCATCAAAAGTGCATTTCACATTTTCTTGTTTTATGTTCACAAAATTTGAAAGTATCAACATTTTAATTAACTCTGTGCTCTACCATTATTAACTGAGGAAAAAATATGTCTCTACAAGTGCTGAGTTATCTGGAAAATTCAGAGGAAATTTGGTTCATTGAAGCTTATGCTCAATATAACTATGCTTATATTTATTTATTTAGACTTTTACATAATCAAACAGAGCAAATAGAATAATTAAAAATTCTTTATGATACATATGAATGTTTTGTATTCTTTTTTATGAATTTATTGGGGTGACATTTATATATGTAACAGCCTAAGTGACCAAATGACGAACAACCAGTCAACCAGTTGCTATGACACACACTGACCACCAGGGAGCAGACGGTCAACACAAGAGCTGCCCCCTGGTGGTCAGTACACTCCGCTAGCCAACCTCCTGCAACCTCCCATGGCTGGCTGGCCAACCTCCCGTGGTCCCTCCTCCCCAGTCGGTCGGCTCCCCCAATTGACCCCAATCCCTGGTCAGGCAGAGGGACCCCACCCATGCACGAATTCATGCACTGGGTCTCTAGTTGGTTAATAAAATTATACAGATTTTAGTTGTACAATTCTTTAATAATTTACCTGTATATTGCATTGTATCTTTATCATCCTAATTTTATTTTTCAGTGACCTCTTAGAATACCTGCTTAGTTCTTAATGGAATGAAAATAATATTTATTTCTTAAAGAAGCGAGAAGAAGAAACAATAAACACTTATATTGTAGAAATGCATCTTTACTTAAGAAAGCTGTCAAAGATTTTTATCCTTATACAATTGAAACAATACAAATTTCATGAATAATAGACAAAATTTTTCTATTGGCTGCAAAAGATTTTTTGTTTGTTTATTAAAATATAGTTGACATATGTATCATTATGTTAGTTTCAGGTGTACAACATAGCAATATGACATTTATATAGATTACAAAGTGATTACCACAATAAGTCTAGTAACCATCTGTCCCTGTACAAAGTTATTATAAATATTATTGACTATACTCCCTATGCTGTGCATCACGTCCTGTGTCTTATATTTTTAAAACTGGGTGTTTCTATTTCTTAATCCCCTTCATCTTTTTTGCTTATTCCCAATCCCAATCCCCTCTAGGCAATCATCAGTTTGTTCTCTGTGTCTATGATTCTGTTTCTGTTTCATTTTGGTTGTTCATCAAGAAAGGGTGTTGGATTTTGTCAAATTCTTTTCCTGCATCAATTGATATGATTATGTGATTTTTGTCTCTCAATTTGTTTATGTGGTGTATCATGTTTATTAATTTGAAAATATTGTACCATCCTTGTAGCCCAGGAATAAACCCACTTGTTTATGGTGTATGATCTTTCTAATGTAGTGCTAGATCTGATTTGCTATAATTTTGTTGACAGTTTTAGCATCTATGTTCATCAGGGATATTAACCTATAGTTCCCTTTCTTTGTGGTGTCTTTATCTTATTTTGAAATTAGGGTAATGACGGCTTCATAAAAAAAGCTTGGTAGTGTTCCTTCCTCTTGAATTTTTTTGGAATAGTCTGAGGAGGATAGGTTTTAGTTCTTCTTTGAATATTTGGTAGAACTCTCCTGTATCCAGACCAGGGCATTTGTGTTTTGGAAGATTTTTGATTACTGCTTCAATTTCTTTGGTGGTTATTGGCCTATTCAAGTTTTTTAATTCTTCCTGATTGAGTTTTGGAAGCTGGTATTTTTCTAAGAATATTTCTATTTCATCTAGGTTGTCCAGTTTGTTGGAGTAGAGTGGTTCACAGTATTTTTTTACAATCCTTTGTATTTCTGTTGGGTCAGTTGTTACTTTACCTCTTCACTTCTGATTTTGTGTAATTGTGTCCTCTCTCTTTGTTTCTTGGTGAGACTGGCTAGAGGTTCATCAATCTTATTTATCCTTTCAAAGAACCAGCTCTTAGTTTTATTGATCTTTCGTATTGTGTTTTTTTTCCTTTGTTTTGTTTTTGTTTCTTGGTCTCTACATTGTTTATTTCCACTCTGGTCTTTCTTCTTTCCTTCCTTCTGCTTACTTTGGACTTTTCTTATTGCTCTCTTTATAATTCTTTAAGTTGTAGGGTTAGGTAATTTATTACCATTTTTGTGTGTTTTTTTGAGGTCAGTCAGTAGAGCTGTGAACCTCCCACCCCGGGACTGCTTTCACTGTCTCATAGATTTTGGATTGTTGTGTTTTCATTGTCATTTGTTACCAGGGTGCTTTTTATTTCTTCTTTGATCTCTTTGGTAACCCAATCATTGTTCAATAGCATGCTATTTTGCCTCCAAGTGTTTGATTTTTTTTTCATTGTTTTTATTATAGTTGATTTCTAATTTTATGCCATTGTGATCTGAGAAGATGCTTGATATGATTTCTATCTTCTTGAATTTGAATAGACTTTGCCTGTGTCCCAATATGTGATTTATCTTTGAAAATTTCCTGTATGCACTAGAGAAGAATATATTATGTAACTTTTTGATGCATTGTTCTGAAGATGTCAATTAATTCCATATGATCTACTGAGTCATTCAGTATTGATGTTTCCTTGCTGATTTTTCTTTAGAGGATTAATCCAGTGGTATCAATGTGGTATTAAATTCCCGTACTATGATTGTATTACTGTCAATCTCACCCTGGATATCTTCCAGAAGGTTTTTTTCTGTATTTGGGTGCTCCTGGATTGGGTGCATAGATGTTTACCAGAGTTAGATTCTCTTGTTGAATTTCCTCCTTTAGTACTATGAATTGGCTTTCCTTATCTCTTGCTATGGCCTTCACTTTGGGGTCTATTTTGTCAGATATAAGTATTGCTACTCCAGCTTTCTTTTCATTTCCATTTGCCTGAAAAAAATTTTTTTCCATTCCCTACGATCAATCTGTGTGAGTCCTTTGTAGACAGCAGATATATGGGTCATGTTTTCTTATCCATTCACCTATCCTTTGTCTTTTGATTGGAGCATTAATCAATTTACACTTAAGGTTTGTCACCATTTTTGTTCTTTATGTCTGTGTTCCTTCTTCCCTTCCTATTTCTTGTTTCTATAGCAGTCCCTTTGGCATTCCTTGCACTTCTGGATTGGTGGTAATAAACTTCCTTAGACCCTTTTTTCTGTGTGAAGCTCCTGATTTCACCTTCAATTTTGTATGATAGCCTGCTGGGTATAGTATTCTTGGATTCAGTCCCTTGCTTTGTATCACTTTGTATACTTGATCCCATTCACTTGTGGCCTGATGTGTTTCTGTTGAGAAATCAGTTGATAGTCTAATGGGAGATCCCTTATAGGTAACTTTCTGTCTCTCTCTGACAGCCTTTAAGATTCTTACTTTGTCATTGGTGTTTGTCAATTTAATTATGAACTGTCTTGATGTCAGTCTTTTTGCGTTCATCTGGATTGGGACTCTGTGTGTTTCTTGGACTTGTGTGAGTTTTTCCTTCCCAATATCAAGGGAGTTTTCTGTCATTATTTCTTCAAAAAGGTTTTTTATTCCTTGCTCAGTTTCCTCTCCTTCTGTCATCCCTATTATGCAGATGTTGTTTTGTCTAGTGTTGTTCTAAAGCTCCCTTAGGCTCTCCTCCTGATTTTTAAAGGTTTTTTTTTTTTTCCAGTTGCTGTTCTGCTTGGGTGTTTTTTTTTCAACCTTGCTGATGTGGTCCTCAGCTTCTTCTAGTCTACTGTTGATATTTTCCATTGCATTCTTTATTGCAGCTATGTCATTCTTCATTTTTGCTTGGTTCTTCTTCATTTCTTCTTGATTCTTACACCTGTTGTTGAATTTGTCCTCCATCCTTTTCAGCATCTTTATGACCATTGCTCTGAATTCTTTCTCTGACAAATTGCTTGCCTCCATTTCATGGGCGTGGTTTCTTTGTCTCTCCATTTTTGCTCTTTCTATGTGGTTATTTCTATGTATTAGATCAAACTTCTGTCACCCATACTTTTTTGAGTTTTTCTTATATATTAGATCTTTGTGGGACCCAGTGGTGCAGTCTCTCGGGTCTTCTTGGCTAGTTATTCTAGGGATCCCCCTTGGGATATTTGGGTTCTCTTAGTGTTGTTGGGTCTTGAGAGTTATTGTCCCGTTCGTGGATGGAGTCTCTTCCCAGGGTGTCTGCTAATGTAGCTCACTCTCTACCATGTTGGCCAAAAAGCACAAAATACAACACGATAAGACATGACACAGAGGGAACAAAACACAAATGTATCTATGACACTGATAGCTCCAATAAAAGTGACCACCAGAGAGGAGAGAATTAGGAGAGAGATAAGAGAGCAAAAATGATATTGAGAAAAGGAAAAAAAAATGTAAAAGAGAAAAGAAAAAGAAGAAAAAATAAGGAGCAAATATAGATATACAGGGAGAAATCTCCACAGAATAAACAAGTAAACCTAAAAATGCAAAAAACAAACTCCCAGAAAAAAGGGGGAGACCGAATCTGTAGAGGCAGAGCTTATTTCCAGACAGTAAGATAAAAGAATTTAATGAATAAGGGAATGGTCATGGTTCAGTATAGAGGAGGTAGAAAGAGAATGAGTGGATACGAAGAAAAGTAAAAAGCAAAATAATCATAAATGAAAAAATATAAAAAGAAAAAATATTTTTGTGTTTTTAACTTATCTATTTATTCATCTACTAGAGGCCCGATGCACAAAAATTTGGATGCTGGCAGGGGGTGGGGAGTGTGTGTGTGGGGGGGTGTACCTCAGCCCCACTTGTGCCCTCTCACAGTCTGGGACCCCTCGGGAGATAACCACCTGCTGGCTTAAGCCTGCTCCTGGGTGGCAGATGGCAGGCTCAATCACTAGGTGCCTTTCCAGGTGGCAGATGGCAGGCCTATACCTAGTTGCCTGCCCAGCCTTCCCAGGTCACTCACAGGGCAGGGCCAATCAGGGGTTTGGGGCGTGGCCCCTGTTGTACACAGGGCAGGGTAGATCTGGGAGTTGGGGCCCCGCCCTGGGTCGCACACAGGATGGCCGAGTGGGCTGGCTGATCCTTGCTGCCCTGCCTGGCCACCCCGGGTACGGTCGCACATGGGAATCCCCCCTACCCAGGATCACAGATAGCAGGCCCAGATGGTGGCAGGGCAGGTGGGATGGTGCTGTCCTGCCCTGCCTGCAGTATGCAAATTAGCCGCCATCTTTGTTGGCGGTTAATTTGCATATAGCGCTGATTAGCCAATGGGAGGCATAGCGAAGGTACTGTCTATTACCATGTTTGTCTATTATTAGATAGGATTTTTGTAAAAGGAGAATAGAGGAGAGAGCAGATAGGTTTGAGTTTAGTGACTGAAACTAATTAAACAATTTGGAGAAGATGATAGCAAGAGAGGAGAGGAAAACAAAAGCATTAAAAAAATGACTAGCAAAGAAAGAAAAAAGAGAAGGGTGCATAGACTTGGAACAGAGAAGAGGAAATTAGATATATGAGTAAGACAACAGAGACTACAATAATAATAACACATCAATAAAGCAGATCAATTTTTAACATGGGGTAAAAAGAGAGAAGAGGGAAAAACTAAAGCAGAAATAGAAGAAGGAAAACAGGATGAAAAAGGGAGAAGTGAGGAAGAGAAGAATGACAAAATAGAAAAATAATAAGATGAAATATCCTATCTAATAAAAGAGAAACATGGGAATTAGCCGTACCTCCGCTACCCTTCCCATTGGCTAATCAGAGAGATTTGCAAATTAAATGCCAGCCAAGATGGCGGCCAGCAGCCAGGCAGCTTGAAGCTAACATGAGTCTTGCTTGCTTCAGTGATGGAGGAAAACAACGTTCCCCGCCTGCCTTGCCGGCCTCTGAGCTTGCAGTTTAAAACATTGTTACAAATATAGAAGCTAAACAAAACCCCAGAAACCTGCTTTCAGCCAGATAGGATCTCAGAGCTGGAGTTGATAACAGTGTTTTGATTATAGAACCCAAACAAACCAGATACCTGCTTTCAGCAGCAGAGGCCTCAGACCTGGAGCCAGAACTAAAGCTGGCCCAGAATAATAAAAAAATAAATAAATAAATAAATAAAAAGGAGCAGTTGGGAGATTCAGTCACCCACCAGCCTGAAAACAGCCCTCAGTCCCTCACCCAGACTGGCCAGGCACGCCAGGGGGACCTCCACCCTCAAGGGTGTGTGACCAGCTACAAACAGCCATCATCCCCTCATCCAGGCTGACCAGGCACCCCAGTGGGGACCCCCACCCTGATCCAGGACACCCTTCAGGGCAAACCAGCCGGCCCCCACCCATGCACAAGGGCTCTATTCTATATAGTAAAAGGGTAATATGCCTCCCAGCACTGGGATCAGCAGAGCCGAGAGGCCTCCCGGCACTGGGATCAGCGTGACAGGGGGCAGTGCCCAAACCCCCTGATCGCCCTGCGGCTCTGTGTGTGACAGGGGGCGGAGCCACAACCTCCCTATCCACCCTGCTCTGTTTGTGACAGGGGAAGGCTCCCCAACCCCCTGATCAGCCCTGCTCTGTGCCTGATACGGGGGAGCTCCCCAACCCCCTGATCGCCCTGTGGCTCTGTGTGTGACAGGGTAGAGCCATACCCTCCCCATCGGCCCTGCCCTGAGTGTGACAGTGGCGGTGCCCCAAACCCCTGATCAGCCCTGCTCTGTGGGTGATAGAGGGAGGCGCCCCAACCCGCCCCCCCCCACACGGGCCCTGCTCTGTGTGTGATGGGGTAGAGCCATAACCTCCCCACCGGCCCTGCCCTGAGTGTGAGAGTGGCGGTGCCCCAAACCCCTGATGGGCCCTGCTCTGTGCGTGACAGGGGGTGGCGCCACAACCTCCCCATCGACCCTGCCTTGAGTGTGACAGCGGGCGGTGCCCCAACCCCCCAATTGGTCCTACCCTGAGCGTCACTGAGGGTGGCATTGCAACCTCCCAATCCACCCTGCTCTGTGCATGACAGGGGGCAGCGCCCTAACTCCCCAATCAGCCCTGCTCTGAGCCCGACCAGGGGCTGCACCTAGGGATTGGGCCTGCCTTCTGCTACCTGGGAGCAGGCCTAAGCCAGCAGGTAGTTATCTCCCGAGGGGTCCCAGACTGCTGGAGGGCACAGGCCGGGCTGAGGGACCCCCCCTCTCTCACCCGAGTGCACAAATTTTTGTGCACCAGGCCTCTAGTAATAATAATAAAAAAATAATATGAAGAAAATAATCCAAAAATATAAAAGGTTAAAAAATAATAAAATAAAAATTTTTAAGTAAAAGATAAAAAATAAAAATGTGAATTGTCATTCGCTTCAGCCAAGCTTTAATGTCCCATGGGGACTGGTTTAAGAACCCTCTCTACTGTCTGCTACTTCTCAGTTTCCTGTTAAATGGCCAACACTGTGTTGAAGTTCCCAGCAATCCACTGTTCCTCTGTGTCTGTCTCCACAGCCTTGGTTGCAGGCAGGCAGGACCAATCTGCCAGCTTTGTTTGTCTGCCTGCTTTCAGTCTTATTTACACAAGTGTCTGTTTCTGACATAGGCTTTAGGTGGGGGTGTTGTATTAGTTTCCAGGACCAAATGGCCCCTCAACCCTCCCTGAGGTCTCCCTGGGGCTATTCAGATTCTTTATATTCCCCTGCAAAGCTCAAGGCTGGGTGTGGCTGCACTAGCTGCCCTGAGGCTGCTGGGAGAGGCTGGTTCTTCAAGAGAAAAATGGCCGTTTAGTGTTGGAGGGTCCAGAATGTTCCACTGCCAGATTCCTGGTCACCTCTCCCTGTCCTGCTCCTCTCCACAGCCTCTCCACAGCCTCCACAAAACTGTACCTCCACCTGAACTGCAGCCTCAGTGAATGTTTCAATTGAAAGGCCTATGAACTAGGTTTAGTGAGTAAAAGTAGGAAAATATAATGGCAAAACAGTCCCGCCACTGCAAGTTACTCTCCCCCTGGTTCCATGCAACTAGGGCAGTTCTTCATGCTGCCTTTCCTGGGTGCAGCCTCTCACAGCTATGGACTTCGGTCTAGATTCCCCCAGCTGCCAGCAGCCCTAGGACCCCCTTCAACAGTCAAGTGTTACGTGTGTCCCCAAGGGACGCAGACTTGGTGCAGCATAGGTTCCTTCTGACCCTCTCTTCCCAGTAGTCGGGTGTCTCTCTCTCCAGCCCAGGTCCCCCATCCTACCATTCTCCAGGTGTCCTCTGCTCTTTCTGGCTGCAGATTGTCTCACCAGCTGTGTTTAATTCCGGGTGGATGTTATTTGATTTAGTTGTTTCTTCTATCTGCTCCGTGAGAAGGCACAGGACGCACACGCCTATTCAGCTGCCATTTTTTCTCTCAGTTCTACTAGATTTTTGATCAGTAGGAATAACCTCATGGATTTATAGTATATAAGATGAATGGTAACATTCACTGATTTATAAATTCATATATTACAGAGAAAATGAAATCCTGTTTTAAATTATTATTTTGTCACTTGTTTGTTATCATCAGAAAGGATTTTGGTATAAGTAAAGTTCAACTGCTTTAAAAAATACAGTCAAAATTTTTAAAATTTTACTAAGTGTTTTGCCATTGTAGAGTCATAAGAAATGTAATTAATCTTTTTTTAAATTAGGTGTTCACACATGGTGGAGTTCTAAGTTCCATTCCTGACTACATTTTATAAAAGTATGGTGTTGGGAGAGTGTTAAACATTGTTGGTATGGCTAAGCCTCCACTGGAAAATTGGTATACAAGGGCATTACCAGTGAGCCAAGTACATAGTACAGAGCTGTTTTATTTGACATTATTTTCTTGTACCTCAAAGGTTATTAAGAGATCTTATGAGCTATTGAGTATAACAATAGTGTGTAGAATCCCTGATCAGAAGGAAAGGGAATGGCTTATTGCCAAGTTTTAAACAACTATTAATACTTGTTTAGCTCAATCCTCTCAGGACCTTCTGACTCCAAAGAGAACTTTTGTATTGTATCTTGTCTTTTAATTAGGAGAGGAAATTTTTCAATCTCATTTCCATAAATAGTTTTGCTCTTTGAAATCTTATTCATGGTCCAGATCCTGTCAATATTATTTGAGTTTCTTAATTTCACCAAAATCTTGTTCTATGTTAAGTAGTTTTTTAGTCTTTGTTTATACCTTTACACACTTGTAAACAATCATTATCCTGTGCCTCACTTGGTAATTAGCTCTATTTTACATATTTCGTACCTTTAATCTTCCCTTGTAAATTAATTAGTCTTAATTTTATATCAATGAAAAAGGTGCTTGAATAGGAAATACCATTTAAGGATTTATGGAAACTAAATGTTATTCAAACATGAAACTAGGGAAGCAAGCTAGACTTTGCCAACAGAGGGATCATTCAGTTGACTTCAGAGATGTCTTTAAAAATATATGTAATAAATACACAACTTGCTCATTTTTAGCTTTAACAACTATTATTGATGGTATTCAGGACTTGCTACCCAAAAATATTATGCCTTGGTAAATTGAATAGTTTAAACAGAAAGAGTTTTGGAAAAACAAAAAAACAAAACAAAACAAAAAAAATTAAAAACAACAACAAAAGAAGAACGGTGACTCTAATCTCCTCCCTTCATTGCCCTTCTTCCTTGAGACAGGCCTTAAAATCTTCAGGTGAGAGGTTCTTTCCCTATTCCCAGAAGAAAGAGGAAGTTTTATCTCTGAAGATGAAGGAATAGCAAGAATAATCCTAACAAATAGGTCTTGCTGAGTTTATTTTAGTACTAGGGGCCCAGTGCATGAATTCATGCAGCATGAAAGGAACTGCGGGCCGCAAGGCTACAGTGGGCATAAAGGCAGGTCTCAGCCCATCCTCCGTGCCCCCTCCCAGCCCCTCCCACCATGTCTCCCAGTCCCCTGTTTGCCTGCTGCCCCACTCCAGCCACTGCTGCTCCCACACACTGGTGGCGCTGGCCCTGCTTGCACCTGCTGACAGCGCTGAACGATTGGGGCTGGTGCTCCCAAAGGCAATCGGAGCGACAGCTGCTGCTTGCACCCGTTGATGGTGTGGAGTGATCAGGACCGACGCTGGGCACTGGCAGCAGTTGCAAGGAGCGGCTCCGGTACTGGCTGTGGGTGCAAGTGGGGCTGTCTCTGGCAGCAGATGCAAGAGGCAGCTGCCGGCCCTGATCACCCCTCAGGAGCAGGGGGAGGTGAAGCTCTGAGGGGCAGTCAGGGCTGGCAGTGGGTGCAAGTGGCAGCTCTGGCACCGGCAATGTGTGTGAGTGCCGGGCGGGAACACAGCACGCAGGATCAAAGAATTTTCAGTAACCACAAGAGGCTGGCCCCAATGACAGCAACCGGTGCCTCGCCTTGGTCTGGCACCCCCACTCACCTGCTTCGCCATCCTGCTGCTGCCAAAGCCCACCATGTTCCACATGCGCCCCCTGGTGGTCAGCTTATGTCATAAGGACCAGTTGCTTGGTTCAGTTGTTCCATTGTACAGCCATTTGGTCTATTTGCATATTAAGGTTTTATATATATACTAGAGGCCCGGTGCACAAAAATTTGTGCACTCGGGGGGGAGGGAGGGTCCCTCAGCATGGCCTGTGCCCTCTCGCAGTCTGGGACCCCTCGGAAGATAACTACCTGCTGGCTTAGGCCTGCTCCCAGGTAGCAGAGTGCAGGCCCAATCCCCAGGTGCAGCCCCTGGTCGGGCTCAGAGCAGGGCCGATTGGGGAGTTGGGGTGCCGCCCCCTGTCATGCACAGAGCAGGGAGGATTGGGAGGTTGCGATGCCCATCAAGCTTTGGAAAACTGGATATTGGACATATTTAACTATTTACACCACTGACCTAGCCTTTTCCCAATTTGGGGGGAACTTTAAGGAAATATTTGCAGTTAGTTTTCCAAGTGATATCATTTTAGCTCATTTTTTCCTATTCTATTTTCTTAAGAATTTAATCTAGCAATGATTGACCTGAGTAATACATTCTAGATTCTTTGTTTCTGTCCTAAGAAGTCTAATGTCATAAAAGCTCTGTATATCTCATTGCCTTTTACAGGTTATAGAACAAAACTGAATAGTAGAAAACTTCCTTTCAGCTCTTAAGAAGTCTTCAATATCTTCTCAGTGTCCTTAGAATAAAACCAAAACTCATTTTCATCACCTACAAAGCCTTACATGGTCTAACCTACACTTCTCTGTTGAATGAACAAAGGAAACAAACACAAGGTCTTTTGACTATAAAGTTTGCCTGCTAATTCTCTTTTCTGATCTAGGTAATTGATTATATGGAGTCAAATAAGTCATAGCCACAATAAATGGAATAAATTGAGGAAAGAAAAAGGAAATTAGTTCTCATTGAGCACCTACTATTCTCAGTAAATATTAGCTTTGTGTGTACATCAACTCTGTGACATAGGCATTACCTTTCTCCTTTTTCAGTTGGGCCAATTGGGAGTTAGAGTAATTGAGTGATTTTCCAAGTTAAAAAGCTGGTAAGTAAAGAGCTTGTATTCAATCCAAGAGCCTCTATTCTCCAAGTGATATCTTCAGATATATTGTTTGTTTCTTTGTGTCTTGCTGTATTTCTAAACTATTTCATAGTTTTAGGTTGTCATTTTCTCAATCCAAGAGCCTCAAACCATGATACTGAAATGAATCACCCTAGAGGTACTGTCAACATCTATGTATATAAAAGCCAAGTGACCAGAATGACTGGAATGACCAGTCACTATGACGAGCATTGCGGTGGCCAACTGGCCCAATCGGGCCCTGAGTGCCACTCCCCCCAACCTCTTGTGGCCCCTCCCCTGGCTGGCCTGGCCCCCAATCAGCTCCCCTGATTGGGGTTGGGGCCAGCCAGCCAAGCTCCTGTGTCCCCTCCTCCTGGCCACCCTAACCCGATTGGCCCCCATTAAGTTGGGCCTGCTGGAACCCACCCATGCACTAATTTGTGCACCAGGCCTCTAGTTTATTGTATAAAGAGTTCATCCACTTTTTATTTCAACATTTACTGGTTGGCAATTATCTGCTAGGTAATTTGCAACATGCTAGAGGTTGAATAAGTAAGCAAAACACCGAAATGATTTTTGTTGTCTGGGAGCTTATGATATAATGGACTCTCAGACTTTCAGCAAATAATCTTGGTATTAACTATATGTGATATTTAATTATTGAATACAAAAAGTACTCTGAAGGAATGAAATGCAATTCTATGAAAGTATATTTAAAAAGAAACTGAGATCAAAGTGTCAGAGAAGGCTTTCCTGAGATAGTGATGATATCTGAAGGTTGAGTAAGAGTTAAACAGATGAAAAGCAGAAAATAAAAATGGGGGTTAAATTTTAGGAAGAAAGAACAGCATTTGTAAATACAACTTTGATATATTTTGGAATAAAAAAATAGTCAGTGTAGCCCAGCCGGTGTGGCTCAGTGGTTGGACGACGACCCATGGACCAGTCAGGACATATGCCCAGGTTGCTGGCCCAGTGTGGGGCATGCAGGAGGCAGCTGATCAATGATTCTCTGTCATCATTAATGTTTCTATCTCTCTCTCCCTCTTCCTTCCTCTCTGAAAAATAATAAAAATATAGTCAGTCACAGAGTATATAGAAGTCACAGAGTAAAGGGGAGAATGTTAAAAGATGCAGAAGGAAGGAGAATAGATCTGAGTAACTATTTACATTAAAAGGAAGCAGATCTTCTACTAATGAGCAATTTGTTAACTACTGAAATGAGATTGCCAGGCTGAGTACAGTTGTATCTTCAATGGACCTGGTATTGAGTACTGAGGCATTGATACAATATCATCTCACACCTGTCAGAATGGCTATCATCAACAAACCAACAAATGACAAGTGCTGGAGAGGATGCAGAGAAAAGGGAACACTCGTGCACTGCTGGTGAGAATGCAGACTGGTGCAGCCACTATGGAACACAGTATGGAGTTTCCTCAAAAAGTTAAAAATGGAGCTCCCATTTGATCCAGTGATCCCACTGCTAGGAATATATCCCAAGGAACCAGAAACACCAATCAAGAAAGGATAGATGCACCCCTATGTTCATAGCAGCACAATTTACCATAGCAGAGATCTGGAAACAGCCTGAGTGCCCATCAGCAGAGGAATGGATTAGAAAATTGTGGTACATATACACAATGGAATACTATGCTGCTGTAAAAAAGAAGGAATTCTTACCATTTGCAACAGCATGGATGGAACTGGAGAGCATTATGCTAAATGAAATAAGCCAGTCAATGAAAGAAAAAAAAAACACATGATCTCACTCATTCATGGATAATAAAGACCATTATAAACTGATGAACAAAAATAGATACAGAGGCAGAACAGCATCGAACAGACTGTCAAACTACAGCGGGAAGGCGGGGGAGGGTTGGAGGGCAGGAAGGTGAGGGGGGTGTAAGAGATCAACCGAAGGATTTGTATGCATGCATATAAGCATAACCAATGGACACAAGACACTGGGGGGTAGGGGAGGCCGGGGAAATGTCAAGGGGGGTGAAAAGAATGAGACATATGTAATACTCTTTGTAATACTTTAAGCAATAAAAACAAACAAACAACAAAAAAAAACATTGTTTAGTCAGTTCCTGTGACAAAGACTGGTGAAAGAAGGGGATTCTGGAATCTGAGTGCTTTTTCTGTGTGTTCCATATGCTAAACACCACCTCCAGATTTTGCTCCCAGTTTTATTAATAGATTTGCTGCCCCTGGATTTGGAAACATCTTTTTATTTTTACATCAATGTTATTGTGATAAAAATTCAGCTTTTTTATTTGCTGATCACATTCTTTCCTGTGACAATGGTCAGAATTTAGTTGTCTCCATTATTCTGCTTTTGCTGTGCATGCACTGAGAGACACAAATGAATGTCATAAATAAGATTTTTGTTTTATTCTTTTCAGTGTTTTTCAAGTACAGCAATAAAGCCTCTATTCTCCAAGTGATATCTTCAGATATATTGTTTGTTTCTTTGTGTCTTGCTGTATTTATAAACTATTTCATAGTTTTAGTTTGTCATTTTCTCAATACATTTTGAAATATTATGATGTCTGGAACCTTTTTGTTAATAATACTTGCTTCATGGACATTTAAAAACTGTACAATGCCATGATTACCAAAAAGTGAACACAAACCTAAGTAGCATTTACAAATTTGCATTCAATAGTTCTTCAGCATTTTACTTTACCAGCCACCCACTCCCACCTTTTATTTTCCTGGTAGATTTTCTGTGATACAACTCTTCGCTGGTTTATAGCACATTAAAGACTCTAGGAGCATTACATAAGATATGTTTCCAAATAAAACAAGGTTTCTGCTTTTTTGGAAGATGCAGACACAGTAAGAATGAGATGGATCCTTTTGTTTGAAGTCAGTTACTCTTCTGGGATCATTTACTGGTTCCATCTGTAATTACTTCTTTTTGCTAAATGCCTCAGTGTTTGATCAGAAACATCCTCCTTTTGATACAACTAGAAAATGTGAATGCTTGTGCTTAACTTTTAGTTTTATGTGTTTTCTTATTGTATCACATTCATCTGTCCATTTAACATTTAAGGAACATGGGGAGCTGGGCGCTGGCACTGCTCTACATTCTTGAAGAAATGTGGAGATGGGGCCTGTCAGACACTGAGACCACACAGACCCTCTATTCAGTTGTTAGGAGGAACCTACTCCTTTTTGGCATCCTGGGTAAGAAAAACCATTAAAGAGGGAAGATCCCTTTTACTTCAAAGGGTGTGTTGTGCATGAATGAGACTCTCTGAGAGGCCACAGAGAAATAAAACTCATATTCAGCAAGAATTGACAAAGCTGAATATAACCGAGAAAAAGCCTACTGTTAAAAATATTCCAACAGGGACAAACAAACAACATCAGCCGTGTCTCATTATTTAGTATGAGGACTGTAGAGGACAGGATATGGGAAAAAGGGAGGATCCAGAAGTGAAATAAACACTGATTGATATTTGGAATGCATAAGGAATTCACAATCGAAATAGAAACAAACTCATATTCTCTGTGTTGCTGATTTTGGGACCAGCCAGAAATAGGAAGAGTGAGCTGTAAAAGCCATTGCAATGATGGCTCTCAGAATGTAAACAAAAGATTTGAAAAGTGGTCAATATAATTCTTACAGAAAAACAAATATATCACAGAGAAAACTATTTTCTCAAAGAAGAACTAAAACCTATCCTCCTCAGACTATTCCAAAAAATTCAAGAGGGAGGCACACTTTCAAGCTCTTTCTATGAGGCCAGCATTACTCTAATTACAAAACCAGATAAGGACACTACAAAGAAAGAAAACTACAGGCCAATAACCCTGATGAATATAGATGCTAAAATCCTCAACAAAATTCTAGCAAATTGGATCCACCATTACATTAGAAAGATCATACACCATGACCAAGTGGGATTTATTCCTGGGCTACAAGGATGGCACAATATCTGCAAATTATTAAACATTATACGTCACATAAACAAATTGAGAGACAAAAATCACATGATCATATCAATTGATGCAAGGAAAAGCATTTGACAAAATCCAACACCCTTTCTTGATAAAAACTCTCAGCAAAGTGGGAATAGAGGGATCATACCTCAAGATAATAAAAGCCTTATATGACAAATCTACAGCCAACATCATACTCAATGAGAAAAAAACAAAAAACATTTTCCCTAAGAACAGGAGCAAGACAGAGATGACCACTTTCACCACATCTGTTCCACATAGTACTGGAAGTGCTACCCATGGCTATCAGACAAGAAGAAATAATAGATCTCCAAACTGGAAAAGAAGTAAAACTGTCCTTATTTTCAGATTTCATGACACTGTACATAGAAAACTCCAAAGTCTCCATCAAAAAACTACTAGACTTAATAAATGAATTTGGCCATGTAGCAGGATACAAAATTAATACCCAGAAATCTATGACTTTTTTATATAGCAATAATGAACTCACAGAAAGAGAGACTAAGAAAACAATCTCATTTACCATTACAGCAAAAAATTTAAAATACCTAGGAAAAAACTTAACTAAGGAGGTAAAAGACCTGTACTTGGAAAATTACAGAACTTTGGAAAAAGCGATAGAGGAAGAGGTAAACAAGTGGAAGATTATACTGTGTTCATGGATTGGTAGAATCAACATCATTAAAATGTTCATACTACCCAAAGAAATCTACAGATTCAATGCAATCCCCATTAAAATAGCAATGACAGCCCTAATCAGTTTGGCTCACTGGATAGAGCATCGGCCTGCAGACTCAAGGGTCCCAGATTCGATTCCGGTCAAGGGCATGTACCTTGGTTGCGGGCACATCCCCAGTGGTGAGTGTGCAGGAGGCAGCTGATAGATGTTTCTCTCTCATCAATGTTTCTAACTCTCTATTCCTCTCCCTTCGTCTCTATAAAAAATCAATAACATATATTTTAAAAAAATAGCAATGGCATATTTCACAGACCTAGAAAAAATTCTCCAAAAATTCATCTGGAATAAAAAGGACCCTGAATAGCTAGAGCAAAACTGAAAAAGAAGAACAAAATTGGAGGGATCACAATACCAGATATCAAGAAATATTAAAAAGCCACTGTTTTCAAAACTTCCTGGTCCTGGCCTAAGAACAGATATATAGGCCAATGGAATAGAACAGAGAACCCAGAAATAGACCCAAGCCATTATGCTCAATTAATATTTGCCAAAGGAGGCAAGAACATACAATGGAGTCAAGACAGTCTCTTCAATAAATGGTGTTGAGAAAATTGGTCAGATACTTGCAAAAAAATGAAACTATACCACGAACTTACATCATTCACAAAAATAAACTCAAAATGGATAAAGGACAGCCTAAGATGGGTAACCATAAACATTTTAGAAGACTCCATAGGCTGCAAAATATCAGACATAATTCATAGCAATATCTTTACTGATCCAGCTCCTAGGGCAATGGAAAATAAGGAGAAAATAAACAAATGGGACTACATCAAAATAAAAAGCTTCTGCACAGCAAAAGTAACCATCAACAAAACTACAAGAAATCCCACTGCATGGGAGAACATATTTGCCAATGTTATCTCCGATAAAGATGTAATCTCCAAAATTTACAGGGAACTTATACAAATTAACAAAAGGAAGTCAAAAAATACAATAAAAAATGAGCAAAGGACCTAAATAGACACTTTTTTTTAAATTAATTAATTTATTTTTTTAATATATTTTACTGATTTTTCACAGAGAGGAAGGGAGAGAGATAGAGAGTTAGAAACATCGATGAGAGAGAAACATCGATCAGCTGCCTCCTGCACATCTCCTAATGGGGATATGCCCGCAACCCAGGTACATGCCCTTGACCGGAATCGAACCTGGGACCTTTCAGTCCGCAGGCCGACGCTCTATCCACTGAGCCAAACCGGTTTCAGCAATAGACACTTTTTGAAAGTAGACATACAGAAGGCTGAGAGACATATGAAAACATGCTCAAAGTCACTAATCACCTGAGAGATGCAAATCAAAACAACAATGAGGTACCATGTCACACCTGTCAGACTGGCTATCATCAACAAATCAACAAACGACAAGTGCTGGCGAGGATGTGGAGAAAAAGGAACCCTCCTGCACTGCTGGTGGGAATGCAGATTGGTGCAGTCATTGTGGAAATCAATATGGAGTTTCCTCAAAAAGTTAAAAATGGAACTCCCATTTGCCCCAGTAATTACACTTCTAGGACTATATTCCAAGAAACCAGAAACACCAATCAGAAAGGACATATGGACCCTTATATTCATAGCAACACAATTTACAAAGCTAAGATTTGGAAACAGCCTAAGTGCCCATCAGCAGATGTGTTTATTAAAAAACAGTGGTACATCTACACAATGGAATACTATGCTGCTATAAAAAAGAAGAAACTTTTACTATTTGCAACAGCATGGATGGACCTGGAGAGCATTATGCTAAGGAAAATAAGCCAGTCAGAGAAATGGTAGAATCTCACTCATTTGTGGAATGTAATGAACAACATACACTGATGAACAAAAATAGATCCAGAGACAGTGAAACACCAAATAGGCCATCAAAACTCAGAGAGAAAGCAGGGGAGAGAGGAGTGTGTGTGGGGGAGGGTTGGAGATCAACCAAAGGTCTTGTATGTATGCATACTAGCATAACCAATGGACATGGACACTGGGGCGTTGGGGTCTTGTCCTGGGGGGGGGGGGAGTGGCCGGGGAGGGGTCGATGGGGAGAAAAGTGTATATATATATATATAACTTTAAACAATAAAAAAGAAAATTATTTTATTATGGCTTTATGATATAGCTTACAAGTGTATCTAATTATACATATATAACACATGTAGAGTAAAACAAAGAGATATTGCATTATTTAAAACAAATAGAAGTCTGTTGTGGTAGAGTTTTATTTCATAAAAATAAAATACTGTTGTAATAAAATAAATGAAGACTAAGTGGATATACACTAGAATTATAAAGTAAGTAATTTGCCTAAGAGATAAACATTATTATATAGTAATAGAATACTGTAGCGATATATGCCTTGATTGTTTAAAATCAGTGCTCAGGTATCTAAGCAAGTATACAGATTGTAATTTCCTCAATAGCCCATTTTTGAAAGTTAACAAAATTGTACTTAGATATTTTAGTATTGATGAGACTCTGTCATTTTAATGTGAAAATACCATTTGCTTTCATATCTGAAAAAGACATGTCTTGCATCTGAGGAGTTACAGCACTTATAGTGTTCTACTTCCTTGAAGTGAGTTGATTTATCAACTTTAAGGTGGAATTTTCAAGATAATAAAATTACACTTTGTTTGCATGTAGTTGACTGTTTTTCAAAATTGGATGGTTTAAAATATATTCATTATAATTACTGTGGTTTATGGAGGTAAAATTGTATCTGGTTAAATTTCAGTAGTTGTGGTAACATTGAGGATTACCAAAATTATGTGTTTGTTTATTGCTTTGCTGTCAACTCTCTGTTCTTCTCTTCTCTCTTTTTTTTTTTTTTTACAAACTAATAACAGTCTCTACTTATTTTGCTTCTGCATCAGCTCCTAATTTATTTTTCTTCAAAATACACTAAATCCAATGGCCCTTACATATATTGCCATTACTATAATAACATAGAAATCTGACCTTTGCAAAATATAAGAACTGAGTATAACTACGGAAATCATTCAGTTGTTCTTTACAACTCAGGTTACATTTAGGGTCCAGCCAAGTAACCTAGAATAATAAACTCATCATCTTTAACTTAATCACATCTACAACTAGCCTTCTACACCCCCATAAAGTAACATATACAAGTTCTAAGCATAAGAATATGGATACCTTTTAGGGGACTATTTTTCAGCCTTGCACAAATGTCAACAGAGAGACCTGATATTCATAGAGAAAAATTTATGGAATAAATAAATATTTACTTGAAAACTATGTGCTGGCTCAATGCTGGGCAGAAAGGATGTGATTTCAAACAAGAGAGTTATCTTCCTGTCCTCACAGAGCTTACACCCCTAGAGTGGCTGATAGCTTCCATTTCTCCATGAAGAAGGTGAAGAGGACATTTGAGATACTTGAGGTGATTAGCAGGAAGTTTGAAGACTATAGAGAAGATTGAAAATGGCTGCTGTGGAAAAGTGAAAGAGAAAAGATTGAGTCAAGTAGAATCTGGGAGTATTTGAAGATATAGGAGGTGTACTAGCCATTAGTGTTTATCAGGTATTTTCAGCTCTTCAGCCTTAGAACTCACAGTTCAACTGATAACTGTAATTTCCATATTGTAACTTTTTAGAGTATAGGGGAAGAAAAATATTTTTTCTCCATTCTCTAAGCTCTTAGCTGAGAGCCCTATAATAAAAGATTAACAACAAAAAACATAAGTTTATTAGCATATATACCTTTGTACACCTAGGAGATACTCAGGGAAAAATTAGTAACTCCTTGAGGTGGCCTAAATCACCAGTTTAAGTACCATCTTCAGTTAAAGACAAAAAATAGAAGTGTGTGTGTGTGTGTATGTGTGTGTGTGTGTGTGTGTGTGTGCAGGGGTTGGGGTGGATGGACGGGTGGTGATTATGGTGATCGGTGGGTAGTTACGGCCAGTTACCAGGAAAAGCAAGGATAAGGTTTATTGCACACATTTAATTCAGTGATGAGAATTTCTTATGATTTACAGTCATACTTCCCTACCTGGTACACAGAGGGAGACACCTTTACAAACGGAGGTTTCCTTTAGGAAATGGTAACTCAGTGATTGAGCACCAACCCATGAACCAGGAGGTCACAGTTCGATCCCCAGTCAGGGCACTTGCCTAGATTGCAGGTACAATCCCCAGTGTGTGGTGTGCAGGAGGCAGCTGATCAATGATTCTCTCTCATCATTTATGTTTCTATCTCTCTCTCTTCCTTCCTCTCTGAAATTAATAAAAACATATTTTTAAAAAGTCAAAAGGGTAACTCATACTATGTTTCAGAGCTTTTCCTGTGTTTACTATTTCTTCAAATTTCAGCTCAAAATAATCCTTATGCTAAAGAGACGTTTTGGGGTGGTATATTCTGTTACCATTCAAGTGACTACCATTTATCACATCAATGAATTTCATTTTCCAACACATAGCACTGAAATATTGTTTATCATTACCCATAAGAAGATGTATAATATGCAAAAAAGCAAATGTCAGACTGTTTCTAAATATTTGTCTATCAGTTTAAATTAAATTAAATTTTAAAGTGATGAAATATATGAAGGTTAGCAAAAAAGTGTACTGCTAATATTTTAGACCTTTGACATCTGTTTATGTTCTGTTTTGTATCTATATTTACCTGGTCTTTGGAAACCGATGATATGAATTTTTAATGTGCAATATTTAGAGAATGCTTTAACAAATATGAGAATTATATATCTGTGTCTTTTCTTGATTATTCCTTACATATATCAGTATTTGTCTCTAGAAAAGTACAAGGCAGGAAAAAATTAAAAATTGCTGTCAAATATTATTCCTTCCTTAATTAATAAAAACTTGGTTTATAAAAAATCCATAGTTTAATTATCCAGATTTGGGGTTTTCCATATCCTAGCCAAGGACTTAATGATCACCTCATCCTGCCACCCAGACTAATGATTCTGTCTTACATTTATTCTGTTCTTACATTTTTAGGCTCTTTATCTGTCAGATAAAACCAGGACTCTGCCCCTTCTCTCACTGAGTCTTTTTCACATCTGTGTAATATGGGAGAGAAAAAAAACAACAATATTTTGTTAACAATGTTTATTAATTAGTATTTTATTCTGAATTTTATCCTCTATCCCTATTCAAGGAAATAATTTGCTGACAGCTTCTTGCCTCAGTGGAAGAATCTGGACAAATGAAGTATATAATTTTTTTTCTAGTACTTCGACCTCAGAGTATAAAAATATGTGTGAGCATAGAGACAGTGTGGCATTGACAAGAACACGGAAAACAAAAGAATCATTTCCACTATTGGCCTCCCACTCTCTTTTTACTATCAAGCTGAACAGAGAGAAGAAGCTGTGCTCTACTGCCTGGCACCAGCCCTAGAGAGCAGACAAACCCAAGAAAAGACGAGAATAGACCAGAATTTCTTCATCGAGTTGTTATTGAGATTTTGGAACAACTGATTCTTTGTTGTGGGAAGCTGTCCTGTGCACTGAGTTGTTTGACAGCAATTCACCTCTACCCAGTAGATGTCAATATCACCCTCCTCCCCAAAAGTGACAACCAAAAATACAGCCAGCATTACCAATGTCCCTGGAGTGGAGAGAGGAAGAAAGGCACCCGCACTGAGAACCACATATAACCTGGCAGATTAGGCCTTCAACAACCTTAACAAGCTTCCTGTTCTCATTCTGCTGGAATGTTGAGCCTGGTTCAACCTCTCTTAAGAATTTTTGAAGGCTAATTTATAACTTCCCAGGTGAGCAAGCTTCTAGTGTAGGAAAGGTCTGAATATTTGTTCAAGATATGCCTGCTATTTATCCTACCAGAAAGTCTTTTGTTTTCTTTTAGTGCTAATCAACAATGCCTTTCAAAGCAATTTTCTCTGGTGACTGAACTTGGATTACAGAGGACTACACCCTCTTTTTCAGATGAGAGTTCATGTGCATTGCATATTGTACTCCAGAAAATTTAGCATATAATTTTACCTAAGAGTTTTTTGAAAATATTTTTTTTGATATTGGTTGTCTAATCTGTTATACTTGGTTTTGGTTATTTAAATTTAAGCAGTTCTTACTGCCAAAACATATTTGGGTTATTAATAAAAACAATGATGTAAAATAGATGCATAGACATAAAGATAAGTACAGATAAGACTTGGTAGGAAGGAAATGGGAAATAACTTCTTCAAACTCTAATTTAGCATTGCATACCTGAGTTCCATAGCACAGAGAGAAAAATGAAAGAAATATAAAGCATTAAGATATCATCTCATAATGAGATCAAATTATATCTTCATAATGAATTCAGATGGCTAATGAGAAAATTGCTTTTGGCCTTTAAGACTTTTGGAATCTTTACAATCACACTGTTTTTTATTAAAAAAATATATGTTTACACATCTACCACAGTCTATACTACTATCTAAAGCATCCAGGAATTGGCTGCTCTAACTCATTTATTGACAGTATGTATAAAGACTTTTTAACTGCTAAAAATGTTTTTTAAGAACACAGATTTATTTGGTTCTATTTACAATTATATCTTTATGGGGTTTTGTGAATAGAAAACATGTGCATGGTAGAAATATTCGAAAGTTACACTCATGTAAAAAGTTAAAAATAAGTCAATTCCCAGATTCCCCAGAGGCAGTTCCTGTTATCAACTAGTCATGCCTTTTCTAGAGATATGTTTGCATAAACAAATATAAGCACATAAAATATTTTTATGCACATAGTATTACACTCTATATGAAATTCCAACCAAGAAAAATTAAAAGGCTGTACGATTTTTGTAAGTAAACATGAACTTTGATTTATAAGCCAGATTCTAAATATGGCTCACATTTGACCATTTAGTCCATGTTCCTGGGACACATTAATTTTAGGTTTACGAAAAGGGACACCTTAAGATTCATGTACTTTATTTTGTGGAGTTTTGCTTTAGCCTGAATTTCAATATCCTTCCAGGTATCTTTTGGAGTCCATATGTGTTATCTCAGCTATGGTCATATGCAAGTCTTCTTAGTCCCTCTTCAACCTAAAGCCTGCAGCGTTCAGTCTGCAACCAGAAGCTTTTGGATACTTCCCCATGATTAGGTCCCTCTCCTTCCCCACCATGTCCTCTAAGGGCCTTGGTTGCTGCCTGCAGATGCAGCTTTGTGGCACTGATGCTTCTCTGGAACATGGCGGTCCCCTGGGCCCTCAGCACAGCAAAGCTATGTGCAGTGTTCTCAGCAGACCTGAGAAGACTCAGATTCTCCTTTTGGTTTCTCACAGTCTCTCTCGCCAACCACTGAGCTTCTGTCCAGATTCAGTCAGTCACTAAATCATGGTACTTGAGGTTTCTTTTTGTAATTAGCAGTACAGAAGATTCCTACATATCTTGAGCATCATGGTTGGCCATTGCCTCTGTGTTTGATTCTCTTTCCCTTTAGGAAGAGAGTTCTCCATGGGGCTACATTGATTCTCCCACAAACAAGCTCTGTACAAAAACACACTGTCTCAACAGGACATTAGGCATGTCTAGATTTCTCTGACACTTGAAATAAATGTAATTTATGTTCAGAATTAAATATACTAATTACATATAAAAATGACCTCCTTCCATTATCCTATGTATCACCCTCTTCCTTTTTCCTCTCCTGCTTTCTTGCCCAGTACTATTTGAAAAGGGAAGAAGAAAACAAGTCTCAATAACTTTGATGCAGCTATATGTTTCTTCCTATATGTTGCCATCTAGACCAAATAGTCTAACTATGATTTTCTTTTTTGCAATAGCAAGACATGTTTTAATGTTATTGTTGTACTCACAGCCTCAGGATGTCTTTGTTTCCATGGCAATCAAAGTTGGTGTTTCCCAACGTTATTTATACAGCATTTTTGAAATCATAACATTTTGGTGGAATGCTAGCTAAGATTGTGAGTTATAATGATTGCATCTAGCAATGCTACACTTGGCATACAAACTTTCATTTTTAAAAGTTTTCTATTGAAGTAACAGGAAAATATTTTGGTGGTATAAGTCTAATTCTTTTTTCATTTGGTTGGTATTAAGCCAGTTTTCCTTCTCCTTCATGTACCTTTCTAACATTTTACCTTTAAAGTTTAACTACAAGGTTGAGCCCCAGGATGGAGAATACCTCCTACAACAAAGAGGTCATTTTCAGCTTTGTTTCACAGCTGACTTTTATGAGTCAAAGAAAATCAACAGTATCCATAACCTATACACCATATGAAAAATAACTCCTATCAAACAAACACACAGAGCTTTACTGGTGGCTTGAATAATTCCTGACATCATGCAGAGATGATGGAAAGCCCTGCCCTTCTGTTTTGAGAGTATGTGTCAAAAGGGATGAAATGGAAGGAGGCCCTGTGTATGCTAATCTCCTTTTTCTGAACTACGGTACTAGAGAAAGAAGCGACATTATCTTGCTTGCTGAGAACATCTAAAGCAAATGGATTTTTATCCAGCAGCCTTTAGAGGACTATTGGAAGAGACTATATGTAGAAAACCTGCCCGCTATCATTTCGTACTCCAACTTGGGGAAGCAGCATCACAGTAAAACATTAATTATCCCTAGTTAGGAAGAAGAGAGAGAGAAAGAGAGAGAGAGAGAGAGAGAGAGAGAGAGAGAGAGAGAGAGAGAGAGAGAGAGAGAATGTCTTTGTTGTTTTTATCTCTCCTCTGATGTTAAAGGTCTCAAAAATGTCCACACTCTTCAGCAAGATACACTCTGTCAGGATGTGTATGGGCAGGGGTGTTGGCTGGGTCATTGTGCTTTGTTGATAAGACTTGGCAGGGTACTGTCATGGGAATAAAAATATATTACAACTAGAGGCCCTGTACATGAAATTCGTGCACTCGGGGCAGGGCGGGGGGGTCCCTCAGCCTGGCCTGTGCCCTCTTGCAGTTTGGGAGCCCTTGGGGGATGTCCAACTGAAGGCTTAGGCCTGCTCCCTAAGCCCATTCCCTTAGCACTTCCACGGAGGTGGGGGAGGCTCCTGCCACCACTGATGTGCTCGCCAGCCATGAGTTAGCTTCTGGCTGAGCAGCGCTCCCCCTGTGGGAGTGCACTGACCACCAGGGTATAGCTCCTGCCCCCTGAGCGTCTGCCCCCTGGTGGTCAGTGCATGTCATAGTGACTGGTTGTTCAGCAGTTTGGTAGATTTGCATATTACCCTTTTGTTATATACTAGAGGACCAGTGATGACATTCGTGCACTCAGGGGTGGGGGACCCTCAGCCCAACCTGAGTCCTCTCACAGTCTGGGAGTCCTTGGGATATGTCCGACTGCAGGCTTGCTTAGGCCCAATCCCCCCGGGGAGTGGGCCTAAGCCATCAGTTGGACTTCCTTTGTGCTGCAGCAGAGGCAGAATAGGCTCCCGCCACTGCAGCTGAACCCATAAGCCTAGCTCAGGGCTTCTGGCTGAGTGGCGCTCCCGCTGTGGGAGCACACTGACCACCAGGGGGCAACTCCTGTGTTGAGCGTCTGCCCTCTGGTGGTCATTGGGGTCATAGCAACCGGTTGTTCTGCCATTCAGTTGATTTGCATATCACCCTTTTATTATATAAAAGGATTAGACCTTACGAGGTTAAGCCTATTATTGCCAAGATAAGAAACTGTACAGGAAAAGAGACCAGATTAAACAAGCCCAGGACACAAGTACAAATGAAGATCCACATACCATATTCTTCATATATTTAAAAGTTATAAATAATGGTAACAAATCATTAGAGAATACACAGTACGTCCTCAGGTTATGTCGGAGATCCATTCCTACGGTGCGATGTAACGTGATTTTCTCCATAAGTTGGAACCCACTTACATAAGCACCTACATCACTCACATGGAACACATACACAGCAGCAATGAAGTGAAACAGTAAAAAAAATTTAAAAGAAAGATAACAATTTCTGACCTTTACTTGTGGTAAATAAATAATAAAAAAATAAAGCATATTTGTACATACGTCAAAATGACAGAACATTCTTTTTTATACAAAAATGGAGACATAACCATGAAATGATGTACATTGAGTCCAACCTAACCCGAGGACTGCCGGTATGTTCTATTGTCCTACCACCACATTAAGAAAGTCAGGTTTAGATTTATAGTTGTGGGACCCTTGGGGTTCTGTATCAGACCACAGCAATGTAGAAGTTAGTGTGAGCCTGCTCCTTTCAGCTCTCTTCTGCATACCATCCTTGATCCCTCACATTCTACAAGGAGCCTCATACAATTCTTGAGGACACCAGCCTACATATTTATTTATTTTTTTAAATATATTTCTTTATTGATTTCAGAGAGGAAGGAAGAGGGAGAGAGAGAGAGAAACATCAATGATAAGAGGGAATCATTGATTGGCTGCCTCCTGCACGCCTCCTACTGGGGATCGAGCCCACAACCCGGGCATGTGTTCTTGTCCGGAATCGAACCTGGGACCCTTCAATCTGCAGGCCAACACTCTAACCACTGAGCCAAACTGGCTAGGGACAAGCCTACATATTTAAACTGAATTCAGTTTTCCCAAGCACCATCCCCATTGTTACCCCTTAGATCTAGGGCTGCTGTATTAGTTTTTATGAAGCTTAAATTTAGTGTCTTAAAACAGCCATATCTCATAGTTTCTTTGGAGTAGGAGCCAAGTCATCATTTAGCTGGGTCCTCTGAGTATCCTATATAATAAAAGCCTAATATGCAAATTAGACTGAATGGCAGAATGACGTGTCGCTATGATGTGCACTGACCACCAGGGGCCAGATGCTCAATGCAGGAGCTGCCCCCAGCCCACAAGCCCCAGGTCAGCCAAGGTGGGTGCCAGTGGGGTTCCCCCAATCGCCTCACCAGTCGCCCCACAGATTGGCCCTGATCGCCAGCCAGGCCTAGGGACCCTACCTGTGCACAAATGTCATGCACCAGGCCTCTAGTGATCTTATAAGGTTGCAATTAAAGTGTTAGCCTAGGAACTTTCTCATAGGGTAGCTTGAGTAGAGAAGGATCTGCTTTCACGTTTGCTCAGCATATTGGCACAATTTGTTTTCTTAAGGATATAGGATTCATGGATTGCTATCATCAGTCCTTTTAGCAAGGCTTTCAAATCTTATATAACACAACATAATCATGGAAATGAGGTTTCATTGCCTTTATCATATATCATAATGTAGTCAGAGGACTGAAATCCTATTACCTTTTCCATATTCTATTATTTAGAAGCACTCATAGGTTCTGCTTATACTCAAAGGTGAGGATCGGGGATTATACAAAGTGATAGCACTAGGAGATGTTGATCACTGGGCCATTTCAAAGTGTGTCTGCTCCAGGAACATATACATGTGGTATAGACTGCCCTCAGAAGGATGGACCATGAGAGGAAGCTGTGCACAACTTGGATATGGCCTCCGGGTGCATTTGGGCAACAAATACTGGGGTCCTATTTACTTGGCCTAAGTTTTGGAAGGTGAACACATGGGCTCCATGTTGTCTTAGTCCTTTGGCTCAGAGGACTCTTCAGCCCAGGGGAAAGGCACAGTTAGGATAAAGCCAGAGTTGAAACCTTTAAATTGCAGAAACTAAGGCAAAGGCTTTTCTTTTCTGAGTCTAAAAATAGTACTGGCCACAATTTTGTCCACCTTACACTTGGGCTGTGTGATATCGCTGACCTTGGATGAGCTATCACCAAGAAGATATGGACCACCATCCCTGAGGAGACTAGCCCAGACTCAGAACCAAAGGGATTCTCATGTGAATGCCAGGTTCCCTGCTCCACCTCCATGACGGTATACAACACACTCTTTCATACAGCAAGACTGCATCTGAGAAGGACATGATGAATGAAAGTAGAAAGTGAGAGTCAGCATTTACCTGAAAGGGTCTGTTTAAAACTGAAAAGACTCTGCACTTTCCAAAAGAGACAGAAAAATAAATTGATAAATTAAAGTTTCTCCATTTCCGAACAGCTTGGGAAACACACGAGAAAAAGTCACACCAAGTTATAGGAAATTAAAAACTTTATTTTATTTGCTTTTTTGATATGGCATGAATAAATAGTTCAATCCCACTATATCAATCTTAGACTCATAGCTTCCAATTTACCCTGTTGTTGGTAACTTTATCCTCAGCAACTCTTGAATCTTTCCCAGAACCTGGGTTGTACCAGGGTTCTGGTGCAAGTCCAAATCATAGGCAAGGCCAATATATCTGAAAGCTCCCTGCTGCTACTGGATATTTAAATACACTTTTGCTTGGCTCATGTTTCTCAACTTTTTCTATTTTTCAAGCCTATGTTTTCAGCTATGTTTATTATAGTTCTTGCTACTTGTAAGACGATTTTTATTTTCATGTTTGTTTTCTTTTCCTTTTCTGTTTTCTTGCTTACTTTTTATTTCTTTTTGTCTTATTTTTTCTCTTTGTTATTTTATCTTAAGACAAGTTTTAAAGCTTTCTTTGATAGTAATTATATGAATTTATTTTAATTTTTATACAAATCCTTATTTTAATAGATATTTTTATACTCTCCATTTTTAGTGTTACTTTGCTCCTTTTATATTATATATCTTTATTTAGTTTGGGTGCAGATTCCTTATGATTTTTAATGGGGACTAATCTGTTAGGATCACATCTTTACTTAAAAATAAGATAGGGAGAAAATATTTCTCAGTATACTTTTTACCCCATCTACTGTGAGCATATGTAAACAGTATCAGTCACTCAAAATGCTCTGAGCATTTTGGGCAAAGAGAAAATAAGCTTGGACCAGAGACAGTCATTCTTTCATAAGCTTTTCTTTTTAAATTTATCTTTATTGTTGAAAGTATTGCAGATGTCCCCTTTTTATCTCCCACCTCATTCCTGCCCCCCCTCCAGGCCTTCACCAGTCTTTCGTTTTAGATGATCCTGTATTTTTGAAAGTCTCTGTAGTGGTCTGTGACTGGCTATTGTGACACACATTATCTGCTGCAGTCCTGCCCAACTAATACTGTAGCCTATTTATATGATTATTTGTTCTTTGTTTGGCCTCTCTCTTTGTCACTCTGTAGTGTGGATGGAAGAAGGCACACGCCCTTTTTCCATAACCCATTCATATTCTTAAACTTATAATCTCAAATAAGCAATTAATCAACAATTGTATTGGTCATAGGCACCTTAGATGTGTGCTACCTGCTTTCTATGTATTAACACACATAAAAAATACAGACATAGATATAAACATAGTCTAGGTGTTGTGCCACAAATTGGTCCTTATATCACTGTTCTTGGCAGCTTATTTATAGGTTAGGATTTCAAGTTGAGTTGGCTTTTTGTGCTTTAATTGAAGATACAATTTTCTTATCTGAGTTTCATGCATGTTATAGTTTTATTGTTTTTTATTTTTAAATTGAATTTATTGGGGTGACACTGGTTAACAAAATTATATAGGTTTCAGGTGCACAATTCTACAACACATCATCTGTTGTGTGTTTGCCATCCCAAGTCAACCATCACCAATTATCCCACCTAGCAATGCCTTTACACTGACAGCTCTAACCATAGGTCTCTCTCTCTCTCTCTCTCTCTCTCTCTATATATATATATATATATATATATATATATATATATATATATACACACACACACACACACACACACACACACACACACACACACACATACACCGAGTGGCCAGATTATTATGACCACCTGATGTTTGTAGGCAAATTAGCTACAATTTTGCGCTGAAGTTGCTAGAGGGCCAGACCATTATAAACATCTGAATAGCACAACATACCTAAGTATCATTGCTGATCAAGTTCATCCTATTATGTTGATGGCGTATCCCAATAGAGATGGCTTCTTCCGACAAGACAATGTGCCATGCCACAGTGCTCATATTGTGCAGAAGTGGTTTCAAGAACATGAGGGAGACTTTATCTTGCTTAGGTGGCCCCCACAATCACCAGATCTCAATCCAATTGAGCATTTGTGGGATGAAGTTAAAAGAGCCATCAGGCCGCCGGTTCCACAACCATCAAATATCACAGAACTGGACAGTGCTATTCATCAGGACAGTGCTATTCATGGTGTCAGATTCCTCGCATCACCTTTCAACATCTTGTGGAGTCAATGCCAAGAAGAATCGCCTCAGTATTGAAGGTGAAAGGTGGCCCAACGAAGTACTGATGGGGTGGTCATAATAATCTGGCCAGTCATAAAAATCTGGCCACTCAGTGTGTGTGTGTGTGTGTGTGTGTGTATGTGTGTGTGTGTGTATTACATTAATATATATATTAAAATTTTTGAAGGAAAATACCTTATTTAAAATGTCTTTTTTAATTTAATGGCCCTTGTATTGACACCATAAGGGCACGATTGTCTAGAAAATGTTATTATGAAGACTAATTGGGCAATATGGAAGGCTTTGGTTAGCATTAACTCTCTGTAATAAGTGATGAGTTTAATAATATTTAAAATGAGTGTACAGTGCTAGAAACTGAATGATCCTGGATTCTTTTATACTTCTGAATTCATTTTTACTTAGCTATCATTCTTAAGCAAATTCAAATTTTGATTATATATACCTGTTCTGGGTCATATAAAAAGCAGAATACAAAGATCTTAGAAGTCTCTCCTCCCTGTTCACTCAAGAAAAATTATGCTTTGAATATGACTACCTAGTCTTTTTATCTTCAGTGAAAGAGTGATAAAATGCAGAGAAAACTTTGCATTTTATCAGATAATCGAAGGCTAAAGGTTTAGTGAGCTCCATGACAAAACCACAAATATTTCTATTTTATTATTTCTTTTGAGATTGAATTTAAAGTCAGGAATATGAGGAACACAAGCTGTTATTTTAATTTAACATATTTGAACCACTTATTGTTAACTTTTCAATCGTAGGGAACATTAACTCATATTAGTTGATGCTAATACTTTTATTAGAATGGGTTAAATTTCCATATGTTCTAATATCTGAGTGGAAGATGAATTTTATAATGATTATTATACTAATAACTCTAATCAGAGTGATTATAATAATCTATTTTATTTCATCAAGTGAAGACCATATGAGTTCAAGAGAAAGCAAATGTTCACATAATCATTCCTACTCTATTGTAGTGGAATATACTACAAAACATGGCACTAATTCTATTATGCTTTTCAATTAAGAATTGAGTTAATTCTCATTTTTATTATCTAGCATGATCAT
Source organism: Myotis nattereri (assembly GCF_964212035.1). Taxonomy (NCBI): domain Eukaryota; kingdom Metazoa; phylum Chordata; class Mammalia; order Chiroptera; family Vespertilionidae; genus Myotis; species Myotis nattereri. The sequence goes on from NC_138077.1 coordinate 98,211,649, forward strand.
GAAAAAATAAAACTGCATCTGCTATAATGTATGACACCCATTTTATAGATAAAAAAATAATGTTCCAAAGCATCAGGTAACTTTCCTAAGATCACATTGCTAACAAATGACAGGTTTTTAAATAATCTATAGCATAAAGAAGGATTCTAAATTTTGAGAATTATAGCTACAAGAGCTAATGTGGGAAAACGAAGCTGGACTGAACAAAAAACCAGGCTTGAGATGTAACTAGTAAATTATTCCATTTTCCACTGTAAATGGGTGCTAGCTAGTTGTGTTGAGAACACTGTTCTATTTTAAACTTAAATAAGAACTCACTGTTTGAGGAAATCCTATATAATAAGAGCCTAATATGTTAAGTGTCCGGTCGTCCAGTCTGCCGTTCAACCAATCAAAGTGTAATATGCTAATGATATACTAAGACCACTCAACTGCTGGCTATTATGTGCACTGACCACCAGGGGGCAGATGGTCCAACTGGTAGGTTAGATTGCTGTTTGGGTCCGGCCAATTGGGCCTGAGCTAGACAGGCTGGACACACCATTGATCCCTCCCATGGCCCCTCCCTGGCTGGCCAAACTCCCGTATCCCTCCCCAGTCCCAATCCTGCACCAGTGGGCTCCCTCGGCCTGGCCTGCACCCTCTTGCAATCTGAGACCCCTCAGGTGGTGTCGGAAATCCGGTTTCAGCCTGATCCTGCAGGCCAGGCCAAGGGACACCACTGATGCATGGATTTGTGCACCAGGCCTCTAGTTGTATATAAAGCAAGAACATCTTACAAGTTGTAAAAACCAAATATGTAGTAGAAACCCATCTTTATAACCCTGTTGTTGGGTATAACTAGAGATGGGTCAGGCTCCTCACATGTTATTGATATGTTTAGTCAACATATATATTAAATTTCCCTTATGAAATATTACTTGTATAACTTGAAGATATAATAGAAAAAAGGTATTCTGCCTGCTATAAAGTCATAGCTTCTTAGAATGGCACTCTTTTTGTTTAATAGAATTTAGAATGTGACCAGTTAATTTTAGCAATTAATAGATGGAAATGGGGAAAAATAGAAGAACTATTAAACAGGAAGACTTTCTTTCCATCTTTTAAATTCTTGATGGAGAATAACATACTTCTCTGAGTTTAATTAGTCTTGAGATCAAGAAGCAGATTAACAGTGCAGAATCATATGAATTCATAGTTGCTGTCATTATTTTATTACATATTCATAAGTATTAAGTAAAATGGAAAGCTATAGCTTACATTTCAGGTGTTGAGTACAATCTCATTCTGACTAAGTCATTGTTTCAACTTTATATATTTGGGTATACATATTATTAAAAAAAAAAACACCAGCTTTTGTGGTTAGAACTTATATATATTACCATAATCACAAGAATGGCATAAAAAGGATGTTAAATTAATAGATGATCTCCTGAAAGCTGTTCTTCTCTTTTGCTTTGACAGTACTAAAAACACCCAGGGCCCTAACCAGTTTGGCTCAGTGGATAGAGTCAGCCTGTGGACTGAAGGGTCCCAGGTTCAATTCCGGTCAAGGGCATGTACCTTGGTTGTGGGCATATACCCAGTAGTGAGTGTGCAGGAGGCAGCTGATCGATGTTTCTCTCTCATCGATGTTTCTAATTCTCTATCTCTCTCCCTTCCTATCACTGTACGACAGCAGCTTAAAATAATACACATTTATTATCTCACAGATTCCTGAGTTAGGAAACCAGGTTTCTCTTATTGGATGCTCTGATTTTAGAAATATCACAAAGATGCAGACTTCTCCACACTATTGTGTGAAGAATCATAGTCCATGTTCCATAGAAGATCCAGTCTCAAATGTAATATTGTGCTGAGGCTTCAGTTCTTCATGAGCTGTGTGTTAGAGGTGTTTGTCAGTTCTCAGCATAGATCTTCATACACTATTACAGCAAGAAAAAATGCAAGCAAGATGAAAGTCACAGTCCTTTGTAAACTAATCTCAGAAGTGACATCCCATCACTTTTGTCATATTCTGCTCATTATAATTCAGTCACTAGGTCCAGCTCACACTCAAGGTGAGAGAATGACATGAGTGTGTGTATGTTTGAACAGTGGAGAGTCACTGGGAACCAACTGAGATAATTGTCTACCAGAGCTATACGTTTATAACTTCTAGGAAAGCAAAACTTGATTTGATTGTTAGTAGTTTACTTAGACTGTAAATAAAGCTTATCATGTCAGTCAACATGCCAACAACAAGTAATGGTAAATGTTTCCCTATTTGAATAAACAGACATATTTTACTGTACTGAAAACAAGAAAAGAGAGCAAGAGAAGGGTTTGTTTTTTGTGCCTTATTGATCCCCTAAAGGGACAAGACTAAAATTTCATATTTAAGACTCATATATTCAATTTAATAACTATGAAATTGCTTTATCTTTTTTATGTTACCTGAGATTTTTGGGTTAGTTTAGTTTAGCCTATCACATAATTATAATATCAAGGCAATAATTAGCATGTTATAAATAAATAATGCATAGGACAAGAAAAGAGATAAACTGTTTTTGTTCTTGATCAATGATTGTTTTACTGATATTATAAAAAATACAGCTGAATTCCTGGCTATAATTCTTTTGGAGTTTGTTCTATTCCATATATTGATTTTTTAAACTTAACCTGAGGATAAGATTTAGAGAGTGAAAACCTACATGGGTTTTGTTCTCTTTCTCCAAAGCTTTCCAATGTAACTTGTGTTAATATATGTTCTACCTTACAAATGTTTCCAGACACCTCCTCAGCAGTTCTAGTACTACTACCTATTTTAAGACACCACTATTGCTCATATAGATTTTTGCAATCTTATTCTCATTTTTCTCACAGATTCCATTCTCACGCTATCCTCCTACAAAGTAAACTCGATAGAGCATCCTGAGTAATCTTAAAATGTAAGTCGAATTATATCACACCTCTGTCAAAGCCCTTCAGTGCTTCCTCACCTTACTCGGAATGAAAGCCAAAATTCTTTCAAAGACCCACAAAGCCCTATGATTGGGGGCACTCTCATGTCTCTGACATCTTATCATTTGCCATTTGATCATCATGCTCAATACACAATTGAGTTCTTGCAGTTCTCTGAAAACCCCAGGAATGTTAGAACCTTTGCATTGGCTGCTCCTTCTGCTTGGAATGCTATTTTCCCAGATATTAGCTTTACTTGCTCCTTCATCTCTTTCAAATAATATGTGAATGTTTCTCACTCTGGCTATATGGCCCTATTTAAAAGTTGAATTTCCTGTCTACCTGGATTCCTTTTTCCACATTCCCTGCTTCCCTTTCCCCAACTTTGAACAACATTAATTATTTAATTTGTTTGTTTCTCCCCTCTGAAGAGTTACTGACTATTCTGTTTGCCTAGGGACTAGAATAGTGCCTGGTACATTCTATGGTAGGTGCTCAATAAATCGTTTTTAAAGAAAATTTTCTGTTTTTTTCTCTCGGTAAATAATTAGAATCATATCCACCTTATCTTAGCTCATATGAAAATAGAAAACTTAAATTCCTTGAATTATTTACAAACACATTGTCAAACTATTTTTACTTTCATTTTCTTAAGTGTACAGAAAGACTTAAGTTTGCATATGGGTAATGGTTATCTAAATGCTACATGAAATATGTAATCTGTCTTCCCTGGGTTAGTCAACACACAGAAGTAACAAACTCCATGATTAAATATTTTAATTTTATCCTATATAATAAAAGCCTAATATGGAAATTGTCCCCTCGGGAGTTTGACCGCTTGCTATGGCGTGCACTGACCACCAGGAGGCAGGCGTCAGTGATGTGGTGTTGGCAGTGGGTGGCAGTGGAGGTACTGCCGACCCCAATAGGCCCTGACAAGAGCGGGACCATGGTGGGATGGTGGAGCAGGTGAACAGCAGTGCTAGGCCAAGGCAGAGGCAGGTGCCAGCAGGAGCCTGATCACCCGCTGATTGCCCCACAGACAGCCACCAGCAGTGGTGGTGGGGAAGGTTGGGCTGCTGCCCAGCTCCCAGGCACTGAGGGAGCTGGGCAAGGGCCTCAGCCCCAATCAACTGCCCCACAGATGAGATGGTGGAGCAGGTGAGGGGGTGGTACCAGGCCACAGCAGGGAGATAGGCAGGGCTCTGAGCCTGGGGGCACAAGCTAGGGCCTGATCCCCACAGGCCTTCCCAAGGGACTCCACCCATGCACGAATTCATGCACCAGGCCTCTAGTATTTAATAATTGTATTTCTGACTCATAAATAACTTTATTATGAGGACCAGAATTTAAATTTTAATAGGTTTTTTAATATAATGATTAGCACAAACTTAATTAAATTGTAGTGTCTCACACTATATTTAACTGTTTTCTACCACATGCAAAAGAGCATATATTTTGTAGTTTAAAGGCTATGGAAGATTTTTTCCTTCCTCTTTTTATTTATTTATTATTTCCTTTCTTAGCACCACAACTTAAGTCATATCTCACCCAAGTTCCCACTGTGCATTCATTGGATACTTTGATGTGCGTATCTGGGAAAGATTAGGTCAAACCTAACAAGGTGAAATGTAATTAAACTAGATTGCCCAAGGAAGTCATTTTAGCTGCTTTTTAATTTCAATTAGAAAAACTATTATGTATATAAGGACACAATGTCTTAGAATTTTGTGACTTTTTGTACAACATATAAATGCATTTATTAATAATTGTAGTTACCTCCCCCTCCCTCATTTCTGGTGTATATATATGTGTTATACCTATATTGCCCAAAAGCAGTCATTTTGACTGCTTGGGAAATTTTAAATAATCAAATGACTCTTATTATTGAATTGAGTAAATTTCTTATATGACCAGTTCGGCTCTGTATTGAAATAACAGTTTTACTTTTTTTTTTTTTTCGATTACTGTCACATGATAACATACATGTACATAATAAATTGTCGATACTTGCTAAGTTGCAGTTGCTCAATAAGCTAAACTAGTACTTGTTATTCGAATCTTTATGTAGTGATACTTGTTCTAATAAGTTGTTTATTTTATTTCTTTTGCGCCCTAAATTCATGAAAGAAATGTCGAATAGAAGTGAGTTATTGGAAAAGCTAAGGAACATAAGTGAAGAGTGCTCCGATATTATTCTTTCACAGTGCAGTCATTTTGACTGCTTTTGGGCAATATAGGTATATACTAAGTTTCAGTCTTTCTAGTGTTTAAAATAGATGTAACATTCTAGTTTGGGTACAGAACCTACTTATATTCCATAAGATAGAAGTTGTGTAATTTGACTTTAATGATTTTAATTGGCTAGAAATTACAACATGATATAGCTTCCTAAAAAAAGGTAATTCTAAGCTTAGTTTATACAAATGGCAGTATGCTATGTAGCACACAAGAAATGATGATAAAATTCTGTTCTATTCTACATATAACTGCATATAACTTGTTGATTTTTGTGTGTTAGGAAAGCTGACAATCTAGAGCAAATTAAGAAGAGAATGTTTTAACACTTAAAAGTTTGCTTGATAATTTTGTGGTGGAGGTGAGTAAGTATTTGGAGCAGTTAGAGGAAAGCAGTATAAAAACTATCTTCAAGGGGTATCCTGGAGAAGAGAATGCAAAAAGTTCTATATTATTTGAAAGGTACCAAAAAAACAGTAAATTAAAGTAACGGTTTTTGTTTTGATAGGAAGATAGACTTTTTAATAATAAGAGCCTTTGGGAAATGGAATGTGTTGCTTAGTGAGGAAATGAGTTTTGCATAACAGGGCATGTTTGAGCAGAACTCCAGATGTTCAAGCAATAAATGGAGCCTGAAGTTGATGATACTTAGTTCCCTTCCAATTTTGAACTTTCATGTTTCTTAAAGAGAAAGATAGAAGAAACCTGGTGGAAGAATAACTGAATTTGTGTTTAACATAAGGACAATATTTATTTAATATGGTAAAGAAACCCAGTAGAATTTACATTTCTCTTAATGTCATGGGAGAAGCAATGTAAAAAAGCAAATAAAACTTAAAAACTTGATGAAAACACAGTGAAATATGTAGGAACCCATAGAATATTTAATTTAAGGGAAGGCAAAAATAAATCAGGCAGCTAAAGAAGTCAGGACTCAAATCTCCAAATAATAAACTCAAGCTGAGAGAAGCCCTGTCTTCTGTACTATTGCATAAGTACATAAGAGAAGTTGTTGTTCACTGTGACCTTCATAAAATCAGGACAAAGAAAAGGCAAGAACAGCCTGTATCCTGGTATAAATCAACACTCAGTATGCTGTGCTGTCTAGAAAGGCGGAACTAAAGGAGGTAGAGTATTAAAGGAAAAAGTCATTAAACTCATATGGGAAAAGTTCCAGCTGTGTATCCGTTAAGATGGTATCAATGGACTGACTGTGAAATGTTTTAGACAAGCAGGATTTAAAACGGTGATATTTTAGGAGCACGTATTCATTCACCTTGAAAGTTTTAATGAGAAAAGCAAGAACAACTAAATAGTTACCCCACATGACCAGGAATTTCGGGAAACTTTTTTCTAATTCACCAGTTTACGCCTAGGTCTTTGGCATTTAAGGACACACTGTTAGAGAAACAGTCTGGTATAAGTTTTCACTGGTTTCATTTATGGTCTTCATAAATAAATGAGAAAATAAGAAATTAAAAGGAACAAAAATTGCTGTGTGTTTTTTCTACAGTATTTAGTAACTGATTCTTGTTTTTCCTTTTGGATAACAGCTCAGTTGAAACAACAAAGAGTTTTATATCATAATAAAAATCAAATATTTTTAGTATCTGTTTAAAGAATTTACGTTATCAGGGAGTCTTAAATGTGTACTTATACTTAAGGTAAATGAAATTGATTAGCCAGTGTAAAGTATAGGGCACTTAGAAAAATCTATCCTGGGTAAATCTTTCTCATCTCTGCTATACTGTCCTCTACCATTTTACTTTTATTTATTTATTTATTTATTTATTTATTTATTTATTTGTTTGTTTATATGTTTTTAATGATTTTTTTAGAGAGAGAGAGGAAGGGAGAGGGAGAGAGAGAAACATTGATAAGAGAGAAACATCAGTTGGCTGCCTCCTGCACATCCCCTATGGGGAATCCAGCCTGGAATCTGAGCATGTGCCCTGACTGGGAATTGAACCAGCAACCTCTTGGTGCATGGGACAACAGCTCAGTCCCCTGAGCACTGGCCAGGCCTTTTTTTTTTTTTTAAATGAGACAATAGGGACAACTAGTGGTAATTTGTTTTCCCCTTAACCATAGAAATAGTTTCCTTCAGCTTTTCCTATTTTACATATAGGATATATATTATTTTGATAACCAAAATATTAATGCTTAACTCTGTGAAAAAAAGAAATGAACAAGATTATATCCTTGTTTTTAAGATATAGGAAGTACTAAATCATTTTAACGTTTCTCCATATGAGAGAAGGCCCCAAATAAGGTAAAATTATCAGATGTGATCACAGACAGAAAACATTTTAGAATCAAGACAAAAGTGTGCATTTACAAGCTTTATTCTCTTTAAATATTTCCAGAAAGTGCATTTACAACTTACTATTCACTGTAAATTACTGAGCTAATGAGATATGAAAATAAGAAAGTGGTTTTTCAGCAGTACTCAAATCCTCCCACAACCACATCAAAGTTACAACTAAACTACTGAACAACCATCATTCAGAATTTCCTGAAAGCTAGCTGAACAGAAGTCCTATAAGTAAGGATTTGAAGAAAAAGCCACATCGAGACTGGTAGGAGGGGCAGAGACCTGGAAAAAATTGGACTTGTACCCATATGTGGCAGTTAAAAATTGGGAGGGATATCTCAGTTCTGGAAATTCCCCCTGAGGAGCAAGGTGTCTCAGCCCCACACCCGACCCCCAGCCCAGGGTTCAAGTGCCAAGAAGAAAATCCCCATGATTTCTGGCTGTAAAATATACATGGGGATTATGGCTGAGGGATGCTGGATTCCCAATCATTTATATTGAAGTGTCCACACATGGACTTACTTGGACTCACTCACTCTGAGCCCCACTGCTGGGGCACCAGCTCAAAATGCTCCAGAGTCATTAGGGAGGAATTGAATTGTTTGACATTAGGGGGAGAGATAGAGGCAGCTTTCTCTCAGACAGAGTGCTGGCAGAGTCCATTGTTCCTTTTCTGAGCCCTCCTCCCACAAAGCCAGGCAGGCAGGTGTCATATTTAACTCACAGGATGTGGAGAAAAAGGAACACTTGTGCACTGCTGGTGGGAATGCAGACTGGTGCAGCCACTATGGAAGACAGTATGGAGTTTCCTTAAAAAACTGAAAATGGAACTCCCATTTGACCCTGTGATCCCACTTCTAGGAATATATCCCAAGAAACCAGAAACACCAATCAGAAAGGATATATGCACCCCTATGTTCATAGCAGCACAATTCACCATAGCTAAGATCTGGAAACAGCCTAAGTGCCCATCAGTAGATGAATGGATTAGAAAACTGTGGTACATCTACACGATGGAATACTATGCTGCTCTAAAAAGGAAGGAACTCTTACCATTTGCAATGTCATGGATGGAACTGGAGAGCATTATGCTAAGTGAAATAAGCCAGTCAATGAAGGAAAAATACCACATGATCTCACTCATTCATGGACAATAGAGACCATTATAAACTTTTGAACAATAATAGATACAGAGGCAGAGCTATCTCAAACAGATTGTCAAACTGCAGCGGGAAGGCCGGGGAGGGTTGGGGGGCAGGAGGTAGGGGGGTAAGAGATCAACTAAAGGACTTGTATGCATGCATATAAGCATAACCAATGGACATAAGACACTGGGGGATATGGGAGGCTAGGGGACTGTCTAGGGCGGGGGGGGGGGGGAATGGACACATATGTAATACCCTTTGTAATACTTTAAGCAATAAAAAAAATAAAATAACTCTCCATCAACCTAACTAACACTGTTCACCCTGCCCTGGAGATTCTCTGAGATCCAGTCATACCTAACTTTAGGGCTCATCCAAGGTGTTTCCAGTGGCTTTTCCATATAAACAGCCTGTCTTGGCTCATGCTGCAAACTTTCCTAACGTCTCTCAATCAGGCAGCAACTGGTTTCTGTGTGCCCTGGACTTCTTGCTAAATGGCCCCAAGCCCAGACAAGCAGCAACCATATGCAGATTGCTCTGTAGTTCATGACAAGTGGTGCCAGGAAGGGCACAAGTAGTGACTAACCTTGGCCTTGACCTCCCAGAAGACCCCAGAGCCAGTGTACCTCATGGACAGCTTCAGATCATGTTGAAGCATCACCCAAACACCTCTACAAGAGACACACTCAAGGAGAAAATTCAGTGGACACCAGAGTAAGTTAAGTAATTAAGTAAGTCCTTAAGTTTAGTAAGTCCTCCTCCATGGGGTGAGCTCCTGCACACCTGATCGTCCAAGGTGGTTGCAGGTGGTTGCAGCCAGTCCTCCCTGAGAAAATTGGGGTAAATTTCATATTGATGGTCCAACAGCAATAAAAGTTCCATTACGGCAGGAAGTTGTACACAGCCCAAATGGAAGGCACATCAGGAGTGCCCACCTTGGTTGACTAGAAAGGCTGTGTCAATGGACCCTACAGGACACCTACTGCATAAGACCACTCTTTCAAACTCAGGAGACATAGTAGCTCTACCTAATATATACTAGTACAAACAAGCACAAGAAGGCAGGCAAATTAAGGAGACAAATAAACAAACATATGCCAAATGAAAGAACAAAACTCCAAAAAAACAAGCAATCTACTATACGTGGGGTTCAAAACACTGGCTATATACTGAGTGGAATGTGACTCTGCCATTAAAAAAGTAAAAGAATGAAATCTTGACATCTGAAATGGCATGGATGGGTTGCGAGGGTATTGTACTGAGAGAAATAAGTCAGAGGAAGACAAATGCCATTTATTATAACACTAGAGGCCTGGTGCACGAATATGTGCACAGGTGGGATTCGGTAGGTCCACCCCAATCAGGGCCAATTAGGGCCAGGCCGGCAGGGGGCAGGGACATGGGAGTTTGGCCAGCTGGCTCTTCCCCTGATTGGGGTGCGAGAGGGCAATCGGAGACTCGGATAGCCAGGGGAAGGGGCCATGGGAGGTTGGCTGGCTGGCTGGCTTTTATATATATAGATATGTGGAATCTAAAAAACAATAAATGAGAAAACATAAGAAAAACAGACTCAAATACAGAGAGTCTCCAGGTGGGAGGAGGCTAGGGGTCTGGATGAAAAAGGTGGAGGTATTAAAAAGTACAGATTGGGAGAAACTAAGATGGTGACATAGGTAAATGTCGGAAATTGCTGCCTCACACAACCACTTCAAAAATACAACTTAAAGACAAAACAGACATCATCCAGAACCACAGGAAGGCTGGCTGAGTGGAAATTCTACAACTAGAAGGAAAGAGAAAAGCACACTGAGAATCAGAGGAGGTGCGGAAGTGAAGTGCAGAGGTACGGAGGCGCACGCGTAAAGGGCTGGCAACTGAAGACGCGGCGCATGTAGAAAGGGCTAGAAGCTAAGGACGAAGTGCACATGGCAAGGGCTGGCAGCTGAGGACACAGTTGTCTTTTTCAATCAGGAGGGAGTCCTAAGCTCCTGACTGCTCTGAACTCCAGTTCCAGGCAAGTCTCTGGGGACCCAGACTCACACAGGAGAACCTCGACTATCTGGCATCCTGCAGAACATGAGGCGGCTTTCTCTCAGAGGTGCTTGCAGCGATTACCGGACACTGAGAAGCGGATCCTCTTACGGCAGGACTGAGGAGTAGCCATAGCTGCTTGCTCAGCCCTGTTGATCCCCTGAGACCCCGCCCCACCCAAGCTGTGCACAGAGGCTTTTGCATATGAAAGGCCTGGCCCTTTGTAATCTGAATATTACCTATCAAACTGCAGCTGGGTCAGAGAAACCCAGAACATCCCAAAGAAGGCCCAAGGTCCCACAGAAGCTTGCATTGCATCACAGCTGGGCTCCTGCTGGGTAGCCTCAGGCCGAGGCTAAATTAGCACCTCCTTAGATCCAAGAGCCAGTGTACCCAGTGGTCAGAATGGGACCATCCAGATTACAACTCCTCAGATCCATAAGGGACACACTCAGGGGGCAGACTCAGTGAGCACCAAAGCCCCACTGAAGCAAGTCTTGCACCAGAAGGGTGTCTCCAGCACAGAAGTTCTCCCACCATAGACACAGCAGATTCTCACAACCAATTGGCCTGGAGGTCAATTCTTCCCAGTGATACCTACAACAATCAAGGCTTAACTACAACAAGACTATGCACACAGCCCACAAAGGGGTGCGCCAAGAGTGTTCACCTCCAGTAATTGGGGATGCCGAGCCACTGGGTCCTATAGGACACCTAGCACAGAAAGCCACTCTATCAATACAGGGAAGCATAAAAAATGCGGAGACGAAGAAACAGGTCACAAATGACAGAAATGGAGGAAAGCAAACTACTGGATATAGAGTTCAAAACCACAGTTCTAAGGCTTTTCAAGAATTTTCTAGGAACCGCAGATAAACTTAGTGAGACCCTCAAGAAATCTAGTGAGACCCTCGAGGTTATAAAAAAGGACCAAATAGAAAGTAAGCATACACTGACTGAAACAAAGAATATTATACAGAGTTCCAACAGCAGACTACAGTATCACAAGAATCAAGTCAAAGATTTGAAATACAAAGAAGCAAAAAACACCCAACCAGAAAAGCAAAAATAAAAAGAATCCAAAGATATGAAGATAGTGTAAGGAGCCTCTGGGACAACTTCAAGAGTACCAACATCTGAATTATAGGGGTGCCAGAAGAAGAGAGAGAGCAAGATATTGAAAACTTATTTGAAGAAATAATGACAGAAAACTTTCCCTACCTGGTGAAAGAAATAGACTTACAAGTCCAGGAAGTGCAGAGAACCCCAAACAAAAGGAATCCAAAGAGGACCACACCAAGACACAGCATAATTAAAATGCCAAGAGCAAAAGACAAAGAGAGAATCTTAAAAGCAGCAAGAGAAAAACAGTCAGTTACCCACAAGGGAGTACCCCTACGACTGTCAGCTGATTTCTCAACAGAAACTATGCAGGCCAGAAGGGAGTGGCAAGAAATATTCAAAGTGATGAGTAGCAAGAACCTACAACCAAGATTACTTTACCCAGCAAAGCTATCATTCAGAATTGAAAGTCAGATAAAGAGCTTCACAGGTAAGAAAAAGCTGAAGGAGTTCATCACCACCAGACAGTATTATAGGAAGTGCTGAAAGGTATTCTTAAAGAAGAGGAAGAAGAAGAAAAAGGTAAAGATAAAAATCATAAACAACAAGTACATATCTATCAACAAATGAATCTAAAAATCAAGTGAATAAAAAATCTAATGAACAGAATAAACTGGTGAATATAATAGAATCAGGGGCATAGAAAGGGAGTGGACTGACTATTCTTGGGGGGAAAGGGGTGTGGGCTGTGCAGGAAGAGACTGGACAAAAATCGTGCACCTATGGATTAGGACGGGGGGGTAAGGACAGCGCGTGAGGTGGGAACAGGGTGGAGGGGAGCTTTGGGGGGAAAAAGAGAAACAACTGTAATAATCTGAACAATAAATATTTAATTAAAAAAATATTATAAACTTTATTATTTAATCTTGCCTTAAACTTTCAATTATTTATGGAGATTAAAAATGTTGGCAGACTAAGTAGATACTACATGGAAATGGTCCCAGGAACAAACTGGAATTACAATGAAAATATAGAAAAACTTCCCGAATAATCAATGAAAGACTCTCAGGAGAGAACCCTGATACCAGAGAACCAAAAGTGGAGATGCATAGAGACTTGTAAGAAGAGTGGAGGTGCTAAAGGGCTGGCGAGGTGTCCACAGACTACAGTTGAAGTTCTGGAGAGATATCTTAGTTGTGGGGGGTTGCACTATTAAAAATCAGGGGGACAGCTTAAGGGAGCTATGGGACAGTGTGAAACATAACAATATTAGAATAGCAGGCATGCCAGAAGAGGCAGGAAAGGAGAAATGCATAGAGAACATATTTGAAGAAATAATAGCAGAAAAATTCCCTAACTGGGTAAAGGAAAGAGTCACACAAGTTCAGAAGGCACAGAGAACCCCAAGTAAGAAGAACCCAAACAGGACCATGCCCAGACACATTGTAATTAAAATGCCAATAATTAAAGACAAAGAGATATCATAAAGGCAGCAAGAGAAAAACAAACTGTTACCTACAAAGGAGCTCCCATAAGGCTGACACCTTATTTTTCATCAGAACCTCTATAGGACAGAAGGAAATGGCATGAAGTACTCAAGGTAATGGAAAGCAAGGATCTGAATCCAAGATTACTATATACAGCAAGGCTATCATTCAAAATAGACCATAAAATAAAGAGTTTCCCAGAAAAAAAAAAATCTAAAGGAGTAGATCACCACCAAGCCAGCATTACAAGAAATGCTATAGGGACTGCTGTAATGAAAAGAAGAAACAGATAGAAACCTAGGCATATAGAATTAAAATGGCAATAAATAAGTACCTATCAATAATAATCCTAATTGTAAATGCTTCAATAAAAGGCATAGGGTAGCTGTGGATACAAAAACATTACCCAGCTGTATGCTGTCTACAAGAGACCCACCTTAGGACAAAAGATAAACATAAGATGAGAGTGAAAAGATGGAAAATTTTTCTATGCAAATGAAAAAGAAAAGAAAAAAAAAACTGGAGTAGCAATACTCATATCTAACAAAATAGACTTTAAAATGAAGGCCATTACAAAGGACATAATGTTAAAAGGATTGATCCAACAAGAAGATATAACCCTGGTAATCATATATGCACCCAATATAGGAGCACCTAAATATATATATATATATATATATATATATATATATATATATATATCAACAACAACAACAACAAAAAACTTCTAGAGGACTTTAATAGAGAGGTCAATAATAATACAGTCATAGTAGGGGACTTTAAAACCCCACTGACTTTACTAAATAGATGTTCCAGACAGAAAGTTAACCAGGAAACAGTGACTCTAAAGAACACATTGGATCAGATTATTTTAATTGATATTTATAGAGCATTTCACCCTAATGTAGAAGAATATACATTTTTCTCAAGTTCACATGGATCATTCACAAAGATAGATCACATGTTAGGACACAAAAAAAGTCCCTACAAGTTCAAGAAGATTGAAATCATATGAAGCATCTTCTCAGATCACAGTGGAATGAAATTAGAAATGAACTACAGTAAAAACACCCTAAACACATGGAGACTAAATAGCATGTTATTAAACAATGAATGGTTTACCAATGAGATCAAGAAAGAAATAAAAAAATTCCTGGAAACAAATGAAAATGAACACACTGCAACCTCAAATCTCTGGGACACAGTAAAAGCAATCCTGAGAGGAAAATTCATAGCACTACAGGCATACCTATAAAGAGACAACAAGAAAAGCCAAGAGTAATTAAAAGGAAGGAAATGATAGATTAGAGCAAAAATAAATAACATAAAGACTAAAAAAAAAAAAATACAACCCCCCCCAAAAACAAACAAACAAACAAACACAAAACACCAATGAAACCAAGAGTTGGTTCTTTGAAAGGGTCAATAAAATTGATGAACTTTTAGCCAGATTCATCAAAAAACAAAGAGAGAGGACCCAAATTAATAAAATCAGAAATGAGAGTGGAGAAGTAATCACTGACACCACAGAAATACAAATGTTTGTAAGAAAATACTATGAACAACTATTTGCCAACAAACTGGACAATGTGGATGAAATGGACAAATTTCTAGAAAAATACAGTCTCCCAAAACTGAATCAGGAGGAATAAAAAACCTGAATAAGCCAATAACAACTGATGAAATAGGAGCATAATCAAAAAACTCCCAGAAAACAAAAGCCCAGATCTGGATGGCTTCACAGGAGAGTTTTACCAAACATTCAAAGAAGAACTAACATCTATACTTCTCAAACTATTTCAGAAAATCCAAGGGAAAGAAACACTTCCAAACTATTTTTATGAGGCCAGTATTATCCTAATTCCAAAACCAGATAAAGACAGTACAAAGAAAGAGAATTACAGATATCCCTGATGAAGATAGATGCTAAATCCTCAACAAAATATTAGTAAATCACATCCAGCAATATATTAAAAAAGAACATACACCATGACCTGGTGGGATTTATTCCAGGGATACAAGGTACAATATTTGCAAGTCAATAAACATGATATATCCTATAAACAAATTGAAAGATAAAAATAACATGACATTATCAATAGATACAGAAAAAGCATTCCACAGAATCAAACACAATTTTTGATAAAACTCTCAGCAAAGTGGAAATAGGGGGAGCATATCTCAACATAATAAAGGCCATCTATGACAAACTTAACAGTCAACATCATACTCAATGGGCAAAAACTAAAACCATTTCCCCTAAGAACAGGAACAAGTCAGGGATGTCCACTTTCACCACTCTTATTCAACATAGTACTGGAAGTCCTAGCCACAGCGATCAGACAAGAAAAAATAAAAGGCATCCAAATTGTAAAGGAGGAAGTACAACTGTCATTATTCACAGATGACATGATATTGTACATAGAAAACCCTAAAGACTCCACTGAAAAACTACTAGATTTAATAAATGAATTTGGCAATGTAGTGGGACACAAAATGAATTCCCAGAAATCTATAGCATATTTATATACCAATAATGAATTCTTAGAAAGAGAAACAACAACAAAAAAAGGAAATCCCATTTACCACTGCAAAAAATAAATTAAGATACTGAGAAATAAACTAAACCAAGGAGGCAAAAGACTTGTACTCAGAATACTACAAGACATTAAAAAAAGAGATAGAAGAAGATATAAACATGTGGAAGAATATACCGTGTTCATGGATTGGTGAATCAACATAATTAAAATGTCCATACTACCCAAAGCAATCTACAGATTCAATGCAATCTCTATTAAAATACTGAAGACATATTTCACAGAGCTAGTACAAATACTCCAAAATTTATATGGAATCAAAAAAAGCCCCAAATACTTTCAGCAATTTTGGGAAAGAAAAAAAAAAGTTGGAGGGATCAAAATACCAGATTTCAAGTTATACAACAAAGCCACCATAATTAAAACAGTCTGGTACTGGCACAAGAACAGGCACATAGATCAATGGAACAGAACAGAGAACCAAGAAATTGACTCAGGCCATTATGCTCAATTATTATTTGACAACGGAGGCAAGAGCATACAATGGAGATAAGACAGTCTCTTAAATAAATGATGTGGAGGAAATTGGACAGATACATGCATAAAAAATGAAACTAGACCACTAACTTACACCATACACAAGAATAAACTCAAAATGGATAAAATACTTAAATGTATGTTGTGAAACCATAAAAATCCTAGAAGAAATCAAAGGCAGCAAAATCTTAGACATCTTGTATGCATATATGCATAACCCGTGGACACAGACAATAGGGTACTGACGGCCTGGGGTGAGGGAGGGAGGCAGCGGGTCAATTGGGAAAAGGGGGGGACATATGTAATACTTTTAACAATTAATAAATATATTTTTTTTAAAAGAAAGAAAATCCATTTACCAAATTAAAGACTAGAAATAGCAAAAACAAACAAACAAACAAAAAAAAACACAAAAAAACCTTTCAATTATTTAAATGGATTATTTACCTTTTAATTTTCTACTGTGCAAATAATGGGACCCATTTATTTATTTTTATTATAACAATCTCTATGTGAAAAGAAAACCCTTGATAAAAAACTCAGTGATAAAACCATTAGCAAACTTTTTACTCCAGTTCTGTTTTCTAACAACCATTTTCATATATTCCTCCTTTTTTATTTGCAATCAATTTATTATCATATCATAAATCTGAAGTTTTCTCTAATCTCATTAAAATAGTGATTTTAATCTCTCTCCCTGGGTTTTCTATCAGTAACAAAACAGATTTCATTGCAGAGATCATAGCAGAGCTGTCTTAGATTACAAAAATTTCATTACTTCCATAAAATTTGTCACAACACATTTACAAATAGGTAATACATTAAATAATACACCTGTCAAAATAGATTATTCAGGCCCTTTGAAGATTGGACTAGGCAACTTCAGACCCAAGATTCTGTGAGGGTGTTGCATAAAGCTTAGGAAGTCTTATTTCTGAGGAAGAACATAGCAAAAACAGAAATGAAGCCACAGATAGAATACCAGAAAACCAGTTGAATTTGAACTAAGAGGTAACTGCAAAGGTAACAGGATTTAGCAAAAGCAGAATGATGATCTCAGCCAGTGACTTTCCTTTCCCTACTAAGGCTGATCCCAGGCAAATTGTGAATTATAGAAAAAGTACTTTCTTCATTCACTCACTATGTAATGCTTTTGTTCAAAATGTATGAAGAGCCTCTATCCTAGGCATTGTGATTAGTACTTGGGATCTTGGGGCACACAATTGAAAGAGAACCCTCAAAGTTTTATAGTTTATTCAACTGGCTTATGTATCTTAGTGTAGTATATAAATGCTGAGAAAGAGCTATTCACAGATAGAGGAGCAGAAAATAGAATTCAAGTTCAAATGCAGAGGTCCAGAAGATGGGACATTTGAGTTGATAACTGAAAGAACAGAAGTGATTCAGGAAGATGGGATATGTAGGCTGAGGGTACAACAAGTATTAAAAAATGGAAACTGAGAGCAGTATTGCATATATAAGGAACTGTAGTAATGCAACATGTCTGGAGGCAGTGATAATCACTTGTGTGGCGTTTGAGCAGAACATAGGTCCCTGAAAATGAAAGACTTCCAAAGGTATTCTAAAGTATTTTGGATTTTATCTTAGAGACTATTGGAAGACATAGTACTATTTTAAGGGAAAGATATTAACTTTTAATATAGTTCTCTTCTTCTCTCTTTCTGACAATTATTTGAGAGTTTCCTTGCTAACTAGCTAGATATCTACTTCATAGCAATAAATCAACATAGCAATAAATAAACATTTTAATGGAAATTTTGAAAAAAAAGATTTCATGTGAGAATTCTATGGACATTTGTGAGTTGAAGGTGATGGACACTCATTTTACTAGATTTACCAAGATTAAAAGCTTTTCAAGCAATCCATCAATCATTGGTATAAGAAATATTTACTAACTCCCTTCTATGTGGCAGGCACTGTTTTAGGCACCAGTTATAAAATGTATGTTTTGAGAATGGAGGAATATATAAAAATTTTATTAAATATAAATATAAAATTCAAAACAAATTAGATAGTGATAAGTATAAAGCAAATAAAACTAGAATAAACATATAGATAAACTTTTTTATATTATTTTTTATTAAATTGGTTGAGGTCACATTGTTCAACATGATCATATAGGTTTCAGGTGTGGCTTTCTACTTTACAAAATCTGTAACATTGCACAGTGTGCCCACCACCCAAAGTCAAATCTCCTGTCACCATATATTAGGAACTCCTTCCCCCTCCACCTTCTTTCCTTTGGCAACCACCACACTGCTGTTTGTATTCATGAGTTTCAGTTTTATATCTCACATATGAGTGAAATCATATGGTTCTTAGCTTTTTCTGACTGACTTATTTCACTTAGCATAATATTCTCAAGATAAACTTTTGTGAAACAGTGGAAGCTAATGCATCTACATTGGATATGATTGGTCAGGAAATATTTCTTTGAGAAGATGACAATTAATGATAGAATGCCTGTCACAGAGTCCCAAGCAGAAGGGAAAACAAGTTCAAGGCAGGAGCCAGTCTATTTATTTTCAATTAATAGGAAGAAGGCCAATGTGTACAGAGCTTCAGTAAACTGAGGTAAAGACTGATAGAAGATAAGATTGAGTAGGGAGAAGAAACAAAATGTATAAAATCTTATGGGTCCTGGTAAAGAGTTGAATTTTATGTTAAATAAAAAACAAACAAACAAACCCTCACACACACACACACACACACACACACACACACACACTGAAAATTTTAAAGCAGAGGGTTGAGATAATATAATGCATATATTTAAAAAGTCATTCTGAATTCTCTGGAGAAACTGGGAGGGATAGGGCACAGGTGAGGGCAACAGCGTCCACCAGCTCATAAGGACCATCTTCTTTCCAGAAGACCCCTTGAGTGAGGCTGGAAAATCATTGGTAAGAACTGATTAGAAAACCATGGCTAAATATTAAACAAAGAAATATGTAGCTTACTAAAAGGGATTTTTTCTCCTATTGGAGACTATCATCAAATCATCTTTGAGCATCCTCAGAAAAAAAATGTTAAAAATGTCATCTTATTTTAAAATATTTCCTGGATTCAGCTGTACATTTGATTTTTTAAAAATCACACTTTAAAAATAGTATCAAAAAAGTCTCCTTTCCGTCTTTCTCTATATTCTATGAACAAGAATATAATGTACTGTGACTTGTTCAAAGCACTGAACTCATGAATTATGTTCCAAACATTTTTATTCAAGAGCTCAAAAGCTAAATAAAACCATATTTTTCATTGAAGAAGAAAAAAGTACAAGGAATTTATTTAAATAAAACCAGTACTATAAATCCAGTCAATTTATCAGTTTCAAGAAACAGTTTAACTGCTAAGTAGTTGGTGAAATCTTAACTACAATTTCTATAGAAAGGGAGAGAAAAGTGGAGAGAATAAATTATATTTTGATGCAAAATAATCATAGTACAAATGTATTTAATAAAAGGAGGACAATCTTTCTGGTAGAATTTCACCTGAAATTAATCATTTATTTGAATGTTAAGAACATCTAACACAGCCTAAAAAATAGCAAAATTTGGGTAAAATGTAACTATTCAACAGGAAGGGAATACATAAATAAGTTGTCGCACAGACTGGTCCTAATTATACTAAGAAATTTAGAAGTGGAATTTGATCAATTGCAGTGAATCTGTATAAATGAATACTAAAATGTCAAAATATTGAAATTGTCTTGAAGAAAAATACAAATTTAAAATTATATGTTTATTATATTTTATAACATTGAATTATGGATACAAAAATGTGCAATTTAGTAAATTGGATAAGAAATTATTTAAGTGTTCCTTTGGTTTTGGGGTTTTTAAATTTTTACATCGAGTAAGCTATTTTAAAGGATGATACAGTACCCTTCATTTTATATAGGATGTTAGCAGTATGATCATAAAGTAGATCATTTACTTTGCTAAGAGCATCTCTCAATCTTTTAAACACTTTTAAAAGATTCACAGCATTATCATTTCTTCTGTCATTGATTTGTCCTGAGTCTTCCCCTGAAACTTTAGACCCTTTTTCTCCTTGCCTACTTGACTTTCCACTTAGATGACCAACAAGCAGTTCAAAATTTAAATGTTTAAACCATCACTCCTTATTTCTAGCACCCCTTTTTCCATCAAACTACTTAACTTCGAGTTTTTGCTACTCAGAATATAAGACCATTGCCTATCTATATGACCAGAGATTTACCAGTACCCATCACCCTTCCCCCACTGTGTTTCATCTTCTCTCATCTTCATCATTCACCAAGTCAATCCATCCACGTCTTTCCATATTCATCATAGTACAAGCCATACTCATTTTTGAATGCGTTTCTACAAGCCCCCTAATTGAGTCTTTTTAAAATCTTTCTATAATCCATTCTCCACTTAAGAGCCAGAGAGATCTTTTTGATAGCAATATTAGAGCTTAAAAATGTGGATTTAATATTTTTTAAAAAAATGGATTTGTTTTCATTGCAATTAGAATAATACAAAGCTCTTTGTCCTGGACCACACTGCCTCACATGACCTGGTTTCTGTTCACCTATTAACCTAGTAATATCAACACTCTCACTTACCTAGTTTCAGCTACGGCATTCTTTCTCTGTTCCTCAAACATATAAAACTTGTTGGTGTTGATGGTCCTCAAACTAACTAGTCTGCCTAGATTTCTCTTTGCTCTATTTTTTTCCTTGGTGTTCTCCTTCTCATCATGAATCTTTCACTTTAAATACTATGTTTTCATAGAGGTGTTTGCTGAACTCCTTATCTAGAGCTGATACTCAGGCACGCTCTATTACCACATCACCCTGTTTAATTTTCTTGATAGTATTTGCTATCCAAAGTACTCCTATTCAGGTACCACGGATTTCTCAGATGTTTTCATGGAATATAGAAGCACTATGGGAACAAAAATTTTGTCTTGTTACTTCTATATGCTCAGTCTTAGACTAGTGCCTGACATGTAGCAGAAATTATATATGTGTTTGCATGTGTATGAAATTATATATGTGTTTGCATCATTCATATATATATATGAATGATGAATGGATAGCTCCAAAGTATCTCACAGCAACTCACTTTATGGTTAAGTGATTAAGTCATCAAGAATATGCTTATGTTATCTATATTGTTAATTCATATATTTCTTAAAACCCTCTCACACATACTGCAGAATCCTGTGGAGATAGTCAGGTATTCATTCACAGATATTTTTTTTGGAAAACACTGAGCACGCAGAGCCAATTTTCCATCTTTCAATGCTAGAAGGCTCACATTTTATTTATATCAATGTCTCCCCACAGAGGGCCCAGATGCATTTCCTGTTGGGCAGCTGCTTTTGCCCTCTATTTCTGACCCTTAATTGTTTGGCTTTTTTTTCTCTGCATATGTCAAACTTTTCAGACCACTTGGAACCTTCCTTTCTACTTATGTCTCATCACTGAGCAATTTTTACTTTGGACGTTTCAACAGCTTGATACAAGTAAGCATCTATCAATTGATCACTATTTGCAAAGCTTTAAATACAACTTAAAAGTGGCTGGAGTCTACATTTTACTAAAAGACAGACAACTAATAATATCAAAACACATTATAGACTTTCTCAAATGTTTTTAAATCTCAATGGTCTCTCCTCTTTTTTTATTAGCGTTTCCCTTTCCTATTTAATGGTGTTCTTTTTCAAGTGGAATAAGACATCCCTCTCTCATCACCCATTTGGTTTCCTATTCCTTTTGATCAGTAATCTGACAACATTTAAACCAGGGAGACTTGAAAGTATATGAAGAATCTAATCCTCCAGATTACTTGCAAATGCCAAAAAATGCCTTCTCAAAACATTCAGAGAATTATCACTACCTGCTGTGAAAGAAAAAATTTCAAAAACAGAGTTTGTTTAATTGAGATGTATGTGATCTAAGGGTCGATAGGGCATTAAGTGCTATTTGGTAGTAGTTTGGCATGTGATTGTCTACCCCTGTATGTCACTATCACTGCAACATTAATGGCAGATACATTTAGAAGAAGGGAGAGAACGTTAATAATACTTTTACTGTCTTCTTATCCACCCTGTTTGTTTGATTTAATTCTTTATTTTCTTCAGAATTGCACTGAACTTTATTTTTAAAAATTAACATTGATGAAAAATGATCTGTTGGATTAAAAAGTAGAGCAATGAGTTGAAAAGGGAGTGGATGAAAGATACATGAAGTTATAAAACAGACAAGGGAATTATAAATGTGTACTGCTTTCAGCCTAAACAAATTCATTTGTCATCAGGGGATACTGCTTTGAGTGAGGAAGATTATTTTTGCTGCATATATTCAAAGTGTGCATAATAAGTCATTTAAATCAAGGTTATACATTGTCTTTAGGCAATTATTCTCTTCTGTATTTATCAAGTGTAAAAAGCCAATTGTAAGCAGTTTTGAACTGTTATTTTGCTGCAATTATGCACTTCTTTGACAAAATATAATGATTTATTTTACAAGGAAAATGCTGCAGTATTACTTTGTAGAATTTATAGTGTTGCAGGGAGAAGTAATTAACCAAACAGGTACACAGGAGAGGGGTGAATGGTAGGGTGTAGTTGGAAATGAATAATCTCATCTAAAATTGATACATGTACCTTAAGTTCTTCATAATCACATTAGGCATGATTACTAGCATCTGGACACAATATTCACTCCAGATGAAAATGTGATTTTGACCCCTCCCTGCCCAATAAAACTAGTTATGGAAACAGAGACAGGTGATACTCTTTGTTTTGATGGGTATTTAGAAGGTGATATTAAATGTGTGTAGACTAGAAAGGGTGAGAGAAGAATAGAGATAAACTCAAGTCCAAGCTGAAAGGATGGGCAAAAGTCTTGGTCAATGTCACTACGTCACATTGTGGATATACTGTGCACTCTCCTGGAGAGGCATGTTTTCTAAGGAGTGTATAGGGCCTGGAGTTTATGGCTCATATCAGTTAACAGTTTCTTACTTTGTTCCTAATAATTGAAAGAAAAATACTTGAAAATTAATAACTTAAGCCTTGGCCAGGTGGCTCAGTTGGTTGAGTGTCATCCTATACACTGACAGATTGCCAGTTCAATTCCAGGTCAGGGCACATGCCCGGGTTGCAGGCTCAATTTCTGGTCATGCAGGAGGCACCTGATCAGTGTTTCTCTCTCACATTGATGTTTCTCTTTCTCTACCTCTTCCTTCTCCTTTCCTCTCTAAAAATTAATTTAAAGATCTTTTAAAAAAATTAATAACTTAATAATGACATAGTAATCTTTGTTGCACATTTATTTTTTTAATTTATCATTATTGTTGAAAGTATTACAGATGTCCCCTTTTTCATTCCCCATTGACACCCCACCTCCCCACTTCCTTCCTCTCACTAGGCCTTCACCCCACTATTATCTGTGATAATGGGTTATTCATATAAGCATGTAAGGACTTTGGTTGGTCTCTTCCTTCCCTACTCCATTCCCTCTGAAGATCCTCAGTTTGTTGCATGCTTCCACATCGCTGGATCTATTTTGTTTGTTAGTTTATTTTGTTCATTAGATTCTACATATAAGTGAGATCGTGTGATACTTGTCTTTCTCTGATTTATTTCACTTAGCATAATACTCTCTAGGTCCTTCCATTCTGTCTTAAAGGGTAAGAGATCCATCTTTTCTACAGTTGCATAGTATTCTGTGATGAGGCTCAGAAATCAAGAGTTTAAAAACATTCCCAGGTGATTCTAATGTGCAGCCAAGGTTGAGAACCACTGCTCTAGGGCAAAAGAAACAAAGGAAAAAATAAACAAATAGGACTACATCAAAATATAAAACTTCTGCACAGCAAATGAAATCAGCATCAAAATAAGAAGGGAACCTGCTGAATGAGAGAACATATTTTTCAATAATACATCTGATAAAGAGTTAATATCCAATGTATATAAAGTACTCATACAAGTCAACAAAAGGAAGACAAACAACCCAATAAAAAAATAGGCAGAAGACCTAAATAGACATTTCTCCAAAAAGGACATACAAATGGCCAAGAGACCTTTAATGTTTATTTTATGATGTAAAGTACATGCTTTTGCATTAGCCAGGAGAGCAATCAGGAAGATATGCATCACAGTAAAAATAACCATAGCAGACATGACATACCTTTGTCTCTAAGTCTTACCAAACAGATTTGTTGGGATTCCAAGTTCTTCCAGTTCTCCCATTTCTAGGCAGGGAGTTGGGTTACTGATTGTTTCTCCTTAGCAGATTTTGCTAATTTCCTCTGTAACCTGTGGAC
The DNA here is from genome assembly GCF_964212035.1 of Myotis nattereri. Lineage (NCBI taxonomy): Eukaryota > Metazoa > Chordata > Mammalia > Chiroptera > Vespertilionidae > Myotis > Myotis nattereri. Next base: position 98,236,267 of record NC_138077.1, read on the forward strand.
ATCAGCTTCTACTATGTCACTGCCAAGTTCTACTCCTCTGCTGCAGCTTCCCGTTATGTGGTCCAATCTTGGGATAGTTTTCTCTCACAGTGATGTGACCTCTTTCATAATTACTGGTAGTGATCTGCCTACTGTTGTTGCTAATTGTGTTTTTCCCACGAAAACAAAAAAGATTCCATTTATACATGGATTAGAACCATGCTTGGGCTCCCTGTAATGGGATAAAAGTTCTTGTTGTTGTTTTTTTGTTTTTGTTTTTTTAAACAATATTACTAATGTTGCAACAGTTATATTCATCCTGTTTGTTTTTATATCTCCATTTCTTACAGTTTTTTTTTTGTTTTTGAGAAACTTGTGTCCAATTGCTTCAGACTTGCATACAAAGATAAGACAATTTTAATCTAAAATAATTCTTCTCACCCAAAAATCAACTCACCTCACCGAGTCTTTTCTGCTCTGGTGAATTTATTGTTCACTTGAGACAACAAAGGAGCTTCTACTCTCTCCTTCATGAAAGTGTACACCTCATGTCTCAGGACCTGAGAATCAAGTCTAAACCTTTCTTTCCTATTTTCCCCCAAGGGAACCTCTGGACTTCTTTGCAAATATAACCCTTGTATCCACCCTATTCCTCCCATTATCAGGGTTGATGCAAATTCCTTATTATGCAACCTTAGACCATTATTAAAGGTATTTGCATTTTGATATAGTACTATATAAATTATTATTTAATTTATGAAACTATTCACAATATATATGTAAATGCATTTTGTAATTTAAAAATTCTTAGAACAATTACGTTTTAATATTTAAAATATGCATATAGTGAAAGTTAGTTTTCAAAATGAACAAAATGATAACTTATTTATGTTTTCAATTTTTCAGCAAGCAACTATAACAAATTATAATGGCTTTGAAAAAATAGCAAGGCAGTTCTTATTATCTAAGAGCTCATAAATTCGTTGGAGAGAGAATAGTTTTGAAACAATAAAAAAAGAATACAGACAAATAATGACAAGTGACATAGAAGGGGAATACGTAGATTCAATGGTTGAGGATCATACAAAAAGAAAAATCACTTTATATTGAGAAAAATTGAAAAAGGCCTGGTGCATGTTATGTCATTTTAACAAGATATAAAGAATTTATAAATTTCACAAGGATAATAGAAGTGACAACCTCTGGGAATATGGAAGAACAGGCTGAGCAAGAATAGAGTGTAGAAATTGGACAAAGAATTCAGGAATAGCTATGGCAGAAATCTCAGGAAAGCACAGAGTAGCAGTACGGAGACGACTGATTTAAAGTTGGACATACTTGAGCTTTGCTCTTCACTTTTCTATTTATTAATAGAATAATGTGGCATTAATCAAGTTACTTAACATTTCTGAATTGGGGTTTTCTAACAGGTGAAATGGGACTAATGCTAGAACTAATTTATAGTTAGGGGGACATAGCTAGGTAGTTAGCTAAATATGTAGATTGATAAGACATGTATGGATAGATAGAAAAAATGATAAATGGAGGATTCCTTCCAATGGAATAAGAGTTCTTGTTTTTTTAAACAATATTACAATAAGAAAAAATTCCTTACATACCTGCTTTATAGATTTAGAACTTCATGCAGTAGACATGTAAACTTCAATTTGGATTATATGAACTGGTAAGTTCCACATATGAGGCAATTATTTAAATTTAGAAGAAATTAAATTTAGAAAAAATTATTAATTTATTTTATTAGGCTACCAATTAGGTCATGAAAACTTCTGACATTGAAAATTAAAAGATGAGTAATAATGGCTACAATTTCTTTCCTAGCCACTGACATTTTATCATATTCTATAAAACACTAGCGTATTCAAATAAAATAATAAAGATAGGGCAATGGAATGAATTGTTTCTTAGCAAATCTAATTTTCCTTTAGTACTATATTTTTATGACAAGAATATATTTCTCTGAGTGTACAAAAATATTCTTCCTCAATTGGATTTTCAAATATACGAGGACTAGAGGCCCGGTGCACAAAATTTGTACACAGTTGGGTCACTAGTCCTGGCCAGTGATCAGGGTTGATCAGGGCCTTCCAGCTACCAGCAGAGCCTTTCTTCATTCCACGCCACCCGCCCTGGTGGTCAGCGCATCTCATAGTGAGCAATTGAACTCCCAGTCACCTGGTCGAATCCCTGAGGGGACACTTTGCATAGTAGCCTTTTATATATATACATAGATACATATTTGTCCTTTACTCATGCACTTGTTTACATTATTAATTTGTGTAGAGGCTCATTTACCAAATAGACTATACAAAGCAATCTTGAGTGTAGCTTTCCTAAATACATGCTATAAATATCAATGTATTTTATTTGTTCATCCAGTATTCCAGGTAAAAAGTGACTTTTTGATAGGTTGATTAGGGTTATTGTCTTAATTTGCTCCATAACTCTGTTTATTGACACATCACTAGGATTCAGTGGGTTAGGCAGGAAACATTTGTGTGTTCTAATAGGGACAGGTAATCAATTGAATATATTTGGGCAATATAGCCTGTTACATGTCTGAACAATAAAATATGTGCTCATGATTACATTGTCAAAGGGGGATTACCAATAAAAATGCCATAAAATTGCAACTCAATTAAAATAATTATTAGAAACATCCAAATATTATTTTAGAAAAATAACCATTTCTGTGTTTTTTCCCCCCTCAGCTATAATGCTAACTTTTAAAAGATACATTGAGATGTCTTTGTGCTCCATTTCTCTGTATGTAAATTGCAGCTCAGGAAGTATTCAGAAAATACCCACACAGTGCTTACACACATGTCACCTTATTATTTCTACAACTCATTTCAAAGTAAACTGACATTTGAAATAATACAGATTGTTCCTTGATGACTTACACAACTCATTTTCTTATTTTTATAGTCAACATGTATTCTAAATGAGTAACTACATTTTAACAAACAGAATACAAATGGGTCCACCTTCTGTCTACCACCTATTAATGCTATTCCCCTCCCTCAACATTTTGCAGAGTGTCCTCTTGTTCATTAATGTCCTCTTTCTCTTGCTTGTCAGCTGAATTCTGTCATATCCATGGGAACCACCACTACTCTCATTTGAGTAGTTATATTGTCATATTTATAAATATTATAGGTGTGTATTTAAAAAATGTTTGCTCATGAGTATTTTGTTAAGTGTCTATGTATGTGTTTTAACTTAAGCCTTGTGTATATGTAGGTTCATACATCTATGTGTGTACATATATTTTTACATTGCACATTTATAATATGTATAATATAGAAATTATATTTAAAATGTAATTTTATACAGATGTATACTATATATATATATATATATATATATATATATATATATATATAAATACTCAAATATGTTCAGGCAATAATACTACATAAGTACATACTCAGAAGTATAATATTGTCCTAGTACATTGTTAATTTAATTAGAAATACTACTTTATTATTAATGATTTATTATGCCCCAAATTATATTACCTGACATTAATATCTGTATGACATCTTTACTTAGTTAACGATTACTTATTATATTTGTGCTACATTTTTACTTCAAACTTTTCTCTTATTTATTATAATGCTTAGCTGCATATAAGTAAATAACATAGACCCAGATTTGCGTTTCTATTTTTGGAAGCTGTTCATCTATTTGTGGCTTTCAATATGTCTCTTTGCTTTAAAAGATTTATGTAATTTTTTTTGCCTCCCATTAGTTTGATGTTTTATAATGATATTTTTCTCACTTTTACCTGATGTTTCATAATTACATTTTTACTTGTCAATTATTTTATAAATATATTAATCACATTTCTATTACTTATGTTTACCCTTAAATTGACAACTTGCATAATTTATTTAATCTACAGTTGCAAGAATTTATCTCAAATGTCCTACATTTTATTTTTCATTATTGTCTATTAATTCCACATCATTTTTAAACTCAAAGAAAATTGCTATTATTATCTTTTCTAGAGGCCCGGTGCATGAATATCATGCACTCAGGAAGGTCCCTCAGCCCAGCTTGGGCACTCTCGTAGTCCGGAAGCCCTCAGGGAGAGGCTCCTGCCACTACCTCTGTGCTCGCCAGCCGTGAACCCAGCTTCTGGCTGAGCGGCACTCCCCCTGTGGGAGCTCTTGCATTGAGCATCTTCCCCCTGGTAGTCAGTATGCATCATAGTGACCGGTTGTTCTCCACCGTTTGGTCAATTTGCACATTAGCCTTTTATGATATAGGATTATTCACACAAATTTTCTTGCACACTGTATTTCTTGCAACAACATTTTACTCTGGGATCAGTTTTTTCCTTTCTTACTAGTCTATCTGAATTTACTGTTATAGAAGTTCTTTCAGCAAGGTTTGAGGATATTGAACTCTTAAAATTTGTCTGGATATATTTTTATATAAGTCAAATTAAACAGCAGTTTGACTGCGTGTATACTTTGTGGTTGACGTTTATTTTTCTCTCAATTTGATATTATTGTGTTGTTGCCTGGAGTCAATCTTGCTAATGTAAAGTCATCTGTAAATTTAGTAGCTGTTCCTTTGTCTGCAACTTGCTGTTTTTCTTACTGCTTTGAATATTTCTTTGTCTTTGAACTTCTTTAATTTCATCATAATTTATCATGATGTGAATTTATTCTTATTTATCTGCATTGAGTCTTAGTGTATGTACTTTCCCTATCTGAAGAACAAAGGCTTTCTTCAGGTCTGAAATGTACTGAACATGTGTCACTTCATATTTTTCCTTTTTTTTTCTTAATCCAAAATACCTATAAATTTATTTTTGAAAATTTTTGTTCTATTCTCAGTATCCTTTACCAGTTATTCCTCTTTTGTTTTTTATCTCATTATCTCTATCCTTTTAAGCTGACTAATTTTCCGACTTATCTCGGCTGATTAATTAGCTGAAGATTTTTAAGATATTTTGTTTATTTTAGTGATTATTGTTGTATCACTAGAAAATCTATTTGGCTTGTTTTCTTTATTTAATATTTGCTTATTGTTTTTCCGTGCTTATTTTTTTCTGTATAACTTTTATTTCTTATTATTCTTTAAATTTTTATTGACTTGTATTTACTGTCAATTTTCATATTTTTATTTCGCTGGTGTTGACTGAAGTATTTTCTGAAAATCATGTTGGTTGTTTTCTTGTATGTTTTGTTTGTTTTTGCTAAATAATTTGTTTCTTTGTGGGATAACAGATCAGATTCTTTAGAAAGCAAGGTCTATGACAAAAGCTTAAATGTTAACATTATACTGGAGGGCAAAAAAAAAAAAATAGGGGAAAGGAGGAGTAAGGAAAAAGGAAGGTGAGCCAGGGAAGGATTAGAAGCAAATAGAAAATAAGGCATTACTGAGCTGTCCACATTTTTTAAACAAAACACAGCTGGTGCTCAGTCACACTTGGTACGTCCAGAAACCTCCATGGAACAATGAATTTTGAAAAAGGAGATTGGTAGAGGGACAACCAGAGAGCAAATATCTGATGGTTTCTTCCAATTCCCAATCTCTGACGGATCCAACTCTTCCCCCAGGGGAGATGTCCTCTTCCACGTAGGAGTTACTGGGAAAGGTAGAGTTTCCGCGGTCCATTATGGCCAATGTGATGGTGTGACACTCTCCTTTTGTTAGTTGGTGCTGTAAGAGTGTCATCTTGGTCTATGTAGGTATGCCTGGGATCTGTAGCAGAGATTTTTAACTATGAGAATACTAAGAGCCATCATTAGGATTGTTCATCCAGGAATTAAGACAATCAACTGGCCCAAGTAGCTAGCAGAGAGGCCAGAATCTGGGAGAATATATATATATATATATATATATATATATATATATATATATATATATATTAACCTGGTAAAAAAGGTATATTAATTTCATGGGAGTCCCTGTATCCTAGATTCTACAAATGTCCCAAAAGGAGGTTTTGTATGGAGTTCTGCTCCGGTCCTAGGGATCGGGCCTAAACGGGCAATTGGACATCCCCCGAAGGGTCCCGGATTGGAGAGGGTGCAGGCTGGGCTGAGGGGACCCCCTACCCGTGCACAAATTTCATGCACCAGGCCTCTAGTCTATAATAATAAAAGCTAATATGCAGATCAACTGAATGACCAAATAGCAGAACAACCATCTGGACAACCTTCTGGATGACCATGCTATGACATGCACTGGCACCAGGCCAACCAAGGCGGGTGTGATGCAATTGGTCAGGGGACTCGGCCATCGCCCAACAATCACCCTGCAGAGGGAGGCCCAGGTCACCCTCTGCATGGCGATCAATAGTGGAGCCCTGGCCGGGTGATTGATAGCCCAGCAGAGGGAGGCCCAAGCCAGCCAAGCAATCACACCCGATTCCTGTTGCCCACAGAGGGAGGCGTCTGGTGGCGGGGGAGGGGGAGCAGCACTGCACAGATGGCAAGAAGTGGCAGTGGCATGGGTGGGGCCAGCTGTCAGCAGCCGGGGGAAGGAAAACCCTGATAGGCCCTGATCACTGGCCAGGCCTAGGGACCATACCCTAGGACAGTGGTTCTCAACCTTCTTAATGCTGCAACCCTTTAATACAGTTCCTCATGTTGTGGTGACTCACAACCATAAAATTATTTTCGTTGCTACTTCATAACTGTAATTTTGTTACTGTTATGAATTGTAATGTAAATATCTGATATGAAGGATGTATTTAGGCAACCCCTGTGAAAGGGTTGTTTGACCCCCAAAGCAGTCGCTACCCACAGGTTGAGAACCGCTGCCCTAGGGGTTGCAGATTGCGAGAGAGTGCAAGCCAGACTGAGGGACACCCCCCTCCTATGCACAAATTTTGTGCACCAGGCCTCTAGTAAATTATAATGAGAGAGCCTGGAGAATTAGGTATGATCCAGCAGATGGAAGGGAAAATCAAGAATTTACTCTTTATAATCAGGGTATAGGGTTGGCAATAAATAATTTACATAAGGAAGTAAAACAATCTTATTTTTTTGTTTTTTATTTTGGATATATTTGGATTAAATTTATTAAAAATAATTTAGCATTTCTTTTTTAATGCAATTACTAGAAAAGTTAAAAAATATATGTGGCTTGCATTATATTTTTAAATGGACAGTGCTCCTCTAGATCATTAGCCTTGCCTCTTAAGGCAACATAGAACTGGGCCAACCATTCAAGCCCATCTTTGTACCTTCTCATCTCTTGAAAAAATAAACAATGAATGATAGAAAACCCCAAGTAAGTGGTTTCTTTCATACAGTTGAGGCAGGCATGCCCATTCTATGTTATCAAATTGAAGTTGCTACCACCAATCAGCTGACAGCTCAAGAAGGCAAAGACTTTCTACCAAAAGCAATAAGATAATGAATATTCTCAATAAGTGTTAGATAACTTCTTTTAGGCATATACACTAAAAAACTCTCCCAAACCCTTCAATTCTATCTTTATCTCTCCTGTTTTGCTTTGTGTTTTTTTTTTTCATTTCTAGTCACTGAAATGTTAGCTCTTCCTGTGAAATTTTTTTAAATCTATTCCTTTTCTCTCAATCGATACTAAATCGAAGTCAACTATACTTTAAAAATCTAGTGTCGAAGTAGTTTACCAGCTTCCTTTCCCCCTACCTATGCTCATCCATTCTACACAGAATATATATCCCCTACTATATATGATATTATAGTGTATACTGCAACTAGAGTCATCTTCCATAAGTTTTTAGCAGATATTATTTTTTGCTCAAAAACTTCCACTTTTCCCACATTGCCTACAGGAAGAATTCTTTCATCTAGCATTCAAAGCTTTTTCAAACCTTATCTCTTGTTCCTTTCCTCCATAATACCTGGGCTTTAGGGAAACTAGGCTGAGTTTTGTAAAGCACTTTGAATCCTCCCTCACCTATATTGTAAAAAGCATATACACCTTTGTTATTATTATTACTACTCATTTTTGACAGTGTTCAATTCCAGTCAAGGGCACATGCCTGGGTTGCAGGCTCCATCACCAGTGAGGGGTGTGCAGGAATCAGCCAATCAATGATTCTCATCATTAATGTTTCTATCTTTCTCTCCTTCTCCCCTCTCCTCTGAAATCAATAAAAACATTTTTAAAAAGCAGCTTCTTAAGTGATCTTCATGTGCACCTACATCCAAGAATCATTGGTTTACTTGAGAGAAACTTTGGGTCAAGGAGGCTGGTCATGTTTGGCATATATTTTTCACCATGTTCTCCTCAGCATGTGTTTGAAACAGAAACAGAACTGATTAGCCATGAATGACTTATGAATCTGTGAGTAATGTTCTTTTTAAAAAATATATATTTTATTGATTTTTTATTTTTTTTTACAGAGAGGAAGGGAGAAGGATAGAGAGTTAGAAACATTGATGAGAGAGAAACATCGATCAGTTGCCTCCTGCACACTCCCAACTGGGGATGTGCCCCCAACCAAGGTACATGCCCTTGACCAGAATCAAACCTGGGACCCTTGAGTCCTCAGGCCGACACTCTATCCACTGAGCCAAACCGGTTAGGGCTGTGAGTAATGTTCTTAAAAACAAAAATTCAAAGCTCTCCCACCCTCTTGAGTTTGAACTAGGGGGGGTCCCAATGCACTTGGTATTCATCTAAAAGCTTGTCTGTTGGTCCTACCTCTAATAATTTGTAAATTTCAAAACAGAATTAAGTAAATATAGTTAACTATGTACAATATTTACAGCTTACAGATTTTCCAACCCCAAATTATACATTTAAATCCGTAAATATGTGAAAAAGTTGACATTTTAACATGTAATACTGAAAATATTTCAAAACTTTACCTCAGAAGTATTTTACACCAACTTTCCAAAGTGCTAGTTTCACAGGCTCATACTGTACTGCAACAACCTAGTCAGGTTATCAAGCCTCCAGGAATGGAGTAACAGGGATATGGAGAGACAGCGCTTTTTATACAATCGCAGAAGGAATTAGAAATATTGGTTCCTTCAAATCCTGTAGCAAAGCCCCTTTCACCCTCCAATCCTGAGACAACAAACCCTGCAGCTCTCCCTCATGGTCGCTGTCAACATGCTCTTCCCTTTTCTGCAGTTCTCTTATCGTCAGGACCTCTTTAAGCTTATTTTTTTATTTCATCCTGGCGATTCTGCAGTTTTTCCACCCGATGGTAGCCCTGTATTTGCTGATCGGTCTCCCCAATCTGCCAGTCCAACCGTCTCCCCTCATCCTCTTCAGCAACTATGGCTTCGGAGACTGTCGACCTGTCTCATTTTGAAATTCGTCCCACTCTTTGTCCATCTGCTCCTTTGGCTCATCAACTTTCCGCACCCTGGCATCGAACTCAGGGTCGTCAAAAAACCCACCCGGTAACGTTTCCGCAGTGTTTTCTCTCCTTTCCACGATTTCCCATGCAGTTCTGCTTTCGCAATGGACCGCGGATGAGGAATTGCAGGGGCCTTGGGTGGATGCGCAGGGAGAAATCCTTTGGCAGCCACTATTTGCTGCCTCCCCGAGGACAGTGAGTGTTCCCTGCCCTGTGTGTCTGCGGCTGCCTGCTGGCGTCCTCTCTGGTCTTCCTCCTCCTCCTCTTCATCATCAGGGAGTAAACTGAGTCCCTGAGCTTTACCGGGGTCGCTCTAGTGGGCTCCTTCCCTGCTGTGTCAACGTGGGCGAGCAAAGCGGGTGCTGGGGGCTGTACCCAGGCTATCGGAGCCCGCGCCTTCCTCTGGGCGCCCTGGACAACCTCCTTCGCGCCTTTCCGCTCGGCCACTCCCTCCTGGGGCTGCGTTCCCGGGACTGGAGTCCACCACCAGAGCTCGCTTTTAACCAGGGTGTTACCCAGGGCACCACTCAGCGGCCCAGAGGGTTGCACTTCGCAAATGGAGATTCTATGTGTTTCCTGTTGGTGCTCAGACGCTGTATCTCTTTCCACCGCCGGATGCCATCTTTGCGACCTGAGCTAAGGGGAGTCTCTTATTTTTATTTTATTTTATTTTTAAAATATATTTTATTGAATTTTACAGAGGAAGGGAGAGTGATAGTTAGAAACATCAATGAGAGAGAAACATCGATAAGCTGCCTCCTGCACACCTCCAACTGGGGATGAGCCCGCAACCAAGGTACATGCCTTTGACCAGAATCAAACCTGGGACCCCTCAGTCCACAGGCTGACGCTCTATCCACTGAGCCAAACTGGTTAGGGCTATTTTTATTTTTTAAATATAACTGTCTTCGGTGTTAATTGAGGGGTTGCCGGAGGAGATGAATGTGGGAAACCAGTTTAGAAGACCATTAAAAAGTTGATACCTGACCAAGCAGGAAAATAATCCAGCTTTTAAATGCCAACTAAAAAAAGTACAATTATTTTTTATTGTTGGTTCCATTCGGTGGTCTTTTGACTCCACCTTCGCCTGCTTGAAGGTGACCCGTCCTCCTGCAGCCAGGATGGTTGCTCTAAAGTGAGAACTGGGTCACAGCTCTCTCTGACTGTAAACCTTTCCATGGCTTCCTGCTGATTTCAAAAGTCCAAATTCCTCAAGTGTACAATAGGCATGTACACAGCCATTTGTATTTAGTCTTTATTTTCCTCTTTAAATTTTATTCACTCATATCAAACTCAGATCCAGCCAGAGTGAAGAATTTCTATCTCACAAGCACATCCCCTTTTATCTCTGACACTGTAGATGTGACCTTCATCTGCCTTCAGTACTCTGATGACATACTGGTTCTGCCCACTCTAATCCCCATCAGGAAGAAAACCCTTTTACCTCCATGATGGTCACTATGTTCAGATCACAGGTTTCCATTACTCATAAACTCATCTAGGAAGGATTTACCAGATCTGGGATTGTGGACCCCTCTCATTGCAATTATGATTTAACTAGTGGCCCTTTGCACAAAATTTGTGCATGGAGGGGGTGTTCTCTTAGCCCAGCCTGCACCCTCTCCAATTGGACACCCCTCTCGTAATCTAGGACCACTGGCTCCTAACCTCTCACCTGCCTGATCACTCCTAAACACCTATGCCTGCCTGCCTGATCGCCTCTAACTGCCCTCCCTAGCCAGCTTGATCTCACTCCCAACTGCCCTTCTCTTCCAGCCTAGTTGCCCCCAACAGCCCTCCCCTGCAGGCCTGATCTCTCCCCCAACTACCCTTCCCTGTCAGCCAATTTGATTTTGATTGGTCGGTTTCTATGCCAGTCAGCATCAAAAGCTCTGCCTCCTAGGCAGCCATTGGCTCCTCACAGTTCACCCAGATTTGGTTCTGATTGGTTGGTTTCTATGCCAGTCAGCTCTCTGGGTCTATCTCTGGGCTTGATCAGAGAGGGGGGGCTAATTAGCAGCCCCTGCTGAGGCCCAGAGAAAAAGAGAAAGGCGCAGCTGTTGGCTAAGCCCAGAGAGGAAGAGAGAGGCAACAGCTGATCAACAGCTGCCATGGAGGTTGCTGATCAGACCCTGCCTCTCTCTCCTGGCCTCTCTCTGGGCCTGATCTGCAGCCTCCTTGGCAGTCAGTGCTGGGTCGCCACGGCAACCCAGAACTAACTGCAGAACTGACTTCTGGTATTTGGTCAAGCCTTTGGTTGGTCGTTATGGACCCTGGGTTTTTATATATTAGGATTTTAATTGCTTACATACTTTTAGAAACTGTCCTTACATAATCTGAGAGCCGAAATGTTACTTTCTTGTTCTAAATTGTATTAGCATGGCCAAACACAGTAGATGCTTGAAAAATACTTATGTTAATGAAGAAATGAATGATTGAATATTTTAATAAATGTAAGGATTTAAGTATTTTATGTATTTCCTGCACATCAGTACTCAATCAAAACTTTGTCAGTTAGGAGCTATATAGTCACAACAAATGATTTATCCACACTTTCTCAGACAAGCAACTCATGATTGGTGGCTGAAACAGGTCTGAGTTCTCACCTTCTTTAATCTTTTAATGAAAACATGGAGAAAAAAAGCTTGTTTGTTTGTTTTTTTCATATGTCTGCATATAACCCCCAAAAGTGTTAAAAAAAAAAAAAAAAGTAAGCAGGAAGGATTTCTTGACCACTGGCTTGTGTTTTTGTTACTTAAGTTTGTGTTTTGAGATAAATATATTTGAGGTTTTGGCTCTGGATTAGTCTTCAGGGGACTGTTGGTTCTGCTCAGGATATGCATATATTCTCCTTGAACTTTTGAATAAAATATAGGATTATTTAGTCCAAGCATCTGATCTTGCCTGCTGTCTATTTCAACACTTTTGTCAGCATCTTATTTCCTAAGTCTTGTAATATAATTTAGTGATGATAGATTCTATTGGTTCTTGATATTAACATTGTCTTCTGATGGTTTTATAAACCACTGATACCTTTTGGAGTATTTGAGAGCAAATCTAATAGTTTGTCAAAGGAACCTGACTAGACTAGGAGGTCAGATTGAGCTATAATTAGAAAAATGAATTGATTAGCCTTAAATATCTGAATACTTCCATGTTCCTAGCCCATTATTCATATACCATTGTCTCTGCTTATTTCAAATTCAGTCTCATGTTTATTAAATTAATCTACTACACTTTTAAAATCTGCAGATTTTATCTTCCTCACTATGCATTTTAGCTTTGCCCCCTTTAAAATATATCTCTTATCTTTATATAATTAATTTTTTTCTTCACTCATTTGTTTCTTTGAGGCTATTAATTTTGTGGTAAAGATGATAGGAGGGATATCTCATTTTATTTATATTTATATGATACAACAATTTATTTTAAAATTTTTAGTCACAAAGTGGTCTGAAAGTGTTTAGTGAACAAAGATATTTGAAGGTTTATTAGTAACTGTAATAAAAAACAGAAGGAGCATATTAATAGTATGAGTAAGCTTTCTTATTATATATGACATCACTCTGAATTAATTTCCTTACTTATTTTGACTTTTGCAAATTGTCCAAACATGAAAGGTTTATAGAGTTTAAAGAGAGATGTGAGTAAATTCTGAATAAATCTATATAGTAAGCTGTACTTTCTAAGAGAGTATTAATTATGCACTAATTAATGTGGAGGTGTTTTGATATAACTTCCTATAAACTTGAAATCTTTTTTTTATCTTATACAGACTTATATGATTATCTACATGAGTTACTTTAACCACTAATATAGTTCTAGAAACATTGTGGGCATTGGTGTTAGATGATTGTCTTTTTTATATTTGAAATCATTTTAAATAGATAAATCTATTATTTTCTTCTATATGAAAAATTACTGTAAAATTTCACTATTGGTGGAAGTATCATATCAATGTAAGGGTTTATCTGGCACAGTAGATGCTCTAAATATAGTAGCTAGTTTTAATGCTTCACTTTTACATAGCAATTCATTATAAAATGTGTTTAACAGTTTTAGTAAATTTGTTAAATCCGTATCTTACTTTTGATTTTAGAAAGTATTTAATAATATTTTAATTGAAAATAAAGTTATACATACATATATATGTATATACTAAAATCTAAATCTAAATCTAAATCTAAATCTAAATCTAAATCTAAATCTAAATCTTTTTTTAATTGATTTTTAGAGAGGGATAGAGAGATAGAAACATCGATGGAAGAGAAACATCAATTGGCTGCCTCCTGCACACCTCCTAGTGAGAATTGGGCTTGTAACCCAGGCATGTGCCTTGATGGGGAATTGAATATCAACCTTTGGTTCATGGGTTGATGCTCAAGCATTGAGCAACACTGCCTGGGTGAAAATCTAAATCTTTATAAGAAAACGAGGCTCATTCATTCTCTTGCTACCCGGTAATTATTACTTTTAGCATGATGACATTTTTCTTCCATTATCTTTTATATTTAGCACTAGAGGCCCAGTGCACAAAATTTGTCCCTCAGCCCAGCCTGCACCCTCTCCAATCTGGGACCCCTTGGGGGATGTCCGACTGCCGGTTTATGCCTGTGGGATCAGGCATAAACCGGCAGTCGGACATCCCTCTCACAATCCGGGACTGCTGGCTCCCAACCACTCACCTGCCTTCCTGCCTGATTGCCCCTAACTGCTTTTGCCTGCCAGCCTGATCACCCCTAACTGTTCCCCTGCTGGCCTGATTGATGCCTAACTTGTCCCCTACTGCCCAATCTCCCCCAACTGCCCCCCGCCCCCTGCTGGCCATCTTGTGGCAGCCATCTTGTGATGACATGAGCGTGGCCATATTGTGACAACATGGGGGCGGCCAGCTTGTGACCACATGTGGGCAGCCTTCTTGTGATGACATGGGGTGGCCCTCTTGTGTGAGGGTATGATGCTCAATTTGCATATTACCTCTTTATTATATAGGATAATTAATGTTTACTTCAAAAAAACCCTAACTGCTTTTGCAGCAGATGAACTTTAAAATTAGTATCTTATTTTCTCACAGAGATTTTGATTGGGAAAGCATTTAATTTAAAGTTAATTTTGGGGAAAATGATACTCATAAACTATTGTTTCTCCTCTTTCTATGACATGATATACCTTTTCATTTTTAAAAATATCCTTATTTAGGTCTATATGTTAAGGGTAACAATTACTTTTTTATAGAGACCTTAAATATGACATTTTGTAGATCAAAAGTGCCTTCTAGTTTTATTGCTATTATGAATTTACCACCCCCTACACACATTTCCTGAATTGTTTCATTGATGTTTTTGTTGCATTAGTTTTGTACCTTTATCTGGACACATAGCTTGAATTCTTAATATATATTGTTGTTTTTTCCATTTGATTGAATTCATAGTTATAGCTAATGAAAATGATAGTTATATCTCAATCTTTACAACTTTAGAACTAATTTTTTAAATGATAGCAGATATTTTTCTTTTATGTCAAACTTCCAAAGGTTGGAATTAAAAACTATTAGAAAGTTAGAGATTATTAAAATATTAGAAAATGTTTCTAATATTTGCTGCATTTTTATCACATTAAAATTCTTCTATTTGTAACTTACTACAATAATTTTCTTTTTATTTAGGAATGGGCCTTGAATAATTACTTAAAAATTTTACATGTGCCCTATCTGATTTGGCTCAGATTCTGGTCAAGGGCACATGCCATGGTTGTGGGCTTGGTCCCTAGTGTGGGGCATATGGGAGGCTGCCAATCGGTGATTCTCATCATTGATGTTTCTATCTCTCTCTCCCTCTCTGTTCCTCTCTGAAATAAATAAAAAAAATTTAAAACATTTACATGTTGAGCCCTAACCAGTTTGGCTCAGTGGATAGAGTGTCAGCCTGAGGACTGAAGGGTCCCAGTTTGATTCTGGTCAAGGGCATGTACCTTGGCTGCGGGCATATCCCCAGTAAGGGATGTGTGGGATATAGCTGATCGATGTTTCTCTCTCATCGATGTTTCTAACTCTTTATCCCTCTCCCTTCCTTTCTGTAAAAAATCAATAAAATATATATTTTTTAAAAATTACATGTTGAAATGATCATAGGTTCATTTCTTTCTTACTCTTTTAATTGGGAGAATTATATTGAACTTTTCTTGAATTCCTGGGTAAATCCATTGGTCATAATGTGTATTTTTCTAATGTACTAGTGGATTAGGTCCATTAATCATTTAAAATATTTTAGGCTGAACATATCAACAAATTTCCATTCAAATAAAGTTAGCAAAATAGGAAATGTTATTAGCTCACAAAACAAGATGAGTTATGAGCTAAATATTATTGTTAAGAACTCAGGTTATTTTAGCCCCTTACTGTAACCATCATTACAATGTGGTTGTAAATACCATTTAAATAGCCAAATTCTTTTTTATTCCACAAATGTACTATGCTATATTTAATAATTAGCTTTGTATTATATATTTAGATTACTAAGATATTTTACACTTATGAATGCCATTAAGAAAAAGGTGGCTGGTCTTTTCACATTATAAAGTTAGATTCAGAGAGGTGAAAGTACAGGATGAAAAGGTATGAACAACTTTAAAACTTTAACCTACAAACAGTCTCATCCTCTCAGCAGCTAGATATGAGAGGTCCTGTCCTGCTTGCTCTCTCATCCCCTCACTAACTTTGAGTGTAATTAAAAGGAAGAAACACCTGTGATTATAAGAACATGAGTATGTGTATGCTAATTACATAATTTCCAGCAGTATGACATCATGTTCATTCTGCATAATTTATCTCATTCTACTTATAACGGTTCAGAAATTTCACCTGCTTTCATTATTTTGGGATAGATCTTATTGGTGAACAGGGAGCATGGAACTAATTTTTTGGTGATTCGCATTCTTGCAATTCAATTACCCTTTAATCATTTTGTCATAAGAACAGAAATTTTAAATGTAAAAATATAGGCATCTCTCCCCATCTTCCAAATAAATAGCAATTAGAAAGGATAGACTAAAAGTGCCACAGGCTGGTGGAAGGAGAAGAATTCTGTCAGTTTGATGGGAAAGACAAGAGTGGCAAAATACATAAAGGCAGAGAGAAATAAGGGAAACATGATAGGCATTTTTAGAGATTATAATTTCTTCATGGTATTTGACAAGTGTAAATAAAGGATTTGGTGTACTAGTATGTTGAAATTACTTGTGATTGCATGGATTATGTTTTATGGTCCACAGCACCTCTATGAAACTGAACACATTATTTGGTTATGCTTCTCATACACATTTTGATTGTGCCCACCATGGCCATTAATAAATCCAAGGTCACAAGGAAGTTTTTGCCAGCAGTTTACGGTAATACTTACTCTTCACTACTCAAATTTTCTTTATTTCTTATCTATGGTAGGGATGGGTACTTCAAATTCCCCATCAGGTGGACAATGCAACATCTGTTTAGCAACAACCACATGTGAGCTCTCCTGCTGATGAGGAAGGCATTTAAGATCACTGACAGACCCACAGTTGTAGAAGCATGATTGTTTGCCTAGCTTGAATCAATTCCCACTTTCTCCTTCTTAACCAAACCTCAATTTGTTCAGATGTTCAGATGTTAGTCAGCCCATTTCATAGAAACTGGTTCCATCCTCAGTTCCAATGGTGGTTTATACTTTTTAAATGAACAAGCACATGCCAACCAAACACATTTCCTCATTATTGAAATCCTAGTTCTTCATATTCAGGGGAAAGACCACATTCCCTGGTGAGGGAGAAACTTTCACTGGATATTAGTAAGGAGAAATATTCTCATATGCTGCTGATAGGCTTCCTATAATCCCAGGAGAAACCAGCCTTAGGATAGAGCCAGACTGTGAACAGAAGAGCAAAAGGATGAGAAAAACTGATGACATCATTAAGCTAATGAATCAACAATCTATGGCATCTGTCTTTCTCTCGACTTCCTGTAATGAGAGCTAATGATTTTAAAAACATTTTTGGCCAGAGTTTCTGTTATTTACAGTTGAAAACATCCAAACTGATATAATAGTTAATAATTACATGGGAAAATTCTGATAATTACTCCAGTATTTTCACCTGGAAACCTTTATTTACTCCTATGTATACATGAACTTCCTGGTGTGCATTGTTATTTTTAATGAAAAGAAAATATTAATTTTTTTCTCAAATATATTTGTTTTTATATTAACAAATACTCTTTGGCAAACCTACCAATAGTTCCCTCTCTTCTCCTTTTCCTCTGCTTAAATGTTATGGTTTGGAAGTAAATTAACCTAAATGTTTATGTGATTTAAAAGACTACTTTTGTCTATCTTAATGCAACCTTACTATAATGTTCAGTCAATAAATTGAAATTTTCTAATATTCAATGAATTAAGGAAGTGTTAGTCAATTTATTTTGTGAAAATTTTTATTCTAATGTATGTGTAACTAGTTTCTGTATTTGAATTTACAAGAACTAAAAGATTGACAGAACATGTTTATATTTTTAGCTAGAGGCCTGGTACACAAATTTCATGCACGGGTGGGGACTCTAGGTCTGGTTGGTGATCAGGGCTGATTGGGGCCTTCTGGCTGCCGGCCAGGGCCTTACTACTGGCTGCTGGCTGGGGCCTTCCTTCCTGCGGCATGTAGGCTGCCAGCCAGGGGGCCTGCTGCACAGGGGAGGGACCATGGGAGGTTGGCCAGCTACAGGAAGGGACCAGGGAAGGTTGGCAGTGCAGGAGGTTGGCTGTGGGAGCGCACTGACCACCAGGGGCAGTTCCTGCATTGAATGTCTGCACCTTGGTGGTCAGTGCACTTCATAGTGACCAGTCATTCTGGTCGTTCCAGTTGTTCTGGCTTTCTGGTTGCATAGGCTTTTATATATATAGACTAGAGGCCCGGTGCACAAAAATTTGTGCACTCGGGGGGCAGGGGGGTCCCACAGCCCGGCCTGTGCCCTCTCACAGTCTGGGACCCCTCGGGAGATAACTACCTGCTGGCTTAGGCCTGCTCCCAGGTGGCAGAGGGAAGGCCCAATCCCTAGGTGCAGCCCCTGGTCGGGCTCAGAGCATGGCCGATTGGGGAGTTGGGGCGCTGCCTCCTGTCATGCACAGAGCAGGGCAGATCCGGAGGTTGTGATGCCACCCTCAGTCACGCTCAGGGTAGGGCCGATTGGGGGGTTGGGGCACCGCCCCCTGTCACACTCAAGGCAGGGTCTATGGGCAGGTTGTGGCACCACCCCATGTCACACACAGAGCAGGACCAATCAGGGGGGTTGGGGCTCCATACCCTGTCAAACACAGAACAGGGTCGATCAGGGGGTTGGGGAGGTCCCCCTTGTCACTTACAGAATAGGGCCGATCAGGGGGTTGGGACGCCACACCCTGTCACACTCAGGGCAGGGCCAATGGGGAAGTTATGGCTCTACCCCGTCACACACAGAGTAGGGCCCGTGGGGGGGGGGGGGTTTGGGGAGCCACACCCTGTCACACACAGAGCAGGGACGATCAAGGGGTTGGGGTGCCGCACCCTGTCACACACAGAGCCGCAGGGTGATCAGGGGGTTGCGGAACTCCCCCCATCAAGCACAGAGCAGGGCTGATCAGGGGGTTGGGGCGCCTTCCCCTATCACAAACAGAGCAGGGCGGATAGGGAGGTTGTGGCTCCGCCCCCTGTCACACACAGAGCCGCAGGGCGATCAGGGGGTTTGGGCCCTGCCCCTTGTCATGCTGTTCCTGGTGCCAGGAGGCCTCACGGCTCCGCTGATCCCAATGCTGGGAGGCATATTACCCTTTTACTATATAGGATAGAGGCCTGGTGCACGGGTGGGGGCTGGCTGGTTTGCCCTGAAGGGTGTCCTGGATCAGGGTGGGGGTCCCCACTGGGGTGCCTGGCCAACCTGGATGCGGGGATGATGGCTGTTTGCAGCTGGTTACACACCCTTCATGGTGGGGCTCCCCACTGGGGTGCCTGGCCAGTATGGGTGAGGGCCTGAGGGCTGTTTTCAGGCTGGTGTGTGACTGAAGCTCTCAACTACTCCTTTTGTTTTTTTTTATTCTGGGCCAGCTTTAGCTCTAAGGCTTGACTCCAGCTCTTAGGCCTTGGCTGCTGAAAGCAGGTATCTGGTTTGTTTGGGTTCTGTAATCAAAAGACTGTTTCAACTCCAGCTCTGAGATCCCGGCTGGCTGAAAACAGGTTTCTGGGATTTTGTTTAGCTTCTACATTTGTAACAATGTTTCAAACTGCAAGCTCAGAGGCCGGCAGTGGCAGGGGGGAACGTTGGAGTCCTCGGTCACTGAAGCAAGCAAGCCTCATGTTTGCTTCAAGCTGCCTGGCTGCCGGCTGCCATCTTGGCTGGCCGTTAATTTGCATATTGCTCTGATTAGCCAATGGGAAGGGTAGCGGATGTACAGCTAATTACCATGTTTCTCTTTTATTAGATAGGATTACTGTCAGTGCCATGATAACCAGTGGTTAGAAATGTTTAAGACCTCTCAATATTCGTTATGGTTAATTTTTACTATGAAAATATGGGGAAAAAGAAGTCTGGTAAGGTCAACTTGATAAGTCACCAATAGGGAATAACTGAGTAAATGTTTTATATTTTACAAAATAAAATTCAAAATTGCAGAATACTTTGCCCTAAACATTATATTTTACATGTAAAATGTAAAACATTCTTTACTCAATAGTCTTTTTTTCTGCAGCAGATAACTCATGCAGAGCCAAATAAACCTTCAGATATGCAAAAAATGAGCAGTAGGGTATGTGATTTCCTTTCATAATCTTGTGTTTTCACCTGGGAAGTGTTCACCTTGGTGCACCTCCAGTAGGAATTTGCTTTCAGAAATAAAGGCAAATGGGCCAGAGGAAAGACAAGATCTGATATTAGAGTATGGATTATGTTTAGATGGCAGGTACTTGTTCAGGTTTCCAGATAATAAACTTGTATTTTAGGTGAGCAACTCTAAATCATATTTTTTACTCTGCTAATCCATAGAAGAGACAAAAATGATGAAGTGATTACTGTTACACACACAAAGGGCTATTTGAAAGGAAAAGAGAAGATAGTATGTGAATTCATGTAACAAACAAAAACTATATTTCTGCATTACTATCAAAATTGAATGTGAAGTATCTAGTTTGGCTGATGGGCTAAATTAAGACAATTTACCAGATAGAACTAAATCAATAAACAATAAGTAAGTATGAAGGAGGAAATTGTTTGTGGGTTTTTCATCATCCTCATGCAAACCATTATTTCATATATGTCGTATGTTTGTATGTGCGAGAGCATTGGTTTTTTCAAGTGGAAGAGTCAGGGCTCATACCTTATCTCTTATATTCACTATTTTATGCCCACTGCCCAGAATAGTGCATGTGACATAGTAGTACACAATAGACTTGCATGTATGAATAAATATAATGTAAAAATATTATGTATATATGATGATGCCAACACTTTTACAGCTAAAATACCTATTATGGATGACATTTACAAGGGCAATCACTTGCTCTAGATATATGTTAATATTATCATTCTAAAATATACTTAAGCCCGGCCAGCATGGCTCAGTGGTTGAGCATCGACCTTGTATAAACCAGGAGATTGCAGTTTGATTCCCAGTCATGGCACATGCACTGGTTGCAGGCTAAATCCCCAGTGTGGGGCATGCAGGAGGCAGCCAATTGGTGATTCTCTATCATCATTGATATTTCTATCTCTCTCTCCCTACCTTTCTGACACCAATGAAAATATATTTAAAAATATATATATTTAAAAAAAATAGAAAACTATAACAACTTATGATCACAGCAATCATTAAATTAGCAGTACAAGATCTTACCAGAGAGAAAATAGTCTTCAATTATTTGAAAATATATATGCTTCTTGTAAACCTATTTTATTTCATAAAAATCTACATAACATTCTATAAAACATTAAATTCATTTGATCTTACTTAAAATAATTTGATTAGTTGATTTTTAGTAGACATGATTTTCTGCACTCTTTATAGTTAATCTCACAATGTTCTTGCTGATCTACACATTTGCGGAGTATGAACAAAAGTGTAACTCAGTTTTTCTTTCTCAGATGTGAGCTCTAGACCCATGAATTGCATTTGACTAATGGGATTCATGATTATAGTGTAGTGCCTGGCAATGACTTGGTTTAGATAGTCTTTATCTCAATAGTTGATGGTTCTCAAATTATAATCCAAATATTTTGACCTTACCATCACTGAAAATATGTCTGAAATATAAGGAAAATTTAGCCCTCAATTTTCTGATTCATTTATTCATCAAACTCTCTTATTAAAGCCACTTCATATTCAAGGAACTTCTTAGCAAATTATTTCCAGCATATTTCATAGTCCTGGGAAGTTGTCACTTACTAACCCAACTAAATCCCTGTAGATACTCCTCGGTGTATAATTCAGAGCTCACACAGATTTTCAGTTGCTACAATGAATGAAGAGGTGGGTCTCTGAATCCTCCCTAAAACATTTACTGCAAGCAATTCAAAACAAACTTCTATTAGCTAATCACTCCTAATCCTCCAGCCCCACACAATATAAAGGAATAATTTTAATTCTTTTGTTGTTTTTAGAATTATGTTTTCTAATAGCTACTTGAATCTTATTTACTATATATGTTTTCTTTGAAGCTCAGTATACTCTATATTTCTTAATTCTTTTGTTATTGGTGACATCTCTTTTTTTGTACAAAACAGTATAGCTCTCTTTTTTAAAAAATAAAATAGGCTTTGACTTGTCCATTCTAAATAAAAATTGTAACATTTTCAATAAAAACAAGAAGAATGGTACTCTGTACACAAAGGAATCTTATTTAGTGCTGGGGTCAGAGGACTCGGGCAGGAAAGGTCACTTGACAACATGTTGAATTTATATCAAAAATAATGAGATGAAAATAAATGAAAGACATATTCTAGGTCATAGGACTAGGTAGGGTGAAAACAAGTGAAACTATAAATTTGTGTACAAAGAAGTGAAAGCATAATGTTATGAAATGGAAATCTATAGGATTTTTATGTAAATTTTGTCAGAAATATGAGGAGATGGATTCAATGAGACAACCACTGTCAACTATCAATTTACCAGGATATTATGGGGGAGTGAGGTTGTGGTTTGCTTCAAGTCAGTTGTAAACAGATTATATAAACTCTCAGTATATATTGGATAACCAGCAGTTTTATAAACTGCCAGCAGTAAAAGCAATAGAATATGGCTTCTTGGAATATTTTGAAGAGCCAGCAATTTTAAAAGAGAAGCACGGAAGTGAAATGTTTAATAAGACAGAGAAATCCAGATGTATCCTGTGATTGCCGCAGTAATTTTTTTTGTCATATGCCAGAGATCATGCGCCAGGTGTGGAGTGTGGAGAATGACCATAGAGGCACGCAGCTGAAGAGGCACCTGCAGTGGAAGTAGGCTGATGGCTTCTGCCTCTCTTCAGAAATCTGCATCTCAGTTCAGCTCTTTCTTCACTTTGTTGATTTATAATTATGTGTGATAAATGCATGAATCTTAAATATATATACAGCGTTATGAGTTTTGAGAAATGCATATTCATATTTAATCAACACTCCCATCAAAATATAGAAAATTTTTTATCATTTTAAGAATGTTCTCTCAAAACCACTTCCTCTCAATCTCCTTATCTGCTTCACCATTCCAACTAATTACTGTTCTGATTTCTACATTTATTGATCTATTTTGCCTTTCCATGAACTTCATATCATGGAATGTTGTATAATGTATTTACTGTGTCTTGCTGCTTTTTTATCAGTATGATCTGATACAGTGGTATAATCAATATGTAGAGCAGAGGTTCACTTTTATATCGCTGAGTAGTATTCCATTATATGGCTATGTCACTATGAGTTTATTCATTCTCCTTTTAATGGCTATGGTGTTGTTTTCAATTAGCTATTATTGCTATGAACATTTATGAGCATGCCTTTTATGAGATGTTTCACATTTTAAGATTAAAAAAATCTTGGTAATGAACATACAAATATTTCAAGTACTAATCAATGAAACTTGTAAACGTTACATCATTTAGAAAAAAGGATCTTTGTAAATGTTATTACAGTAAGGATTTTGAATTAGGAGATTCGCCTGTGCTATCCCAGTGGGACTAAATAGAATCACATATGCCTTATAAGAGAAAGACAAATGGTGTTCTGAGAGACATAGAGAAGAGGAGGAGGCAACATCTCCACAGAGGCAGAGATTATAGTGATGTGGCCACAGCCAAGGAATGCCTGAACCAGCAACATCTGAGAGGCAAGGAGAGGACTTTCCTTTAAAGCTGCAAAAGGGAGCACAGTCCTGTTAGATTTAGAATTTCTAGACTCCAAAACTGTGAAAAAATAAATTTCTGTTGTTTTTAAGTAACCAAGTTTGTAACAATAGCCTTGGGAAATTAATATGCCCTTCATTGTCTCTCTTCCTTGCTGGTTTTGTATTTCAAATTGTCCATACATTGGAGAAAGATCTGGTTTGGGCAGGATATATGCCTATTCATGCTCATTCTCAACTTTAATTTTTAAATTTTATTCCTTAATAAGCAAAATAATTATATTGATTCTAAATATGATTAGAAAAACTTGAGTTGACACATTAATTATTTTAAAAGGAAGAAAAGGTATCTTGTCATAGTGAATTTTCCCCTTAATATTATAAATAGAATTAAATCATCACAAGACCTAGAGAATAAATACTGGGATAAAAGTACAAGAAGACAATGAGGAAAAAGAAAATTGTGGGCATAGACTCTTGCTCTCAGTAACCTGACATGCACATTTGTTGACAACTCACACCATTCCATTCAATTACCACCCACCTTCTGACTTTTATCAAAACACTCTGATTAGGATTACAGGGAGGTACTGCAGAGCAGACACAGGTTTTTAGTCTAATCAGTAAACTCAATTAAATAATCTATAATTAGTAGGTTGGTTGTAGTAGACATCAGGGAGATCTAGTACCTAAGTCATTAACACTTAATAGTAAAATATGTTAGAGTTATATAAATGTTACAGCTAGTAATATACATAAAAAATATTTTTACAAACAAAAACCCATCCTTGCATTAAACATTATTAATAAAAATAAAGAGGAGCTTTCGGTCAAGATGGCAGTGGAGGTAAACACAATACTGTACTCACATCTTCCCACAAACACATAAAAATTACAACTAACCTACAGAACAACCATCATTCAGAACTGCCTGAAATATAGCTGAATGGAGGTCCTACAACTAGGGAATTAAAGAAAAAGCCACATTGAGACTGGTAGGAGGGTCAGAGACGCAGAGCAGGCTGATCTCATACCCAAGAGTGGCAGATAAAAATCAGGAGGGACATATAGGTTGTGGTTGTGTCCCCTGAGGATCAAGGTGTTCCAGCCCTATACCTACCCAACCTATTTCCAGTGGCTTTTCCATACAAATGGCCTCTCATGGGCATGATTCAGACTTTCCTAAAATTTCTCAAACATGAAGCATCTAGCCTCAGCGTGCCTCATACCTCTTGCTAAGTAGCCCCAGGCATGGCACCAGCATCAGCCAACCTTGGTTCACCACTTGGCCTCTCTAAAACACCTCCAAACCCAGCAAAAGTAGCAGCCATCTGCAGATTGCTTTGTAGCTCATGCAGGTTGGCCCCAGGCAGAGTAAAAGTTGTAGCTGATCTTGGCCTGCACCTCCCAGGAGGCCCTACAGCCAGCATTGCTGGTGGACAACTTGTTAAGTCACCACTCAACCACCTCCACAAGTGTAACATTCAAGGAGCAAACTAAGCAGGCATCAGAGCCCCAGTGAAGCAAGCCCTGCTCTGTGTGGTGAGCCTCTGTACAGCTGACCGTCCATGTAGGTCACAGCCAGTCCTTGCAGCCAATCACCCTGGGAGGCAATCCTTCCCATCAATATTCCAACTGTAAACAAGGCTCAACTTCAATAGAAGGATGTATGCAGCTCATGTGGCAGTGGAGAGGGGTGCAGTTGGAGTGCCCATCTCAGATGAATGGGGGGGGCTGTGTCACTGGACCCCTAAGGACACCTTCTAAATTAGGTCACTCTATCCAGGGAGATGTAGCAGATCTAATACCTAGGAACAAGCCCAGGGTGGCTACCAAAAGGAGGAGACAAAGACCGATGTCTCAAATAAAAGAACAGAACAAAATTTCAGAAAAAGAAAAAAAAATGGTGCTAAGCAATTTCCTAGAAGCATGGTTCAAACCACTGGTTATAAGGATAGTCAATGAATTTAGGAGAAAAGTATATCAACTTATTGAGAACCTCAACAGCATAACAAAGAACCAATCAGAAATGAAGAATAAACTAACTAAAATGAAGAATATTTTACAAGGAATCAATAGTAGAGTAGATGAAGCCAAGAATCACATAAGTGACCTGGAATATAGGTAGAAAACACCCAGTCAGAACAGTAAAGTGAAAAAAGAATTAAAAAATGAGTATAGTATAAAGAGCCTCTGGGACAATTTCAAGCGTACCAGTATTTGCATAATGGGGGTGCCAGAATGAGGAGGGAGAGAAAGAGAGAGAGAGAGAGAGAGAGAGAGAGAGAGAGAGAGAGAGCAAGAAATTGAAAACTATTTGAAAAAATAATGATGTAAACTTCCCTAACCTGGTGAAGGAAATAGACATATGAGTCCAGAAGGCCCAGAAAGTTCCAAACAAGATGAACCCAAAGAGGCCTAAACCAAGACATATAATAATTAAAATGCCAAAGGGTCAAGACAAAAAGAAGCAAGAGAAAAGCAGTTAGTTATCTACAAGGGCACTCCCATAAAACTGTCAGATGAATTCTCAACTAAAACTTTGCAGGCCAGAAGGGAGTGACAAGAAATATTCAAAGTGATGATAAACAGGGACCTACTAGTATAACCAAGATTATCCAACAAAGTTATCGTAGGATATATAATGATCTTCCCAGACAAGAAAATGCTAAAAAAATTCATCACCACCGAACTAGTATTACACAAAATACTAAAGCGTCTTATTTAAAAAGGAGAAAAAAAAAAAGATTAAATATATGAACAATAAAAAGGCAATAAATACTTTTCTATCAACAATTGATTCTACAAAAAACACACAAAATAAATAAACAAGCAGAACAGAAACACACTCATAGATACAGAAAACATTTTGATGGTTGCCAGATGGGAGCTGGGTTGCAGGATGGGTGAAAAAGTTGAAGCGATTAAGAAGTATAGCCCTAGCCGATTTGGCTCGGTGGATAGAGCATCGGCCTGTGGACCCAAGGGTTCCGGGTTCACTTCCAACTAAGGGCATGTACCTAGGTTGCAGGCTCCTCTCTGGCCCGGGCCCTGGTCAGAGCTCATGCAGGAGGCAAGAAATCAATGTGTTTCTCTCACATCGGCGTTTCTCTCTGTCTTTCCCTCTCTCAGAAAATCAGTAAAAAAAATAACCTCGGGTGATGATTAAAAAATAAGAAGTACAAATTGGTAGTTACAGAATAGTTATGGGACTGTAAAGTACAGCATAAGGAATATAGTCAGTAATATTTTAATAACTATGTATCATGTCAGATGGATATGAGATTTACAAGGATGATCACTTAGTAAGTTATATAGTGTCTAATCACTGGGTTGTAAACCTGAAAGTAATATTATATTGTATTTCAACTATAATTGAAAAATAAAAATGAAAAAAATATAAAAAACTAAATAAAAAAGAAAATAAATAATCTGTAGAATATGCTTAAATCTTCTTCAACTTGAAATACATATTATACACACACACATACACATACACACACACACACAACACTCAAACTTCCCTTGTGTCTCTTAATGTCTACGTGTTTTCAAGGCTAAAATGCTTGAAGTTGTGTATGTCATCATGCAATTCCTTCTTTTCCTTTCCTCCTATCCACTGGTGGAGAATGAAGTCAGGCTTCCTATATCACTTTTCAAAGGAAACATTTAGGCAAATGTCATCTGTGACCTACATGCCAAATTCATTTGTCATGTTAACATCCTCTTTTCATGTTCTTCTATGGCATTTGACATTTGACTTTTTATCAGCTTGAAAGTCTCCTTCTTTGGCTTCCATGAACTCATTGAGATTATACTGACATAATAGTTTATTTCTTGCCCATAGTGTGAACTCAGTAAGTGGTTACATAAAATAATTAATAAATTATTCTAATGGTATTAGTTTATAGTTCTATATATACTCTGACATGTTTTCAAGTATAATAAAATTTATGCACATGTAAATATATAGAAGAGATCATTTTATAATTTCATGCTAGTTTGTTATTTTTCTAACTACACATAAATATTTTGTATAATCCAATAGTATCTCAATTATATCCAACAAAATTATTTCCTTTATTTTCTCTTCTAAAATGAGATTTTAGCCTGTAGAATGTGCTTGAATCTTGTTCAACTTGAAAACATATTATATATACACATACACAAAACACTCAAACTTCCCAGGTGTCTCTCCATTTATAAGGCTACATTTCTGTTGGATAGGAGCTCTACTCCATAACCTCACACAAACTTAATTACCTTCTAAAGATCCTATGTCTAGATATAGTCACATTGGCAGTTACGACTTCAAAATATGAATTAATGTTTTTTAAAGATATTACTGTTATTTGCTATGCTGGATAAAAAAAAGATTGGCAATACTTCATATTTAAATGTTTATTATTTATAAAGATACTAAAGGCCTGGTGCATCAAAATTCATGCACTGGAGCGGGGAGAGGTCCCTCAGCCTGTCCTGCCCCCTCTCACAGTCCAGGAGCCCTTAGGGGAAGGAGGAGACAGGAGCAGGCAACGTCCCCATCACACCTCTGCTGCTGCCACTGCCAGCAGCACAAGCCTTGGGTGGCCCTGGGTGGCTGGGCAGCCGACATCTGAGGCTTGCCTGCACCTTGAGCTGGCCCTGGGTGATGTGGGGGTCTGAGGGGACTGGGGACTCCTGAAGCAGATGCACAGAGCAGCCGGACCCGCCTGGGGGTGGGCTTGGCTGTGTCGTGTGCCTGCCACCCCAGCGGGGCTGAAGGGACTGGGCGCCGCCATCTTGTGGCTATAGGCACTGCCATCTTTTAGGGCAGCCGTGGGCAAACTACGGCCCGCTGGCCGGATCCGGCCCGTTTGAAATGAATAAAACTAAAAAAAAAAGAGACCGTACTCTTTTATGTAATGATGTTTACTGTGAATTTATATTAGTTCACACAAACACTCCATCCATGCTTTTGTTCCGGCCCTCTGGTCCAGTTTAAGAACCCATTGTGGCCTTCAAGCCAAAAAGTTTGCCCACCCCTGTTTTAGGGTGTGACAGCCAATTAGCATATTCCCTCCTTATTGGCTGTGGGTGCTGCCATTTTTGCAACAGCGTGAGGGTAAATTAACATATTCCCTCTTTATTAGATAGGATGTGCAAGTCATTTTACTGCAGTCCATTGAAGGCTTTTAGAATTCACACCAATGGCTTTGCTGTGAGCCTTGCTGATGGATACTGCAGATTTAAGCATTTTTTATGTCTCCTTTTCTCCCCATTGACCTCTCCCTGGCCACTCTTACCCCCCAGCACATGCTCTCACTCCCCTACTGTCTATGTCCATTGGTTATGCTTATATGCATGCATACAAGTCCTTTGGTTGCTCCATTACCCCCCTCCCACCTGCCCCTGCATTACCTCTGAGGTTGGATGGTCTGTTCAGTGCTTCTATGTTTGGATCTCTTTTTGTTCATCAGTTTAAGTTGTTCATTATTTTCCACAAATGAGTGAGATCATGTGGTATTTATCTTTCTATGACTGGCTTATTTCACTTAGCATAATTCTCTCCCGATCCATCCTGTTATGAATGGTAAGAGGTCTTTCTTTTTTACAGCAGTGTAGTAGTCCATTGTGTAGATGCACCATTGTTTGTTAATTCACTCATTTGCTGATGGGCAGTAGGCTGTTTCCAAATCTTAGCTATTGTAAATTGTGCTGTTATGAACATAGGGGTGCATATATTCTTTCTGATTGGTGTTTCTAGTTTCTTGGGATATATTCCAAGAAGTGGAATTACTGGGTTAAATGGGAGTTCCATTTTTAATTTTTTGAGGAAACTCCATACTGTTCTCCACAGTGGATGCACCAGTCTGCATTCCCACCATACAAACAACTTCTGTTTTCAAGTTATAGACATTTCTCAGGAGGTCCAGTGGCCTAATGATTGAATCTAATTTTTCAAATGAAATTCATTTTTTTCTCTATCTCTTTCTCTCTCTCTCTCTTGATCTGGATTTCGCTCTTGGTTATCTCATTTCCATTTACCATATATGGAAATTTCATGCAAGCAGGTAAGTTGAAAGCTAGTTTCCACAATTTCTATTCCTCACATGACTATAACGTCACCAACTCTATTTTTTAAAAAGCCCAGGGAATACTGTGATTGGTCAAACTACATCTTATGCCTATCCCTAAACCAATCTTTGTAGTAAAAGATTAGAGAGATCTGATTGGTCAACCTTGGTCCTGATTTCAAGGCTGTAATGAGGACAGGACACATCTTTGATAACACCACCCTCACGAGGACCAAAGTATTATTGATAGGGTGGTTTTCATCAAGACCAAAGTATTATGAAGGGGGCGGGGGGTTTTCAAAGTAAAGGGCACTGGACAAACAGTTTATGTTCACTAAGCCAGAATCATGAATTACAGAATCTGCACACGTCAATATTAAAAGAGTTGTTTACTTCTTTATTAGTCAGGGTCTAGTCAGAAAATGACACCAGTTATTTTAACAGAGAGAATTTCAGATACAGAATTAATTAAACAGGCTTTGGAAGACCAGACAGATAAATGCAACACTAAAGTGTATCAGGGTTGGTATCTTCTAAAAGCCCCTAGCAACTCTGTGTCTCAGGCATCCTCCCAAAAGAGAGGTTAGGAGAAGGTTGGCAGGGGTTTCTGCATTGCTGGGAGCCTACTCTTTGGGAAGGGAGTGCTTCCCGCCCCCCCCCCCTGCCCCCCAGGTGCTGGTGTGTAGGAGCAGCCACAATGTGGCTTATTCTTTGGATGTGGAAATATAAACTGGAAGTAGGTGTGCCAGATGCCACTCCAAGGGTGAAGACCAATTGCTAAAGTAACAATGAAAGAAAAATTATACATAGCAATGTGGAGTGACTTCTTTCTTCTTCCTTGAGCCTTCCAGTCTCCTTCTAGTGACTCCTACTGGCAGAGCCTAACAAGCTTCCTGCCAGCAAAGCAGAATGAAGTTTATAGAGTCCCATCCTCAGCATCACAAAGAAGAGATTGAAAGGGTGGATTTGACTGAGAGACAACAGCTTAATTATGGCAGCATCAATTGTGTACCAACTGGGTAATATTTTATTCATTAGCAATGGTATTTTGTCTGTATGTATGGATACAATAATAATTAGAAACATACACATGTAAGTGAAAATTAGCACCAGCCATTTCGTGCACTTAGTCCCAATCTCACTACCCACTAGTTTCTTAAAACTTTGTAGTATTACATTTGGTGTTTTCTACTCAAGTTGGAGATTTCTAGAACTATATTTTACCTAGTCTTCCGAGTATGTTTACTGCTCTTGACGGAGGGAGGTATCTGAAGCTTTTCTTTGGATTATGATTTGGAACTGTCAGCAGTTTCTTCTGAGAGAGCAGGTCTAGGTTCATCATTTCCCTTCAAATAATTTTCCCTCTGCTTCAATGGTCCCATCTTTAAAAGGAGCTGCACCAGCATGGTCTCTGCCGGTACCCTGGCTTGACTGAGACAGTAGAACATGTGGAATCTGTTGGCAATTGAAGAGAAGACCTATCTGTGATTAACTTCCTCAAATTCTTTGCCTTAATCTCTCTCATATATGGAGAATTTAATATAAAAACTGGACCATTGAAGTCCTCTGAGAATATTGCTTAAATCTAGCCTATGTGAACATAAACATTTTATAGAAATTATTTTTTCCTTTAAGTTTATTCTGAAATTTTTTGTAAAAAAACAACAAATGATTTGAAATTGTCCCTGAAAAATCAGTTTTAATTCAATTCTTCTTGTTTTTCTTTTCTTCTTTTATACTTCCATTTTTCCCAGAGAATATCACAAACATTGTCTCAGAAATACTGAATTTAAATATTTGGATGCCTTTTCAAGCAGCCTTAAAATTAATGATGTATACAAAAAAAAGTATACATTAGGATTTTATTATGATAAATACATCCTAAATCCCATCAGGAGCACTGCAGCAATCTTGATAAGCCTGAATAAATGATTTATTTTAGAAAATTTACTAAATAGCAGTGGAAAAGTTTAATGTGGAATCTCACCACAGCTAATTATATGTATTAGCTATGTTGAGTAGTTTGCTAGCCCAGATAACCTTTAAACTTTGGTTGTAATGGTAATTTACTTAATGGAGGGGCTTAATAGAAATATTGAAACAAATGTACCTCCTTAGATTCACTGAGATTGGATTGGGAAGTTAGAAGTCATGAATGTGCTGTGCACACATACTGACAGAAAACCTTGTCAT
The DNA here is from genome assembly GCF_964212035.1 of Myotis nattereri. Taxonomy (NCBI): domain Eukaryota; kingdom Metazoa; phylum Chordata; class Mammalia; order Chiroptera; family Vespertilionidae; genus Myotis; species Myotis nattereri. The sequence goes on from NC_138077.1 coordinate 98,268,198, forward strand.
TTTAATGATTCATAATTTCTAATTAGCCATGATTATTCTGAGTGGTTGTGGATATACATTTTAATTGTATCACATACTGTAATTTCCAATTTCCACAGAGACGTTGATGAAGTGAAAGTTGTATTGCTAAGTCATCATTTAACTATTTGCAAAATGGAAAGCTCTAACAGGGATAACTATGTACAGCTTAATTATAATTTCTATTGATCTCAGAAGTCAATTTTGTTTCTGTAATGTGGCTGGCTGTCTCCCTTCTCTTTCGTGGCTCAACATCATGGTGGGGTTTTGGAATTGCAATGATGCTGTCAGCAGATGGAGAGAAAGCTACACTTCCATTATGTAATCAGCGTTTTAGAAGATAAAAAAAGAGTCAGAGGATCAGAGACAGGGCAAGTGGAGCAACTGAACGAATGTCATTATAGTAGGAGGTTTGGGTTAACATTAAGTGCTGAAAGTGGAAACACCTCTCTTTGACATTTACATTTTGCATGATTATTTATAGAGCTACCTGAAGAATACTTAATTATATTTCTCTTATATTTAGGTTTTAAATTTCAAATCAAAAGAATTGATAGGTCTACAAGAAGACAACTGCCTAAGAAAAATATATCTCCTAACAGCTTCTGATGTGAGAAAAAATAAAGCAGGTTAGCAGATGTGTATATCTTTATGATGAATAGAACAATGGTAAAATATTTGATGGCCTCTTCTAGGTGTAAGAACATTCTATATAGCTTCTAAATTGTGTACTATACGGCACAGATAACCTGAAATAAATGTGCCTAAGGCAGCACTTGGAATAAGTACTCACTTCTATTCATTCAAGGCCCAGAAACCCAGTGCAATAATTGAGTCCATCCTATTCCAATATTCATTTATAATTACGCACAAATCAGTTTCTTTTCTTTTTAACCTCCCCATGACATTTATTTTATAACGGTAGGTTTGTACTTTTTAACCATCTTCACCCATTTCACCCAACTACCAATCTCTTCTATCTATGAGCTTTGTATTTTATTTGCTTGCACATATAGTATAGATCTTATGGTATTTGTCTCTCTCTACCTGACTTATTTTCTTTAGCGTATATCTTCACATTCCATCCATGTTGTGGCAAATGGCAGGTTTTCTTTCTTACTAATGGCTAAATAATATTGCATTGGCGTGTGCACGTGTGTGTTTTTTGTGTGTGTATAAACATTTTTCTTTATTCATTCATGGTGCTTAGGTTGTTTCCATATCTTGGCTATTGTAAATTATGCTGCAATGAACATAGATGTGCATTTATCTTTTCAATTTAATGTTTTCATTTTATTCACATAAGTGCTCAGATGTATTATGGATGGGATGGTCTCCACCAGGACCAAAATATTATAGATGGGATGGTCTTCACCAGAACCATATGACATGGCTGCACTAATTTACATTCCTAAAAACAGTGCACAAGGGTTCTCTTTTTCTCTCTATCCTCAGCAACACTTGCTATTTCTTGTTTTCAGAATAGCCATTCTAGCAGGTGTATGGAGATGTTTCACTGTGACTTTGATTTACATTTCCCTGATGATTAGTGATGTGAGTACCTTTTTATGTACCTGCAGGCCATCTATATGTCTTCTTTGGAAAAATGTCTCTTCAGATTCTCTGCCTATTTTTAATCAATTTTTTTGTTTTTGTTTTTTTATAGAGAATTTTCTTAACTTGAGATTATAAAAACAATCAGGAGATTGGTTATGAACAGATATACTTGTTTTAGATTGGGAAATGGGTATAATTTATGATGTAATTAACCAAAGCAAACATTATTTGCCTAAAATATAGATGATATCCAGGTGATTTTATGTAATCTTTTCATTTCATCACCAAGAAAATGGTGATAATACATAGCAAGATATGTCCAAGAGAATAATCTCTGCTTTAGATTAATCAGACTGAATTTCTTTTCTTACATTCTGTTTTACTTAGTTTATCTTTCATGTTTGTCTTGTGCAACAGCCATAGGTTTACTTATATAGCTTTCATATATGGATCCCCATTATTAATTGCAAAAGAATTATTGTCTAGAATTTATTTAAATTACAGTAGCATCACTAAGTTAAATTGCTATAAATTGTGAAAAATGCATCAATGCATTTATTCAGTCAACAGATATGTATTAATGCATAGATCTTCTATTTATTACTATATTTACTTCAAATTACCAAAACATTGTCATGGATATTGCAATTATAAGTCATATATGAGAATGGACTTAGTACAGTGCTTGGTACTTACGTAGAATCTATTTTTATTAGTATTACTGATTAAAGTATTTATTCTCTAGTAAAAACTATAAGCAGTATTCGGCAGGCATTAAGGTGATATGGTGATCTTTACTTCCTTGAATCTTCTGGCTTAGAAGGAAAGTCACACAACTGAACAACAAAACCATAAGGATGCATAAATATAATGATAAACCAAGCATAGGTTTCCTTGGAAATACATAACAGAAGCAAGTTATCCAACCTAATGGCTACTTTATTTTGCATCATACTGAAGCTCTTGTACTAATATACATATACTTTAAGTGCTCAATACAATTTTTTTAAATTAGGGCAATGTCTTAATATGAGCTCTTTCAGTCCAATTTCCAATTTGTTTTCAATGTTCGCCATAGTTAGCGATTGAACATATATTTAATTTTTCTTCTTTCTGGAGAGAAAAGGACCTTTCATAGTTTGAGTTAAAAACTGATATCTTATTGGGCAAACCCATATGCTTCTTGAAAACTATCTTCTCTAGGTACAGCAACTTAGATATTTAATTATTTTGCCATTTCACACTCAATTCCAAATAAGTCATTTTTTATATATAGTATTCTATCACTTCATATAGATTGTGATATTCAGATGATTTAGAGAAAGAGAGAGAGCGATTAGTTTAAAGTAACTTTCTGAGAAAGAACAAAAACACCTTTATTGAAATTTATCTCTAGAGTCACCAGTGGTCAATGACATCTTGACAAAAGAAGTAAAAAGTTATATATAAAAAAAGTCTTCAAATTGCAATTACAACCTAAAGAGACATTCCCTAATTTTGCTGGAGTGAAAATGTCTAACTGCAAGTTCATGGCACTCAAGGGTTTCATTACTGAACATGACAAGGGGTGGGAGTGGTGTCTATAAACATTGCAGAAAAATTTTGCACTCAATGTGCTTCTTTCTGGAGAGAGGATCTATACTTTTTATCTGTTTATCAAACGGGGCCAAGACCTTAAATGGTAAGAAAACCATGCTCTTGGATTGTGGCAAGTAAATTTATATCTGAAGGAAGGGATCATATGGCAGAAGAAGTAGTAACAAGTACTAATTTCAGCAGGAACTAGATGGCTATTGGTGAGCCCCTGTTCTAATTTTCCTTCAAAACCCACAAAATTGATCATAATGAGGACTTTTATAGTATGCTCTAGACAGCCATAAAGTCCCTATTATGACAGCCTTCTTAAAGGTTAGCTGGTTGATTTGTGACTTGGGAAATTTTCTCTTTCAGCATGTGATTTTTCTTAAAAGAAGTTTGTGGAGAAAGAGAATCATCATGACATGATCTGCAGCCGGTGTGTGGTTTCATGCTGTGTAGAGGGGAAAGATGGGGGTGTGCATCATATTTTACTCAGTGACCTGATATCTTGAGCATACCTTGAGCTTATAGAAGGACATTCACCCCTGGTGAAATGTCACCTCTATGGACAGGTGGAAGATCTGTGCCATTAAGTCTGTGTGGAACTGAATAATCTCATGAGAGGCAGCATTTTGTGACTGTAAAAGCTCAGACTGGAAGCCATTTTTTCCTGGGGCCAAATCCTGGCTCTGTTACTTAGTCACTCTGTTATTCTGGACACCTGTTTTATTTTTTTAATTTATATATATATATATATATATATATATATATATATATATATATATTGATTTCAGAGAAAGGAAGGGACAGGTAGAGAGAGATGGAAACATCAATAATAAGAAAGAATCATTGATCTGTTGTCCAATGGAGATTAAGTCTGCAACCCAGGCATGTGCCCTGACTGGAAATCAAATCCCATGATCTATTGGTTCATGGGTTGATGCTCAACCACAGATACACGGGCCAGGCTGATCAACTTTCTTAAGTCTTTCTGCCTTATTTGTAAAATAAGGATGGTAGTAATGTTACTTACTACATAGGCTTGTTCTTAGAATTGAATGTTGCTATTTATTAAGTACTTAGAACAGTGACCGACATACAGTAGACACTGCTTTTATTAAAATAAATTTAGGCTCTAAAAGCCCATGTTGATAGACAGACATTTTCCAAATTTAAGGGAGTCTTACTTTCTATTGATTTTATTGCCTGAAACCACTGCCATCCATAAGCCTTTTAACCTTTCTACTGCCTGCCACAGCAAAGTTTTATTTCATTGAGAAGAAAAAAGTAGTCCCATGTACTAAACTGGGTGTGGTACTGGCTGCTAGTCCACTTGTTGTAGACATATTTTTGAGAGAATCTACTCTTCACTTTTGCATTTATAAATATGTTAGCTCAAGTTTTGGGGGTTAGGGGAGAGTTTGCAGTAAAAAATAGGAAAGTGCTAGAGAAAGAAACGAAACCAATAGTAGAAATATGGACTTTGGGGAGCTTATCAATGTAAGCAATTTGTCTAAGTTCTGATTAAGCTCAACATATCTTGAACATTTCAAACATGTATTGTTCTAAGATTATCTTGGGGTTTGGGTGGACAAGGGATGATGACGTATGATGAAGCCAACTCAAGAAGCAGTCCATATTATATTCTTCAACTTGAGAAAAACACATTTATTTGAGATACACAAATAAATAAATAAATAAAGATACACAAAAAAATAAATAAGGATACCATGTTTTAGCCTTTCATTAAACCTCTTGATGCAATTTTATATAGCCTATATAATAAAAGCCTAATATGCAAATTGTCCCCTCAGGCAGTCGTTTGACCGAGAGTTCAACCAGGAGACTGGGTGCAGGAGCCGGTCTGCAAGGCCAGCCGGGAGAAAGTGTGCTGCCTGCCCAGCTTCTGTGTAGCACATCTGGGTGATGCAGAGGCCCATGCTGCACCCCGGCCGTGGTGTCCGGCCACGCTCACCACATCTCCACATGTGGACTCAGGCGCTGTGACTCAGGCAGAGGGAGGTGCGCAGGGGCCCAGAAGCCCAGGAGCTGCCCAGGGCCCAGAGGTCAACTGGGACCTGCCCTTCCATGCCAGATGCTTGCACTTTCATCACCAGCCAAGCCTAGGGACTGCACCCATGCATGAATTTCATGCACTGGGCCTCTAGTATGTATGTATGTGTATATATGTGTATATGTGTGTGTGTGTGTGTGTATATGTGTATATATATATATATATATATATATATATATATATATATATATATATGATTATAGTCTAATCTCTTAATCTAATTTGAGCCAAAGGACATCAGGACATTTTCAACTATACTTTCTAATTAACCTCTTTACATGAAAGTTGTCAAATGTCTTTCTGCATGTTGTCCTTCAGTTCTTGTCTCAATACTGAGCTGGTGCAACTATAATTCATAGCTGTAATCATTCACCATCTGGACACTTCTAGTTACTAAAGATTTTAAATTAAAGTGTTCACAGTGGGCCAAAACCGGTTTGGCTCAGTGGATAGAGCATCAGCCTGTGGACTGAAGGGTCCCGGGTTCGATTCCGGTCAAGGGCATGTACCTGGGTTGCGGGCACATCCCCAGTAGGAGATGTGCAGGAGGCAGCTGATCGATGTTTCTCTCTCATCGATGTTTCTAGCTCTCTATCTCTCTCCCTTCCTCTCTGTAAAAAATCAATAAAATATATAAAAAAAAAAACAAAAAAAAAATAAAGTGTTCACAGTGGATAATAGAGTTATGTAACAGATACCATTGATACTTATTCTCAAAAAGATTCATCCCTAGAGTAAATTTTGTAAGCAAATCAGTCCCCAAATACACTATTTATAAAATAGATTCTTCAACATCAGTCTGCATATGAAAAATGTATCCTACTAATTTATTTTGTCTTTGTATATAGAGTAAGACAATGATTTATGAAGTAATTTTTCCCAAACTTAGCTCATCCTGAGAATTATATGGGAAATTGATTATGGTGGGCTCTGGAATCTTTATTTTAAACAAATGTTGCAAATGATATAAAAATCAGAACAACATGTCATCATTGTAAAGTACAAAATGATTCAGACTTACCAAGATATTTAGGGGAGAGTGGACATTATTTTTAGACTTAACATAATTATTCTCTTCTGGGTTTCATAATCATTGCTTTTATAAATCAGAGAGATTAGAGGCAAGAAGCATGAATAAAAATAGAAGACTAGAGGATGCAGCTTTACAAATCACTTCTAGTCAACAAAGCTGACAGATTTTTACATAATGAAAACAAAAACATAATTGTCAAAAATTATAGCTTTAATTTAAATCTCAAAACAATAATCATGAAGCTTTACTTAAAAGCTCAAAAATTTAAGAGAGTTGTGTGGGATTGATAACACAAGAGAGAAATTATGTATTTGTTCAAATTACAAAAATCCATAGGAAACCAATATGGCTTTAAATACCGGCTAGGATTCCTCCATGGTAATCAAATAGTTAAATTAGACACATCAATTTATTACAGTTGGAAAAAATCAAGGAATGAGACAAACAATGTTTTTATTTTTTAATTTAGAGCTGATAACATAGATTATGAAAATACAATTTAACCCCCAAATAGGCCAAAGCTATTTATGATCATAAAAATTAGTGAACCAGAAGCTACCCTATGTCAAATTCCTCTAATAGTCTATAACTCTGTTTCAAACTAGAATATTAATTGACATTTCTGTTTTCCTAGAACACTGCTGTGTACTTTTATATAGACCTTCACTGAGATTTCTAAATTATTTCATCATTCTAGGTCCCAAATTATCCTTGGACAATTTCCTAGTATCTCATTTCCTTAACTCCTTATCAACCATCAAAATGTCTTATAAACTTAAAGAGTTATGCATAAATGCTAAAGGTGATCTTTACATGTATATTTTCCTACTGAATCTAATTGAGTCTATTACTCAGCAATCCATGGTTCCCTTCATCTCTCATTCCATAAATCAGCCCCTACTTTGGCATTCATTACCACCAATATCTCATGTAACATGGGCCATTTTGTCAGGATCATAAACTCAAACTTCTTCGGGAAACATAATCACAGACTTTTTCTCCTGCTTCCCGCCTTTTTTGTTCCAGCATTTATGTCCATGCAATGAGAGTCATTGTCATTAAGGAGAGTTAGAGAAAGCCTCCTAGGCTCTGTCTTTACAGAGCTCTGTAGACTGAGTAAGAGAACAGCTGGTCAGGGAGAAGTAGGTGGTTCCATTTGTATACATTGCTGATTATTTTGGCCAAATTTCTTTTCGTACATGACCATATCATCTTTATTTCTTATTCTGGGACATGGCTGACTAGAATTCCATACCAAGAATACAACCTGTCACAGTTTTGATATATTATTGCTCACTTGTGTTTGCTTGCATATCATCTGACCATGTTGCTCTGCAGGCAACTATGAAATGCTTGTGTACTCTTGCCACTGTTCATGAATCCAACCACTCACAGCTGAAATGTTTGGGTAGTTGCCTTTTTGATACTGTTATGGATTCATGTCATTATTGCCTCTTTTACATAATTAGCAGACCTGAAAAGAAATAATCTAATTGGTCATTAATTATTAATAGGTTAAAATGCAATACAAGCAAATAAGAAAATGTGAGGCTTCTTTCAGACACTTTAGCCTGTGGATACAGCACCCAGTTCTGGCCCCCACATCTCCCCACTGATGATCTTTTCCCTACAACAAATTGCCTCTTGCCCACAGGTTGGTTTTAAATTTACTTTTCTTTTTGTTTAAAAACCACCAGAGAATAAGTAACAAAGATACAATTCTGACTTAACGTACTGACATGAAATACTAAATGAAAAAAAATGTCATTATAGTTAATTTATTTAACTCTCTATTATATAAATAACTAAATTAAACAATTGCATTGTTCATCATTTTAAAATAAGCGATATGGTAATTAGTAATAGAAATAACATTACAATTCATATAGAAACAAATGTACATAATATAGTTCATTAGATGACAGAAATTTTAAAAGATAAAATAAAATCTACAGATTAATCTCTACCTTTTAAAATATAAGAGTCTTTAACAATCACTCATACAATTTATTTATATTAGATAATTTATGTGCAGGTAATAGGAAGGAAAAGAAATGTAAGACATGGGAAACACACCAAACAAGCAGAGCTTTTTCCACATACCAAAAATTGAGCACATGTTTGTAGTGACATAGTAAGGAAAAAACTCCCTGTATATTGTCAAGAAGAAGTAAATAGAAAATTAGAACAATCAGCATTCTCTGATTATCCTTGAAAATAAAGATAGAATTTTTATCCTTAATAAAAGCTGGATGTCCAAGTCACCCTCCTTCTGTTTCATTTGAGTGTTTCTCAGCTATCAATTTAACATTACAGAAACGCAGAATGAGCCTGATTGTACAACACTCAAATTCCCAGGAATGATATAAAATCATCATTCAATTACAATAAAATTCTTACAGCAGGTGATACTCTGAAAGCCTATAATCTTTCCCAGTGCCATCACAAATGTGGAGCGAACAAGTTCCTCAGTGTCCACTTCTGTAATGCTCTGGAATAGAGCCTCTGATTGTGCACTCATTTGATTTTAGGTGGAAGCTTGTGTGTTAGAGGATTATCGACATTAATCCTGTTCATGAACTTCAGAACACTGAAGATTTTGCTTTAGCCTTTCCAGGTCATTGCATATGGCTAAAGGGTTTAGTCTCCTCCCTGCTCTCCTACTCTTATCCCTATTTTAGTATCTAACCTACCTCCTATAGCTCTTCCCAGGCCTCTGTTCATGGGTTCTTATCATTGCACATAACCAATTGTCTGTAATGAGATATTCTTTCATTTAAGACAGCAGGAATGAAAGGATTTGGGAGGAAGGAGATAGAGAGCAATGGGACATCCATGCTTGTCTGTACATGGATTTATTAATGAGATGATATCACATTTTGGATATTTTGTCAACAGACAATGATTCATAGCCTGAGTATTGTTCCAAAACATGGCTGGTTTCCCAAGAAGCATATTCCTGCCAAATTAATTTACAAACCAAAACAAAACTAAACTAAAAGTTCCAACCTTCCTTCTTAGTATAATTTATAATATTGTATTCAATTACAGCTTTATTTGTCCATAAACCATAGAGTATTTTTTTCTGATGAATACAAACTACCTTTGTATACTTCAGCTAACTTTCACATTTTTTTAGGATTAAAAACCGTTATTTAGGTTTTGTTACTAGATCCTTCATTAGGTAGCTGGAAACACACAAATACATATACCTTTGCCACTATCCTTTTTACTCTATTACTAGAATTTTGTGAAAAACAAGAAGGTGTGGTTTTAGTCCCAGTCCTGCTACTAATTGTCTGATTACTATGAAACTAAGGAAGATTAAGTTTGAGCACCCATCACTAATACAGGCTTCTTTCATGCTACCATAAGAGACCTTATTGAGGTGGTCACATGATTGTATGTCTTTGTAAAAAAATTGCAGAAGTGGGATATTTTAACTATAAATTGTTAAGATTATGGATTCTTTCTACTTTAAATTTTCCTCTGTTAGACCTTCCCTCTTATTAAGTCAAATTCTAGTGGTTATTGACAGTGTTTGGATCTAGTGAGAGGAAGTTGAGTTGAGGACAAATTGAGTTTAGGTCACATGGGATATATTTATGTGGTTTGCAGTCATCTTGTGAATAGATGGGTAGATATCCCAGTGTGAGATGACTTTAAGAAATGCCCTTCCTATTACTTCATTGACATATCCAAGACGATGACACAAAGGCACAGAGCCACCAGTGTGTTGGCCAGTTAGCATTATTAACATTATTAAATAACATTTTACTTTTCTAATTTTTGTTTTGTTAATCCTCCCCCAAGTATATTTTCCATTGATTTTAGAGAGAGTGGAAGGGAGGGAAGAAGGGGTTGCAGAGAGAGAGGCGGGCATTGATGTGTCATATGAATTGGTTGCCTCCAGCATGTGCCCCATCTGGGGCTGTGGATCTAACCTGAAACCCAGTTGCATGCCCCTGACAGGGAATCAAACCTGAGACCCTTTGGTGCATGAGCTGACACTCTACCCATTGAGTACATTGGCCAGGGCTGCGTGGCGACCCCGGAAGTGGTTTATGTAAAGCCACAGAGTTGAAAAAAGAATTTTATTAGCAGAATAGAAATTTATATTTATCCATATAAATACAACACAGTAAAAAATGAATAGTGTTTGTGATGAGGGAAGGAGTTAGATCTTGCAGCCTTAAAGACTTAATTAAAGAAATTGGATTTTTAAGAGGAAAGGAAAAACCACTTTAAGCAAAAAAATGATATTAATTGATTTGTGTTTTTTAAAATTGTTTTGTGAAAAATCTTATAGCAGGGAAAGAGAAAAATTATGGAGATCAGTTAGGATGCAATATGTCTGGAGAGATATCATGGTATCTTGGTATCTAGAGAGAAATGTGGAAATTACTTATGAGATACATATTTTGGAAGTAAAAGTGATCAGACTCCCTGGTTAATTGGATATGCTTGGTGGGACTAAAAGAAAGGGAAAATTCATAAATAGACCTTTAAGGTTCTAGTTTGATCAGCTAAGTAGATAGTGGTAAGATTTACTAATAAAGTAGACAAAAGGGGTAAGAATGAGAGTGTAGTAGTAAGAGCCTCATGTGTGCAGATATATTAATTTTGAGATTCCCATCAGACATGCAAACCAGGATGCCAAGTTGGCAGTGAATACATGAGTTGTAGGTCAGGGCAGAGCCTGAGTTTGAGAAACACAGTGAGAAAGACATCAGCATGGAGAAAAATGTTGTCCAAATTTGGTTTCAGATCCAGCAAATATACTTATCAGTGATGTAAATTCTGCCCTGTCTTTGTTGCATTATCTATGAAATGGGGACAATGATTGATATTAATAATTAAACCTCTGGAAAATAGCATATAGAAAATACATTAGAAATGGTGCCTTAATATGAATGACTCTAACATGTATCTGATGACATCTTTAGAATTCTAATAGGTCTCAGTGGGAAGAAAGCATAGAAAAATTAACCACCTGAAGGAGAGAAAGGTGCCATATTCCAAAGTGCAGAATTTGAACCTGTCTGAACCAGCAACTGGTGTTGCTACCTATCCTGCCAGGAAATATCTGTTAATTTCAATGTAAATCAAACTTAAGTGTTTGATTAGGGGCATTGTTTCTTTTTTTAATTCCTTTTTTTAAAATTTTGCTTTATTGTTAAACATATTATAGAAGTCCCCTGTGTTTGTTTTTACCCATTGACACCCTCCATCTCACACCTTCCAGGCCTTAACTGCTCTATGGTCTGTGTCCATATCTCTATATATAAAATCTTAATATGCAAATAAACTGAACAGCAGAACAACCAAATAACCGAACAACCAGTTGCTATGACATGCACTAACCACCAGGGGGTGCATGCAGAACAAGGCGAGTGGCGGCTGTGGTGGGATGGTGGAGAAGTTGAGTGGGGGCACCAGACCAAGGTGGGGTGCCAGTGGCTGTCATCAGAAAGAGCCTCTGTTGGTTAGTGAAAATTCTTTGCTCCCGTGAGGTGCTTACACCTGCTACTGGCACAGGCCCTGCTCACATCCACTGCAGGCACTGTCAGCAGGTGCAAGCAGCAACTGCCAGCTCCAATCACCCCTCAGGGTTTCTCCACCTCCCCCTGCTCCTGAGGGATGATAGGGCAGCAGCCGCTGCTCACACCTAATGACAGCGCCAGCCCTGCTCACACCCACTGGTGGTGCCAGCCCCAATTGCTCCACGCTGTCAGCGGGTGCTAGCGGGGCCGGCACGGTCAGCGCATTGGAGTGGCTACAGTGTGAGTGGGGTTCCCGGCAGAGAGGGGACTGGGGGCCGTGGCAGGAGGGGCTGGGTGGGGACACAGAGGATAGGCTGAGACCTGCCCCTGTGCCCACTGCAGCCTCGTGGACCACAGTTCCTTTCAAGGTGCATGAATTCATGCACTGGGCCCCTAGTGCTATATAATAAAAGCGTAATATGCAAATTGACTGATTGGTGGAATGATGGGCCCTATAATGCACATTGACCATCACGGGGCAGACACTCAACACAGGAGCTGCACCCTGGTGGTCAGTGTGCTCTTACAGGGGGAATCCGAGCTCATGGCTGACGAGCACAGCAGTGGTGGAGGGAGCCTCTCCCGCCTCCGCTGCAGGAGGGCACTAAGGAGCAAGGGGTCCCAGACTATGAGAACCCCAGACTGCAAGAGGGATGTCTGTCTTCTGGCTTAGGCCTGATCCCCAGGGGAATCAGTCCTAAGCCAGCAGGCAGACATCCCCCGAGGTGTCTGGGACTGCGAGAGGGTGCAGGCCGGACTGAGGGACCCACCCCGCCATTGCACAAATCTCATGCACCGGGCCTCTAGCATACATATAAGTTCCCTGGTTAATCACTCCCCACTTATCTCCCCTACCCCCACCTTCCTTCTGAAATTTGTCAATCTGTTCCATGCTGCTATGTCACTAGATCTATTTTGTTCATCAGTTTATTTTGTTCATTAGACTTCACATATGAGTTAGATCATGTGATACTAATCTTTCTCTGACAGGCTTATTTAGCTTAGCACAATATTTCTAGGTCCATCCATGCTGTTGCAAATGGTAAAAGTTCCTTCTTTTTTTTTTACAGCAGCATAGTATTCCATTGTATAGGTATACCATGGTTTTTTAATCCACTCATCTGCTGATGGTCACTACAAGGCTGTTTTCAAATCTTAGCTGTTGTAAATTGTGTTGCTATGAACATAAGAGTGCATATATCCTTTCTGATTGGTGTTTCTGGTTTCTTGGGATATATTCCTAGAAGTGGGATTACTGGGTGAAATGGAAGTTCTATATTAAATTTTTTGAGAAAACTCCATACTGTTCTCTACAGTGGCTACACCAGTCTGCATACCTACCAGCAGTGCAGGAGGGTTCCTTTTTCTCCATATCCTCGCCAGTATTTGTTGTTTATTGATTTGTTGATGATAGCCATTCTGATAGGTGTGACATGGTACCTCATTCTCATTTTGATTTCCATCTCTTGGATGATTAGTGACTTTGAGTATGTTTTCATATGTCTCTTGGCCTTCCTTATGTCCACTTTTGATCCTTTGCCCATTTTTTATTGTATTGTTTATCTTCCTTTTGTTAAATTGTATGAGTTCCCTGTAAATTTTGGAGATTAAACCCTTATCGGATATAGCATTAATAAATATGTTCTTCCATGTAACCAAACCTATGTTGTTTTGTTGATGGTTTCTTCTGTTGTGCAGAAGCCTTTTATTTTGGTGTAGTCCCATTGTTTATTTTCTCCTTAGTTTCCATTGTCCTTGGAGCTGCATCGGTAAAGATATTGCTATGACATATGTCTGACATTCTGCTGCCTATGGATTCTTCTAAGAATTTTACTAGAACTAGACTGTAAGGCAGTTTTAGGAGAGTGTATAGTTTTGAATTCAGTTATTTCACAGCACTTTATGTTATAGCTTCCTTGAGCCAAAGTAAAAACTAAGAAGGGAATTGCCAGTCCCCTATTTATTAGCAAAGGCAGCCCAGTTGTGTTAGCCACTTCAATTACTGTGGCAATGTCAGAAAAATAAAGAGAAGAGTGGAGGTAAGGTGAATTTTAGAACAAGGGGTAGGATGGACACAGGGACTGAACAATAGTTTCAGTGTATATAAACTATTAACAAGTTGTTTTTTTTTATTTTAGAAAGTTTAATTGCAATCAAGATATTCAACAGTATCTTATTTGTGTTTTTTCTTCTTCTTTCTCCATTCTTAACATTTTTCCACTTTTAAAAATTTCCCTTTAATAAAAGCAGAACCTTCTCAAAGTTCAATCTCATGTTTGGAACAGTATAGAAAGCACAGGCTGGAGATCTTATTTTTATAAGCTACTTACCAGAGGTCTTCTTCCTATATTAAGCTGCCCCATCTACTTTCTGACTGTAGTAATCTTTCTGAACAACTTTCTTATCTATAAAAGAAGTAGTTGAAATTGGTGTATAAGGAAACTTCCAACTTTAAGTATCTTGTGATTTCATTCTTATGTTAATTCTTATAATGAAGTAATTAACATCTGGTCACAGCATATGCCTTCACAATCAATTGATTTTTAAATGGGGTGAAAAGGAAAGACTGAGAAAGGAAAACACATTTCATGTAGTAGGGCATTGTCTTTCATTGGAATGCTCATCATTTAGGCTGTGGGTATATATGTATGTATATGTGTGCATTTTGCATATTTTGACAGATGTGTTTTTTCTGGGAAATTTGAGTGATTTTATGGATGTAAATATTAAGAAAGAAAAACTTAAAAACAGGTAAAAAACATTCTTCTGATTATTAAGGTAATCACTTAATGGGAGGCAAGCCAAGATCAGCTGACACCTGTGCCCCACCTGGGGCCACCTGGCATAAACTACATAGTGATCTGCAGATGGCTGCTACTTGTGATGAGCTTGGAGGTGCCTTGGAGAAGCCAAGCTGTAAACCAAGTCTGACGGCCACTGGTGGTAGGCCTGGGGCCACTTAGTAAGATGTATGGGGTATCCAGAGTTCAGACGCTGTTTGTTTGAGAGATTTTAGAAAAGTTAAGCATAAGCCAAGACAGGCCCTTTATAGGAAAAACAGACACTGGAAACAGCTTGACTGGACCTGAAAGTTTGGTGGATCAAGGTCTCAGGGAACCAGCATGTCAGGGCTAGCAGTTTGAACCAGGTTTATAGAGTATCAGATATGGCACCCACCTGAGAGCTCTGTAGAGGAAGGCCTTAAAAAGGCACAATGGCCTCTCCCAGAATTTCTGTCTGGGAGAAAGCTGCCCCTCCAGCTTTCATCATGATGCCAGACAATGAAGTTTTTCTCCTTGTGTTCTTGGTGTCTTTTAAATTGCTGCCTCAGCACTGGAACTCAGGGCAATTGAGTCCAAGTAAGTCCCTAAATGGTCCTTTAAGAGGAATGCCTGAGTCTCCAGCAGCCCGACATCTCACTCAGCCACAAACCCTGCTGTGTTTTTGTTTAATTGATTTTAGAGAGAAATAAACACAAATTTTTATTATTCCACTAATTAATGTATTTTTTGGGTTATTCTTGTATGTGCCCTGACCAGGATCAAACCTGCAACTTTGGCATACTGGGACAGTGTTCTCACAAATGAACTACCCAGGGGAACCCCACTGGTTTTTCACAGGCAGAAGTTATGAGGACTTCTCCTCATGGCACTAGAACC
Source organism: Myotis nattereri (assembly GCF_964212035.1). NCBI lineage: Eukaryota > Metazoa > Chordata > Mammalia > Chiroptera > Vespertilionidae > Myotis > Myotis nattereri. The sequence continues at coordinate 98,283,660 of NC_138077.1, forward strand.
CTGGGTTGGGGGCCTGGTGTGGGCTGGGACTTTCAATCCTCAGGGAATAACTCCATTGCCGGGAAATCCCTTCTGATTTAAAAGAAAAATGTATTTTCATTGTTGAAAGTATTACAGATGTCCCCCTTTTCCCCATTGACCCTTTCTAGCCCACCCACCATCCAGCCCCCCAGCCTTCACCACACTATTGTCTGTGTCCATGGATTATACATATCTGCCTACAGGTTCTTTGGTTAATCTCTTCCCCCTACCCACCATCTCTCCCTTCCCTCTGAGATTCAACAGTCTGTTCCATCCTGATTTTATCTGCCACATGTTGGTGTGGGACCAGCCCATTCTGCATCTTCACCCCTCCTACCAGTCTTGATGTTACTTCCTTTTTATATCCTTAGTTGTAAGACTTCTGTTCAATTAAGTTTCAGGTGGTTCTAAATGATGGTTGCTCTGTAGTTTAGTTGTAATTGTGATGCAGTTGTGGAAGGACATGAGTACCATTTATCTACACCACCACCTTAACCAAAGCCTAATTTTTTATTATTATTGAAGAGGAAATTCATCAATTTGGAGTAGGGAAGCACATAAAGAAGAGGTATCCCTCTCCTATTACCTAGTCATGTCATTCCTGGCCAAGGAGTATGTACAAGATTGTATACATTTGGAAGCAGAGAGGTGGCTAAAGAGGAATACAAGAAGGGTCCAGAGGAACAGTTTTCCAGGGGATGCTGTAATTTCCCATAAGCTCTCCAGTAGAAAGAGTGATGAATCAGATTCATCAGACCTTGATACAGGTAATTTTAAGATTTTATTGAAATGTAAAAATATTGATTAGTTTTTATGTTGATCTTCAGCTTAGCAAAAATCAATGTTTATTATAACATCTGTAAGCCATATGCATCTCCAGCCAATAACATTTTCTGATGTCAGTATTTTGAGTTATAAATAGAAGCAAGTGTTCAAAAATGCTCATTAAGGTAATGTGAATATTAGAATTTATTCAGCTATTTTATTTCAAATAGTACAATGTGGAATTACTAAAAATTTAAGTAAATATAAGCTATTTTTACAAGTAACCACAATTTTAACTATGTCCCTTTGCCCTTCTTCCTCTAATTACTATTTCTGTCTTTGTCTGCATATATTTTCCATGTGGCATAATGTTCTGTATCTATAAAATAGAGGTCATGTTTTCCCCAAAAGAGAACTGTGAAATTCTGACTAACCACAAAAATCACTTCCAGCTTTTTTGACACTGAAATTTTATCGACTCACTAATTTTAGCATTCTTTCATTTGGCCAGGAAATTTAGAAAGATCCTAAATGCAAATGCAAAAACATTTTTTAGAAAATGACTCAACCTTATATAAGAAAGAGTAAAGCAGTGATGGCGAACCTTTTGAGCTCGGCGTGTCAGCATTTTGAAAAACCTTAACTCTGGTGCCGTGTCACATATAGAAATTTTTTGATATTTGCAACCATAGTAAAACAAAGATTTATATTTTTGATATTTATTTTATATATTTAAATGCCATTTGACAAAGAAAAATCAACCAAAAAAATGAGTTCACGTGTCACCTCTGACATGTGTGTCATAGGTTCACCATCACTGGAGTAAGGTAATATGATTCACAACCTTTACCAGTAAACTTTCTAAACATGTGGTTATGCATTTCTGGCAGTCCATCAGCATGATATTCATGTTCACTGCAGCTTCCAACTAGAACACACAAGAGGAAGAGGAGAAACAAGATCCCTAGGCGTATCTGTAGGTAGCTCTCTGTGTGCGTCCAAAGGTTAGGGGGCAAGGGGCAGTGATATGTAGGCATCAGGTGCTGACAGGATGGACATTTCTAGTCTAAGGTCAGGCTGAAACTCATCAAGAGCACCATGTAATTGTTAACTTCTAGGTAAACAGAAGTAGATGGGCCATACTGTCACTAGTCAAATCATAGACAGGGTGACTTGTTTTGAGGAAAACCATTACAAATCCCAGAAGGCAAAGAAGCTCAACAGTAAACATAAATTGGATCTAAAAGTAGAAGATATTGCCACATCACTAAGAAGAGGCTGCCTTTTTTGTCATGTTGTAGGAAACATGTATGACACGTGTTGCACTTTCACATCTGTCTACGGTAACAAGTATAGTTTCTTTTAAACACAAGAGCAGTAATTCTTTAATAATTTAAAATTTCTAATAAGCAGTTGCTAATAATAATTTTACTTATCCTGAGCTATCCTCCTTAGAATTTTTTTTTCCTGTGTTTGTAATTCTAAGAAGCCTCCACAAAGGTTGACCCAAACACGTATTTCCTTAAAAACAGATTGATTTGTCCCTCTTCCCACTCCATCATTTTTCCTTATCTTAGAAACTAAAATACTCTATGGATCTGTTTTACCACAATCATAGGTGCCTGTATTTGTTTCTATGGCATTCTGAATTTTCCCTTATATTTTCAAAATGCTATCTCACTCCAATAAGCAAGCGGTACTTTATTAAAGTGTTTCAACTTTCCTACTAGGTTCTGATTTTTCTCAGGCTCATTTAGATGCCCTTTCAGGTTTTTCAAATCTCCTATACATAATAATAAAAGTGTAAGATGCTAATTAGACCGGATGGCCAAACGACTTTCTGGACGACCTAATGTACAACACTCTGGCTGACATTCCAGACGACCTTCCAGACGAAGCTGGGGCTGCAAGGGCTGAGGCAAGCTGCTGCGCTGCGAGGGCCAAGCCTCTGCAAGAATTTCATGCATCGGGCCTCCAGTTACGTATCAGCTGCTTACTCTTTGTGTACCACCTCACGCATAGTATCAAATTAATCATACTCCTCCATTCAAGGCACCTGTCATCATAGATCAGTATGGGATGTCCCCTCCCTTCATTTATCTAATTTATAACTTTTTGCTTTCTTTTTTCTAATCTCTCAATCTGTTTTCTTCCTCATAGTCAACTAACTTAAATGTGTTGGATATGTATCCTCAGGTTTGCATGTATTTGTATTATTGTCTGATGTTTAAGTATATATGTTCAATTTAGACACTCAGCATTTATGTTTATCATCTATCTGCTTTTCTGTGTATATTCTAGTTCCTTGTTTCTAATGGCTGCACTCTTGGCCTGGCAACCTGTGATGGACTCACAATGTGAACAAAATCCAAACCTATGTGATTGTAGGGAAGGGGTTTGAAGGTTATCACAGCATAATCTAATCTCTCTTGACTTATACAGTCATCATGGGTGTCCCTTCCCAGCAGTCTTGTGTGAGAATATATTGAGGCTATATAACCAGAATAGGACTTACAGAACATAGGGGTATGCAGTTTAAATCTGAGTTAGTATTGCTAGAGTGCTCTTGAGGAAGGTTAAGTTTGTCTGGTTTCTCCACATCCCCACTAATAATTACCACTATTCAACTTTCTAATTTCTATCAGTCAGATGGCTGTAAAGTGGTAAATTGCTTTACTTTAATTTGCATTTCTCTGATTACAAATGAGTTTGAGGATCTCTTCATATACTTGATAGCTATTTGTGTTTAACTGTCTGTTTATTACCTCTTTATATAATTTGTGCATATTAGCTTCTTCTCACAGAATGTATGTTTAATATGATACTACGTATTTATTCATGCAATATAGCCTATTTTAATATAGTCTTTTTTTCCTAAAAGGGGAAAGGTATACTTACAGAAACCTTTCTTTCCAAGGTCACCAATAGCTATTTCCTGTATAATGCGAAAGACTTTTTCATACCCACTCATCCTTTTTTGTTGTTAATCCTCACTCAAGGATATTTTTCCATTGATTTTTAGAGAGAGGGAGACACAGGGAGAAACATCAATGTGAGAGAGACACATTGATTGGTTGCCTCCTGCATGCACCCCGACCAGGACTGGGGGACCTGCAACAAGGGTATGTGTCCTTGACTGGAGTAGAACCTGGGACCCTTCAGTCCACCTGTCAACATTCTATTCACTTATCCAAACTGGCTAGGGCCCTACTCATCCTTGATATCTATAAAATCAGAGACGACTATCTCCCAGCTTTGCTTGCAACATTTTCTTCCTTTGAGTCTTTTGTACATTCCACTATGCTTTGTGTCTTGTATTTTCATCGATACCTCTTAGTTCCTTTCATGACTTATTTATAACTAGAGGCCTGGTGCATGAAATTCGTGCACAGTGAGGGGGGCGGGGAGGGGTGGTCCCCTCAGCCCAGCCTGCACCCTCTCCAATCTGGGACCACTTGGGAGATGTCCGACTCCCGGCAGTTGGACATCCCTCTCATAATCCTGGACCGCTGGCTCTTAATCGCTGCCTGCCTGCCTGGTTGCTCCTAACTGCCCCCTCCTGCTGGCCTGATTGCCCCTCACTGCCTCTGCATGCTGGTCTAATCACCCCTAACTGGCCCCCTCTGCTGGCCTGGTCACCCCTCACAACGCCCCTGCCGGCCTTGTTGCCCCATGCAGCCTGCTCTTCAGTCATTTGGTCATCCCTCACTAACCCTCCCTGCTGGCCTGGTCATAGGCAGCCACCTTGTGAGGGTGTGAGGGTTAATTTGCATATTACCTCTTTATTATATAGGATGGTTTGTATTCAGCTGTTTGGTCTTCTCTCTTTTTGCTCCTTTCCCACAAGGATGCATGGATCCAACTATTACGTTAATACTTACAATAAAAAAACAAATCTCCCACCTTAACTTTTGTTATTAAGACTTTGACTCTGGCTACATATGTAATATCTTTACCTGATTATCTTATCATATTCCAAACATAGCAGGTTAATATGAAAATAAAAATATCACTTTAAAAAGTATGCCACTTTCATATTTAAACCATTTATTTCAATCATAAATCAACACTAGTATCAAGATAGAAATGATTAAGTCATCTTTAATTCTCTTTTATTTGCTAAGATGGGTCACTTCTTTATTTCTCCATTCCAAATGTCTTTTGGCTTTGCCTCTTTATCTCTGATTGCACTTTTCCTTGTCCATTGCCACCTTTCTACCAAGAAGTTTACCACCTCAGACCCAGTGCAACATAAAGACCAGTGACTAGAATGTGTGACCAGGTTTTACATAGTTTAGCATAGATGTTCCATTTTTAACTATATTGCTGTTAAATTCTGCATTTCCAGAAATTGCTTTGCTTTTCCTAATAACATAAATAACGTATAGTAATATTCTGGTTTTGGAATCATCCTATCTAATAATAGACAAAGATGATAATTGACTGTACCTTCACTATGCCTCCCATAGGCTAATAAGCGAGATATGCAAATTAGCCTCCAACAAAGATGGTGGCTAATTTGCATACTGCAGGCAGGGCAAGACAGCACGAGCCGCCATCCCGGCCCTGTGCACAGCCCCGCCCTAGCTGGGACCCCCCTGTGCTGCCTAAGCCCCGTGCCGCCTAAGCCCCGCCCCCAGCCAGGACCCCATGGTGATCAGTGAGCAGGAAAGGGCGGCCTGTAGGCAGCACCCAGCAAGGCCTGCTCCTGGGTCGCTGTGGCAATCCCAGAGCAGGAAAGTGTGGCCTACAGGCAGCCCCCGTGTACGCCTGCTCCTGGGTCACCGCAGCAATCAGGAAAGCGCAGCCTGCAGGCAGCACCCCACCCTGGCCACAGCTCAAGGTAGACTACAACACGCAGTGGAGGCCAGGAGCCTGAGAGATTAGCAGAGATGGGCGCCTGCTCCAAGACTCCACAGTGTGGCTGGGGGCAGACCCACAGCGGGGACACACACACACACACACAAACACACACACACACACACGGCAACTGCTCCGAGCCTACGTGGCATGGCTGGGGGCAGGCCCCAGCAGACACATACACACACACACACACACACACACACACACAACACCTGCTCCAAGCCTCTGCTGCCAGACTGTGGCCATCAGTAGACATCCACTGAGGGCTTCCGGACTGAGGGGCAGGCTAGGCTGAGCGAACCCCACCCCCCAGTGCACGAATTTCGTGCACTGGGCCTCTAGTCTACACTAATAAAAGAGAAAAATGGTAATTGGCGTACGACGATACCTTTTTCATTGGCTAATCAGGGCTATATGCAAATTAACTGCCAACTAAGATTGGCAGTTGACTGCCAACTAAGATTGGCAGTTAACTGCCAACAAGATGGCGGCTAATTTGCATATGTAGGCACAATGCAGGGAGGCGAAAGGGAAAGCAGGAAGAAGCCCCCTGCCACTGACAGTGATCTGAAACCCAGGGGGGAGCTAAGAGCTGGGGGGGAAGGCCAAAGGCGGCCCTGGGGCCCTGCCCCCCAGCCATGATCGGAGAATCAGGCGCCTTTGCCGCCCTGGCCAGTGATAGCAGGAAGTAGGGGTAGAGCCAGCGATGGGAGCTGGGCACGGCCAAAGCTGGCAGTCCCGGGAGCTAGGGGTCCCTTGCCTGGGCCTAAAGCGAAGCCCACAATCGTGGCGCCCCCTGCTGCCACTGCAGGTCCCCGCTGCCTGGGCCGGACGCCTAGGCCAGAGGCGTTAGGCCTGGGCAGGGGCGGAGCCTGCAACCGCGGGGAGCTGGGGGTCCCCTGCCCAGGCCTGACACCTCTGCCGGAGGCCTCAGGCCTGGTCAAGGGGCCGATCCGGTGATTGGTGATCGGAGGGTGATGAGGGTCAACTCCTCTGGCTGAGGCATCAGGCCTGGGTGGGGGGCGGAGCCGGGGATTGGGGGGATATGATGGTCCCCTTGCCCAGGCCTGAAGCCTGGGTCAGAGGCGTCAGGCTTGGGCGGGGGGTGGAGAAAGCGATCAGAGGGAGATGGGAGTCCCCTGCCCAGGCTTGATTCCTGGGCCAGAGGCCTCAGGCCTGGGCGGGGGCCAGAGCCAGTGATCGGGGGGAGATGGGGGTCCCCTGTCCAAGCCTGACACCTCTGGCGGAGGTGTCAGGCCTGGGCAAGGGGCCAATCAGGCGATCGGAGGGTGATGGGGGTCAACGCCTGAGGGCTCCCAGTATGTGAGAGGGGGCAGGCTGGGCTGAGGGACACTCTCCCCCCGCCCCCCCCCCAACACACACACACACACACGCACCCAGTGCACAAATTTCGTGCACCGGGCCCCTTGTATATAATAAAAGAGTCATATGAAAATTGACCCTAATGGCAGAATGATTGGTCACTATGATGCACACTGACCACCAGGGGGCAGACGCTCAATGCAAGAGCTGCCCCCTGGTGATCAGTGGGCTCCCACAGGGGGAGCTCCACTCAGCCACAAGCTGGGCTGATGGCTGAGAGCACAGCAGCGGTGATGGGAGTCTCTCCTGCCTCCTCTGCAGCACTAAGGATGTCTGACTGCGGCTTAGGCCTTCTCCCCACAGCCGGACATCCCCCCAGGGCTCCCGGGCTGCCAGAGGGATGTTTGACTGCCAGCTTAGGCCCATTTCCCCAGGGAGAAATTTTAAGTCAGAATTTAAGTTCTCCCTAAATTCTGGGAATTTGAAAATGGGAGGAAAATATTTGTACTGAAATTTAGCATACCTTTTTATTATTGGCAATTTATTATTGAAGTTGTGTTATATATTTTATTATGGCAATATTCTAATGGTGTTCTTAATTTCATTCTTTATAGAAGCTCAGTAGGTTGTAACAACCAACTTGCTTAGAAACTTTTTGAATGGTAAATAATGTAAGATTCAAATGTGAAGTTTTAGTTAGAGTGGATTTGGAGTTAGTTTGCTAATATACTGTTCTGAGATATTTTTGAGCCCACTTGGTGCAACATCTATGCTCCACACCAGTGATCCCAAGAAGAGCCACAAGTATCAGTAGCTTGGAATCAAGAAAAGTCAGGGCAGGACTGTCATGTGCTAATGCCTTCCCTGAAGAGATCTGTCATAACTCTGGTTGACTTATTGTTTAAGGCCAGAGGGTTAAGAAAACAAGTGTTGGGAACAGCTGGGGTAAAACATATATTTCCCAGACCTTTAATTTCTATGAGAAGAAAACATTAAGGCTACAAATTACCTCTGTGATTACTCTTCTGCAGATCAGGATTTACTTATTTGATTAGTGAGTTTGTCTTAAGAAACTCCTCCACTCCTTCTATCTTCATCTTCAGTAGATAATTGCCTGTAGAGAGTATGTAACCTACTCTGTTCTGTGTCAGATGGTAAAAGGGGACTGAGCCCCATACAGGAGCCTGTAGTTACCCAGTACTTCTTTAGATTTAATAGATGAATCTCACTATTAGGAGATGCACTAGCCCACAGATATAAAACTCATTTTCCAACATTAGCTTATGGTTAATAGAGATATAATTTTATAATGCCATGTACTTTATCAGTTCATTACTTAATTTGCCTAGAACTGGAATGGAGGAAAAAACTGGTCCTATGTATTGGTAAACACCTCGAACCACAACTACTCACCTACTCAAGTCTGCCATTGCAGTATTGGCACAGCCATAAACAATGCATCATTGAATGAGTATAGCTGTGTTACAAATACTTAATTTATGTACAACAAAATTTGAATTTCATACAATTTTAATGTCACTAAATATTTTTTTAACTGTTGAATAATATACAAAATATTCTTAGCTTGATGTGGCAAGAATCAACCTATAGTCAGTAGTTGGTGGACCTCTCTTATAATGTCAAGTACAATATAATATAATAAATAATAATTAAAAGTAATTTATTTTCTCTTTTTTTCAGTAAATATTAAATGATTCATTTTGCTGATTTACATTCTTATTTCTACCACTAGCTTCCAGGCACTCTATGACTTAGCTGTGTCTATTCAACAACAAACACATATATTCTTATTATAATTTCTAGTACCTAATTGTTATTCAATAATCTTTAAATCACTAATAAAGATTAAACAATATATGCTGTACTCTCTAGAAACTTTTCTCTTCAATATGCTTCCCTACTTTCTCTTCTCTCAATTTACATAGTAGCTCTTCTAAAACATCCTTATCAACTACTTAATACAGAGAAATATATATTGGTAGGGATAAAAACTGAGAATGTTTGCTAGTTTCTATCCTATATAATTAAAGCCCAGAGACCGAAATGATGAAATGACCCCCAGAACGACCAGAGACCAGAACGACCACAGCCCTTTGTCCCGGCCAGCCCCGCTCCCCCAGTGAGTGGTTAGGAGTGATCAGGCAGGCAGGCTAAGGTTAGAGGCAATAAGGCAGGCAGGCGAGTGGTTAGGGGAGATCAGACAGGCAGGGAGAGGAGGTTAGAGGTGATCAGGAAGGCAGGCGAGCAGTTAGGAACCAGCAGTCCTGGATTGTAAGAGGGATGTCTGATTGCCAGTTTAGGCCAGATCTGCAGGGATCCCCGTGGGATTGGACCTAAACCAGCAGCTGGACATCCCCGAGGGGTCCTAGATTGCGAGAGAGTGCAGGTTGGGCTGAGGGACCCCCCTACTCCCATGCCGAATTTCATACACAGGGCCTCTCATATAATATAATGTTTCTGATAGAGGAGAGAGAAGGAATAATAAATACAAGGCAAGTTCCAAATTTAGGAAATGTGGCATTGACATTTATGAATTTACTAGAGGCCTGGTGCACAAAAATTTGTGCACTTGGGTGGGGAGGGGAGTCCCTCAGCCCGGCCTGTGCCCTCTCGCAGTCTGGGACCCCTCAGGAGATAACGCCCTGCTGGCTTAGGCCTGCTCCTGGGTGGCAGAGGGCAGGCCCAATCCCTAGGTGCAGCCCCTGGTCGGACTCAGAGCAGGGCTGATTAGGGAGTTGGGGCGCCGCCTCCTGTCATGCACAGAGCAGGGCGATCGGGAGGTTGTGATGCCACCTTCAGTCACGCTCAGGGTAGGGCCGATTGGGGGGTTGGGACACCGCCCCCTGTCACACTCAAGGCAGGGTCGATGGGGAGGTTGCGGCGCCACCCCCTGTCATGCACAGAGCAGGGCCAATCAGGGGGGTTGGGGCTCTGTACCCTGTCACGCACAGAGCAGGGCCCATCAGGGGGTTGGGGCACTGCCACTGTCACACTCAGGGCAGGGCCGATGGGGAGGTTATGGCTCTACCGTGTCACACACAGAGATGCAGGGTGATCAGGGGGTTGGGGAGCTCCCCCTTATCAGGCACAGAGCAGGGCTGATCAGGGGTTGGGGCGCCTTCCCCTGTCACGAACAGAGCAGGGCCGATAGGGAGGTTGTGGCTCCGCCCCCTGTCACACACAGAGCTGCAGGGCGATCAGGGGGTTTGGGCACTGCCCCCTTTCACACTGATCCTGGTGCCGGGAATCCTTGCGGCTACGCTGATCCCGGTGCTGGGAGGCATATTACCCTTTCACTATATAGTATAGAGGCCTGGTGCACGGGTGGGTGCCGGCTGGTTTGCCCTGAAGGGTGTCCTGGATCAGGGTGGGGGTCCCCACTGGGGTGCCTGGCCAGCCTGGGTGAGGGGCTGATGGCTGTTTGCAGCTGGTCACACATCCTTCAGGGTGGGGGTCCCCACTGGGGTGCCTGGCCAGTCTGGGTGAGCGGCTGAGGGCTGTTTTCAGGCTGGGGGTGACTGAAGCTCCCAACCGCTCCTTTTTTTCTTTTTCTTTTTTTTATTCTGGGCCAGCTTTAGCTTTGAGTCTTGGCTCCAGCGCTTAGGCCTCCACTGCTGAAAGTAGGTTTCTAGCCTTTGCTTACAATGTTGCAATCCTGCTGGCTGAAGCCTGGCGGACTAAAGCAGGTTTCTAGGGTTTTGTTTAGCTTCTATATCTGTTACATAGTTGCTTAGAGTTGCAGCTCAGAGGTCTGCTGCGGCAGGCGGGGAACGTTGGAGTCCTCCGTCACTGAAGCAAGCAAGCCTCATGTTAGTTTCAAGCTGCCTGGCTGCCGGCTGCCATCTTGGCTGACAGTTAATTTGCATATTGTCCTCATTAGCCAATGGGAAGGGTAGCGGTCGTACACTAATTACCATGTTTCTCTTTTATTAGATAGGATTCCTTTCCAAGTTTTTTGTTGTCATTTTGTTTGTATCCAATGGGATAGTGGCAAATGTGCTGGTTTAGTATTTTTATATGGACAGAGCAGAGAAAACATGAAAGATATTTACTTATATGATCTTTAGACTAAGCATGGACATCTACCACACAAATTCAGTCCAATTTAGATTTTGCCAGCCAATTCAGAAGAGCCTAGGGGACAACATAGAAAGATAATAGAGTAAAGAAGAAAGAGAGAAGGGAGGCATGACTGTTTATTCATTCTTATTTATAGCCTGTGACAAGCTAGTTCCTCATTTAACTCTCATTTTTGTTCATGAAAGACAAAGTACATTCTGAGTGATGATGGTTTTGTAGAGATTTTAAAAGGAAAGATGTATTGTAGTAAAAGGGGAATGTTTCAAAGGAATGATAACTTTTCCTCTGCATCCCTCTTAGCTAGGAAGCCTGGTGATATTTTTAGTACTTTAGATGAAATCACCACTACAGTCGTACACTTCATCTCAAAGATGAAAATATTGTGTTGGAGAGAAAATTACTTTAAAAATATTTTAATGGCTTTCTTTTTGTAAAGAGAGAACTGTTTAGTTTCACATCTTCAGATAGTTATTGTCAAATTATCTTCCAAAAGATGTGCCAGTTTATATGCATAAACTATGTATCAAAATAACACATTTTGATACATACAAGTTTTTTAAAGAGCTTTTGAAAATTTCACTTTCATTTTTTGTGAATATCAGCTTGCTCTCTCTTACTTCCCAGTCTCAATTTGGAATTGAACTAATATATACAATATTATATCATTCCCATTACCATTTTCACTCCATCTGTATGCTTAATATTCCTTTTTCTTAAATTTTTAAATTATTTTTTTCATTATTAATGTGTCTTTCTTAAATCTAAATAAATTGTCACTGATCCTTTAGTAACAAATATGATAGTTTTTAATTTTTTAAATTCATTTTCTTATATCTGTCTGGTATAATTAATTACATAGAGCATTTCATTTTTTCTATATTATCTATCTTGCTTTTAGGTATCACTGTAATTCATTTCTATACTCCAATAATTTATTTAATGTTTTATCTTGATTTTATTTTACTCCTATACTTCCTTTTGGAATTCAGTTCTTGGCTTCTTCCATGGTCATTATTTTTCAGACAATATTGACTTTTTTTTTCAGTATGATTACCTAAATTAAAAATATATATTTAAAATGTTCTTTTTAAAAATACTATACTCCCCCCTTTTCACTGGTTTTACTTTCTGTGGGTTCAAAGGCATACTAAAAATATTAAACGAAAAATTCTAGAAATAAATGATTCTTAAATTTTAAATTGCTTGCTATTCTGAGTAGTGTAATGAAATATTGTTCTCACTGTCTAACCTGATGTGTGAATCGTCCCTTTGTCCGGCCTACTCCTGACATGTAGGCTTCTGCTCATTAGTCATTCAGTGGCTGTCTCAGTTATCAAAGACCACATTTACATAACTTTCATTATTATAATCATCCTATTTTATTATTAGTGATTCTTATTAATCTCTTATTGTGCTTAATTATGAATTAAACTTTATCAGAGGTCTGTATGTATAGGGGGAAAAGGTAGCACAAGTTTACATAAGATTTTTACTATCCATGGTTTCAGGCATCCACCAAGGTCTGGGAACATATATCCCTTTGTGGGTAAGGGGGGGTGTCAGAGCCAGCAGCAAGAGCACCGCACAGCTCTGCTGGTCTGACTGGTTCTGAGTTGCTGTGAATGAATTTGAGTCCATGTATTATTCTTCTAAATTCTCCTATCCGATTATGCCAGGGAAGTTCCTTCTCAAACCCTGCCCACTGTACTAACTGTTGGGAACTTAGTCCAAGTTCTTCCTTTATCTTCTGTTCACTAGGCACAGGTCAATTCTTGGCGGTGGAGCAGACGGGGAAGCCATGAGAGGTTGTGGGTATATAAGAATGAGTCTTTATTGCAGAAGCCATGAGAGGTTGTGGGTATATAAGAATGAGGTTGTGGGTATATAAGAATGAGTCTTTATTGCAGAAGCCAGTGGCCACACAGCCATCAGACAAAAACAGTCCTTATAACAAAGTCCATATAGGCAGGCAGCCAGACACCGGCTGGTGAATACGTATCTTTCCCATAAAGCAGCATCAATCTCTGTACCCACAGTTAGTATCTGAGCAGCCGCATGCTGCCTCGAAACTCACCGCCTTACATCGTAGTGGTACCTGAGTTCTCTGGCTCAGCAGCTTCTTCTGTCTCTCCTGCCCAGCTGCTCTCTCTAGCAGACTTCTTCACACACTCCACTTTAACCCACTAGCTGGTCAGTTACCTACTTTTACACTACTAAGACAAAAAAGGCTTCGTGCCAGTGGTTACACCAGTCATAGAGGCTACTGAAGGGCACAGTGGACCTTGTGTCCTTGCACCCGCTCATGGTATCTCGGCCTGATTAGGATTCCCAGGCTCAGAGTCCTTGGGCATCCCGTTTAGGCGCATGCCCAGAGTGGCCTTGGCCATTCCGGTGTATTGATAGTAAGACCTCTGTGCTCCCACTGGCCTTGACTATCCGGGGACCTGGCGTGGCTCCCAAAGGAGGACTACTGTAATTGCCTTTAATATGCTGAGGCTACTTTATTACTAATATCTCAGAAAATAAAGTCTCAAGTAGAGAATGGTTAAATTATTCCTTCATACCAAAATTCACCGCCTATCCTATTCTAACAATTCTGTTTTAGTCCCGGTGCACAGGATGTATTTTCTCTTGTCAACAACACCTATAAACACAGCTGTATGCTGCTGCTCTGGACCAAATGTCCTTATTTTGGCCAAGGAATCAAAAAAGATTTTAAAGGTACAGATGCTCCATAAGGAAATAAGCTGGTGCACATTTGTTGGAAAAAATAGAGCATTTAATGAAAATATTTTCTTCAAATAAGTGATCCGGAGGCTAACTTCACAGTTGTGCTGGAGTCTCTATCTTTTCTACAAGGTTAATATGGAAGCAGTTTATTTCAGACATAAAAACAAGCATACAGGTTTAATTTAAAATATATTCTAAAGGTACCTTTAGATGAGGATATATTTACAGTGGAACTACACTCAGTCCCACTGCATTACCGTGTTTATCATGTAGATGGATAAAAAATAAGATTAAAATTATAAGATTAACTATATGATTATAATCATTTTCCTGATGACAACATAGGCTTGGCTAAATATCTATATGCTTGGAAATAAACAGTATATAATGTGCATGCAATTATTTGGTAATGTAATCATTTTACACAATCATATTTTTGTAATTTTTTCATGTGCTTTCCCATTTTCATATGCTTATATACTCAATCATGAAACCAGAATTAAATATTTTTAAATTATTAACTTTATTGAGATAAAAGAGAATCATAATGTAGAGTTTCAGAAACATTAACAGTTACATATAACACAACATCTGAGTTTAAACAAATTCTTTTAAATATTTTTCCAAGTTTTTTTTTATTATTGACTCTGATAATTCTAATTTGCTTTTTCACAAACTAATTCCTCAATTGTCCTTGTTACTTTTTTACCTCTTATTTGCTGCATAAGTGAAATTAGGAGTAACACTTGAAAATGGAAATTGTATCACTCTTCACTTACAATTTTAAAGGATAGAAATGATTCCTAGGGTGTTTTTTTTCTTTATTGATTAATGTATTACATATGTGTCCTTATCCCCCCATTGTCCCCTCACCCCACCACTCATGCCTTCACCCCACTCTGGTGTCTGTGTCCATTAGTTGTGCTTATATGCATGCATGCAAGTCCTTTGGTTGATCTCTCCCCCTTCCCCACACCCTCCCCTACTTTCCCTCTGAGGTTTGACAGTCTGATCAATGCTTCTCTGTCTCTAGATCTGTTTTTGTTCATCAATTTATGTTGTTCATTATATTCCACAAATGAGTGAGATCATGTGGTAATTATCATTCTCTGACTACTTATTTCGCTTAGCATAATGCTCTCCAGGTCCATCCATGTTGTTGCAAATGGTAAGAGTTCCTTCCTTTTTAAAGCAATGTAGTATTCCATTATGAAGATGTACCACAGTTTTTTAATCCACTCATCTGCTGATGGGCATTTAGGCTGTTTCTAAATCTTAGCTATTGTAAATTGTGCTGCTATGAACATAGGGGTGCATATATCCTTTCTGATTGGTGTTTCTGGTTTCTTGGGATATATTCCTAAAAGTGGGATCATTGGGTCAAATGGGAGCTCCATTTTTAGTTTTTTGAGGACATTCCATACTTTCTTCCACAGTGGCTGCACCAGTCTGCATTACCACCAGCAGTGCACGAGGGTTCCTTTTTCTCCGCATCCTCGCCATCACTTGTCCTTTGTTGATTTGTTGATGATAGCCATTCTGACAGGTGTGAGATGGTATCTTATTGTCATTTTGATTTGCATCTCTCAGATGATCAGTGACTTTGAGCATGTTTTCATATGTCTCTTGGCCTTCCTTATGTCCTCTTTTGAAAAGTATCTATTTAGTTCCATTGCCCATTTTTTGATTGGGTTGTTTATCTTCCTTGTGTTAAGTTGTATGAGTTCCCTGTAAATGTTGGAGATTAAATCCTCATTAGAGATAACATTGGCAAATATGTTCTCCCATGTAGTGGGCTTTCTTGTTGTTTTGTTTATGGTTTATTTTTCTGTGCTTTTTATTTTGATGTATAATACTCAATGAAAATCACTTTTATGCACATACAAGCAATTATCAAAGGTAGAGTTAGAAGACAAAAGGGCAATGTGAAGTCTAGAAGAAGTCAGTACATAGATAAAAGCCCATGACTGTGAGAAATCTAAGGACTGAAAACAAATCATATGACTGAAAAACATGTATGGAAAAATATGCACCTAAAATAAAATCCAGCTACATGGACACTGAAGAAATTTGGTGAAAAGGAATGAAGTCTTTACCTTCTTGGAAATGTAGAGAGTTAAGTCAAACATGAGGAAAGAAAAGAGAAAAAAAAGAGATAATTTTAAATAGTGAAAATGATATATTTAAAAAACCATTTGACTTTGGATGGTGGGTACATGGTGAAATATACAGATATTGCAACATAAGAACCCACACGTGAAACCTATATGATCATAGTGACCTATGTCAACCCAATACATTTAATAAAAACAAACAAAACAAAAACATGTTTATGTGATAGAAACTGCAATGTTAGGGGATTTGTTAAGATTATCAGTAAAGTCTCTGAAAATTTGGCATTTCAGTGTAATTGAATAATGATGAGAAGGAAAGTGGGAAATCATTTCTTGCAGAATGGACAGTGGGTACATAGGCCCAGAGGAGGTACTCAACTTGGTATATTAAAGGAATTATAAGAAAAAAACAAAAACAATAAAAAAAAATGGTGAAGGTAGAAGAGATGGAATTGTGAATATGAACAATTTAATGGAAGGCTCTAAAAGCCAAAGCAAGGCATTAAATCTGATACTAACTGTAATGAAAGCCAATGAAGGAAAGAATTATGCAGTTAGAAGACCACTACAACTGACCACACAAAAGATGATGGTGGCTTGGATTTGGATGATAGTGGGAAGAAGAGATAGAGGAGCTTAAAATATGTTTATGGCACATAGTCAGTCTTGTTGATTAATATATCTACAGGCTAAGAAAAAGGACTCAAGATAAACTCTTTGACTTTTGTACAGATCACTACCTGGTAGTATTATTGATTAAGTTGGGGAAGTTGATTTGGTTAGGAAATAAAATGAGGTTTTCTCTTGCCAACCTAAAATTTCAAATGCTATTAGAAAAACAGAAAAATCACGTAGGTAGTTGAATGCATCACTCTGATGATCATGGGAAGTGTCTGGGTTAGAGGTATACATTTGGGAGCTATTAGCATATCAATGTTATTTTAAGCTATGGATTGGATGAGACATTCAAAGTATAGAAATAGATAAGAAAAATGTCCAGAACTGAGGCCAGAGGTTCTTCAGCACTTAGTGATCAAGCAGAGAATCAGAACTGAGGAAGAGGAGACTGAGAATCAATGCCATGCACTGGGAGGTCTGAGAAGTATGATGTGACAAAGATCAACAGAAGAAACATGATAAGGAAGAATTAATGTAAACTATGTTGGGTGTTACTGAAATTTCAACTAGGTAAAAGCAAAAAGTTCACTGGATTTTTCAGCATGATGCTCATTATTTACTTTGATATGGACAGTCTCTGCAGAGTGAAGGCCTGAATAGTTTGAGCCAAGTATGTAAAATGAGCAAGTAGAGGAATTATAGACAACTTTTCAAAAATTTTACCGTTAATAGTACCTTCAAAATGTGCACAGTGGAAATACTAGAGGATTCTAGATATTTCAAGGCTTATAAGAATGATTTAGTGCAAGGAGAGAAATTTCTGATTCAGTAAAGAGTTGGGGTCTTTGGTAGGAGGAAGAAAATGTATCAGTAATAACAGAATGGAGGAAAGTGAGAGTGAGAAAAAAATCCTGTTCAGTTAATTTTGTGATGGCAAGATAAAGGAGTTCCTTTCTGTTTGTGTTGGTTTTATCCCCAGCTGACAGCGAGGAGCTGTAGAAGGATGTAATATTTGAGATCAGTGGAGAAATAAAAATTGAGCATACTAGAGAAGAAGAGTATGTTTTTTAATCGGCGTTGTGGAGTGATACTGAAATTTGTAATCTTGAATTTTAAGTTAGATCAGTTAACAAATGTGTTTGTATTTTTATTCCCACTGATAATAAGCATTTAGGTAGATGGAGTGGGTAGGTAGATTTAATAGCCTAATAAATATTGTACTTGATAGACACATTTGATAAAAGATGAAATAACCATAGTAAACATTCCCATTCAGAAAGAGGAAGAAAGAGAGACATACTGAAACAGTGGCAGCAGCAATTTTGATGTCCTGAAAGGTGGCAATTGTGATGGACCCCTGGATGGAGAATATTTTGAGTCTACCCTCAAGTAGACTACCTACCCTAAGTACACTGGCTAGTGCAACTCTCTTTGTCCAGTGTTCCCCATAGCTCTTTGCTCTACCTTCTAGGAAACTCTTTGTTTTTTCATTATGATCATAACCATAACTGGAATAGACACTGATGAATTTGCTCTTCCTGGACCCTGAGCTGTTTCTCAGCTCAACCCATGCCTATAGTTCGATGAGGCCCCACAGGTCATATTAACTTGTAAACTGAAACAGTCTGTTTTTGTCTAGACTGCTGGTTCTTTGGCAAAACAACTCTCTCAAAAATTTTTAGCCTTCTCTAGCTTATTTTGGTGACATCCATATGACAAAATTCATACTCACAGTTCTTTTCTAAACAGCATATTTTCCCAGATAGTATACTTGTGATATGTTTTTGCTTTCTTAACCCCTTCCTCTCTCTTTAACCTAGTAGTGAGTACCTTGAGCTTAGCATTTTTTTTAAGAGGGAAAGCCAAATACTTTGTTGATTTTCCTATAGCAATTTTTATTTTCTAATTGAAAGTATTTGTTCATGATCATATCCTGCATTCTTTCTCTGTGATACCATAATCAAATAAGAAAATTGACCACTAAGTATGTTGGCTTTTCCTTGATTTAATTCAGCTGCAATGTAGAACTTTAATAAGCTTTTGTTGGTCAATATTCTTCTCATTTGTGTTGGGATGAGAAGTGGTTCTCTCTTGCAACCCTGAAAGGCCTTGGTTTTAGGTACTCTCCCTATTCCTTTAATTCCTCAAACTGATCAAATCTTTTCTGTGCTTCTCTGCATATTATGAAATGCAGATTTTCTGTCTGTGTTAAGACTTCTTCTGGAGCTACAAGTTCATTAGACTCATGACCTTTCTAAATTAAAACAGGAGAAAGCTTTATCAAGTCTTTTATTACTTTAAAACATCTGTCTATTGTTTTCTACCTTCCAATATATATGTATTTTTTATTTCTCTTCAATTGATCACTATAAATAGTGTCGTACATTTTAGGTTTTTGTTACTTCGTTATCACATCTCAAAGTTCAAAATTTAGTATTTTTAGTAAAAGATATCTCCAGAGTTTCAGGTTTATTGCTTACTCAGATCACAAATCCCATGCCAGTCCCACTTAGGAAACCTAGTCAGAATTAAGCTCTCTTTTCAGATGCTTCCCTGATTGCTATGGCAGGAAGGAGAACATGGGGACTGGCTGCTTTTCTGGAAATGAGTTGGATCACTTGGCTCACATTTACTTAGTTCAAAACAAGTCACATGGTCCCACCTAACTTCAAATTTAGGTCAAGGGTGTGAAATTCTACCATACCTATAAAAAAGAATTCCAGAATACTTTTGAAAAGCCATAACAATTACCACATAGACCATTAAAATTTTTGCTAATTAAAAGAATGAGAAGATGCTACAAAGAAGTAAGAATAACAAAACAAATAAAACAAAACACATGGGTACTCTTTTATTTCCAGCAATAAGAGGCAATAGCAGGGTGCCTGAGAGTTTGGTTAACTGAAAACCTCTTGCTGAGAGTGAAAACTCCACATCAAATAGCATTCTTACAGCTTCTGAACACAGGAGTATTGGTTGTAAAAGAAAGCATTCCATAATTCACTTTCCTTCCTCCTTCAAAGAGAATACTTTCCTTGTATAGGCAGAGGCTGAGGCAGCTAGTTCAATGGAAAGATCTCTGGACTAGATTCATGTGATCTCTGCCAACTTCTAACTGTATACATTTCAATGTATTACAAAGGAATGCCTTTCAAACTTGAGTTGCTCACAGTCTGTCTTGTAGTTCTATCACCAAATTAGCTCTCCACATAGCTTCAAGAGTGACCTAGTATGTAGTAGCTGCTTGTTAATTGTATGTTTAATTGAAACAAATATTCTTCAATGATGCTATCAAGTTGAGAGGAATGTTCTAGGAAGGGGACAGATTTATTCTTTCTTTGGGAGATCCACATTTATTCCCTCAAAAGGTAAGAACTTGCCTGCTATAATCCTTTTTTTTTCCCTTAAGGACCAAGTTCTAACTGTTTTCATAAGCATAAATCATCCTCCAACAAATGCCCCTTTCTCCATTCTTTTCAATAAGAATCACTAGAAGCAATTTGCTTTTAGCTGGAAAGGCCGGACATTCATCTTTACTATCCTACTTCAGGGATATAGCAATTCTCCAGCTCTATGTCCATAGTTCACAGAGATCTTGATTGTCTTTTCATTCCACAAGCTATCACACTGGCTCATTATATTTATAACATTATCCTTATCACACCTACCTAGTGAGAAGTAACAACTAGTCTAGACGTATTCTTAAGAAATTTGCTTATCTGAGTGTGGAAAATAAATTACACACAAATTCAGGTGCCTTCCACCTCAGTGAAATTTCTATGGATCCAGTGATGTGGGACATGTCAATATATTCTTCCTGAGGTGAAAAATAAGTTGTTGCATTTAGCTCCTCATATAACCGAAAAAGAATCACAATGCCTGGTGTACCTCTTTGGATTTTAGAGGCAACACATTCCTCCCTTGGGTATGTTACTCCAACCCATTTACCAAGTGACCCAAAAAGCTGCTCATTTTGAGTTGGGCTCAGAATTAAAAAAGACTGTGCAACAGGTCCAGGATGTTACACAACCAGCTCTGCCACTTGGTCCACATGATGCAGCAGATGCAATAGTGCTTAAAGTGTCTGTGAGGAAAGGATGCTGTTTGGAGCCTTTGGTAAGTCCCTGTATGTGAATGGTGGTAGAGGCCCTTAGGATTTTGCAGCAAAATTTTGCCATCCCTGTGGTTAACTACTCCCTTTCAAGAACAGTTCTTGGCCTGCTATAGGGCCTTAGTAGAAAACAAACACTTAACCATGGACTACCAAGTTACATGTGACCAGGGATGCCCACCAGCACTGGGTGCTCTCTGATCCACCAAGCTAGATAAAGTTGTGTGTGTACAGCTACACTCCATTAACAAATAGAAGTGGTGGATCAGGCTGAACAAGCCCTGAAGACACAGCTAAGTTTCATGATGCAATATCCCAAAGGCCAGTGGTCCCAGCATGCACCTAGCAGTGGTTCTCAACCTTCCCAATGCTGCGACTTTTTAATACAGTTCCTCATGTTGTGATGACCCCCAACAATAAAATTATTTTTGTTGCTACTTCATAACTGTAATTTTGCTACTGTTATGAATCATAATGGAAATATCTTACATGCAGGATGTATTTTCAGGGTTTGCGACCCACAGGTTGAGAACCGCTGATTTAGTCTATGGCCTAATGAGGAGTTCCCTATGATCAACTAACAGAGAAAGAAAAGTCTCAGGACTGCCTTACAGATGGTTCTGTAATATATGCAGGTATCACCTGAAAGTGGACAGCTGTAGCACTACAGCCTGTTTCTGGGACATTTCTGAAGGAAGATCCTGCCAGTGGGCAGAACTTTAAGTGATGCCCCTGGTTACTTATTTTGCTTGTAAAAAGAGTTGGTCGGATGTGCAATTATATACCAATTGACAGTCTGTGGCCAATGTTTAAGCTGGATGATTAGGGACTTGGAAGAAACACAAATGGAAAATTGGTGACAATAAAATTTGGAGAAGATGTATGTAGATAGACATATCTGAATGGGCAAAAAACCCAAAGATAATGCACCCATGTGAATGCTTATCAAAGGATGACCTCAGTAAAGGAACATTTTAATAATCAAGTAGATAGAATGACCCATTCTATGGATACTAATCAAACTATGTTTCTAGTCACCCTGTCATTGTCCAGTGGACTCATGAACAAGGGGGACATGGGCAATGAAAAAAGTTCTGCATGGGCTCAGTAACATGGACTTTGACTCATCAAGGCTGACCTGGATTCAGCTACTGTTGAGTACCCAAACAGCAGCAGAAACAAATGCTGAGTCCCTAACATGGCATCTGTGGACTGACTTCCTGAATCCCTGTCCATGTCATATTATTCCACACAGCATTGCTTCTGATCAAGAAACTCACTTTATGTCAAAAGCAGGGCAACAATGGGCCAATGTTCATATAATTTACTGTTTTTAACATGTTCCCCACAATCCTAAAAAAATAAAACCTGACTTGATAGAATGGTGGAATTAGCACCCAATATATGGTCTTGTTTCTTCTGTAGCCAGGATTCAGGGATCCAGAAATCAAGGAGTGGAAATGGGCATGACTCAACTCACTATTATTCCCAGTGACCCACAGTAATTTTTGCTTCCTGGTGCTATTACCTTATGCTTTCCTGGGTAGAGGACTTAGTTCCAAAGGAAGAAATGCTTCCATAAGGAGACACAACAATGACTCCATTGAACTTGAAGTTAAGACTGTAGCACACTTTGGGCTTTTCATGCAACTGAATCAACAGGCAAAGACGGGAATTACTGTGTTGGCTGAGGTGCTTTATTCAGACTACCAAGGGGAATTGGACTGCTATTCCCCAAAGAAGTTAGGGAAGATTATGTCTGGAATACGAGATTCCTTAAGGCATCTCTTAGTATTTTGATGTTCTGTGATTAAGGTCAGTGGAAGATTACAGTAACCCTGTCCAGTCAGAATTGCTAGTGGCCCAGAGCCTTCAAGAATGAAGGCTTAGATCACTCCATCTGGTAAAAAACAGACCCACCTGAGTTGTTTGATGAATACAAAGGGAACACACTAGGTAGTAGAAGAAGATAATCATAAATAACAATGATGACCATGTCGTCAGTTACAAAAATACTGTAATTTTAATGAGCATTTCCTCCATATTTTGCTATGAATAAGATTATGTGTGTAAACATATATATACACACATATATACTAATAAATATAAAGATGAAGCAAATATCTTTGTTTTCTTCTCTCTTATTCCCTTATCATGTAGGATAAGATATATGCATTTTATATTACAGTATTAAGTTTTATTCATTTTATATTATAGTATTTTAATTATGGGATATCCTAGAAAAGGGTAAAAATCACTCAAGGATTTTACCCTTCTTCTGGGGAAGGGGCTAGCATGTTTTCAGTTGTATGCATTATAATTGTATCATTTTATGTATAATTTTGATCCTATTATTATTTTTATTTGGAGATTAAATATGGTTTAAGGAGATGCATATAAGTGCCAAGTTGAAAAGGGGTGGGCTTGTGATGGTTAATTTTATGTGCAAATTGTCTGGGACATAGGATGAACAGCTATTTGGTTAATCATTATTCTGGGTGTGTCTATGAGGATGCTTCTAAAAGAGATTAACATTTGAATTTGGATAATTAACATATGAGTAAAGCAGATTGCCCTACCCAACATAGGTGAGTGCCATACAATTGTTAAAGCCATGACTAGAACAAACAGGCTGAGTATAAAATAATTTGCTCTCTCTCTGCCATATTGTCTTCAAACTGGGACATTGTTCCTCTCCTGTCTTAGACTTCCAGGTGGACTTGGACTGGCACTATACCATCAGTGTGTCTCTAGTTTGCCAACTAAGTATCTTGGGACTTTCAGTCTTCCTAATCATGGGAGCCAACTTCTTATAACCTGATGTTATTCTAATTGTTGGTTCTCTCTAAGCAAGCTGTATCTCTCTCTGGCTTGTTTCAAGATGTTTCATCATTGATATTCTGCAGTTTGAATATGATATGCCTAAGTGGGTTATTTTTGGAGTGGTATTTATCTTATTTCTTTTCCTCTGAACTTTCTGGATGTGTGGTTTGGTGTCTGATTTTAATTTATGAAAAATTATTAGTCATTGCTGCTTTAGATACCACTTCTATTTCTTTTTTCTTTCCTCTTAAGGTGTTTCTATTAAGCAAATGTTATGCCTTTTGTAATTGCCTCATAGTTCTTGTCTATTTTGAGTTTTTAAAGTATTTTTTCTCTTTGCTTTTCAGTTATTGAAGTTTCTATTGTCATATTCTCAAGCTCCGATATTCTTTCCTCAGCCATGTCTAATCTTCTGATGAGCTCATCAAAGGCAGTTTTCATTTCTGTTACAGTGTTTTTGACATTTTGGCAATCTCTTACTGGTTCTGATGCTTGTTAAGTCTTCTTAGATTGTATTTTTGACTTTTTAAAAAATATATCTTTATTGATTTTAGAGAGGAAGGGAGAGGGAGAGAGAGATAGAAACATCAATGATGAGAGAGAATCATTGATTGGCTGCCTCCTACACACCCCCTAACTGGGGATCGAGCCTGCAACCTGGGCATATGCCCCTGGCCGGAATAAAACCTGGGACCCTTCAGTCCATAGGCCTACTCTCTATCCACTGAGCCAAACTGGCTAGGGCAAGTATTTTTGACTTTTGTGTGCCTGGTAATATTTTTGTTGAGAAATGAACATGAGGTACTGCATAAAACTAATGAAGTAAATCCATCTGTAATGGTGTAGTTTTAATGGCTAGAGTGGACTAGATTTCCATACTTTTCTTCCCCTATGTGGGAGGTGAGAGGGAGCTGGAGTTAAATATTGTTCTTCCCCCATTTGGAAGACTAGAGCTGGCTGAAGCTGAGTATTTCCTTTCCAGAAGGTAGATTAAACTGTAGTAAAGTAGTTTCTCTTAAGGGTTGGCTTTGATGAAAACAGAGTGCTCTGGTGTATGTCAAAATGGCCAATTTTTATTTCCTCTGTTGGAAGCATGGGATGGGGTGTTGGGAGTGTCTTCATCATTCATTGTAAATACATGGTAGAGCTCCTGGAGCTTAAACTTACAAAATCATGGGGAATTTCCTATGATTGGGTACCCCTGGAGTTTCCCACCATTCGACCTGTCCACATGAGCCTTCAACAATCCATCAGTTATTAGAACTCAGAAGGTTTTTTGTTTTTTTTATTGTGGTAATAAAAACCAAAGGCTTCAGCTCATGAATGTTTTCTCTAGTAAGTTCTGATTCTCTTATCTACCTGTCTCTCTGATTTTTGGAGAAGCAGTTTGCTTTATGACCTCACTTTTCTAACAGATGTAATAAAAGTTGTTGATTTTTTCAGTTTATCTGCTTTTTACTTATTGTTAATATGAAGTGGCAACTTCTAAACTCCTTACATGCTGGACCAGAAACTAAGTCCTACATTTTTCTTAAAAAAATATATATGCATGCATTTTAGATGTCTAAATGTCAAAGTCCTAGCTTATTAATGATGATACAATTAGTTGCAAAAATTTTTAAAGTTTAATTGCAATTAAAAAGACTCTATTGTGTATTTCCTATTAGGTAGCTCCATGACAAATAATAATGCTAATGCTCAAATTTCTTTAATGCCCCATTTGTAATTTAGCCTTATATGTGCTCTAGGCCATTTCTCAAGGAAATGAAAGCTTAATTTGATACATGTACATGCAAGTTTATATTGAAGCTAAGGCTTTTACCATGTAAATGTATCTCATAGTAACTATTATTCTGAATAAGCAACCACAAACTTTTTAGGCAGCCCTCAATTTCCTTTAAAATGTTTTATTCTTGAAATAAAACATTAGAGCATAAAAAATTTAAAGCATGAACCTAGTAAAAAATATTCTACATTCCTGGCTTTAGTTCTACAAAAGTGTGTATATATATATCCTATATAATAAAAGGCTAATATGCAAATTGACTGAAAGGCGGAACGACCAATAACTATGACACACACTGACCACAAGAGGGCAGACACTCAATGAAGGAGCTGACCCTCATGGTCAGTGCGCTCCCGCAGGGGGAGTGCCGCTCAGCCAGAAGCCAGGCTCATGGCTGGTAAGCCCAGCAGCAGGCTGAGGGACCCCTCCCTCTGAGTGCACTGTTTCTATTTATACTAGAGGCCCAGTGCATGGGATTCATGCACTGGTGGGGGGGCGTGGCCTGTGGGGATTGGCCCACTGTGGGAGTGCTGCTCATGCAGGTCATCCGAGCAGCACTCCCACTGTTGGATTGCACTGACCACCCCGGGGCAGCTCCTGCATTGAGCGTCTGCCCCCGGGTGGTCAGTGCGTGTCATAGGACTGGTTGACCAGTCGTTCTGGTCGTTCTACCATTCGGTCACTGGGCTTTTATTATATAGGATAAAAAATTTACCACTCAAAGAAGCAGAGAAAAAATTTATGGTTAAATGTTTATAATATAAAATGCTCTGGATATAGGGAGGGGAATGTATTCAAGGTTATATGACCACTAATAATAATGAGACCTTACTTGACTAATTTTTGAGAAAATAAGTTTTAAATAATCTAAGTTTCATATTTTTCAAGAAAAATTTTACTCTTAAATTCACATAGTAAACTAGGGTTATACCAAAAAGAACTTCAATGAATGGTGGTCTTGGTATGTATTTAATTTTTATTTCTTGAGGTATAATTGAGATATAACATTACATTAGTTTTAGGTGTACAACATAACAATATTTGTATATATTGTGTAATAAGCAGCACAATAATTCTAGTTAACATTTGTAACCATATTATGGTCACACAAGTTTATTTTGTGTGATAACTTTTAAGATCTATTCTCTTAGCAATTTTAAAATATTCAATATAGTATTATTAACTACTAGAGGCCCAGTGTATGAAATTCATGCACAGGTAGAGTCCCTAGGCCTGGCCGGCGATCAGGGCTGATTGGGGCCTTCTGCCTGCCGGCTGCTGGCCAGGGCCTTCCTTCATTCTGCGCCACCTCCTGGTGGTCAGCGCACATCATAGCAAGCAATTGAATTCCAGGTCAAACTCCCAAGGGGACACTTCGCATATTAGCCTTTTATATAAATAAAATAGTCACCACACTAAATTACGTCCGATATTTTTCTTATAACAAAGTTTTGAACCTTTTGACTTCCTTCTCCCATTTTATGCACCTCCCACCTCCCACCTCTGGCAACCACCAGTCTGTTCTCTGTATCTATAAGCTTCCTTTATAAAAATGTAATTCCACATATAAATGAGATCATATGGTATTTGTCTTTATCTGACTTATTTCACTTAGCACAATGTCCTCAACATCTATGTTTACATGTGTGGCAAGATTGCATTCTTTTTCATTAGTATCTTTTACATTATATTACCTATTTATATATTTTTTAGACTGTAAATTGCTTATTAACATCATTTACACATTTTCTAGTACATATTTTTTCTACTTATCAATATTGTCTTTGTAGTCAGTGTGATAACTTTATTTATTACTCTTAGGTTTTACGCCGCCGCAAGGAAAAACCGTGAGTCCAAACAGAGACCAGATTAAACAGGCTTTATTGGGAGCACACGGGCGGGTTCACCAGCTCAGAGAGGGGAGCAGGAGAAGCCGCGCCAAACCTGGGCAGGGGCAAGGTTTTATACTTTTCTGAGGTAATTGTTGCTGGCCGAAACTGGTGGCAGTCGGGGCTTTCCAGGGTCAGGTGAAACCTGCGGTCTGTCCTGCGGTTTGGTCATTTTCCAGGAGCCGTTTGTCCGGCAGGAATTTTTCACCGGGGTGGGGTGGTTTCCAGACGTCAGTGTGGACAGGTCAGCTTCTCACCGGCCCAAGAGAGGGAGGGGGTCCTTTCGCCCCGGGGCAGGGTGCCAGCGAATACCAGACAATTACAAATATTTTCTACTAATTTGTTACTTGTATTTTAGCTTTCATTCACTAGGCACTTTTTTTACTAGAAAAACAAAAATAAAGAAATAAGCAAATGCTCATCAATTGAAAAAGTTAAATAAATAATGGGCAATTTATGTAATAGATACTATACAGTCATTAAAAAAGAGCATGTCTACATATTTTCATAAGACTTTCAAACAACCATCAAGATACACTTCAAGGGAGAAACTAAGATGGCGGCATAGATAAACACCGGGAAATAGTCGCCTCCCACAACAATTGAAAATTAGCCTAAAGGACGGAGCAAACATCGTCCAAAACAACAGGAAGGCTGGCTGAGTGTAATTTCTACAACTAGAAGAAAAGAAAAGCACGCTGAGAGCCAGAGGAGCTGCGGAGGCTGAGTGCAGAGGTACGGTGGCGGCTCGCGCGCGGAAAGGGGGTGGCACCTGAGGACGCGGCTGTCTTTTTGAATCACAAGCTCCCGACTGCTCTGAACTCCGGTTCCGGGAAGTCTCTGGGGACCCAGGTCTCATACGGGGAGAGGCGGCTCTCTCAGGCGGCAGCGGGTGAACTTGAGGGCCGCTTTCCCTCAGAGGTGCTTGCAGCCGTTACCCGGACACTGAGACGCGCGACTCCGGGCGCGGAGAATCAGCCATTGCTTCTTTCTACGCCCTTTGACTACCTGAGACCACGCCCCACCCGGGCTGCGGCAGAGGCTTTTGCATGTGAATGCCCCAGAACTTTGCAACCTGATAATTACCTAACTGCAGCCAGGCCAGCCAGACCCGGAACTTCCAAGAGAAGGCCCAAGGCCCCGCAGCGGCTTGCATTGCTTCACAGCTGAGCCTCTTCGTAGTTCCTGCTGTGTGGCCTCAGGCAGGGGCTGAATTAGCACCTCCTTAGATCCAGAAGCCACTATACCCAGTGGTCAGAGGGGGACCATTCTCCCACTTCAGACACAGCTGCTTCCCACAGCCAATTGGCCTGGAGGTCAATTCCTCCCAGTGATCCTACAACTAGCGAGGCACCAAGAGTGCACCAAGAGTGTCCACCCCAGGTAACTGGGGAGGCTGAGCCACTGGGCCCTACAGGACACCTGGCGCGCAGGCCACTCTATCAACACAGGGAAGCAGCCAAAATGCGGAGACAAAGAAACAGGTCACAATTGGCAGAAACGGAGGAGGCCAGACGACTGGATTTAGAGTTCAAGGCCACGTTTATAAGGTTTGTCAAGAATTTTATGGAAACCGCCGATAAATTTAATGAATCCCTCAAGGAATATGGTGAGACCATGGAGGTCATGAAAAAGGACCAATTAGAAATTATGCATACACTGACTGAAATAAAGAATACTTTACAGAGATCCAACAGCAGACAAGAGGATCCCAAGAATCAAGTCAAAGATTTGAAATGCAAAGAAACAAAAAATACCCAACCGAAAAAGGAAAAAGAAAAGAGATTCAAAAAATATGAAGATAGTGTAAGGAACCTCTGGGACAACTTCAAGCGTACCAACATCAGAATTATAGGGGTACCAGAAGGAGAGAGAGGGCAAGATATTAAAAACCTTTTTGAAGAAATAATGACAGAAAACTTCCCCCACCTGGTGAAAGAAATGGACTTACAAGTCCAGGAAGCGCAGAGAACCCCAAACAAAAGGAATCCAAAGAGGACCACACCAAGACACATCATAATTAAAATGCCAAGAGCAAAAGATAAAGAGAGAATCTTAAAAGCAGCAAGAGAAAGACAGTCAGTTACCTACAAGGGAGTACCCATCCGACTGTCAGCTGATTTCTCAACAGAAACCATGCAGGCCAGAAGAGAGTGGCAAGAAATATTCAAAGAGATGAATAGCAAGAACCTGCAACCAAGATTACTTTATCCAGCAAAGCTATCATTCAGAATGGAAGGTCAGATAAAGAGCTTCACGGATAAGAAAAAGCTAAAGGAGTTCATCACCACCAAACCAGCATTATATGAAATGCTGAAAGGTATTCTTTAAGAAGAGGAAGAAGAAAAAGGAACTCTTAACATTTGCCACAGCATGGATGGAACTGGAGAGCGGATAAATACCACAAGATCTCACTTATTTGTGGAATATAATGAACAACATAAACTGATGAACAAGGACTGATCCAGAGACGGAGAGGCATTGATTGGACTGTCGGGCCTTGGAGGGAAGGTAGGGGAGGGTGGGGGCAAGGGGGAAAGATCAACCAAAGGACTTATATGCAAGCATATAGGCCTAACCAATGTACACGGACAACGGGGGGGTGAGGGGGTGAGCGGGGAGAGGGGGGGTAGAGGGTACACATATGTAATATCTTAATCAATAAAAAATATTAAAAAAAAAAGATACACTTCAAATTGAATCAAAGCAAGCTATAAATATATATATGGAATTTATATATCAAACACAAACACATGTTTATAAGCAGATATTCTTTACAAACACATTAAATGGGTATAGAATAATGTGCAAACTGTAGAGAGTGAGGGGGAAGGTACTTCTAGTTTTCATAGTTTTTACTTTTGATATTACTTCATTTTTTAAGTTCTTAAAATAAGAATATTTTCATAGATTACTGGGAATATTTTAGGTTTACTTTTAATTTCTTAATTATACTTCTGTTGTTTTTATTTTAGAGCAAGAGATTAAGAATGACATGAAAAAAAGGACACACTTCTAAATTTTGATTTGTGATCAGTCCTGATTGATTACATATCTAGGACTAACTTCAAAGCTTGATGAATTGGGGAACTGACAAGCAGTAGCTAGGCTTATATTCTGTTTCTTTTTTTAAAAAAAATTTATCTTTATTGTTGCAAGTATTACAGATGTCCCCTTTTTCCTCCCACTGACTCCCTCCACCCTGCTCCCACCCCCTCCCCAGGCCCTCACAGCACTATTGTCTGTGTCATAGGTTATGCATATATTTATATAAGTTCTTTGGTTGTTTGAATTTGAAGGAGAGTACTTGAAAAGGAGGCAGCTATCAAGTCATTGGGCACTATTACCAAGATATCAAGAGAAAGAAGTGTAGCAGATGCAGTGACAATGAAATAATATATTCCTGTAAAGGCTTCTCATTCCTTGTAAGGTAAAGTTTAGATCTCCATCATGGCTTACTCAGGCCTATTTGATCTGGCCCCTACCTACCTCTCCAACTCTAATGCCAACCACGATCTATATCAACCACTAAGTATCAGCCACACTGCCTCTCTTTTTCTTTACCAAACAAATCGCTTTTAATTAAGGGCCTTTATATTTGTTCTTTCTTTTGCTTGGAATGCTTTCACTCTAGCTTTGATTGGCTTTTTCTCATTAATTAGACCAAATGTTACTTTCTTATTTATGCCTTCATTGGCTACATAATATAAAGTAACTCCCATATTGAGTTTCTTTCACATCACCTGTTTTGTTTTCTTCATAACACTATTTTAATATTTAAAATTATTTTTTTTCGTGTTCATGCACTGTTCCTCTTGCATTATCTGTCAGCCCCATGTTAAGTGTCTTAAAGGCCAAGACATTTTTCACTATTGCATAGCACTTAAAACAGTGCCCGGCACAAAATAAGTGCTCCATAAATATTCTGAGATAATGAGATAGATAAAATAATTAATTAAGATGGTCTTAATACAGACATATCTAGGTTTCTAGCTACACCCAAATTTGATAATACATTTTCCATTTCTTTATACCAATTTGAGATACTGATGATATGATTTCAGAAAAATAAAACATTTTCAAAGTCTAAGTTTAGAGTTTCTCTGAACCACATTTGGCTGTTAGTGATTTAAATATATGATGGTGCCCAGCCATTGTGGCTCAGTGGTTGAGTGACAACCCAGGAACCCTGAGGCTATTGGTTCAGCTCCTGGTCAGAGCACATGCTGGGTGCAGATGTGTAGGAGGCTGCAGATCGATGATATTCTTCTCTGATGTATGTTTTTCTCTCTCTATCCCCCTCTCTTTCTAAAAATCAATAAAAACATATTTTAATAAAATAAAATATATGATGGCAAATATATGAAACCAATGCAATGGTTCTCAACCTTCTGGCCCTTTAAATACAGTTCCTCATGTTGTGACCCAACCATAAAATTATTTTCGTTGCTACTTCATAACTGTAATGTTGCTACTGTTATGAATCATAATGTAAATATCTTATTTGCAGGATGGTCTTAGGCGACCCCTGGGAAAGGGTCGTTCGACCGCCAAAGGGGTCGCAATCCACAGGTTGAGAACTGCTGCATAAGGTAAAGAAATACATTTTAAAATTTAATATAAATCTTAATTTCAATTAGAAAAATAGAATTATCATAAATCTTCCATTAATTTTGCATGTAACACAAATTATATGTCTTAAAATGTTTAATATAAGAATTGAAAGGAAAACATAGGCTATTTAGAATGAATTAAACTAGAAATATTAAATTATTTATAGTACTCACATTGAAATTTTTAAAAACTGTTTTTTTAAATATATTTTTTTATTGATTACAGAGAGGAAGGGAGAGGGAGAGATAGAAACATCAATATGAGAGAGAATCGTTGATTGGCTGCCTCCTGCACACCCCTTACTGGGGATCAATCCTACAACCAGAGCATGGGCCCTTGATCAGAACCTAACCACAGGCCTACTCTCTATCCTGTGAGCCAAACCAGCGAGGGCTAAAAGTCTGTTTTGTACTTAGCACCAAAGTGGATTAATTGTTTTTCTTTTTTTAATTCCTGATATTTAATTTAAATCAATAAAAAGTTAGAATATTTATGAGAGTGATGAAGCTAGTGGGAGGATTTAGCATCAGAATATGGATGATATTTGTTGTATCAGTTTCAAATTGCAATACTAGCTAGAAGCAAGTTGTCATTGCCTTTTAAAATGTTTAAATGGTTTATACTGTGTTAACGTAAAAATAACCATTGAAACCTGTAAAGAATTTTTGTGAGTTTATTTGAGCCAAACTGTCTATATATGCCAGGAAGCAGAACCTCAACTAATTGAGATAATGCTCTGGAGAATGGTGGGGTTCCATTTGTATTTATACATTCCAATCAAAGGAGGAACATAGGTGTGGGTAACATGAAATTCATTGGTGACAGATTAAGGAGGAGGGATAAAGCAAAGCAGGGAAACCCCTGGGATTGGATAAAAAGTAAAATGATGGAGGTGGGTGCAGGAACAATTAACATGATGATGACGGAATTTGTGGTATCTGTCCTGGGACCCAGCACATTTGGTTGTGCCCCAGGGGCTCCAGATAAAAGGAAGTTACAAGTTACCCAGACATTTCAAGGGTATGTTATCACAGATGCAAAAAGACAGATAGGCTCAGTTAAGGTAAAGGTTGACCTTGTCAGTGAAGATACAGGCCTGGGACATAACTGCCCACCATGACTGCTTTTAGTCAAAGTTTAATTTCAGACCATTCTTTGTGGTTACTTTAGGTCTCCGAGTTTGCAAGACTGCCATGCAGGCCTCCCCTGAGCCTGTCAGGTCAGCATGTGGCCCCTTTCGTCCACAACTGTAATGTAAATGTGCTTCCTGACTGTCTTGTTATTCTACTTAGAGATAATATAATGAAGATTTCAATCACTGGAATAATTCATTTGCTAGGGTTAAAGATTTGCTCCTAGATATATGGCCCTCTTTTATAACAAATATGTTATGAGCGATAATTTATTGCATTGTTTGCTGTTATAAAAATTTTACTTTCTTGTTCTGGGCAGTGTAGTTCAGTGGTAGAGTGTTGGCCCTCGCATGGAAGGGTGGTGGATTTGATTCCCACTCGAGGGAACATACCTGAGTTGTAGTTTCATTTCCAAACTGGCAGGGATGTGTGCAGGAGGCAAACAATGTATGTGTGTCTCTCACACTGGTGTTTCTCTCTCTTTCCTCCTCCCCCCTCCCTCTCTTCCACCCTCTGTCTCTAAAAATCAATGGGGAAAATATCCTCTGGTGAGGATTAAAAGAGATTACATTCTGAAAAGCAGGGTTCACTAAAGAACCAAAGTACATTTAGAAATGGTAACAAAAAGTATTTCTTAGCTTTATGTGAAGCAGGAATTTGGGGGAACATAGGCAGTTTAGGGTTTCATTAGAATCGGGGTCCATGGGAAAGCGCGGGGCTGCAGACTGGGAGAAGGTACATTTCCATAAAACAAGGAAGCCAGGTGCAGTTACATCACCCTAAGACAAGGGAGCAGCAACAGTTGCATTTACATAAGACAAGGGAACTGGAAGTAGCCAGGAAAGGTCTATATTTACAAAATAAAGAGAAGGAAGCCCTTCATTCAGATGGAAAAGAAGAAAGTCCAGAGGAATGGAAGGACTATGAGGGAGGAGGGCCTTAGGAATCACTATAGTAACCAAGTCGAAGGGGAATATTGACCAATCAGAGGGGATATCAGGACACAGGAACTGGAGCCTTTATAAGCCATGGGGAAAAAAGAACTCAGTGGAACCCTTTTCCCCATCCCTATGTGGGAGTCAGTTCTGTGGGACTCTTTCCCTCTCCCCATGTGGGAGTCTGTACTTGTTCTTCAATAAATCTCCATCTTTGCTATACCACTTTCTGTCCGTGGATTCATTCTTTGATTCCGGCAAAGAATCTGGGTTCCAGTCCAAAAATTCTGTATCATATGTTTCTACAAATTGTCAAAAATGGACTTTAGAAAGCTTCTATGCATAAAGGCCAAATTTGGTAATTTCTATACTCAAAGCAGTAAAGACACTGAATTCTGTGTTTCTGGACCTGAACTCCTAAAGGTTGTTCAATCTATCTTTAAATCTATGCAATTTACATTTGAAACAAAATATTAAATTTTAGTTAGAGTAATAGAAATCCATGAAATGACAAAAAAGCTACCTGAGGGTGTGGATTATGATGAGGACAATGATGTAGACTTGGAGAGGGAGTTAGAATTACAGAAGTAGAAGGAAGGTATTACAGCAGTGATTCTGGGGATAAAGAGATATTATCAGCTGGTAGAAATTTTGAGAAATGTTTGCTATTTCCATATAATCATCATCATCATCATCTATCTATCTCTATATATAAAAAGCCAGTGACCAGAACACCGGAACGACCAGAATGACTGGTAGCTATTATGCCCACTGCGGCCAGTGACCCAGCCTGATTGGGGGGTGGGGCTGGCCTGCCAACCCCTCCACGACCTTTCCCCTGGCCAGCAGGATGCTGGTCACCCCCCAACCCAATAGGGGGTGGGACAGGCCAATCAACCTCCGGTAGCCCCTCCCCCCAGCAAACCCCAAACCCGATGGGCCCCCATCAATCGGACCAAAGCCCCTCCCCCCTGCCAGCCCTGACTCTGATCACCCCCCAACCCCAATAGGGGGCAGGGCCAGCTGGCCAACCTCTTTTGGCCCCTCGCCCCAGTCAGCTCCACCCTTGTTTGCCCCCCCACTCCGATCAGGGGCAGGGCCAACTGGCCAACCACCCATGGTTCCACCCTCAGGCCACTGGCCTCTGATCACCTGCCCATCCTATTTGGGGGTAAGGTTGGCCAGCCCACTGCCCACAGTCCCTCCCCATGGCTGACCCCCTTCCCAATCAGCCCCCACCACCTAGATTGGCCCATGGCCCTTACCCCCAGTCAGCTCCACCCCCTATTGGACTCCCCCCACTCTGATTAGGGGCAGGGCCAGCCGGCCAACCTCCAGCTGTCTCCTCCTCCTGACAGGCCCAGCCCCGATCCACTCCGATTGGGGCCCGGTTGGCTGGACCCCACCCATGCACGAATTCATGAACTGGGCCTCTAGTAATAATACTAATAGTAATAATGCCCTCTAGGAGAATCTTGAACTTATTGATTAAAGAAAGTGATCATGAACCATTGAGGTCTTTGTTCCTCACCTTGCAATGTCCAGCTCTACCGCAGTTTTGACTGACATTCACACAATAGTTCTAACTGGGATTTCTTTTAAAGGGACACCTGTTTGCTTATTTACCCATGCACTCAGCAAATATTTGTTGAGCCTCTCTATATGCTAGGAAATCTGTTAAATGCTGGAGATGAAGTTGTAAACAAGACAGATAAGGACTATGCCTTATACACAGGATTAGATGAACTATAAACAAAAAAAGTATTACATGGAATAGTGATAGATCAGATAACTGTTCAAAAGATATCAAAAGGCAGATGTGATATAAAGTAATTCTAGGCAGAACTCTGCTAGAGCTGTTTATCCAGAAAGGTTTTTCTGAGGAGGTGATTTGATGTCTTTGAGATAACATTTCAGTAGATGAGAATGATCCTATCATGCAGGATATATATGGAAAGAAGGGTAAATAAGGAAGTATGTATGTATCTGATGTATATGCTCTAACAAGAAAACATGCAAGAATGGTAAACTGAAAACTAAAGTTATTATTGACAAGATATGTTGGGCAGGAGGAAAAAGAGAGGGAGTCACACTTTTCTAAATGTACCTATTTATATGACATTGACTCTCAGAATCATAATGTATTACATATTTAAAAATTAAAAATGCCAACAACAATGAGAAGGAAAAAAATAACTAAAACTCAAACAAATGGATTCAACTGTATTTCAAATGTATAATAAATCACACCAAAGAGATAAAATCAAATCAAAGGCAAACAAAACAAAAATTGAATGAAGCTAATTTTGGAACATAGTATATGACAATGTATTCTCAGTCCAGGGGTGGGATATCAGTATTCAGGGGAAAATGCAAATAAATCTGAAACGTTTAGTAGAACTGATTTCTGTAGTGTTAGGAATAAAGCAGTTCTTAAGTTATTATAGGTAATTTGTAGGTTTGAGCAAATGAGTGTTTTGATATTGCTGTGAACTGGAATTCTTACTTTGGATGGAGGAAAATACACATATGGAGGGGAAGGAGGAGAAGAAAGAACCGAGGTGAGATGGGTTGCAGTTGGAAGTGGAAGCATGACTTTATGTTGTGAATTGTGAGTTCTGTCTGTTGCAAAGACTAAGCAGAAAAGAAGCTCCAATGTCAATGAGCCCCTGTAGGACCCGCGCACCTCTGCTACACTCAGATGTTGTACCAGTGCATGGTCTGGAACAGGACGAGTCTTAAGATGAGTCTAGAATAATTTGTTACACCAGAAGGTAAAATTGTGCAGAAAGAAATAATGGAGACATGTTAAAGGGATACATTTATCCTCTTGAAGGTCGATCCCATTAACCATGCCTGGAACAAAATAATTAAGCAGGAAGAATAATGAATTTTAAACCATTAAGGGAAAAAAACACACACATGGATCCCTACTGATATTTAATTAATCAATAACTAAATAAGTAAAGGAAAGAAGGAACTAAGAGAGTTCTTCCTTCAAATGGAATGCTGATCAATAAAGGTAGAGAAAGTACAGGAATTAAAAAACCATTATGTTGCAGTCATCATTAAAATTTTGGTTTTCAGCCCTAACCGGTTTGGCTCAGTGGATAGAGTGTCGGCCTGCAGACTGAAGGGTCCCAGGTTCGATTCTGGTCAAGGGCATGTACCTTGGTTGCGGGCACATCCCCAGGAGCGGGTGTGCAAGAGGCTGATCAATATTTCTAACTCTCTATCCCCCTCTCTCTTCCTCTCTGTAAAAAATCAATAAAATATATTTTAAAAAAAATTTTTGGTTTTCAGTCAGTCTGAAGGGGGATTTTGACGAGGACCAAAATTTTGTCTTAGAGGGTCTCTTTAAATCTTAAAATGTCTCTCTATAGATTGCTTATAAGATGCAAAGGGAAACGTGCTAACTCTACAGTGGAGAAACCAGACAATACTGACATACAATTAAGGGACAGACAGAAAAACGTGAACCTCCTAATATGACACCTTGAATAGGACACTGTATAGAATTTAGACCCAGGTATACAATCTGACTGTAAATGTGAGGAAAGTTCTGACAATCCCATTAAAACACATTATTAAAAAGAAAAAAAGGGGTGGGTCTGTATTCTTCAAAACTGCTAGTCATGAAAAAAAAAGAGCAACCTAGGAAATGTTTCAGATGAAAGAAAATTGCAGAGCATGACAACTAAAGGCAGTATGTGATTTTGGATTGGCTCTTGGACTGGAAGGGGAAAAATGCTATAAAGAACATTATTGACAAAATTGGAATATGCACAGTAGTGTTAACCAAGAAGAGATTAAGCCAGTGATGGTGAACCTTTTGAGCTCGTCGTCAGCATTTTGAAAACCCTAACTTAACTCTGGTGCCATGTCACATATAGAAATTTGTTGATATTTGCAACCATAGTAAAACAAAGACTTATATTTCTGATATTTATTTTATATATTTAAATGCCATTTAACAAAGAAAAATCAACCAAAAAATGAGTTCGCATGTCACCTCTGACACACGTGTCATAGGTTTGTCATCACTGGGTTAGGCTGTAATAAAGAATAAAAGCATTTCTTTGAGCAAAAAGAATTGCAATCCAGGAGACACAGATTCAGGTAGCAAACCAAATTGTTCTCTGAAGAGAACAAAGACAGGCAGGGCATAGGAAGACAAAAACCACAAGTGCAATTCAAATCTAGCTTCTCCGTGCCAATGAAGAAACATTGGCTAGGTTAACAGAGATTGATGAGCTCCAATATACAAATGAGGGAGGCCATCACCACAAGGAGAAAGTAAAGTCCATATATATCCACACAGCAGTTGCTATTCCAGGATTTTTATGGCTCGGGCTTGAGCTAATGTCAGCAACAGTTAAGCAACTTAATAGCGGCTCTGAGAACTGAAGCTCAGTATGTATATAGGCCCCACTTCCTTAATAGCGTCCAAATTCTATTTCAAGTGACTCTCTTAACAATGGATATTCTATTTATTTCCTCTATGATAAGTAGATTATGTACATAGAGACTGTGGTAATATCAAATTCTCTAAAGTTCTAACTGTGCAATTGTTCTAAAAGAATATTCATATTTTTAGGAACTACACCCTCAGCACTTAAGAGTAAAGGGGTGAAAAAATATGGGTAAATATACAGGAATATAAATATACTAGAGGCCCGGTGCACAAAAATTTGTGCACTCGGGGGGGAGGGGGGGTTCCTCAGCCCAGTCTATGCCCTCTCGCAGTCTGGGACCCCTCGGGAGATAACGACCTGCTGGCTTAGGCCTGCTCCCTGGTGGCAGAGGGCAGGCCCAATCCCTAGGTGCAGCCCCTGGTCAGGCTCAGAGCAGGGCCGATTGGGGAGTTGGGGTGCCGCCCCCTGTCATGCACAGAGCAGGATGATCGGGAGGTTGTGATGCCACCCTCAGTCACGCTCAGGGTAGGGCCGATTGGGGGGTTGGGGCACCGTCCCCTGTCACACTCAAGGCAGGGTTGATGGGGAGGTTGCAGAGCCACCCCCTGTCACACACAGAGCAGGGCCCATCAGGGGGTTGGGGCACTGCACCCTGTCACACACAAAGCAGGGCTGATCAGGGGGTTGGAGCGCCTTCCCCTGTCATGAACAGAGCAGGGTGGATAGGGAGGTTGTAACCCTGTCCCCTGTCACACACAGAGCCGCAGGGCGATCAGGGGGTTTGGGCACTGCCCACTGTCACACTGATCCCGGTGCCGGGAGGCATATTACCCTTTTACTATATAGGATAGAGGCCTGGTGCACGGGTGGGTGCCAGCTGGTTTGCCTTGGAGGGTGTCTTGGATCAGGGTGGGGGTCCCCACTGGGGTGCCTGGTCAGCCTGAGTGAGGGGCTGAGGGCTGTTTTCAGGCTGGCGGGTGACTGAAGCTCCCAACTGCTCCTTTTTTTCTTTCTTTTTTTTTATTCTGGGCCAGCTTTAGCTTTGAGGCTTGGCTCCAGCTCTTAAGCCTCCGCTGCTGAAAGCAGGTTTCTGGCCTTTGCTTACAATGTTGCGATCCTGCTGGCTGAAGCCCGGCGGACTAAATCAGGTTTCTGGGGTTTTGTTTAGCTTCTATATTTGTTACATAGTTGCTTAGAGTTGCAGCTCAGAGCCCTGCAGCGGCAGGCGGGGAACGTTGGAGTCCTCCGTCACTGAAGCATGCAAGCCTCATGTTAGTTTCAAGCTGCCTGGCTGCCGGCCGCCATCTTGGCTGGCAGTTAATTTGCATATTGCCCTGATTAGCCAATGGGAAGGGTAGCGGTCGTACGCCAATTACCATGTTTCTCTTTCATTAGATAGGATATATATCTATACTAATAAAAGGGTAATATACTAATTAGACCAGATATCTTCCAGATGTCCTTCTGGACATCCTTCCAGACAAAGCCACAGAGGCTGCAAGGGCCGAGGGCCGGCAGCTGCTGAAATGGGCGTGGTGGCTGTGAGGTCCAGTCCAGTGCTGCGGTCCCTTTTGCAGAGGTCATGGGGAAAGGTGCTGCAGGAGAAAGCAGAAGAGAGAAGGCAGAAGGGAGTAGGCCAGCACTGCAGGAGAAGGCAGTAGGGAGAAGGCAGAAGGGAGAAGGCTGGAACCACAGGAGAAAGGAGAAGGCTGCAGTTATGCAGTTAGGGGGATCAGGCTAGGAGGGGAGAGCAGTTAGGGGGATCAGGTCAGCAGGGGAGAGCAGTTAGGAGCAATCAGTCTGGCAAGCATGTGTGTGGTTGGGAGCCAGCGGTCCTGGATTACGAAAGGGATCCCAGATTGGAGAGGGAGCAGGGCAGGCTGAGGACTCCCCCTCCCCAGTGCATGAATTTTATGCAACGGGCTTCTAGTCTATAATAATAAAAGCGTGACATACTAATTAGACCAGAAGTCCTTTCGGACAAAGCCGCAGCAGGTGGGGCCGAGGCAGAGGTGGCAGAGGCTCCTGACTACTGCGGCGGTGGTGGGGGCTGGGGCCAAGGCCCTTGCACTAATTTCAAGCATTGGGCCTCTAGTATATATATAAAATTGATGAATCTGGGTAAATGGTATATTGGAATTCTTTCTACTTTCTTGAACCTTTTCTGTGTTTGAAATTATTCCCAAGTAAACAATGAAAAATATAGTATCACTTTTTAGAAACAGGGATATTGTTATTTACTTCAGATACTTCAGAGTAGACATTTGTGAAGTGAACACATGAATGAATACATTCTAAAAAAGTGTATAATGTACCCTGATGGTAATGCTTCTTTTATATAGTCTGCAGCTAATTTACCTTCTTCACATGTACACGTTCATAAAAGAACAGGAAAATAGCTGTTCCTCATTTGAATAAAAAGCAAGACAGGAAATAGAAATAATGCCAATTAGAGAAAGGAAAATATTTTTGAGGAGTTTACTAAAAATATACTACAATTTAGAGAAGCATATATCAATATTATTGTGACATGTCCAATGTTTCCCAAGCACGCATGCCTTGGTTAGTTAAAGTATGAAATTTATGTTTAACTCTTCAGAAGCCGTCACTCTAAGTCTCCACTTGCCTTGACCCTAACACAACAAATTTACCAGTGAAAATCATTTTAGTCTGATTTCCAAAGCATACAACATTATAAACTTCAAGAAATATAAATTGTACAATCACATTTGTGTTAATGATAAGGGTGTTGTAGCATTATCCTTGGGCACTAAATTCAGTTTATGGGTAGTTGCAGTTCAGTAACCATTAGGAATGGAAAATTATAAGAAAATAAACATTCATTGGTATGTCATTATCCTTTTATCATTGCAGTTACACTGTTTTTCCAAGCAATGAAGCAATGTTTAAATGGTCAAAATTTTGAAATGTTTTTCTTCTTCCTACTTCCTGTACCCCCAAAGTAAATTCTGGTAAGTCATCTGCTTTCAATTGTGAATGAATAGATATTTAGTCTCTTATTTAAAAAAAAAATATATACACTGAGTGGCCAGATTATTATGACCACCTGACGTTTGTAGGCAAATTGGCTATAATTTCACGCTGAAGTTGTTAGAGGGCCAGACCATTATAAACAGGGAAGCAGGTTGTTTACCATGACAGTAGAAGTGATTTTTTTCTGAAGATATGGGTAAACAATGCAATTTAAAAGCCTTTGAACATGGGATATATATTATTATGAGTGGCCAGATTATTATGATCACCTGACATTTGTAGGCAAATTAGCCATGCACTGCATCATATGGGATATGGAAGCCGAAGGCCTGTTTGAACACCTTTGTTGTCTGCAGTTACCAAGATAAAACATCTCCAATTTGCACAGGAACACAAGGGTTGGACAGTCAAGCTTTGGAAAAAAGTCATGTGGTCCAATGAATCACATTTCCAGTTATATCATGCAGATTGCAGAGTGAGAATTTGGTGGAAACAGCAAGGAAGCACCCCAAATGCATGAGTACAACCCTTCAAGCTGGTGGAGGCAGTGTTATGGTTTGGGGCTTGTTTTCTTGGCATGATTTGGGCTCTTTAATTCGTGTGGAACAACGTCTGAATACACAACATACCTAAGTATCGTTGCTTATCAAGTTTATCCTATCATGTTGATGGCGTATCCTAATGGAGATGGCTTCTTCTGACAACACAATGCGCCATGCCATGGTGCTCATATTGTGCAGGAGTGGTTTCAAGAACATGAGGGAGACTTTACCTTGCTTAGGTGGCCCCCACAATCACCAGATCTCAGTCCATTTGAGCATTTGTGGGACAAAGTTAAAAGAGCCATCAGGCAACTGGTTACACAACCATTAAATCTCACAGAACTGGACAGAGTTATTCATCAGGCATGGTGTCAGATTTCTCGTATCACCTTTCAACATCTCATGGAGTCAATGCCAAGAAGAATCGCCTCAGTATTGAAAACAAAAGGTGGCCCAACAAAGTACTGATGGGGTGGCCATAATAATCTGGCCTCTCTCTCTCTCTCTCTCTCTCTCTCTCTCTCTCTCTCTTTCTCTCTCTCTCTCTCTCTCTCTCTCTCTCTCTCTCTCTCTCTCTCTCTATATATATATATATATATATATATATATATATATATATATATATATACTAGTAGCCCGGTACACGAAATTCGTGCACTGGAGTAGGGGGGAAAAGGGCCCCTCAGTCTGGCCTTCACCCTTTCCAATCTGAGACCCCTCAGGGAATGTCCAACTGCCTGTTTGTTCCCACACTTTTAACAGCTCCATTGTTGTTTCTTTCTTATGCTTAAAACCATTGGAATTAGTAGGTATTCAAAGTGTGTATACATTTTGGGGGGACACCCTGTATATCTCTAGTCAGCGGTGAATGAAATCAACAGCAGATTGGAACCCCCAGACAGGGAACCTCGCTCACTCCTCACATGTCTCCCCACTTCACTTTCCACCTTCGTGGGCAGCAGGAGAATCAATGTTTTCTCTCATTAATTTGGAAAAGCACGTCCTGCCACCAACTGCCTGGCAGGAGTGCGCTAGGCCCCAAGCAAATGAGGCTCAGTCAGGGCAGCCTTCGCTCATGGGTGCTGGCACCCAAAGTGCACATTCCTCCTCTACAGTCGCCCTGACTATCCCACAGTTTCACTGAGAGGACGGAATTCCTTTCCACCTCTAGGTTCTTGATCTTGAACGCTGACCGAAGGCACCTCAGTGAGGACCACCTGCGCCCACCAGGTGTGTCTGTCTGCATCTGCTCCCACCTCAGCACCTGCATTAACCCTCTAGAGGTGATCTCGTAGCTGCACTGGCCTCCGTGGGAACAGGGCATCACCACTCCGCCCTCTCACTGTTATCTCACAGGCGCCCACCCTCAGCACCCAGAACACCCAGACACTCTCCAAAGGACTTGAGCGCATCAGAGGGGATTTGTGCACATCCTGTGGGGGGTTAGGCATGCTGGGTTGATGGAATTGTGGTGGAGAGGTGGGGGGAACTTGTGCATGCCTTGGTTTGCAACTGTTGCAGGTGCGGGAGGGTGACAGTGTGCTGGGGGATATTCGCATGCCAGGGGGGGATGTGCACACGGGAGGCCTCTGGCTTTGCAGATCTGCAAACCCCTGTGGTGTGGCCAGGAGGACGTCAGTCTGGCCAGCCACGGTGGCTGCCCCTGCGATCCTGCACCTTCTGGGCCAGGAGGCAGATCTTGCGCAGCCACTCCTGGGTGCTAATGGCCTGCAGGCGCTACTTCAGCTCAGCCTGCAGGCTCCGCTTGGTACGCTCACAGCTGTCACCACCGCCATGTGGAGAGTACAGGCTGCCCTCTGCTGGCCTGCCTCCCCTGTCCAGAGGCTCTCTGTGCTGCTCACCTGCCCAGAGTGACTAGGGCTGGGTGGAAGCCAGGTGTCCTGCCCTGCCCAACCCTGGCCGATCCACCCCTGTGAGAGCTGCCACCCAGCCAGGAAGGGTCACGGATCCACGTCCCGGGACCGCGGACAGCCTCAAGCACTGCCCCCCACCCGCTAGGTCACAGATATGGTCCTGGACCACAGACAGCCTTGCCCGCTGCCACCCACCTACAGTATGCAAATTAGCCACCATCTTGTTGCTTCAGGGTGGGGGTCCCCACTGGGGTGCCTGCCCAGTCTGGGTGAAGGACTGAGGGCCGTTTTCAGGCTGGTGGGTGACTGAAGCTCGCAATCTCTCCTTTTTTTCTTTTTCTTTTTATTATTATTCTGGGATTTATTGACCTTCTATGCTGTCACTGGAGCTGAGAGCCGGCTTTAGCTCTGAGGCCCGGCTGCAGCTCTGAGACCTCGGCTGCTAAAAGCAGGGATCTGGGTTTGTTTGGGTTCTATAATTGTAACACTGTTGCTATCCTGCTGGCTGAAGCCTGGCTGGCTGAAAGCAGGTTTCTGGAGCCTGTTTAGCTTCTATATTTGCAACATTGTTTCTTAGACTGAAGCTCAGAGGCCGGCAGCGGCAGGCAGGGAACCTTGGCTTCCTCCTTCACTGGAGCAAGCAAGCTTCCTGTTCGCTTCAGCTGCCTGGCTGCCAGCCGCCATCTTGGTTGGCAGTTAATTTGCATATTGCCCTGATTAGCCGATGGGAAGCGTGTCGGAAGTACGGTTAATTACCATGTCTGTCTATTATTATATTATATATATATATATATATATATATATATATATATATATATTCCACATTTAAAGGCTTTTAAATCAAATTGTTTACCCATATCTTCAGAAAAAAAAATCACTTCTCCTGTCGTGGTAAACAACCTGCTTCCTTATTTATAATGGTCTGGCCCTCTAGCAATGAAATTATAGCTAATTTGCCTACAAACGTGTGGTGGTCAAGTTAATCTGGCCACTCTGTATGTATCATTGAAATTATTATTTTAAAATTATAAACAAATGAGACATATTCACCATCACTTGTACATGCTTGTGTTTTTAAAAATTATATGTACTCTGTGAATTACACAGTCAACCTTTGATAATGCATGAAAAACAAAGTTTTCCTTCAATTAATGTTTTGAAATGAACTTGAATTTTGTTATGGCCTTGCTGCTCTTGTCGTGTGTCATGAAATAGGTTTGGACAACAGTTGGAGAGATT
Source organism: Myotis nattereri (assembly GCF_964212035.1). Taxonomy (NCBI): domain Eukaryota; kingdom Metazoa; phylum Chordata; class Mammalia; order Chiroptera; family Vespertilionidae; genus Myotis; species Myotis nattereri. Next base: position 98,328,550 of record NC_138077.1, read on the forward strand.
TTGCATATTTTAAATGATGATGTTCTGCCACTGGGTTGTTTCACACTAGGTGCTCATGGAGCCTACTCTAATTCTATGCACTGTCTCATTCTGTTAACTTAAAAGAATGTTGGGCTGTTTAGGTTAGAAAAGGTTAATCTCAGAAATCTGGCTTCTTAAAACATAGCTTGTTAAAACATAGGTGACCAATTTGAGTTCTGGAGAAAAAAGTAAGTATGTAAATAAATACATATTATTGAAAAAAGTTAAGTGAATTTCCTTGGAATAACATGGTCACACTTATTTAACAAAACAAATTTAAATGTCCCATAAAACTTGCCCCAAAGCATAATAAAGTGATACTGATGACATTTTGAGCTCTATTACTGTTATGTTAAATGTGTGGCAATTAACATTTATTAATCATGTATTATATACCAGAACAGTGACAACAATTTTAATATTGTTTTATTTACTTGTCACAACCAAACTATAATATACATTTTCCTTTATTTTATGCACAAAGACATTTAAAGAGTTAAATAAATTAATGTATGAGTTCACACAACTCACAAGTGGCATGATCAGAATGTATATTTTGTTCAATTACTCTAGAATTGCATGTGAACATGATTTACTTCTTTTGATGAACTGGCATGTTTCCTATGAAAGTCTTATAGAATTCACTGTTTTTCCCCTTTAAGATTTAGACTCACTGTCAGGAAAACTAGGACTCAATTCTGTGCCTCTCCAAACCTAGCTGACCCACAAAACAGTCTGCCCTCACATCAGTGTTTGCAAAATCAGTTTTAACTCATTTCAGACTAGTTCCAAATTTCATGCATGTTAAGTTCATAAATGTTTCAGACTGGAGTAGGGATCAGCAACGACTTACTGTTAAGCCAGGTGGCCTGTCTGTCTGAGATAAGTGGTAACAAGCATTTCAGGAGTTTGAAATTATAAGGAATTGTTGTATCACTTGCTCAATGGAGTCTGGGTGTATCATCTGAAAGAGGAAATATTATTAGCAGCTTAAATAATCAGTTGGTTGTCCTAGCCAATGAATCATTCTTCTGAAGGCACTATACATTGAGAGATAATTCAAGTAAAAAAAAGACAGGTACCAGGTGCTACTGAAAGTGAAAAGATCGGGACGTTAATGTAGTAAACATAAACTTGTACAACTACTTGAGATGAGCAGTAGGTAGTTGTAACAACACAGTTATTGGAGTGGGAGGCCAAAACCTGGCTTAAAGTATAATCTGTGCTGTACTATTACTATAGTTATTGTTTTGAGTTGAGTTATGTCTCCAAAATTTTCAAATTAAAATTCTAACCCCCTGTACTTGTAAATGTGACCTTATCCTATATAATAAAAGCCAGGGACCATAAGCATAAAGACCGGATGACTGCTTGACCAGTCACCATGAGGTGCATTGACCACCTTCAGTCCCTCCCCTCCCCCACATCCCACACCCCCCACCCCGGCAGGGAACAAGGAACCACTAAGAAGCGGGTGGGTGGCCGCGGGGCGGGACTGGGGACTGGCAAGCAGGCGGAATGGCTGACCTCTTGGTCCCTCCCCGCAGCCTGCAGGCTCCGATGGATCAGCGATGGTGAACTGGGAATCGGGTGGGTGGCAGGAGGACCAGGCTGGCTGTCAGGCATTGGGATCCCCATCTCCCAAGGCTGGCTGCTTGAGGACTTGGGCCAGAGGGAAAGCAGATGCCGGAGACTTCACCTCCATGTGCATGTGGCTCCTTGGGGGCTCGGGCTGGCAGGAAAGCAGGCGCCAGCGACTTCACCTCCATGCGTGTGCACCGGGCTGGCCGCTGATGGAACGCGCTGCCCAATTGGGCCTGCTCACGCAGGAGCCACTGCCGCTGCTGCCCCTGCTGCTGGGGCTTGTGGCACTGACAGAAGCTGTGGGTGTGCCCGTGACCTATCGGCCCCAGTGGTGGAGGCGGCATTCTACCTGGGGACTGGTGAATGGGCAGAAGATGGTCCTGATTGCAGGCTAGGCCTAGGGACCCTACTCACACGATTTCCTGTGCTGGGCCTCTAGTGTTAATATACAGTCTTTGTAGACATAATCAAGTTAAGGTAAGATCATGCTGGACTGGACTAGGCCTAAACAGAAAAAGAACAAGTAGGAAATGTATAGTCACTGGAGGTTTTAGCATAGAAATAACCAGAATTCTGAATTCATATGTTGTTCATAAAAGCCTGTAAATGACCTTTAATACATACAGTATTTGTTTGTTTCTAACGCCGTGCTCTCTTTCTACTAGCGGATCTGGAAATTGAAGGGAAATTTGGGCACATCCTTAGGGAAACAGGCCATGTGAAGATGGAGGCAGATATTTGAGTGATGTGTCTACAAACCAAGGATGCCAACCCCAAGAAGGTAGGAAGGGCATGGAAGGATCCTTTCCTTAGAGCCTTCAGTTGGGGGCATGGCTCTGCATACATCTTGAATTCAGGTCTCTAGCCTACATCCGGAACTGGCAGCCAATAGACTTACGTTGTCTTAAGCTACCCAGCTTGTAGTACTTTTTTATGGCTCACCTCGGAAACTAGTAATTACTCATATCATCTTGGTTCTCTTACCACAACCTGAAAAGCTGAGGAATAACTTTCTTCCAATTCTGCATACAGTCACTGAGCTGAGTATCTCAAGTGATTATCATTTCTTTGGCTCAACAGTATCCTCCAGACTCCAAATAAGACTTCACTGCTTTCTAGTTCCACTACCATAGGACAGTGCCTCTTCAGAAGTAGGCAGAAATGTTGTTTTAAAGGTTATTACAGACCCTTAGCTATACCATGGTTAAGAATTCTGCTTAACTCTATGTTAAAATGTACACTTTGTAACTACACTTTGCCCATTTTACTTTTTTGATTTTCTTAAGGCATGAAAGAATTACTTCATGTAACAATATAGTTTTTACATCATCCAGAAAGAATAAAAGGCAATACAGATGAAATTTAATAAGTAGACTTGAGAGTGTGGAAAATAAGTAAATACATTAAATACATACAGTAAATAAATAGGATTATCAAAATAAGCCAAAACTCTGGCTATACCACACATTTTCTTTTAAATTCAGTAAGTCACACAATTTAAAGAATCCATACAACAAAACCAATTATTAAGCATAATATTTTCTGGTACTAAGTTCTCACAACAATTTATCTTGGGACCTGATGTTATAAAAAACAAAACCATTAACCAGAATCTACAATAAACTCAATGTCATATTTTATAAAACTACTTTTATAATTATCCTCCACATAACTTGAGGATTTGCCCAAATCTCAGTACAATGAAACAATTAATGCTATGGGCCAATCTGACTTAGCCCAGGTGCCTAATTATTTTACTGTCTGGTAAAATTTATCCCTTTCAATATTCCATTTATAGATTACCATTTCTATGTTGTCCCCTCAATTTTCCATACATATTTTCCTGTCTGATTCTCTGTTTTTTCTTTTTTTTTGTTCATAGAGTCTAAGAACATATGTTTAAATTCAAAGGAATTTGTCTTATTCTTATTTATATTCCCCAAAAGTATGGCACAGTGCCTTGTTCAGAGGTAGAGTTAAATACTTAATTCCCATATAATAGAAAATCCCCAGGCTACAGTAGAATAGAGACAGAGGGTAAAATTACTTTACTCCCATACTTATCTTTGCCCTAAAACATCAAGTCCTTCCTCTCAGATGAGTCTACAATGTTCCTTCTCATTTACTCTAAAGGATGAGTTCCTTTTTCATCCTATAACCACCACCTCGAGGGCATATCTGCTACTCAAAATGTCTTTGACTAGAGCTGCTGGTGGGCCATTATGTTGACTTTTGTGCCTTGTCTATCCCCACTTGCCTATACTTTTGGAAATATTGATGCTGAAGTTGATCATGAGAAACAACTTTCTCTCCTGAATTATACCCTGTTGACTACACACAAAACTTATTATCTTAATTTTATATAGGAACTCTACTAATGAAACATTTTATTGCCCTCAAATTTGATTATTGTCTCTATCCCGAAGGCTCTAGCATTTATCTAAACAGATGGGCCAAAAGGCAATCTGAGGATAACATCATGAGCCAGATTTGATCCCACTGGATTGGGAATTCATTTCTAATCATTGTACCAAGGAGTTAAGTGGCCTAAAGTTTTAGATTAATGTGACAATCCAATTATCCTTTAGGACATTTATTGTTCCCTCTCCCTTCTTACCCTTGCTGTCCGCCACCCTCCTATAAACTTAGCTCATTCATTCTCTGATCTGTTTGGATTTCCAGTGGCTATTCAGCTTAGGACCTTTGCTTGGAACCTTTGCTGCACTAAATTAATGGATGTGGAAGAAGATAAATGACTGTATTAATTTGGAGGCTGGGAGTTGCTTATATTGTAATACTCATTTGGGGGCAGGAAGATGATGACACACACATGGTGGCATGGATCAAAGGTCCTGAAACCCATAGTGACCAGTGGAGTGAAGATGAAGCAGAGGGACCTAATAGTGACCTAAAATAATGGGTTTTAAATTATGCTCAATTATTAAGGCATTGTTGATGCTTAATATGAATAAGTTTAATAATTCATGATACATATGACTTTTTTGGAACCAGATTTTAGGTTTTAGTCATTGGTCAACTACTATAATTTTACTTGTAAAACCTTAGGCAAGTCCACATGAGACTTAATTTATACATTTGTAAACTAGGATATAATTATTTGTATTATCTTTATGAAACACTGAAAACTTGAGATAATGAATGTGAAAATACTTTGAACAATATAAAAACCTATAGACATATAAGATAATCTTACAGTTTCAGCAAAATTTGGAAAAAAAGAGAGAAAGAAGAATGCTTTATTTCAAGGTGGCAAGATTATGGATGGTTTTGTTACATTTGTAAATTTAATAGCAACCAAAAAATATTACTTAAAAATTGTTCTCGCCGAAACCGGTTTGGCTCAGTGGATAGAGCGTCGGCCTGCGGACTCAAGGGTCCCGGGTTCGATTCCGGTCAAGGGCATGTACCTGGGTTGCGGGCACATCCCCAGTGGGAGATGTGCAGGAGGCAGCTGATCGATGTTTCTCTCTCATTGATGTTTCTAACTCTCTATCTCTCTCCCTTCCTCTCTGTAAAAAATCAATAAAATATATTAAAAAAAAATTGTTTTCATAGGAAAGAATACGAGCATCTTAAGCTGAAGATAGATAATGCTATTTATGTATAATTTTGCTTTTGGCATCATTCTGAAATGAAAACTTTTCATTTCAATTCCTTAACTACCATGAATAAAACTTTGCTTTTAATTGATCATCATCATAACTCATTATCAAATTAACAAATTGAGCTCTCCTTATGAAAGTTATTACACAAAATAAAATAATGTAGATGGAACCCTGCCACTTTTCTGTCTGTGAAATAATTCAGAGGCAGTATCAATCTGCAGCCTTTCATTGTCCATCTCTATTTATTCCTAAAGAGAGGGGCCCATCCTGAAAATGTTCTAATGGAGGGGAAATTTCAGAGAAGGCCAGCCAAGTGGCAGTATCCAAAGGGGCTGTCTACAAATGAGAACACTTTCTAAGCTCTCTGCCCCACAGGTACTTCAAGATGTGGGTCTAAATATACCTCCCATTAAATCCATAAAAGTCATCCTATACAGACAGAACTAGTGGATAGCACCTAGGGTGAAAAGAATCCCTAATTATTCCTCCTCAGTTTTCACCCTTTTTTTCCCCATTTATCTTACTTTCACCCACTTTGTCACCACTGGAAATATTTTAGAGATACAATTCAGCAATATTACAACAGTTTAAATACATAAGCATAACAAGAAGTATAAGTATCATTTCCCACAAAAAGAAAGAATTATAGGGAATATAGTTAACAATCCTGATAATAAAAGGGTATTATGCAAATTGACCATCACTCCAACACACAAGATGGCCTCCTACATGTGGTGAAAGATGACCACCCCCATGTGGACACAAGATGGCTGGCAGGGGAAGGCAGTTGTGGGTGATCAGGCCAGCAGGGGAGGGCTGTTAGGAGGGGCCAGCCCTGCAGGGGAGGGCAGTTGGGGGGGACTGGGCTTCAGGGGAAGACAGTTAGGTGCAACCAGCCCAGCAAGGAAGGAAGTTAGGAGCAATAGGGCCAGCAGGGGAGGGCAGTTACGGGCGACCGGGCTGGCAAGGGAGGGGAGTTAGGGGTGACCAGGCTGGCAGGAGAGGGCAGTTAGGGACTACCAGGCCATCAGGGGAGGGCAGTTAGGGGCAATCGGGCCTTCAGGGGAGGGAAGTTAGGGGCAATAGCACTGGCAGGGGAGCAGTTAGGCATAGATCAGGCTGGCAGGGAAGTGGTTAGGGGCAATCAGGCAGGCAGGCAGGCAAGTGATTGGGAGTCAGCAGTCCTGGATTGTGAGAGGGAAGTTCAACTGACTGTTTAGGCCCAATTCTGTGGGAAGTCGGAAATCCCTTGAGGGGTCCCAGATTGGAGAGGGTGCAGATTGGGCTGAGGGACACACACACCCCCCATGCACAAATTTCCTGCATTGGGCCTCTAGTCCTATATAATAAAAAGCCAGCAATCATAAGTGTAAGGACAGGAATGACCACTCGACCAGTCATTATGAGGTGCATTGACCATCTCTCAATCCCTCCCCCCTCCCTGCTGGCCCACAGGCTCCAATTCCAGAATGGCAAATGGGGGAACCACAGCAAACTGGGGGGTGGTGGTGGGGTGGGACTGGGGACTGATGAGCAGGCAGAAGATGGCCCCAATTGCAGGCTAGGCCTAGGGACCTACCCGCACATGATTTTGTGCGCTGAGCCTCTAGTATTGTAATAAGTATGTATGGTGCCAGGTGGGTACTGGAAATATCGAGGGGATCATTCTGTAAAGTATATGACTAACCACTGTGCTGTACACCAGAAATTAATACAAAATAATATTGAATGTAAACTGCATTTGAAAAATAATTGTTAAAAAAGAAGGAATCATCTTTACTTACTGAGGAGTCCCCTGAATTTCTTTTAGATGCTGCCATCCCAAACAAATGCCCTTACCCATGATATTCTGCTCTGGAGGAAACCTCCCCCACCATCAAGATGGTTACAGAGAACCCTAGCTGGTTTGGCTCAGTGGATAGAGTGTCGGCCTGTGAACTGAATGGTCCTGAGTTTGATTCCTGTCAAGGACACATGCCTGGGTTGCAGGCTCAATCCCCAGAAGGGGTTGTGCAGGGGACAGCTGATCAATGATTATCTCCCATCATTGATACTTCTATCTCTCTCTCTCCCTCTCCCTTCCTCTTTGAAATCAATATATATGTATATATATATATATATATATATATTTAAAGATTGTTACAGAGAAATAAGTATTAAGCTGCTACATAGGCATAATTATTTCTGAAGTATATGTGAGTGGTCTATTAAAAAAAACAAGGTATGCAATAAAGCTCTTTGCAAATGGGCCACTCTTCATATAAACATGACTATATATATGATTAAATGAAATTAAAATAATATAAGCCCTCCAGGAGAGATGATATGTTACTAAAGGTGTATCAAGATTTTTATAAAGCAAATTAATTTATATGTATCACAACAGATACATTTTCCCAACCGCTACATTTTCCTATTTAGCTAATAATAATTTCCATGTATACCATTACATACAAATTAATCATACATATTCTTCTCAAAAATTATTTTAATAAGAATTTCCTAAGAATTTTTAATCTTAAACTGTATATGAACCTAGATTTTTAAAAAGAGAAATAAAAGTGTAAGTATATCAAATACAGAGTTTTAGCATATCAGTGTGCCAGAAAACATCACTAAAATACCACTAGATCCTCATGTGAAGCCCACACTCTGCCCAGAGGTTTGGTGTTGTTTTGTTTGGTTGTATGTTTCTGAAAGTAGGGGTAGGGATTTTTTTGGAACTCGCATGCAAAGATATTCTCAGACTCCTATTATTTTTTCTATATCTGCACTTGTTTCTACATATTTTTGGTTCGTCACACCATTTTCTATTTCCTTTTTTTTTTTTTTACCTATCTGTATTAGCCTAGATTCTTCAGAGAAACATAACAAACAGGATACACACACACACACACATACACACACACACACACACACATATATTTTAAGGAGACAGAAATTTATTGTAAGGAATTGCCTCATGAGATTGTTAAGGCTTGGTAAAGTCAAAATCTGCAAGGCAGATCAGCAGGCTGGAGACTCAGAAGAGGTATCATAAGAGTCCAAAGAGTCTACTGGCAGAATTCCTTCTTGTTCAAGAGAAGTCAGTCTTTGTTTTATTAATGCCTTTACCAGACTGGGTAAGGTCCATCCATATTATGGAGTATAACCAGCTTTACTCAATGTCAGCTTATTTAAATGTTAACCTCACCAAAAATCTCCTTCACAGAAATATCCAGAATAATTTTTTTATGAAATATCTGGGCACCATGACCCAGCTAAGTTATAACAGAAAACTAACCATCATATCATCTACTGAAAACAGATATCTTGTTACTGTCACTTATCTATCTATACAAACCAATAAATGTTTCTCTGTGATTTGACCAACTGGAATAAGGCAAAAAATTATGCTTGTGCGTAATTTAAGTCCTAGTTCTACTGCTCTGCAAGTGATTTACCTCCATTAAATTTGTTACATGAGCCATGTTTTTTCATCTGTAAAACGAAGATAGATCTTTCTACTAATTCACAATTTATTGATTTGCACTTAGAGAAATACAGATTGAATTACTAGTTTTCTACTATCTTTAAAGTTAAAAGCATTATATCCCAGTTGTTTTTTGCTTGTTTTTTTTTGTTTGTTTTTTTTTTGTTTTATTTGTTTTTTCAGTTTGCATTTGTATGGCAGCTGATGTTTTCAGTTATATTACCTCTTTCCAATTCCATTGGGTAGAGTAAATTTTATTTTAAAAATTATCTGAAATTTTCCATTAGCCATATCTCTTTCCCCTTTGTTTATTGTCCTCAGTGTTTAAGTTTTAAATATGGGAGAATATAACAGGCAAAAACTAAATAGCAATTGCATATAATATTCAAAATTGCTATTAAAAGTACAAATTTAAAATTTAAAAATTGAAGATTATCTTTCTAAATAAGTTAAACCTAACAGTAACTGATTTTTCTTTTTATTTACAAGGGAGTAAAAGAAAAACAATTTCTTAAGTTTTGTTCAATTCCAATTTGAATATTTTGTTTCTCCTTTTCTCTCAACTCTTTTTGAAGATAACCTGTTCCCCTTAGGAAAGCTTAACTAAAGTAAACTTTCAACTATAGTTTTTTGATTAGGCCCTTGAACTTCAAGACACAGTTTAACTTGTTTGCTATTTAATTTTCCTTAAACAATTTTATATATCACATTGCAGCTCTTCTTTTGGTGAGAACTTTGGTGATGTGTATACAGAATATTTTAAAAAATAAAATAAGCATGGAGGCATTGAACAGACTGACATACCTCGATGTGGGGTTGTGGGGGCAAGAAGAGATAAACCAAAGATCTTATATACTTATACACATAGACCAAGGACATGGGAAAAAGGGTGGTGAAGACTTGGGACTCATGGGGGCTGGTAGGAGGGCTAAAGGGGTGAATAGGGGAGATATCTGTAATACTATCAACAAGAAAAAGTTTATTTAAAAAACACACATTTTGAGTGACAATTATAGTGCCACCACTGTCATTAGCTTAAGGAATTATGACTGGGAGAAAACATAAATAAATTTTTATTGATTACCAAATAAAAAAATTAATTTTTGAAGAAAATTTTATTCATTCTCCCAGATATATTAAGGAGGAATAGTTATATATGAGAAAGGAAAGTATATTTGCTCAGTATTTGTTTTTCATAAATAAGAATATAGCTACAATCAGAAATGGCAGTCTTTAAAACCTTTAACTTATATATAATATACTAAAGGCCTGGTGCACAAAATTCATGCACAGAGTTGGGGTGTCCCTCAGCCCAGCCTGTACCCTCTCCAATCTGGGACCCCTTGCAGGATGTCCAACTGCCTGTTTAGGCCTGTCCCTGCCGGGAGCGGGCCTAAACCTTAAGTCCAACATCCCTCTCACAATCCAGGACCGCTGTCTCCCAACCACTCGCCTGCCTGCCTATTTGCCCCTAACCACTTCTGCCTGCCAGTCTGAGTGACACCTAACCTCTCCCCTGCAGGCCAGATCGCCCCAACTACCCTCCCCCGCCAGCCTGATTACCCACAACTGCCCTCCCCTGCTGGCCTGATCACTCCCAGCTGCCCTCCCCTGCCAGCCTGATTACCCACAACTGCCCTCCTCCTGCAGTGACTGCCTCCTCCGCAGGGACCTGCCTCCTCCACACAAGGTGGCAGAGATGCCGGACGGCCTCCTCTGCATTGCACAGAGCTGCGGGACCCCCAGGCCTCACAGTGCGGAGCAGCCGCTGGGCCCCGCCTCCACTGTGCATGCAGCCATCTTGTAATGGCCATCTTGTGCTGCGTGAGGGTGTGATGCCACCTAGGCTATTATTATTATAGATTCACAAGGTAAGTATGTTTATACAGTGCAAGGATAAAAAATAAAGATAATGTTTGCTCATGTGTTCACATAAAGCATTTATATAGATATGTGTGTACATATATATGCACATATGATATCATATTAAAATATATGTCAAATACATATTATATTCCTCTCAACTGAAATACACTTTATTTTTCTCTCATGGCCAAACTTGATCACTCTTAAATTTTTCAATCACAAAACTTTTACAGGCAGAAAATAACCAACAGTTTTACTTCAGAATGTGTAAAAATGTTTTCATACATCTCTGTTATTAGCAATAATGACCTCAGCACAATGCATTTCCAAGGGAATTAATAACTAGAGTTAATGGCCCAATGCAAAGCCAGTCAGTCATGAATCCCTAAGAAAGGCCCTGTGCTTTGATCATTATTGCTTTATTACAACACAAAAATAATTAGCAACAATTATAGTGGGAACTGTGGGAACAGTTAAGCCTTCAAAAGTAACTCTTTCAAGCTCAATATTGCTGAAAATTTCACTGCTTCCATTTAATTTATTATAAATAATCTTGTAACCAAAAGAGTTGATACAAATGACCCTGAACTAAGATGTGATTCTGAGTGGCCAATATTCCAATAGAAATTAAAGATGTGCCTGGCTATGCAAATAATCTATACTAATAAAAGGGTAATATGATAATTAGACCAGGTCGACTGGACATCTTCCAGTCATCCAACTTCCTTCTGGACAAAGCCACGGTGGTGGGGGTTGAGGCAGAGGCAGTTAGAGGTGATCACGCCAGAAGGGGAGCAGTTAGGGGGCAACCAGGCTGGCGGGGCATCAGTTAGGGGGTGACCAGGCCGGCAAGGAGAGGCAGTTAGGGGTGATCAGGTAGGCAGGCAGGCGGGCGGTTAGGTGTCAGCAGTCCTGGATTGTGAGAGGGATGTCTGACTCCTGGTTTAGGCCCCATCCAAACCAGGGGTAAGACATCCCTGAGGGGTCCTGGATTGGAGAGGGTGGCCAGGCTGTGGGACACCCCCCCACCCGCCCCCCTGCACAAAATTCATGCACCAGGCCTCTCATGTGAAGTAAGCCTGTGCAAATAAAACTCTAAGTAAATCAACCTGAACAAAGAATTTTTATTTTTTTAAAATATATTATATTGATTTTTTACAGAGAGGAAGCGGGGAGGGATAGAGAGTTAGAAACATCAATGAGAGAGAAACATGGATCAGCTGCTTCCTGCACACCCCCTACTGGGGATGTGCCCACAACCAAAGTACATGCCCTTGACTGGAATCGAACCTGGGACCCTTCAGTCCGCAGGCTGATGCTCTATCGACTGAGCGAAACCGATTAGGGCTAAACAAAGAATTTTTCAAGATGTTTTTATCACATGTTCAGAAAAAAATGAAAAAAAAAATTGGATATAACAATCATGTCCATATTTTGATGAAAATATTATAGGGGAGAAAGATAATCTGAAAAATATCTTAAAATAAATTTCATTTTTGCAGAAATTTAATTAAAAATTTGGGGACAAAAGGCACAAAATAAAATAAATAAATGTTAACTTTGCATATCAATTATCAAATTATTATGCAGTTGTACATAATGTATGCCTATTTTTAAATGACACATCTGTTTTTTTTTTTTTAATATTTTTATTGCTTTTTTACAGAGAGGAAGGGAGAGAGATAGAGAGTTAGAAACATCGATGAGAGAGAAACATCGATCAGCTGCCTCCTGCACATCTCCCACTGGGGATATGCCCGCAACCCAGGTACATGCCCTTGACCGGAATCGAACCTGGGACCTTTCAGTCCGCAGGCCGACGCTCTATCCACTGAGCCAAACCGGTTTCGGCGACACATCTGTTTTTGAATTAATGAATGCTTGGGAAATTATTGCAAATTCAAATCAAATATAAAAGTATATTTTCCTGACATCAGGTTTCCACTCCACAAGACTATTGAACTATTGCTCATTAAGAGTTTGCCGACCACGGGGCTAGGGCAAGCCTGCCATAGCCAGCATTCTAACACCTCTAGCAAACAAAGAAAAAAAATTACCTATTATCCCATTAGCTGTATAATATTTCACTCAATTTTTGCCCAATTACTAGTATATAAGGAACTTTATATTTTCTTCTTTAATAGCACAACCTAAAACTGAGTTGTGCTTGCCAGAAGATCATCACCCCACAGACCCCTTTATCATATACTAGAGGCCTGGTGCACAAAATTCATGCATGGGGTGTGTGTGTGTGTGTGTCCCTCAGCCCAACCTGCACCCTCTCCAATCTGGGACCCCTCGAGGGATGTCCGACTGCCCGTATAGGCCCGATCCCACCGAGCCTAAATGAGTAGTCGGACATCCATCTCACAATCCGGGACTGCTGGCTCCCAACTGCTCACCTGCCTGCCTGCCTGATTGCCCCCTAACCACTCCCCTGGCATCTTGATCGATGCCTAACTGCTCTCCTGTTAGCCCGATTGACCCTAACTGCCCTCCCCTGCCAGCCCAGTCACCCCTAACTTCCCTCCCTTGCCAGCCTGGTTGCCCCTAACTACCCTCCCCTGCTGGCCCGGTCACCCCTAACTGCTCTGCCATGCCAGCCTGGTTTCCCCCAAATGCCCTTCCCTGCAGGCCTGCTCCATCCCAACTGCCCTCCACTGCAGTCCTGGTCACCCCTAACTGCCCTCCCCTGCAGTCCTGGTCACCCTTAACTGCACTCCCCTTCAGGCCTGATCACCCCCAACTGCCCTCTCTTTCAGGCCTGGTCCCTCCTAACTGCCCTCTCCTGCCAGCCATCTTTGACCACATGGGGGCGGCCATCTTGTGTGTTTGAGCGATGGTCAATTTGCATATTACCTTTTTATTAGATGAGATGGCCTAAGGATATAGGAGACTTGAGGTTCCTCTGGAGAACTACATGTTAGAATGCAATATTCCACTACTTCCTGTATGTCTTACAAGTAGGCAGCTGAGTCTTTAGTTAGTTACAATGTCTCTGAGTAGACAGAAACAACTTTGAAAGCAAAGCACAATTCCACCTTTCTCCAGAAAAGCAATTCACAAACATCAGAAAATGGTGGCACCTGGCTGGTTTGGTTCAGTGGATAGAATGTCGACCCTGCACTGAAGGGTCACAGGATTGATTCCGGTCAAGGGCACATTCCTCCACTAAAGGCCCCTTCCCAGGCCCCTGCAAGGTGCGTGCTGGAGGCAACTAATCGATGTGTCTCATGTTGATTTTTCTCTCAGTCTCTTGCCCTCCCTTCCACTGTCTCTAGGAATCAATGGAATAATATCCTTAGGTGAGAATTAACAAATAAATAAAAGAAAAATATGGCTAAATACAAGTGGAAAGGAAATAAAATTTTAAAATTTTATAAAATAAAATTTATAATGTTATATAAAGATAGGTAAAAGCAATTACACCTTGAAAGATATCTGCCTTTATTATTTTAAAATGTGTTAGCTGTGATGATTATTTTATTTTTTAAATCTTGATTGTTGAAAATATACATATGTTCACTTTTCCCCCTCATTGACTTCCTGTAGCCTGACCCCGCCTCCTCAGTCCCAGGCCTTCACCACACTATTGTAGGTGTCCATGGGTTATGCACACATGCATACAATTTCTTTGATTGATCTCTTCCCTCCCACCAATCTAACTCTGCCTTCCCTCTGAGATTCCACAGACTATTTCATGTTTCTATAATTCTGGATCTATTTGGTTCACCAGTTTATTTTGTTCATTAGATTCCACATATGAGTGAATTCATGTGACGCTTGTCATTCTCTGACTGGCTTATTTCACTTAGCATAATACGCTCCATGACCCTCCATGCTGTCATGTAAGACTCCTAACAGCAGTAAGAGATCCCTCTTTTTTCACTGTTGCATAGTATTCCATGGTATAAATGAACCACAGCTTTTTTTACCTACTCATCACTGATGGGCAGTTGGGCTATTTTTGGATCTTAGCTATTGTAAATTCTGCTGCTATGAACATAGAAGTGCATACATTCTTTCTGACCAGTGTTTAAGGTTTCTTAGTTTTGTATTCTTAGAATGGGATCACTGGGTCACATGGCAGTTCCATATTTAATTTTTTGAGAAACTCCATATTGTTTTCCATAATGGCTGCACCAGTCTGCATTTCCACCAACAGTGTACTAGGTTCCTTTTTCTGTTTCCTCACCAGAGTTTGTTATTTTTTGATCATGCCATTTTGACAGAGTGAGGTATTATGTCATTGTGGTTTTAATTTGAACTTCTCTGATGATCAGTGACTTTGAGCATTTTTTCATATTTCCCTTGGCCATCTGTATGTCCAGGGAGAAGTATCTACCAGTAGTACTAGAATTTTAGCAATAGTGATCAGACAAGAAGAATTAAAATGCATCCAAATTGGAAAGGAGGAAGTAACACTGTCATTAATCACAGATGACATGATAGTATACATATAAAACCCTAAAGACTCCCCCAAATAATTACTAGATTTAATAAATGAATTCAGCAGCATAGCAGGATGCAAAATTAACACCCAGAAATCTCTGGCATTGCCATTATCCCCCTTGTGTCTGGGGGGAGGTCAATGGAGAAAAAAAGGAGACATATGTAATACTATATGTAATACTTTAAACAATAAAAATAAATAAATAAATAAAATAGAAAGATTGAAAGATCCGGGGGAAAAAGAAATCTATAGCATTTTTATACCCAATAATTAATTCTCAGAAAGAGAAACTAGACAAACAATGTCATTTACAAGAAGAACACAACAATTTAAGATACTTAGGAATAAGCTTAAGGAAGCTAGTAAAGACTTCTACTCAGAAAAATACAGGACGAAAGAATGAAAAAAGATATAGAGAAAATATAAAGAAATGGAATACTGGGTTCATGGAATGGTAGAATTATCATCATTAAAATATCTATACCACCCAATGCAATCTATAGATCCAATGATTCAATGCAGTCCTTATTAAATTATAGATGGAATATTTTACCAATCTAAAACTAACACTCCAAAAAATTATATGGAACCAAATAAGACCCCGAACAGCAGCAGCAATCTTAAGAAAGAAGAACAAAGTTGGAGGGATCATAATACCAGATATCAATTCTACTGCAAAGCTACTGTCATCAAAACAGGTTGGTACTGGCACAAGAATAGGCATATAGATCAATGGAATAAATCAGAGACCCCAGAAATTGACCCAAGCCATTACACTCAACTAATACTTGACAAAGAAGGCAAGAGCATAAAGAGGAATCAAGACAGTCTCTTCAATAAACGGTGTTGGGAAAATTGGGCAGGTACATGCAAAGAAAAATGAAACTAGACCACTAACTTACAAGAATAAACTCAAAATAGATAAAGGACTTAAAAGTAAGTCATGAAACCATAAAAATTCTAGAAGAAACCACAGGCAGCAAAATCTCAGACATCTCTCATAGCAATATGTTTACAGATACAGCTCCTAAGGAAAATTAAACTAGAGAGAAAATAAACAAATGAGACTACATCAAAATAAAAAGCGTCTCTGCAGCAAAAGAAACCACCAACAAAATGAAAAGGCAGCCCACTGTATGGGAGAACATATTTGGCAATGATAAATCTGATAAAGGGTTAATATCTTATGTTGAATAAGAGTAGTGAAAGCAGATATCCTTGTCTGATTCCTGTTCTGATGGTAAACACTTTTAGTTTTTGCCCATTGAGTATGATGTTGGCTGTAGGTTTGTCATATATGGCCTTTATTATGTTGAAGTATGATTTCTCTATTTCAACTTTGCTGAGATTTTTATATAAAATGGGTGTTGCATTTTGTTTAATGCTTTTTTCTGCATCTATTGATATGATCATGTGATTTTTGTCTTTCAATTTGTTTATGTTATGTATTACATTTACCGTATTGATTTGTGAATATGGTACCAGCCTTGCAACTTTGGAATAAATCCCACTTGATAATGGTATATGACAGTGGTTCTCAACCTTCCTAATGCTGCGACCCTTTAATACAGTGCCTCATATTGTGGTGACCCCAATTTCATTGTTACAAATTGAACATAATTAAAGCATAGTGCTTAATCACAAAAACAATATGTAATTATATATGTGTTTTCCGATGGTCTTAGGTGACCCCTGTGAAAGGGTCATTCAACCCCACCCCCAAAGGGGCCGCAACCCCCAGGTTGAGAACTGCTGGTATATGATCTTTTTAACATATTGCTGGGTCCAATTTACTAATATTTTCTTGAGGATTTTAGCATATGTGTTCACCAGAGATATTGGCCTGTAATATCTTTCTCTGTAGTGTCTTTACCAGCTTTTGGATTTAGGATCATGCTGGCCTCATAAAAAGAGATGGGAAGTATTCCATCCTTTTGGATTTTTTTCATACTTTGAGGAGGATTGGTATTAATTCTTTCAATGTTTGGTAAAACTCCCCTGTGAAACTGTCCAGACCAGGCCTTTTGTATGGTGAGAGTGTTTTTATTACTGCTTCTATTTCATCTGTTGTTATTGGCCTATTCAGGTTTTTTTATTCTTCCTGATTCAGTTTTGGAGATTATATTTTTTTTTAGGAATTCATCCACTTCATCCACATTTTCCAGCTTGTCGGCATATAGTTGTTCATAGAATTTGCTGATATTCCTTTGTATTTTTGTTGTGTCAGTTGTTACTTCACTGCTTTCCTTTCTGATTTTATTTATTGTGTTCCTCTCTGTTTCTTGATGAATATGGGTAAAAGTCTATCATGTTTATCTTTACAAAGAACCAGCTTTTAATTTCATTCATTTTTTTAAGGTTCTATGTCATTTATTTCTGCTCTAACCCTTATTATTTCCTTCCTTCTACTTACTCTGGACATTTCTTGTGATTTTCTTTCTAATTCTTTAAGTTGTAGGGTTAAATAATTTATTATTAATTTTTCTTGTTTTTTGAGGTAGGCCTGTAATGCTATGAACTTCCCTCTCAGGACTGCTTTAGCTGTGTCCCAGAAATTTTGATTGTTGTGTATTCATTTTCATTTGTTTCCAGGAAGTTTTTATTTATTTCTTGATCTAATTGGTAAGCCATTTATTATTAATAACATGCCATTTAACCTCCACATGTTTGAATGTTTTTGAGTATTTTTACTGTAATTGATTTCTAATTTCATGCTATTATGATCTGAGATGATGCTTGATATGATTTCAATCTTCCTGAACTTGTAGAGACTTGTTCTGTATCCTAATATGACTTCTATCTTTGAGATTGACCCATACTCACATGAGAAGAATGTATATTCTGAAGATTTGGGGTGAAATTTTCTATAAATGTCTATTAAATCCATCTGATCCATGGTGTCATGTAGAGTCCTGTTTCCTTTTCAATATTTTGTCTGGAAGACTTATTAATTGAAGTCAGTGTGATGCTTAAGACCCCTACTATGGCTGTATTGCTGAGCACTTCCTTAAAGTGCTCTAGAACAGTGGTTCTAAACCTGTGGGTCGAGACCCCTTTGGGGGTCAAACGACTCTTTCACAGGGGTTGCCTAAGACCATCAGAAAACGCGTATATAATTACATATTGTTTTTGTGATTAATCACTATGCTTTAATTATATTCAATTTGTAACAATGAAAATACATCCTGCATATCAGATATTTACATTATGATTCATAACAGTAGCAAAATTACAGTTATGAAGTAGCAACAATAATAATTTTATGGTTGGGGGTCACCACAACATGAGGAACTGCTCTCTCTCCTTCTATTCCGCCCCCCCCCCCGCTCACTTTCTTTTCCTTCTGGTACTCCTATGCTATGAATATTGTTAAGTTTCCTGTTGTCTCACAGTTTCCTTAAGCTGTCCTCCTGTTTTTAATTGTTTTTTGTTTTTTCCCTTTTTGGTTCTCTGATTGTGTAATTTTTTTTCTACCCTGTCTTCTAATTCACTGATCCAATCCTTGGCTTCCCCTAATCTGCTGTGTATTCCTACCAATGTATTCTTTATTAGTGCTATGCCATTCTTTATTTCTGACTGGTCTTTTTTCATAGTTATTATATCTTTTTGCATGCTGTTGTGCATCCTTGTCATCATTATTCTAAATTCTATAGCTGATAAATTTCTTATCTACATTTTATTTATCTCTTCTTGTTCAAGGGTCTCTTGTTCTTTCATTTGGAGCTTATTTTTTTGCATCCCCATTTTGGCTGCCTGTTTGGGTTTGTGTCTATATATTAGGTAGATCTGCTACAACTCCCAATCTCTAGAGCAGGACATCAGATGCTGTTTTGGGCCTTGAGTACTCTGTTAGGAGCCATCAGAAATCCACAGCTTGTGGCTCCTTCTGATGGGGCTGGGTGCCTTTGGAAAGGACCAAGATTCACTAAGGTATGCTTTTCCTAGCTCTTGGACCCAGATTAGGTCAGGCAAAATTTAAAGACTGAAAGCCTCCAGAGATCGGCCTTTGTTTGCAGTGTTGATTAGCCTCAGGCTATGGACCACAAAGTGGGACAAGAGGTTTTCCAACAGGATGGGGCAATTTCTTCTGCCTGCAGGGTGATTGTTAGTTTCACTTTCTTAAAGGACCTCAGAAGTCTACAAGATGGGTCAAGGTATTTTCTAAGTGAATGGAGCAATTGCTTCCCCTGAAGGCAGAATCTGTCTAGATCATGAAGGTCTGCAGGAGAAATGTGTCTTCTGCAGCATAAAGGAAGAGTGACTCAGTGACTCAGCGCAGTAAACCAGGGGTCTGCCTTCTGATCTCTAGCACCAGAGCCTCAAACCCTGGCTCCTGCTCACCCAGCTCCTATTTACTCTTCCCTTCCTCTGAAGGAGCCCAAGGTGAGTAGCTACATAGGGAATTTTGTGGGTCGGCCCTTTAAAAGGTTGCGTGCATTTCCAGCCATCTATCCTTGGCAGACAGCAACCCTGCTGCTTTTCACAGCCAGATGTTGTATGGGTACCTTTCTCAGTACTGGTGCTCTGGGTTGGTGAGCCCAGCTTGTGGTTTAGACTCCAGAATTCTCAGTGGGAAACCTCCACAGCTTAGGTATCCCTCTGGAACTTCAGCTGCTGTCTGTGGGAGCCTTGCCAGTGCTTTCATGCCTCTGCCCTTCCTACCAGTCTCTGTGCAGTCCCTACTTTTCATCTTTGTCTATCAGGGTTCTCTCCCGCTAGTCTTCAGTTAATTATTATGGATGGTTATTTTCTCTTTTAGTTATAATTCCAGTTTGGTCCTGGGAGTATGCCAGTGTCACTTCCACTTACTCCACTGCCATTTTGGAATCCTGTGATTATGTTAGAGTGGCATTATCTAACTTACACTTTTTAAAAATTTAGTGTAATCCTTCAAACATTTGTATTCTCTCCCCAAATTTTTTCTAAGTATTTTTTTTTAATTCAATATATTTTTATTGATTTCAGAGAGCAAGAGAGAGGTAGAGATAGAAACATCAATGATGAGAAAAAAATCATTGATTGGCTGCTTCCTACATGCCTCACACTGGGGACTTAGCCCACAACATGGGCATGTGCCCTTGCCTAGAATCAAACTTCAGTCCACAGGCTGACACTGAGCCCAACCAGCTAGGACAATTCCAAGTTTTTGACACCAGAAAAGTCTGCCATGTTGTGTTTAAAAAATGACCACCCCCCTTCCTCAGGAATATCAGTAGACTGTGTGATTATATCCCACTAGAGGCCTGGTGGACAAAATTCATGCACTCAGAGGACTGCGCCCTCTTGCAATCCGGGAGCCTTCAGGGGATGTCCAACTGCTGGCTTAGTGCTCTGTGGAGGGGGAGAGAGGCTCCCGCCACCACCACTGTGCTTTCCAGCCATGAGCCCTGTTTCTGGCTGAGCGGTGCTCCCCCTGTGGGAGCGCACTGACCACCAGGAGGCAGCTCCTGCATTGAGCATCTGCCCCCTGGTGGTCAGTGCACGTCATAGCAAGCAATTGAGTTGCCTTAGCATATCATTAGTATATTACGCTTTGATTAGTTGAATGGACGACCAGACACTTTTCAGGCTTTTATTATATAGGATTAAGGCAGATGATAAAGACTTTGACTTCCCTCCTTTGCACAAAGAGCCAACAAAATATGGCTGCTTTTGTTTGCTGTTGGTTTTACCCTTAGCTGTGCTCGTTGACACTCTATCAGAAATAAAACAAGCTTCAGTAGTTACATCTCTTAATAAAACCATATGCTTTAATAAAAAAATATTATCCATATATGACTCATTTTCCTGTATATGCACTTCTCCTAGAAAGGCACACATGATAACTGTCCTCAAGAATATTGCCACCTGCAAATATTTTTTTTTTTTTACAATCAATATGCACATAAGTCCACAACATACATTTTAATTGTAAAAACAATGAAAGGAAAGCTGAATTTCTTACTCTATCAAGAAACAATTAGTTTTAGCCAATATTATGTTCCTAGCACTATAAGGCATGAAAGATAATTAGACATTCATGTCTTCTTAAGGCTTAGGATTAATTGGGGAGACATTTAGTACAGTAAATTCTCATTTAATGTTGTCAATAGGTTATGTGATTTTAAGCAAAATGGCTTATAGCAAAAACAACTTTACCATAGGTTTATTGAAGTAAGCAAGAGTTAAGTTCATATGGCATCTCTATACTAAAATGATGTTAAATGAAATGACCTTATTCAAGGACCTGCTGTGCGTGTAAAACACTAACAAGGTGATCTTTTATATTGACCAAAATGTAGATGCATCGAGTTTCTATGAAGAATAACTTCACATAGATTATTGTGTTTTTGATTTTTCTCTGATTCCTGGGGGAGAGGAGAGGCTTGTCTGGGACATTTAGCAGAAGCAGCTCAGCTTCTTCCTCCTCATCTTATCTTGTCCAATCTGCCTCTGCAAGGAGCATAAGCTCCAGGCAGCAACCTGCCAGGCTGGAAGTATACTAGTAGTTTTCCAATTTTGGGCTTAAATGATGTCTGCCAAACTCCCTGCAGCCTTAGTTTTGTGTAGGCTACAATTTTCAATTCAGACTTTCCTTGTAATAAAGATATTTCAAGCTCCACTTTTTTCATTTGGTTCCAAACTTGGGTGAGAAAGAGAGGCACTAACATTTTCATCCTAATGTCACTTTTGACTATTAATGCACAGAGAAGTAAGAGAAGTGGGTGAGACCTATGAAATCCTGGGAGGAGAGTGACCTGAAGTAGTTTAATCTGGGCTTTTGAAGAATGAGCAGTGCCAAAGTCAAGTGTAAGAGAAAAAAACTCAACACGTGTAAATGACATGAGGGAGAAAAAAGAACCACAGAGAAATGAAAGTGACATATGCACCAGAACGAGGTCAGAGGACACTGACCTGGCTCTGGTGCATAATGCTGGGGCATTTTTAAAATTTGATCATAAAAATATGAAGGCTTTGAAAGCCAGACCAAATCATTTAGACTTGATTTGTCAGGCAATAGAGAAATGTTTCAAACCTTTTGGAAAGGAGGAATAAAATTATGAAATAGATTTTTTTAAAGATGTAAAGGAGTTGGTTGGGGGCTAGGCAGGGAGATTCAAGACCAGAAATAACAACCTGAATATGTGTAGAGTCCTGGACTTGAGCAATCAGACCTGAGGGAAAAGAAAAAAGTGAACTGATTATGTAAAATTGCCCGTTATTCATGGGAAAATATTTGAACATATAACCTTTAGAAGAGCAGAGAAAATTAGGCATATGGACGTTGTCTTGGAAAAGTATTTGTAATCATTCATAACGATGATTAGATTGCAATTGTACTGATTTGCAGCTTTGATTACCAAGCATTAACTTAGTGAAAATGGAATTTGAAAACTTAAAGGAGTTTTTTATATACTTTAGATCTCTCCTTGTAGATAAGAGAACTAAGTCTTAAAGTGAATTTGTTCAGGTTACATGATTTGTGTGCAGCTGGGACATGGCACGGATATGAATATCTATGTCAGGTCTCTGTCCACTAAGCCTTACTGCCATGAGCTAACTAATGCCAACCTCATACCCCAAATAAAATAATATATTGGTGGTAAATAACCTGAGTCAGTTGCCCCTAGTAATAAGTGAATAAAAATGGTTCAGTGGGTGTTCAATTCACTGAAAGGTATTACCAATGATATATTGTGATTGACAATGCTCTATTGATAGATTGATTTTATCTTTCTCATAATAGTCCTCATTTCCTTTGCCTCTTCACATTTTTTCTTAAGGCTACATTTTTGGTGCAGAGAGATTTTTGATTAAGTTGCTTTGGTAATGGCTCTTCAAATAATGCACAGGCCCTATTTTAGCCAACGTATGGTATGTGAATAGCAGTGATGGAACACCCATGTGTAGCTGGGACTGAAGGAGTGTAAACATATTTGTGGACCCCCCTACAACAATCTACTTGACTGAAAACATCACCCAGAAATCCGCAGCTCCTCCTAGTCACTCCACAAAGCGTTGCTGTGTCTTCAGTTTCAGGGAACAAACAATTTGCTATGTGAACAGCTGAAACAAGCTGTGTCAACAAGACAGGATTTGAATTATGACATGCTGCTGTGTCTATGAAAACAGAAGAAGGGAGTATATGATTGCGGCCTAGAGCATGTGGTCAGAGGGGAGTAATGGTAGCTCTCTAGCATCAGTTGTTGATGGAAAACATCTGCTTCCTTCCTTGTCCCCTTGAAATATCCCCTTGGGAAATAGGCCCCTGATGCTATCACTCTGAACCAGGTCGTTCCTCATTAGCCTTTTGAGACAATATTTGAATCTGTTGAGAAATCATTAAAAATAGCACAAATGACATATTTGATGGAATAAAAGGGACATGAGGAAAAAAATGTGAAAGCTTACTTCATTCTCAGCCTTAAAATATCATCTGTGCGTTAGCTCCTAATTTTCACACTTCACAGCTGCTAATGGATCTCAGCAGAACTAAAGTGAGATTGTTGACAGAGAGATATGCCTTTCTGTTATCTCTGTCATGTTTCTTTTCTTATTCTCATGTAGAAAGTCCTTATTTGCCTCAAAGTTTCTTGATATTGGCAAAGTTTCTTTTCTTTTTCTAGCTTGAGGCCCTCTCTTCTTAAAAAAAATCTTCTGTAGCCACCAGAATGGTGTAGGCAACAAAGGATGGCAGGTATAAACAGCTCATCGTGTCTGGATCGCCGCGAAGGTCATCAGAAACAAAAACCATGGGGGTCTGGTAAGGTGCCTTGGTACCAGAGCTGGAGGCAAATGCTTCCGGTGTGGGAGGACCCCATAGGCCCTCAGATCTAGGATGTTTCCAAACAAAATAAACAATATTCGCACAGGCCCCTTAAAAGCTTAACCAGGGTTAGGAAAAGAAAATTCAAGCTGTTTTTCTAATAACACAAGAGATAAGCAGTTAACAGGGAAGAGAAACAGAGTACTCTTTTTAAAAGCTCTGCTGACATTGCATAATGATATCAACTTTTCTTAGGAAACACCAGGGGTTTCTCAGCTGTCCACAGTCTCCAAAAAGTTCTACATTCTTTTGTTTATCCATTGAACTTCCATTTAACATTTTGGAAGTAAAATATCATTCAAATATATTGATGTAATTTGATTATCTTTTAAGGTTTTCGACTTAATAACTTCATAGTTACACTATTTCTATTCTACAAGGTTTTTCTTCAATGTATTACTCTAGGGAATAGTTATAGCTGATGTAGTAAAATAAATAGCACCTCCCTGACCCAGTTTTTCTGATTACATGGTATTTTTTTGTCTTGTGAAATTCTCTCAATTTTATCTCCACCATACGGGTGAGAACATACTTTATTTGCACAAAGAACAACTGGAAGTTTTTATATGACTTTTTAATTATTTTTTAATTTTATTGAGTTTTTACAGAGAGGAAAGGAGAGAGATAGAGAGTTAGAAACATCGATGAGAGAGAAACATCGATCAGCTGCCTCCTGCACACTCCCCCCCACTGGGGATGTGCCCGCAACCAAGGTACATGCCCTTGACCGGAATCGAACCTGGAACCTTTCAGTCTGCAGGCCGACGCTCTATCCACTGAGCCAAACCGGTTTCGGCTATATGACTTTTTAAACCTTATTCCCATTTTCTATTCTCCACACATTTCCTATGTGGCAAATATTGCAATGTTCCATTTGAAAGAATGTTATTACTAAAACACCAATAATTTATTCATCTCATCCAAACAATACTAACAGATTTTCAAGATATTCTAGTTCTGTTTCTCTGTTGCTTGTCATTATGAGATAAACATTTTCCAGCACTTTCTTGAAGTTTCCTATCAATCATTTGATCTTTAGGTTTCTTTACTAAATAATACGAACCTGAACTTCAATTCTATGGAACCTCACAGGTTGAAATGGCACTCTGGGGCAGGACTAGACCAGGCCAGGAAAGATGCTGACTGCCAGCAAATATACCAGATGGGGTTCTTTTCAGAGTATGGACTAAAGTTAGGCAGAATATTTACATATACATACTTGACATTATATTAAACCAATTCAGTCTTTTTATTTAAAAACAATCACTTCACAAGTATGTAGAATCTTCCAGGTATAATGGAAGGATTATGGGCTTTGTAATCAAACATAGCTGGTTTTGATTAGCTATCTGACCTTGGAGATTTAAACTCTCTGAACTTCAACTTTCATTTATTAAATGAATTTAATAACAACAACTGCAGAGTGTGGTTGTGAGGATTAAATGAATTTAGGATAGCATCTGGCACCCAGGAAACTCTCTGAATATATAATATTTCAGTGCTCTAAATGTGCACTTACATATGTATACTTCCCTTTAGTCAATGCATACTTTTATTTAATAAAGCATCTCACAGTAGAAAATGTACAATGCACTTAAAAAGTACAATACTCTGTGGTGTGCAAAGGAACTATCACCAGAGAAAGCGATGACCAGAAAGATATAATAATTGGAGAATGGTTCTTTAATTAATTGAGACTTGAGTTTGGCAATGAATAATACATGGTGCAGGCAAGAGGGAAGAACAGCTGAGGTGAAGGAGCCCCATTAGAAAAGGTGTGCTGGTAAGAATGGTCATACTGTGTCAGGGACAGTGGTGAAAGGAGCACTGTGTGTTGTAATAAAAATACTGTTAATACATATGTTTGGTCAAGTTTGTGAAGACTTTTGAAAACTTTGAAGAATTTAGAGTTGATATGGTGAATTGAAGGAAACAAATGGGATTCACTGAGCAGCAAGTTAACCTAATAATAGTTTAATCCGTATATTATTGGCAAATAATAAGTTTGTGGCATATTCTTAATTTTAGCTTCTACTGACAGAGAAGAACTGAAAGTGAAAGATAGGAAACCTCAGTGAAGAAATTCCTTGGACTTGTGCAACAGCAATCATAAACAGAAATAGTTATCACACTAGAATCATAGTTGCTAGGCTCTATAAGACACAGAGGAAAAGGCACTGGATTTCTAGAAATTCCAGACAGAGAATTCCAAATGAGGTAGAGCATATGGATGCTAGAAGTAGCAAAGTGGAACAGATATAAGAAACAGGACAATGGAAGATGGAGATATAGAAGAACTGAAAACCATATACTAGTAATGAAGGACCTCACCAGTACCAATATGGGACAAATATATTGTCAACAACTGAATTACTTGAATGTTATGGTCAAGCATAATGTATAATTTACTCAATTTCTATTTGCTTGTGTGGAGAGAGAGAGAGAAGGTGAGAGAGAGTGAGATATTAACCATCAAAACAAACAGAATGTATGTCTTTTAAATCTTTAATTGATTTATCCTTACATTTTAATATGTTATTTGTTAAAAAGAGATCTTCATTTATTTTTAGGGAGAGGTATATCAATTTAGTGAGCCCAACTGCTATGGCAAGCCATTTACACTTTTGAAAAGTGGAGCCAGATGGGATATACCTTTGAGAAGGAAAATAAGGAAAAAAAAATATCAATGAAGATATTTAAGACAAAAAAAGAAAAAAAGAAAAGGAAAAATGAAATCTATGTACAGAAGCCATGTCAAAGATAAGGTTTTGAAATAGGGAGTAAGAGTATCACTTGTCTTGGAAATGCAAAGAAAAAGAAAACTGGAAGTGGAAGATGTTTATTTTAATGAAAAGGTCACAGATGGGCTTCCTGAAAGCAGCTACCACAAATGGCGTGACTTAAATAGTTAAGTGGCCAATGGCTAAGAACTTACAATTGTAGAAGAAATAGAAGCAGTAAATGCAGACTTGCCTATTTACTCCTTAAAGATAATAGTGTGTGAAGTACCATGGACAAATATTTTTGGAGGAATAAAGGGGCATTTGTTTTTTTAGACAGGAGATTTGAATAGCCTTATAGAAAGACAAAAAGAAGCTAATGCAAACTATATTGAAATGCAATGGGCAGGGGTAGGGGAGTTATTGATAAAAGGGATCAGCATTGAAATATTAAAATCACAAAAGAAGAGAGTCATTATTTTCCTCCAAAAAGAAAATTGATGAAGAGAAGATATTTGGAGAAACTAAAGAATATTAGAAAAGTTACTGTAAAGGATAGAGTAGGCATAGAACACAAGATGGATATAAGGATTGTAGAGGTATAGCTAGGGCTCTCTGAGCATAGCTATAGGAATTAGTATATGTAATTAGCTATGTGTGCGGACTTTACATATGAATTTTCAACAAGTAGAAAAAAGAACAGAAGAAACCATAGGTACGTGTGAATAAGGGTTTAAGAATCCAATACAGACCAAGGAGATGAGTGATTCTAGGGTGACTTAAAGGGGATTTGAGATGACAAATCACAATATGCAGCCAAACCAGGGAGGGAAAATAATTGAATTCAATTTGACAAACATTTATGAGAGGTCTCCAGTTTCAAGGCCAGTGCTAGGTCCCAATAAGTGAAGAAAGAAAAAGACCAGGAAAATGAACAGGTGATGAAGGATCAGAGGTCACAATGAGAGCAAAGAGTCAAAAAACCTTAGAACAGATGGGAAAGTGGAAAATGTGGGATAATTGAAACTAGAGTACAGAAAAATGATTCAAGAATTATTTATTATTCAAGGCAAACTCTGAGGTGATTTGATAGATGGCAACTTTTTAATTATAAGTCATTGCAGTAGAGGAAGTCAAGAAACTGGTTCCAGGATGACATATAAGTCATCAAAATCAATGATAAAAACACCTAATACAAAGGCATAAAATCATCTGAGGAAGAAAACAAGTGATGAAATCATCAAGGTACATCTGGACAGCAGTAAAGATAGCCACAAAATTTAGAGGTGAAGAAATATGGAGGACATTATGAACTTCAGAAGAGGAAGTTTTGAGTAACAGTAATGAAAAGTATTCTAAGCCAGCAATAAAAAAATAAGAGTTATACTGACCATCCTGGCCAGGTGGCTCAGTTCATTGGAGCATAGTCCTGTACACCAAAAGGCTGTGGGTTCCACCCCACGTCAGGGCACGTAGGGGAGGCAACTGATCAATGTTTGGTTTTCACATCAGTATTTTTTCTCTCTCCCTTCCTCTTTCTCTAAAATTATATATATATATATAATCTCCTAGTGAGGATTTTAAAAAAGAGTTATATGAACT
Organism: Myotis nattereri; assembly: GCF_964212035.1. NCBI lineage: Eukaryota > Metazoa > Chordata > Mammalia > Chiroptera > Vespertilionidae > Myotis > Myotis nattereri. The sequence continues at coordinate 98,356,700 of NC_138077.1, forward strand.
CATTTTCCCAGTCTGGTAATTCAGGGTGTTTGTAGACTGTTTTTAGTTTTATAAGAAATTGCCAAATATAGTTGTACAATATTATAATACCAAAGGTAGTCATATCATTTTATAATATCACAAATAATGTACTATGATTCTTGTTGCTCATCAGCCTTATTAAAATTTGGTGTTTCCATTCTTTTGAATTTTATTTATTCTAGCAGTAATCTAATGGTATCCCATTGTAGGGAAGCACAGGAGACTTGGTTGGAGAGATAGTAAGGAGGAAATTCCAAAAAAGGAAGTTGGCTGAAGGTGGTGCCTATTTATCAGAATTCTGACTTAGGGGATTTGGCCGAAGGCAACTGACCCTAATTGTTCCTTGACCTTTCTAAACAAGTCTGTGCACATGTGGACCCTCAAATGTTTACTGGAATCTTTATGCATAAAGGATACTGCAGACACATGTGTCCTCCCAGTATTACTTACCCTACTGATTGTATCTAAAAGAGGCAGGCGATTAAAGCTGCCTGGTTTCTTGAGCCAGGCAGTCCCTTAGCCCTCTCTTTCACAGCAAATGTGTGTCAGAGTAATCATTCATCTGTCGCTCAGGATCTTCTGGTCAGCCCCGGCATCCCATGTGGTTTTATTTTGCATTTTCCTGATGACTAATGATTTTGAGCATTTTTTATGTGTTTGTATCCATTTCTGCACATTTCTATATGTGATGGCTGTTCCAATAGTTTGTCCTTTAAATTGACTTGTTTGGTATTTTATTATTTAATTGAAATATTTTATTATAAGATCTGGATAACAATCCATTGACAGAAAATATTTTTATGAACATTTGTAGTTTATCTGTTACTTTTCTTAATAGAACCTTTGAAGGGTCAAAAGTTTTACAACTTGATGAAATTTAATTTATCATTTTTAAATAATTATTTCTTTCTATGTCCTCTATATTAAACCAAGTCACAAAAATATTCTCTTATGATTTATAGATTTAGCTTTATATTTTTCACTTTTACATTCAAGTCTATGATTTGTCTTAAATTAATTTCTAAGTATAGTCTCAGTTTGAATTGTTTTTTATTATGGATATTCTCTTCCTAATATATTGTTTTATCCCTTCAGTTAGAATTAATAGAAGTGTAGGCCTATTTCTGGGCTCTCTAATATGTTCAATTGATGTTGTTTATCTTTAGATTAGTAATGTAATTTGTTGATTACTGTAGATATAGCACAAGTCTTAAAGTCAGCTAGTATATAACTCATCCAAATTTTTTCTAAAACAATTTTAATTTTTTAATGATAGTTGACTTTCAATATTTTACTAGTTTCAGGTATACAACTTAGTGATTAGACATTTATATAACATATAAAGAGATCACTCAGATAAAACTAGTAACCATCTGACACCATACATAGTTATTATAATATTATTGACTATATTCCCTATGCTATGCTTTACATCCCCATGACTATTCTGTAACTACCAATTTGTACTTCTCAATCCCTTCACTGTTTTCACCCTTCCCCCATCCCCTACAATCTGGAAACCATCAAAATATTCTCTGTATCTGTATAGTATACAGATTCTATATTCTTTGTATGTTTGTTTGTTTGTTTGTTTTTAGATTCCACATGTAAGTGAAATCATATGGCATTTGTCTTTCTCTGCCTGACTTATTTCATTCATCACAATACCTTGTATGTCCATGTATGTTGTTGCAGATAAAAAGGTTTAATTCTTTTTCATGGCTGAGTTTTATTCCATGGTACATATTCACCTCTTCTTCTTTATCCATTAATCTCTTGATGGATATTTAAGTTGCTTCCATATCTTAGCTATTGTAAGTGACATTGCACTGATCATATGGAGGCATCTATCTTTTTTATTTAGTGTTTTGGGTTTCTTCAGATAAATACCCAGAAGTGGAATTGCTGGGTCATTTTTGTCTCTTGTTATAACCTTTGTTTTAAAGTCTATTTAATCTAGTGTAAGTATTGCTATCTCAGATCTTTTTGTTGTTTTTTACATTTTCCTTTCCTCAAACAACTTTTTCCATCTCTTTACATTATATCTTTTGATCTGATATGAGTCTCTTGTAGACAGCATATGTAAGTGTCATGTTTTCTTATCCATTCGGCCTTTGTATGTCTTTTGATTGGAGCATCTAATACATTTGCATTTAAAGTAATTATTGATAGATACATATTTATTGAATTTTGTTTTTCATATTTTTTAATTATTTATTTTTCTTCTTAAAAAGACCCTTTAAAGTTTCTTGTAAAGCTGGTTTGGTGGTTATGAATTTCATTAGCTTTTTCTTATCTGGGAAGTTCTTTATTTGTACTGCAATTATAAATAATAGCTTTGCTGGGCAAAGTAATTTTGCTTGTAAGTTCTTGCTTTTCATCATATTAAATATTTTGTGCAAATCCCTTCTGGCCTGAAAGGTTTCTGTTGAAAAATCAGCTGACAGTCTTTTTTCCCCCCCCATCCTCACCTGATGGTTTCCAGATTGTAGGGGACGGGGGATGGGTGAAAACAGTGAAGGGATTGAGAAGTAAAAATTGGTAGTTACAGAATAGTCATTTTTAGAGAGAGGAAGAGAGAGAGAGAGAGAGAGAGAGAGAGAGAGAGAGAGAGAGAGAGAAATGTGTGAGAGAACCATTGATGTGAGAGAGAAACATCAATTGGTTGCCTCCCATATGCATTCCAACTGGGGATCTAACTGCAACTGGGGATTTAACTGTGCCCCAACTGGAGTCAAACCTTCAATCTTTTGGTATGTGGCATAATGCTTCTACCAACTGAACCACCGGGCCTGGGATCAGCTGATAGTCTTAAGGGAGCTTCCTTTTAGGTAACTAACTGGCATTCTGCTGCTACTTTTAAGATTCTCTTTTTTTCTTTAACCTTTGGCAATAATTATGCTGTGTCTTGGTATGCACCTATTACTAGCGGCCACCAGGCTCTGTTTTCAGCTTAGCCTCTCCTGGACACTTCCTAGCCCAGCACACCTAGTAATTACCTGAAGATCACTTTGTAGCTCATGCTGGACAACTCCAGGCAGAGCACACTATTGGCTGACCTTGACTTGCACCTCCTGGGAGGCCCCAAAGCCAGCAAAGCCAGTAGCCAGCTTCAAACCACTCTGGAGCCCCACCTAATCATCTCCACAAAGATTTTTTTTTAAACTTATTTTACAGAGAGAGAAAGGGAGAAAGAAATAGAAACATCAATGCAAGAAACATGGATCAGTGCCCCCTGCAAACCTCTAATGGGGACTGAGCGCTCCACCTGGGCTTGAACCAGAGACATCTCAGTGCATGGAATGATGTTCAACCAAATGAGTCACACCAGCCAGGGTAAAAGGAATATTTAATATTACCCTCATATTTACTCTTTTCAGCGCTTTTCATTCTTTCTTGAAAAGCAAGGTTTCAATATACCCTGTAGCCTGAAGAATTTCCTGTAGTGCGGTTACACTGATGATGACTTATCTTACTTTATTCTTATCTGTAAAAGTCTGTCTTTCATTTTTCTTTTTGAACATTATTTTCAACAGGTATAGACTTCTGTGTTGACAGATTTTTCTTTCTGCCTTTTAAATGTCTTTTCACCATCTTATGTCCTCTTTTATTTCTTATAAAAAGTTTCCCTCTACTTTTAATACCTCATTTTTTCCCCTGGCTAATTTCAGGTTTGTGTCTTTATGTTTAGTTTTCAGCAATTTGACTTTCATCAACCATTGAAAATTTTTTGCCATTATTTTTTAATGTTTTTGTTGTTGTTGTTGTTGTTTTGTTTTGTTTTTGTTTTGTTTTTGCCTGTTATTTATTTTCTCTTCTTTAGGGCATCAGTTACATCTGTTAGAGTTACCTTAGGCTTTTATCCAGGATCAAACTTCCATCTAATTTCTGCCTTCTTTTGCTTGTTCTCCAGTGCCTTCAAGTAGAGTTTTCTTTTTTCTCAGCCTTTATTCGTATTATTTTGAGGTTAAGTGATATATAAATGTATTCTTTGTAGAATATTTTTCTTTTTAAATACTTAGTCTGATCCTGGAAGAGAAGAACTCTCCACTCTCCAAATAGTTTAAAATATTTTACTAATTTCCTGAGCAATGTGATTTCAGAAATTTCAGGGAAACTTATTTAAGAATGCATATATGCAAACTAGGAATAATAATATTCCTACCTCAAAGAATTGTTAATTAAGAAAATATAATGTATGTAAAACTCATAGATTTGATTTTTCCCATGAATTTCTTAACATAAACTGTATATTATGACCATATTTGCCATTATAATTTTTGAAAAGCAATGCTAATCTTCTACTTAAATAAGCATAAATATTTACTTATAGTGGTATTTATTTGAAAACATTACAAATGTCCAATTTCTTAGTAAATTTGAACCCTTCATCTTTTATATCTCAGTATGAATGAATTCATCAAATTCCTTTCTGTGGTAGACCATGCAAGGAGAACTAAATATATTCTTGGCATGTGTCAGAAAAACAAGGTTAAAATCCAGGGGCACAGAGCTGGTTTATTTTTATTTTACAAATATCTTCACTTGTTAGTGTTGTCATATGATTCCTTAAGACACTATTCTTTTTTTAAAATATATTTTGTTGATTTTTTACAGAGAAGAAGGGAGAAGGATAGAGAGCTAGAAACATCGATGAGAGAGAAACATCGATCAGCTGCCTCTTGCACACTCCCTACTGGGGATGTGCCCGCACCCAAGGTATATGCCCTTGACCAGAATCAAACCTGGGACCTTTCAGTCTCCAGGCTGATGCTCTATCCACTGAGCCAAACCGGTTAGGGCAAGACACTATTCTTCATGTGACAACCTCTCCGTTCCCCCCTACCCCCCCACCACACACGGACACACACACACACACACTCAAAATGCAGAACACTAGAAGTGACTAGTGCAAGTGGGGAAAGTTTGATCAGAATGATGAGTTAGAGGACAGTCATTAAATTTCATGATAGATTGTTAGCCAAGGACAAAGGAAAAAGAATGTGCTTTACGGAAAACTTTATCTTATTCAAGTAATCTGCCAGAAACAGCCATGGTGGACAGTTTAATAGTTGGAGGTGAATTGCTTTTAAGGAATGTTCTGTTCAGAATTAAAGTTATTGTAAGCCTTTATAGGCAGCATAATTAAAGGTTGAGTGATTGCCTCATTGTTAATAACTGAATTTTGGACAGAACAATGAATAAATGATTTTTGGATTGCTTTCATCATATGAAAACATAGTTGAAAACAATAATTATTGATGTTAATGAGTTTATTAGTGGCAAATGAAACAAATGATCTGAAATAGTGTGGGGACATTTAAAGGAATTATTATTAAGGGACCTAACAGAGAAATAAAATTAATTTCAGATATAAAGAGCCCTTAGGTGTAGTAATTATTTCACTCTATTGTTAGAATATATAAACTAGAATGAATGTAATAGTTAAATTCTCTAAATAAACAGTGAACAAACGTAAATTTTTAAAAATTATCCTTAACATTAAAGTCAAACACATATAAGTAATCATGAAATATCCAAAACGTATCAAAAGTTGGGACCCTTTTGTACATTTTAACAATGAACATGTAATAATAATTACAACACCTGTGATTTGTAAGCCCAGTGGAAATAATGATCATTTTATTTTAGAAACCTCCCTTTTGATGCACAGATAAATTTGAGGAGGTGTTATTAAATGTGAACTACAGATTAAATGTCATTTACTAGTGCAAAAAATATATACTGAAATGGATAAAATATTAGCCATCAGTGTTTAGGAATCCAGTAAATAGGTAAAAAAAATATGATTTAGCTATTTATTTGCTGCTACAAATTCTGTCCATTAGCTTCAGTATATTTATGCTGAAATTGCTCTCACATGTATGTAGAATATTTTGAAAAAAGTAGACAACTGACCAAGAAAATCAGTTTTAAAAAATGTTAACTTAAAAAAATTCTTCTGTCAGCAAGTGATAAAAAGGCATGTTGATAATAATAATAATAAAAAAATATAGAAATATTAAATGATAATGATCTGAACTATTACTGATAAGAAAAATCCTAGGCTATGCTTTGTCCCATGGATATTTTAATGATTAAGAACACATGTTCTACTAGGCAGCAGTTTACTAAATAGCAAATGATTTCAAGTTGATATAATCATCCTACATAATAAAGAGATAATATGCAAATTGACCATCACTCCAACACACAAGATGGCCACCACAAGATGGCCAGCAGGGGAGGGAAGTTGTTGGTGATCAGGCCAGCAGGGGAGGGCAGTTGGAGGAGACCAGGCCTGCAGGGGAGGGCAGTTGAGGAGAGCCAGGCCTGCAAGGGAGGACAGTTAGGGGGCACCAGGCCTGCAGGGGAGGGCAGATAGGGGCAATTGGGCCAGCAGGGGAGCAGTTAGACATCGATTAGGCTGGCAGGGGTGTGGTAAGGGGTGATCAGGCTGGCAGGCAGAAGCAGTTAGGGGCAATCAGGCAGGTAGGTGGGCGAGCGGTTGGGAGCCAGCAGTCCTGGATTGTGAGAGGGATGTCCCAGATTGGAGAGGGTGCAGTCTGGGCTGAGGGACACACATACCCCCATGCACGAATTTCATGCACCGGGCCTCTAGTGTAACAATAGTAGTCATTCTTCCATTTCTTTTCCTTTTATTTTGCTTAAATTTTATTGCTATGTTTCTTTCATACAATACCTCTCTTCAGATTTAATGTTTTACTTTAAAAACAGCTCACATTTATGCAGTTGTTTTTCTTTTATTGAAATAACTAATGGCCCGGTGCACGATATTTGTGCATGGAGCGGGGGTTTCCTCAGCCCAGCCTGCACGTTCTCCAATCGGGGATGCCTTCAGGGGTGTCTGACTGCTGGTTTAGGCCTGATCCCACAGTCGGACATCCCTTTCTCAATCTGGGAGCGCTGACTCCTCACCACTCACTGCCTGCCTGATCGCCCCTAACCCCTTTGCCTGCCTGTCTAATCGCCCTTAACCACTTCTGTCTGCCTAATCACCCTTAACTGCTCCCGTACCAGCCTGATCACACTAACTGCTCCTCTGCTGGCCTGATTGCCCCTAACTGCCTCTGCCTCACCCCATATCCAGGACCCGGGCTTCTCTCCCTCCGGCCAGCCACAGGCACTCAGGACCCAGGCTGGCTTTACCCAGGCTGGCTGCAGCTGCAGGGTGGGCGGCTTCACCCAGGTGCAGCCGCAGGCACCCAGGACCACAGGGCATGTGGCTTGTCCCTCTCCTGGGCAGCAGCCTGGCTGGTCCCCATTCCTCTCTCCCCAGTGTTGAGTGTCTGAGCCATTATGGAGTGATGGCATGAGGGCATGATGGCTATTTGCATATTAGCTCTTTATTATATAGGATTTTAATTTGTCATGGTCTACTTCAAGTGAATATTACACCACTTCAAATATTATATAGAAACTTCCCTGTAACAAAATTTCATTTTTCCCAGGCAATCTTTGTGCTTTTGGTGTCATGTATTTTACTTTCACAGATGTTATAAAACTGACATTACATTATTATTTGTTTAAATAGTTAATTATCTTTAAATATCCTATATAATATGAGGTAATATGCAAATTGACCATCACTCCAACACACAAAATGGCTGCCTCCATGTGGACACAAGATGGCCACCACAAGATGGCTGGCAGGGGAGGGCAGTGGGGGGAACCAGGCCTGCACGGGAGGGCATTTGGAGGCAACCAGGCCTGAAAGGGAGGGAAGTTGGGGGGATCCAGGCCAGCAGGGGAGGGCATTTGGAGGCAACCAGGCCAGCAGAGGGCAGTTAGGGGTGATTGGACTGGCAGGGGAGGGCAGTTAGGGGCAATCGGGCTGGCAGGGGAGCAGTTAGGCATTGATCAGGCCAGCAGGGGAGTGGTTAGGGAGTGATCAGGGAGGTAGGCAGGCGAGCGATTGGGAGCCAGCAGTCCTGGGTGGTGAGATAGATGTCCGACTGCCCATTTAGGCCGGGCCTAAATGGGCAGTTGGACATCCCTCAAGGGGTCCCAGATTGTAGAGGGTGCAGGCTGGGCTGAGGGACACACACACACACACACACACACACACACACACACCAATGCACGAATTTCTTGCACCAGGCCTCTAGTATTTAAATAATAAAAAACTTCTATTATATTTTTTCCTATGCATTTACTGTCTTTGGTGCTTTCCATTTCTTGGCATAGATTGTTATTTCTATCTGGAGAAATTTTATTTCTGCTTCAAGGACTTCTTTTAACATTTCTTACACTACAAATCTGCTGGTGATAAAAAATTCAACCTTTTATATATGAAAAATATATTTTAACTATTTGAAAAAATATTTTCACTCAGCCTAGAATTATAAATTGAGAGGATTTTCCCCCCTTGTGAGTATTCTAATGATGTAGCTGTACTATTTTCTCCCTTACGCTGTTTCTGATGAGAAATCTTTTGTAATCCTTATGTTTATTCCTGTGTATAGTGTGTCTCTTTTCTTCTGATCACTTAAAAGATTTTTCTTTTCATCATTGGTATTGAGCAATATGATTTTTATGTGTCCTGATGTAGATTTCTTTATGTCCTGTTCTTGCTATTCACTGAGCTTCTTTAATCTGTGGGTTTATATTTTTTACTATATTTTGCCAAATTTGGAAATTTTTGAATCATTCTTTCTTCAGATGATTATGTATATACAAGTTCGGGTTTCTAGAGGGGACTGGGGAGGAAGAGGAGTAAACCAAACCATAGGGTCAGAACCTCGGCAGGCAATTGAGTGTGGGGACAGCCAGCAGCGCCATCCTTGCAGTGGCCAGTTCATGACCAGCTGCTTGAGACTGGCTTGTTCCTGGGCTGGGGGTTTCATGCATCTGCTCCGTGCTGCCCAGCAGCGCAGTGCTTGTCAGGGCTGTGCGTAGCTTATGGGGAAGGCACCGCCAGGGGAGTCGGAGCCTTGATCCCATACAGTAACCAGATCCGGACATTGGGAATGTGGCCAGTTCTCTGCACCCTGAGTCACCCCACTTTTGCGTCTCCGGAGCAGTCGTGGTCCGTCACAGTCCCCTAAGCTTGCAGTGATAAAGGTGTGCTGTCATAGGTTTGGGTGAAGGGAACATGAAAGACCCCTGGGTGATAGCAGGTGCTGGGTGCTGGCTGGGGAGGCAGTCCTGTGGGTTTGCGTGAAGCGCTCACAGTCATAGCTTTGGAAGCCTCTTTCTTAGTTTCTCAGAGAGCTTAGTGGTGAGGAAATGCAGGTCTCGTCCTGTGTTGCAGTTTCCGTGGGAAACCTCGCCATTGGGGGTGTCAGAGGGGTTGGCCAGGAGCACCTGCGGCAGAAAGACACCCTTCTCCAGTAACCTCTTTGCAGACGGACTCACCATTGGATGCCCAGGAACTGCTCAGTGGATCCCTGCTGTTCCACAGAGTTCTCTGAGAAGCTGTCCATCTTCCATGGGAAGAAAGGTATGTGCTTGTGCACAGTCACTGCCTGGCCCTGGGCAGGTGGGGGCACCCTGGCCCCAGACATGTTCTCCCGCTGGGGTCGCAGAGGTCAGACAATCATTGTCCAGAATTCCCTTGTTTAACAAAAAAAGTTAAGTTCCCAGTGAGACCCATGGTCAGAAAGGGAGGGGATTGGGGAGAGGAGGAGGAGCCGAGCTGCCTCTTCCCTGGCCACCAGAAGGTGCAGAGCCTGAGGCATGACCTCCAGCCTGCTCACCTGCCCTGGGAGGCTGCTTCCAGACAGAAAGTGGAGGCCGGGCTCTGCTCCAGTGTCCTGGTGGGTCTGAAAAGCAGGAGGCAGAGCCGTGCTCTCACCTGGGCCTTGGGGCAGTGGCTTCCTGGTTCTTGGCAGAGATGGTGGCCCTGGCGTCTGACTATTCCTCAGTGATTGGAACCACCTGTAGGAGCCGCTGGTGCTGGTGTGCCCCTGAGAGGCAGATACAGAGGGCAAACCATCGACCTCGTTGCCCGGGAGACAGCACCAGTGTCCCACCTGGCCACTATGGGCACCGCCGTCTTTGTCATGGAGTGATGATTAATTTCCATATTCCCTCTTTATTAGATAGGATTGGGTGACACTGGTTAATACACTTATACAAGTTTCAGGTTCCCAATTCTACACACATCATCTGTACGCTGTATTGTATTGTTCACCATCCCAAGTCAAGTCTTCATCTATCACCATTTATTCCCCCTATTACCTTCTCCACCTCCTCCCCTCAAGACACACACACTCCCTCTGGCAATTGCCACATGGTTGTCCATGGCCATGAGTTTTTCTTTTTTGCTCAATCTCTTCACATCCCCACTTAGCACCCCTCTTCTAAAAGCTGTCATCCTGTTCTCTATGAGTCCGTCCTATTTTGCTTGTTAGTTCATTTTCTTCATTAGATTCCACTTATGAGATTCCACTCACTCTGACTGGCTTCTTTCACTTAGTGTAATGCTCCCCAGGTTTATCCAAGTTATCCCTTTATTGTTTAACTTTAATAACACACAACATTCAACAGTCAAGGGTCATAGGAAAAGTGATTAAATAAAAATCAACTAACAAAATTACATTTTTTAAATTTTTAATCCTCACCTGAGTATATTTTTTTTCATTGATTCCTAGAGATAGAGTGGAAGGGAGGGAGGAAGGAGAGAGAGAGAGAGAGAGAGAGAGAGAGAGAGAGAGAGAGAGAGAGAGAGAGATGTGAGAAAGGTACATGTTGTTGATCTGTAATGGAACCCGACACCCTTCATTCCCAGGATGAATGCTCTAACCACTGAGCAGATTGGACAGGGTGACATAATTATTTTTAAGGTTAAAATATGGGTGTCAAGGAAGGAGTCCTGACTAACCCAGAGAAGAAAGCAATCACAAGCATATTTTTGTTATTATAAATCTCATTAATCAAGATAAACCAAAAAAAAAATATGATCTTTCTCCTAGAAATAGTCTCCATTTTTGCTGCATCCCCATTAATGCTGCCATTTCAAGTTATTAAAGACATTTCCATTATGAGTACAAACTGTTGATGCCAACATATATATTGAAGGTGTTAGGATGAGGGAAAGACTCCTTTCTTCAAATAACAAGACAAGGAAAATCTTTACTACCCCAGAGAAGTCAGAGAATGCTATTAGGAAGCACAAGCTGTTTAATGGCCAGGAAGGGCAGTCTGAAGACAGGTATGTATTTTAGAAAATTAGCCCTAATTTAAGCAATGGAGATCTTAGATTTATTAAATAATCTCTTACATCAAACATACACTAATAATAACCATATGAAAACATTTTCCCATGTGGGATTTGTATATTCTATTGCTGATTTAAAATTATGTTGATAGAATTTAGCAGAATTTAAGTTCAAAACTTTAAAATGATACATGAAATATATTCATGCCTCTAATAGTTGTGCTTTAGAAAATGAAACATTTATAATTTGTCATCAGTTTGTTCTTTTTCTCTTAAGTTATGTGAATGGGGTGCTAGATAGCCCCTCGACATGAGAACTTCCATGGTGGATAGTAGCTGGGGTTATTTTTTCTTCATTAGGAGAGATAAAGACTAACATTTGCTCAAAAAGACCTTACTTTTTATTGTTTATACATAGACTTTGTCATTGTATCTTACAAAGCTTTTAGGTCTCTCTTTAAAGTTGTACCAGAAATTATTGTCAATAATTGTATAAAGGTAGAGCATGAAAATGTTATAATAGAAATGGAAAATCAGATGACAGGTACTCAAGAATAATTTATAGAATTACAGGTTTTATTCTCTCTGAACCTAAGTTCATATCTTTTGACCTCTACCTCGAGCACAGGTCACCAACACCAACAGGAATGAACAAAGAAACCCTGCGGGTTCATGTACTCAGTTCCTAATATCTGATCATAGTGTAGGTTCAGTGGTAGATGATAATACAGAGGTTCTTCTACAGGTTAATTGCTGATTAAATAAAATTACTAGAGTGTCTTTTAGTGAATTTCTGTCATTTTCAAAGTATTTTAGGCTTGATGGAATCTTGCCAAACCTTCAAGCTTATGCAGCAACGATTCGTGGTTATTAAGAGCAAATGCCCTAGAGGGATTAATCTGTGCTATTCCAACAAGCTGACCTTTTCCCAAAGACATAGCAATTTAATTATCTACTTTGAAAAGCACAATTATAGTAAAATTCAAAACCTGATTTATAGACAGGTTTTATATTCTCATCTATAATGCATATAAATAAGAGTCTTTTGGGCTTCTTTTTTCTAGGACTGTTATGCATATATTTTATAACTAATAAGTACAAAATAAGTACAAGTATAAGTTCTTGTTTTATAAAACCATGACTTTTAAATTTTAATTTCAGATATTACTAAAAGAAATATTTCAAATTATGAGGGTATTACAGGCTGTCCTCACTTTAAATTTTGTATATCCCTTGCAGTATTGTATATAAACAGGTGCTTTGATAGTCTGTGAGCCTGAGAAACTTGACCTGGATAGTATTTCTATCTAAACACAAGCTGATGAAAATGATGTCATTTTCTATTTTTCTATTTAATGATACTATATCTCACCTCAAAGAAGTCTAAAGTAGAAACTCATCATGAGATGAACTTGAGATTAGGAGCCCATGACCTGGTCCACGTGGCTCAGTTGGTTGGATATTGTCCCATGCACAAGAAGTTATTGGTTTGATTCCTGGTGAGGGTACATGTCTGGGTTGCAGTCTTGATCCCAGGTGGGAGGCATAATCATGGAAGTGGAAAAGTTTTTACTTAGAAATTTCTGAATATTAGGAGTATATACTGAGAATCTCTAATCAATGGGAGATTTCAGGAAGAAAGGTAGAATCTAAGGGTCAATTTTCTTCCAGATCTTCACGATATGATGCATTCAATACCATTTGATTGAAAGAGTGTTATAGTTTTAGAAAGTTCTGACTTATGATCCAGTGGTGTGAGATTCCTTCTCAACAGGCATATGTGTCCCTTATGCTTTTTCACCAGAATGCAAGGTTAGAGTATGCAAAAGAAAAATTAAAATGTGATAAAGATATATGAAAGGGAAAAATGTAAAATTAACTTAGTTGACCTATTTAAAAAAAGTTATTTATGGAGTATTTTAAAATACATGTTAAATAGGCATAAAAGATAGTAGTTTTGAATATGTTAAAGGATACTTTAAAGATAGGGTAAAATTTCAATGATTCTGAATTGTTTAGAGGTGGGAAAGTCAGGAATGTCATTATTTATTTTAAGAAAATGAATTTTGGCTTTCCCTGCTGATAGCTCTCGCAGACATGGTGAACGTTCCTAAAACCCGCCGAACTTTCTGTAAGAAGTGTGGCAAGCATCAACCCCACAAAGTAACACAGTACAAGAAGGGCAAGGATTCTCTGTATGCACAGGGAAAGCGGCGTTATGACAGGAAGCAAAGTGGCTACGGTGGGCAGACTAAGCCGATTTTCCGAAAAAAGGCTAAAACTACAAAGAAGATTGTGCTGAGGCTTGAATGTGTTGAGCCTAACTGCAGATCTAAGAGAATGCTGGCTATTAAGAGATGCAAGCATTTTGAATTGGGAGGAGATAAGAAGAGAAAGGGTCAAGTGATCCAGTTCTAATCTTCATATTTTGTTTGATTATATGACAATAAAATGGTATGTTCAATTCAAAAAAAAAAAAAAAGAAAATGAATTTTGGCCATGACCAGTTTGGCTTGGTGGATGGAGTGTCGGCCTGCGGACTGAAAGGTCCCAGGTTCGATTCTGGTCAAGGGCATGTACCTTGGTTGCTGGCATATCCCCAGTAGGGGGTGTGCAGCAGGCAGCTGATTGATGTTTCTCTCTCATCGATGTTTCTAACTCTCTATCCCTCTCCCTTCTTCTCTGTAAAAAATCAATAAAATATATTAAAAAAAAAAAGAAAATGAATTTTGGAGGCAGTATCATATCATAGGCAATAGAATGGATGAACATAAATAGAAAATGAGATATGAAACATCTAACCAGGGTATTAACTTCCTCTTTTTTTCTTCCTTCCCTTCTTTCTTTCTTCCCTGTATTCTAAACATTAGTACAAATAAATGCTTTTACACAGAAAAAACAATTAAGATATTAAGCACATTTATAGGAGGTGTTCTCAAGGGTGTGGGAATGTGAGGGAGGTTTAAAAAATTTTTAAAAAGGAAATTATTCAAGAAAATAAAAGAATATTTTTCAGAGATAAAAAAGGAAGTTTCAGATCAAATAACCTACCAAGTGGCAGACAAAATTAACTTTTAATTACCCAACAGTAACACATCATTGTGAAGTTATAGAATACTAACACTAGAGAGAGGTCTGAAAAGCTTCTAGAGAACAAGGAGAGCTTGTTTCCGAAGGGAAGAAACTTAAAATACAGCAGACGATGATTTGCAGCAGTGGATTCTAGAAATCAATAGAACAATGATGCCAAAGATTTAAAAGAAATGATTTTGAACCCATGCAAGACCTCCAATAAAGATAATTTTAGAAGAATAAGAAGTTAAAAAAATATATCTCCTTTGAATAATTTAAAAAAATTACTAAAGGATATATACTGGAAAATGCAAAATAAATACCAAAAGAGGAAAGCATAAAGTATAAGGAATTCTGTGTATCTATCCTTTGGCAAGAAAACTAGGAGTGCCAGTTATGCAGCAGATATAGAAAAGTTAAAAGCAATTAGCCTGAATTGTAGTGAAATCTTACAAATTATAACCAAGGGGTTCAGAGAAGTGTGTCTTCAGGAAGTAAATTTTGTTAGATAAAATTTGTGGTTAAGGGGATGGAACAGCTTGCCCTGGCTGGTGTAGCTCCGTTGGTTGGGTGTCGCCCTGTGCTCCGAAAGGCTGCGGGCTTTTTCTGACCGGGCACAGGGCTGGCTTGTGTTCTCAGTCCCCAGTGCGGAGGAATGCAGGAGGCAGTTGTTCCATTTTCTGCTCTCACATCGATGTCTTCTCCCTCCTTCTCCCTTCCTCTCTCTCCAGAAAGTTTTTTTATAAAGATGGGATATCTTAGTAATATGATAAAGAACTTATAATATATTTTGTTAATAAAAATGAAAAACCTTTATAAACAACAGAAAAAAATCCCCACAAGCAGGTTTAGACTAAATATGGAACAAATTAAGCTGACCTATTTAAGAAAGTTATTTATGAAGTATTTTTAAATACATGTTAAATAGGTATAAAAGGTAGTAATTTTGTATATTTTAAAGGATACTTTTAAAGGTCAGAGAGCTGTGATTGGTTATCACCATGCCTCATAATTTATGCTCCTGGGAGTCATAAAAGATTGGAACAATGTTTGCATTTTAACAGAGTTCCCTGTTGGTTATACTGAGCTTTTGTGATAAGTTGGGGAGGAACTCTTTGGTGGCCCTTTAAGACTAAGTGAGCTGTACCAAATCAGGTATAAATAACCTTTCTGAGTTATAGGAAGTTCCACAACATCAAGAAGCAGAGACAAGTCAACTATACCATTGTTCTTCATAAAATAGTGCTATGTAAGTCAGGGTAGGCTTGATCATGCCATTGTAATAAACTGGTATCTCATGGCTTTTAACACAAAGAAAATTTATTTCTTGGATTTATCAAAGACAGTGCTGGTCAAGTTACCCTCTGTGTGTTTTCTGCAAACAGGGACTCAGATAACCATGCTCCTTCCGTTGTATGGTTCTGCAGCTTCAGAATTCTTGGTTTTCAGAGGACTGACAGGGGAGGTTTTAGGGGCCTGTCAATCACTTCACAAGTTCCACTCCAACCCATGGCCAACCAAACTGGAGGATCCCATGGATATAAGTGAACATGATAGTTTCAGCCACAAATACCAAGCAACATTATGATATTATCTATAGTATTTGACACCTTGTTATTTGAGAAATTACCAAATGGCACAGCTCACTTGGTCTTAAAGGGCCACCAAAAAGTTCCTCCCCAACTTGTCACAAAAGCTCTGTATAACCAACAGGGAACTCTGTTAAAATGCAAACATTGTTCCAATTTTTTATGACACCCAGGAGAATAAATTATGAGGCATGGTGAAATCCAATCACAGCTCTATGACCTCATTTGTGACAGGGTCACTATGCAGATACCTCTCTATTCTTTAGTGAAAAATTAAAAAAGAACACAAACATAATATTTGAAAAATAAAACGTTTTACACAAAATATACATACAGTTTCTCCTTGAACAACATGAGCTTGAATTGTGTGGGTCTATTTATACACGAATTTATTTTTTTCAATAAATATACAGTTGGTTAAATTTGGCTACATCTAGATGGGAATGAGGATAAAGAACATTAGTTTTATTTTTCTAAATACTCTATTGCTTGATACTCTGTTGTCTTACTTTACATGTATCAGTTTTATAGAAAAAAGTAACTTTATGATTATAATAATACTAATGATCTGGTGCACAAAATTTGTTCATGGGGGAGTGTCCCTCAGGCTGGCCTGTACCCTCTCCAATATGGAACCCCTTGAGGGGATGTCCAACTGCTGGTTTAGGCCTGATCCCACCTACAGGGAAGGATCCTAACTGCTCACCTGCCTGCCTGCCTGGTCACACCTAACCACACTGCCTGCCAGCCTGCTCTCTCCCAACTGCCACCCCCACCCACTGGCCATCTTGCCCCCAACTGATGCCCCTTGCTGGCCTGATTTCCCCAAGTGCCCTCCCCTGCTGGCCTCATAGTCCACAACTGCCCTCCCTGGCTGACCTTATGGCCCCCAAATGCCCTACCCTGCCATCCTTATGTCCCCCAACTGGCCCTCCGCCAGCCTGCTCATCCCACACTGCCCCTCCTACCGGCCTGTTTGCCCCCAACTGATCCCCCCTGCAAGCCTGCTCTCCCCCAACTGCCCCCCCTTCAGCCTGATCACCCCCAACTGCCCTCTCCTCCTGGCCTGATCACCTCTAACTGCCTCAGCCTCGGCCCCACCACCATGCCTTTGTCCCAAAGGATGTCCGGAAGGTCTCCCAGAAGATCTCCTGGTCTAATTAGCATATTAGCCTTTTATTACTATAGATTGACACTATGCTGCAGTCCTAGACACATTGTCTTGATATGAATTCAAACTTGAATAAGAAATTGTAGCATTCTAGATTGCCAAACCTCATTCAGATACATGAGTCATTTCTACAAATATCCTATATAATAAAGAGGTAATATGCAGATTGACCATCATGCCCTCTCACAAGATGACCGCCCCATGTGGTCAAAGATGGCCACCCCCATGTGGTCATAAGATGGCTGGCAGAAGAGGGTAGTTGTGGGAAATCAGGCCAGCAAGGGAGGGCAGTTAAGGTTGACCAGGCCTGCAGGACAGGGCAATTGGGGGGGACCAGGCCTGTAGGGGAGGATAGTTGGGGGTTACCGGGCCAGCAAGGGAGGTAGTTGGGGACAATCGTGCCATCAGGGGAGCATTTAGGCATTGATAAGGCTGGCAGGAGAGTGGTTAGGGGGCAATCAGGCAGGCAGGCAGGTAAGCAGCTGGGTGCCAGCAGTCCCAGGTTGGAGAGGGTGCAGGCTGGGCTGAGGGACACCCCGCTACAGTGCACGAATTTCATGCACCAGGCCTCTAGTATTTCTATTATTATTTTAATGCCTCTGATAAAAAAGAAGTTTAGTATACTTTTTGGTATGGCATTTCATCTCAATATAGCTCTATTAATGAGTAGGTTATTCTCTATTAAACAGCAAAACTACCTCATTTCAACATTTTACATTTATTGTTTAGTTGATTACTGATAAAATAATAATATTTAAATTAGAAGAGGTTAAAATATTAGGAATTCAATTTATAGAAATATTTTTATCTCAAAAGTGGCAATAACATACATTTATACTAATTATACCAGTTTGTTAACAATCTGCTAAATCCCACTTAACAAATATGAATGAGCACCAAGGGGTTCATCAGATTTGTCATCTAGTAGAATCACTCTCCCCTGTTAACAATAATAGTCCTTATTATTAAAGTGCACTATGATCCATGAAGAAGTGCATACAGCTTATTTTAATTCAATATGGAATTACCTCTGTTACTACTTTAAGGACAAACAAAACTAAAAGGAACTAATCTATGTCCCCATACTGTTGAAAATACATGATTGTTTATGGGAGACTTATGCTACTGAATACCTATTTCTAGACCCTTCCAATAGCAGTATGAGTCTTGGATTTTTTTCTGTTATTATAAATTCAGAATCATCCCTCTTTCTTATAAATAAAATATTTTTGTTGCCTTCTATCTGGCTGCTTTCATTCCAAAGACAATAGCATATGTCAGCAACATATTTATCCTAATAATGCATGTTTTATGATTTGAATATATCATACTAGAGGCCTGGTGCACAAAAATTTGTGCACTCGGAGGGCTCCCTCAGCCTGGCCTGTGCCTTCTCGCAGTCTGGGACCTCTCAAGGGATGTCCCCTGGGGAGCGGACCTAAGCTGGCAGTCAGACATCCCTCTGGCAGTCCGGGAGCCCTCGGGGGCCGTCCACTTGCCAACAGGGAGCAGGCCTAAGCTGCAGTCGGACATCCTTAGTGCTGCTGAGGAGGCAGGAGAGGCTCCCACCACCACTGCTGTGCTGGCAGCTGGCAGCCTGGCTTGTGGCTGAGCACAGCTCCCCTTGTGGAAGTGCACTGACCACCAGGAGGCATCTCCTGCATTGAGCATATGCCCCCTGGTGGTCAGTGTGTGTCATAGTGACCAGTCATTCCCAGTCATTCTGATGTTAGGGTCAATTTGCATATTACCCTTTTATCATATAGGATAGAGGCCTGGTGCATAGGTGGGGGCCGGCTGGTTTGCCCTGAAGGGTGTCCCGGATCAGAAAGGGGGTTCTGCTGGGGTGCCTGGCCAGCCTGGGTGAGGGGCTGATGGCTGTTTGCAGCTGGTCACACCCCCTTCAGGGTGGGGGTTCCCGCTGGGGTGCCTGGCCAGCCTGGGTGAGGGTCTGATGGCCATTTTCAAGCTGGCTATGCCCCCTGACAACCCAAGCTCCCAGCCTCTCCTTTTTTCTTTTTTCTGGGATTTATTTATCTTCTATAATTGAAACTTTGTAGCCTTGAGCATAGCCCAGGGCCTACCAGGGCAGGCGGGAAGCTTGGCTTCCTCCATCGCAGGGGGAAACCCAAGCCTCCTGCTCGCTCCAGCTCCGTGGCCGCCACCATCTTAGTTGGTTTAATTTGCATACTTGCTCCTGATTGGCTGGTGGGCATGGCTGGTGGGCGTTGCTTGAGCATAGTGGTGGGACAGTTAATTTGCATGTTTCTCTTTATTATATAGGATAATATATCCTTTGTAACATTTTTGTAAATAAAAATCTAAACTTAGAAGAATCTATAAAATAATTCAACAAACCTCTATTATATTTAAACATTTAAATTTCTTCCAAGGCGAAAGAGAATAAATAAATCACAAAGTTTATGACACTCCTGCTTCAATATTTAGGAGAAACCATGGGCCAACATGTGGCCAAGCACAGTCAAGGCCACACTTTATTGTAGCTTCTGTCTCCTGAGAAAGATGTCCTGATCCCTCAGACAAAAGCCTGTTGGCCCCAACATCTTGTGGTCCCGTAACTGAAACCTCTAGACCAGCGGTTCTCAACCTGTGGGTCGCGACCCCTTTGGTGGTCAGGGTCAAATGACCCTTTCACAGGGGTCACCTAAGACCATCGGAAAACACATATATAATTACATATTGTTTTTGTGATTAATCACTATGCTTTAATTATGTTCAATTTGTAACAATGAAATTGGGGGTCACCACAACATGAGAAACTGTATTAAAGGGTCATGACATTAGGAAGGTTGAGAACCACTGCTCTCGACTCTTACCTTTCAAAAGCAGCTAGACAGAACATGCGCACACACACACAGGGTTATGACACAAAAACTCTAAATACCATTAAAAATTTATTTCCTAGTATAAAACTTTACCTCCCCAAAACTTTCTTGAAATACTCAATATGTCATATTCTTTTAGGCAAGAAATAGCATATGCAGTAAGAAAACTTTCTGCTTTAAAAAATAAACAAAGAGAATTCTGGGAAGATGGTAATTGTGAAATAGTTTTTTAATCTCCCCCCATAAAAATAGACAGATAGACAACATCTACAACAAAACTAGTGTAAGTTAGCCTCACTAATGGAAGTAATGAAAACAAGCACCACCAGGATTCCTGGTCAGGCAGGCTCACTCCACAGCCCACGGCTGTGCTACAAAGGACATGTGTAGCTGCCAATGCAGTGTGTTCTTCCTTGGCCTGTCAGTTACTGTTGTGTAGAGATGACGCTATGTTGAGAGCAGAAAAGCAGATCACTCCCTTCTCAGTGTATTCTAGACACAAAGAAAACATTTCTTTAAAGGCAGCGTTCCTCCAGCAATGTCACTTATCTCTGTTTGCTCATTTGCCTGTTCTTCCTCACCTCCAAGAGTGAGCACTGGAGCCTGAACTGCAATCCCCCAGAAGGGACTGCTGAGAATGACATTATTATGTAGTGTCTCAAAAAAGTATTCTCTAACTACACGTCCACAGTGACAAGAAAAAGATTGGTTGAACATGAAAGAATCCAACAATTTTGAGTGTGAATTCTATACTTTTCTGTACAGAGAATTTGAGCATAGCTATATAGAAAAACCCATAAAGGATGTACTGTGGAATTCTGGTATAAAACTGGGGTGATCTTTTATTAGAGAAATGGTGGAGGACTTTAACCAACAGGGATAATAGAAGCCACACCCCATTTTTTCTTCTCCCAGGAAATGGTGTTACCTCAAACTTGCACTCCTTGATTGCAATTCTTTGTTAAAATGCTCTCATTACTAGTTCTTAGGCTACATTTCAGGACCTAAGTCTCAGAAATTATATTCTTCTTTTAGGTGTGTGAAATACCCCTATTTGCCTGTCTTATTATTCCAAGAATGGATTTCTTAGTTTTAAATCTGAGCCATTTTGTGCCTATGTATCCTGATGACAATCTGCCTTACTTTTGCCTGTGGGAAAGATGGTGTTTTACTCTTATCTTTAGCAGAGGGAGCTATTTGCACTTCTGTGCCTAACCCGAACATGGAATCTGTCCTGAGATAATTCCTGCATTAAGCCATTAAATATCCTCCTAGCAACAGTACTTTAGGGGCATTATTTTCCAATTTACTCACAAAGTCATTAAGGCAAATACAAACATAAGCATGAGTTTTCAGTAAATTGTTCCTTCTCATCAGACACAAAGGGTCTGGATAGAGAGTGTCCTCATGGGCTTGGGCGGTGTACAGAACATCAAAACTTGGAGTTAAGCAGCATGAAACCATGAGAGCCAAATATCCAAGCAACTTGCCAAAGGACACCACAATGGAAGCAGGTAGACAATCAGATTTCAAATCAATAGTGCAAATGAAGCCAAGAAAACAATGACTCCTGGTTTGAAAACAAGCAACATAAATACTGTGGGGAACTGATGATGAAAATTTTCCAAGCAGACAGTGGTGGTGAAGTGACAATTTCCAAGCAGATGTGGACAAAGTGGTACACAGCTGTGGGGACTTGTTATCTAATTCCAAGGTACTTGAGAGCCTGGGAGATCCAGACATTTTTATGGGTGAGCAATAGAACATACATTGTTTTAGTTTCATTTTTCTTTTGACTTCTTAAGTAAGGAAACCATTTTAATAGGAACATATTAGGGTATGACCTATGCCTTGAGAATTTAAATTCTGACTTGGCAGGCCAATTAGAAAATACTTTTCTGTAATATCACTAAAGTCAATATTAAAATATAATGATTTAGCTGTTTCTCTCATTAAATTACTCTTGGTAAATGTAAGATATGTGAGTACCCTTGTAGATCTTTGCTCTTAATTTGCAAACGAAATAAATTTGAGCAGTGGTAACTGGAAGACTTTGTATATCTTCCAAAATCTTTTGATTAGTTTCAAATATGCTAACATCATGTAAAAAGAAAGATTTGGGTATTATCATACCTATATAAACACACCATAGAATATAATTATTACTTTTGTTTAATGTGGCAGAAAGAGTTATTTTATTTCTTGGGTTTCATATTAATACTCAAAAATTTCAGTTCTATGATTCTCATAAACATACTTTTAAAATTTGTTTATATCATTAAATATATACTTCAGTTATAAAATATTTGCATGTGAATAATAAAATTTGGCCTTCTAGAATCAAGTAAAAAGGGACTCTTGAATCAAAAATATTGAAAAATAATTTATAATACATATTTCTTTTGGTCTAAAAAAAAGTAGGAAAAAAATAGCCACCGTATACATATTCTGTAAGCTAACATACTCAAGAATAAGCATAATAATTTATTTAAATTTAAATTCATTCAAATTTTTTTTTATTTCTGCAGGAGAAGAAAACAGTTCTAGTTAGTCCTGAATTATCACTGAAAAGCTTATTCTCACTAAATCCTCTTTAATTTTGTCACCACTATAATGTCCTTTCACTCTGCTTCAAACAGAAACATAGAAAGCTCTGAGTATATGAGATGGAACTTCTTCTTTAATGTTCTAGTAAAGAATGGAAGTCAGTCCTTTCCTTCGATGATCTAACAATCTGCTGCTCTAGGAGGCCCACATTTTGACAGATACAGAAATGAGAGGCAGAGATCTAAATTACATATCAAGTGAAAATCATATACCTGGCAAGACAGCACTAAAACTGCCTGCTGAGCTACCGAGTCAGCTGTCTAGAAACAGTAATGTTGAGCCCTAGCTGATTTGGCTCAGTGGATAGAGTATCAGGCCTCGGACTGAAGGGTCCTGTTTTTGATTTTGGTCAAGGGTACGTTGCAGGTTCAACCCTGGTCCTGGTCCAGTCTGGTGGGGTGTGTGCAGGAGGCAACCAATCAATGCGTTTCTCTCACATGGACGTTTCTCTCTCTGTTCCTCTCCCTCCATCCCACTCTCTCTAAGAATCACTGGAAAATATTCTCAAGTGAGGATTAATAAAAATAAATAAATAAATAAATAACAAATAGTAATGTTGGAAACATGAGTGTGCAACTTTAAATCGCAGCTATCTCTACTGCTTTGAGCAGAAATCAAGACAGCACTATATCACTTCCTTAGCCTGTTCCCCCTCCTCACCTCCAGCAAAGGAACAAGAAGTTGTAAATGGAAAACATAGAGCAACATCACAGACTGTAAAGAGAGGTTTGTAGGTTTACCATGCAGTAAAGCCACCATAAGGCAGAAGAGTACTAGGAAATACTTTTATAATATTGTGAACGAAACAATGCTTGAGGGACACATGCCAATCCAAATAACAGTGGATTATGATTACTCCAACATAATCATAATAGCAGATCTTTCCCAAGGAAATGGATTTATACTCTATTATTTAGAAAAGAATGTCCTCTGGTGAAAGAAGTATGTGTGATATTGCAAAACAGTATTTGAGCCATAAATTTGACCTTTCAGGTCAATGGCTTTAAACTTGAAATAATTGTTTTGGGTCAACACAAATAATAATTCATATAAAAGTAGCCCAAGTATGTCTTTCCAAAGAGAGGTGCACATTTACTCAATTTCTCTCTACAAAGATTTTTGTCACTGTATTCTGTTACAATAAACGTATTTAATTACAGAGCTTTTTGGATTGTTTTTAAATAATAACACATAGCTATACAGTTCCTGTTTGTGGTTCTTATCCAGTGACAATTTAGACAGTTATTTGGGTAATTCAACTAAAGCAGGATTACTCTTACTGTCTGAGAGACAGTGGGTATAGTGGAAAGTATTCAGATGTTAAAATAAGTTAGAAATGCCTATAATCTGGAAACAAGACTGTCTCTTCAATAAATGGTGTTCGGAAAATTGGACAGATACATGCAAAAAAATCAAACTAGATCACAAACTTACGCCATACACAAATATTAACTCAAAATGGATAAAAGACTTAAACACAAGACAGAAAAATATAAAAATCTTAGAAGGATCCATATGCAGCAAAATATTAGATATATGTCATAGCAATACCTTTACTGATACATCTCCTAGGACAATGGAAGCTAAGGAGAAAATGAACAAATGGGACTACATCAAAATAAGCCTCTGTACAGCAAAAAACAAACCAACAAACAAATAAAAAACCATCAACAAAACAATAAGAGAGCCCATTGCATGGGAGAACATATTTGCCAAAGTTACATCTGATAAGGGTTTAATCTCCATAATTTATAAGGAACTCACACAACTTAACAAAAGATAAAAATATCCAATAAAAAATGGGCAAAGGACCTACATAGACACTTTTTAACAATGGACATACAGAAGGCCAAGAGACATATGAAAACATGCTCAAAGTCACTAATCATCTGAGATATGCAAATCAAAACAATAATGAGGTACCATCTCACACCTGTCAGAATGGTTATCATCAACAAATCCACAAATGATAAGTAATGGCCAGGATGTGGAGAAAAGAGAACCCTTGTTCACTGTTGGTGGGAATGCAGACTGGTACAGCTGAAACAGGAATTTTAGGGGGACATAGGCAGATTTAGGGAATTTTTAGAATTGGGGTCCATGTAAAAAAACATAGGGCACAGATGGGGAGACCGTACATTTCCATAACACAAGGAAGCCAGGTGCAGTTACATTTCCATAAGACAAGGGAGCAGCAACAGTTGCATTTACTAGTACATAAGATAAGGAAGCAGAAACAGGTATATTTCCATAAGACAAGGGAACTGGAAGTAGCCAAAAAAGTCTATATTTACAAAATAAAGAAGAAGGAAGAAAGCCCAGAAGGAATAGGAGGACAATGAGGGAGGAGGGCCTCAGGAGTCACTAGAGTAACCAATTTGAAAGGGAATATTGATGAATCTGGGGGGATATCAGGACACAGGAACTACAGCCTTTATAAACCATGGAAACAGGAAGTTGGTGGGACTCTTTCCCCCTCCCCATGTGAGAGTCTGTGCTGTAAGAATCTTTCCCTTTCCCCACGTGGGAGTATGTACTTACTCTTCAATAAATTTCCACCTTTGCTATATTACCCTCTGTCCGTGGATTCATTCTTTGACTCTGGTGGACAAAGAATCCAGGTTCCAGTCCAAAAATTCCGTATCACAGCCACTGTGAAAAACAGTATGGAGTTTCCTCAAAAAATTAAAAATGGAACTTCCATTTGATCCAGTAATTCCACCTCTAGGAATAGATTCCAAGAACTCAGAAACACCAGTCAGAAAGAATATGTGCACCCTTATGTTCATAGCAGCACAATTTATAATAGCTAAGATTTGGAAATGGCTTAAGTGCCCAACAGCAGATGAGTGGATTAAAAAACAGTGGTATATCTACACAATGGAATACTATGCTGCTGTGAAAAAGAAAGATCTCTTACCATTTGCAATAGCATGAATGGACCTGGAGAGCATTATGCTAAGCGAAATAAGCCAGTTGAAAAATGATAAATATCACATGATCTCACTCATTTGTGGAATATAATGAACAACATAAACTGATGAACAAAAATAGATCCAGAGACATAAAAGCATCAAACAAACTGTCAAACCTCAGAGGGAAGGCAGGGGAGGGTGGGGGGTAAGAGATCAACCAGAGGACTTATATTTATGCCTATGAGCATGAACAATGGACACAGACAATAAGTGGGCATGGGCTGGATGGGCAGGAGCATGCAGGAACAGGTCAATGGGCTAAAAAGGAGACATATGTGAAACTTTCAACAATAAAAAATTATAAAAAACAGAAATTCCTATGTTCTACCATTACTTGATGACCAGTTATCTATAATAATCTATAATAATAAAAGCATAATATGCAAATCGACCAAATGGCCGAACAGCAGAACAACCTTTCGGGCAAAGCCGGGGCTTCGAGGGCTGAGGCAGCCGAGGCTGGGAGGCCCGAGTTCCTTGCACAAATTTTGTGCATTGGGCCCCTAGTTTTACATAAGGCTTTATTTCCTCATTCATAAATTTATAATTTTTGAGGGGATTTGTAATAACTAAAAGAATAAATTTTAGGAGCCTAGCACATGTCAGGTGCTCAATATACACTGAGTGTCCAGATTATTATGACCATCTGACCTTTGTAGGCAAATTAGCTATAATTTCATGCTCAAGTTTCTAGAGTGCCAGACCATTATAAATAGGGAAGCAGGTTGTTTACCATGACAGTAGAAGTGATTTTTTTCTGAAGATATGGGTAAACAACGCAATTTAACAGCCTTTGAATGTGGGATATATTTGAACGTGAGTGGTCAGATTATTATGAGCACCTGATGTTTGTAGGCAAATAAGCTGCACACTGCATCGTATGGGATGTGGAAGCCGAAGGCCTGTTCGAACACCTTTGCTGTCTGCAGTTACCAAAATAAAACGTCTCCAATTCGCACAGGAACACAAGGATTGGACAGTCGAGCATTGGAAAAAAGTCATGTGGTCCGATGAATCACGTTTCCAATTGCATCATGCAGATGGCAGAGTGAGAATTTGGCAGAAACAGCATGAAAGCATGCACCCCACATGCATGAGTACAACCCTTCAAGCTGGTGGGGGCAGTGTTATGGTTTGGGGCATGTTTTCCTGGCATGATTTGGGCCCTTTAACTCATGTGGAACAACGTCTGAATAGCGCAACATACCTAAGTATCGTTGCTGATCAAGTTCATCCTATCATGTTGATGGTGTAACCCAATGGAGATGGCTTCTTCCAACAAGACAATGCGCCATGCCATGGTGCTCATGTTGTGCAGGAGTGTTTTCAAGAACATGAGGGAGACTTTATCTTGCTTAGGTGGCCCCCACAATCACCAGATCTCAATCCAATTGAGCATTTGTGGGACGAAGTTAAAAGAGCCATCAGGCAGCTGGTTCCACAACCATCAAATCTCACAGACCTGGACAGTGCTATTCATCAGGCATGGTGTCAGATTCTTTGCAACACCTTTCAACATCTCATGGAGTCAATGCCAAGAAGAAACGCCACAGTATTGAAGGCAAAAGGTGGCCCAACGAAGTACTGATGAGGTGGTCATAATAATCTGGCCACTCACATTCATATATAACCCACATTCAAAGGCTGTTAAATCACATTGTTTACCCATATCTTCAGAAAATTCACTTCTACTGTCGTGGTAAACAACCTGCTTCCCTATTTATAATGGTCTGGCCCTCTAGCAACTTCAGCGCGAAATTATAGCTAATTCGCCTACTAATGTCAGGTGGTCATAATAATCTGGCCACTTAGTGTGTACTACACAGTAGCTATTATTATTTTGTAGTTGCAGTGTGAAGGTAGGAGTTATGCTTGGAGGTTGTATTAATTTTATACTACTGCTTCTATGACAACACCACAAATTTAGAAACTTAAACAATACAATTTTTTATTCTTTATTTTCTATTTCAGAATATCAGTGGTGTGGCACCGACCTCATAAGGCTAAGATTAGTGTATCGCCATGGGGTGGTTTTCCTGGAGGCTTCAGGAGAGAATCCATACTCTTGCCTTTTCCAGCTTCTAGCTGCTGCCCGAATCCCTTGGCTCATGGCCTTCTCCCTCCATCTTCAAAGCCAGCCACATCAGCTGAGTCCTTTTGATGCTGCTATCTCACTTCTACTTCCCACTCCCACTTTAGAGGATCCTTTTGATTATACTGTACCCAGCCAGACAATTCAGGATAATCTCTGTATTTGAGGTCATTTTATTACCAATCTTTATTCCAGCTGTAACCTAACATATTCACAGCTTCCAAGGATTAGGATGTGGACAACTTTGAGGACCATTATTCTGCCTACCACAGATAACTACAGATATAAGCAATGCTTAGTTTACTCAAATGGAGACAAAGTTGGATATGTGATTTCAATAGTCATACCGATTGCTTATGCTTTCTGAATTATTGTTGAGAAAAGCAATTTGGATTAGTTATGACCTGAAGCCTTACAAAATTAAATCATTGCTTTCTTATTTCATGAATGCATCATAATTCCACTTTCTAGTGATGTCCTTGTGTCTAAAGTCCATCAATAAATGGCTTATTATAAACATATATACACACTGAAAACATCTGTCCTTTCTTAGTGTGAAAGACTAAGTGAAATCAATATTAATTTCATTTTGGGGCTTTCATCAGATCAAAAAGAGGAAAGGACTATAGCTTTTCCTTTCAAGCCTCAGGGAAAAAGGAAATCTATTTGATTGATGTATTTATGACACATAACAAAAAGGATAAGTGAAAGTCAGTTACTCTTCTATGCAGAATGCAAAACTTAAATTTTAGGCTCTCTTAAGACACATAAGAGCATCCTTTTAACATTTAAAATAGTATTCATTAACATTGATGTGATTCATAAATATAACTGATAACAAAAAATAAGATTATTCACAAATTTTGAAAACTAGGTTGCTTAAAGGATATTACAGAGGCATTTAGTTGGGAAATATCCTTCCAAGAAATTTTGTCTTCAGACAAAAAGCAACAAACCACAATTCTTACTCTATGCCCATTGTAAATAGCACCTTTAAGCATCTCCATTGCTTTTTGGAGCTGGCCAGTCCTGATAAATAAAAAGGTCTTTTAGATTGCTTCATCAGCTGATGAAACTGTATAAAGCTAACAAAAAATTGATCTAAATCCAACAACTGGATCTTTTCAGTCTGAAAAACTCAGTATCAGAAAACTGCTATGATTTGGGGAATTTATTACTGAGACATTGAACAAATCTTTCAAATTTATTTGAATTCTTTTTATTAACCACTAAAAGCTGATGACTCTGAGTGAATTAGTTTAGGAATTTTGTCATTTTCTCTGGATTAATGTGATTTAGTCAGACAAACAAGTAGGGTGGTACATTAGCTTCCTCAGTTGATAGTTAAGCACCAGATCTAAGATTCTTGTAAGACCTTTTGAAAAAGGCTTGATAACTTTAGCTCAGTGCTTAGCAAAATTAATGCATAGATAAATCACTTGTATGATCTTGTTGAAATGCAGATTATGATTCAATAGGTCTAAGGTGGTGCCTGAGATTTTGCCCTTGCAACAAGCTCCTGGGGGGCGTTACCGCAGGTCTGCAACAACAACACCAAGTCCACCAAATCCACTTCTCCGTGGATTTCTCTACTGCCCCCTCATTAAATGCCCTGTCTGCACTTGGCCTGTCTCAGTTACCTCCACATTGTCTGTAGTATTACGTGACATACTCAGTTTTGCTGATGTATTTTATAACGTACTAGTTCTAGGTATAGATCATAACCCAAAGACTTCTTGCATATTTGTTATATTTAACATGAAGGAAATATGGCTGGCCTCTACCCTTTTAAAAAGAGATGTGTTTTTCTCATTGTTGTTATTATTTTTAATTGGCTTTTCAAGAATTTCTGGCTTCAATTTGTGAGCCATTTTATTTTTTAATCTCATACTTTTTAAATCATTTTAAGCCAGGTATATGTGGGGTTTTTTCTTCCTATTTTCCTGGATTCATTGAAATATAAATATGTTTAAATTTAAGCTGTGCGACATGATTTGATGATTTTATATATATAAATGATTACCCCAATAAGGTTAGTTGACACCTCCATCACTTCACATAACTAACATTTTGTGTGTGTCTCTGTGTGTGTTTATGTGAGAAATGAGAACATTTCCCTTAGCAGATCTACTCTTTTAGCAACTTTCAAGTATGTAATACAGTATTGTTAACTATAATCATTATGTTGTACTAACTATAATCATTAAATCCCCAGAACTTATTAATCTTATAACAGGAAGTCTATACCCTTTGATCAACCATCTCACCATTTCCCCCACTCCCCAGCAGGTGACAACCACCATTTACTCACCATTTCTATGAGTATATGAGCTAGATATATTTGAATATGTACTATGCATGATTCTGAAAACAAAAGATAAATAAGACCATTTTCTTGCTTTTAATAAGCTTGCTACCAAACTCAAAAGACAGAGCCATATTCACAAAGATGTCTGCTGGGAAGGGGTGGTGAATGTCACCAAAAAAGTGACATTTAAACTGTGCCTTGAAGAAGGATAAGATTTTGCCAAGTGACATTAAAGTAATATGACATTAAAGAGAGGGGGTTGGGGGACTTGATGAAAGAAGGTAAAGGGATTAATAAAAAAACAACAACATATTTACTTAGCATATAGACAGAGACAATAGTGTGGTGATAGCCAGAGGGACAAGGGGGTGGGGAGTAGATGGAGGTGGGCCAAGGGGATAAAATGAGAATCAAAAGAGACTTTGCTTAGGATTATGGGCACACAATGCAGGGTGCAGATGATGTTCTGTTGAGTTGTACACTTGAAACCTATATGGTTTTGGGAACCAATTTACCCTTATAAATACAACTTAATAATAAACTTAATAAAATTTATTATTTAATGAAGCCATACCATGGGCCAAGATACAATGTTGCTCAGGAACAATGTTAGAAGTTAAATTTCTAAAGGTATGTTTTAATGTTCAATATGCTCTCTCTTCATTTATCATTAATATCATCATAAAGTTGAAGAAGAGGAAGACTTTATGGATTTTCCTGACATAACTTCTCTTATGAAAACCATTTCCACACTTACTACATGTTCCTGGATATCTCTGGAAGGCAAGAATTGGGGTCAGAGAATAGGAGTATGTTACAGAAAACTGTTTAGGATTTAACTGAAGTGAATGAAAGGTTATGATTTTACTTGTTTGCACACTCTCTGCTTGAGTCCTAAGCCACAGTGAACAAGGTCTGACAACCCTGAAGATTTCAGTGCCGAGAAGAGAGTCTTGTGTATGCACTGCCATTGACAGTTTCAGTGTGCCCAGTGGTTGAGCCCTTCCATCTGAGCAAAAATGCTTCTCTGACTGCAGTCTTCAGTCACTTAGGTCTCCCTAGCTGAGGACCCAGACACCTTGGAGCAGAGATGGCAAAATGCATGAGCAGAAAACAAAAAAATTCTGGCCGGTGGGGCTCAGTGGTTGAGCATTGACACATGAATCAGAAGGTCATGGTTTGATTCCCTGTCAGGACACATGCCTGGGTTGTGGGCTCGACCCCCTGTGGGAGGCCTGTAGGAGGCAGCTGATCAATGATTCTCTCTCATCACTGATGTTTCTATCTTTCTATTCCTCTCCCTTCCTCTCTGAAATCATTAAAGATATATTAAAAGAAAAACAAAAAAAAATGTTGTTTCACTACACTAATTTGGGGTGATTTGTTATCAATAGATATCTGAAAAAGTAATAAGGTATTCTCTGTAAATTATCTAGAACAATTTATGGTCCATATAAGTGTTCAGTGAATGCTATTTTTTAAAAAATTATACCAAGAAATAAATACCCCATCCATTTCTTCCACTATTTCACTTTAATTTCACCCATATTTTCTCTTACCATTAAACTTTTAAGAAAGTTATAAGATTATGTCTGCCTGATATATTTGACTCTTGACTCCTATCTTAAAAGGTCTAGGTTTTCAAATAACATGTTTATTCAAGTCGTCATATTTTAGTCTCAATGAAGTAATCTATTATCTACGTGAAAATGTTATTTGAGAGGTCTAATGAGATATTATTCTTTCCTGGTCATTTATTGTTTTTATAAACCAACATACATAATTCAATTTTTTATAACATTACAATTTTTTTCTGGATTTCAAGGCCTTTATTTTCTAATTTATTTTCAAAATCCTTAAAGGTGCATCCTTGTCCTCCTGTAACCCTGGACTTGTTCCCACATAAGTCAGTATAAGTGGTTAGTAGATGGTGAAAAGAGTCTAAGTAAGGGCATACTTTCCTTCCACTTTGAATAAATGCTCTCTTTCAATGGTATCTTTCTACTTGATCACGTCAGTTTAGAACTACAACCCTCTATATTGTCCGCACAGCAAATCATTATTAATCACAATGGATGTTTTATCTGCTGGCTGTAGCAACAAGTTGATTTAAAGCTCCCAAGTGGACCCTAGTGCCCAGAAAAATTATGCACATATTTTGTCAGGAGAGCCCAGTTCCCTCTCTGACCTTCTCCTCTGATGTTGACTCTGTCCCTGGTCTCAGCTGGGTTCTGGATGTTCAGAGCTTTTTAAGAGGACCCCTTATTTATTGTGCAGGAACAGAAGTGTAGGAAGATGTAAGAAAAAAAAAGTCTGGTGGTAATCATATGGGCTTTGGAGCTGCACTGTTAAGATTCATATCTCAGTTTCACAGCTTACTTGCTATGTGACCTGGGGCAAGTGACTCACATTTTCTGTATAATAAGATGGTGACAATAATCACACAGGGTGCTTGTGATGATTGTTAAATTACACCAAATGCATATAAGTGATTGTCATATAGCCTGTGCTTTAAAGCATTGTTTTATCATTAGTAGCCTCCACTGTAATGGAGGTGGTTCTTTTTATGTTTTTTCATCCTATATCCACTATATTATCTTCTCATCCCCCTAAACTCTGTCCCTTACAATGCTTGGTTTAATTTATGTTACTCTCCCCACCCCATTTTAAAATAAGAACTCTATTTTATTTGATGAAATTCGTTATAGAGAAACAAAGCTTTCCGTCTTTTCCGAGAGCACAGTGACCCACCTGCATTTAATGCAGACACAACTAATTGTAACCATAAAGAGTCACAAGTCGAATTCAACCTTCCATTGTTAGGGTTGGCTGTTGCTTGAAATATATCCCATTTGGTTTCATTACTTAATTTCTTAACCAATTATTTCTCTAACCTGGTACAATCAATTATCTTTAGCCACACTGATTTGCTCCCAGCTTCAAAGCTATTTTAAAAGTCCTTCTTGAACTATCCTAAAGTTGACTGTGTTTCAGAATAAAACTAAGGCTGTGAACATATTATGTGGGAGGGCCAATTTTTATTCCTAGAAAACTACTGTGATTTCATAAGGTTGCTCAATTCCTTGAAGACTGCCAACAGAGCCAAAACATAGAAGGACTAAGGTATAACACCTTTTGTCTCCTGTTTTAGCAAGGACAACTTCAGTCGGCCATTACTGAATTCATTTTTCAGATGGTCAAATATATTTTTCATAAGTTAGTGATCTCTGTAATTCCTGTTCATGTACCAAATTAATTTCTTTAGAAATGTGTCCAAAATTACCAAAGATAATATTTTTTTAAAATTATTGTTCTTAGCTTTATATTCAGGTGTATGAATAAAACACAAATCAAAGGTAAATTGTCTATTTATGGCCTTTAGTAAAGTTACAAACCACAGTCAACTAACTTTTGAGATATAGTAGAACATAAATTATAATATGAATAAAATATATAGTTTACAAATAAAAATAGTATCTTATACATTAAAAATCATACAATTTTATTTATATTTAAGTGAAAGTATCTGTATTGTCTTATTTTTCTATGTAGTTTAAATCAATATTATTAAGTAACTAGAGGCCCAGTGCACTAAATTCATGCAAGGGGGAGGTTCCCCTCAGCCCAGCTGGCACCCTCTCCAATCCGGGAGCCCTTGGGGGATGTCCAACTGCCGGTTTAGGCCCAAACCTGGGGATTGGGCTTAAACCGGCAGTCAGACATCCCTCTCACAATCCGGGACCACTAGCTCCTAATTGCTCACCTGCCTGCCTGCCTGAACACCCCTAACTGCCCCCTTTGCTGGCCTGGTCACCCCTAACTGCCCGCCCCTCCCGCCGGCCTGGTCACCCCTTACTGTCCCCTTTGCTGGCCTGGTCACCCCACAACTGCCCTCCCATGCAGGCCTGGTTGCCCCCAACTGCCCTCCCCTGCTGGGCAATCACCCCTAACTGCCCTCCCCTGATGGCCTGATTGTGCCCACATTGGAGCGGCTATCTTTGACAACATGGGGGAGGCCATCTTGTGTGAGGGTGTGTTGGTCAATTTGCATATACCTCTTCATTATATAGGATTTTTTCTAATAGGTTTTCAATATCTTGCTCTCTCTCTTCTTCTGGCACCCCCATAATTCAGATGTTGGTATGCTTGAAGTTGTCCCAGAGGCTCCTTACACTATCTTCATATTTTTGGATTCTTTTTTCTTTTTGCTCTTCTTGTTGGGTGTTTTTTGTTTCCTTATATTTCATATCTTTGACTTGATTCTTGGTATCCTCTAGTCTACTATTGAGTCTCTATATATTATTCTTTATTTCAGTCAGTTTATGCTTAATTTCTGACTGGTCTTTTTTTATTATTATTTTGGCATTCTCACTAAGATCCTTGAAGGTCTCACTAAGTTTCTCGGAGGTCTCTAGAAGATTCTTGAGTAACCTTATAACTGTGGTTTTGAACTCTATATCCAGTATTTTTCTTTCTTCCATTTCTTTCATTTGTGACATGTTTCTTTGTCTCTGCATTTTGGCTGCTTCCCTGTGTTTGTTTCTATGTATTGGGTAGCTGCTAAGTCTGCTTGAGTTGATAGAGTGGCCTTATGTGGTGGGTGTGCTATAGGGCCCAGTGGCTCAGCCTCCCCAATTACCTGAGGTGGACACTCTTGGTGCACCCCTTTGTCATGCACCAAGCCTTGATTGCTGTTGGTATCACTGGGAGGAACTGGCCTCCAGGCCAATTGGTTGTGAGGACCAGCTGTGTCTACAATGAAAGAGCTGCTATGCAGGAGACACCTTTATGGGATAGGACTTGCTTCAGTGGGGCTTTGGTGCTCACTGAGTCTGCCCCTTGAGAGTGTCACTTATGGATGTGAAGAGTTGTAATCTGGTATCATCTCACACTGACCAATGGGTACACTGGCTTTTGGATCTCCAGGGAGGTACAAAGTCAGCCACTGCCTGGGGCCACCTAAAAGGAGCTATAGAGAGATCTACAGATTCATCCTCTTTGTAGTGGGTTTGAAGTGCACAGATGAGGCCCAGCTGTGAAGCAAGGCAGGCTGTTGCTGATGGCCTTGGGTCTTCTTTTGATAGCTTTGGGTCTCCCTGACCCAGCTGCTCCCTGTTTGACAGGTTTTAGGCTGAGAAAGGACAGGCCGTTCATATGCAAAGCTGCTGAGCACAGCTTGGGTGGGGTTGTAATTGGGTGGGGCGGGGTCTCAGGGAATCATCAGGGAAGAGCAAGCAGCAATGGCTGCCAGTCAGCTCTGCACTGGAGAGGTCCCAGCGCAGGAACAATAACTGTTGCAAGCTCCTCCGTCTGAAAGAAAGCCGCCCTTGTGTTCCTGCCCCAATGCCAGACAGTCCAGTTTCTCCTGTATGTGTCTGGGTCCTCCAGAGTCTCATCCAGAACAGGAATTCAGACCAAGCAGGAGCTTGTATCTCCCTCTCCATTAAAAGAGCAGCGCACCTGGGTGCCAGCCTGTTCTGCGCCTATGCACCTCCTGCCAGTCTCAATGCACTTTCTTCTTTGCCTCTTTGTTTGTACTACTTCTACTCAGCCAGCTTTTCCATGGTTCTGGATTATAGTTGTTCTATCTTTTAGTTGTAATTTTGATGTGGTTGTGAGAGGCAGCAAGTACAGGTGTTTACCTATGCCACCATCTTGGTTCTTCTTTCTGAATATTTCTTGCCACTCCCTTCTGTCCTGCAAGTTTCTGTTGAGAAATCAGCTGATAGCCATCTTATTGCTCCCTTGTAGGTAACTAACTGCTTTTCTCATGCTGCTTTCAAGATTCTCTCTTTGTCTTTAACCCTTGTTTGTTAACACTCACCGAGGATATTTTTTCATTCCTTTTTATTACTTTTATTTTAAAAATATTTTTATTGATTTCAGAGAGGAAGGGAGAGGGTGAGAGAGATATAAATATCAATGATGAGAGAGAATCATTGATCAGATGCCTCCTGTACACCCCAAACTGAGGATCGAGCTCAAAACCCAGGCATGTGCCCTGACCAGGAATTGAATTGTGACCTCCTGGTACACTCAACCACTAAGCCATGCTGGCCAGGCTTTTCCATTGATTTTAGAGAGAATGGAAGGGAAGGAAAGAGTCAGAGAAAGAGAAACTTTGATGTGAAAGAGACACATCTACTGGTTGCCTCCCACAGGCACCCCAACCAGGGCTAGAGATGGAGCCTGCAACTGAAGTAAGTTCCCTTGACTGGAATCAAACCCAGGACACTTCAATCCATGGGCAAACACTCTATCTACTGAAGAAAACTGGCTAGGACAAGGATTATATTTTAAAGATGGATATCAAATTGTTCCAATATCATCTAATGAAAAGATTATCCTTTTTCTCATTGAATCCATTTGTTAAAAACCAGTTGACCATACACAAGTGGGTCAGTTTATGGACTCTCTATTTTACCCCATTGAAATATATGTTTATACTTATACAGTCTCTCTCTTGTTTTGATTTCTGTAATTTCATAGTATGTCTTAATATCAGGTAGTGTAAGTTCCCCACTTTATTCTCTTTCAAAATTATTTTACATTTTCCAAGTTCTGTAATTTTCCACATAGATTTTAGAAGCAATTTGTTCATTTTTACAAAATAAAAAATCCTTATTATTGTTTTAAATTTTGCTTAGGATTGCAATATATCCATAGATCAATTTGGAGAAAATTGACATCTTAATAACTGAATATGTTAGTCTATCAACATGGTCTTTTGTCTATATTTTATTTAGATTTTAATTACTCTAAGCAGTGTTTTACAGTTTTCAGTGGACAAGTCTAACATACATTTTAAGTTTATAAGTATCTCATGGTTTTAGAAACTATGGTAAATAGTATTGCATTTAAAATTTTATTTTATTTTATTTTTTTTTTATCTTAAGTATTTCTTTTTTTTTTAATTTATTGCTTAAAGTATTACAAAGGGTATTACATATGTGTCCATTTTATCCCCCCGCCCTAGACAGTCCCGTAGCCTCCCCTATCCCCCAATGTCTTATGTCCACTGGTTATGCTTGTATGCATGCATACAAGTCCTTTAGTTGATCTCTTACTCCCCTACCCCCTACCCCCCAACCCTCCCCAGCCTTCCCGCTGCAGTTTGACAATCTGTTTGAGGCAGCTCTGCCTCTGTATCTATTATTGTTCAAAAGTTTATAATGGTCTCTATTATCCATGAATGAGTGAGATCATGTGGTATTTTTCCTTCATTGACTGGCTTATTTCACTTAGCATAATGCTCTCCAGTTCCATCCATGACGTTGCAAATGGTAAGAGTTCCTTCCTTTTTAGAGCAGCATAGTATTCCATTGTGTAGATGTACCACAGTTTTCTAATCCATTCATCTACTAAAGGGCACTTAGGCTGTTTCCAGATCTTAGCTATGGTGAATTGTGCTGCTATGAACATAGGGGTGCATATATCCTTTCTGATTGGTGTTTCTGGTTTCTTGGGATATATTCCTAGAAGTGGGATCACAGGGTCAAATGGGAGTTCCATTTTCAGTTTTTTAAAGAAACTCCATACTGTCTTCCATAGTGGCTGCACCAGTCTGCATTCCCACCAGCAGTGCACAAGTGTTCCTTTTTCTTCACATCCTCTCCACCACTTGTCGTTTGTTGATTTGTTGATGATAGCCAGTCTGACAGGTGTGAGATGGTACCTCATTGTTGTTTTGATTTGCATCTCTCGGATGATTAGTGACTTTGAGCATGTTTTCATATGTCTCTTGGCTTTCTGAATGTCCTCTTTTGAAAGGTGTCTATTTAGGTCCTTTGCCCATTTTTTGATTGGATTGTTTATCTTCCTTTTGTTGAGTTGTATGAGTTCCCTATAAATTTTGGAGATTAGGCCCTTATCAGATATGACATTTGCAAATATGTTCTCCCATGCAGTGGGTTTTCTTGTTGTTTTGTTGATGGTTTCTTTTGCTGTGCAGAAGCTTTTTATTTTGATGTAGTCCCATTTGTTCATTTTCTCTTTAGTTTCAAGTGCCCTAGGAGCTGTATCAGTGAAGAAATTGCTTCGGCATATGTCTGAGATTTTGTTGCCTTTGAATTCTTCTAGAATTTTTATGGTTTCCTGTCGTACATTTAAGTCCTTTATCCATTTTGAGTTTATTTTTGTGTATGGTGTAAGTTGGTGGTCTAGTTTCATTTTCTTGCATATATCTGTCCAATTTTCCCAACACCATTTATTGAAGAGACTATCTTGGCTCCATTGTATGTTCTTGCCTCCTTTGTCAAATATTAATTGTTCATTGCTATATATAAAAACAATGAACTTTGTATATAAACTTGTCTCTTGAAACTTAGTAAAATAAACTTTTATCTTGCAAATTTGCTAATCTCAAATATTTGTTTCAGTAACAGTAGCTATTTTGCAGATATGTAGAATTTTTATGTAGACAATTATGTCTTTTGGAAATAAAAGCAAATGTATTTTATTTCCTATATGCCTTTCTTTGTCTTTCTTTTTTTATAACAAAAATTTAATCACTTTGCTGAATAAAACTGGAAAAAATGAACTTCCTTGCCTTCTTCCTATTCCTGTGAATAGGAGTGTTGAGGGAGAAAAGCATTCAGTCTTTCATCATTAAGTAGGATGTTAGCTATAGATTTTCAATAGCTATTCTTCATCAAGTTGGGAATATGCTATGAAGTTTTTTTATTTATTTATTATAAATCCAAGTTGAATTAAATTTTGCTAAATCTATTGAGAAAAATATATGACGTTTCTTATGATTGTATTAATACATATTATTACAACACATTTTAAATTTTGAGCCAATATTGTATTCCTTTGATAAATTCCACCTGGTCATAATGTATAACAAACTTATGTTTTACTCATTTGCTTTGCTAATATGTCATGAAGCATTTTGGTTCCGTGTCCATAAGAAAAAGATTTCTTTTCATGTGCTTTGTTTTGGTTATCAGGGTAATGCTGAGCACATAAAATGAGTTGGAAAGTACTCCGTCTTATCTTATTTCCTGAAATAGCTGTATACATTGATGTTTATTTCATAAATGTTGGATGGAATTTTAACATTGAGGCCATCAGGGCATAAAGTTATCTTTAGGAGATGGGGTGTTTTTAGTTATGAAATCAAATGCTTTAATAGATTTTGGGAAATTAAGGTTTTCTGCTTTTCTTGTGTCAGTTATAATAATTTATGAATTTATTTATTTTCAGCATGTTGTTCATTTCAAATAATTTATTAAATTATTAACAATTACTTTTTTCATTTTTTAACTATTGTTAATAACTTTCTTGAACTATGTGATGTTCCCTCTTTTACTTCTTATATTGATGACATGTATATGTTTTGGTTTCTTAATCAGTCGGTAGATGTTTATCAGATCTATTGATTCAGAAAAAAAAACAGGTTTGCAACCTTTTTATATTTTTATTTTTTAAAATTCAAATTTAATTAATTTTTACTTTTCAATTACAATTGATGTATATAATATTAGTTTTAGGTGTACAGCCTAGTGCTGTAATTAGACATTTATATAACTTACAAAGTGAACACTTTGATAAAACTAGGACTTATCTGACACCATACATGGGTTCTTACAATATTATTGACCATATTATGTACACTATAATTTGCAGTCCCATGACTATTTTGTAACTACCAATGTGTACTTTTTAATCCCTTCACCTTTTTCACCCATCCTTTCAACCTCCCTCCTATCTGGCAACCATCAAAATGTTCTCTATCTATGAGGCTGTTCATATTATGCTTGTTTATTTTCTTTTGTTTTGTTTCTTATATTCCACATATAAGTGAAACCATATGGCATTTGTCTTTCTCTGACATATTTCACTCAGCATACTATAAATCCATCTATGTTGTTGCAGATGGCAAGATCTTATTCTTTTTCATGGTTGAATTATATTCCATTATAAATATTCACCGCTTCTTTGTCCATCCATCTCTTGATGGACACTTAGGTTACTTCCTTATCTTAGCTATTGTAATTCATGCTGCAATAAACATATGAATGCATTTGTCTTTTTGATTTAGTGTTTTGAATGACTTTGGATAAATACCCAGAAGTGGAATTCCTGGGTTCTTTAGGAAAGTCTGCAGCTTGAGCCAAGATGGACCATTTGTATGGAAAAGCCATTGGAAATGACTTGGGTGGGCCCAAAAGTTGGTTGGGGCAGGGTCTCAGGGAATCATCAGGGCAAGGTAATGGGTGTTAGCCAGCTTGATGTAGACTTTGATAGTGGCTTGTCTGCACCTGCAGGGGAGAGATCAGCAAAGGAACAAGGGCCTCTATCAGCACTTCTGTCTGGGAGAAAGCTGTCCCTCCAGCCTTCACCCTGAAGCCAGACAGTTTGGTTCTTCCCTGTATGTCTTTGGCGCCTTTTGACCTGCTGCCCCAGGGCTGGAGTTCAGAGGGAGTGAGTCCAAGTCTATGCAGGGACCTTTTAAGCAGAATTCCTGGGATGGCACCCTGTCTCACTCAGCTGCAATCCCCAGTTTTTCATAGCCAGAAATTCTGGGGACTTTTCTTCCTGGCACTGGAACCCTGAGCTGGGGGGCCTGGTGTGGGGCTTGGATGCCTCACTCTTCAGGGGTTATCTCTGCAGCCAAGGTGTCCCTTCTGATTTTTAACCACCTCAAATTGGATGTGGGACAAATTCATGACATATAAAAATCCCACATACTAGTTTCCACATGGCTTCTACGTAAATCCTCCATTATAGGATTTCTGTTCAGTTAGATATCAGGGGTTCTGGATGATGGTCGTTCTATAGTTTAGTTGTAGCTTTGATGTCGTCATGGAAGAATTTGAGCGTTGCGTTAACCTACTCCACCATTTTGACCAGAAGCTCTGCAACATTTAAAAAAAAAATTAGTGTATTACATATATACAGTAAAGTTCAAAAATCCTAAGCATAGTCCCAGGGATATTTTTGATGAACACACTCATATTACTACCACCCGGGTTCAGATATAGAATGCCATCAGCAATCAGAAGCCTTCCTGATATTATCATCCTGTCAATATTTTACCAAAGTTAACCAGTCTTATAACTCCTACTGCTTTTGATTAGTTTTACCTGCTTTATTATCTCATATAAATGTAATAATAAAAAGTGTACTTTTATATGCCTGGGTTCTTTGGCTCAACATATTTGTGAGATTTTTTCATATTATTTTGCATAGCAGTAGTTAAGTTGCCCAAGGGAAAAATAGTAAATGAATTAAAAATAGTCCCTTGGCTTCCTGTCTTCTTATGAACTGTTTTGTCCCA
Source organism: Myotis nattereri (assembly GCF_964212035.1). Classification (NCBI taxonomy): domain Eukaryota; kingdom Metazoa; phylum Chordata; class Mammalia; order Chiroptera; family Vespertilionidae; genus Myotis; species Myotis nattereri. The sequence goes on from NC_138077.1 coordinate 98,397,847, forward strand.
CCATCCTTCCATATTGTTTTTATAAAAAAAAAAAAAATCCAATTACATTCTAAAACTTTAGAGGGTATATCTACAAAGTCCTGAGCACCTGGTTAATTCTCAATAAGTATTCATTTACCTGGCTTTAATGGACATGATTCTTTAGAATTTTACCACTGAATGAAGTTGAAAAACCTAGGCTTGGTATTAAAGACCAATGATGAGGTATTAATATTAAGGCCAATATTAAGTCACTTAATTTCTTTATGCTTCACTTTTATTTACCATCAAGTGGGGATAATATTACTTGTCTTGCTCTATTTAGAAATACAGTGGTTCAATAAAAGCATGTGCAGAAATACTTTGTTATCAGTAATCCAACAAATTCTTTACAGACATCTATATATATAAAACCCTAAGCAACCGTTCGACCATTTGCTATGATGCACACTGACCACCATGGGGCAGGCACTCAACACAGGTGCTTCACCCTGGTGGTCAGTGTGCTCCCACAGAGGGAGCATCACTCACCTGACCGACAGGCAGCTCATGGCTGGCAAGCGCAGATGTGACAGTGTGAGCCTCTCCTGCAGACACGCCCCTTGCATGCCCCTCCCCCATCCGGACTGGGACCAGGATCAGGACCAGCATGGGAACTGACTGGGCACGAGCCCGCTGCCACTTATTGGTCATGGGCATGCGGAGATGCAGCGGAGTGGCAGGTGCAGTGAGGCTGGGATGAGTGGGAGTGGCATCAGCAGACTGCCAGTTTTGGCCTGATCCCCACAGGCCAGGCCGAGGGACCCCACCAGTGCACCAATTTCTGCACTGGACCTCTAGTTTTAGTAATAAATGAAGCACTGACTTTTATGACTCAAATCTTGAAATGTAACGTAATCCCTAGCTGTCCTTTTCTGCCAAATCTGTACCTGAATCCAACTGGGGGGAGCTGGCAGAAATAATCAGGCTGGCCAACATCCACCTACAAACATGTGGCAACAGGTTGTATGTGCCACACTGCAACAATGTGAGAAGGTAGAAAGAAGTGAAAAGTCCAACATGGGTTTTGTATGATAGTTCATAAAATATAATTTTATTACAAAATACATTGTAATAGTATCAATTCAAGAATTAGAATTTTTATTTATTTTTTAGGCATATAGTAAAACTTACTTTTTTGTGTGTAGAGCTAGCTTTTGTTTCATGAATTTTCTTTATTGTTTACCTAGTGTTGAGTTTATTTTTTTCCGTGGAACACACTAAAATTTCCATCTTTTCATTTACACAGAGATTAATTTGCTTTTCCTTTTAGTTCTTGAGATAGAAGCTTACACTATTGATTTTAAGCATTTTCATTTTTCTAATAAATCATTTAAATATATAAATTTCTCCTAAGCACTACTTTACAAGCTATATCACACAAATTTTAGTATTCTGTGTCTTCAATACTACCCATTATAAAATATTTTCTAATCTCCCTTGTACTATCTTCTTATCCACAAATTATATAGAACTATAATATTTCATTTCCAAATATTTGAGGAATTTATATATCTTTTATATTACTTATATCTAATTTGATTTTTGATGTTATTTTAAATATCAATATTTTAAGTTTTATATTTTAGCTTTCCATTGCAAGAATATAAAAATCCAATTCAGCTTTGTCTATTTGCCTTTTTTTTCTGGTATCTTTGCTAAACTCAAATATTTGTTCTAGTAGATTTGTTTCTAGATATCTTTAGATTTTGTGTTCATATTATGTTTTCTGAACATAAAGACAGTTTTACTACGTTCTTTCCAATTTATATTCCTTTTATGTGTGTGTCACAGAACACATTTGGCATAATTTCCACCCTTTCAAATTTGTTCTCTGTGTTTTATGGCCTCATATATATCCATTATAGTGAATGCTCCGTGTATACTTGCAAAGGACATGTATTTTGTCATTGTTGGATGGTGTGCTCTCTAAATGTCAATTAGGTCATGTTAGGCAATAATGTTGTCACATCCTCTAGATTATTTCTGAATTTTTTTCTACTTGTTTGGTCAATTACAGAGAGAAGAGTGCCATGGTCTCCAATTCTAATTGTGAATATGTGTGTTTCTCCTTTCAGCTCTGTCAGGTTTTGCTTCAAGTATTTTGAAGATGTTTTTTCATGCACACTATTTAGGATTGTTGGCTACTTGATGAATTAATCATTTCATCTTTGTAAAATGTCTCTCTTTATCCCTGGTTAGTTATGTTCCTTTTTCTGAATTTGACTTTGGCATTAGCATATTCAATTCAGCTCTCATATATTTAGTGTTTGTATGGTATAGTGTTTTTTTTTTAATTTCTATTTTTCCACTGTTAACTTACTATGTGTATTAGTAAGAATTTAAAGAGCATTTTCCTTTTCATAATGAATATAGTGTTATGTTGTTTTCCAATATCTGAAAACAGCTATTTCATACATGTGTCCAGTTTTCTATTTGTTTACACTGGAGTGTATGTCTGGTACATTACTCCGTCTTGCCTGAATTTCTTCCATACATTTTTATACTCTGGTTGTTGTGCATGTGGCATTTATTTTCTGCACATTGTCACCTACATGTTAATGTCCACATAGCATTTTTCTTATCTTTTGGTAATATCCTTTTATACATTGAAAACAGTTTACATTCTGTTTTATACTTCTAAGTGAAATGGGTATTGCCTATATATAAATGGCATTTATCATCAAAATGCATTTCTAAAAACCTCTAGGGACTAAAATACACATCGATATACTTCAAAATATGTGACTCAGTAGGGATGAATATTTCAGCTCCTTCAACTATGAAACACAGACAAAGGAAGCATAGCATTTTTTAAACATAATGGCTAGATTCAACATTGAATTATAAATTGATGATTAAAAATTGCTAGCAGCCAATTCCAAATAGCAAACTAAATTATATAAATATACAATTAAATGTTAGAAATTAATTTCTTTCCATAAGATCTTCAATATCAAGAGTAAAGTCTCAGGTATATTAATAAACTTATGTAATTTATATTAAAACTCTGTGGCAATAATTTTATTAAGAGGAGTAATATAATCACATAATTTATGACTTAACAGGTTTACATTACTGTAATTAGATGTGTCAAATTTCACTTAAGCATGGCAGCATGGTTTTCATATTTTGTAACTCTCCCTTTTAATTGAGTTTGTAAATTTATTCTATAAAGATTATTTTTTCAAATTTTTGCCTTAAACATTATTAAAGTATATATAAATATATATAGATATAAACACATATATACATGTACACATATATACATACATATAAATGTAGAAAGAAAGAGAGAAAAATCAATGTGATAAGCACATTAAATTGTTGTCTCCTACACATGACCTACCTGGGGCCAGGGACTGAACCAAAAACCTAGGTATGTGACCTGACCTGGAATCAAAGTTGCAACCCTTTTGATGCACAGGACTATGTTCCACCCAACTGAGCCACCTGGACACAATTTTAACAAAAGTTCTTAATGAATAAAGTTCTAAATCTTGAAAATTCTACTATTTTTTTTTCATTTTTAAAATCTTTTTTTACGTATTGCTACAATGCCCTCTTAATTATCATCTTTGTGTACTATCTCTACTTTAAATAGAAGAATTTGGTTTCTTTTTATCCTGAAACTTATTTTTAGGTAGTCAAAGAACACTGGTTGGCAATAAACATACACATATAGACACATAGATATATGGCAGATAATAATTTTTAAATCAACCTATTGAATCACACAACATTTTTTTCTGAATACAGTTATTATATAAGTTATCTGTTATTGTAGATTATCTACTATCTACCATCAATGAAGAGAATATAATATACAAAAAATAGATATTTCCACCTTTTAATTTAAGCCCACAAAGAATAGTTTTTGTATAGCACTTAACATAGTTTTCATAGAAAGAAATTTAACTGGTGACAAAATCAAGTTCCACGAGACCTAAAATTTGTTAGTTAAGTGTTTCTGTCTTTTAATTGGAGCCAATAATTTTAATGGAAAATGAATTGGGCATGTGGGAATATATCAAAAGTGGTTGCTAAAGGGAATTTAAAGAACACTTTTTTATTTTGAGGATTTTAACTAGAGTAATTTTAAGTATTATTATTACTATAACAAACACCACCTACTATTCTTTCATATTTTATCATACTCATCAGATATTTTAATGAATAAAATTATGGAGATAAACTGAACCCCTTTAAATGCTCCTAATGAACCAGATTCCCTTTCTTCTGTCTCTCCCTAGAGGCAAACATTCCCTTATTTTGCTATTTATAATTCCCATGCAGATGTTTTTATAGTGGATTCTTGTGCCATATCTGGGATATTTGAAAATGGAATTGCTGGTCCAGATTAATTTTATCTTCATTATTTCGAAATATAACCATAGTAATTATACAAATTTACTTGACCACCAGCAGTAGAGCCAATATAATATTTTACAGGTTGATTTTAATGATGATAAAAATTAATATTTTACTAGTCATATTTTGTTTGTTATATGTAGGGAACTCAAATTATCTATACATATAATAGAGAAATATGCTTATTAACCAGGACACCATAATGGTCGACTGGACAGGAGGAGGTTGCGCATACAGTGTCGGGGGCAGGGCATCAGGGGCCTCCCCGCACCTGCGCTGGGGGAGGGCCTGATCAGCAGTGGCCACGGCTGCTTCAAGGGCCAGAGAGGGAGGCAGGGCCGGACCACCGACTAAAGGATGGGTGGTGCCATGAAATTTTGAATTGCATGCTGGGCTCCTAGTATATTTATATTTGTTTTAAGCCCTAGGGGTAGTCCAGGAAAATTTTCAAGATGTTTTATGGTACATGCTATTACAATATCTGAATCTTAGCTATTAGCAGTTAATAATTGGTCATATCTTCAGACATTCATATTATAAACATTTTCTCCAGGCTATGCCATTTCTATTTCTTCTATAACAGTTCAAATAATAAACACTCTTCTAGAGAGTAGGAGCCACAGTATATGTACCCGGAGATCACTTTAATTTTTCATGATAACTTCTGAAACACCAAGGGGGATGTTTCACTCTGCTGAACACAGCCTGCTGACTTCCCAGTATCATGCTGCATTTCCTTCACACTAGCTTTCTCACTTGATTTGAGTTTCTTTTTATCCCAGGATGCTCCTGACTTTGGTCTCCTGAGATGGATGTTGTCTTTCTCCATATCACTCTCTCTGCATTTCAGGTGCTGCAAAAGAAACATAATTAGTGGGACCTGAGGGCTTCATTCTCAGTTATGATCCAATCATTTACTGCACTTATGAATAATTTATCAATATTATTCAGGTCCTTTCTGGATCTCATTGATTAATTATTCCCAAACTTAGAGATTTTAAATACAAAGGAAATAAATATTTGAAGTCTTGCATAAGTTATCTTCTGAATACACTTTCTTGGGTTTATTACATTATAGTGGCTAAGATATTAAATACATTATTTATATTAACTTATTTGCAATTTAATACTATCAGAGAGTTTTTGCTTTCTAAGTATTTAGGTAAACAAGAATCATTGAAACTCATCAGGAAGACAACTGTTGTCATTCTTTTGATTCACACATTTGTCTATATTATGTACTTAGTTTACAAAGGGTCCATTCAACAACTTCTCACAGGCTGGTACACTATAAGCAATATCATCACACACTGAACAATGTAGCAAGTCATTATTAAGTTATCACAATGGTCTTTTTGAAAAAAGTGAATAGACATTTAGAAATGTATTTTGCTGTTTGGATGTTTCTTATGTTTCCAGATAAATAATCTTCTGTATTTCAGAAAATCGAACTACACAAAGTAGTTGATGGTTTTGAGCATGGGCTCTGGGGCGTGATTACCTGAAAGAAATTTGGGCCATACCTAATAAAACTACACATGATGCAATTACCCTTTAACCCAACAATACAACTTCTAAAAATCTACCCTGGAGATAAGTCTCAAAGAACTAAAAATATGTACATATACACATGGTTATTAATCCCACATTGTTTTTGTAATTACAAAATATTGAAACAATCTAAATACACATATAGGAGAATGGTTGAATAAGCTGCTACATTTACACTTTGGAACACTATACAAATGTTCTTTGTGAAATAATATGAGGGCTTTTCTCTGCTATACTGTTACATGAAAAAAAGCAAATTGTTTCCTACCCTTCTTACAATAAAGAAGGGATATAAGAAAATTCACCTAACTTCTTGTTTATGCAAAATAGATACAGAAAGGAATAAAAGGTAGCTCAAAAAATTTGTTACCAATAGTAGGTGGCTGGGAAAGTGGTGGAAAACAAAATTCTCTCTGTGCCTCTCTTTTATAAGGATGCATGTGATTGCATTAGGATATGTCTGAATAATCCAAAATAGCCTCTTCATTTCAAAGCTTAATTCAATCACATTTTTGCCCCCCTGAGGTAATATCCAGAGGTTCCAAGGATTAGGACATGGATTGGTGTTTTTTTTGTTTGTTTGTTTGTTTGTTTTGGTGGATCCATTTTCAACCTCCCACAATATTTGTAAGTCCACAGTAATGTAAAAAGTTGAAATAAATTGGGGACAAGGAGAAACTCTTCACTAGAAATGAATACTAATGTTAAAAAAAGTAGAAGAAATGAAGGAAATAGAAAATCACCACAGATGAGGCATGAAATACTCTAAGTAATGAAAAGCCGAAATCCAAGACTACTGTGTTCAGTAAGGCTATCATTTAAAATTGAAGGTGAAATAAAAAAGTTTCTAAACAAAAAAAGGTTAAAGGACTACATTACCACCAAACCAGCAATGCAAGAAATGTTAAAGTGACTGCTTTAAGAAAAAGAAGAGAGGACAACAGGCATAAAGAAAATAAAAATAGCAATAAATAATTACCTATTAATAATAACCTTAAATGTAAATGGATTAAATGCTCCAGTCAAAAGACATAGGCAGTGGTTCTCAACCTTCCTAATGCTGCGACCCTTTAATACAGTTCCTCATGTTGTGGTGACCCCCAACCTTAAAATTATTTTCGTTGCTACTTCATAACTGCAATTTTCCTACTGTTATGAATCATAATGTAAATATCTGATATGCTATATGTGTTTTCCGATGGTCATGACCCACAGGTTGAGAACAGCTGATAGAGTACCTGAATGGATAAGAAAACATGACCCATATACATATGCTGTCTACAAGAGACCCACCTCAGAACAATAGATACACACAGACTGAGAGTGATAAAAAATATATATTCCATGAAAATAGAAAGAAAAAAAAAAAAGCTGGGGTAGCAATACTCATGTCAGTCAAAATAAACTTCTAAACAAAAGCCATAATAAGAGACAAAGAAAGCCACTTCATAATACTGAAGGGAATGATTCAACAAGAAAATATAACCCTTGTAAACATATATGCACCCAATATGGCAGCATCCAAGTAAACAAAAAACTCTTGATGGATTTTAAAGGAGAGATTGGTAGAAATACAGTCATAGTGAGGGATTTTAACACCCCATTGACATCATTGGATGGACCTTCCAGCCAAAAAATTAACAAAGAAACAGAGGCCTTAATTGACATACTAGATCAGATGGATCTAATCAATATTTACAGAACATTTCACCCCAAAGCAACAGAATATACATTCTTCTCAAAAACAGACCACATGTTAGGGCACAAAGCAAGTCTATACAAATTCAAGAAGATTGATATAATACTAAGCATCTTCTCTGATCACAGTGGCACAAAGTTAGAAATCAACTACAATAAAAACACTCAAATTCATGGAGGCTAAATAGCACATTATTAAACAATGAATGGGTTACCAATGACATCAAGCAAGAAATTAAAAGCTTCCTGGAAACAAATGAAAATGAACACACAACCACCTAAAACCAATGGGACTCATTGAAAGCAGTCCTGAGAGGAAAGTTCAGAGTATTACAGGCCTACCTCAAGAAACAAGAAAAAGAACTAATGAACTATCTAACCCTATAACTAAATGAATTAGAAAGAGAACATCAAGGAAAGCCAAGGGGAAGTAGAAGGAAGGAACTAATAAAGATTAGAGCTGAAATAAATGACATAGAGACCAATTAAGCATCAGGTTTTCAATACAGCAGGATTTTCTATGTAAAAATAATAAGGCATAATGTACGGAATTGTCTGTAGACTTAAATTGCAGGAAAAAAGTCTAACAGCGATTGGAACAAAATAGATGAAATAAGCCTTATTTTCCCATTTCCTACCTTCTCCCATGAATATGTAGACTATAAATTTTCTATTGTGAATATTCAGTATATATGTTTTTACTTGATTTATTAATCAGTTAAATACAAATGAATTGATTGATTTACTTCAATTGATCCTCAAATTATTCAGTCAATAATTACTGAGTATTTTCAGGAATTAAATGAAGTAAAAACAACATCGTGATATATACACACACACACACACACACACACACACACACACATATATATATATATATATATATATATAGAGAGAGAGAGAGAGAGAGAGAGAGAGAGAGAGAGAGAGGTGGGCCCGGTGCATAAAATTTCATGCACTGGTGGTGGGGGGAGGTCCCTCAGTCCGCCTGCCCCTTCTCACAGTCTGGGAGCCCTTAGGGAATGTCTTCCTCTGCGGGAGGCAACCAGACTGATCATGGGAAGGCGCTTGCTCCATCACCCCACTGCTGCTCCCACTGTTGGCCGCCATAGCTGCTGGCCTTTGCTTCTTAGTGCTGGCCCCACCCCCCACCCACCAGTGGGTGGGGGCGATCTGGGACCAGGCCTGCTGGGGTAAAGGCTGTGGGAGGATGAGGCACAGCACTTTGCACTCTGTCCAGCCTCTGCAGAGGCGTGGTGCCTTGACCGGGCCTGTGCTGCTACCTCGTGGCTGCCTCTGCAAAAGGGGCAGCACTGGGGCTGGGCCGCATCGTGGCCTGTCTCATGCCACCTCTGCGGAAGGGGGCGCGGTTCCACCTTCTTGTGTGGGCGCCACCTTCTCGAACGGGTGCCGCCTTCTCACAGCCTCTGCAAAAGAGGTCATGGCCCTGGACTGGTGGTGCTGGACCAGCCCGCGGTGCTGCCTGCTTCTCCCTTGCGATGCTGCCCACCTCTCCTATGCAGCCAGCCCTAGGCCCTCGCAGCTACTGTGGCTTTGTCCAATGGACGTCTGGATGGACGTCTAGAAGATGTCCTAATTAGCATATTACCCTTTTATTAGTATAAACTAGAGGCCTGGTGCACGAAATTTATGTACTGGGGAGAGGGTGTCTTACAGCCCAGCCTGCACCCTCTCCAATCTAGGACCCCTCAGGGGATGTCTGACTGCCAGTTTAGGCCTGATCCTGGATCAGACATCCCTCTCACAATCGGGACTGCTGGCTCCCAACTGCTCACCTGCCTGCCTGCCTGAATGCCCCTAACCGCTTCTGCCTGCCAGCCTGATCACCCACTAACCACTCCCCTGCCAGTCTGATTGACACTTAACTGCTCCCCTGCCAGCCCGATCGCCCCCAACTGCCCTCCCCTGCAGGGCTGATCACCCCTAAGTGCCCTTACCTGCAAGCCCAGTCAGCCCCCACTGCCCTCCCCTGCAGGTTTGGTCCCCCCCAACTGCCCTCCCCTGCTGGCCTGATCACCCATGACTGCCCTCCCCTGCCGGCCATCTTGTGGCAGCCATCTTTTGACCACATGGGGGTGACCATCTTTTGACCACATGAGGACAACCATCATGTGTGAGGGTGTGATAGTCAATTTGCATATTGCCTCTTTATTATATAGGATTATTCAACATATATACTATCACTTTTAATGAAAAGATATATTTTTAAATTACACAAAAATTTGATTATCTGACAATTAAAAATATATGCATAAGAATTATTATTGTAGTGTTTTTTGTTGTGAAATTTTAAAAATAATCCAAATACAGATTCATATGCAGACACAGAGAAAAATGTAAAAAAATTTCTAGAAATGGGGGGAAACAAATTTTTTCAGAGTATGTAGAAAATAAATCAATTTATTGCTACATTTCGTTAATAGTAAAAAATAAAAAATATATATGGAAAATGTGTATAGAAAATATGAGAAGGTGAACTGAAATAGTTTTTTGGAGGGGGAAGTGCCTTATGGGAGTTTTATTCTTCCTCTAATTTGGACTTTGTGTTATATTCTATATTTCCATGTATTTATATGTTAATAAAATCTATAATAAAATATGATTTTATGTCTAAGAATAAATAAAATAATTTAAGAGCTTAACCATTAAGGCAAATAACTAAGGTATTTTAACTTTATATCTTTCAGTTATCTCATCTGACAAATAACTTATCTATTTTATAGAATTGTGGAAATTATTCAAAATGCATGGGTGACCATTCTGCAATGTATGGTGCTATCTTATAATTTGAAATCTGAAGATGGATTTGCTTTGAACTATGGATAAGATTACCATGCCCACCTGTGATTCCAGGTTGAAGAGAGTGCAGCAACGATTCATGCAGAGATGAAACACTGCCTTGTTTAGAAGCCGGTTCACCTCTGTCATCAGTCAGTATTGCAAAAATAAATCTCACACTTAAAAGTAAACAAACACAAAAACTCATTTTCCATGTTGCTGAAAAATCTAAAAAATGTTCTTAACCTAAAATGGCCATCTGACTCTTACTTTGCTTATTAAAATACATTATCCAAATGTAAGACACTACTGAATATCCATATTGACAATTTAGAGTATTAAAACTTGATCTAGTTGTCATAAATGTGTCCAGAAAAGCATAGCTAAACTGTGAAGGAAGTTGCTGCATTTACAATGAATATTGTTATTTTCTAGTATTTTAGCAATGAGGATGAAAATGTGACACTAGGTGGCAGATTTCTTAGCATCATTTGGCAGATTAAGGCAGTTAGGATCTAATCAAATAAGTGCCATATTAGTTGTACTAATATTTGCTGCCCTTCACCCAAGGAAATTTACATAATTATTTTCATGTATTAACATCATCAAATGAAGTTCTATATTTGCATTGTGGTTTAAAATGCATACTGATTGTCATTTGATTAGTCATTAGCATACCAAATATGGAATATACTGGCTTTGAAAAGGTTAGATGCTAGGTTTCACAGTCCTTTGTATCTTTTTTTTAAATAAATGTCATAATGACCTCCAATGAGTACCTTTCTCAGACTTGCTTCCCCATAAATGACAATTTATGTCTAGACAATATGAACAGTGCTGAAATTTTTATATGTATTATAAGTTGTCTATCTCTTAAGTAAATATCAATTATGCTCAGATAAATCAACTACAACTTTCTTAACAGGAGAATGGAATCTGAAATTCTTTTCTAAATATATGAATATTTAGATTCACAATCCTATCTAATAAAAGAGAAACATGGTAATTAGCGTACAACCGCTACCCTTCCCATTGGCTAATCAGTGAGATATGCAAATTAACTGCCAGCCAAGATGGCGGCCGGCAGCCAAGCAGCTTGAAACTAACATGAGGCTTGCTTGCTTCAATGACAGAGGAAACCAACGTTCCCCGCCTGCCTTGCTGGCCTCTGAGCCTGCAATTTGAAACATTGTAACAAATATAGAAGCTAAACAAAAACCCAGAAACCTGCTTTCAGCTAGCCGGGATCTCAGAGCTGGAGTTATACATTGTTTCGATTATAGAACCCAAACAAACAAGATACCTGCTTTCAGCAGCAGAGGCCTCAGAGATGGAGCCAGAGCTAAAGCTGGCCCAGAATGAAAAATAAAGAAAAAAAGGAGCAGTTGGGAGTTTCAGTCACCTGCCAGCCTGAAAACAGCCTTCAGCCCCTCACCCAGACTGGCCAGGCACCCCAGTGGGGACCTCCACCCTGATCCAGGACACCCTTCAGGGCAAACCAGCTAGCCCCACCCATGCACCAGGCCTCTATCCTATATAGTAAAAGGGTAATATGCCTCCCAGCACTGGGATCAGCAGAGCCGAGAGGCCTTCCGGCAGGGGATCAGTGGAGCCGCGAGGCCTCCTGGCACCGGGATCAGTGTGACAGGGGGCAGCGCCCAAACCCCCTGATCGCCCTGCGGCTCTGTGTGTGACAGGGGGCGGGGCCACAACTTCCCTATCGACCCTGCTCTGTTCGTGACAGGGGAAGGTGCCCCAACCTCCTGATCAGCTCTGCTCTGTGCCTGATATGGGGGAGCTCCCCAACTCCCTGATCGCCCTGTGGCTCTGTGTGTGACAGGGTGCAGTGCCCCAACCCCCACCCCATGGGCCCTGCTGTGTGTGTGACAGGGTAGAGCCATAACCTCCCCATCGGCCCTGCCCTGAGTGTGAGAGTGACGGTGCCCCAACCCCCTGATCGGCTCTGCTTTGTGAGTGACAGGGGGGAGCTCCTCAACCCCCATGATGGGCCCTGCTCTGTGTGTGACAGGGGGTGGCGCCGCAACCTCCCCATCGACCCTGCCTTGAGTGTGACAGGGGGCGGTGCCCCAACCCCCCAATTGGCCCTACCCTGAGCGTGACTGAGGGTTGCATCGGAACCTCCCGATCCGCCCTTCTCTGTGCATGACAGGGGGTGGTGCCCCAACTCCCCAATTGGCCCTGCTCTGAGCCCGACCAGGGGCTGCACCTAGGGATTGGGCCTGCCCTCTGCCACCCGGGAGCAGGCCTAAGCCAGCAGGGCATTATCTCCTAAGGGGTCCCAGACTGCGAGAGGGCACAGGCCAGGCTGAGGGATCCCCCTTCCCCCCAAGTGCACAAATTTTTGTGCACCGGGCCTCTAGTATCTTATAATTTGCTGTTTAGTTTTTGTTTGTTTGTTTGTTTGTTTTTTAAGGAACTGGTAGGTATTAAAACAAACTACTTTGGAGAAATTTGAAAACAAATAGAAACCTGGAAGTTATTAAGATGAAATTATATGTTTTAAATTATATTCAATACAGCAGAATTTTCTTTTAATTTTGACAATATACTATCCACCCAGATGTTCAGAGAAAGAAAGAGAGAGAGAGAGAGAGAGAGAGAGAGAGAGAGAGAGAGAGAATCTTTAGTTTTAAGGAGCTTACTGTTCAGTAGAATAGTACCATGTAAAATATATTGATAATATAAATAGCTACAATTTATTGCACACTTAAGTACAGTACCATTACTTTTACTACCACTAGAGTATCAATATTACTATTAATAATAATCAAATTTAGAATGCTTACTATGCAGGAGGCACCATCTAAGACATTCTAAGCATCATTTTGTTTAACTTGTCCCTAAGCTTATGAGGTTACATGATCTTAACATAAAAGAGGAAACTGAGAGTTAAAGAGATATTACTTAAGCTACAAGTAGTAGGATTTGTCTGGTCCCAAGATCCTACTGAACACAACATCTCATAAAATTATAAATAACACCTATATATTTAAAAGGCTAAGTGACCGGCTGACCAGCTGGTAGGTATGATGCACACTGACCACCAAGGGACAAACGCTCAACAAAAGGAGCTGCCGAGCTGCAGTGACTTGGCAGCAGTGGTTCTCGGGTGACACACTCCAGAAACAGGGAGGAGAGAGCCCGATTCCTCGCAGGGCTGCATGGTTCCACCTTCAACCATGGGCTATGTTGTTGCTGGAGCACTGTCAGCCCCGAATCTGGTTTACTGCACACTTGCATTTGAATTCCACACCCTGTACGACAGCAACTTTTCAGAGCGCCCTCTCACACTCCAGGACCTCTTGGGGGATGTTGGAGAGCCAGTTTCGGACCAATCCCCACAGGCCAGGCCAAGGGCCCCACCTGCCAGAGGGACCCCACTAACTCCGCAGATGCCCTTCTAACTGCGCCACCCCTGGTACAGCTGGCTGGAGAGGGACCACAGAAGGTTGGCTCCAGGGTGTGTCTAGCCCCTCTCGCCCAGTCCCATCCCTCCTGCCACCTTCTAATTAATTTCCTCTCAATGTCACGAATCTATGCACCAGGCCACTAGTCCTATCTAATAAAGAGGGATTTTGCTACTTGACCCTCACACTGTCGCAAAGATGGCGGCGCCCACTGTCAATAAGGAGGGAATATGCTAATTGAGTGCCATGCCCTCAAAGATGGCTACACCCACAGCCACAAGATGGTGGCGCCCAGTCCCCTCAGCCCTGCCAGGGTGGCAGGCATACTGCAAGGCTGGGCCCGCACCCAAGCGGGCCTGGCCACTCTGTGCACCTGCCTCCAGAGTCCCCCAGTCCCCTCAGCTCCCCAGCCACCCAGGGCTGGCCCAAGGCGCAGGCAAGCCTCAGATGGCAGCTGCCCAGCCATCAGGGACAGCCAGAGGTACAGGCAAGCCTCAGATGGTGGCTGCCCAGCTGCCCAGGGCCGCCTGAGGCTCAGGTAACCAGGGCCAGCCGAGGCTTGCACTGCCGGCTGTGGCAGCAGCAGAGGTGTGATGGGACATCGCCTTCCCCTGATCGCCAGGTCACCTCCCACCCCTAAGGGCTCCAGGGACTGTGAGAGGGGGCAGGCAGGGCTGAGAAATGCCTCCCTCCAGTGCATGAATTTTCATGCACTAGGCCTCTAGTATATAATAAAATACAAAATGGGATACATTCTCAGAGAGAATTCAAACAAAAGACTTAATGCCAAAAAGGCAGGCAGCTTTACCTGTGTTGTTTACTGATATTATGCCAAGTTCCTAGAACTGTATATTGTAAATAAAAAAATTCCCAATAAACATGATTGGAGTTGGATTACATTCAGAGAAAACAATTTGCATTTATTAGGTGTGGAAGTTAGGGCAGAAGTTGAGAAAAGATTCAGAAGTTATATATATGAAGGAAGTTTTGAAGCCCTCACTGGCATCAAACTGTTAAGTTTTCTCTGGTCAAATCTACACATTTTTGCCTTCTTGATTGTAAGAGGACCATGAGATCCCTCTTTGAATACTCTTCATGTTGAGGGGATCTCCAAAATTACTTTCTGAATGTAGTAATATTTATATCAGCATGCTTAGATGTACAGAAAGAACATGTCATATATGGAAAACAATAAAATGTCAGTGTTTATGAACTTGAAGGATTGTGTGATTGTGCTTGTGGCTGGTAAAAATTAAATTACTAGAGTTGAGGAATTTGAGGAACTGTGAAGTGATTGAATTATGTTCTATAGCCATCAACTTCACAAGATACAAGGCAGAGAGTAAAATGTAGACCAGTTGCTGAAATCACTAAAGAAAGAGGAAGAATGTCTGAGAAGCTCAGTAAATAGCTGTATTGAAGGACAAAGAAGCAAACCTGGTCAATATGAACTGAAGAAAAGACAAAGGTGAAATGATTGCATTCTGGCCACTGGGAGGGAGCAAGAGATATGCAAATGCTTCTGTCATTATGGATTCCTGAGGAGCATATTAAACACCCAGGTACCACCTGAAGGGCAAGGGAGGCAAAGAAATGGAAGTGATAATTGATATTTAAGGACAAGTCTGAGAATAAATTCCTTCAACATATGTTTAATTTTAAGGTGCCTACAACTACACTAGTCTCTTTGCCAGGCACTATGGATATAGAATTGTTTCTATTCTCAAAATAATAAGCATTCCAAATGGAACAATTAAGAAGCAAATAAAGAGATAGACACAAATTTGGCAAGTTAGATGAGAGTAAGCCTGAACTAGCTGTGATCATGTAGAAGGCAATACTGGGGAGGGGGCATTAACAAGAGCAGAGAGGGGAAACTAGGGCATTGGGGAGTATGATGATATGGGATGGACATGTTACAATAGAAAATGAAAATGTAGAATTTAAGAAACATAATTAAAATGTGTATTGAGTCAAGATTACTCAGACTAATTTTGATATTTGGGTAGCTACTAGATTTAATCATAAAGTTATTATATAGCCAATATCTACAAAGGCACAGGTGTTCAACTATAACAATATGAGTTTATAAGTGATAATCATCCTGGAACAATTTAACTTCTTTCTGTTAGTGATGGCTTAGAAAAAGCAAGACTTTTAATATATAGAAGTTTTAATAAGGCCTCTAATATAGATTCATAGGCCATTTTCACCAAGAAATTTGGAATATTTCACAAGGGCAATCTATAACTACAGAAAAACTGATACCTATAGGTGATTAGTGTTTATGTGACAAACTAGGTTCACATATTAAGAGCTCTCCCACTGTGGTCAGTTCTAAGGCCCAATATTTTTTATCACATATTTTTTCAATGATTTGGAAGATTACCTCATCCTCCTGCTCAGTAAGCATACTGTTTATTCCTCTCTTGGAAGACTGCCAACACTGCAGGGCACACATATAAAATTCCGATGTCCCTGGTTAATTGGGAACTGCTACAGCAAACGTGTGAATTAAACTATAGGGATACACCCTTTATATTTAGGGACTGAATGTTAGCTTCTTTAATATTAAGGGCTGCCATACTAGCATAGATGTAATAGGTAAAAACTAAAGACAAGAGAACGTCTTTACTGACTACTATGAATTACAACAGAAGTCCAATTTATAATGCGCATCCACAATTCCTGGTATATCCTAATTAAAGCATTGCTTCTCTCTATTTTTTTTTTTATTTAAAAAGGGTAGCACAGAGATACCTAGCAAATGTTAATTGATGAAATATAAAAATTAATATGTCAGGTATTTTTTTCAAATATATTTTATTGATTTTTCACAGAGAGGATGGGAGAGGGATAGAGAGTTAGAAACATCGATGAGAGAGAAACATAGATCAGCTGCCTCCTGCACACCTCCTTCTGGAGATGTGCCCACAACAAAGGTACATGTCCTTAGACGGAATTGAACCTGGGACCTTTCAGTCCGCAGGCCGACGCTCTATCAACTGAGCCAAACTGGTTAGGGCAGGCATTTTTATTCTAAAGAAATTACTCACATCCCCTTGTTCGATGTTTTGCAACTAATAAGCCTTCAAGCAATATTTGTTAAATGAATTAATGACTTGAAAAAAAATTAAGTGGTAACAGACGATTGAAGTGCATTTATTCATTTCTATTAATTTATTCATTTAGATGGCACATATTGTGCTTTTGCTATTATCCAGATATGTATTAGAAACTGAGAATACAGTA
Organism: Myotis nattereri; assembly: GCF_964212035.1. NCBI lineage: Eukaryota > Metazoa > Chordata > Mammalia > Chiroptera > Vespertilionidae > Myotis > Myotis nattereri. Next base: position 98,414,964 of record NC_138077.1, read on the forward strand.
ATGAGTGAGTCATTGACACTGCTCAAAAGGAGCAAAGAGCCCAGTTTAAAAAAAAGAATGAGAAGCTGATGGAGAAAGAAAATAAAAATAAAATAGTAAGTACAATGATATATGACAAATGTCTTATAATGGCGGGGCATTGTAAGACAATAGAGAGTAAGAAACTAAACAGACCAGAATGGTGATCTGTCTAAGGTAAAATTCAATGATTAATGTTTGAACTGAAGTTTCAAAAATGACTTATTCTTAACTATGGGTTATATATGTATGTTTTGGTGAGTGAATATATTATAGTGTGTGTGTGTGTGTGTGTGTGTGTGTGTGTGTGTGTTGAGGAAGAGGCATTTTTTTCTTTCTGGCAGGAAAATCGGAATTGGCAAAGACACATGAGTGTTTTGCTATAGGATTTACAGACAATCCTTTTTCTCTCTTTAGAAAAGAAACACTAGAGACAAGATGACTTAAATGAAATTTAACTTAGGCCTAAGAATTTTTGTCAGTGTGTTAACATTGAAATGGAATGTTTACACAATACTGATATTTATTCCTAAAGGTTATTTAAAAAGTAATTAAAATATGTATATATATTTGGGATGTCAGCAAGATGGCAGAGTAAAGGATGCCAGCTTCTGTCCCCTATAAAAGATAATAATAAGACATTTTATTCACAAATGAAAATAGTGCTGGGAGAGCTCACAGGTTAGATTAAGAACCTACAGCAAAATCATGGAGTAAAAAATATAGAATAAGTTCACAGAAAGGATCACAAGGGAAATAGGTTAGCCAAAACATCTGGAGATGGTTAGAAGCAAAGGAGAAAGGTACAGCTAACTGTATCAGCCACATGATGGGTGCCATCACTGTTCCCAGGGATCTGCTCTGTGGAGGGTGCCAGCAGCCTTTTCTGCTGACAGCCTCCACAGCTCCCTTGACAGCTGTGGACTCCTCATTTTTATATATAAAAGGCTAAGCGATCATCTAACTGTCTGACCGGCTGGTAGGTATGATGTGCACTGACCACCAGGGACAGACACTCAATGCAGGAGCTGCCAAGCTGCGGTGACTTGGCAGCAGCAGTTCTCAAGTGACATACCTTGGAACCAGAGAGGAGGGAGTCTGATTCCTCAGGGGACCATGCGATTCCACCTTTGGCCATGGGTTATGTTGTTGCTGGGCCACTGTTGGCCCTGAATCTGGTTTACTGCACACTTGCATTTGTGTTCCACATCCTGTATGACAGCAACTTTGCAGAGTGCCCTCCCGCACTCTGGGGCCCTCGGGGGATATCAGAGAGCCAGTTTCGTCCTGATTCCCACAAGCCAGGCCAAGGACCCCACCTGTTGGATGGACCTGCTCATTCCCAGATGCCCTTCGAGCCACAGCACCACCCCAGGTGTCAGGTGTGGCCGGCCGGGGAGGGACTGTGGGGGGTTGGCTCCAGGGCGTGTCTAGCCCCTCTCACCCACTCCTACCCTGCTGGCCACCTTCTAATTAATTTCCTTTCAATGTGCACGAATCCGTGCATTGGGTCACTAGTAGCTTTTATAACTGAGGGCCCCACAGTGTTTAGTAGCCTGGCCCACAGAGGCTTCATCTGTAGGGCACTGGAAGAATTTACCATATTGGTAATCAACAGCCAGCAATACTATTGACATCCTATGATGGGAGACACTGCTGTGCTTGCCCTCCCAAAAGAAGTTGCTGTTGTGCTGTCCAGGAACCAGGGCTATTAATAGCTTTCCAACCTACACATGCTCCCAGGACCCATTGTTGTAGCTGCTCCAGGCTCATACTTCGGATCCTACTTAAATAATAGCATATTTCCACCTGGCCTCCAGATCCCAGTTCTCTTCTGGCACCCACACTCCAGACACAGCCATCTAGCTTCTTCATGCACAACTGCATCTCAGGTATCAGTATCATACTGCTACAGTATAACCAGAATCCTGGACCCCAGAACCACTGCCATTCCAGACCCCAGATTCATGGCTGTTTGATGTGTACCTACATCTCACACATCATCACTGCCATGGGCTAGCCAGTGCCCCAGAATGAGGAGCCAGGGTCACTTTGCAAGTATGAGTGCCCACAAGCAGGACCCAGCACCAACAGAGATCACCTCAGCCATGACATTTCTCGTGGGGAAAAAAGGAGATCAAGTGGACCGCAACCACCCTAAGTGCTACTGCAAACTCCCTCAGCCTAGGCCATTGAGGATTCCTGACGTAGGCTGGCTGACCTGGGCTGAGAAGGCAGCATGCGATTGTGTGTCTGGGCGTTCCCTGGAGCTGGAACTGGCACTTGTTCCAGCCAGCACCCTGCCATGGTTTTTCCTCACAAAACGAGCCTGTAAAATCTGGAAGAGGTAACTGTTTAATCAAATGTGCAGACATCAACACGAGACTACAAGAAACACAAAAATTAAAGAAATAGCACTCCATCATAAAAACAAAATAATTTCCAGTAACCAACCCCAAAGAAATGGAGATCTAAAACTTGTTGTACAAAGATTTCAAGATATTGTTTTAAGGAATCCCAGCAATATACAAAAGAATACAGATAGACAACTCACCAAAATTGAAAGAGAGAAAGAAGAAAGAAAGAAAGAAAGAAAGAAAGAAAGAAAAAAAGAAAGAAAGAAAGGTGCCTGAACAAATGAGAAGTTTAAGAGAAAGAAGTTATAAGACAAATCCAAACAGAAATTCTGGAGGTGATGAACATAAATAAAATGAAAAATGCAATAGAGAGTATCACAATCACTTTCCAACTACAATGGTATAAAAACAAAAGCTAACAACAAGAGATAAGCTGGAATTTTTTTTTTAATTCTAGAAATTAGCAAACTTCTGAGCAATCAAAAGGTAAAAGAAGAAGTCACAAGGGAAATTTAAAAAATAATGAAACAAATGAAAATGGAAACACAACATACCAAAATGTCTAGGATGCTGCAAATTTGTTCTAAGAAGTTTATAATAACAAATGTCTACATTAAGAAAAAAAGAAAGATTTTAAAGTTACAACCTAACTTTACACATTAAGGAACTAGAAAAAGAAAATAAGTTATCAGAAGGAAAGGAAAGACAAGAACAAAAATAAATAAAATATTGATCAGAAAAACAATAGACAATGAAATTAAGAGCTGATTGTTTGAAAATATAAACAAAACCAACAAATCTTTAGCTAGACTACAAACACGCACACACACAAGTCTGAAATGAAAGTGGAGATATTACAACTGATACCACTGAAATACAGATAATCATGAGGTTTCTAAAAACAATTATATACCAACACTAAATCATGAAGAAATAGGAAAGCTAAATAGTCCTAAAACTGGAAAGGAGATTGAAGCAGTAAACAAATATCTCCTGAACAAGAAAAGCCCAGAACAAGATGGCTGCATTGGTGCATTTTACCAATATTTATTACAGAACACTTAACACCAATTCTTCTTAAACTCATCCCAAAAATTAAAGATAAAGGAATACTTCCCAACTCATTTTATGAAGTCAGCATTATCCTTGATACCAAAACCAGGCAAGAAAACTATAAGAAAATAAAATTGCAGGTAAATATCCCTAATAAACATAGATGCAAAAATTATCTACAAAATATTAGTAAATCAAACACAGAAGCATATTTAAGGGATTATACACCATGATATAGTTAGATTTATTCCAGGGATGCAAGGATGGTTCAACATAGAGAAATCAATTAATTTAATACACCACACTAACAAAATCAAGAATAAATATATTATAATACTTTCAATAAATGCAAAAAAAAAAAAACTCAACATAATGAAAGTCTTATATGACAAACCCACAGCCAACATCATACTCAATTGGCAATAACTAAATCAATCTCCCCTAAGAACAGGAACAAGACAAGGATGCCCACTTTCACCACTCCTGTTTGATATAGTACTGGAAGTGCTAGCCTTAGCAATCAGACAAGAAAAAGAAATAAAAGGCATCCAAATGGGAAAAGAAGAAGTAAAACTGTCCTTATTCACAGATGACATATATTATACATAAAAAACCCCGAAGACTCCATCAAAACACTACTAGACTTAATAAATGAATTTGGCAATGTAGCAGGATACAAAATTAACACCCAGAAATCTATGGCTTTTTATACACCAATAATGAACTCACAAAAAGAGAAACTAAGAAAAACACCCCATTTACCATTGCATCAAAAAAATTAAGATACCTAGGAATAAACTTAACTAAGGACGTAAAAGACCTGTACTTGGAAAACTACAGGATATTGAAAATGGAGATAGAGGAAGACATAAACAAGTGGAAGAACATACCATGTTCACGGATTGGTAGAATCAACATCATTAAAATATTCATACTACCCAAAGCAATCTACAGATTCAATGCAATACCTATTAAAATACCAACAGCATATTTCACAGACCTAGAACGAATTCTCAAAAATTTATCTGGAATAAAAAAAGACCATGAATAGCCACAGCAATCCTGAGAAAGAAGAACAAAGTTGGAGGGATCACGATACCAGATATCGAAGCGATATTACTAAGCCACTGGTAATATATTGACACTGGTACTGGCACAAGAACAGACATATATACCAATAGGACAGAACAGAGAATGCAGAAATTGACCCAAGCCATTATGCTCAATTAATATTTGACAAAGGAGGCAAGAGCATACAATGGAGTCAAGACAGTCTCATTAATAAAGGAAATTTGGTGCTGGGAAATTTGGTCAGATACATGAAAAAAAATAAAACTAGATCACCAACTTACACCATACAGAAAATTAAACTCTAAATGGTTAAAGGACTTAAATGTAAGATGGAAACCCATAAATATCTTAGAAAACTCTATAGGCAACAAAATATCAGACATATGTCATAGTAATATCTTTACTGATAAAGCTCCTAGGGCAATGGAAACCAAGGAGAAAATAAACAAATGGGACTACATCAAAATAAAAAGCTTCTGCACAGCAAAAGAAACCATCAACAAAACAACAAGAAAGCCCACTGCATGGGAGAACATATTTGTCAATGCTATTTCAGATAAGGGTTTAAAGTCCAAAATTTACAGGGAACTCATACAACTCAACAAAAGGAAGAAAACAATCCAATCAAAAAATGGGCAAAGGACCTAAATAGACACTTTTTGAAAGAGGACATACAAAAGGCCGAGAGACATATGAAAACATGCTCAAACTCATTAATTATCTGAGAGATACAAATCAAAACAACAATGAGGTACCATCTCACACCTGTCAGAATGACTATCATCAACAAATCAACAAACAACATGTGCTGGCGAGAATATGGAGAGAAAGGAACCCTTATGCACTGCTGGTGGGAATGCAGACTGGTGCGCCGCTGTGGAAAATAGTATGGAGTTTCCTCAAAAATTAAAAATGGAACTGCCATTTAACTCAGTAATCCCACTTCTAGGAATTTATCCCAAAATATCAGAAACACCAGTCAGAGAAGACATATGCACCCCTATGTTCATTACAGCATAATTTACAAAGCTAAGATCTGGAAACAGCCTAAGTGCCCATCAGCAGATGAGTGTATTAAAAAACAGTGGTACATCTACATAATAGAATACTACGCTGCTATAAAGAAGATGGAACTTTTACCATTTGAAACAGTATGGATGGAGTGGAAAGCATTATGCTAAGTGAAATAAGCCAGTCAGAGAAAAATAAATATCACATGTTCTTACTCATATATGGGATATAATGATCAACATAAACTGATGAACAAAAATAGATCCAGAGACACGGAAGCACTGAACAGACCATCCAACCTCAGAGAGAAGGCAGGGGAAGGGAGGGGGGTTAGAGATCAACCAAAGGACTTCTATGCATGCATATTAGCATAACCAATGGACACAGACACTGGGGCAATGGGGGCTTGCCCTCGGGGTGGGAGTGGTGGGGGTGTCAGTAGGGGAAAAAGGAGACATATGTAATATTTAAAACAATAAAAAAGAACCTGTTGTTGCCCTAACTGGTTTGGCTCAGTGGATATAGCATTGGCCTGAGGACTGAAGGGTCCCAGGTTCGATTCTGGTCAAGGGCATATATCTTGGTTGTGGGCACATCCCTATTAGGGGGTGTGCAGGAGGCAGCTGATCAATGTTTCTTGCTCATCAATGTTTCTAACTCTCTATCGCTCTCCCTTCCACTCTATAAAAAATCAATAAAATATATTAAAAATAAAATAAAATGAGTACTTTAAAAAAACCTGTAAGACATTGACAAAAGAATGTCAATTATATCTTAATTAAAATATAGTTGTATAGCCCTATCCAGTTTGGCTCAGTGGATAGACCATTGGTCCACCGGCTGAAGGGTCCCATGTTCAATTCTGGCCAAGGGCACATCCCCAGTGAATTGTAATAAAATTCAAATACTTTCTTAATCATAATTTTGCGTATTTTTTATTTTCTAAAAGTAACAGGATTATAACACTATGCAATGTTTTTTCAACAGTAATGTCTACTATTCAGTATTGTGTGATACTTTAATAGAAGTTAATGTTTTCATCTGACAAAGTAAAATAGAAAAAATTATTAACTAGTACAAAGTAATGCACTTTTATCTAGGCCCAATATTCATGGATTTCAGAAGTTGTGGAGTGATTATGGTTTAAAGAGGATGGTTACTCCCAAATCTGAAAGGTGAGAGATTGAAAAAAACAAAAACAAAACTAAAAACAAACAAACAAACAAACAGAGACAGGAAAAGAGAGAGAGGATAAGAGAGAGAGATATGGGTGGGAAGGAAGTAGATTTTTACTGAGGACAAAATCTCAAGGAAATATAAAAGTGTATGTGCTTACAATAGTGAAATTTGATTAAAAGAAACACCATGGCCTTTAAAGAGGAATTGTAGGCAAAGAGGTGCTGCACAGCCCAAGTGTATGGAACAGGGGCAGGGATGCAGATGTTGCTATGAAACAGGAGACTCTCGCTTTAATTTTGTGCACTACATGAGCATCTGGCCTGCTTCCTCCCAGGCCACATTATCACTTAATAATATGGCTTCTCTTTCCAGCCTCTTGGATTTTCTTGGGCCTCAGGGGATCACTGAAGAAAAGGATAAAGGGAGGTGAAGGAGAAACAATAGAGGAGAATATAGAGAATGGGAGGGGACTGTGTGTCCATTTCATTTTGACAGTGTTTTCTTCTTATTAGTAAAACTGAGTGGGAAGGGAGGTGCCTTTGTTGGATGGAGCAGAGGATGGGTATAACTAAGTCAATGGTTGGTGTTGAATGGCTTTTCACACAGCCTCATTAGGAACCAGGGAGTAAGGAACTGTAATTGACCAAGTAATAAATAAAGCACTTTCTTTAATTAAAGTCTGAGTAAATAGATAAATAAATAATTCAACCTTCAACTAGTAAATCACAAAATAAGTAAGTTTGCTGTTAGCACACTACATCTGTTGCTGAATCCTAAAAACAGTTAAGACTTCACATTTACTCATTGTTAGAAAACATAGAGCCTTTCTTATTAATGTTTTTATTTCTTTCTCTCCCCATATGCTTAAGTCAGTTCAAGTAGCACATATCAACATCATCACGATTGAATTTTGTTAAATGCACCTAAAAGATAAAAACTTCAGAGTAATTACTATGCAGTGTATGTGAACTAGAAATAAGATTTCGTATGTTTTAATATGCAAAGATATTTAAATGTGTATATTGTTGATTATATTTATCCACACTCATCTATGTATAGCTTTTCCTAGGAAAAAATCATGTTCATATATAAATTCTATAAACATATGAATATTTTTCAGAATTTTAATGTATTTTTAGTAATAAGGAAGACTGTCAAATTCAGGACAGAACCAACTTTGGTAACATATTGCAGTGAATATTCTGATCCTGGAATACATGTAACTCATTATTTCTGACATCATAACATATTTAAAGAGATAGCAGCTGCTAAATAAAATTATCACATTATCTTGCAAAAGTATCATAAAGGCAATCTTTTCTCCCTTCCACCCACATCCCTTTAAATTGCCTTTCATGTTGCTATATTGGGGAGTGTGGATCATGCATATATAATTTCCCTGGCTTCATTTCTTGATGCTGATAATAAACTTAACATTTAGACATCTTGTTTGTCAAATATATGTTAATATTTATGAATTTATGCAAATGGAAAATCTCAGAAAGGCATTTAAGTTTTAATAAATTGCATACATTTATATATACAATAAGCTATCTTTTAAAAATAATGCAACTATGTTATATTAAGACTGTTCTAGACAATTTAGAATATACAGTAGTCATGCCTATGGTTGGTTAGATGTTCCAGTGTCAAGGATGACGATGTATAAGTTTGTAGTGACTGCATATCCCCACACAAAAAAAGTCTACTGAATTAGATTTATGTGAGCTTCCTCTTTCACACACTTAACTGTTTTTAACTTTGAAAAATGCACATCTATATATTTGTGTACATACCCATATGTCTCCAATGCTATTCTTGGAGCTGAAACTAGTTTTTCATAGCTGCAAACCTCAGAGTAATAGGGAAATTTACCCTGACAGAAAATCCCTTAGCCACTGTACATCAGCAATTATACCCATGGTGACATGACCCAAGAAATGAAAAATTCAGCAGATTAAAGACTAAGTGGTTTTGAATCCTGCTTCCAGCAAATAAGAGTCCTAATTTGATATCTGCCACAGATATTTCTTGTGTTCTATGCCAAATAGGTTAATCGTTTTATGTCTCAGTTTCTTTTTTTATGAAATGTGATATGAAAATAAAGCTGGTCCCTTGGGGCAGAGCCATTGCTGGGTTTACACGATCAAGTGTGATGTGCATGCGAAGTGATTCTCATTATGTACATTACGGCCCACTCATGTTCAAGTTATGTAAAACCAAGCCCATTTATAGATGCATTCAGGTATCATACCTCACATATAAAAGTGAAGATCAGACACATATTTCAATTGTCATTTTTGAGAATGATTAAGCACTAAAGTTATCTAAAGTACAGTTTGTAAACTGATGAACAAAAACAGACCCAGAGACAGAAGCATCCAACAGACTGTCAAACCTCAGAGAGAAGGCAGGGGAGAGTGGGCGGGTGGGAAGAAATCAACCGAGGAACTTGTTTGCTTTAAGCATAACCCATGGACACAGACAACAGGGACCTGAAAGCCTGGGGTTGGGGCTGGCTCAGGCTGGGAGAGTTCAATGGGGGGAAAGAGAGGCATATGTAATACTTTCAACAGTAAGGATTAAAAAAGAACAAAGGTATTTACTAAAAAATAAAGTACAGTTTGTAATTTTCTGCAATTTCTAGGCATTCTACTTTTAGCCAACAACACAGGATATTAATCTCACTTTATACTAAAATTGGGACACATTCACCCAGTTTTTTATTTCTATTATTAATTGTAATGCCTGTCCCATGAATGTATTGATTTTTGTGCCAAACTCTGTTCTTGTCACAATTTTTGTCACATGAATTAGCTTTTCCAAATGCAGTGCCTTCAGTATATTTTACAAAATACATCATCATGACAGTACAGTTTGGTCTTAACATCTTTTGAGGAACTGGACCATTTCAAGGCTAAAGCCATATTATGTACTTCATATTATGCCATTCCTTTTTTATTTGTATTGAGTGCTCCACAAAGAAAGGCATACATTCTGCATGGAACTTTCTTTAATGTTATGATTGAGCAGAGGTAGTTCAAATACAGATAAGTTGTTGAAACATGTTTAAACTATCTTTTAGATCTTGATTAAATTAAGCATATTTATTTAGAGGGAAAGAATGAGTGAATATAAAATTGTATCATCAATTGAATAAAAATTCAGAAAGATATTTGGAAGGCAATATAATTATTTGCTACTAATTCAGAGGCATTTCCATAATTTTATTTTATTTTATTTATTTATTTTTTATTTTTTTTAATTTATTGCTTAAAGTATTACAAAGGGTATTACATACTTGTCCATTTTATCCCCCCGCCCTAGACAGTCCCCTAGCCTCCCCTATCCCCCAATGTCTTATGTCCACTGGTTATGCTTGTATGCATGCATACAAGTCCTTTAGTTGATCTCTTACTCCCCTACCCCCTACCCCCCAACCCTCCCCAGCCTTCCCGCTGCAGTTTGACAATCTGTTTGAGGCAGCTCTGCCTCTGTATCTATTATTGTTCAAAAGTTTATAATGGTCTCTATTATCCATGAATGAGTGAGATCATGTGGTATTTTTCCTTCATTGACTGGCTTATTTCACTTAGCATAATGCTCTCCAGTTCCATCCATGACGTTGCAAATGGTAAGAGTTCCTTCCTTTTTACAGCAGCATAGTATTCCATCGTGTAGATGTACCACAGTTTTCTAATCCATTCATCTGCTGATGGGCACTTAGGCTGTTTCCAGATCTTAGCTATGGTGAATTGTGCTGCTATGAACATAGGGGTGCATATATCCTTTCTGATTGGTGTTTCTGGTTTCTTGGGATATATTCCTAGAAGTGGGATCACAGGGTCAAATGGGAGTTCCATTTTCAGTTTTTTAAGGAAACTCCATACTGTCTTCCATAGTGGCTGCACCAGTCTGCATTCCCACCAGCAGTGCACAAGTGTTCCTTTTTCTCCACATCCTCTCCAGCACTTGTTGTTTGTTGATTTGTTGATGATAGCCAGTCTGACAGGTGTGAGATGGTACCTCATTGTTGTTTTGATTTGCATCTCTCGGATAATTAGTGACTTTGAGCATGTTTTCATATGTCTCTTGGCTTTCTGAATGTCCTCTTTTGAAAGGTAAAATTATCATAAATTCAAGATCCTCAACCTTTGCAGCAATGTGAAAAACTGAGTGCATTTCTGCAGTTCAATAAACTATATTCTGGTTGCTCATATTAGCCCTGGGTTAGTAACTAGTTTGAAAGTACTTTTCTATAATACATAATAATAAGAAAAATGTCTTAATCACCTGATCACTTATTTAAACATATTAATTTAGCACTTTTTATGTGCTATGCTCTCCTTATTTGTTTCTTTATAGTATATTAGTTTGTATATTTGGGATTTTCATACATTTAGACACAGGAAGTTTTTATGGTTTTAGACTTTAGGTGCAATAAGAAAATATTCCTGAGACTTATAGGCCATATGTTTTCCATTGCATCACAGTAGAGCTTTAAAATAGAAGCTAATAGACAGAATGTGTACTTTATGCATAATATTCACCTGATTGATAATTAAAGCTACTGTTTTTACTTTTCTAACATTTTCTTGCCACTTCTCTAAAATCAAACTTGATTATGCTGAAGAGAATTAGAAAAGATAATCAAAATCAGAAATTTTTTTTAGAAAGAAAAATACCATAAACATTTAAAAGATATATTTAAGAGTAGAAATTTATATTATAAGAAATATTAAAAATAAAAATAATATATTTATATGGCTATATATTATTAATTGCTATTATCAGGTGTAACAACCAAGGTATAATTCTTTTAATCAATGCACTTATTTATAAACTTTTTATTGAACAATTATTTAAAGTAGCTTGCAATCTCTGAGTATCCTATTAAGATAACTCACCCGGGAAATGTTAAATCCATAAATCTCTTTGTTTCTCAATTTACTTCTGACATCATTTGAGCTAATACTCAAAGTAATCTTCCTCCTAAAGCAAAGTTTAAGGAAAAAGGAGCAGGATTTAGATGATCAATTGGAGCCCTCATTTGCTAGTTACCTTGAAGTCCAATGATATTACTGAGAAAATTTAAGGTAAGTCATCACTGTAGTTATCAACGTTCTCTGAATAAAGCAGAACCTCGGACTTATAAGGTATGTCATGAGAAAGAAAGGACGAGAAAGGGTGAGAGAAAAAAGAGCAAACAGATAATACTGGCTAAGCTTTCATTCAGAATTATATATACATTATTTTTTATTCCTTTTAACCTAAAATCCACATTAGCCAACCTTCGTTCATAAAGCAAAATTGAAAATTTGAGCTTTTCAAGATTCCCAATAGAGTAACTCCTGACCTCTTTCTTCTGTTCTCACAGCTTAAAGCAAGCAGTGGTGAGTCCTGGAGATTGTACTAATGGAATACTTTCTAGAAAATTCAAATATTTCTTTAATTTTCAACTCAGTGATTACTATTAATAAAAAAAAAAAAACCTTATTCAAAGAACATTTTATATTTATTTTTACACTGAGGAAATGAAGTATCATGAGCATTCATTTTATCATCAGTTAAGATGAAATAGAAGCAGTAATAATAATAATAATAGTAATAATAATAATAAACCTCCCAACAAAGAAAAGTCTGGGTCAGGACAGCTTCACAGGAGAGTTTTACCAAACATTCAAGGAAGAACTAACACCTATACTCCTCAGACTATTACAAGAAATCCAAGAGGAAGGAACATTTCTAAGCTCTTTTTATGAAGCCAGCACTATCATAAACTGAAAACCAGATAAAGACACAACTAAGAAAGAGAATTAAAGGCCAATATCCCTGATGAATATAGATGCTAAAATCCTCAAACAATTCTAGCAAATGGGGTCCAGCAATATATTAAAAACAACATATACCATGACCAAGTGGGATTTATCCCAGGAATGCAAGACTGGTACAATATTAACAAATCAATAAATGTGATACATCACATAAACAAATTGAAAGACAAATATCACATGATCATATCAATAGATACAGAAAAAGCATTTGACAAAATCCAGCATTTAGTTTTGATAAAAACTCTCAGTAAAGTGGGAATAGCGGGAGCATATCTTAACATGATAAAGGCCATATATGACAAACCTACAGAACACATCATACTCAATGGGCAAAAACTAATATCATTTCCCCTAAGAACAGGAACAAGACATAGATGTCTGCTTTCACCAATCTTATTCAACATAGTATTGGAAGTCCTAGGCACAGATATCAGATAAGAAGAAGAATTAAAAGGCATCCAATTAGAAAAGGATGAAGGAAAACTTTCATTATTCACAGATGACATGATATTGTACATAGAAAACCCTAAAGACTCCACCAAAAAACTACTAGATTTAATAAATGAATTTGGCAATGTAGCAGGATATAAATTCAGCACCCAAAAATCAAATTGGCTTTTTTATACACCAATAATGAACTCTCAGAGAGAGAAACTTAAAAAACAATCCCATTTACCATTGCAACAAACAAATTAAGATACTTAGGAATAAACTTAATCAAGGAGGCAACAGACCTGTACTAGGAAAACTACAGAATGTTGAAAAAATAGAAGAAGATATAAACAAGTGAAAGAATATACATGTTCAAGAATTGGTAGAATCAACATAATTAAAATGTTCATACTAGCCAAGGCAATCTACAGATTCAATACAATCTCTATTAATATACCAATGGCATATTTCAGAGAGCTAGAAAAAATACTCCAAAAATTTATATGTAATCCAAAAAGACTCCAAATAGCTGCAGTAATCTTTAGAAAGAAGAACAAAGTTGGAGGAATCACAATATCAGATTTCAAGTTACACTACAAAGCCACTGTAATCAAAACAGCCTGGTAATGGCACAAGAACAGAACAATATCAATGGAACAGAACAACAGAGACCACAGAAATTGACCCAAGCCATTATACTCAATTAATATTTGGCAATGGAGACAAGAGCATGCAATGGAGATAAAAGAGTCTATTCAATAAATGATGTTGGGAAAATTGGACTGATACATACAAAAAATGAAACTAGACCACCAACTTACTAGTACATCATACACAAGTAAAAACTCAAAATGGATAAAAGACTAAATGTAAGTTGTGAAACCATAAAAATCCCAGGAAAGCCATAGGCAGCAAAAAGTCAGACATCTCTTGTAGCAATATGTTTACAGATACATCTCCCAAGGCAAAGGAAACTAAGAAGAAAGTAAACAAATGGGTCTACAGAAAAATAAAAAGTTGCTGCGCTGCAAAAAAAAAAAAAAAAATCAACAAAACAAAAAGGGAGCCCACTGTATGGGAGAACATATTTGGCAATGATACATCTGATAAAGGGTTAATATCCAAAATATATGGAACTCATACAATTCAACAAAATGAAGGCAAACAATTCAATTAAAAAATGGGCAAAGGACCTATTCTCCAAAGAGGACAAACAGCTGGCCAAGAGACATATGAAAAAATGCTCAAAATCACTGATCAGAGAGATGCAAATTAAAATGACTAATGTGGCATCACCTCACACCTGTAAGAACAGCTACCATCAATAAATCAACAAATGATAAGTGCTGGCAAGGATGTGGAGAAAATGTAACCCTAGTATATTGCTGGTGAGAATTTAGACTGGTGCAACTATTATGGAAAACAGTATGGAGTTTCCTCAAAAAAATTAAATATGGAACTGCCTTTTGACCCAGTGATCCCACTTCTAGGAATATATCTTAAGAAAACTGGAACAACAATTAGAAATAATGTCTGCAACCCTTCGTTTATAGCAGCACAATTTACAATAGTTAAAATCTGGAAACAGCCCAAGTGCCCATCAGTAGATGAGTGGATAAAAAGCTGTGGTACATTTATACCATGGAATACTGTGCAACAGTAAAAAAGAAGAATATTTTGCCCTTTGAGACAGCATGGAGGGACCTGGAAAGTATGCTAAGTGAAATAAATCAGTCAAAGACAAGTATCACATAATCTCACTCATATGTGGAATATAAGCAACCAATAAACTGATGAACAGAGTGGATCCAGAGACATGGAAACATGGAACAGAGTGCAGAATATCAGAGGGAAGGCGGGGGAGGGTGGGTGGTGGGAAGAGAACAACCAAAGATCTTGTATGCATATATATGTAACCCATGGACACAGACAATAGGGTGCTGAAGGCCTGAGGTGGGGAGGCAGGTGAGTACTTCAGGGGGTCAATGAACAGATTGATGGATGAACAGATTACTCTGACATACATTTATGTGAAAGAGAGGCTAAGGGGCTATCTTTCTTTAGGGGCAAATAGCCTTGATTGCTTGCCTCATTAGCTTTTATTGTAACAACAGCATGAACTAAAATTAACCTCTAGATACAATCAGCAGGGTAAGCATCATTGAGAAAGCACCTGCATCTGTAGTATCTTTCAAACAAGGACGTTTTGAAGTCTAAACATAAAGATTCTAGTAAAACACCTAGGAGCTCAGACTTGTTTAGAAAATTCAGGGCAGGGGCGGCCACCTTCTGCAAGGTCCCCCAGAGGCCTCTGACCTTTCAGAGAATCTTCCTTACAGGCTTTTCCAAACAAGTTCCATGCTTCCCCACATGGGGAAAAAGGAGGACATATGTAATACTGTCAAAAATAAAGACTTTTTAAAATCAGCCATCAGCCTATATTTGTATCTCTTTAAAAAGTAGATGAGGCAACAGGTGCTGCAATACAATTGAATGAATGTGCAGAGCCTCTGCTGGAGCAATCTTGAAAGGGTTCCTGGAGGATATAAAGAGGTGGTCCTGGGAAAGAAAGACATTTAAAATTGCAGAGCAAAGGAGGAAGACTTGATAAAAAGACAGAAAAAGGCTACTATAGAATATGCTAGGTAATGAAGACTGTTACCCTAAAGGGGGAAAAAGCATGATGAAATATGAACCTATGAATTAGTCTCATAGGTGTCTGCTGAGAAAATAAATCTCTATATATAAAAGCCTAAGTGACCTTTATGACAAAATGACTGGAACAACTGGTTGACCAGTCACTTTGATGCACACTGATCACCAGGGAGCAGGCACTCAACACAGGAGCTGCCTCCTGGTTGTCAGTGCGCTCCCACAGTGGGAGTGCCACTCAGCTGAGAGACCCATCCTGGCAGACCACCAGCCTGGCAGCAGCCTCTCTCTCCCTCAGTAGTCCTGCAGGTCCAATCTCCAGAGAACAGTCCAGGCACTGATGGACCAGCACCACCAGCACAATCCCAACACCACCATTAGCCTCCTGGAAGTTGGCCTCAGGCATTGTGCCCACTTCCCCTCCCTAGACATTCTGCAAAGAAGAAAGGATATAAACGTGGCAGCCAGGTGGCTCCTGACAACCGCATAAATGTCAGTGGGACAGATCCAGATCCCGGGCCAGCAAAGGCATCACACTGCCCGCCCAGAGGGCTGATCATGTCCCAACCCCTCCCCAGCCCCCTCGGGACCTCACCTGTGCACAAATTCATGCACCAGGCCTCTAGTATAAAATAAATAAAACTAGTCCATTCCAGGTGGGTATTTTTATACACCTGAACTGCTCTTGTTGAAATGAGAGTGAGCATTCCTGGCGAGTCCTGGGACACTGGCAGGATACTAGTGAGCTGGGTAAGGTACCTAAGTATTTGCCACTGTAGGTGGTAATGGAGAATACAAGTGATCTGGTTGGTATCTGGATCTTGTAAAGTCTACTAATAATGTGTGGCACTGAATTTAAAGCCAGCATGCTTTTACCACCAGCCTGTTATTGTTAAGTATTTGGAAAGTTTTCAATGACCTTTCTGAGACTATTGTAATTCATGCTCTTTCCATTGCTTCTCTCAGCCTTTTCTTCTTCTTTCACCCCCTCTTCCTTCCAGACTCTGGTCTTCCTCTGCCTGACCATGTCCCTGGTGATCAATTTGGAGAATCCTTTTACCCACATGTAGCTTTTAACCTATAATTTTCTCTTTAATTATTGGCTGCTGTGTTTGCTTATCTTCCCCTAGCAAGGTGGAGTAGAAAGCAATTATTTAGAGAGCTAAAAGAATCTTCAAGACGTCTAGCAACAATAAAATGTAGGAAATGCTCAATAATATTTGTCTCTTTTAATAAAAGCTCCAATGCTACTCATCATAGCATTAGGCACTTAGAATGTTAGAAACTGTATATGAGAACTTCTGCTAGACTGAACACAAGGCATCATCCTATTAAACCTCTGTCCCCATGCTTTCAAAATGAGCCAAATCCCTGAGTATTTTTTCTACTCACTGTTCACTTCTTCCTTCTGAAACTATGTAATTGCACATGCTTAGAAGGATCATAGTTTCATGAAAATACACCTGAAAAGGAATTTGAAAATATTATCTATCTTCTAACTATCATCTATCTATCATCTATCTATCTATCTATCTATCTATCTATCTATCTATCTAATCTATCTATATTTATCTATCTATCATCATCTATCTACCTATCATCCATTTATCTTTTTTTTTTTTTTTTTAGTTCATCAGCGTTTTTATTGTAGGAAATTTAATTATAAAGGGGTTCTAATGAATGTTGACTCAGCTCACAGCACTCTCAAAACATCTCATTTAAATTTGTTTTAAGGTATTTAATCCTAGGAAACTTAGGAAAAAATTATCTGAAGAAAGTTTAAAATTATTTCCAAAACTAAAAAAAAACCCCACAAACAAACAAAAACAATTTGATGAATCATAACATTTACAAAGGAACATTAGGCATACAATCCAATGTGTCTAGAAGACATCTAATTTTATATATATTAGAGCAGAGGTCCTCAAACTTTTTAAACAGGGGGCCAGTTCACTGTCCCTCAGACATTCCACACATGCGCACTGGGGCCCAGGACGAGTCGGCTGCTAAGCAGGACAGGCAGCGGCAGCAAATGTTTTCAGCAGGCCGCAGTTTGAGGACCCCTGTACTAGAGGCTTGGTGCATGAAATTTGTGTATGGGGAGGGGGATTCCCTCGGCCCAGTCTGCACCTTCCCCAGTCCGGGACACCCTGGGGGATATCCGACTGTTGGTTTAGGTCCGATCCCAGGGATTGGGCCTAAACCGGCAGTCAGATATCCCTCTCACAATCCTGGACTACTAGCTCCTAATTGCTCACCTGCCTGCCTGCCTGGTTTCCCCTAACCAGCCTGATTGCCCCTCACTGCCTCTGTATGCCGGCCTGATTGCCCCTACCAGCCTGATTGCTCCTCATTGCCTGCCCTGCCAGCCTGGTCGCTCCTAACTGCCCCTTGCTGCTGGCCAGATTGCCCCCAACTGCTCCCTCCCTGCCAGCCTGGTTGCTCCTAATTGCCCCCCCGCTGGCCTGGTCACCCCTCACTTCCCCCCCTGCCAGCCTAATTGCCCCCACCAGCCTAGTTGGCCCTCACTGACCCCCTTCCAGACTGGTTGCCCCCAACTGTACCCCACCTGAGGTCCTGGTTGCCCCTAACTGCCCCCTCCACCCACTGCCTGCCTGGTCGCCCCCAATTGCCCCACTTTTCCAGATTGGTTACCCCTCATGGCCCCCTGCAAGCCTGGTCACCTCACGTAGCCTGCTTGTTCAGTTATTTGGTCATCCCTCACTAACACCCCTGCTGGCCTGGTCGCCCCACGCAGCCTGCTGTTCAGTTGTTTGGTCGTCCCTCACTAAACCCTCTGCCAGCCTGGTTGTAGGCAGCCATCTTGTGAGGATGTGAGGATTAATTTCCATATTACCTCTTTTTATATAAGATTATATATATATATATATATATATATATATATATATATATATATATTACCTTTAGATACATTCAATATAAAAAACTTTATAAACATACTTGAATTGGTTAAATCTAGC
This sequence comes from Myotis nattereri, assembly GCF_964212035.1. Classification (NCBI taxonomy): domain Eukaryota; kingdom Metazoa; phylum Chordata; class Mammalia; order Chiroptera; family Vespertilionidae; genus Myotis; species Myotis nattereri. The sequence continues at coordinate 98,433,552 of NC_138077.1, forward strand.
ATTATTCAGAATCCTATCTAAGAAAGCGGGAATATGCTAATTGACCCTCACGCCATCACAAAGATGGTGGCGTCCACAGCCACAAGATTGTCGGCAGGGAAGGGCAGCTGTGGGAGATCAGGCCAGCAGAGGAGGGCAGTTTGGGGTGACCAGGCCTGCAGGGGAGGGAAGTTGGGAGCAACCAGGCCTGCAGGGGAGGGCAGTTGGGGGCGATCAAGCTGACAAGGGAGCAGTTAGGCATCAATCAGGCTGTCAGGGGAGTGGTTAGGGCAGTGATGGCAAACCTTTTGAGCTCGGCGTGTCAGCATTTTGAAAAACCCTAAGTTAACTCTGGTGCCGTGTCACATATAGAAATTTTTTGATATTTGCAACCATAGTAAAACAAAGACTTATATTTTTGATATTTATTTTATATATTTAAATGCCATTTAACAAAGAAAAATCAACCAAAAAAATGAGTTCACGTGTCACTCTGACACTCGTGTCATAGGTTCGCCATCACTGGGTTAGGGGGTGATCAGGCTGGCAGGCAGAAGCAGTTAGGGGCAATCAGGCAGGCAGATAGGCGAGCAGTTGGGAGCCAGCAGTTCTGGATTGTGAGAGGGATGTCTGACTGCCGGACATCCCCCACGTGTTCCCAGATTAGAGAGGGTGCAGGCTGGGCTGAGGGACCACCCCCCCACCCCAGGGCACAAATTTCATACATCAGGCCTCTAGTATTTAAATATATTTCATTTGTCCTGCTAACAATTGCCTAACTAGTGGATTAACATGGAGTACAAAGGCTATTTGAACAATTCATACTTCTCCTAGGAAAAGTGTCTTAAAAGAAACATAATGTTTGTTTCCCTTCAATTATGTTCTTTCTAGACATGTTCAGATGTGGGAGTTACCACTTAGAATAGTGTTAACAAAAAGTGAAGAAGAGGCCACAAACATGAGAAAATTCGGTTTAAATCTCTTTAATGTATAATTAAGTTAATTATATTAACTAAAGGGACTTGGCCTGAAACATTCAGATAAAACAAAAGTGACTGATTTACTTTTTCCCATGGTTGACAAAATGTTGCCATTTTTTCATCAGTCTTTTTCCTACAGTCCTCAAAAGCACAGGGGAAAAAAATTAAGTGGCTTAGGTTTTCAAAGAACATATTCACCATGGTGTTTGTTTTTTATTTCTCTACTCAAACTAAACTGAAAATGTGCCAAGTCCTTTTATGTCAGAATAAACCCCAAAACAGCGGCTCTAACAAAAAAATAGACATAGTTGCTAATTTATTAACACCAACTAAAGTTTCCAATTCTTACTAAAAAAATGAATATTTAAAGTACAGTCTGATAGAAAGAATGAGTAGCTACTGACACCTATTTCACTCAAGAGGGCAGGTCTCAGGTCCCCGGTGAAGGGGATAATGCACTAGGACAGTGGTCCGCAAACTTGTTAGTCAGCAGAACCAAATATCAACAGTACTTCTTCAAAATAGACTCGCCCAGGCCAAAAACCGACTTCTGTGCATGGGCCACAAAGTTTCAATCACACCGTACATGTGTCCACATGTGGTATTTTGTGGAAGAGCCACACTGAAGGGGCCAAAGAGCCGCATGTGGCTCGAGAGCTGCAGTTTGCCAACCACGGCACTAGGGTGTAAGCTTTTATTGTTAAGTCAATCCAGTAAGTTTTGTTTGTTTAATTGCTTATTTACCTTAATATAATTGAAAAAATATTATGAAACCAAGAAAATATATGCTTTCTGTTTTGTTTTGTTTTTCTGCCAAAGGTTTCTTCAACCCAGTTTTTAATCCATTATATTTTCTCTCTTGACATCTCATAAATTATAACATTATATTATTTTTCAATCTAGAAATATAAAATACAATATCTTCGTGTTTCCAGAAGTGTGTTGTTTGTGCTTAGATGATAAGTATTATATATTTTTTCTACTGGAACAATATGAGAAACGTGGTTTTATTTATGCTAGTAGCTCTCAAGCTTTTTCACTCCTTTTACTCAACAGGAGAAAAAGAATAAGGTGAGGGAGGAGGCCAAGAAGAGCAAGAACAAAATCACGAAGGAAAAAGAGAAGAGCAGGAGATTAGTAGTAGAAATAGCAGGGATATAGCAGAAGAGAGGTCTTCACCTCTCACATTCTCCGTCTCAGCTATACATTTACTGTATTTGGACTGATCATTACCTTCTGGTCTTTCACTTGCAGGGATGGGCCAAATATAATACTTAACATTTTTGGTGAGAGGATCTTTTTACAACTCCTCCATTATCATGGATTGCCTCATGGGTCATCCTCTATCTCATCTGTGACTCCAAATTTCTCACTCCATTGTTTCTTTCCTCTCATAAAGTAAATATTTCCATCATCTCCAAAAATAAACACAAACAGCTTTTTTTTAAATGATTATCCATTTATTTTATTTTTTTATTGTTTTATTGCTTAAAGTATTACAAAGGGTATTACATATGTGTCCCTTTTTTTCCCCCGCCCTTGACAATCCCCTGGCCTCTCCTACCCCCCAGTGTCTTATGTCCATTGGTTATGCTTATATGCATGCATACAAGTCCTTTGGTTGATCTCTGACCCCCCTCCCTCCTGCCCCCCCCAACCCTCCTTTTACTTGACCTTTATTTACTTGTAGCCTACCATAGTTACACCATCTTTCTTCTTCACAACCAAGGTTCTAAACATAGTATTTTTATTTTCCTGTTTCACATTCCAATTCCCTTTTTTTCCCAATCCATTGAAGGGTGCATGCCTCCAATTCAACTATTCAAGTGGAAATGCTCTTAGAAACTTTTAGGTATGTCTAAGTTCCCAAATCTCAAGGATTCTTTTAAGTTGGGACCGTCCCCTCTAGATGTGATATACTGCTGTTAGATTGCATTATAGTCCTCTTCTTAAAATGCTTTATTCTTGGCTCCCATGAAACTTGTGTCTCATGAAACAGTATCTCAAGATTGTTCTTTTATATTTCTGGACATTCTTTCTCAATTACTGTGCTGGTCTCTTCTTCTTTCATGTCTTATTTATAGTTGGTGTTGCATAGCATCCCTTTTTTGGTTCAATTTTCTTCTCACGCTCTTCAAACTCACCTAAGTGATCTTATGCACATTTGCGTGCTAATAACTTACAAATGTATATCTATACCCATACATGAGTTTTAGAGCACATATATATGTATGTGTAATATGACCATATATGTGAATGACCAATATATGTATATGTAATGAGCAGACCTAACTGAATTTCTTATAGGAAGTTAACCCATAGACCATCCAACACTAAGCTGTTCACCCCCTTTCACTGTTACCTTCATTGCCACTGTCAACAATCTCAATTCTCTATATTAATAAGTTGTCAATTCATTTAGTATTCCAATCACCAAAAATTATACTACTTGTTAATTCTCCCTGTGTCCTACACATACAGTCAGTCTTGAGGTCATACAGCTCCATTTCCAAAGGGTCATTCTATCCATGCCCATTACCATTTTCTTAGCTAAGACCCCCTGTTTTATGCCTGAATAACCACAGAAGCCATCTTTCAGGTATTCCTTCCTTCAGGCCCAAAATATCCTTTCATTTCACTATTCACCTTAAAATACATGGACTCAATCACTGAGTCTTTATTAAAAACTACTAAATACCAAATCTGGAGATTGAGGAAGGGAAATATGGAATTGGAATGTGGTTGAAAGGTTATGGTTAAAATAATCAGCCTATGTTAATTAGGTGCTTAGGTTACCTTCTGACTTTTACTCATATTATGTCATTTTAATCCTCTCAGTATCCCTAAGGGAAAAGCATTACGATTTTCCAAAATTTTCTGATAAAGAAATGAAAATGTGAAGACTTCAGTTTCCCACCCAAGTCACGCATCTTATAAGTGGACAGAGATGTGAATCCTGGATGTCTGAGTCTATGCTCCTTGCAACTACACAGAATCATTGAAACCACTACAAATGACACCTTTTGTTTTTCTGGAGGAATAAAATATCAAAAACTTTAGTATACAAGTCCTACAACTAGAGAATCAAAGAAGAAAGCACACCAAGACAGGTAAAAGGGGCTGAGGCGCAGAACGGCTATTCCAACTCCCATTTCTTAATAGGGAAGGACATCTCCATTGTGCAGGCCTCCTGTGAGGAGCAAGAGGTCCCAATCTCACACCAGACTACCAGCCCAGGGTTCCAGAACTGGGAAAGAGAGGTCCCTGTAACTTCAGGCTGTAAAAACTAGTGAGGATTATAGCTTTGTGACAAGGAAACTGCTGGAATCCCAGGCAGTTCCACTTAAAGTGTTGACACATGAAATTACAGAGTCCTGCTCCCTCTGAGTTCCAGCAGTGAGTGGCAGCTTTAGGGGAACCAGGGACAAATGGGGAGGAATTGAATTGTCTGGCATCTGGACAGGAACTTGGGTGAGGCTTCTCCCAGACAGAGGTGCTCATAGGGTCATTCTTCCTGTGCTAAGACATCCCCCAAAGAGACCCACATCAAGACATATCATAATTAAAATGCCAAGGGTTAAAAACAAGAAAGAATCTTAAAAGCAGCAAGAGGAAAACAGTTAGTTACCTACCAGGGGGTGGTCCTATGACTGTCAGCTGATTTCTAAACAGAAAATTTGCAGGCCAGAAGGGAGTGGCAAGACATATTCAAAGTGATGAATAGCAAGGACCTACAACCAAGATTACTGTACCCAGCAAAGCTATCATTTAGAATTGAAGGTCAGAAAAAGAGCTTCACAGACAAGTAAAACCTAAATGAATTTACAACCACCAAACCAGTACTGCATAAAATGTTGAAGGTTATTCTTTAAGAAGAGAGAGAAAAAAAGAAGCCGGGAAAAATAAGATTAAAAATATAAACAATAAAATGATAATAAATATATATTTATCAACAATTGAATCTAAAAATAAATGAATAAGAAATCTAATGAACAAAATAAACTGACGAGTAAAAGAGAGCCAGAGGCATGGAAACATGGAACAGACTGATGAATCTCAGAGGTAAGGGGGTGAGGGAAAGAGATTAACCAAAGATCTTATATACATATATTATTACCTATGGACACAGACAATAGGGTGTTAAGGCCTGGGGCAGGACAGGAACTAGGTACATGGGGGCAATGAGGTGGGGAAAGAGGGACATCTATAATACTCTCAAGAATAAAGATTTTAAAAATAAATAAATAAACACTCTAGTATAACAGACTATGCTTTGCCAAACAAATGTGTCAAGGTAGAGTAAGTGAAGGGAGCAGCCAGAGAGGTAGACAAACCTAGTGAAACATCACATAAATCAAAAAGGAAAAATGCTCTTCAGAAAAAAGGGGGTGAACCCATGTCTTAAGTTCTTAAAATGGTGAAGGAGACAAGCTATTTTTAAAGAAGCTTTCCAATTTCTCTTAAACATGTGGAGATATATTTTTATTAGAGTGGGAGTTATTTTTAAAAAACTCTGAGTTACAGCATTTTAATATTTTATCACAGTTGATAATTTGCAAAAACAAAATAAAGAATAAGAACCCTCAAATTTTCATGTGGTTCTTTATGCTAACAATAAAACATTTTATTTGCTACTAAAATAGTACAAATAAAGAGAACAGAGAAGCTGTGGTGCTATTTTAATAACTATTTCAATATGAATAGAATAAAACATAATGAAGAACACATGTTTGCTTAGTGCTAATGATATAATGTTTTGCAGTTTTATAGATAAAGCAAAATGCATAATTTGAACCAGATGTTGAAATAACTCAGGATTAGTATCTAAAGACAAATATCTCAGAAAATATGTGGAAAGGTAACCACACATTTGCTACTGGGAGTCTTCTAAGAGAGTGTCTTTATATTGCACTTTACTTGGTTTCTCAAAATGGAATTGCAATCTGTTCTCAATAATATATATATAAATTCCATAGGAGAGGCAGTTTAGCAAAGTGGCAGAGAACTCAGACTCTGTAGCCACATTGGCTTCATCATTTTCTAGCTATGGGATCTTCTGAAACTTAACTATCTGAACCTCAGATTCACCATTTGTAAAATGAGAATGATATCAATTGGGTTGTTTAGATCAGCAATTTTCAACCGGTGTTTTACAGCACAGTGGTGTGCTGCAAGAATTTGTAAAACATGCAATACTTGACTATTTGTAAAACATTCAATATCTGACTATTTAAAAGAGGTCAGGGACACTGACCTCTTTTCCCTTAGATTGTCAAACAATGAAACAAACAAAAAAATGACAATGGCCAATACAACAATAGCCATCTGGTGTGAATGAATCAAAATTATACCTTTTTTTGCCACATTGGCAAAAGATATATTTTTAGGTATGCTGCATAATTTTAGTAATTAGTTTATGTGTGCCATGAGATAAAAACAAGGTTGAAAATTTCTGGTTTAAATTAAGATAATACTGTAAAGTGCTGTCCTCTCGAACATTGCACTCAATAGAAATAGCTAGTATTATTGTCATCTTTACTACCACTTTTTAAATTAGTACTGCTAATAAAACAACCTTCAAAATTATTCACTGTTAATCTAAGCATCGTTCGGGTCTCACTTACTGTCAGTATCTCTAATTGTATCCTAAAAGTGTTTAATTTGGCTCTTTTCAGTTCCACAGCACAGAATCACACTCACTCAACCTCAGTTGATCAGGGTTGACATTTACAATATATAGGGAAGTTTGGGGAAATAGGAAATGGTCTTAGAAACCACTCCAGACCTAAAATATGTTTCCTTACTGTTCTTCTGTTGGTCTGCTGACAGCTGTGCTGACTCAGAAACACCTCTACTGGTGATTTCTGCAGACACAGGTATTGCCTGGGCCCTAGGGAAATGTTTCTGCCTATGCAACACCCAGCTGCTCCTGCTGAGCCTATTGCACCTAAACCGACTCTCACATCAGAGCAAGCAATTTGAATTCAAACTTACCTAAAAAAGTGTATCTTGAAGGTTAGACTCCACAATCCAGCGTAGGACGTTCCTCATAGGCGGGGCTCTTCCCTTAGTCACCACACTGACTGCGAGGCAGTAATCCTTTGTTGCTAACGGTGTAGCCAGCAAAAGGAACAAAACATGAGAAGACCAATACAGACATGGGTGGTATTCTGAAGCTTCTTGAAGGTGTCAGTGTAAAGGGTTACGCATTCTAGTAAAGAATGCATGTTAGGGCAAAGCAAGAGCTTTATCAACTCAGTGGCTTCTCTACTAAATGATTTTGGAGTTTCAAAATAGGGTATTTATGTTGATAATGGATTCCTCGAGAGCAGTCTTTGCCCCCGTCTCTCCACCCTTATTTGGCACTTCTTTCCCTTTTCCCCCACAGGATGTCAGGGATCAGTCAGGCAGCTCTTCTGTACAACATGACCTTGTCTTCTCAGCAGTCCAGGCAGGGCCCTGGGATTCCGTTCCCCAAAGGCGCCCTGGGAATTTAAATTTGGGAAATGAGAAAGAAAAATCTGCTGCCACACATTTCAACTCAGGGGTCATCAGGAGTATTTTGGTTTGGGTTTAGTTTTTGTTGATTGGTTTGTTGTTGTTAGTGAGCTTTTGTGTGTGTTCCTTACTGTTATACTATAAATGGATAGGGAAATAAAGACAAGCTTATGTTTCAGAGAGAAAATTGAAGCAGGCACAAAGAGGAGCGTAATACCTTCCAACTCCTTTTTTCCAGACAGATTCTGAGAACTAAATTTACACTTACTCTTCAGTTCTACAAGTTATTTTTGCATTATTATAGCAATACCCCACATTGGCTAAGCCAGTGCATGTACCTGTTATTTAAAACTAATAGTCATTATAACCAATGCAAAGATAAACTAAATTTTTCTTCCCAAGTATGTAAATTAGGGACTAAAATGGCATATTGCATATAAAAATTCCAAAATAAATTTTGTAACCATTTTGTTGTCATAAAAGAGGAGAGAAAAGTTTTGATTATTACATTCTGGGAATGCTATGGTTCTGTGACCACAGCTACTCAGTCAGGCTTACGTTTTTCATCCATGTTATTAAAATTTTTAGAACTTGACATATTTTCTCGGTGAAATATAGTAAAGAAAATACATATTTAATTAGTTCACAATTTTTCACTCAAGCAAACACTAATTTTTACTATTTAGAAATATAGATATAAATGTAGACACTTTAAGCGATTGCTCAAGGTTTGTATTAAATCCAGAATATATATTTAAATATCAGAAGATAACTGTGTATTATTGAACTTAATCCCTTACAGAAATTTATTTTCTTATCATTTGCCTTTTACTCTAAAGAAATAAATATGTATACATTTTTCTAGAATTATGGTTTTATACATATATTTACACTCCTAGACACACATAGCTGGCCAGGTGGGTGATATTTGTATCTAATTATTACAATCTGGCCTCAGACATCCCAAAATCACAATCTTAAAGACATTTCAGACTCCCCCTAATAACTGGTTTTGAATACTAGAGATTTACTGAAAGTAATCTATCCTGGCTTATTAGATCCAGATAAGCCTTGAAGCACTCCTAAAAATGATGTACCATCCTGGGAGTTCTATTTTCCAAGAATTATCTTTTTCCTTTGTATAACTTATTTATTGCCTGGACATATTTTTGGAGATTTGAGAAAAGATTTTTAGTTTCCTTAATCCACACTTAAATCAATAAACCAAGAAACAACAAGTGCTGGTGAGGATATGGAGAAAGGGGGACCCTAGTGCATTGTTGGTGGGAATGCAAATTGGTGCAGCCGTTGTGGAAAGCAGTATGAAGTGACCTCAAAACATTTTTTTGAAAATTACTCACTTTGATAATTCAGTAAAAATGCCAGGCTCCATATCGCAATTTTCTTCCAACCACTCAAATGCAATGTTCATCTAATAGCTGTATTTAAGGTAAATTTGCCAAAAGTGAATCATTTTCTATGCTGCTGGGTACCAGTAGCTAGGAATGATATTTCCTTGTTTTTCTCTTCAATGGCATCATTAAAACTCCAGTTAGTTAATCATCAAAGAAATTACACAAACAACTTTTCCGATTTCATCCAACATAACAAAGCTTGTCAAATTTATTTTTATACAAAATTTCTATGACTATAATGAAGCAAACACCAATGTCTCTCACGCATCATAGTTTCTGCATCAGTTTTAAATTTAGCCACTCTAAATTTGTCAAAATATCATGACTATCCCCCAGGCAAATTTATTTGCTTTAGATTTTGTACCTTTGCCAAAATAAGATGTTTAAACAATATGCATACCTAAGAATGTTCAAATATTAAAAAAAGAAAAAAATAACCATTTTTGGCTTCATACTACATTTTTAAAAAAACTTTATTGTTGAGAATATTACAGATGTCTCCCTTTTTCTCCTGATTGTCCCAGTCCACCTGGTTTCTACCACACCACAGGGCTTCATTCACCACCATACTGTCTGTTTCCATAGGTAAATCTTTGGTTAATCTCTTCCCGCCTCCCTCTCCTCCCTTCCTCTAAGATTTATCAGTCTGTTCCGTGTTTCCATGTCTCTGACTATTTTATTCATCAGTTTATTTTGTTCATTAGATTTCTTACTCATTTATTTTTAGATTCAATTGTTGATAAGTATGTATTTATTGCCATTTTATTATTGATATTTTTTATCTCTTCTTCTTCTTCTTCTTCTTCTTCTTCTTCTTCTTCTTCTTCTTCTTCTTCTTCTTCCTCTTCTTAAAGAATAACCTTCAACATTTCATGTAATACTGGTTTGGTGGTTGTAAATTCATTTAGGTTTTACTTGTCTGTGAAGCTCTTTATCTGACCTTTAATTCTAAATGATAGCTTTGCTTGGTAGAGTAATCTTGGTTGTAGATCCTTGCTGTTCATCACTTTGAATATGCTTTGCCACTCCCTTGTGGCCTATACAGTTTCTGTTGAGAAATCAGCTGACAGTGATATGGGCACTCCCTTGTAGGTAACTAATTGTTTTTCTCTTGCTGCTTTTAAAAATCTCTCTTTGTCTTTAACCTTGGCAGTTTAATTACAATGTGTCTTGGTGTGGGTCTCTTTGGATTCCTCTGGCTTAGGACTTTCTGGGCTTCTTGACTTTTAAAGTTTTTCTTTCACCAGTAGGGGAAATGTTCTGTCATTATTTCTTCAACCAGGTTTTTCAATATACTGCTCTCTCTCTTCTCCTTATGGCACCCCTATAATGCAAATGTTGTTATGCTTGAAGTTATCCCAGAGGCTCCTTACACTATCTTCATATTTTATAATTCTTTTTTCTTTTTGCTCTTCTGATTGGGTGTTTTTGTTTCCTCATATTCTAAATTATTGATTTGATTATCAGAATTCTCTACTCTACTGTTGAATCCTGAAAATTCTTTATTTCAGTTAGTGTATGCTTAGTTTCACATTGGTACTTTTTCATGTCGTTGACGTTCTCACTAAGATCCTTGAAGCTCTCATGAAGATCCTTGAGTAACCTTATAACAATAGTTTTGAACTCTGTATTCAGTAGTTTGCTTACTTCCATTTCTTTCATTTTTGACATGTTTCTTTGTCTATGCATTTTGGCTGCTTCCGTGTGTTTGTTTATATATATCAGGGAGAGCTGCTATGTCTCCTGGAATTGGTAGAGTGGCATGTGTAGTAGGTATCCTGTAGGGTCCAGTGGCTCAGCCTCCCCAGTCACCTGAGCTGGGCACTCTAGATGTGCCCCTGTGTGGGCTGTGTGCAGACTCTTATAGTTGACCCTTGATGGCTATTGGCATCACTGGGAGGAATTGACTTCCAGGCCAATTGGCTGTGAGGACCAGCTGTGACTACAGTGGGAGAGCTGCTGTGCAGGAAATAACCCTATGGGACAGGACTTGCTTCAGTGGGGCTTTGGTGCTCACTGAGTCTGCTTCTTGAGTGTGTCACTTGTGGATGTATGGAGTTGTAATCTTCGTTGGTCTGAAGGTGTCTACCGGGCACACTGGTTAGGTCCTCTGGGAAGGTGCAAATTCAGTCACAGCCTGGGGCCACCTGGCAGGAACTACAGAAGGATCTGCAAAGAGCTGCTATTTGTATTGGGCTTAAAAGTCCCCAGGTGAGGCCCAGCTATTAAGCAAGGCAGTCTGGTGCTAGTGCAGGGTCTTGGGTCTTTTATTGATAGGTTTGGGGCATGCTGTCACCAGCTGCAGCTTGTTTGAGAGATTTTAGGAAACTATGAAGCCTGAGCTGGGATAGGCCATTCATTTAGAAAATCTGCTGCAAACAGCTTGTGTGGAGCTGCAAATTGGATGGGGCAGGGTCTCAGGGAATCCCCAGGGTGGAGCAAACAGTGTGCTCAAGACTGATATAGACTTAGATACGGCTGAGATAGGAAAGGTCACAGCACAGAAACAATAATCCCTGCCAGCACCTCTGTCTGGGAGAAAGCCTGCCAGACAATCTAGTTACTCCCCGTATGTGTCTGGGTTCCGCAAAGCCACCCAGTGCTGGAGCTCAGAGGGATGGAGTCCAAGTTCCTGTGCTGGCCCTTTAAAAGGTAACACCTAGTTCTCTAGCAGCTTCTGTATCCCCCAGTCACAATCCCACTGTTTTTTTCAGCCTATAGTTATGGGGACTTTGCATACAAGCTCTGGAAAGCAGGACTTGGGGTCAGGTGTAGGGCTGTGGGCCCTTGCTCCTCATGGGTGGCCTCCTTAGGGAAGGACTCCCTTCCGATTAAAAACAATGGGTGTTAGACCAGCCGGTTTCATGCTTCCCCTCCTTCTACCAGTCTCAGTGTGCTTTCTTCTTTACTTCTCTAGTTATAGGACTTTCATTTAGCCAGCTTTCAGGCAGTTCTGAATGATGGTTGTTCTGTATTTTAACTGTAATTTTGATGCGGTTGTGGGAGGCAGCGAGAATAGGTATTTACCTTTCCCATCTTCCATACTAAATCTTTTTAAAAATACTTTAGAAGTGCATTAATTTCTCAGTATAATCTCACCAATTATACATTGCTAATTACATAATGATATATTTCTCTGCTGTTACACCTTAAGTGGATACCTACAAGCAACCCTAAGATATTTGGAGAGAACAGAGAAAAGGAAGATTAAGTAAATTTTTTACATTTCTTTTCTTCTTGCCAGGGCCCTGCATTTTTTCAGTTTCTGTGATCATCGTCTAGATCAGTGGTACTCAACCTTACTAATGCCGCGACCCTTTAATACAGTTCCTCATGTTGTGGTGACCCCCAACCATAAAATTATTTTCATTGCTACTTCATAACTGTAATTTTGCTACTGTTATGAATCGTAATGTAATATCTGATATGCAGGATGTATTTTCATTGTTACAAATTGAACATAATTAAAGCATAGTGATTAATCACAAAAACAATATGTAATTATATATGTGTTTTCCGATGGTCTTAGGCGACCCCTGTGAAAGGGTCGTTTGACCCCCAAAGGGGTCGCAACACACAGGTTGAGAACCGCTGATCTAGAGAGACCACAATGAAGGCTTAAAAATACATAGAGCAGGGATCTCAGGCAGTAGCAGTTGTTTTAAGTTTAGAAACCTTCCAAGTCTACCTTCTGATTTGTGAATCCAATTTGACAGAGGAGAGTATTCGAATATAATAAAGATCCGTTAACTAATTGGCCCACAGACTATGCAACACTGATTTTGGTAAATTGTTGTCATTTCTCTGTATTTATGTAATTTCTCTGCATTTATCTAGGTTTTTCATTCCAATATGAATTAACTCTCCAGTGCATAACCAGGCTATTTTAACAGCAAGCTCCAAAAAGACTATTTAATTTTCAAAAATATTCTTCATTTAATGAAATATATTATGCTAATAGAGTTTAATATAACACATATTTCTGTATTTTCTTCTTCTTTGCTCTTGGATCCCATTAGAAATTTAAAATATTAAAAATACTAACTTGGCCATGAAATAATAAAATTACATTTTCCAATAGATAATAGAGTAAAACACAATTTCCCCTAAGTTATTCAAAATAGGGTACTTACAAATTTTAATGTTAAACTAATAAAAATAAATAACAAAATAACAGTAATTAAAGCAAAATGTAACATAGTACCATAAATTTACAGAAGTATAATTAGCTGCTTTGTCCTGCTTTAAGAAGATATCCAAAATTACTAGTAGTACAGGTCCTAAAGCCATAACATTTGCTTAAATTTGCCACTCACAAATGCTCAGTAAACACATAAGATTCAGTAATAAACAAATACTAGTGTGATTATTCTATTTTGGTCTTTTTGCTCCAACCTTTAATTTTGTAATGCATTATTTAATGCATAAACAATATTATATGTAAGTTATAAAGAATAATAATATAAAGAATAACATTGAATCCACCACCCAATCCCCAAGCTACACCGTTTTCAGTAACTTGCATCTGCCTTTGTGCCAGTCTCCTATCCCACCCAAATTGTGTAACCTTTAGCGATAATCATTATACAACATTCTGTGTTCATCACGGCATAGACTTTCTAGTTTTATCTTGTGCCTAAAGAATGTATTTTTGGATTTTGTTTGTTTTTAAATTCTATATAATGAAGAGGTAATATGCAAGTTAACCATCATGTCCTCACAAGATGGCTGCCTATGATCAGGCTGGCAGGGAGGTTAGTGATGGACGACCAAACAACTGAACAAGCAGGCTATGTGGGGTGACCAGGACAGCAGGGGGGGGGGGGCAGTTGGGGGTGATTAGGCTGGCAGGGGGGACAGTTGGGGGTGACAAGGCCAGCAGAGGGGGGCAGTTGGGGGAGGCCAGGTCAGCATGGGCAGCAGTAAGGGGTGACCAGGCTGGGAGGGGGGAAGTTGGGGGCAAACTGGCTGGCAGTGGGGGGCAGTTAGGGGCAACCAGGCCAGCGGGGGGGGGGGGAGTTAGGGGTGGTCAGGCCAGCACACAGAGGCAGTGAGGGGTGATCAGGTTGGCGGGCGGGGGGGGCACTTAGGGGCAACGTGATTAGGAGCCAGCAGTCCAGGATTGTGAGAGGGATGTCCAACCCCTAGGATCTGGCCTAAACCAGCACTCAGATATCCCCCAAGGGGTCCCGGATTGGAGAGGATGCAGGCTGGGCTGAGGGGAACCCCCCCCCCCAGTGCACAAATTTCGTGCACCGGGCCTCTAGTCTATAATAATAAGAGCATAATATGCTAATTAGACCACACAGCTGAACGACCTTCCAGATGTCCTTCCGGACAACCTTCCAGATGAAGCCGGGGCTGCAAGGGTTGTGATTGTGAGGACCAAGTCCCTTGCACAAATTTAATGCTTCAGGCCTCTAGTGTATAATATTTATGTTGTCTTCCAGGCCTTGTTATTTTGCTATGATATATTTGCCAAGATATATCCCTGTTGCTATATTATCTGTAGTTCATTTCTTTTTATTGCTGTTTTGTAATCAATTGTGTAAATGTATCCCAATTTATTGATTCATTTTCCTGTTGATGTAATTTTGAATTATTTCTAATTTGGGGGATATATGGCTTTCTTTTTCTCACTCTCTTTTTTTTTATCCTTACAAACATTACTTCTAAGTTCCTCAGGTAGATGTCCAGACTGTTCATCAGATATATTTTTCTTTTTATGCTGGGCACACAGCTAGCCTACATTTCCCAGATTGCTTTGACATGGGTATGTGACTGAGTTCTGGCCAATGGAATATGAGTCAAAGTATTTTGCATCTGGCATACAGTTTTTAAGAAGTGCATTTGCTTTTTCCATTCTCTCTTTTCCCTTCTGTCAATGAGTCACAGAAAATAAGAGGCTTTAGAAGATGGTGGAAGCTCAATATGGAAAGAACCCAAGTCCAGGTTGATTTCCAACATTTGGAGTTCCCTGGGTGAAATTCAAAATTCTGTCTCATACATGGAGGACAAGGAGAGACAGAAGAAAAAAGCAGACCACTCCAAACTGGTAGGTGGTAGTTTTAATAATCAAGGGAACTTATATATGTTACTTGTCTTGGACAACCATAAGATGAGTAGATCTCTGCATCTACCCACCAGATCCTTAATCATTTATATAGAGGCCTTAACTGGGTTTAGTCACCTATTCAGTCCAGATGGTCACATAGACACATTACTTTCTCAAGACTATATCCTTGAAACATTTCCTAGTATAGAAATGATGACCAAAACATACATTCCAAGGACAGGGGAAGGGGTGAGGGGCCTCTCTGATTGCCTGGGTCCAGCACATGGGTAAACCTGTGGTCATATCTTCTCTATGACCTTCTCTAGCAGTTCCTGAATGGTCATGTTGAAAAAGCCTCTTGAAGACAATTTCTATGTATTTGAATCAGAAATAAACTTCTATATTATTGAGCCCATTTATACATTTTGTAATGTACTTGTGATAACTGTTAGTATTCCTCTCAGCATTTCACTGAGTAGTATTTTTCCCATTGAGGGGGCATTTGAAAATATATGTCAGCTGGGACCAGTAAGATGAGGTGTGACCTGAGAGAACATTGAATTCTACACCCTAAGCACCTCACTCAAGAGGGATTTGCTATTGGCATCTTATAGATAAAAGCCAGTTATCCTGCTAAACATCCTATAATGCAGTCCCCTACAGCAAATAACTCTCTTACCCAAAATATCAGTAGTGTCAAGGTTTGAGAAAACCTGCACTAATTAATATAAACAAATAACAAATATAAATTTAATAAAATGGTAGTGATCATAATATAACTTAAAAATCTACTCTTCATATTAAATTTCTATAACTATTTTATTTTATCCAGTGGGTCAACAACAGCATGCTTACTTACTCAGTAAAGAATGTTTTTAATGTTGGGCTTTCTATTTTTCAAATTATTTAGATGCTCTTATAAAGTCTAAGGTGAAAATACATTGAAAAGCATTACTATATTTTTAGAGGTGTTTTGAGATATATATGTATCACCAACCAGCAGATCAGGTGCTAAAATATAAATACTAATCTTTGGTAGTCCATAAAATGTTTTGTTGTTAAAATATATTGCAAATTATTTGACTAGGAAAATTAAAATGGATAAGGCATGCCATAAAAGGCAAACACCAGCTATATAACATGCCCATATCCTTCCAGGTGCTTCCAACACGTCATTCCAACATGAAGTCCTCTGTCAGCTAAGCTTCAGGGTTGATGTCTGCCCAAAGAGCAATCTGACTTATTAATTTTCCTGGCTGGCCTACATGTTTGGCTCAAAATCAAGTTCTCTTCCTAATTTTGTGCATTAACTGCTCTCCTTGCTGTGTTGGACCCCATTAATATTTATTATCTCCAAGGAACTCAAAGAGAGGCAATATAGAAAAGTGTCCAGGGACAGAAACCCTAGGTTCTGGAGAAATTTTACCATTTTCTAAAATCAACACCTTGAACAAGATGAAACCCTCTTGTGCCTTGTTTTCCTGTCTACAACATGATGATAATAGAAAACCACAAGGAACAAAGAGAGTTAAAACTTAAAGCAATACCTGGAGTACAGTAAGTACTCAAAAAGAAAAAGTCAACTTTGTTATAAAGGTCTTTATTGCTGCCTTGCAATCATATTTGGGATTTTCCTGATTGCCATCAATATGACTGCTTGATTTTTATTTCATTGATTAGTTTGATATCTAGTGCCTCTTCTTTTACCTCATCTTCTTTATTACTATCTTCTCTGTTTTTGTTTGCTCTTGTGTTTTACATATTATTGATTCACTGATTTATTAAATAAATGTCTTTTGGGTGCTTACTGTGTTCTACTCTGGCAGTGAACAGCACAGACAAAAATCCCTGCTTGTATAGAACTTGAATTCTAGTGATTGCTTGAATCATATCTTGACTCAGGATATTGCTGGTGTCTTGATTTCTTCATAGTAGCGGATCTGATTTTCTGACCTGAACTCTAAAATGCTTTGGCAGTACTCAGTACCTTGCAGCCCTGTCTGCTACAAACCGATGGGAACAGCTGACCTAGCCTTGACGTTGGCTTAAGCTCTATAAGTTGTAAAAGTCACTGAAGAGAAATAAAAATGAAAGAAGTGCTTGGAGCTATTTGCCTGATACATGAAACGGATTATTTCTACTTCTCACGAAAGTTGTGGCTATGAAGTGCTAGAAGTAGGAGACCACACAAAAAGCATAAGAAATATCAAGAGGAAAGTTTAGTTTGGGATTCTAAGCACTGTGACTTATCTTGATTAAAACAAGGCCTTCTTTTGCATGCTGTTGGGCACATGGTATTCAGAAACTTCTTGGCCGTTTTGAGATGTCCCCAAAATATTCCTAGGCTTCTGACATTATTTTTCTATGTTAATGTGGTCCAGGTTTCCAGCACAAATGTCTTTCTAGTTTATTTTTTATTATATTTTTGGTGACTATATCAAATGTAAAAATGGGCTGGAAAGGCTGCATGTCTGATAAAATGTACCAATTCTTACCTAAGTTATGTTATATTGAGCATCATTTCAAATAAGATAGAAATTCTTTGTTCTTGTACAGCTGCACAAGAGTTAATATTATTTCCTATCTCAGGTTTTATGTATTTTAATTTTTTAATTTTGAAAAATAACCTTAGGTAAATTACACAACAAGTTTTAAAAATGAATAATCATGCATTTTCTACATTATGAATATAGGGCTTTTTAAGTTATCTTTGAAGCAAACGGAAGATCTTTAATTTACTGCTGACTAATGCCATATGGCTTTTCAGTACACAAGGGAAGGATTAACGATGTGTAGGCACATGTAAATAGAGAAAATCAGTCACAGGTGCTAAAGGCACCATAATGATTGCCTTTCTATGCAATAATAATTCTGATGTTCTTCAGATAGAAAATGAGGTTCCTCTTGGGAACATAAAATCAAGTTTTGTAACAGTTAAAGGCTCTTTTTGTAAGGATATTTTCAAGTGAACCATCTAAATTTTGAGGAGGCAATAATAAGTCAGACAATACTGAGCAACAGTATTTTTTGTTTGTTTGCTTTTGATGTGAACATCATATTTTTGTCATATTTCTATAATTTTTAAATTTGCTCTTCTAGTTTAGATGTAAAAAGTACTTTCTAAGTGAATGATAGGGCTCAAAACTAGTAATAGTTAAAGTTATTACATCATCTGATGAGGATGTAATACTTTGTAATATTGTGTATTTGAAGTTTATGTATGCCAAGAATTAGACTAACTTGCCTCACTAGTTCCAACTAGTTCAATAAGGCATTTTAGTAATTCTCTATGCAGTTAAGTAATGCACTACTGGAAGAGTTTAGTCTTGTTAGAGTGCTTCTCAGCCAAATGACTGCTTAATATATGACATGGGAATCACTTGCTCTGTCAATCACATAAATTGTTTTTAAATTATACTATAGGCCTGAAAAACTGTCTCACAAAGAACAGTAAAAGCACTCCCTAAGCATCAGAGGCCACTAGCTATGGATTATGCGATTTAGCTTTTAGTAAAAGCAGACACAAGAAGGTGGTACATCCAAACTTGTTTTTTTATCCCATACAGAAAACCATATGAATTTAATCTGGTGTTGGATAGTCATGTGAAATTTGAGCAACCTAGGTTACATCCAAGCCCATAAATCTATCTTTGAAATTAGAGTCACAATATTTTATTACAAGGATGTGTGAAATTTTAGAACCTTGTCTGTTGATCTCACCATGAATTTGGCTCATTGTGCAAATTTTAAGAGCCCCATCCAGACTACCCTGGGTTGAATAGCCTTCTCCACCCAACTGAAAATGATGGGTGCAACATTGAAGAGTGCTTCAGGAATAATCTGTGTTTAATTAGTGCTTCTATCATTCCTGTAAAACACTCAAATTTTCAATGTTTTAGCTAAAAATATGTAAACATAATTTTTACAAGGTCTTTTTTCATTATTTTAGTAACTTGGCAAGAAAAGGTGATGGAAGGCTTCTTCAGGTTAATGAACCTTCTCTTCTTTAGTGCAAGACTGGCCGGGCATAGGCCATCGTTGATGAAGTATGAGAGACTGGCTTCATCCAGAAACAGCGGCTGGAGCCAATAAAGTGGTTTAAAATAAAAGGAAACTACTATGCCTACCTTTCATGGCCTTGGATTTGTCTCAAGAAAATCTGCATTAAAACATGGTAAGATTAGCTTGCTTTGCTATACCGCATGTAAAAAACACGTTCTCCCTGTACAAAGGAAATTTATTTTCCAACTTTTATTTTCATTAGACTTTATTACTACTGTGTCTGTTGGCATTTTACATGAACGTTAAGTAGCTATAGTACAAAGGTATGTGTGTGGTCATTCTAAATTAAAGGTAAATATTTGTTTCAAAAATATTAGTTTAATCTGTGCAATATAGTATTTATCTCTCATGTACAACAACTAGATGTAACATAGGTTTAGTTTCCTCCCAGCTTTGATTTTTAATTGGAATACTTCAATGTCTTATTTTCCACAAAAAATGAACTTTCTAAATTTAAAATATTAATTTGATTACATTGACTGTGCTGTTGATTTATATGTGATATGTTTCATCAGTGAAGCCATTTCAAAGCAATGGCAGTAAAGTGTTATCACATCCTATATAATAAAAGGCTAATATGCAAATTATCCCCTCGGGAGTTAAACCAACTGGGAGTTCAACTGCTCACTATGAGGTGTGCTGACCACCAGGGGGATGGTGCGAAATGAAGGAAGGCCTTGGCCGGCTGCCGGCAGCCAGGGAAGGAAGGCCCCAATCAGCCCTGATTGCTGGTCAGTCCTAAGGACCCTACCCGTCCACGGATTTTGTGCACCCAGCCTCTAGTTGTTTATATTAAAGAAAATCAGTTTTCAAAGTGGGGCTGTTTACCTTCCCCTGGCAAATAAAGTAATCCCTTCTTAGAATTAAAAGTGTAATTAAAGAATAGGAAATGTCCATGATAACATTATATAGCACTTTTCTATTAGAAGATAGATAGTCAATGTGTATGTAGTCAAGGTAAATTAAAGCAATCAGAACTAGCAGGTTTTACTAGATCAAACTATAACTGTAGAAAAACTGGAGGATGAATATTCAGTCAAATTGGTCATATATTAGAACTATTTCAATTTTAAGGTTTAATAAATTACCTTCAATTTCTGTGTCCCTGGGTAATATTTGAGAAATAAGTCACTTTTTATTGAAATTACCTACTCATATTTTCCTTTATTTTGAATGTTAAAATTATTCTAAATTTATTAGGATAAAATAAAGACTTAAGTAAGTTACCTGAAGCAAAAGGGCAAGTTTTCAGCCACTACTTGATGCTTGCACTTTTGGGAGAAGGAGAGGGATGAGAAGGTGGTAGAGGAATAACTTACCTAGTTTCACTCTACATGACTGAAATTTGCTATGATAATTGACAACCTTCCCTTTGTTGTACCCAGATGGGACCTCAAATCAGTTAGCTTAAATCATCCCACATGGTGAAATTTATCCATTTATAATGCATTTATATCTGGGAAACCCACAGCTACATGGCATTAACAGGTCAACAGAAAATCACATCTGAAATTCAAAATAAACAAGAAAAAGACCAGTCAATCTTGGGTGTGTTAAGTGCATTTTCATTGATTGTGTTTTCTTCCTTCAACACCAATCCAAAGAACAAAAACTGGTCCTGTGGCTTTTACTCTTTCATTTTTCCAAATAAGAAAGGACGGATGGCATAGAGAATCGTAACATAAAATAGCTGTTTCTGCAAAAATGATCACCTTCCTCATAGCTTCATAATTTACTCCCAGTCCATAAGGTCCTCAGTTCCAGTGATTGGGATGATGGATGATTCCACTTCAGCTACAACTTGCAAAGATGCTGCAATGTATCACTCTGCAGGATATACAATAGAACAAACGGACCAGCAGGATGGAATGGCAAGCAGCGGTGCCAAGGGAATTCTCTTCAGGGGAAGAGCAGCTAGTCATTCCCTGGAATTATGTAAAATACAGCTTGTAAATATTGCTCTCATTGTGGACTCATGCATGTGCAACTTGACAGAAAAGGGCAACACTGGCATAGAAGAATGCAAAAATATTTTCCGCTTCAGTGCCCATAATTTCCACAGGGCCAGATTTTGCATTAAACTGGGCTATAGCTCCCTGCCCGTGAAATGTTGAAAATGCAAATATATATATATATTTGAGGACAGAGGGAAACTATTTATGGTTTTATCTTTAAGACTTTGTTTACTGTAAAAGTTTATTCAATAATAAAGCAATGCTAAATTATTTGGTAATGTTTCTTAAATCACATTTCTAGTATCAGCCCATAAATCTTATAAGTGAACATTACATTTGAAGTGAAACATTAGGATATAAAGCAATACCCAGCAAATATTAGCTCTTCTTTCCATTCTGCCATTGGTTAACAAAGAGAAGCCTTGAACTTCCAGAGGACACAGACACATATATTCATTTGCAGTCTTGTTCTGTGCAGTTTGCTAGCCATATTTTACACATCCTCACATCATCTAACAGAAATCTGCTCTGTACGGAATAAGATAAAATGCTGTGTCCTCATGGGCCTCACAGCAACAAATAATAAGAATGATTATTGGCAATTCCTCTGAGTTGCTAGCAACTAGTAAGAACAACTCCATGACCAGCTCCTATGACCAATCAACATCCAATTTACCACGTTCTTTTGCATTTGAAAACTTCTGTTCCATAGCAGGCTCTGTTTTGAGATTTGTTTGCTTGTTTTTACCTTTTGTGCAGGAAACCTACTCTTCTATTCCCATACTGAGAGAGACAGGGTCAAAAATAAAGTAAATGTCCTGCCACATTTAATTTATATAGCCGTAAAGCGGACTGTGTGTTGTGTGCGTGTGTGCATATGCTTGTGTGTGTGTGTGTTAGGGATGGGGGTTAATCTATAATCTTATTTAAAGTGATTGATCCTCTAGATAGAAGCAATGACCTTTATAAGCAAATGAAACTAAGATGTAGGGGTTCATCTTTACCTATTGAAGTAGCCACATTTAATTTTTCTTTAAAAATGGTTCTATGGTCAAACAAGTTTTGGAAATACTTGGTAAAATAAGGGTAAGTAGACATTTTTATTATAAACCATCGCAGGGCCTTTCATTTGCTTGCATGCATTGTAAATATCAAGAAAGGTGTATTGTATTCAGTTATTCCCAAGTGTATATGAATTTGAAAACTTTTGTTTTTACTTAAAACCTATTAATATTCTGAAGAACTCACATGATGCCAAGCATGCTTTGAAAAAAAATGATGCTTCAATGTTGCACGACTAAAAAATCTTTGATTTTATATTTATTTCATGTATTTTAATAATTATTGTTGATATTCTGATACAGTGCAATGCTACAACCTATACAAACTTCTCTCTGTTTACAGGTTCTACTTTCATTTCCTTCTGCTGCTCTATAGAGTTAGAACCTTGTCTATATTGTCTACTTATTTATCTGAAAAACTTCTAAATAAATTATAACCATCAGTGACTAAAATGACATATGTTAAAGGAACTAACAACTCCTTAATAATTACACCTGTGTGGAATAAGCTTTGTAATCTAGAACTCAGCATCATTTCCTGTCCAGTTTCTAAAAGATCACCCATTACAAATTGTAAAAGTATATGCAGTTTTTAGCTTTAATTTAGCTGATAGTTATTAAAATCTACTTGCTTCTTTGCTGTTGACATTCAGAGACTCAAAGGCAGTGAAGGAAGGTGGCATATTATAGTGTAAATAGGACTAGATGGAGAATCAGGGACCAGAGTTTAATCACTAATAATAGTATAACCACAGGCAATTTACCTTCAGGGTCTCAGTTTCTCATTCTGAAAAAGGAATGGGAAATCAAATCTTAATAAGTATTAAATTATGGTAGCTATTCCTTTCTTATACACTTTAGCCATTATAAATGGAAATCATTATACGCTATTATTGTATTTTTTTACTTTTACTTAAAAATATATAATTAGAAATAGGCTATGATATTCCAAGCCTGTTTAGTAAAACCTTATATCATTAAGGCAAAACTGCCCTTTCTTGTAGTCAAATGATTATAGGTAAAGTATGCATTATTACAAATTAAGCAAGGAGATGAATGAGTATTAATCTATAGGTTTTTTCTCAGAAGGAGTCTTTAGTCTAATAGATTCAGAATTGAGTTGCATATCTTTCAACACATCAATCTACCAACACAAAGCTTTCTTAGTGCCTTTCTGTTTCAAGAAGAATATGTACCTGCTTGTTGGAAATTTTAGCACCATTTTTCTTCTGTATGTAGAAGATATAATGACTTGACATTGAAAGAACTTAGCTTCAACAAAATTTACCCATTAAGGGTCATGGAAAAAAAAAAAAAAAGCCTAAAAAGAAGATGTGTGAGATCATGAGAACACAAATTAAGCCTTTTAAAATGCCTTTGGTTTAAAACCTACATTCAGCCCATTGTTCAGTAAAAGACATTCATTAAATTTTTTATTGAATTTATTGAGGTGACATTGGTTGATAAAACTATACAGGTTTCAAGTGTACAATTCCATAACATATCATCTGCACATCGCATCATGCACTCACCGCCCAAAGACAAGTCTCTTTTCACCACATTTATCCCCTCCATTGCCCTTGTCCACCTTCCCTTCCCCTCCTTTCCCTCTGGCAATCACCATGCTGTTTTCTGCATCTGTTTTGTTTTTTCTTAATCCCAGCCTTCAAAACACCTTCCCCAGCTCTGACAGCTATCAGTCTGTTTTATGTATCTATGAGTCTGTTTCTATTTTGGTTGTTAGCTTATTTTGTTCATTCAATTCCACATGTAAGTGAAATCATATGGTGTTTGTCTTTCTCTAACTGGCTTATATCACTTAGCATAATAAACTGCAGGTCCATTCTTGCTGTCACAAAAGGCAAGATTTCCTTCTTGTTTACAACTAGTAGAATTCCACTGTATAAATGTACCACATTTTTAATCCACTCATCTACTGATGGGCACTTGCACTGCTTTCATATCTTGGCTATCCTAATATATAAAAACCCAGGGTCCGTAATGACTGAATGGATGACTGGTCCATCCGCCGGCCCTCAGGCTCCATTGATCAGGGGAAGACTAATGGGGAACTGGGGTCCCTCAGGCTCCAATGAATCCATGGCAGCAGTGACTGGTGAACAGGTGGAAGGCAGACTGCTTTGTCCCTCCCCCAGCCCACAGGCTCCCATTGGTCAGGGGATGGTTAACCGGGAACCAGAGTGAGTGGCCCAGGGACTGGCGAGCAATTGGAAGGCAGGCCTCTTGGTCCCTCCTCCTGGCCCTCAGACTCCAATCAATCGGTGGTGGATGTGGGGCGGAACTGGGGACTGACTTCCTTAGTAGCCCTGTAGGTTCAATCTCCACAGGACAGGCCAGGCACCAACGGACCAGTGCCTTCGGCAATGATCACGACAGCGCTGCCGGCCTCCTGGAACTTGGCCTTAGGCACTGCGGCTGCTTCCCCTCCCTAGATGCTCCACAAGGAAGAAAGGATACTGCCAGCAGCGCCAGGGGCGACCAGCAATGACTGACTGCTCTCCCTGTGCTTCCTCCAGGTCACTCGAGCTGGTCCCTGCCTGCCCCGCTCCAGATGAAGTGTGATCACTGCACACGGAAGGAATGTAGTAAAAAAACAAAAATCGATGACCAAGAGAATGCTACAGTCAACATCTGGAGTCCGGCTCAGGAGAATGGGGAGGTGGGAGAATTCCATAAGTTGGCTGATGCCAAGATATTTCTGAGTCACTGCCTGCGTGTGACAGTTGTGTGACCGCAGAGGAAGGAGTCCAAGTTTCTCAGCAGAACACCAAGGACATCTTCCATGTTCTGAACCTTAATAAGAAATGTGATACCTCACAGCTCAAAGTGCTGGCAGTGTCCGTTTGTCCTTCGTCTCTGCCTTATTTTGTTGCTAAATTCAGCCTCAGTGTCACTGATGCATCCAGAAGGCTCGGCGGCTTCCTCGAAAGCCTTGGGGCGCACTGTCTTTGACATGAAGATAGCTACAGACTGCAGCCTCCTGGAGAGTCAAAAGGAATTTGTGCATTGGTACTGCCAGCACCGTGAGGAAGATCCCCGGCTACCCATGCTGACCTCCGCCTGCCCTGGCTGGGACCAATATGCAGAGCATGTGCTGGGTCACCCCATCACCCCCACCTCTGCATGGCCAAGTCTCCCCAGCAGATCATGGGCTCTCTGGTGAAGGATTACTTCACCAGACGGCAGAACCTGTGCCCAGACAAGATTTTCCACATCATTGTGGCCCCGGGTTATGACAAGAAACTGGAGGCCCTTTGAGAAGATGTTCTCATAGCTTCACACAGTTCCTAGGGTTCTGACTGCATGTTAATCTCAGGTGAAACTGTCCAGATAATGGAGCAAAATGACCTCGCCTCGAATGACGACACCGTGGACACCGTTTGGAGACATGAAGGAGAACGAGGTGAGGCTCCACAAGGGTGCCAGCTCCGACGGGTACCTGGTGCACATCTTCAGGCACATGGCCAAGGAGCTGCTCAACGGGGACATGAGAGTGCTCGCCTACTGCACCCTGAGGAACAAAGACTTCCAGGAAGTCACCCTTGAAAGGGACAGAGAGGTTCTGCTATGCTTTGAGGCTGCTTATGGCTTTCAGAACATCCAGAAGTGGTCCTGAAGCTGTAGAGGGGCAAGTTCCCCTGCCACTTTGTGGAGGTCCTGGCCTGCACTGGGCATGCTTAAGTGGCAGGGGCCAGGCCCAGGCAGAGGATGGGTATGCAGACAGGGCACTGCTGCATCAGATGGAACATATCTACACTGCCATCCCAGTGTGGCCCCTGAGACCAGAGCCCATATGCAGGAGCTGTACCAGGAGTAGGTGGGGCACGGGGGGGTGAGGGGTGACTCTCCCCGGGCCCAGGCAGCCCTGCACACAGCCTAGCAGGGCCCAGGGCAGCCTGCCAGGACATCAAGTGGTAAAGGTCCAGCAGATGCCCAGCCTGCCTGAAGAGGGGTGTCAGACACGTGAAACAAAGGCATCTCTATCATCGCTTTGGTTTTCAGAATTCCCTGCTCCCCATCTGTTGGCTCCCTCCCTCTGAGGGGTGCTGTCGTTGTCACATGGGTGCAACTGGAATATTGTATCTTGAGAGGATTGCCCCAATGTATGTATCCTTTTATCCGATGATGAAAAAAATCCCAAAGAACAAGAATGGAGACAGACAACTATCCTTTAGGCTTAAAAAAACTCCAGAAGTGTCCTGCAAAGAGCTGAGACTTGGTTCTGTCCATGCGCCTCAGAGAGATTGGATGAGAAAATGGCCCTGACTTTACCCACTTACGTTGCTCTATAAGGTGTCTTTGCCACAATGTGAATAAACTGCCACCTTTTGGAATAGGGGCTCATACGAAAGTCTGCATTCCCAACTTTTCTTGAAACAGATATATGTTCTGCACCTGTGGCCACCGATCTGAGACCAGGTCCTGTTGACCAGGTTCTGTTGCTGGAAATCGGGGGACACTGGAGTGGAGGCCCCCTCCATGGGCCTTTTTATATTCAGGGATTGAGCTGATTTCACTTTGGGGGAGGCCTAGCAAGGGTGACAAGTGTCATAGATGGAAGAATGGAGAATGAGAAGTGGACACCCTGCTCAGTCCCTCCCTGGGTAGGGTCAGACAGATGAAGGCCAGCCAGCCCACCACACAATTGGGTGAGATACTGTCCACTGTGTCCACCTCTCACCCTGTGGGCCTGGCCACTCCCCTCAGCTTCGGGCAGCCCTCTGCATTCCAGGACAGTGCACTCTACCCTCACGTGCTGCTCGCCCTTAGTGAGAAGGAAGAGAGCAGTTAGCCCACAGACAACTACACAGAAAGATAGGGTTCACAGCTGGTGAGCACAGTGGCAGTGGCTGGAGCCTCTCCTGCCTCCATGGCACCACTAAGGAGCAGTGAGTTGAGTGGTAAGGAGCAGTGAGCAGGTGGGCGGTAAGGAGAGATAAGAGGGATTTCCAACTGTCAGCTTAGGCCAGTGGTCGGCAAACTGCGGCTCACAAGCCATATGCAGCTCTTTGGCCCCTTGAGTATGGCCACGAAGTTTCAATTGCACTGTACGTGCACGCCCACACGTGGTATTTTGTGGAAGAGCCACACTTAAGGGGCCGCAGTTTGCTGACCACTGGCTTAGGTCCCTTTCCCCTGGCGGACATCCCCTGAGAGGTCCTGGACTGCGAGAGGGTACAGGCTGGGCTGAGGGAACCCCTCCCAATACATGAATTTCATGCACTGGGCCTCTAGTCTATAATAATAAAAGAGTAATATGCTAATTAGACAAGACATCCTTCTGGAAGCCCTTCCTTCTTGACAAAGCCGCAGTTTTGGGGGGCCGCAGCAGAGGCGGCAGAGGTCCCTGGCAGCGGTAGCGATGGGTGGAGGCCGGGGCCAAAGCCCTTGCACGGATTTTGTGCATCAGGCCTCTAGTTGTAAATAATGCTGCAATGAACATAGGGATGCATATATTCTTTCAAATTAGTGTTTCGGTTTCTTTGGATATATTCCTAGAAGTGGAATCACTGGTTCAAAAGGCAATTCCATTTAAAAAAATATATTTTTTATTGATTTTTTTAGATAAAGAGGAAGAGGGATAGAGAGATAAAAACAGGTATGAGAGAGAAACATCGATTGGCTGCCTCCTGCACACCCCCTACTGGGGATCAAAGCCTGCAACCTATGCTTGTGCCCTGACCTGAATAGAACCAGCAACCTCTTGGTTCATGGGTCAGTGATCTACCACTGATCCACACCAGCTGGGCTAAGCAATTCCATTTTTAATTTTTCTTCTTTTTTTTTAATATATTTTATTGATTTTTTTTTACAGAGAGGAAGGGAGAGAGATAGAGAGTCAGAAACATCGTTGAGAGAGAAACATCGATTCAGCTGCCTCCTGCACATCTCCCACTGGGGATGTGCACGCAACCAAGGTACATGCCCTTGACCAGAATCGAACCTGGGACCCTTGAGTCCGCAGGCCAATGCTCTATCCACTGAGCCAAACCGGTTAGGGCCCATTTTTAATTTTTTGAGGAAAAAAATTAAAAATAGATATCAATAGAAAGACATCCTCGGGTGAGAATTAAAAAACAAACAAACAAACAAACAAAAATATACAATGAGCTATTACCTCACACCTGCCAGAATGGCTATCATCAATAAATCACAAACAAGTATTGTCTAGAGAATGTGGAGAAAAAGGAACCTTCTGGCATTTTAGGTGGGAATGCTTATTGGTGCAGCCATTGTAGAAAAGCCTGCTGGGGGGAAGCCTGCAACCATGGCACATGCCCTTGGCTGAATCAAACAGGGACCTTTTGGTCCGCAGGCCGACACTCTATCCTCTGAGCCAAACCAGCTAGTGCTCTCATTGTAGTTTTAATTTGCATCTCTCTGATGATTAGGCATCTTGAACATCTTTTTATATGTCTATTGATCATCTGTTTGTCTTCTTTAAAAAAGTTTTTATTCAGGACTTTTGCCCATTTGTAATTGGATTATTTGGGCTTTTTTTGGTGTTGAGTTGCATAAATTCTTTATAAATTTTGGAAATTAACTCCTCATCAGATGTATCATTAGTAAATATATCCTCCCATTCAATGTGTTGTCTTTTCATTTTGTTGATACATTTTTTTGTTGTTGTTGTACAAATGCTTTTTATTTTGGTGCAGTCTCATTTTTATAACTCATTGCTGTATATATTTTTTATTTTAAGTGTTTTAAGTGTGTCAGTTTTACCCTTCAAACATACATGTGAAACTCTTTGTACTTGACATTCCATTTTAAGAAAAAATATGACCTTGAATGTTTTTGATATTGTACTTCAAAATCTGTGATTAAAAAATACATTATGCCAAAAAAAAGGAAATATTTGCAATTTCCATGGCTCATGAGGGAAGGTTTAGATCAAATATAAATGTAAAAACAAACATATTTCCTCTTGAAATGAGTAGAAAATTATCTGATTTAATTTGCTGGAGAAAGACATGTTTTTTGGTTAGGGAATGGAGAAGAAATGTTTTACCTAATTTGTTGAGACACTGTACTGTGGATCTGCTCAGGTTCTTGTTTATCACTTTAGTTCTACATAATTGAGGCACCATTACCAGGATTAGAGGCTGCAGTAAGCTTGCTGAAGATGCTAGGTATTTTGTTATTGCTTTAGGGCACACAGATGGACTCCCCAGAGCCCTGAGACACTGAGCCTTGTTCTACCTGCCGGCACCAAAGCAGGTGTATGCCACTGATGGGGCAGCGCCAAATGGAGCGTACCACAGGTGATGCTCATTAAGGAAGCTCAGGGATTCTGAAGGAGCGCAGTTTATTGCTGATGGGGGAGTGCCAAAGGTTAGTGAAAAGCAGGATTGTCTGCTGGCCCTAGGAAGATAAGAACACAAAGGGCACAGCAGTGGATTTGAATTCAGGCACTTATCAGTGTGCCTTCTAAACTGCATGATGCTGCATATAAAGGTGTGTTTTTGGCAGTAAATTTGGATTCTTATTTGAATGAACTAATTTATTAATATTAATTTGTGTTACCATCTAAGTGGCTACTCCCTTTTTTCTTTTGGGCATGGCGAGCATCAAAAACATTAGACCAACCTCAAATAAGTTATAATTAAAATAAAAATCTGATATATTAAGCCATTATAAATAAAGTTTTACTTAGTGTGACTTTACCCCCACATTAAGAAAAATTCTCTCAATAACATGTGAATTAAATAAAATTTTATATTTTTCTAATTCACTATTATTTAAATAATATTTATTTAGAGAATGAACACCACATTCCACAGAACAGTGTAATTGCATTTTTATTGGCATTATAATCAAATGCCTAATTCTTATAAAAAACATAATTCATGGTAAGTTTATTATAGATCATTTAAAATGTTATGTTTCTTCATTGTTAGCTGTATTGCATTCTGCATTAATCATATTAACCAGGAAGAAATATTGCCTAAAGAGAATTGACTGTTTTAAAAAAGAAAGACATATTGTATGAACATTACAGACTTCAGAATATTTTTTACCACAGAGCAGTTAGTTGATAATAAGCTGTGTATAGTCATCTAAAATGTAGGTAGTAGAATCATTGATCATTATGAAATTTAATTAGGGTAAAGCTTGTCTTGTCATTTATTGTTGTTCAACAAACTACCTTAACACTTAGTGGCTAAAAATTAGTACTGTTTTATTTGCTTAAGATTCTGTAGGCCAGGAATTTGGGCAGTGGATGTGCCAACGGCATTGATTCTGTTTCTAATGCCATATCCTGGGGCTACTCATTTGGCTGCATTCAGCAGGATTACCAGCTAGAGATTAGGTTCGGTTGGGGCAGTGGGCCCGCAGGCACTGGAATGTCCAAGAGGAATTTACTCACCTGAATGGTGTCTTATTTTGAATGGCTGAAACAGCTGGGTGCTGCCTGGCCTTCTCCCTTTCTCTCTCCACGTTGTCCCTCAAGTAGGGTTGCTGAACTACTTTGCCTGACAGCTAAGGGCTCAAATAGAAAGGAATTGGCAGCTGCAGATAAGGCTTGGCCAAAAAATTTACACGACATCATTTCCGCTGAATTCTCTTGGCCAACATCAATGTACTAGGGTAGATTCAAAGGGAGGGAAAATGGGTTCCAAAGCTTGATGTGGGAGTAAAATGAGAGATAGCGGAGTCATCTTTAGAAAACACAGTTTAAATCCGTTTAATATATTCTGGTTTGCTATCCAAAAAGACCATATATTTTATAGCACTAATATTTCTGAGAGAGAAGAGAAATATCTTGGAATAAATAATTTCTTTCTAAACATATAAATTTGAAATCATTTTGAAAATAATTAGGAAATCGTAGTCAGCACCCTGTTTCAACAAGAAGCCCATGCTCACCATTAGGACATTAACCCTCAATGCACCTGGCCTCTCAAAGAGATCTCAACTGAAACACATCAGACAAACTGTGTGTGAGAATTTTCAGCCACCACTTAAGAAGAGATTTTATTTAGAAACAAACAGCTGACCTTGTCTGGCCATATTGTAGCCTTCCTCCTGGCTCCTGAGAGTGGTCATGTCAGGGATTTTCCAGAGAAGGGATTTGCTATCATTGAAGTCATGGGGGCGTCCACTTCTTAGTTTACTTATTTAACCTATCAGTATGGAGATATTAGATCCTAATGTATTCATTGGGCCATATCTATGATGTCATTTATTTTGACACTCCATGTGTCCCCTATTTGTCCAGGGGGAGCCCTTGGAGTTGGCTTTTGTGTTACTTTGATGTCCCTATCATTCTTTGATTATGTCATTGCTTTCTGGCATTATAGCATACTCCAGGTTCATCGTGTACTTTGCCTCCCTGCCCTGGTATCATTTCCACACTTCCATCATTCTCATTGGGTTATTATTGTTTCCTGGTGCTCTCAGTGGACAGAGCTAGTCAGCATGTGTATTAATATTATGACTTTTCTTTTCTTTCCCACCTAGCCTCTGCACGCCCACCAAGCCTATGTTACTCCATAATTGAATAGCAATTTGTTCTCTTAGAGCATTCACAGATGCAGTCACTTGTTCTTTCAGTAAAAGAGGTGAGTGGCCAATTTCACCTGCAATTAACCAATTATCTAATGGTTTCATTTGCTATGCTCGGCCCATGTGTTTGTAAACATTGTTTGTACTGTATCCAAACATCCAGAGGAAGTTCAGGGACAAATTAAAGAAGCACATGCTTTTTCTACAATATAGACTGAAAAATTAGAAATGGAAAGAACACAATTGGATTTTTCTTGTTATTATGAAACACAGACTCCTCACATAGTAAAGTGCAGAATTGCAGAGAGGAATGTCAATGTCAGTGCTTACAAACTCACTGGATTGTGCACGGGCTCTCATTTCATAGACCATTTGTCGCAGTATTTCCACTAAGTCAGCAGAGTTTAAGAAATGAACAACAATCCTCTTATTTTCATTTTATTTTCTATTTTTAAGGTAAATGTAGACATAAATAAATGGTGGAAGATGGTGGAGAGATACAGATAGATAGATAGATAGATGATTGATAGATGATAGATATAGATAGATAGATGATAGATGATATATAGATGGATAGATAGGTAAATAGATAGGATTGAAAGGGATGGCTGCCAGTTTTTAAATATCGTTATTGATTTATTTTACCTACAAATAATATTACAGTACATCCTCGGGTTACCTCAGAGATCTGTTCCTACGGCGCGACGTAACGCAATTTTCGCCATAAGTCGGAACCCACCTACATAAGCACCTGCGTCACTCACATGGAGCACATACACAGCAGTGATGAAGTGAAACAGTAAAAAAAAAATTAAAAGAAAGATAACAATTCCTGACCTTTACTTGTGGTAAATAAATAATAAAAAACATAAAGCACATATGTACATGCGTCGAAATGATGGAACTTTTTTTAATAAATACTGTAAATAGGAGATGGTGACGTAACCACGAAACGATGTATCTTGAGTCCAATGTAACCTGAGGACTGCCTGTATTTCATTTTCAGTGAGGATCTCACCTCAACTCTATAATTAAAACACCTTGCTTCAAATTTAAGATAGGAATAAAATAGTTGTTTGTCTTTGGCCCTCATCCTTAGCCCCTCTCAGTCACAAGATTTAGATTCTCC
Source organism: Myotis nattereri (assembly GCF_964212035.1). NCBI lineage: Eukaryota > Metazoa > Chordata > Mammalia > Chiroptera > Vespertilionidae > Myotis > Myotis nattereri. The sequence goes on from NC_138077.1 coordinate 98,466,217, forward strand.
CGTTCCAGTAACTTGTGTAATAAAGTCACAGACTGACTGTCTACAAATGGCTGATTGTGACACATAACTCTTGGAATTTGCTGCCTTATAGGTTAAGAGTCACCTTGTCCATTTACCATGTGATGGATCTTCATTCACCTGTGAAAAATTGGATTTGATCAACTGTTCTAGGCAAGCACGTGAGTCCATGGCTTGGGAAAGTCCATTCTCAAAAGGTAATTTTTTAAACATTACAACAATAGAGATGAAGTAAGCACAAGTTATTCTTCAAAGTCTCCATATTTACCTTCATTTCAAAGAATTATAATACATTAAGATTTTGGTTGAAAGTATTTAAAGTCATTAAATAACTTTTGAAAAGCTTGTTTGTATCTCATTTTTAACCACAAAGAATAGAAGAGTCTTCAGAATTTGCCTGACCTAGTTACCTCTTTTAAACAGAGTAGGAATTCTACTTTCAACTGCTCATACAATTGTACATATTGTATACAGACTCACTCTGTTTCTCTAATTCTGTTTGAAAAAGCTCCATCTTTCCATTTATTTAATATCTACAGAATGAAACATAGTTTCTAATCTCAGAAAGTCTCAAGTCTAACGAGAGAAACAGCCACATACTCAATAATTTAGCAAAGCATAATGATTAATGATATTAAAGCAATCAAATACACATACAAAGAAAATAAAGGAAAGGAAACCATTTCCATGGTGGTAATATGTTAAGACATCAGCATGTAAAGATGTTAGAAGGAAATTCCTTGAAGGATTGAAAGAGAAATAAATATGTAGTCATCCCTTAAGGGAGAAATAGGGAAATGCAAAACTGTTAGGGTGCATTAAATAATCACTAACTCAATAATCGTAAGCACCGTTATCACAGAATAAGGATGGGTACAAAATCTTGGATACTCTTTCCCTTGAATTTACCAGTAAGAATTTCTCCTTTGACTAATAGAATATAGCAAACATTATTTTGTGCTCGTTTCTGGGCCTGGGCCTTAAGAGACTGGAAGCTTTGATTTCCCGTCTCTTGTAATATTTGCTCTTGGAACCCAGCTCCGGGGCTGTAAGGAAGCCCGGGTAACAATGTGAGGACATCCTAATGGAATCGAGGGTCAACAACTGCAGCTTGGCTTCAAGCTGATGGCCAGAGCCCACTTAAAGCTGCTTGAGTGAGCTGTCTTTGACGTGTGCACTCCAACCCCAGTCCACTGCACCAGCTGATGCCAATGGAGCAGAGATGAGCCAGACCCACCAATTCCTATCTGCTCCTGAATACAGATTAACAAGCAAAATAAAGTATTGATTTGGTTGTAAACTCCTAAGTTTTGGGGTAACATTCTGCAAGATCAATAGATAATAGAACAACCGTCTACATACTAGAACTCTACCAAGCCCACCTTACGTAGGAGAGAAACTGACAGGTGTGTCCTTTGCTCATGGAGCTCACAGCCCTGTGCAGTGTGGCTGAACCTGGGCTTCAGGTGTGGAAGAGACTAAGATGTGGTAGAACATTAGTTGAAAGATGTAAGTTTGTTAGTGAATGAAGGGGGTCTTAAAATTTAGTATAAGAATATATATTTTAAAATTTTACTTGAAAATGTAAACTTCTGAAGGTTTATTTGTTTTTTAGCAGAGTCATGCTTTTGGACAGTGAAGGTAATGTTGGTAGTTGGGTTCAATTGGAAAGGCAACACTGAAAGTAGATTTACTATTTAGGAAACCCAAGAAGAACAGAAAAAGAGTAATGGAAGAGATAATGAGATGGAAGAGAAAAATTAGGTTTGAGTGATACTCTCACATCTCTACAAAGGCAGATTTTATATGTTTTATTAATACATATATCCAATTTCACAGAATACTATCTAGTACATAGAGGTGCTCAATATCTATTTGTGGGATAAATAAAATTTAAACATATAAATAAATGTGACAGAAACCAAGATATCTTTTAGAAAAGTTATGCTTTAATTTAGATAAATCCACTTTCCCCAAACCCCAAAAGAAATCTAAGCTAGAGAGCCTACTGTACTTCATGCCTTTCTCCCAAAGATAGATCCATGTATGTGTTCCTTAAAAAAACAAACAAACAAACAAACAAACAAACAAACAAAAACCCAAAAGATTAAAAAATACATCACTGGACACTCTCTTTATCCAAAGCAAGTTTATTTAAAAGCATTACTTTGGGCCACTTGTACGGTATTCAATTTAACCTGCACTACATTTAATTTCTCACCCACCTAGTCACTTATGTGTATTTTGTTTTTGTGTATTGATTATTTGGTTTTAGTTTCCTTAATATATTCTAGAAAATGTATTTGTAGCAGGTTCTGAAAGAAAATATGCAATTAATAAATGTGAGGATGAATCTTTTATTTACACTTTCCCAAAAGGTAAATACAAAAAAAGTATAGCAATAATCAAAATATGAGTGCACAGAGGCCAGATACCTGAAAATATAAAATATATTTTTATAAAATCTCATTCTTGAACTAAAATACTACTTTCTTCATCAAACTTACCTGACAACACATTTGATGCTGGACAAGTAAAGGATAACAATTTTGTATTTCCTAAATATACCTATGAGTATTGCTATATGATCTATATGCACTAGCCTTTAAAATGTCTATATAATTAAAATGACCAAAAAAAAAGAAATTTGCTGAAAAAAATTGGAAAACAAACCAAATGTATTTGGTCATTATCATCTACTAGTGACCTGGTGCATGAAATTCATGCACATTAAAAGGGGATTAATTAGAGGGAATATTTTAATATTGCTATTTGCCCTTTCTCTGTAATAGAAGTGTCAGAGATGAAAGAAAATTAGTAAGATGTATATGAAAATCTTCCTCCTGTCAGAGTCTGAGGCACACCACAGGACCCAGAGTCAAGTCCCTGCCCACCCGTGGCACCTCAAGATCAACCCAAGACTCAGACCCAGCTGGCCCCTCACCCATTGGGTGAGATCCAGACCCGGTAGGCCCCACCCTTGTCAAGCCCCACCAGGCAGGCGGTACAGCCCAGGTCCCCTGGCCTGGTGCTGAGCAAGGGGTGCAGCCTCAAGTCCTCCATCAAGCCCCACTGGGTGGAGGTCACAGACTCAGGTCCCCCAACCTGGTGCCAGGGTGGCGGGCATGGCCTGAGGTTCCTTGGCCTGGTTCCAGGGCCGGGGGCATGGCCTGAGGTCCCTGGCCAGGTGCCTGGGAGGGGGGGTGCTGCCTGAAGTCCCCTGTCAAGCCCCACCAGGCAGGGGGGCACAGCTTCAGGTCCCCTGCCCCAGCCCAGCGCCATGGAGCCTCAGGTACCTGCTGATTGCTCATTAAGGCTTGTTAAAGGAACTGGCCTCTACTATGGCTGCAGTCATCTTGTGTTACAGAAACCCTGCCTCTGCTGTGGGCACCGCCATCTTAGTGATGGTGTGATGGTCAATTTGCATATTCCCTCTTTATTAGATAGGATTGCTTGGTGTAGGTAGTGAAAATGGAAGAAACCAACAAAAACTAAAAGGATAGGAAAATGGGGCATTTATTTCTTAACCTAATAATGGCCCACCAAATGCATGTGTGAAATTGCATGGAATGCTATTTAATATTTAGGAATTATTGACACTACCTATATTTTGTTTGTAGCACTACTTGATTTATTTTGCATCTATACACATAAATTCATCTAAGAAATAAAAACAAAATATGTTTTTTCCATTATTTGAAAAAACAAGTGGTAACTAAGTGCCCAAATAGAGCTTATTTTAGATTTTTAATTAAAGTGTAACTTTTTATTTTTAAAATAACTGTTTGACAAAGTTTAATGTTTTTATATTTTTAAAAGGTATGCTTATACATATATTTAATTTTTAGATGTTATGAGGGAAACTTCAGTGTGTATGGAAGCCATAGGCCCAAACTGTTCAGTTATTATCAATTTATTATGCACACAGAATTGAAATGATATTTCATATAATAATTCATCTAAATATCCATTCCCTTGCAACACTGCTTTTCATAGATTGTAACAAGTATTGAAACAAAATAAAATAGCAGTAACATACACATTTTTTATTTCTACATTTTGCCATTTCTGGAAATGGTCATAAGATCATTTTTTGACAGATTAATCTCATCCATGATCTTAAATCGCTAAGAATAAAAGTGCTAGATTCTTTTGGTAAAGTTGCCAGAAGGACCAAATTTAGATTTTTAGCCAATTCCTTAGAGTATTAACTGACTTGAAGTTTTACAGCATATGTATTAGATCTTAAACCATTTTGCCCCAATTCTAGTCTGTTTCATCCTTCAATAGTGAGGATGAGAAAATCTAGATGCATATGGATATGATTGATTTGAAAACGACTTTTTAAAACATTTGGAAGTTTTTCAAAACTAAAACATATTTGCCAACTGATCTTTTCCCCCTACATTTTAAACCCATGTGCAACTTAAAAAAAACTTAGTCCATATGCTAGTTCAGATTCATTTATGTTAAAATATTACAATTATGTTTACTAACTGTTTGACACACAAAGACCTTTTAAATTAAGCTTCTCTAAATGTATATCTTTCAAGACACACTCTGTTCTCTAGCTACCCTGACCACTCCTCACTGCTCTCCAAAAAAGGACAGATTTAATTCAAAGACTATAAATCAGTTGCTTTCTATCTATCAACAATGATCTATATATATAAAAGCCTAAGCAACAGAACAACTAAATGACCAAACAACTGGTTGACCGGTTGCTATGATGTGCACTGACCACCAGGGGCAGACACTCAACGCAGGAGCTGCCCCCTAGTGGTCAGTGCGCTCCCACAGCGGGAGTGTCGCTCAGCTGACTGATCAGTTCTGGCAGCCCACCAGCCCAGCAGCAACCACTCATTCCTCAATAGTCCTGCAGGTCCAATCTCTGGAGAAGGCGCCAGGCACCAACCGACCATCGCCGACGCCAGCATGATCCCGACAGTACCACCAGCCTCCTGGAAGTCAGCCTCGGGCACCGTGGCCCCTTCCCCTACCTAGACACTCTGCAAGGAAGTGACAATATAAAAGCGGCCGCCAGGTGGCTCCCGACAACCAGCACAAATGTCAGTGGTATGGATCCAGATGCCAGGCCAGCAAGGGTATCCCACCTCCCACCTGGAGAGCCGATTGCATCCCAGCCATTCCCCCCTCCTTGGGACAGATGCCCAACACAGGGCTCACAGCTGGCGAGTACCTTGTGGCAGCGCAAGCCTCTTCTGATCAGGACTGACTGGATGCAAGCCCACAGCAGGCACAGCGGGTCCAGGATGAGCGGGAGCAACAGGCAGGAGCGGCAGGTGGTGTTGAACTGCCAGTATTAGCCCAATCCCCACAGGCCGTGCCGAGGGACCCCACCTGTGTATGAATTTGTGCACCAGGCCTGTAGTTAAGTAATAAAGAAAAATACATTTAATTTTTATCTTTTCTATTTAAATATCTCTATTCAAGTTCTGAATGGCTTGACTTTTATCAGGATCAATAATCTAAGGAATTGAATAAATGTTTGCCTTTATGTTTTTATACTTCCTTTACAGTACATTAAACACATCAGATTTTTAGTACATTTTGGTGTTTAATAAGAAATAATGCATATGCCCTATACCAGCCCAAATAAGGTAAAGTTATATAAAGAAAAAAGTAATCTCCTTTCCCTCATCTCTGCCTTTCCAATCCCACCTGCACTAAGGTAATCAATGTTAATGGTTTTAAGTCTATCCCTCCACACATTCAACAGACAGATTTATGGCATACAGTTTGTTTTCAGGTGCAACTACACATGAATAAAAGTCTCTGTGATTTAGAATCCAGGATTGGGATTTCTAAGTACTGAGAGACGAGAATGTGAAATAAAAAGTTAAATATAGTTAAAGTAAGGTAAAAGTAAGCAGTATAGAAAAGAAGCTCCTCTCTATGTGACATCTGAAGTCCTGAGGACTTGCTATCACCTACGCACATGACACAATGAACAGATAGGTGCTTTCAAAATTGACAAGTATGAATAAAAGGTGACCATATGCTTGTTACTATTGTATCATTGTATTTTTTTGTTCTCCCAAAGATATATAAATCAAAGTGATACTTTAAGTTGCTCACATTCATTAACAAAATATTTATAAATTTATAAATTATACTAGAAGCCAGGTGCACAAAATTCATGCATGGGTAGGGTCTCGAGGCCTGGCTGGAGATCAGGACTGATCTGTGGGGCAACTGGTGGGGCGATCAGGGAACCCCCACTGGCACCCTCTTTGGAGGTGACCTGGGGGCGTGATCAGGAGGCCCCCACTGCACCCGCCTTGGCTGGCTTGGGCCCTGCAGGCTGAGGGCAGCTCCTGCATTGAATGTCTGCTCCCTGGTGGTCAGTGCACATCATAGCAACTGGTTGTTCCACCAGTCGTTCTGCTGTTTGGTCAATTTGCATATTAGGCTTTTATTATATAGGATAAACTACTGATAATTTTTAATGCCCTAGTCCTAATAATTAGGTCCATGTGGTGCTCACTGTTCCTGAAATTCTTTCTGATTGAATAACTTATATGGGTTTTCAAATGATAGTAGTAATTTAATATTCTGTATCTGAGGTTTGTGGTCATTGATTGGATGGGTGGTATTCTGAGGAGTGTTTGTGGAGAAGATTTGTGTTGATTTGTGAGAAATAATTTTATAAGGAAGGACAGAAAAGATACACATGTAAAGAAAGGATGGATCTCATACTGCAGTTAAATCAGAGTACCTTCACTTCTGTTTACAAAAAGTCTATTCAGTGCTATAAAAAATCAACTTATATGAAATCAATTTACAGACTAGAGAGATTCCAACTTGTAATAACAAATGATTTTTAATTGCAGAAGTTTAAATGACATACTAGTATATACTTCTTTTATAGCTATAAGTGTATAGTTATACAATCTAAATATGAATTAGCCCATTAGGTGTTTTGATACATTAGATTTTAGTTAAAAGTAATTTTCTTTCTTTTGCTCTTGCTAGTATCATCACTGCAGTGCTTCATGCTCTTATTATTTCTATCACCCTTTGTTATTGAAAAAGCCCAAAGTCATGCTCAATCAGAGCAGCATTTATCCTAGGTTGGGCTGCACATTGGAATTCTTAATTTATAAATCTTCATTTCCAATGTACAATTTGAAAAATCTTACTATTGGAAATAATCTACACTAATAAAGAGAAATATGCAAATTGGTGTCACTCCGCTATGCCCACCAGCCAATCACGATGAGTATGCAAATTAACCCAACAAAGATGGTGGTTAATTTGCATATGCAGGCGCAGAGCAAAGACTGAAGACAGTGTAGAAGGAAGCCAAGTGCTGCAGAAGGGAGTGAAGTGGCGGAGAAGGGAGGGAGCCAAGGCAGCGGACATGGGAGTGGAGCCAGGCAGTGGAGAAGGGAGTGAAGCCCCCTGAGGCAGGCTTTGCTCCAGCCGCAGGAAGCCCTATTCTTGCAGGAATAGGCCTGAGGAAGCCCTATTCTTGCAGGAATCTTCCTGCAATGGGCCTCTAGTCCTATGTAATTAAAGAGAAACATGTAAATTAACCATCCATCCACTATGCTCACCAGCCAATCAGGAGTGAGTATGCAAAGTGGGAGAGCCAGCAGAGAGTGGAGCTGCTTGGGGAAATTGGCTCCCCAAGCCACAAAATGAAGAGCAGAGAGGGATAGCTTGGCAGAGTGAGAGGCCATGGGATGGAGACACAACAGGAAGGGAAAACCAAGATAGCGGGGAGCACCAGGAATTCTGGGAATAGTAGTTTTTGGTGGCAGCCCCAGGACCAGAAGCGGAAGCCCAGAGTGCAGGGAGCACCAGGAATGCTGGGAATCATAGTTCTGGTGGCAGATGGATCTCCTAGACACTAGAGCAGAGTGAGCCTGGAGCAAGTTACTGTTGCAGTGGGGATGGAGGGAAAGCAAAGGTGAGAGACATAAGTAAAATCAGAGTGTCTAGGACAGTGGTTCTCAACCTTCCTAATGCCGCGACCCTTCAATACAGTTCCTCATGTTGTGGTGACCCCCAACCATAAAATTATTTTCGTTGCTACTTCATAACTGTAATTTTGCTACTGTTATGAATCCTAATGTAAATATCTGATATGTAGGATGTATTTTCATTGTTACAAATTGAACATAATTAAAGCATAGTGATTAATCACAAAAACAATATGTAATTATATATGTGTTTTCTTATGGTCTTAGTTGACCCCTGTGAAAGGGTTGTTCGACCCCCAAAGGGGTCACGACCCACAGGTTGAGAACCACTGGTCTAGGAAAAATTAAAGGGAAGATATCCTAAAACTTCCAGAAAATCTCCACCAATGAAGCAAAGAAAAAAAATGCTTCTATTATTCTCTGAGCAACTAACCAAACTGAGTTGGGGTCTCAGACAATTCACTCATATGATTGCAAAGACAGACAGAAATTCCAAGATTGGAGAGGAGTCCTCCTCTGAGGACTCCCAGATTGGAGAGGATGCAGATCGGGCTGAGGGATCCCCACACACCCCCAGTGCACAAATGTCATGCACCAGTCCTCTAGTAGTGAATAATAGGCAACATTTATCAAATACATTTATTGAGAATTTACTACAGACACTGCACTGAGAACTTCATCTCCAACATTTAATTAATTTCTTACCACCATTCTATGAGAGAGGCATTATTGTTTTATCTACATATACATAAGTGATTTTCAACCTTTTCATCTCATGGCAGACATTAATGACTAAAATTTTGTAGCACACCCAAAAATATATGTTTTGCTGATCTGACAACAAAATAGATATAAGTTTGATTCATTCACAGTGGAAGGCTATTGTTGTGTTGGCTATTGTTATTATTTTATTTGACGAAAAGTTCAGGTATTGCATGTTTTAAAAATTCTTGAAGCATACCAGTGTGCCTGCTTGGGCACAAGGGTTAAAATCACTTTTATTCATAAAAGGATTAAGACTTAGAGAGGCAAATAACTTTACTAAGGTCATATAGCTAAAGAATTTAGGTTAGGAAAACTATGAACTTCAAAGTTATACCTGAGACAGAAAGGTCTCTCGTCACCCTGTTCCCCATCTTTTTTGGAGATAGTCAACCTATAAATAAAAAACATAATTTTTTCTATGATCAAAATAGTTCTATGACATTTGGTAAAAACTAGAAAATATATTTGAATAAAGTATGCACTTCAGGTAACATAATGTATCATTATTGTTTCTTAGTGTGACAAACATACCCTTACCAATGTTAGATATTAATAAGAGAGGAAACTGGGTGTGAGGTATAGGAAAATTATCTGTGCTATATTCACAACTTTCTATAAATCTAAATTTTATCTAAAACAATGGCTTCATATACACCCAGTGTTTAAAACAATCCTACTACCAACAGAAATCTTCCATTGCAATTTGATTTTATTTTTGCTAGAGTGGGACATAATAATAAACTAAGAAACAAAAAAAGCTGCTTTCATTAAATCCATTCTTCTAAATGCCAGAAGCCTTTATTATAACTCTTAAAATCCATGATATTGCATGGATCATCAAAATATGAAAGCAAATTAAAGTAGCCAAAGGGAAAACGTTTACAAAATATTATTAATGGAACCATTCATCTACACAATTGTGAATATATTTTAATAACCTTGGATATGGCAGAAAAAGGTTGTAATATAAAAAGAGATTTATATGTATGAACACCAAGGGGAAAAGTTTTAGCTATAAGTATTAAGGTCTTACTTCATAAATCTGAAGGGAAATGGGTAGAAAATAAAAGCATCAGAGGAAGATATGAAAAAACATGAAATAATAAATGTCTCTTTCATGACTCTTTGTGAATGTATGGCAACATACAAACTACAGAAAACCAGTTTACTGTTTGAAGAATGAATGTGAGCAGAGATATCAACATAGCATTTTCAAGTCAACGAAACATAAATCATATTATTTATGCAATAATTTTTAGTATCCTGATTAAGTTAAAAGAGATTCTATAACTTTTTCTACTGAAATATTTTTCTGCTCTAAAAATATAAGGAGTTTTGAGGACAGATTAGAAAGACTATCAAATATATACCAATAAACTACACTTATCCTAATATTTTAAAACTTATTTTATAGTTTATTAAAAAGTGTTTGTTCTTTTGCAGTAAATGGTACGTGTCTACCTACATTTTAAATTCTATTGATCTTAAAAAGTACTTTGGAGGTAAACTAAATTTAATACATATATATATTTAATTATATATTATTTTCCTATATAATTTAATGGGAATTCCAAAAGACCACTTTCTTTTCAGACAGAAACTTGTTGAACTAATTGCTTATTGAGGGCTACAGGTCTCAAAAGATTAGTTATGGGTACAGAGCTTTCAAGTCTCTAGGTCACTGAATAGAATCTGAAATCAAATCCATAGGGACTAAAGGTCATTATCAGCGAAAGCTGTTAAATGACCTTTATCATATGGTCTCAGTGAGAGACAGGTGTCCACTGTTGTTGACTATCTGGATTAAGAAGCAAGAACATAAAAGAGTATGATTACTCCTAAAAATGATCTTCTGAAATTTAGTTTAGGCAAAATATTGAGGGTGGACATGTCCACAGCAAAAGTTAACATTTTCTCTCTCTCCCTCTTTCTACACACACACACACACACACACACACACACACACACACTTCATAAGTTTTATGAGAAGGTATTTATTATCAAGATGATTCAGGGAAGTGGAGAATTATTACTTTACATTAGGTAGGTAAAAGCTAAATTTTCTCAAGAGGTGTTAAGATTTGGATAAATAGAAAAAAAGTAATATATCAAAGACTTACATATGAAAAAGGAAAATGTGTGTATTAATTACACAGGTTTTGAAATGATGACGTTAAGTGAAAAACTAATTATCAGATAATTTCAAACAGCACAGTTTTGTGAGATGATTTTCTTCTAGCTGGAGCCACTCTCCTGATATGTCTTTAAAAGGGAGAGGGTTATATAATGTGGGAGTGGAGAGAGTGGGAAGAACACAGGGAGGAGTGCAAGATGAAGGGTGTATTTTAATATACTTCATTTGTAGCTGTAAAAACTGTTTTCATAATCAGAAATTAAATTGAATATCCTTACTATTGAGTATGAATACTGATGAAATTCATGTTGTGATGTTGGGAGTAGGGTAGCAGTTACAACTCCCCCCACCCCTATCCCACCAAGAGGAAGAGCAAACCCAATGCTGTTTCTGGTATTTATTTTTGCCACAATTGGTATGGAGACTTGTGTTTGGTATTCAAATCATCTTTCTCTGTAGCATACTAATTTTAGCTAAGCTCCTTCTTTGAAAAATTTGATTTAAAAAAAAATGGAGCTGCTATACAAAGATGAGAGTGAGATGGAGAAATAGAGCCCGTGGTTGATGAAATGCAAATGAAGCTTGGCTCAGACAGCTGGCTGCTTTGGGATGACATGGGTGATAAATGATTCTTAAAACATGAGCAGGCATCAGGCTCCCGATTCAGTGTCAGACTAGCAAAAACAGCAGTATTACTAGATGCTTCCTTTAATTAATGCAGCACTACTGCATTAGTTGGACACTGCCGATAAATGGGGAAGAAGAGATATCAGAGGTAATATCAGAATTCTTTCAACCTTGAAGCTGGGATGTGTTGGCCAAAAGCCGTAGTATCATAAAAGGTTTAATTGTATTTGTAATGTACCAGTGCACCATGACAAAAATGGGGAGATAGTGTAGTCAGGACCAGAAAAGGCTGTGATAAATGAGAGAGAATGAGTGATTACACAGCCAGTAGGATGTGAAACAGACAAAGGATAAGCAAATGGAAAGAGAGAATTTAGCTACCACTGCAATTTGAACAGTAAGAACTCAGAGGAACTTTGAGGTAGACAAAAGCATTTGGTGCTTAAAGATTTGTCAGGGCTGAAGGTTGCATGTAAGAAATAAACAACTCATGGTCCCCTTAAATATGGTCAGACAGCATATGCCTTGTAATAAACTATGCACTTTAACTTGGATCCAAACATAGGTTTTATTTGGATAATGTTTGAGAAATACCTTTAAACACACACACACACACACACACACACGCACACACACACACACACACGATATTTTAAATATATATCTGGGTCTATCTTTTAAGAGGGTTCTCGGGAAATGGTTTTAGTTTTTCCCACTGAGAATGATGTTGGCTGTATGTTTGCAATATGTGACCTTTTTGTGTTGAGGTATGCTCCCTCTATTCCCATTTTGCTGAGAGGTTTTTATCAAAAATGGGTGTTCGATTTTGTAAAATGCTTTTTCTGTACCTATTGATAAGATCATCTGATTTTTGTCTTTCAATCTGTTTATGTGATGTATCACATTTTTTGATTTGCAAAAATTGTACCAGCCTTCTATCCCTGGAATAAATCCCACTTGGTCATGTTGCATGTTCTTTTAAGTATATTGCTGAATTTGACTTTACTAATATTTTGTTGAGGATTTTAGCATCTATGTTCATCAGGGATATTGTCCTGTAATTCTCTTTCTTTATAGTATTTTTATCAGGGTTTGGAATTAGAATAATGCTGGCCTCATCAAAAGTTTAGAAGTGTTTCTTCTTAAATTTTTGGAATATTTTGAGGAGAATAAGTGTTAGTTCTGCTTTGAAGAGTTGGTAAAACTCCCCTGTGAAGCCCTCCAGACCAGGGCCTTTGTTTGGTGGTATTTATTATTATTATTATTATTATTATTATTATTATTATTATTACTAGAGGCCCAGTGCACAAAAATTTGTGCACTCGGGGGGGGAGAAGGGGTCCCTCAGCCCGGCCTGTGCCCTCTCGCAGTCTGGGACCCCTCAGGAGATAACGACCTGCTGGCTTAGGCCTGCTCCCAGGTGGCAGAGGGCAGTCCCAGTCCCTAGGTGCAGCCCCAGGTCGGGCTCAGAGCAGGGCTGATTGGGGAGTTGGGGCGCCGCCCTCTGTCATGCACAGAGCAGGGCCCATCAGGGGGTTCAGGAGCTCCCCCCTGTCACGCACAGAGTAGGGCCAATAGGAGAGTTGGGGCACCGCCCCCTGTCACACACAGAGCAGGGCCCTTGGGCGGGGGGGGGGGGGGGGTGTTGGGGCGCTGCCCTCTATCACCCACAGAGCAGGGCTGATCAGGGGGTTGGGGCGCTGCACCCTGTCACACACAGAGCAGGGCCGATCAGGGGGTTAGGGCGCTGCACCCTGTCACACACAGAGCCGCAGGGCTATCAGGGGGTTTGGGCGCTGCCCCCTGTCACGCTGATCCCGGTGCCGGGAGGCATATTACCCTTTTACTATATAGAATAGAGGCCTGGTGCACGGGTGGGGGCTGGCTGGTTTGCCCTGAATGGTGACCTAGATCAGGGTGGGGGTCCCCACTGGGGTGTCTGGCCAGTCTGGCTGAGGGGCTGAGGGCCGTTTTCAGGCTGACGGGTGACTGAAGCTCCCAACCGCTCCTTTTATTCTTTGTTTTTTTCTTTATTCTGGGCCAGCTTTAGCTCTGAGGCCTCGGCTGCTGAAAACAGGTTTCTGGCCTTTGTTTACCATCTGTATTTGATACAATGTTGCGGTCCGGCTGGCTGAAGCCTGGCTGAGTAAAGCAGGTTTCTGGGGTTTTGTTTAGCTTCTATATTTGCAGCATAGTTGCTTAGAGTTGCAGCTGAGAGGACGGCAAGTCAGGAGGGGAATGTTGGAGTCCTCCGTCACTGAAGCAAGCAAGCCTCATGTCAGTTTCAAGCTGCCTGGCTGCCGGCCGCCATCTTGGCTGGCAGTTAATTTGCATATTGCCCTGATTAGCCAATGGGAAGGGTAGCAGTTGTACGCCAATTACCATGTTTCTCTTTTATTAGATAGGATTATTAGAGGCTCAGTGCATGGAATTCATGCCCCGGGCGGGGTGGGGGCGGGGATTTGTCCAACTGCCACAGGGATTGGGCCTAAATGGGCAGTCAGACATCCCTTTCACAATCCGGGACTGCTGGCTCCCAACTGCTCACCTGCCTGCCTGCCTGATTGGCCCTAACCACTTCAGCCTGCCAGCCTGATGACCACCTAACCACTCCTCCTGCCAGCCTGATCAACACCTAACTGCTCCCCTACTGGTCTGACCATTTTGTGTGAGGGCATGACAGTCAATTTGCATATTACCTCTTTATTATTATAGGATTGTTATTATTGCTTCTATTTCATCAGTTGTTACTGGCCAATGCAGGTTTTCTAATCCTTCCTTATTCAGTTTTGTAAGTAAGGCTTTATTTTTTTAGAATTAATCCATTTCATCCATATTGGCCAGCTTTTTGGGATAGAGTTGCTCATAGTATTTTCTTAGAATCCTTTGTATTTCTGTGGTGTTGGTTTTTACTTCAGCACTTTTATTTCTGATTTTATTGATTCTGGATGAGTCTGGCTAACAGTTCATCAAACTTGTTTATCTTTGCAAAGTACTAGCTCTTAGTTTCATTGATTGTTTTTTTGTTTGTTTGTTTGTTTTTAGCCTCTATGTCATTTATATATGTTCTAATCATTATTACTTTCTTCCTTTTACTTACTCTGGGCTTTTCTTGTTGTTCTCTTTATAATTCTTTAAGTTTTAAGGTTAATTATTAATTAATTTATTTATTTATTTATTTATTTATTTATTTATTTATTTATTATTTTTATGTAGTCCTGTAGTACTATGAACTTCCCTCTCAGGATGGCTTTTGCTGTGTCCCAGAGATTTTGGGTTGTTGTGTGTTCATTTTTATTTGTTTACAGGAAGTTTTTTTTTTCTTTCTTGATTATGTTGGTAACACATTCATTTAATAACATGCTATTTAGCCTCTGTGTGTCTGAATATTTTGGAGTGCTTTTACTGTAGTTAATTTTTAATTTCATTCTTTTGTGATCTGAGAAGATGCTTGATATGATTTCAATCTTCTTGAACTTCTATAAAATTGTTTTGTGTTCTAACATTCTGTCTATCTTTGAGAATAACCTATGTGCACTTGAGAAGAATGTATATTCTGTTGCTTTGGGGTAAATGTTCTATAAATGTCAATTAAACCCCTCTGATTCAGTGTGTCATTTAGAATCTCCACTTCCTTGTTAATTTTTTGTCTGAAAGATCTATCCGGTGAAGTCAACTGGGTGTTAAAGTCACCTACTAGGACTGTATTACTATCGATCTCTCCCTTAAAGTCCTTCAGAAGGTTTTTATTTATTTAGGTGCTCCTATATTGGGTGCATATATGTTTACCATGGTTATATCGTCTTGCTAGATTGATACCTTTAATATTATGTAGTGACATTTATTGTCTCTTATGGTGACCTTCATTTTGAAGTCCATTTTGTCAGATATGAATATTGACAGCTCTTTTTCATTTAAATTTGCATGAAACATTTTTTCCATCCCTTCACTCTCATCTTGTATGGCTCATGTTTTCATGTCCATTTAGCTTCCTTACATTTTTGATTTGAGCATTTAATCCATATTCATTTAAGGTTATTATTTATAGGTACTTATTGCCAATTCAATTCTTTATGCCTATGTTTCTCTCTCTTACTATATCTTTTCATTATAGCAGTTCTTTTAGCATTTCTTGCAGTGGTGGTTTAGTGCTGATAAACTCCTTTACCTTTTTTTTTTTTTTTGGTCTGGGAAGCTTTTTATTTCAATATTCATTTTGAATGATAGCTTTCCCAATATAGTATTCTTGGTTTCATGTCCTTGCTTTTCATTATCTTGAATACTTCATGCCAATCCCTTCCGGCCTATAGAGTTTCTGATGAGAAATCTGAAGACAGCCTTATGGGATGTCCTTTATTGGTAACAGATTGCTTTTATATTATTGCCTTTAAGATTCTCTCTTTGTCTTTAAAGTTTGTTATTTAACTTTTGTGTTGTTCTTGATTGGGACTCTCTGTGAGACTATTTTTTTTCACCAAGTTAGGGAAATTTCTGTCATTATATTTTCAAACACATTCTCTATCTCTTACTTTTTTTCCCTTTCTGGCTCACCTATTATTTAAATATTGTTAAGTTTCATGCTGTCCCACAGTTCCCTTAAGCTGTACCCTGTTTTTTTATTTTTTTTCTTTTTAGTTATCTGGGTGATTTTTTTTCTACCCTGTCTTTTAATTCTGTGATATAATCCTTGGCTTCCTCTAATCTGCTGTGTGTTCCTTCCCTGTGTTCTTTATTAGGTCTGTGTCATTCTTCATATTTCTCATGCTGTTGAGCATCTTTGCCATCCTTATTCTGAATTCTGTAGCTGATAAATTTCTTATCTCCATTTCATTTAGCTATCCTTCTGGAGAATTCTCTTGGTTTTTTGTTGTTGTTGTTGTTGTTGTTTTTTCGTTTCGGACTTGTTTTATTGTTTCCAAATTTTTGCCGCCTGTTTGAGTTTGTGTCTGTGTATTAGATAGATTTGCTATGACTCCCAATTTCAAGTGCAGGCCAATTTCAGATGCTGTTTGTGATTGGCCCAGAGTAACCTGTTTGGAGCTCTCAGGAATTCACAGTATGTGGCTTGTTCTGTTGGGGTTGGGTGCCTTTGGAAAGGACCAAGATTTTACACCAGGTCTGCTTTTCCTAGTCCCAGGCCAGGCATAGATTAGACAGAGGTTCAAAGCCTCCAGAGACCCACCTCTGCCTGCAGTTCCATTTACACTCAGATTCTTTTAGCCTCAGTCTATGGACCACAGGTTGGACAAGAGGTCTTCCATCAGGGTGGGACAACTGCCTTCTCCCTAGGTATAAACTGCCTGGATAGCAAAGTTCTGCAGTGGGAGAAAGATTTCCTTTGCAATGTGAGGGAATGACTCCCTCTGAGCTCCAACCCCAGAGCCTCCAATCCTGTACACTTCTCACACAGCTCCAGTCCACTCTGCCCTCCCTCTGCTGGAGCCCAAGGTGAGTGGCTTTGGACCTTTAAGAGGGTGCCTGCATTCCCAGCTATCTCTTGCTGGCAGATAGCAACCCTGCTGCTTTTCACTGCCAGATATTATGTGGGCACCTTTCTCAATTTTGGTGTTCTGGTCTTGGGGTTTAAGACCTCAGCGTTCTCAAGGGGAACCTCCCACAGCTGAGATATCCCTCTGGAACTTCAGTTTCTGTCTGTGGGAACCCAGCCAGCACTTTCATGCCTTTGCACTTCCTACCAGTCTCTATGTTGTTTCCACTTTCTGTCCTTGGTCATCAATGTTCTCTCTAGCTAGTCTTCAGTTGATTTTTCAGGGTAGTGCTTCTCTATTTTAGTTGTAATTCCAATTTGGTCCTGGGAGCATGTCCTTGTAGCTTCTACTTACTTGGCCGCCATTTTGGTATCCCTAAGTATTTTTTATGCTATTGTACATGTATATTTTTCTTAATTTATCTTTCTAATAGGTCATTGCTAATGCGTAGAAAAACAACTAGCTTTGCATATTTATTTTGTATTCTGCAACTTTACTGAATTTGATTTTTTTAGTTCATCCAGTTTTTTGATGAAGTCTTTAGGTTTTTATGTATAATATCATGCCAACTAGAAATACAGATTGTTTAACTTTTTCCTTTCCAATCTGGATGCCTTCTATTTCTTTTTATTTTCTAATTGCTCTATGACTTCTAGTACCATGTTGAATAGAAATAGCAAGAATTGAAATTATTATCTTGTTTCTGATCTTTGATAAAAGCATTTAGTTTTTCTATAATGAGTATGATGTTAGCAATAGGCTTGTTATATATGGCACTTATTATGTTGAGAAACATTCTTTCTATACCCCTCTTGTTGAGGAGTTTTTAATCATTAAAATATATTGAATTTTGCCAAATCCTAGTTCTATATCTATTAAAATAATTCTATTATTTTTATTCTTCATTTTTTAAAATGTGATTTAGCACACTGATTGATTTGGGTATGTTGAATCATCTTTTCATACCATGGATAAATCTCATTTGATCATGATGTGTGATCTATCCAATGTAATGTTGGATTTTATTTGCTAATATTTTGTTGAAGTTTTTTGCATCTGTGTAATCTGAGATGTTGGTTTGTCATTTTCTTTTTTTGTATTGTCCTTGTCTGGCTTTCCTCTCAGAAAGTGTTCCCTCTTCCTCCATTTTTTAGAAGTGTTTGAGATTAATTGGCATTTATTCTTCTTTAAATATTTGGTAGAATTCACCGGGAGGTAATCTGGTCCTGGATTTTTCTTTGCTGGGGGATTTTTGATTACTTATTCAATCTTTGTAATAGAAATTGGTCTTGATGATCCTGTCTTAATAGGTAATATGTGTCTAGGAATTTATCCTCTTTTTTTTTTAAGGTTTTCCAATTTGTGGTTGTAAAATTTTTTATAGTACTCACTTATAGACTCTTATTGCCTTCCTTCTGCTATCTTTAGACTGGATTTTTTTTTTCTATTTTAGTTGTTGATGTATAAAATTAGGTTGTTTATTTCAATCTTTTTTTTTTCTTATTGTAGATATTTATCACTATAAACTTTGCTCTTAGAATTGTTTTAGCATTATTCTATCAGGTTTTCTTTTTTTTTTTAATTTAAATTCTTTATTGTTTAAAGTATCACATATGTTTCCTTTTTCCCCCATTGACCTCTCCCAGGCTGCTCCCACCCCCGAACACATGCCCTCATGTCCCCCCCAACTGTCTGTGTCCATTGGTTATGCTTATACACATATATATAAGTCCTTTGGTTGATCTCTTACTCCCACTCCCTCCTACCCTCCCCTGCCTTCCCTCTGAGTTTTGACCGTCTGTTGGAAGCTTCTATGTCTCTGGATCTATTTTTGTTAATCAGTTTATGTTGTTCATTATATTCTGCAAATGAGTGAGATCATGTGATATTTATCTTTCTCCAACTGGCTTATTTCTGTTAGCATAATGCTCTCCAGGTCCATCCTTGTATCCCATTAGTTTTGGTGTGTTGTGTTTACATTTTAATTCGTCTCAAGACTTTTTTTTTTTCTTCACTCATTGGGTATTCAGGAATATATTGTTAATCTCCACATATTTATGGATTTTGCAGTTTTCTTCTTAATTGATTTTTTGTTTTATACCATTGTGGTCAAATAAGATTCTGTGCTATGTGATATGATTTCAATAATCTTAAATTTAATAAGATTTAATTTTTGGCCTAACATATATCTATCATGGAGAATGTTTCATGTGCTTTTGAGGAAAATGTATATTCTACTTTTGTTGAATGGAATAATCTATATATCTGCTAGTTCATTTGGTCTAACATGTAGTTTATGTCTAATGTTTCCATATTGATTTTCTCTCTGGTTGATTTAACTATTTTTTCAAAGTAGAATATCAAAGTCCCATACTATTATTGTATTGTATTTGCTTTGAATATTTAGGTATTTCTATGTTGGGTTCATAAGTATTTACAATTAGTATAAGCTCTTGATGAATTGTCCCTTTTTAGATTTTTATCTAATGTACATTTTTGTCTGACATAAGAATAGCTCCCTGCTTTTTTTTAAATTTTCATTTATATGAAATAGCTTTTTCCATCCCATCACTTTCAGGCTAGGTGTGCTGTTAAAGCTGAAGTGAGTCTTATACACAGCATATAATTGGTTCTTGCTTTCTTATCCATTTAACCACTCTGTATTTTAACTGGATATTTTTTCCATTTCTATTTCAAGCAGTTGATGGCGGATATAAATTTACTATTGCAATTTTGTTAATTGTGTCCTGACTACTTTGTAAGTCCTTTGTTTTTTCTCTCTTGCTCTCTTCCTTTGTAATTTGATAATTTTTCTCTGGTGGCATGTTTAGATATTTTTTCTCTTTGTATTTTGTGTATCTACCATTAGTTTTTGCTTTGTGGTTACTGTGAGGCTTATATAAAACAAAATTATAACAGTTTATATTGAGCTAAAATAACAACTTTAAGCACATACGAAAACTCCATTTTTATACCTCCCCACATTCTATGTTTTTGATGTCACAATTAACATACTTTTATATTGTATATATGTAAAAAAATTATTATAGTTACAATTATTTTTAATATTTTTGTCTTTTGATCTTTATGCTAAAGTTATGTGATTTACCCATTATCATCACAATGTTAGAGCATTCTGAATTAAACTATATATTTATCCTTTACCTTTATACATTTATGTGTTTTTATGTTATTAACTAGAGGCCCATTGCAGGAGGATTCCTGCAAGAATGGGGCTTTGCTCCTGTCTCCACGGCTCCTACCCCACCCTTCTCAGCGGCTCCTACTTCGCCCTCCTCTGCAGCTCCTACCCTGCCCATCTCCGCTACCTCGGCTCCGTTGCTTGGCTTCCTTCTACAGTGTCTTCAGTCTTCTCTCCCAGCTGGTATATGCAAATTAGCTGCAATCTTTGTTGGCGGTTAATTTGCATATCATGCTGATTAGCCAATGGGAGGTGTAGCAAAGGTATAGTCAATTACCATGTTTGTCTATTATGAGATAGGATTAGCATCTCCTTTTATTTCAGTTTGAAGAACTGTTTTTAAAACTTTTCTTGTAAGGCCAGTCTAGTGGTGATGAATTCCTTCAGGTCCTGTTGGACTGAAAAACTTCAATTCTGAAGAACAACTTAGAGAGCAAGTTGCTTGTCAGATCTTTTTTTCTTTCAGCACTTTGAATATACCATTCCTTTTATCCCAAAAAGCTTCTGTTGAAAAATCTGCTGATTATCTTATGGGCATTCTCTTCTAAGTAACAAGTTGTTTTTTTCTCCATGCTTTTAAGATTTTCTCTTTACTGTCAAGATATTACAACTTAATTATAATGTGTTTTCCAATGTAGGTCTCTTTAGATTTATCTTTGCTGGAATTGTTTCTTTGGATCTGGATGTATGTTTATTTCCACAGGTTAGGAAACTTTTTTTTTTAATATATTTTATTGATTTTTTACAGAGAGGAAGGGAGAGAGATAGAGAGTTAGAAACATTGATGAGTGAGAAACATCGATCAGCTGCCCAGGTACATGTCCTTGACCGGAATCGAACCTGGGACCTTTCAGTCCGCAGGCCGACGCTCTATCCACTGAGCCAAACCGGTTTCAGCGGTTAGGAAAATTTCAGGCCATTATTTCATTGAATAATTATTCTGCCCCGTTTTCTCTTTCTGGGATCCCTATAATGTACATATGGGATGATTTGATACTGTCTTAAACCTTCCTTAAGCTATCTTCACTCTTTTTTTTTCCCTTTTTTGCTCCTCTGATTTGATGAATCCCACCCCTTTGTCTTCCAGTTTGCTAATTCTTTCTTCTGCTTGATCTAGTGTGATATTAAAACCCTTTATTGATTTTTTTAGTCAGTTATTGCATCCTTAATCTCTTATTTCTGCTTGATACTTTTTTACATTTTCTCTCTTTGTTGAAATTTTCACTTTGTTACTTCTTTGCGCTACTGACCTCAGTAAGCATCTTTATGACTGTTATTTTGAACTTCCTATCAGGTAAATCATGAATCTCTATTTCATTAAGATTAGTTACTGGAGCTTTATATTTTTCTATTGTTTGTAGCACATTCCCTTGTGTTTTAATTTTCCTTGATTTTCTATGTTGCTTTCTGCACATTAGATAAAAGAGCCAGCTTTTATCTTGACAGACTTGTCTTATTTAAGATATGAACTTTTGAACTTTGTCTGTTAGCCTGACCTGAGCTCCTCATTGTCTCCCAAAACTTTGTAATTATCTGAGCTACTGTTTTAGCTCTTAGTGCTTCCCAATAATTGTATGTCCCCAAACCCATCAGTGTCCCAAATTAAAGGATCTCAGTCAGTAGCTAGATATAGGCAACAGCTTAAAAATTATGTATTTAAGTATTTTCCAAAATAAAACTGTGAGATGTACATTTTTGTCTGCTCCCTTTTCACTAAGCCCATGTGTATATCTGTTGAGGGGTAATAAGAACCACTTCTTTGTTTGCTATAGTCTTGTGAGTCTCATAAATACAACCATTGGCTTTCAGAGTTATGTTTGGGGGGTTTATTCCTTGAAAGATAGCCTTTTAAAAATGTATTTATTTTTAGAGCGAGAGAAAGGGAGAAGGATAGAGAGATAGAAGCACCAATGAGAGAGAAAAATCATCAATTGGCTTCCTCCTGCAGACCCCCTATTGGGGATCAAGCCTGCAGTCCCGACCAGAAATCAAACCATTACTTACTGGTTCATAGGTCAATACTCAAATGCTGAGCCACATCAGCCAGGTAAGAGTGTTCAAAGTTAGGTGCTATATGTACAGTCCAAATCATTTACTTCTTAAGGAGAAGCTGTGAATTTGGAGGTTTCCTTCTGATTGCATGACACTGTGTTGGGAGTCGGGGGTGGTTATGGTGAAAATTTATCTCAGCCTTTCCTTCTTGTTTTGATCTGGGTATTTTTCTCATTCTCTTGATATATAGAAGTCACTCAGCTAGTTTTGGATTTGTTTCAGAGAAAATTGCTCCAAGTGTAGCTGTATAATGTTTATAAAAGTTGGAAGTTTAGAAGCCTCCTATGTCACGATCTTAGTCCCTCCCCTCCTGCCTCTTAACGTTAGTGTTAAACTTTTTTACCCAAGGTTGGCAAAGACACTTCAACACTTCTGTAAGTTTATTCTATCAGATATTGTGTTTTATTTTACATCTATAAAATGAAAAGAAAGAGCATACAATTTTGTGTAGGTTATACACTATAGTATAACAAACCACTTTACCACTCAAAACAATTGTGTACCCTTTCAGCTTACACATCTGTAAACAACTGACATAGTTGTTCTAGGACAGTGGTCAGAAAACTGCAGCTCACGAGCCACATGTGGCTCTTTGGCCCCTTGAGTGTGTCTCTTCCACAAAATACCAACTTTTGCACATGGGCCACAAAGTTTCAATCGCACTGTATGTGTGCGCCCGCACATGGTATTTTGTGGAAGAGCCACAGTCAAGGGGCCAAAGAGCCACATGTGGCTCGCCAGCTGCAGTTTGCGGACCACTGGTCTAGGATAAGCTAATCTGGTATTTAATCCATTTTTTATCTATCAATCTATCTATCATCTATCTATTTATCTATCTATCTATCTATCTATCTATCTATCTATCTATCTATCTATCTACCTATCTATCTATATCATCTTTTCATGAACACAGATAGAGGCACAAAAAATCAAGTCCTGTTATTGCTGAAATTCCAATGATCAAAACAAATCAAATGTATAAAGGCAGGTCACCAAACAATAGTAAGAGACACTACAAAAGGAGTGGGTTCAGAAGATATGAAGATCTTGAGTTAGATATGCAAAGACTGTGAATTAGCAAAACTGGGTATAACTAGCAGCCCAGCCTAATTCCAGCTATGTAATCTTGAGTTCAGTTCCACCAACTACAAGCAGGGAAGGCAATGCTTATCAAATAAGGTCATTTTCTTGATTATGAGGATTAAATGAGATAATGCGAAATGTGTGAAATGTCTAACACAAAGTTGATCAATAACTTGTATTATTCTACAAAACATTGAGCTCTAAAATGTATTACTTGTCAGCTTTTGTAAATTATTTTAGTGTAATAAGAATTATAGATATCAATATGCATAAGCAAATAGTGATCTGGAATGCTTTGCCCCATGCACAGTGAGATTTATATTAAGTTAGTTCACAAGTTAAGAAAATCTGATTTTCTTCAACATGCTTAGTTTGGAGTTTGACAACTTGAAAATGTCATACACTTTATAATACATGATATACATGATAATAACTTGTATATCTATTAATAACTTGTATATCTATTATTTTAGAAAGTAATTCTGTGTCATTACAGAATTAATAATATGCTATACAGGCAACAACTGATTTTTTCCCTAAACATTTTTAGGGTTTAACTACAAAATTTATTCCCTGTGATATGAAAGAAGAATATTTGAATTTTCATATAAGTTTGATGTAATTCTAAAATGTTTAATAAAGCCTAGACAAATGATGTATTATCTTTAATTATTTGTTCTATAATGACTATGATTGATTAAAAACTTGGAAAAATGTATTAAATGTATAAAAATATTAAGCCTCTCTTTCTAAAGGCTTAATATTTACCTCTATCTCTTGCATTTAAATCAATAATACTAATTTTAGAATAAAAAGCACTATTATTCCTGATTGTAAAGTCATTAGTTTCTAACTTAGGGATTTTTTTTCCACATAGCTCCAGGTGAGATGAAGCATCCTTCCTTGAAACTTTCCTGTGCAGCTTTAAAACTTATTTCAAGGAGTTAGAGTAACTAAACCACCAAAGAGGTTATTTTTTTTTCCCTTTAAATGGCTTCTCAGGGAAGATGGATTGGACTGGGGTGTATTATAATTCTTTTTTCTACAATGTTCATGACATGCACTAATGAAAATGTTCACCTTTATGTTCCTCTTGATTATAACCAAGGAATTTTTGATGCTGCATAGACATAAATTTTTGTTTCTTGATTGGAAAAAGGAGGCTGGTTGTGGAGTCTAATTGATGAAAGATGGAATTTGAGAATTAAAGGTCATTCTGAAGTTATAATTCTTTCTCAGATCCTGACAAATAACTAATTTTCCAGTTTTTAAAAATGGAGGTTAAACTTTATTTTCTGAGGTTACCTCATCCATTAACACTTTCAAAAACAACCATCTCCATATATAGTGAACATCAATAGAAAACTCATCTTCCAACATAATGTAAACATACATGTATGAGTAGGCTGAAGCACACCTTTCTGAGGTCTGTAGCAATAAGGAGCTGAACAGAAAAAAGACAAAAGAAAAATCAACAATGTCCTTTTGACACTTCTGCTATTGAAAGTAAGGAGTTAACAAAAGACATTAGAGATTAATTAGGCTCAGAAATATGACTGATATTTAATTTCTTTTTCTTTGTCCAAAATGTGATATGTTTCATTCAGGTACAGGTAGGGATAATGAATATCTGAATCAAGATGGAATTGAATAGTCCAGGCTGGTGTTTCCCAGTGGTTAGAGTATCAGCCTGTACACCTGAAGTGTTGTGGATTTGATTCCCGGTCAAGGGCACATACCTCGGCTTTGTGGTTCACTCCCTAACCCTGATTGTGGTACATGTGGGAGGCAACCAATGTTTGTGTGTGTTATTCTCTCTCCCCCTTCTTTCCTCCCTTCCACTCTCTCTGAAAACCAATGGAAAAAGTATCCTCATGTGAGGATTAAAAAAAAATGGAATTAAATATATATACATAGCCTATATAATAAAGAGCTAATATGTTAATTAGACTGGACAGCAGAACAACCTCCCAGAACGACTTTCCAGGATGACCTTCTGACTTTCCAGAACTACACTCTGGAATGACCAGTGGGTGGGGGAGGGGAGTGGGGCCATAAGGGCCAAGCCACTTGCACGAATTTTGTGCATTGGGTCTCTAGTATGTATATAAAAGGTTTATCATAACTATATTTTATTAATTTATACTATAACAGAGTATATATACCTTGTGGTGTTAGAAATTTCAATTCTCCAAGCTTCAAAACCTTAAGTGAATCTATCTATTTGTCATCTATCAGGTATGAGTGTATGTGTCTATCTAGTATATATTGAAGAAAGTTTTCCTTCATCCAAGACTTGAAGAATATATAATAGTGGTTATTGGACACTCAACTTGCTAGAGCAAAAGACTTAGAAATTCACTGTTTCTGTAATCCTATATAATAAAGCAGTAATATGCAAATTGACCATTACACCCTCGCACAAGATGGCTGCCCCAATGTGGGCACAAGATTGCCACCAGAAGATAGCCAGCAGGGGAGGGCAGTTAGGGGCAACCAGGCCAGCAGAGGAGGGCAGTTGGGGGCGATCAGGCCTGCAGGGGAGGGCAGTTGGGGGCAACTAGGCCAGCAGGGGAGGGAAGTTGGGGGCGATTGGGCTGGCAGGGGAGCAGTTAGGCGTTGATCAGGCCGGCAGGGGAGTTGTTATGGGAGTTGTTATGATCAGACTGGCAGGCTGAAATGGTTAGGGCCAATCAGGCAGGCAGGCAGGCGAGTGGTTGGGAGCCAGCAGTCCTGGATTGTGAGAGGGATGTCCGACTGCCAGTTTAGGCCCGATCCCACAGGAATCCCAGATTGGAGAGGGTACAGGTTGGCATGAGGGACATGCCCCTCAGTGCATGAATTTCATGCACCGGGCTTCTAGTCTGTAAGAAGGGAAGAGTCCCCTAGCTGGTTTAGGGGACTCTTGTATAGAGCTTCGGCCTGTATACTGAAGGGTCCCAAGTCCCATTCTGATCAAGGGCACATGCCCAGGTTACAGGCTCAAACCCCAGTGGGGGCATGCAGGAGGCAGCCATTCAATGATTCTCTCTCATCATTGATGTTTCTATCTCTTCCTCCCTCTTCCTTCCTCTCTGAAATCAATAAAAATATATTTTAAAAATAAGAAGGGAAGAGTAATTCTCTAACTTTCTCATCACTCAGGCTTATTTTGAGGATTAAATGAACAACAGTAACACTTTATAGACTGTGATATCAGAGATACTATAATATAAAGGAAATATTTTATGTTTTGATATTTGTGATATAGTGGAAAGACTCTCAAGTTAAATAAATCTCAGTCCTGGATGGGTGCTCAGTTGGTGGAGCATTGTCCTGTACACCAGAAGGTTGCAGGTTTGATTCCTAGGCAGGGCACATACCTAGGTTATGGGTTCAATTCCTGGTTGTGGCTCATATGGGGGGCAACTGATCAATGTTTTTCTCTCTCACATTGATGTTTCTCCCTCTCTAATATATATACCTCCTTGTTGAGGATTTAATTAAATAAATAAATACATAAACCTCATTTGTTCCTTCATGTATGAAGTGGAGAAAAATCATTTGAATTTGAAAAAAAACATTTGAAAATATTCTAGTACCTCTCTAACACATGCTCAATAAGTGATAATTATTGTTAATTTTAGTGATTCAAAATGGATGACAATCTAATTGAGAAGTCACAGTAGCAGGCAATTTCTAGATATGTACAGTAATCAAAACTAGACAGTTTTATGTAAGAAAAAAGTGTCCATTGAGAAACAGGACACAGGCAATAGCTAGGAAATTATGAGCACAAAAATATCCCTTCAACAGGATAGAAAGTAGGAATAGTTAGGGGTTTCTGAAAAAGCTTATTTTTGTAATAATGGAATCAAAACAAGGCTGAAGACTGTCACAGTGTAAAGGGGGGGATGAGGACACATTTGTAATACCTTAACTAATAATAAAAAAAAAAAAAGACTGTCACAGTGACTACACAAGTATGACCAGGGTTGGAGGGAAGGAAATACAGAAATATCTGTGGGCATGTATATTTTTGTAGTTCAGTAGATCCATCATCATCTGACAAAGAGCAGATTTACTGAGTGACAATAACATCCACAATTATACATAATTATATAAAGGTGGGTTTAGATATTTAGTACATGTGTGTCCACATTCAATATATTTGAACTTTTACTTCAATTTTTAAATTCCTTTATATTTTAAGGAATTATTATTATTCCTTTATATTTTAAGGAATTATTATTTTTACTACCTTCCATTGCTTATTCTTTACAAGAGTCAGGGTAACTGCCTGCTGTCACCTGCATTAATCTAGGTCTTTACTATTGCTGTCCACCTGCAATAAATACTCTTACTTCCTCTATATTTGTTCAATGTCTACCTTCATTTTAAGCACCAAATGGAAGCTAAATCTTCCATGAAACTTTCTCTGAATTCTCCATCCTACACTAATCTCTTTTTTCTCTGATCTTCTATTGAATTTAAGCTGTAACACGCCTTTTAGCACATGCCCCATCTCTAGTCTTGTCACATTATGTTAATCTTGTCATCCTATTAAGCTTGTAAATCCCTTGTAAGTATACACTATGGTGAAGAGTGAGAATTAGCTTTCTCAACCTCTATTCTATCTCCTTTCAAGTTGAAGAAATTAGGAAGCTAAAAATATTCCTAGACTTCCTGGCCCCTACATTTCTAGAAGAGAATCCATTTCCACTAGCTAAATTTACTTTGAGAAGACATGAAAGGTTGGGATTGAGGCAGAGCCATTTTCTTATACCTTATTGATTATGCTGATAAGCAATGTTGTAGCCATGGTGCTGTTTTTCTGCAATAATATCCTTGTGTCCATTCTCCAGCATACTAGACACACATGCATTCATAACAGCAGCAGTAGCTATGGTGGTCGTTTTTATTGTTGTTTGTTTTGTTTTTACCCCATATGCCCCATGCAGCTATAGGGGTGTGTTTTTGAACTCCTGCAATCAGTAATGTTTTCAAAATCAGTCGCTCCTAAAGGCCCTGCCTTAACCATTCACTTGAAGCTTTCCAAAGTTTTTCTAAGCATCTATTTCCCTCTATTAAAACTCTTCTAGTTAATAATTCCTGAAAAATAATTCCTTGTTTTGATTCCATTATTACAAAAATAAGCTTTGTTCAGCATGAGTCCTGACTGATAGAGATCAGATACTATTGTGCATCATCATTTTCTTTTACAGGTCCTTATATAAAGTAGGGGAGCTGGTAAGATATCAATAAACACTTGGATTATTATATTAGTTATTTTTTGCTGTATAGCAAATTATTCCAAAACTTGGCAGCTTGAAACAAGAAACATTTATCTTATCATACAGTTCCTGATGATCAGAAATCAGAGAGTGGTTTAACTGGATGGTTCTGACTCAGCGTCTCTCAGAAGGTTACAGTCAAAGTTTAGTCTAAAGTCTGCTGGAAGCTTGACCAAGACTTGATGACCAATTTCCAAGTGCACTCCTGTGGCTGTTGATAGTAACCCTCAGTTTCTTACTGGAAGTTGACCAGAGACCACAGTTTCTCAATATGTGGGTCTTTCTGTTCTGTTGCTCATGACATGACAATGACAGCTGACTTTCCAAGAACAATTACTCTGAGTGAAGAAGGGAGAGAGAGGAAAAGACAACCAGAAAACAAGGCACAGTAACTTTTGTAATGTGAACAAAAAAGAGGCCACATACTGAACCTGACATGTTCAGGCCTTACCCACTCAGAGACCTGAAGTAACCAGATAGGATGATCTGAAATTAAAACTTTTTAACTAAAAGAAAATCATGTGTAGTCATGTACTAGGCCACTATCTTTCTTGTCAAAGGTCAAGCTTTACCTTAACTGAGCCTGCCTGTTGTATTTTTGCATCTAAAAAAACATATCTTTGGAATATCAGAGCATCCCCTTCTTCCAGACCTCTGAGGGCATAATCTCCCACCAGAAAATAAGACCACAGGATCCCTCATTGTTATCTTGTTCAAACCACATACCAACTCTATGTGTTGTAAATATTAATTGTTAACTATACTTTACCCACCAGTGTAAAAGAAGAGAAATATTTGTCTCTCTATTTACTCTTTATCTAATCTCAGAGATTTCCTCACTTTGCTTTCTCCTGCTTACCTAATCTACAACCAATAAATTTCATGTAACCTCCTTATGCCTGCTACTTTTATTGTAGTGTATAAAATCCACTGCAAAACTCTCATTCCCTGGAGCATTTTGTTAAATTGTTGAGAATTTGCTTCGCAGAAATTGTCACCAGTTTGGCTCAAAGAAACTTATAAAATTTTTCTACAGATTTGGACTTTTCTTACATTGCCAGTAATCTATGTTAGATATGAAATATCATTATGTTTAATATTTTTGTCACAGAGTGAAACCCTATTACAATATGGGAAAGGACTATGATAGAGTCTGAATTCCAGGACATGGGGGCTGCTTAGAGACTGTCTGCCTTCTCCACCAATAATTCATATATGTCCTTCATGCAAAATGCTCTCACCCTCTCCCAAGGACCTTGAAGTCTCATTCCATTCCAGCTTCACAGTATGATATCTAGAATTTCATCATCTAATCAGGTCTAGATGTGGGGAAGTCTGTGTTTAATTCTCTAAGACAAGTTCCTTGAGTCCAGATCCTCTTATTCTGGTATCCTGTGATCTTCCCCCATCCACACAAACATGCAATCAACACAAGCATAGGAAAACTTTTATAGACATTCCCATTCAAAAGGGGAAAATAGGAGGACATTGTGCCACAGCAGTTCTGAAATTTATCCCGATACTTTCTTTGGCTTATTATTTTCTTTTTGCATTTTATTATAAGTTCAAGAACATATCAGGCAGCATCTTTAACACTCAGGCTGCAGCTCTCCTTTTCTAAACTACACAGTTCCATAGGTCACTGTCTGCTTTATGCTTTACAGGTGCTTCTCAAGTTACAATGATATAAGAATATAATGTCAAAAATGCATTTAATACGCCTAACCTACTAACAATAGAGCCTAGCCTAATTACCTTAAATGTACTTAGAACACTGACGATGGGCAATTATGTTAAGTTTTATCTCAAGAGCAATTGCTTCCCTCTTTTTCTCACCAGAAGCACGAGAAATAGATGAGCCTTTTGGAAGACATATGGAATATGAGAATACAAAACACAATATCCAAAAAATGTTGGCAATAAAGTATGGTGTAGGAGTGATCAGCTGTTTGCCTTTATGATCACATGGATCATGAGAAAGTACCATACCACGTATTGCTAGCCTGGGGGGAAAAAATCAAAAGTATGGTTTCTACTGAATGTACATCCCTTTCACACCGTCATAAAGTTGAAAAAATCCTAAGTAGAGAACCATCTGTACTAGAAAGCATCAGTGTTGCCACTGCCTAATAAGGATATCTTTTCTACTAGTGTCCAGTAAAAACATGTGTGCCTCCTGTAGGCCATCGCTGGCAGCCTTTTCAAAGGCCATGACGCATTAGTTTCCAATAATGGTCTGTTCAAAATCCTACCAACTTCTGTCCACTTCTCATTTTCCAAAGTCACCCACATTTTTATGTATTTGTTATAACAACACAGAGCTTATAATAAAACCTGTTATCTATTATTGTGTAAAAACCTACCTACAAACTCAGCAGCTTAAAGCCAAAGTATTTATTATCACACAAATTTTTAGAAGGTCAATAATCCAGAAATAACTGAACTGGATGTTCCTGGCTTAGGGATTCTCATGAAATTGCAACCAAGAATTTCACCTAAAATGCAGGCATCTGAAGCCTTGAATGGGGCTAAGGGGTATACCACCAAGCTTTCTATCATTGCTGTTGATAGGAATCCTAAGTTTAATACTGTCTATTAGACAGAGGCCTTAGTTCCTTACCACATGGGTATCCCTAAAGGTCTGCTTACAACTCTCAGAGAAAATAATCTGAGGGAGACACAAAAAGCAATCGAGATGTAAGGTTCACTGTAAGACAGAAGTAACATACTATTGCTTTTTCTGAGTTCTATGGGTCATATACACCTACCCTGGTACAATTTTGAAGAAACTACACAAATACATGAATACCATTCAGAAACTGGGATCAGTGGGATGAATATTGGAGTGTAACTACTATTATGATTGAAAGAACACAAGATAATATTTATCATGTGTTTCTTTTTAAAGGTTGTATCCCAATAATGTATTAAGTGCTTTTATCGCAATATGAATTTTTAAATGTAAACATAATTAAATGTAATTTAAATGTAAATATATTTAATTAGCTACATATTTTCTGAGTCATATGTGTCAGACGGGGTCCTGCAGAGAAACATAACTGATAAGATGTGCGTCTGTGTCTGTATAGAGAAAGAGAGAGGGGGATGTTTAAGAAATTGACTCACATAATTACAGAAGCTGGCAAGTTAAGAGTTTGCAAGATGGGCCAGCTGGCTGAAGACCCAGAGAAGAGCCAATGCTGCAGATCAAGACCAAAGGCCATCCAGCTAGAGACTGAGTAAACAGAAGACATTAGTGTTTTAGTTCAAGACCTGAAGGCTGTCTTCTGTAGAATTCCCCCTATTGGGGGAAGTAAGTCTTTTTGTTCTATTCACACCTTCCACTGATTAAATCAGACCCACACACATTAAATCAAGCAATATGCTTTACTTGAAGTGCAACAATTTAAATGTAAATCTCATCCAAAAACACCCTCACAGAAGCACCTAGAATAGTATTTAACCATATGCTTGGGTACCATGCCCTAGCCATTAACCACTTTTAAAAATATTTATTTTAGAGAGAAGAAGAAGGAGAGAGAAAGAGGCATTGATTGGTTGCCTCCTGAATGCACCCTTACCGGGGACTGAACCCACAATTTGGGTGTGTGTCCTGACTGGAAATCAAACCTGATACCTGTTGCTGTATGAGCCTGGGACTGTGCTCCAACCCATGTGAGCCATGCCAGCCAGGGCTTAACCATCATTTTTTGAGCAAGGAGCATGATGAGTAATATTTCTCCCAAAATAATATCTTTTTATATTCACTAATTTGTAATTCAACTGAGGCTCACTCAGTTCAGAGGTAGTGGAAAGGTAATTTTTAATTAGCTCTGATGAGAGGATAGAAAGTTAGTTCTTATTCATATTTTCTGTTAGGATTTACATGTTATTACTATTAGATTCAAGTGAGATAACAGAAACCATTTCAAGAAAAACTAGAATGGGCCCCAGGAGAAATTAATCAACAAAGAAATAAGAACTTCTATCAACTATCTCACCTACAAGGCCTGGGCACTTACAAGCATGGTGGACTCACGTGCAATGAAGTGGTGAACACAGTAATATATTGCAGCCTGACCAGCTGATGGCCTGCACAAGCCCTGAAGAGAAAAAGGCCTAGGTAAGTGCACAGAAAAAGCTTTTATGTTGGTACTTTAGAAACCCTACTGAAAGAACATCAAAAGAGAGCAGGATAAACTGTTTTCCCTTTTCAAGAGACTGCCATGCTGCGTTGGAATTGGAAGGGGAAAATGGAAGCTAGAAGCATTAGCGGGACTCTGAATAAAGGAGGACAATAGAGCAATTAATGCCTGAACTGGTGCCCAAAGGGCCAGAGAAAGATTTGTGCCTAGAAAACCGTGTAAGTGGAAACCTTGACAGATTCATGATCAATGTGAAGCATACCAGCAATACTAGTGGGGAATTGTGATAGGAATATATATATATATATATATATATATATATATATATATATATATATATATATATATAAACAACTAGGAGCTTGAAGCTAGAGGAACTGTAGTGATAACATAAATATGACTTAAACTGCACCCACAGGCTAAAATGGCCTGGAGAAATTTGGTTTTACCAAGTGTATGTACATTATTTCCAGGTGTTTTTTTTTTTTTTCATTTCCCTGGAACTAAGTCATATTCTTATATAGGATTCTGTATCTTTTTAAGAAACAGCAATGTAAGACATAAAATATATATCTTACTTATAGATTCATTCAAGAGAGAAGAAAACATTGAAACAAATTCACACCAGGCAGCAAGAAGTGAGGGGTCTAGTCATCTATATAATAAACTAAACAAATAATTTCATCTAATTTCTCAGAAAATCAGTTTCTTTTATAAAATGAGAATATTAGTACTATCATTGAGGTACATGGTGAAATGATTAAACGAGACAATATTTATTAAAAAGAAAACAAAAAACACCTTGGATAGAGAGCTCTATATAAACACAGTGGGGCATAATTATTTGATTGACTAGCTGTCTCAAATCAAGAAGCAAATAAAAGTCTGCCCTTCAGTAGATGACTTTAAGTATAATAGTCTTGTGGCTGAAAACAAAGATGTGATTTATACATTTAATAATTCTATTAGCACTTTTCTTAACCAGACACTGTGATCTCTCAGCTTTTAAGAAGCTAGTTGATTTACTTGATGATGAATAATTCTGTAACCATCTACCCATGATTAGACAATGAGCTCTAGTCATCTACAATCCCTGGCCAGCTCTAATGAGGCATCACTTATGAGCAAAGAGGTTAAAAAGGCCAGATAGTAAATATTTTAGGCTTAGTAGGCCTAAAATATTTAGTCTCTGTTGCAATGACCCAACACTGTCATTGTACCAGGAATGCAGCCATAGAAAATACATTAACAATGGCTATTTTCCAATATATATTATTGACATAAACAGACATTAGGCATGATTTGGCCCAAAAGCTCCAGTTTGCCAACCCTGGTTTAAACAATTATTAGAAGATATATAAGTGAGTATGTGTGTATAGTGTAAAGAGATATCTTATTTTGTGTCTTAAATATTTCTTGTCTTAAAATATACTTATTTTACAAGTAAAAAAAAATCCAAATGCATAGATAGATAAATAAAAACTAATCTTTCATCCCACTTCCCACAATAAAGAAGTATTACTTTATTATTTTACATATTAGGCTTCTAGACTTTAGAAAATAAAGAAGAAATATAAATTACAGATAAAATAAAGCTCATGTTGATTACCAATCAATCACATTCTCTTTACATTCTCTCTTCTTGAGGCAATCATTGTGATAATTTTGATGGATATATTTTTTTGGATTTTAAAAATATTTCTATAATATAAACTTATCAAGAATATATCCATAAAATATATAGATTTTATTTATATATGTCAAAATGGCCATCTGTCATTTGTTTTTTACCTACACCAATGTGTATCATGTCTATGTAACCCCACATCTTAGGGAACCCTTGATATTGTCATGTTTTTTTAATTTGTGCCAATTTAATGGATGACATAAAATTTAATTTTTAATCTTTGACAATTGAATGCAATTTAATTCAATCACATCTCATTTTTTAAATCTACATTTTCTGATTACAAATGAATTTAAACTAATTATCCTTTTTATTGGTTGTAGTATGCCAAAAGATGCCCACTAATATTCCTATCCTAATCCTCAGAACCTAAGAATATGTTACCTTTACTTTACACAGAGAAAGGGACTTTGCAGATTAAAGACTGAGATGGGAAGGTCCTCCTGAATTATCTGGGTTCTTCTAACCCAATGTCCTAAACTCCTGAAGGCATAAAAGATGGAAGAAGAGTCGAAGAAATGCAATGTGAGAAGGACTTTACCTATAATTGCTGACCTTAAAAGTGGAGGCTACTGGGCCATGAGTCCAGGAATGTGGCATCCTCCAGAAGCTGGGACTGACTCTCAGTTTACAGCTTGCAAGAAAATGAAGCCCTCAGTGCTGCAACATCAAGAATCTTAACTATTCCAACAACTCAGTGTACAGGAGACAAATAATTCCATAGAACCTCCAGAAAGGAATACAGTTTGCTGACGATGTGCATTGAGACTGTGTCAGATTTCTAACCCTCAGAACTATCTGTAATAATAAAAGTGTAATATGCTAATTAGACCACACATCCTTATGGACGACCTTCTGGATGAAGCCAGGGCTGCAAGGGAAGCTTGGGTCCGGGGTACCTGCTGGTGGCCAGAGGGAAGCCCAGGTTCCGGGTGCCTGCTGGCAGCTGGAGGGAAGCCCAGATCCCGGGTGCCAGAGGGAAGCTGGTGCCAGCAGCCAGGGCAAGGAAGGCCTACTCTTGCATGAGTTTGTGCATTGGGCCTCTAGTAACATGATAAATGTGTTGTTTTAAGGCTCTGAGTTTGTAGTAATTTGTTATGGCAACTATGGAATTGAACATTAGTATTTATTATTTTGTGACTTAATTTTCTTATCCTTTGTCCATTTTTCTATCAAGTTGTTAGGTTTACTTATTAACTTGTAGTTTTTTGTACATTTTATTTAATAACTAGAGGCCTGATACACAAATTTGTGCATGACTGGAGTCCTGAGGGGTGTGTGTGTGGGGGGGGGTGTGGGGGGGGAAGGGGGGGAACGTAATTGGTCCTCCAGACAGGAGGTGAGACACCCCTGTTGGCCTGGAATCTAGATCTGTCCCACTGACATTCTTGCCAGTTGTCAGGAGCCACCTGGTGCCCACTTTTATATTGTTTCTTCCTTGCAGAGTATCTGAAGAGGGGAAGTGGCCACAGAGCCCAAAGTCAACTTCCAGGAGGTTGGCGGTGCTGTCAGGATCATTCCAGCAGAGCTGGTCTATTGTTGCCTGGCCCCTTCTCCAGAGATTGAACCTGCAAGACTACTAAGGGAGTGAGTGGCTGCCACCAGGCTGGTGGGCCACCAGGACAGAATTGCCAGTTGTGTGGCACTCCCGCTGTGGGAGCACACTGACTACCAGGTGGCAGCTCCTGCATTATTGAGTGTCCGTCCCCTGGTGGTCAGTGTGCATCATAGTAATCTATCATTCTGGTTGTTCTGGTCATTCTATTCACTTAAGCTTTTATATATATGGCCTAGAGGCCTGGTGCACAAAATTTATGCAGGGGTAGGGTCCCTAGGCCTAGCCGGCAATCAGGGCCGATCAGAACCTTCCAGCTGCCGGCTGGGGCCTTCCTTCCCCAGCTGCCAGCTGCCAGCCGGGGCTTTCCTTCATACCATGCTGTCCCCTGGTGGTCAGCGCACATCATGGCGAGCAGTTGAATTCCCAGTCTCCCAGTGGATCTCCTGAGGGGACACATTGCATTTTAGCCTTTTATACTAGTATATATAGATATGTTGCCATATTGCCTAGTCTACAAGTTGAAAAATTTTTCTCAATGTCAATCACATGTCTTACAACTTTGATCATGATTGCCTTGATATAGAGATGACTTTAATTTAATGTAGTAAAATTTATCAAAGCATGTCCATTATTTTGTTGTCTTAAGAAAACACTCTTTCTCTTTCATTAAAAGATAACCAGGTGATGTGTTGTTTTGTCAGTAGGGTGATTTCTGAGATGAGTGCTGATAAGTGATTCCACTTCTTTTAGTGGAGTGCAATAAGATACAGAAAATGAGAGATGAAAAATTAGATGAAAAGAAAAGATGAAATTTCAGTTTGTAGTAGTAATTCACTATAACATTTAGTTTCCATTTTTTATTACCTTAAGCAATATAAAACTAAAATCAACAATTTCACATCATGTTTTGATATATATATATATATATATATATATATATATATATATATATATAGTCCAATTGTTCAGATTCTTTGACAAAACCTTGTCAAAGTTTATACTTTTTACATAGGTCATGAGAAATGCTTTTAAAAAAAATAGATAATTAAAATTCCCA
Source organism: Myotis nattereri (assembly GCF_964212035.1). Taxonomy (NCBI): domain Eukaryota; kingdom Metazoa; phylum Chordata; class Mammalia; order Chiroptera; family Vespertilionidae; genus Myotis; species Myotis nattereri. The sequence continues at coordinate 98,503,256 of NC_138077.1, forward strand.
CAATAGATTTTATCTGTTTTATGGGTTATTAGAAATTTTTAAAAGCAATATTAGAGTTCCCATTTAAGAATGCACAGTGAAATACTATTGTGAGGCATGATGCCTTTGTAGGCATCTACATCTTCCCTTGATCTTAAGTGCCAGAGCCTTGGAACAAGACTAGACTTGCAGACAGCCAGAATAGCATTTTGCCTGAACTAACTTTCTCACATTAATCCTAATTATGTATTACTACTATTATGCAGTCTGATAATGTTCCCTGTCAGCTTACCCAGGTATCTAGTTCATTTTCCAGTGTGTGCCTTGTTAGATAGGTGATTTTGTCTGCCTTGCAGGGATAGGAAAGATCATAAGAGCTGATGTGAGCATAGCTTTTAGCTGGAACATCTTTGCTCTTGCAGAAATGCAAGCTATTATTACTTGAAAATTGGCTTTGAAATGTTTTGTGTCATTTTTGTTGTTGATATTGTTTCTTTTTAAATAAAATCAAGCAAAGAAGGGAGTCAAATTCAAACACTATCCCTTGTCAGCTGTTGGGTAGAGATTGACCTTAAGTTTTTCTCACACAACTGATTATACAGCAATGTGGATTTGATAATGTAAATATAATTTCTGTGTCTATAGCAAGCTTTTATATATTAAACCACTGTGAGGCAGAGGGTATAGAGAGATTTCTATATTTAATGAAGCTCTTTATTATCTGGGGATGTGAACCAGGAAATACCTAATGCATTTGCTTCAAAGACCAAATTTTGTGGTGGCAGATGGGATTAGTCTAAGAATACCCAGAGGCTAATTCTCTTTCTGAAGAAATAATAATGATGATGGATATTGTTGTTACAATGATTTCTTTCATCAAGGATCTAAGTATTTTATTAACCAGAGTTATACCCTAGTATAATTTCAAGGTGAAAATGAAGCTCTTTATTTCTCTCTCCTGCTGACAAAGTTTTCTAGGTTAAAGTTAAAACACATTTTAATGATAACCTTCTTCTACAGTTTAGACAAAATAGAAAGGTGAACCAGAATTTAAATAGAAACTAGTACATGATTCATTTGTTGAGATTGTTTAACATTTCCAGACCAGTTAAATACTATTTATACTACTTATTAGTGAATACCAATGCGCAGTGCAATCTTGAGGACTTAATGTGTGAATTGACAAATATTTCCTTAGCATGGTCTACAGAACCTTGCTTGCTAACAATAAAATAGATGCACTTGAAATCTGGTATATATGTATACTGTATGACAATATGTTATCTGTATAGCACCATCCAAATTACATTTATAATGTTCTGAGGAGTACTGCAACAAAGAAATTTGTCTGACTTGTTTAAACTAGTTTCTCCCAAATATATTTGACCACAGAGCTTCTGTCTTAAATAATACCTGTTGCTACTTTTAAAAAATGACATTTCCAGAGAATACACATTGTGAAATTCTGATTTACTATATATTAATGAGATCAGGATCCTAAATATTCAAATTATTGTTTTGGAGATTTTTGAAATTTGTCTTAGTTTATGTTCTGGCCATTATATCGATACAATAGTAGAGGAATATGCAAATTGTCTGGGGCACCATCACAGTAACAGTAATGACCAAACAGAAAGCTGCATGAGGCAACAAGGCCGGCAGGGGGCTGTTAGTGAGGGGCAACCAAACGACTAAACAGCAGGCTACATGGGTGACCAGGCCCGCAGGGGGGCAGCTGGGGGCAAGATCAGGCCAGCAAGGAGGGACATTTGGGGGCCATTAGGCTGGTAGGGGAGGGCAGTCTGGGGTGAGATAATGCCAGCAGGGGAAGGCAGTTGGGGGTGATCAGGCCAGTAGGGGAGGGCAGTTGGGGGCAATCAGGCTGGTAGGGGAGGGCAGTTGGGGGTGATCAGGCCATCAGGGTAGGGCAGTTGGGGCAATTGGGTTGGTAGCCAGAAGTGGTTAGGGATAATCAGGCAGGAAGGCAGGTGAGCTAGCAGTCCTGTATTGTGAGAGGGTTGTCCAACTGCCAGTTTAGTGGGGATTGGGCTTAAACCTGCAGTCCAACATCCCCTGAGGGGTCCCAGATTGGAGAGGGTGCAGGCCAGGCTGAAGAACACACACCCCCATGCACAAATTTTGTGCACTGGGCCTCTAGTATATACACTGAGTGGCCAGATTATTATGACCGCCTGATGTTTGTAGGCAAATTAGCTATAATTTCACGCTGAAGTTGCTAGAGGGCCAGACCATTATAAATAGGGAAGCAGGTTGTTTACCATGACAGTAGAAGTGATTTTTTTGAAGATATGGGTAAACAATGCTATTTAACAGCTTTTGAATATATATATATATATATATATATATATATATATATAGAGAGAGAGAGAGAGAGAGAGAGAGAGAGAGAGAGACTATGTGAAATATATGCCCAAATATTCTTGCTTCACTTCTTTTTATTTCAAACAATATCATTCCAAAAGATGAAATTAACCACATCTATTATATTGCTCTCAATCACTTTAAGTTGGAGAAGAAAATGTTCTTTTACTTCTTTAAAAAGAAAACAAAGGAGTGCATAAAAGTCTTCTCCATCTGTTTACCAATTAAATATCATGGTGAGTCATTTTTTTCCCCCTGTGAACAACAAAAATTACTAATGCATAAACAGAAAATATGTCTGTTTTTAATCAAGAATCTGAACTCTTGGCCAAAATGTTCTCAAATATCTGTTTTTATGACTAGGCTAAGGAGGTTGGCCTCTATGTAGCTATCCAGCTATCTGTGCTTTGTTTTATTTTTAATCAGATTTGAAAATCAAGTTGGGCAAATGCCAAACACTAAAAGATTTACTATTTTCATAACTGTCACAATGCATATGTGGAAACTTATTTGCCTGCAAATTACAGATGAGCCCAATTAGGGAGGAAATTATGATTTCAAACTTTTTCAATAAATGAAGTAATTTTTAAAGAGGTCAGAAACATTACACATAAAGAGTCAATAAAGAAAATGATTTTTTTCATTCATTCAAAAAGTATTCCTTAAAGCATATGCATAAGTACAAGGCAGTATGTTAAGGATTAGCTGAATGTCTATGAGAGACAAAGATGATTAAATCCCAGATTCTTAAAATCATCATGCAACTGCAAAGTTAGTTCCCATTGGGTATCTTTATGTGGAAGACACTTCAGGGAAAACTTGATTATTGACCAGGTTTTGTCCTAAATCTCTTTGTGTTCTCTTACTCTAACACTCTGGGCTTAACCATTTGTGAGATCAGATTGACACTCAGCAAGAGACTTACATCCTCAGTCTCCAAAATAATTTTAATCCTCAAAATCTTACCATTTGAATGAGTAGTAGAATCAGTCACAAATAAAGAAAAGAAAACATTTTCCCACAAAATTCAAAGTAGATCTAATCTAACCAATCTACTGTCTGTCTCAATCCATCTGGATATACTATAATTTTGATAGGTCTCAATTCCAATTATGCCTTGAAGATCACCTTCAAAGTGGAAGATGATGCTGTCTACATTTTCAAGAGTTCCAAGACAGAAAAGTAATGAAAGAATTTTACCAAACAAAAAAATGGCACTTGATATGGAAGGCTTCCTCATTTCTCTTGTCCAAAAAATCTGTAGCCCTTTACTATGGCCTGTTTATGTTCTTGAGGTTGGAGTTATGAAATGGGAAATTGAGTTCCACCTGGAGGTTAAATTCATGTGTCCTTTAGGGAGCTTATATTCTAGAAGCACTTAGTGGCTGTCAAATGAGGCTACACTTTAGACTGCATAAATGAAAATGGTTCCCAGGTTCCACTTCAGACATCCATGTTTTTTTTTTACCACACATCCAGATGACTCCTAAAATTGCAGTTTTTGCTATAGACAGACATTGGGTTGCCTCTGGTAATTTTAATATAAAATAAACTACAATGACATTCATCAAAGAGGTACAGAGAATGATCTTTACTGTAGGAGCTATACTCAGCAGCCAAGTGGATGAGTTTTTCCTATCAAGAAAATATGTTACCAGGAAACAATATAAACTCCCAGCATCTCTTTGGAAGTGGTGGAAAAGTTTATTAGCACAACTAAAACAAAGAAGCCAGACTTTAGCTATAGGGTTAGGATTCAGAACAAAACTTACCACTAATCAGGGAGTTTTATAATTACTCAAATAGATACATAGAAAGAAGCAATTAAATAAATGAATAAAATTCACTAAATTTAAGCCTAGCCCAGCCAGTGTAGTGTGAATCAATGGTTTAGCATCAACCTGTGAACGAGGAAGTCACAAACCTACACTGGGTATAATTTAACTTTTAATTAATAATAAATGGCCTTTAAATCTTCAGTATTAACATCAGTTATTACTGGCTTGGCAAAATAGTAGCAAATATCTTAAGATGGTGAAATAAAAGATACACTTTCATTTTCCAACCTGTCTCTTCCCACAACATATACATGTAACGTATGTCAGTACAAAGTATTTTCATTATGTACACGTGTAATATATGCAAATATATTTGTATATATATTTGCATATGTATATATATATTGTGTATGAAAGTACATGGGGGATACAATGACAGAGTGTGTCACTAATTCACACTTTTAATAAACTTTTTACTCTGTAGTATTGAAAAAAGAAAGCAACTTCTGAAACATAATTTAAACATTATATATATTACACTTATTTATTTATTTATTTGACATAAAATACTTTTGAGGCACCAGAGTAAATGTTGTAAGCTTGCAGAGATGCAGTGACACTTCAAGGAAGAAAATACATCTTACATAGAAAATATTTCTTGAATGATTTTAATCTAAGTGAATCTATGGCATGTTTCTAAAAAGAGCTTTTCCCTCAAATTTAAGTGACAATATTTTAGAAGCATTATGGGCCTGTATATATAATACATATGAGAGTATTTAATAGGAAAGATAATAGTTCACATAGTTCATCTAGAAAATCGGCAAGAAGTTGTCTTGGGAAACTGCTTCATCAATGATTCAAAATTGGAGCAAGATCACAGATGTTTTGTTTGTGATAAGAATGAGGTGCCAGTTATAATTTGCCTGTGGTGACCTTTTAAAATAATGTCAAGTCCCAAAGAACTACTACCATCTGGATGGTTGCTGGCTCTAAGACCTGGTTCTAATTTAGGCATAGAAAGTAAACTGGGATTATCTTGAACAATGACAAACTGATCATAATATGTAATAGGTCTTTGTTGGCTCCCTGCGTTAGACCCATTGCCCTCTCTACATGGCTCCTAATTTCCTGAGTAATAATAAGCATTGGCTTCTATAGTTTTTCCCATCACAGGCCTGCTTGCACAATGCCCAGGAGAATGAGCCGCGGCCACTTTCCCACTCCCAAATTCATCTTCACAGAGGTGGTCACCAGCAGGATAGGACACATAATATATGTTAGGTAACTATATGAAAAAATTTTCAATGCTTAATTTTAGCAAATTTATTGGGAGAAAAAAAATGGGTATGTGCTCTACCTAGAAACTCAAGCATGTGGGTTCAAAAGAAACTTTTATATATAATGAATTCTAGCCTATAGCAAAAAGCCCTTCCCAAATTCTCTCAGATATTCAACAAAGGTTGAACTAGCTAAATGGCTTAACTATTAGTTACTATTACTTGATTTCTTTTAGTTGTTCTCATTATAATATAATACATTTTCTATAAAGCACTGCTCCTGCATCAATAAATCATGAGGATTATGTGGGTCATGTAACCCTTGCTAAAACTTTAACCCCATTAGACAAACTCCCATTGTAATCTTGAATAACTTCACAGGTTCAGTTAAAAAAAATTAAGGCATATCATAGTTCTTTCATAATTTGTCTGTTTCCCCACAAATTCTTGGAGTCTTACACACTTTTCTCCTGGCTGCATTGACTACCTATTTTATACTTACTAACTTTCAAAGTATATTTTTTCTCTTATAATCAATCAATAAAATCTATAGTGTTGGTATTTTTATATTGTTTTTAATATTTCAAATCAAATTAAATTAGCTCTACACATATTGTTTGTTGAATTTTTAACTTATGTTCTTTTTTTAAATTTTTTTTATTGGTTAAAGTATTAGAAAGAGTATTACATGTAGCTCCTTTTTTTTCCCCCTTGACCTTCCCCTGGCCTACCCTACCCCACAGTGTCTTGTGTACATTGGTTATGCTTATATGCATGCATACAAGTCCTTTAGTTGATCTTCCCCCACCCCCAACCATCCTTGGCCTTCCACCTGTAGTTTGACAGTCTGTTCAATGCTTCTGTGCCTCTGTATCTATTTTTGTTCATCATTTTATAATGGTCTTTATTATCCATAAATGAGTGAGACCATGTGGTATTTTTCTTTCATTGACTGGCTTATTTCACTTAGCATAATGCTCTCCAGTTCCATCCATGCTGTTGCAAATGGTAAGAATTCCTTCTTTTTTACAGCAGCGTAGTATTCCATTGTGTAGATGTACCACAGTTTTCTAATCCACTCATCTGCTGATGGGCACCTAGGCTGTTTCCAAATCTTAGCTATGGTAAATTGTGCTGCTATGAACATAGGGATGCATATATCCTTTCTGATTGGTGTTTTTGTTTTCTTGGTATATATTCCTAGAAGTGGGATCACTGGGTCAAATAGGAGTTCCATATTTAACTTTTTGAGGAAACTCCATACTGTCTTCCATAGTGGCTGCACCCGTCTGCATTCCCACCAGCAGTGCATGAGTGTTCATTTTTCTCTGCATCCGCTCCAGCACTTGTTGTTTGTGTATTTGTTGATGATAGCCATTCTGACAGGTGTGAGATGGTACCTCATTGTTGTTTTGATTTGCATCTCTTGGATGATTAGTGACTTGGAGCATGTTTTCATATGTCTCTTGGCTTTCTGAATGTCCTCTTTCAAAAAGTGTCTATTTAGGTCCTTTGCCCATATTTTTATTGAATTGTTTATCTTCCTTTTGTTAAGTTGTATGAGTTCCCTATAAATGTTGAAGATTAAACCTTATCGGTGATAACATTTGCAAATATGTTCTCCCATGCAGTGGGTTTTCTTGTTGTTTTGTTGATGGTTTCTTTTGCTGTGCAGAAGCTTTTTATTTTGATGTAGTCCCATTTCTTTATTTTCTCTTTAGTTTCTAATGCCCTAGGACAGTGATGGTGAACCTTTGGAGCTCGGCGTATCAGCATTTTGAAAAACCCTAAGTTAACTCTGGTGCCGTGTCACATATAGAAATTTTTTAATATTTGCAACCATAGTAAAACAAAGACTTATATTTTTGATATTTATTTTATATATTTAAATGCCATTTTACAAAGAAAAATCAACCAAAAAAATGAGTTCGCGTGTCACCTCTGACACGTGTGTCCTAGGTACGCCATCACTGCCCTAGGAGCTGTATCGGTGAAGAAATTGCTTTGGCATATGTCTAAGATTTTGTTCCCTTTGGATTCCTCTAGTATTTTTATGGTTTCCCATCTTACATTTAAGTCCTTTATCCATTTTGAGTTTATTTTTGTGTATGGTGCAAGTTGGTGGTCTAGTTTCATTTTTTTTGCATGTATCTATCCAATTTTCCCAACACTATTTATTGAAGATACTGTCTTGACTCCATTGTATGTTCTTCCCTCCTTTGTCAAATATTAATTGAGCATATTGGTTCAGGTTGATTTCTGGGTTCTCTATTCTATTCCATTGATCTCTATATTTGTTCTTGTGCCAGCACCAGGCAGTTTTGAGAATAGTGGCTATGTAATACAGCTTGATATCTGGTATTGAGATCCCACCTACTTTGTTCATCTTTCTCAGGATCGCTGCAGCTATTCAGGGTGTTTTTGTCATTCCAGATGCATTTTTGGAGAATTCTTTCTAGGTTTGTGAAATATGCCATTGGTATTTTAATGGGGGAGTGCATTGAATTTATAGATTGCTTTGGGTAGTATGGACATTTCAATGACGTTGATTCTACCAATCCATGAACATGGTATGTTCTTCCATCTGTTTATGTCTTCCTTTATCTCTCTTTTCAATGTCCTGTAGATTTCTGAGTAGAGGTCTTTTACCTCTTTAGTTAAGTTTATTCCTAGGTATCTTAATTTTTTGGTGGGATTGCTTTTTCAGTCTTTCTTTCTGTAAGTTCACTATTGGTGTATAGAAATGCCTTGGATTTCTGGGTATTAATTTTGTATCCTGCTACATTGCCAAATTCATTTATTAAGTCTAATAGTTTTTTTGATGGAGTCTTTAGGGTTTTTTATGTACAATATCATGTCATCTGCGAATACTGACAGTTTTACTTCTTCTTTTCCAATTTGGATGCTTTTTATTTCTTCTTCTTGACTAATTGCAATGGCTAATACTTCCAGGACTATGTTGAACAGGAGTGGTGAGAGTGGGCATCCCTGTTTTGTTCCTGGTTTTACAGGAAATGGATTTAGTTTTTGCCCATTGAGTATGATGTTGGCTGTGGGTTTGTGATATATGGCTTTTATTATGTTGAGGTATGATCCTTCTATTCCCTTCTTACTGAGAGTTTTTACCAAAAATGGGTATTGGATTTTGTCAAATGCTTTTTCTGCATCAATTGATATGACTATATGGGTTTTTTTCTCTCAATTTGTTTATGTGATGTATCACGTTTATTGATTTGCGGATATTGTACCATCCTTGCATCCCTGGGATAAACCCTACTTGGTCATGTTGTATGATCTTTCTGATGTACTGCTGGATCTGATTTGCTAGGATTTTGTTGAGGATTTTGGCATCTATGTTCATGAGGGATATTGGCCTGTAATTCTGTTTTTGTGGTGTCTTTATCTGGTTTTGGTATTAGGGTGATACTGGCTTCATAGAATGAGCTTGGAAGTGTTCTTTCCTCTTTAATTTTTGGAATAGTCTGAGGAGGATAGGTTTTAGTTCTTCCTTGAATGTCTGGTAAAACTCCCCTGTGAAGCTGTCTGGCCCCTGGCTTTTGTTTGCTGGAAGCTTTTTGATGACTGCTTTAATTTCTTCCATAGTTATTGGCCTATTGAGATTTTTGGATTCTTCCTGATTGAGTTTTGGAATGTTGTATTTTTCAAGGAATATGTCCATTTCCTCCAGGTTGTGTAGTTTGTTGGAGTAGTGTTTTTCATAGTATTTTTTAACAATCATTTGTATTTCTGTGGGGTCAGTTGTTATTTTGCCTCTATCGTTTCTGATTTTGTTTATTTGGGTCCTCTCATCTAATGATGTTCTTGGTGAGCCTGACAAGACGTTCATCGATCTTGTTTATCCTTTCAAAGAACCAGCTCTTGGTTTCATTTTTTTCTTTTTGGTCTCTATGTAGTTAATTTCTGCTCTAATCTTTATTATCTCCTTCCTTCTGCTCACTCTGGGCTTTTCTTGTTGCTCTCTTTCTAATTCTTTGAGTTGTAGAGATAGATGATTTACTACCATTTTTTCTCGTTTTTTGAGGTAGGCCTGTAGAGCTATAAACTTCCCTCTCAGGATTGCTTTCATTGTATTCCATAGGTTTTGGATTGTTGTGTTTTCATTGTCATTAGTTTCAAGGATGTTTTTAATTTCTTCTTTGATCTCATTGGTAACCCAATCAATATTTAATAACATGCTATTCAGCTTTTAAGTGTTTGACTATTTTGGGTTGTTTTTATTGTAGTTTATTTCCAATATTATGCCATTGTGGTATGAGAAGATGCTTGGTATGATTTCAATCTTCTTGAATTTGGGGAGACTTTTTGCTTGCGACCCAATATGTCATCTATTTTAGAAAATGTCCCATGTGCACTTGAGAAGAACATATATTCTGTGGCTTTGGGGTGAAATGTTCTGAAGATGTCAATTAAGTCCATCTGATCTAGTGAGTCATTTAGGATTGCTGTTTTTTTGCTGATTTTTTATCTAGAGGATTTATCCAGTGATGTCAGTGGTGTATTAAAGTCCCCTACTATGAATATATTGTTGTCGATCTCTCCCTTGATATCTTCCAGGAGTTGTTTTATGTATCTGAGTGCTCCTGCATTGGCTACATATATTCTTATCAGGGTTATATCCTATTGTTGTATCGACCCCTTTAGTATAATGAAGTGGCCTTCCTTATCAATTGTTATAGCCTTCACTTTGAGGCCTATTTTGTCCAATATAAGTATTGCTACCCCAGCTTTTTTTATTTCCACTTGCCTGAAAGATATTTTTCCATCCCTTTACTTTCAGTCTGTGTGAGTCCCTTATTCTGAGGTGGGACTCTTGTAGACAGCACATATATATGGGTCATGTTTTTTTATCCATTCAGCCACTCAATGTATTTTGATTGGAACATTTAGTCCATTTACGTTTAAAGTTATTATTGAAAGGTACTTGTTTGTAGCCATTTTTATTTTTTGTGCTTGTTTTCTTTCTGAGCTTTTTATGCTTCTTTTTACACCAGTCCCTTTAGCATTTTTTGCATTGCTGGCTTGGTGGTGATAAACTCCCTTAGCCTTTTTTCTTTGTCTGTGAAGTTTCTTATTTCCCCTTCAATTTTGAATGATAGCCTTTCTGGATAGAGTATTCTTGGATTCAGTCCCTTTCTTTACATCACTTTGTAAATTTCCATCCATTCTTTTCTGGCCTGATGTGTTTCTGTTGAGAAATCATTTGATAATCTAATGGGAGATCCCTTGTATGTAACTTTCCCTCTCTCTTGTAGCCTTTAAGATTCTCTCTTTGTCCTGAACATTTGTCATGGTAATTATGACATGTCTTGTTGTGGGTCTTTTCGGGTTCATCTTGTTTGGGACTCTCTGTGCTTCTGTGACTTTTTTCTTGCCCACCTCAGGGAAGTTTTCTGATATTATTTCTTTGAATAGGTTTTCTAATCCTCTTCCTCTTCCTGTTGTTCTGGCACCCCTATTATTCATATGTTGCTTCGTTTCATGTTGTCCCATATCTCCCTTAGGCTCTCCTCCTGTCTTTTAATTTTTTTCTCCAATTGCAGTTCAGTTTGGGTGTGTTTTGCTTCCCTGTCTTCTAATTCACTAATTTGGTCCTCTGCTTCTCCTAGTCTACTGTTGAAACTTTCAATGGTGTTTTTTATTGCAGCTATATCACTCTTCATTTATTCTTGATTCTTACATAAGTTATTGATTTTTTTCATCCATTTCTTCTTGATTTTTACATAAGTTGTTGATTTTTTCCTCCATTCGCTTTATGCACTCCAGGACCCTTATCCTGAATTATTTTTCTGACATATTGCATGCCTCTGTTTCACTTAGTTGCTTTTCTGGCAAGTCTTTTCTTTCCTTTGGGGTTTCTTTGTCTACCCATTTTTGGTATCACTGATTGATCTAGATTTCGAGTCATGCAGGGGATGCTCCTTGGGTGGCAGTGGCTCCTCAGGCATCAGTTGCTCCTCAGGTGGTCATGGTGGTGGCTGCTCCTCATTTGGCAGTGGCTCCTCTGGTGGGTGCTGTTCTCAGCAATGATGTCTCCTCTGGCTGGTAGGAGAGGCTGCTTGCACAGCTGCTGTTCCTTGGACAGTGGTGGGCTGATCACGAGGCTGCTGCTCCTCAGGTGGGGGCTGGCTGAGCGTGGCTGCTTCACCTTGGACAGGAGCAGGCTGTTCACATGGCTGCTGCTCCCTGGATTGTGGCTGGCTGCACGCTGCTGCTGTTCCTCAGATGGGGTGGGATACTTGTGAGGCTGTCCCTCTTTGGACAGGGGCAGGTTGCTTACAGGGATACTGCTCCTCGTACGGGTGTAGCCTGCTTGCACAGCTGCTGCTCCTCAGATGGGGGACAGGCTGCTTGCATGGCTGCTGCTCCTTGGGTCGGAGGTTATCTTATGTTCTTTATTACACAATATGCACACGCACACAGTTGGCTGAAAATATGTTATTATAAACTTTTTCAGTTATCAATTCCTAAATTAAATCAGACTACCCATTTAAGGCACAATTCCTTAAATAATTTTAAAACACATAATCTAGGAAAAAATTGTAAGCCACTATAAAACTTGACTCCTAAACCTAAATTTTGTAATTGATGGGTTTAGCACTTAGATTCTCCTTGTTAATTTTGATCCTTTTATTCACTTGCCTTCTTATTCTTAGCATACAAATCACTGCTGTCTGGTTACACTGTATTAGAGGAAAAAACAAATTCGGAAAGTCTTTATTTATCCAACATACATTAAGTGAAGACCTAACTCTGTGCTAGACACAATATTATATACTTTGGAAACATGATTCTTTCCCTAAAAAGCCAATATCTTGTTGGGAGGAAGCTAAGAAGTATGCTAAGTTCTGCAATAGATAGAAGCAAAGTTTTGGGGTGATTCAGGGACAATAGTAGAGCAGAAAGCCTAAGAAAGAGTTTAATGTGTTCATGTTCACATCCCAACTCTGTTGACCAAGAAAATGTTATATGATATCTTTGGGTAAATTTCCTTTCCTAAATGTGCAATTTAATCCATGCCTTGTTAAGTGCCACCAAGGGTATACTAAATTAAGAAGTTTGGACTTGAAGTTATCATGTAAATTTCTGAGGATAAAGGTGTAATAATTAAATTAGCATTTCATGAAAATATTACTTGACTCCCTATGTAGAGTATGGATTGAAGCTGAGAAAAACTGAGGAGGAAGGCTAAATGGGATGCTATTGAATACGTACTGGGGACAGTTTCCTGAACTGAATAAGGTTAGTGGAAGTGGATACGGACGGGATGGGACAAAAGTTGGTAGGCAATTGGATATAATAAGTGGGGATCAGAGTTTGACTCTGAGGATGCTGATTTAAAAGCTGGCTGTATTTTTATACCACTTAATCACCTACATAATTAAAGCATTAACTTTTTCTGGCATCGAAAAAGAAATGAAACTAATATTCCTTTGTAGTTTTTAGAACCAGACTCATAACTTTGTGGTTGTACTACATATATGAGAAAACTATTTGGCTTTGAGGGTATTTTTTAAAACTTACTTTAGATTTCCTAAAAATCTGGGGGGAAAAAGGTCTTCAAACTTCTCCTTTGTAGGTATGTAGTATGTCTTCTCTCAACATAAGCATATATACAGAGTGTGAGCTCCACATTTATAAAAAGTGAAGCTGGCTTACACAATGGCCTTATCTTTCTTAATGAAGGTCAGTGGTCAACAGTGAAGCAAGTAACTCATCTCTAACAAAAGCTTTTTGGCCACATCTTTATTTTCCCTTATCTAACAAAATATGAGGCACTCTGACAAGTTTTACTTGGAAAAGCAACATAATGAATCATCTTTACCATGCTGATTTCACATCTTGACTATCAGAAACATTTTCTGCACAATCTAAGTATCTGTTCTGTGAAAAGGCCATGTATGCAAAGTGGCCTCCAAATGTCAAAGGGGCCAAGAGACCAAAGGACGACGAGCTTGTTGGGTGATGGGTCTAACAGAGAACTTGCATCCAGTAATGGGGATGGGTGGTCATAGGACATTCAGATCTCTGCAATTTTCACCTTTTAGATCCCCCTTCAGATAGAAAAGGAATGTGTAAGAAGTAAGGGGGAGAACAAAATCAAGCCCTGGTGCCAGGGAGAGCTAAGAGATAGATAATATCTAGGGCTCCTCTCCCCAGAAGAAGGAGTAATGGAAAAGTCAAGACTAGCCCAAAACCTCTGTACACATTCCAGAGTCTGTCTGGAGGAAATGGAGGAGGTCAGAAGTCTGGGCTCATTCACTCTGAAGTAAAGCTGGCAGATTAGCATTAGAATGGAGTCAGTTTTTTAAGATGTAGTCAGCTTTGTCCATACAATGTCACAACTTCTTGTAACTCCAAGTAATTTGTATTGTACAAAATACTCTTATATAAGAACATTATTACATCACTAAAAATAAGAGAAAGTTTGAATAAATTTTTATTAATAAACTTATAATATTAAGTTTCTGGAAAATCTAAAATATAATTACTTTTCAAAGTTGACTAAAATAGCCGAATCCGGTTTGACTCAGTGGATAGAGCGTCGGCTTGCAGACTGAAAGGTCCCAGGTTTGATTCCGGTCAAGGGCATGTACCTGGGTTGCGGGCACATCCCCAGTAGGAGATGTGTAGGAGGCAGCTGATCGATGTTTCTCTGTCATCGATGTTTCTAACTCTCTATCTCTCTCCCTTCCTCTCTGTAAAAAATCAATAAAATATATAAAAAAAAAGTTGACTAAAATAATAAGACAAAAATCAATGCAGGTGATAGCAAGCTGTGGTATGTTGAACAAAGCCCCCACCCCACCCAAATGTCACCATTTGAATCCTTAGCTTATAAATATGTTCCTTTATTTAGTAAAATAAACTTTGCAAATATGATTAAGTAAGAGGCTTAGAGATGGGGAGATTATTCTGGATTATATGAATGTGCCCAGTGCAATCACAAGTGTCCTTATTATAAGTGGGAGGCAGAGAGAGATCTGACTAAAGAGCAGGAGGTGATGTGACAAGAGAAGGAAGGGAGGTGGGAGATGGTGCTGATCGTCTGTAGAAGTTGGAAGAAGCAAGAAAAACATAGACTTTTTTTATTTGTTTGTTTGTAGAGTCTCCCAATGGAACCAGCCCTGCTCACTCCTTAATTTTAGCCCATAAAGACGCATTTTGGGCTTCTAACCTTCAGATCAGAAGTTACTTTAGAATTGGGTAATGAGAAAAGCCTGGGAAAATTATTAAGAGCATATAAGAAAAAATGTAAATTGCCTTGAAGAAACTATTATTAGAAATGTGGATGTTAATGCCTCTGCTAATGAAAACTCAAAAGGAAGTAAGAATCATATTTTTTAAAAAAACTAGCCCTGGTTGGGTGGCTCAGTTGGTTGGAGCATTGTCCCTTACACCAAAAAGTTACAGGTTCAATCTGGTGAAGGCACATACATAAGTAGCTGTCCATTCCCCAGTCGGGGCATGTATGGGAGGCAACTGATCAATGTTCCTCTCTCACATTGATGTATGTCTCTCTTTCTCTCTCTCTCTCTCTCTCTCTCTCTCTCTCTCTCTCTCTCTCTCTCTCTCATCTCTCTCTCTTTCCTTCTCTTTCTCAAATCAATAAATATATCCTCAGGTGAGGATTTAAAAAACCAAAAACAAACCTAGGTCATCTAGAGCAGTGGTCGGCAAACTGCGGCTCAGCAAACCGCGGCTCGCAAGCCACATGCGGCTCTTTGGCCCCTTCAGTGTGACTCTTCCACAAAATACCGACTTCTGCGCATGGGCCACGAAGTTTCAATCACACTATACGTGGGTGCCCTCACGTGGTATTTTGTGGAAGAGCCACACTGAAGGGGCCAAAGAGCCGCATGTGGCTCGCGAGCCGTGGTTTGCTGACCACGGATCTAGAGTATACCTAAATTGTCAGAAACAAACTTTGATTTATGATAGAAATATAGAGGGTAAAGTTTCTGCTATGAGATCTCATAAGGAAAAGAAAAACAGATTATTAAAAACTGGAAGAAGGTATTTTTATTATATAGTGGCAAAATACTTTTACTGAATTGTGTTCTACAGTTATATAGAAAACCTAATTTGTAAATGATGAACTTGGAAATAAGCTGAGGAAATTTCCAAGGAATGCGATGGAGGTGCAGACTAATTTATTCTTGCTACTTATAGCAAAATGCAAGCGGAAAAGAGAGATTGAGGTAATAACTGATAAGCAAAATAAAGAACTAGTTGAATCTCAGAGGGAAGGCAGGGGAGGGTGGGTGGGAAGAGATCAACCAATGAACTTATATGCATATATGCATAACCCATGGACACAGACAATGGGATGGTGAGGGCCTGGGGTGGGGGTGGGAGTGGGCTGGAAGAGGTTTATAGGGAAGAAAGGAGGACCTATGTAATATTTTCAACAATAAGGAGGAGAAGAAGAAGAAGAAGAAGAAGAAGAAGAAGAAGAAGAAGAAGAAGAAGGAGGAGGAGGAGGAGGAGGAGGAGGAGGAGGAGGAGGAGGAGGAGAAGAAGAGCAACAACAACAACTAGTGCTTGCTAATTGGGGGAATTCTTAGCCAATCCAGATTCTAATAATTGCTACATGGGATAGTAACTGTCAGGAAATATGCTCTGGAGAGAAAGCCAAGTGTGTGGTTGACAAACTTTTGTTAGTGCATCTGAAGAATCCAAAGTTAAACTGTTCATTCATACAGAGGGCATTGAAGAGTTTAGGCATGTGACCTATGGATCCCCTCAGCCATCTAAGTAAAAGGCACCTTATAACCTCCAAAGTGTCATGTTCATCCCACATGCAAAGTACATTCACCTCACCCAACCAAGTTCTTCCAAATATCAAACTAGTACATCAGTTCAAGTTCAAAATCTCATCAGCTAGAAATTCCCAAATACCACCATCTAAAATATCTAAATTAGAATAAGAAAGATTCCAGATATATTTCATCCTGAGGCAAAAATCTTTTCCATCTATGGACCTTTATGGACTATTGTGGATCTATGACCTTCAGAACTACAAGAGAAAAAATATGTTTTGTTTTAAGCTACTAACTTTGTTAAATTTTACCATAGCAATAAGAAACTAATAGACATAAATTTTAGAGTTTGTGTTTGATAATCTCTCCAAACAATTAAAGTAGAAGACCTCTGTTGCAATGGAAATTTGTCAAAAAAGTTATCAACATTGATATTTTATTTCTGACAATAAAGTGGAAAAAGTTATGTTAGTAGATTGAGCACTATTAAAATTAGAATTAAAATTAATCAGAAATCAGATCAGAAAATCAGAATCAGACATACATTAGTATCAGAATCAGAAATAAAAAATAACTGGAATAAGTCTTACTTTATTCTAATAATATTGCTATTAAACATTATTAAATCACTTCTTAATCTTGAAAAATAAACAAAAAGCACATAGTTATGAAGAATTGTAAACTGCACCCAGCTAGTGTGGCTTAGTTGGTTGGGCATTGTCATATGCTCCAGGAGATCATCGGTTTGATTCCTGGTCAGGGCACATGCCTACAATCATTAATGTTTCTATTTCTCTCTCACTCTCCCTTCCTCTCTCTGAAATCAATAAAAATAAACAAACATATTTTTAAAAGAATTTAAACTTGTGAATTTTACTTGTCATCTTCATTAATTATGTGTAATTTAATCACTGTTGAATCTTAAGTAATTTTAACAGTAAAATATCCTATATTTAGTCTTACTATGCCCTCATTTTTATTCATGTTTATAGTAGAACATCTGTTTGGTTGACAAATTAAAGGTGCCTGTACTGAAATAGGCTAACAAATGTTATTTGACACTTCATATAACTAAAAATAATACATCTAAAAATGTGAAACAATAAGACAAGGTAATATTTACATAATTTAAAAACACTACCTGAGTACTATAAACATAACTAACTTTTAAACACCTTTGCATCACAAGGAAATACTTTCAAGCACAGTGCTTAGATATAAAAATTATCCATTGTATTTTAACATTAATAAGTATGATTTAATGGATATATAATTTTCTTTCTTTTAATTTTTTAATCTTTATTTTTTAAATTTATCTTTATTGTTCAAAGTATTATAGATGTTCCCTTTGTTTTTTCCCCATTGACCCCCTTCACCTGCCCCTCCCAGGCCTTCACCACACTATTGTCTGTGTCCATAGACTATGCATATAATTTCCCTAGTTAATCATTTCCCACCCAGCCCAACCCCTGCCTTCCCTATGAAATTCCTCAGTCTGTTCCATGCTTCTATGTCTCTGGATCTATTTTGTTCATCAGTTTATTTTATTCATTAGATTCCACATATGAGTGAGATCATGTGATACTTAACTTTCTCTGACTGGCTTATTTTCCTTAGCCTGATACTCTCCAGGTGTATCCATATTGCTGCAAATGGTAAGAATTCCTTCTTTTTTATAACTGTGTAGTATTCCATTGTATCACAGCTTTTTTTATCCATGTATGTATCAAAAAGTAACTCTAGAGCAAAGTGTATATTATGGTATGCAATAAGAATTTGACCCAATAAATAAGGGTTAATAGTATATACAGAAAAAATTTCAAATCCCAGCTTTCTATAAAGGTAATCAATTTGAATATAATCAAAAGCAATGTCATATACATTTCAATGTGTGTTCACCTCTATACACCTATATAGAGAGTTCTTACAATATGGCACATTTGTGTTGTACTTTATGCTTGTCAATACGTTTTCACATGCATTTCTCCAAGGTAAAAAGAAGACATTTTGATCTCCATTTTATAGATTATATAACTGAGATTCAAAGAGGCTGAGTTCCAAATTTTATTCAATTATGGTAAAGTAAACAATGAAGCTTGAATTCAAAATTTCTGAGGCCAACTTCCCCAAATCTTCATATTTGCATAGGTACTAGTAAATATTAGAAGCCATATGCACTAGGCATAAGCAGGAAACAATATTTTGGTTGGAATTAGCCTCCTGGAATTCTCTGAAGGAGTGATAATAATGAATAATGTTTGGGTTCAAAGATATGCCAAGTAAATATTACATCCCTTCTATATCAAAGTCTGAAACAACTGAGAAGTAAGACAAAAGATTATACAGATATGAAGCAAAATATTAGCTTTGTTGCTACTAAAGTTAACACTGGAGAATTTGGTTTGGATAAATGACAATGATGGGCTTCCTACTAATGACCCCAGAAAATCAGAAATATAACTTCCCAGTCACCCACAGCCCTGGACCACTAAGAACCTTTCCATGGGGCAGAACCTTTGCTTAAAACTGATTCCATAACTAATAGCAGCTGACTTCTGTAGGCAAGCAGATCCCACATAGAAGGAACAAGAAAGAGGTTATTTCCCACACTAGCTTATTCCAATATGGACAATTAGATGAGTGAGGAGGTGGCGAGAGGACTGTTAACTAGTGGAGTTCCCCCATGGAAGAAACAAACTATAGGCGTGGAGAAGAAATGTTTCTTCTCCCTAAAATAGGTGTTAAATAAGCATATAGACAAAATAAGTGAATGCTACTTAGATTTTCAAGAAGGCTTTCAAAAATTCATAATGTCAACATTTGCCACAAAAGTAAGCAAAAAATAATGCTAATGAAAGAATATAGAAGTCCTAGAATACAGTTAAATATTTTATTCAAATGAGACAGAGTGGCATCCTACCATGTTTTTCCGTGTATAAGATGCCCGCAAGTATAAGACACCCCCCATTTTTCCAACCCAAAATTAAGAAATCAATATTTTAAACATAAAACAACACATTTTTATTTAGTAATTACCACAAGTAATGCTACATACCAGTACTATGATATTATGCAGCGTATCACTTTATTCAGCCTCTGTTGCATCACTGCTGTCTTCTTCATCACTATTAGTTCCAGACATATCAATTTCTTCAACTTCTATTGTATCACTGCTGTCTTCTGAATCACTGTCTATAAATGTGCTATCATCCTCATAAACTGGTGGCATTTTCTGAGCTAACTTTGTTCGTGTTCTCATGGCCAACCCTTCTCTCCTCATGAAATTGAAGCACCATTTTGCCTTTCCTGTAAAATCAACAATGTTCGTTTCACTTGCAAGCATTCTTGCTTAACATTGAATAAGCTTGGTTGACACATATAAGCCACTCTGGTGCTGCTCCATAATCCAAGTCTTAAGTCTCTGCTCCAAGTTTGCCCACTTTGCGGTTTTCCTTCTAAAGCCGTCTCCTTTTTTGGCATCTTTAGGAGTTGTTCTTCCTGTTTTCTCCACTGCCTGATCATACATTCAGTGGGAGGAGGTCCAAATTGTCTCTCTGCAGCTCTATTTCCATGCTCTTTTTCATAGCTGATTATATTCAGTTAGAATTTTGCAGAGTAAGATAATCACTTACCAGTGTTTATCTTTTTATTTTTTTTACATCTTCATAGGGTCAGAATGCTCCGGCCCCCATTGCATCTGCATACTATCCACCTCCACCTCCAATTACTGCATCAGCTGATATCAGTAACAATAAGACTCGTGATTGGAGGAAGCCTGATTGACAAGGTATGGGCAGCTATGCACCCGCGCAACTCCCTCCTCAGCTAACTTTGATGTATAAGACGCCCCTTGATTTTCAGTCTAATGATTTTAGAAAATAATAGCTTCTTATACACAAAAATATGGTATTTTTGCTGGACCTGCAGTCCTCATTGACCTATTTTAAAAATAACATATAAAGGTGTGTGATACCTGATTTTTCTGCAATCTTTTAAATAGATATGAAGAAGAAAATGTGCAGCTTATTTTATTTTTTAATTTTTATTGCTGTTCAATTACAATTTAAATTCAATATTATTTTATATAAGTTTAGGTGTACAGCATAGTGGTTAGACAATCATATACATACCCTACAAAGTGTTTCCCCCAAAATTGCCGATACCGACCTAACACCATATTATTATTATTACAATATTATTGACTATATTTCCTATGCCATATTTTATAGCCCCATAACAATTTTGTAACTAAAAAACTGTACTTCTCAAACCCTTCTTCTTTTTCACCCCCCTCCCCACAACCTCTTGCCCCTCTGGTGTGTGCAGCTTATTGATGAGGCTTAATGTTACCTACTGAGAACTAGCTTTAAGTGAGTTGTGTTCCTCTCTCCTGCCCTGGGAAGGGGAGTTTATTTACCATTGTTCCTAGTTTTGAGTTTCTAAGGTAATAATTAGTCTTATGCCCCAATCACAATCCCCTACCCTGGAATGAAATTTTAACGATGAATCAAATTCCTCATTTCTTCATCCATATAATGGGGTAGCACATATTTTTGGCACCCGACACCACTATTAAATGGTAGTCAAGGGGAAACGGTTTGCAGCCGGGAAGGGCAGAACTCCCCGGGAAAGCAGATGCAAGCAACAGCAGCCTCGTGAGCACCACACCCTCTGTCTGAGGAACAGCAGCTGTACGTGAAGCCTCCCCCCACCAGCCAGAAGA
The DNA here is from genome assembly GCF_964212035.1 of Myotis nattereri. NCBI lineage: Eukaryota > Metazoa > Chordata > Mammalia > Chiroptera > Vespertilionidae > Myotis > Myotis nattereri. Next base: position 98,524,179 of record NC_138077.1, read on the forward strand.
GCCATCACAGCTGTGAACAGCACCCACCAGAGGAGCTGCTGCTAACTGAGGAACAGCTGCTACCGCAACCGCCCGAGGAGCAACCACAGCCCAAGGAGCCACTGCCACCCAGGGAGCAGCCACTCAATGACTCAACATCTAGATATGTCAGTGAGATCAAACATGGGTAGACAAAGAAACCCCCAAAGGAAAGAGAAGGAGGACTCTCCAGAAAAGCAGCTAAGTAATACAGAGGCATGCAACATGACAGAAAAAGAATTCAGAATAAGGGTCCTAGAGTGCATAAACCAGATGGAGGAAAAAATCAACAACCTCTACAAGAAGCTAGAAGAAACAGATGAAAAAGTCAACTACCTATGCAAGAAGCAAGAAGAAACAGATGAAAAAATCAATAACATATGGAAGAAGCTAGAATAAACAGATGAAAAAAATCAACAACTTAAGCAAGAAGAAACAGATGAAAAAATCAATAACTTATGCAAGATGCAAGAAGAAACAGATGAAAAAATCAATAAATTATGTAAGAACCAAGAAGAAATGAAGAGCGATATAGCTGCAATAAAAAACACCATTGAAAGTATCAACAGTAGACTAGGAGAAGCGGAGGACCAAATTAGTGAATTAGAAGACAAGGAAGCAAAACACACCCAAACTGTATTGCAATTGGAGAAAAAAAATAAAAGACAGGAGGAGAGCCTAAGGGAGATATGGGACAACATGAAACAAAACAACATACGAATAATAGGGGTGCCAGAACAACAGAAAAATGAACAAGGATTAGAAAACCTATTCAAAGAAATAATATCAGAAAACTTCCCTGAGGTGGGGAAGAAAAAAGTCACACAAGCCCAGAGAGTCCCAAACAAGATGAACCTGAAAAGACCCACACCAAGACACATCATAATTACCATGGAAAATGTTCAGGACAAAGAGAGAATCTTACAGGCTACAAGAGAGAGACGGAAATTTACATACAAGGGATCTCCCAAAAGATTATCAAATGATTTCTCAACAAAAACACATCAGGCCAGAAAAGAATGGACGGAAATTTACAAAGTGATGCAAAGCAAAGGACTGAACCCAAGAATACTCTATCCAGCAAGGCTATCATTCAAACTTGAAGGGGAAATAAGAAGCTTCACAGACAAAAAAAGGCTAAGAGAGTTTATCACCACCAAGCCAGCAATGCAAGAAATGCTAAAGGGACTGGTGTAAAAAGAAGAAATAAAAAGCTCAGAAAGAAAACAGCCACACAAAAAAAGAAATGGCTACAAACAAGTGCCTTTCAATAATAACTTTAAACCTAAATGGACTAAATGCTCCAATCAAAATACATCGAGTGGCTGAATGGATAAAAAAACATGATATATATATATATATATATATATATATATATATATATATATATATGTTGTCTACAAGAGACCCACCTCAGAATAAGGGACTCACACGGATTGAAAGTAAAGGGATGGAAAAATATCTTTCAGGCAAATGGAAATTAAAAAAAAAAGCTGGGGTAGCAATACTTATATTGGACAAAATAGACCTCAAAGTGAAGGCTATAACAATTGATAAGGAAGGCCACTTCATCATACTAAAGGGATTGATACAACAATAGGATATAACCCTGATAAAAATATATGCAGCCAATGCAGGAGCACCCAGATACATAAAAAAATAAAACTCCTGGAAGATATCAAGGGAGAGATCGACAACAATATATTCATAGTAGGGGACTTTAATACACCACTGACATCACTGGATAAATCCTCTAGACAAACAATCAGCAAAGAAACAGCAATCCTAAATGACTCACTATATCAGATGGACTTAATTGACATCTTCAGAACACTTCACCCCAAAGCCACGGAATATACATTCTACTCAAGGGCTCATGGGACAGATTCAAAAATAGACCACGTATTGGGTCACGAACAAAGCCTCCCCAAATTCAAGAAGATTGAAATCATACCAAGCATCTTCTCAGACCACAATGGCATAATATTAGAAATAAACTACAATAAAAACAACCCAAAATACTCAAACACTTGGAAGCTGAATAGCATGCTATTAAATATTGATTGGGTTACCAATGAGATCAAAGAAGAAATTAAAATCATCCTTGAAACTAATGACAATGAAAACACAACAATCCAAAACCTTTGGGACACAATGAAAGCAGTCCTGAGAGGGAAGTTTATAGCTCTACAGGCCTATCTCAAAAACCAAGAAAAAATGGTAATAAATCATCTAACTCTACAACTCAAAGAATTAAAAAGAGAGCAACAAGAAAAGCCCAGAGTGAGCAGAAGGAAGGAGATAATAAAGATTAGAGCAGAAATTAACTACATAGAGACCAAAAAAACAATACATAAAATCAATGAAACCAAGAGCTGGTTCTTTGAAAGGATAAACAAGATTGACAAACCTCTAGCCAGACTCACCAAGAAGCAAAGAGAGAGGACCCAAATAAACAAAATCAGAAACGATAGAGGCGAAATAACAACAGACCCCACAGAAATACAAATGATTGTTAAAAAATACTATGGACAGCTCTACTCCAACAAACTAGACAACCTGGAGGAAATGGACAAATTCCTAGAAAAATACAACATTCCAAAACTCAATCAGGAAGAATCCAAAAATTTCAATAGGCCAATAACTATGGAAGAAATTAAAGCAGTCATCAAAAAGCTTCCAGCAAACAAAAGCCAGGGGCCAGACAGCTTCACAGGGGAGTTTTACCAAACATTCAAGGAAGAACTAAAACCTATCCTCCTCAGACTACTACAAAAACTCCAAGTGGAAGGAACACTTCCAAGCTCATTCTATGAAGCCAGTATCACCCTAATACCAAAACCAGGTAAAGATAACACAAAAAGAGAATTACAGGCCATTATCCCTCATGAACATAGATGCCAAAATCCTCAACAAAATCTTAGCAAATTGGATCCAGCAGTACATCAGAAAGATCATACAACATGACCAAGTAGGATTTATCCCAGGGATGCAAGGATGGTACAATATCTGCAAATCAATAAACGTGATACATCACATAAACAAATTGAGAGAAAAAAACACCATATAGTCATATCAATTGATGCAGAAAAAGCATTTGACAAAATCCAATACCCTTTTTTGGTAAAACTCTCAGTAAGGTGGGAATAGAAGGATCATACTTCAACATAATAAAAGCCATATATCACAAACCCACAGCCAACATCATACTCAATGGGCAAAAACTAAATCCATTTCCTGTAAAACCAGGAACAAAACATGGATGCCCACTCTCACCACTCCTGTTCAACATAGTCCTGGAAGTATTAGCCATTGCAATTAGTCAAGAAGAAGAAATAAAAGGCACCCAAATTGGAAAAGAGGAAGCAAAAGTGTCCTGATTTGCAGACAACATGATATACATACAAAGCCCTAGAGACTCCATCAAAAAACTACTAGGTTAATACATGAATTTGGCAATGTAGCAGGATACAAATTTAACCCCAAGAAATTTGAGGAATTTCTATACACCAATAGTGAACTGTCAGAAAGAGAGACTAACAAAGCAATCCCATTTACCATCGCACCAAAAAGTTAAGCTACCTAGGAATAAACTTAACTAAAGAGGTAAAAGACCTCTATTCAGAAAATTACAGGACGTTGAAAAAAGAGATAGAGGAAGACATAAACAGATGGAAGAACATACCGTGTTCATGGATTGGTAGATCCAACATCATTAAAATGTCCATACTACCCAAAGCAATCTATAAATTCAAAGCACTTCCCATTAAAATACCAACGGCATACTTCACAGACCTAGAACGAGCTCTCCAAAAATTCATCTGGAATAAAAAATGACTCCAAATAGCTGCAGCAATCCTGAGAAAGAACAAAATAGGTGGGATCTCAATACCAGATATCAAGCTGTATTACAAAGCCAGTGTTCTCAAAACTGCCTGGTACTGGCACAAGAACAGACATATAGATCAATGGAATAGAATAGAGAGCCCAGAAATCGGCCCTAACCAATATGCACAATTAATATTTGACAAAGGAGGCAAGAACATACAATGGAGCCAAGATAGTCTCTTCAATAAATGGTGTTGGGAAAATTGGACAGATACATGCAAGAAAATGGAACTAGGCCACCAACTTACACCATACACAAAAATAAACTCAAAATGGATAAAGGACTTAAATGTAAGATGGGAAACCATAAAAATTCTAGAAGAATCCAAAGGCAACAAAATCTCAGACATATGCTGAAGCAATTTCTTCACTAATACAGCTCCTAGGGCATTGGAAACTAAAGAGAAAATGAACAAATGGGACTACATCAAAATAAAAAGCTTCTGCACAGCAAAAGAAACCATCAACAAAACAAGAAAACCCACTGCGTGGGAAAACATATTTGCCAATGTCATATCTGATAAGGGCCTAATCTCTAAAATTTATAGGGGACTCATACAACTTAACAAAAGGAAGATAAACAATCCAATCAAAAAATGGGCAAAGCGAGGTGTTGGGAACTCGAAGGGGCCTTATTATGGCTGCAGATTAATTGTTTAACATTCTATAAATATTCCTTTATTCTGAACCTTTTTTGTAAATATTTTTATACTGTCCTTCCTACTTTAGTCAAAAGATCTTTTTCTGCTCTTAACTTTGTTCCTATGTCCCTGTACAACTCAGTATTTTAATGAGATCTATCCTATACTTTTTTTTCCCATCCTATAGATTCTTGACCTAGATTTTTAATGTCAATTTCCCCCTCCTGGCTCTAATATTAACAGAATTTCAATCCTCTTCTAGGCAAGAGCATTTACCTAAAGGTAGCTTATTATAGCACAAGCTTTAGTAGAAATTGAACAGTACTAACTTATGGATAGGGTAAGCTGGGAGAAGTCCCCTTTTTATCCTCCAGAGAAAATAGTCATCTTAATAAAACAAGGGGCCATATGGATTGGTTATGGCATCAAAATTTTACCCATGTAGTTTTTTTCAAGCTTACACACCTTTTGTTCAACTCACTTCTTGTAATTGTCATCTCACTCAATATATTCTTAAAAACAAAAACTCTATAGCTCATTCTAGCCTTGCTTATTTAACAATATACAAGGCCATGTTGAAATTTCAGGATTGTTGCTTTAAGGATTACTGAGCTGTCAAACTTAAATTTTATTCAACTTATGGAAAAAAACTAGAGTTTCTTAGTATCATATCCATTTTTGTTGCACCTAAGTGGAACTTCTGAGTTTTGTACTGCTTCAGATTTTCATAAATAAAGTGTTTTCTCTGAGGGTTAAAAAAAAAATGGGCAAAGGGCCTAAATAGACACCTTTCAAAAGAGGACATTCAGAAAGCCAAAAGACATATGAAAACATGCTCAAAGTCACTAATCATCCGAGAGATGCAAATCAAAACAACAATGAGGTACCATCTCACACCTGTCAGACTGGCTATCATCAACAAATCAACAAACGACAAGTGGTGGAGAGGATGTGGAGAAAAAGGAATACTTGTGCACTGCTGGTGGGAATGCAGACCGGTGCAGCCACTATGGAAGACAGTATGGAGTTTCCTCAAAAAGTTAAAAATGGAACTCCTATTTGACCCTGTGATCCCACTTCTAGGAATACATCCCAAAAAACCAGAAACACCAGTCAGAAAGCATATATGCACCCATATGTTCATAGCAGCACAATTCACCATAGCTAAGATCTGGAAACAGCCTAAGTGCCCTTTAGTAGATGAATGGATTAGAAAACTGTGGTACATCTACACAATGGAATACTAGGCTGCTGTAAAAAAGAAGGAACTCTTACCATTTGCAATGGCATGGATGGAACTGGAGAGCATTATGCTAAGTGAAATAAGCCAGTCAATGAAGGAAAAATACCACATGATCTCACTCATTCATGGATAATAGAGACCATTATAAACTTTTGAACAATAATAGATACAGAGGCAGAGCTGCCTCAAACTGATTGTCAAACTGCAGCGGGAAGCCCGAGGAGGGTTGGGGGGCAGGAGGGAGGGGGGTAAGAGATCAACCGAAGGACTTGTATGCATGCATATAAGCATAACCAATGGACATAAGACTCTGGGGGGGGGGGGGTAGGGGAGGCCAGGGGATTGTCAAGGGCGGGGGGAAAAAAAAGGACACATATGTAATACCCTTTGTAATATTTTAAGCAATAAAAAAAAAAGTTCAAAAAACATAAAGTAGTTTGTAAAAATAAAAATAAATAAATAAAGCTCAATGTCACTAAAAAAAAAAAAAAAAAAAAATGTGGGTTCGCAGGGGCAGCCCTGACATCAAGGGTCCCTGCCCCAATGCTCGTGGGTCAATTTCCCCCAAAGTCCCATTGTCCTGGGCCTCAAGAACATCACATCCTTAGAGCAGATGGCTCCTGAGTGACTAATTCTTCCCAATCTATGACTCATAGTAACATGACGCAGGCCCAGAAGAAACAGACTTGCTCAAGGCTCTGAAGGATTGTAGAGTGAAAGTTTATAAAACCTAAATTAAGTTTATGTTTGAGTATTTCATTACATTTTCTTTAAAAAAACAACAACAATAAAGTCCTACAATTGGCTCCTCTCTCAGGGGGCGTGGTTAGGCTCTGGGGGCGTGGCTGGACTCTGGGGCGGATCAAGCCAGTTTAAAGCCAGGCTGAGGGGCAGAGGCCCAGGCTGTGGTGGCGGTTACTGGTGGAGGCATGGAGGAGTGCGCTGGCCTCTGAGGTGTGGGCTCTTCGCAGGGACATCCGTGTCATCAGAAGCGCCAGTGCCCAGCTGAGAGGCAGCGGCCGCCAAGCGGTGTCCTCAGGAGTGCCAGCGCCCGGCTGAGATGGCAGCGGCCCACAGCAAGCCGTCCCCTGCAGAAAAGCACGTCGAGGTGGACGCGGCAGCGCGGTGCTGTGCGGGGAGGGGAGGAATCACTAGCCCCAGGCCGCCCCCGCCCCCGCCGCCCCCGCCCTGCTCCCTGCAGGACCTGCCGGTGGAGATGCTGGTGGAGATCTTCGCCTCGCTCCCCGGCACCGATCTGCCCAGCCTGGCCCAGGCCTGCACCAAATTCCACCACATCCTGCGCACCGACAGCATCTGGAGACGGCGCTGCCGCGAGGAGTTTGGCGTTCGTGAAAACCTGCAGAACCTGGAGATGATCGGTATGCCTTACCGAGAATTCTATGCGAAGCTGTTCCCATACAGACACATTTTGGGGTTGTGGCAGCTACATTATAGCTGTAGAACACTGCTGAATGTCGTGGTGGACGGCTTATGCATTGCTGGCGGGACGTACAGGCCTTCCCTCAACACCATGTGGGTGGCCCAATACATTTCAAGCCCTCGTTCAGAATTCGCCTGACCGAGAGGAAATCAGCCGCGGTGGAGTGCATGGCAGGCCTCCTCGGCAGGCCCCACAGCGGCCACATGCAGATCCAGAAGGACAGGCTCACCATCCAGTGCAAGAGGACAGACCACCGAAAGGGTTCACCAACGCGGCTCAGGGGAGAAGGGGGGCGGGGGCGGGGGCGGGAGGACGGACAGCAGTATGACTGCCTGACCTACCGCCGCCTCTACCTCCCGCCACGCCACCCGGACGACCTCATGGGGCCAGGCCTCTTCCACCGCAAATACAAGGCCTTCGGCCCAACGACTGTCATGCCCAGCTTCCACGGTAAGTGCGCCAGGGTCACAGGCTCATGGGAATAGGCACCAAGGCGTTGGAGATCCACCTCCCTCATGCGCCGCATCCAGCTGCCAGATGGCGAGATCTTCCGCAACTTCAATGAGCTCTCCCGCGTGGTCCAGGAGATTGGCGAGCAGGTGACCCGGGAGCAGCAGCAGCAGCAAGAAGACGGGACTGAGGAAAGCCAGGGCCATGGCTGGCAGAGCCCTGCCCAGCCCAGCGTCGGGGAGTCCGGGGCTGCAGCTTGGGAGGAGCAGCCTGTCCCGTTCGTGCTGCCTGTGGGCATGCGCTCAAGTGACCAGAACTACCCCCGAACCTGCAGGATGTGTTTCTACGGCGTGGACATTGATCCCTTTGCCTACCCCAGGCACTGCTGCCCTGGAGTCTTCATCCTGTTCGATGAGGACCACTTCGGGTTCATCTGGCTGGAGGAGAAATACTTCTTCTGGTACGGCAGAGTCCAGGACACCTTCCAGAATGTGGAGGCACCATCCTCGCAGGCCTTCCTGGAGATGCTCAAAGACATTCAGTCTAGTTTTATATTTTAATCTGAATAATTCTTTACTGGCAGTTTTTTCAATAGTTTTTCTTCATTTATAAATCTTAAGTGGTTTCCCATTGCTTATAAAATTAAAACAAAATCTTTTCTAAACAGCTGTATTGAAGTATAATTAACTTATTATATAAATAAACTACTGTTGATTTATCTGTTAATCAGTTGATGAAAAAAAAAATGGTAGTCAAATCTCTTGCCTACCATTTATGTCATTTTGAATAAACTTATGTAACATAGCCTTATGTCAGTTCCAATTTGGCATCATCCCAGTTTTTCTTTGCCAACATGTCTCATTACATATGTATATACCTTGATGATAAGTTTCATGATGTCATAAAAAGCACATAACTACACTGAAGTGTATCGGACAAATATTAAACCTTTCTGAATTTTATAATGTTAAATTTATATAAATAAATTGCAGTGATATACTATGTATTTGTTTTCATGGGAAAAATCAATAACTATATGCCAATTTGGAAGAATATAGTCATGATTTGGGAGTGGGAAGTGGAATGAGGGAAATAATCCACATTCCTTTTAAAACTTTTTCTTCTGCCATACAAAACGTCTCTGTGGTTGTTGTAATAATACATCACTACTCAGAGTACGGTCTACACATTAGCAACATCACCTAGGAACTTTCTAAAAATGCAGAATTCGACCCCACCTCAGACCTATTTAATTAGCATCTATATTTTAACAAGACGCCAGCTGGTGTCTGCACACATTGATATTGAAGAAGTACCGTATTTTTCCACAAATACAGCTGTTCAAGGAACATTTAGAGCTCAAAGTGTGTTGAGACATGAGAAAAAAAGTTTTTAGGAATAAAACAGAAATTATTGTCTGTCCTTGTTTAAACAATGGAGAATCCGCACCTGGAAAATTTCCTTGATCCACTAAGAAATAATGGAGTTGAAGAAAGTCCGGAGGATGATAAGCTCAGATCATCGGGTAGGTGGGTTGGGGGGAGGGGGGCTCAGAGGCGCTGCCACGTGTGGAAGGGCTACAGGCTCATTCTGCCTGCAAACATGAAAGGTGAAGCAACTGTGATCAAAGCTTATAAAATCGTGCGAGGCACTGAGAGCATGTTCACTGATATTAATGTCGGGGAACTGCCTATGCTGGAGAAATATGTCTGTTCTCTGCCCCAGCAAATGCAGAATGAGTGTCTGCTACTCAGGCAGGCAGCTGTTTGTATTTATCAACAGTTTCCTTCCAAGCCAGGTTCAGTCAGCACTGAATCTCCACCCAGTGATAGGAATATAAAGACAGTGGAGGCCAAGACAGTGCATTGGCTCTTTGTCAATTTTTTTCTTTGCAGCACTCTCCATCCCCAATCACCTTTCCTCATCACCCTTCCAAAGGGGGCTCTCTTCAATTATTTTCACTGGCTGCCAGTAGTTTCAGATTATTTAACTGGATTTTGCACACTCTTTACTCCTCTGGTCACTGATATGGATATTGTCCTGATATCTTCTGCTTATCTGATCTCTGACTGACAACTGCTCAGACACCTCAGCTTATCAGCTTCTGGCATTCCTCCAGGTCACCTTAGCTCTTGCTGGTGAGTGATTTATGTTTGTTAGAGGAAACTTCCTGGACCTTGAAGCAGTGACTTTATTTAAAACAACAACAAACAAACAAACAAACAAACAAAAACAACACGAGAAGCATTTCTCTATGCAACAGTGAAGCTGCCCTGTAAATGGTAGACTGTAGGACCATAAATAAGATCAATAAATTTTATATTAAAGCCATTACATTTTTGGGAATACATAAAATTATTAAAGTCTGTGGGAATATTTAACCATTGAAAGAAGACAAATATTACTTGTAAATATGTTAGAAACCCTCCTATGGAAAACCCCTAAGTGGGCAGAGATGGAGGACTGATGAGATAAAACATATTTCCAACCAGTGTGACATCGTTTTACTCTCATTTATAAATTAACTAGAGGCCCAGTGAACAAAATTCATATGGGGGGGGGGGTGTTCCTCAGCCCGGCCTGCACCCTCTCCAATCTGGGACCCCTCACACAATCCAGGACTGCTGGATCCTAACCACTCTCCTGCCTGCCTGCCTGATTGCCCCTAACCCAGCGGTTCTCAACCTGTGGGTCGCAAACCCTTTGGGGGTCAAACGACCCTTTCACAGCGGTCTCCTAAGACCATCCTGCGTATCAGATATTTACATTATGATTCATGACAGTAGCAAAATTACAGTTATGAAGTAGCAATGAAAATAATTTTATGGTTGGGGGTCACAACATGAGGAACTGTATTTAAAGGGCCAGAAGGTTGAGAACCACTGCCCTAACCACTTCTGCCTGCCAGCCTGATCGCCTCATAACTGCTCCCCTGCTGGCCTGATAGCCCCCAACTGCCCTCCCCTGCCAGCCATCTTGTGGTGGCCATCTTGTGATGACGTAACGCATGATGCCACCTAGGCTTTTATTATATAGGATAACATTATCTAGTCTTAAACTTACATTATGGTTGAGGAAACTGAGGGACAAATAGAAATATCTGGAAATATTTAATATTTATTTTGTTTTGTTATTCACTGTTTTAAGCACTTGAAATATAATTTTCAAGTCTCCATATACTCAATACTTTAGCATTCTTTAATGATATTTACTTATAAATCCAATTATTTTTTTCTTTTCCATGCTATGGAAAGAAGATGGCTTGATAAAAATGAACATAATTCAGTAATGTGATGTATTTGCACAAGAGGACATTTATAGTATTAAAATTATGGACTAGAAAGCAATGTAGTTCAAGGAAGGATAGAGAGAGAGACAGGGAGGGATAAATGAGAAATAATTGAACTAGCATTTCCTAGATGCCAATTATGTGCCAGATATGGTACTTACACCTTAAAATATAACCAATATTATGATATTGCTGATAACCTCAGAATTTCTAGCCAATATCTCTAAGGTTAGAAAAAAATATAGTAGGTGCCAGTACCCTTTCAGTTTTAAATTTATTTCTATACTGGAGGCCCGATGCATGAAATTCATGCAAGAGTAAGCCTTCCTTTCCCCAGCTGCTGGCACCGGCTTCTCTCTGGCACCTGGGACCTGGGCTTCCCTCCAGCACTGGGGACCCGGGCTTCCCTTGCAGTCCCGGCTTTGTCCAGAAGATTGTCAGGAAGGACATCCAGAAGGACTCTGGTCTAATTAGCATATTGTGCTTTTATTATTATAGAAGATCATCTTTGCAGAATCTGCATGCTTGCTTCTGCCAGCATTAACCCATCACCTACCTCCAGCCTCTCCACAGGGGAGGCAAAGGTGACAAGGAGTTAAGGGCAATGGTGATGAGGATTAATCTGGACAGAGTGGTCAGTGTTCTTTGTTCCCTTCCATGGTGCAGGGACTTCCCTTCCCTCAAGCAAAGTGAGAATGGCTTCATGATGACTGCTGGAGAGCATAGTGTATGTTGCCTGGATATATTTTTAAATGTTTTTATTCATTTCAGAGAGGAAGGGAGAGGGGGAGTGAGAGAAACATCAATGATGAGAGAGAATCATGATCAATCGCTGCCTCCTGCATACCCCTACTGAGGATCTAACCTGGGCATGTGCCCTGACTGGAAATCAAACCATAACCTCCTGGAAATCGAATCATAATACTCAACCACTGAGCCACACTGGCCAGGCTGTTATCTGGATATTGATAGACAAAGGGTCTAGCTAGCCTCTGATTCACCCATTAAAAATTTAAAGAGAGTCAATGACTCTTCCCATGGTAAGTTTCCCTGCCCAAAATAGGCCCAGCTGGCTGAATGAAGAAATATTAATTGGTGAAGGTAGAAGTTTTGATATGATACTGGACTAGATTTGGAATACTAGGAAAAGGGGCTGTACACTTATTACCTGAAATTATCTTGAATAAATTTTATGCAGGATAAGAAACAAAAAAAGGGAATGGGATTGTAGTTGTTAAAATAACAGAAATTACCAACTCATTTTACTAACTAGGTTACATACACGATATTTCTAATCAAGGTAACATTAAAAGTCTGCCCATAGTCACATAGCCAGTAAACTGTGTTTTGCTTCTTTAATTTCATAAATGTGTTTTTTTTCAATAAATCGTATTGTAAGTGAATTTTCTGCAAATTCACCCACCCATGTTTCAATGTAATTTCTCACTATTCCCCCAAATAAATTTCAAGTCAAATAATTATCACTATTTTCAGACACGCTTTATTTATTTTTTACCTTATTATCTTTACTTTAAATTTGACCTCCTGTGTTTTATGCCTATTTTAATTCCATGCCCTTACAAATGAACTTAACCTCTGCTTTATTTATTTTATTTATTTATTTACTTTAATATATTTTATTGATTTTTTACAGAGAGGAAGGGAGAGGGATAGAGAGTTAGAAATATTGATGAGCGAGAAACATAGATCAGCTGCCTCCTGCACGCCCCCCACTGGGGATGTGCCGGCAGCCAAGGTACATGCCCTTGACCGGAATTGAACCTGGGACCCCTGAGTCCACAGGCCGACACTCTATCCACTGAGCCAAACCAGTTAGGGCATTAACCTCTGCTTTAAAGCAACTTGGTGATTGGGTTGGAATATTTATGCCTATAAAATAATTAAATTTTCTATGCCTGCATTTAGTGAAACAACACTATCTACAAGTTTAATAATTTAGAGGAGGCACTGTCTGATATTCTTATACCCTGACAAAATATTTGGCTGTGCCTTAACCAAATTATGCCATAGGACCCAGGTTGACAAATCACCACTATGACAAGTAAAATATCAATATAAGGTATAAAAAAGTGTACTGAGTATTTGGCATGAATTTATCTAATAAATATTTATAGAGAGCCCACTAATTGTCACAATGCCCTTGCAGAGAAAAAGAGACAGAGAGAAAATAGAATGTGGCCTCCAAAGCACAGAACGAGAATACTACCACAAAGATAGAACCATGCCTTACATAAATTTACTAAGTGTAATTCCCAAGAGAGACCTTCTTGAAAATGCCAAAAGACATGTTCTGTAAAGGGGCATGTAAGGCTATATCTGTATCAATTTTGAAGGAAACTTCTATCACTTTGAGCACCAGAAAATTGATTCATGCAAAATATTAGTAAACAAACCTAGCAGGCATAAATTCACTTGTGGCTATTAGTCCAATGGTTTGGGGCTAGTGTTAGGCCAGGCAGGGTGGTCTATTTTGGATGTAACTGTTATAGATGGAAGTGGAGCTCTTGGGGTGCTGCAGGAAAAATAATCCCTGAGGCCCCAATAGGGAGAAAGGGGTTTCATGGAAAGGCTTATTGATGATCTATAATTAAAGGAGTTCCCCTCCAATATCCATCTCCATCCTTCCCTCCATAAAAGAGTCCAATCTTATCTTCAGCAGGGCCAGGATTAAAGCCACTGCCCAGAGTTTCCACTCCATATTAAAGTCCAGTCCAGTCCAGCACCAGGCTAGCTTAGCTTGTTCCCAGCTGCAGTCCATTGTGTGTGGGGTCCACATGGCCATGGGCCTTGTGGCTGCTTAAGGCCACATGGCCATGGAGACAGAACAGTGATCTCATCATCAGTGTGGGTCTTGCAGCAAGAGAGAGTAAGAAGGAACCAGAGGCAAGAGAGAGGAAACTCTTTGGGGTTTTTGCCCTTCCAAGATTTTGCACGCTTGTAGTGGCCTCACCCTCCTAACCTATCTATTGTTTAAAGTGAGCGGTTTTGAAAAAGAGCGAGAGCAAGTGAAGAAAATTCCAATTTTTAACCACTTGGGAAAAAATAGTTAACATGCTTCTTATATATTTTCTATGAGTCACTGAAGACAAGAGCAGCATGGGAATAGGCATTGCTTGGGTAATTTTTGAAAGGAGATTGTTATATCCAAGAGCTAATAGTCAACCTCAGAGTATATGATGTGTCTGAAATTCCCATTTACTTCTCAGTAGCACATGAGGTTACTTCAAGTGACAGAGATAAGAACCGAAAATATCCAGAGTTACAAAAACTCAGTATGATAGCCTCATCTTATTTTTGAAGTGATTTGGGTAAACATGTCATAGAAAACATACCCTCTCAAGGAATTGCTTCTTAGTGCTGGGGAATCGTCACAAGTCCTATGACTGTTCATGAAAAGGTCAGAGTCTCAAGCTCAAGCCAATTAATGCCCCTCACATAAATTCTGCCAGTTCAGGCTGCTGCTCACTGAATAGATACCCAGCATCTCCAGGCCCAGGCCCAATCAGTGAGAAGTTTGGCAATCCAGGTAAAGTTTCAATAACTGGCCTATCATATTTGCTGAAACCCCGCAATGTCTTTAGGGCTGGAAAGTGAGTTATACAGGATTTGTGATGAGGGCAGCAATCACATTAGGATTTCTGCTCACCCTCGTTGGTTATAAAGAGCTTCACAAACTTTACCAAAATGAAGCAGAAAGTGGCTATTGTTCAGAGCATTGTAACAGACCCTGGTTAGGTACTCACCCACCCCACTGTTTGTTTGTTTGCTTGTTTGTTTGTTTGTTTGCTTGAGCATGCTGAAACAAAATTTCACAGACTTGTGTCACCCAGAAGGACACTTTAATAGCCACAGTACATTCCACTACAATTAGAAAGTGTCCACTCGTGAGTGATATAAAAAATGATTTTTTTCTCATTTTATGAATATCCTATTCCATCTGAATTCTGAGCAAGAGAGACATTTTGAGAGCTGTTCACTATGAAGAAGTGTTTTAATGACAAGAATAAAAAAGTCAAGGTAACGCCTTATTCTTCACAGGACTGAAAACTTGGAAGGTTTAATGAAACTCTATTTAAATATGCTAAACACTGCATATTCCACTCAGAGTGGAAAAGAAAATAGAACTAACATGAGTGTTCCTAACCCAGCTTACAATGCAGCTAAAAATGTCACCCCCTGGTTTCACTCTCCATGTCTTGATGTTAAGGTAGGATAAGGTCGGAGCAACCTTCATTCCCATTTGGTTGTCTGTTTAGAGAGAAAAAATTTAATCAGACCTGGTAAGTTAGTTGGAATCAAACAGATTAAAAATATAGGCCTTAAACACCCATCAAATAGCACCATAAACAGCTAGAAATTATGTAATTACCTTTTAATACATGGTGAAGAACTTTATAATCAAGGAGATACTTTTCTAATTGAAATGATTAAAAAAAACATAAATATGTTTTCATGAGCTGACTATATTAATTAAAATATTTCTTTAAAAAATTCCAGATTCAGCCCAGCTGGCATGGCTCAGTGGTTGAGCACAGACTATGAACCAGGTCTCAGTTTGATTCCTGGTCAGGGCACATTCCCAAGTTAAGGGCTTGATCCCCAGTAGGGGACATGTAGGAGGCAGCCGATCAATGACTCTCTCATCATTGATGTTTCTCTCTCTTCTCTCTCTCTCTCTCTCTCTCTCTCTCTCTCTCTCTCTCCCATCCTCTCTGAAATCAATAAAAAAAAATACTTTTAATTTTAAACAAAGTAAATCTAGTTGGCTTGCAAGAATACCTCAGGGAGAGAAGCTGAGGAGAATAAGATTTTTTAATTCACAGAGCAGGCTCAAAGCCATAGTGATTTCACTGCAAAAAGGGCACATAACCTTATTAGAGCCTGAAGTTTGTAAAGCCAGATATATTAGTTATTTGGGTTCTTTTCTCCAAACTCTATTAAATTGCAAAGATGTATGGTCAAGAACCCTTTCCCCTATGCTGGTTATAGTGTTGTTTTTTTCTTCTCCCTAGCTTCATCCTGTCTTGCCTGCAGGAGGGAAAGGTAAGTAAGGTTAGAGTGTTAGTTTTAAGACTTACTTGAACAAACATGGTATTTTCTTCTTTCAAAATGGCATTAAGCACATTCTACACAGGGCCAGACACTTAGCAGTTCACAAGGGTCATTATAAAGGAATTCTGCTTTATCATAAGAAACATTTTCGCTGGAGGAAGGCCATCTAGCCACTTAGCTTCAAAGCTGACTTACTTCCACTCCACTAGCTCTAATTCTCAGTGTCTTGTAGCCTTTGGCAAAATAGCTTTAGCAAGAAATAAGGAAATGCAATAAAGGACAAAATTATCAAGGGTTATGAAATAGTCTTTTGAGCTATCATTTACTTTTTCCTTAGACTAAAAATATATACTTTATGAGGTTGTTCTCAAACCAGTTTGTACTCAGATAGTTTGATGGCATACAAGAGACATGATGAAGTTCATCTCTGGAAAACATTGTGTAAGTGTTTCAGCTTCTAGTTTAATACTTAAAGTACACAAGTTGACAAGCCAAGCTTCGCTTGTTGTCATAAACAAAACAGAAGTGTATTTTCTTGTTACATTGATACGGTTGTAATTAACTCAGTTATTAATTAATAGGAAAGGAGCAAAGGGAAGACTCGGTAGCATTTGTGCCAGGAATCTGCAGCTTAACCCTCTCTAGGTCTGTTCCCAGAAGATCCTGAGGAAAGGGACTGGAGGACTCAGCCAGTGTGGCTCAATGGTTGAGTGTTGACCTATGAACGAGAAAGTCATGATTCAATTCCCGGTCAGGGCACACGTCCTGGCTGTGGGATCAATCCCCAATAGGGCTTGCAGTAGACAGTTGATCAATGAATCTCTCCCATCATTGATGTTTCTATCTTCCCCTCTCCCTTCTTCTCTCTGAAATCAATACATATAATTTAAAAAAAAATAGATGCATAGCCAGTAAAGTCTAGGTGATGTAAAGAGGGTGTTTGCCTGTCAGTCATACCTGGGAACAGGGCATTGGCCAGAATAGGTGTGGCCACTACAAGGGCTGGAAATCTAAGATACATAAGCTCCTGAATGAAGGAACACACCCCCTTCTCTTGCTTCTGCTATTCCCTTCTGACTCCTGGCTTGCAGGGCTCTAATGCTCTGCTCTCACCCACGTGGCTCCCAGACATGTGGACCCCAAACACCATGGACTAACAGACTGGAATTAGTCTGATGCTGTGCTGGACCCAGCTCCACTATGGAACAGAAACTGGACACTGGCTTTGCTTTTAGTTCTGCTGGATCCCCAGCTGTACCTTTTCCATACTGGTCTAAAGTGAAATAGGACTTTGGAAACCAAGGGATGTACATCCATGCAAATAAAGCTTTTTACCACATCTTATCCTCCCATGAGGGCCTATAGAAAGTATTATTCCAATTGTGCCCCAAGAACCCTACTCCCACTAGCAAAGGAGAAATTCCATCCACAAAATTCTCTGATAACAAAATCAGTAACTTAGAGTAAAACTCTAACTAAAATACTAAGTTAATGATTTTGGGAGATGTGCTTTACTGTTCAAAATAATGTCATTGTAGTATTGATTCTTAGACCAATCATAATAAAAACAAATTAGTTTCCCATCTTTGACTAAGCAGAAGGTATGGAAGGCTTGGGAATGTCAGTAAGCAACTAGATATTAGGCAGTGAACACACATCCGTCATCAGTCTTTTTTTCTATTCTAGACAACACTGAACATTGTCTCTGATATATATTAGTTTTTCCACTTTAAAAAAAAAAAAAAAAAAACGTAACTCAAACCTTCTATAAACTCAGACAGCAAAGATCAATAGTTGGGTGAACCAACAAAGGAAACAGTCTCAAATACAGTAGGTCACATGACACTGAGTGCTTTCTATTTAAATAATTTTACATTATCTAGCAAGTCTGGCTAAACTGTCAGACTACATTTTTTTTTTTGAGAAGGCAAACATTGTTATTCATTCAGGTGCATTTTTATGAGAAAAATAAATGTACTTGGAAGAAGAAAAATTTTGCACCTCACCAGGGAGAAGTGCAGAAATAAAATTTCCTATTTTAGCCAGTTAGAAAATAAATTGTTAGAGCATAGACATGTGGACTCTTTTACATCAACTAGAGAATTGTGGTTATTAAAATTATCTGTCAGTGGAAACAAAGCAAAGTTTAGGTGATGAATAGCTAGCAGCTGTACCTTTCCTGCATAGTCAGGAATTTATAATGAGCTTTAGGTACCATTTTTCTTTTCACTTTTTTTGGGAGGTGTTGGGTAAATAAACAGGGAGGCCTGGAAACATCTTCAAGCCTACACTTTATAGTGGATTGCATTCTGTGTTTTATATGTTGTAGAACATTTATATTTCTTAATAAGATTTTTTTTGGGGGGGTGGGGGGCGGGAGGTAAAGCCATGCATCTCTTCTGCTCATACCGTTTTCATGACAACCCTAAATTACAGTCCATGAAAGCCTAAGGGAATTTATATCAAACCTAAATGCCCATGGGTCAAAGATAGAATCTTTCAGATAATGGTTATAAACTCTGCACTTTTGTTATAGAAGGAAACAAAGACAAATTTTAAAATCCCATTTATATAGTTTTATATCTTTTTTAATATGTATACAACAAAATGGAAATTAAGATAAGCTTTCAAATAAAATAGAGTGACTCCTATACTATATACCTAAAAGACTACCTTAATCTCAAATCTCTAAAATTCTAGGGTAAAAAATAAATTAGGGATGTATGGTATAACTAATCTTTAGCTATAGTTCCCTTCTTGACTTCCTATCCCTTAATCTTTCTGAAATTTGTAGTTAGGGCCCCTTAATTTCATGAATTAGCTTCTCTCAGGTTCTGAACCAAAGTCTGATTCTCCTTAGGTTTGCCATATGCCAGTTTAATGTCCAAGCATGTTTATTCTAAGAACTGGTGTCTTTTTTTGCCAAAGCCCATTGACTAAAGATATCCAAGAAAACAGATGTAGTGAAACAAAATGAGATTTAGTAGTTTCCTGAAGCAAAGGAGAACATACACTAAACCTATTGTGCAGGCAATTTGGAAAAGGGAATGAGACATAAGAGAATGTCTTACAGAGTTTTGGCTTCTACTGGTTGATTCAAAGCTGATTCACAGAAGTGGGGGCCCATTATGAGGTGGTCCCATTCAAGAAGTGGAACAGTTCTGCAATTGGTAGTTTCAATAATTTTTGTTCAAGAAGTGGGAAAATGAAAAATGTCTGCGGATGTTATTGTTAAGAAAGTAACAATCACTCTGAAGAACTGATCATCAGTAATTTTGTAGCTGTGGTGGCCTTGGGTATGATTCTGTTAGAAACGCTGTTTTTTGTTAGCCTTGATCTTCATCCATTGAAAAATGGTTGATGTTCCTTTAGGAATACCGTAGTCCTATCAGCTGGATTAATATTCACTTTCACATGTTGTTCCTGCTCCAAAGATGTCTGTGTTTCAAATTCCAGGTTCTTATTCATTGGATCCCATTCTCCTATTTGCTTTGGTTTTCTATCAATTGCACTATTATCCTGTTTCATTTCCAAAGACATGCTTCTGAATACCATTTGTCTGGGATTGCAATAGTTTTAAACATATCTTCCTTATGTTAATGGCTTTATGGGACTCTGTTGCCAAACTGTGTCTTCTGCCAGGACATCTGTGTTATTATGACTTCAGGGTATTTTAGATGCCATAACTTCCTCCATTGCCTGTTTCAGGAACTTTTCCTGATTTTCTGACTCATCATTTTTGTTCTGTTGAATCTCTTTTGGCAACTACCAATTGGAGTCCAACAGAAAAGAAGAAACACAGAAACAGCAGGTTAAAAAATTTGGTCCAAAATACAAATGTTTCCAAATATTTATGTTTGGCAATTGATAACTCATGCCATGGATAACACCAATAAATATTTTATAGTTATATTACTTGCTCTAAAAAATCAGAACAAATTCCATTAAATAAACCTGAAATAATCAGTGAGGAAAGGGGATGCGTTTCTTTGTTTCAAAACTGAGCCAAAGAGCTTAGGTTTGAGCTTTGCAGTGTTATTAGAATATGATACTGTAGAAAAAATTATTTAAGCTCTTTGTGCTTTGATTTCCTTCCTCTGTAAAAACAGATACAATGGTAGTCTTATCTAATAAGACTGGGCATATAAAGTGCATAATATGGCACATACTACCTTGTCATTGTTATTTTTATTAATGAAGATAAATTCTGATGATAGGGTCATTGGAGGAAAAAATAACTGGCACCAGCTATAAAATTATTATTAAGAATATTTCTTAAAAGTTTTACTCTTAACAATTAAATGGTTTTTAAGGTAATACCATCAAACAGTAATATATATGATGGCAAGAATGGGAACAATTTCAACAATGTAACCTCTGAGATAATATACCTAAGGTCTGTTGAGATGAGTAACAGTGATATTTTGGTGTGCATACAATTCTTAAGTGTCATTGTTAGTTACACCATTGTTTAAATAATTTACAGTTTTGTATTTTATATGTGCCTGGAGGCCTTAGAGGTAAGTGTACATTATAAATCAAAGGAATAATAATAATTGCAATAGATATTACCAGTAAATAAAATATAAGTACCAAATTATCCCAGTAACTTTTAAACTAACATATATGTTTAAGAGAACTACATAGTGTTATTGTGTTTGCTTTTCCTAAACATTTGTTTTAACCTGATATTTCAAATTATTTACTCTTGCTTAAGACATTCTATAAAAATATTTAAATATGTTGCTATCCAATGGAGGGGTGGTTTAAAATAGACTATTTCTATCACCCCCCCCCCTTTTTTTTACTCCAAATATTGCACTGAGTCCAAGCATGTAAAACATCACTTTCTCACACGGATACAGTGACAGTTTTCCGAGCCCTGCTTAGCAAATCCTCAGCATGACTGAACTCCTTCATCATCACCTTAAATGTGTTTACACAATTTCATTTTCTTATCAGCCAATTCAACACAGTCCCTCAGCCTCCAAACAGAAGCCTTCTATTGTCCTCTGTACCTTTATCGAACTCCAGCAAGCATTCTCCACCTAAACATTCTTGAAAATTAACTTTAAATCTTTGCCTGAGGGGATTTTTTCTGCCTTCCAATTTTCCACTTCTGTGGTCTCCTCTTTGCTCCAGCATATTCAGAAATGTGTGCAGTTGCGAGGAACACGTTTGAGAAGGCAGTGCCAAGGAGCGCCCTCTCCTCCGTCTTTTCCAGGCGGCTGCTCCAGTTTCCTGTGGTGTGTGGTCTGTCGTGGTGGTGTCTGCCTAATGAGGCAGGAGCAGTTATTTAATGTTTTAGGTATCTTAGTGGATTCCAACCTCTAGGCTCTCCTTTGTTTTTTAACACTGAGACAGATTGGCAGGGAAATGAAATTTAAATGATAGTTACAAAAACTCTTCAACATAGATTACATAAAAGGCAGTTACTAAAGTAAATCATATCTTGGCAACTTAATGTCTCGCAGTAATGAGAAAATTTAAAGTCATTCCTAGGAATAATAGATCATACAGCTCCATCCTTAACAGCAGCTTAAGATAAAATGAAAAAGAAAAAAATGCAATAGCCATTAATATAGGAAACAGCTATGAAAATAAAACTTACAAGAAGATACACTAAATCATAGATTTGAACATCCTAGAATAGCGCTGTTAAAAATGGGGAGTAATTTTAGACTTAGCAAAAAACCTTTTTAAAAAATTTCATTTCAGCAGTCTTCTAAAAGCAAATCCATCCAATGCAAAGCCTGTGGTCACTGAGATATGTACAACTCAGCCTTCAAAATAGATTTCGAAAATTGCTTTTTCTGGTTGGTATTTTCTCCTATGAAGTGCAGGTGCTTCAGTTTATTTATTACCAGTAAACACTTCAGAAAATAATTTTCACTTCTAGAGAATTGATGTTTATCATTTCACAAGTAGTGATCAGATTCAAAGACATTTACAACTAACAAACTCAAAAGGGGAATATCAAAGTAAAGTTGAATGTTAAAGTACTAATTGGACCCTGGCATGTGGCAGGCAAAGAATTTATTTTCTCTCATTACCAACGTAGAAGTTGTTCATATAGAAAATCTAGACAATATAGATGAACAGATAATGGAACATAAAAATCAGGTGTATAGCCCTTTGTAATATGTCTTTCCAGCCTTTCATAATAGTTTTACATATTGTATTATTTTAATAAAAACGATATCCTAACATATCTACTATTTTACAACTTGAAGTTTTTATTTAATAAATACTGTTGATATGATGAAATATACTTCTAACAAAATTAATGTGGCTTTGCCACTCCATTGATTATAACACATCTTAACAATTAACCTTAACCTAACATGGATACCTCAGCTTTCAGTGATAGTGCAAATCTTAATCTCATAATTAAAGGAAACTGGATCTACTTTGGATGAAATTTTTATCATACTGGAGATTTTTGGGGGGTCTGTGTATTAGGGCAAAGTTATGCATGGTGGGTGTAAGGAGCATGGTGTAGGGTGGAAGGTTTTCCACAGCCAACTCCTTTCTGCTACCTGTATTCTCCCCCAATCTGGTCCCTGGTGCTGGTAGAGTCCATGATTGCTTCATCTTCAACTTAGCACTGAAAATTGGAAAGAAATTATCTCAATTCTAGATTTCATTGGACCTAATGCCATTGATTTAGCTGCTCCTTTATGAACATTCTCAGTTCCTCTCTTTCTGACTTTCGTCAGCACCACGTGCTGGATCATCAGAAAGTCTTGCACCTCATCACTTGGCTAAGTGACTTCAGACTCAGGCTCCGCTCAGGTTCACAGGTGCCCACTAGGCTATATTCTGTTCACACGGATATCCAAAAACAACTGGTGGGAAAGAGGAGTGAAGGAGTGTGTCTTCGAGGCTCTCCTACCTAAACAAAACACATGTCCCCAAGCCATTCTAGAAAGTATACCTCAAGGAATCCTTGACTTCAGAAATTTCTAAGCAATATACCTTTATTTTAGAATCACCTTATCTTTAATGATTAATTTTATGTGTTAACTTGGCTGGACCAAAGTGCCCAGATATTTGGTCAAACATCAAGAATCATTCTGGTGAGGTGTTTTTGAATGAAATTAAGATTTAAATCAGTGTACTTTTTGTTAAGATATTCCCCTCCATAATATGGGTGAGTCTCATCCAATATGTTGAAGGTATTAAGAGAACAGAAAAATGACTCTCCCCCAAGTAAGTAGGAATTCTGCCAACAGGCTGCCTTTGGATTCAGACTGTAAGTCTTCCCTACGTTTCCGTCCTGCTGGCCTATCCAGAAGATTTTGGATGTGAACTTCTGCAATCTAATGAACCAATTCCTTAAAATAAATATGACAGATTAATAAATATAGAGATATACAGGCTGTCCAAAAATGTATTGAATAATTATAAAGTCAGGGATTATTAACATACAGTTCATTTTCAAAATTTAAAAGAATCTATGGAAATAAATAATTTTTTTTGGTCAATTCCGATTTTCAAACTAATGACTATTCTGATCCAGGCACTGCTAATAACATAAAAGTAATGGGATCACAAACATAAAGAATCATTTTGTTTGGTGTTTGTGCACCCTCAATTCATCAACCATTGCCTTTAAAAAAACAAAAAACATAAACTTTATCTTTTATGTATCCCCATTAAAAAAGGTTTAGTGACACTTTAGGATAAAGTTTCTTTGTTCAAAGACTCAACCATTGATCTCACTCATTTATGGAATATAATGAACAACATAAACTGATGAACAAAAACAGATCCAGAGACAGAGAAGCATCAATCAGACCATCAAACCTCAGAGGGAAGGTAGGGGAGGGTGGGGGTACGGGGGAGAGATCAACCAAAGGACTTGTATGCATGCATATAGCCTAACCAATGGACACAGACACCAGGGTGGTGAGGGCATGAGTGGGAGGTGGGGGTTGGGTGGGGGGCTATGGGGAGATAAAGACACATATGTAATACCTTAATCAATAAAGAAATTTAAAAAAAAAGAAGAAAAAAAAGACTCATCCATTATTTCAAGTTAGTTAAACCTGAGAAGGAGTGAAAATTAAGTGAGTTATCAGCTGTTAAAGTGTGAATTCATTTTTCATGGACACCCTATATATCTCTATCTATACACACACACACACACACACACACACACACACACACACACAACACATACATAACACATACACACATCCTGTTTGTTCTGTTTTTCTGTTGAACCCTACTACACTACCCCCCCCCCCGCAAAAAAAAAAAAAAAAATCAAAGAGATGCTTTGCCTCCAACTCCATCTCCTCCTACAGGAGGGACCCTGCAAAGTAGAAAGGTTAATGAACATGGGTTTTACTTTCCACCCCCACCTCCATCCCAGGCTATATACACTTTCTAATGTCTAGAACCTGTAAATCTTACCTTATTTAGCAAAAACAATCTTTGCAAATATAATTCAGGCTCTTGAGGTGAAAGATCATCCTGGATTATTCATTTGGGCTCTAAATCCAATAAGTGTTCTTCTAAGAGAGATGCAGAAGGAAATTTGAGACAGAAAACGAAGTACTGTGACATGGAAGCAGAGATTCGAATGATGAGGCTAAAAGTTAAGAAATGCCAAAAGCGCCCAGCCAGTGTTGCTCAGTGGTTGAGTGTTGACCTCTGAACCAGGAGGTCATGGTTCGATTCCCTGTCAGGGTATATACCCAGGTTGCGGGCTCAATCCCCAGTGTGGGGTGTGCATTAGACAGCCCATCAATGATTCTCTCTCATTATTGATGCTTCTGTCTCTCTGGCCTTCTCCCTTCTTCTCTGAAATCACTAAAAATATATTTAAAAACAAACAAAACAAAAGAAATGTCAAAAGCCATTGGATACGAAAAGGCAAAGAACAACTTCTCCTCTAGAGTCTCTGAGGGGACAACAGTCCTGCTTCTTCTTACACACTGAACTCAGACTTCATCTTCCAGAACTGTAAAAGAAGAAATGGTGGATATTTTCAGCTACCAAGTTGTGGTAATTTGGTATGCAGAGTCGGGAGTTCTCTTAATTGCTTGATTTCATTTTAGTTTTTCAATATTGGGAAAAAACATAAGTATGTTAATATAGTGAAGGAAATAGCTTTATGGAGAGTAAAAAGTTAAAAATCTCAAAAGATAGGGTATAAGTTATGAAGCAATGTTCCCAAGAAAGATAAGTGGAATATAATTTTGAGCAAACATAAAAGGATTCACTTTACCTAAGAGAACGGCTTCTGTCTTTAAATTGAGGGCAGGTGGATGTGAAAATGGAAAGAGAGGAGGTAAAATTTATCACAGGTTAGTAGTTTAAAGAAATGTATACCGGAGAGCTCCTCTCTATTTAGACATGCATTTTTACTTTACGCAATATTTTGTAATACATTATCAAAAGCAATTCATGTATTTCTCTTTTTTGTTTCATTTATTCATCAATTTTTTCCATTTTTCTACTGTCATACATTGACTCTTTTCTTGTAGGCACTTATTCATATGTCTTTTACCTGTGATCTTTAATCTCTCCAGCTGCATTATTCTTACCACATGCGTGTGTAAATGGTGTTCGGAAATGCACCAGTGAACAAAATGGGAGGGGGTGGGGGGTGGGAGAGGAGTCCTCTTGTGGATTTTCCATTCTAATATTAGGAGAAGCCGGAAGAAGAACAGATGAAATAAATAGGTAAAGCATTTGGCCAAGATGCTCATAAGTGGTATCAAGAAAATAGAAATCAGGGGATAATAAGGCATGTCCAGGAAAGGTTAGGGTAGGGTTCTGATTGGGGTAGTCAGTCTCACTCAGAAAGTACATGAAGCCAGATCCTTTTTTCCCTACAAAAAACTTTCAAAGACCTTCCCACATCACCTAGAAGCAATAGACTCTGTGCAGCTTAGAACACACCAGCCTATGTACTCATTTTTTTCAACTAAAATCAATTCCTCCAAATATCCAAACAGCTCACCTCCTTACTTCTTCCTAATCTTTGTGTAATTGTCACATTCCCAATAAGGCCTTTCTGAGCATGCATTTAAAGTGAAACAGTGAGATATCCGGAATGAAGTTGGTGATACATCAAGCGTATTCTTACAGTGTATGGGGAGAGGGTCCCAAGAGATGCAGGCCATCCTCTGTACCCCTTTAATGACGCATTCTGAGATCACAGCAGCTTCCTTTCCAGAGCTCCAGCCATAAAGTCCTGCTACCTCCAGGAAGAGGGAGTTACTAAAGCCACTGGAGCATCCAAAAATAAATAAATAAATAAATAAATAAATAAATAAATAAATAAATAAATAATAAATAATAAATAAATAATTAATAAATAAATAAATAAATGCAATGTTAACATATCCTCTACCCTCATGCCTACAATCTTTCTTCCCAGCCTAGCTGTACTCCATAAAGTGTTGTCACTTTCTAGTATGCTATACAAATTGCTCTTTTTGCATATTATTGTTTCCTCTTTACTTCCCTCCTCACTCCCTCCCCCTCACACACCCACAGGCCCACACATTAGAAGGTAAGTCTTGGGGAGAGAGAGAGGAGTATTTCTTTTCTCTTTTATTAACAAACAAGAGGCCTGGTGCATGAAATTCATGCACAGCAGGGGGGAGGGTCCCTCAGCTTAGCCTGTAGCCTCTCGCAATCCAGGACCTCTCAGAGGATGTCTAACTACCAGTTTGGGATCGGGCCTAAACTGGAAGTCGGACATCCCTCTTGCAATCCAGGACTGCTGGCTTCTAACTGCTCACCTGCCTGCCTGACTAATTGCCCCTAACCACTCTGCCTGCCTGATAGCCCCTAACTGCTTGCCTGCCTGCCTTATCACCCCTAACCACTCTGCCTGCCTGCCTGATCACCCCTAACTGCTCACCTGCCTGCCCTATCACCCCTAACCACTCTGCCTGCCTGCTTGATCACCCCTAACTGCTTGCCTGCCTGCCTGATCACCCCTAACTTCCTCTGTCTGCCTGCCTGATCGCCCCAAACAGCCTCTGCCTTAGTCCCTGCTCTGACGGCTTCATCTGGAAGGACATTCGGAATGATGTCTGGAAGGTTGTTCCGCTGTCCTGTCTAATTATCATATTATGCTTTTATTATTATAGATGTATTCACTGACCACCCACTTCCTTCCTGCAGTACCTAGAAAAGTGGGCTTTGAAAAAATATTTCGAAAATATAAGAGCCCAGGTAGCAAACCATGGGATATTTGGAAGGCACATGGGACATGTGCAAGGGGAGTGGACTGGAGGAAAGTGTTCCTGGTTTATTCAGCAAACAATGAAAGGGCCACTGTAGTTGGAATAGACAAACTTAGAGAGGAAAGCAGGACAGTAGGCAAATCATGCTGGGTTTTGTTGGCCCCTGTGATTTCAGCTTTTGCTTTGAGGTTTTGAGAAGCCTTAGAAGAACTTTAGTAAATTGACTGTAAAGAGCTAAGGGCTAAACCTGGGAGACCAGTCAATAGAGTAGTACAGCAAACCAGAGTAAATATGATCGAAGAAGCTTAGTTTCTTATAAATTATTTAGTGTCATTCTATATTGAGGTATTTTTAATTAGCACAAATGTTATTATTGTGCTGTATACCTCCTTTTCTTTTTTTTTTTCTTTTTTTGTTTCAACTCAGCAATATGTTTCCAGGATCTAGCTGTGTTGATGCGTGCATAGCTAGTCAATTGCTTCTAATTGCTGAATATTATTTCATGGTCAGAATTTATATCTTTTTTTCCTAACAGGAACTAGAAACAAGTTTAAGATTGGGATAAATTTGTTGTAAAGGGCATTGGAGAATAGACACAAGGAACACTTTGTTAAAGGGAATGGGACATTGGGAGTGAAACAGAAAAGCAATTGGTTAGGTTAAACAATGCAGGAACTCACCCAGTGGGGATAGTGAAGGAAGAACAAGGTCAGAGAACTAAAAGAGCTAATAAGGAAATGGCCAAAAGACAAACAATGGGGTCCTTTTATACAAAATTACATTAATTATAAAAATAATAACAACAACACTAACAATAAGGTAGTTTTCCCTAAATATTTTTAATGTGTGAGACATCAAGCTAAAGATTCCCATGCATTAGTTGAGTCAAGGACTAATATATTTGGGAAATAAAGAGAAATCAAGATATTTGTTATCACATGAAAATAAGCAAAGCTATTTAGTGGAAATAACAAAATGAAAGTTTAGAAGCACAGAATATAATATTCAGAAATAGTGATATTTAATTTTCCAAAAGTGAATACTTTCAAGATTATGACCAGATCTAATGAATGTCCCCTACCTACATAAGAAACTAGGATGTTAGCGAATCCTCTGCAGGAAGTTGAAATTCTCCAAGATGATGGTAGGAGTCGGGGTGGAAAACCGGGATGGTAGGTGTATAATGACTACAATTGCTATTGTGAGATAGGACAATGCCATCTCATCCTTAGGTCCTATCAATATGTACGACAGGGAAGAATAAGAAGCCCATGTAAAGGAGGACCACGAAAATAATCCTGGACGGAGAACCAGATTGAAGGCAATGTCCAGAAGCAAATCAAGTGGAGGCACTGAACTATAAGGCGATTAGTTGTCAGCAGAATACCACCTACCACATGGCACAGTAACCGGGCTAAAGGAAGATAATGGGAGAAAGTACATAGGTAGTCAGAGGAGGAAAGAAATAGTTAATAAGTGGGGCTTGCACTTAGGTAGAGAGATCTCATAGTTCTAAATTTAAAAATGGCAAAGTTGCCCAGTTAATTAAATAACTAATTTGGAATTAAATTAGACAAGTGCCTTAACTCTCTGAATACAACCCATGTAGCAGGCATGCCTTTATAATAGGAGAAGAGCCTGTTTCACCCAGCTCTACTTACATTCTCACCCACCCCACATATACATGTGCACATATACAAAACAAAATAAAAATAAAAACTTAACAAAGTAATGTGTTGTGATGTTGATTATTTGGTCAATTTGGGAAAAATACAGCATCCAAATAACTACATTGAATGGCCTCTATTATCTTTGCCCCTTTTAAGCAAATAATAAAATAAATTAAGCTACTTCTGACAGTAGATAATTTAGCTTTAAAATGCTTTTCTAGTTGGTCCTTTGGCTGACAATTTTTCAAGTGACTTTTTCTTTTTACCTTCATAATATATGATACACACACAAACCATTAACTAGTTTGAATTTTAAATAAATATACAAAAGTCATTTTTTTTACCTCAAGTTTTGTACATTATTCTCAAAATAAAATCTGATAAACTATAGCAGTTTATATTTTGAGGAATCACAGTATATTTAAAATTTAAGTGATAAGTTTTGTTTATAAAAGTTAAAAAAAATCATGGTAATTATTTGACGTCTAAATGTATAAACAGTTTAGTGGCCCAGAGTAGATGCAGGAGTCATATAAAGCTCTGTCGCGGAGTTTTGTGTCTTTCCTTGTGTTTGCTGACATTCACCAATGTTCCCATTCATTTTGAAGTAAAATTGGGTCCACCTTTGTTTCTGTGGACTTTAAAAATCTCCCACCAGCACTGATAGTGACTAGATTATGTCCTAAGAGATTGCAGTACACAGAAGGATGTTCCAATAGCTATTATTTTCAAAGTCCTAGCAGAGAAGATGGCCACGGGTAACTTCTTTGGTGGTGTGAAATTATCCCAGAGCCAGAGAATTGCCTGGTGGAGAGTGTAAAGAGCCACGATGAGTAATGGCACCAACATAGCATTTTCTTTCTTTCATTCATTGAACAGCACTGAGCCAGGTGCAGGGGACAGGAATGATACCAATATGGGTGGGGTTGAGGGCAGGAACTCATAGTCCATGGAGGGAGACTGATGCATAAGCAAATACTTTACAATAATTAATATATGTGATTCTTTAGTTGTGGCTGAACTGGCTGGAAAAGCAGAAGAAAATGCCCCTTAATGGAAAGAAATCAATCTTATTGTTAACCTTTTGTGAGTCAAAACAAAGTCAAGGATATGACAGAAAACCTTTCTTGCTTCTCCTCATCAGAAAAAGCTCCCTCTAGAGTCCTTTTCAGATGGCCCTGAGGTGTCTCTTCCCTCCCTGGCTGTTCTCTCCTCCTCTTCTTTCTGACTACATTTCTCTAGGTCTTCTCTACAGGGTGACCCATTTTTTGTACTTTTATGAAAAATGATGCAACAAAAATGACTATTTTCTGGTTTGCAAGCACGGGCTCTTTCTATGGCATTTTCCATGACGGCTCTTAACATGTCTGTTTCCAGCGCTTGAATTTCTTCCTGAACGTTGCCTTTAAGCTGCTGAACAGTCCTGGTCTTGAATCCACGCACCAGCTGCACCTTGACGGGGTCCCTGTGTAAATCTGCTTGCATGCGCTGCCAGGAAGTCATGAGTTTCCAAGCTCTGCAGAACATCGTGGCCTGGACGTCCCAGGTCTCCCTGAAAGCGCTGAGGCGCACGCTCAGTGTTTTCCTGCGCGGGCACCAAACCTGCTCCTCACCCCGGTCCCCCCCTGCCCCCCCCCCCCCCACACACACACACCATGGCAAATCACCAACATTCTTCTGGCGCTGGAAACGTTGAACCAAGCGACCTACTGCTGGTTTTGCAGGCGATTCCTGACCTGGAAGTAGCGTGTGTATGCTCTGTATTAGAACAATGGAGCGCTGATTTTCGGTATAAAATTCATTGATTTTTATGCCCTGCTCCATCGTGAATTTTTCCATAATAAATTTCCATGGAACACATTTTCAAGATCTAAACAAACAAACAAAAAATGTTAAGTGCCAAAACAGTAATTAAATGTTTAAATGTTAAAGTGACTTATGGACTCCCTGTACCTTTCTGGATCTTCCTTGGCTCCAGGCTGGAAAGGTGGCCATAAGCCCTTATTGGTGTTCACAGGCTGCAGTTCTTGGGATTCTCCAGAATGGAGAGTTGTAGCACACCTCTTTCTCTAGCAGGGTACTTCAGCACCGGCACCCCCACACTATCCTGGGAAGTTTCTTTTCTTTTTTAAAAAATATATTTTATTGATTATTTTACAGAGTGGAAGGGAGAGGAATAGTTAGAAACATCGATGCGACAGAAACATGGGTCAACTGCCTCCTGCACACCTCCTACTGGGGATGTGCCCGAAACCAAGGTAAATGCTCTTGACTGAAACCAAACCCGGAACCCTGCAGTCCACAGGCTGACGCTCTATCCACTGAGCCAAACCGGCTAGGGCTGGGAAGTTTCTTTACACAAAATTGTCCCAGCAGCCCTGGGAAAAGTCAGGTAGTATGGCAAAATGGTCAAACTCGCGGGTTCTGGAGCCAGACAGCTCTGCTCTGACAGTAGTTGATGTCTTTACTTTCCTCATAACATTGGCTGAAGATGAAATTAATGCACAGTGTGTGGAAAGAGTAAGGAGAAAATGAAAAGCAGAAGGGTAAGGAGAACTGAGGACATCCTGCCATAAAAGGTTAATGAGCAACTCTGGAGACTCACGGGAATCAGATACACCAGCTTTCCTCTGCTCTGGTGCAAGTCCTCTGTCCCAGTGTCATGGATCCCAGGTCCCTTCCATTAGAAAGAAGTCTGGTCTCCCAAAGAAACCTCTTCCCAAGGCTGCATTGCTGTGGCCATCCGCAAGGAATCTGCCCTAGAGGGTTGATGCAGCTTTTTCTGTCATGTCAAGCCAAAGAACTGGCTCATTCTTTTACCACTAGCCTCATTTTCCTCACCAGGCGGATAGGTTCTTCTCCCATGATGGACTTTAATAGGTTCCAAGAACCCAGGAGCCTGGCTTCTGACCTCCCACCTCTCCATTGTGCCAGAATCCCTTATTGCTTTTCTTGTCTTACTGACACTAGTAGATAGAGGCTTTGCTTTTGATAATACCATTTTTCCAGCTGAAATTGAACCAACCAGGTTCTATTTCAGTTCTGTGGACCTCAAAGAGTAGTTTTACAGTTCCATTATTCGGGGATACTTAACTGACACTTCACAAGATGGATCACTCTTGGCTAAGCCTGGATGCCATTTCTGTGAGTGTAGTGCCCACTCTCATTCTTCTGAAAAGTCATATTTAAAAAAAAAAATCTTTCTTAAGTTTTTGAACCCTCATATTCTGGTATTGCCTCTATAAGGTGAACCATTCACAGTATGATCCTTAGCTAAGAATATTAGATCCTAGAAAGGACTGTGGAACTAGGCATTTCCCCCCCTTACAATCTACAGGAAAATATGACAAAGAGTTTCTTCAATTGAGTAGAATTATAAGCAAGGTCACAAAGAGAGGGATGTGAGCATTTTTACTTCTAGGAAAGAATATTGCTGATAGTATTAGAAATCAATACTTAATAGAAATAAATCCCTAGTGACTTCTTGAGTGGAACAAATAGCAGCAGAACATAGTTGGAAGAAGTTAGTCTTAAATTAGCAAAAAATGGTTTAAAATCTGTCCCTTTATTTATTAGCTGCTGGCCCTAAATTATTTACCATCTCTGAGTCTTTATTTCTTCTTTTATAAATTGGCTATACTAATTTTGATTTAATATAATTATTGATTTAATAAAGTGAGTAAACATAGAAAGTAACTAAAAGAGTATGATGATCATCCTGATAAACAATGAAAACCCAGATATTTATTACTACGTGGAATTCAACTACATGCAATTTTCAAGAGTCCGTGTGGAATTTCAAATAGATTTTTTCCTCTGGAATATTTAACTATAACTCCTCTAAAGGAATTCAATGATTTCTTAAAGAACCATATCTGGAGGAGTTAGATGATTTATGTAGCACTTGGCCTAGTTTTCTATTCCCCCAAATAAAGAACTACAAAAGATTATGCTATCCCTATTGCTGCATAGTCAATTCCCACTGAAAATGTTTGCACTGTACGCTATAATGAATGCATTATTCTCTTAGTTGCAAAAGACTCTATCTCTATGAGGCTGTATGTTTTTCCAGATCATGGAAGTGTTGAAGTCAGTAATTGACATTATTAAATACGTTTACTGCTGATGCAGTGGCACAGCTGAAATGCGCTTGCTTTTCTATGCTGAAAACTGATGGGGCATTGAATCTGATTTCAGTTCTACAGTGGATGTCAGCAAAACCTCAGCATACGAACCAAAGAAAGCAGGAACAGTTGATAAATGCCCTTTCTGAATCAGTCTCAGGAATAAGAGTGAATCAGATGCCTGTGGTAACATATGCTGTGGCTTCAAGCAGAGTGTGTGCATGGAAGCCATGGGTAGCGGTTCAGAGCTGCTCGGGGTTATCCCAGAATGAGACAAAGCATTGTGGAGCCAGAGGAATTGGCTCTCAGCCTTACCTCTGGAGCAGACTTTGCTTGCAGTTTGGTCTATGCTTGTGGCTATCTTCCTAGAAGGCAAATATTTTCTTTGGGAAAATGACATTTTTTCCAATACACTGGATAACTGGAAGAGTTCCAGGAAAAAAAAAAAAATTAAGTTGTATTGACTGGAAAAACATCTTTGTAAAATAATAGTCAGAAAAATTAAAATTTTTATTGGAAAAATGTGAAATGAATCTTTCCCCTGCCTTTACATTATGCACTATGTTTGTGTGTTATTTAAAATATGTTTTATTGATTTTTAGAGAGAGAGGAAGTAAGGAGGGATAGAGAGAGAGAAACATTGATCGGTTGCCTCCTGCTTGCACCCTACTGGAGATGGAGTCTGCAACTGGGGCATGTGCCCTGACTGGGAATCAAGCTGGGGACTTCTTGGCTCATAGGTAGATGCTCAACCACTGAGCCATACTGGCCAGGCTCTTCTTTATTCTTTTTTTAAAATACATTTTATTGATTTTTTACAGAGAGGAAGGGAGAGGGATAAAGAGTTAGAGACATCGATGAGAGAGAAACATTGATCAGTTGCCTACTGCACAGCCCCTACTGGGATGTGCCTGCAACCAAGGTACATGCCCTTGACCAGAATCAAACCTGGGACTCTTCAGTCCCCAGGCTGATGCTCTATCCAGTGAGCCAAACCAGCTAGGGCACTTCTTTATTCTTTATAAGCACCCCTAGAGACCCGGTGCATGAAATTCGTGCATGGCGGGGGGAGGGGGTGGTATCCCTCATCCTGGCCTGAACACTCTCCAATCTGGGACCCCTTGGGGGATGTCCGACTGCCCACAGGGATCAGGCCCTAAACCAGCAGTTGGACATCCCTTTCACAATCCGGGACTGTTAGCTACTAACTGCTTGCCTGCCTGCTTGCCTGCCTGCTGCCTGATTGCTCCTCTAACTGCTTCTGCCTGCCAGCCTGATCACCCCCTAACTGCTCCCCTGCCAGCCTGATTACCCCCAAGTGCCCTCCCCTGCCAGCCCGATCACCCCCAAGTGCCCTCCCCTGCAGGCCCAATTTCCCCCAACTACCCTGCCCTGCAGGCCTGATCACCCCCAACTGCCTCCTCTGCTGGCCTGGTCGCCCCTAACTGCCCTCCCCTGCTGGCCATCTTGTGGTGACCATCTTGTGGTGGCCATCTTATGGTGGCCATCGTGTGATGATGTGAGGGCAGGCATCTTGTGGTGGCCATCTGTGATGATGTCACAGTGGCCATCTTGTGACGACGTTGTGCAAAGGTGTTATGTGACACCACCTAGGCTTTTATTATACAGGATGTGAGCCATATGGCATGGTATTTCAATCACTATTTTACATATTAGGACACTAAGACTCAGGGTAAGAAAATGAAAACCCAGATATTTACTTATTATGTTGAATTCAGCTATATGCAATTTTCAAGAGTTCGTGTGGAATTTCAAGAGTTCATTGTCATATAGCTAATAGGCCATCATCTGCGATAGCTCTATCTCATTTATTCTGATTCTGAGTCAAGTGTGTGTGTTTTTTTGTTTGTTTACTTTAGTCTATCGTAGCACCTTTTCTGCTTGCTTTATATCACTTACCAACCCAATTCAAAATAAGAAAAAATACTAAAATGTTCCCCTCTATTATTTCATTCAATATATATTATTGACATTAAGAATTGTGCTGGTTCTTGAGGTAGGATCACAGAAGGTTAGACCTGGAAAGTATCTGTGATAATGTCGTTCAACTCCTATACCAATAGGAGTAGGCCAAATTCTCTTTTACTTACACCTTCTATAAACTTAGTACACTTTCTCTATTGTTCCTATTCTAAGGTTATCAACATGTCACTTTTCAACTTTACTTATGAGGCATATTCTCTGCATCTATTATAATTTTGCCAAGTAAAATGTCGAATAAATGATCAAAGTAATTGGGGATGTGTTATAAATGAACTAACACATCACTAACACTAACACTAACCTTAAGGTGCGGACAAGCTTAAGAGAAAGCAATAAAGATGATGCAGTATCTTAGAGTCTTTAAGTATCCTAGGCCTGAGGAGCCAGGGGAAGGAGCTGATATTAAAACCCAAAGAAACTAGCTCTATGAGAGAGCTAGGGTGGAATTTGCAACGATGAAGAGAAGGGAACCAAAGCCCACTTTCTTCTGGATTACCAATGTTATGGCATACCTCCCATTGTACCAAGTTTCTCAGCCCAGTGTTTTCTTAAGCAGAGTCTATGCTAACACATTGTTTAGGAGTACAATTCCAGTGAAATAAAAGTGAATGAAGGTGAATGAGTCAACAAAGGGAGTGCAAATGTTTAAAAAGTGCTAAGTTCTATGTGATCTTTATAAATTTCGGCTATTAACCCTTAATCCCCTAATTGGATGTATCATTGGCAAATGTCTTCTCCCATCCAGTAGGATGGCTTTTCGTTTTGTTGAAGGTTTTCTTTGCTGCATGAAAACTTTAGTTTGATGTAGTCCTATTTGTTTATTTTTCCTTTTGTTTTCCTTTCCCAAGGAGTTATGTCAGAAAAAATATATATCACTCCCCCTAAAACAAACAAACCAAAAAACCTCTCAGCAATGTCAGAGAATTTACTGTCTGTTTTCTTTTAGGAGTTTTATGGTTTCAGGTCTTATATTTAAATCTTCAATCAATTTTGAGTTTATTCTTGTATATGGTGTAATAAGGTGGCTTAGTTTCTTTTTTCTCTTTTTGCATGTATCTGTTCAATTTTCCCAACACCATTTATTAAAGAGACTGTCTTTACCCCATTGTATATTCTTGCCTCCTTTGTCAAATATTAATTGACTATATAGGCATGGGTTTATTTCTGGGCTCTCTATTCTGTTCCATTGACTTATGTGTCTATATTATGCCAGTATCATACTGTTTTGATTACAACTTAACATAAAAAACACATAAATAATCCAATTAAAATATGGATAAAGAAGTTGAATACACATTATTCCAAAGAGAACATACAGATAACCAATAGACATGAAAATAATGCTCAATTTCATGAATCATCAGAAAAATGCAAATTAAAACCATAATGAGATATCACCTCACACCTGTCAGAATGACTATCTACACTAATAAAAGAGAAAAATGGTAATTGGCGTACGGCGATACCTTTTTCATTGGCTAATCAGGGCTATATGCAAATTAACTGCCAACTAAGATTGGCAGTTAACTGCCAACTAAGATTGGCAGTTAACTGCCAACTAAGATTGGCAGTTAACTGCCAACTAAGATTGGCAGTTAACTGCCAACTAAGATTGACAGTTAACTGCCAACAAGATGGCGGCTAATTTGCATATGTAGGCACAATGCAGGGAGGTGAAAGGGAAAGCAGGAAGAAGCCCCCTGCCACTGACAGTGATCAAAAACCCATGGGGGAGCTAAGAGCTGGGGGGCAGGGCAAAGGCAGCCCTGGGGCCGCCTTTGCCCTGCCCCCCAGCCATGATCAGAGAATCAGGCGCCTTTGCCGCCCTGGCCAGTGATAGCAGGAAGTAGGGGTGGAGCCAGCGATGGGAGCTGGGCACGGTCGAAGCTGGCAGTCCCAGGAGCTAGGGGTCACTTGCCTGGGCCTAAAGCGAAGCCCACGATCGCGGCGCCCCCCACTGCCACTGCAGGTCCCTGCTGCTTGGGCCGGATGCCTAGGCCAGAGGCGTTAGGCCTGGGCAGGGGCGGGGCCTGCAACCACAGGGAGCTGGGGGTCCCCTGCCCAGGAGGCCTCAGGCCTGGTCAAGGGGCCGATCCGGTGATTGGTGATCGGAGGGTGATGAGGGTCAACTCCTCTGGCCGAGGCATCAGGCCTGGGTGGGGGGCGGAGGCGGGGATTGGGGGGATATGATGGTCCCCTTGCCCAGGCCTGAAGCCTGGGTCAGAGGCGTCAGGCTTGGGCGGGGGTGGAGCAAGTGATCAGAGGGAGATGGGGGTCCCCTGCCCAGGCATGATTCCTGGGCCAGAGGCCTCAGACCTGGGCGGGGGCCAGAGCCAGTGATCGGGGGGAGATGGGGGTCCCCTGTCCAAGCCTGACACCTCTGGCGGAGGCGTCAGGCCTGGGCAAGGGGCCGATCAGGCGATCAGAGGGTGATGGGGGTCAACCCCTGAGGGCTCCCAGTATGTGAGAGCGGGCAGGCTGGGCTGAGGGACACTCCCCCCCCCACACACCCAGTGCACGAATTTAGTGCACCGGGCCCCTAGTCATTAATAAATCAGCAAACAATAGGTGTTGGCAAGGATGTGGAGAAAAGGGAAGCCTCATGCACTGTTGCTGGGATTGCAAACTGGTGCAGCCACTATAGAAAACAGTACAGATGTTCCTCAAAAAATTAAAGATAGAATTATCAAGCAATTTCATTCTGGGTCCTTATCTGAAGAAATAAAGAAAATGAATTTGAAAAGATATATGCCCTCCTATGTTCATTGCAGCATTATTTACAATAGCCAAGATATCGAAGTAACCTAAGTGTCAATCAATAGATGTCTGCATAAATAAGAGGTGGTACATATGTACAATGGAATATTACTTGGCCATAAAAAAGAATGAAATTTTATTATTTGCTACAACATGGTTAGACCCAAGTGGCATTATGCTAAGTGAAATGAGTCAGACAAGCAAATACTATTTGATTTCACTTATATGTAGAATCTTAAATACAAAATAAACAGAAACAGATTTATAGATTCAGAAAACAGACTAATGGTTGCCAGATGGGAGGTGGGTTGGGGGAATGGGTGAAAAAGGTGAAGGGATTAAGAGGGACAAATTGGTAATTACAAAAATAGTCACAGGGATGTAAAATACAGCTTAGGGAATATAGTTAATAATCCTATATAATAGAAGCCTAATATGCTAAGTGCCCAGTCATCTGGCCAACCAATCAAAATGTAATATGCTAATGATATGCTAAGGCTGCTCAGCCACTCTGATGTGCACTGACCACCAGAGGGCAGACGGTCTAACCAGTAGGTTAGCTTGCTGCTGGGGTTTGGCTGATCAGGACTGAGCAAGAAGGGCTGGACATGCCCTGGAGCCCTCCTGCAGTCCTCCCCAGCTGGCCAACCTCCCTCGTCCCTCCCCGGCCCCGATCATGCACCAGTGGGGTCCCTCAGCCTGGCCTGCACCCTCTCACAATCCAGGACCCCTCAGAGGATGTCAGAGACCTGGTTTTGGCCCAATCCCACAGGCCAGGCCGAGGGACCCAACTGGTACATGAATTCATGCACTGGGCCTCTAGTATTGTAATAACTGTATGGTGCCAGGTGAGTACTAGAATATTGTGGTGATCAGTTCATAATGTCTAACCACTGTGCTGTACACTGAAAACTAATATAAAATAACATTGAATATTAACTGTAATTGGGGGAAAAAAGTGATTTACTGAGCTGGCCCCATCTCCACAGCCAGCAGATTGCTCAGTTTCACAAAACATCTCCAGAGAAGGGGTTTAAAGTTGTGTTGTCTCTGGAGAGTCTGAGGGTCCCATTGGCTGTTAATAGCCCTCAGAGTGTCAACTCCTCTGATCTGGATTTTGTTAAGTATGGACACTGAATGGTTTTGTGGTGCCTCCCACACAGCAGCAATGAGAAAGCTACCGGGTGTGAGCAAGAGGTATGAAGCATGAACCAAACTTCTGTGGGTCATGCCTATGACCAGTCTGAAGGACAATGAGTCACCAAGACAGAAGTTTTCTTGGCCTGAAGTAGAAGGAAATTTTGGAACCACGTTCACCTTTGCTTGAGCTGCAACAGAGAAAAAGCTAGGCGATGGGGCAGATGTAGGGCCCATAACCTGGGCCTGGTGCAGAGGGCCGGACTACCCACAAAGGTCAGCCTCATGGAGCACAAAGCAGAGCAGGAGTGGGGGGAGAAGACATGCATCATGCATGTACAAAGTTTGAAAATATTTCTACACAGTGGCAATGTCCTATTTTCCAACACTATATCTTCAAACTTTATTCCTTTAAGATTCTTTAAGTGAGAGTTGGCAAAATAAAGTGATCTGGTGCTATAGTCCGAAGGCTTTGTGTGTAGTCTTGGAACATTTTGCATTGTCCCTTAGAGTGACTTTTTTTCTTCCGACCCATGTAAAACTGTGCTGTAATTCACGACTCATCCTTACCATACTCTCCCCTCCTGTCTGGTCCAAGGAGACCCGCATCTTCTCTTACTGGCACCGTTGCTCATTGCCACAGATCTAGGATGCATTGCATTCCTTTCCAGATCATTCTTCACAGTGATAAGAGAATTATCTTTTGATCAAATTGTCTTTTTATAAAAGCCTTTATGTAAATTATTTTGTGATTTAGTATTGTAAAATATTAACTATTTGCCAGGTTTACCCTAACTTTTATTTATCATAGTCTTATAAAAGGGTTCCATTTGCCATCTTTATAACAAAGCAATGTTGTTTTACATTTCTAATGGGTTTGAGCACAGTTAGGAAGTAATAAATTTCCCTAAACAAACAAAATTTTGAGTATGTGTCTATGTGTGTTCCAGGCTGAAAAATGCTTTTCCACTCACATTCCCCCTTAAGGGAAAGGTTGTCCATTATTCCTGCTTATGTGGACCATTGATATACCTCCATGACAGTCCTTACAACATAACCAAGTAATTTGTCCCAATTATTCCTCTTCCTCACTTAAGTCCAACATTGAGTCTTGCTCATTTGGGACTCCAGATAGCTATTTCAGTGAATGTTTCTGAATGAAATGTATAGGGTTTGCTTACAAACCTATTTGCATCTTCATTTCATTTATGTCTATATATACATGTGCATTTATATTTTATTTTGAACACTGATTTAATATATTGTCAGGAGTAAAAACAGAATATGTGTTTATTAAACAATAGCTTACCATGGAATATATAAAAAAGCCACTCTAAAACAGTGGGGTTTTTTGTTTGTTTGTTTGTTTGTTTTTCAGCCTTTTAGGTGTCCTATATCTAAAGGTCATTAAATCATTTTTATCATTTAACTTCAGGGTGCCAGTTGACCAGCTAGTCCATTTCTTCAAGCCTCAGTTTCACAATCTGAAAAATGGGAATTACAATCTCTAACTCATGAGAGTGTACAAAGCATGTCTAGTGTAGTTTCCAGAAAATCTATGTTTCCTCTCCTCATTCCTATGTTGAAAACTAATTTTCAAAAATACTTGTTATATATGAATTTGGCAATAAAATGTACCTGCCGCCCTGAAGTTGAAGAATATTTTCAGATGCTTCTAGTGTGGTGGAGGATCTTTCACATCTTCATACCTTCAGGTACTGTATCATCCTCAGAAAAGAAATGTGATCAATACTTTATTGACTTATTCATTCACTTAACATATTTTTATGGGGTTTCAATTTTGTAATAATCACTGTACTGAGTATAAGAGATTTTTTAAAAATAGCATTGGTGCAGGTATGGTCTCCAGCTCCTTAAACAGTCTACTGACTTTGGCAGGCACCTAGGGACTATTCAAGCCAGCGAAGCAAACATCATGTTTCTAGTCTTCTTCTTGCAGAATTCGCTTCTGGCCTCCTCACCTCAATCTCCTCCCTGACTTGAAAGTCTTACTAGTGTTAGACAGAGATTTACATATGAGTTTTAGTATTTAATTCCTTCTTACACACTGTATCATCATTCATGTTTAACCCAGTAATTTTTACTCTTTGATAGTTATAATAAATCTTAGTATTAGTCACTAAAGAGAATATCATTTCCTCTCTTCAATATAGTAGAAACTAACTTGACCTAGAAGTGCATTTGCATTTATTAATGTCAAACACCATTTAGTTATTCGTAATTGTGATTGGAACCACATGAAAAAAGGTGGGGGGCAGGCCTTACCTACTTCAGCTGTCTAAATTCTACTAACAATATTTGCAGGTGCTGGGAAATTTACTTAGACAGTTGCTGCCAGGGCTTACCTTGGTCTACCCTTGAGGCATGGCATTAGGCTTTGAAGTTCATAACTCAGAAAGGAATTGTGCAGGTGCAAAAGAATCCACAGATGAAATGCCAAATGCCTAGTCTTGTACTCCTCTGGTTCTAAAGACAATGTCATTGGTGGCTTCCAGACCAGTGATTGAAACTGCAACCTAGGTATGTGCCCTGACCAGGAATCAAACCTGCGACCTTCAGGTGTACAAGATGACACTCCAACCAACTGAGTGACATGGGCCAGGGAAGGATATTCTTTTTTCTTTCCTTTTTTTTTTAAGTAATAGGGGTGTTTTCAGAAGCTTAATTTCTCATGCAGTATGCATGAATATCACCCAGCAACAACTATAATGGCTAAATACATAATAATATTTTATTCATAGTAAGGGGAGAAATAAGCTATTGACTCCAGAGTTAGTATTACTTTGGAAAAGTTTAAAGAGTATAATTTTGGAAAGGAAGAAAACAGATATTATAACTACTGGCCTGAAAATTGAAAACATTTTTTAGAATTAGCATTGCTATGTTAGCTTTTCTGCACTTGAAAAAATGTCTTTCTTCATTGATGCAATTGTTCCCCTCCCCTCTCTCATAAACATGCCTTGCCTTTGCCTTCTAATCAGAACACTATTTGGATTTCTGCCTGAATCATTACTTCTCAAATAGCTATATTTTTTTAATATCAAATAAATATTTTTGCCTCTCACATTGGCCTTTTATTTTTAGGTTAACAGGCCTAAGTTGTTTCATTTTCTTTGGTTTGTTTGTTTGTTTCACTAGTACCAGAACCCATTCTTGGCCTCGTACCATATTGATTTTGTTGAACTACAAAAATCTGTCTAAGTAAAACTGGAGCTCATTTTCATGTATCTCTACTTTAGAATTACAATTTTTCAAAGAACATTATAAGATGAACATTATTATTTTATTGAAAATGTTCTCAATACTATCCTAGTCTAGATTTCTTTTCCTTAAGACCAGTTAAAAAAA
Organism: Myotis nattereri; assembly: GCF_964212035.1. Lineage (NCBI taxonomy): Eukaryota > Metazoa > Chordata > Mammalia > Chiroptera > Vespertilionidae > Myotis > Myotis nattereri. The sequence goes on from NC_138077.1 coordinate 98,566,496, forward strand.
ATACTTAAAAACTAAATTTTTTAAAAAGCACAGTATTTAAAAATGAGTTGGGTTATACTGTTAGATGGAACCTTTAGGATGAAAATGGTGCTCCTTGAATTTATTGATAGGAAATACTAAGGCTTATAAATGCTAACTTAATGAGTAAAAATACAACAAACCAAGAAACTAAGGCAATGTGCTTCTAAAGAGGGCAGAGTTTTCACTGTTACCTACTGGTAAATTCTATCTAGATCATAAACCAATATTTTCAAAATATGAATACCAGGTCCATCTGCATGGTGTGACACTCTGCACATGCATCTTCAGGCCCACCTTCTGAGGCTGAGTCTGCAGATATGGAATGAAGAACTCACATGCATTCTTAACAAACAACACACCAGGGGATCTGATGCACACAAAATGTTGAGAGCACTCCCAACAGTGTGATGCCTGGATCACTATATGGGCACTCAATAAATGCTGATTACCTGTGTCCCATACATTTCCATTAAAATGTGCAAAGTATCTCTAATTCAGATATTGGTACTAAGCCTCTGGCAGAAAAAAAAGTAACATGTGAGGCTTATCTGGGCTAATCTATTTAGTCAGTGAAGCAATATATGAAATGTAGGATTTGGTAATAAATGAAGTATCATTCTATAAATGATGTGCTCTGAGTCAAACTCAACTGTTACATCTTCCTTCTTCCAAGAAGCTGGCTACTAGCATTAAACAGTGTGCGGGTAGATGTATTTCTCTCCATCTAAAAGCTGTACACAGATTCTCAGAACATTCAAATCCTCAAGGAATACTCAGTTCGCAATACTTGATTATATCCAGCTCCAAATTCAGAATTGGTGACATCCTTAAAAAGGAAGGCATGTTCCACTCATCAACTTAGAAATGGCACTGTTGAGGCTCAATATCAATGTTATTATGATCATCAGGAACATACTAGTACTCATTTATTTATAAAAGTCATGACATAGTTTTCAACTGACAGTGCTCAACAAGAATCAATAGACCACATTTTTCATGTCAGGTTTTGATTTTGTTTTTGTATTAGGAGAGTAGGGGAGGGGGGACTGAGAGATACTTCATATTGAAGTTTGATTGAAAACAACCAAATGCCTGCATCAGTCTACATACAAGACGAGGCCTCAAGTTTTCTCATTTCAAGCCTGAGTAATTTAGATCATCTGGAAGGCACGTGGGCTGCAAGGCCACAGATTCCAGTCAGTGTCACTTGCCTTTGTACAGGAGACAATCAAGCAGCAAGGCACACTGTAATTTTTCTTTTATGTTTTAAAGGGTTGCAAAACCTTGTATTCTTCCCTCCCGTTTTCATTGCCACAGCTGGTGGCTCCCTCCTAAGTGGTATGTTAGGGCCCCGGAGCACTTGACGTCTATCTTCTCTTACTTGACTGACATGATGGGTGTCAAAATGTAAACAGTCTAATGCAGAAAGCACAGGAGTTCAAGGAGAAATTGCAAAACTGTTTTTGAAATGTCTGTAATGGGCTGTGCTCTGAGAAATGTCAGCCTATGACCTTCTCGCCTTCTCTAATTCCAAGCTGGTGGATTTATAAAGTCGTGCTAATGACCACACTAATCTATACCCACTGAAAGGACTGAAAAGATCGCTCTCCCCTACCTGAATACACAACACTTTCTCCAGTAACCTAAAACAGATTATTCAGATCTGGCTACAGAGCCCTACAGTTCCTTAGCTCTAAATTAAATTAAGCCCATTTCAGATTCTTTTACTGGTTATTAAGGAGTAGTGCATTTCATTTTTTAGCACCTTGCTCTAATGAGAATTCTGTTGTTAATGAAATCATTGTGCATTAATAGTGTTGTCTGCACCTAACCAATATACAATTGGATAAAGTCTTGGAATGTTAGAGATGGCAGGAGGTTAGAAATTTGAAACCATTTGGTCAGTCACCACCTCACCTTATTTTTCAGGTGCCGTGTGTTTTCTGTTAATTGTGTTAAGCAGCCATACCTGAAAACAGCCAATCCTGTGCTTGGTCCCATGATGCATCTCTAGATGCCTTCCTCTTTTGCCAAAGAGCCACTGCCTTGAAGGTGGAGATGGAGAAATGCCTTTAGCATGGATCCTGTTAGAAGGAGTCAAATTCTCAAGGCAGGTCAAAAGCTGGTCTCAGAGTTTGTGATTCCTTCCCTCCTCTCTCCCCTGTTATTTCCCATATTCACGGAGTGCCAGGGTTTTCCAGGTACCTCGTAGGACCAAGATTAGAGATGAATAAGAAAATGTCTGGTCTCAAAAAACAACGCAATAGTTGCAACTGTTCATTGGTAACATAATTAATATTAAAAGAGATACTGTGAAGATGGAAAGGTAAGATCTGCTTGCAGAGTGATGAAATGCCGCTGCCTGCTTCTCCAATAGGATAATTGATTAAATAAAGTACCCTTTCCTCCTCTCCTGCATTCTCATGATACCTCACAGCTAATGGTCTGGCATAATCTGAGTTGTTCTGCTCTCCCAAACATAACATGGTGTTTCACTCCTCCCATCCGTTACTTGTTTCAATTTGACCAATGATATTACATGATATAATGGACAAAATTACTCCTACTAACCATCCCTCCACTGTTTCCCTACCTCTAGAAACACACCACTAGACACACACATTCTCTCTCTCTCTCTCTCTCTCTCTCTCTCTCTCTCTCTCTCTCTTTCTGTCTCTCTCATCTCATCTCAACCTGTACAGTGTTAGAACAATAAAGACTAGTCTAGTTTAATTTTTTACCTCATGCTTCATTCTGGGTTTTTTTAGTAAGTAATGTAATCATTCAAGCACACCTTTTATTGTCAAAGCCAAACTGCATACTGAATAAAACAAAGCAGAAAGATGAGTTTAGTGCAAAGCTTCTGACCTGCAAGTCAGGAACTCAAGGCTACAGGCACAATAAATTATATTACAAGTTGCTCACAGACTGAGGGATTTTGACGAAGTAAGTGCAGAAGTTATTTGGCTTTTTCAGCTGATTGGTTGTCTGGTGGTCTTCTTTCTTATTTGGGTCAGGGTAGAAGAGTCAGGAGAACAAGGGAGTCCAGAGATGGAGTGAACAGACTTGGCATTTGGGGATTAGCTGGTGTCCTCGGCTGATTTCTAAGAAGAGTTGTAAATTCCTGTAAGGTTAGGATAAGTTTCTTTTATGCACCTGCAATGACTGTCCCAGTTTTGTCCTTGACATAAGTGACTCAATTTTAATTTGGTTCTGCAACATGCCTGTAACTTGAGACAAAGGTAATTCGTATATCAGGACCCACAATGGAGACTGTCCCCATGGCCTGCCCAGCCAACGTCACAAGTGGAAACCTAAGTCAGCCTCACTTACAGGGTTTTGGGCCTATTGCTAGGTCTTTGAGATGGAAAACAGCAAATCAGAAATCTGGAGAGGTGATCCAGTTGTTACTTACCGGGGATGAAATGAGCTGGTGTGGAGTGCGGAGTCAGCAATGGGAAGGAGAGGCTCCCGATCTGGCACCCTCCTGGGCTGGTTTGGGAGGGCCCATGAGAGAGGGAGGCCTAATGGAGGCAGCGATCTTGTCCCCTGAGTGGGATTCAGAGGGGAGCCCAGGAGGAGTGCCGTTGCCGACTGCTCTCTGAGTAGCCAGCTCAGGGTGACCGAGCGGAGGCGATGGCGCCTCCCTCTCTGTGCAGCCCTCCATGTTTCAGCACCAAGTGTTAGGGTCATTGAAGGAGGAACACACGAGGCCAAAAGTGGTAACGAATTATACATTTATTAGATCATCTGGAAATCAGATGGGCTGAGCCCTAAAATGCACCAGCACCCAGGGATGGGGAGTCAGATTTTAAAGGACTCTAGGTGGGCCTTTTTAGCTGGGAATTTTCTGGGCAGTTTGATTTTGGGCAAATACAGAGGGAAAGTTGCTAGTTTAGCAAATGGAATATGGTCTAAGTGAAAGGGAATGTCAGTTGCAAAATGATCTAAAGGACAGTTTCTCAGGGGAGGGGATATCATTTGATTGATCAGATCTATTAATGCCTAACTGTCAAGGAAACCTAACATATACCAATCACAATCTTCCAAATCAACTTTAGCCAGTTACCTCACCTTAGAATATAGTACCTGCTGGCCTTGCAAGGAAATCCCCGACTTCCTGGCCCATCACGCTCTGTTCCTCACACTGCCCCTCCAGTGCTTTGTAAAAGACTCTCTTGCCCCAAATCCCTCTGGAATCCACTGCTTGTAAAGTGCTGTGCTCCCGCAGGCCAGTGTTTTACCTTGAATAAAAGACATCATAGCCCTTACTAAATTGTTTTTGTTTTGTCACTTGACATTTTTCTCTTGTTTAAATGTACTTATATCTAAATTTGTTTGTATTTATACAATTGCATGTAATTATGTATTTGTAATTGGATAGGATTGGTCACATTAGAGTTTCAGTTAGTAAATGATTAATTAAATAATTAAAATGTTAATTTATTTCATTCTCACAATTTTGTGGATAGAAAAAAAAGTCAATAGATGGATTGTCCTGCTTCTTTCAGTAGCAGAAATGAAAACACCTCTCATGTAAAAACATTCACTTTACCTCAGAATGAGAACTCTGCAATGTAAACTAGGTTTGCTTCTTTAGAGCTTTGAAAAAACAGCAGAGCCCAGGAATATCAGAGAAAGATATCAACACTCATAAACTCGATAAGCAAGGATATTTTCATGCATATAGGAAACACCGAATTCTCACTGGCCGGATTCAGGGAGTGTGTATAAGTGGTGGAAATTTAAAGATCATCAACAAACTTCTTTTGCTCAAAGGGTTTGCACTTTATCCCCAAGGAGGCTTTTGCCCTGATCTCTACCTAGAAGGAAAAATTGGCTGCTCTTTCTTCTTCTTTATGTTCCCTTCCCAGCTTGAGGCCCTGAGACTCCCCTGCAGGACTTTGTGATGACCCACTGGAGGTCATCTTTTTTTCATCACCATCTGGAGAGCTTTTCCCAGGCACTTTAGCAGCTCCTCCACCTGATTACAATATCCCACTGATCTTGTTTTGCTTCTTAACAGGATCTCCCTTTGGTGTCTCAACACCATAAAGAAGTTAATAATGCATAATGAGCTTGGACATCAATAGTTTGAGCTGTAGTCGACTAAAATTACCCTTCTCTTTCATGGCACCATGAAGGCAGAGTCTGATCATCTGTTCATTGAAGTCCCATGTTGTCAAGACAGACATAGGTGCACATTTTGTGACCAATGGTAACCACAGGAGCATAGGCCACAGCAAGTGTACATTTCTGCCTCATCCTATTCATCTGGAAAATGATAGCTTTGCATCTGTCCTTGAAAAACCAGCAACTAATAATCTGGAAAAAATACCTTTGTCTTGTAAAATGCACAATATAATCTTTGCCATTTCCACTAAATCTGGGTTGTCTTTTACTACCTTTGGTTTAGTTTCTTTTTCTTTTTTTATACTTTTATTGATTTCAGAGAGGAAGGGAGAGGGAGAGAGATAGAAACATCAATGATGAGAGAGAATCATTGATCAGCTGCCTCTTGAATGCCCCATAATGGGGATCGGGCCTGCAAACTGGAAATCAAATTGTGATTTTCTGGTTCATAGGTTAATACTCAATCACTGAGCCATGTCGTTGGCTGGGTTGTGTTTCTTAATAAATTATGATTAGCACGCTTAGCCAAACTTAAAAAAAAAGGGGGGAAGAGTCAATGCTTGGTCTATCAGAAACTTTCAAACATATATATATATATATATATATATATATATATATATATATGTATATGAATACATATATATTCTTTCAGTACATTGATAGAAAGGAAAATGCTGTTTACTTTATGAATCGATTGCTTAGAAAATAAAACACACACAAAAGCTAATATTCGTTAAATGAACATATGAATAAACTAATCCTTCAAAATAACTCCAGCACATGAACAAAACATTTGATTTAGGGAAAGGACAAGAAATAGGAAGCAATTTGAGATCAGTATTTGCTCCAATGGGTGTAATTATTGTGTAAATTGTTGCTCTTGACAAAAACCTCTGAGTCCTGTTGAGATGTTGTTAATGCCCCAGGAAGAAGCCTGCCTTCTCTAGTGTGATTGCTTAGGAGGATGCAGACTCCTTCCTCCTTTTCCCATAGGAGATGGGCAACTTGCCAGTGCTTCATTTTCTAGTGCTATTGTTCACCTACAGCTTTAGGAAAAGCTCCTGCTTTTTTATTGTTAATCCAAGTCTAGGTGATGATCGCTTTAAAAAAACCTGTAACATTTTGTAACAAATGTATTAGTCACAGACATTAGCCGCTGTGGCACAAATGGCACTGTCACTTATTTTTTCAACTTGTCGAGTGATTTAGGAATTTACACAGCCTTAGGATAATTTCATCCTGTTTGGGAGAGGTTTTATGAGTAATTTATGGGGAAATATATAAATCTAGAGCTTTTCCTGCAATATCTTTCTAACATCATTCCATTAGTTATGATTCTGACAACAAAGCAACATGGTATTGTTCATCACATGATTTCATCCTTTTAATGTCATATTTTACATTGTGTGTATATATGACACAAAGAAAAAAGCCCAATTTTCCTATATTCTAAGAAATTGAAGAACACTTTATGGATGTAAATGATCATAAAATGTGAGCTCATGCTGAGACCTGGTGTGATCAGATTTGGCAGTCTTGGATTCATTCTTCATATTTAGCATACCACACATTGTGTGTGTGTGTGGGGGGGGGGGGGGGTGTGATTTGCTATATTTTTTCATAAAGATTAAAGCATGAACAAAATGGATGCCGGAATTTGGAATCTTTCTGTGCACAAACGTAAGACAAGTGATCTTTGTGTTTTTGTTTTTTTATCACCCCTTCTAACAGTCCTTTTAGCATGTGTCCTGGTCTCATGCTCACTTGTCCATGGCCCTCATGGTGACAGCATCTTTATGTTCCTATCCTTTCTCATTTTCCTCATTCTCAGGAATTTTCTTCAAACAGTATATTCCTTCAGAGTTCTATCTAGTCCAGAGAACAACAACATTGATTTGTGTTTAGGAGTTAATAGCTGGTAGTAGCTGTTAATGTGACAACTTTCCCAGATACAATTTGCATTTAAACAGCTGCCTTTAACTGAACGACTTGGAGAATGCTGAGGATTTCAGAGTCTGAGGCAGAGCCAATGAGGTGTGTGTGTGTGTGTGTGTCCAAGCCCTTCCCAGTAACTCTCAGGTGTTTAATCTCTCTATGAGTTATTAGAAGGGAGAAAATAAATAAGGCTTTGATTCGATTCACAGCTCTAACAATTACTAGTTTTGTGACCTTGTGCTAGTTCTTCAGTGTCCTTAACCATAAAATAAGGTTTTATGAGGACTAAATAAATGAATAGGTTAGTGTGGCTAAAAGGGGCCACATGCTAACCTGGCAAGCTTAGGTAAGGCCTGCATGGCAGTCTTTCAAATTCAGAGACCTAAAGTAACCACAAAGGATGGTCTGAAATTAAACTTTAACTAAAAGCAGTCATGGCGGGCAGTTACGTCCTAGGCCAGTATCTTCACTGACAAGGTCAACCTTTACCTTAACTGAGCCTATCTGTCTTTTTGCATCTATGATAACATACCCTTGAAATGTCTGGGTAACTTATAACTTCCCTTTTTCTGGACCCCTTGGGGCACAACCTAATGTGCTGGGCATCAGGACAGATACCACAGATTCCTTCATTATTATCATGTTAATTGTTCCTGCACCCACCTAAGTATGTGTCATTTTACTTCTTATCCAATCCCAGGGGTTTCCCGCTTTGCTTTCTCCTGCCTCTCTAGTCTATCACCAATGGATTTCATGTAACCCACCTAGGTCCCTTTCCTTTGATTGCAGTGTACAAATACAGATGTAACCCGCCATTCTCCAGAGCATTACCTCAATTCGTTGAGGTTCTGCTTCCTGGCATATGTGGACAGTTTGGCTCAAATAAACTCACAAAAATTCTTTACAGGTTTCAATGGTTTTTACATTAACATTAGTTAAAACTCTTAAAAAGTTTACTATTTTTTAAATGTCAGTTAAAAAATCTTTTTATTTCAAATGACAGAAATTGAACTCAATCCACTGACAAAGTAGGAGTAGATTGTTGTCTAAAAATGTGCATTTATTTTAGCAAGCAACACAGGAATTCTGATATCAATGGAATTTGAATTACACTTCAAAAACCACCATTCTGGGGGCCAAGGAATAGTCCTTAAAAAAATGAGAGGCAGGAGGTGATAGAAAATGTGAGGGTCAAGATCTAAAATCATCTGGAAGATGGGAATGGCAACTTCAGTACTTATATGGATGGCGTATTGATACGGTTGTAATTAGCTAGTTATTAATAATAGGAAAGGAGCAAAGGGAGAAGGCCTGACACTATAAGCATGTTATTTGGGAAGCTTCACCAGGAAGCTGCCACTTTGCATTCCCCAGGGAATCACATAGGGAAGATAGACACATGCCCAGTAATGCTGGAGTGACATAGGGAAGGTACTTGCCCACCAGTCACACCTGGAAAGAGAGATCATTGGACAGATGGGTGTGACCATTGCAAGTCCTCAAAAATTGGTGTATACATAATCTCTTAAAACAAAGGAGCTCTCATTCTCATGTTGTGTTTGACCCTTGGTTCATGGTGCCCTTTTGCTCTTGCTTCCTGGCATCAGCCCATGTGGCCCATGGTCATGCAGACCCAACATGCAGTGGACTAATGGACTGCAGCAGGAAACAGAAGCCAGCAATCTAAACTAGCTTGATGCTGGATGGGACTCGGCTCCAACATAGAAAGGAAACTCTGCTCACTGACTTTGATTTTAGCTCTGCTAAAGCGCTAGCTACACTTCTATGACTGAACTAAAGGAAATGGGACTTCCAAACTCAAAATTTAATTCCATAGAAATAAAGCTTTCAATTATGCCTCATCCTCCTGTGGGGGCTTCCATAAATTCTTATTCCAGCTGTGCCCCAAGAAAACCCCTCACGAGTAACTGGGGGAGATGGGCCCCTCTCCTATACTGTAATGCTATAGACTTGTATACCTGAAATTTATATTATGTTATTAACCAATGTTATCCTGATAAATTTAATTAAATAAAAGAAATATGCCTAAAATAAGCAAAATTATTTAATAAATCTATAAATAGTTGATGATAATCCTATATAATAAAAGCCTAATATGCTAAGTGTCTGGTCTTCCGGTCATCTGTTCAACCAATCAAAGTGTAATATGCTAATGATATGCTAAGGCTGCTCAACTGCTTACTATGATGTGCACTGACCACCAGGGGGCAGACAGTCAACCGGTTGACCAGTCCCTATGACATGCAATGGCCACCAGGGGGCAGATGCTCTGACCAGTAGGTTAGCTTGCTGCTGGGGCCCAGCTGATTGGGACTGAGCTAGACAGGCTGAACATGCCCTGGAGACCTCCAGCAGTCCCTTCCCAGCTGGCCAACCTCCTGCTTCCCTCCTGGCCCTGATCATGCACTGGTGGGGTCCCTTGGCCTGGCCTGTGCCCTCTCACAATCCAGGCTGAGGGACACCCCCACCCCTCAAGTGCATGAATTTTGTGCACTGGGCCTCTAGTATTCTATAATGGAGTGAATGAAATTTAAAAGAAATACAAAAACTACTGATATCAGGGAAGATGGTTGAACCACAATTGGTAACATGATAAAGGAGCAGAAAATGAAATAAGTGAAGTTAGAAGATGAAAAAATGAAGTCCTGCCCTGGTGCATTGTATCTCAGTTGGTTGGGGCATCATCGTGTACACTGAAAGGTCACTGGTTTGATTCCAAGTCAGGGCACATACCCAGGTAGTGGGTTCCATTCCTAGTTGGAGTACATGACAGAGGCAATTGTTTGATATTTCTCTCTCACATCAATGTTTCTTTCTTTTTCTGTTTCCCTTCCTATCTTTCTAAAATCAACAAAAAAAGAAAAAGAAACCCTAACCGGTTTGTCTCAGTGGATAGAGCGTCAGCCTGCGGACTCAAGGGTCCCAGGTTCAATTCTGGTCAAGGGCATGTACCTTGGTTGTGGGCACATCCCTAGTAGGGGGTGTGCAGGAGGCAGCTGATCAATGTTTCTCTCTCCTTGATGTTTCTAACTCTCTATCCCTCTCCCTTCCTCTCTGTAAAAAATCAATAAAATATATTTTAAAAAAAAAGATGAAGTCCCATTTTTCTTTAAAGAGCAAAAATGACAAAAAATACCCTCCCCCAAAATGGATTCTTTCAGGTATAGAGCAGTGAAGCTTGATGTAAATCTCAAGAGAGATTATTAAAAGGAATCTTGAATAAAGGATGTCTAAAAAGTTAATGAAAAGCATGGTACTCATTGAAAACCTATATTCATTTCCTAAGAACAACTCAGACTATATATTTTATTTTGGTAGAATTATTAAATTGGTAAATTTTACATAACCATGGAAAGCTGGACATACAATGTATCAGGAGTTCAATTGTTCATGGATTTATTATGAAAAAGAATAAAGGAAACAGTTAACTGTCAGGGAAGAAAACATTTTCCTCTACTTTCTTTAGGTTCAGTGGCTATAGGCCCTGTGAATTAAAATAATGAAAGAAAGATTAACAAGAGAAAAGCCATAAAGTTGTATTAATGTTTTGCAGACATGGGAGTTTAACAAAAAGGAGGACATATGTAATACTTTAAACAATAAAAAATTAAATAATAAATAAATACATACATGTACGTATACATACATACATACATACATACATACATTGTCTCACCCTACAAAAATAAAGAACTGAAACTCAAAATAGTAGCTAGACTTGGAAGTCTGTATACCATTTTAACAAAGGAAAAGGGATTTGGACCTCAAGGGACAATGGACTGTGGGTAATTGACTGAGAAATATATGGGGGGACTAATGGAAGATAAGGGTTAATTTAGGGAGGTCTCTTTAAGAAATCTTGTCATGGAGTTGATTGTCCTCTTCCTGGTTAAGAATGAAAATGGGAGGAACATTTTCAAAAGGGCAATGCATGCCCTGGTCCACTTTTAAGATTCTGTTTCTGTATCTCAGCTACTTGCAGCTCAAAATAATCCTTATGCCAAAGTGGCATATTTTGAGGTTACATATTCTGATCTCCTTCTTAACCACAAATCTTAAGGCAGTTATTCTCAAAATCTTTTGTCTCAGGATCTTTTATTTTATTAGTATCAATTGAGGATAAATAGACTTTTTTTCATGTGGGTTATATTTTTCAATATTTACTGTATTAGAAATTAAAACTTGAAATAATAAGAAACTCATATGTAAAAAAAAATAGTGAGGAGTCTTTTTTTACATGTTTTCACATTACTGTGATGTTTGACTGCATGGAAGATAACCAGATTCTCATACCTGCTTGTGCACTTAATCTTTTGTGACTTGAGGGAAAATGTCCTTCAACAGAACACTGTACATTGTCTATAATATATGTCTACCTTCTCGGGTTCTGATTTTATGGGAACTACTGAGCACTCTGTAGGTAGTTGTAAGTAGCTGAAAGTTGCACAAATGCTTTTTTATTTTTTCTGGTAGAGGTTCACATATCTTTTCTTGAACCCTGTGAAAAAAATAAACTTTCTCTCCATTTGCAATTCATTTCAACATCCTTTACTTCAATTTATTTTGGGCTTTTTTTACTTTTGTTTTAAGCCACTTTCCTCATATGCCTGTTCCTCTCAGTTAATTAGTTGAGTCAAAGTGTAAACACATGATCATTTTATATCCAAAGGGGGGTCATGATTTTACCATTTAAAAAAAAAAAATCTTTTGATAGTGAAATCACTTGTTATGAAGGACTAGAGAACTTCACTGTATCTCTTGAAAAACTAAGCATGAAAAACCAATATAATGCCATAGTATCATTAAGAAATAGTTTTAGCCTTGCAAGCCCCTTAAAAGGTCTTGGAGACATCTCCCAGGGATCTCAGAACTATATTTTGAGAACTACTATTTTACAATGTTTAGATGAGTGATTTTAGTTAACACAACCAATAAAAGGGATTTTAAAAAGTAAAATAAGAAAGATGATGTAAGAAATCCAAAATGCAGTCTGAGAAAAATTTAAAGAAAATGAATAAATACATTTACAAAGAAAAAAGAAAATTTAAGGAAATGTGATATTAATAATCAAATATGTAAAGGGCTTAACATGAAAGACACATCTCTCATTCAAAGGCGGAGTTTGATTCCTCTCCTCTTGAATTCAGTGGAAACTTAGTGACTTGTTACTACTCATAAATAGATTGATGAAGAAGCGACACTGAATGACTTCCACAGCTAAGTCATACAAGATGATAGATTTTGCCTGATCTTCTTTCTTGACAATCATTTTAAGACCTAACCACCATTATGTGAGGAAAGAAGCTCAGGTCTCATGCAAAGGCAACGTATAAATGTTCTGGCCACGAGTACAGGCTAAAAAAGCTCAAGCTTAGAGGCAGCTTCAACCACCAGTTATCTGAGTGGACAATACTTTAGCAACCAGTTGGACTGTCTCAGCTAAAGCTGAGTAGAGACATTCTGATAACCAACATGCAAATCTATGATCAAAAAGTATGTTGATTTTTTAAAAATATATTTTTATTAATTTCAGAGAGAGGAAGGGAGAGGGAGAGATAGAAGCATCAATGATGAGAACAAATCATCCATCAGCTGCCTCCTGCATGCCCCCTACTGGGGATTGAGCCCACAACCAGGGCATGTGTCCTGATCAGGAATCAAACCATGACCTCCTGGTTTATAGGTTGGTGCTCAACCACTCAGTCACACCATCTGGGCATGTTGATATTTTAATCCAGTGAGTTTTGTGGTGATTTGGTACAAAGCAAGAAATATTTGGAATGAAAAGCAATTGTTTCTTAAAGGGTTATCACTATACTAGTATGTTTGGTGGATTATATTAAAATCTTTAAGGATGAAAATCTATATAAAACTATACTCATAGAATGAGCATATTTATTATTGATAAAATCATACCTTAAGTTATAATGTTCAATTCTTTTTTTTTCCAGATGAGGAAATGTGGACTCAGAAAGGTTAAAAGATTTGCTTATCCTTAATTACTCACCTAGAACTAGAATCAAGGAAGCCTGACTCTTAGTCAACTTCAGTTTCCACTACTCCATTTCATTGGGAAGTCTTCCTTCCCTTACCTCCAGAGCTCTTTAAAGAGCATGACTTCCTACTTGTCAGGAGTGTAGTATCAGGGAGTATAAGGTTGGATGGGTCTTTTGACTAGATGATCTACAAAGATCTTTCCAACAACATTATGTTATGATTCCATGAATTGAAAAGGGTATGTATTTGACTTATGATAAATAATGGTCTTTCCTATAGCATACCATTTATACTTCTCTGTGGTTCTTGCTTCCAAGACTGCTAATTTATACATATATTTATAATTTTAAGTATTATATTATTTCAGTTCTTAATTGTTTATCTGAGCTACTGAGATCAGCAGCATACATTTATGTTCCCATTGATTCATTCTTCTGATATTTCTTAAGAGCCCTTATATGCTTCATCTCATCCAAGAAAATTCTTCCAATTCTATTTTCATCCTATTTAATTTTTATATTTATTTTCCTTTATGCTAATTTTACATGTTTGAAGAAGGTAACAATTATTTTTCTATTTTTATGAAATTATAAATTAATTAATCAGAAATATTGAAAGAAGTAGAAATGGAAATCCTACCTAATAAAAGAGAAATATGGTAATTAGCCATATCCCCGCTACCTTTCCCATTGGCTAATCAGGGCGATATGCAAATTAACTGCCAGCCAAGATGGCGACCGGCAGCCAGGCAGCTTGAAGCGAACATGAGGCTTGCTTGCTTCAGTGACGGAGGATTCAAACGTTCCCCGCCTGCCACTGCCGGCCTCTGAGCTTGCAGTTTGAAACATTGTTACAAATATAGAATCTAAACAAACTCCAGAAACCTGCTTTCAGCCAGCCGGGATCTCAGCGCTAGAGTTGAAACAGTGTTTCGATTAGAGAACCCAAACAAACCAGATACCTGCTTTCAGCGAGCCGAGGCCTCAGAGATGGAGCCAAGCCTCAGAGCTAAAGCTGGCCCAGAATAAAAGAAAAAAAAGAAAAAAAGGAGCGATTGGGAGCTTCAGTCACCCGCCAGCCTGAAAACAGCCCTCAGTCCCTCACCCAGGCTGGCCAGGCACCCAAGCGGGACCCCCACCCTGAAGGGGGTGTGACCAGCTTCAAACAGCCATCAGTCCTCAACAAAATCTTAGCAAATCGGATCCAGCAGTACATCAGAAAGATCATACACCATGACCAAGTAGGATTTATCCCAGGGATGCAAGGATGGTACAATATCCGCAAATCAATAAACGTGATACATCACATAAACAAATTGAAAGAAAAAAACCACATGGTCATATCAATTGATGCAGAAAAAGCATTTGACAAAATTCAACACCCATTTTTGATAAAAACTCTCAGCAAGGTGGGAGTAGAAGGATCATACCTCAACATAATAAAAGCCATATATGACAGGCCCACAGCCAACATCATACTCAATGGACAAAAACTAACACCATTTCCCCTAAGAACAGGAACAAGACAGGGATGCCCCCTCTCACCACTCCTGTTCAACATAGTACTGGAAGTGTTAGCCATTGCAATTCGGCAAGAAGAAGAAATAAAAGGCATCCAAATTGGAAAAGAGGAAGTAAAACTGTCCTTATTTGCAGACGACATGATATTATACATACAAAACCCTAGAGACTCCATCAAAAAGCTACTAGACTTAATACATAAATTTGGCAATGTAGCAGGATACAAAATTAACCCCAAGAATCCTGAGGCATTTCTATACACCAATAGTGAACTTTCAGAAAGAGAGATTATAAAAACAATCCCGTTTACCATCGCACCAAAAAAATTAAGCTACCTAGGAATAAACTTAACTAAAGAGGTAAAAGACCTCTACTCAGAAAACTACAGGACGTTGAAAAAAGATATAGAGGAAGACATAAACAGATGGAAGAACATACCGTGTTCATGGATTGGTAGAATCAACATCATTAAAATGTCCATACTACCCAAAGCAATCTATAAATTCAACGCACTTCCCATTAAAATACCAATGGCATACTTCAGAGATCTAGAACGAACTCTCCAAAAATTCATCTGGAATAAAAAAAGACCCCGAATAGCTCCAGCAATCCTGAAAAAGACCAAAGTAGGTGGGATCGCAATACCAGATATTAAGTTTTATTACAAAGCCACTGTTCTCAAAACTGCCTGGTACTGGCACAAGAATAGGCATATAGATCAATGGAATAGAATAGAGAGCCCAGAAATCGGCCCGAACCAATATGCTCAATTAATATTTGACAAAGGAGGCAAGAACATACAATGGAGCCAAGATAGTCTCCTCAATAAATGGTGTTGGGAAAATTGGACAGATATATGCAAGAAAATGAAACTAGACCACCAACTTACACCATACACAAAAATAAACTCAAAATGGATAAAGGACTTAAATGTACGACAGGAAACCATAAAAATTCTAGAAGAATCCAAAGGCAACAAAATCTCAGACATATGCCGAAGCAATTTCTTCACTGATACAGCTCCTAGGGCACTTGAAACTAAAGAGAAAATGAACAAATGGGACAACATCAAAATAAAAAGCTTCTGTACAGCAAAAGAAACCATCAACAAAACAACGAGAAAACCCACTGTGTGGGAAAACATATTTGCCAATGTCATATCTGATAAGGGCCTAATCTCCAAAATTTATAGGGAACTCATACAACTTAACAAAAGGAAGATAAACAATCCAATCAAAAAATGGGCAAAGGACCTAAATAGACACCTTTCAAAAGAGGACATTCAGAAAGCCAAGAGACATATGAAAACATGCTCAAAGTCACTAATTATCCAAGAGATGCAAATCAAAACAACAATGAGGTACCATCTCACACCTGTCAGACTGGCTATCATCAGCAAATCAGCAAACGACAAGTGCTGGAGAGGATGTGGAGAAAAAGGAACACTTGTGCACTGCTGGTGGGAATGCAGACTGGTGCAGCCACTATGGAAGACAGTATGGAGTTTCCTTAAAAAACTGAAAATGGAACTCCCATTTGACCCTGTGATCCCGCTTCTAGGAATATATCCCAAGAAACCAGAAACACCAATCAGAAAGGATATATGCACCCCTATGTTCATAGCAGCACAATTCACCATAGCTAAGATCTGGAAACAGCCTAAGTGCCCATCAGCAGATGAATGGATTAGAAAACTGTGGTACATCTACACGATGGAATACTATGCTGCTGTAAAAAGGAAGGAACTCTTACCATTTGCAACGTCATGGATGGAACTGGAGAGCATTATGCTAAGTGAAATAAGCCAGTCAATGAAGGAAAAATAGCACATGATCTCACTCATTCATGGATAATAGAGACCATTATAAAGTTTTGAACAATAATAGATACAGAGGCAGAGCTGCCTCAAACAGATTGTCAAACTGCAGCGGGAAGGCCAGGGAGGGTTGGGGGGCAGGAGGTAGGGGGGTAAGAGATCAACTAAAGGACTTGTATGCATGCATATAAGCATAACCAATGGACATAAGACACTGGGGGATAGGGGAGGCTAGGGGACTGTCTAGGGCTGGGGGATAAAATGGACACATATGTAATACCCTTTGTAATACTTTAAGCAATAAAAAAAAAAAAAAAAGTAAAAATGGCAAAGGGAGCAAAAAAAAAAACAAAAAAACAAACAAAAAAAAAAAACAGCCATCAGCCCCTCACCCAGGCTTGCCAGGCACCCAAGCAGGACCCCCACCCTGATCCAGGACACCCTTCAGGGCAAACCAGCTGGCCCCCACCTGTGCACCAGGCCTCTACCCTATATAGTAAAAGGGTAATATGCCTCCCAGCACTGGGATCAGCGGAGCCGCGAGGCCTCCAGGCACCGGGATCAGTATGACAGGGGGCAGCGCCCAAACCCTCTGATCACCCTGCGGCTCTGTGTGTGACAGGGGGTGGGGTCACAACCTCCCTATCTGCCCTGCTTTGTTCGTGACAGGGGAAGGCGACCCAACCCCCTGATCAGCCCAGCTCTGTGACTGATAGGGGGGAGCTCCCAACCCCCTGCAGCTCTGTGTGTGACAGGGTGCGGCGCCCCAACCCCCTGATCGGCCCTGCTCTGTGTGTGACAGGATGAGGCACCCCAACCGCCCCCCACGGGCCCTGCTCTGTGTGTGACAGGGTAGAGCCATAACCTCCCCATCAGTCCTGCCCTGAGTGTGAGAGTGGCGGCGCCCCAACCCCCTGATTGGCCCTGCTCTGTGAGTGATAGAGGGTGGCTCCCCAACCGCCCCCCATGGGCCCTGCTCTGTGTGTGGCAGGGTAGAGCCATAACCTCCCTATTGGCCCTGCCCTGAGTGTGACAGGGTGCGGCGCCCCAACCGCCCCCCACGGGCCCTGCTCTGTGTGTGACAGGGGGCGGTGCCCCAACTCCCCTATCAGCCTTACTCTGTGAGTGACATGGGGGAGCTCCCCAACCCCCTGATCGACCCTGCTGTGTGTGTGACAGGGAACGGAGCCCCCCCCCCCCACCCCGCCATGGGCCCTGCTCTGTGTGTGGCAGGGTAGAGCCATAACCTCCCTATTGGCCCTGCCCTGAGTGTGACAGGGTGCGGCGCCCCAACCCCCTGATCCGCCCTGCTCTGTGTGTGACAGGGGGCGGTGCCCCAACTCCCCTATCGGCCTTACTCTGTGAGTGACATGGGGGAGCTCCCCAACCCCCTGATCGACCCTGCTGTGTGTGTGACAGGGAACGGAGCCCCCCCCCCCCCCCCCGCCATGGGCCCTGCTCTGTGAGTGACAGGGGGTGGCGCCACAACCTCCCCATCAACCCTGCCTTGAGTGTGACAGGGGGCGGTGCCCCAACCCCCCAATAGGCCCTGCTCTGAGCCTGACCAGAGGCTGCACCCAGGGATTGGGCCTGCCCTTTGCCACCCAGGAGCAGGCCTAAGCCAGCAGGTCATTATCTCCTGAGGGATCCCAGATTGCGAGAGGGCACAGGCTGGGCTGAGGGACCCCCTTCCCCTCCAGGTGCACAAATTTTTGTGCACCGGCCTCTAGTATATTATAATCATAGAAAGATGTAAGGATTTTTGCCACAAGGCTACATTGGTGAGCTGGGATAGATGGATTGCTTAATATATGGCCAATTTTCCCAATGCCACCTTTAAAGCCATCCATATACAAAAGAATCCATATCTTTGACATATATCAAGAGCCCATATGTATGTGGGTCAATATTTGGGTTCTTGATTGTGATTCATTTGTCTATTTCTTTTTCTTTTCCTGTGCCTTACCATACTTTTCAGTTTTATAAATTTATAGGAATAGCCATTGTTTACTGCGCAATATGTGTCACCTAGGATGGTAACCACCAAGCTATAGAGAGTAACAAGTGGCCTGTTTAAAAACACACGAGTGAAAGAAATTCAGTCACCAAGGAATGAAGTAGGGCAAGAAGAAAGTGGATAATCAGAAAGCAGAAAACAGCAAACATTAGTCCTCCAATGAAATGCTTATTAATTTTCAAAGTGAACTCCTGTTAGAATAACAATTCTAATCTCTGTGATACCGACCATATGTGACATTCAGAAAACTGTTTTATCCCATTTATAATCTTAAATTATTAATGCATAACTTGATCGTTAGCATGTCATCCTCACCTTTCTCAGTTTTGGTTAAAGATCTGAGATAAAGAAAAGGGGTGAATAAAGACTTTAATAAAAGAAACTAAATCACCTAAAAAAATGTAAATAGCCAAAAGCTGCTTCAAATGTGGCACGTTTTTGGCGATGCACTGTCAGCTCCAGATGTTTTGAAATGTATTCCTTTCTGTCTGCTGCTAATATTGTCATTGTCCTTTATCCCGGATTTTCATAAAAATTCTGGAGGATTTGAAGAAGACCAATTAATCAATGCCAGTTTGGATAATGATTAATGACCACAGTAAAAATAGGAATGCATATGTTCCAATGTGGTCCCTTTTTTCTGTTGATCAGAAATTTTTTTTTTTCTTTGTCTTGGAATGAATCCAAACATCTTGCTGGCAAAAAGGGTGTACTTTTTGAGATAGCAAAGTTGTTTATTGAGCCACTGAGTTCAATCAGCATCAATAACTTCTGGCTCACAAGGGGATATTGGGAAAAAAAGGCTTAGCATGAATTTTCAAATATGAAGTAACACATTAGTTGGTTCAGCAAATCACAGAATGGGCCTTAAAATGTAAACACATTATGTATGGAGTGTGTCTTCGTATCTGCTCATTTTACAACATACAGGTTACTCTCCTCTCATTCAAGCATTTTTATTCTGCTGCCACACCTGGACCCAGGTGCCTTGACAGTATTGCTGGTATAGCACTTCCTGCCAATATGGAAGATCTATATTTTTTTTCCCCCGTGTTCTACTTTTATCTTTCAAGTTACCTGGTTCAAATATTGAATAAGATTTTATCATCTTTGTTTCCAAATCCTAACTTGTCTAGCAAGTACCTCATCACTGATGTGACTCATAGAATAACATAACATCTTATTTATTAGCTGAGTGATTATGGGATACTACCTTTACACTGTGGAGATTTATGTTTCACTTTTCAGCAAGGGCTACTGTAAGATGGTGAAATGAACACTTGGATGGTTGAGTGCTGGTATGTGTGTCTAATGTGTGAAAAAAAGAGTCTGATTTTATGCAAATTCAAATTGTCTGTGAAGCTTGTAAATCTGGAATCTGAACATCTAGTCTGTGTCCTCTGTATGACCCACTGTGATTTGAAAGACAGAGTGAAGACAATGGGTGAAGAGAGCAAAGATTGAGAAGAAAATATTAATGTTGTTTTTAGATATTTGTCAAAGGTCAGTGCCTATTAAAGAAAGAGTCATCGCGAATGGAACTACTGCTAAATTACAACCTCAGTAATGAAAGAATGAAGAACTATTGTTGTTATTATTTTTCTATAGCAACAATAAGGGTTAATTAGTATCTAACACTGCCTTTGGTGTTGAGTAAATAAATGATTTTATTTATCAAGTGCTGTGAATACTAAGAGTGCTCCTTTTGTGAGAAGGAATAACAATTGGCTTGGCCTCATAGATTTGACCTGTAAAAAGAACCTACTGCAGCCTGAGAATTGGCACCCAAGGTCCATTTTGAACCATATTAATGAGAAAATTATATAAATAGATAAATAGCAGCTCAGTAAATATGTAGACTCTCTCAAGCCCTATTTCTAAGAGTTTCAAAGTCTCAGTTGTACCCCTGACTTTCTTATGTATTGGACATTCATCTATACCTTATATTTCTTGAGCTAAACTATTACTTGTTTTGTCTAATTCATTCAACTTGGGATTTTGTCACTTGCAAATAGGAGTCCTCACTAATATAATTTCCAAAGTCCATGATTTTTAGATTTCCTGGAAAGGATTGAAATGTATTAACTATGTTGTATATAAAAACTTATGGTACTAGATTTGTGTCTAGAAAGGACCCAAATTTCTTTTTCTTTTTTTAAAATTGATTTTCAGAAAGAAATGGAGAGGGATGGAGAGATAGAAACATTGATGACAGAGAAACATCATCAATCAGCTACCTCCTGCACAGCCCTACTTGGGATTGAGGCTGCAACCAGGGCATGTGCTCTGACTGGGAATGAAAACAGTGACCTCTTGGTTCATGGGTTGACACTCAACCACTGAGCCACACTGACCAGGTCCAAAATTTATTTTTTCTTAATCAAATCATTTACATAAACTATATTTCAAGAATTCAATAATGCTAAAAATCTTTTAATAGTTAGTGTGACACAAATTATCAAACACAATATTTTTCAAAATATATTTTTATTAATTTCAGAGAGAAAGAGAGAGAAAAACATCAATGATGAGAGAGAATCATTGACTGGCTGCCCCCTGCATGCTCCCCACTGGAGATCAAGCACACAACCAAGGCAAGTGCCCTGGCTGGGAATAGAACCATGACCTCCTGGTTCATAGGTTGGTGCTCAACCACCGAGCCACATTGGCCAGGCTCAAACACAATTTTAATCCTTTCATAATGTAATTATGTCAGATATAATTTATTAAATAACCAGAGGCTTATTGCAGGAAGATTCCTGCAAGAATAGGGCTTCCTCGGGCTTATTCTTGCAAGAATGGGGTTTCCTGAGGCCGGAGTGAAGCAGAGAAGGGAGCGAGGCAGGCTTCTCCGCCACCTCACTCCCCCGCATCTCTGCTGCCTTGGCTCCCTCCCGTCTCTGCTGCCTTGGCTCCTTTTCTTCTCCGCTGCCTCAGCTCCCTTCCTTCTCCACCGCCTCAGCTCCCTGCCTTCTCTGCTGCCTCAGCTCCCTCCCATCTCTGCTGCTTCTCCCTCTCCTGTCTCTGCCACCTTGCTCTCTCCTGTGTCCGATGCTTCGCTCCCTCCCATCTCCACTGCCTCAGCTCAATTCCCTTCTCCGCTGCTTCGCTCCCTTCTGCAACTCTTGGCTTCCTTCTAGCTGTCTTCAGTCTTCTCTCCGTGCCTGTGCATGCAAATTAACCACCATCTCTGTTGGGTTAATTTGCATCTCACTCTGATTGGCTGATAGGCATAGCGGAGGGATGGTCAATTTGCATGTTTCTCTTTTATTAGTGTAGATTACTCATTATTCTTTGTAGATTTTCTATATAAAATTAGTACATAGCTAGTTGGGTGAGAACTAAGTAAAATAAAAATGGCAAATTAAAAATGGGAAAAATTGAATTCTCTCTTTGCAGAGCAATTTCTATGGTATTTTGCCCTGCTTTTTGTTCAGATTCCATGATATAGCAGCTATCATGGAGCAAGCACTGAAGATGGAACTCATAGTTTAGTGGAATAAAGTGTACTAAAATTCATACAACACAGAGAGAGATGAGAGGAGAATACCTACTTATCACTTATATTGTGAATATAAAAGGAATTCAGATTCAGGAAATTGTCTTGGAAAGAGAAAGTACTACATTAACTGTATGTTAAGCGTAGGTGAAGTTTTTCTCCATCCCAGTCTCATTCTTTATATTTGTGTTGATTTAGAATCTTTATATGCACCATTGTCTGTTACCTCCTCTCCTCTATATTCTTTAACTATTCATAGATAGAGCCACTGACTTTCCATATACAGAATCAGCATACCCAAGTTTCTTGAATTAATCCCAATTGAGCCAGAATATATTCCCAAAGCAGCCATACCACTCTCTCCTTAATTCCAACCTAATCTAATGGGACTTTGAATTGTTATGTTTTTGTACTTATCATTAAGGGTCCAGGCATTATTTCTCTCCCAAGTGTCCCTTGCTGATAATTTCTGTATAATATAAATAATGTTGTATACCCCAGGGGGCCACTGTGATAATTGATTTTTTTAATGAAGAGAAAATGCTTAAGCAAATTACACTTATAGTAATCTATATTTATTATTTTTCTTAGTGATATCTATACTTATTACTTGTCTTCTTCCTATAATTGTTATTATTAATTATTTTCAGGCATTGTCTTTCAGGGCCTAATGATGGGTGCCTCTGTATCACCCACACTAATGTTGTGATGCATTCACCAGTTCTCAGGATTAACATCATTTTCATATCCCCCACCATTGCTCATTAGTTCGACAATTCATTTATTTAGTTAATTCAGTTAATATTTTTTCAAAAGGAGGCTTAGGTCAGTAAGAAGAAAGGGGGCAAATGGCATAGCAAAGATAACTTAGCTCATCCCTGGAAGATATGGAGAAAACAGGGTGATTATATCCCAACATAATAATAAATATATGGATGTTTAATTCTGAAACAGGGTGAGAAGGACCAAAAGATAAAGGTCAGAGTATCCTGTTAGGGTTTTCAAGCCATGTCATCATGATCCCTGTCCTCTAGAAGTGCATGATGTATGAAGAAAGACGGACAGGTAAGCATGCAATGTACTACAGGGTCCTAAGTGTTCTATATGTACAGATAGTGACACTAACAGCTAATATTTATGAGCACATTCTATGTGAAGCATTGTGCCAAATGCAGCGATGTACCGGAGCTGGCTCTTATCTGCACACATGAGGAAACCTGGCACATACCCTTTGAACTCTTCTTTCAGTGACTGTACCACACTACAAAGCAGGTCCTTTTTATTTAAACTTTGACATCTGATGGTTAAACACTTACTAGAATACCACAGCCTAAACCACTTAAACATAAGATATTATTTTTTATTTGGTACTTGATCCCATGACGTCAGTAACATTATTATCTGTTTTTACAGATGAGTTGCTTTAGAGTTTTGGGGACTGACCCAAGCAAATGAATGATAGAGCCTAATTTTTAACCCAGTCTAACTCCAGAGTCTGCCACTCTAAACAAGATAGCCCAAGGAAGGCTGAGTATGGAGGTGGGATCTTTCCTAAAAAAGGCTTGAATTTTTGGTTTGAAGGAGAGTAAGAATGGGCTGCAAAGGTATGGGGAAGCACAGAAGCTACATGTTCTAGTTCTGATTTTCCTCTAAATGAGAGAGGAAAAGAGAAAAGGAACATCTTAGATCCTTTCACTGACCTGCTTTTAGCTTAGTGCCAGTTTCATTACTACAATGCACTAAAACAACAGCAACAACACAAAAACTCAGTTTCTACTGTCTTCTCATCAACTGGCAAATTCTTTTTTCCAATTATCTGTGCCAAAATTTGGGGGTTATCCTTGACATCTTTTTTTTTTTCCTTCTTGTACACATTCAATTAATTAACAAATATGAGCTCTACTTTTAAAATGTATCCAGCGTTTGACCACAGTTTAGCAACCTCCAATGCTGTCATTCTCACCGAAACTGTCATTGTCTCTTACCTGCAATAGTCTTCTTGTTAGTGTCCTTGATTCCATTCTTGTCCTGTAGGATTTTATTCTACAAAATATCCAGTAAAGTAAAATCATATCAATTTTCTGCTTAAAGCTCTGCAATGTCATTCTGTCTCACTTAGAATAAAGTCTTAAATACTTATTATAGTGGGGTTTCAGCAGAACAATCCTGGCTAAGCTATTTACCCTGAACATCATGAGAAGATAGAATTGCTCTACCTAACTGGGGCAGGGCTAAGTACCTCTAAAATAGGAAAAGGTGCACAGATAATGGGAGGAGGTCAAGCTTGCATGTATGTGGTAAGCAAAGTCCTACAGACTGTAATCTTAGCTCAACCTCAAGAGCTACTTGATAGACAGTATATCAGACCTGCCGTTGTCTTGATCAAGATGTAAAAAAGTTGAGAATTCATATCTTTATACCATAATTACTAGTTAAGGGCTGTGCTTGGAAGGAAATAAGTTCTGAGAAATTCCATTCTACTGTGTGAGTAGAATAAGCTCAACATGCTGAGGACAGCTCCATGAACAAAACTTATGTGTATTAGCTGTTTGAATCAGAATAAATAGAATTGGTAATTCAGAGAATGCGTGTGAAGCTCAAAGTTGGCTATAATCCACTCATTTCAGTTGTGAAATCAATCCAACCCTCACATTACATCCTCTCTACTGATTCTTTAGGATGCTGTCTGGTAACATTTCTACGGGGGAAAAAAGACTCGAAAGAAGGAGCAGCAGGTTAAGCTACAGCCTTCACTGCTGTAGTTTGTCCTGAGGCTTACATGGTATTCATCATCAGCTTCCTTTTCCTCACTCATGGCCAACACTTCTGATGCTCTTTAATTAAATGGTGGGGTGACCCAGCTCTTTATACCTGAAGAGACTGAGCCCTTGTTTGGCTATGGTCTGTCTGCAGTCAATACAAGGCTTGAGATCACCAAGGATGCAATAATATTTCTCCAGAGGTTTAGACATATTATTTCTGCTCCGTTGTATAGAATCCATTCTATCCTGTCAGAGTGATCAAAGCCAAATACCACTGCCAATATGATAGCATTCTTTTCTGCTGGTCTGCTGGCATAAGGAGCTCAAAATGGCCAGGAGGGAGACATAATTTTAGAACTCCAGACAAGCCAAATTTAAAATTGCAAGCAAGAAGCACAATTTTCTAAATGTGTCACTGGGAGTGGTAGTGAGAGGGGTCATTTATGCTTCCATCCCATCATTTCTGGACTTAAATATTCTAATTATCATGGACTTAAGGCAAAATTACCATTGGATAAGGGTGTATACCATATCTGAAAACAATTCTTCAAATTAGCAATGTGTTCATTGCAAGTGAGGACCTTTATCCATGTCTGTCAGTGGCCACAGCATTATATCAGGCTGGCAGGCTCTGAGTGGCATGGAAAATAGTAGGGACAGGGATCTCTTGGGTCATGCCAAATGTTATACCTTTTCTGCAAAATGTGTCTTTTGGTATGAAGAAATGTTATACAGGACAAAATGTCAGTAAATCACATACACTGTAGGCCTTTAAATATGGAACAAGATATTAAGGGCAGGAAGGAAAACAATACCAATATTTTTGTCAAGTACTGTGCATTCCTGAATGTGCGTGGTCTGGAGTAATCAACTTGCCACCAAGTGGTTGAGATCAGTCCTGAGAATCAATAACAGTTCATCAAGGACCCAGCATCAAATTCTGTTGCTAACAATTCGGATATTTAGGAATGATAGTAGCTATATCAGACTCCTAGAATAAGCCCATGCTAGTAGACTCATGTATAACCATCATCTCTTTACCAGGGCTAGTCCATTTTTGTGTCCACTCTGTGAGCACAGGCACAGAGGGTAGCTGACATATACTAGGTAAGTCTTCCTGTCCACCTACTTGTTTAGTGTCTCTATGCAATGCATTTTCTCTTATTGGCATTAATGTGATCTACAAAGGTCTGCACACATTCTTTCTATTGCTATAAGCCCGCCCATATGCCTTTCCTCTAGACTTTCTCTCCCAATATTGCTCTTTCCAAGCCATTAATCAACCAGCCAAACCATGTGCCACTATCCAGAAATCTGAGTATGTTCTTATTACAGACAACTTATTTCCCCATTGAGATAGAAGAATTCAGCACTACAGAAGCGCTGCCCACTGAAAGTATTTTTTTTTTATTGCCACAATCTTTGAGGACCTCTTATGCAGAGGGATGTGATGTGGCAAGAATTTCCAGACCATCGAAATCGCCTTGGACTATATCACGACATAGAGCAAGAGAGTTAAAATTGCCCTGGTCAAGACTGAAATGTATCTGTAGTATCTCCATTCTAGTTAAAAACTCAGGGGCTGAGAAATGATCACAACATGAGTCTATGTTTCTTCTGGAATTGAACAAGGCCTCCATTTATCACCTAGCATTCCACTATGATGGGTGACCCTCCACCTGCCCACTAGCAGGTGGGGGTCACATATTATACTAGCTTGAACCTTTAACCAAAAACTTCTTTGAAAATTTTTGGATATTCCCCATAGTCCAATGTACAGAGATTCCAAGGGGAAAATATTGAATTGCTATAGCATTACAGGTTCATTTCTCAAAGGCACTTGCACCTTCTTCAATCAAGCTCAGGTCTGGAAACTGAATGAGAAACAATGATTTTCCACAGTGGTTGTTATAATATCAGTTCACTATGTTTTCAGTCTTTTTTGATAATATACTAGGTGAACCAGTTAATAATGCAAATTTTTTTCAATAGATGGAGTTACACATATGTTGATATATATGTGATTTGATATGTATGCTATTTTGCTGTATTGACAGCAAGCTTCAAAATTTCATATGTCAAATTTTCTGAAGGTGTTAACATCATAGACATTTTTATATTTAAAAATGTTGAATTTCATGCCAAAAAAAGAGCATTTGTGGGAGGTTTTCATTCATTACTTTATTTGAAGAAAAATGCTACTGAAAGTTATCATATACTTTGGGGAAGCTTATGGTGAACATGTTCCATCTCAAGATACGTGTGAACGCTGGTTTAAACTCTTTAAAAGTGATGATTTCGATGTGAAAGACAAAGAACATCCAGGTCAACCAAAAAAGTTTGAAGACTAACAATTACAAGCATTATTGGATGAAGATGCGTGTCAAACTCAAAAACAACTTGCAGAAAGATTAAACATTGCTCAGCAAACAATTTCCGGTCATTTACAAACAACTGGAAAGATATTAAAGGAAGGAAAATGGGTGCCACATGAACTGAACGAAAAACAAATGGAAAATCGAAAAGTCATCACTAAAATGCTGCTTCAATGGCACAAAAGAAAGTCTTTTTTGCATCAAACTGTGACTGGTGATGAAAAGTGGATTTATTTTGAGAATCCCAAATGCACAAAATCATGGGTTGATCCAGGTCAATCATCAACATCGACTGTGAGGCCAAATCGCTTCAGAAAGAAGACAATGCTCTGCGTTTGGTGAGATCAGGAAGGTGTGGTGTATGATAAGCTTCTAAAACCAGGTGAAACCGTTAATACTGATCACTATGGACAACAAATAATCAATCTGAACCATGCTTTGATCGTGAAAGGACCAGAATATTCCAGAAGACACGGCAGAGTAATTTTGCTTCATGATGACACACCATCACACACTTCAAAACCAGTTAAAGACACATTAAACGATCTTGCTTGGGGAGTATTAACCTACCTGCTGTATTCACCAGACCTTGCTCCTTCAGATTACCACTTGTTCCAATCAATGGCACACGCACTTTCTGAGCAGCACTTCAAAACGTACGAAGAAGTAGAAAATTGGGTCTTTGAATGGTTTGCCTCAAAACAAGAAAAGTTCTATTGAAACGGAATCCACAAATTACCTGAAAAATGGAGGAAATGTGTAGCTAGTGATAGATATTACTTTGAATAAAACACTTTTGATGTTTCTCTTGAAATTATAGTGTTTTCTTTGATTACAAAATCCGCCATTATTAACCGATACACCTAGTATATCAAGCTACACCTTGTGGATTGCCCATTTATCTGGTTCATAAAAATACCATGGTGTATTAGCCATCACCATAGATCCCTATGGAGCATGGTCAGAGCCCCCTGGTTTCCATTATAACCTTACATACCATAATGGTAAATACACTCATGTTATGTTTTATAGTTAAATGCTACCACCTGGCCTCTGCTATTCTGTAATCCTATCATCCCCATAATGGAGTGCAGTTTCACAACAGTGTTTCCTATTATTAATATTGGTCTCCTATGGATAACCATCATTCCATCACCAAGCTTTCATATTGCTGATTCCTCTTTTACTAAGTGCTGTTTTAGTAAAAGCACTCCCAGGAAACATAGCTATTAGGTGGGTTGTTTGGACTAACACAATAGATCTATTCTTGCATATTTAACTCTCTGAGTATTTTTGTTCCTTCCTCAACATTCTGCCAAATGTAGTTTTGTCATCTTGAGGTACTTTAATGTGGCCCATCACAATTTTCATCTTTTCAGGAGCCACCCCAACAATGTATTAAGATCAAGCCCTTAGTTTGTTGTATCAGAATCATGGGAGAGAGTCCCCATAGTATTCAATCTACCCAATCCATATTATATAAAACTCACTTTGTCCAGTACCCTAAAGTCCACTCACAGCTAATTTTTTTTTTTTTTTACTTTAGCTGCTACATACTATGCAGGTCCTATTTTCCCTTTGTTGAATAAGCCCTATTTCTTTTTCATTAGAGTCAGTACTTCCTGGTTGGGCCATTTTAAGACCTGACCCTAGTTATTGCTATTCTGGCCAGGAAGTGTACTCCTCAGGGAAATATTTCAGCATGGTCTCAGGCAAAGAGATGCCTTTGGCTGGTCTTTAGGAAAGGAGACATTGCTATCCTCAAGCAATAGTAACTAGCCACGCCTGCAGACACAGAGGATTCAAGGTAATCCTAGGTTCAATGTATTATAACACATTCCCTCAGATATCTTCATCACAGGTCATAGGATCCCACTCCCTTCCTAACATTAGACATTTGCCAAAGCTATGAACGCATCATTCTTTTTTAAAAAATATATTTTATTGATTTTTTACAGAGAGGAAGGGAGAGGGATAGAGAGTTAGAAACATCCATGAGAGAGAAACATCGATTCAGCTGTCTCCTGCACACTCCCCACTGGGGATGTGCCTGCAACCAAGGTACATGCCCTTGACCGGAATCAAACCTGAGCCAAACCGGTTAGGGCAGAACTCATCATTCTTTGTAGTTCCACTATACTTACCCTTGCATTCTGGGCCTGATCCTCAGCACAGCCCCCTCTCTAGTTACAAGTGATGTGAGTCTGTTGGTGCCTTCATGGAGGATTTTTACTGTCATTGGAGATCAACTGACCTGAGTTTGCCATTTTTTTTAGCTCATTAGTAACACAAGAAACAATCACCTCTACAATGCTAAAAAGTAACCATTTCTCCTACATTATTTGAATGCTAGAGATTGCATATGCCAAGACTTGCTCTTCTAACTGTATCCCTTCCCAATTTACCAGAGAGGAAGGTCTTCACAACTGTAAGGCATTATTGTGCCAGAAGTGACAATCCATCCAATTTCTACCAATAACTGCATCCCTGTGGCCATCTGGCTAAGTGACCCCACTCCAGAATTTGATTTTGACAATGTATTTCCTAAACCATCGTTGTTAACAACTCTTTAGTGTCAGGGCCAGCCTGACAGGGTTGAGCCGGGCTGAGGCAGGGAGGTGGGAATTGAGAAAAGAAAGAAAGACAGGAAAGCGGGGTCGGGAGGACCCCAGTTCTCTTGATGAACTGAAGCGAGTTTATTAGCTATACAATCCTATTTATACACAACACACTGAATCGGAGGTCTGTCAAGAGGAATGTATTCTTTGTTCCTCTTAATCTCTAAGGGAGAGACACAGCAGAAGGACAAGTTCTCGGTACAGCATATCTCAGTAAATAGTTATAGACTTCTTGGCAAGCTATGAAAGGCTGTTCTCATTCTACAAATGTTACTCCCATTCTACTGATAATCGCCATCCAAACAAGTCTGGGAAAACTGTGTGGGTAAGGGTCCCAGCCTTGCTAGCCCCTTCAGGTGCAAGGACCTTGCCAGCTTACATCTGGCCCCCAACACTTTAGATTCCCCAGAATCATATTCTGAAACAAGGGTTATGTGAAATGAATCAATTAGAATGAATTCACTGAAAAAAAAAATATGTACAGACATGGAAAAATTAAATTTGGAAAATATGGAGGTCAAGCAAGGGTGTAATATTAAGAAAATTCCCACAGGTACCAAATTAGCTTTCTATTGTTACATAGCAAATTAGCACAACTTAGTAACTTAAAATAACATCCATTTATTACCTCAGTTCTGTAGGTGAGAAGTCCTGGCAGGATCAACTGAGTTCTCTGCTTAGGGGCTCGTAAGGCCAAAATCAAAGTGTCAACCAAGCTGAGCTCTCCTCTGGAGACTCTGTGAGAAGAACCTGCTTCGAAGGCCTTTCTGGTCCTCGGCAGCATACAGTCTTTCTGCAGAAATGAAGTTCCTGTTTTCTGTTGGCTATTGGCCTGGGGTCACTCACAGCTCCTAAAGGTGCTGTATGGCCTCTGTATGTGACCTTCTCTATCTTTAAGGCCAGCAATGACTCTTTGAATCTTTGATTTGTTTTATATCACTGACTTTCCCTCCTGCTACCACCCAGAGAAAATTCTCTGCTTTTAAAAGGCCTGTGTGATTAGGTTAGGCTCACCCATTCATGTTATACAGGAATTAACTCTAGTTCCTATGTGATTTTGAGGCTGGTTAATAGAAAGGCTCTCTGTATCCATCTCTCATTTGGTTTCCATAGACTTATTATTCATTGGAACCCACTCCCATTCCTTGACCATCTGTGATGAATTTCTATGGCCATGAACAGTCAAAACTCAAATTGATATAATATACACACAGCATAGTTAGGGTTAATATCTCCTTATACTAATAAGGTCTGATTAGGAAACTAAATTAAATATGCAAAATCCCCTTTGCCTGGTATCATAACATAGTCAAGAGAGTAACCCCAAGGGACAGACATCAGGAAAGTCATTTTAGAATTCTGTCTATGAAATGAAGATAATACCACCTACTAGTAACTTAATGGATTATTACAAAAATTAAAAGAGAAAAACCCATTTAAAAATACTTACCCTAGTGTTGGCACATAGTGTTACAACAATTCATTTAACTAGTAAACTAATAAAATTCTGGTGGCTATTGTCTAAAGATGGACCTCAGAGGAACAGCCCTCCCATTTTCATGCCATTGTCTATTAGTTCCCTTACCTTGAATCTGAGTTGACTCGTGATTCACCTGTAACAAAAAACATGTGTCAAACATAACACTGTCTGACTTCTGAAGCTAGGTCATAAAAACTGCTAAT
Source organism: Myotis nattereri (assembly GCF_964212035.1). NCBI lineage: Eukaryota > Metazoa > Chordata > Mammalia > Chiroptera > Vespertilionidae > Myotis > Myotis nattereri. The sequence continues at coordinate 98,597,893 of NC_138077.1, forward strand.
TTCTATCTTGCTCTCTTGGGACACTTGCTCCAGAGAAAACCAACTCCCTGAGACTCCCATTCTCCGTGGGCACCCAAAGTAGCTATGTGAGGAGGTGGCATGGAGAGCAAGGTGCCTGGGAAGCCCTGTTCTCCCATCTCAGACAGATGATACCACCTGTGATTGAAAAAGGTATCTTGTTGTTCCAGCTAGATGAGCCTTCAAAGAGTCCAGACCCTTCCAACAGTTGACTGCACTCTCATGGGAGACTCACAAAACCAGTAGAGGAAATAATAAACCAGTAAGTTTGTCACAGTTTGTTATGAAGCAATAGAAAACCAAAACATAATCCTAAGCAAGTTACTAAATTAAGTTCTCACTGCAGGATTTCCTATGCTTGCAATTTGAGTTATATATTTTTCCTAGTTCCTGCAGCTTTTGAAGCTGGTTGATATAAAGGTTCTCTGTGATGTACACCATTAGTCTCTCATTTGGTTTATGTAGCCTTATTACTCACTGGAACACACTCCAGCTCCTTGGCCATCTGTGATGAATGTCTGTGCCTATGCACAGTCAAACTCAAATGAAATCTGACATATGCACAGAGTAGTTGGAGTTCATTTGTCCTCCCTTGGCTCCCACTTACTACAGAAAGTCTTGCTCATTTAAGTGTTTTCAAGCTACACGTTCCTGTAGTTGGAAGTTATTACATGTTGATAGTTATCTTCACTGACATTCACTAGCCTTGATATGTCAGGGAATTTTAAATGGAACTAAGAAACAAAAGGAAGGCAGTTATGCAGACACTAGAATATGAAATAACACTCCAGTGACTTAAAGAAATGGGATCAATGTAGCCCTAATAAAATATGAAGGCTTTCCAGTCCCAGATCCTATTATCTCCAGTGATACCCTAGTTGTCTGTCTTTTAAAAGTACAGATGCAATCCAGTTAGAAAAATGTCACCACTCTCCTGTAACAGCAGCATGCTCTGTGCTCACAGTAATGAAGATTTCTCCATCAGTGAACATTGTTGTCTTTGGTCTCTGGCACTAAGAAGTTTCTCTTAAAATCTCAACATCAGTTCGTTTGACAGGTGGGCTGATCTCAGCACTAACAGCAGCAGACATCTTCTTTTACTCCAGTAACTTGCCCAAATTAAATAAAGGAAATGATGCAAGAAGAGAAATAAACAACAGAGCCGGGTGCTGTCGAGTGGCCCGGCTTGGCATCTGTGTCCAACAGAGTGACTGCATGTGCCATTGTCAAGGGTTATTGATGATAAATGACAGAGAGGTCATTATTCCCCTGAACCCAATTGCAAAACCTCCCTGTTTTTTATAAGCACAGTCATGCCTGAAAGACATTTAAAGATATTTGTGACTTTCTAGGAACATGAAGCTGCAGCACTAAGCTTAATGGTCAGAAATGTGCTCCGAAGGAAACCAGAGAATTACCCGAAACCCCAAGACTTTAAAACTTCTGACAGCGAAATAAGAGACAGTGAATTCATAGAAATATGGGACCCCAAACTAATGGGATATTGTTTAATAGGTTCTTTTATAGCAAAATAGTTGGCTGCACAAAGATTGTAAATCTAGCTAAGCTAGAGAGTCATATATCTCCTAATAAAGAAATAATTTGCCTTGATTTCCCCCCCATTAAATGTCACTCTATCAATCCTTAAAAAAAAAAAAAATACATAGCCATAGTGCATGTACAATGGAGCTAAAGAAAATAAATCAACAAATAATCAGAGAACCAGTAGGGACTCTAGAAATTTACTAGTTAAATTCTTTTATTTTAGCTTTTTCGCCATGAAACCAGTCCAGAGACTGAGCACACAAAGCCCACAACTCATCTGTGACAGTCAGGACTTGAACACAATTTCCCGCCTCTGGGTCCTTTGCAGTCCTATTGCTCCTCTTTAATGCGGCTATTTCACAGATGCTGATCTCTTAAACAGAGGCTACTTTTGGTTGCATTGATCTCTACGTGGCCTAAGTCCCTGCCTTGATGGTGATGAGGGAGGAAGAGTTGGAAGAAGGGTTTATGTGCTACATCCATTGGGCTTTAGGGAAACTAAGACAAGTAGGAAGGTTATGACTAAGAGAAAATTGCTAATATTCAAACAAAGACTTTCCAGAGAATGTTAGGAATTATTTTAAAGGGATCTTACAGAATCTTAAAGCAGAAAGGAAATTAATTTATTCCATGTTTCAGGGAACAAAAGGCGAAGACATAAATATAGTCAAAAGGACCTTTAAAACCAGACCACAACTTCACTTTTATTGCCCAGAACTCAATTGCAAAACCTCCTCCATTTTGACACTCCCCCTCTCACCTTCCATCCCAAAGACTATATGTTCTAGTCATATGTTATTTTTTCCCTATTCCTGGTTGGTTCATTATTTTATTCTTTCTAACAGAATTATTTGTTGTTGTTTTGTTTTGTTTTAGTACAGCAATGTTCTCAGCTAAATATTTTCTTTCAAACTGCCTTGTTGCTGATGGGGGGGGGGGGGTGGCGGGGAGCGGTGGTAAAAGGGGGCCATGTGATACCATCCAGGCTGAGATCTAGCTTAAGTCATCGGGGATGGGAGGAAGGGTTCTGGCAAAGGTCTATCTTTCGAGGGAAAATTGGATGGCTGGCATGGACATTTTGCATTTTTTCTTCTTCCTGACTAAAGTATGTGTGATATATGGAGCTACAGCAGCCACATTGCAACAAGGAAGGAAAGACATAATTGATTCCCTGAAAAATATCCAGCAATTATCTATTGTGAGTGTTCTTATATGATAAAACCAAACTCTTCTTTGTTTAAATGAATGTCACTTGGTTTTTCTGTTACTTGCAATGGATTACATTGCTGGTTCTCCAAACAAGGATAAGTCAGGGGTGAGCCTCCTCCAGGCCCATGTTTCAAATGCAACAAGGAAGGACCCTGGGCCACGTCCTACGCAAACCCGAGACCCCGGCCTGGGTCCTGCCCATGGTGTGGAAGGGAAGGCCACTGGAAATCAGACTGTAGTCTGGCCCCTCCTGGTCGGACCTCAGCCAGTGCAGCAAGGCCACACCCTCTGCATCAGTTTGGAGCTCCCAGACTTCCTGGGACTGGCCATTTGCCGGGGTCCAACCCCAGCAGGTCCAGGGGTTCCCAAAGGCGTCCACGGAGTTGGCGAAGAAGAAGGACACGGAGACAGTGTTCAGTTGATCAGCAGCCTAGCCAGGATCTCCAGCCAGGATCTCCAGCCAAGTTCTTGTCTGGATCTCCAGAGAGGTTCTGCTGTTTATTGTCTTGTTACATCCGTATTTATACCAGTTGATTTTAATCCTGTCAATTTCTATTACAAAGGTTAGGGCATTTCTTATCTCCATTCCAGGGAGTAAAGATTATGTAACTTAAGTGTGATTGTTTGTAGTTAAAGTGATTAACTACCCGCCTGGCACTTAGTTAAGGAGTTTCATCCCCTCCCTGACTTCAGGGAAAAATCCCTACCAGGGGAAACAACCTTTCTCGGAGAGGTGACCTTGGTTAAAACACACAGCGCTAAGGGGAGCAAACATATTAAGAACAGTATGCCATATATGCCAGGTCCCTTGAAACAGCAAGGATGGACCGGCTCCCGGCAGAAACTGATGCAGGAGAGGCTCAGAGACAGAAAGGGGGGTTCAGATATATATAAAGCAATCTAAGTTACAGACATCTCTCATGGCAATATTTTTTTAAATATATCTCCTCAGACAAGGGAAACAAAATAATAAAATAAACAAATGGAACTACATCAAACCAAAAAGATTTTGCAAAGCAAAGGAAACCATCAAGAAAATGAAAATGCAGTCCACCAAATGAGAGAACACATTTGCCAATGATATATATGATCAGAGGTTAATATTCAAAATAGATAAATAACTTATATAATTCAACACCAAAAAAAATAAAAAACAAAAACACACAAGCAATCCAACTAAAAATTGGGCAAAAGACCTGAATAGACACTTCTCCAAAGAGGACCTACACATGGCCAAAAGACATAAGAAAAGATGTTCAAGGTTACTAATCATCAGAATAATGCAAATTGAAAGCACAAGATATCATCTCACACCTGTTTGAGTGTCTATCTGCACTAATAAAAGAGAAACATGCAAATTGGTGTAATTCCGCTATGCCCACCAGCCAATCAGAGTGACTATGCAAATTAACCCAACAAAGATGGCAGTTAATTTGCATATGCAGACGTGGAGCAAAGACTAAAGGCTCCGGCCAGAGTGAAGACTGAAGACTGAAGACTGAAGACTGAAGAGGGTTGGCTTCTCCGCTGTGGCTGGACCAAAGGTCTGGGTCCCGGGTGCCAGAGGAAAACCCGTGCCAGAAGCCAAGGAAAGGAAGGCCTATTGTGTGTTGTTCTCTCCCTTGAGTGGCAGCCAGGTTGGGCTGGAAGCCTGGGTCGCCCCCAGCGACCCAGGCCCCCAGCCACTACTTGAGCAGCGGTCACGGAGCAAGAGGCTTGGGTTGCCCCTGGCAATGGAGGAAGCCAAGCTTTCCGCCTGCCCTGGCCACCAATCATGGGAGAGAACAACATGAAGGTGCAGCCAGGACCCTGAGAGATCAACACAGAGGGGCGCCTGCTCCAAGCCTCCGAGGTGTGGCTGGGGGCAGGCCCCCAGTGGACACACACACACACACACACAGACACACACACGGGGTGCCTGCTCTGAGCCTCTGCTGCCAGACTAGCTTAGGCCCGCTCCCCATGTGGAGTGGGCCTAAGCTGTCAGTAGGACATCACTGAGGGCTCCCAGACTGTGAGAGGGGGCAGGCTGGGCTGAGGAACCACCCCCCCCCCCAGTGCATAAATTTCGTGCAGTGGGCCTCTAGTCATCAATAAATTAACAAACATCAAGTGTTGACAAAGATAGGGAAAAAAGGAAACCCTCATGCACTGTTGGTGAGAATGCAGATTGTCACAGTCACTTTGGAAAACAGTATGGAGTTTTGTTAAAATTAAAAAGAAACTGCCTATGACCCTATTCCACTTCTGTAAATATATCCAAAGGAACACAAAACACTGATTTGGAAGAATATATGCACCCCTATGTTCACTACAGGGCTATTTACAATAACCAAGATTTGTAAGCAACCCAAGTGCCATCAGTAGATAAGGGGCTAAAAAAGCTGTGGTACATTTACACAGTGGAATACTACTAAGTCATAAAAAAAGGGAATCTCACTTTTGTGACACCATGGATGGACTTGAAGAGTAAAATGCTAAATAAAATAAACCAGTTAGAGAAAGGTAAATACCATAAAATTTCACTTAAATGTAGTATCTAATGAACAAAATGAACTAACAAAATGAAAACAGACCCATGGATACAGAGAACAGACTGACAGATATCAGAGTGGAGTGGTTTGGGGGGCTAGGTAAAATAGGTGAAGGGATTAAGAAACACACACACACACACACACACACACACACACACACATACACATGCCAGGGCCAGCCTGACAGGGTTGAGCCGGGCTGAGGCAGGGAGGTGGGAATTGAGAAAAGAAAGAAAGACAGGAAAGCGGGGTCGGGAGGACCCCAGTTCTCTTGATGAACTGAAGCGAGTTTATTAGCTATACAATCCTATTTATACACAACACACTGAATCAGAGGTCTGTCAAGAGGAATGTATTCTTTGTTCCTCTTAATCTCTGAGGGAGAGATACAGCAGAAGGACAAGTTCTCAGTACAGCATATCTCAGTAAATAGTTATAGACTTCTTGGCAAGCTATGAAAGGCTGTTCTCATTCTACAAATGTTACTCCCATTCTACTGATAATCGCCATCCACACAAGTCTGGGAAAACTGTGTGGGTAAGGGTCCCAGCCTTGCTAGCCCCTGCAGGTGCAAGGACCCTGCCAGCTTACATCTGGCCCCCAACATATCCCCCTTCTTTGTTTTTTAGGCGAAGTTCATGTTTCAGTGTCCGACAGTTTTTTATGAGTACATGTCAGCAGTAATATTTCAGTTCTGGATGGTGGACAAATGGTGGCAATGTAGGTTCGACTGTCTCTGGTTTGGTCCTGGGCAACCTGCAGCGATGCACAGCTGCTGACTGCTAGCATGATAAGGCGTCTTCACCATCTTTATTTCTGGACTGCTTCTCTTCTCGTTGTCTCATGGGGCCACTGCTATTCTGTGGCTGGAGCAGTCCTGAAAATTCCTCTCTGTTGCAGGAATCCATATGGTCTTGGAGTTGTTTTCTGAAAATATACAAAGGTATTCTCGACCAAAGGTTAATAAAGGAATCATATCTATAATTTAGTCTTGGGATTCTTTTAATTTTTGTCCAAACGATTTTCCTTTGGCTTATTTTGGCACCACGTATGTTTTTCATGGGTGTCTTGCTATTAGCATTATAAATGAAAAAATTAATTTTCAAGTAAAAATATTAAAGCAATTAAGGCATTTACTTAACAGGTTATCATTTACTTAACAGGTTATTATTCCACTATCCCTCCTTTTTTATTTTTTAATATTAGGGGGTTTTAGGAAATTTTTTAGTGTAGTCTTGATAACTTTTAATTTTAATTTTTTGTATAAAAAATCTGACTGCTTTAGGTTTATAGTATGTTAAGCAATTTATCCATGAAATGAAAATTTTGGTTAATACTTTTTGAATAATTACTTATATTAGTTAGCAAAATTCAATAAATCTAAAAACTTGATTACTATATTACTGTTAGATTTAGTACTCCAAACAACAATATTAATTTACACTGTAAATATTAATGAAAAGGACTAGTTTGCATCCCTGAGAAGGCCCCGAGCATTCCTGGTGTTAAGCTAGATTTATATATAGGGTAGTTGCTGTTAGCCAAGTCTCTGTTATCTGGGTACCGATTTCGGCTGGTTTAAGTCTCTTTCTGTTATCTGGGTCCCGATCTGAGCTGGGCATGGGAAGTGCAGCAGCCATGGGGGCAGGAGACCTCCCTCAGAAGGGGCAAGTGTTCAAGCCCCTGCATAGTTGGGGTGGTGAGGATCTCTGCCCCACCTCTGTTGACCCCCAAGTTCTCCCCTGAGGCCCCCTGCGACTGTGCCTGTCTTAGGTCGCCCCTCCCAGAGGGGTCTTACCCGTCGTTGACTAACCAGCCATCCTCCGGGGCGAAGCAGGGTGATGTGAGGTTTAGTTTTGTCTCCTTGGTAGCGTATGCCCCTGTGGCCTCCATGCCCAGTAACTGCCTTTGGATCCCCTCGCCTGCTGGCGGGGCCCCGGCATTGATCATGGGGAACCCAGATTTCTTCTCTAGAGAGGGCCCAGCTTATGCCATTGGGCAGGAGACAGATCCATGGTACCAGCCACCATGAGGCTTCAACCTCAGTATGAACAGAGAGCTTAGGTAACAGTTGTAGGCAATTGGAAGAGGGACCCCCTTGGCAAAAAGGGTCAAGAGAGGTCAATATAGAATGCTTAAGTGCCTTCCCAGGGGGCCTTCCACACAGTGGAAGGGATAAAATCCTTTTATGTTTTTATTAAATTCCTTCCAAACAAGTAGTTTGTAAGCTTGTTTGGAATAAATGTTAATATGCTGTTGTAAAATATTAAAAATTATTAATGAGCTTTTGTTATTTTAAATTATATCTTAAAATTCTACTGCTGTATTTTAAGAAATATTAAATAAAATAACTTGTTTTGCCCTTTCTTAGAGGCAAAAACTTAAAATATATATTTATTAATATTTATTTTATAAAGCTTTCTATGTGATTTCAAGTATATTAAATTGGCTTTATTAAAAAATCATTTAAGAAAAGAGAATAAACTTTTGAAAACATTTCAGGGCCCATGAAATGTCCTAAAGTCATTCCTTGATTATAGTTTTGAAATCTAACTTAAAAAACTATTAAATATATATGTGTATATATAATTTAAAGATTATATACCTTTTATAATTATTAAGAGATATAAATTAAATTAAAACTGATCTTTGTATTTAAAAATTTTGGTTGGGATTATAGAATTTATCCTCTTTTTTCAATTAGATAAATGTTGAAATTTTATTATAATTATATGATTTCTCCCAATTTATGTAACCAGAACTTTATACTCTTAGCTGGCAAGTTAAATATTTAGTATTTCTTAATCAGTAACATTTTTAAGAATAAACTTCAAAAATACATGACATAATCAATAGATTTAATTCTGTCCTCTAGATTTTTCATGAGGGACATTTAGATTAATATTTTAGCATTTTGTTATTTCAGAATATCTAATTTAATTTAGTAAACTCCTAAGCCTTGGGGTGCTATTCACTGAAAACAGGTAACCATTAAAATGCAAATTAGTTACATTCTTTCTACCAAGGATGGGAAACTGGGAAGCAAGCCTCTCTTTAAAAGTTGTCACTGGCAGGAAATTTTTGGCCTACCTGCTCTGTTTGGGGAAGGGAGGCCAGCCCTTCCTCTATTAGAAATTGCTTTAGGAAGCCAGCCTTAATTAAAGGGCGTAGCTGTCTTTTACCTGGGCTACTTAGATTTTTATAATTAATATATTTTAATAATTCTTGAGATTTAAATTCAATTTATTATTTTAAGGCATATTCTTTAGCAAATTTTTGTAACAGAGATAATTTTACTGAATTTCCTTTTCGGCCTTGAAATTAACTTTTTAATATTCTTAATTAGTATTTAAAAACTGTTCTTTATCATGGAAATGCCAATCCTGCTGCTAGAATCTAGCCAGCATCTTTTTTCTTTGGGTTAAATTTTGCCATCTTTCTTAGGAAATAATCAGTCTTGGGTTTTATTTTGTATATTTGTAAAGAGATTTTAGCTTGAAACTCTATCTAAATGTCCAAAATCGGACAATGCGCGCCTTAGTTTCAAGCCAGTTTTCTCTTTACACGTGTACAGAAATCCCAGACGCATCTTTAAATTTCAGATCTGGTGGCATTTGCTGTAGCTGTATCAGAAATGCAAGGAAATCATCATTTCTTCTCTATGTGGGAGGTTTTAAATCTTATGATATTTTGTTTATTTCAGTAGGCAAGGGCAGCACCCAGGGCAGACAGAATGTCTTATTCCTATGGATCCAAGGTCCAGCCTGGCACTTCCGGGGGTTGCTCGGAATAGCTCTTGTATCTATTTTGCTCTCTGGGGCGGGCTGGGTGCTGTGCAGCCTGCTGGCCTTGAGACGGCACAGGGACAGGAGGGTAAATAGACAATGCCCCTGTTATTTGCTGTGTCTGGGCTGGCCCCTTTTGGTAGTTTCCCGACTGGTGTTGAGGCAAAGAATTTCCCTGGATATCTGTCTTAGATTTACACTCATTTGCCCAAAGTTTTCCTTTTTTACATTTAGGGCATAGTCCAGGTTGTTTGGGACCTCTGCCATTTCCTTTATTAACCCCTTTATTAGAGGGACACTGTTTTGCCATGTGTCCTGTTCCTCCACAAGTGTAACACTTGTGTGTTTGACTTTTCCTTGGAACTGGTGCTGCACAAGGCAGCGGAGAGCGGCGGGAACGGCCCCCGCGGCTTCTCTTTTTCTTGCCAAGAAGCTTTAATAATTCTAAAAAGGATTCCAACACATCCTCTATATCACTGCCCTCTTCAGTTCCAGCAGAAAAATATTCTTCCTCCTCTCTTGCCTGAACAACACCTGTATTATCATCATGAGAAAGAGCAGCAGCTTCCTCAAAATCCTCCTCATCTTGAGGAGTTAAATTGTCTTTAAAAGTTACATTATTTCTTTTTAATATACTGTCTTTTTTAGACCCCTGTTTTGTGCTATCACACTGCTTCTCCTTTTGTTCTGGCTTAAGAGACGGTTGATTATGGTCATGCGTGGGATCTAAATAATCCCGTATTAAATTCGATAAGGAAATGCAGACCTCCTGAATGAATTTTAAAAAATTTTCTACTTGCTTGTCATTAACCTTAGTTCCTCTACTATTGAACATAAACTTTAACATTTGCCCATAAAGGGCATTTTCTCTAAATTCTAATTGCCCCATGCTTTACTCCCGATTATCAAAAAATTGCTCCTCCGTTACCTTAACGAGTGCACTCTTTATCCGGAGGAGATCCTCACGTCGTCTCTCCAAGCCCGACGGAGTTCCTCACCTTCTTTTTCCCAGTTCCTCAGTCCCTAGCTCGGGCGCCAGATCTGTCAGGGCCAGCCTGACAGGGTTGAGCCGGGCTGAGGCAGGGAGGTGGGAATTGAGAAAAGAAAGAAAGACAGGAAAGCGGGGTCGGGAGGACCCCAGTTCTCTTGATGAACTGAAGCGAGTTTATTAGCTATACAATCCTATTTATACACAACACACTGAATCGGAGGTCTGTCAAGAGGAATGTATTCTTTGTTCCTCTTAATCTCTGAGGGAGAGATACAGCAGAAGGACAAGTTCTCAGTACAGCATATCTCAGTAAATAGTTATAGACTTCTTGGCAAGCTATGAAAGGCTGTTCTCATTCTACAAATGTTACTCCCATTCTACTGATAATCGCCATCCACACAAGTCTGGGAAAACTGTGTGGGTAAGGGTCCCAGCCTTGCTAGCCCCTGCAGGTGCAAGGACCCTGCCAGCTTACATCTGGCCCCCAACATACACACACATATCAAAAACTCACAGACACAGACAAAGACTCACAGGCAGTATGGTGATTACCAGAGGGAAAGGGCACTGGGGTCAGGTAGAAGAGGGCGAAGGGGGGATAAATAGTGACAGGAGACTTGATGTTGGGTGATGAACACACAATACAATGTACAGATGATGTATTATAGAATTATACACTTGAAACATATTATTTTATTAACTAATGTCTCTCCAATAATTCCAACAAAAATAAATAAGATAAAAAGCAGTCTGATTTAGGGATGACAATGCACCTTGGTGGCTTCAAAGGATGATGTGAAAAACTAATATTCAGTAAGTAAAAGTTTGCCTTGCATATAGGTGGTCCAAAAGAGATTAATTAATGATGATCTCTTATGGGCAAGGACCCTAATTTGAGTTCTTCGAGGTAGTTAAAGAGAGGGGCAGAAGTTTCTCTTGAGCTTAAAGCTAAAACTGCCTTCAACTCAAAATACTCCCCATACCACTGAGACACATGTTAGGGTGCTTGTTCTGAAACTCCACATTCACAAGTTCTTTCCACAAAGTACCAGAACATGCACCCAATCTCGCCTATTCTTTACAATTTTATAACAAGGATGGCCTTTTCTCCAGTTTCTAATAATCTTTTCCTTATTCTGTGTGAGACATCACCAGAATGGGCTTTAACATCTATGTTTCCACCAACATTCTGTTCATGCTTATTTATGTATTCTCTAAGAAGATAGTAGCTTTATATCAGCTCTCCTCTTTTCTTTCTGATATTTTAAAATAATCCTTTTAACGCTCATCTTTCTACCAATAATCCCTACACTGAAACCATGGCTTTATCTAGCATCTCAAAACTCTTCCAGCTTCCACCCATCATTCAATTCCATTTTCAGTTGTTTGTTATAGCAGCTCCCACTTCTCATACCAAGATCTTCATTCCTTTGCTAGAACTACCATAACCATAGCTTAAACTATAGAAATTTATTTTTTCACAATTCTGGAAGCTGGAAGTCCCTGGTAATTTGCCAGAAGGGTCATCTACTAGTGCAGTGGTGGCGAACCTATGACACGCATGTCAGCAGTGACACGCGAACTCATTTTTTTGGTTGATTTTTCTTTGTTAAATGGCATTTAAATATATAAAATAAATATCAAAAATATAAGTCTTTGTTTTACTATGGTTGCAAATATCAAAAAATTGCTATATGTGACACGGCACCAGAGTTAAGTTAGGGTTTTTCAAAATGCGGACACGCCGAGCTCGAAAGGTTCGCCATCACTGCGCTAGTGAGCGTCTCTTCCTGGCTTGTAGCAGCCTCCTTCCTGCTGCTTCCTCATGGGGTCTTTCCTCTGTGGCATGCCTCTCCTACCCTTGTTATAAGGCCAGCAGACACTGACTGAAGAAGCATCAGGAGCTCTAGCCTGAGGGAATTTATAATCAAGCCAAGTTGCTCATATTCAATTTAAACTCATCGTTTCTATTTCTTTCCTTTAACATGCCAATTCTGAATATCTCTACAAGGAGAAACTTTTCCCCCTTTGCCTCAAAACCTTTGAGACTTCTCTCACCTGAATCCTTGTCTTTTCCATTCATCAAATTTTCTGTACCCCAAACTCACCACTTCTATCTAGAAATAGGATTTGCTTCTGACTTCATCCAAATTCTTCTCAAGTCTAGCTTCCCTTAGTGTTCACACACATTTGTATCCAGAGGCATAATTGATATGTGCCTTAATACGAAGTATTCTTAGGGGGGAAAATAGAATATTGGGAACTAGCTAAAGTTATGGGAAATATTAATCATGCTCTGTTAACCATGATTGCCTTGTGTTGGTCAAAAAAGGACACTGGGAGTTGTGAGCTGGCTGGGAGTTGTGTGCCCCCAGGACCTGGGAGTCAACCTTTGAATGCAGTCCATTCTCATTCAAGAACTGCCTGTTATCATGAAAAGATTAACAGCCTTGTTGACCAAACAATGGAGTCCCACCCCAGCCTCCTACTTCCCCATGCCTGTAATCCCTACTTCCCCATGTTATCCTTCTCCTACCCTAGATAAGCAGCTGGTTTATGGGGGGCTGCAGAGCAGATTTTTGTAAATGATCTGCTGTTCTCTGGAAGTATTGGAATAAATGCTCATATCTGATTCAACCCTGTCTCTGCTCAATTGGCTCAAGTAGTGCCAGGCAGCATGGACCCACTGATATTTACCATGGCCACGTTGTTAGTTGCAGGAGTATTTTCTCCTTATGACATGGACTGAACTGTTTCTGCTCCCTCCCTTCCCATCAAATTCATATGTTGAAGCTTTCACTCATAATGTGACTATATTTGGATATATGGCTTTTAGAAGGTAATTAGAGTAAAATTAAGTCATAAATTCATAAGGGTGGGGTCCTAATTTCATAGAATTGGTAGCCTCTCTCCGCACACACATGCCACGGAAAGACACAACCATAAGGTGGCAGTCTACAAGCCAGGAAGAGAGCCTTCACTAAAACCCATCAAAGCCTGAGCTCAGGCTTTTAGCCACCAGATCTTTGAGAAGAAAAAAAAAATTTTTTTGTTTGCATAAGCCACCCAATCTGTGGTAGTTTGTACGGCATTTTATATCTCTCTTTAGAAAGAAAGAGATATGATTATTCATGTAAAGGATAGTAAGAATATGGGGATTGTGGATGAAAGGGCCACACGCTGACCTGACAAGCTCAGGGGAGGCCTGCGTGGCAGCCTAGCAGACTCAGAGACCTAAAGTAACCACAAGGATGGTCTGAAATTAAACTTTAACTAAAAGCAGTGATGGTGGGCAGTTATGTCCTAGGCCAGCATCTTCACTGACAAGATCAACTTTGATCCTTACTGAGCCCATTTGCCTTTTTGCCTCTAAGATAACATACCCTTGAAATGTCTGGGTAACTTGTAACTTCCCTTTTTCTGGAGCCCCTGGGGCACATTCAAATGTTCTGGGTGCCAGGACAGATACTACAAATTCCTTCATTATCATGTTAATTGATCCTGCACCCACCTAAGTATGTGTCCATCATTTTACTTTTTATCCAATCCCAGGGGTTTCCCTGCTTTGCTTTATCCCTCCTCCTTAATCTATCACCAATGAATTTCATGTAACCCACCTACGTCCCTCCTTTGATTGCAAATGTATAAATACAAATGTAACCCCGCCATTCTCTGGAGCACTATCTCAATTCTTTGAGGTTCTGCTTCCTGGCATATGTCAACAGTTTGGCTCAAATAAACTCACAAAAATTCTTTATAGGCTTCAATGGTTTTTTACGTTAACAGGATTGATAAAAAGAGCATCTTCCTTAAATTTCTTCTAAGCATACGGCAATTCCATGAAAAAGCAAATTCTATGTAGATAAGGTCCTTGACTTCAATCATCTCCCAGATACGGGTGACTCACAATCCAAAATATTCATTGTGTTTCAGAACACTCTCTAAAGTACTAATAATCACAAACTTACTTATTCTACATACCAATTTGCTGGCCCAATTAGCCTGTGCCATCTTCTAGTCTTTTATTATGTGGTGCAAGATGAAAACCTAGCAGTTATCCTTGATGACTTCACTTAAAAAAAAAAAAAAAATCTAACTTCCTAATAATTTATTTGAAGCCACCATTATTTAATGACTTATGAGAAATTAACCTTTGTTGTGTTAAACCACAGAGATTTTGGTGTTAGTGTCAAAGCATGTCCGTAATATATCATTGATATATCCTTATATCTTGACTAATAAAGAGCAGAAAAAGTCTTAAATAGGAAAGTTATTTTAAAAGTTAGTATCTTATAGATGAATAGAAATTACTTTGAGATAGCATTATCACACTGTAATGTTCTCCCAATCTGTACTCTTTTTTTTATTTTTGTCTATTCCCATTAATTCTCCACTGTATAGTGATAGTCTTCTTTTTTGGAATACAAATCTGATCATGTTAATAATCTTCTGCATGTACTTCAGTGGCTTCTTTTTAAAAATGATGGACAAACTGCTTAACATATCCACATGAACCTGGACTGTCTGTATCTACATTGTTCTCTAACCACTTCCCATACTTACTCTTCTGCTTTCTGATCCTTGCATCAGACTAGACCCAAATAGGATGAAGATAATTCATTGAGAACTCAATAACGAAACTATTCATAAAGATGTAAGACAGAATGAAACCACAACCAAAAAGTGCTATCACCCTTAGGACCAAAGGGATCGTGGGATGAAGGATGAGGGTGGTTCTGGATCCTGGAAAGAGAGATCCCTTTGGAGGGGACCTGAAAGAAACAGTGCCTTTTACTGAAAGGATATTACCTGAGGCAACACCACAGGGAGGCCCAGGGAAATAAATACATAAATATCCTGACTTCTTATTGTCCCTTCAGGGTTTTTTGTTTGTTTGTTTGTTGTTTTTTAAGGGCTTCCTTGTAACCAATTCCATCTTTGAGGCAGAGTGAAGGGAGTCCAGTGTTGTAGCCTGTGGGAAACAGTTTATTGCCTTCACTATCTCATAAACATAGATAGAGAACCCCCCCCCCCCCCCCCCAAGGCTGGGTGCCTTTGAAGCCCTAGCAAAGCTCAGGGCTAGGCGCCACCTCTGTTTGTCCAGACAGTGGTGGCTGAAACTACTCCCCCATTTATTGTTATGTAAATCCTTGCTGATGGGCTAGTCTGCCTGTTACTAGGTGGTCACCTGCCTAAGGGCTATGCTATGGGTGCATCCCAGAATCAATAAAAGCTCGGTGAGACCTGAGCACTAAGGAAGTCCTTCGGGACTTGGCCGCCTGGTCCCCCAATATTGCAAAATTATCTCGTGTCTTTTTCTCTCATTGTTGTGCGGCTCCTCTTTCAGATACCGAACCCTACTCCACGCGGGACGTGGAAGGAAACACTCAACAGTATCCGATATAGGTCAGCTCCTGGAGTGAGAATCTGGGTTGTGAAACATATTTTGGAAGGGCAATAAGAAATAATCAGTAAATAGGGTAGGGTATTGCTATACTGTGTTTGTAATGGTCTCTTCTGACAAAGGGTGTTAGCATATGCCCTTCCTTCTCCTTGAGCAATCCTTCTCTTTTATTCACTTTGCTAATTTCTATTTAGTCGTTGGATATTAGCTTAGAAAATCACTTCTTTATTTAAGCCTTCTTCAGCTCTGTATTAGTTAGGATATGTCAGGTTATGCTGTGAAATAATTAATACCAAAACACCAAGCTTAATACAGCAATGGTTTACTCTTACTGACAAGCCAGCTTCATGGGTATGCAACTTGCATAGTCACAGAGAGACCTAGGCTTCAAAGGGCCAGCATTTGGTTTAAGCCTCTGCCTAATTTTAAGCAAATTAGTAATTTTTTTTAAAGTTTTGGTAACTATACTTAACATGAATATTGCCATTTTAAAGTGAATATTCAATGGTATTCAATACACTCATATTCTCATTAAGCCTGCAAATTGTGCAGCCCGTCCTGTTCACTAATGGCACACGTCCCTCATAGGAATTTATTCATTCTCCACTTACTCGGAAAAACAGGCCTGCCCTGGCCAGTGTTGCTCGATGGGTTGGGTATTGTCCCGTGCACCAAAAGGTTGCTAGTTCAATTCCTGGTGAGGGCATATGCCTGGGTTTGGAGCTTAATCCCCTCTAAGGGGTGCATGCAGGAGGAAGCCGGTAGATACTTCGCTCTCACATACATATTTCTCTCTCTCTCCCTCTTTCTCTCTCTCTAAAAATCAATAAAAAAATATATTTTTTAAAATATATTTTATTGATTTTTTACAGAGAGGAAGGGAGAGAGAGAGAGAGTTAGAAACAT
The DNA here is from genome assembly GCF_964212035.1 of Myotis nattereri. NCBI lineage: Eukaryota > Metazoa > Chordata > Mammalia > Chiroptera > Vespertilionidae > Myotis > Myotis nattereri. The sequence goes on from NC_138077.1 coordinate 98,614,285, forward strand.
TGATGAGAGAGAAACATAGATCAGCTGCCTCCTGCACATCCCCCACTGGGGAAGTGCCTGCAACCCGGGTACATACCCTTGACCGGAATCGAACCTGGGACCTTTCAGTCTGCAGGCCGACGCTCTATCCGCTGAGCCAAAACGGCTTTGGCAATAAAAATATTTTTTAAGAAGAAATTCAGGCCTATGGAACCACCAGAATCTTGTAACTACTCCCCCAGAAACACATGCTTCCTCTATTGCCTCCAAAGGGGGAGACTCCTCCAAGAGTCAGGCACACATGCTTTTTTCTGCTTTGGTGTGGACATAATAAATGTAATTTCCTAGTCATTGGAATTTATCAGATAACCCATCTAAACTGTTAGGCATATGGGAAACTGAGGAGGCTGGTGGATGTTTAATGAACATGACTATCTCTCTCACACCCCATGATTATATCAAATTTCCCAATCAGAAACTTCCAAACACCATATTATTTTCCTTCGTCATTGTTTTGAAGTGGATATTTTGAAGCATAAGAGCAACTACAGAGTCTATTTTTGCCTTGAGCACCTCAGTCAGGGTCTGAAAAATAATGTTGCTCTATTAGTCAGGGTTCTCTAGAAGAACAGAACCCATAGGACACATATCTTCAGATGGAGGTAGATATAAAGATTCAGCTATTCTGTTTAAATACTGGTCATATGTTAATGATGGGGATTGGCTCACACAGATATGAAAGCCATAAAGCACCAGGGTCTGCCATCTGCAACAGAAACAGAAACGCAGCGATGAATTTCATTGGAATCAGAAGGCTGAGAGTGTGCATGCCCACCGTGCAGACTCAGTCTGCATCCCACGGCCTGAGGACCCAAAGCCAATATCCAAGGACAGGAGGAGATGATTCAGCTCCAGCAGAGAGAGCAGATCTGCCTCCTCCCACCTTTACGCTTTATTAAGGTCCCTGACAGATTGGATGATACTTAGTGACACTAGTGAAGGTGATTTTCCTTACTCAGTCTACTGATTCAAATGCTAATCTCATTCAGAAACACCCTCACAGACACACCCAGAAATAATGTTTTAGCAGCTATCTGGGCATCCCTTTGCCCAGTCAAGTGGTCACTTAAAACCAACCATCATGACTTTACAACAAATTTAATGGAATTAATGAATGAACTAGAAACTCCTGTAATGGTTTATTTCAATCATTTACCTTACTGCTCTGAGTGCTCTCCACCCTACTAGTCAGTAGATAATCACTAGCCACATGTGCTGTTTACATAAAAATTAAATAGAATTGAAAAAATTAGCCTTGCAATCACACTAACACAATTCAAGAGCTTAATAGTTACCTGTGACTAGCAACTACTACATTGGACACAGAAGATATAGAACATTTTCACCATTACAGAAAGTAGAAATAGCTGCCATATACCCTTAGAGAAGCCAAAAAGCTTTGTGTATGCAGGTTAAAACTATAGATACTGTGTTAGAAATTGACCTAAGGAATTAAAATAACATTCACCTGTTTTAAAATAACAGTAGCAAATAAACACTTTACATATCTTCATCTAACTTAAAGAAAGACTACTAGATTTTCATATATACTTTTACTTTTATCTCTTGAGATATGTTATTTTGGTTGAAGTATATCCTGCCTTAATCAGATATGTAGTTGGGAAAAGGAAAATTTTACTAGCCTTTTAAGATACTGGTGAATAGATAAATAAATAGATAGATAGATAGATAGATAGATAGATAGATAGATAGATATAGATATAGATATTATGTAAAACTTAAGTGTAATTTTCTAAAATGAAGTTGCAAATGTGAAATTGGAAACTATATCAGTAAACTTTTAAAACTCTGTACTTTAAAATCCATTAGCCAATCATGCACTTTGAATAGATCCATTGTCTATGCAGTATTTTAAAGATAATGCATTGGCCATTTGGGAAATATTGATTCACTGAGTTATGCAGAGTTTTCCATTGTTGGCTCCTTTTGCTATATAATATAAAAAAATCACATATGCCAATATCATCATCAGTCGTAGCAGAAAAAAGCCTTTACATATTAGGAAGTTGTCAAGCTCATGATGACACATGTATTTAAAATTCTAACTTTTGCTTAAAAGCTCAAATTTTATCATTAATAATTTACTCAGGTATTTTGTTTGAAGTGTCAACTCTTTTCATTTAGGAAAAAATCTGTCAAGTGCCCAAATCTGAATAACTATCATTTGTCTGTTAGTAGTTATTCTAAGTATATATGTTCTTTTAAAAATTGTGGTTAGTTATGCCGAAACCGGTTTGGCTCGGTGGATAGAGCGTCGGCTTGCGGACTGAAAGGTCTCAGGTTCGATTCCGGTCGGGGGCATGTACCTTGGTTGCGGGCACCTCCCCAGTAGGAGATGTGCAGGAGGCAGCTGATCGATGTTTATCTCTCATCAATGTTTCTAACTCTCTATCTCTCTCCCTTCCTCTCTGTAAAAAATCAATAAAATATATTTTAAAAAAAAAATTGTGGTTAGTTCTATCCCACACATGTTTTTTCTTAGGATTCCCATTCACATGTTGGGATGGAGCAGAAGTGCTTTATGGGAATTTCCTATTCACTTCTTTACACAGAACATTAAAAATACATGCACTCAGTAGTTGAGATTTTTAAAAGTCAATATTTTTACTACTTCATCAGAATGTCTGTAAAAAAAAAAAAAAAAAAAGGAGGGGGGAGTGTTTGATGGTGAATGATATGAATGTAATTTTGTACTCCTAAAATTTTTATGTTGAATTCCCAACTCTGGTTCCTCAGGATGTGACTGAATTTGTAGATAGAATCTTTAAAGAGGTAACTAAGTTAAAATGAGGACATTGGGATAAGCTTTAATTCAATATGCCTGGTGTCATTATAAGAAGAGGATATTAGGATACAAGGAAGACCATGAATCTGCACAAGAAGAAGATAGCTTTTCCAAGCCAAGATGAGAAGTCCCAAAAGAAGCTAACCGTAGTGACACTTTGATCTTGGACCAGTAGGCTCCAGAACTGTGAGGAAATAAATTTCTTATTTTTAAGCCACCCAATTTGTGGTACTTTTGTTCCACTTCTTGGGAACTTACGCACAGGTGACCCAAGCGCCTCATTTGGATATACCAAATCAGACGTCAAAGTGTACTTACTATTAATCAATATGGCCGAGCTTAACCAAAAACTAAGAAGAGAGAAGACACAGGGAACAAACAATGCGAGAAATCACACAGGTTTAATTACCAGAGAGCTGATGGGTTGCAGTCCTTGGCAGGCCACCCGGAGACACTCGCTGACAGAGACACACGGAGGTCGTCAAATACGCCGCGGCAAGGAGCTCGGTCTCTTGATTCGAGGAGAGGCCTCTAACAGTCTGGGCTCAAAGGCAGAGCAGGAATGGCAGTTTCCAAGGGGCAAGGAGAACGTCTTGTCTGTGGAGGTCAGACAGGCGTCTGACTGCCACTGTGAGAGCCCTTCTTTTATACCCCGTGGGTGGGCTTCTTCAGTGTCTCCTATCAGTGCGCTCCGGTGGCCTCCTGGGCTTATCAGGATGCACGCGCAGGGCGTTACAAGCTGTTTGTCAGGAGTTACAAGTTATTTATCAGGAGTTAACACGCAGGGCGTTACAAGTTGTTTACACGCAAGGAGTTATAAGTTACTTATCAGGGTCACACACAAATTAAGTTCCTCTTCTAAGTAAAGTTTAAAATTCACTCTAATAAAAAATGAAATTTGATTATGCTATCTTATACTAACTAAACTTATTACTATAACAACTTTATATGGTAGTCCCAGCAAACTGATACAATGAGTACAATAAAAAATACAATGACTACTAGTATGGTTTGGTGCTGTTCTCATGAATTGTACTGAAGGAGCAGCAGTTTGACTCACCTTTATTTTTTACACTATCATTTCAAATATCAACCCAGTGAAAAAGACAAGTTACATCCATTACTATTAAATTATTGACATTATTAATGAAAATAGTCTTGACTTTACAATTTATCTGAAAGTGTCTTAAAGATACCTAAAGGACTGGAAGATAGTTTGAGAACCACTAGCTTATCCATGTTATGCACTTTATTTTATTGTTATTATTCCCTACCTGTCCAATCTGGGAGCCCACTAACTCCATATTTTTTAAAATGTCCAATGAGTCACATAAACTGGAAAGATCTCAAGATATCTATGTCCATCAGAAGTTTTCAAAAAATACATAAAAGCACTATTTCTTGAAAAATAATTAATATCACAGTTAAGTCTTCTCTGTTCAACAATATCTCTAAATGAAAACAATAATAATTTTGAACATATTTAAAATAATAATTTTAAAACTCTATACTATTTTTTCTTGAACAAATTTAATTAGAAAGAATAGATGGGATTAGGGCGAAATACTTCCACAACTAATTATGTTTATTTTGTTGCCAACTCATTCACTGCAACCACTCTGGAACTCTACTCATTGGCAGCTTACTGAATTATATTGTCAGTATTTTTAAACCATTTTCTTTTAAACCATATTCTTTTTCTTGCATCCCTAAGCATTAACAGATATAGAGATTGCATTGTAATGACAAGTTTTTTTAAAATTTTTTATTGTTTAAAGTATTACATATAGTTTTGCATATGTCTCCTTTCCCCCCCATTGACCTCTCCCCATCCACGTCCAACCCAGCACATGCCCTCAGCCCCCTAGTGTCTGTGTCCATTGGTTATGCTTATATGCATGCGTACAAGTTCTTTGGTTGATCTCTTATATCCCGCTCCCCTCCTCTGCCCTCCCTCTGAAGTTTGACTGTCTGTTCAATGCTTCTCTGTCTCTGGGTCTATTTTTGTTCATCAGTTTATGTCACTCATTATATTCCACAAATGAGTGAGATTATGTGATATTTATCTTTCTCTGACTGGCTTATTTTGCTTAGCATAATGCTCTCCATGTCCATTCATGCTGTTGCGAATGGTAAACGTTCCATCTTTTTTTTATAGCAGCATAGTATTCCATTGTGTAGATGTACCACAGGTTTTTAGTCCACTAATCTGCTGATGGGCACTTAGGCTGTTTCCAAATCTTAGCTATTGTAAATTATGCTGCTATAAACATAGGGGTGCATATGTCCTTTCTGATTGGTGTTTCTGATATCTTGGGATATATTCCTAGAAGTGGGATTATTGTGTCCAATGGAAGTTCCATTATTAATTTTTTGAGGAAACTTCATACTGTTTTCCACAATGGCTGCACCAGTCTGCATTCCCACCAGCAGTGCATGAGGGTTCCTTTTTCTCTACATCCTTCCCAGCACTTGTTGTTTCTTGATTTGTTGATGATAGCCAAGTTTTTAATAAAAATCATATATATATATATATATATATATACATATATATATATATATATATATCTACACTAATAAAAGAGAAAAATGGTAATTGGCGTACGGCGATACCTTTTTCATTGGCTAATCAGGGCTATATGCAAATTAACTGCCAACGAAGATTGGCAGTTAACTGCCAACTAAGATTGGCAGTTAACTGCCAACAAGATGGCGGCTAATTTGCATATGTAGGCACAATGCAGGGAGGCGAAAGGGAAAGCAGGAAGAAGCCCCCTGCCACTGACAGTGATCTGAAACCCAGGGGGGAGCTAAGAGCTGGGGGGCAGGGCAAAGGCGGCCCTGGGGCCGCCTTTGCCCTGCCCCCCAGCCATGATCAGAGAATCAGGCGCCTTTGCCGCCCTGGCCAGTGATAGCAGGAAGTAGGGGTGGAGCCAGCAATGGGAGCTGGGCACGGTCAAAGCTGGCAGTCCCGGGAGCTAGGGGTCCCTTGCCTGGGCCCAAAGCGAAGCCCACAATCGCGGCGCCCCCCGCTGCCACTGCAGGTCCCAACTGCCTGGGCCGGAGGCCTAGGCCAGAGGCATTAGGCCTGGGCAGGGGCGGAGCCTGCAACCGCGGGGAGCTTGGGGTCCCCTACCCAGGCCTGACACCTCTGCCAGAGGCCTCAGGCCTGGTCAAGGGGCCGATCCGGTGATTGGTGATCGGAGGGTGATGAGGGTCAACTCCTCTGGCTGAGGCATCAGGCCTGGGTGGGGGGCGGAGCCGGGGATTGGGGGGATATGATGGTCCCCTTGCCCAGGCCTGAAGCCTGGGTCAGAGGCGTCAGGCTTGGGCAGGGGGTGGAGCAAGCGATCAGAGGGAGATGGGAGTCCCCTGCCCAGGCATGATTCCTGGGCCAGAGGCCTCAGGCCTGGGCGGGAGCCAGAGCCAGTGATCGGGGGGAGATGGGGGTCCCCTGTCCAAGCCTGACACCTCTGGCGGAGGCATCAGGCCTGGGCAAGGGGCCGATCAGGCGATCTGAGGGTGATGGGGGTCAACGCCTGAGGGCTCCCAGTATGTGAGAGGGGGCAGGCTGGGCTGAGAGACACTCTCCCCCCCCCACACACACCCAGTGCATGAATTTCGTGCACGGGGCCCCTAGTGTATATATATATATATATATATATATATATATATATATATATATATATATAATTTACCCCTTGTTTTTAATACAAACCTTAATAATTAGGATCAAAATTAGAAAAAAAACAAATGAATTTATATTATCTTATACAGTAAACAATAAAATCAAAATGTTAATGAGTGAAACCTGTTCTTTGTATCTATGAGTCTGTTCCTGTTTGATTTGTTCATTTATTTAGTCCTTTAGATTCCAGATATAAGTAAAACTATGTGGTATTTGCTATTTTCTGCCTGACTTATTTTACTTAGTATAACACTCTCTAGATCCATCCATGTTGCAAATGGTAAGATTTCATTTTTTATGGCCAAGTAATATTCCAATGTATATATGTACATATTCCAAGATATATATGTACCACCTCTTTTTATCCAAATGTCCATTGATGGACACTTAGGTTGCTTATATATCTTGGCTATTGTAAATAATGATGTAATAAATACAAAGGTGCATATATCTTTTTTAATTAGTGTTTTGAGTTAATTTGGATAAATACCAAAAGTGGAATTACTGGGTCATAAGGTAGCTCTATTTTTAATTTTTTGAGAAACCCCCATACTGCTTTCCAAATTGGCCCAGAAATCTGTATTCCCACCAATAGTACACGTAAACCAGTGTTTATATTGCAAATTCATCAACACCTGTGTGGAGTACCTATATGCACTCATTTAATTGATGAGGTGTTTGTTCTATAAGACTATACTGGGTGCCTTCTGTTGGGCTTAACAGATTGAAGCACATGCTCCACAGCATAGCTGAATTTCCTTAGAGATAAATTCTTGTGTGGGAGCACATGCAGAAATCATTTTTAGTGCTAGGGCGATTTCGCCCATATAACACAATGCTCAGGTACTGGTTAAATATAATATAAAGATCCTATATAATAAAGAGCTAATATGCAAATGGTAGTCACACCGTCACACCATCATGCTGCAAAGGCTCAGACACTCAACGCTGGGGAGAGAGGAATGGGAACCAGCCAGGCACAAGTGAGCTTGTGAGAGAGGAATGGGAACCAGCCAGGCACAAATGGGCTTGCAAGAGAGGAATGAGGATCAATCAGGCACAAATGAGCTTACAAGAGAGGAATGGGGACCAGCCAGGCTGGGGCCTGGGAGAGGGACAAGCCGCCCGCCTCGTGGTCCTGGGCACCAGCTGCTGCTCCTGCACCTGTGGCCTGGGAGAGGGACAAGCTGCCCTCCCCGCGATCCCCGGGCTCCTGCGGCTGCGGCCTGGGCAAAGCTGCCCAACCAACCATGGTCCCCTGCGTCTGTGGGTGGCCTGGGTGAATCTGGCCTGGGTCTTGGATGCCTGCAGCTGGCCAGAGTGAGGGAAGCCCAGGTCCTCGGTGCCTGAGACTGGCCGGAGGAGGGAATCCTGGGTCCTGGGTGCAGGGTGAAGCAGAGGTAGTTAGGGGTGATCAGGCCAGCAAGGGAGCAGTTAGGGGCGATCAGGCAGGCAGGCAGGTGAGTGGTTAGGAGCCAGCATTCCCAGACTGCAAGAGGCAGTTGGACATCCCCTGAGGGTCCCAGATTGGAGAGGGTGCAGGCTGGGCTGAAGGCCCCCCGCCCCCAGCCACGTGTATGAGTTTCGTGTACCAGGCCTCTAGTAATAAATATAAAGATATTGCAAGGTTCTTTTCATAGGAAAATATTGACTTTATTTGCTCTGTAAGTACATGTTGCTTAACTGGATTGACCTCTCCAGGTAAAAAATATTAGTCTACTGCCTAGACTTTAAAACCACCAATAAAATTTCCTTGAATGAGGTAATATTTACTGTGACTTCAATCCTCAGCTTTTATAAAAGGTTTACATTAAAAATGATCTTTTTGAAAAATAGTGCCATGACTTTTGCAAAGCTGCAGTTGAAGATAGTGCTACTGGCTTACCCACTGTTCATACAAAATATTTTCTAGTAAAATTTTGCTTGCCTGAGATGTTTCTCTCTTCAGAGGAATTTCATATTATTTGCTTTGAAATGAAAAGGCAAAATGATGCCTTATTATGTTTTCCTCTTCTTAGATGGGTTTAACCCCCAAACTTACTGTTCAACAACCAAGTGGTTAACGGCTTGTAAATACATTTTTGCTGCTCTCTATTTGGCTTCTACTACTAATTAGCTTATTTTGCAATATGTTTACAATGTTTGCTTTTAGATAGGGTATTTAGCCAAATGGAATGAATGCTTGTACAAGAACAGTCACAAAGCCATTTGACTTAATGTTGTGAAGTAATTCAGTGGGTGCCAGGATATTCAAATCAATTCAATATTCAGGCAGCCCTTCAATTCACTGTTGTGTCAGAATTGGCAGTTGCAAAGGGAATATAAGACATGGGGTTTTAGTCTTGCTCATTTAGAAATAATTCACAATCTTTATTTAGAAAATTTCTCTCAAATCTTAAATAATTGGGAAAAAATATACATGTTTTCAAGGGAAAAAATTTAATAGCACTCAAATCGAACACGAAAAACTTAAAATCCCGAGGATAGGCTATGACCAGAGAAATATATCAAATAAAGTATTGAAGAGGTATAGTTTATGTGTGGGGAGCTAATCTAGCAAACACATTTCAAAAATATTTTCAATATTGCTCCTAAGTCTCATAGCAAGTCTATTTAGTCACAAATTGCTTTGTGTGCCGTGTGTGTGTGTGTGTGTGTGTGTGTGTGTGTGTATTACAAAATTGAAGTTCTTATGCATTTTAAAACTATGGAGTCACTTTAAAAGAGACATTTTCAGGGAATGGATGATTAATTATATATTGCCATTTCATAATTATCCACACTTAGTCTTATGCTCTACTTATTTTTTGTGTTTCTAAGCTTTTCTGCTGTTGGTCTTTAGTAAGAGATAATCAACAACTCATTAGGATCCTGGGGGAAGGTAGAATGGGAGGTGGGTGAGGGAAGACCAAAATTTGCTTTCAATTTCATTTTTCTCTACTAAGTTTTGTTACACATCATTACGTTTGTTTTCATTCATCTGTTTTTGCAGAATATAGTTTTGTTTGTGCTCTTTTTGTAGTTGTTCCTCAAGCAGAATATTGTAGCAAGATTTATCAGCATTGTGTATGATTTTTAATTTTCACTAATGAAGTTCTTATTTGAGCCCTGGGGTCTTGTTTGGCTCTTTTGCATTCAACTGCCTGTGGGGGAAAGTCTCTCCGCCCCATTTGGGATTGTGTTCACAACAATTGATTTCATTCTGCTCCTTTCTGGTATTTCTGTTGTTTACATGAAAATGCACACTTTCTAAGTGGGCATATTCCACTCTACTATACTATGATATTTATTTAGGTTACAGATTTAGACTTTTATAACAATTCTTATGTGGAAACTTACCACATGCCTGGTAAGTTTTGATAGAACTTGAAGGAAGAATTGGATTTTCCTGTTTACAAAAGCACAAATCCCCTTTGAGGACATGATGTCCCTGCATCTCCAAAATGGAAAAAGAAGCATGTGAAGCCAGCATATGACTCTTCATCTGTGTTCCTTTCCATCTTCAATCAGTCTAGGCATTCCCAGTCTAACACTTTTTATTCCATTCACTCTTTCTCCACTATATGTTTATTCTTTTATTGTTTTCCAAACATTCTGTTCATTGAGTATTCCGTTCACTCTTCTGAATTTACTATGCCGTTATCTCAAGGCTCAGTGCTTTTGCATAGGGAACAGGAAGCCCTCATTTAAATCCTTTGTCAAGGAGGAATACAAACCCTCAGAGGCATTATTCAGACGGGGATTCCTAACTTGAATTCTAGAATCTGAGTTAGGTACACACTTTCGATTCTCCACTATACTTTGCTGAGTGTGTTTATCATATCATGGATTGTACCAGTTGGGAATATTGGTTCAGTTGACTGGCTCTCTCAGTAGACTGCTGCTTCCTGTAGGCTGTGGACTGTATCTTACCGACGCCCTCTCCTCCCGGTTATCTTCTATCACTTCTTCCCATTCAAAACCAAATTCAATCCCTTTTATCACTAAATCTCGCCTGCCCGTACAAACCCTTAATGTTCCCTCCCACCTGTTCACTCCTAAAATTGACTTCTGTAAAATTAACAGTCTTATGTGGTTTGCTTCACTTTCTACTTCTGGTCTAATGCTTGTTCTATGCCGTATAACACCTCCGACTAGTTTATAATGAGATCCTATTATTTATCATCACCTGCCTGACACTACATTGTGCCAAGCACAATACTATGTATACATTTGTTCATTTAAAAATAATATTTAGTATTCAAGCAAGAATATATCCATTCCTTCATGTATACATATGAGTATTATGTATGTGATGTACATGATGTATATTTATATATAAGTATATACATACATATATATAAATATAAATACATATAACAATGAGTGTGTTCACACAACACACATAAACAAATGTGCATGTGTGTAGATTCATGCATATAAATATAAATGCATTTATTTATATTTAATTATATTTTTATAATTTTTAAAAGAGAAATAGAGATTTTATGAAGCATTATTTGGTCTGAGATACTTATCTTGGTCCTCATAATATTTGCTTAGTGCCCTTTTCCTATACTTCATAAGCATATTCATCACTTCTTGGATTCTACCGAATTGAAAATTATTTATATACTAGAGGCCTGGTGCACAAAATTCGTGCACTGGGGAGGGGGTGTTCCTAAACCCAGCCTTCACCATCTCCAATCTGGGACCCCTTAGGAGATGTCCGACTGCCGGTTTAGGCCCGATCCCTGGGATCGGGCCTAAACCGGCAGTCGGACATCCCCCTTACAATCTGGGGCTGCTGGCTCCCAACCACTCACCTGCCTGCCTGCCTGATTGGCCCTAACTGCTTCTGCCTGCCAGCTTGATCACTCCCTAACCACTCCCCTGTCAGCCCGATCGACGCCTAACTGCTCCCCTGCCAGCCCAATCACCCCCAGCTGCCCTCCCTTGCGGGCCTGGTCACCCCTAACTGCCCTCCCCTGCTGGCCTGATCGCCCACAACTGCCCTCTCCTGACAGCCATCTTGTGGCTGTGGGCGCCGTCATCTTTGAGGGCATGGCAGTCAATTAGCATATTCCCTCCTTATTGGCTGTGGGTGCCACCATCTTTATGATGGCATAAGGGTCAATTAGCATATTCCCTCTTTATTAGATAGAACTAGAGGCGCAGTGCACTAATTCGTGCATGGGTGGGATCTCATGGCCTGGCTGGCGATTGGGGCCTTTCGGGGCCGAACAGGACCAGCTTGGACTGGCTGGCCGGGGGAAGGAACCATGGGAGATTGGCTGTGGGAGCACACTGACCACCAGGGGGCAGCTCCTGCATTGAGCATCTGCCCCCTGGTGGTCAGTGTGTCATCATAGTGACCACATAGGCTTTTATATTTATAGATGTTTGTATGCATATGTGTGTGTGAGTATGTGTGCATCTCCTAAAATATCTCTTGGCTACATAATACATTTTAAGTATAATAATTGCTTTTATTTGGAATGTTATTAGAATAGACCCAAAAGATCTTTCCAATTACAATTTCATGATAAAAACAGTTAATAAAATAGATGATATTTAGCATTTAACATGTATTCTTTTAAATTTATGCTTTATTGTCATATGTATATATGTTGGAGCCATACATTTTAGATATAATTGTAATATACTTAAAACACCAGTGAAATGCTAGAAAAAACTAGCATCACTGACATTATGGAAACAGGGGTTTAATCTTTGGTGGATAATTACTTGCCTAAGAAATACTTGCATATTTATTAAAAATGTTCTAATCCCTTTTCTTAAGCTGAAGGCTTACTCTCCTCATGTGTCCTTTTGTTTTTTCAGGCTGCTTCCATTTGTCTTTTTCATCTTTTATATTAGAGTAACTGTTACCCAAAGGTAACTACTCTCAAATCAGCTATGATGGGGCATTTAAGTTATTGATTGCATTTATCTACCATCATTCAAAATTAATCAAGTAAATCTAAATCCCTATTTCCCTCATTTCACTTTAATTTCCTCTTAACATTATCATCTTCTTTTACACTTAATGCAGTGAAAGTTCATGTAATGGTAATTCCCCATTTCCCTTTTGTACTTTTATATTTACTCCTTTTTGAGAACACTGATTTTCATTATTACTAATTAGCTATATTTCCCACCCCAAAGGAACATGGTTCTGTATATTCTGTGATATCGACTATTACTTTCAGCACTGCTCCACTTGAAGTAAAACCTAGTAATAATCAGACAGTACTTTTTAAAAATGAATTTTGTGAAAGCTGGGAACTGGGTGGGGGAGATAAGGAGTATATTTTATGACTAAGGATTTGGAGTTTTAACAAAAAAAAATTGTTTAAAACCTAAAAAATAAAATGCAATCTTACCTGTTGCTAAAGTGCTGATCATGATCATAACCATTTGAAACTCTCAGAAATGGGGAGAATGCATATAATTTTACCTCACAAAACATTTTCTCTCCATCATCTAATCAGAACACTTGAGATTCACATGTTTCTTCCTCATGACTTAATATTGACTTTAAAAAACCTCAGCAAGGAAGGCCTGGCAGAAATGCCTCTGGAACCACTAATGTAGGGCCTCGGGCCAGAATGAGGGAGGACAGTTTCCATGAGAGTATTCCTCAAGGTGGGTTTCACATGGTGCTAGTCTCCCAAGAGGCCCAGCACCAAAGGTATAATGCCATATGAGATTTGAACAGAGCTGAAAAGGAGTCAAGTAGTAAAGAAATCTCCTTACATTCTTAACCAACCCTGGAACTTCCACTCATCTATATTTTCCTTTATTTTTAAAATACCTATTAAAATTTTATGGGCCGGTGTGTCTCAGTTGGTTGGAGTGTCATCCCATACACTGTAAGGTCATGAGTTTACTGTAATTCCCTGCCAGGGCACATACCCAGGTTTCAGGTTTGATTCCTAGTCTGGGTGCCTTTGATGATAGATGTTTCTCTCTCTCTCTCTCTCTCTCTCTCTCTCTCTCTCTCTCTCCTCAAATTAATAAAAACATATCCTTGGGGGAGGGTTAAAATTTTATTAAAAAATTCCATAGACTGTTTTGAGAAATGCTAGAATATGATAATTGATGGTTGGGGTATAAATGAAGCTAATGCAGATTGTATTGTTTGTAAGTGTTTTTTTTTTTTTTTTTTTAAATATATTTTATTGATTTTTTACAGAGAGGAAGGGAGAGAGATAGAGAGTTAGAAACATCGATCAGCTGCCTCCTGCCCATCTCCCACTGGGGATGTGCCCGCAACCCAGGTACATGCCCTTGACTGGAATCGAACTTGGGACCTTTCATTCCACAGGCTGACGCTCTATCCACTGAGCCAAACCGGTTTCGGCAGGTAAGTGTTTTTGAAACACTTGTTTGCTCATTGCCTCTTTCCTCTTAGCTTACAAACATTCATCAAAAAGATATGTTACTAGAGATCCAGGCCAGATTAAACAGAAGATACTAATAAATTTATTAAGGAAAAGCTATTTTTGTTTTAACTATTCTGAAAATTGAATTCTTAGCATACTGTTTCAATACCTGCTTGCAAAAGGAATAAGTAAATAAATAAACAAACAAACAAATAAAACCCCAAATCCAGTTGGTCAGAAACATTATTCACAAATGTCTAGAAGAACACTTAATGTTGTCAAGCAAAATGTCTATGACCTAGAGCTTGTATTCATTGTCAAAGCATTTTACAGGAAAGGATCCTAGGGTGCTATGATCTAGGGAAGTTAGAGTGGCTTACAAATTCCCTGTCCTTGACATTGGCCTGGATCCCATGGTCATTGTATTTGAATCACAGACATACCTTTCTTGGATAGTTACTAAGACTTCCGAATATATATATATTTCTTACAACGACTACTGCAAAGAGAAAATGTGTTGACTAAACGATGCAAAAGCAGGTCAAATTTGTAATCCTTTATAAATTAAACACACAACCATGCAAATTTCTTGCCTCTGTCTCTGGGTTTCTTGACAATTTATTAACACTCTTATGCACCTTCTCTGGGCCTGAGAAAATCCCTTCTGAGGTTGAAGACCAAAACCAAGACCACCAAATTCATCAAGGTGAAAGAGTTCTTGAAACCTTTTGGAGATAGCATAGTGTCTTCCCCTTCTAGCTAGCATTTCTACTCATCTTTTCTTTTGAAATCTTACAAATTGGCTTTCTGTTATTACAGTCTCTACTCATATCTCTACCATGAATGAAATTTAGCATGAACTTTACAAAACTCTTCTTTGGAAGAGATAAATTCTATTTTCACAAATTGAGGACATTAATTATTATTTGTTGTTTAAAAGCTCTCTTACAACATTGATGCATGCTTTTTCTAGCTAAGATAGAATAATCAAGAGAGATAGTGTATTCTTGTTTTAATAAAGCTTCTGATAATTTTTCACTTTTTCCATTTGTGTTTCTAATAATATACTTAATTTCTATAAAACGATGATTAATTTTAAATTTCTCTACCATTTATCATATTGGTAATTAATATATTGTCTTTAACCATATATATGTATTACCATTGTATTTTATTAATGCAACATTATTTGTGGTTATTCTAATACTATTTTCTTTTCATATTGTTAATCTAAATTAAATAAAGCTGTATTGCCTTTTTACCATGTGTTTTTAAGATAGTTTAAATGAATGCTTCAAATTTAGTTTTCTTTTTTATTTATACTATTACTATGATTACTATTTTAAAGAACACATAAATTATTTTAGAGACAATGGTCATATAATTGTACTTAAAAGTAAAAAATAATGAAATATTTATGAAATACAAAATAGGAAATGTTTTCTACCCAGTCCCTATAACTTTTCAACAGAAACATCATTTTTTTTAAAAAAGCTATTGCTAGCTATTCTAGAGCTAATATCCACTTTTGTCCAATTCTCACACTTAGTTTAAATATATATATTTAAATTATTAAGTAATTTGTAGATAAGAAGTTTTTGTTCTTTCTACATCTCTGTGGCCTCCCCAGCTCTACATGAAGGTCTTTTGGGGTGAGGAAGGTCAGATCTGGAAATTAGTGGTAAATAGAATGAAAACTTTAATTTCAAATGCTTTTTACATTCTTCATTGATGTCCTTTAGTCACTACTTTATATCAATGCCAATTTTTAGTTATCATTGCCCAACCCATAGCAAATGAGAAAAGAAGATTATGCTTTTGGGCACAAAATATTAATACAAAGTTCTAAAAGTGATAGTATTGTCTGTTCATAATTTGTCTATAAGCAAGTTTGTTTTACATAAATGGCTTTTTAACAAATTTGAAATGTGAATATATTTTATTTTTCCCAGTGAGTACACAATACACAATTCTTTGACAATACTATTAATCAATGTTACGCCAATTTCTTTTCTGATCTAACAACATCAAATGAAACATTAAGATCTTGAATGCTGTTTGGTGACGTAAACAAAGTACATTTAAAAAAGAATCCATCTATAAAACAAAATATAAAAAGTCTACCCACGGCCACAAAATCCCTTATCTTGCAACACTTTAAAGTCACAATAAATGCTTTTAAAAATTATGAGATAAGAAAACTTAGTAAATGGAATTTCATTTAAAATGTATGGTGTTTCATTTGCAGTACACATTAAAGAGAAGTAAAATAAAGGTAATTTCACCTCTAAGGTAATGTGGAAAGACATGTTGCATTACACCAATTCTTGTCATGTAATTCTATAAATACAATATACAGAAGCAGATGAACAAATTAGTGAATGTCATGGTTTGCATTTTTTAATACTGACACACAATCACTTTCTAGTGGAGAAAATAAACCAGTTTAGAGTTCATTGGTATTATTATCATTATGTTGTCAGTGGACAATTACACAAATTAGTTCAATAGAAATTTGGAGGTGTTCTATCAAGCTTTTACAAATTTTCAACTCAAACCCCATTGAAACTATATCTAAATACCCAGAGCATTAAACCATGGCATAGAAAACCACTTAATCTGTTTTGTTACCTAAAGCAAGTAAACTTGCGATGTTTTTTCTTCCTTTGGTTGCATACATGTTGATCTTGATTTTCCTATATTCTCTCTTGAGCTGGATTCTAATCCTTGAAGGAATCAATTGTTTCCATGTCCCTGTACTCTCCCACCTTACATTAAATATGGCATGGAAAATTTTTGGAGAAGGGGTTGTTTACTCTGCCTGCATACACTGAGGAATACCTGAGCTGGGCACTGATTCTACTATGTCCCCAATGGAGACTTTGCCTGTTATGAATGGAGCTGTGCTGTGGGGTACGACTGCATACCAGTGTTGTTTTTGTGCAGGTAAGATTACATCCTCTCCCACCCAGAGTTCCTTCTAACTAATAGCGTATGTGGGCCTGTCTCTGTTTAGATCTGCAGAAGAGTGAGCTCAGTGAATTTCTAACCAGTCATTCAATTGGCTACAAAATGAAAATTCATGATACTTCTCATACTTGCATTTTTAATGATATTTTGACCTATAAGAATTAAAAGCTTTTTACCTATGGCAAGCTGACAAAGCCTTGATGTTTTGGCAGTGCTCCTGAACTCATGTGGATAGCCACAGCTATTTATTGTGCTCTGTATCTACTTGAGGATGGTATTTTATGTGCAATATTTGACCAACCAATTTATTTAAAACTAGATTTAATAGGCAAGGTAGACTATTCTAAAAGAATATTCCAAGACACCATAAGGTCCACCCTGACATAATATAACCATAACAGTGAGTTTTATGTACTGGAGACAATTAGGTATGATGCATGCTCAATCTTATTCCAGAAGTCACCTGTGTGCAGATACTCTGTTTTTGAAGTCATGGTTTATTAGTCACATACACCTGCCAGTTACCAGGGGCAAAAGGCTATGTGTAATATGTGTAACGAACTAAGGTTTTAGATTACATTGGGTTGTAGAGGAATGTAAAAGGAAATACAAATGAACAAAACTTTGCTTTTAAATAGAAAGAGATGAAGTAAGGAACTGAATAACTAAAAATTTAAATTCCTCGCATTCTACAGTTGTGACTAAGTATGCGCTCATTCTGAGAAGAAATTTCTCATCCTCCCCAGTCTCTTTGTCCCAAAGAAGTCAAACTGCATTAAAATTCAGACACTTATGGGAGAAAGTTGATGACGTATTTAATATGTGTGTCTCAGAATTTCCTCCTCCATGAAGAAATGAAGTGCATGACAGGAGTTGGGGCCCATAAAGGACACTGAGTTCCTGTGTCAATGCAGCCTCAGGTGACATAAAAGATGCAAACATTTAATTTTGCCATTACTGTAATAATGTGACATACATTTGATGACTGAGCCAAAAATGCTCAGTTACCAATGATTTGTCATTCCAATGGGTCCCATATTTTAGAATTAATCCCTACTTATCATTATATCGAATATACTTTAAAGTATCAACTACTGAACACATCATAGGAAAAACATGAGAAAGTATAACTAGAGAGAGAATTTACAGTTGTGTAGGCAGCACACGGGAAAATGTCACAAGTGGAAAGTTCTCTTCTACTTGACTGACTATACATGTACAGTAGCTAACATATATTTCAAAGTCATATTCATTTTGACCATACATGACTGATATTCAGGAAATGCTTGTTCTCAATGTCGTGAAAACAAATGAGGCAGGACACTGTTATTAATGTCCATTTACCAGGTTCGGTTTTATTTAAAAAGTGTATAAACATGCATTTTTCTCCTTTTCAATTTTTCTTTTCAATTTTCTCATTCAAATGGGTCAAACATATTTTAGTTGGTAGCCCATTTCTGAAAGTGTACCATAAAATATTTATTCCAATAAGTCTACTTACTGTGAACTGAACATACTCTGAGCACTGCTTTTTAAGCACTTACAAGTTGGCTGTACATTTGGTGGCATAAACTTCACTTTTTCATCAAATGAAACACAAAGTTGCATATAGACTGCATTATTATTTTAAAAGTCATGAATTGAAGTGATGCAGCTCTATCCTCTAGTGTGTACTGTACATGTATTAGAAAGATGAAACAAGATATTGCAATAGAGTTTTTGTATTTCGAAGCAGCCCGAGTATGTCCTAACAATAAATTGCCTCTTTAACTATTTGCTGGATATTCTAGAGTTCATTTGGTTTGTTTCCTTGGGGAACATCATATTATATTCTGACTTAATGAGTTGGAGAGATTAATTATGTTAATTCAGAAAATGCTTTTTTTAAAAAAAAACAACTGTAATATAAATACAGCTCTTGTGAAACACCTTAATTTCCTTTTGCTTGTTGCAATTCTCAGATGGGTCAATTACAACAAGAGGTAAAGCTGATTCGAAATATAGCTTCAATTTTCTTATTATGTCTTAAAGCAAGTTTAGTATTATCTTCGCTACTTGTATAGTTTAATGCCTATTCAGTCTTAAGTCTTAAACTTCCTTCTTTTGACTCACACTTTTATCAACAGTAAAAGCCACCATTCTGCTTTTTATTTTTTTTATTTTTTATTGACTTGGTCCCTGATGTTCAAAGAAGACTTCACTAACACCACTGTCCTTCACATCTTCCTATTTCTATACCCCAACCAAAAACCACCCAACGTGATTGGTTACAATCATCGTTATCCAACCTAGCTTACAGTACAGCAACTCCCTTCACATTCAGTCTTTTTCTTCATGTCACGAGGAGTAGAGATTTGTGCTTATCACCAAATAAAATTGCAGTGCAAAATTTAAACATAAAAGTTACACAATTAAAAGTTAATATATGGCACCACAGCCTATTAATTCACATATAGTACAACAGACCAATAAGAACAGACAATAATGTGAACAGAGCTAAAAAGAGTGAGCTTGCATAGCAATGCACAAAAGAAATTATATACAGAGGAAAGCCTTTGCTTCCTGGAGGGCGAGCTTTGTTTTCTTTCTTTTTTGTTTACTCCTGACAAGAAAGAGTTAAGGTGGGTGGTGTACGTAACAGAAGAACACAAGGAAAATATCTGTGGGATATGTGTGGCTGTGTGTCTTTACATTGCATTTACAGTTCTTTTAATAGTACATAAATAAAGAAATTGTTCATTGCACTGTTTAAGTGTCATCACTTCCATGAGTTCAGACCTGGTGGTCCTTCAGAGCAGCTTTGCATGTCTCATCTCAGTTACTCTATAAAGAGAAAAACAAATCAGAAGTAAATTTTCATTTAAGTGCATTATACTTTATCCAGCATACCATAAACCAGAGGGACAGATAATAAGTGAAAGTAACATCATCAAATAGACTCGGTGAGTTTGTGAATTTAAGAAGTTTTACTGAAATGAGGTGGGGGGGGGGGGGGGGGAAGAAACCCTGTGGAATTCAGATATTTAAAATTCAACTGGAGCTATTTTGCACCTTTGTGAATCCATAATTATTCCAAAATAAAAGTTAAAGAAAAATCCAAGTACTCATGAATCAAAATAAAAATTATAAACATAGCTTAGTAATAATCAGGTTAGTAATATGAAACAATAACTCATATCACTAAATAATTTAAAGTTTTGAAAGTATTTTTAGTTTTCATTATTTCATGTCATCCCCAGTCTGCCAGGTGAGCATAATAGCAAGTAAATTTTTAGATAAGAAAAAAAGATTAGGCCCTAACCAGTTTGGCTCAGTGGATAGAGTGTCAGCCTGCAGACTGAAAGGTCCCAGGTTCGATTCCGGCCAAGGGCATGTACCTTGGTTGCAGGCACATCCCCAGTGGGAGGTGTGCAAGAGGCAGCTGATTGATGTTTCTTCTCTCTCATCGATGTTTCTAACTCTCTATCCCTCTCTCTTCCTCTCTGTAAAAGATCAATAAAATATATTAAAAAAAAAAAAGATTAGGAAGGCAGTTTAGTTTCTCTTTTCACATAACCAGTAAGCAGTTGAGATTGGAACCCAGGACTGCTCCTTAGCAGTGTTTTTAAACTGTATTGAAAGAAGCAGTTGAACATATTCAGCAACTATTATTCTGAAATAGAATAGCAAAACTGATAACTTTCCTGATGAAATTAACAAGAGTTCAATGCTTAGTAACATTCTAAATTTCTCTATTTCCTAGCACTTTATATTTAGAAAACAGATTAGTTGTAATAGGCACCAATGTTGGTTCCCTATTCAAAAATAGAAATTTATTTCTAAGTTATGTTGTAATAGTCAAAGTATTTCAAGTTAACTAAAATCAAAGATCAACATTTCAAGGTTGAGTCACCAAATTAAAAAAAAAAAAAAGAATTCCTAAGTAAGTTTTTTAAAACTACCAAAAAGCTAATACTCAGTTATAAAGGCAAATAAAACTACAGAGTGGACCATATTTAATTAACTTACAAGTATTAAAATTAATTGCCTATGTTAAGATAATTTTTGTATAATATAAATCAAATTTGAAAGAAAGGACATATTTATTAAATTGACTACTGTAAATAGCAATGGTCTAAGTTATAAACAAACCTGCTCAAAATTATAATTGATCCCATATTAGAGCAAGTTTTCTACTATGTGAAATTTGTTTATTGTGGCAATGTTATTGATGGGGTTCAGGACATGCTACCCCAAAATACAGCACCATGCTTTATTTTATATCTGAAGTGAAGGAGTTTGAGGACACAGCAGAAGCAGGAAGGTCACTCTGGCCTCCCCGTTCACCCTTGTTTCCTCAAACAGGTTATAAAACTGCCCTGTGTCAGTTACCCTGCCCCCAGTGCCAGGGGGAAGGAGGACATTCTTATCACAGGAGTTGGGGCTGAGAAATCTGTATAAACCTTGTAAAACTAACCCTTATCATCCTAGTTACTTCTTCACCATTCACTACCCTTAGCACAAACCCTTCTATGTGGTCAGTTCTTTACATACATATTGTTTCTTTGTCTAAAAGGTAGAAAAGTTTCTGCCTCTTGTCAGTGTTTTAGACCTTCATCCTCTTGAGAAGGTTCCCATGAATATGGAAAAAATTAATAAAATGTATTTTTTTTTCCTGTTAATCTTTGTCAGTTTAAATTTCAGATACAGCCAGGGAACCTAAGAGGGTTGAGGGAAACGTTTTCCTCCCCTACGTTATTAGCAGATATTCTCTCTAGATCACTGTAGCCTTCTCAATCTCCTACAGCACTTACATAATTCACTGGTAAACTGTCCTTGACTATTTGAGCCCATATAGCCTATGTCAAGAAGGTCGCTGACATTGCGCTGGTGGCCCCCCTTCAGCACCTCAGCTTTCCTAGGTCCAGTGGATCCTTTAGAAGACGCTGTTCCTGATGAGCTGTGACCTCCTGGAGACGGAAAGTTGGGCTTGCTGTAGGGCACCAAGGTCTCCTCTGGAAAAAAAAAGAAACATAATGTGATAAGTTAAACAGCAGCATGTTGACAAACAAATTTAATTTTAAATATTTATTTAGCTCAAGATGAACTGTTTTACCATTTTGAATTTTAGGAAAATTAAAAATATGAGATTTAATAAGGCTTGAAAACTAAAAGAAATTTCCATGTACAACAAACACTTCCTATAATAGGAACTAAAGCAGAATTAAATTAAAATATGTATTGGAATACGTATACAATGTTACGTATCATTTGCAAAATTTAAAGGTATTATAAGAGACCTGCATACAATGAACCATATTATTTAACTAAAACATTTCTGAGAATAAGTTCTGTAGTTTAGTGGAGGCTCCAATTTAATATTTCTATTAAGATTGAAAGAACATGGTTTTGACTTTAAATTATGAAAACATTTTTTTCTCAAATTATATAAAGAACTATATATCAGCTATTAAAAATAAGCTTCTTAAATTTCTATTGTTTCTTGAAAAAGAAATACATTATTTGAAAGCCTGTATTCTCCCTTAACAGAAAAAGAGACACTCATACATTTTAATAAATAACATGTCTGTTCTTTTTATGCATCATCTTTCTACAAATAATGTACATAACTAGATATTTAATACTTTGAAATGCTTTTTCTTCCTTTCTTCCTTTTTTCTCTCCCTCACTTCCCTCTTTCCTTCTCTTCTTCATTCCTTCTTTCTTCTTCTTTTTTTTTTTAATATGTTTTTATTGTCATTTGGAGAGAGAAGGAAAGGGAGAGAGGGATAGAAACATCAATGATGAGAGAGAATCATTGATTGGCTGCCTCCTTCATGTTCCCTACTAGGGACTGAGCCCACAACTGGGGCATGTGCCCTGTGGGAATCGAACCCGAAACCTCTTGGTTCCTGCGTTGGTGTTCAACCACTGAGCCACACTGGGCTGGGCTCTTGCTTCTTTCTTTCTTCCTTTCTTCTCCTTTCTTCTCTCTCCACTACTTTTTTTTTTCTTTTTCTAGGTATTGATCATTATTACTATGGTTATATGACTAAAAAAATTGCTGACTAAATTTAGTATTTATTTCTTTAGATAATCTTAACGACAAGGATCACATGATTCTTCTCTCATAGTCTTAATGCTTAACCTTCTTAAATGTTTCACTAAACCTAGATGTTAATATTGTCATTTTTTAGCCACTGCATAAACTATATTTCTAAAACCTTGAGCACGAAGTTGTGACAAAATATAATATTAAAAATGCATGTGAAGATGACATATCTAGAACAGATTCAGTCCAAATGAATAAATGAATGTACAAGGAAACTCTTTCAAATGTTGTGTGTGTGTGTGTGTGTGTGTGTGTGTGTATTTTAATAACCAAGGAATCCTGACATAAGAAGAGGTAATCCAGAAAATGCATTTCTGGAACAGGGTCACCACCAACCTCCCTCACCCCCACCCCCACCAAAAAAATCCAACTATGAACCATTAAATTTATTTTGTGATATTTCCAGGAAACTTGATATATAAGCAAGAACATTCCCCCATTAAATTGTTAACAATTAACTAAATTTAATCAGCTGGAGAAAGTATAGACCCAGTTTAAAATTTTCTAACATGAGGATTCTGTGATTGGGCATTGATTCATAACTTTATTGATTATTTCACCTCAGCAATTTGACTGAAGTGAGTTCTTCTTTCAAAATGACTAGTTACTTCAGTCAAAATGAACAAATTGGTTGGAGGCAGAGTTTAAAATGACATTAAAGGTGAAATGTTGTGGTCTTAAAAGTACTCAATATAAACATTAAAAAGAAAAAGAAAACCTCAAATTGTGTTATGAGCACTATAGATGGAGGTTGGAAGTCTCTAGGCTCAAGGACCCTAGCAGAGGTTAACTTGAGGAACAATCCCTATTGGGATCAGCCTTCAGGGATGTGCCGGTGAGCTCTGCTTCGGAATTCCAAATTCAATTAGTGATTCAAGGCAAATGCATTTCAGAAGCCTTAAACAACTGCCATTTCTAAAATACCTGGTAGGAAAAAAATGGTAAAAGTCCACACTTTGTTGGGACTGTGCAGAACACACCTGGTCCAACACCTTGTTTGTGTAGGGCTTTCCGTATGTCTTCTTGGCGTTCTGTGGAGTTAATCCATTCCTGGGTTTGTCGCTGCCACTCTAGGGACGTTCTAGCTGGACAATCCAATGAGCTCTTTGTATCTTCTAAGTTGGATGCTTGTTGTCTCTCCAGAGAGCTTCCTTTTCTCTCTGTTGAGTTTTCCACGTTACCAACATGCTGGCTCGGGCCTATTTGTTGCCTTATACCCTGACCTGGAGGGGGGTCTGGTGGTGGTGGAAGATCTAAAAATTTTGAATAATGTTTAGAATGGACTAAAATTTAATGAAAAAAAAAAATACAGGTTTTAGTTCAAGATGAAGAGGAAAAAAAAAAAAAAAACCCTGCCCTGTTAAAAGTATCACCCATGCAAAAAAAATTTTTTTTTTTTGGGGGGAAAGGCAAATTGTTTATATCCAAATGCATATTCTTGATCTCATTGCTATCTTTTGATCACAGTGTCTTTGAAATAAAATCAACTGACTTTATTCAACTATTATATGTGGAAAATGTTTTCCATTGCACATTGAGGCTATCATTTAAGGTGCAAAGGGCAGTTTATGATTTCTCCATATTTAATCCATTGTTCACTCCCACTTCCCAGAGTAGAAATACCATGACACAAAATGACTAGAAATTCTAGCAGCTGTGTTAATCAAAGGCTCTGGGAAGAATAAATGTTGTCCTGCCAATCTCCATAGGAAATTTTGCCCTTGGGAAATTAAGAACTCTATGCGGTATCATATGCAACATATGACTGCCTTTACTCATGTATGTGGTACATTTAGCAACAAAAGGTTTAAGCTAACACTTATGAAATGCAATTAACATTCTGCCTGACAACCAATGCTAGCTATTCATTTCATGAGTTAACTAATGAGTTACAACTAATATGTTATACACTTCCAATGTATTAATTTTAATAAGTAATAACCAGTGTTAAAGGCACAGATAGAATATGCTTCATGGTACTAGAGTAGACACTGTCTCATGAAAATCTGAGATATAGTGGCATAGATAATTTTTCAGAAAAGTTCTTTAAATTACATATTAGATATGAAAAAATTAAAAGTTCAAAGACTTGGCTAATTTTTTATTGTCTTTTTTATTAGCTCTTTCGATTGTCATTACTTTTATATTTTTAATGTCTTCAGTTGTGACATCATAAACCTTCTTTCATATTTCTTTAAGTACTGTACTAGTTCTGTTATACTCGTCACACTAGTGCTGAAATTACATCATTGAAGTAATTGAAATCTAAACATTTTTAATATTCTATGGATTATTTTCTTCTGGCATCTCATTAAAATTTTTTTCATCCTTAGAATGCCAATAATATTATTTGCCCATAAAGACCAAATATCATAAATAATATACATATTTATTTTATTATAGAGGATAATGTATATAATATAGGTAATTAATACCCATACAATTTTGTAATTGTGCTCTTGTTTCTAATAGTATTATTTGTAAAATTAAAAGGGAAAGGTATAATTTTTTTGGACATAGGTAACTTCCTTAAGGAAATCTAAGCTGCTCCTTGTAAAGATTTTCTTAAGAAACATTATACTTTCTTTGAGGAAAGTGATATTGTCCTCTGTTGAACTGATAGCAATGGTCTCCTCAGCATCTGCTCAGGAAGTTCCCACGTTGGAGCAGAGCTTTTATTTCTCATGCATTTCCTCTTGTTAGATGATGAATACTAATTATTGAAGGGGACAGAGTTTCTGTCTGGGAGAATCAAGTTGCATTTGGAATCTTGCTTCCAAAAAGGAAGAGCTAATCTAATATTGAGATATCTGTTTGTTAAATAATCCACCAAAGAGTTTGGTGTTTCTTTTTATTTCAAAGCTGACTTCCTTCAGTATGTATTATTATAAATTCTAATTCATTATATCCTTTGAGTTATTGGATTTAAGACTGCCAGTGGGAGAGAAATTATTGTAATTTCTTCCAAAACAACATATTTTGTCATTGATTTTTATTCTCTATCAGAGCAGTTTAATTTTTTAAATGGCCAAAATGGAATCTGCTTATGTTAGCTAAAATTCTGATCACTATTTAATTTAACCTGAAATTATACAGCTACATCATTAAAACCCTTGGAGTTTGTATAATCCTAAAAAGGAAGAGCATTTCATACACATTTAAATAAAAAAAAAAAGTGGAAAAAAGATAGAAGTGAGAATGGCTGTGGAAAAAAATAGAAGTATGTAATCAAATATATGTACTTAAATTAATTTTATTATTCATGTCTATGTTGATTCATTTTAACAGAATCAATTTGCTAAAGAGTCTCTTACTGGCCTACTAAAGATTTGCTATTGTTTGGCACATAGCAGTACAGCAGACCAATGATATATATGCCAGTATTTCTCTCTCTCTCTCTCTCTCTCTCTCTCTCTCTCTCTCTCTCTCTCTCTCAGAAAAAAAAGGAGACATGGAAAAATTACATATCTACTGCCTGGATCTCTCCTCCCAGGAACTCACAACTCAGATAACCAAGTCCACACTGAATAGTTAGACTTATATGTTTAGAAGGCGTCTCAAATTTCATATACCCAACCTGAGCTCTAGATCTCCCTCTACAATTCATGCTCCCTCTGCAGTGTTCCTCATCTCAATTAGTAGCTATTCCATTCTATAAGTTTACCAAAACTTTGGTATAATCTTTGACCTCCCTGCTTAACAGCCTATGTTAATTTATTCACAAATTCTGTGGACTCTATCTGCAGACTATATCCAGAATTCAACCTTTATCATTGCTTCCACTGATTCTACCATTGTGTGAATCACTATCATCTACTCACTATATAACTCCTATAACCTCCTATGTGGTTTCTGCATTTCCACATAGAAGCACATTCAGCCTACCTCAACAAAACAGCCAGAGTGACTATTTTATAAAGACAAAAGTAAGATCATGTCACTCCGCTTGCCTTAATATGCATATCCACATACACACACACCCACTTGCATGCACCTCCAGGGTTTTCCCATTCAAAGTTAGAGCCAAGGTCCTTATAGAAGCTTAAGGGTCCTACAAATTCTGGTCCTAGTTGACTTGTCTGACTTTGTATTCTATTTTTTTGCTCTCTCTGCTTTTAATCAAATAAGCATCAGGCTTTCACTTACTGTTTTCATTTTCTGAAATGACTCCCCCCACCCCATATAAGCATTGCTCTTTCCCTTATAATCTTCCAATGTTTTCTCAAATGTCATCTTGGTAAGATCTTTTCTGAGCCCTCTACTTAAAAGTTGCCCCCCTATCTTTGTATATTTTTTCTCGATGACATTTACTGCCATTTTACATACACTTTTAAATTTTTACTTTCACCTAGAGGGCATTTATGTTGAAATTATCTATCTTCTCCCATCAGAATACAAGTTCCAGGAGGGCAGGGCATTTTCTTTGTTTGGTTCCCATTGCCTATCATTTGGTATAAACTTAATAAATATTTGAATGAGTAGTTTAATAAATAAAGAAATTTTCTCAATTGTCAAAGCTAGTCTGTGAAAGAGCCCCTTATCTGAATGGGGTATTTGGAATGAGTGGTGAACAGGCTGGAAGGAGATGATCTAGGAAGAAAGGTTGATGAAGAGAGAGCTACCTTCTCTACCTTTTTTATTCAGCAGTGGTCCAGGTATTGGCTTTAAAGGGTATTCTCGGGCTTATGCAAATGAAATAGAACATTTGAATTGAACAATGTCAGTTTAGGATAGACTTTATTCAAGGGAGAAGAACACTCAATATGTGTGTGGGTGTTTGCATAGCCTTTGGAATGGACACTGACATTTCCCACCATTCCCAATTACACTTTCTGAACACAAAGAAATATTGCTTCACCACTCTAGTAGTTAGTTTGATGCCATGTGACAAAGTCCTTGCCCAAGAAATAAGAGAAGTTATATGTGCCACTTGCTGGCCTGACCATGGAACCTCCCAAGTGAATAACCCATGTTCTGTCTTCTTCTCACTCAGAAACCATAAAGGTCCCATCTTAAAAATAATGGTCTCCCAACATTGAAGAAGCATTTATCCTTACATTACTATTTAGAGGAGAGCCATGTGACCTTTATAAAATCATTGTGTCTGGGAGAAACAAACTTTTACTGTGCCAAGCCACTGAAGAATATAGTTGTTTGGCATAGCAGGTAGCAATAATTACTCCGATGAATATTCTCGTAAAACATTATTGTAAATAATGCAAACATTTTAGTGTAAAATATCTATATGCTAAGTGCTACTAAATCAGTGATGGCGAACCTATGACACATGTGTCAGAGGTGACACACGAACTCATTTTTTTGGTTGATTTTTCTTTGTTAAACGGCATTTAAATATATAAAATAAATATCAAAAATATAAGTCTTTGTTTTACTATGGTTTCAAATATCAAAAAATTTCTATATGTGACAGGGCACCAGAATTAAGTTAGGGTTTTTCAAAATGCTGGCAGGCCGAGCTCAAAAGGCTCACCAACACTGTACTAAATACTAACCTTTCCAAAAAGGACAGTTGGGTTTTATATACAAACTAGAGGCCTGGTGCACAAAAATTTGTGCACTCGGGGGGTCCCTCAGCCCGGCCTGTGCCCTCTCGCAGTCTGGGACCCCTCGGGGGATGTCCACCTGCTGGTTTAGCCATGCTCCTTGGGGGATCAGGTATAAGCTGGCAGTCAGACATCCCTCTGGCAGCCCAGGAGCCCTCAGGGGATGTCCACTTGCTAGCGTAGAACAGGCCTAAGCTGCAGTCAGACATCTTTAGTGCTGCTGAGGAGGCGGGAGAGGCTCCCACCACCACTGCTGTACTGGCAGCCATCAGCCTGGCTTGTGCCTGAGCAGAGCTCCCACTGTGGGAGTGCACTGACCACCAGGGGGCAGCTCCTGCATTGAGCATCTGCCCTCTGGTGGTCAGTGTGTGTCATAGTGATCAGTCATTTCCAGTTGCTCTGCTGTTAGGTTCAATTTGCATATTATCCTTTTATTATATAGGATAGAGGCCTGTTGCACGGGAGGGGGCTGGCTGGTTTGCTCTGAAGGGTGTCCCAGATCAGGGTGGGGGTCCCGCTGGGGTGCCTGGCCAACCTGGGTGAGGGGCTGAGGGCCGTTTTCAGGCTGGTCAAGCCCCCCAGTGAGGACCCTCACCCCATGGGGGTTTGGCCAGCCTAGGTGAGGGGCTGAGGGCTGTTTTCAGGCTGGCCATAGCACCTTCAGGGTGGGTGGCCCTACTGGGGTGCCTGGCCAGCCTGAGTGAGGGGCTGATGGCAATTTTCAGGCTGGCCATGGCCGCGGGCTGGAAGCAGGTATCTGGGATTTATTGATCTTCTATAATTGAAACTTTGTAGCCTTGAGCGGAACTCAGGGCCAGCAAGGCAGGAGGGAAGCTTGGCTTCCTCCATTGCCGGGGGCAACGCTCCACTTCCATGGCTGCCGCCATCTTAGTTGGGTTAATTTGCACATTTGCTCCTGATTGGCTTGTGGGCCTGGCTTGTGGGTGTAGTGGAGGTATGGTCAATTTGCATGTTTCTCTTTTATTAGATTAGATATTATGAAATTATTACGATACATGGATTCATAGTATATAAATGCTATTATATATATACATTAGTTGTAAAATACCAATATTCTTCAGGATAATCTGTGGAGTGCCATACAAAATAAATGTCCTTGTATTGTAACTAAAATGTCATTGGGTCAAACACTTGGGAATACATGTGAGCCAATATTTCCTTTTCAATATCACTACTTCTAAAAAGTATTCACTAAGAACACATAATCAATAACCCCTTTTTGGAATGCTGACAAATTTGAAAATTTAGGGAGCTATGTGTTTCTTAAAAAGCTAAGCCATATATTGAGCATGCTTTAACTAGGAGATAGTTTTCTTTAACCAGACATTCTAAAAAAGCTTACAAGAAAAGTATTCTAGGAAGAAAGAAGAGAGATCTCTATTTTCTTGATTTATATTGTATCTTCCACATATTCTGGATGTGGTCTTCAAACAATTTGAAAAAGTCACAGAAAAAAACATATACTTGGGTTTTTTTCTATTTCCATAACATTCATAGCAGAAAAATGAAACAAATTCTGAGATTTATAACTAGCATGTCAGTGAGAGTAATCCTTCTTATTCAGAGGGAATGAGATCAACACTATAGGCTGCTTTGAGCACTCAACTAATCTTCAGAACACTGAGGTAGAAAGGCAGTCAGTGAACATTGTTCCTCACCACAGGATATCCATTTATAGAGAACCAAAGTCTCAACTGTACCGCTACCCTCAGATTCCATAGAAATATTTTCCAATGAAATCAAAGTAAGCAGGATAGATAAGTAAACCTGAAAGCTCTTAAAACGAGTTATGTTTAGCTTTAAAATATTAACATTATAAGATGACAATAGAAAGCACAAAAATTGCTGTCAGACACCCCTTCCCCCACCAAAACTAATAAAGAACAAGTACAGTGGGGCCTTGACTTACGAGTTTAATTCGTTCCGAGACCGAGCTCTTTAAGGAGCTCGTTAACTCAAATTACTCTGTCTACTCAATGCAAAAAATGGGTGGAGAGACAGCTGGTATCTCAAAAAACTTGTTAGTTGGGACACTCGTAAGTCAAGGCCCCACTGTACTTCTTTTCCAACTAAGCCTTATTCAGTCCTATAATTAATGCTAAGGACTTGGTCATAGCTTCTCAAAGCCTACTGCATATTGGATTCACCTGTGGAGCTTTAAAAATACTCATAGCTGCTTTTCATCCCAGAACAATTAAATCAAAACCTCTGGGATATATTTTAAGAGCTCCCCAGATGGTCTGATGTGCAGCCTCGCTAGAGTTATCCTTTTTTGTGTTTAGTAAAACTATCTCATGACAAAGTTTATGTGCTTTTAGGGAGTAGTGTTGAGAAGAAGGAAGAAATTTACCTTTGGGTTCAACATTATACTAAGTATAATAAATCATACAAATTCCTGAGAATAAAACTTTAAAATGAATATTTTTATTCCTATTTTAGCCCTAACCAGTTTGGCTCAGTGGATAGAGCGTCGGCTTGCAGACTGAATGGTCCCAGGTTCGATTCTGGCCAAGGGCATGTACCTTGGTTGCAGGCACATCCCCAGTAGGGGGTGTGCAGGAGGCAGCTGATCGATGTTTCTCTCTCATCAATGTTTCTAACTCTCAATCCCTCTCCCTTCCTCTCTGTAAAAAAATCAATAAAACAAACAAATAAATAAATAAATAATAAAATGAATATTTTTATTCCTATTTTAAATATATGAGAATTAAGTTGAATATATGGGAAATACTTCCTGCTTTGCAGACCTCATGCATAACTCATTAAAGAACAAGGACATTTTCCATTGTGTTTCTTGACACTAGCAGTGCTTAAATAAATACTCAAAAATGGATGCAAACTATGGGCCATTGTACAAATTCAGCCACTTCCTCTTTTGTCAGTAAAGTTTATTGAAAATTAGTCACATCCATTCAGTAACTTTTTTCTTTGGCTGCAACAGGGCATCGATGTCGGGGTGAGCAGTTGTAACAGAAGACTATATGGCCTGGTAAAGCCAAAAATATATATATTAGCTGGACTTTTCAGAAAAAGTTTGCTGACCCATCAACTGGATAATCTGCAGCATGCTTTAAGTCCTAAAATTCACAAAACTAAAAAAACTCCTAAATTGCAAGTAATAGTCTTTTTCAGAAGTAAAATAATCTAAAATAGCTTACCTTAATATAGAAATGTTCCAACAACCTGGCAAATGCACATGCTACTGATGTTTCCCCCTAAGCTTATAAGGGAATATTCACTATAAAGCATTAATGGGTAATGCCAGAATGGTAGAAAAATCAACATTGAAAAGTAGTATGGCATCTACTTCTTTGGGCTTGGTAATATAGAAATAATTCCAGATTGTTAAAAAAAAAAAAAAAAGAGGGTGTTTTATTTAAACAAGGCCACATTTCCAGGTTTTCGGCCTTGGTATATAATGAGGGGCGCCTAATCTACCACAGCTACTTTAACCTCAGTCAGCGATGGAACAGGGCATAGCTAGCTCTTCAGTGAGGAGACAGGAGAGAAGGAATCAAACCTACCATCTGTCGTTCCTTCCCTTCGATGAGGCAGTGATGGCTGTTGGTCCATTCGCCCTCCCTTATGTTTTTTAGTCGGCCGAGGCCTCTGACTCTGACTCAGGGCCGCGCTGGTGTTACTGTCAGTAGAAAATGGGCTAGTTGGTCGAGGCCTTTGAGAGGAGGTAAAGGCTTTGCCTAAAAACAAAAAAACAAACAAACAAAAAACAAAGGGAAGGAGATATGGAGAATGTTATTTTGAGACACTGATTCTGTCTGTCTTGTATTTTTTGCTCTTTCTAACTTGTAAACCTGCCTGGAGATACTATTTGGAGATTTCAGATACTGGTGCATCTCCATAGGAAAATGTGTGCCTTGCTGCATTTGTCTTGACCAATATTTAATAACCAACATTCTACCCCTGAAAAATTAAAACAAGTAAATATAACACAAATCCACATGATCTTATGTGATTGTATTTTTATTTAACCTTGATAATCTTAGCAATATTTTCATAGGTATTTGCAAATTCATGCAGCTTTTATTTCTTAAAATTAGAGAAGCTGAAATAAATTTGTGCTGTCTTATTTGCTTAATCAAATTTCACCCTTGAGTCCCACAAAATCTCTTTGAGTACAGAAAAATGTCCTATTGTAATCACATCTAAAATTTCACATGAAAGATCTGCTCAGACACATATATTAAATTGACCTTACTTCCCATACACATACATGATGAATTGTACTTCTTTGAGCAGAAACTCAATAACGTTAGTGTATAGTACAGGATAGAGAGCAGGTTAAAACTACCTTGTATATCCACAGTAAAATGGGTGTTTTTAATGGATAATATTGTACCTGAGCAGACTCCAAATTCTCATTGGTAAATGAAATGTGCTATGCCCTTTTATTGTGGCTTAGTGTACATGTGTAGGGAAATTTACTCTGGGAAAAGGTTAGCTATCCATTTTTAACATCTTTTAATTTTAATATTATGGTAAGATAGGGTTGGCTTATGTGCATATATATATTCTCTTGTGCATATTTCACTTTATACAAAATTGTTGCATAAAATTTAGTTAATGTAGTTATATTTTTTAAGTCAGTGTGAGGTAATACTGCTTAATGTTTTATTAGCTATTAGCTTACATGCAAGAAATGCACTTAGCCTTCTAATTATTAGTTTCCTTGTACTTCCTCACTGCTCTGCTTATAGCTCTGCCACAAAAATCACGCAGGCAACATAAAGTTTCTGATTTAATGCCTTATAAAGCAAGAAAATTCAAATAACCATTACATTACAACATATTTTAGTACAGATGCTATATAAAAAATAAACCTCTGCAATGCTTGGATAATCTTTTTATTTCATTCAAAGATACCTAATGCATACTCAAAAGGAAATAGTCTTGATATATTTCAAAGACAATTTCTAAGACTCATTTTTATAACCTGCGAATTTAGTGCAAGGTCAAAATCATTTTTACTTTATTATTTGGGTACTATTAAGATTTGAAAAATGGATTTAGAATTTTATTAGTTTTTGTAAGGTAGCTAAGTTTAATTTATATATTAGGACCTTATTATATATTCATTTAAGTAATATAGATAGTCATGTAATAACATGCATCATGCCAAAGTTATTTTGTTTCAGTAAAACAAATGACAATTTACTGACCTATTATTAGAGTGAATCCCACAGTTATCTGGGGGGATGATCAGCTATATGAAAGGTTATATAATTGGTCTTTTATATTATTACTTATTATTTTCAGAAACCAAAAGTAGATTATATTAAAAACCAACACACATACAGTCATAATTTTTTTCAACTTGCAAATGCAGTGGATGTATCTTTTATTAGCATCCTTAAAAACAACAACAATGCTATTGGATTAACATTTTAACAGCCAAATAAGTAATAATACCACCAGCCATTTGAATTGTTAGACTGACAGCCTTAGACCAATTCACCCCATGCTGAGAAAGCCTTCCCAGAAAAGGCATTTGCAGAAAGAAATGGGGAAAAGGAAAGTAATGAAGATAAAAGCTGAATAATTTTAATCACTGGGTACATTATTGATTCTGTGAGAATTTTGCAAAGTGTGAGTTATTGAAAATTTAATGGCAATCTTAGTTGCAGCTTTGCTGTAATATAAAAAGGAAGCATATCCCAATTAATCAGCAGAACCGTGAAAGGAAAGGGAAATAAAGGTTGGAAAGTGATGAGTAGGAGCCTATTCTTGGCTCTGCAAAACTAGCATCAGAAGAGAGTTCTGGTAATTAAGCATCCAAACTGCGGTCATGCATACTAAAGAAATCCCTTCAACCAGACTCACTGAGGAGAAAGGACGGAAGAAGAGCTCAGTGTCCAAAGGACAAGATTCTGTCATGCAGAGTGTTGACCCAGAGTCTGAGTCTACCAACCTGTTCTTGTAAGGCTGGTTCCATCCAGCCTAAAGCCAGCTTTATCTGCTGCTGCCACCAGAGCTTGTGCAAAACTGCCGCTGGCAAAGATGGAGCCATCTGAGGAGCTACCTACGCTAGATCTATGACTAGAAAAGTTACGATCCTCATCAGATGCAGAGCCCCATCCATTTACCATTGAACCTAAAAACAAATGTTGTCTAGTGAGTTGTAGATACTGGAGAGCTCATCTGCACACACACTATAACAAACAAGCTGGCTTCCTCAACTCCTGTCTCCCTGGACATAAATCTGGTATCATCTGACTTC
This sequence comes from Myotis nattereri, assembly GCF_964212035.1. Taxonomy (NCBI): domain Eukaryota; kingdom Metazoa; phylum Chordata; class Mammalia; order Chiroptera; family Vespertilionidae; genus Myotis; species Myotis nattereri. The sequence goes on from NC_138077.1 coordinate 98,649,066, forward strand.
TTTAGGCACATGCAAGCATCATCCATTTTCTAAGTATTCCCACTGCAGAAGAATGAGGCTCATTTAAAACCTGTATCTGTTTGCAGCACATGAAAAAACATGTTCCACATGGTTCCATTCCTACATTGTTAAAATGATTACACATGATCATTTTCCAGGAAAGAATTGCCATGCATACTTTAAGTCTACAATTCAGAGAAGACCACTTTTGATGAACTAAATTATAGTGTGTTTAAAGTAAACATATCAAGGACTCAGTTAAAGAAATAGTGTGAATATATTTTTAATTTAATGCAACCTCTAATGATAATTTGCCTGAAATCTACACTTGTACACTTAGAAGGGTTAGAATTATTTCAAGATTTTAAGGTAAAAACTTAATTATGCATAAAAAATAGTGAACATTCATAAACAAAGACATTTATAAATAATACCAGAGCAAATAGACTTAGAAAATAAGAAATATGTATCTTTGGAAAGTCCTATTAATTTCAAAACTCAGTATGCTTTTCTGCTTTTTAATTAAGAACTTTAGTTTTCTCTTTAGTACTAATTTTTATTTTAGAAAGTTAACTATTATGAAGAATATCACTGGCATTCTGCAAAATGCAACATGGCAATAGAGGAAAAAATTCAGCTTTATGTGTAAAGAGCTGCAAAGATATGAAGATACTGAGAAATAACCTTTATTCTTAGTTTTTATCAAGTCATTTACAATTTTATATATTTTTCTTAGACTAAACACATCAAAACATGAATCTATTACATAATACAATTAATATTATAATTTTTATTTCAGTTGATATACCATTAATTTATAACACAATAAAGTACCAAATGTTGCTTATTCAAAATTTTTTAAAAAGGAAGAACTAAATATTTATGGAACACTAACTTAAGGTTTCTAAGTAAACCAAACACATATTTATATACAAGACATTAAAGTCAAGTGCCATATATTTTTCTGCTTTTCTCCAATATTCAAGAGACAAAAGTATAGTTAGGAGTGTTGCCATGATGAAGCATTTGTACTTTTTTTAGTAAAGGTGCCAGGATACAATCACACGGGTTCATGCACTTTCGAGACAGAGAGAACAGAAACCGAAGAGGTTAGACAGATTTGAGAAGTTAAAAGGGTGTTAAGTGTAGCAGAAAAAGATAGAGTTTTGATTCTATTTGCCAAAAGCACAGAGATACACTTTTTACTTTCAAAACAAATTCCCTTGACACAGGCCACTGAAAGGAAGCCGAGATAACACCAGCAACTGAGCCTCCTCCAAGAGAACCATTTCTGAGTTAATAATCACAAGTCAAGGACCAACAGTCCAAAATGAAAGGAGAAATGATGCAATAGGCTTTGCAATATAATGTTACAGTAGATAAGAAACATATCAAAGTGATTCAGTCAGTGGTCACAAAAGAATTTGAAACCCTAGAACCGAGGATAGTTTTGAAACCCGAGAAAGCTCAGGCCAGTCCCTTCTATGTTCTGTTTTCCATGTTTCTAAATGTCTACTCCACATCTGTGAACACATCTGTGTCAGCTATCTGAAACTCACTCTCCAAACAAGCATCTCCTTTTGTACATCTTCAATTTCATTCCTAACTGACTTTCTTCTAGTCTCTCTATGTTCCTCATTGTCCCTGAATTAATTTTCTGAAACATTTATCACACGCAATGGCTTACCTAGTTTGCCAATACCACATCCAAACACCAAACTAGGTATTTGAGATTCTTCAGTATCGAGCCCAGCCTACCTCTCCAGCCCCATTTCCTCTTACAGCCTCACCCATATAAGATTACTCACACATCTCTGGATTGTGACTAACTCTATTAACCACTGTGAAACTTTAAAGTCCAAATCAGTACCATCTCTTTTCTCATCCTGATTCCACCTCTCCTTCAACCCTGTGTAAAGGAGAATCAATCTCTCTGCCTCCTGTGTTTTTTAAACAGTATTCACACAGTAACACACCAGTCTCTACAAACTACAGTTTGTTGCATATATGTTTCCTCTTCTAGACAATGTCTCATTCATTTTTATATATCTTATACAGGAACATTGCACAGTAGACATTTCAATAAACATCAAGAATATTAAATTAAGTATCTTCAAGATTTTCATTATTCACCATAAATTCTATTTCTGATTCTATTCCATGTGTAATTTCCTAGCAATTACCTTATTTTAGTTACAGAAAGAATGTGCTTATAAGAACTACTAGAAAACATTAAATAAGAAATACAATGTAGTCAACTCTTGTCAATTACTTGGACAATGGAAAAAGCAGTGTTGTAATTACCTAAAAGACAAAAAAACATCCTATATCAGTGATGGCGAAGCTATGACACACGTGTCAGAGGTGACACGCGAACTCATTGTTTTGGTTGATTTTTCTTTGTTAAATGGCATTTAAATATATAAAATAAATATAAAAAATATGTCTTTGTTTTACTATGGTTGCAAATATAAAAAAAAAAAATTCTATATGTGACACGGAACCAGAGTTAAGTTAGGGTTTTTCAAAATGCTGACACGCCAAGCTCAAAAGGTTCACCATCACTGTCCTATATAATCATAGGCTAATATGTAAATAGACCAAATTGTAGAACAACCAGTTATCATGATGTGCACTGAGTACCAGGGGGCACATGCAGAACATGGCGGGTGTTGGCAGCAGGTGGCAGAGTACTGAACATGGCAGGTGTCAGCTGTGGCAAGATGGTGGAGCAGGTGAGCACGGATGCCAGACCAAGGTAGGGCACTGTTGCTGTCATTGGGGCAAGCCTCTGGTGGTTACTGAAAATTCTTTGCTCTTGTGCACTGCGGTTCTGCCCAGTGTTCACACCTGCCGCCGGTGCCAGCCCCACTTGCACCCCTGCCGGCACCCAGCATTGGCCCCAATCACTGGGTGCCATCAGTGGGTGCACATGGTGGCTGCCAGCCCTCCCTCAGGGCTTCTCTACCTCCCCCTGCTCCTGAGGGGTGATCAGGGCAGCAGCCACCACTCACACTTGCTGACGGTGCCAGCCCCACTGGACCCGCTGCTGGCGCTGGACTCAATCACTCTGCGCTGTCAGTGGGTGCAAATGGGGCTGGTGCCGGAAGCCGGTCCATCCTTGCTGCTTGACACAGTCGCTGCAGGGAAGAAACATCTGCACAGCATATGTTTCAAGGGACCTGGCGTATATGGCATACTGTTCTTAATATGTTTGCTCACCTTCTTGGCGCTATGTGTTTTAACCAAGGTCACCTCTCCGAGAAAGGTTGTTTCCCTAGTTAGGGATTTTCCCTGATGTTAGGGAGGGAATAAAACCCCTTAACTAAATGCCAGGTGGGTAGTTAATCACTTTAACTATGAACAATCACTCTTAAGCTACATAATCTTTACTCCCTGGAATGGAGATAAGAAATGCCCTAACCTTTGGAATAGAAATTGACAGGATTAAAATCAACTGGTATAAATACAGATGTAACAAGACAATAAAATTCAGAACCTGGCTGGAGATCCTGGGTAGAATCAGGCGAGAGAGCCCAACCATGCTGGTCAACTGAACACTGCCTTCGTGTCATTCCTTCTTTGCTGACTCCGTCCACACCTTTGGGAACCCCTGGACCTGCTGGGGCTGGACCCCAACAGGCTGGTGCCCAGCAGCATGTGGGAGCGGTGGCAGCGGGATTGGGGCTGCTGGCAGACAGGGGACCAGGGGCTGTAGCGGGAGGGGCCAGGCGGGGGTGCAGAGGGTGGTCTGAGACCTGCTCCTATGCCCTCTGCAGCCTCACAGTCCACAGTTCCTTTTAAGGTGAATGAATTTGTGCATTGGACCCCTAATATATATATATATCTTGACTATGATTTGATAACTTGAATATTGATATTTACCAGTATCTTATTCAAATTAAGACAACAATGTTACATTAAGTAGCAATTTACATTTCCTTCTGACTTTTCTATCCATACTCACTCATCTTAATGTACAAAGCCCTCTCCCCTCTTTTTAAAAATTTTTCTTTCTCCACTATAGTTGGGTCTGTTTTTGTTGGTTGGTTGGTTGGTGTTTTTTGTTGTTCAAGTTGGCTTGCAGTGTGGTTCTACTCCAAAGTTTTAGCATTTTGACAAATTTAGTCTCTGAACATGTAAAACTTAGGAAAAATCCGTCACCAGAGCAGTGTCACTAAAAAATGCCACCTTCTGAGATCTCTTAACAGAAATTTTAGTTTGTCTTTTTCAATAAACCCCTGTTCATCTCCCCACGACAGTGAGTCTCTCTATATGAGGATTTCCATGTACAAATTTGCCAAACCCTAAACAAAGCAACTACTTTCCTGCCTCTGTGTTCTTGCTCTGAATTTATCTCAATGTTAATACTCCTTGCCACATGCTCAGAAATTCCAGTTACTCATGAAGTTTTCCCTGACTTTGTTCCCTTCTTTGGGAAGAGAGAGTAGCATGGAAGACATGGGTTTGAGTGTTAGTGAAAATAGAAAGAACACCAACTATTCTTTCCTTCTTATTCTCTGTAAGAGCAAAGAAATGAAGTAGATAATTTCAGAATTGAAGAGATGTGAGCCACAGGGATTTGGCCATGGTGGGCAATTTCACCTCCCTGTGGTTACCATTCTTTCCATTCTTTAGATTTAAACATCAAAAATGGCCTGAAGATTTATATGAACTAGCAAAAAAAAAAAAAAAAAAGAGAGACAACTATTGGAAGAAAATAAAAACATTGATTCATGAATTAGAAAGCAAGCATAATTGGTTTTCTTTATAAATGTTAATGTAAATATAAAAATTAAGATGATTCTAAGTGAAACAACTCAGGTGGAGAATGTTTACAAATTACAACCAATCCATAGCAACTTGACATGTTATAGCCCCAAACATAATACATATTTAAACTTTAATGAAAAATTAATTTATGCCACATAGCCAAATTTATCTGTGTTTACATTGTCAATCTTTCCAAATACCTCAGGTTCAAAATTGCTGAAAGGTAAAAAAGAAACAAAAATCAGAAAATAACCCCTCATATTTACTCCAGCTGTTAAAGAACTGCATACAGGACATTAAGTTGTTGCTCAAATGTCACTGAGCAGTAAAATACCATGATAAAGTGGTATCTTGCTGTGTCTCTATTACAGCTCAGCACTAAAATTAATTTATGATCAGTCATCAATTCATTTACATGTCGTTTTATGCTAAATCCTTGCTTGCTGATAAATGCTTATCCTTAGATCCAATATGCTAGAGTAGTCTGTGCTTTATAATATCACCCTGCTAATTGTTGCATTACCATTATTATGAGATACAAAAACTGGCTATCCTCCATTTTTTTCAGTCAATATTTAATCCAGAAAAACTTCTTATTAAGTACAATCTGTCTAACTATCTCTATGTATAAAAGCCCAGTACCCAGAATGGCAGAACGACCAGAAAAACCAGAATAACCAGAATAACCTATGGCTATGACGTGAACTGCGGCAGTCAACCAGCCTGATCTGGAGCCTGATCAGGTCCCTTGCCCTGGCCTGGCCACCAATTGGCCCCCAACACCCCGATTGGGGGCAGGGCCAGCTGGCCAACTGCCCGTGGCCCCTCCCCCCCACTGGCACAGCCCAATTGGCCCCCATCTGGGCGGGCCGGCCAGATCCCACTTGTGCACAAATTTGTGCACCAGGCATCTAGTCTATTAAATAAAATCTTCAGTTATAATTGTCTTTGGACAAATGAATCCAAATATTGATCTCTACCAAGATGTAGGAAAACATGTCTAATCTCTAGGGGTCCCTCTTCCACTCAAAAAAAAAAAAAAAAATTGAACATGCAACAATTCCACCTACATTTCTCAGAGAGAAAAATATCTGTAATACATACAGAAAGTAAAATAAGTAATTATAAAATATCTTCCTTTGGACATTTCACACCTGCTAACTTGTTCCATTCAGATAAAAATTGAATAGATGATGTTCCCCTTTTATCTGTTACATTTTGAAGTTTGTATTTAATTTCTTTTATAATACAGCAAAGCTGTGGAAGTAGTCTAAGAAAACAACAATTATTGTTAGCAATATTTCTGAAATGTCCCTAATATTGAAATATTTTTCTTACATTTTTTGCAACAAAAGCAAGGAGCCAGGTCTCACATTTAAGTGGCCAATTTTCTAAAAGCTGTGTGGTCCAATAAGATGTTGAGGCTGCCAGGTTTTATTGATTTCAAAATTATCTGGTTTGGGAGTTAAAGTAAAACCTCAAAAGACATAAAATACAGAAAATCTAGAGTCACAATTTCCTTTCAGCTGCGGTATTTCTGTGGGGTCCAGCAGAGAAGGAAACTTTTTTTCCCCATTTCCCTTCCCAGCACTCGTTCTCAGTGCTACTTTCTGTGATCAACGTGGCAGTTCCGATCTTGGCTCCAGGTTTAGGACATTTTCCTCCTGCCTCCTCTCCCATTGCCTTCTGTTTCTTTTGGCCTGTGGTGGAGCCATTAAATTCAGGAAACACTTACACTGGACTCCCACCATAAACGTTACAGAAAGAAGTAGTGAAGGCTTCCCATCCTGTTACCCAAATGTGGGTTTGGCGTTTACGAAGAAATATTTCAAGCATATTCCTGAAGACTAACACAGTCCTGCATGCTCACTTTCCAGCCCCAGAGTGCGCTGTGCTGTGATCAACACATCTTTATACTTTCTACAACCAAACAGGTTTAAACTCTAAGTATAAATTAAAATTGTAAAAATGTGATTTCTTCAAAAGAGTGCTCATAGAGTTGAATTTTGTTAGAATGAGTAACTATTCTTGAATATAGAAATAAATATGAGAAAAATAAGTTTTTTTCTAAAAGTTACTATTTTTGATCTTGATTTAGTGTATAAAGGTAAGAACTAATGTTTTTCAGAGAGAGAAGAGAGGGAGGAAGAGAGAGGAGAGAGGGAGAGAGAGAGAGAGAGACAGAGAGAGAGAGAGAGAGAGAGAGAGAGAGAGAGAGAGATGTTAAGTAATAGACTGGAAAATAATTTTCCTCTTAAATATGCTACAGCCAGACATTAGAAAAAGTTGGGCATTTCCAGAGCAGGGATTATGATAACTTATCTTTAGCATAAGACTGACTGATTTTGAATCTTCTTCTACAACTTACCAAGTGTGTGACATTGAAAAGGACTTTAAACCCATCTGTGACTCAATTCCTTTACTATAAAAAGAGAATAAACAGGGAAGGGAGGTTGAGGACAAGTCAAAGAGGGTAAAAGGAGGATAAATGGTGATGGAAGGAGACTAGACTTTGGTAGTGAACTCACAATACAATATGCAGATGATGTGTTATAGAATTGTACACCTGAAGCCTATATTATTAACTGTTGTAGCCTCAATAAATTCAATAAATATATGTATGTAGTTTATCAATTCTGAAAATAAAAAATAAAGTGATGATTAAATGAGTTAATATATATTAAAAGTTTAGAACAAGGGTCAGCAAACTTTTTATATAAAGTAACAGGCACTAAATATTTTAGGTTTTGCCTTCTCTGCCATATAGTCTTTGTTGTTGATTGTTTCTTATTTTCCTTTTTTTAAAATACATTTTATTGATTTTTTTTACAGAGAGGAAGGGAGAGGGATAGAGAGTTAGAAACATCGATGAGAGAGAAACATCGTTTGGCTGCCTCCTACACAAACCCCACTGGGGATGTGCCCACAGCCAAGGTACATGCCCTTGACTAGAGTCGAACCTGGGACCCTTCAGTCCGCAGGCCGACGCTCTATCCACTGAGCCAAACAGGTTAGGGCTCTTATTTTCGTATAACCATTTAAAAATGTAAGACATATTGTTAGCTCACTAAGGCCCACACAAAAACACAGGCCACTGTTTAGAAAAGTGCCTTTCACTTACTAAGGGTTATATATGTGCAAGTTGTTATTATTATTATATCATTATTAAATCTCAATTCTTAGCTGAGTGGTTGGAAGAATTAGGCATTTAGTAAGTGTTTGCTGTGAGACTTTCTAAATGATATAACAATTTGGCAAATACATTTTTCCATTACTGAATTTTACAGACTGAATGTTGGTATCCCTTAAAATGTGTATGTTCAGGCCCTAACCCTTAATGTGATGGCAATTGGAGGAGAGGCCTTTAGAGGTAATTAGGGTTAGAGGAAGTCACAAGTGTGAGGTCCTCCTGATGGGATTAGTGACCTTAAAAAGAGACCAGAGAGCATGCTCTCTCTCTAACTGCCATGTGAGGGTACGGAGAGAGGAGAGAAGAGAGCGGTCTGCGAATCATGAAGAGAGTTCTCACTAGGAGCTAAATCTGCTGTCACTTTGATCTTGGGCTTTCCAGCCTCCAGAATGGTGAGAAATTAATGTTTGCTGTTTAAGCCAATCAGTCTATGGTATTTTGTTATAGCGGCCTGACCAGACTAAGACACCGAGTTCATGAAATATGGAACTACTGATATTTTCCATTTTTCTTTGCTTTTTCCATTTATGAAACTTTATGTCAAAATTTAAGAAATTCCTCAGAAATGTCTTAGTTGCTATGAAAATATTTGAAATTAATATACTTATTTATTTATAAATATGGGCTCTATATCTTGTTAACTGCTGGTATTCTTTAACATAGTAGATGTTGGAATATAATATATCCACAATCCTGAATAATTTTAAATATATATTTTTATTGATTTTTTACAGAGAGGAAGGGAGAGGGATAGAGAGTTAGAAACATCGATGAGAGAGAAACATCGATCAGCTGCCTCCTGCACACCCCCTACTGGGGATGTGCCTGCAACCAAGGTACATGCCCTTGACCGGAATCAAACCTGGGACCCTTCAGTCCTCAGGCCGACACTCTATCCACTTAGCCAAACCAGTTAGGGCTGAATAATTTTATGTACAGTCTTAGAAGCCCACCTCTATGGTATAATCGGAATATCATTTTGGTTGACTTTAAAATTTCAGGGAAGGGAATATCACTGTTATTTCTATTTAGTAAAAATGGTCATTAATTTCATGAAAATGAAAATCTCTAACAGAGAATTCAGGTGAAAGTAATGACTAATTTGCTCACACCACACACAAATTTAGAACTCACAGTAATTTTTGGTAAGATCAGTATCCTCTACTAAAAACATATTGCCCACATAACTTAGCACCCTTAAACTAGCCATGTGTTTGAAGGAAACATAAAAATGTTAGAATAATATTCATTAGCATGCTGATTTCTATAATTTTTGGTTCTTACATACATTTACCTGAGGGTCATTACCATGTGCATGTACAGTGGGGCCTTGACTTAACGAGTGGTGCTTGTTAACTCAAATTACTCTATCAACTCAATGCAAAAAATCGGCCAAGAGACAGCTGGTATCTCAACAAACACGTTAGTCGGGACACTCGTAAGTCAAGGCCCCACTGTACATGACTGTGTGATTGCTTGAGAAGACCCAATGGCATGCAAAGACAAACTTACATTTTTAGCAGTTACATCTTTATGTTCATGCAAGAGACGTGTGTGAGTGTGTGTGTGTAAAAAATGGTACCTACTTGAATAGAAAGACGTTTTTACTTTTCTCCATATTCATTGTGCATATATTAGAATTTAATTTTTTCTGACGAAATTTGATAAATTTTAATCCTCAGAAATAGGCTTCAGTACTGAGAGCATCCTACTAGAGTACCACCTGCAGCCTTCCCCTCGGTGAACAAGGCAAGAGGAAGCCAGAGGAGTAAACAGCAATACATTTCTTAGGAGAGAAGCAGTTATTGGATCCAACAATATGAAATGCATAAATGTGTGGTTTATCTCTCTATACAGTTTCTTCACTCTAAAAATAATACCCCTGCAACCTTAGAAATACTTATTCTGAACACTTGCTTTTTTTCATCAATGAATGATTTTACAGTGTAAAATATCAAAAATCATATTAAGATTGCATTCACTTTGTATGTCGTTCCTGTTACATAAAATATATCATTTCCAAAAGTCAAGGTTTTTATATAAAAGATTTGGTTCTCCAGTAGAGTGAACTTTTCATGAAAACCCTGGGTATAATTGAGTTTTCTTTCATGTATTTAAAGCTTTTTAAAATTCATGAAATTTTCTTATCATTTTTGCAGCAAAGCAAAAATACTTTCAAATCCTTTTTGAGTTCTGTGTTTAATACTGGCCTATTTAAAATGTTACTGAGATAAATGGAGTGGAATAAATCTTACATAAAAAGAATTTGATTTTTGATGCATTTAATGTTACAAATAGATCAGTTATTCCTAATAAATTCGTTCTGTTACCTGTCACAGAGCTATCCAGATTGTCCACACTGGATCCGGGCGTCTGCTCTAGCACTCTCAAGGGCCTGGGGATTTCTAAAGCCTCCTCTTCATCATCAGCATCATCATCTGGAACATCTGTTTCCAAATCAGAAATCAAGGCTCCGGACATGTAACCTAATGGTGGAACCGGGGGCTGTGGAGGTTGATTATTGCTTTGAATGTGCCTAGAATTTAAATGGGGATGAAATAAATTTGTTAGCATTCCACAAAATTGTAATTAGAATTAAACAGCATGCTATGGTAACTAATTTTCTCTTCTTGTTTTCCTTTGACTAATTTTGAAGCTCACACTCCTTTCTTACATTTCAGCGGAGGCAATGGGCTACATATACGTAACTTGCCAATACAACAACAACAATTTAGATTTTAATACCCTTCAATTGGTATTTATAGGATGATCCTCAGAGAAAAAGAATACAGATTCAGCACTATTTAGTATAAAAAATCTTCCAAAGGAGAATAGGAATATTTGTCACAAATAACTATTTAAAGATGACTGTAGCTCTAGGTTCAGCTCAGTGGATAGAACATCGGCCTTCAGACTCTAGGGTTCCAGGTTCGATTCCAGTCAAGGGCACATGCCCAGGTTGCGGGCTTGGTCCCCAGTAGGGGGCGTGCAGAAGGCAGCCAATCAATGATTCCCTCTCATCATTGATGTTTCTCTCTCTTCCTCTCTGAAATCAATAAAAATATATCTTAAAAAAATAAAGTTGACTGTATTTTGGTCCAAAAAGAATATGATAATTTTGTTCCCAGCTTAGTGTCAGAGTTCTCCTCAACCTGTGTAACCTATGTGACCTGCTAGCCCTTAGGAAGAAGAGATGTCACATAAAGGCCTAATACCAACGCCCCTGTCCCCAACCCTGAGCACAGTCCCTGCCCTACAGACTTTCTTCCTGCACCATCCCTGAATAAGGCTGACAGGTGTTTTCACTTTAAACCAGTTTAGAGGAGGAATGACCACCTTGTGTTCTAGCTACTTATTGGTACATCGGCCCCAACCACCGAAGTCTAAGCACCTGAAAGCAGAAGAGACTCCTCTCAGCACTGAGTTTAGGCCCTCAGGTGTGCTCAGTAAGTAAACCCTTTGAATGAATGAATACCTTTCATCTCAACCTTGTGAAGCAGATAGAATGCTCTTTTCAACATTATTAAAGTGAAGTCCAATTAAATGATTTTTTCAAATCACATGGTTGGTAAAATGTAGAGCTGGATGCTGGGGTCCAATTGGTTTACTTTTTGAGTATTTAAGAGTTTCTTCTAAATCAGGGGTGGGGAATGTCCAGCCCATTGGGTTGTACAAGGCCCTTGAAATCATTGGGTCTGGCCCTGCCAAAGCATTAGGGGTGAGTTAATTAAATGATTGACCAAATATAGTAGGCTAATTTTTAAGTTGATAATTTTGTATGGCCCGCTAATGGCATTATAAAATTCCAAATGGCTCTTGTCAGGAAAAGGGTTCCCTAACCCTGTAAACCATGAAATGCTAAATGAAATTACACTGCATTTGTTATTGTCATTAAAGAGTGCATATACTGCATGCTTGGGCACATTGTCTTTTTTTATATAAAGTATTTAAAAGACATCTGCTATATAAAGAGATATAAAACAAGTGCTATGCATTTTTGCTGTCAGTTTTTTTTTATTTAAAGATGTAAGATCATTTTATTTAATATTTGCATTTTGAGGGAAATATTTCATTGCTTACTATTCCTTTTGAAACTGCATTCTTAAATTTGTAGCCAACTCCAATGTTAACAAGATTCTAGAATCTAGATCTTTCAATTTAAAAAGCAAACCTAATATGTTAGCTCTGGTAGCCACCTGTATATCATGAGGCCCACATCTTTAATTTAACAGACCAGGACTGTGAGGTCCCACATTGTTGTTTGAAATTCATAACAAAGCCTTCTTTGAAAAGTCAGGTGGTTCCCTAACTATTTCTACAATAAGCCTTGAGTGTGGACAATTACACCTTCCTGGAAATGTGGCCTCGAATCCTGTTTGTGAATCAAGGAAGAAGTGAGCCCAGTCAGGAGCAAGTGCATATAAGATGCCATTTATATGCACAATTCATTCTCCTTAAGGGTGGACACTTGGCTCCTGGGGAGGACCAGACAGTCCAACACACTCGTCCTACATCACTGCTGAAACCTCTTGATGGGCCAGAGCTACATTAAGGGATGAAATTGTACTTTGAGTTTGGCAGAATTCAGAGATATACTGAAATGCAGAAAGAGGGTACACACGTTATAAATATCTCCTCGTGGCAGGCACTATGCTGAGCAGTTCAGGGTCAATGTGAACAGAATCCCTGGAGTTTAAGCCTGGGAGTGACTATTTTGTACATGTTTTTCCTGTGATGTTGATGTGCAGCCCGGACGAGAGGCATTTCCATTCCAGAAGGGCAAGGTCTTATGTCCTTGTGTCTCATATCCCTGCATGGGAGTCAGCAAGGACATTCTGGGATTGCTGGACAGAAGAGAAACGTACTGGGAAAGCGGGGTCAGCTCTATGGGCACTTGGAGGTGAGGTGAACTCGTTTAGGAAATGTCTGTGGAGCATGCACTAAGTGGGCCCTCCTCTAAGCGTAGAAGATAGCAGTGAACAATTCAGGTGGAAACCCAAGCCCATTTGAATAATATCAGCTGTCATAAAGCTAGTTTCTTTACCAGAACCACCCAAGTGCAAACTCATTTAATTCCTACAAAGCTATGATGCATAGTAATAAGCTTCTCCTTGCCTAAGGAGACGCCAGGCCTTTGCCCTGCGCTCCAGGAAGGTAATCTCTAAGCTCTAGAATGTTCTGTCTGATAAAAATGTCTTTGGTTGTTGTTATGTGTGTTTTTGGAGGCCTTCAGCTCCTCCAGAAAGTCTAGCATTGAGACTTATGGTGGGACCCTTGAGTCACAAGGTATCAGCTTGCCTTCTGGAAGGGCTGGAGATGGAGGTCAGCCATGCAGGTAGTCCACCATGTCTGTGTGACAGCCCCGATGAAGACTCTGAACCTCAGGGCTCAGGTGAGCTTCCCTGGTGGGCAACGCTCCCAGGGCCGCTGGGAGAGGACAACCGGGAGTGTGTCTTTGGAGCTGTCTGGATTCTGCCTCATGCATCTCTTTTCCTGGCTGACTTTAATCTGTATCTTTTCACAATAATTCACTGAACTGAGTGTAACAGCTTCCTGTGAGTTTTGTGGGGTTTCTAGTGAACTGAAGCACAGTGTCACACAGCTCATGAGTGGTGGTGGCCCCAACCTGGCTACCCTCAGCCAAACACCACATCAAGCCCTTAGACTCTCCGAGCAGGGCCTGGGTATCAACACAGTTTAAGGCTGTCCAGGTGATTCTCAAATTTAGGCATATTTGAGAACCCTGAGCTGGAATCTGTGCTAAGTAACTAAACTGCACAGCTTCATAAGTTCACTTGAAGGAAATTTTCTGACTTCACCTGAAAAAGTGTTATTTTATAAAGCAGTCTGATGTAATATAACACTGTTTAAAAGTAGATTGTTTTAAAATTTGAAAAAAATCTGATAATTGTGAAAGTTCAAAAACCTCTATTTCTAAGAAAAGACCTTATGTTTATAATAAGCTTTAAGTGATATTCCTGGTTTTAGTGTATCTTTGTGTATTTAGTTGTATTTAAAAACAAGTTCATTAACACTGTGAATAAGATTTATCTTATTATCAACTTATTTCAGTAGCCAGAACTAGGAAAAAGAAGCAAATAATCTGTCATAAAAATTTACTCTAATTTCAAGCACATGGTATAAATTAACAGAAGATAATCAAAGGTATATTATTAAGATATCATTTTGAAAGCCGAGAAGAGAGGGCAAATAAGAACAATAACTGCACAAAATAACGAGGATTGGTCCACTTGTATTCCTGTCATATTTTCACAGGGCATCTAAGTAGATTTCCATTTATACCTTATGCAAGTTTATAGATTGATTAGAAAGAAAACAATTTTGGAGTTGTAATTATTCTGTTTTTGTTTTGTTTTGTTTTAATTCACTTACTGTTACTAATATTGTAATTTTTCCTGTCTCATTTAATTCACCCCAAAGAAGGTCTTAAATAACTGACACTGACCATATGTGATTTGCAGAAGCTTACATTTATATATTCACAACCATATAAGAATTAATTATAGGCACCTTAAATAATCTAGAAAGGAGTCTTTTATTATAGTATTGGAAGTGAGTTTAAGGATAAGCTAATTAAATTTAAACTATAAATTAGAAAAGACTCTGGTGTAGCCAAAAGCACCTTCACCTGAAATTCAACAGATCTAACTTCTTGCTCCGATTCATTCTAACTAGTTATGAAACTTTGGTCAAATTACCTAATGTTTCCTCAGTCAATTTCCTTATCTAGATGATTGAAAAGTTGTACAAAAGCATTTCTAGCCTCAGCAGTATAGTTCCATGAAAACCTCTTGTGAATTTAATAGGAAATCACATTTCCTCTCTCCATGTTTTGAAAGCCAGGTCCCCCTGACCTGCTGATGATATTTACCATGCTTGCTTTGCTATATCAAACTGATAGGCCCGTGTCAGCTCGTCCAGGTGAGCTTGCAGCATGGGTTGCATCTCTTCCCGTGGGGATGGAGTGAGCGTTGCGGTGGATTGCTGGCCAAAGGAAATAGCAGGAGACGAAGCCACTCCTCGGACAGGAGGTGTCGGGACACGGTCATCGTCTTCTTCCAGTTCATCTTCCATGCCTTGATGCAAGTATGTTTGTACTGGTAATGGTGGGCACCAGCTATCACTGTCATAGCTGAAATGAAAAGAGAAAAAGAACACATTTGCATATACACGCACGCGCGGGCGCACACACACAATGATTCTGGCAATAAGCAACAACCACAATGGCAACAATAGTATCTGAACTGTTCTCTCAGTTTATTTCCGCCTGCTTTCAGGTTATCTATGCTACCATAGTAAATCACCTGGCTGTTGTCTTAATTTCTAATCATAATTACAACTATTACCTCCATATCTCAATTTATTCTTAAAGGATCTTATTACCAAATTGTTACCCTGCAGTTACAAAAGGCAATGACTTTCCAACAAAGTTACTCATGTGGAAAAACCAAATTGCTAATTAAAGACAATTAATTAGTTAATGCTTGTAGATTTAACCACTTCTGTACATCCTCATGTTCCAAGAGAATACACCAATATTGATCATCTGAGAAGTGCTTGAGAAATTTATTTACTTTTATTCTAGATCTATCCCAACCTTTGATTACATATCACATGTTAATCATTAGGACATTATGCTACAAAACTATTCAATAGCCCTTTGATTCTTTTGAGTCTCATTTTTTTTTTTTTTGCAGAAATGCATGTCTCCTTATATTTGACATCTAAAAACTATAAAACAGAAACCTCGTCCTATCAAATGTACATTAAAAAAGAAAAATAACATTTTTTTGAAACAGCATTTTTTGAGGACTCTGGTTAGGGAATATAGAAAATTAATTCTAAAAGTTTTCCTTGTTACACAAAATCAGTAGTAAATCTATTTACACTTCCTTTGTAGTACCATTATTTTCATAAATCAAATAGATCTTAATGAACTTTTAAAAAGAGGTATAAGCATAAGCTAAGCAAAATACTAGGTGTAATTTTCCTATGAATTCAACTTTTTAAATACTTTCCAAATCTTCCTCTCACACTTGACTACTACTTCCACATCTCAGATCAGTCTCCTTTATATGTGAACTGTCCCATTGGCTTTCCTAGTCTCTTGGGGTGTCATATTTATGTGTTCTGTACTGTCCTCCATACAGGCAAACAAATTATATTTCTAAAATCTTCATTCACATCACACCTATGCTTCAATCACTCAGTGATTATGGCTAATATGCGAAAAAAGTTCAAACTCATTAGCAGGACATAAAAACAATTCTCCAGCTGATCAACCTATCTTTACAGTTTATTTCCACAACACCAGCCTACACTGCACCTTTCTGAAGTATAAATTTGTATATGACTATGCTCAAATCATCTGCCTGTAACCTCCAGGTGCTTCTTCAAGGTTCAATTCAAGTGCTGTTAGTTTTGTGAAGCTTTCTCTGCTCCATCAATGGAGTGGATCATAACTCCCTCATACTTATTTTGTATCATGTCTCTTTTTTTCCCAAGATTCTGTGAGATCCTTAAACTAAAGAACTCAGTAATTCTGAACTCTGAATTTCCAGCACTAAGTACAATAAATAGCATATGGACAGTTTTCATTAAAGAACTTGAAAAAAGGATGAATACTACAAATGTATATATCTAGTTTTTATCTCTCTTACAAATGCTAACTTGAAAATGTCCAGAAGATTTTTGAATATTTTTACGTGAGTGTCTTTTCACTTATCCTGTTTAAAAGTGAATTCATGACACACACACACACACTCACACACACACACACACACACACACACACACCTGCATATAGGTTTTTATAGCAGCCTTATTCATCAAGTCATGTATATTACTAAGTGAAAGAAGCAATTCTGAACAGGCTACATACTATGATTCCAACTATAGCACACATTCTGGAAAAAACAGTACTGTGGAAACAGCAAGAAGTTCAGTGACAGCCAGAAGTTAAGGGGAAGAAGAGATGAACAGCAGAGCACAGGAATTTTAGGACAGTGAAACTACTCTGTATGATACCATAATAATGAATAGATGTCATTATACATTTGTTCAAAACCACAGAATAAGCAACACCAAGAGCCATGGACTTTGGATGATTATGATGTGTCAAGGTAGGTTCATCACTTCAAAAAAGATTCCACTTTAGTGGGAGATGTGATGGCAGCAGAGGCTATGCATGGGAGTCAGGGCAGAAAATCTGTGTTTTTCATTCAATTTTACTGTTAACCTAAAACCGATCTAACAAAATCAAGTCTATTGAAAAACAGCAACACCTGAATTTATCATCCTTTCATTCAACAATCATGTGTCAGGTGACAGTATTTTTTCACAGAGCATGAACCCAATGGGAAGACCAATATTAAGCAAATAATCAACAATATCAAATACTGTAGGAACAGAGAGCAGGGAGGCTACAACTAGTCCTAAGCTTGGCAGTGATCTGCTGACTAATGGAAAGAGGGTATTCTAAGTACTACATGTCTGGAGAAAGAGAAAAGATAAAATATTTGGAGAACTCAAATAGTTCTCTGGCTGGAAAGAGCTGGCAAATGAAGGTTGGCCCCAGAAGAGCAGGAGAAGGGAGGAAGGACATGCCAGATCACAGAGGGCCTCATCAGCTCTGACAAGGAGTTTGGAATTCTGCCTGTGGGTGATGGATAGTTACTGAGAGGTCTTATACAGGGAATGATATTATCTTTGGCTGTTCAATTTTCCTCTCTTGTTAAAGCTACTTAAATAATCTTTTATCTCAATGTGTTGCAACCTGAAGACCTTGTTTCAGAAGCCCTGATTAGAATATCTGTTTAGAAATATCTATAATTTAGTATAAACAAGCACACTTTCATATGTTACTAAAACTTTTTCATATACTAGGAAATACCACTGGTTAAAGTTGTATTGCCATTAATTGTCTACATAAATACCAACCTGATTGAGGAAGTCTATTGCTCTAAAACAATGTCATTTCTCCTGTTTTACATGTTGGAAATCAGATTTCATTTGAAGAAAATATTCTGTTGAGTAAAAAGTCTCTAACCCACTGTTCATTTGGATTTCTTGCTTGTATTTTTTTTCAATCTTTAATCAATCCTGTACTCTATTTAAAAAATTGGTCTATGAAAACATTAGAATTGTTTGAATAAAATATTTGATACTGTTCACCCTTCTGTCTGTTAAATGTCTAAGTCTCAAACTACCTTTCAGACGATATTTTTTTAAGTTTCTCAGCAGAAATCTGCTTAAAATGAATTTGTTTGTTTGTTTTTCTTTCTTTTTTTTTGTACTTTTCCATTCTGGTGCAGTGTTTAAAGAATTCATCTTATTTCAAATAAACTGCACTCTTCCTATTTCACATATCTTAATCTTAAAAATCCTTTAAGCTATAGGTTAAATCCTGTATATTTTATAAATATTGCCTTCATGTGGCCAACAAGCACTGATACATTACTCTTTTAAACTTGCAATGATATTTTTGCACATTTCCCTGGAAATTGATTATATAGTGTCTTATTCCATCATTATTTATTTTTATTCCTCACGCGAGGATATTTTTTTCCCCATTGATTTTTACAAAGAGTAGAAGGGAGAGAGAGAGACAGGTTGCTTCCCACAAGTCACAGACCAGGGCCAGGAGCCTGCAATGAAGGTACATGCCATTGACCAAAATTCAATCCAGGACCATTCAGTTCCCAGGCCCACACTCTATCCACTGAGCCAAACCACGAGGGCCCCTTTTGAAATTTGGATTCTTTAATTGTCTAACATATTTTTTTATTTAACCTTTCACATGTTAATAGTAGGTGATAAGCATATTTATTAATTTAAAAAATTAATTTAAAAAGCATTAATAAAAATGCTTAGACCCTGGGTGGGTAGCTCAGTTGGTTGGAGCATCATCCTGAACACCAAAAAGGTTATTTGTTCAATTCTTTCTCAGGGAATGTGCCTGGGCGGCAGGTATGATCCTGGTAGTGGTGTGTATAGAAGGCAACCAATGAATGATACTCTCTTTCATTGATGTTTCTCTCTATATATATAATCAATAAAAACATATCCTCGGGTGAGAATTAAAAATGTAGTAAAAAATAAAAAAAATAAAAATGCTTAGGTTTATTTTATTTTCTTCAGTTTTTCTTAATCTCCACCTAAGGATATGTTTATTATTATTATTCTTTTAAATCTTTATTATTGAAAGTATTACATATGTCCCCAATTTCCCCCATTGACCTCCTCTAGCCTGCCTCTACCCCATGCCCCAGGCCTTCACCACCCTATTGTCTGTGTCCACAGGTTATGCATATATGCATACAAGGTCTTTGGTTGATCACTTTGCACACACCCATACTCCCCCAACTTCCCTCCGAGATTCTGCATTCTGTTCCATGTTTCCATGTCTCTGGATCCACTCTGTTCATCAGTTCATTTTGTTAATTAGATCCCACATACAAGTGAGATTATGTGATACTTGTCTTTCTCTGACTGATTTATTTCACTTGGCGTGGTACTCTCTAGGTTTCTCCATGCTGTCTCAAAAGGTAAGAAATTTTTTTCTTTTTTACTGCTGCAGAGTATTCCATGGTGTAAATGTTCCACAGCTTTTTTTATTCACTCATCAGCTGATGGGCACTTGGGCTATTTCCAGATCTTAGCTATTGTAAATTGTGCTGCTATGAACATAGGGGTGCATACGTTCTTTCTGATTGGTGTTCCAGGTTTCTTAGTATATATGTCTAGAAGTGTGATCATTGGGTCAAATGGCAGTTCCATATTTGATATTTTGAGGAAACTGCATACTGTTTTCCATAATGGCTGCACCAGTCTGCATTCCCACCAGCAGTGTACTAGAGTTCCCTTTTCTCCACATCCTCGCCAGCACTTGCCATTTGTTGATTTGTTGATGCTAGCTATTCTGACAGAAGTGAGGTGATACCACATTGTCATTTTAGTTTGCATCTCTCTGATGATCAGTGACTTTGAGCATTTTTTCATGTCTCATGGCCATCTGTATGTCCACTTTGGAGAAGTGTCTATTTAGGTCTTTTGCCCATTTTTAATTGGATTGCTTGTCTTTCTTGTGTTAATTTGTAGGAGTTCTTTATATATTTTGGATATTAACCCTTTATCAGATGTATCATTGCCAAATGTGTTCTCCCATACAGTGGGCTCCCTTTTCATTTTGTTGATGGTTTCTTTTGTTGTGCAAAGTTTTTCATTTTGATGTAGTCCCATTTGTTTATTTTCTCTTTAGTTTCCTCTGCCCTAGGAGATGTATCCATAAACATATTGCTATGAGAGATGTCTGAGATTTGCTATCTATGGTTTCTTTTAGGATTTTTATGGTTTCATAACTTACACTTAAGTCTTTTATCCAATTTGAGTTTATTCTGTGTATGGTGAAGTTGGTGGTCTGGTTTTTTTTCGCTTTTCTTTTCTGTTCTTTTTTTTAATGTATCTGTCCAATTTTCCCAACACCATTTATTGAAGACACTGTCTTGACTCTATTGTATGCTCTTGCCTCCTTTGTCAAATATTAATTGAGCATAATGGTTTGGGTCTATTTTTGGAGTCTCTGTTCTGTTCCATTGATCTCTATGAATGTTCTTGTGCCAGTACCAGGCTGTATTGAATATGGTGGCTTTGTAGAATAACTTGATATCTGGAATTTTGATTCTTCTGACTTTGTTCTTCTTTCTCAAGATTTCTGCAGCTCTTCTGGGTCTTTTTTGGTTCCATATACATTTTTTGAGTATTTATTCTAGATCTGTGAAATATGCTGTTTGTGTCTTAATAGGGAGTGCATTGAATCTGTAGATTGCCTTAGGGAGTATGGGCATTTTAAAGATATTATTCTACCAATCCATGAGCATGACATATTTTTCCATTTGTTTATATCTTCCTCTGTCTCTTTTTTCAACATCCTGTAGTTTTCTGAGTAAAAGTATTTTACTTCCTTTGTTAAATTTATTCCTAAATATCTTAATTTATTTACAATGGTAAATGGGATTGTTTGTTTAGTTTCTTTTTCCTATAATTCATTATTGGTGTATAAAAATGCCATCGATTTTCAGATGTTGATTTGTATCCTGCTACATTGCCAAATTCATTTATTAAATCTAGTAATTTTTTGGTGTAGTCTTTAAGGTTTTCTATGTACAATATTATGTCATCTTCAAATAATGACAATTTTACTTCCTCCTTTCCAATTTGGATGCCTTTTATTTCTTCTTCTTATCTGACAGCTGTGGCTAGGACTTTCAGTACTATGCTGAATCAGAGCGGTGAAAGCAGACATCCCTATCTTGTTTCTGTTCTTAGGGGAAATGGTGATAGTTTTTGCCCATTGAGTATGATGTTTGCTGTAGGTTTGTCATATATGGCTTTTATCATGTTGAGATATGCTTCTTCTCTTCCTACTTTGCTGAGAGTTTTTATCAAAAATCTATATTGGATTTTGTCAAATGCTTTCTCTGTGTCTATTGATATGATCATGTGACTTTATTTATGTGATATATCACGTTTATTGACTTGCAAATTTTGTATCATTCTTGCATCCCTGGAATAAATCCTACTTGTTCATATATTGCTATATCTGATTTGCTAACATTTTGTTGGGGATTTTAGCATCTTTGTTCATCAGGGATATTGGCTTGTAATTCTCTTTCTTTGTCATATATTTATCTGGTTTTGGAATTAGGATAATGCTGGCCTTGTAAAAAAAGATTGGAAGTGTTCCTTCCTCTTGGACTTTTTGGCCTGTACATGTTTTCTGATTCTTTCTGATTCAGTTTGGAGAGGTTGTATTTTTCCAGGAGTTTGTTCATTTCATCCACATTGTCCATTTTATTGGCATATAGTTGTTCATAGTATTTTCTTAAATAATTTGTATTTTTATAGTATCAGTGGTGACTTCACTTTCATTTCTGATTTTATTTTTTGTGTCCTCTCTCTTTGTTTCCTAATGAGTCTGGCTAATTCTTTAACTTGTAGGTTATAGAAATTATTATTAATTTTTCTTGTTTTGGGAAGTAGGCCTATAGTACTTTGAACATCCCTCTCAGGACTGCTTTTGTTGTGTCCAGTAGATTTTTGGTTGTTTTGTGTTCAGTTTCATTTGTTTCCAGGGAGTTTTTGGTTTATTTATTGATCTTATTGGTAACCCATTCATTGTTTAATAACATGCTATATAGCCTCTATATGTTTAAATGTTTTGGGTGTATTTACTGCAGTTGATTTCTAATTTCATTCCACGCTGATTGCACAAGATGCTTGATATGATTTCAGTCTTCTTGAACTTGCGGAGACTTGTTTTGTTTCCTAACATGTGGTCTATCTTTGTGAATAACCCATATGCACTTGAGAAGAATGTATATTCTGCAGCTTTGGAGTGAAAATTTTTATAAATGTCAATTAAATTCATCTGATACGGTGTGCCTTTTAGAGTAACTGTTTCCTTGTTAAGTTTTTGTCTGGAAGATCTATATAGTGAAGTCAATGGGATGTTAAAGTCCACTATTATGACTGTATTGTTGTTAATCTCTCCCCTAAAGTCCTCTAGAACTTTTTAAAATATATATTTAGGTGCTCCTATAATGAGTGCATGTATGTTTATGAGAGTTATATTCTTTTGTTGGATCAACCTTTTTAGTATTATGTAGTGACCTTTTTTTTCTCTTGTGATGGCCTTCATTTTGAAGTCTATTTTATCAGATATGAGTATTGATACCCCAGCTTTCTTTTCGGTTCCATTTGCATGGAACATTTTTCTCTATCCTTTCACTCTCACCCTGGGTGAGTCTTTGGTTCTGAGGTGGGTCTCTTATAGACAGCATATAGTTTGGTCATGTTTTTATATCCATTCAGCTACTATATATCTTTTGATTAGAGCATTTAATCCATTTACATTTAAGGTTATTATTGATAGGTACTTATTTTTTGCCATTTTAATTCTGTATGGCTAGGTTTTTCTCTATATTTCTTCTTCTCATTATGTAAGTCCATTTAGCATCTTTTGTAATGCTGAATGGTGGTGATGAACTCCTTTATCCTTTTTTGTCTGGAAAGCTCTTTATTTTACCATCTATTTTGAATGATAGCCTCATTGGACAGAGTAATATTGGTTTCATATCCTTGCTTTACATTATCTTGAGTACTTCATGCCATTCCCTTCTGGTCTATAGAGTTTCTGATGAGAAATCAGATGACAGCTTTACAGGAGCTCCTTTATAGATAACAATTTGTTTTTCTATTGCCACCTTTTAGATTCTCTCTTTGTCTCTAATTTTTGGCATTTTAATTATGATGTGTCTGGGTGTGGGCCTATTTGGGTTCTTCTTGCTTGCATTTCTCTGTGCCTCCTGAGCTTGTGTGACTTTTTCCTTTACCAGGTTAGGGAAGTTTCTGCCATTATTTCTTCAGTCATGTTCTCTATCCCTTGCTCCCTTTCTTCTCCTTCTGGTGTACCTACTATGTGAATATTGTTACATTTCCTGTTGTCCTGCAGCTCCCTAAAGCTGTCCTCCTGTCTTTAATTGTTTTTTTTCTTTCTGGTTTTCTGATTTAGTGCTTTTTTTTCTACCTTTCTTTTAATTCACTGATCCAATCCTCAGCTTCCTCTAATCTTCTGTGTATTCCTTCCAAAGTGTTCTTTATTAGAGCTATGTCATTCTTTATTTCTGAATGTTCTTTTTTCATAGTTACCATATGTTTTCTCATGCTGTTGAGCATCTTTACCATCATTATTCTGAACTCTATATCAGATAAATTTCTTATCTCCATTTCATTCATTTCTTCTTCTGGAGAATTTTCTTGTTCTTTCATTTGTGGGTTTCTTTTTCTCCTCATTTTGGCTGCCTGTTTGGGTTTATGAGTATGTATTATGAGATCTGCAGTGCCTCTCTAATCTCTAGTGTCAAACTCTATTTCTGACTAATTAGAGCAGGCAAAACTCAAAGCCTCCAGAGACCATCTCTCGCCTGCAGGCTGATTGGACTCAGTCTTGAGTAGCCCTCAGGCAATCATCCATAGGTGTAGGGAGAGTTTTTCCAACAGGGTTTGGCAATTGCTTCTGCCTGGAGGCTAATTGTTATTCTTAATCTCTTAATGGGCCTTAGAAACGCCACACAGTGGGGCAAGGTGCTTTTCAATAGGTTGGGTCAACTGTCTTTCCCCCACAGGCAAAGCCACCTGTATAGCATTGTCTGAGTGAGAAAGGTGACCTCTGCAAGCAGGAGGGAATGACTAGACACATGAAACTGGGGTGTCTGCCTTCTGAATTCTAACCCCAGAGCCCCCAACCCTGGCTTCTGCTCATACATCTACAGTCTACTATGTCCTCCCTCTGCTGGAGCCCAATGTGATTGTATGCACATGGATTTTTTTGCATTGGCCCTTTAAGAGGATGCTTGCATTTCCAGCTGTCTCTGGTTGGCAGAGAGCTACCCTGCTTCTTTTCACATACAGATGTTATGTGGGCACCTTTCTCACTTCTGGTGCCCAAGGATATGTTTAAAGAGAGGAAGTGAGAGACAGAGGGAAATATTGATGTGAAAGAGAAACATCAATTGATCTATTGCCACCCATATGAGACCTGACTGGGAATGGAACCCAAAACCTTTGATGTACTGGACGACTCTCCAACCAACTGAGTCACCTGGCCAGGGCTGGTTAACACTCTTCTCTTAACTTATTTATTTGACTTTAAATGCTATATTAGTAAGTCAAACAGAAATATCTGTAGTAAATCTAATTTTAACTGAAGCTACCCCTTTTCAGTATGGAATGTGTGTGCTGTTATACTTCATGACTAGTTATAATAAAATTTACTTCATTCTGTTTTACAGAATAGCACAATTTTCCCATAAACTTAGTTTCTGTACTTTGTTTGCTTACATTAGTTTATTTCTAGGGGTATCCTACATTTGAATAAAGAAAGAACATGTTTGAAGATGTTTATAGAATATTTAATCTTTCAAATGGAGGAAGTCAATTACCTCTTAAAATTTCCCTACTTTATAAGTAGCAAACTATCTTTATTTTCAATAATCTAAAGGGAACATACATGTGGAATAAAAATGCATAAAAAATATAAGAGAAGGGACAAGGAGTGTCATATGCATTGAGTGTAATTAGTTGTCCTCATTTTTAGTATTCAAATACCATAAGGCATAGGACCTATCTGTATAAATATTAGTTTTATATATACATTTATATATATATATATATATATATATATATATATATATATATATATATATATACTAGAGGCCCGGTGCACAAAAATTTGTACACTCGGGGGGGAGGGGGGCTCCCTCAGCCCAGACTGTACCCTCTCACAGTCTGGGACCCCTCGGGAGATAACGACCTGCTGGCTTAGGACTGCTCCCGGGTGGCAGAGGGCAGGCCCAATCCCTAGGTGCAGCTGTTGGTTGGGCTCAGAGCAGGGCTGATTGGGGAGTTGGGACACCTTCCCCTGTCATGCACAGAGCAGGGCAGATTGGGAGTTTGTGATGCCACCCTCAGTCACGCTCAGGGTAGGGCCGATTGGGGGGTTGGTGCACCGCCCCCTGTCACACTCAAGGCAGGGTCAATGGGGAGGTTGCGGCACCACCCCCTTGTGGCGCCACCCCCTGTCATGCACAGAGCAGGGCCCATCAGGGGGGTTGGGGCTCCGTACCCTGTCATGCACAGAGCAGGGCCCATCAGGGGGTTGAGGCGCCGCACCCTGTCACACACAGAGCTGCAGGGTGATCAGGGGGTTGGGGAGCTCCCCCCTATCAGGCACAGAGCAGGGCTGATCAGGGGGTTGGGGCGCCTTCCCCTGTCACAAACAGAGCAGGGCCGATAGGGAGGTTGTGGCCCCGCCCCCTGTCACACACACAGCTGCAGGGCGATCAGGGGGTTTGGGCGCTGCCCCCTGTCACGCTGATCCCAGTGCCGGAAGGCCTCACGGCTCCGCTGATCCTGGTGCTGGGAGGCATATTACCCTTTTACTATATAGGATAAAGGCCTGGTGCATGGGTGGGAGCTGGCTGGTTTGCCCTGAAGGGTGTCCTGGATCACGGTGGGGGTCTCCACTGGGGTGCCTGGCCAGCCTGGATGAGGGGATGATGGCTGTTTGCAGCTGGTCACACACCCTTCAGGGTGGGGGTCCCCACTGGGTGCTTGGCCATTCTGGGTGAGGGGCTGAGGGCTGTTTTCAGGCTGACTGAAGCTCCCAACTGCTCCTTTTTTTCTTTTTTTTCTTTTTTATTCTGGGCTAGCTTTAGCTCTGGCTCCAGCTCTGAGGCCTCTGATGCTGAAAGAAGGTGTCTGGTTTGTTTCAGTTCTATAATCGAAACAATGTATCAACTCCAGCTCTGAGATCCCGGCTGGCTGAAAGCAGGTTTCTGGGGTTTTGTTTAGCTTCTATATTTGTTACAATGTTTCTTAAACTGCAGGCTCAGAGGCCGGCAAGGCAGGCGGGGAATGTTGCAGTCCGCCATCACTGAAGCAAGCAAGCCTCATGTTAGTTTTAAGCTGCCTGGCTGCCGGCCACCATCTTGGCTGGCAGTTAATTTGCATATCTCACTGATTAGCCAATGGGAAGGGTAGCAGTCGTATGCCAATTACCATGTTTCTCTTTTATTAGATAGGATATATATATATATATATATATATATATATATATGTATATATGTATATATATTGTTCTTTGATGTTGACTCTCCTCTGTCTCTGCACACACACACACACAATGCACAATGTATTCCATGACTGAAAAGCCTTTCAATAGCTATTTCATTGAACTAAAATGGGTGTTTTTTTATCAATTGTTCCAAGTCTTTTCTTCAAAGGTAATCTAGAATAGGAGTGAGAAAACAATGTCCACTGCAGAACATAAGCAGAGCTGAGGAAAGTCTATGGATTCATGTCAGTCAATGGTTTGTGCAGGAAGTGGAAAATAGAGATATAAAGAATAAGTGAAAGACTAGGGTAAGAACATAAAAGGCTAGATGAAAGAAATATGGGACATGGTGCATATCGTATGATGGGGATAACTAACCATTGTTCATCATTTCTAGGTATTCCTGTATTAATCCATTATAGAACAATGGACACTTAAGTTTCATGCAGTTTCTGAGGAAGGGCAAGAAAGTAACAGATGTCTCTATAAATGTTATGAAAAGCTCTGTTTTTAGAGTTTCCTTCACATTTACAGATATATCCTATTTGAGTGCTGAAATTTCAACAGCAACATCAGAAAAACTGTGAAAACGCTTATACCACCAACCAAATTTCTTTTGGGCAACTTTTCCTGAAGAGGTGTTTGTTCTTTGACATTGGCTGTGAAGTGGGAGGAAACACTACTGTCTTGCTCACAAATAAGAAGGAGGACAACAAATCAATGTTGCCTGTGAACTAACTTGTTAAAGGCCAAATCCAAATATCATATTACTAATAAAAATACAATAAAGTTCAACACCCACAGAAGCTTGCCAATCTCTAACTGCAGTAATAAAGCTGAGCATGCTTTCTATTGAACTACTACTAAATTCTGCCTAGCATCATATGATTATATTAAAATATATTATATTTATAGCAAAAAAAAAGGATATATTGGAAACATTTTTGTCAAGTTGAGAGAGGCATATCGATGAGAAAGAACATTTACCATTGTTGCTATGGCACTAAATTAACAATTAAGTACATTTTCTACTTGGACAATGATTTGATACTTTTGATATTTAGTATAGTGAGGGGATCAGACCAAGAAAGGCTTGGAAAAATTGATAATATCTAAATTTTTAGCAACAATATTAAAAATTGTAATATAAAACAGGAGACTCTCTTTTCAAGATTGTGATTATTCTCAGCTAGGTATATCTCCAAAATCTATCCCTGTCCCTCCATCCCACTGCCATTGCTTTATTGATAGTGGCCATTCTGCTGCAATATACAATTTATTATTCCCCAGCCTCATGTCCTCCAATGCATCATCTGTATCCAAAGTCAGAATACTTACATGACATGCAAGGTTTCAGAATTGTCCTCAAGACACCTTCTCAGATATTTCCTACACTACACATGTTTCAAATTCAACAAACCTCATAGAGTAGCTACCAATTGTGGAAGGTTACACACAAGCAATTAGAATGAAATGTGATAAGTACTACAGTAGGAAAGTAAGCTTAAAGAATAATGAAAAATAAAGGAAAGGCAAGTAACTTTAACTATAATAGGGTGAGGTTTCCAAGGGAAGAGTGGAAAGTACCAAAGGAAGACTAATGTGCTATTCCTTTTTTTATTTATTCCTCCTCTTTAATTTTATATCTATGTTTGCCTTTGGCTAGAAAATTTTCTTTTCATCTACACAGCAAATGGCAACATTAGTAACATCTTGTTGTAGTCATTGGTTAACAAGCTATCCTGGCACACAGGTTACTTTATGTTAGGGACTATTTCTCACCACTTTTGTCTATTTGCTTCTGACTTAGAGTCTGGCATGCAACAATCACCCAATTCTGGGCACTATTATTTGTAAATAAAAAATTCAAGAATCAGTTCAAAACTCAACTTTTATAGGATTGCAACAGCCCTACCTGGCAAGCTTGACTATCACTTTCTGCATGCAAATTATTATTGCACTAGGGGCCCAGTGCACAAATTTGTTCACCTTGAAAGGAACTGTGGGCTGCGACGCTGCAGTGGGCACCTGCTGTCAACGTGGGGCAACTGGGGCTGGCACCAGCAGTGGGTGCAAGTGGCAGCTGCTGCCCCAATTGCCCCTCAGGAGCAGGGGGAGGTGGAGAAGCCCTCAGGAATAATTGGGGCCAATGCCAGGTGCCAGCATGGGTGCAAGTGGCGGCTCTGGCTCTGGCAGTAAGTGTGAGCAAGGCCAGCGCTGGCAGCAGGTGCAAACTCCGGGTGGGACTGTGGCGTGTAGGAGCAAAGAATTTTCAGTAACCACCAGAGGCTCACCCTGATGACAGCGACCAGCGCCCCACCTTGGTCTGGCATCCCCACTCACCTGCTTTACCATCCCACCATGGCTGAGGCTCGCCATGTTCTACCCTCTGCCGCCTGCTGCCAATGCCTGCCATGTTCCACATGCGCCCCCTGGTGGTCAGCACACGTCATAGCGACCAGTTGTTCAGTTGTTCTGCCATTTGGTCTATTTGCTTATTAGGGTTTTATATATATAGATACACATCACTCATCTAAGGCTTGTCATACAATATGATGTGCTGGAGTGTGTGTGGTTTCTGGTTTCTATCTCCCCCAAGTCCTGTGAGCTCCCTTGATCAGGGATAAGATCTTCCTTATTAATTTTCTAGTTTCTTTCATCACTGTGGCTTTTCTTTCTAACACAGTGCCAAGCAAATTTTATGTACTTGAAAAAAAATATGTTGAACAAGTTCTGTATAATGATATGTTTAAAACAACAAAAACAATATATCACCATAAGAAGTATAATTACAGAATCCTTGATTGTTAAAAATAAAAACTATTAAAAACAAAAAAGATTAGTTCTAAGGTTTTTGTTTGAATTTCAAGAACACCTTAAATCTGCATAGGTTTTAAATCAAGGCATTTAAACAATTTTATAGATCTCTTCTGCAAAATAGTCAATGTTAACATCATGAATTCCAGAGTATAAATAAACTAGGAAGTGTTCAAACATCTTTCCCTTTCAGTATCATAATTTTCACATTAGAAAAAAAAAAGTATAATGAGTATAACAGGAAATAGACAAAGTCTTCCCAAATATACCCATTTTGATATATTCTTTACATATTGACTTTAAATGCATTCTCATTACAAACAATTGAAATAAGAACTTTCAAGTATTCCTTTAAAAAAACAAACAAAACTGAGTCCAAAAAACAAGGAAATTGAGTTT
This sequence comes from Myotis nattereri, assembly GCF_964212035.1. Taxonomy (NCBI): domain Eukaryota; kingdom Metazoa; phylum Chordata; class Mammalia; order Chiroptera; family Vespertilionidae; genus Myotis; species Myotis nattereri. The sequence continues at coordinate 98,678,938 of NC_138077.1, forward strand.
TGCTGTCAGTTTACTGAAAGGTTAAAACTTAACTACTATTTTTGTTAAGAGTAATAAGTTTTTTTTTTCAGGAAATATAAGGTATTTATGGCAAACAACTCAAAGGTAATTTAGAACTAAACTACATGCATGCCACAAATACTTTGAATATATATAATCAATAAATATATTTATGTACCTATCTAAAGGCAGTGGTGGTTGTGTGGGTGGGAAGAGATCAAACAAATGCATAACCTGTGGACACAAACAATAGGGTGGTGAAGGCCTGGGACAGAGGACTGGGGGTAGGCTAGAAGGGGTTAATGGGGAAAGACGGGGGCCATGTGTAATACTTTCATCAATAAAAATTAAAAAAGAAAAGAAAAAATAAAATAAATGAACTTGCCTGGCCTGGGCTGGGTAGCTAAAAAATAAAATTAATTAATTTAAAAAATATCAAATATTTTTAGCAATCTTTAGAAAAAATTTTTTCTAATATAATGCATTCTGGTTAAATATTAAAATAATTTAAAATCCCAAAGTAGTAAAATAAATTTATATTTTATATCATAATATTCTTAAAATAATTTGTATTACAAAATAAAATCTCCACGAATGTGAATTATTTCATTCACCAAATGGATAGTTCTAATTCTATTGCTTGGCAACAAAATAACGTGAAAAGTTTATCATTTATTTGTAATGAATTCATTTTTACTCAATTTGTAATAGGTATTTTTATAGTGTATGCATTTTCAGAGTAGATTTAATGTGAAAAAAAAACAAAACAAAGACTCCAAATTACCTACAGGCTTCATGTGATCTGAGTTCATGATTCAGAACTTCATGCTTATAAATGTTTAACAGCACTCTTTTCTCAGTTTACATGTTCAATTTCCCCATTTCATGAGTACATCCTTTAAAAGGAAGATTTCTAAGCCCCATAGTAATCTTTTCTCATGGAATAATGCATCTCTGCTTTTTCTTTGCCCAGGATCCATGTAACATTGACACATTTATATTACCAATATGAATTGCATATCATATGCAAGTTTTATTTATTTAAGTCAGAGAAAAGGGGTATGCTCTTAATTTCTTTTTTCAAATGTGAACCCATTTTTAAAAAGTAAAATAATAATGATATGTATATGTATGGGACTATAATTCCATAGAAGCAAATGAAGCCCTTTGGATGGAAAGAAAGATATTGAGAAAAGTGCAGAAATATGCATATTACATAACTGGAAGAAAAGACAAATAGGTCTTTTTTTTGGATACAAACATTGTGACAGAAAAAATTAATCTGGAGACTTCAAAGAAAGCAGGTATGTAAAAACAATATGGAGAAACAATGTATAAGCATGTACATGTGATCTTTATGTGAAACAAGACAGAAAATAGACATTATTAAAATAACTGTAATTAAATATTTACTTTTAGTATTTTTACATCTAAAAACTTCTAAATAAAGAAAAACTTAGAAAAAGGAAAACTGCCGTTATTCTGTATTTTTCAGTTCTATTCAAAAGCAATGGTGACCTTAGAAACTGTGAAGATGACAGAGCAGTTACCATTATTAAGAAAGAAAACCAGACTGAGTATGTTTTTTTCTGCCTTGCTATTTGTTTCCAGATTAGTGAATAAAGTGTATTGATGTCTCCTGCTTTAAAATCTATTAACGCAAGTAACAGAAGAAAACAATCTAATTCTCGTGAGATGTTTAGGGGAAAATAAGGAAACTGGCCACATATAAAGGCCCTCAAAGGACATTTTCTACCTTAAAAAGGTTTTGTTACAGAGTGTGTATTGGCTTGAACCTCTTTTCTTGTTCAGGCCCCTAAGATCCCATCGAAGCTGATGATTAAAGTTCTACCCACTGGCCAGGTCTCTGCAATTAGCCCATTGTGAGGAAGCTCAACAGTGGGCGCCCTGCTATGGCCAGACATTAAGTCATTAGAGAACTGTGAGGAATGATGAAGAAGGTTATTTTAATTCCCTTTTCAGCTCTTCTCAAGAGTGGCTCTTTAGTTCACAGAGCTGTGGGTACTTGCTTTCAAACTAACAAGCAATATTATAAATGGAGGTTGCATTATCATGATTGCAGACAATCTAAGGCACTTTAAGGCCAAGGATTCTAGGTCCTCAGTATGTGCTATGTTGTATTTATCAGCTAAAAATATGTAGATGGTGCAAACAATAAAAGAGGGGAGAGGCAGTGAACAGGCGGGGAAGGGGCAGAGAAAACAATAAGGGCACACACGATAAAGACAAACACGCACAACAGGAAGGGAGCGAAGCCGGGGCATTCTCTCAGTCTATAAAACATTTTTACCCATTTTCTTGCTGTTCCACTGCGTAGTGTTCCAGCTCTGAACCAGGAAGGGGCTGGGCAGGGGGAGGAGGTAGAGGAACATTGGCCCAAGTCGATCCATTGTTTTTCTGCGGTTTAGATGAGTTTTTATTTTTCTTCTTTTTTCCACCTTTCCCACCTAAAAGTAACAATGCACTTATTCAGACATAACAAATATCAGAAGAAACAAAGACATCAGATGGGCATATGTATTCATGTTTTCAAAACACCAGAATAGGTATAGCTCAGTGTTTAAAAGCTATAAACAATGACATTATATAACCTGAAAACATTTTTATAAATCACTCAAAATGGTATTGTCTCTTTCCCATCGCATTAACTACAGAGTTGAGTAAACAAAAATATGGCTGCTGTAGTAGGCAAAGCACATTTATTGATTTATGCATGTGTGCTGCCTCCACATTTTCATTGTTAGAGGAAACAATGGGCCATAACAACTTTTTTCAAATGTCAGATTTCAGTGCGTTTATAATGCTCTTTTGCGTAACCTCTCTCAGTGGAAAATGCAGTGCCTAAGGATACAAGCTAAACTTTTACATTAGAATTTACTCAATTTAATTAATCCAGGAGAATAATAGTTTTAAAATCAATCAACTGTACCAGAGGATAAGTTGTAAATTTTTCACAATAATATGTTTTATAGAAATTTTTAACTAATGAACAACACAAATTTTTTTTTGCATATAGTTAACATAGTTCCCAGATGAATGGAAATACAGTAATCAGTTTCACTACTATTGTAATACAAATGAAGTCATGCACAAAACATGAGCAGAAAGTAACATTGCGGCATATAGGCCATATGTGGAATTATAGGAGGTTAATAAAATATAAAAGAAAATTTATCATTTCTATAGTGCCAGACTTTTCACTCTTTCAAAATTAAGTAAATGAAGTTTCTTCCTAAATGAACTATGGGTAGATGCTAGAATGAATACTTCTTGAGCAGAATGACAAAGAATGATTAAGGGGAAGCTAAGAAACTTTTATCACTCCCACAACAGTCTGTAGTTATGCAGAAAAAAAAAAGATACTGACTCCTTGGATTTTATCTTTCTGGAACTAAAAGTTGTAAGAATCAAATATTTGCAGCCTGGTTATCTAGCAAGGGATATTGCTTTCTTTCCATTACTAATCTGCATCACCAAATCAAAAAATTATGTAATTTAATAATTTATTTGAGTGCCAAAAAGTGCTGAAACTACTCTGCTTTCTAGGTAGTGTGTATAAAACACACATATGTAAAAAAGCATTCCTGCAAATAAAGTGCTTTCACCTTCCCTTTCACTTTTATCTTTGGCAGAATGAGAGATATTTGGAGCAAAGAGAGCAGCGATCTTCAGGTTCAAGGATAAGAGCTTGATCTCTGGGTTTGAAGACTAGTTTCTCAATTACTCAGTAAGTTTCTTAATAAATACCACCTTGATTTCCATACATGTAAAACATATACAGTTGCTACTTCTTTAGGCATTTTTAGGGTTTCAAGAGATAATGCATGTAGAGGACTCAGAATGTAAAGAATGCCCAGTAAATGTCAATCATTCCTACTATTTTCTGATTGCCTTTGCCACACCCAACTCCTCTAAGCCAAAGAGTATTCCCCAAATAGCCTAATTTTCAGATAAGAATAAAAAACCTACTTGAATTCACATCTCTGCTATTTTTATTTAAGATTGTGAGCCTTAACCCTCTGTTTCCTGATAACCCACACAAACAGGGACTGTACATTTTTCTGTAGTATAAGAACAATATCTCACTTAGAAAAGGAATGGGCTGGGACACAAGGCCCATAGCTTTTCCCCTAGTCGTGCCTCCTTTATTCTTTATATTTATGTGTGTACAATGCTTTTTCACTTTTCATAGCACTTTTAGAAATGCAACATGCTCACCACCAGAAGTGAGTGACACAGATAGGCATGTTCTTACAGCTCCATTTCATAAATGAGAAGGTATAGGTCAGTGTTTCTCAACCTTGGCTGCACATTAGAATCACCTGGGAATCTTTTTAAAATCCTGATTTCTGGGCCTCATCCTCTGGAAATTCTGTTTCTTTGTTACTAATGTTGTGGCCCCACCCCATAACAAAGAAACAGAATTTCCTGAGGATGAGGCCCTGAAATCGGAGTTTAAAAAGATTCCCAGGTGATTCTAATATGCAGCCAAGGTTGAGAACCACTGGTATAGTTGCTTTCTGAGTGTTGTATGGCCCATATTCACACAGTAAAAGGAAAAAAAAAAAAAAAAAAAGCAGCAGCTTTTGTGGAACTTAGTATTTCTTAACCCAAATCTGTTGAAGTCCTTACCCAAGGTCAAGAAAGCCATTATCCAAACAACAGACTTAAAAATGAATTGTGGAAACAGATTCAATAAGGGAAGTTATAAGGACTTTCCACCCATATCACATTCCCCTCTTTGGGGAAATTTCTGTACTCTTATTGTGGACAGTCTTCATAGCACTATCAATCAACACGCTTTGTCTTCTTATAGCAAGGAGCCGGGACAGGTGTGTTCTTTGTGGTGGGCATATGGCATAAACTAAGGAAATCAAATTCTCTTTCTGAGATCTAAAACGTGAACTAAGTGAGCCATAGTTTGTTGCTGTTAATTGCAAAGAAAGGTCCTCAAGCATTTCAAAGTGAAGAACTGCCTGCGTTACACTTTAGGAAAACATATTTTGTAAATATATTTGACCAATTTCTCTTCAATGCAAAATGTAAATATTTGGATTTACATTTATGTATGCTAAACAAATGCCTTTTATTCAGAGAAAACTACAAATACAGTTAATTTTCAAATTAAACTTATAGTCTATTTTTAAAATACTGCTGTATAAAAAATTTAGTTATTGATGCTGATATTGAACTACATATACACATGTATACAGGGCAAAGCCTCAAAAATGTATATACACTTTAACAACTGATATTTCAATATTAAAAATAAAATGTATTTTAATTAACACTGCCTTTATAATTCAAAGTGTGTGTATACATTTTTGGGATACCCTACATATATAAAATTATGATACAGATGCTATTTTGAAAGATCTGAGTTTTCTTTTATATTTTTTTTAATGGTTGGATTGTTTACAGAAGTGTTCATAACTTATGTTTGAATAAATTATAAAAGTTTCAAAGAGGATGAGAAATTCACTCAAATAATTCTGAAATGTCCAATTTTCTTTATTACTGCAATTACTTTAAATTGGTTTCATGACTATGCACAAATTAAGAAAATCTTATAATATGATATGATTAGATATCCATAGGGCAGTTTGATCCTAAACTTGAGCCTTGGGAAACATACTCATTATTATAAGAATAAAACAAAGTCTACATTAAACTCAATTGAACTGAACTAAAAGGGAATATTAAATTCACTTCCACCTCCTAAAGAATGCTTTCTATCACTGATTTAAGTGACTTTACATTCAAATGTAGATGAAGTAGTTACTACTATGCATAGACATATGTAAATGTCACTCAGGAAATTAATGTATTCAAAAAGAAATAAGCACTATTGTGAATTATGTTCAGCTTACAATTACTCAAAAGATAATTTCTAAAACTCAGTGGCAATCAACATATACAGAATATTTTTATGAAGAATTCACAGAAGGTCTTATGTATTCCATGGGTTACAGCATATGGATAGCTTTTATATCTATATTGCTTGAGACTACATATCTTCAATAAATAAGCCTACTATAAATTACTTTTTAATTATTCAGGGCTATTGTGAAACTCATTATAAATAAGTGACAGTATAAATGACATATAAAGATATTCAGAAAAGTCTTCTATTATATTAAGCCAGTTTCACTTCATAACAGATATTTAAAATTTTCTGGATTCTATAATGTATTTAATTCTACCAAGAGGTAAGAAGAGCAAATGGCCCATTGTAGAGGGGAAAAAAAGAGCATTAACATTTTCAAATTGAAAGGGTTCTCTCTCCTGAGGAAAAGTCATTTAGTAAATGTTACCCTAATGATGTAAAGAATTAACTCTTTATGGTCTTGATGCCTGGTAGTTGTGTAACATTTAATACACTATATTCCTTTACTAAAAAGCTTGTAGTTTTTAAAAAAAACACCTTTGTAAAATATGGGATATCATGAATATGAAAAATTAAGCAAGTAAGGTCATGGAATTAATTAGAAATGTGCAAATAAAGTCATCAGTCATACAACGTACATGTTATGGTTGGAAGTTAGAGTGTGCCTACTACAACCTCTGAATTTTAGATGTGAGGATCCTTTGGCCTGGAGGATATCACTGATATTACTTATAACAGGTATATATTCCTGTCCAGTAAAATATATTTTCCCCTATACAATACCTACATTATAGTTGTAGTTAGGCTAATACATCTCAAATATATATTAAAATTTACAGTATAGAAAAAATTATCAGTATGAGAGACTATATATTTGGGGGGAAATTAAATGTGAAAGGAATGTCCCATATTATCATTCTTATTTAGTATGGTGTTAGCACCTTACTTTAAATAATGTCATTTAATAGACAAAAAAAAATGTATTACATAACATTTTGTAAAGATTGTCCAAAAATATCACTGAAATCCTAATCTGAAAATCTCCAAAATTATTTGCGTTTCAGTTGAGCTCATTTTTTAGTGTCCACACTATGTAGTTGACTTTCCCGTGTGATCATTTTACTGTAAAGTTCTCTTGAGGCTTACGTAGGGTTCTAGGCAGATCAAATACATTCACTCTTTAATGAACGATATCCAGTAAAACGGCACTACTTTTCAGTAAATATATCCTCGTACACTTAGTACATAAGGGGTGACAGTGATTTTTACCCCTACAGGCAAGCATGGTTTCATGAGGATAAACTGCTATTGTCATGAAAGATAAATGCCTGATCATGACTGTGATTCAGTTTTCCTCGTGGTTGTTGGGAACAGAGGTCATATGCTGGTGACAAACAAATATTTCTCCTTACTGCGACGAGACCAACCTGAGAGGCTGCCACTCCGCTCTGAGCTGTTGTGAGAGCTGGTGGTGCTGAAATCCTGTGACTGGTTGTGTGGCATTCTATTAGACAATCCCTCAGCCAATCGGTAGTCAGGGATGTAAAGTAAGGCTAAGGGTTAAAGGGCAGAGGTCACAGTGGCATCATGTGATTAGTTCACAGCACAAGCCCATGCAGAACATGCAGTTAGCAACTCAGAAGCAGATGTTGGAGGACAGTGGAGAAATGTTTGGCCTCTCCTGCCTAATGGAAGTTGAGATGGATTACTGATCACTATTGATAAAGAGCTAAAAGGATGAAAATGATCGGTGTCGGTGTTTGGTAGTAGCAACGGTGACGGTGGTGACAGTGGTGGTGGGTTGGTAGTAGTGGTGGTGGTAGGAATTGTGCAAGGTACTGAATACATGCTGATATATGCTTTTAGTTTAGTGAACCTGTTAATGAATCACTGAACTGAACAACAAATACTAATTTCTATCTCATGCACAAATGATGTAAAAAGAAAACCTCAAGAAATAAGAACCTGACTCACCATTGTTACCTTTATTCTGATCAGGTAGAGAATAACCAAATCCCATCAGATCTGTTTTTTGCTGAATTGAGCTTTTCCATTGTGGATCAGGCAGATCAACAGCCAATTCATGAATGCTGTTGGAATGCAGGATCTGTGTCGTGGCATATGGGGTAGCCTGTGTTATTTGGCTAGAGCTGTTGTAAGTGGTTTTGGTTGTGAAGTCAATGCTGCTATAAATGGCTCCATCTGAGAGCATCGTTGCTGTTTTATCCCCTTGGCCTGGAACTGGTGGCAGCACATCTGTGGTGAACATAGGAAAATGAAACAATTTAATGATGCACAGGAAGCCCAGAACTATCAGGACTGAAGATGAAAAATATATGTGTCATCCTGCATGTTTGCATTTCAGCTGAAATGGGTTTCATGAGCCAATGAAGGATAGATGATGTACAACCTTCGCCAAGCTGTCAGCCTGGTGACAGGCAGGCCTACCGCTCGTCCTTCATGTCTCGCTGCTTACCACACATCTTTCTCCATTTTCTTCAACTACGAATGAGAATTTTGGGATATTCCACTACAAAAAAATGCTCTCAGTTGTTCACTCTGTTTTAGAACCAATAAAAGTATTGCCTCTTTTCAGAAGCAATGATAAGTGTGAATATACAAACAATGGATGAAAATATATTTTTCCAAAGGACATAAAGTACAACTGCTGAATAGATGCAAAAAATTCCAAAATTATAAGATGGAACTATAAGGTACATTTTTCTGAAGTTTCAATTTGCTGTTTATCTGATTTGATTTCACAGCTTCAGAAATGGAGTGTAAGTTATGGTAGCAATTTCTTTTTCTTGGATAACAAAAGAAAATTTTCATGAATATGTCATTTTCACAATGCAGCAGGATTTAACTCCATAAAAAGCAATCTGAGTAGTCAGAGTTTAATTTATGCTTCCACCTCTTAGAAGTGGAGAATTAGTTTCAAGTTGTAATACAACAAGAGTAAAATTAAACTTTAGGAACTATACTGAATATCAAACAGTCCACTTATTATTTACTATTTTGGTGTGCAAAACTAGCTTTACGTCATGCTTTATAATTCAGAACTACCATCTCTCTCCTGAAATCTAAAACAATAAAAATAAATAAATCACTAAATAACACCATTTTTTAATCATGGAGAGTTAAAAGTGAATCTAATTATAATATGTTTTTTAATAATCTATATTCTAAAAGCCACAGTTCATAGAACTTGAGGACATCAACCAACTTTAGTTTTTCATTATAGGAAATTTTCAACTAGTTATAGTATTGTAACATTAAATAATAAACCAAATCATGTTAGTACCAAAAACCAATTTATCATCACAAGGAGGAAGTTTAAGTAAGAACTTAGTCAAAATATCCTCAAAGTTTTCAATGGTAGCTAACAATATTTGAAATATAAAAATATTTATTTTGTTTTCATATTTAAAAAAGCTAAAATTTGTCTTCTTTACAACAGTAACAAGACATTTATAATGTATTAGAGGCCTGGTGCACAGATTTGTGCATTGGTGGGGGGCGTGGCCTGTGGGAATCAGCCCGCTGTGGGAGCAGCTGCTCATCCCATCAGCTGAGCAGCGCTCCCACTGTGGGAGTGCACTGACCACCAGGGGGCAGCTCCTGTGTTGAGTATCTGCCCCCTGATGGTCAGTGCATGTCATAGAGACTGGTTGGCATGTCGTTCTGGTTATTCTGCCATACGGTTGCTGGGCTTTTATATAGAGAGATTCTGTACACTGTATAATTTAGGTATTTCTGAAGACTTTGAAGCCTGAAATTCCAACCTGTTTTACGTTTGAGTGGATATATACTTTATTGAAGTAAATATTTTAAATGAATATCAGATTGTTAAACATATTCAAATTTAAACATTTCATCAAGGTGTATAAGCAAATAAAATTGTTTTGTAATTTCAGAATTTCACAACTACTTTCTTGCTTTCTTGCTTTTAGTTATAAACTGATTTAAATTTTTTTAAAATATATATTTTATTGATTTTTTAACAGAGAGGGAGAGGGATAGAGAGTTAGAAACATCAATGAGAGAGAAACATCGATCAGCTGCCTCTTGCACACTCCCCACTGGGTATGTGCCCACAACCAAGGTACATGCCCTTGACCGGAATCAGACCTGGGACCCTTGAGTCCACAGGCTGACGCTCTATCCTCTGAGCTAACCTGGTTAGGGCTGATTTAAAATTTGATGATGAAGCAGCATATTTCATTCTCAAGTTCCACTTCCATTTTTATTATCAAAACTTTTAATATTTAATAATATATAAAAATTGATTGTGGAAATAAATCCTTCACTCTGGGGGAGTTATCAGTTTCTACCACTTCCACAAAGTCGTTCACTGATAAATATTAACTAGTATGGGACCCGACTTCCCAGTACCTTGAACTTGAGCTTCTCCAAAGTTTTAAGATTTAAATTGTGACTCACTCCAACAACAAGCTTTGGAAGTGGTTGTGTGTTCAATGTTATTCTGCAAAAGCTAAGGCTGTGGCTCTAAAACAAAATCTCTCTCTCTGTTGGACGACATTAGTCAGCCTTCAAGTCCAAGTGCTTCGATATTGATTTTTGGGGGGCTGCATATTACCTTCAAATGTTATTTGATCATTCTTACATTTTTAAAAAATAACTTGTATTCTATCCTACCATTGAAAAATTGGAAGCATATGCATAATACAGGGTGTGGGGGAAATCCTCTAACATCATGTGCTTTGGAACCTGGCCAGCCTTCCCCACAAAAGCTTGCACCAGAATAGGTGCTGCCATCTTTAGACAGACTTCCTATTTTCCATTTTGCACAGTTCACATCTACCATCCTTAGCACTTCAGGTTGGCTGACTGGCACTTGTTAACATTTGAGTTTGAAACCTATGAATGACAGAAAACCTTTCATCCAGTTGGAATCACTCATGAATCATTCTGTAGTTTTCTAATATCTTGGTTAAAAATGAATTTATTTTTTTTTCCTGGCATAATTAATTGTATAAATGCCTGTATCCATTACTGTATCATAGTTACTTGAGGACAGAAACATAAAAGATTTATATCTGTATTCTCATATTTTCCTCATATAGTATTTTACAGAGCATAAGCACTCACTTAATGGTTAAATATATTTTTAATAATTTAGATTGCCAAAATGAAGACTCATGCAACAATGAGAAACTTTATCATTCCAAATGTATTGGTGTTCCATTTTTAAAGGGAAATGTCAGTGTATATGATAATTCTTCTCAATGAATATGGCTGTACTACAATCCTAGCTGTGAGCCCTGTCTTTAGGACCTAGGCTCTTGAATCTGTCAGACTTGCATTCTAAATCTCGATGCCAAATTAATCATTTTGAAAACCTTAGTGTTTGGTGTTTTTTTTTTACATTTAAAAATGAAATATGTTTATCTATCTCAAATATTTATTGTGCAAAGAAAATGAAAAAAAAAGTACAAAACTTCCCAAAACTATTTCTGGTACATAGTAAATATCTAAAATGTCTACTACTGAAAATAGATTCCGTAGACCCTGCAAAAACATTGGCTTGGCCTTGATGTTCATCTGTAATATATTTCATGTCATGGAAATGAGGTAGAAATATCAGCAAAACCTTGAAAACCCACAAATGAAACCTTTGGCTAAATTAGATGGAGAAAATTTCAGTGTTAATGTAGCCTGCTAGAAATTGAAAAATAATTATTTTCCTCCATCATTAGGTATTTATTCCTTTATATAAAACTTGAATGGTGTATTATTCCAATACAAACACAAAATGTAAAAGAGGAAACTATTCCTTGACTGATTAAAAATCCTATCAAAATACCAATGGCATATTTCACAGATCCAGACAAATACTCCAAAAATTTATATGGAACCAAAAAAATACCTCGAATAGCCACAGCAAGCTTTAGAAAGAACAACGTTGAAGGAATCAAGCTATACTACAAAGCCAATATGATCAAAACAGCCTGGTACTGGCACAAGAACAAGCATACTGATCAATAGAACAGAACAGAAAACCCAGAAATCAACCCCAGCCATTATGCTCAATTAATAATTGACAAAGGAGGCAAGAGCATACAATGGAGTCAAGACAGTATCTTCAATAAATGGTGTTGGTAAAATTGGACAGGTACATTCAAAGAATGAAACTAGACCAATTTACACTGTACACAAGAATAAACTGAAAATGGATAAAAGACTTAAAAGTAAGCCACGAAACAATAAAACTTCCAGAAGAAAATATAGGCAGCAAAATATCAGACATCTCACTTAGCAGAATCTTCACTGACACATTGCCTAGGGCAGTGGTTCTCAACCTTCCTGATGCCGCGACTCTTTAATTCAGTTCCTCATGTTGTGGTGACCCTCAATTTCATTGGTACAAATTGAACATAATTAAAGCATAGTGATTAATCACAAAAACAATATGTAATTATATATGTGTTTTCCGATGGTCTTAGGCGACCCCTGTGAAAGGGTGGTTCGATCCCCAAAGGGGTCGCGACCGACAGGTTTAGAACCGCTGACCTAGGGCAAGGGAAACAAAAGTAAAAATAAACAAATGGGACCACATCAAAAGAAAAAGCTTTAGCACAGCAAATTAAAATTACAATGAGTTACCACCTCACACCTGTTAGAATGGCTAGCATCAATAAACCAACAACCAACAAGTGCTGGCTAGGATTTGGAGAAAAAGGTATGCCAGTACACTGCTGGTAGGAATGCAGACTGATATAACCGTATTGGAAAACAGTGTGGAGTTTCCTCAGAAAACTAAAAATGTAACTTCCATTTGACTCAGTGATCCCACTTCTAGGAATATAACCTAAGAAACCAGAAACACCAATCAGAAAGTATATATGTACCCCTATGTTCATAGTAGCATTATTTACAATAGTTAAGATCATGAAATATCTCAAGTGCCCATCAATAGATGGATGGATTAAAAAATGTGGTACATTTGCTAAATGGAATACTATGCAGCTGTAAAAAGGATCTCTTACCCTTTGAAACAGCATGAAGGGACCTGGAGAATACTATGCTAACTAAGCCAGTCAGAGAAAGACAAGTATCATATGGTCTCATTTATATGTGGAATCTAATGATCAAAATGAACTGATGAACAAAATAGATCCATAGACATAGAAACATGGAACAAATGGATGTATTTCACAGGGAATGGGGTGGGTGGAAAGCAATTAACCAATGAACTTATATATGCATAGCCCATGGACAGACAATTGTGTGGGGAAGGCGTGGAGAGGGGGTGGAAGTGGGTGGAAGAGGTCAAGAGGTGAAAAATTTGGACATGTTTAATACTTTCAACAATAAAGGTAAATTTTAAAAAGAGCTTTAGGAACAGAATTTATTTTGACACAGACAGCCTGGGTAGGTCAAGGGGGCATGTTCTGCCTACCTGGTGAGGAGATACCCAAGTACAGAACGTACCCATAGTGGAGTGATAGCCTACCGTGCAGGCTCAGAGTTTGGTCGAACAGAGAAGGCAGCCACTTTGAGGCATTGGCCATGTAGGAATCCTGAACAGGGTGTGCTAAATTATAGAAAGTAAACTAGAAGTGGAATGGTCTGAAAACTTACTTTCTATTCTCTTATTTACTCTAATGATGCATGTTGACCACTGATTGTATGGTAAGGTTTGTGCTAAACCTGTGTGTGTGTGTGTGTGTGTGTGTATCATCCATTTAATTCTCATTACACACCTAAGAGCTAAGATTGATTATTTTCTGTATTTTATTTGGAGAATAGGAGGGAGTTCGCATTCTCATAGTTGGTATTAACAGAATGCATACTTATACAATACTTAATAACTATTATTTGAAATACTGTTTTAATGATATTCAAACTGGCATTGGTATTCCATTGTTTTTTTAAAAAATAATTTTATTTATTTTATTGATTTCAGAGAGGAAGGGAGAGGAATGGATAGAAACATCAATGATGGCAAATAATTATTAATCAGCTGCCTCCTGCACACCCACTACTGGAGATTGAGCCAGTAACACAGGCATTTGTCCTGACTGGAAATGGACCCTTTACTTCCTGGTTCATGGGTCGACACTCAACCATTAAGCCACATCGGCTGGGTAGTATTCTATTTTTAAAGAGAAAAAGCCAGCATCCATGATTATTCTTTTAAGTCAATATATTTATATACTCATACATGTGAAATCCACCGTTAAGGCTAATAGACTCAGAATAGTTGAATCTAGTCCTGGGTTTCCTGCAGTTAATCTATCTAGAAATATAGAAATCTTCCAGTGGATTTATTCAAACTTTCTTGAATTACAGCACTACCTTCTTAATTAATCACCTCATTTTTTCACTGTAACTGCATTCTCTACCCAGCAATGAGCTGGATGACTTAAAGCAGTATTTGGAACCTAGAATTCTCCTCTTAGAAATCTATGAGTGGCTTCTGGTCATGCTTTGAAGAAAGTTTAAAGTCCCTGTGTGGCTTAGAAGGCACTCTGTGATTTTTTACCACTTCTGCTGTCTTGCACTTTATATTCAAGTCACTAGATAATTAATTTCTCCAGTAGGTCAATATCTACCTTATATCTGTACCTTAAATTATGATAGTTTATTCTCCACACATCTTTTGTCACTTTTTTGATTAATTCTTAACTCTGCTTCAGATATTGACTTAAGTAACACTCCATTCGTAGAACTGTCTTACTTCCAATGGGCAGCTTTCATGTGGGGTATTGGCAGCACAGCTCAAGTCCATTTTCTGTCTGCACAAATTTTTGCCAATGGAAAACTCATATATATGTGCCAAATTAAACACTGGGACCAGAGACTTCTCTAATCAAGTCTTTCTCTAAACCCACTGATCTCTTATTGACTGGATGAAAAGATGGAGGGGGAAGAGTGGTGAATATTTATAGTGGGTCCAATCCTGTCTCCCTATAAAGACCTATGGAAAGAACCCTGGCACCAAATTTTGGACACTTCAGCATGTCAGCTACTTAGCACCTTTTTGTCTTTTATTTGGGGTGCCAGATATCAATTGCAGAACTACAGGGGAGTTCTCACTCAACATGTTATCTTTAAGTGTATACTCATTATACTAATATATAAAGAGCCAGGGTCCGTCATGACCTAAACATCCAGATGGACGACCAAACACCAGACTAGGGTCCCGGCCGGCACGGCAGGAGTCAGTCCTGGGTCCCGGCTGCCCACGGTGGGAGAGAGTCCTGGGTTTGGCCACCTGTGGTGAGAGTCAGTCCTGGGTCCCGCTGCATGCAGCGCGGCAGCAGGAGGGAGCTGTGGGCCCCAGCTGGCCACCTGTGGCATGGTGGCAGGAGGGAGCTGTGGGGACGGAGCCATGCTGCCATCAGACTGGCCTCTGGTTCCCTCCCTGCGCCCACAGGCTCTGGGGAACTGGAGCCATGCTGCGATCAGACTGGCCTCTTAGTCCCTGCCCCCCTGGCCTGCAGGCCTGGGGAACCAGAGCCATGCTGTGATGGGACTGGACCCTACCTGAGGGGTCCCGGATTGTGAAAGCATGCACTTGGGGCGGTCCCTCAGCCCAGCCTGCCCTTCTCACAGTCCAGGAGCCTGTGGGGAGTGGACCTAAGCCACAGTCTGGCCTCCCTCTGTGGGAGGTGACCGGCCAATCAGGGGAAGGTGATGCCCCTAATCATGCCTCTGCTGCTGCCACTGCCGGCCACGAGGCTGCCTGAGCCTCAGCCATCACTGCCACTAAGGTTTGGCTGAGTCTTGCTCAGCCCTCATTGACTGAGTCTCTGGCCCTTGAAGCAGCAGAGGCCATCGGCGGCTTGCCAGAACCCCAGGCCAGCCCTGGGCAAGTGGCAGCGGCCATCGGGAGCACTTACAGTTGCCACTGCCATGTGGGGAGTGCAGGCCGCCCTCTGCCAGGCCTGCCTCTCCCACCAGCATCCCCGATGCTGCAAATCCCTGCCCACACCTGCTGCTCACACAGCCTGCTGATTGGTCATTACATGACAGCGTCCCAACCAATTTGCATATTACCTTATTATTAGATAGATGAGCATAAAGACCGTTTCTCTTAATATTGATATTATATTTTTACTGTCTGCCATAATGCCAGGTACAAAGGGCATGTTCAATAAATATATGATGAATGAATGGGAGAAGTGAAATAACTAGACCAAAATTATAAGCCCTGTTTAGCAGCATAGTTTCTGATTTTAGTAATCTTGTATTAATAGTCTTAAAAACAAAATATATTATGAATATTTATCTTCTTGGTTAGTAATGACTTCCTTAAAAACTTAGTTTTACTCAAGGTAATATAGCAAAATAGTTTTATAATAAAATATTCCACAAATGTATTATGCTATTAGTATATGTGCTTCACTAATTTTAATTATCAAAAACTCTTTGGTATATCTTTAAAAAATCTAGAAAATCCAAGAAAACAAATAGCAAAATTTTGAAAAACATTACTTACCTCCACGCCCAAAATTCCCAATCTCATTTGGGCCACTATTGCTATTGTTGACTGGCAAGCTTGTGGCTGGCCACGAATCAGCAAGCCACGGATAATTGGGGTCCCCAGCATTTAGAAGACCTGGACGGCTAAAACAGAAATTAAAAAGAAATCAACGCGTGAGCTCAGTGGGAGATGCAGACACCAGTCTCATGCACTGAAATTAATTTAAGATTTTAATTTACTTCAAATTAAAATGTGTACGCTTTCTAAAATGAAGAAACTTTAGCAGTTCATTAGGTTATATATAGATGTCAGTGGAAGCAGAGGGTCCTGCCTGGGATTCTGCTGATATCCAAGTGAATCCTGTCATCTGCCCTGAAACTGGTGGGAATCAGTAACATAGCAGGATCCCCAAATGAGGTTTGATGATGAATTGGCACCTCAAGGGAACAATTGCTCAGAGTGACTGCTCAGTATCAGCCATTTCCAGGACTTGGGGCTATTGCTGCCTTGATTCCTGCAAGCTCCATATTTATCTGTCCCCTGAATGCTGTAACCCCTGTTATGAGCCTCATGCTTGATTTAGGGCAAAGGACTTTAGGAAAATTAATGAATAGTATTTATACTGTTCCATCAATAGCACATTTCCAGGTTTTCTAAATTGCAAAATATGAGGGGTATATTTTACAGTTTTCTTCTAAGGTAATAAAAGATCTAGTGTGATCTCATCTGGCATGTGCATAAAGTCCATGAAGAAAACTTTCTTCGCATCATAGCTAATAAAGAATTCACATATTTAATATTAAAGTTGGGGATTCTAATTCTTGTATAGATTATTAAATTATTTACAAATAAATAGCAACATTTATAACCATTGTACTTTTTTTTTTTGTATAGAAATTCTGGTATAATCCCTAAGAAAAACATGAGTTTCTATGGAAACTGCAATAAGAAGATCCAACTGCTTTCTTGCTACATACAGTAGTTCTCATTAGACCTAATCTCTTTTTGCAAAAATATTGATTAAATGGGAGATTGGAAGTTATTACCAGAGCCTAATTACAATCTTCATATTGGCAAAGGGAAAACAGATGAGGATATATGAGTTTGTTATCAGATTTTATCAATTTCAATTGAGTATCTAAAGTTGTGGAATCCAGTCCTATCAATCTACAGCCTATTCATCATATATGAATCATTTACTTTGTGATCGATTATGTGTAATTGTTCACTCACTGCAATTTAGTGAGAGCCAATAAGGAGTCTTAAACAACAGCAACTTCATTTGCTAATGTCTAATTAATGCAATAAAAATCCTGCTAACAAATGAACACATTCCTTGTGATATTTACTACTAATTTCTTCAGGGACATCTGGGAGATATGAAACATCTGGACTTGATTTCTCTAAAGTGCACAACAGATAGATCATTAAACCTGTGGTAAGCCATTTAATTCCTCCTAGAATTCTCAGACTTGTAAGTGATCATTTATTACAATAAAACCTCTTACTACAGTTTCCCTCGTCCTGATTACAAATGGGAATAATAATAATAATAAAAAAAGAATCTCCTTAGCATACCTTCCATTGCTCATTAGTCCTCCATCTCCTCTTTGAAATGTAACTGTAAAAAAAAAAGACACATACACACACACATAGTCAATATTAATTACAACTAATAAAAAGTACATATTGGCCTTTAGTTTAGAGCTGAGGCCTCTGGGAATTTTAATAAAATATAATTAACGTAATTGTACAGAGAGTAGAAAGGAATGATTTGGCTCAGGGCAAAGCAATCACTTGCTCCAACTTTAAAAAGACATTTAAAAATTCTTTAAGCCAAATGTATCATTAAGTCCAAGGGACAAGTTGTATTTGGATGTCAAATGTTACAGATGTGCCGAAACCGGTTTGGCTCAGTGGATAGAGCATTGGCCTGCGGACTGAAAGGTCCCAGGTTCGATTCCGGTCAAGGGCATGTACCTGGGTTGCGGGCATATCCCCAGTAGGAGATGTGCAGGAGGCAGCTGATTGATGTTTCTCTCTCATCGATGTTTCTAACTCTCTATCTCTCTCCCTTCCTCTCTGTAAAAAATCAATAAAATATATTTTTTAAAAAATGTTACAGATGTTACAGTTGGTGTATATATTTAGGAGCATTAAAAACTGACAAGTTATACTGGAGAATTATGAAATCATGACTTTTATTATTAATATATGAGCATCTTATTTAGAAGGAATGAATAGAATGCAAAAAATGGAAAGTGAAACAAGATAGTCCAATGATATAGGTGACCCAGGTTGAGGACATATTCTTCACCATCACATATCTTTTTAGGAGCACTGATAAGCACTGTGAGTTGAACAGCTATAGTTACAATACATATGAACTGTATTTAATAGAGAATGATGTACTCAGTGCTTTGTTTCATCATCCAACACTCACAAAAATGTTTTCAAATAATTAATCCGGAATATATTCCAATTGTATGCAATGATTACAAACCCAAGTTCTTTATAAAACTATGGAACTTATTAGCAACACCAACAAGCATCCAATAGAATCACAGCTGGAGAAGCCACGCCCTCCAGTCACCAGATTCCATTCAACAACTAACAGCATGAAAGTGGGCTTCATGGGATGAACCAAAGAATATCAATATCAGTTCAGGTCCATCACTGCCTGTTCAAAACCTTTGTAGTCAAATATATTTGAAATCCAAAATATATCAAATCTGAGAAAGGTATTAAGTTGCATTGTATGGAGAGGGTCTAGACAACAAATTATAGTCAACAATACTTAATAATTTTGCAGGGAAATGTGAATATTTATGATTAGTAGGATAAAGTCTGCAAATAATTTCACATTACTTAGGATGAAATGACTTAACCTGAAAATCATGCAAAATATTTGGTATTTAGAAACTTATGGATGTCAAAATTAAAATTATGCCTCAAATTAGTATGGATCAGCTAAACCAGTCACTGGAATGAAGGGAAAATAGCATTTCAGGTATGAAAACCCAACATCTTATTTTTGGAAGACATTGATTTTATTTACAATGTGTGTTTTTAACTTAGTGAGTAAAAATAAAAATAAATGAAAATATATGAATTGATTCATATTTTAAGTAAACTGAGGAACCTATTGTTACTCAAAGTATACACATACTAAATACTTTTGTACAATCTCTCTGTAATTCATCTGTCCCCCAAATTTCCACTATCAAATATGATCACGCTATACATTTTTTAAAATTTCCATAAACAGTTCACCAGTCCTTTCCTTAAGTTCTTCTAATGGCATCTGTCTCATGACATTAAGGTGATTCGGTCATATTCCCAAAGATCCATCAGAACCTTCCTGAGGCACTATAGCGTGAAGCAGTGCTTTCAGGGATGCCGGCTGGCACCTGGAGTATACCACCTTACGAATTTTTGAGGTAACATCTCAGATGCATTATAAAACAATCGTAACATAATCTTTGCATTGATTGAGGAATACTGCTACTCTGTTTTCTAGTGGCTCACTTAAGTTCTGGGAATCAGGAATGGGCAGTGTGTCCACCACTCATTGGGTACCTCTAATAACTACATTTAACAATAGAAAAGAAGAATTAATCTGAAACATTTAATGAAAAAAACTGAGCACGAGAGGTATTAAATAGAAGCCTGATAAGGGAAATAACCCCAACAAACTGTGAAAACTGCACAGCTAATTAGCTCTCCATCTGATGTGACTTTCTAGTTACATCATTTCTAAGTGACTGTTTTACTCTGCTAAAATAGAGTTAAGAAAGTGTCGTGAATATCATTGTTAATATGGAAGTAAGCAGGCACCAATGGGCTACACCTTAAAATACCTGTTAGGAGGTATATAGGGAGAAGCTAAGTATTTCTCCCTAATTTAGATTCTCTTTTTTCCCTACCTGAAGTCTCTGTTGGTGACAGAAAAATAAATGACATTAGAGAAGAGGACAACTGATGAGGCACAGAATTGAGTTGCAGTCAACTTGCACATACTAACCAATGGTGAATTCTTCATAACATGCACCTCTGCATACCCACTACACAAAAGCAAAAATACATAGTACATTGTGTAAGTACATAACTTACTCGAAGTGGCCTATACACACCATCCTATCTAATAAAAGAGAAACATGGTAATTGGCGTACGACCGCTACCCTTCCCATTGGCTAATCAGGGCGATATGCAAAGTAACTGCCAGCCAAGATGGCAGCCGGCAGCCAGGCAGCTTAAACTGAACATGAGGCTTGCTTGCTTCAGTGATGGAGGACTGCAACGTTCCCCACCTGCCTTGCCGGCCTCTGAGCCTGCAGTTTAAGAAACATTGTAACAAATATAGAAGCTAAACAAAACCCCAGAAACCTGCTTTCAGCGAGCTGGGATCTCAGAGCTGGAGTTGATACAGAGTTTCGATTATAGAACAGAAACAAACCAGATACCTGCTTTCAGGAGTGGAGGTCTAAGAGCTGGAGCCTCAGAGCTAAATTGGCCCAGAATAAAAAGAAAAAAAAAGAAAAAAAGGAGCAGTTGGGAGCCTCCGTCACCTGCCAGCCTGAAAACAGCCCTCAGCCCCTCACCCAGACTGGCCAGACACCCCAATGGGGACACCTACCCTGAAGGGTGTGTGACCAGCTGCTAACAGCCATCATCCCCTCACCCAGGCTGGCCAGGCACCCCAGTGGGGACCCCTACCCTGAAGGGTGTGTGACCAGCTGCAAACAGCCATCATCCCCTCATCCAGGCTGCCCAGGCAACCCAGTGGGGACCCCCATCCTGATCCAGGACACCCATCAGGGCAGACCAGCTGGCCCCCACAGGTGCACCAGGCCTCTATCCTATATAGTAAAACGGTAATACGCCTCCCGGCACCGGGATCAGCGTGACAGGGGGCAGTGCCCAAACCCCCTGATCGCCCTGCGGCTCTGTGTGTGACAGGAGGTGGGGCTACAACCTCCCTATCAGCCCTGCTCTGTTCGTGACAGGGAAAGGCAGCCCAACCTCTGGATCAGCCCTGCTCTGTGCCTGATAGGGGGGAGTTCCCCAAACCCCTGTTCACCCTGCGGCTCTGTGTGTGACAGGGTGTGGCACCCCAACCTACTGATTGGCCCTGCTCTGTGTGTGACAGGGTGCGGTGCCCCAACACCCCTTCCACGGGCCCTGCTCTGTGTGTGACGGGGTAGAGCCATAACCTCCCCATCGGCCCTGCCCTGAGTGTGAGAGTGGCGGTGCCCCAACCCCATGATCGGCCCTGCTCTGTGGGTGATAGAGGGCGACGCCCCAACTGCCCCCCACGGGCCCTGCTCTGTGTGTGATGGGGTAGAGCCATAACCTCCCCATCAGCCCTGCCCTGAGTGTGACAGGGTGCGGCACCCCAACCCCCTGATCCGCCCTGCTCTGTGTGTGACAGGGGGCGGTGCCCCAACTCTCCTATCTGCCCTACTCTGTAAGTGACAGGGGGGAGCTCCCCAACCCCCTGATCGTCCCTGCTCTGTGTGTGACAGGGGGAGCTCCCCAACCCCCCTGATGTGCCCTGCTCTGTGCATGACAGGGGGCAGCGCCCCAACACCCTGATTGTCCCTGCTCTGTGCGTGACAGGGGGTGGCACCGCAACCTCCCCATCGACCCTGCCTTGAGTGTGACAGGGGGCGGTGCCCCAAATCCCCAATCAGCCCTATCCTGAGCGTGACTGAGGGTGGCATCACAACCTCCTGATCCTCCCTGCTCTGTGCATGACAGGGGTGGCCCCCCAACTCCCCATTCGGCCCTGCTCTGAGCCCGACCAGGGGCTGCACCTAGGGATTGGTCCTGCCCTCTGCCACCCGGGAGCAGGCCTAAGCCAGCAGGTCATTATCTCCCGAGGGGTCCCAGACTGAGAGAAGGCACAGGCTGGGCTGAGGGGCCCCCTCCTCCACCCCTGAGTGCACAAATTTTTGTGCACCGGGCCTCTAATCCTATATAATAAAAGAGAAACATGCAAATTAGCCATCCCTCTGCTATGCTCAAGCCATACCCACAAGCCACGCCCACAACCCAATCAGAGTGACTATGCAAATTAACCTGACAAAGGTGGAAGCTAATTTGCATACTCAGGTGTCAGGCGCCCCAGGAGGCAACAATGCCCGTGGCCGTGGGCTCCCAGGACCTTTGCTGGCCCCGGGAGGTGAGGCCGCCTGTGCCTAGCCACGCCCACAGGCTCCTGGGACCTTGCTGGCCTAGAGTGGGAGGTTTGGAGGCCTTGACAGAGCAAGAGACCGCTGGACATAGAGAAAGAGAGAGGGCGGCTTGGAGGGCGCGGCTCCCTCTGTCACCCCCGCTTCCTCATCACAGCTGTGGAAACTGACAGCAGGAAGGAGGAAGTCCCACCCCCACAGAATCAGCCAGAATCACCCGTTGGTCAGACAGCTCTCAGCGGCCTGAAAGCCAGGACTCTCATTCACCTGCATCTCAGACTGTGACAGTAGAGAGGTGGGAATATGTTTAAGAACAACTGTTGATACAATGTAGCTCTGCAGCCAAAAGATGCTGGCATTATCGACAGAAAATGTCTGCAGAGCAGTGTGAATCTGATCTTGAAAGAAGGCGGCGCCTGCGAAAGGATGTATCTGACCACCAGCTACTGGAAAAATGTCGCTCTGATGCCAAAAAACACAGGCATTATCAACAGGGAACATCTAAGGACAAACGTGCCTTTGAAGTTGAAAGAAGACATTGGTGAAGACAGAATATGTCTAGAGAACAGTCATCAACAAGTACTACCAATACCGGTAGGAACTGCCTTCTCAGCAAAAATGGAGTACATGAGGATGCAATTCTCGAACATAGTTGTGGTGGAATGACTGTTCAATGTGAATTTTTCCTATCACTAAATTTCTCTGATGAAAAACCATCCGATGGAAAATTTACTCAGTGTTGTAGCAAAGGGAAAGTCTGTCCAAATGATATTCATTTTCCAGATTACCCGGCATATTTAAAAAGATTAACGACAAATGAAGATTCTGACAGTAAAAAATTCATGGAAAATATTCGTTCCATAAATAGTTCTTTTGCTTTTGCTTCATGGGTGCAAATATTGCATCGCCATCAGGATATGGGCCATACTGTTTTAGAATACATGGACAAGTTTATCACCATACTGGAACTTTACATCCTTAGGATGGTATTTCTCAGAAGTTTGCTCAACTCTATATTTCGGATACAGCTGAAGCCACAAGTAAAAGATTAGCAATGCCAGAAAATCAGGGCTGCTCAGAAAGACTCATGATCAACATCAACAACCTCATGCATGAAATAAATGAATTAAAAAAAATCGTACAAGATGCTACATTAGGTAGAAAAGGAAGCCCAATATGAAGCAGCAACAAAAGGTATTGCTCCCACAGAAGTAACAGTGACGATTAAATATGATCATAACAGTGACCCAGGTAGATATAATTCTTCCCATGTATCCAAGGTTGCTGTCATATTCAGAAACACAGATGGAGAACCTCCTTTTGAAAGGGACTTGCTCATTCATTGTAAACCAGATCCCAATAATCCAAATGCCACTAAAATGAAACAAATCAATATCCTGTTTCCTACATTAGATGCAATGACATATCCTATTCTTTTTCCACATGGTGAAAAAGGCTGGGGAACAGATATTGCAATAAGACTCAGAAACAATATTGTAATCGACAATAACACTAGACAAAATGTAAGGACACGAGTCACACAAATGCAGTATTATGGATTTCATCTCTCTGTGCGGGACACTTTCAATCCTATTTTAAATGCAGGAAAATTAACTCAACAGTTTATCGTGGATTCATATTCAAAAATGGAGGTCAATCAGATAAATTTCATCAAAGCAAACCAATCTAAGTTGAGAGTTGAAAAATATAGTGGTTTGATGGATTATCTCAAATCTAGATCTGAAAATGACACTGTGCCAATTGGTAAAATGATAATACTTCCATCATCTCCTGCAGGTAGTCCCAGAAATATGCAGCAGCGATATCAGGATGCTATGGCAATTGTAACAAAGTATGGCAAGCCCAATTTATTCATAACCATGACATGCAAATGGGCAGATATTGCAAACAATTTACAACACTGGCAAAAAGTTGAAAACAGAACTGACTTGGTAGCCAGAGTTTTTAATATTAAGCTGAATGCTCTTTTAAATGATATCTGTAAATTCCATTTATTTGGCAAAGTAATAGCTAAATTTCATGTCATTGAATTTCAGAAACGTGGACTGCCTCACACTCACATATTATTGATATTAGATAGTGAGTATAAATTACGTTCCCCTAATTAATTCCCTTTCAATGTGCATGAATTTTGTGCACCGGGCTACTAGTTTAGTATAATGAGAATTTTCTATTTTGTATATGTGTATCAAAAAAAAAGAAAAAGAAAAACCCTTATCTTAATAAAATTACTTGTCTTTTTAAAGCAAGGGAAATAAGAGGACACCTTGAAAAGGTGCTCCAAAACTTTTATTCTACTTTGAATAGCAATGAAAAGTTAACTGAATTCTATTAGAGCATGGGATTAAATGCAGACTAGATATAAGAATGAACAATTAAAACTCCTAAAAAAGAAAGTCATTTGGTATTTTGATCAATATTTTTTGTGTGTGTTCAAAGAGAAAGAAACATAAAAATAAATTCCACAGCAAATTGAAAGCTGTTCTGAGGTAGCTATCATTTCAGTGATGTTGAACCACTTTGAAGCTGAAAGCAAAGAGGATGGGGAGAGCATAGGTGATTGGACAATCTCATGCTAGTCATGATTTTGATACTCCCAGTGTAGTAATTTTGTGCTTATCAGACATAAATTTGAAATAGGTATGAATCTTTATCAGGAGTTTCTGCTAACATATTAAACTGAGAACTTTCAGCAAGCCATGTACGGACGTTTTTAGCTAAAACTAACTAAATAATGCAAAGGTTTCTAAAAAATTCTACAGAAATCACAATCTTAAATGTTTTAGAATGCCATTAAATATTTTGAATATATTACAATATTTACAAAGGATTTATGGTAGAAAGATTCTGCAAGTTTATATCATACACAAAGAACCTGAACTATTATCTGACAGGATTAGCCCTAATCTCATCCTGCTAGGAGTGAGGGGGAAGGAAAGCATGGCTATGCAGTGAATTGCCATTTGGAGGTAAGGAAGCTTTCAGAGTGCCTATCTCCAGTAGGCCACGTTTTCCTACTCCAAATGGAAACTTTAATGTTGCCAGCCAAGCCTTGGTCCCTTTCCTGATAAGCTATTTCTCAAATATGAATGTAGATTAATCCTCTTTTTCATAAGCATTAACTCAGCCCAGATAATCAGAGTATAAAAATTCCATCCAATATTTTAGTGGTACTTGGATATTTTTGTCAAATAATGTATATCTTAGAAACAGTTTTAAACGCTATGCTTGAATTGTTTAATGTTTCATAATTTGCTCACTCAATTGTTAATATTTATTGAGTTTCATAAAATCTGTTGTCTACAGAGGTAATAGTCATAAAATAAAATCACCTTTTTAAAAGTAAAAATATATTTATTACATTAAAAATTTGATGCTTTAAAATTATGAATAAGAAAATGAGCAACATAAATTTGAAAGGAATCATGTAAACTTCATGTGGATTATAATACAGATATATAAAATACATGAACATATATGTTTCATATAATATATATATACATATATGTATATATATATTATATAGAATCCTCATGAATGCTACATGGATTTTATTTAAATTTATGCTGTTCATTTTTCTATTTATGAACACTGTTTTACATATGATCAAACATTTACTCTAGTTTCAAAAATAACCTAATATTTTCTGCCAAAATCTCTTTAAAATCTCATTTCACCCTTTAACAACTAGGTTGGTAAATTATTATAGCAGTCAGGGATTTCAGGTGCAGTGACAAGAAGACTCTTAGTGCTCAAATGAAGATTAAGATAAATAACATTGCATGTTGCCCTGGAAAAATCTAAAATGACTTCATGGAGAATATGAGATCTGAGCATGCTTTTTCAAATGTAGATGCCCTTCTTTGCACCACATGGAAACCTGTTGTGCATATTTGTTTTTGAAGAATTTAAATAAAGGATAAAGAGGAAAAAATGAATAGAAAGTTAGTGTGTTACATTGCCCTGGGGAAAACTCTAATTTCTACTATGTAAAGAAGCAAAACATGTTCAGCGAAATTCTCTCAGGTCATTTAAAGGTACAAGTTTGCATTTGATTCTTGATAGTTGTCTTTATAATCTAAAGTGTTAAACTGCGAGTGTTCTCTGATAAATATGTTAAACCTGACATATAAGAAAAATATCAATACTGAGGGGCAGGTTTTCTTTCCTTTCCTTCTAAGCATTCAAATACAGTTTTTCACATGATGGAGAGTCAAAGAAGAGCAGCAATAACAGTCCCTGAATAAGTTTTTGCCTAAAAAGAATGAGTGGGAGACATCCTGCAAGAGTAAGAATTTCCAACCTGAAAGGTATTTACATGTCTCCCCACTAGTTAAAATCCCCCCTATTATACCTCTAGTGGAGATGAAGAGACTTGGAAAGGAGCAGGAAAAGGGGAGTGCTGAAGTCAAATTCTACCTACAGTGCAATTCTACTCAGATCGGTCCAGCTTCATTAAAATACATGTTTCTTAATATGTGTAAGGTTTCAGATATTTAAGTATAATATTATGTCACACTTAGGGCTTGAAATAAAGGAAGTATCTTATAATGCAAATTAATTTAAATAAGTATCCAGAATTTTATTTGGAAAAATTATTTTGCTATCATGTCAACAATAAAGTTCTGAGATTATACAGACATTACAATGTAGTGAAAAAGTAGAAATGTTAGGCTTTTCATCTTGCAAGTAAAATCTCATTTTCTTGTGAAATTTATGATCCCCAGAGAAATGTTTATGAAAATAAAAATATAAACAGAACCAGTACAGAACTTATTCAATATAATTTTATAACACACTTCAGAGAAAAATAGCCCTGTGTGAAATCTCTGTGCTTTTAAAATAGATCATTAGCTCATGCATGAAATATCAGAATTTAAACCCATGAAAAATATATATTCCATTAATCATTCCTATTTAAAATCCCCATATTCTTTACATAGTATAAGGGCAAGAATGAACACTTTAACAGGTAGAGGATAGGCTATTTCTGGAGGGAAATGTGTAGAAAATATCAGCAAGTCAGATATGCAATGCTAGGTACCTGTGGTTTCAATTTTCATTTGCTTCTCACATACAAGAAAGGAACAGCAGTTGCTGGAAGGCAAATTACTAGTTGAAGGTGAATCCATTCTGAGAGACAGCCATCTATCAATTAAGTATAAAGGTTTTGAAAGACTGCTTTCTGGTTTGGCCTTATTCCAAAATATATGAAGGGCATACACCTTCTGAGTTAGCAGTTCTTCTACAAGCAGATGGATATCAATCACTGTGAGAAATGCTAATAGTAAATGGACTATTCTTGTCAAGCTCAAAGACCAACAGAAATTTTCAAATCAAATACATAGATTTTGCAAAAAACAACAACAAAAAACACAACCTGCTGTTAAAAAAAGAAAAAGAAGGAAAAAATATCTGACATAATTTTACTAAAGCACAAGCCTACTAATTATGAGAGCTTTGTTATGTATGAGGCATGAGTGAATGAAGAAGTGTAGAGAGTAAACCTGCCACACTGCACTGAAGTGACCAGTGCAGTCAATACTTTAATGTTTCCACCAAAGCCAAGCAAAGGGATAACCACAACGTAGTCCTTGAATGAAATCTGTTCTTCCATATGCTTTATGAGACTTACTAGCATATGAAGGTGTCACAGAGATAAAATGTAACATTGTAAGTGATTAAACACATGGGTTGATAGTACCTTCCAGGAATGACGGTGGAGCACTGCACTGCAAATCAAGAAGGTGCATTAAAGGATCATCAAGGTTCAAGACTGACACTCAGCAGTTACTGCCTGCCATCCCTTTCTGCCAAGAATCCCTCACTGGTGTGGTGGGTCGGCTCTCAAAGCATAAGCAAGACTGAGTAAGCAATCAATAACAAAGATAGCAGATCACAAAGCGTGGAAGCCCCTTTCCAATGGAGACACTACAATACTTTCTCTAGTGCTGGGGATT
Organism: Myotis nattereri; assembly: GCF_964212035.1. Lineage (NCBI taxonomy): Eukaryota > Metazoa > Chordata > Mammalia > Chiroptera > Vespertilionidae > Myotis > Myotis nattereri. The sequence goes on from NC_138077.1 coordinate 98,707,475, forward strand.
ATTCTATCCAGTAAGTAATAACCTTATTTTCATAAGATATGAACATGAGCCACAATGTTATAATCAAATGATCATATTTAAATGCTGTACAATAACTGGCCAGACAACAAGTGGGTGCTGTGATTTTTCATTGTCATTATTTAGACATTCTCAGCAGTTTAGAAGTCTACAAACTACAGCAGCTTATAAGCTTAATAAGCAATGAAACTCTTGTCAAAATCAGTTATTAAGGTATTTATGCTTCTTACCAAGGTTATAGAAGACTAGGAGCCCAGCGCAGCCCACCCACCTGCAGCCCTGCCTTCACACCCAAACCTGTCCACGCAGAGCTCCAGCACACCTGGCCCAGCCCACAAACCCTCTGGACTTCTCTGGCCACCTCAAGCCCCACATTCAGTCCCTTGAGTGGCCTCAGGCTCATCCTGCCTTCTCTGGCTGCCTCCCCACTTCTGCCCCATCTCCCTGGCAGGTGGGCCGCAGGGCACTCAGAGTGTGAGCGGTGGGTGGTGAAGGACTGGTGAGGGGGACGCTATGCGCTCTCACCCCTGCCCTCCCCAGCACGAGATGGTCCTGCCTCCTCTGGGAGGGGCTCCTCCCCACTTCTGCCCATCTCCAGAGAAACACCCCAGCTAATATGCTAATGACCCAGTCATTACCCGTTATGGTGTATCAACCATTAGCATATTAGCTCTTTATTAGTATAGATTGAATAAAATTTCTCAAAAAATTCTAAAGTGTTTGTAGAATAATGTTAAATCAAAATTGTTAGCTTATAAATTCTAAAAGTGTAAAATACAGTGAGACAATTTCTTTGATTGTTGTTAGATAAAACATTTAAAATGAATTGCAGTCAAAATTGTTATTAAGTTTCATTACTGAGTTCATTCTTTTAGTCACTGACAATAATTCTCTCTCTCTCTCTCTCTCTCTCTCTCTCTCTCTCTCTCTCTCTCTCTATCTTGGAAATATTTTAAAGTCCACAATTTTGAAAACCTTGAAATTCTGTTTTGGATTCTAAAACAAAACATCTTTTCAGGCAGGTAGAACACATAGGACCTTCTTTTTCTTCTGCTGCTTCTTTTCCTTCTCCTTTCTAAAATGCTGATTCATCACCTTGAACCAGACATCTATTTAAGTGACTAGTGAATCCTTAATTCATGCATCACCAGTCTTATTAATTCCGTCAAGACTTTTTTCCTGAGCATTTTAGTAATCCTCTTGCCTAAATACAATCTCAAGGAACAGCTTCATAGCATACAAAGTCTGTGTATTTCTGTGTTTTGAAGAACTGGTTGAAAAAAAATGGTTAAGCATTTATCATTGTGCACTCTTGTTATGCTTCATTGAAAATTCAAGCAAAAAGATTGCCTTATGGTCATAATGTGATATACTGAATAGCAATGCATTAAAGCATGTCGTTTATAATTGCATTTTGCAGAACAGATGTTTAAAACAAGCCAAAAAGATTCTTTCATTCATTCACTCTTCTAGTATTCCATCCCATTCCATTTCATTCTTTTTCATTTCAACACATTCCTAAAAATAAGAGGTTTTCTTGGCTGGAAACAGTCTCTTACCAGCATAATTACTGAGTCCCTTTCTCTTCTTTCTTCGCCAATACAACCAGATGCTAAAACCCATCAAAATTACCCAGCAGGCACCACCAATACCAGCTATAAAGGCTGGTTGCTTCACAACATCAGTGATTTGCTCAGTTATGCTGTTATTGTTTTCAGTAATGACAACTTCATTACGTCCGCCTATGGAAGAAACAATAGTTTTAGTAAATATTAATACAAAAACAAACACAACAATACACATGGTGCTCTAAAGCCACACACACACACACAAAAAATAGAAAATTCCTTTGAAAGCAAGTAATAGTGGTTGTGTCCTGAACCTGTCACAATTATTGATAAGAATATTTTATAAGTTACAGAAGAATAATTAAATCATGAGTTTGAAATGTGATTTAAAACATTGCTAATCAGTAAAGAAAATAAATTAAATTAAACAAAATCCTCACATTGCTCTCTTATGATTGGTTTACTATTATGAATAATTCAGAACTGCTTCTCGGTTTACCACCTTATAAATGAGTACTAAAACAATTACTAGGGGTTGAAATAATGGCAACTTTTCTTCAGTTAGGTAAAGAGTCCTTTAATGTAGTTTCATACAATAAAAAAATGCAACTGCCACATTCAGCACAGGGTCTTTGCAAATTCTCTTTCCTTTACAGCATGGTCCAAATTCAAATGTTCATGATTCAAAAATATGGGACTTAATACTGTCTTTAATATCATACCAAGGAACTTACTTTGGTCAAACCACGTAATTTTCTAGAATGTATTAAAATCAATGCATAAAACAAGGACGATTATGTAAACATCCTTTCATAAAGATTAGTATTTATAATTAAAATGTCATGAAAAGATAAAACTTGTATATTACCATAAATTATATGAAACTAACTTGAAAATCCACTTAAAAGTTGAGCTCAAAGGACAACTTGAAATATAATTCTAAGGTCTACATAATTAAAGCATACATTTAAACCTGGACTAAGATTATTCTAGAAGTAGTAGTCACGTTTTTGATAATCGAGACCTCTCAGAGGTAATTTTCAAAGTCTTAATCCACATTTTTAAATAGGCATAATCATAATATCACTGAAGAACAAAGATGTAGGTGTTTAACAGATTAAGAAATTTAAACACTGAGAATTAAGTGATTTTTCTTCTTTAAGGCTTTATTTTAATAGCTTTATTGATGCATAATAAACATATAATAAACTGACATATATAAAGTAGTAATTTAATTGTTTTGACATATGCATACAGGCCTGAAACCATTACTATTATCAAGATAATGAATATATCCTTTGGTCCCCAAAGTTTCCTCCTGCCCATTTATTATCCCTCCTTTCAACCTCTCCATGCTAACTCCCAGGCAAACACTGATCTGTCATTGTAGATTATCTTTTTTTCCTAGATTTTTATACACATGGAATTATACAGTATGTACTCTGTTTTATCTGGCTTTCACTCAGCACAATTATTTTGAGATTCATCTATGTTGCTGTGTGTAGTTTATTCTATTTTATTACTAAGAGGTATTTCACTTGTGGTATGTAAATACTACAACTTGGAATCAAATGTTCATATAAAGACTAATACATGAATGTTTGTAAAAGCTTTGTTTGTGATAGCCTAAACCCGTGGTTGGCAAACTGCGGCTCGCGAGCCACATGCGGCTCTTTGGCCCCTTGAGTGTGGCTCTTCCTAAGACTTAGTAGTACCCTAATTAAGTTAATAACAATGTACCTACCTATATAGTTTAAGTTTAAAAAATTTGGCTCTCAAAAGAAATTTCAATAGTTGTACCGTTGATATTTGGCTCTGTTGACTAATGAGTTTGCAGACCACTGGAACTGATTCCAATGTCAATATTATACCTTATTAGTGACTAATCAAATCCTATTTATAAGTAAATTATAATCCAAATATAAATGGCAAATTTTAGCATATCTTATCAAAGGAATGTATAATTTTTATTAGTTATCATGGCACTGAAATATATTAGAAAGATCATGGACTTTGAGGTTCTGTATTTGAATACCATCTCTGCCACTTACTAGCTAAGTAAGCAGTGAGCTTCTGCAGGGAACTTAAACTATTTGAGAACCAGTTTTTGTTCATTGGCAACAGCGCCTTCTATTTATGAGGGTTGTTTAGATGTTTCATGTAAAGAGGTTAATAGAAACACAGTAGTTTGTGACTCAAAATTATGGCCTACTTAAGGTTAAAGTTTATTTTAAGAGCCACTCAGGTAACTTCAAGGATGTAAGTTGTAAACTGTCTAGATGTGAGAGTCCTGCAAACCACAGGTGACTTGTTTATTGCAGTTTCTCTTTTATTCCAGATAAGAAAATCAGCCCACAATACCCAGACTGCCTTATAGTTGAGTGTAACAAAGTGAATGAGTATTGGCCAATGGTACATGGGCACAAGTGATGCATATTAGGTACTACCTTCAGACTTGACCTGTATGTTGTGACAATACTTAGGGGATATCGCCTCCCTAAGAGATGGGAGAGCCATTAACTGGAAAGACTGAAATATCCTGAATAACTGTATAAAATATGCTACCCCATTTTAGACTGGGCTATAAATAAGAAAGAAACTTGTCATTTGTTAAGCCAATCAGAATCCAGGCTTCTCTGTTATAGCAGCTAGCCTTTTTTATATGTACTTTTATTTCATTTCTAAAATGTCTTTTGTGTTTAATTTAAGACAAAATACAGTTCATTTATATAGTTAGTAAACCTGGTTCATGTTCCCAATTTATCTGCCCTTAATTATTTTATATATAAATATAGTCAAAATGTATTTAAAATGAGCTCATATTTTCAATATGAGACATAGGTATATCTGGTGATTTATTTTAGCTACTAAAGAGAAAATAATACCTCACAGAACAAAGAGAAAAGAACATTTCTTCATTTGTGTAAAAGGTTAATAAAATATCATATTTAATATAGTGCAATATATTTGTTACCATAGGTGTATTACTCATCCTTATGCTGCTATTTTTGAAACAATGTTGTCAGTTGCACTAATTATAGCATAGAGAAGATTGTTGTGTGTGACCTGTAATGCTCCATTGTTCTTGCAGACAAAAAAATTATAGTGAAATATAATGTCTTCCTTCTATTGGAGAGTAATGAAGAACAAAACTAATTTGTTTCACTAAAAATTAATTAGACACATCAGATTCAAGACTACCTATTATTGTGAAAGTTTGCACCTGTTCCATGTATTATTACCAACTATGTAAGATAAGTGTGAAATGACCAAATGATTAAAGAAATACTGGCTATATTATAAAGCACAATTACTAAACATTTTAAGTCAATGTCACATTGTTATAAGGCATACTGTCGGATGCTTATGTATATAAATGCATTTGGTAGCATTTGTGTGTTTGTGAGTGCACCAATATATAGAACTATGGACACATTGATGTAAAAGTCATCTTACCAGTGAAAGCTACATACAAAAGACCAATTTTACTTTTAAGCCTGTGTAAGACTGTTTATTATGTTTACACAACATTTTAATTAATGGCCTCTTAATGGAATTTTCTGGAATGAAAACTAAACTGAGAAGGAATAGATGAAACAGTACATGGTCTGGCATAAGACAAATCTGAATTTATCAGCTATGAATTACATCAAATGTCAATACATGACTTAATTAAAGTAGAGGGAAAATGAGGTAGAGCTTGAGTCACTTTAAGTGCTGTTTCCAGTGCTACACAGACAATAGGAGAAGCATAAATTGAAACAGAACAGGAAGTTAAACATCACAATCACTTTCAGCCAAGGAATAACAGTTGTGTAGACAAGATTATCAGACAAGATGTTAAGGTAGATATGCAGCGGTAATTAAAGAAACAATTAAGGGCTTCTTTAGTACAACAGTATTTATTAAAAAGAAATAAGTCTATTGGGGACAAATAGCCTTTTCTGGGTTGAATTTTGCTTGCTGTATGTGTGTGAATATGGGTGTGTGCATGTGTTTTCATTTCAAGTGAAAAAATATTCCATTTTCTGTGATTACAATTGGAATATTGCATATTCTACCTATTGAATGAGAGATAAAACTATCATTAAGGAAGCTACTTTTATTTCATAGAAATATTCTAACATCTTTGTATGATACATGAAACTATAAATTAAAAGATACATATTTTGCATTTAAAGACTTAGTTTTCTTAAAATAATGAGTTAAGTGAAACTTTTCTTTTGATTTAACATAATTGTATATTCACTTTATCGTTTTCAATTCCTATACATTCATTAATTTCTTAACTGTCATGACATGAACATGGTAAACTGATATGCTTGCAATTATTTACTTGCCTCACAGTGTTATAAATCCCCAAAATATTGGGGAGCAAACAGGTAGTCACTATAAAACAATAACAAAACATTGCCATGCTTGAAAATTATATTTATAACTAAAGATTATAGAAAAATAAAAAGGAAAATATAGATATTCAATCTTCCTGATCTTTAGTTAAACAATTATATTCAATCCATTTCATATATGTGCTAGAGAGATAGTACAAAAATGAAAACAAGGTTTGTTTAGTCTTCTAGGAGCTCTCATAGAAAACTACATCTTTTAAATGTGTCTCATATCTAAATTAAGTTAAGAATTAACTTATTTCTAACTACTATAAATGGAATATATATGTCAATTAAATTCTTTTGGGTGTACCTGTATTTCTTTCTGAGTCCAATTTATTAAAAAAAAAAAAATCTCAGAAAGGCAAGATTGTAGGTTTCCCTCAGGTTAAGAAATTAATTCAGTCTGTATGACTAATTAAGAAAGGAAAGGCAATTTAGAGGAAAGTTAGTATTATAACTTTTTCTCTTCAATTCCTTTTTATATATAAGAAGGGAAACTTGGAGAATCTTAAAAAAAAAAAAAAGTCACCACTACAATGGAGAATCTAAAAAAAATTTACCACTACAAAGGAATGCTAAATCTCTTCAGATACAATAAATACTTTGTAATAAGAAATGATTTCCAGAAATGAGCAGTATGCTCTCTGTGCATCATTTCAAAAAATAATCAGAAGACAATGGAATGGCAAATTGGCTTACATCAAACACTAGACAGTGTTTTTAAAATATATAAATTCTTGGTAGGATATTTTTTAAAAGTTAAAGATTATGACAAGCAAATAAAAGCAGGGAGAACTGGAGATATTGCCTCTTGAAAGAAAGGACCACAATAGGGAAAATCTAAACTTATGAGGTACTTTTTCTCCCTGGGAGACCTCAATCTATGCAGGGCTAGTCAGTTAGAACATAAGCTGAAAACCTTAATCTTATTGATGTGATGTGGAAGAAGATAGCGTTCAAAGCTTCAGAGTGACTGAGAATTAAAAGAGAAACCACGTGAAAGAGGAGGCCACCGGAGAGTGGTGTTCCAAAACCTGTAGATATATCCCCCTCTGTCCTGGAGTGAACTCTGTGCATGCAGAAAGAAGACGTATGGTGAGAATGAAGGGTTTAGTGAGAACCAAAAGCTAGAAGACTGAAAAGGCTGAACAGACTTTTCCTGCATCTGTCCACTGCTGAGAAAATTGTGTTTGAACTTTTAATTTAATCAACTTAAGGGAACTAGATAAACATATTAAACATTTCACTGAAACTTCAAGTGTACCATGCCTTAGAAGTAAAAATCAAACTGAAGTTTTAACTTAAGAATAAAGCCAAAAGATCAACAGCTCCATATTAACTGGCTACTTCCATTTCTGGCCATGAAGAAATAATAGCTACAGGCATGCAAATCCATAAACAATTAGAATACTAACAAAATGTAAAAAAAGCAAGCCAACCCAGGATCAAGATGTTCAGCCAGTAATGCAACTGTGTCTAGAACAAAATCACCACTGTTCAGAAGATAACAAAATTTTATAGCATGTTACCTGCAATGTCCAGTGTACCGTAAAAAAAAATTAGCTGGTATAGAAAAACAAGCAAAATATTAACAAAATACTAGAAAAAGGAGACCCAAGATCAAGAGAAAATAAATCAGTAGACATATACCATTAGGTGATACAAATGTTGAAACTAGGGGGCAAGTACTTCAAAGTAGCTATTACAATATGTTCATGAACTTAATAGAGTTATAATCAATAAACAAAAGGGGAAATTTCAGAGGAAGTGGAAAATATAAAAGATTACAAATGGAAATTCTAAAACACAAGAGTGTACTATATGAAATAAATAATTCACTGGATACTTGTATTTCTTGCCATGAAGAAATAACAGCTATGGACATGCAAACCCACCATAAACAAGTAGAATACTCGACAAAATATGTGAAACAAAGGGCAAGATTGTAAAAAAAGGGAAATAAACAAGGTTGATCTTACCATTTTCATAGCTTTCTATCTATAGACAACTTAAAACACAATCAATAATAACACTTGCATATTGGCATTTGTTACATATCCTATATAATAAAAGGGTAATATGCAAATAGACCAAACAGCAGAACTGAACAACCAATCAAAGCAATATGCTAATGATATGCTAAGGTGCTCAACCACTTGCTATGACGTGCACAGACCACCAGAGGGCAGACAGTCAACTGGTTGACCAGTCGCTATGATGTGCACTGACCACCAGGGGACAGATGCTTTTATCATTAGGTTAGCTTGCTGCTGGGGTCCAGTTCATCAGGACTGAGCAAGATGGGCTGGACATGCCCTGGAGCCCTCCCTTGATCCCTCCCCAGCCCAATCGTGCACCTGAGGGGTCCCTCAGCCTGGCCTGTGCCCTCTCACAATCCAGGACCCCTTGGGGGATGTTGGAGAACCAGTTTCAGCTTGATCCCACAGGTCACTCGCCTTGGGAGGACACCAGATGCAGGGCTCATGGCTGGCAAGCACTGCTGTGGCAGCATGAGCCTCTCTGGATTGGGACTAATTGGGCAAGAGCCCACAGCAGGCACAGTGGGGCCAGGATGAGCAGGAGCAGTAGGTAGGAGCTGCAGGCGTCGTTGGGCTGCGGGTTTTGGCCCGATCCCTGCAGGCCACCCAAAGGGACCCCACCCGTGCAAGAATTTGTGAACCAGGCCTCTAGTATACAAGCAAAAGGCATAACAATAGCAGAAAGAGAGGAAGGAAAATGGAATTATATATTTTTAGATCCTTATCCTATAAGCAAATCTTAGAGTAACCATTAAAAAAGAGGTATAGCACAGCTCAATGGTTGAGCGTTGACCTATGAACCAGAAGGTCATGGTTCAAATCCCTGTTAGAGCACATGCCTGGGTTGTGGGCTCAATCCCCAATAGGAGGTGTGCAGGAGGCAGCCCACCAATGATTCCATCAATGATTCTCTTTCATCACTGATGTTTCCATTTCTCTCTCCTTCTCCCTCTTCTCTGGAATCAATCAAAATATATATATTTTTAAAAAGAGGTATACTAGACATAAAATATAGTATAGAAAGGATTTTAATTTATCCAAAAGAAATCAGGAAATTAGGTAAATACGATAAACTTAGAAAATAAATAGTGATATTGTAATATTAAGCCCCAATGCATCAAATGAATTCCATTGAAGATAATAGTCTAAATAAGTCAATTAAGAGGCAATGATTGTCATATTGGGTAAAAAAAGAAAGAGCTAACAATATATTTTTAAAATAGAAATAAACCTTAAATACAGAGAAACAGAAGTTAAAATAAAAGGATTGAAAAAACACAAACCAAGTAAACACTTATAATATGATGTGGCTATCTAATATCAGATAAAGTAGATTACAGACAAAAATCTTACTAGTAGATAGGTAAGAGATTTCATAATGATAAAGGATAAGTTCATTAATAAGATATAACAATCTTAAAATGCATTCACTTAAAACAGAGTAACAAAATACAGAAAGAAGAAATAAACAAGCTTATAATTATAATAAATTGCTAGTCTCTTTTTTATTAATTAAAAGAATAGACAGAAAAACATTAAGGACCTGAATAATACTACCAACTAATTTGACCTGACATTTATTTAACATCTTACTCTAAAAGAGAAAAATCCACATAATTTTCAAGTGCATAAGAAACATTCATTAAGAACAAATGCTGGTCCATTAAAACAAATCTCCATATTTAAAAGGCCATATTCTTACAATGTACATGCTCTGACCTTGGTGGAATTGAATTTGAAATCAGTAATTAAAAGCTATCTGGAAAATCCCAAAACATTAGGAAATTCAACAATGAACTTCTAAATAACCTCTGTAAAAAAACAGAAATCCTTAGAAGTGGAAAGCATTTTTTCAACTCTATACTAAATATCAAAAGTTATGTTAAAAATTATTAAGTAACATAAAATATTAAATTAAAAGATTCAGCTGAAGAAGTGCTTATAGAGAAATTTATCACTTTTTTGGGAAATTTATCACTTTAAATCTTCATATTAGAAAGAAGTAATGCCAAATAATTGGTATTAGTTTCTATCTTAAGAAGCAACATAAAAGTAAGGAGAAGACAAAAAAGCAGAAATTATCAACTAGAAAACAAATAAATAAAACTAAAAAAGTTAAAAGTTTATACTTTGAATAACAAAACTAATGAAACCTTGCCCAGGATGGTTAAAATAGGAGAGAGAAAGGAAGGATGGGGACAATAAAAAAGGAGATGAGAGAAAATAGAAATCTCCAGTATCCTATGTAATAAAAGCATAATATGCAAATTGTCCCCTTGACCAGCAGTTCATCTGGGAGTTCGACCAGGGGGCAGGGCTGGCCAGGGGAAGGTAGGGAGGCTCTGAGTGGCAGGGATTGCAGTGACAGCAGCAGGCTACCAGGGGAAGTGAGGGAGTCCCCGGCCAGTAGCCTGCAGCCTGCAGCTACTAGGGAACCTACCAGTGAATAAATTTCGTGCATTGAGCCTTTAGTATAAGAATAAAAGTGGAGGTATTATTACATCTTGCAAACATTACAATAAATAATTACAAATAAGGAGATATCTACATATATATAAAAGCCTAAGCGACCAGTCAGTTGACTGATCAACCTGTCACTATGATGAACACTGACCACCAGGGGGCAGACGCTTAAAGCAGGATCTGCCCCCTGGTGGTCAGTGCACTCCCACAGCGGGAGCACTATTCAGCTGACCGACGGGCGCCAGATGCCAAGTTCACACCTGGTGAGCACAGCTGTGGCAAGGAGCCTACCCAGCAGTGCTGGCAGCAGGCTCAGCAGGGACAGCATGAGTGGGAGTGGTGGGGCGCCTGACCGGAGCTCCAGCTCCTCCCAGGCCACCTGCTGCTTCGGACACTACTACATCCCTCAGGCAATGTTGGACTGGTGGTATTGGCTGATCCTGCAGTCCAGGCCAAGGGACCCCATGGATTTGTGCACCAGGCCTCAAGTTGAAAATAAGCATCTTCCTATCTAATAAAAGAGAAACATGGTAATTAGCCGTACCTCTGCTACACTTCCCATTGGCTAATCAGGGTGATATGCAAATTAACTGCCAGCCAAGATGGCGGCCGGCAGCCAGTAAGCTTGAAGCGAACATGAGGCTTGCTTGCTTCAGTGATGGAGGACTCCAACATTCCCCGCCTGCTGCTGCTGGCCTCTGAGCTTGCAGTTTGAAACATTGTTACAAATATAGAAGCTAAACAAAACCCCAGAAACCTGCTTTCAGCCAGCCGGGATCTCAGAGCTGGAGTTGAAACAGTGTTTCGATTATAGAACCCAAACAAACCAGATACCTGCTTTCAGCAGCCAAGGCCTAAGAGCTGGAGCCAAGCCTCAGAGCTAAAGCTGGCCCAGAATAAAAAAAGAAAAAAAGAAAAAAAGGAGCAGTTGGGAGCTTCAGTCACCCGCCAGCCTGAAAACAGCCCTCAGCCCCTTACCCAGACTTGCCAGGCACCCCAGTGGGGACTCCCACCCTGAAGGGTGTGTGACCAGCTGCAAACAGCATCATCCCCTCATCCAGGCTGGCCAGGCACCCCAGTGGGGACCCCCACCCTGAAGGGTGTGTGACCAGCTGCAAACAGCATCATCCCCTCATCCAGGCTGGCCAGGCACCCCAGTGGGGACCCCCACGCTCATCCAGGACACCCTTCAGGGCAAACCAGCCAGCCCCACCTGTGCAGCCGGCCTCTATCCTATATAGTAAAAGGGTAATATGCCTCCCAGCACTGGGATCAGCGGAGCCGGGAGGCCTCCCGGCACCGGGATCAGCATGACAGGGGGCAGCGCCCAAATCCCCTGATTGCCCTGTGGCTCTGTGTGTGACAGGAGGCGGGGCTACAACTTCCCTATCCGCCCTGCTCTGTTCATGACAGGGGAAGGCACCCCAACCCCCGATCAGCCCTGCTCTGTGCCTGATAGGTGGGAGCTCCCCAACCTCCTGATCACGCTGCGGCTCTGTGTGTGACAGGCTGCGGTGCCCCAACCCCCGGATTGGCCCTGCTCTGTGTGTGACAGGGGGCGGTGCCCCAACTCCCCTATTGGCCCTACTCTGTGAGTTTTAGTGGGGAGCTCCTCAACCCCCTGATCAGCCCTGCTCTGTGCATGACATGGGGGAGCTCCTCAACCCCCTGATGGGCCCTGCTCTGTGCGTGAAAGGAGGGAGCTCCTCCATCCCCTGATCGACCCTGATCTGTGCATGACAGGGTACGGAGCCCCAACCCCCCTGATGGGCCGTGCTCTGTGCATAACAGGGGGTGGCGCCGCAACCTCCCCATCGACCCTGCCTTGAGTGTGACAGGGGGCGGTACCCCAACCCCCCAATTGGCCCTACCCTGAGCATGACTGAGGGTGGCATCTCAACCTCCAAATCCGCCCTGCTCTGTGCATGACAGGGGGCGGCGCCCCAACTCCCCAATCGGCCCTGCTCTGAGCCCGACCAGGGGCTGCACCTAGGGATTGGGCCTGCCCTCTGCCACCTGGGAGCAGGCCTAAGCCAGCAGGTCATTATCTCCTGAGGGGTCCCAGACTGCGAGAGGGCACAGGCCGGGCTGAGAGACTCCCCCTCCCCCCCGAGTGCACAAATTTTTGTGCACCAGGCCTCTAATGTCTAATAAAAGAGAAACATGCAAATTGACTGTACTTCCACTACACTCACAAGCCATGCCCACCAGCAACGCCCACCAGCCATTCTGGACCGAGTATGCAAATAAATCAAACCAAGATGGCTGTGGCCACAAAGCTGGAGCATACAGAAGGTTTGGGTTTCCCCTGGTGATGGAGGAAGCCAAGCTTCCTGCCCGTCCTGGCCAGCCCTGAGCTCTGCTCAAGGCAACAAAGTTTCAATTATAGAAGCTAAATAAATCCCAGATACCTGCTTCCAGCTCTTGTGTCCTCTGCTCAAGGAGGGTCTGGGAGCCTGGGTTGCCCAAGGCCATGGCCAGCCTGCAAACAGCCCTCATCCCCTCACCAAGGCTGGCCACGCCCCCCAGAGGGGACCCTCACCCCATGGGGGCGTGGCCAGTCTTCAAACCACCACAGGCCCCTTGCCCAGGCCGCCCCATGCCCCAAGGGAACCTGCACCCTGATCCGGGACACTCTTTAGGACAAACCAACCAGCCTCCACCCATGCACCAGGCCTCTATCTATACTAATAAAAGGGTAATATGCTAATTAGACTTGGAGACCTTCCAGGAGACCTTCCGGATGTTCTTCTGGACAAAACCATGGTGGCAAGGCCAAGGTAGAGGTGGTTAGAGGCCAAGAGGGGAGGGCAGCTGTGGGTGATCAGGCTGGTGGGGGGGCGGGGCCATTGGGGGTAAGTAGACCAGCAGGGGGGGCAGTTGGGGGCAAGCAAGCCATCAGTCAGGGTCAGTTGGAGGTGATCAGGACCGTGGGGGGCAGTTGGGGGTGAACAGGCCAGTGGGAGGGGAGGAAAGGTAGGGGTGAGCAGGCCAGCAGGGTGGGAAGTTGGGGGTAATCAGGCTGGTGGGGGGGCATTTGGGGGCAAGCAGGCCGGTGGTGGGGCGCAGTTGAGGGAGAGCAGGCTGGCAGGCAGAGTGGTTAGGAGCAATCAGGCAGACAGGCAGGTGAGTGGTTAGGAGCCAGCAGTCACGGATTCTGAGAGGGATGTCTGACTGCTGGTTTAGGCCCAATAGCTGTAAACTGGCAGTAAGACATCCTTCGAGGGGTCCCAGATTGGAGAGGGTGCAGGCTGGGCTGAAGAAAAACCCCTCCCCCATGCACGAATTTCATGCACCGGGCCACTAGTATGCTAATAAATTTCAAAACTTAGATGGATAAGACAGATTTATTAGTGAGCAAATACCAAAAATCTATTTACCACAACCAACGTAGAAGAAATAAAAACTCAAATTAAGTTTAAATTTCTAAAAATAAAGAAAACTCCAGGGACAGATATAATTGCTGAATTCTAAGAAGTGTTTAAGGAAGAAATAATACAAGGCCTGAAAAACTCTTACAAAATATAGAAGAGGAAGGAATAAATCTCAACCTATTTCATAAAGCTAGCAACCCTGATTCCAAATCCTTACAAAGAAAACCACCAATCAATACCCCTCATGACTAGATACAAAATCTATACTAATAATAGCCTAGGGGTGTCAGGACCATTTGGACGACCTAACAGTGGGCGCTGGGACACTGGGGTGTGGCAGCGAGAACGACCACTCCCCCTCTTGGTCCCTTCCCTAGCCGGCAGCTCGCATCCCCCAATGGAGAATGGGGAGCCAGGGGTGGGTGGCAGGGGACACGGGCCATGCCAGGCCAAGGCCTCTGCCCTGCAAGCCCCCCACCCCCAGAGTGTGGGAAAGGCGGACCTCTCTGACCTCTCAGTCCCTCCCCCTGGCCTTCAGGCTCCCATCCCTAATGGCCAATGGAGAACTGGGGGAACCCTGGGGGGGCGGGGCATGCAAAGGTGCCAGGCCAAGGCCCCGTCCCCAATCACCCCACACACAGAGGTCAACCAGCGCCAAGGGCAAGGCCAGCGAGGGGGAGAATGGCCAACCTCTTGGTCCCTTTCCCCGGCCCACAGGCTCTCATCGCCCATGGCATACCAATTTCCACTAGTGGGAAGAAGATACAATAGAACAGCCTGGAAACGGCAAGTCTTTTTCCTTATTGATTCTTTATCACTGGGCTCTAGAGAAATAATGGCCAGGTCCCCTGCTGGGTCCCTCGGAGCCCTGTCTCTCCTCCTCTGCTCAGCCCTGCTGATCATCGGGTGTCCCAGAGCAAGAGGGAGAGGAAAGCTGGACTTAGCAACGCCACTCACCTAAGGGTTGGGGGTAGCAGAGGGGCATGGTGACTTTGGAGTCACACAGCCTCCGCCAGTTAGACCTGTGTAACCTCTCTGAGCCTCGGTTTCTTCATCTATAAAATGGGTATGGTAACAGTACCAGCCTCAGTGGAATGTTACAGGTGTGCATGAGAATGTGCACATAAGGCTCTCAGCCCGGTGCTTGACAGGTGCTAAGCCTCACTTTGCCACTGTGATTATCTGCCCCCTGCCTCACTGGGCTTACGAACCCGTGTTTAACTGGCAATGTAGGCAGGTGTGGAAATTGCCTGCTCCGTGTCCTGGGGTCCCTGGGAGAACTCGGATTCTGGATTCCCGGGCAAGATGGCTCTGCAATATGAAACCCCTGAGGGTCAGGAGTCCAGCCGGGTCCCAGCATGTGCTCCCTGGGTCTCTGGGGCAATACCGCTGCCTTCCCTCTCTTCCCAGCACTGTCCTGTCCTGCCTCAGTTGTCTCTCATGATGGGAATCCCTGCGTCATCTGTGTGCACATCTGTTCCCCAGCAGCCCCCACTCCGCGTGCCTCCCAGCTCTGCCCTGCACTTGGGCAAATCACTTAACAACTCGTGCCTTTATTTTCTCATCTGACAGCTGGGAATAATAGTGCCAGCCTCCTCGGGTTGTTGATCAGGCCAGGTCATCAGGTGAAGCACTTAGAAGAGTGCTGGGGCCTGTGTTAAGTGGCCATTCAGTGTCAGCTGTTCTGTTATTACTGTTGAAAGGCGAGTCTTCTAGGAGTAGGGGTTCTGCGAGGTGCCCCTGTCCTGTGAAAACCCTGAAGGAGAATCGTCAGCCTCCTTCAGAAACTGGGAGCTCATTAGCATAAGAAACCACCCGTGAAGGACCTTTGACTCCAATAAGCATTAACAACAACCAGTAAAAAGCCTGAGGCCCAGGCCTGGATGTCTGTCCTGTATACCAGTAGGTTGCTGGTTAGGTTCCCTGTCTGGGCACATGCCCAGATTGTGGGCTCAATGTTTCTCTCTTTCTCACTTTCTTCCTCTCTCTCTCTCAAATAAATGAAAAAAACATTGTAAAAAATAAAGTTAGAGGTGAAGCCATTATGGTCCCATGGCTGCAAACTAGAAGAAAATATAACTCAATAAGAATAAGAGACTCTTAAAAAAAAGAAATTATAGCAATAAAAATAACATAGAATTCCAATGAGGAAGAAAACAGGCATCTAAAGGAATCCATGTAGCTACAGGGGAAAATGCTAATGAGTCTAGATTTTAAAAGACAGACTGGGAAAAATGTATTTGCTGCAAATATTTGATAAATACTTAGTATCTTTAACATATAAGAGCTCACACAAATCCTATATATTAAAAACCTAATATGCAAATCAACCAAACTGCAGAAGGACCAGCGGAAGGACTGGTTGCTATGACGTGCACATACCACCAAGGGGCAGACGCTCAACAGGAGAGAGGTCCCTGTGGTCAGTGCGCTCCCACAGGGGAAGCGTTGCTCAGCCAGGAGCCGGGCTCACAGCTGGCTAGGGCAGCGGCAGTGGCAGGAGCCTCTGTGGTAGCGCTAAGGAGCAGTGAGCCAAGAGATAAGGAACAGTGAGTAGGCAGGTGGTAAGGAGCGAGGGGTCCCAGACTGTGAGAGGGATCCGGGACTGTGAGAGGGCACAGGCCAGGCTAAGGGACCCTCCCCCAGCCCCACCCCCCAGTGCACAAATTTCATGCATAGGCTCTCTAGTTCTTTATAAAATATTAGCAAATCAGATTAAGTAATATATGTAAAAAGCATAATATATCCTGACCGATTGGGATTTGCAAAGCAAAGTTTATCTTTGAAACCAGTCAATAGAATTGACCATATTAACACAAATAAGGAGAAAGAAAACAGATGATTTTTCAAATATATGCATAAGAAGTTGTTCATAACTATTAAAGTAAATAAGTGAAGTTAATAAAGTGATAACAGAACAACATATTAAATTAAATTTATATATAATATAGAATAGTTGAGAAAATTTTATGAACCCAATTAGTGTAAAAATAATCAAATACTCAGAAAAAAAGTTTAACACAACCATACTCTGAAAATGACAAAATATTGTTGAGAGAAATTAAAGGTAAATGATAAAGAGATACATCATATTTTTGGAGAGAATGACTCACTGTTTAAATACTTAATCTCTCAACAATAAAAAAAGTTTAATCTCCCTAATTTAATGTATAGATTCAACGTGTTTTCAAGAAACAATTCCAACAATATTGTGTAGAAACTGACAAGATGCTTTGAAACAGTTCTTCTGCCAAAACAATTTTGCAGGAGAAAATAATGGAGCGTTCACATTACCGGATCTCATGACTTTCTATAAGCTACAGTAATCAAAACAGTGGTTTGGCAGATGGACAGATATATAATAAAGACATGGAACAGCACAGGGAATCCAGGAATGGGTCCATACATATATGGTTAACTGGCGAAAGGCAAGTTAATAAATGATGCCAATGCAATTTGATATATACTTGGAAATAAATAAGCCTCAACCCTCACACCACATGTAATTACTTGAAGAGAAATTATATACTTAAGCATAAAAGTTAAAATTATAAAGCTTGTAGAAGAAAACATAAGAAAATATCTTCACTATCTAGAGGCAGGACACAATTTCCTAGGAAGCACTAAACGTAAAAAATTAGTTTGATCAACTGTAATTCACTAAAATTTAAAACTTGCTCATCAAAAGATTATTTAAAAAATGAATAGAGAAGTCATAAACAAAAAAGTATTTGCAATACAAATACATGACAAAGAATTTGTATACAGAGTGGTTATATAATTCCTTCTAATCAGTAGCAGGAGACAAACAACATACTTTTAAAAAGTTAAAGATTTAGACATTTTACAAAAAAAATGTGAATGTCTAATATGCACATGTGAACTTGCTCACCATTTTTAGTCATCAAAGAAAACTGAAGTGAGTACTTTTTATACTCACAAGAATGGCTAAAATTACAGACTGGCAACATCACATGTTGGTACAATATGGAAATATTGGAAATAATATTCTTTGCTAGTGATTCTATAAAAGTATGCAATTTGGAAAAAAATTGTGTAAAGTCTTTTATAAAATCAAAGTATTCCAATCCTGTTATCCAGACATTCCACTTTAGTTATTTCTCTCAAAGAAAAAAAAATGTTCTCAACATGGCTTACACAAGAATGTTCATTTTATGAAGAGAAAACAAATAATATATGATATATTCACACAAATTAATACTGCTCAGAATTAAAACATAGTAATTGCTATATATATATATATATATATATATATATATATATATATGACATTATGTTTAGTGAAAGAAGCCAGATGTAAAATATTATGTTCTGTACCATTCCATTTATATATATTTTAAGAACAGGCAAAGATATCCATAGTTATTGGTAACAATTTTCTGTAATAATGATAATAGATTTAATAGGGATTTCTTCTTCAGGATAGTATATATAGATTACAAAGTTTATTTTGGCCTGTCTCTTGTTAAATTTGACCTTTTTTTTTGGCTAAGGGAAAGCACTTTCTTCCATATGTGCCTCATTTCTTATTATATTTCACTAGAGGCTCAGTGCACAGATTCATGCACCGATGGGGTCCCTTAGCCTGGCCTATACCCTCTCACAATCTGGGACCTCTCAGGGGATATAGTAGAGTGTGAAGCGGCAGGCAGCCAGGTAGGAGCATGAGCCTGGGCTGGGCACCGAGCCGTTTCCACTCATCTCGGCCCTGCTGTGCCTACTGCTGCCTCCTGCTGCCGCTCAGTAGCACTGCCATGGAGGTGGGAGAGGCTCATGCCACCTGCGCTCATCAGCCATTAGCCCGGCATCTGGCACCGTCGATTGGTCAGGTGAGTGGCGCTCTTGCTGTGGGAGTGCACTGACCACTAGGGAGCAACTCCTGCATTGAGCATCTGCCCCCTGGTGGTCAGTGCTTGTCATAGCGACCAGTCGACCAGTCACTTAGGGTTTATATATGTATAGATTGGTATCAACATTACTAATGAAACTATTGATTAAAAATAATTTTTAAACAACCTTTCACCAGTTAAACTCAGTAATTATAATTTTAAGAAGTTTTTGGGAGTCTTAACAGTATGAGCAATGGCTAATCATTTTTGTAAGAAACTCTAGTCAGCTAACCCATTTGCCTGTATGATGTGTGTAGCCTCTCATTCATTACTGCATATCCACTCTCAGGAAGGAGATTCAAAAAATAATCTACGTTCCACCAGCTAACTAATTATACACAGACTACATAGGTTGGTACTCACCGATTATTATTGGTTGTGGTTCACTTTTCACTCCAACCCCTGCACTGGTACTTGCTGCAACCTCTACCCGGTATTGAATACCTGGGAATAATCCTCCAATTATTACAGATCGAATGGCTGCATCCACACTTTTGTTGATATGAAATCGTGTTTCATTTCCCAGACACCAGATCTACAGAAATGTAAAGTGAATAACAAAAGAAGATAGACTTATCCTTTCTCATAATTAGATCAATATAGTAGAACAAATATATTTAGTAGTGATCAACTGCTTCCTAGGCTTATAGAAGTACTAGAAGCCCAGTGCACAAAATTGGTACACGGGGGTGGGGGTCCCCTCAGCCCAGCCTGCACCCTCTCCAATCCAAGACCCCTCAGGGGATGTCCAACTGCCTCTCGCAATCCGGGACCGCTGGATCCTAACCACTCACCTGTCTGCCGGCCTGATCATTCCTAACCACCTTCGCCTGCCTGCCTGATCAATCCTGATTTCTCCCCTATCAGCCTGATCACCCCTAACGGCCCCCCCCCCTGCTGGCCTGTTCATCCCTAAGCACTTCTGCCTTGCCCCACACTTGGGACCCAGGATTCCCTCCACCAGCTGGTCGCAGGCACCTGGGACCTGGGCTTCACTCCTCCTGGCCGGCCACAGGCACCCAGGACCCGGGCCAGCTTCGCCTGGGGCAGCTGCAGCCGCAGGGGACCATGGGTGAGTGGCTTTGCCTGGGCTGCAGCCGCAGGCGCTGACCCTCAGGACTGTGGGGTGGGTGGCTTGTCCCTCTCCCAGGCTGCAGCCCCAGCTGCTGGGGCCCAGGACCACAGGGCAGGCAGCTAGGCTCTCTCTCGGGCCACAGCCTGGCTGGTCCCCATTCCTCTCTCATGAGCTCATATGTGCCTGACTAGTCTCCATTCCTCTCTTCCCAGTGTTGAATGTCTGAGCCATTACAGCATTATAGTGTGAGGGTGTGACAACCATTTGGATATTAGCTCTTTATTATATAGAATTCGTTATTGACATTTTTAAAGCCTAATTTATACAGTGTGTGTTTTTGTGTGTATGTGTGTATTAAGGAAAGAACAATAAGGAAAGCTGAAACTCTGCCATGTTCCTTTATAACCAATAATCAACATTGAATTCTCATAACACAATAATTTCCTTAATGCCTGTAGACAGTGGTCCCTGGTTGAGCATTTGCATAGGGATTAAAACATAAATTCCTCTTCTTAATTTACTTTTCAAGATTTATTATACATATAATCTATTAAAATATGATGATTGTGAGTTGTAATATTCAAAGTACGTAGGTGCACATCTAAGTAATTTATATTTCATTTAAGAAAATATTAACTTACACAGAAGTAGCTAACAAGATTAATTGACTTAAGTTATAGGTATTGACTGAGATGAAATTAAAGTGAATATTTACATTGACAGTAATAAATCTTAATATTGATCAATATATTCACACACAAGTACATATGCATGAGAACAAAGTGTTGGGAAGTCTTTAAATACTAATGTGATGAATGCTGGACTTTTACTTCTAGTAATAATAAAATTTTAAGGCATACATTCTTCTTGGATATGGAAATCTGTTACTGTGCAAAGTGTTATAAATAGAAATGTGCTCTCTCTATATATTTGTATTCTTATTATATAATATTTTACAATCTAGATACAAAAAGAACATAAAAGGTTTGTTTCTGACATAGGTAAATTTCCTGAAGCTAATTCTTTAAAACAATATTTGTGAATTGTATATATTTTTTTGATTTACACTATGATACCTGTGTTACTTTGGAGGAATATTTAGTCCTGACCTACGTATACATTGTCACCAAAATATTGCAATCTCATATAATTGAGAAAGCTTATAATTTGTGACACAATTTTTCATGTTGTAAAAAAATCAGTTTTTAAGTAGATGGAACTTTAGGATATTTAGTCTCAGATTATACAATAGTAAAATTCTAACCTTATTAAAAGTCACACACACACACACACACACACACACACACACTATAGTAGATTTTTGTTGGTCTTAAAACAATGTGTCCTAACACTTAAAAACCTTTAAAATCTGTATAATTTTCCTATTTGAATGAACATTATTCCCAATTTTCTTATGCCTGTGTTTTTATAATGGAATGGGAATAATTTTAAGTGCTTATGAACATTCTTCCCATTTGTTTCAGTAAGTTAACCATTAATTTAAAAAGTTATATTTTAAGTTTATCATTTTTTCTTAGAAATAACAATTCAATCTGCAATGTTTTGTGTGAAATAATTCAGCTTAATTTCACATACCATATATTAATTTCTGGGGTCAAACAGGGTGTCTACTTTTTCATTCTAATAGAACTGTCTAGTTATTGTTGTCAGAATTATGTAAATATTTACTAATAACAAAACGTATAGCTTTAAAATTTTTGCAAGTTTTAATGTGGTCTAATTACATTACCTAATCAGAATCTTATTTCTCAGTTATATATCTTGTGTCTCTTAAACACCAAATGATGATGAAGAAACAATAGATATATACTGTTTCTAAATAGCAAAAAGCTCAGCTGAAAAATAAGATAATCAGCCATTTGTTCATAACATGGTTTTTGCAAAATGTATTGGCTTTCATTTTTGAATGATATATTTTGCAAGATTTCAGTACATTAACAAAAGCAGATAAAAGCAGAGTGGGAGTTGGTGCTGCCCACCCTCCTATTTATACCCCACGACTCTAAACCCCGGGAGCATCTTTTTCTGAGAACACGATTTAAAAATTCTGCTATAAGGTATGTTATACAACAATCTAATCAGAAAAAAACCCTGCTCCACCATTATGGTTTACTTGTGCAACTGAGTTTGTGTTATCTGTGACTTTAGGTTTAGGTTCTAATCCCCTATCCATTTGTTGTTTTATCTCAGCGGTTCTCAACCTGTGGGTCGCAACCCCTTTGGGGGTCAAACAACCTTTACACAAGGGTCGCCTAAGACCATCGGAAAACACATATATAATTACATATTGTTTTTGTGATTAATCACTATGCTTTAATTATGCTTAATTTGTAACAATGAAAATACATCCTGCATATCAGATATTTACATTACAATTCATAACAGTAGCAAAATTACAGTTATGAAGTAGCAACGAAAATAATTTTATGGTTGGGGGTCACCACAACATGAGGAACTGTATTAAAGGGTCGCGGCATTAGGAAGGTTGAGAACCACTGTTTTACCTGTCACTCAAATCCTAATTATAAAAAGCCAGGGGCTGCCATGACCGAAACAACCAGATGGATGACCAAACAGCAGGTTGTGTGGGGCTACCAGGCCAACAGGGGGGTTAGTGAGGGACGACCAAACTACTGAACAGCAGGCTGTGTGGGGTGACCAGGCTAGCAGGGGGGGCAGTTGGGGGGAACCAGGCCGGCAGAGGAGGGCAGTTAGGGGTGACCAGGCTGGCAGGGGGTATAGTTGGGGGCGACCAGGAAAGCATGGGGGGCAGTAAGGGGCAACCAGGCAGGCAGGCAGGTGACCAGTTAGGAGCCAGCAGTCCCGGATTGTGAGAGGGATGTCCGACTGCCGGTTTAGGCCCGATCTCAGGGATCGGGCCTAAACTGGCAGTCGGGCATCCCCTAGGGGGTCCAGGATTGGAGAGGGTCCAGGCTGGGCTGAGGGGACTCCCCACCATGCACGAATTTTGTGCACCTGGCTTCTAGTATGTAAATATTAATTTACATTCAAGTTCAAAAAGAGAGACACTGAAGATGTGCCTCATTCTTGTGCTCTTGAGACTCCCCTGGGAGCCTGCTCTGTGAACCTTCCCTCATGCAGGCCCTACCTTGTATTCTTGAATGATTCCATTCTGATGATCTGGAGGAGGAGGATCCCAGGAAACACTAATACTTGTGTTGTTGTGGCTTCCAACTGTCAGCACAGTGACAGATTGTGGAGGAGCACTTGGGGCTGTAGAAGAAGCAATTAGAATAAACACAAACTGTAAGTTTTGGTGTGCATTAATGGTGCTTGCAGAATACAAATCTGAAGACAAGAAGCAGGAGATTCTGGTTTCCAGTATTCTAACTGTGCATATAGTATTCAAGAGTGACAGTTTTTATAAAATATATTTTAAATATAATGGATGGATTTAAAGCAAATGCAATAGCTGTAGTACTATGTACTGAACAATAAATTTAACAGCTAACATTCTGATGAGTATTTTCTATATACCCAGCACAGAGCTAAGTGTCAGATTTAATTCTCACAATAACCTCAGAAGGTAAAAGCAACAGGGTAGAATTTGAACACAGGTATGTCTAATTTTAAAACTTTGATCTAAAATTTTATTAATCATTATCTCTGAGTGATGGCATTATTGACAACCTATTTATTTTAGTTTGATTTTAATAACAAAAACAGAGATACAGTTATAAATTATACCAACAAATGGAAAATACTTGTTTTTTCATATTGGGAAAAATAATTTACTGCTCTAAATTGACTCATAATTTAAGATTTCAGACTTATTTTATATTGATGGGCAAGGAACTCTGAAGATAGAAATGGAAACAGTTCATGTTGGGTCAGATGTCTCATGGACACATTTTAACTTCTTCCATTTGCTTCCTTTATGGTTTCTCTGTAACCCCACTGAGAAAAGGTGAGTGAAAAGAATTTCTGATTTTATACTGCAGTGTCCCATACAGTGTATCTGAGAGGTAACAAATACTAATTCTGATGGAAAGCATGAATTCTCAGTGAATCTCTGAGTTTAAACCAAAGAAAGAAAAATCAATATAAAAATCCTTACAGTTAAAACAAAATTCAAAGGGTTATTATGTAAAGGGTCAAAGCTTTCATAACTCTACATGGTTTAGCCCTTTGAAAATATATACAGTTGAGTTGTAAAATACATTCTAAAGCCTGTCTATATAAAGTCTCCCATGTTTGGTAAGTCTGGTCATATTTACATTCAGAAGCAGGACACACACATACTACAATACCACCCGTTATTATTCCTCTGCGTGACAATAATGCTCTAAAATGTGGCACGATGACATAAATCCCACCACCGTCTACCAGTTTTGTCATTATTAAGTAGACTGTATTGAAAAATAACTTCTGAGAGCTAGTTTTTCGTTGGCCTTTCTGCTGACGTGGAGAGAACACCACGCCTGCTTCCTTACAGGTCAATGATTCCTGTGCCCAGCTTCTCTCTAAGGATGTGAAAGAACCCAAATCACCACTCATCATTCCCACGCACAGGCTAGCTGAGTTCCATTTGTTACCTTCACAAGGTCTCTGAAATCGGAGATGAACATACTGCGATGGTGACAAATGTCTAATCCAGGGGAGAAGTCTAAGTGCAGGGGAATTGATTTTGGAAGTATACTTCAACATGGGATTCTGGATTGAGTTATCCCACTTGTTAGTACCATACCTATTCAACCTAAGTAAAATGTAATGGTGATGACTCTATTATTAATTTTTAGTACTTTTTTTCTTTACATATCCTAAACATATATTAGTGATGCCTTTAAAAGCCTGCACTTATGCCTGTCAGTGTATCGCACTGCAAACCAATGTCAAGATAACCTTTTCATTGTGTTGCTTATTATAAGTCATGCATACTTGAAAAGCTCTTTAGACAAATGAGCATTTACATGTTAGTGTGAACAAACCATATACATTTTCTTGAGTTTAGTATATTAATTTATATAAAGTATGTTTAAAAAAAATTTGAGCATATACATAAAATTAGTACAAAACAGAAAAGGTAGGAAATTTATTTTACTTGGCATCTGACTTTTTTTAGTTTTATGATAGAATTTATTATAAGCATGTAGTTAAATAAAGAAGACACTAGTAAATGGACTGGTTGAGACCTACATTTATTTATGTCTCTCATAGGTTAACTTTAAAGTTCAGTCAAGAAAAGTTCCAAAATGGGGAAGGGAGAAAACAACTGTAAGAAGAAAACTATTGCAAACATGAATGCCGTGTGGCATTCTAAATTAGAAATTATGAGTCAGATCAGCAGAGGCCACAGGGAAGAAGACTTCAAGAAGAAAATGTCATTCTAAGAGGCGTGACAATGAACAGCCTGTGCTCTTGAGTTTCCAGTAGCCTGTTTTGATGAAGCCAAGTGAGCCTAATCCATGGAAAAAAATATGGAGAGATATTATAATCAAGTTCCAATGTACTGACAAAGAAGATTTGGGACAAATGTTTACAAATTATTTGAATGTCTTTTTTTTTTGAGTTGTCAGATTTTATGGAATTCTCAGAACAAAAAGAGAAAAAACTCCATCCTGGATTCACTTTTATCATCTCTCTGGCTACTCCTCTAAGAAAGATGATAAACTACAACTTCAACAGACATTGGTTTCATTATGGTCTAAGATAGGTTCATGTTAGGGATCTGAATACTGACCTTCTTCGGTAGTACGAACTGTTTTGGATTCACTATCCATTCCTTGGAACTCATTAAAGTAAGGTCGAACTTTAATTTCGTAAGTTACCCCCTTTTTCAGATTGACTAGGACAGCATTTCGCTCATTTGCGACTTTAGCATCTAAATTCTGCCATGTTGTTGTGGCCTGCAGGCCCGAGGTCTGGCGATACATCACACGGTAGCCTTGAATAAACTGGGGCTGCCGATCCACCTGAAAAACAAAGCAAAAAGCTTTTGAAACCAAAGGGAAGTAATTTAGGTACCACAGTGGCTCCATCCTCATTTCTCTTGTCCCTGTTTCTGTCCTCATCAGCTATCATCAGACGATGCCACAGCATTCTAACTCACATCCCAGCATCTTATACCCTCTTCTAAATCTGACTTCACATTGTTCCTAAGTTATTATTTCAAAAATGAAGAGTGGAACAACTCTCTATCCTATTTAAAATACTTCATGGTATCCAATGTACTGTGTAATTCAAATTCTTTGGATTAACACAAAGTCCTGCCAATTTTTCTAGCTCCATTTCTTATCTGTTTGTCCTTTTTCTATATTCAAGAATTCCTGTCTTTGTGGTTGCATATATAGTTTGATAGAGATTTCCATTCTCATATCTGTCCATTCACTAACATCTTCACTTAATCAAGAACAGTTTTTGAGTTCCTACTAATAAGCACCAGGAATTTTTCTAAAATGTAGGGACTTGTATGCATGCATATAAGCCTAATCAATGGACACAGACACAAGGGGTCATGAGAGGGGGTGGGGGGTAAAAACACATATGTAATATCTTAATCAATAAAAGAAAAGCATATGAAAATGTAGGGATAAAAAGAGAATGAAAGGAACCAGTCCCTGACTTCATAGTGCTTAGAGCCCAAGTGGAAGATGGGAATTGTCTAATGATCACCCAAACAATGTCCAGTCATAGTAATAACAAATCGACATAAACACATGCTATGATTGAGATGTACAAGGAGCTAAGAAAGCCTGGAGTGGAGAAGAATTTGGCTGGATCAGGAAGAGAAGGTGAAGTTTCCCTGAAGGTGTGCTGAGATCTACAAGGACAGGGGGATCTATCCAGTGGAAGAGCAGGATCGGCACTTGTCCAATTCCTGTTGATGGGCGAAGCATGCGAGAGCCCAAAAGTTGTGTTGCTAGAGCATCTGTTCTAAATGGATAAGACAGTTTATAGCCCTCAACAGATATTAAAGACTTTTATTAATTTACCAATAGTCCCACTACTGACACAATTTGACAACTTTCTTGATCTTTTCATTCTTAAATGAGGATAAACAGCTATTCTTGAAAATCTGAGATTTTGAATCTCAAAACTGACATCAAATAGAAATTTAAAAAATAAGTTCACTCATAATAATTACATAAAACCAAAGACATAAAAATGTAAGCTAAAAATGAAACATATTATCTTTATACATTTATGAAACAATCTTTACTGGAATATTACCTTTTTTTTTTCATTTTCAGGGAGAAGAAGACTTTTAGCTTTTTTTAATGTCTTACCATGCTTCTAGAAATGCTTGACAAATATAAATACCATAGCACCTTCTCCAATTAACATTTCATATATTATAGTTTGCTAGTCTTATTCTAAAAGTCCTTTCACTTGACATATTTCACAGTCAAAGGAAGTGTAAAATTTAATGGAGAAGAGGTGGAAGACCTCATTTTATGAAGTTTGAGGAGAAAGGAAATAGAATATGTAATGATAAAAATGGTTATTTCAGCTTGTTAAAATTTCTTTATTCAACTGTGAACATGTTATAAACAAATGTTATTCTTTCATGTATTAAAATCTAACCTCTTGAGTTGCAGCATTCAAAAAAATTTACAGAATCACAGTTAAAATACCATAGAACAAAGGAACAGTTTTTTCTGTATTTAAAATGTCCACGTTAGAAAAACACATGAAGTTGGTGAAAGTAAGCATGTGTGTTACTATGTATAGCTAACTCCAGTTTCACAGATGAGTCTAATCGAATAAGAATTCCTTTTTCCACCCGATAGCTTTCTAACCCTCAATGATTTTCTGATATTAGTGCTACTCTTGTGTGAGGTTATGTTATGAAAAAGTCAGCCCAGTTCTGATGCCAAAGCCATAGTCTTTGAATCCTCATCCATGCCACGAGTTTGTGTTTACACCAATGGGCATATATTTTTGAAAAGCAGAAGTTGTTCTGACATTAAAAAACAAGGCAACTAAAAAGCCAAAAGTTAAATTTATGAGAGCCACAGAGAGATACCCTTCATCAAAACTGTCAGTGTTCCAAAATATCACCACAGCATATGTTAAAACAACATTAAACTTGCATTTTATAAAATTCTCTGCATTCACTTTAAGTGAATTTATATACTGAAAGAAAGACATAACTCACAATAATAGCTTGTTAATACTGAAAGAAGCAAGCTGTGTTTTTAAGAAGCACATTAAGCAGCTGTTTCCAGATGAAGGGAGCCTGTAAATCAGGGAAAATTGGTTTTATCCATGTTTGGTTTTCATTAATTAAGTGTTTTAGGGAGTTTATGAAGTTAATGTTTACTATACAACATTGCCTTCCTCACTTCAGTGTACATGCCTTCAACCAGCATTTTCTAATGACCCACTTAATAACTAAATAGTCTAACTGGATTATGTGCAGTTGCAATACATTCTTTTCTGGAAAAAATTGTTGTTACAGGTGGAAGCAAAAATGAAAATGCTGAACACTTTAAAAAAACTAGGTGGGATTTTTATTGGCTATGCATTCTACGCTATTGACTCCTGAAGCACATTTTGACAGGTGGTCATTTTCAAGTTAAATCATATGCTTGCTACTAATTTTATTACCATTCTGATTATGAGTCTGGACACAATTCCATGGGTTTATAAAATTTTAAAATTTGGTATTTTCTGAAATATGAGTGAAAGAAGAGTTGTCATAAGGAAAAAGTGAAATGATGAAGAGAGGTTCAGTCTCAGTTGAGTTATAGCTTAGCCTCAAACTTTCTGAGTCTCAGGTTACTTAATTTGTTCAAATAATACCCATGTTACAAGGGCACAGACACAATTAAAGGACTACTATAAGTTAAAACACTTGCAAGTTTTAAAGATGCACAATGATAAAGCATCATTGTTAAGTAAACAATATACTAAAAAACAGGTGTCCACATGTGTCCCTCATATCATCACTTGCATTAAAATGTTCAAGTAAGATGCTTAATATCTATCTTTTCAATATAAAAAAATCCACTTAAACTCAAAAGTCAAAACAAATTTTATTAGATGGGCTTGGTCTGCTTAGTGACTGGTCTGGACTTAGCTGAATTCTGAGCCTGGTTCTCCAGGGCACTCCTTCACCTCCTGTAGCTGTAATATTTAAGGACAATGAGCCTGTGATTCTTTATGTCCTTGAACCAACACACACACACACACACACACACACACACACACACACACCAGAATAAATATTTTTAAATGTAATAATTATTGCCATTTCTTTGTGAAACAGCCATTTTCTTATCATTTATGCCTACCCTCATTATAAAAATAGTCATTTTTAGAATGTAGCATTTGCTAACTATTGCTGTTTCAAGATTAGCCTTTGGGGCATGTGTTTTTTGTTTGTTTGTATTTAGTACAAATGTCATGTATGTTTGGTAAATGAATCCTGCCACCTATTATAGATACCTTCTCATTTGGTTCCAAATCTGAACACATGGGCTGGGGAATATAGTTGCCCCCTGAAGCCCAACACATAAGTAACTCAAACAATGTAATAATTTTAAAAAGACATGCACATTTAGGAAGTTGAAAATGGGACATTGAAATGAAATAGTTGGTCGTAATTCCTTTGATAACCAACCTCACCCCCAGTTGGGCTTTATTTTGCTACATTTACCTCTCAACTACATGCATATCTCATGGGGAGCAATACTCTGTGATATATTAAACATTTTCTTTTTTAAAATAAAAACATGTATGAAACACTTGAGTTGATCATGTAACAGACAGTTACTGAAAGGGTATTTCATAAATGATGCTTTGCTCTGAAAAAAACAGAAATTAAAAACATAGCCAGACTCTCAGAAGTCAAGCTCATGAAGGAGTGAGATATGAAAACCAGAAATGACAATCTTGTTGGGATATAAAGATGACTATGATAAGGTCCCTTTCCTGAACGAACTCCCAGACTACTGACCTGTAGTTTTGATCTGATTTGATGTATTCTTTGTAACTCAATGACTTTTAAAGTGATTGACTTCATGAACATAGTGACCTTTATTCTTATCCAAATCATTTCCACATTTAGAAGAAGCTTTAAAAAGCCCCTTCAATACTCCCAATAGAGCAGATAAGACTTTTTCAATTGATAATGAGTAAAAATCTGCTATTAAAAATACAACTATATCCTTGGCCTGTCAGTTTTGTATCTGGTCACAGCTACAGAAAGTGGATGAGGCATGGCAGACAATCACACTACTGTGCCAGTGGGAAAAGGATGAGGCCATTATGTTTCCTTCATAGGAAGAGAAGAATAGAAACCACTCTATGCAGAAAATAGAACGTCTATGTGAAATTATATAAAAATGAAATTAGAAACAATGCAATCCTAGTCATAATTACTCTTCAAATGTTATAAACTTAGTTTTATTTTTGTTAAAGTATTACTCAATTTTGTACTTAGGGGCCAAAACTATGACTGATCAATCAGATGGTGTGGTTTAAGAAGCAACAAAATGCCCCATTCGGGATTATATGCTGAAATCCACCATTAAATATTCCACTATGTATTTGTCTACAGTTTTTCTTTACAGTGAAGACACTGCAAACAGATTTGAAGTAAGGAAATTCTAATGCTATTCTTATCTATAAATATACATGGGATTTAGAACATTTTTCAATCTGTCTGTATTGGTTTCCTTTCATAAAATTATGAAATTAGTGTAAAAAGCCTTAATGTCTCTAAGTTTCAGCCGTTCTAATAAGTAAGACCTTCATATTTTCTCAAAGAAAAGTACATGAGAGGTAATATCTTTTCTGGTTTTTGAGGATGGAATTATTCACTTCCTCTTTGATTGAAACCTGTCTATAGGGAGCATATATACTGTTATGGCACTTATTCCTGTGTACTGTCATTAAGAATTTGCATGTAGAAGGCAGCTGATCGGTGATTCTTTCTCATCATTGATGTTTTTATCTCTCTCTCCCTCTCCCTTCCTCTCTGAAATCAATAAAAATATTAAAAAAAGAATTTGTATTATTTTTGTCTCTTTTTATAGCCCCCGCACACACACACACACACACATTGGGCACAAAATTGGTTCTCAAAAAAGGCTGTTGGATTGGATTTGTTCAATGAATTTATTATTGAGAGGACACTGGAAGACTGCTATTCATTGTATTCTATATTTCAAATATAATAAATTAAGATTGATGAAAATAATCATTTTTCCCCTGAATTTTCTTTGTTGATGAAATTAATGAGAATGGGTGAGACAGTTATTTCCCCAAAGAAACTTGAAGGAAAGGTAGTTCAGGTTTTTTGGTCTTTTTTATTTATTTATTTATTTTACTTACAGTCATTCTCCTACAATAATAATAAAAAAACAATAGAGTCATAATTATAAATACTTTCTAATTAAGATTATAATTAAAGTGAAAACTCTTCTAGGAATGTCTAACTAAAATATCCTTTACTTATATAACATACAAAGTCTATCACAAACACAGAAGACTGAAAGAATGCATGCCCTTCTATTATCCTGATATATGCCTTTATGGATTTTTAGAAATTGTAACAGAGAGATCTTTGACAGAAAGGAGAAGTTGGCACTAACTGTATTAGGCTCAGGGAAGATTACCTCTCTCTTCACAAAACAGACACACATGTAGACTCAAGCACATGCACAAGT
This sequence comes from Myotis nattereri, assembly GCF_964212035.1. Lineage (NCBI taxonomy): Eukaryota > Metazoa > Chordata > Mammalia > Chiroptera > Vespertilionidae > Myotis > Myotis nattereri. The sequence goes on from NC_138077.1 coordinate 98,738,970, forward strand.
GTTAGCATTTTCTAATGTGATTAATGGCTATTTTTATAGTATTTGTTGTTTCCACTGAAGTGGCTACTATGTGGATCAAAACATTTTGTATTTTGAAATGACAGGGGCAGGTTAATATTTATTACTGCACTAGAGGCCTGGTGCACGACATTTATGCACTAAGCGGGGGGGGGGTCCCTCAGCCTGGCCTGTGTCCTCTTGCAGTCCGGGACCCCTTGGGGAGTGTCCACCTGCCAGTCCCCAAGACATCCTTAGCACTGCCAAGGAGGTAGGAGAGGTTCCCGCCACCATCACTGCGCTCGCCAGCCGGGGCTGAGCTCACCAGCCATAAGCCTGGCTTCTGGCTGAGCGGTGCCCCCCCTCCTCCGGCCCCCGTGGGAGCGCACTGACCACCAGGGGGCAGCTCCTGCATTGAGTGTCTGCTCCCTTGTGATCAGTGAGCATCATGGCAACCAGTTGTTCCGTGGTTTGGTCGATTTGCATATTAGTCTTTTATTATATAGGATGAAATTGAACACTTTAGCAGATATTAAAATATTAATTTATTTCTTAAAACCCATTAATTTTTAAACTTAAATGTCAACTTATTAAAATTATATATGTACATGTTTGGTGCTGCTGGATGATGTTCAGCTAAAAGAATATAAAGATGTTTGATTTAAATTTACAAGAAGTCTTCATCAAAATTTTTTTAAAAAATATATTTTTTTATTAATTTTTTACAGGAAGGAAGGAGAGAGATAGAGAGCTAGAAACATCGATGAGAGAGAATCATCGATCAGCTGCCTCCTGCACACCCCCTACTGGGGATGTGCCCTCAACCAAGGTACATGCCCTTGACCGGAATCGAACCTGGGACCTTTCAGTCCACAGGCCGATGCTCTATCCACTGAGCCAAACCGGTTATGGCATTCATCAAAATTTAAATATTTTGTGTTTCAATAATACCATTAAGAAAGTAAGAAACAAACTATAGATCAGGAGAAAATGCTTACAAATTATATATCTGATAAACAATTTGTATTCTATAGATAAAGAATTATTACACGACTGTAATAAGAAGACAAACAACCCAATTTAAAAATGGGCAAATCATTAAACAGAGATTTCTTTAAGGAAGATATATAATTGCTCAGTAAACACATGAAAAGATTCAAAACATTAGTAGTCATGAAACAAATGCAAATGAAAGCCACAATGATATACCATTCATCATTCACTAGAATAGCTATAATAAAAAGACAGAAGATAAGAAGTGTTGGTGAGAATATGAGAGAAATTAGCAAGGATGTGGAAAAAACTGGAATCCTAAAATATTGCTAGTGGGAACATAAATGGTATAACCACTTTATAAAACATGTCAGCAGTTCATCCAATGTTAAACATAGCATTATCGTATTACTCAATAACTTCTAGGTAAATATCAAGAGAAATAAAAATTTATGTTTACTCGTACACAAATGTTCATGACACCATTATTAATGATAGCCTAAGTAGAAACAACTCAAATGTGTATCAGCTGATGAATGGACAAACAGATGCATATGCTGGTATCTGTATGCTATTAAGGAATGCTATTAAGAAATAAAAGGAACAAAATACTGATACATACTATAACATGAATGGACCTCAAAAACATTATGCTGAGTGAAAGAAGCCAGGCTCAAAAGATCACATATTGCATTTCATTCCTACGAAAGCAATAGGCAAATCTATAGAGACAGAGAGTAGATTAGTGGTTGCAAAAAGCTCAAGTGAAGGGAATGGAGAAGGGACTGTTAATGGGCGCAAGATTTAATTTTGGGATGATGAAATGTTCTAAAATCAGATTTTGGTGATGATTGTATGACTCTGTAAGTATACTAAAAACCATTAAGTTGTACATTTTAAATTTGGTATATAAATTCTATCTCAATAAATCTGTTAAAGTTCAGAAGACTGAACATATTTCATTTATACTGCAATCAATCTTTCCTTCCTATATTTATTCTTTCATCTATTGAATGCTTTTCTTTTTTGTGTGATTGGTTACACATTGATTTTTAAATGGTAAGAGTTTTATTACGATTTTTTTTGGTTGTTGACATATTTTTTCTTCTTTGGTTTGTTTTCTTAAAGGAAAAAAAAAAGACTATTATTAACATCGCCTTTCAGAACTTACTGTCCATGTGACTTGTACAGTCGTGGGTGTCAATACAACCGGAGTATGAAGACGAACAATGACATCTCCTAGTTCCTTCTGTACTTGTCTGTGATCCACTCCTTGTGCTGGAGGGCTGATATCTACAGGTAGACAATCATTCCCAAATTTTAAAAATTCATAGTAAGATTCCAATGTATATTAAATAAGCTAATAATATGCCATTACAGGGGAAAATTTTTGAAAAATCTTTGTGACAAAAACATTAAAGAATATTTATATACTATCACCATGCTAAAATATAATTTAAAGGATTATATTTATCTTCACTAAAATAATATTAATAAAAGTGTGCATGCAATCCCTCACCCTATTCAAATACATTGTTGTGGAAAGTCTCATTATTTTCTTATTAAAGAATAAAGAATGTGCTGTAAGACTTCTCTGGAAACATCAGTTTTATATAGATGTTAAAACATTTTCTTGAGTAGTTAATGGGTAATATCTGAAAACTGCTGTTTGGGAATTTATTTAATATTTTGTTCCAATTAATAAATTGTGTGTTTTACTACTTGACCTACTTCAGACTAGGGAAGAAAAGTAATCAGAGGGACTGGAAACTTGAAGTATATTATTAAAGGTAAACAAAGTGAGGGGAAAAGGGGAAGAAGCCCCCAGTATTCACAACAATTCTTTTGACCAAAACAATTAAAATACTGATAAATGTTCTAAAGTAATAAAGTTTGAGCAGTGCTCCAATATCCAACAAAAGGTTTTTGAAACTATTGCAGGGGATAGGGCCCAGGGGAAGAAAGAAGAAAAAACAGATTTCCGATGTTTAGAATGATATATCTTTAGCCATACATTGTTCTGGCCCCTTACTTAGCATTCACTTAAATACTCTTCTATTGTCCCATATATATAATGGTTTATAGTGTATGTCCATTAAAATATATAAATGATAGACATTCAAGTCCATCAAATTGATATCAAACACTGAATTTTACACATACTCAAATCAGCTTCTTTAACTGGTACACTATAATATTGATTTCCCCCCCCCCCCAGCTACCTTATTTAAGAAAGAAAATACAATTTTAATTGATTTATTTTCTTAATCTTCTTTTCTTTTATTTTCTCAGGCCACAATGCCACATTCTTGAAAAAATATTTTTAAGTACATATCTCAGTCATAACTTAAATGGGATGCACTAACTTAAATTGGGGCAGCAATAATTGGAAGCTGAACTTTGGTGACATTTTTCCAGTTCCATTTTTTTCATCCTTAACATAAACAGCATTGCAGGTTTTATTTAAAAAAATATTAATATTAAGTCAATAATGTGAACCTTTATGGATATACCTATGGTCTACCCTTGTGCTGTTGATGGTACAGGTGTTCGCTGCCTTACTAAAATAATTCTAAATTCTATGGCATTTATTTATTTACTTCTATGGTATTTAATATCTTTTAAAAATAAAAGTGCATACAGCAAAGCAGTCTTTGAAAAGAAGAGCTTTTCAAATAGTAATGCTGCTGAAAGTGGCATCAAAAATGATCCTGATCTGCAGGCCCAAAACATGTGTTTTCCTATTAAACACCTATTAAGAGAATATAAGCATTTTTTCTTCATATAATCTCTCAGCTAGAACAAGTCAGAGCACAAACAAGTTTTCATTAATGTTTTGTTTTGTTTTACTTTTCACCAAGAAATTATTTCATGAGTTGAGAATTAGTGACTGGCACAGATATTGAATGATGCAGGTTTGCGGGTTTAATCACACCACAAGCTTCCACATTCTGTTATCTCTCCACCTTCCCTCACCACTTCACACAGAAACTGCCTGTTTTCACCTACACAAGCGAAGTGATCTAGGTATTATTATTTTCTGAATTTAAACCATACACCTTTTCCTCTTTAAGTTCAATAATTTAATTTAGTTTACTCACTAAATTTAGACACACTAAGAGCAATTGGATCCAGGCAAGGTAAAATATAACCAGTTTCAGGTCTTCAAATTCCTTGTTGTGCTTTTTCTCTCTCTTGAGACAGGTTCTTTACCTACAGTTCCTTTATCATTATGGAAAATTAGTCACACTACTGCTTCCAGAACAATAGCAAGTGGCATTCCCCCTCCCTTGACTGTCATCATGTCAGCAACATTACAAAAATCACGTGGTAACTTTATTTTACTTGATTCCTTTAAGGTGCCCTTCTCTGTTATAATAGCATGCTAGTAACTATTGCTGAACTACATTATAATTATAATAATATTTTATGGCTGTATGGTGTTTTTCATAGTATAAAAATACTACTTTGAATTATATCTTGTTCAAAGCCTTTAACAAATAAGAAATGATTAACCCTTTCTCAAGAACTCTGTAGGGAATAGATTTTAACAAATAATAAAGCAACCCTTTCTATTTTATTAATTCTCTTTGTCTACTAGTAGGAAGAGAAATTAGAATGCCACATTTTATATTAATCCTTAGACTCCAGTGACTTTTCATTTTGAAGAGACAGGCTACTAAAAATGAAATGAGATATCTTCCATTTCATCTTGTTATAATGTTCTGGGTAGGTTTTTTGTTTTGTTTTTAATTAGTCAAAAGAATTACATACCTCTGGAAGAAAACTTGATTTACTCCTTTCTGAAACAAATTGCTCCTTTAAATCTCTGGTTTAATAAAATACACTGTAGCAATGGTTGTCAAAATTGTCAAAAACATCAGTAACATCTGCCAGGCACCTGAACACAGACTACTGGGCCCCACTCCCAGAGCATCTGAGAAGGGGACTGAGCACCTGCATTTCTAACGTGGTCTCAGGTGATGAGAAGTTGCTTCCATGGAAGCCACACCTTGAGACCCACTGCACTATAGAAGCAGAATTTCTAAACAGTAAGGAGTAATGATGTCTTTATCTGGACATCTTATCCATTCCAGATCACTGTATAATTAATTTCAAAAAAGAAATATTTTTCCTCCCTTTGAAATATAGTAAAGCCTTAAATTAGTTTATTCACTCTTACTATGTGAATATATTCAATTATTTGGTTTATTTGGTACTAAATAGACCCTGACACCTCAAGAAAGAGGATACACTCACCAAGGTGCACAGCATGCTCCCTGCAGACTGGGTCAGTTCTAGTGAATCATTATAACAAGTAATACAGACACATGTATCTTCCTGGTGCAATCCCTTTGTTCTTACAGGTGTGCTAATGCCTCCTTCTAGAGCCAGTCATATTTACAGCTCTTGAAATTACCTTGTGTGCGCACAGGATCTGACATAGGGCTTGGGTCACTGAGACCTTGGGGGTTGATCGCTCTGACCATGAATAAGTAGATTGTATTGGGGCGCAGTCCTCTCACTGTATAGAGGGTGGTCTTTACATGGTTTGCCACTGTCTGCCAGCTATTGCTCACTGATTGGCTGAAACAAGAACAGACATTTCATTTAAGGTGCAGTCATAAAGGCACTGGAAATGGAATTGGGTATCAATGACAAAGGTTAATGGCTGAAAATTAAACACACACACATACACACACAAAAAAACACTTGGAGTATTCAGCCCAATAAATGAAACATTTGGATGATTTCAGTTTATACAACAACAAAGCCAAGCCCACCTAACGAAAGTGCCATGCACAACAAAATTAAACTCAGCCCAGGAGATGTAACAGCCCTTTGCTAATGCACAGCAGCCCACTAAATGAATACCTGTAAAAGGAACAGAGGCCAAGATCACAACATCAAGTTTATACAATAAATATGGTCCTCGTAAATGTATGTATATATATATACCTTGAAAAGAATTAACCTGTAGAAAGAATAAATGGACTACAGAGTAAATTATGCCAATACATTTTCCTGTTACAAGGTGTGTTTTCTTTTGATCATTTCCACATGAAATATTATAATAAAGCCTTCTAAAACTATATATCTGTAAAAGAAGGAAGGAAGCATGGGATGAGTATTTTCCTCTGGTCACATTTTTAATAAAATCATACATGACAGGTCCTCTTGGAATGAGGACCTATCTCTGAACCCCTTACAGCCAATTACAGACAGCATGCCCGTTTAGAGCACTTTGTCTGAGACCAAGTATTCCTTTTGTTTAAAATGAAGAGAAAAATGCAATTTTCAGCACCTTCCATTAATTTTTCAGAAGTGAGTTCTTTGCATCAAAGCATGGAAATTAAAGAAAAATGTATTTTGAAATTTGAAAACTAGGTGCTCATCATTCCATTAAATGGACTATAAGAAACTAAAATGAAAGCATTTTAAAGCATTTGTCTTAATGCTTGTAAAGGACAGCGGCCATCTCTATCTTTATAATGGCAAATAAAAACACATTGAAACTGAATACAAAACTACATTTTCTTATTTGTAAGTATTTTATCAAATTCCCATAAGACATTTTTTATAATGACATTTGCTAACTTATAGTTTATATCCTTAAACTGATGACAATTATTTCAAGTAACAACTAAACATATCTTTTATTTTCAGCAACCAGAGGTAGATACAATAATTTTTAGTTGTAGTTTTTAATTTTCTCTTAAGCTTAACCAATAGATGTATTCAAATATTTAGCATAAAACAATGGAATTATTTTAAGTTCTGCTGTAAGTATTAGGAAGCAAAATTCCAGGGTTCTGTGCCTCAATAAACATTGCATAACTTAAAAGGTCCTTGTGCCTAATTAAATTATTTTCTGCTTACTTCTAATGCCGAAATTCTCTTCTTAAATCCTTATAATGGACAGGGTAAACAAAGGAGCTAAGTGATTATGTAATAATTAGATTCCTATAAACTTAGGCAAGGATAATACATATTTAATCTTATAATTAAGGTTAAAATGAAAAAGAAACACACTTAAGTCTATTCTTGAATAAAGTCGGATTTAAAATAAATTCTTAAAATGTACTGATTGATCACGTCTTTAAAATAAAAAAGCAGGAGATTTGAGAACATATGAACTAAAGCAAAACCCAATGGAGAAAATAGGAACTATCCCATACCTGAATGCCTCAATGATATATGAACTTGCCGGGAGGGTCCCAGGGGTACCTGGTTGCCAGGACAAGGTGACACTGTTCTTAGTAACGTCAGTGACCTGTGGTTTGGATGGTGGCCCTGGCAGGTCATTTAAATCATAATTTTTACTGATTGTTGCTCCAGATTCTGTAGAGGACAAACAGAAAAAGCTTCATTCCTGAATGCATATGCTGACGACTATGGTTAAAAAAAGAAAAATCGTATATTAAGTAAGTGACCTAGTCAGTGAACAAAAGTATATAAGCGAACATTCTCTTTTCCTACATGTTACTAAATGTTTGCTTTCCCACATGATCGTTAGGATTGCTTTCTTTTTAGATTGAGAAAATAAAATAAGGTTGTCAAGAAAAAATGTATCAAATTGCATATATGCGATGCTATGTGTAAGAGGTGCAGGAATTAAAAAGTGGCATGATAATTTTTACATTTAAAGAATTTAAAATACTGATCTCTTCTTAACTTGGTATTTGATAATGAGGTAATCACTAAAATGCATGCAAGATTTCTTGAGAAGATAAATTCTGGGAAGATAATTCACAAAGAATTCACCTGTGACATCCAGCACAGCACTCCAGGAAGTCTCCCCACTTGAACTTGTAGCCACACAAGTATAAGTTCCAGTATCAGAAATCTAGTGAGCAAGGTGGGGAGAGAATTAAAGTGTTTAAAATAATTTGTTGAAAATATTAAAAAATTTAAAATACTAAATATTTCCCTTTAAAGAGATCAGTATCCAGCTATATTTAAATTGTAGCAGTATAACAGTGAATGGAATATAATTATATCATTAAAAAATAAACAAATCATGCCAATGGAAAATTGCAATTTTAGAGCTGAAAGAGACCACAGAAATAATCTAATACATGACTCATTTTATAAGTATACATAAAAGTAACCATTTTATTAATCACTTAAAATATCTCTGTTATTTATTGAAGAATAACAAAAGACTTTTAGGAATAATTAATAATATAATCAAAAGTTCTATTTTACAAATGTAAAATGAAGAATACTCTATGATCGTGCATTGACAAAAGCCCCAAGATAAAATAAGATGTGTGGTTGAACCCTGTGGGCTTACACTGCAAACATTAATTGGTATCAGTTTAGGGCTGAAGGAAGAGTGAGACTGGGAAGAGAAACTGATGACCACACAGAATAAGGCAAGTTAAATATAGAATCAAAATTCTGCAGTGAACATGAGTCTGATTGTTGATGAAATATGGGAGTTCATAGAATATACTACCTGCTGTGAGGGTATGGGTGACTGAACTTTTCACAATTGATTCTCAAGTAAATCTTTAGTTCGTGGATGTTACTGTGATTCCATTTTAATTTATTTTACATGTCATTATGTATTTTAACCTAAGGTTCAAATTTCTCTGGAACATCATTCTTTGCAATATTATCTCCATACAACTATCTTCCATTATGGAAGTGATGATGGGGGAGAGCCTTTGTGGGAAAAGCTCTTCTTTCAGATGTGGCTGAGCACATTAGTCATTAGAAATCTTTTCATTTAAGAAGCATCACTCACAAACTAAATATAATGAGCTGAGTTGGATTTTAATGGGATGTTCATTTGAATATGGTCTCTGAAAGAGTGAAGAATTTGCATTTTATTATAGCTGTTGAACTAAAATGTAGCACTTGTTATTACGTGCAAATGCTAAAAGAAGGGTATGTAGGTAAAGCTTCTTAACAGATCTCCTTGTCATTGTGGGGAGATACAAGTCTGACATTAGCTGTGGTAGATATGTTTTAATGAGTGTTCAAATTTTCTACTTCTCATAAGATACAGATTCAGCTACCAATTAGCTGAACTATAGGAACACAATATTCATCATTCTATTTCCCCCCTTGCATTAAGTATCAAAAAAGAAATAGTGAGACACAAAGGAATATAACCTACAGAAAGTCTTTTGATATGAGTGAAGTACTGCAAAACCCATTTTTATCTCCCTTTAAAGACAGTCATATTACAGAAAGAGAATCATTTTTTTGAGTTTAGCAAAAGTGCTATCAAAAGCCTAAATCTCATTGCTAAAAGTCACTCCTATGTCATCATCATCATCACAGTCATTTTTATTCCTTCAACTTTAAATAATGTCTTTTCTGATCACAGGCATTTCAAGGCTTTCCCACTCTTTTCCTTTTATCCTTAAGCAAGTGCTTTAAAAAGAGATTCATGTGCTGTCAGCCTCCATCGCCTACTGTACTCCTTGTGCAGTTGGCTGCAGACAAGACCCCAGGAGCCTGCATCTCAGACAGACTACTCAGGAGTCTGTCAGAGGGCTCAGAGTTTGACATCATCAAGCACCCACCTTTAATTGCTTTTTTCAAACATTACTTGGGATCCTGACCATTCAAGCACAACCTCTAATTCAGTAGTACAGTGAAACTGCATTAACCTCCATGGCCCAAGTCTGCCTTTAGCCCACAGAGAGAGAGGTTAAAATGTTTACTCAAGGGGAGTTGGCATTAATTTCTTAATAACTCCCATTTTGTTCATAGAAGGTTAACAATTAATTTACAATCAATAAAAAGACAGGCTAAAATCTATATTAATTTATTTTTCTTTTAACTGAATTAAAAAGCATTTTTTCCTATTTTGAGCAATAATTAATGCTTGTGCCTCAAAGTAAAAATGCATTTAATATATTGAACATTTGTGTGTCTGTGTGTGCACACACAATATAAAAATAGAGAAAATTTTCCTTGTTGTATATGTATCTGTATGATATACTGATAAATACAAACTAAGTGTATGATTGCAAATAATTTGGCATTGTAAGTGAACATTATGAGCATTGTAAAAGGGAAAATTCAACATTTTGGGTTTTGTTTTTTTTTTGCTTTGTTTTTTCTTCATCTTGGTTCCTAATTTCTCCCAAAGACCAGATTCTACTAACTCTTCTTCCATTGAATCATTTTCAGTTGATTTTTTATTTGTGCACTATTACGTCAACCATCTTACACTAAGATGGTGCTGGCTCTCAATCCCAAACTTTTGATTACTATAATATACATTCAAGTGTTGGCATAGTGCTTGCTGCATAAAGGGAGGCTCTCTATATTTGGTTGAATGAATTGAATATATTTTTGAAGGGCAGGTCACCCCCATGATATATCCTCTTGGTAGTTACACCTTGTATAATCCCTCAGCTTGACTGTGGAAGGCCTGTTGATTTACTTCTTGCCAACAGAATTAAGCAAGGGTGTCAGGATGTCATATTTCTGATCATGCTGCTAGAACAGCAATGCCTCTCTTGCTAGGAGACTCTCTTTTTTGTTGACTTTGAAGAAGCAAGCAATCACATTGGGAATATCCATACAGCAAGGAACTAAAGGCAGTCAACAGCAAGAAAGATGCTAAAGTCATCAGTCACAAGTAATTGAGTGCTGCTGCTATCATGTTGCTTGGAATCAAATCTATCTCAAGTCAATCTTCAGATGAGATGACCCGCCTGATTATAGACTTTTGGACCCTAAAGCAGAAAACCTAACTAAGTCATGCCCAGGCTTCTAACCCACAGATATTGTGAGGTGGTAAATGTGTATTGCTTTAAGCCTCTATGTTTTTGCTGATTTGTTACACAGTAGTATATAGCTAATGCAATACTCAGAACTAAACATTTATTTTGATTGAGTTGGTCCTGAAGCAGGTGTAACTTATTTAAGTTGGCAGGAACAGTCATCCTCTGTTAAAAGACCAACAAGGCTTATTCTTGTCCACAGGCTTACATTTAAACTCTATAGCAACTTAACCTAAAATGTAAGATATTCTATGAACTAGGTAAACCTGCCTCCTATTATTCAGTCTCATCTCTTTATGTTTTCCACACAGCTGTTTGGTCAAGCCAATTTATCCCCATTTCCTTATAAATGTCCTTTGTTCATGAGTTCAAATCAGATGTATTTGTCATTTTAAAATTATTTAAATATTCTATTCCTATCATTAACTTTATGTAATTAAGATTTTTAATTTCATGGATTATGTACATACTGAGGGGTCCCTCAGTCTGGCCTGTTTCCTCTCACAGCATGGGACCCCTTGGAAAAATGGGGATGGGGCCTAAGCTGGCAGTTAGATATCCCTCTTGCAGTCCAGGACCCCTCGCTCCTTACCACCTGCCTGATTGCTCCTTACTGCTGGGCTCACTGCTCCTTAGTGCTGCTGCAGAGGCAGGAGAGGCTCCCACAACCACTGCTGCACTCACCAGCCTTAAGCCCAGCTTCTGGCTGAGCAGCGCTACCCCTGTGGGAGTTCACTGACCACCAGGGGGCAGCTCCTCTGTTGAGCATCTCTCCCTGGTGGTCAGTGTGCATCATAGTGACTGGTTGTTCTGCCATAACGGTCACTTAGGCTTTTATTATATAGACGCCTGGTGCACGAAATTCGTGCACGGGAAGGGGTCCCTCAGCCCAGCCTGCACCCTCTCCAAAGTGGGACTTCTCGGGGGATGTCCCACTGCCTCTAGCAATCCTGGACCTCTGGCTCCTGACCGCTTGCCTGCCTGCCTTGCTGATTGACCCTAACCCCTCTGACTGCCTGTCTGATCGCCCTAACCACATCTGCCTGCCTGATCTCCTCTAACTGCTACCCTGCTGGCCTGATCCCCCCTAATCACCTCTGCACTCAGGACCTGGTCTTCCCTCCCTCTGGCTGGCTGCAGGCACCCAGGACCTGGGCCGGCTTTGCCCAAGCCGGCCGTAGCTGCAGGGGACTTTGGGCAGGCGGCTTTGCCCGTGCTGCAGCTGCAGGCACCCGGGACCACAGGGCAGGCAGCTCGTCCCTCTCTTGGGCCACAGCCACAGGCACTGGGGCAGGCAGCTTGTTCCTCTCCCGAGCCACAGCCTGGCTGCTTCCCATTCCTCTCTCACAAGCTCATTTGTTCCTGGTTGGTCACCATTCCTCTTTCCCTAGTGTTGAGTGTCTGAGCCATTAAGGCATGATTGTGTGAGGGTGTGATGACTATTTGCATATTAGCTCTTTATTATATAGGATGGGTTTGGATGAAGGAGTAAAAACTTTCTAAGTCTGTTTAAAAATTATGAGTAACATAAGGACAATGATATTCCCTCTAATTGGAATTCATCATTTGTACAATAAGAACTAACATGGACCATAATAAAATGTAGAGCAATGTGCAGGGATATGAGGTTTTAAGTTCACACACAGTTTTCTCTAGGTCAATACATAAGTTGAGATAAAAATACATACAAGTTGACCATTACTTACCCGTAAGTTTTTAATCTGCAATGTTCCTTTGTCTTGTATAGTTGCTCTTGGATCTCTACCCAGAAACGTGAATCCCTCCTTTAACCAGCTAATTACAGGAAGAGGATCACCAGTTGCTTTGCATTTCAGTAATGCTGTGCCATCTACTGCTAGTGTTTGGTTGGCTGGGCCTTGTAGAATTATGGGTGGCGGTCTATCTGTTAAAACTAAAGGACAAAGATATTTTCAGAACATTTTAACTGCTATAAAGTTCAGTAGTCTTGATATAGAAAGTAACCTTAAAGCCCCCAAATCAATATTACTTATAACTTATTCTGTATCCATCAAATATTTATCATCTGTACACACTATACTGAGGCCATATTATTATTTACAACTTTGAATTACCTATGATTAAGATGCTAATGGCATAAAATTCTAACATTTTAGAAAGGCTTACTGTTATTGAAAGGCTCAATCATATTAAAATGAAAATATGGACAGCTTATTACAGCCATCATAAAATGTCTGTTTTATCTCTCATATGCATATTTAAGAAAGACAGTGGAGGATACATGAGTAGAATCAATTTTCACTTTTATTTTATTATAAATATATGCATAATACATAATTTCACTCTTGCTATCACTCGTTACATGCTTTATGTATATAGGCTATAATATTTCTGTTGATGTCAAAGTATTTGATTATAAATAAATTATATCCAACATTGTTATTGAGTCTTTAAATTATAGTAACACAATTTGGATGATATAACTTAATTGATCCTTACAATTAAGCAAAGATAAGCAATCTAATTAGACTTTATTTATGGTATGACAAACATTGGGTTTTCAATAGTCTTTATATATCTATCAATTCTTGTATTTGTTGGATAAATTTTCCATAATTTCAACTTTTATTTCGATGTGTTTTTAATTAAATTTTATCTTCAGTGTCTTTAGAAGTATTTTGTAATGATTTAGGGAATATATCAGAATATACAGTATTATTTAAATGGGTAATGAAAATATGGAGTCAAATGTAGGCAAGCTTGCATGTCCAGGTCAAAGGAAACATTCTTAGAATTAAGAGAAAGTTCTATAAACTTAAACAAAGATTTTGGTTAATTATCCAAGATATGTTTTTTTTATTTCATGCACATATATTACTTTCTTAATAATAGTTTCTTTTTTCTAGATTACTTCATTGTAAGAATACAATATATAATACAGCATAGAAAACATATGTTAATCAACTATTTATTTTATCAGTAAGGCTGTCAGTCAACAATAGGTTATTAGTTAAAATTTTGGGGAGTCAAGAGCTATACATGGATCTTCAACTGCAAAGAAGGTCAGTACCCCTAACCTACACATTGTTCAAGAGTCAACTGTGTGTGTGTGTGTGTGTGTGTTGTGTGTATTTTTAAATGTTTTAAAAATATATATAATAAATTAAATGTTTTAAAATTGAAAAAATAGGTATCAATTTTTAAATTGTACCTGAATTTAGAACAAACAAGCAAGCAAACACACAAAAAAGATCATAGATACAGAGGATGATAGTTGCCAGAGGCAGAGAAGCGCTTGGGTATGGGGCAGATGGGTGAGGGGGACATATTTTGTAAATTTATAAAAAAGACATACCACTGTTGATGTTCACTGTGATCACCAGGCTGAGGGGTGTTTGTTAGGTTACTCCACCATAAAGTTAAATTTACCCCTTTTCATAGCTGTGCCCTCAGGGAGAAATGCCTCTGAGTAGTCCACACGTAAAGAGTGGGGAGTTATGCTCCACTTCCTTGAGGGCAGACTATTTACAAAAATATTTGGAAATATCGTACACAGAAGATTTGTCTCTTCTCCACTTATTAATTTATTTAACCATATTTTTAGCAATATATACTCATGCATATTTATTTTATATTTTGACTTATACTCCAATACCACTTTATATGTTTTGCTGCTCAAATTTCTACATTGGCCTTTGGGTGCTCATTCATTTGGCTCCTGTGCTCCTTTGACATCTACCTCCAACCCTCAACAATGTGTGGGTTTTTGTTTTTGTTTTGCTGAGTACTTCCTTTCTTTCTGATACTAGAAGATGCTCCAGGCTGATCTTATATAATTTTGGCCATTTCTTCAAAATACACACATACACTGTTGACCCTTGAACTATGAGAACTATTATTTAGTTTACATATAAAATTATAGTGGATTCTATTTCCACTAAGCAATTGTGAAGAGAGTTTTTCTCAAGATCATGTTATATTACAATGTTCATAATAAAATAGTCTTATTGCTTATCAATCTTCTAATCATTTTGTCTATCAGTTTCTATAAATGCCAGTATATGATTATTTCTCAATTTATATGCATCATCTTTTTTTCTATTCTTTACAGTCCTGAGAAAAAAGCAATACAGTAAGCAGCCTTTTTAGAGCCTATCATGAGAAAACCAATCAATTTAAATTAAAGATGCAAGTTATTATATTGGTCCCTTGTCTGGAAAGATGTAGTAGATTTTCAACCAACCTAAACCTACTACATCAAAATATACATTAAAATCTGTGTGCAGGCATGTATGTATGTGTGTATGTATGTAGAAAATCTTATAAAAACTCAAGAAAAATAATAAAATACTGCTCATGTATTCTTTACAAAACAAATTAAACCTATTATTTTACTGCTTTCCTTAATCAAATTATTTACTTTAAAAGTAAATAAAATAATCATCAGAGAATGTGAGCTTACAATATCATATCAATTATGCCACTTCTGGCGATAATTGGGCAATTAGATATTCAAATAGGAAGTTCCATAGAATTTATTTACTTCATGGACCAAAACAGGAAAGGCAATTCACAAAATATAATTTTTAAATTCAGCAAGAAAAATAGTTCTGTAGTAGCAGAGTAGATACTACAGTGGGGCCTTGACTAACGAGTTTAATTCGTTCCAAGACCGAGCTCGTTAAGGAGCTCCTTAGCTCAAATTACTCTGTCAACTCAATGCAAAAAATCGGCCTAGAGACAGCTGGTATCTCAAAAAATTCGTTAGTCGGGACACTCGTAAGTCAAGGCCCCACTGTATTTAGTGAGTTTTAAATAACTGTTTCAAATTAAATATCTACATAGAATTCAGGGAACTTCTTATAACCTAGTTTTATTTTCATTTTCTTGAAATCATTAGATATAGCCAAAATGCATCTAATTTATTTATTTATTTATTTTTTACTTCCCAAATATTTCACTCATCCTATTTTAAATGAATTTGATCAATAAAGTAATTAAAACTCTCCTGGCCAGAAGGAATTTTCAGTTCAATTGTGTTATGGGTGAAAAATGATCACAGGTTTCCATCACATTAAGGACAATGGTTAAATGAACACTTAGGGTTTGCAGTGATCTGTGAACAACGCCATGGTTTTCTCTGACTATGCATTATAAATCACCAATAAATCAGTCATATAAGATTGTGATGAACATTTTTGTCAATATAAGATATAAGTACATGTCTTCCCATCAGTCCTTTTAGATTCTATTGACTCTATTCATAGAATTCTCATTACAATATTTTAATTTTCTCAAAGACAAGATGTAGAAGAAGAAATGAAGAACAGTAGGAATGAATTAATGAGGTATTTTAATAGGATATTTTAAAACTCAAGTATATTGAAACATCTTATCTCAATCTATAATCAGTAAAATTATCATTTAAAAGTTCCTTTCATCACCTTTAGCAATCTCATCTTATTTGAACACTTGAGCTAAAAATATTTCTGAGAAAGAAGTTTAAGTGTAAAAACATAACAGAAGCATTGCTATAGATATTTTGCTTGTTTCTCAGAACATGGCATATGCTTTCATTCTTCATTGGAATTTCAATTGGCTCTAAATGGCCCTGAATCATGCACACAAAAAATGTTGAAAATAAAAATAATGGATCACATATTTTTAAATTACTAACCAAATTAAAACATCCAAAACACTAAAGCTGAAGTCATCAACCAATGTGGCAAGTTAAAATTTGGAGACAGTTGTTACAATAATAATACCTGTGTGCAAGCCTTGAAGTTAGGTTTCTTTACTCTAAAAATCAATAACTCTATAACCTTCATTCAATGTTTTTGAAAAAGGATCTTGATTTTGAGATTGCTTACCTAAGTAAAAATCAATGTAGTAATTAATGTTCAAGCCAGTTGTAGGAAAATGTACAGAGCCATTTTGTTCACCAGATTTAAAACTGTTTATCACTGCCTTAATTCTGACCTTAGAAACGCAGTTAGAATAACTACTGCGTTTTGTGTGATCATGTCATCAACTAACATAAATTCTCAAAACAAAAATTTTCTGTTCCATTATATTAATCATAATTCTGAATATCCACCTGTTTCATGAACCACAGTCATACCATAAATCAATTTTTCTAATACCTCAATTTTATTTTCTACAAATATGTTTTTCCATAAAAATTTCTTCATTTAATAATATTTTAGAGTCTGTCTTTTGTAAAATAATATAACCTAAGATCTTCAAAGGATTGCAATAGAGATCTTAAGTGTTGTTTCAAATGTTTTGTAAAGTGTAGACTAAAACTTGGCTTTGGCCAGAATATCAGAGTTTCCAAGTATATGCACCTGGACATGTTTGTTCATAGGAGAAAACTTAAAATGTTAACAAAGATTAACAGTTATATTTAGTTTAAGGAAATATGGACGCATGAAGAGTAAAAGGTCATGTCCAGCTACAGGAAGAGCTCAGCACCGGTCCTTCCTGAACCTGGCTTCTTTCCGTTTGGCAGCAGCGAATCTCTGCAGCAGCAGCAGCAGCAAGTGCAACCATTCACGACCCAGGACCCCACAACGTTTGTCTGTTCTATTTACATTATTTTCATTCCTGCCAGTGTGCTGAATCAGGCAATAGCACAAACATTAAAAAGCATTGCCTTCCTATTAATTTTAAATGACCTTTTAATCTACATGTCAATGTGAATTGTATGAAAGCACATTCCACCAGAAGAGAATCAGAGAGGTCACACAGAGAAGCTCTGTGTCTCAGAATCATAGTGTCAAGAAAAACAAACAAACAAACAAAAACTACCCACAAATTCACAAATATAGGAGCGCAGAAAAAACTTTAAGGCATCAAAAAAATAGAGCTTAAATTCATGCGCATAAGTTAAAAAAAGTATAGAAAACTCCCTCATTGTCATTTGTGACAAGCTGTTGGGGAAAAATCAGTTAAAGCTCTTGTCTCTTTTCCAACTTTTGCTATGAGTATAGGTGCTTCGTTTAAGATTCCTAGTACATCTGTTCAAATAAAGAAATAATAATTTTAGCTTCTAAAAGCAGTTTTGAGGTGTTTAATTAATTTAACACAGTGAATGATAATTAAAAAGTCATAGGATGTCACTAGCTAACTAAAAACCCATCTCTATTTCCACTGAATATTAAAGATGCTATATTTCTCCTCCAGTAAAATAATATTATTGTCTATTAGAAGCAAGCATGTCTTCACAAGACTAATTAAAATATACAGAGAACATGTCTATACATTTTGACTGTGGTATCATTTCTTTAAAATAATGCATCACTATGTTTTTAACAATAAATAGATTATCTTGGAAGTTCTCTGGGAAAATAAATGGTATTAAATCAAGGAGAATTATAAACTATTAAAAATGTTATTTTATCTAGATCCAAACTAAAATGATAAGAATTTATTAAAATAATTTAACTAACAAATCAGAACATTTCACATGTTAATGTGAATCTTGCACTAAAAAGTATGCCCTGGTCAGGTTACAATATCATCCCAATATGCCAAGGTTGCAGGTTCATTCCCCAGTCGGGGCACATATAGAAATAAACCAATAAATGCATAAATAAGTGGAACAACAAATTGATCGCTCCCTCTCCCTGTCCCTACTCTCTCTTTCTAAAAATCAAAGAATAACCATTTTTTAAAAACCATTATTTCCATAAGACAAATCTAATAATACTGCACCATCAGTAACTTCCAGTTGAGCTTTTGCTAAAATGCTTCCTGCCACAGTTAGGGCCTGGCAAATATAGTAACCCGCATCTGAACGTTGAATGTTGGTAATCGTGAGGTCTCCAGTTGGTGACACAGAACATCTACTATTGGGCTGCTGTGGTTGGTTTGGGAAAAGCAGGTTCTGTGGAAGCAAACACAATCTCATCAATATTCGTTTCCCACTTGGAAGGAAAATTACACTAACAATAGCTATTGCAGTTATGGGAATATGGTTGGAAAAGAAAATACATAGGTTTAATAAAAAAAAAAACACACATAGTATTGAAATAATTTAATGGCACATTGTTTCACTGAGAAACTTTTTGCAAATGATGGAAAAATAATATGCTCTAAAAAGCCAGCATGCTCTAGTTGAAGGCACAATCATCTTTAAAAAATAAGTATCTTAGCAATTTCATCTTTTCCTAACTTTCTGATAATTACTTCATATATTTGAAACATGGTTTGCTGATCTGTAAAATGGGCATAATAATGCTTATCTGACTCAACTCATAAGAAAGTGAAGATATGTAATGAAACATCAACTATGCATACATTTTATATGCTGCACATTACTAAAGAATGCAAAATATATTTTCTGCTGATCATTTTTAATATTTGATATTATCAAAATTTCTCCTAACGATGTTACAAAAAATGTGTTACTGAGACTGACACAGAGCCCAATCTACTTGTGCTGTAAGTTTTCTATGTATCATAAGAGCCTCAAAGTGAGCTATGAACAAATGCTGCAGCAAATCAAAGAAAATAAAGAGAAGATAAAGACTGTTTCTGAAGTATGTGTGCAATCTTAAAAAAAATTCATAATAATATTTTTTTAAAGTTAGTTTACTATTTATCTCATATTAAATATAAGCAGACTAATCACAATCTTTAAAATGTTTTCATATGAGAGCAGGAATATTAACTGCCATGACCTATGTTGCTTTACTGTTACTCAATTAAGAAAAACATTTGGGTGTAATAAATTATATTGAGATATATTTCCAAGATGGATTATAAATAAGAACATATCAATTTTATGTTGTATTTATTTACAAAACAGACATTATAACCCTATGCGATCTGTTTCTCAATATAGTAATTAATTTTCCAGGTTTGTAATTAAACAGTTTCAATACTTTAAAATAAGAAGATAACAACATTCAATTAAAGGCATAAGACACATTTCACCTTAAAATGTTTTTTACCCTTGAAGTAATACCAATGGAAGAGGATAAAATAGGGTATTAACACTTTTCAATTACGCTAAATGACTTTAATCCTGAGAATGATGTCCTACTTTAATTAGAAGCTCTTCTCTTTATTGCAACATGATGGATGTCCACTTTATTAGATTCAAGTGTGACACCATAAGCCCACTTTACATAAACATTACCATGATGTTAAACCCTTTTTAAAAGAAGTGATGTTTGCTAGCATGTCAGGAGCATAATTTCAAAATGCCATTGCCCTGTTATAAAATTTGTATTACTATACAAGGATAGACATTTTTATCATATGAAACATCATTTGCGAACAAGCTAATTCTCCCATGGAATCCAGATATATTACTGAAATAAACCATCGGAAAGAGAAGGGTCTAAATTTTAAAGCCACTTGAAAATGATACAATAACTCAAAGTGTGCACTTTCCTACAATTAGCTATTAGAATACTGATTTACATAGCACTAATACATTAGATGGGTTTAATTCTCTCTGGGATCTCTTCCTCTACAATGTAATTTTAGTCCACCTTCTAAATGATTCGTTGACATGGAAAATGACATATGATTGAGGTTAACCCATCATCTTTTATTCCCTGCTTGTATGACTTAGGCAAAAGATAATGGATTACAAGCAAAACCCAGAATTTTACAGAGCTCTTCTTGCTTTGAAGTGCCCGGGTATCCTATTAGTGTTAATTGGCATTATCAGCACATATTGAGGAATACGGACGATTAAGTCCAGGCTCTTAACTCTCTCTTCTGAGGGATTGTCATAGATCACTGCAAAAATTGGATACTGGAGATAGTAAAACCAATTTATTTTTCCTGATACCCCAATTCATGATTTAAAATTTTACAATCTGCTCCAGCACTTCTCTTCTCTTTCTCTCTCTCTGATGTGAGGAAGACAGGTAGAGAAGGAAAAAAAAAACAGACCTAAGATTATAAGCAAATCAGATCATCTAACTGGAAAATTTAACGTCTATGGAATTACATAATGATTTGTCAAATAACAGAAGAAGAAATGCGCTGAAGTTATTTAATCATTACTTTTTCAGCACCATTAAAACACCATGTAGCATATTAAAATATCATGTTTATTTGGCCATGGGAACAAAGCACATTTTATGCAATATTTTTATAACCAGGAGCTATTTCAGGGCATGGGATTCACACATGATATAGCTGTATCTATATAATAACAAAATATGCTACAATAGTGTTTGACGCAATACATGGACTTACAGTGTAGATTTGCCACAATCAAATTGTTTTACATCATGTTACCTGCATCGTTTATAAATAAATAATATTTATTTCTCTCCCGGCCTCAGCCTTCCCAGGCCTGTGTGGGTCTGGGAGCAGAGGGGACCGGAGCAGTGCTGAGCCTCTCCTTGGTCTTGGACAACAGTGTCCAGGCGGAGGAAGACCTCAGGTCCTGCAGCCTTCACCTGAGCAGAAGCATGAACTTGCCCCGTAGCCAGGACTCAGTGGGGAGCGGGTGCATTCTGCATTTTCCCATTTCTAACCAGATGTTAGAAATAATATCTTGTTGACCTTCATAATATGTAAGGCACTTTTCTATATCAACTAACTAAATTATGACATCTCCATAACTTATGTGAAGTAATATGTATTATCCTCATATTTTAGGTTAAGAAAATTTCAGTAAAGATGAATAGTGCTGCAAAGATTGTACATTCACAAAAGGGAAAATGGCTTAGAATTCTTTCCTTTTCCCGTGTGTGTGTGTGTGTGTGTGTGTGTGTGTGTGTGTTATAGCTAAGGTCATGTTGTTTAACACTGAGTTTAGAGTGTGTGATGCTTTTATCCAAAATCAATTTTTAAGTGAAGAATTGAGGAACTCTATGTGTAGATATCAATTTTATAGTTACAAAGTGATTTTAAAAAAGATAGGAAACAAGGCCTGGGACAGTTCCAATGTTAGATAGGCAGTGGTCAGCACTCTATATTATCTTCCCCTCACTACTTTTACACCCCTCAGACCACAGGGGAGTGACTGCATTAGGAAGGGAGGAGAGACATTTGTCCATCCAGGTCAAGTTTTATAAAACGGCTGGTTCGGGGTGTACCGGGAACATACAGGAGCCCAAAGAATTAAAAAGACCACTGAGGGAACTCCTGATGCCTCGCTACCCACACGATCCTGCCTGAGTTCTGAGCAACAGGTTCTCTTAATAAAGGCTGTGGCGATTCCCCATACATATCTAAAATCAACGTTTTTAGATTTCTTGATAATCGTGGTTTCCATTGTTCCTCAGAAAATTCTTCCAGGACTTGGCCAAATAGCAGAAGGTGCTGAGGAGGAGCACTACAGGCTTCTTCCTGAGAACTACATGTCTCCGTGGCGATGGTCTTGGAACATCTAGAAAAAATATCTCTAGGTCCTTCAGGAATGTACAGATAAGTTCTTAGACAAAGAAGCCAATTTTTGATCTGGTTGAAGCCAGAAATTCCAAACATAACCTCAGCACCTCGAGGCTGAGTGTTCATCACAGTTTGGACCAAGTCTTAAATGAGAAAAATTGTTCATCCAATTGAATTTTAGCAGAGAATCTGAGAAACCTGCTGCTCAGAGAGGATAAACCAGCCCACAGCAAAGACCAAAGTGTTAGTTGCTTCCAGTTTGTAATGTATTCTTGTCTGTCCAACCCCTACTGTGAAGGAATCTAGAAAGATTGATGGAACAAAATATTTTTTCCCACACTTAAATGGAAGCATGGTTAACTTAATAATAAAGAAAAAGTTATTTACACTATTTACCTAGGAAAGGTAACTGAAATTTGTTTCCTGGCGATTTAATAACGGAAATGTATATTGACAGGATGTTCTAAGTGCTGTATGTTGTCTCACCATTTCAGGGTAGTTCAGTGCAAGAAAACGAAATGACTTTTCTGTTCAGAAAGTTTAAATAGTGACAGGTTTTGGTTAGAATTAAAGATCGTTGGTTACATGGAATTGTATTTATTCTATATAAGATACAGAATTTTAGAAAACCAACACTGGAACATCTAATTCCCACTTATATTAAAATGAATCGGTTCCATTCTTAGAAACAAAGTAAATTCAACATTGATAACAAGAAAGACACAGCAAATTTGAGGCTCACCAAAGACAGGGGGGTTCACAGAAGCAGCAATGCTCACACTCACCTGGCTGCCTTCTTTCTGCCAAAACACAGCTGGCTGCGGATTTCCTTTAGTCTCACAGGGAAATGTCACTGTTCGACCTTGTGCAACAATCTGATCTCTTGGCCTAACCACAAACTGTGGAGGAGCTATAATTTAAATGGAAAGAAAGTGTGTAAATATAAACTGTTGAGAAAGAAAATTGTAACCAAAGGGACAATCTGGTACTAGGTGGATGGCTCAGTGCCAGACAGAGGCTACAGTTTTTGATTTATTTTTAAGCATTTCTCATAAACATTGGGGAGAGGAAGAGAGCACTCTATCACATGTGCAGAGAGAAGTGAACGTATCAGTAAGCACATTTGAGATATTGTGCATTATAAACTCATAGGCCATGAGGTTGCATGGAAAATAGATTTTTATGATGGTCTTACTTTTTTCAAAATTTGTTTTAGGGAAAAATATGATTTCCCAATTTGGTTTTGTGTTTTGAATAGAGATAGAAACGAATCACTCCATTACTCAGATATCTCCTTTCTGTGAAGCCAGTCTATTGACAAACATTCCTTTTTTTGTAATATTTTCAAGACATGGTACTAGGCACAGGGATGCCAGAGGGATTAACTATGAGATTTATCCTCCAAGTGTTTATATTACAGAACTGAAGTGTCGAAGACATTGAAAATTTGATGAGATGAAGGTTACATACAAAGATAAAAATGTTACAAAAAAATGTATACAAGTGGTTGATTCTACTTAATTCATTTCTAGTAAGCATCAGTCAGATAATTACTATGTTCCCCTTCTCTGCACTAAAGATGCACAGAGAAAACGCACTGGTAACGCAGCCATCAAGGAACTCATAGTTTAATGAAAAATATAAAACAAAATATAAAACGTAATGTGAACAACAACCGTAACCCTGAAACAACAATTATGTAAGACCACGGTAAATTCTAGGGCAGAGGTGCTCTCAGAGGACAGCAGAGGAGCACTTACATTACAGAACACAATACACGTGACAGGGCTTCAGGAGGGAGGGAGCCGTATTTGTTCTGGTGGCTGTGAAAAGCTTTATGTGGGAAGTAAGCCTGGCGGGGGTTTTGAGGAAAGGGTTGCCTTTAGGTAAGTGTAGAAATGAACACGTTCCAAGCTAAGAGCTTCCTGAGCAAAGTGCAATAAAAAATACACGTAGTATACAGCCGGAGCGCGTGGCCCAGACATGCAAACCTCAGGGGCTACACAAGTCAGACCTGGACCCAGCCTAAGAATGTCCTGAGAAGCCAAACTAGCTTTTGACTCTTTCTAAACTGAGGAGTAACAAATGCAAAGCAAAACTTTTGGGAGCTTTAACCCTCTAATAAATATAGGATGGCTTTTGAGGGAAATACATCTGTCAATAAAGTAGGAAGACTAGTAAAATGGTGTAGGTGAAAATAAGAAGACCTAGACACAGGTAACTTCAATAGAAAAGAAAATACGGGGGTGGGGGTAAAAATGCCAAGAAAATTCAGGTTTAAATTGGGGGCTAATTGTAAAGTAGACAGTAAAACTGGAAGTTTCCATGAGGACATCTTCTTCACACCAAAACCACTCCTATTGCAGAAAAAACAGCATGCTCATCCCATGTTTTTTTCTAATCATCTGTTTCCACTTTAACTCTTTGCTTATGTTTGAAAACTGAAGACCAAGAAAACACTTTAAAATCAATTCTAGTTTTTAGAACCTGGTGTACATGGCAACAATTCTGAAATCTGAACTCCAAAAAAGTCTAACAATAATTGACATTCATTCAGTAAAGGCCTTTACTCAGAATTCTTTCAGTCCTTCAGGAGCACATATGTGCAGGTCCAAGAACAGAGTAAATGTAGGGCAGCCTCAAACACACAGCCGATTACTCATTCGGAGAAGAACGCTAAGCATTTTTTCAGAAAAGTCACTGAGAGCTGTGGTAACTTATTTTTTAGTATTTATTTATAACCACCAAAAAATATACTGGCTCCTAATTCACCACATTCAACATATCCCAGGGACAAAGGGATCCATCTGCTAAGTGAAATTTTCTACAATACGGATAACAGAAGCCTGCTTAATAGGATGAAGAACTCAGATTTAGGGTCTATTTGAACATGTGGTTTACGTTGTCTTGTATTCTCAGAAAATTGCTTGCTTCTTACAATCTTCTTGTTATTTCCACATAATTCCACTGAATCAGCAGATACATTTTCTTGTTGTTATTCTATCCTTTCTAACAAGAATGTTAGCTTAAATCAGTGTTACAAAACTACGTTAAGAATAACTCTTAAACACTACAGGACCCGTTTTTCAGTAGAGGTGTGAAGCCACCAGATATTTATACCAAAAAAGACTTAAGATGGGTCTCTATCATCTATAATGTCCAACAAAATTACATCTATAAAGAAAAAGTTAAGCCTGTCGGGGGAGGCTCTGGCGTTGTGAGTGTCGTCCCGTATACCTATAGGCTGGTTCTGGGTTGGGGTGCTTACGGGAAGCAAACTGATCGACTTCTCTCTTACATCAATGTTTCTCTCTCCTCTCTCTCTCCTCTTTCTCTCTAAAATCAATTTAAACAAACCACATATCCTCAGATGAGGATAAAAATAGTTGAAAGTTAATGTATAGTTATTTACTTCTTAGTAATCTTATGGGAAACAAGTTAAGTGACAATAAAGACAGCATGAAGTATTGATTAATATGTCTTACATCTCATTATAAAAAATTAAAAAGTCAGTATAGTTAAAATCAGTTCACAGTCTTTAATAACAGTCACATATTCAGATTATTAGTTCATCTATACTGCTCTGAATCAGAAACAATTTAAATTGTCTCCTATGACTCATTAAAATCTTAGAGCCCAGAGGAGTTATAAAGTCCTTTTTATTTAAGTTTTAAAATGTAATACACATTGAAATAATCAAACGAAACAAAATTAAAACAATGCAAACGTATATTATAGTTTTATAAAATACATTTTTATTTATTTCAGACAGGAAGGAATCAGGAGAGAGAGATAGGACATCAATGTTGAGAGAGAATCATTGATCAGCTGCCACCTGCACGCCCTCTACTGGGGATGGAGCCTGCAACTTGGCCATGTGCCCTTGAATGAAATCGAACTTGGGACCCTTCAGTCCGCAGGCTGATGCTCTATCCACTGAGCCAAACCAGCTAGAGCTATTTTATAGTTTTAAGTATGCCATGCTTACTCTGCATCTATCATAGTAAAATTACCATCTGTACTATAAATATAACTACAGTCTTCCTTAAATTTTATTTTTGAAGTTTGCAAAAATTTTATGGTAGATGAGTGATTTTGCAAAATGCTTTTGGAATTTAGATCCTACAATTTTAACACAGCCCTTAAAACACATCCCCCAAAATATGAACTGGGAAAGATCACATCTATGCATCTACTTATTTTAAAGAATATGATTCATCCATTTATTCATTCAAAATGGATTAATTGACTCAAATTATGAGAAATTCTGCTTGATACAGGTGGTAAAAGCCAATTAAAAACATATAATGTTCTGGCCAATGGCAGAGACTTCTAAGTAAACAAATAAGTAAAAACAAATACAGTAGAGTATGATTTATATAATAGAAAAATGCAGAGGGCATTGGGGAGGAAAGCGCAGAAGAGCAGCAAACTAGAACAGGTGATGAGGAAAGAAGAGGAAGGATGTCGAGAGATGGCCATGCTTGAGTTGTGTTTTGATTCACTTTCGAAAGTTCACTAGATGAACAGAAGTAAGACTGCTTGGGATAAAGAGAAATAGACATAAGGCCAGTGGATCTGGATGCGTTGGGGGGGTGTAAGAATAAAATCAGGGGTGCAGAAGTGATATAAGTAGGAACAGATAATTTCTGTTAAAGGACCTTCAATTTTGTCTTTAAAAGTAAGGAGATTTGTTCAAAGATGTTTATGCAAGAAAGATATAGAAATACATGTTTTAGAAAAAATGCTATTTAAAGGAGTACAGGTTAGAAAACCTTATTAAGATGGGCAAAATATTCAATTGAAAATTACCATTCATAATGACATTTCATCAGAACTTCTAAAGGACAAAGAAATTCTGCAATATCATACTGTAATATTTACCACTAATTATATAATCTAAAAACACCAGGAAATTATAGTTTCTTGAATTTTTAGCCTTTCATGTGATGTTTATTTATATTGTACTTTTATTCAAAGTCATTATAAATACACTATATTTCTAATATACCATATGGTTTTCTTGTCACCAGAACTGAAGCCACATTAAGCTTCCTGGAACTGGAATCACTGTATAATTTTAAAATTAAAAAAATTAAGGTATTTTAAAATATGTGTGAGAATTTACATGGTGTCCAGAAATGGAATAACTTGGTGATGAGGAATGTGCATCTTCAACATTGTCAAACTGCTCTCTAAGGAGTGTACTTTCTTATGATCTCCTCAGCAGTGGATAAGAATTCTTGTTGCTCCATATCCTTGCCAGCATTTGCTCCTTTATTGCGGTTTTCATTTATATTTTCTTAATTATGATGAGATATGTTATCTTTTAGATGTTTATTTTTGTCTGTTCAGGTTTTCTTTGTGAATTGCTTGTTCATAATTTTTGCCACTTCCCCTTTTTTAAAATTTTGTTTTCTATTTATAGTTGATTTATAAGAGTTCACACACACACATACACATGCACATATATTTACTTATGGACATATATATTCTGTATTATAATTTTTCTATGATTGTATAAATTTTAATTATCTTCTCCTAATCTGTAAATTGACTTTTTATTTGAATGATTTTTTAAAAAGCTATATTGAAGTATAATTTGTATACCACAAAATCTATTTATTGTAAATATACAGATTGATGTGTTTTAGTAAATTTATGACTAGAGAAACATTGCTACAATCCAACTTGGGGACACTTTCATCACCTCCAAAAATTTCCTCTTGTCTAATTTCACCTCCCAATCCCATAGAGTTTTCCTTTTTTGTTGCTGAATAGTATTCCATTGTGTGGATATACCACATTTTACTTACTCACTCACTCACCATTTGTATTGTTCCCAGCTTTTAACTATTGTGAATAATGTTGCTATGAACATTTGTGTATAAATTTTTGGGTCAATATATATTTTGATGTCTTTTTGATAGATATTCCAGAGTGGAAATGCTGACTACATTTAATTCTGTGTTCAAATTTTGAAGAAACTGCCAAATAGTTTATAAAATGATCGTAACCCTTTTTCATTTCCACTAGCACTGTATTTTCTAAATAGGCTGATGACTTGAATGGTGGGTACATGGAGAAATGGTTTCTCCTAAGATGTGTAGTCACTAAGGTTATCGGCCTAATTATTTTTTATTTTAACTTTTATCCTGGCTGCCTAAGGATCATCCCTCTGCCTGCAGAGATGAGTGGTCAGCCGGGGATTTGTGCAGAGCTTGTGCTAGACAGTGGCAGGCTCGCCTGCACTGGTAGACCTGCGTGTGGGTCGGGAAGTCATTTGGACTTGCAGCCAGTTCTCCCATCTCCTTTGGTTTATCTCCAGGGATCTCCCTTGCACAAGTCTCTAGATCTGTAGCCATTGAGGTGTGTGGGGGAAGTTTATTTCAGCTCTTACCCAGGACATCTAAGACTGCAATCTGGGGCTGACTAGCTGCTGGCTTTTCCCTGTTCACCACTTTTAGGTGGAAAAACCGTGAGCTTTTGCTACCCATTCCACCCTTCAAGCACCATCTGAACTGAGCGAATCCTCCAGCAGCAAAGCCTCTGGTTGTACAGCCCTCCCAGCACTGGCAAAACTCAAATTCTTACCAACCACGTGGGGCAAGAAGATCACATATCCCTGCTGTTCTCACCTAAAATTTGAATAGCTTTTCAAGAACAAATGCTTTCCAAATCATTTAAAAAATTAAGATATTAAATAATTTAACTTAGCAAAAGATTTACAGAGTATTCAACCTCAGAAAATGTCCATTCTTTCCTATTGTCTTCCAAAGGCAACCATCAAAAAAGATCGCATCAATCACTTTTACTTCTATAGACTCTCTCTGCAATCTTCTGTGATGGGATATCAGCTGCAGGAATTTAGTTTTGAGGTTTTGAAATGAAAACTGCGTCAATAATTCTTTTGATAACACTTCACAGTTCCAGTATTTCTGCCAGGTGGCACGAAAATGGTTTGAAAGGCAGTACTTGGCTGATAGCACCAGTGGGAGGGAATAGGCAGAGAGGTGGCATTTTGTCAACACAGCTCAAGGACACAAAGTGTGCTGTACATTAAATGGAGTTTCTGAGACGGCTCTCCTTGACTGTAAGGAAACACGATTAGGTCCTCATGGTGACAATTCAAAACACACATTTAGACCCAATGTGAATTACAGAGGTTGAGTTATAGCTCCAGAAGAGTATGCCAGTTACAGAAATGGCAATTCTCTTATGTACATCTAAGACAAAAGACTATAAAATGCATATTTATATCCTCTTTAAAGCCCCCAAACATGAGAAGAATCTTTTGTAATGATGATATAATAACCTACTTGCTTCATCTGTTAAATGATTAGATCTTATTGCTGCAGCCACAACAAGAAATGAGATGAAGAAAACAGAAGAGCACAGTTTAGTGTTCAATCACCACAATTAAGAACAATAGCTATATTAAAAGCATGCTGTGTGATTTCCAGAGAAGTAGACCCAAATTTGGAAAGGTCGATTAAGATCAGAGGTCTGGTATCATTTCCTTGAAATGGTTTTTGAGATTTAAATACAATGCACAGTAAATTAGATTTGATTTCTGCTAAATTATGCTTTGATACTGCATTCAGCCCAAGCTGGCTTCAATCAAAGTCACGCTACAGCTCTGTTATGCTAATTCCCACTGGTGAGAGTGAGTGGGTGATATGGAAATCAGTTGGCTGAACATGAGTAGAAAGCATAGGCCAAGCATGAGGTGGGGCTTGGAGATGAGGGATGGAGGGCCCTAAAGGTTAATCACATCATGTTCAGAGTTGTTCTTTATGGGAAATATGACTTTCTGTGGCAAGCATGAACACGGAGCCAGTCATGCACAGTTGCATGCATTAATGTGTGACAGGAGGGTTGCGGACACACTCAGAGGCTCTCTTTCTTTGACTATAATGTGCCTGAGTGAATGGCTTATTTTATAATAATAAACATTTTGTACTTTGTATCTTAAACTCAAGTAGAAAATAACTTCTTGTGCTATTTAATATTTTTATTGTTAAATTCTGCTACATTCTATAAGGAAAATTAGAAAGTACACTCTTCCATCATTTGCTTGTGTGAAAGATTTGCTGAGTCACAAATTGCTTAATACAATAACAATAATTAAGATTAATTGAGTGTTTATTAAGTGCCAGCGAGTGTGCTAAAACATCCCCAGACATGATTTTATTTAATATTCAAAGAGCCCCGTGTCTTAACTGCTACCATTGTGTTGTGAAGACTAGTAAACTGAGTCTTATAAAGGGTGCACAGTGTTTTTAAAGATTAAAGCAATAGGTTGGAAGTCAGGTTTGATTTCAGGTCCATCTGATGCCATAGTTGGAACTCCTAAACACTGAACTACTACATTAATTTTGTTCATTTCAAACCATGATCTGACTGAGAATTTGTTGTGTCTAGTTCTGAAAAGAAGGATGAAAATTATATAGTATGATTTTTAATATGGTATAATATTGTTAAAATCATAACAACATATTTTTCCTGAAATTGCTTTCATTACTAAAGCATAAAACCTATTATCTTACTCCCTCTGTAATACTTGTAAGTACAACCTTCCTTAAGTATATTTATTACCAGTAATTCTTGATTCAAAAGCTGACAGTCCTTTTTCTATTGCTTGTCATTGAAATGTTTGCAAATTATTTTCCTCAGTGTAGCATATTGGCTTCCCATCAACTGACCCAAGATTTTACCATCCTGGCACTCACTTGTCCCCAAACTAACTCCAGTGTTTCAGCAGGCCAGTCTACTTCCAATCGCTCACATATGTATTTGCTTGCTCTTGCTATTAACCCATCTTGATATCCATTATCCTTTGATCCACCTTGTCCACAATGATTAACCTTAACACACTCTTGTCTTGTACTTCCTTGTGTTCTTCCTACTTAAAGGTACTTGTCCTTGCTTTGCATTGCCTTGTTTCTCTATTCCCACCTCCCTCCCCGTATGTGTTGTACTTCCTCAGTTCAAGTTGTAAGCACTTACTGGTTTGGGATGCTGTCTACCATTCTGCATTGAATTGTGCCTTCATTTGGCCTGCACAAAGCCCCAAACAGTGAACATTAAACGAATGCCTTGGAACAGGAGTTTTTAAAAAATAATTATTGATCTAAAGCAAATATTCAATGTTTGTGGGTTTGTTTTTATTTCCTATCTCATCATTCGAAAGATATGACACATTCCCACCAGTGATAGTGACTCACTATTATAATAATTTGGGTGGGGGGATTTCAAAGAAAATATGTTTGAAAAAAATTTTCTAACTGATTCTGATATATCCATCTGTAGAGAGTTTCTCCCACCCCAAACTTAAAATTTATGCCACAAAGACTATAAGTGAGTAGTCATCATTCCAGAGTGACAAAAATTATATAGAAAAATATAGACATTGTGTAACAACAGTCTAGGAAGTCCTACCAAAATTAGTTATAGGCATATCCCATGGAAAAGAAATGGCTAACAAAAAGTCATTTCATTAAAATGCAATATAGATCCAGAGCGAGAGATGAATATATACTCAGTTTATAATCAGAACAGTGTGGCTTCTAATTGATAAATGATTATTTGTTTCTTCAACTTCTTTAATTCTATTTAGTTTTTACTATTTAACACTTCACTTGATTTCAAAAGTATTTCTGTTAATATTGGAAATGCATAATTTCATAAAATATTTTATTTGAAACTTATTAACATATAATTCACTTCACAGGAAGCAATATATTTATAATGGAAAATATAATTTAGGAATATAGGATTTAAAATGATTATTTTTATAAAGCCAATTTAATCACATTTTATTCACTTGTCACTATTTGATGAATACAAATGATTAAATTGCTAAAATTCCTATCTTTCCAGTTAACCATTTTCTTACTGGGTTCATAGCAATAGCTCTTCTAAATGAGTGATATGTTTCTATCTTAGCCAGAACCTTATATTTAGCTAATATTAAAACCTTATTGTTCTATAATAAAAAAAATCTATATCTTTCACTTTCTCTCAACAATTGTTTTTTTTTTTTTTGATGTTGAAATGAAAAAAGAAAAGTACTGAATGGTTTACTGCTTTCATAAATATGGGAAATCAAATAAGTGGTCAAAGGAAGTAAATGACTACAGCGAATCATAGCCCTTGGAGTCTTCAACCTGTTTGAACTTCCCATTCTACTCTTCACCATGAGAAGTCTCACATATATAAATTGCACTCAATCCTTGTGTAAGTGGAGATGTTTTGCAATTATGCAGCTGTTACTCTACATTTTTAAATCACTTTTAATGAAATTTATTGATTGTGGGAAGACTAATTTGAGGGTTTATATAATAGCTAAACTAAAAGTATTCCTGGTTATTCAAAATCTGATGACTAAAGTGAGCCATCAGACTAGTCAAATATATCACACAGTGTACTGTAAAATACTATAAGTGGCCTTCTGCATTGACGTGTATAGTAACTGTGAAAACAATTTTAAGGAGGGGTCACACGTACTGAATTTTGGTGGTACGTGTGACACACACAAAACAATCTGCAAGCATTTTGTGATAGCAGTTAAATCATTTTCTTTGATTTATACTTACATATAATATGCTCTTCTCTGAAAAGTACAGTGAGAATACCAAAATGAAATGATTCTATTGAGATCTAGAGAGCAGACAGAATGCCTTTGAAAAGAGTAAAGTCAAATGAGGTTCAAAATATCTTGCACTTTTGGATCTCATAGGCAAGCATATAAAATCACTGTTAGAGTAAATAGCTATACACACAGAGCTATTTTATACTTGGCCCTAACTTTTGGTAATAAAACTGTGGTAGAAATAAATTCAGATATTGGTTGGTACTTAAAATCATAACTAATCAATTATTTTATGCAGAAATTTATTGATTTCATTTTGTGTCCGGTTCTGATGGTACTTAGATCTCTGACTTTTGGAACTCACTGCCAACCAGAGGAAACTCACATAAAAACAATCAAACATGACATAACAGGGTGAACATGCTAAGTGTTGAAATTCAGGATGTCCACCATTATGAGAGTAACCGGACTCAGTCTATCTCCAACTGTCAGGAAGGCACTGAGAAAGAGAACAAGCGAGCTAGACATTGACTTGGTAAGGAGGGAAGGGTGGGAAGCTATTCTTCACAGAGGAACCCTGTATGTTATGTTAGAAAGAGGAGGCTTCCAGTGCACCAGGGTACCCTTACCCTCACCTGGCTTCACTGCTCTTTGTCAGTCCAATTGAAGTTTCTGCAACTGAAGGATCACGTTAGTGAAACCATATAAGGTTATGTTAGTGAAACCATGTATTTTTTTATGTAAAATGGTCTTTCCTGGCTTTATCAAGTCCAATTTAAGCATTAAAGGTTAAATTGCAATAAATGTGAAAGTTAACTCATAAAGTACATTATATATATATATATATATATATGTATATATATATATATATAATTTTGAAATGCATTATATTTCAAATTACTAAAATAGATTTCACTTTAATTATAGGCAAATACAAAAAATCATGTAAATATAGGAAACCAGTTTGAGAGGCAACATGCAAATTTCATAGAAATTTTGAATTATACAAAATTTATAAGTTGAGGACTTCTTAGAAAATCTGTCAGAATTTTAAACAGATTCTGAGTTGAGTTGCAAATCTCATTATTTTCCAGGTTATTCTGTCTTTTACTAATAGTAGCTTTACTTTTCTACTTACTTTTCTGACTGAGATACTATAATAAGAAGAAGTACAATTTATAAAATAATAAAATTTTGTTTTCTTTAAGGAAGTATTGATTCTAAAGAAAAATAGTATTAGCTTAAAATCTAGTAAATTATTAAATAAAGTGATATTTTTATTATTCTTTTAAAAAAATCTTTTTTTTTACCAGCAGAATAGTTCAAAGGGTAGTAAAAAAAATTATGTTTTGATCCTTAATTGGGAAAACTTCTCATATGATGGTAGAAGAGGATGTAAGTGTGGAGGTGAGGAGAAAAAATCTATAGCTTAACAATGGCTTTTCAAGTAAATGGTGAGAGATGACATCCATTTTCACTAACTTAACCTGTCAACTTGCCAGAACTGTCATGTCAGCATCCAGGGAAACCACAAGGGCTGATCACATCCCATTATCTCATATTTTTAGAAAAAGATTGCATGAAGATGCCAATCATAAAAAAGAGGGGGAAAAAACTTGCAACCAAGAAACAAATGTACTGATGCTGAGGGCTGCTTAGTTAACAGAATTTTAATATGCAACTGCAATGTTTCTTAATAACATTAATTACACGCTTAGTAAGGCACCATCCTAACTCATTAGTGCCTTCTTTTTGTTGTATTTTATCTCTTACTAGCAGAATGAGGACTATGTGATTGGCCTGTTACCATTAACGTTGCTTAATCTTTTTATAGCCCTATTTAAAGCTGCTTGCATAAACATTTTCTAGGCAAGTATTACCTATGTATGCATATGTGTGTATCAATTAACTGCACCAACATTTGAAGTGCCCCTACCATATATAGCGTTATGCTAGACCTAGAGGCAGCAGAAAGATAAATATAATAATGTACTTATTGACAAAGTGCTAATAGTTTTATAGGGCAGATGAAAATAACATCGCGAATAAATCTGAGAAGCAATGTTATGAGAGAGATTTAAAACGGCATTAAGATATATTTTACTCAAATTTTAATTTAATTTGGTTAATATTTTCTAATAAATATAATTACGTACTATTCTCTTGAGTAACACTTATATGTTTAAATAAGTAATGTAGTAATTTAAATGACATGATATAATACTCAGGTGTAATGCACATCATATTTTACAGTATGTATATCTGTACATATATACATAATGTATATGCCTAGTGTATACATAATATATATCGATATAATTTGCATTTTTATATGTAATATATATATACACAGACACACATACTATAAAATTATATTATAATATATATAATGATAGTTCTTTCTGTTTACAAATTACTCATAAAAGTAAAACCTTTTACTTTGTTACAAGTGTGATGTTAATGCTATTTCTTTTTGGAAATAGGTAGTAAAACCTGATAAAACTAATTTCATCATATTGTTTCTGGCCAGATAATTTACATTTTTCTAATATTTGCTGTTTATAATATTTTAATTTAAAATTTTTATCCCCACCTGAGAAATGTTTATTGATTTTACAGAGAGAGGAAGGGAGAGAGACATCAATGCGAGGGAGAAATATTGACTAGTTGCCTCCCATATGTGTCCCAACCGGTGACTGAACCAACAACCTAGGTATGTGCTCTTATGGAAATTAAACCTGCAACCTTTTGGTGTATGGGATGATGCTTCAAATGACTGAGCCGCCAAGGCAGAGCTATAAAACTTTGATTTTTAACTACTAAGCTAACATGCTTTATGTTTATTTTAATTGACTTGAATAGACTCCAAAATTAATGAATATTTAACTTTTTATATATTTAGGTTAAGATAATGGGGTAAAGACTTATAGCTCAACTTTCTTCTATTGAATATAATAAAATAAGTGAATAAAATGGGAAAACTACCATAGCCCAAATCTCCAAACCCAAATTGTGACGTACCCCTTCCAAACATAGTCAAGTCTGGAGGAAAATGAGAAAGCACTGTGACCTCCAACTAGTCTCAAAACACAATCCTCTATCAATACGGATTTTACAAGAATTGTCTGTCTACATTGTGAGAGACCATTCCACAATCTTTTGATGAGAAAGAAGCATCAGGAATCAAGAGAGAGATTTGGTAAATCTGAGACACAGCTTTATAGTTTAACAGTTGAAATTTAAAAGTCAGGGGAGAAGTTATTCAAGGAAAAAAAAAGACAAGCCTGCTACAAAATTTTAAGGTGCCCTCCCCCCGTTGTTCATAATCTAAATGAAATTACATAAAACAGGATCTCTCAAAAATGAGAAACGAAGAACTAAAAAAAGGATAAAGAGACTAAAACACAAGAGGAGATTAAGAATGTTGTATTCAAATTTAACTAGGAAATGAACAAAAGATAAGATAAAATTAAAGAAGCGAACTCTACTTTAGAAACATGAAGAAATGATAGTTGCCCTTTAAAAAGTTGGGGAGCTGATAAATAGGCATCAAGACATCATATATAAATAAAATAAAAATGAAATTCAAAATTATTAAAATTATTATAGAAAAGTTAATAAATATGGAATTTAGACCAAGGAAAGTCAATTTAACTCATGTATTTGAAAAGAAGAAGAAAGACAACAAACATATTCAGAAACAAACAGGAGAAAATATTCTTAAAAGAGAGTAAGTTAAAACATGGCCCTGCAGATTCAAATGTCTTGTTGCATCCAGGATGACCAGGACCAAGATCTAACCCAACAAAGTTGTGGAAGAAGGAACTACGTTGGTATTTATTTAGTAAAGAGCATCCCAGACAAGGATAAAAATATTCTTTAAGCCCCAGACTTCGTTATAGTACCAGTCAATACCAAGACAATGAAACATTTTCACTAAAGTGTGAGGAAAAGAAAGTCTGACTCAATAATGTCATACCTATCCTTTAATTTAGAGGCAATGAGCAGACATTGTTAAACACACAAGGCCCTTCCAAGAGAATCACGTCAGTGACTAAAACCAGCTAAGCACGTGAAGTAACCAGTACTTGTTTTTTCTCCAAAAATGAATATTAACTTAAGATATGTTGAATGTTTCACATTATGGAAACTCTGTTGGAATATACAAGACAAAACAGAATGTTCTTGTCATTTTAAACTGCTATTTAATCAAAACATAAGGAGCAATGAAAAACGTGATGCTTAAAATAATTAAATGGGACTCTGCATAAAGTAGCTAATTAGTGCCAGATGCAGGAAACATTAGTACTTGTAGGAGGGAGATGATTACCTCAGGTCATGGGGTAACAGCTTGTCCAAAGAAGAACGTCTGCAGGGAGTAAAAACATAGGTTTCCACCTAAGACTCAGGATGTCTTTTGCAGAAAAGTAGATCTCGGCATGAAAGGGTTCTTACAAGATACCTACAGGTTTCCCAGTTTTTTTAGTTTTCAAGGCGGGGTGCAGTGCAGTGGTGTCGAAAATATCAGTTGCATTACTCTAAGACTTAGAGTAATGTCTGTTTTATAATTTTCCCTAAATGAGTATTTTAATCACTCTTTTTCCATTGAACTTCTTGGTGGCCTCAATAAAATGCTTCAGAGCATATTAAAACAAAACTGCACTTCAAATAGAACTTTCAAAAATTAATATATATTTAATTTTTGTATTTGAGCAGTTAAAGGACTTGAAAAAAATATATGTTCTTGTAGATTTCTCTTTAGAATAGTGGCTGCTTCTTTAAAATAATAATAATAAAATATGAGGATTTTGCCCAAAACATATTTTTCTCAATATTTATAAACTCTTGTTTATAAGCATGTGTGGATATTTATATTCTTATATCCAAAGGAAACATTTTTCTCAATACTTATAAACTATGTTTATAAGTATGTGTGGACAATTATATTCTTCTATCCAAAGGAAACATACTTTTGAGTCACTATATTAGGAAATACTTGGAAGTTTCTCTAAAGTTATGTGTTGTCAGTTTGCTTTTGATATTTGAAACAAGCGGAGCTTTTAGTTTCCACACTGGAGGCAATCAGCACCTAGCATATGGAGCTTGAGATGCTGAACGAAGCAGGACTCGGCTTCACAAGCAAGGCAGCTGGTAGGTTTGCCGGTTCTTTTCCAAATTACTCATCATGTTTTGAGTTGCTGCTGGAAAAAATGTGTTGCCCATCTCCAAAATAGATGTTCTTTTTTTATTTTTAAGCTTGGGAAAGACTTCCAAATGAAAATAAGACAGATGGGTATAGGAAGAGAGATATTTGTCCCTATTTAGATCATTTTCTTCTACCAATTACCTAATCAGAAATGTTTGTTAAATAAATGAATATTTCAGCATTTACAGTTACCTGTGTCCTAGGATGTACTGTTGCTCTTCATAGAAAGAGTGCCTCTGGGACAGCAAAAAGTCATAGGAAGGGCTGGTGAATTTTTAGTGACCTAAATGGCATTTGTCTAGGTTTTGTGGTAACCAGTGAATAAGGACTTGGATTAAAGGGCTCATTTTGAAATGTAGAACACACAGAAGACGAGTAAGTGAAATCTGGAGAATGCTATCCTCCATTGGCAAGCGTGTGATTGTCTGCTTTCAGTAAAATTTTCCACACTGAGGATCCTCTACTACATCAAGATTTATTCTTACACTCTCAAAAGCACAGGCCAGACGAATTTATTCCAGTTGTAAAGTACATACGTAGATTTGCCAATTCTTTAACTCAGATACAGCTCACAGGAGTCATGCATTTGGACAAAAGTCCCGATTTAGAAGTTTATAATGATTTCTAAATGTACTTTCCACACAGACTACCAAGTTGCATCTGGCATACAATGTAGGCATTGGTTCCTGAATCTATTAGTATTCTGGAATCTGCATTATTTCTCATTTTCATTTGAAAGCTTTAGATAGGAACAACTCACTGAAGTTTTTATAAATTTTATGTACTTGGTACCTATATCTTCAACTGTTTTTCTCCCTTTTCTCCAGTTTTTACCTTTAAAACTGGAGATTAACTGGAGATTGGTAAGAGATTCAAAGTTGAAAAACTTACATAGTCCACTAACAAATATTAACATTAATGTAGTTTTCTATTATTTAAATATTTAATTAGATTTTATTTGATTTGTATCTTTGGACCTTTCAATAAAAGGTGACATATCTAGAGTTCCTGAATTAAAATTGATGTACAAAGTTGATGTAAAGAAAAAGCAGGCTAATTTCTTCATTATCAGTTTCTCCTTTGGTGATCCAATAACAGCATATCCATCATTCAGTTTTCAAAATTAATAGTAGTTGTCAAGTTTAAAGTATAGTTCTTCATATTTTTGAACATTGTCATACGTCATTTGAAATAGATTTATTAAATGACAGGCTTTCCCAGAATAAAGTATAATGTGTCAAGAAGCTATTCTTTAGTTCCAGTCCAATGGGAATCTAAGAAATCATTTGAAACAGAATAAAAAACAGAAATAACTTTTAAAGTGCTTTGGACATGACAAATGCATCTTAATACTACTCTATGTGCATAATAAGTTCTAAACCATATATTTTGTATTTATGAGTTTAAAATATATTTGAAATTATTAACAAATTGTTCTATTTGGGGGGGGACTTTAGAAATAATATAAATCAAGTGGTCATGGTTCATTGGCAAATGGTTACTCTATATAAAGATCTATAAATTAAATGTGATTTTTCCTGCTAATTTATAGTTATTTTATTATTTCCTATTCATTTCTTGATTTTTTAAAATATATTTTATTGATTATTTACAGAGAGGAAAGGAGAGGGATAGAGAGCTAGAAACATCGATGAGAAACATCGATCAGCTGCCTCCTGCACACCCCCTACTGGAGATGTGCCCACAGCCAAGGTACATGCCCTTGACCAGAATTGAACCTGGGACCCATCAGTCCCCAGGCCGACGCTCTATCCAGTGAGCCAAACCGGTTAGGGCCACTTCTTGATTTTTGATGCCATATCATAATGTACAAAGTTATCACAGTAGTATGAATTCTTATAAATACAAAAAATGAAGCTTAAAACTATAATCTATTCCTCAGTTTTCTAACAACATCAATAGTAAAAAGCATGACCAATTTAATAATTGTGTTTAAAGAAAGTCTGCCATTTATGTTCAATTAACTGTAAGCCATAACTGTATTTCAAAAATATTAAAATGTGAAAAAATGTTTCTCAGAAACTAGGAATATGTTAACCAATGTTGGCATAAAAAATTCACATAAATTATCAATCTTGAACTTAATTAATTCCTACAGCAGCTTTATAAGTCAGTATTACTCTCCCCGTGTTATAGAAAAAGAATCTGAGAATCAAGGATATTAAATAACTGACAAAGAAATTACTGCTCAGAAATACTAGAGCAAAAATTCAGATTGAGAAATCAAAGTTTGATTTTATTATACTTTCTATTCATGTAAGTATATACTATTCTAATATATAAAGAGGCAGGGTCCGTCACGACCTAAACGTCTGGATGGATGACCGAACACCAGGCTAGGGGCCCGGCCGGCTCAGTGGAAGTCAGTCCTGGGTCTCGGCTGCCCACAACAGGAGTCAGTCCTGGGTCCTGGCCTCACATGGCAGGAATCAGTCCTGGGTCCTGGCCTCACATGGCAGGAATCAGTCCTGGGTCCTGGCCGCCTACGGCGGGAGTCAGTCCTGGCCTGCAGCGTGGCGGCCAGAGGGAGCTGTGGGAAAGGAACCATGCTGCCATTGGACTGGCCTCTTGGTCCGTCTCCCCACCTGCAGGCTCTGAGGAACCAGAGCCATGCTGTGATCTGGAAATCTTGGTCCCTCCCCCGACCCACAGGCTCTGGGGAACCAGAGCTATGCTGTGATTAGACTGGCCTCTTAGTCCCTTCCACCCGGCCCACAGGCCTGGGGAAGCAGAGCCATGCTGCAATGGGACTGGACCCCACCCGAGGCATCCTGGATTGAGAGATTGTGCAGACTGGGCTGAGAGACTCCCCCAGGGCATGAATTTAATATAATAATAAAGTTTGTCATGTTTCAACAAATGGGAAAGAAGATTATAAATTTGGACCAATATGCATCAAATAATGACAAGCTTTTAAAGTAAGATGGAACATTTATAGAGCTATGTTGAATTGAGTAAATTACTGAGATATCTTGGTGTAATAAAGAAGCAGTGTATTAGATTCGTTCATTCATTCAACCATCCATCCATTTATGCATATAGCTATTCATTTACTTATAACACAACTAGAGGCCCAGTGCACGAGATTCATGCACTGAAGGGCGGGGGGGAGGTCCCTCAACCAGGCCTGTGCCCTCTCACAGTCTGGGACCCCTCAGGGGATGTCCGCCTGCCGGCTTAGGCCCAATCCCCATAGAGATTGGGCCTAAGCTGGCAGTCAGACATCCCTCTTGCAGTCTGGGGCTCTCACAGTCCAGGACCCCTTGCTCCTTACGGCCTGCCTGCAGCTAAGGCAGGAGAGGCTTCTGCCACTGCCACTGCATTCACCAGCAGTGAGTCCGGCTTCTGGGTGAGCGCCTGACCAACAGAAGGCAGCTCCGGCAGTGAGCATCTGCCTCCTGGTGGTCAGTGCATGTCATAGCGACTAGTTGGTCAATTTGCATACTATACTTTTATTATATAGGATTACCAAGGTTTCTTTTACCTAAACACACTTATTGGTTGGTTAAGCTAAACTTTAAAAAAATACAGCTAGGTTATTAAATCAATGAATTTAAAAATAATTTATCTTCCAAATATTTACCAATAATAACCACTTACATTACTTCAAGCAAAAGCTGTTCAATTTTGCAAAGCCAAATGAAGGATGAAATATATTGAAACCACAAACTTTTCATGCCAAAGAACATAGCTCATTACTTTCTTTTCCTCTTAGTTTAAATAACTATTTATAATAATTTGAAGCATTCTACTAAATTTATTTAAATAGGTATGCAGATAAGAAGTATGCAGCAGTTAAAATGCTCTTAAAAAGCAAAGACTCCAAGCAGCTTAAAATAAGGGAAGTACACAAAATGATAGAACTTCTTAATTTATTCATACATAACTAATTTTTGAATATCAAACATAACTAACAATTGATTATTTTATACATACCA
Source organism: Myotis nattereri (assembly GCF_964212035.1). Lineage (NCBI taxonomy): Eukaryota > Metazoa > Chordata > Mammalia > Chiroptera > Vespertilionidae > Myotis > Myotis nattereri. The sequence continues at coordinate 98,780,814 of NC_138077.1, forward strand.
GAAAAAGGGAGTATTATATTTTTCTCAAGAAAAGTTTGCAGTTTATAATATTAACCATTCATATATTCTTTTAGAAGAAAATTGTTACCTATTCATTGTTAAAATAGTAGAAGTCACTACAAAATTGTTTATCAAAGTGATGAAAAGATCAGAAACAACTTTCACAGAAGACAGTCCCTCAAGCAATATTTTAACAGGGATGAATATATTTCATTCTGTCAATTTCTACTATGCATGAGTTATGAAGAACTGTACAAAGCCATGCTAAATGGATAGAAGGATGGCTACTTACCAACAGGGCGAGCTGTAGACATTACAATGGTGTGGTGAGAACATAAAAAAGAAATTAAAAGAAAAGAAAATTATCAGAATGCATGATGTGTAATGTTACATTTAAGTATGGACAGTAGAATGATTTCTAGTCATAGTTCAAGTATGAACAGAATGTCTGAGTTTGATAAAACTGAACGTTATAATGTAATTCTAAGAAAGTAATTATTTTTGCATGCCAGGATTAACTATAAGCAATTAGAGAAATTTTATGTAAAGTCATATCTTCATCACTTAACTATAGTTATAATTTCAATGGTGTTTTTAGAGTTAAAAAGCCTTATGGTACTGTAAAGTTAAGAATCTGATTACTGTAACTATTCAAGTCACAGACTAGCAAATGTCATGTCAATAAAAGAAGGCCTCACTGTCTGATTTAAATAGCAATTGGTTTTTAAGCATGGTTAGTCAGAACCATTATAGGACTACAGAAAAGCCCAGGACACTGCTTTTCAGCCAGTAATAAGTTAAGATCACATCACTTTTCATCCCTGGACAGGGCGGATGAAAATATAACAAATAGGTTGGAACATCTTTAGAGATTTCAGCTGAGTAGCTCCCTAACTACTGTTAAGCTTTTTCTTATTTTGGCAGAGGGCAGGAAACAATGACTGACAAGTTGATTCCTGTTCACACTGAAAATGGCTTTCAAACTGGTGCTTCAATAAATTGTTATTTTTATTTTACTCTAACTTTCAAGTACTAAAATAAGTAGTAATAAGTTGCCTCTATTATTAATGCACAGAAATTATAAGACACACATGAGCTTAATAACATTTTTTAAAAAATGAATAATGCTAAATCAACTTAGATAGTAAACCACTTTATATAAAAAGCAATAGGCAAATATAGAACACATGGTCCCATTTTTTAAATGAAGAAGAAATACAAGTAGTAGCATTTAAACTTTTACAAAATCATACATTAAAAATATAAATTTATTAGACAAGCATTTCACCCATATCCTAGCGAATGAAGCTCTAATGTATATGAAATGAGACTCTAGAACTGATGGCTAGTTTCATCCTGATGATGTTTCATGAGGAATGATGAGATACATATGGCCTTTCAAACCATGTTTATAGATACTCATTCACTCAATACACACATCATAATAAAAATATTGTGCAATCTCTGAACAATACTAGAGTTGCTTTTATGTGAGATCCATGGTTTTGTAATATTCACAATTGAAAGGGGAGGTTAAGACAATTCAAAGAAAAATAAAGTAATTATAGTAGCAGGTATGAAAACTCTAGCGTGCTCCATAGTCTATGATGGGTTTACTATAGTAACAGGAATAGAAGAATTTGCCCAATGTACAACAATTTAATTTTTGTTTTTTGTTGTTGTAGGGGACATATGAAAATAATAACCAAGAATAAAACAACAGACTAACATCATAAAGTTGTGGCTTATTCTCACTGACAAGATTTCGATTAATTTTGCCAATGTCCAATAGAAAAATAACTGTCTTTCATTTTTAAATTTGCATTTTCATGTGCCATCCTAAGCTGAATCTTAAACATAAGTTTCCTATACATAGAAAAAAAGCAGCATTTTGATTCTATGCTATTAAACAGTGATAAAGAAGAAACCATGGTGAGAAATCATTTTTTTAAGAAAAAAAAAAGTTTGTTTTCTACTTAGTCTAAGTAAGTTTCAAAAAAAATTAAGGAATTATTGCCCTACAAGCAAGATGGTTATTCCAATGAAGTCTTAATTTATGCAAAGCCAATTTGAGCAATTAAAAAATAGAGAAACATTGTGTTTACAAATATGCAATTTGAGTGAACACATTTTGAAGGTAATCTTAAAAGCTCTGTTAGATCATGAATTATTTGATTAGAATATAAATGCTAGGAGGTTTGTTGTCCACCATCATTTCTTTCAAATTTTATGTTTGTCAAGTCAGCAAAAGAAGCTGCTTGCTGTCAAGTTAAATTGTATAGACTATTTTCACCATATTTTTGAAATGGAAAACCAACTACTAAGTCACTCTTTCAGATTTTGAATATAAAATTTATTTTCCTTTTCTCCATTTGGCTAAAATGAAGATTGTGATAAAATTTTAGCAGAAACATCACAATAAAATCTCTTGTCTTTGTTACATATCAGCATTTAATCCCAGAAAAACAAAACAAACAAAACAAAACAAAACCCCAATAGGTGAATGTTGTCAAAATCAGCAAATTAAAATAAACTGTGTCCCTGCATTAAATTGATGAAATAGATGTGGCCTATTGGGTCAGAGTTGACCGTGTTCTAATAAAACAAGCAAAGGAAGGACTGAACATTTCATTTATGTGCATAGAAAAATGAGCACAGAAAAAATATCATAGATACTATTTTTTTTCCTGTTAACCTGTTAGCATGAGTAATCCCAACTGCTTTTTTTAATGATTAAAATATTTAAACAATATTTTATTCTACTTTCTATTGTATTATGGAGATTTTTTTTTCCTGTGGCCGGTTTGAGGATTCAGTGTTGGATGAGTTATAAATATACACCACACAGATTAAACTTTCTATTCCATCCACAAGGTCTGCTGATTTTAAAAAAAATTCTATTAAAAATAAATAACTCTTTCTATTAGTTTTGTAAGTTAGCTTTAAATGTAAAGGTCCATGCAGGAGGAGCATGCTTTGTTAAATGAAATGTTAAACCTGAAACTTTCAACAAATTATGAAAGCAATTAGCTTGGAAAGATCTTAAAGCAAACAGAACACTTCAAGTCTCATTCACCCAGGCATTCAAGTATAAAGGAACCCTGCTGCTTCTACAAACAAACAGCTCCTCACATTTTATCACCATTTGTTTAGTCAGCAAATAGTTTTTGAATGGAACATTTCTTTGTTGCTTGTTTATTTTTCCCCCATTCACTTCAGAAAAAAACAAACAAACAAACTTTGGAGGGAATTTGGTCGAGTGAATTATTTTTGCAAAGGACTGCCTAGAGAAAAACAAAAATATGTATAAATTATAAAATCAGCTATAGAGAATTCAGGTTAAATAGAGTAAAGAGCCTTATAAAGGCTCATGTTTTGATCATATGTAATCAGTATGTATATTCAATTGATATATAATCATAACTTTTTATGATGTGTTGCCTAATGAGACATGAAAATATTTTTAAGCAACTAGCTTGCCAATTTTGCCTAATGTGTTTTTTATATCAGTCCACATCAAACTGGTGGAAAAATTAAAGTAGATGGAATAGAAATGGACCAATTGGAAATTATAGAAATTACCAATGTTTTCCAGGTATCCAGAGTGTGTATGTCTCCTAGTAATTATCTGAAGGAAGGTGAGGGTTTTCTTTATGATTTGATGCCCAAATTATAGATCTGACAAAAAAAAATTGAGAACAACCAACCCAAGTTCCTCTAAACCTTTCTCCTAATCTTCTGAAAAGCTCTGGGAGCAAAGCTGCACAAGAGTAAGAGGTATGACTAAACAGGGGGAGCAGTAGCTGAGACCTGCATGAGAGTGTGCAGCCAGCCTCCTCATCCGAAAGGCTGAGAGGAGAAAGTGTCAGGGGAGTGGAAGAAAGATTAAAAGAATGAGCAGGGGATGCATTTGCCTGTTTCTGTCTAAAGTTCGCTGAGAGTAAACAATACCACAGATAATGTCTATTTGGCCAGAGTTGGTGTGGCTGTCTGCTTGGTACTACTTGGTACCTTGGGCTATGTAATTTACTCATATGGATCAGTGTGCACCACCAGGAAGAGAGTTAATTCATTCTAGTTCACCGTAGGGTTAAGTAATGCTTTCCTTCACTTATAAGCAATTCCAGGGAGTCTATAAACGAACATTATCCCATGACTGAGAAAGTGCATGACACCCAGAAAGTGAAAGTTATTACAGGAGGAGCGCTGGCTATTTCAATTATTTAAGGCCAGTGAACTTCACAAATCACTCTCTAAATCAGATTTTCTCAACGTGGGAGCTCCTTTGTATTCATTTTTCACCTTTTGAAGCAGTGTTAGGGTTTTTTTTTGTGTGTGTTTTTTTCCCCAGATTGCTTTTTGAATGCTGAAATAAAAATAATAATTTCAAAACAGCACTCTGCAAGTATAAAGTGACAAACTACTACACTGAAACACAAAGTACTTTTGAAATTAGCGACATTTAAAAGCAACAAATAGTTCAAAGCAATGGAAATATAAACACCTATTTTTAAGATTCATTTTAAAATCATGTTAGCTATTATTTATTTTTAAAAATTAAGTACCTCAAATAATCATCCTTTTGAACACAAATTTGAAAGTAATTTTACCTCAATTAATAATACAGTTGTATATAAAATCTATGCCTTTTAATATAATAATAAAACAGGGTAAGCTATTATTTTGATGGTGGGTTCACTCACCCATGTAACTAAATATTAGCCTGTTGGTCCAATCATGTTACACATCTTCGGTCTCTTACCTCGAACAGTCAGGGTGGCAGAGGCTTCCACTTTTCCAACCCGATTCTCGGCAATACACATGTAAGTGCCTTCATCTACACTCAAAGCCTTTTTAATTCTCAGTGTGTAGTCATCTTTGATGTCATATCTGTGTAGAATATAAATTGGTTTTATTAAATAGGTTTGGTTATATTTAAATAACAGTTCATTTTTCTACTCTGTTTTGCCTGAAACAAAATAACACACACACACACACACACACACACACACACACACACACCATTCAGCCATATAGTGTAATGCTTAGATTAAAGGTATTGCTAATATGATCATTAATTTCATATCTGATTGCCAGGTGCTTGATTATTAATTACCTATTTTTATATATATACACAACCCTTGCCACATCCTAATTATCAAATGTGTTAAAAAAAAAAACACCTCAAAAACATTCCTTCACAAAGATAAATGCACCCATAAGTTCATTGAAGCATTATTCACAGTGGCCAAGACATGGAGACAACTAAAGTGTCCTTCAGTAGAGGATGGATAAATAGATGCGGTCCATATATATTATGGAAGACCATTCAGCCATAATAAAAGATAAAATACTGCCATTTGCAACAACATGGATGGACCTTGAGAATATTATGTTAAGGAAAATAAGTTAGTCAGGAAAACCTAAAAACCAAATGATTTCACTCCTAGGTGAGGTATAAAACTGAAACTCATAGACATAGACAACAGTATGCGGTTACCAGACAGAAGGGAATGGGCGACAGTAAAGGGTTAAGGGCGCAAAATACACGGTGATGAAAGATGATTTGACTTTGGGTGGTGGGCACACAATGCAATATACAGATCTATAGAAATATGCACTTGAAACCTATACGATCCTTTTAACCAATGGCATCCCAATAAATTTTTTAAAAAGAAAAAATCCACAAAAATATTAAATGTTTAATTAATAAGGAGAAATAAAATTTATGTTAAATGTTAAATAACAACAACAAATTATCAAATGCACTACCAGCACTATTTTTGGTTACTCTTAGACAAGTAGTTCATATTTGAGTTTCTTGGTGAGTTATATCCTATCATTTTATAGGTTACACTGCTTTCAAATGTATGGTTTATGTTTTTAGGTATCCTGAGTATAAGATAGCTCAAATATTTAAAGGGGAAATTTATTTTCTCATTTGTTGGCAAACTGACAAAATAAGCATTGGTTGAAAGAATTAAGAACTTTTATTAAATCATCAACATTAACTCTTAAAATATCAACATGTCTGGAGTGATCCTGAAAACGCACATGCTCTTTCTCCAATGGATAATAATTCCTCTGAAACAATTACTTTTTCCTTAAAACTACATATTTCACAAGCAATTAGATGTTAAATATCTCCACAGGTCCAGTAAATGTGGCCTTTTTCCTGTATCTTTCTGGATAAATTGGGATATGCTCAATTGTAATCTCATTGATGCTTTACACTATTGCTCTGGGTATTTGGAGAAATGTGCATTTTCCCCAGAGAGCAAATATTGACTGAGTAGTATGATAAATTTGACTAATAGTTTCTTACATTTCAAGAGTTCTTTACATTTCACAACAGAATTTAATAGACGATTTCACAAAAATAAATGACTTAGAGATAATGCCTACTCCCAAACGCCATTTTATAGAAGATGGCAAGATTGTCTTGAGTTGCAAAAAAAACTGTGACAGTATTTCTGTGACAAGGACATTTATTTTGCTAACACAGAGCAACGCACCCCTCCCAGCTGAGGTGTGTGTTTACTGTTCTAATTGCCTGTGCACTGAGCAGGTGTGCATTTCTCTATTTTGTGTTCGGAGTTTCAAAAACTCCAGAAAACGCTGTATCAATATTTTTCTCAATATGAATCGAAAACCAAATGTAATCCTTAGAGGTTCATAATGTGTTTACTAACACAGACACACTTTAAAATTATTATGTTATTGAACAACCTAATGTACTTAAAATCTTTGCCCTGATTTGCTCTTATACTGTTTTTACATAATTGAGAATGAATTTTAAATAATTGGATTATGCTTTGGTAGAAAACAGCTACTTTCGATACATGGTATAATGTTATATATGTTCAACATGTAGGAAGTATCATCTGACTTTAATTAAAAATAGGGAAAAAAAGAAATAAATGAAAAAAACATTACTTGTGAGGAAACTAATAGAAACGGAGTGATTTTGATTGTGAAATCTGCCAGTCTCAGACTTGTATAAATGCAGTCATTGTTGCCAGGTTTGATTAATGACAGTTGTACAATCATGTGCTGACAGTCCCCACCATAAAGATACCTTTTTTCCTGATATGAAACACTGCTGAAAAATGCAGCCCAATCAGATTTGGCCGCTGGACAACATGTGCCATCATCACTGTACCGTGAATGGAGATTGATTGGTAACCAGCTGTGACAAAGTGAGAAAAGAAGCTCTGGTTTTGTGTTGTGTGTCCCTCCCCCCCCACCCCCACCCCCCGCCCCATGCGAAAAAGAAAACGAAAACTGAATTGTGTCAAAACCATTACCATCTGTTCAGCTAAATAATAAACAAAACAAAATAAGTCAAAATACATTTATTTTAATACGTAAAACAACACTTTGTATGCAAGTTTCTATTTGTGTGTGATCTTCTTAAAAGTGTTTCAAAAGAGAAAATATTATTCATTTTTTAAAGAAACAGAGTACTACATTTTAAAATCACTTCCAAATTGAAATGAAATAATCTATTGTAATTCTTCCTCCTAAAGAAACTTTGTCTTTTGGGAATGTTTCTTAGAAATCTAAATTTACTTTGAAAATATCAAACAAGATTTGAAAAATGGCAAAATTTTATAACATAACCACATTTCATACATTTCTCTCACTTTGCAATCCTCAATGCACATTCAACTTCTAGGGTAGAAACCTATGATTTCCTGGTGTTGTGGATATAACTTAGGGACTTCTCCCTCCAAGTTTTCCACAGTGGCTTTAAAATTTGGGAGGAAAAAAGAATAACAAATACACTACAAATTCTACTACAAAGTGGAATTTTACCATGCTCAGTTCAAGCCTGTGTATCTCATTGCCTTGTTTGGATTCCATGAGATCTCTACACTATTAAATCTCCCTGAATAACCATTTTCATCTCAAAAGCACCTTTGTTTTTCATGGAAGTAAATTTATTTTCTCAACATTTTTAGTTTTTGAAATTACCTACTACTTCTTGCTATAAGTTTCCTGACTCCTATTAATAAGTTGGCCAATAGGAAAAAGTATGAATTTAACCAGGAAATATTTAATGTCTATGCAAGTAAATGTGTCTATTTTTTTTAGGGAGACTTGAGAAGTTTGTTTTCAATTTTCAAAAGACTTGTAGTCAATCCAAAGAGCTGAAGATCACCTTCTACCTTTTACACTCTTTCAGACAATAAATGCCTGCAGTTATAGGCATTACATAGTTTCATAATTCAATAAAGTGTTAACTATGGAGCTTTACATGAAAAGGCCACAATGTTTATTGCCTATTTTAAACAGAATAATTTTAGAATAAAAATCATATATTAATCTTATAAAATATCATTCATTGATTATTATAGACACACCCTTAAACTAATAGAGGCCATGGTGTGGATTATAGTAGATGTGGAGATGCAGCCATTTAGAAGTCAGTGATGATGTATTTCTATTAGTCAAAAAAGTCCATTTGAATAATTCACAACTTTGAATCAAGGTACTCTTCTACATAACATAAACGTTCTCGGAGAAATTTAAATCTTTTGCCTCTTTCAGTCTTGACAGCTGAAAATAGGAAAAAGTTGTCAATTCTCCTGAAACAATTTTTCTGCTCACAGTTTTTCAATCAAAATCTTTCCACAGACAATACTTGTTACCAAAACTCATGTAAGTGCTTCTTGGCAACCTATATATCAAGCGATATTTTCTTAATCTTTAATATTTAAGGTATATCCTAAAGTTAAGCTCTTAAATTACAATTGAGGTCTGGGATCTTCAAATAGCCAAAACCAGCCATTAGTATTTTGATGGCAAAGGGATACTGAGTCAAGTTTGCTATACATTCTAGCCAACCTAGGTCATATATATATATATATATTTTTTAATCTACGGTTATAATGCAGGTTAGCGTTTACCATTTGGGTAAAGAAATCTTTACCTATTCTTTCAGTTGGGTCACAAGCATTTCTGGGCAAGGCAACTAAGAGCAATATAAAAATACAGATATTCCTTTAAAATGACAATTAATGTAATATTCATTGGGGAAAAAAGGTAAAAATCTTGGGAGAGATTTGTATGGAAATAACAAGAGGCTAGGTGTTCTCTGAAGAGAACTTGCTGTTCTGTTCTGGAAGCCTCTACTGTAAGCCAAAGTGAACCTTGATGATACTCTGACTCTGCCTTAAATAACCAAACTACTCCTCATAATTCTCATTGAGTTGTGTGCATTTGTCGTCTAGTCACTTACACATCCTTATAACCATTACTCTGAATTCTTTCTCTGACAAATTACTTGCCTCCATTACATTTGATCCCTTTTTCTGGTGATCCCTCTTTTTCTTTCCTTTAACTCTCATATCTTTCCTTAAATGCTATCCTGCTACCTCCAACCCTTGCCAGCCTGACTCATAGATGGAAAACTCCTCTACTTTATCTCCCTTTAGCACAACTGAGAGAGCAGGACATTTTCCAACTAAAAAGCTAAGAGAAAACAAGTAAGCGAAAAAGATGCTTTAAGACATCCACAATAGGATAACAATAATTGACATAATGAAGTGCAGATTTCAGATCACCAGGTAGTTAGGCCAAATGACAACAACCAGACAGCAGGACACCCACCACCTCGCAACCAGAGCCTGTCTTTGGAGTTTGAGAAATTAAACCAAATTGTAGCTGAGCCTCCCAGAAAGGCCAAAGCATCCTGCTCACCCAGAAACTAAAAGTGCCTGTGAGTTTTAATCAGTGTAGGCTGTGGCTATCTTTTGTGTGTCACTGTCTCTCCCATCTTCTACAACTATGACAGGCAATAGACTCCAGGGATTCATTCTCTTGGCAAATTTGTGGACAACTGTGAACTTCACAGCCTGTTGTTCTTAGTCACTACCTGTTTTCATCTTCTGTCATCTTCTTTCATTTTTCACCTTTTCTGCAGTGAGCTTCATCACCTCTCATATAATTGCTCACAAAATTTTTGTAGTCACTTCTACGAAACTATTCACTCTGCCTTTTGAACTATCTGCTCACTGATTTGTAAACCTTCCCCCATCCTCTCTTCTCAGATTTTTAACCTCACCTCCATTCCTTAATGGAAATCTGGCTCTTTTCTGAGGGTTAGGTAAGGGTGGGGGTAAAGGGGAGGTGAAAGAAAACTCCCAGCTATTACAAACAATTATTCAGTGCCTGAGACATAGCAAATACATATTTTAAGTAAGTTATTTATCTTCTCTCACAAAAAATAAAACAGCAAAATGAAACAAAGTCTCAATTAAGTTCCTATCATGCCATCTAGTTTTAAATAGATTCTTTATAATTTATTTTTCTTTAGAAAATATAATAACTAATAGGACCTTCATCATAGGGCTTTTTAAAGCATTAAATGAGTTAATAATTTTAAAGTGTTGAGACTTGAACCTGGCATATAATAAATACCTAATAAATACCAACTGAAATTTTCCATAATTGCACCTCACTTCAATTATTTTCCGTCCTCCAGTGATATTGTCTCCATCTCCCTTTGGCCATTGTCTCATAGCAGGATCTTAGACTTTATACTCAACTGGAATGGCTCTACCTTTAAAATCTGAATTTTGAATGTCTGATCCTACCATAACCGTGAATGTTTCCTACTGTTTTTATTTGTTTACAATGTGGGGAACCGATATAGGGTTAAGCCTTGGACTGACCTGTTGGCAAAGTCACAAACAAGTCCCAGCTTAGAGGGCACAGTCCTCTTAGCATAATTAGGCTTGACCTTATAACACTCCCTAGATCTTATCTGGGAAGCTAATGGGCTGAGGGAAGTGCAGGAAGTGTAACTATGGTCAAAACAAGTGAAATTCACAAGAACTGTGTAACTATGGTAAGCACTACCTTGTTTATCTCTAACTATAAAAGGTTGGTGCGGCCTGAGCACCAGTGGAAGTCCTTCCTCCTGAATTGGACTTACTTGCCTGGCCCCCAATATTCCCAAATTATCTCGTGTCTTTTCTCTTTCATTTGTGTGCAGCTCTTCTTCCAGATCCTGAACCCTGAACCACGCAGGATGTGGAGGGAAACATTTACAACAGTTTACAAACAGAATTCTTCCACCATTTCTATCAACCTTACATCATTACTTATTTCTCTATTCTACTTAAATTCTATGATCCATAAGTCACTTGCCATTGCTTTTCTGTAGTATTTGGCTAGCAAAACCCCATTAAAATGTCCATACTACCCAAGGCAATCTACAGATTCAATGAAATCCCTATTAAAACATCAACAGCATTCCCTTTAGCATTTTTGTGCAATGCTGGCTTGGTGGTGATGTACTCCTTTAGCCCTTTATTTTATTTATTTTGTCTGTGAAGCTCTTTATTTGACCTTCTATTTTGAATGATAGCCTTGCTGGATATAGTAATCTTGGTTTCAGATACTTGCTTTTCATTACTTTGAACTTCATGCCATTCCCTTCTGGCCCTTAGAGTTTCTGATGAGAAATCTGGTGTCAGCCTTATGGGAACTGCTTTGTAGTTAACAGATTTCTTTTCTCTTGCTGCCTTTAAGATTCTCTCTTTGTCTTTTGGCATTTTAATTATGATGTGTGTGGACATGGATCTGTTTGGATTCTTCTTGTTTGGGGTTCTCTGTGCCTCCTGAACTTGTGTGACTTTTTTCTTTACCATGTTTGGGAAGTTTTTTGCCATTATTTCCTCTAACACATTCTCTATCCTTTTCTCCCTTTCTGTCTCTTCTGGCACACCTGCTATGCTAATATTGTTATGTTTCACATTGTCCCACAGCTCCCTTAAGCTGTCCTCCTGTTTTTTAATTGTTTTTCTCTTGTATCTCTGATTGAGTGATTTTTTTCAACCCTGTCTTCTAATTTACTGATTCTATCCACAGCTTCCCCTAATCTACAGTGTATTCCTCCCAATGTATTCTTTATTTGTGTTTTATCAGTCTTTATTTCTGACTGTTCTTTTTTCATAGTTACTATAGCTTTTTTCATGCTGTTGAGCATCTTTACCATCATTACTCTGAACTCTGTTTCAGATAAATTTCTTATCTTTGCTTCATTTATCTCTTCTTCTGGAGAATTCTCTTGTTCTTTCATTTGGGGGTTGTTTCTTTGTGTCCTCATTTTGGCACTCTGTTTTGGTTTGTGACTATGTATTAGGTAGATCCTCTATGCCTCTCAATCTCTAGTGCAGAACAGTGTCAAACTCAGTTTCTGACTAAGTAGATCAGGCAAAGATCCAAAGGTTCCAGAGACCACCTCTGCCTCCAGACTGAAAGGATTCTGTCTTGAATTGTCCCCAGCCAGTTGTCCTCAGGTGTGGCGAGAGTTTTTTCAACAAGGTGGGGCCCTTGCTTCTGCCTGGAAGCTAATTGTTATTTTTAGTCTCTTAAGTGGCCTCAGGGCAAGGTGTTTTCCAATAGTCTTCCCCCAAGGCAAGGCAAATGTCCATGTGGGAAAGATGTCCTCCACTGGGTTAGGGAATGACTCAGCAAACTCTGGGGCAGGCGGGGAGGTTTGCCTTCTGAGCTCTAACACTCAAGTCCCTAATCCTGGCTTCTGCTCACACCGCTCCAGTCCACTCCCTTCTCCCTCTGTCAGACCACAATGTGGGTGCCTCCACAGGGAATTTTGTGCATTGGCCCTTTAAGAGGGTACCTGGATTTTCAGGTGTTACTCCCTGGCCAATAGCAACCCAGTTGCTCTTCACTGCCAGATGTTATGTGGGTACCCTTCTCAGTTCTGGTGCTGTCTGCTGGGGGGCCCATCTTGAGGCTTAGACCCCATAGTGCTCAGTAGCAACCCCACACAGCTGAGATATACCTCTGGAACTTCTGTTGCTGTCTGTGGGCTCCTGGCAAGCCCTTTCTAGCCTCCGCCCCTCCAACCAGTCTCTTTGCAGTCTCCACTTTCAGACCCTGAGTATCAGGTTCTCTCCTGTGAGTCTTCCATTGATTATTCAGGAAGTGTTTCTGTATTTTAGTTGTAATTTCAGTTTGTTCCTGGGAGCATGTCCATGCAGCAGCCACTTACTCTGCTGCCATCTCATTCACATGATTTTAATGATACATAAAGCACAATTTATAATTTTTATCATTGATATAATATTCACTATTTGCCTGGCAAAGAGTTTTTTTGTTTGTTTGTTTGCTTTAGATTAGACTGTATTTTTATTATTTTTTTGTATTATATGCAGATAGGGTAAAAACCCGACACTGAAAATTACATTACTGCTTTCAGAACTTCAAAGGACTTTCAATACCCCCCATAATTACTCTGATTTCTACTAAATTTAAATCTCTTAAAAGTTTAAAGATTAAATAGTCGTGTGTATGTGTATATGTGTGTATGTGTGCTTGTGTGCATGTGTGCTTGTATGTGAAGTCCTTATTCCTTCCACAATGACATAAGATCAAATTCAAACCATTGTTGAGATACTAGGATTTTCCTTGAGTTCATAATATCAGAAAGGAATATTTAATAATTTTCATTGTTGTCCTTATTATGCAACCCTCTTTGTAATAAATTTTTCACTAACATTTAATAGATTATTCAAATAAAATATCTGCAGTCACTTAGATGTATTACTTATACTTTTGGAATATTACATATATTATTTCCAACAAGTTTTTTACCTAATTACAGCATAAAAATTTATGTCAAAAATACAATTATTTCACAATTAAGAAGAACATTTTAGAATAAAGTGGTGAACACCGTTTACATTTTCTTCAATTTAGGAATAATTATTTTATTGGCTTAAATTAGTTTAAGACAATTTAGTTTACAATAGGAGTTAGAATTGCAATATTACTTTTGGAAATGTGGATATATTTCACAGTAGTGTGTTTAGTTGGAAATTAATCTTTTTTAAAATATATTTTTATTGATTTCAGAGAGGAAGGGAGAGGAAGAGAGAGAGATGAGAGAGAATCATTGATCGGCTGTCTCTTGCATGCCTCACACTGCGGATCAAGCTGGCAACCCGGTCATGTGTCCTTGACCAGAATCGAACCCAGGACCCTTCAGTCCACAGGCCAATGCTCTATCCACTGAGCCAAACCAGCTAGGGCTAGCAATTAATCTTAACTTAAATCCTTTTAGAAAAGGACTTTAGGAATTAAATGCATGAGATTCCACAGAATACACAATTTAGATCACACATTTATTTGATAGGCGGCTTCCATTCTTCTTGCACTGTCTGAATTGGGAATGAACTCTGAATGAAAGGACTGCAAGTTTGGAGTAAAATGGATTTTTGAACGTGCCAGCTACTTAGTGGACTTGAGTTCTTTGCTAGACAAACTTTTAGAAGTCGCGTTCGTTGGCATTGAAAGCAAGCACTCACTGAGTTATTGGGGTTGGGGTGGATTCTGCATTATCAGAGAGATGTTCAGTCTGGACCATGCCAGGGAAGACTCGAAAGGCTCTCTCCCTTTCCTTCTGCCCACAGAAACCTCCTCACGAAATGTGCTTATGAAATAATTTAGAAATTCAACACAGCTCCACAGGGGAAATGTCATCATTAGGTGTACCACATAACTTGTGGGTTGGTCGGTCTATTTGAAAATGTAGTTTCAGGCACTTCTCTAATTTAGTGACTCTGAACTAGTTTTATCAACTCAGCAACTATTTAAATGGCAAGGAATATTTTTAAAAATCCCAGCCTTGTGTATTCTAGAAATATGCAAAAAAGTATACGTTCAACTCTAGTCATTAATAAAAACAGGGGTCTTCTTCTTGTGTTCAATGATGACATAGTTATGCCACATCCAATCAGGATGTTATTTGTCCATCTCACTGATATCCCTTTCTAGATAAGGCAATAAAAAAGACTATTATCTTCAAAGTCTGATTTTTTAACTATATTTGATTATTTCAGGTGAGTGATGCCCAGGCTTATCTCTTCCCCTAGATAAGGGATTCTCGACCTCAGTACTGCTGACATTTGGGAACAGATTATTATTTGCTACGGAAGTTGTCCTGTGCATACTCCGTCTCTCCCCAGTGGATGACAGTAGCACTTGATCCCCAAATGTGGTAACAGTTATTGCTATAAGTCTCTCTGGGGGTGGGAGTAGCAAAATTAGCTCCAGACCAGAACCACTGCCCTAAATGTAAGTCTGGTGAGCACTACCTTCCAGATGGAGTGCTGGATATTTGAGATTAAAGATAAATATGGCAAAAAATGTTGAGGAGACAAAAATAAGTTATTCAACTATGATAATTTTAGCACTATTTTCTCTACTACACGGACATAGAAAAAATAAAATAGCAATGGCTATAGAGGGAATGTAGGGTTGCCAGGTTCAAAACGGGCAATGAAGACCATCTTCATGCCAGAAAGACCTGGCGTTTGAATCCAGCTCTGCTAACCACAGATCCTGTGGCCTTAAGCATGATGCTCATTGTTTCTAAGCTTTAATTCCTCCTCTGTTATAGAATGGATTCATACTTCAAGCTTGTTATAAACCATGTAAATGCCTAACATGAAACTAGTGGGTCCTCAAGAAAATTAAAGTTTTGTTATTATTTTAATATTATGTACTTTAAAATTAATTATTTCAGTGTACTAATAGTTAAGAGAGTGGACTTCAGGGCTAAAATGCTTGGATTCAAATCTCTCTTTACCACTTAAATTTGCCCCTTAGATTCTTCATTTGTAAAATAAGGATTGTAAGAGAAACTTTCATAAAGCAGTTGTGAAGATTAAATCAGCTTGCATGTGAAGAACTTATAGGTATTAGCTATTTCTGCCATAGTTAATCAATTTTAAGATACACATTGTTCGTATTTCAAAATATCTGAAATTAGAAATCATTCTTCATAGAGGGCATATCACAGTTGATTTGCCATTTTTTTCCTCTTAACTATGAGAAAATATACGTAGGATCTCACAAAGAATTCTAAATTGGATTCAGTGACATGATATTATTATATGTTTAAAAATAATTAACCTAAACAAATCTTGTATTTCTCTCTTTATTACATACAACACCTTTCATCCAGTCAATCAAATGATAAACTTCAGTATTACTTTTAACCTCTTTTTTCACATAAACCCTGATATGCAATCAATTTCCACTATAAAATAAAGCTTTCCATTGTACTGCCACTTAGTTATTAAGCATGATTGCATATTCACAGGAAATATCCCAATGTCATTCCCTAACAACCTTTTAAATAACTTTCTAGTATGTATGTCTACCTCCAAACTTTCTCTACTCCAAGCTACCCTGTATGTAAATATGAAATTCAATTTTCTAAACATAGAGGCAAAGATACATTTCTATTCAATGTCTTCTTGAATTCCCATTTCATAGTGTGTTCAGTGTGAGCAAATTACTTGGAATTAGAGGCTTTCATAATAAAGCCTCAGCTAACTTTGCTGTCCTTAAGTGCCACTCCACTACGGTGAAGGCAAACTAATCCACTAATCACTGGCTTACGTATTCCATCACTAAAGCGTTTTCCTCTTGCTTCCATCTCTGTCTCTTTAAACCGTCTTCTCTGCAGTTCCACTTACAGGAATTCCATTTTCCTTCCCAGACCCATCTCCAGGTCACATGGGACTAAAAGTTGCTTTTGTTTTCTAAAACCCTAAAAAGTCTTATATGTCATAGTTTCAATGTAGTTTTCATTATTTAATAATTAAGGGAGTATGTATTTCATAACCTTTACTATCTTACCCTCTACTCCAGAACAAACTCATCTTTTTTTATGTGCTGCAATATCAATACATAGAAATGCCCAGTAAATATGTCTAATTATTTGAAGTAATTATTGAAATATAATATTAAATTGAGATAATTGACATCTTACTACAAATTATGCAGTAATTGTGGTTTGAAAAGCTATTATGGTAACTTTTGTGATTGTAACAGTCTTGCTAATAAGAATGATCAGCAAAATTTCTACATTGAGTTCTTGTCACATGATGATTCACCTTTTCAGAAGGGACTTCTAGTACTTTAATTTTTTGATAAGTGCCCCTAGGGCAACCCCCACCTCTAACTATGGCCTTTTAGAATGAAGCACCAATGAGTTAATATTATGTAACAAATGAAGTAGAGTTCACCAATAATTAATTCTACTGTATGGAGAGTGGTACATTCTTACAATACTTTGAAAGTACCTGTTCTCTTTTCTCTTATCTTTGACAATTGTATCTTCTTCACACATTAAGTAATATATAACCCTCATCCATCATGCCATTGTAATACTGAGTCTCAAATTATTCTCTGTGTTGTTTTTTTCATAACAGTTGACTAGACTAGCTGGGCTGAACAGCAACTTTGCAAAAATAAATAATAATAATACCACCATATTGGTAGAAAATATGAAGCTTGGAACTCAGTCCTGCCTACCAGTTTGTAAGTGTCCATACAATTGTTATCAAACACTATCAAGAAAATGTAAAATAGTACTCTCAGTAAATTCAACTGTGCTATGAGCACTGTTAGGCAACAAAGATAAAAAAAGAGGAATTAAATTATCATGCCTTAAAAGAGTTCATAGTTCTAGATTTATACACTATTATTAATACTATTAAATTCTCTCAGGAAGCATCTCTTTAGCTTCTGAAATATTTTTATTTTCAGATTCAATGTTAAGAAGAAAAGCACATACACATATCAAGTTAAAATATTCTATAAGAATCAATATAGAATTGTTTTGAACTTTGTTTTAATAGGCAGTGGAAAATGATACTAACCTTTTAAAACATGCAAACTGATTTATATGCTATAATAAATTTATACATGATAAGTGCCATTATGATAAATATTATAAAATCTTTAATGTATACCTTATTACACAGCTGTATTTTATGACTCTCTAATAGACATAACTGATCCAGGCAAGCATTTACTAAGCTGTTCTTTCCTAAACTTCAATCCCAACTGAAGAATGGAAAAGAACTGTCCCTACCCGGTGCCATCAGTAGTGTTTAAAAGTACGGATTTTGCCATACTTACTCTCTTTGTATTCTATTTTTCTCATTTATAATACAAGGAGAATAATAACATTTACATAATAAAGTTTTCCTATGGATAAATACATTACTATAAATTGCCTAGAGTGTATCTGGTGTAGACTAAGTGCTATGTAATATATATATATGAAAGCCAAGCCACTGGAACAACAGAAAACAACAGAACGACTGGAATGACCGCTCACTATGACACTCACTGTGGTGGCCAACCAGCCTGATGGGGGCCCTGATTGGCCACCCAACCTCCCACAAACCCTCCCCCTGGCTGGCATGGCCCCTGATTGGCCCCCCTCACCCCGATCAGGGGCAGGGCCAGCTGGCCAACCACTTGCAGCCCCTTCCCCCCCACCAGCCTGGCCCCGATTGGCCCCCATTGTGACAGGTGGGTGGCCGGACCCCACCCATGCATGAATTCATGCAGCAGGCCTCTAGTCTTATATAATAAAAGCGTAGTATGCAAATTGTCCCCTCGACCAGGAGTTCGATCAGGGCGCAGACCAGCCTGGGGAAGAGAGTGAGGCCCCAACTGACAGCTGGCAGTGGTTAGGGACACAACCAGAGCACGAAATTTCATTCACTGGGCCTCTAGTATGTTTGTAAAAAAGAAAATACAATAAAAACAACTCTTGAATCAGTACTAGATTTTTTTCTATAAAAACCTAAATAAACAGTTAGGGTCAATTTTTTTTGAATTAAAAAATATTTCTCTGTATATCTGACGAGCTGTATACAAAACATAAAAAGTAATTTTCATTAGTAATGAGCTTATGTGTAATTTTACTTTCCCTTTTAGGTCCACCTGTTTCAATTTGCTGTGGTTTTTATACTCCTATAAAATGTGTTATCATACTTATGAGTTGATACCCTTCATAGAATCATAGAATTTTAAGTCATCATAGAAGCCATCCAACTGAACTCACACATTCTGCAGATATGGACTCTGGTACTCAAACATGAAAATTGCTTAAAATAACATGGCAAATTTTGGCAGAGTTGGGATAAGAATGCTGATCTCCTAAATTCCATTTTACCTTGCATTCCCACATTACAGTTCAACTTAATCTGAATAACAACAAAACCAATCAGAAATATATCTTAAGGGTGATTAAAAATTATCTAAGTGATTCTAACCACAAATTCTCTTGTGAAGACAAGGATTGGTGTTAATAAAGTTCAATTAAAAAACTTTTTCCTTTTTAAAATTTGTTTATAGGAAAGGTAAAAATCTAGGTAGGAGAATGTCTTCAGTGGTAAATGTATAGTATAGCCACCTGTGGGATATGGTGTGACATGTGACTATCTCCTTTTAAGCCTTTGGCTTTTCCTACAGTTTGGTTTAAGGAAAATGCTACCCTAGACCAACTTCAACCTAGCTGAATGCTCTAACATGTAACATGGCCAGGTTCCAACTTCTCACATGTAACATGTCACACACCATAGCTGGTATGTGGGACAATACCCATATGCCAATGACAGGTGGCACTTAGGCAGATCCTTTTGCTCTGCAAACTGGCACCTGGTCTTGGTTCTGCTCTCACACAACACAAGAGCTGCCAGTTAGTGGGCAGGAAAGCATCTTTGACTTCAAGGTATTTCCTATTCCAAGTGTGTCCCAGCTTGTTAGCTGACCACTGGCCAGAGACCAAATTGGATGCCAATTCCTGTATTGCTTCTGAGCTGAGATTCTCAACAGATGGGCCAGTGTAGTCACAGGACAAGGCAACTTGCACTCCCCATGGTAGGTGGCAATTAGTTTTGTGTTAACAGCAACTATTAGCACCTATTTGATGAAAACATAGAAAAAAGCACCACTTTGACATCTTTCTAAAAGTTGCTAATTAATCCTGTTTGTAAACAAAATCTATAACTTCTGCCTCCAACACAGTAACTTTGACCTGATTCAAGTTTAGATTTTCAAAATGCCAAACCAGTTTATGTGTGGTTTATGAAATTGGTCTAAAAATTACTCTTAACAGTAATGCTATAATAATATGCCTATAAAGTTATTCATTCATAACTGATTATCTAATTTTTTAATCCTCATCTGAGGACTAGTAAATGTTTTTACTAGTATTGATGTTTAGAGAGAGGAAGGGAAAGGGAGAGAGGGGGCAGGGAGGGGAAGAGAGAGAGAGAGAGAGAGAGAGAGGCATTATTCAGTTGCTTCCTGAAAGTGTGCCCTGACTAGGAATCAAACCCACAACCTGGTATGTACCCTGGGGGCGAATCGAACTCACAACCTTTTGGGGCATGGTTCGACATTCCAACCAACCAGCCACCCGGCCAGGGCTGATTATATAAAATATAAAATTTCTAAGTGGCTCAAGTCCATAAGTCATAACCATGCAATTAGGAAGCCCATTAGTTTCAAATGCAGGTTTCATATTGGACAGGTTCTAAATCAAGCCCTGACCCAGAATGTATTAATGTGCGACTATGAGAACTTCTGTAAGCTTCTGTTTCCATATGCCTTAAATGAGACTAATATTATGCTGGAACACTATTCTTTAAACTAATGTAATTAATGTATGCAAAAAGCATTTAGAAGAGTGGATGGCAAACTAAATCCTGCAAAAATTGCTTGCTTTTATCATTATATAATCTTCTTATAAAAGCAGTGGTTTGCTTATTACCAGCAGACAAACAATACATTATAATGTGTGAAATTTGAGGGTCCCAGCCCAGACGTCTTCTTGCACTGGGGCTGGGATACAATATCTGGATCATGGACAATCTCCCAGAGATAGGAAAATAGGTGTTAACTCCCAGGCTTGGCAAACTGTCTCATAAAATTTATAAATAAATCTAGGTGATTTAAAAGAAAAAGCAATATTTATTAAATCAATAATATTATATGCATTTCTTTGGAAATCAATTGGCAAAAGAGAATATCCATAAAAATTGTGTACTCTATATTTTTCAGCCATATATATATATATATATATATATATATATATATATATGTATATATATGACTGGAACACCTGCTATGTGCATCCATCTCAAAGTGTTTACAGTGCTTTGAATTAGTTATATCATTTTAATAACCCTTTGAGCTAGAATAGACGGCATCATTATTCACCCTGTGCAAATGTGTCAGGACATAGGTTAATCACCAGTCCTGTCGCATCGCTGGTCCATATCAACGGGATGTAAAACATGAAGGGCTTAAATAGCTTCTTCAAGGTTTCACTCCTAGAGAACTGTAGAGAAATCTGTCAAACATCATTTCCAGAACATGGGAGTGTAACTAAAAGGATAAATGATCAAAAAGTGTCAAAACAAGGTTAAAGTCTAATATTCCTGGCAATGGCCTAAATAGTCTTTATGTTAGTGATAGTTGTATGTACACATCTCACAGCAATTGTCCAGGCAGTTCTGTATTTTTTCAGACAGAAATGGCTAAGACATCGGTATGACGGAAAATTCATGGAATATTCAATAACTCTTTTCTTTATATTTTTGAATCTTAAGGACTAATTTACTTTTCAGGTGTCACATATACTGTTTTATATATATTGCTTTTCACTTGCTCTCAGTTTTTTTCTCCCTTCTTTTTCAAAACCCACTTTAATTGACCGGTCTCAACCAGCCAACCTAATCAGCATGGTTATTTATCAGGAGCCCAAATTACCACATATCCTTGAAGCCCACACTGTGTGTGAAGAAGCTGATCTCCTCGGCAGGGTGGCTGAGCACCTGTTCAGCATTTCTGCATCCCAGAAGCACATGCTCTAAACAATGGAGCTTCCAGTCAATTAACACAAGAACATTCTCCAGGGCAAAGTGGAAAGAGCCACTTAGTGTAAAAAAGGGGAATTATAAGTGGTTCTATTCAGTTCCTTTTCTTAAGGATCATATATTTAGGTGAATCTCACATTTCATTCAACTAAGAACTCTAAAAAGTCTCTCTTAAAATAGACTTGCACTTTAGAAAAAGGAATTATCAGCTGGTTCAGGGAAAATTGATAGAATTTTACACTATATATCTTGAAACTCTTATTCTCCAGTTTCTTTTATATGTTTATGAAATATTCATGAATTATATTCACTGTGTGTAAGCCATCTACTGCATTTAGAATTTGCAGGCATATGTAGGAATGTAAATGGCATATTTTATTTCCTTTTTTCTCTGACAAGCTATTATGAACATTTCTTTCTGTACTCAAAATCCTTACTAAGGAAGTGGGTATCACTTTAGAATTAGTTTAGAACTTAAATAAAAATGATATAAGGAATATCAAGGAACTAACTAGTCATGATATACTGAAAATCACATGATTAATGAAGATTGTTAAATTTCCTGTTTAAAGGCTTTTAAAAGACTGCTAATAATTAACTAAAATGCAAACTGCACTGACAAGCTCAAATAAGAAATTGCAATTAGATTCATCACACTACTTTCTACCTATATTCTGAGAAGGGAAATTATTATTCTCTTTCCTAATAGATTGAACAGAATATTGTAGGGTTGCTATATTTCAATTTTATTTCTTTGGTTGTAAATTTATTGCATTTTGTTTCCTTTATGTCAATATAATATGATATTTTACATACAGCTTCAGGATATCCGTGCATATGTATAAGTATGTATTTTTTATTTTGGTATAACAATACTATACACGATCCCCATGCTATCATGGGACTTGGCATAAGATGGTAATTTGAGCCAGTTTTTATAAATTCTGGCAACTTCTCTTAAATGAAACACTATATGAAAAGAAGTGCTGAAGGCACTTGATCATCCTAAAAGTATTAATTAGCAAAAAGCACTAAGTTTGCTTGAAAAAGAGACGTGGCACCCAAGGAAGAAACTAGGATTACTTTGGTTTTGACTTCTTTAATGTATTCAGTATGCAAATATTTTTTCTACATCACCCAATCTGATTAACATATAATCCTATCTAATAAAAGAGACACATGGTAATTGGCGTATGACCGCTACCCTTCCCATTGGCTAATCAACGAGATATGCAAATTAACTGCCAGCCAAGATGGTGGCCAGCAGCCAGGCAGCTTAAACTAAACATGAGGCTTGCTTGCTTCAGTGACGGAGGACTGCAATGTTCCCCGCCTGCCTTGCCGGCCTCTGAGCTTGCAGTTTAAAAAACATTGTAACAAATATAGAATAGAAGCTAAACAAACCCCCAGAAACCAGCTTTCAGCTGACTGGGATCCCAGAGCTGGAGTTGATACAGAGTATCGATTATAGAACCTAAACAAACCAGATACCTGTTTTCAGCAGCTAAGGCCTCAGAGCTGGAGCCAAGCCTCAGAGCTAAAGCTGGCCCAGAATAAAAAAAAAGAAAAAAAAGAAAAAAAGGAGCAATTGAGAGCTTCAGTCCCAGCCTGAAAACAGCCCTCAGCCCCTCACCCAGAATGGCCAGGCACCCCAGTGAGGACCCCCACCCGGAAGGGTGTGTGACCAGCTACAAACAGCCATCATCCCCTCATCCAGGCTGGCCAGGCACCCCAGTGGGGACCCCCCCCGATCCAGGACACCCTTCAGGGCAAACCAGCTGGCCCCCACCCATGCACCAGGCCTCTATCTTATATAGTAAAAGGGTAATCTGCCTCCCAGCACCGGGATCAGCGGAGCCAAGAGGCCTCCTGGCCCCTGGAGCAGCGTGACAGGGGGCAGCGCCCAAACCCCCTGATCGCCCTGCGGCTCTGTGTGTGACAGGGTGCGGCGCCCCAACCCCCCCACCCGATGGGCCCTGCTCTGTGTGTGACGGGGTAGAGCCATAACATCCCCATCGGCCATGCCCTGAGTGTGACAGTGGCGGTGCCCCAACCTCCTGATGGGCCCTGCTCTGTGCATGACAGCAGGGAGCTCCCAACCCCCTGATCGGCCCTGCTCTGTGCGTGACAGGGGACAGCGCCCCAACCCCCTGATTGGCCCTGCTCTGTGAGTGGCAGGGGGTGGCGCCACAACCTCCCCTTCGACCCTGCCTTGAGTGTGACATGGGGTGGTGCCCCAACCCCCCAATCGGCCCTACCCTGAGTGTGACTGACGGTGGCATCACGACCTCCTGATCGCCCTGCTCTGTGCATGACAGGGGGCGGCACCCCAACTCCCCAATTGGCCCTGCTCTGAGCCCGATCAGGGGCTGCACTTAGGGATTGGGCCTGCCCTCTGTCACCCAGGAGCAGGCCTAAGCCAGCAGGTGGTTATCTCCCGAGGGGTCCCAGACTGCGAGAGGGCACAGGCCGGGCTGAGGTACCCCCCCCCCCCAGAGTGCACAAATTTTTGTGCACCGGGCCTCTAGTAAAAATCTAATTATTAACAGCATATTTACTTTATTTGGAATGACTTTTTTACAGTTGAGCAATGAACATTACAAACATAGTAATGAATGTAAGTAAATGCAAAAATGCATCTTCTGCAATCTGAACTCTGTTTTAAGAAAGTTAATATGCTTCTAAAAAGCATAAGAATTATGAACTCTAAAATGTAAATCCCCTTATCTCCTCATTTTGTTCACCACACCCACTTTATTTTCATATTGGTTTATAAAATGCTTGTCACTAAGATGAGTCTGTGTTTATTTTTTTGAGGACACATATATAGAAACCCTCTGGAAAAAAGATACTGATACTTGACACAATCATAAAAAGAAATATTTTTTTCTTTCTGAAATCTTCAACTGTGAAATAGTAATACCTTTAAAAGTTTCTGCAAGTATTTAATATTTTAATGATAGCATATATGAAATGGAGGCTCCTTATTATTTTGTCCCTTTGTCATATAGAAAATGTCCAAATAAATAATAAATTTTTCTGGTAGGTCATCAGGATTATTATTAGTCTTGGTAACTAATACTTTTCCCACTTCACTGAAATATTCATCTGGTCAAAAAACTGTCTTTAATAGTATTCATCTAAGGTATGTTATAATTTCATTAAAGATAGTTAATGAGAAAGGTTAAGAGCTTAAGGCTAAATCAAAGAGGCACATGGGTACTACTTAAAAAAATATTTTTGTGGAAAAGGAAAAAAAAAATACTCCCTTAATTCATCTCTGGTTACTGAAAGGTTGGCACAAATAACTTCTGTATTGAAGGTTTAAATAGCTATCACAGCATTTCATATATTTAAACTTGAATTGAAAAGCTTTTCTTGTCTCCAAAAGAAAAATAGTCACATATTACTTACATAGTAATTACAGGCTATGCAGCTGCCCTACAAAGCTTTACTATAAATGTGTGAAGCATGAACTACTACACAAACCTTATTCAAATTGCTTTAAATGTTATGCCAAAGAAATGTCAGCCTCCACACCATCCACTACAATTGCTTACACAGGAACAATGGCCATCTTTCTAGTCTGAAACCTAAATAATGTAATAGAATCAATGTTGCTCATTTAGGCTATGGTTGGTTAAAAGTCATTACTGTTATTCCTCACCAGTAAAGAGGTCTCTTTCCCTTCCTTATGCATCAGTGAAGCTTATGCTAATGCATCCAAATGTAAGAAAGAATACGCTTCTTTGACATAACATTTAAAGATTGAGAATTCAAGGAAAAGTACATGCCATCTAGCATGATAAAAATACTAACCTTAATTTCTATATCTCACTGATCCTTGCTTTAAGCCCTTCTAAAGTACAATTTGAAGCTTACACAGCATTACCATTTGCTTATTACTTCAAAAATATTTATCTGGTCACACAAAACTCTGTAATACTCTCATACCAGTAACACAAGATTCAAGAGGCTGAACCTATGAAAACTTTTTAAAGGGAGTAGTAGAGGTAAGATTTCTCAAAGTTTCAACCTTATCTTTAGAGGGCTATATATCACACATTCTAGATATAGTTTTAATACTGTTGTTGATTTGTATGCATTATTTGAACTTTGTAGCAAATGAACTTGGCAAGGTTTTGAAAATATAATGGCAACTAAAGTTGTCAGATTTATGACCTTACATCTAGAGCAGTGGTTTTCAACCTTTTCCATTTCATGGCATGCAAACTAATCACTAAAATTCTGTGGCACACTAAAGTAGATATTATATTTTTGCCTCTATGACAAAAAATCGGTATAATTTTGAATTTTTCATATAGCCAGCTATTGTTGTGTTGGCTGTTGTCATTTTTTGTTTGACAATCTAAGGGAAAAGAGGTCAGTGGCCCTGACTAAACAGTCAGGTATTGCATGTTTTAAAAATCCTTGGGGCATATGGGTTGAAAATTGCTGACCTATATTGATCTGGGAACAAATCAAACTGGTCTTAAATTTTAATGAAAAGACATATAGCCATTAAAATGCAAAGACATATGCCCATTAAAATGCTATACACTATTACAACTTTCTATTTTTAAAACTTTTGTTAACTAGATAATGTTTAAGAATTAAAAATGGCAGGATCACCATGTTGATATTATGTCACCCTTTATATCACATAAACCTGATATCAAGTGATGACATTCTCTGATTTTTTTCCTAAAATTCCACAAACCCAGTTTAATCATGAGAAAACACTAGGGAAATCTAAGTTTCTGGAATGTTCTACAGAATCCTTGGCCAGTACACCTTAAGTCAGTAAAGGGCATAAAAACAAGGAAATACTGAGAGCCTGTCACAGACCAGAGGACAGTGGGGAAACATGCCCATTAAATGCTGTAGTAGCCTACGACATCCAACTGAACAAAACCCTGGACTTAATCCTGGAACAGAGGAAGACATTAATGAAAAACTGCTGAAATCAAAATAATGTAAAAAAAATACATAATATGTATTAGCATTTGTTAAGTAGGAGTCGGAAGAGTTTCGTTGTAATTAAAAATGTTAACAATAGGGAAAACTAGGTATAGGGTATATGGGAATTCTCTGTTCTATCTTTGTAACTTTTCTACAAAACTAAAATTATTCCAAAGTGAAAGTGTTTTTATTGTTACTTATTAAGTCATTTTGATCAAGGCTATTTACTTTCAGTAAATAAAAATTAACTTTCGTTTAGAATAGGTTAAATTTTGTTATGTAATTAATCTCTTATCCTAAATCTTATATCACATCAACATTTTAAAATTATACATTAAGTGCTCTCAAATTTGAGGAAAAGTACTGATTACACATGGCAGACGAACACAAACAACTAAACTCCACAAATGCTTAATCCTTTTTAACCTGCTCTTCCACTGATAAGGCTTGAGGAGCCTCATATTCACAGACTTCACCTGATAACAATTCTTTAAAACAAGATATCTGACAACAAAGTGACAAAAGAAACATAGAAGCAACTTTCCCTACAATTTAGCTGAAAAATTAACTGATTTAAATTTTTCACTTGTCTTATTCCCATAGTTTCCAAAGAACCTCTTGTTATTTAAAATGTTTGGTCGATCTGAAGCTAGTGCTATTAATGATATGACTTTAGAAAGTATAACATTATAGACCTCGGGATATATAACATTGAGATACTGAAATGAGTATATAAATTCAGAAAAGTATTGATAGCAATGCCAGTGAAAATACATAGAAGGCAAATGACTTCCATGAAATCATGTTTAATTTAATTGAATGAAAATGAATTTCTTGTTTTAGGAAAAAAGTAGAAAAAAAAAGCAGGGAGTGAAATTTTATGCTTATAGAAGATGTGATGGCTGTAATTTCAGAAGGTAGAACTAAGAGGAAAGCAAAACAAATCTTAAAGCTAGACTTGCTCATTATATAGAAAAAAAAAACACTTAAATGATTTATCTATGTATATAAAAGCCTAAGCAACCGGCCGACCAGCCGACTGACTGTCTGACTGGTAGCTATGAGGTACACTGACCACCAGGGGGCAGATGCTCAACACAGCAGCTGCTAAGCTGCAGTGACCTGGCAGCTGTGGTTCTCATGTGACACACCCAGAACCAGAGAGGAGGGAGCCCGATTCCAGGATGCTTCACCCGAGAACCGCCCTTTTGTAATCCGGGACCCCTCGGGGAATGTTAGAGGGCTGGTTTTGGGACAATCCCTGCAGGCCAGGCTGAGGGACCCCAGCAGTACATGAATCCATTCACCAGGCCTCTAGCTTGATCATAAAAGGCAAAGTCTTGGAAATATTTAGACAAAAATATTTAATAGAATACTAGAGGCCAGATGCATAAAATTTGTGCACCCGGGGGGGGGGGGAGGGTTCAGCCCAGCCTGCACTCTCTAGCACTCCAGGAGTCCTTGGGGGATGTCTGACTGACAACTTAGGCCCACTCCCCTAGGTCAGCAGTAGGACATCCTTAGTGCTGCAGTGGAGGCAGGAGAGGCTTCC
Organism: Myotis nattereri; assembly: GCF_964212035.1. NCBI lineage: Eukaryota > Metazoa > Chordata > Mammalia > Chiroptera > Vespertilionidae > Myotis > Myotis nattereri. The sequence continues at coordinate 98,809,056 of NC_138077.1, forward strand.
GCCACAACCACTGTGCTTGCCAGCTGTGAGCCCGTTTTCTGGATGAGTGGCGCTCCCCCTGTGGGAGCGTACTGACCACCAGGGGGCAGCTCCTGAATTGAGATTTTGCCCCCTTGTGGTCAGTGCACGTCACAGTGACCAGTTGTTCTGCCGTTTGGTCGATTTGCATATTAGCCTTTTATTATATAGGATGACAAGCATTTTTAACTTAACCTAGAGTGCTGAAAGATTGGGTTTTGGGATTTAATAATAAGAATAAGAGAGAAGAGATGGAGAAGAAATTCTCCATGAAGATATGGCAAGTGAGAAAGTGACACAGAGTCCCTAGGTGAGAAATTCCTTATGTGGACAGTGATATCAACTACTTGCTGCCCCTTCAGAACTGTGTCAAACAAGGTATCTCCTTTACTCCAAACCTTACAGTCAGCTATAATCAGTAGCCTTTTGTTAGCGATGCTCTGGGCAACAAAGGAAGGCACACAGTGTCCAGTGTGGGCTGCAGCATCAGGGCAACAGAGCAGTAGCTGCAGGAGGCAACTGGAATGGTAGTCAAGAATTGGGCAGCGATAGAATGGCAGAACTACCAGGGATCATGAAGAAGAAAACATCTCAGGAATCCTTGGTATTCAGGAGTAATAGATGAAGTGGGGGATCAGCCTGGACGACTTCAATGTATAAAAGAGCAGCTATGTGGCTTGCATGTGTGAAAATTAGGTATGTGAAAATAATACACCAAAATATAAGAGTGTTTGGTGGTGCAATAGGGGTGTTTTTTCTTTCTAATTACTCACTGATTATCTAACAATTGTCTATGTATGTGATGTTTTTACCTTCCTCTTGACAAGTCTGCATCATCCTTCTTCCACCGCACAGTTGGTTGAGGATCTCCCTGGACCTGACAACGAAATTCGACTGATTCTTCCTCCAGCACCACTTGGTTAATTGGTCTCCTGAGAAATGTGGGTCGTTCTTAGGAGAAAAAAAAATAAAATAAATATACTGCATGCTTTAAGTATATTCTGGAAAAAACATAGAAAAATTATGGTTTGTTTTTGGTACATAGGTACTTAACTGTATTTCAGCTATATCTTGATACTTACAAATACAATGTAAATGAATAAAATAAAATATTTTGAAATGCAGAAAGAGCTATGCTTGGATATAAAAGCATAGAGCCTTTTGGAAAAGATATTGCATTGATTCTTCAGTGAATTCCTGAGCTACAACATGTAGATCCTGTCATAAAAAATTTGGACATGGAATTCCACATAAATGAGGAAAGAGATAAAAATGTATCTCTTAATCTGTTAGGATGGCTCAGATGGGACGACTGAAAGTTGAAACTAATGTAAAAAACAAACAAACATGTATTAATATCCCACCAGGAATGCCAGAGAAAACAACAGAAGTTGTGCTTTTGAAAGTAAGTGCTGTCTCAATTTCCCCACTCAGGCTATCATTTAATCAATATGTCCATGAATGTTTTCAATTCATGTATGGATAGCTGAATGCCTGATTTCTGTTTTTCTTTAAATAAAAATGCTGTAAATCTGATTTTTTAAAATACTCTTTTTAATTATTTTACACTATTTACTGTCATATATATTTTTAAGGCCACTTATTATTTTCTCTTAAGTGTTCCCAAAGTTTGCCCATTTTCTCTTAACTTTAATGTTTATTTCTCTAGCATTCTGTTTTAGTGTTTCTGTCCTTTATTCCTTGGTTTTTAATCTGTACTTAGCTCTGTTAATCTGCATTCTATCACTCTTCATCATAAAGCTAGGAAAAAATAATAGCTGTCCATAGAATCTTACCATGTAAGAGAAATATAAAACAAAAAGCAGTTTTACACTTCTCTACACATTTCAATTCCTTGTCTAATTTCTTTTTTTATTATGTTCAAATTATGATCATTTAAATTACCATTTAAATTTTATTAGCACATGTCTCCAAATAATAGAAAAGTCCAAAATAGTGCTACTTGTTGAAGTAGAAAGAGAAGTCAAAGAAAAGAAAGATGAAATCCACAGGAAGTTGACACAATTTATCTGGTCATATGGCCACATTTAGTCAATTGGGACTTTAGTTTCAAATGCAATTTAAAAATGTGACTATAGTGCCAAAAAACTTAAACATACTTAGCAAGAAAACTTTAAAGAAAATAAATCACTTCAAATTACATGTTAAGAGAATAGAGTGAGAATACATGATTTTATTGACTAAAGATCCATATTCATAAAACAAATGTATAATTACAAGACAATATTTTTAAAACATTTTAAAATTGATTTCTAGAGTGAAGAAGAGAGGAAGAAACATCAATGTGAGAAGGGAACATCTATCTACTACCAGGGATCAAGCACACAACCCAGGCATCCCTCAGTGCATGGGACAACACCCAACAAACTGATCCACTGGCCAGGGCATGATCATATTTTATTGCAATAAACTCAACCATCATTGGTATTCAGAAGGAAGGCAACTATATTGCTCCACCATGAAGGTGACAGTTGGGACAAATTTTTTTTTAAACACAAACCTACATATGCTCAGTTATGTGTTCTTCAATACCCAAAACCCCAAGTCATAAAACAAGGTAAATAGGATTTTATCACAAACAGGTTTTTTTTTTAATGCATAATTTAGAAATAATCCATACAAAAATGGGAAACAAAGATTGCTTCTAATGATTTTAGGTAGAAGAATCAATTAGCAGCTAAGTGTGCCCCCTTCATAACAGAACAAATCTGCATGCTGGTTGAAAGGATTTAGTGTTATACTTTTGAACTTTGGACACTGTGTGCTCCTAACAACTATTTTCATGCTGGCATAGTTGATATTGAGCTATTGTTTCTGGAAGTAAATAGGCATAAGATCAGTATCTCCCTAGGAGTGCTTGGAATGTTAATAATAAAAATAAATCATTAGCATAAAATGTGGAATTGACTTTTTCTTACCCATCACTTGGTATGTCCATCCAATTCATCTAAAAGCTGCAATAATCCAAGTTAAAAGAGAGCTAAGCCACTGTTGTTTTAAATGGGGATATTTTATTACAATCTGGCATATGGCTGAGTGAGTTAGGAGGTCTTTCCCTCATCTACTCATTTATTCAGATCATATTAATACAGCTTCTCCTATGCCAGGCTTCAAGTTTGGTAGCTGGTGAATGGCCAACATTTTGGTGTAATAAAGAAAAAAAAGTGGTAGGGGATAAAGTTAGTCAAGGCCATGAAGAACCTTGTATGCCATGTCAAGAAAAATGAGTTTTCCCTAGAGGGTTAGGTGTGATCAGGCAGGCAGGCGAGTGGTTAGGGGCAATGAGGCAGGCAGGCAGGTGAGCAGTTAGGAGCCAGTGGTCCTGGATTGTGAGAGGCTACAGGCCGGGTTGAGGGACACCCCCCATCCCGTGCACGAATTTCGTGTACCAGGCCTCTAGCTTTTAATAAACCTATGAAAAGGGGTCATGTTGACAGATCTGAGAAAGATGAATTAGAAGTGAAACATGAAGCAGTGAATTAGGTCAAACTATCATTTTAAGACTTGTTTCAGTTTAAATTGATACAGTGTTTCTAAGAATGTGGAAAAGGAGACAGAATAAAGAAATATCAGAACTGAGTAATTAATCAGAAGTAGATGCTGAAGAAGTAAGGTCTAGAAAAATTCTCAAGTTTCTATTTAGCACCTGGCACAAATTTTCAGGTAAAGTATGGATATGGTATGTGTATATGTGCATGTGCGTGTATATGTATGCAGATCCTTTCATTGCAGAAATGGTTAGATAAGACAAAAAATAAACCATTATTAGTCAGGTTCCTGTACTTGACATCAAATGCAGTCTTAATTAATAAGACAAAGAAGACATATAATACACGGGGAAAGAAAAATACCATTTTTGTAGGTATAGTAAAACTCTTGGGTTAAAAAATCTAAATAAAGATAAAATCTAAAGAAACTTTTTATGCATGATGAAGATATTTTATCAGAAATTAAATGCAAAAGTTATTTTTAAAGCAATATATTATAGTTATGACAATGAAAATCTGAAACAAGATAGACATTGCTAATTAATAAGAAAAAAGAAGGAAAGTATGCATATTGGAGAAAAATCAAAATAATCTCTTGCCGACACTACAAATACAGAACAATAACTTGATAATTGATAAATGCAACAAAAAATAAGAACTACATATAATCATTATAAAAGTCTTGGAAAATGGAAAATTTTAGGATACATTGTGGCAAATTCAAACATTAAAAAACTAGTAAGTCATTGTAATGTTTAAACTATCTATTTATCTCTTTATCATGTCATCATGGAAAATTTTCATGGCATAATGCTGACTATAAAATAAGTTGCATAATGGTACGTGAGACTGATTCCATTAAAACACACATGCATACTTTCATTCAAAGATTTTGTATGTTTCCTTTAACATGCTCTCAGTCACAAAATGGCAACAGTTGAGTATAATCAGAAGGGCAAATTTCACATTAGACTTGTCACAAACCTAAACTCGACTCTTCTTCCAGGGGACACCATCAGGATCCTTGAGGGCATTTAGTTATCATACATGTTCTAAGTCACACTGTTTTATAGGGAGACACATGGAAGCACCTAATTTTTTATTTCAAGAAGAAGCAAGATATAGCATCCCTGCTGCTGTTCTGATGAACTCATCAGGGATGGAGGACATTGCAAGGAACCTGCTCTATTCTCTTCTGCCCTCAAGCAGAGTCTGGTTGCCTAGCAACTGGAAAACCACAGGAGAGTTTGTGGTATAGAATTTTTGGAAGCCTAACATTGGCTCATGGTAAAAATGTAATTCAATTAATTCAAAAAAGACAATGCAAAGAATAACCTAGATGAAAGTGATTTGCATATGCACGGTACATTCAGATGGGTTTTATACCTGAATATATTAGGTTGTGCCTTCCAACAAAGTAACATTGACATTCACTAACACATTGGATTTTGGTCACAACTTTTGAAGTGTTAGTCTGAGAATTTCCATAGCACCCATTACAACAGCTATCTCTAAATCATACTACTTATTATTCCAATTGTTTTCTGATAATTATACTAAGTTTACCTACTTTGCAATTTTAACTGCCTACATAACTATTTGTTAAAAACTCTTTGTCTATTATTTATTTAAATTAAAACAGTTTTTCTGTAAAAAATATTTTCCAGTTTCTTTGACTAGATTTTATTTCCAGAAAATGTGAGAATCAGGAACAAAAATATTAAATATTTAAAAAGCTGTACAGGCAGAAATGTATTTTAAGTGCTTTGTCTTTGTAGTGGCTACTATTACCATAAACAAAACACAAGCCACGCCCCTTTCAGACACTTTATAAAAATTACAAGGAAATGTCTTCGGGTTTACTGCTTTGTATAAAAATCATCTGCAAACAAATGTAAATTTAGAAGGATTAAAAATTTAAGTTCCTATGAGAATCATATAGTAAATTGATAAATGATCACATTTAATACCCATTAATGCCCAATGGAGTTTGTATCCCAGGAAGCTCTGCACAATTAAAATACATATATATGAAACATCTTGAACTACTATATAATGAACAGACCATTTTAAAGCATGTCAAAATAAGGTCACTGATTTTTCCATGTTATCACCTTATGTCTGATCACATTGAAAAACAGGGCTAGAAATCTCAAAGGCTGTTTGCTGACTGCTTATCAATTAGATTAAAGTCCCTTTGAATGGCCAGGTCCCTAATTATATAGCCATGGAGTGATCAGAGGCAATGTCTTTGCCAATGCAATTAACATTTTTATGTGAGATTAACTGGCTTTGAATCACCTGCATAACTTGCTTACAAGGTTAATCTCCCTAGAGACAGTAGTGTTTGCAGTGTGGTACTATGTAAAGCACAGCTCTCAAGTAGTCAGGTCAATTTAGTTCCAAATTGGTATTCTGGAAAATCCAACTTTGTATGTGGCTGTTTTAAAATCAAATACTAAGTTTCATCGTAATTATGTAAATAATAGAAAGAAAAATCTATACATATAAAAGTCTAAGCGACCATTACAACTGAATGGACGAATGAACAGACTGCGTGGGGAGACCAGGCTGGCAGGGGGTTAGTGAGGGATGACCAAATGACTGAGCAGCAGGCTGCAAAGATGGCGGTGCCCACAGCCAATAAGGAAGGGATATGCTAATTGACTGTCATGACCTCAAAGTTGGCAGTGCCCACAGCCAATAAGGAGGGAATATGCTAATTGACTGCCACACCCTCAAAGATGTTGGCGCCCAAAGCCACAAGATGGCCGGCAGGGGAGGGCAGTTGTGGGTGATCAGGCCTGCATGGGAGGGCAGTTGGGAGTGACCAGGCTGTCAGGAAAGGGCTCTTGGGGGTGACCGGGCCAGCAGGTGAGGGCAGTTAGGGGCGATCAGACCAGCAGGGGAGGGCAGTTGGGGGCGATAGGGCTGTCAGGGGAATGGTTAGGAAGTGATCAGGCTGGAAGGCAGGCCAGTAGTTAGGAGCCAGCAGTCCCGGATTGTAAGAGGGATGTCCGACTGCCGAACATCCCCCGAGGGGTCCCAGACTGGAGAGGGTGCAGGCTGAGCTGAGGGACAACCCCTTCCCAGTGCACAGATTTCAAGCACTGGGCCTCTAGTCTATACATATAAAAGCCTAAGCGACCATCACAACTGAATGGACAACTGAACAGACTGCGTGGGGCGACCAGGCTGGCAGGGGGGTTAGTGAGGGACAACCAAATGACTAAGCATCAGGCTGTGAAGATGGTGGTGCCCACAGCCAATAAGGAGGGAATATGCTAATTGATTGTCATGCCCTCAAAGTTGGCGGCACCCACAGCCAATAAAGAGGGAATATGCCAATTGAATGCCATGCCCTCAAAGATGGCGGTGCCCACAGCCACAAGATGGCCAGCAGGGGAGGGCAGTTCTGTGAAATCAGGCCAACAGGGGAGGGCAGTTAGGGGTGACCAAGCTGGCAGGGGAGGGCAGTTGGGGGTGACCAGGCTGGCAGGGGAGTGGTTAGGAAGTGATCAGGCAGGCAGGCAGGCAAGCAGTTAGGAGCCAGCAGTCCCAGATTGTGAGAGGGATGTCTGACTGCTGGACATCCCCTGAGGGGTCCCAGATTGGAGAGGGTGCAGGCTGAGCTGAGGAACAACCTCCCGCCAGTGCACAGATTTCATGCACCGGGCCTCTAGTATTCAATATAATACATAATACTATGAATCTAAAATGTGGTCGCATAATTTCTTAAGTTTCTTACTTACATGCTACAATGAAAAAATTAAGTGCTCAGTGGACAGATTTCTCTTTTATGCATATTCAGTCATTGAATATGGCTGTAAAATTGTCAATGTCAGTGCTGTGACAACTGTACTAGAATAACCTTCACAATTTTAAAATAAACTTTGCTCATCATTATAAAGTAGTATTATGGAAGTAATTACATAGGTAGAGTCCTTTAAGTCCTATAAGACCAATGATATGCAATAAAAATACATTAGAACTGGCCACTGCTTGTAAACATTGTTTTAACTTCAGCTGACCCAGAAGGAACTGCCACTCTGCAATGTCTAGTAACTTGGGAAGTCAGATGGTCTGCCCAAATATGTCTCCTTTTATTTAACTGGGCATATATAAAAGAACATGTGTTATGAGAGCTATTTAGTGTGAAATTATGAGCCCTTCTAGAACAGACTGAATGATAATTATCAGTCTATCTGAATGTGATTAACTAAGTCCTGGCTGCAGTAATTTATTTTCTTGCCAATAATTTTTTTTTATAAGAGAAATCTTCCTATGAAGTAGAAGTAAACATAAGTAAATGTTCTCAAGAGAAAAATATATGCTTCTCTCAGCTTGTTTTATAGGCAAAGTTTTATGTTATTGCTGATAACATGATATGAGAAGTCCACTGACAGCAGAGTACACACATGTCTATTTATCTCATCACCCTGCAGCAGGGCTCGACACATAGTAGGTGCTCATGAGATATTTGTTAAATAAGTGACTAGATAGAAAATGTTTTGCTGTTTTAAAGGTTGCAAGTAAACACTATTTGTTCAAACTATAGTGTTCCTAACAATCACCTGGGTTTTAATAGCCTATGTTTAGAATTCTTAAATGAAGGCCATAGTTTATTAATAAAACTTAGATATTTCCTAAGGGTTGGCTGTAAGATATCTCCCCTCATAGATATATCTCTGGGTAGCTCAACTATACTTAGGCCATCAACTATTATTTCTCATCCAATAACTGAAAATCAACACTACCAGCCCAAACCTGTGTCCTTAGCCCCAATAATTTGGCTAGTTCCCAATATGATCATCCTACCTTGATAGTCATCGGTTGACAAAATTCCCAAGTGTTCTTAGTGAACAGCAATGAAATACAAATGAACAGTAGATAATTTGATATTTGAAGAAAGACTCCAGTGTGAAAGACTGAACAATGCAGGGTGGGACAGGGAGAAGAAACCCAGAAGAAATAAAAGCAGGAAAGCATCACAAGTAAATTTTATTTTTAAAAAATCGTGTTTTTAAAATCCTGAGAAATAAGAGAGGTTAAAACATCCATGAAACAAGAACCAGATGACATAAATCGGAAAGAATTAGAGGAAAGAAAGGCCTAGAAGGTTTATCATCTAATTAGTAAATACATATTTGACAGAGAATTGGAATAGAAAAATGGATAGGATATTACCTTGAGTTATTTGGATAAAGAGTTTTGTGATTGAGATTGCTTACCAGGTGTCTATCCACTAAAATTAAGAAAGTGCCAGAGCAAGGCACAGTATTGAAGCATTTTAGAACGCTGGGGTAAGAAGACAGTACTAAAAGAAAAAAAGGAACACTGGTAACAGGGGATCAGAAGCACAGTAGTTCTCTCAGTAGCAGCAGTGGAAGCTGAATAATATTGGAGATGCACTTTAATGTTATGAGTAAAAATATCTGTTTTTAAACTATAATTCTGTCAGCAGCCAAAGTATCAATTAAATTTTGGATGGAATAAAGGCATTGGTCTGGAATGAGCTCTAGGTTCACGTTATGTAGAGAGAAAGAGAAACATTTCTGAATATAGAAGTTACCAAAGAAAAACACACAGGATGCAGAAAGATGGGCATCCATTATCAAAGCAAAGGGAAGAGAGATAGGAGGACGGCGTTTGTGGAGAGGCCTAGGGAGCACCCAGCCCAGTCGGACTGGGCCAGCAGCCTGAAGCCTCCAGGAAGGCTGTAGCCAGGGTGGACTTCATACCTAAATAAAAATTTGGAGGAATTTAAACATTCTGTTAGAAATTGCAAAAATAATTCATGATAGATGTAGACAAACATAAGTAAAAGAAAAATTATTACTAATTCAGAGAACAAATATTGTACCAGAAAAAAAAATGCCATCATAACATAACACAGCCCACAGTCCATATTTGCATGGTTATAATAATTCAAACACTGAATATTAATATAACCAATGTTTCTGAAGTCATTATACTGGAAGGACCAACAGAAGGGAAAGTGGAGGAGAGATGGTGGGGCAAGGGATAGAAGTGGGGCAAATCATCATCTTCCAAAATAGGAAATCAAAATAATGTATACAGTCATGGAATAAATACATATTTAGAAGTAAGGAAATAAATCCCAGAAGAAATGTTTAAAGATGAGGCTTGCAAGAATGTTTAAAGATGAGGTGTGTGTGTGTGTGTGTGTGTGTGTGTGTGTGTGTGTGTGTGTGTTGGAAAGTAAGGTGGGGCAAAATTTTTCTTTATTTCATTATTAGTTTATAATACTTTTGGGTCTACTAGAAATGTGACATATAAAATATTTTTTCATGTATTACATTGATAAACATTTAAAAATCATATGGAAACAAATTTTGGTTGTTTTTAATACCGGTTAAATTTTGGATAACAGATATCCCAAACCTAACCATTGCTTTAAACTTAATTATATAATTTAACTCTAGTTTCTCTGTCTTCAGGATCTTGAGAATTTATGTTTTTGTGTGTTTTTCAATTGATTTCAGATAGGGATAGAGAGATAGAAGCATCAATGATGACAGAGAATCATCCATCAAAGGCCTCCTGCACTCCCCCTACTGGGGATTGAGCCTGCACCACAAGCATGTGCCCTGACTGGGGAAATGAACCATGACCTCCTTATTCATGGGTCGATGCTCAACCACTGAGCCACACTGGCAGGGTCAGGATCTTGGGAATTTAATTGACATATATAAATTGCTAGATTTCTAAGTAGTATTCTATTTCTTAAATTCATTTTAGATGAAGGGAAAGAGAGAGAGAGAGAGAGACATCTATCTCTTGCCTCCTGTAGGTGCCCTTATGGGGGATGGAACCCACAACCTAAGTATGTGCCCTGACCAGAAATTGAACCCACCACCTTTTGGTGTACGAAATGAGCCACACCGGACCTGGGGGGAGTGTTCTTTATAAAAAAATATATCTAAAGCCTCCCATCGATTTTAGCATTTACACTATGATGCCTATTTATAATTTTTAGACTTTGTACTTCCTACTTAACTAGGATGCTATTTTACATTAAAGAAGAACAAACAGAGTAAATGATTCGTGGAGTATGGAATATAACATATTGAACATTACATTACATTGATCATAACTTTGTCTAAAGTGCAGATCTTTAAAATATTAGTTGCAATTTTCAAGATACAAAAGGTCTAAGTCCAAGACCACTTAATAGAGAATCAAAATACTTGCAGATGCGTATTATATTGGCAAAGACTCTTTATTCTTTTCATTGTTTTTTATTGCCATTTATAAGTGAATCATATTTTGGAACAATTAAATATTATCAGTTACTTTCTCTGTACTACGCATCTTAAAGTAAATATGGGGTTGCAAAGGACATTTAAAAACTTCCTATAATACAGTGGTTATAGTAGCCAGATTTTTGGTTGTTCTTGCTAATCCTCCCCCGAGAATATTTTTTCCATTGAATTTTTTTTCTTTTTAAGGAGAGAGAATGGAAGGGAGAAAGAGAGGAAGAAAGAAAGAAACATTGATGTGAGAGACACATCGATTGAATGTTTCCCGCATGCACCCCGACTGGGCCTGGGATCAAACCTGCAAGCCAGGTACATGCCCTGGACCAGGTCAATGCTCTAACCACTGAGAACACCAGCCAGGACAATAGCCAGATTTTTTAAAAAGAAGAATTTATAATACATGGAAATAAAATTGAGAGAGGAGGGAGAGAATGTAACCAGTTTTGCTTTTCTAAACTTAGGTCAGAGATGGTAATTCTAACAATGATGAACTATAAAGAGGTTTAAAGGTAAACCTGTCCTGGATGCAAAAGCACCAAAGTAAAATAAAGAAGGCCTCCTTATACAGAGCACACTAGTTATTTTATTTTCTCTAAGAATTGGGGAATCTCAGGCAGTATTTGTCACATCCTTGGTTAGACCATCACTACTGTTTTTATCTTTTATTTCTTGGTTTGGATGTTGTTTTCTTATCAATAATGGAATTTTAGTTTTTCCCCACAACTTAATATTGTACTTGTAGTCCCTTAGGTCAGTTCTGACTAGTTTACACCATCAGATAAATGTTTCTCAGCTTCCTAAATCAATTCTTCCAAAGGAACTGCCTCTAGACAAATTCAATCTCTTTGCTTTATAGCTATTTTAAAAATAATTTAGAAGTTACCCTGTAACTCCTGACATGTTTAGGGATCTCCTGTACTTCTCATCACATCTTTAGGTAAATATTTTATAACACAATCACAGTTTGGTAAGTCTAATTGCTCAGGTAATGAGATTAAACACTTTCAAATTCTTTCTGAAGGCAGTAAATACTGCTGTAATGCAACATTTTTGTGAACCAACGCCGGGTAGTTATGGAAAAATAGGACGAGTGTTTCTTGTAGGTTTTCAATGCTCATGTTCAGTGACCACTAATTTTATATATTGCCAGAAAAACTGTATTTTATTCATTAAAGAGTGGAACACGTTTTGGGACTCATAGGTGACTGCATGAAATTTAACGAAAAACTGATGCTTGTCTGCGCTCCTCAGGATAGCAATTTACATGCACACTTTGAATAATTTTATTTTACTCTTCAATTCCTTTCATGGATGATGAGATTTCTCCTGGTTTTGTCTTTTGGGACTTCAAGCTGCTTAGTATCTGCACCGAGTATTACCAGAGATTACTTGTACTCAGAGTGATTGAAGAGAGGGGCTTGCACTCTGGTGCATATTCATAAAGCACACCCTGACGCTAAAAATGGAATTGCAATCATAACATGGTCCGTTTTTGCATTATGGCACTCCTTTACACCATGGGGTGGCACTTCCCAAACTAAAAAGAAGTTTCTTTCGGGACTTATTCAGGATTCTGTTGCTACCCTCAGGGGTGTTCTGGAATAATGGCCAAAAAAAAAAAAATCTTATCATATTCTGCATAGAACCAGGAGTCTCTTTTACTGGCACACAAAAAGTACTTTAAAAATCACAATTATCTCTTGTATGTTGAAAAGAAAATCACATATATTTGCAATAGTGAATTTTTATTAAGATACAGATATTCATACACATAAATATGCTTAGGTACATGTGTGCATATACCTATGTGTGTGCTTGTGTGCATTTGTGAGTGTGTATATTCATAATATATATCTCCATACAGAGATTTGAATGGGATTTTGTTGTCTTATAAAGGAATGTTTCATTTTCTAGTATCTTTAGAATCCTTGTTTTCCCCAGTTTTCCATCATTTTCTCTTACAATATTCCACAGCTGCCCTGTAGTATATCTCTTACTTTTGTTTACTTGGCCATCTTTATTATCTACAACTTTCTCCTTCTTAATGTTTTCTCCACTATTTCTGTGATACATATCTATCAGGTTTTAACTGACTAATTAAAACTTCAGCTAAAGAGTCCTTTGGTGCTTAAAGTTGAAGAAACATAAATATAACAAAATTGATTTTTTTCTTTCTTATTTTGATTGTGTGCATATATATGGCTAGCTAATCTTTCAATAATCAGCTAAAATTCCAAATACCTCAATTTGAAATTTTTAAAGTAGGAAAAAAGTGAAAACTCTTTGTATTACAATCTCTAACTTAAAAGAAAAACACCCTTTGTCTTGCACATAATAGATACTTGTTAAATGCATCATAGTAGAATAAGTGATAAACTTTAGGATATAATATCTCAAATAGATTTTGAAAGAGAACAATTATTTATATAATGATGAAAGGCAAACCTGTATAAATAAGTGAATAGAGTAGGTGGATTAACATTTCAAATGTCTTCTTTTTCTTCCCATAAAGATTTCATCTTGGAGACAGAAATAAAACAAAAAAAAATGGACAATTCCAGCCTGCCACTGCTTACCATAAGCCATAAAAACTATCTCTATATGGCCTGATGTTCAGTATTAATAAAAAACACTTAAAAAAAGGGAAAAATGATACAAATAGCAAGTTGTAAGTAAAAGAGAGGTTTACCAAAAACAGTCAGCTCTGCTGGATCACTGTCTCTTTCTCCCACCATATTGGTGCCAACACAGGTATACATCCCTGCATCACTTTTCCTGGTATTGGAGATCATCAGTTTTCCACCACGGATCTGTAATTTTTTTTAAAAAAAAAAGGAAGAAAAAAAAAGAGAGAGAAAGAATGGAAAGGAAAAGTCACTAATAAATAATTTTGAATAATTAAGCACATTTGTTTTTCCTAAAGGAAACAGCTCTGGAACTAGCACTCAAAACTCTCCCACTATTTTGACATCTGCATGTGCCCTTTTTTCCTCTTAAATTCTCCTCCAAAATAAGCTCCCAATTCCCTTTCCATAGAATGCTTCTTTAAGGCAGTCTTCAACTCCTGCCTAGTCCTCTTTTGTGAATTGTGACTGCCCCCATCCAATCCGATGTTTGGTCTTCAGTCTGTGATTTGGTTGGGTGAACTGCTATTGACATTTGTCATCAGAAAGGAGCACTAGATATTTGCTTTGGATAATAAAATAAATCCAATGGACTCAGAGGGATTCCACAAGTGTTTATGGAATACCTAACTCCACAGGCTGGGCAGTTTTCTAGGCACTTGGGATTCAGTAATACTCCAAATATAAAAATGCCTGCCTTCCTGGAGCTTACTTTTAAATTGTGTGTATTATCTTTGTCTCATCTTAATTTTTTTTAATATATTTTATTGATTTTTTACAGAGAGGAAGGGAGAGAGATAGAGAGTCAGAAACATCGATGAGAGAGAAACATCGATCAGCTGCCTCCTGCACATCTCCCACTGGGGATGTGCCCGCAACCCAGGTACATGCCCTTGACCGGAATCGAACCTGGGACCTTTCAGTCCGCAGGCCGATGCTCTATTCACTGAGCCAAACCGATTTCGGCCTCATCTTAATTTTAATTATGAGATAATTTTTGAAGAATAGAGTGGTATGGATAAAAACAATTCAAAATTTTGGAATGATGACAATGAGTTGTTACAAATCATTGTTTTTAAACAGCTACTCTTTAGATGTCTTAAGTCAGAAGCATTTATTGGCTGAATAAACATATGTAATCTTGTTTAAATGTGTGTTTGTTAAAGAGGATGCTAAAGGAGAAGTAGGTTTTCAGTAAGTGTATCATTAACTCATAGTTTCTTTTCCAATTTTGGGGATTTTTTTCTTTTTTCTTTTTGGTATTTCCCTAATCCAACAATCTTCACTTGACAATGAGTGTTTTTAAAGAGATATGAGATAAGAACATGGTCTTTTCCTTTGTTGATTTTTAAATTCATAGGCAAACAACACTAATATAGGTACGTTCTCATTAGAGATATTTCTGGCTTTAAAACCTGTCATGTCATAGGAAAGAATTCCCTACTTTGTTTTCTTTTTACCTGGGAAGACTTTCAACATGTTCTCAATTATATACAGTAGAGCGTAATGAAGTCTAAGTCATCGAAATGATGATGGAGGCAATTTCTTCTCCCCCTGAAGCTGCGTTTGGCAATATGACCTGATTCGATCAATGGAACTAAAGCAATTTTTCACCAGAAGAAAGTGCTTGGGTATTGCGACTCCCCTTCTCTTGCTGCAGCTGAAACCCCGGGACTACCGTGGGGACCAGCCTGAGTTAGCCTGACGCACAATTAGAAGCCATGAGAGGATGAAGGTGCCCAGCTGAGAGTCTGTCAATTGCCAGAAGTGTGTGTTATTCCAGATCATCCAGCTGTCAACACATCTTTAAACAAGCCACGGAAGCATGAGGAAGCCTAGCAAACATCAACTACGCTGGGCCAGAGTGAAGAGCTATCAGTTTATCCGCAGAATCATAGTCTAAATAAAATGGTTACTATAAGCTACTGCGTTTGAGGTGGTTTGTTACAAAGCTAAAGCTAAATGACACAAACATGAGCTAGAAACCCTTGAACATTGATTTTAGTCCATCACCAGGAGCACATTTTCATAACTTGGTACCCTAGCAGAGACCATTAGCAAACCAGTTCTCCAGGGCAATGTAGATCCTCAGAGTTCAAGCCAGAATAACATAAACACATGTTTTGATCTCCTACATGGCCTATCCAGTTCTGTTCATGATGTAATCGCAATGTACACATAAGAAAAGAAGCATTTATTAGATATTTTTAAAGATAATAGACACCCAGACTACAGGGACTTTTGACAGAAATGTAACTTTTTTTTCAGTTAAATGAGATATTATTTTTAAAATATCCATTCTCAATTATTATACTCAGTATAATTCTCAAAAATTACACTAAAAATAATGTCAGAAGGTTGAGGCATTATCTATTATTTCAGTGGACTGGCTTTCACACAATTCATGTACAAATCTTGAGTAGACCCTCTGAAAAAATAAAGTAATTGTATGCTACTTATCTACCACTTTACCATTTTCTGGGTGTTTTATTTTGAATATTCATAAACTAATCACTAGTTTCCCTTAAAAATATACTATTTTTCTACAAGGGCTAAACTGCAGAACCAGTCATTTTTATTTTGATTTTACTTTATATCACTAAACTTTTAAATGAATTCATGTATGAAAGTTGAGTTATAAATATCATTAAATTGGAAAAACTGGAAAAGTGCTTGAAATATTTAGCACCTCAAATTATTTCATTTTATAATTTTTAAAATAATGCAAAAAGAAATACCCTAATTAATATGGTTTATGGCCATCATTTATACTTTAACAATCACATGCTGCATGAGCAACGGATGCATTTGAAGATCTTAAAAAGAGCAGAGACTGCAATATTGAGCTGCAAATATCTATTTACATATTCAAGTTGGTGCAATTCTATTTTTACTGTTTTGTTCATTTTTTATTACTTTATTTTTAATCTTTATTGTTGAAAGTATTACATATATCCCCTTCTTCCCCCCCATTGACCCTTCTAGCCCCACCCCCCCAAGACTTTACCAGCCTATTGTCAGTGACCATGGGTTATGCATATATGCATACAAATTCTTTGGTTGATCTCTTCCCACTCACCCACCTACCCTCCCAAGCCTTTCCTCTGAGGTTCCACAGTCTGTTACATGCTTCTATGTCTCTGGATCTATTATGTACACTTGATTTATATAATTTTTGTATTTGAAACCTTATTCTAAAGTTATTGTTTTGGGTTTCCCTTTTTCAGCCCTTTTAATACAGTGAAAAAGGTAGTTAGTATTCAAATGCAGTTCAACAATTTTGTTCACAGAATAAAATAAAATATATCAATTTTAAGACTTGAGATTCAGTTTCTCTAGGCATTCATTTTAATTTCACTCACACTTATTCTTTCTTCCTTGTCATCAATTCGAACTTTGTCTTTCTTCCAGTAGATGGTGGGTTCAGGGTGGCCTCGGGGGGGCTGGCACTCCAGGATGGCAGGCTCTCCAGCTGCCACCACAACATCTGTGGGATTCTGCCGGAAGTCATCTCGTAACACTGAAGGAAAACAATTGTAGTGAAAGAAAATTCAATGACAGTCACATCTCTTACAAAGGTAACTTACAGACTCATTTACTTGGTCCTAAAAAAGTTGCCAGGGTGACTACTTAAGCATGCCCAACTTACAAAGCCTAGAGTCAACCTAAGTGTTCATCAACAGGAAAATGAATAACTGACAACGCACCTTTGCTATAAAATCTGACTTAAAAATAAGGTAAGTCTAAGGAAAATAGGGTGAGAAATGTTCATGATATAGTTCATAAATAATTACACTATTTATAATAAACTCAAAGTACAAAACTTTATGTAGTATGATCCTATCTTCTATTTAAAAAGCACATATACATATGAGTATATACATATATTAAAATAAATGGTCAAATTATACTTGGAACCTTGAACAAGCTGTGTGCACATGGTCTGTGAACATGAAGGCGTATCTGTCTGGGAGGGGAAGTGAGTGAGAAATCTTTCTCCTGACATGAATATGGACATGATCCACATTGCTTTCATTACACTTCAGAAGATAGACTCATTGTTCACCCTTGCAACACACTAGCACCCACACACACAGGGCGATGTTTTCATTCTCTCCGCATCTCCACCTGCCGAGCGACATCTGGGCAGCGTGGCATTAGGAGCAGAGATATCCCTTATAGCAGTTTTGCCAGCCTGAATTTCCCTCCTTTCATTAGGAGAACAGCAGGTTGGACCTCCGCTGTAACCTCTGAAAATCTGGCATGCCTGGCTCTCCAAATGTCACCTATCTATCTGTGCACACTTTCCTTCTGCTGGCAACCTGAAAAGCCTGGAGAAATAACTTGCTCCTATCAGATTGCAGGATGCTGAGTTTATTTAGCAAATAAGGACAAACATTCACAAAAATAGTTGATAACAGTTAATATACCACATACCTCAACTGCCTCTCTTTTCCCTAACTGCCTTGACTTTTTTATTCTTTGATATTCCAACACTGACAAGTGTGCTTCCTAAGTGTGTCTATGGATAAAACAAATACATATACTCACACAAATATAGATGTGTGCTTATGTATATACTAGAGGCCCAGTGCATGGAAATTTGTGCACTGGGGGGGGGGGGGGGCTCAGCCTGTCCTGCCCCCTCTCACAGTCTGGGAGCCCTCAGGGGATGTCTTACTGACAGCTCCTCTGTGGGAGGTGACCAGGCCGATCAGGGAAAGGCGACACCCCCATCACACCACTGATGCTGCCACTGCCAGCTGCTGTGGTTGCCGGAGCCTCAGTCCAGCCCTTGCAGCAGCAGCCGCCATCTGCGGCTTACCTGAGACTCAGCTTCAGCTTTGTCTGGAAGGACATCCATAAGATGTCTGGTCTAATTAGCTTATTTCCCTTTTATTAGTATAGATCGCATATATATATATATATATATACACACATACACACACACACACACACACATATATATATATATATATTTAATATATTTTATTGATTTTTTACAGAGAGGAAGGGAGAGAGATAGAGAGTTAGAAACATCGATGGGAGAGAAACATCCATCAGCCGCCTCCTGCACATCTCCCACTGGGGATGTGCCCGCAACCCAGGTATATGCCCTTGACCGGAATCGAACCTGGGACCTTCCAGTCCGCAGGCCGACGCTCTATCCACTGAGCCAAACTGGTTTCGGCTATATATATATATATATATATATATATATATATTATACACACACATGCATATAGGTATGCACATGTATGTGTATACTTATATATTGGCCAAGCTATTTGAAATAAAAATTAGTCGCCTTGTGCTAGCTTGTTATGTAAATCACCTGCTGTAAATGTGGATTAGACCAACCAGCTTTGGTGTCCTGTAATGAGGCCCACTTCAGCAATTTGCTATATATATCTACACTAATAAAAGAGAAACATGCAAATTAATCATTACTCCACCACTCCGCTACACCCAACAGCCAATCAGAGCGACTATGCAAATTAACCCAACAAAGATGGTGGTTAATTTGCATATGCCGGTTCAGAGGGAAGACTGAAGACGACTGGAGATGGTGGTGGCCACGGAGCTGGAGCGAGCAGGAGGCTTGGGTTGCTCCCGGCGACAGAGGAAGCCAAGCTTCCAGTCAGCCCTGGGCTCTGTTCAAGGAGTGGCTGAGAGCCTGGGTCACCTGGGGTGACCAGGCTGGAGAAGCTGAAGGAAAAAAAAGGAAGGTCTGGGAGCAGCTGGAGCAGAGAAGCCAAGCCTCGCTGCTGCGGCCGGACCAAAGGCCTGGGTCCTGGGTGCCGGAGGAAAACCAGTGCCGGCAGCCAGGGGAAGGAAGGCCTATTGCACGAATCTTCCTTCAGAGAGGAAGGGAGAGAGAGAGAGAGAGAGACAGAGATAAAAACATCAATGATGAGAGAGAATCATTGATCTGCTGCTTCCTGCATGGCCCCTACTGGGGATGGAGCCTACAACTCAGGCAAGTGCTCTGACTAGAATTGAACTATGACCTCCCTATTCATAGGTCAATGCTCAAGCACTGAGCAAGTCCAGCTGGGCATCACTCTGCTTCTTGCTTGGGCCATGTATCCAGGCTCATTGTCACTCTCCAAATAAATAGAAATCCCCTGTCCTGAGAATAACTGCAGAGAGACAACTGAGTGACTTTAGGGCTTTTCTTGTCTCTTGCAAAACCTCCTTTAACAGGGTTTTCCATCTTAATGAAGTCAGGACTCTCTAGGAGATTAGAGAACCTTGTCTCCCGTTGCAGGGGCAGTAAGAAAGTGTTCAGCACAAATGGCTCGCTCTCAGTTTATAAGCTGATTAATTTGCAGCTTTCACTGCTAAGGAAATGTGTTCCATTTTAGCAAGGTTCTCTTGTCTTACTGGCAGGGAAGGTGTGATTTATTTGCTTAAGGATTTGCTTTTGAATGAGCTGAGAAGTGTGCATTTCAATGTGACATTCTGGCAGGGGGATGAGAAGAGGTTTGTGGTTCCCTCTTCCAGGTAAATCCTCCAGGGAGAGCAAGCTGTTGACTCATTTCTATTCTAAATACAGAACAGCTGCCTATTTATGCAATGTTAAGACATGCAAAAATATGGTAACAGGGTGGTGAGCACCCCTACAATATACAGTGCTGGCAGCAAATGGTGTTTTGGCAGGCCCTCAATCTGTTTCAATATGACACATCTGGTCAGTTGAAGGACCTTCTCCAGAACTGGTCTCTTAACAAATGACATGCCAAAAAGCTTCTACTCAAATGGTACTTAGGACCATAGCAAATCATTCAGAAACAGGGTGTGCTACATCAATTTGCAACAAAACTAACTAAGAAAAAAAAGGTCCTTTGACCTGGGGGACAAAAAGAGAAAAATACCATAACAAAATAAAGTCTGTTCCTCTTGCCGAAACTGGTTTGGCTCAGTGGATAGAGCGTCAGCCTGCGGACTGAAAGGTCCCAGGTTTGATTCCAGTCAAGGGCATGTACCTGGGTTGTGGGCATATCCCCAGTAGGAGATGTGCAGGAGGCAGTTGATCGATGTTTCTCTCTCATTGATGTTTCTAACTCTCTATCTCTCTCCCTTCCTCTCTGTAAAAAATCAATAAAATATATTTAAAAAAAAAAGTCTGTTCCTCTTAAACAATATAACGTGCGTTTATGGCATTCACAAAAAAGAAAATGACTCCATTTTGCAAATGAAGCCAAGAAATCAAATATCAACTGTAATTTTAGGCTTTTAGACTATTCATCCAGAGAATAGGGTGAGATAATAAGATAATTGGTGCTGTACCCGCTTGTAAAATGCTCTTTGGGGTTTGCATAGTACTCAGTTAATTGATTTTTGCTTACTGATATAATTTTTTTACTCTAAATCTTTGGGATAATAAAATGTTACTTCTCTCTTTCTTGCAAATAAAACATTGAAGAGAAAACATCCTTTTCATCAGGGTCCGTCATGGCAAACAGAGAACTTGCTCTTAGGAAAAAGTAAAGTCATTTTTACTCTCCTCAAATTTTTATGAAGAACATATGTGTTCTGATATTTGTTTATATGTTTCTGAGGTTTGTATATCCATTCATAAATGTAAGCAAAGTAAAATGAAATAATATTTATTGTTTTCAAATTTTGAGTTAATTATTCATTTCTGTCCTGGATTTTGCCCTGTGCTTAGTTAGTTGCAAGTGATAAGAAATAGAAGGTGTTCTCCATAGTAAAGGATTATATGTATGAAAGGAACTAAAATGGTCTTGTAAATGTAGGGAACAAGTCTAAATTATGTTTATTTGTTTCTCTTTAAGCTCTTATTATAGAAAGAACTTAAAGCTACATTTTTAAAAATTTTTACTATTGAAAGTATTTCATATGTTTCCCCTTTTTCCTCACTGACCTCTTCTAACCCCTCTCCACACCCCAAGACTTCACCACCCTATTGGCTGTGTCCTTAGGTTATGCATATATGAATACAAGTTCACTGGTTGATCTCTTCCCACCCACCCTCCCGCACCTGCCTCTGAAATTCCACAGTTTATTCCATGCTTTTATATCTTTGAATCTATTTCGTTCATCAGTTTATTTTGTTCATTGGATTCCATTTACTAGTAATATCATGCAATACTTGTCTTTCTCTGACTGGCTTATTTTGCTTAGCATAATATGCTTCAGGTCTCTCCATGCTGTCTGAAAGGGTAAGAGAGCCTTCTTTTTTACTGCTGCATAGTATTCCGTGGTATACATGTACCACAGCTTTTTTATCCACTCATCTACTGATGGGTACTTGGGCTCTTTCCAGATCTTAGCTACTGTAAATTGTGTTGCTATGAACATAAGGGTGCATACATTCTTTCTGATTGGTGTTTCGGGTTTCTTAGGATATATTCTTAGAAGTGGGATCACTGGGTCAAATGTCAGTTTCATATTTAATATTTTGAGGAAACACCATAGTGTTTTCCATAGTGGCTGCACCAGTTTGCATTCCCACCAGCAGTGTACTAGGGTTCATTTTTCTCCACATCCTCACCAGCACTTGTCATTTGTTGATCTGTTGATGGTAGCCATTCCGGCAGGTGTGAGGTGATACCTCATGGTCATTTTAATTTGCATCTCTCTGATGATCAGTGACTTTGAACCTTTTTCTTATGTTTCTTGACCTTCTGTATGTCAGCTTTGGAGCAGTGCCTATTTATGTCCTTTGCCCATTTTTAAATTGGATTGTTTATCTTCCTTTTGTTAAGTTGTATAAGTTCCTTATATATTTTGGATACTAAACCTTTGCCAGATGTATCAAATATGTTCTCCCATGCAGTGGGCTCCCTTTTCATTTTGTTGATAGTTTCTTTTGCTGTGCAGAAGCTTTTTATTTTAATGTAGTCCCATTTATTTATTTTATCCTCAGTTCCCTTTGCCCTAGGAGATGTATCCATAAACATATTGTTAGGAGAGATGTTTGAGATATTGCTGCCTATAGTTTCTTTTTTTTTTTTTTTTTGGCTTTTAAATTTTTTTAAAAATTGATTTCAGAGAGAGTACTGGAAAGGGAGAGAGAGGTAGAAACATCAATGATGAGAGAAAATCATTGATCAGCTGTCTTCTGCATGCCCCTACTGGGGATCTAGCCCAGGGGTGGGCAAACTTTTTGACTCGAGGGCCACATTGGGCTCTTAAACTGGACCGGAGGGCCGGAACAAAAGCATGGATGGAGTGTTTGTGTGAACTAATATAAATTCAAAGTAAACATCATTACATAAAAGGGTACGGTCTTTTTTTTCAATAGTTTTATTCATTTCAAACGGGCCGGATCTGGCCCGCGGGCCGTAGTTTACCCACCGCTGATCTAGCCTGTAAAACAGGCATGTACCCCAACTGAGAGTCGAACAATGACCTCCTGGCTCTTCGTTCAACCATTGAGCCATGCTGGCCAGGCTATGGTTTCATTTTTAATATGGCTTGACAAGTAAGCTAATGCAAGAGCATACAGTGGTATAGGTATTACCTAAAGTTCCAAACAGGTTTTTGAATAAGGTGAAGAAGAATAAACCCGATGAACTGAAAAACAATATGATTAACAGCTGGGAGGGTATCAGTAAGTTATAGTTTAAAAAAACAAACAAACAAAATGCCTGGTAGGAGTGGCTCAGTGGGCTAGCACATCTTCCCCATGCACTGAAAGGTCAGCAGTTTGAGTTCTAGTCAGGTCATGTACCTGGGTTGCAGGTTTAATCCCTGGCCCTGTTTGGGGTGCATGCAGGAGGCAGCAAATTGATGTTTCTCTTTCACACCTCAATCTCTCTCTCTCTCTCTCTCTCTCTCTCTCTCTCTCTCTCTCTCTCTCTCGCCTTGCCACTTTTTCCACTCACACTCCCTGAAATCAATGGGGGAAAATATCCGTGGGTGAGGATTTAAAAAAAGAGGTAAAATATATACTAGGTATACTACTGATATAGTATTTGCTTGCAGATCTAAGTTTAGAATACAAGAGCTCATATCTCCATGGGGGGAAAAAAAGTCTAATTGGCTAGAACCTGGATATTTATTTCTGTATATAAGCTAAAAATAGTAAATGAGAGTTCACTCAGCTAGTCATAACCTGGATTAGATGAGATTCTTTTTACATTGACATGCACTGTGACTTAGGAAGTTATTCTAGAAGATCAGAAATTTCTTAATGACTAAAGTATATTTGATAAAATATACTTCATGTTTATGGCATAAAGATTTATAACTAATTCAATCCTGCAGACACATATTGGACACTACAATGTGCTTGGCACTGTCATAAAATGGTTAAGGAATATCAAACAAGAGTAACATGATGTTGCCAGGGCTATCTTTTTTGATAATGCCCCTCAATGGTTCCTCCCTCCCTGTATAATTCCCTCCCTTTTACTGTGGGCTGGAACTGGGGACTTGCCTTTAATGAAGAGAATATTACAAAGTGATGAAAGGTCACTTCCAATATTAACTTATAAAAAATTGCAACTTTCATCTATTTGTCTCTCTCTTTCTGTCTGTCTCTCTGTGTCCTTCCACAAATGTGCTTCCTCTGTTCACATAAGATGCTCATTGGAGACCTATTTGACAATGATCTGAAGGAAGCTTCCAGTCAACAGCAAGCAAGGAAGTGAAGCCCTCAGTCCCCCTCCGAAACCAAATCTTGACAACAATCACATATGCATGCTTGGGAGCAGGAACTCCCCAGCTGGGCCTTTACCTGAGATGACCACAGCCCTAACCCTCACCGTTATTGCCATTTTGTGAGAGATCCCATAGCACAGGACCAAGCTAACTTGTATCTGCGTTCCTGACCACAGACAGTGAGAGAATAAATGTGTGTTGTTTTAGACCCCTAGGTTTATGGTAATTGGGTACACAGCGATAGGTAACTAATCAGTGCCCTCAACAAGCTGTATGTGTAATTGTGCCTTTAGAGCTCACATCTTTAATCCCTGCTCCCTCACAGTCCCACATTCTTTCATGTCTTCTCACCAAGTCTTTTGTTCTAAATCAGTACTTCTCAGAATTTTCTTATGTCGATAAATAAAGGCAAGGTAAAGCATTACTCAGACTTATCCATTTTAATTTATTTTAAAAAATTAGCAATAACCATGAGAAGAGAATGCATAATTAATAGGTTTCTGAGAGATATGTTTATAAATTATAAGATACACATGCTTGCAAAAATGCATAGCCTAATGAGACAAAATGGTGGCCAAATAGGTGGACGTGTCCTGCACCTTTTCACGGAGCAGATAGAAGAAACAACTACATCGAATAACATCCACCCAGAATTGGCGAATTAGACACAGCCGGTGAGACAATCTGTGGCCAGAAAGGACAGAGGACACCTGGAGAACAGCAGGATCGGGCATCTGGGCTGGAGAGAGAGATGCCTGCCTACCAGAACGAAAGGGTCGGAGGAACCTGTGCTGCACCAAGTCCGCATCCATTGGGGGCACACCTAACACTAGACTGTGGAAGGGGGTCCACAGGGCTGCTGGCAGCTGGGGAATCTAGACCTAAGTCCAGAGCCATGAGAGGCTGCACCCAAAAAGGCAGCCTGAAGAACTGCCCTAGCCACACAGTACCAGGGGGAGAGAAAAGTTCAGTGGCACAGCTGTTCTGTCTTTACATTTTCCTTATTTTTACTTGCTAAACCCAGTTCAAAGGCCTTTCAATTAGAAACACTCACCGAGGCTGCAATGCTAGTGGAGGTGCAGTTTTGTGAGGCTGGGGAGAGGCTGTGGAGAGGAGCAGGGCAGGGAGAGGTGACCAGGAATCTGGCACTGGGACATTCTGGACCCTCCAAACCTGCACAGCCATTTTTCTCCTGAAGAGCCAGCCCATCCCAGCATCCATGGGCAATTACACCCAGCATCGAGCTTTGCAGAGGAAACGAAGAATCTGAATAGCCTCAGGGAGCCCTCAGGGACTAGGTTGAGGGGCTGTTTGGTCCTGGAAATTAATACAGCAACACCCCCACCTAAAGCCCATGTCAGAAATAGATGCTTCTGTAAATAAAACTGAAAGCAGGCAGACAAACAAAGCTGGCAGATGGGCCCCGCCTGCCTGCAACCAAGGTTGTGGAGACAGACACAGAGGAGTGGTGAATCTCTGGGAACTTAAACACAGTGCTGACTGCCTAACAGGAAGCTGAGAAGTGGCAGACAGAACACTAGAGAGGGGTCTTAAACCAGCCACCATGGGACAATAAAACTTGGTTGAAGCGAATGACACTTCACTTTTTTTTTTTTATCTTTTATTTAAGAAACAAACAAAAATTGTTTATTTTTTTTAATCTTTCTTTTTCTGGATTATTTTTCTTCGTTCTATTTTTATTTTTTTATAATTTTTTTCCTTTACGTTATTTTTTTTTCTTTTTTGCAACCCTTTTCTTCCTCATTTCTCCCTTTTTTTCATCCTGTTTCTCTTCTCCTGTTCCTACTTTAGTTTTTCTCTCTCCTTTCTTTTTACTCCTTGTAAAAAATTGATCTTCTTTATCTGCTCTATTGATGCATTATTATTATTGTAGTCTCTGTTGGTTTTCTCATATATCTAAGTTCTCTTCCCCTGCTCCATGTCCATGCACTCTTCTCTTTTCTCTTTCTTTGCTAGCCAATGTTTTATGCTTTTGTTTTTTCTCTTCTCTCTTACTCTGTTCTCCTAGTTGCTAAATTAGTTTCATTCACTAAACTCAAGCCTATCTGCTCTCTCCTCTGTTCTCCTTTTACAAAAACAGATGAATATATAAATAGGTAGATTAAAGGAAAAAATATATTTTTTTTCTTTTTTTGGCTTTTAATTTATTGATTTTTTTTCTTTTACTTTTATTCTTACCCAGTCATTATCTTCCTACTTCCTCTATATTGAACTATGGCCATTCCCCTATTCATTCAATTCCTTTACCTTACTTACTGGACATAGGTTCTGACTCCACAGATTCTGTCCCCCCCCCCCCCTTTTTTCTGGATATTTGTTGCTTGCATTTTTTTATTTATTTGTTTTGTGGAGTTGTCTCCACATATATGTATATTTTTCCCCTTCTTTTTTCTTCTTCTTTTTTTCTCTTTTACCTTTTTTTCTTTTCTCACCATCATTTTTGCTCTCCTTTCTCTCTCCTAATGCTCTTTGCTCTGGTGGTAATTTTTATTGGGGTTGTTGGTGTTGTGAATACGTTCATGTTTTGTTCCTTCTGTGTTGGGTTTGTTGAATTGTATTTTGTGCTTTTTGGTAAATGTGGTAGAGAGTGAGCCACATTAGCAGAAGACACCCTGAGAAGAGACTCCATCCACAGACAAGATAATAACAATCAAGACCCAACTACACCAAGAGAATTCAAATATCCCAAGGAAGGGGCATCCCGAGAATACCCAGACCAGAAGACCTGAGAGATTGCAACACTGGGTTCCACAAAACATCTCCTCTGTAACACAAACTCAAAAAAATCTGGGTGACATAGAAGTTTGATCTAATATATAGAAAAAACCACAGAGGAACAGCAAAAATGGGGAGTCAAATAATAGCCACCTAATGAAAGAAAAGGAGGGATCACCAGAAAAGGAAGCAAAGGAAATAGAGGTAAGAAATTTGTCAGAAAAATGATTCAGAGCAATGATCATAAGGATGCTGAAAAGGATAGAAGTGCAATTCAACAACATCTGTAAGAATTAAGAGGAAATGAAGAACCAGGAGGAAATGAAGAATGACATATCTTCAATAAAGAACACAATGGAAAATATTAACAGTAGACTAAAAGAAGCTGAGGACTGCATCAGCGAGCTAGAAGACAAGTTAGGAAAAAATACCCAAGCAAAGCAGCAACTGGGGAAAAAAAACAACAAAACAAACAAACAAACAAACAAACAAACAAAAAAACCTTAAAAAGCAGGAGGAGAGCCTAAGGACAACACAAAACAAAACAACATCCACATAATAAGGGTGCCAGAAAGAGAAGAAACAGAGCAAGGAATAGAAAAACAGTTTGGAGAAATAATCATAGAAAACTTTCCTGATATTGTAAAGAAAAAATTCACACAAGTCTAAGAAGCACACAGAGTCCCAAAGAAGATGAATCCAAAAAGGTCCATATCAAGACACATCATAATTGAACTGGCAAACACCAATGACAAAGTAAGAATCTTAAAGGCTCCCAGAGAGAGACAGAAAGTTACTTATAAGGGATTTCCCATTAGAGTATCAACTGACTTCTCAACAGAAACACATCAGGCCCGAAGGGTATGGAATGAAATATACAAAATGATGCAAAGCAAGGGACTGAATCCAAGAATACTATACCCAGCAAGGCTGTCATTCAAAACTGAAGGTGAAATCAGAAGCTTCACAGACAAAAAAGGGCTAAGGGAGTTTATTATGACCAAACAAGCAATACAAGAAATGCTAAAGGGACTGCTATAGAAAAGAAGAAATAGGAAGGGAAGAAGGAACATAGGCATAAAGAATAAAAATGGCGACAAACAAGTACTTATCAATAATAATCTTAAAAGTAAATGGCTTAAATGCTCCAGGTACAAGACATAGGGTAGGCTGAATGGATAAGAAAACATGACCCATATATCTGCTGTCTACAAGAGACCCACCTCAGAACAAAGGACTCACACAGACTGATAGTGAAGAAATTGAAAAAAATATATATTTTTAGGTGAATGGAAATGAAAAAAAGCTGGAGTAGCAGTACTTATATCTGACAAATTAGACCTCAAAGTGAAGACCATAATAAGAGATAAGGAGGTCCACTTCATAAAACTAAAGGGAGCAATTCAACAAGAGGATTTGACTCTGATAAACATATATGCACCCAATACAGGAGCACCCAAATACATTAAAAAAAACAAAACCCACAAAACTCTGGACGATATTAAGGGAAATATTGAGAGCAATACAATCATAGTAGGGGACTTTAATACCCCGTTGACACAACTAGATAGATCTTCTAAACAAATCAGCAAAGTAACATCAATCCTAAACAACTCACCAGATCAGATGGAATTAATTTACATCTTTAAAACATTTCACCACAAAGCTACAGATTATACATTCTTCTCCAGTGCACATGGGACATTTTCAAAGATAGACCACATATTGGGACACAGGCAAAGCCTCTTCAAATTCAAGAAGATAGAAATAATATCAAGCATCTTCCCAGATGAAAATGGCATAAAGTCCATACTACCCAAAGATCACAAAATCCATACTATCCAAAGCAATCTATAGAAATCTACAATAAAAACAATGAAAAAAATCAAACACTTGGAGGCTAAATAGCATGCTATTAAACAATGATAGGGTTACCAAAGAGATCAAAGAAAAAATTAAAAGAATCCTGGTAACAAATGACAATGAAATACTACAATCCAAAATCTATGGGACACAGTGAAAGCAGTCCTGAGAGGGAGGTTCATAGCTCTACAGGCCTACCTAAAAAAAAAATTTAAAAAAATAGTAATAAATTATCTAACCCTATACCTTAAAGAATTAGAAAGAGAGCAACAAGAAAATCCCAGAGTAAATAGAAGGAAGGAAATAATAAAGATCAGAGTGGAAATAAATGACATAGAGACCCCCCAAAATTACAAAAGATCAATAAAGCCAAGAGCTGATTCTTTGAAAGGATAAACAAGACTGATGAACCTCTAGCCACACTCAACAAGAAACAAAGACAGGAGACCTAAATAAACAAAATCAGAGATGAAAAAGATGAAGTAACAACAGAACCCACAGAAATACAAGGGACTATACAAGAATACTATGAACAACTCTATTCCAAAAAACTGGACAACCTAAATGAAATGGACATAGTCTTAGAAAAATACAAGCTTCCAAAATTCAATCAGGAAGAATAAAAAAATCTGAATAGACTGAAAACTACTGATGAAATTGAAGCAGTAATTAAAATCTTCCAGCAAACAAATGCCCTGATCCAGATGGCTATACAGGGGAGTTCTACCAAACATTCAATGAAGAAATAAAACCTTCCTCCTCAGACTATTTCAAAAAATTCAAGAGGATGGCACACTTCTAAGCTCTTTCTATGAAGCAAGTATTACTCTAATTCCAAAACCAGAGGAAGACACCACATTTAAAGAGAACTACAGGCCAATATCCCTGATGAACATAGATGAAAAAATCCTCAACAAAATTCTAGCAAATCAGATCCAGCAAGAAAGATCATACACCATGACCAAGTGGGATTTATTCCAGAGATGCAAGGTTGGTACACTATCCACAAATCAATAAATGTGATACACCACATAAACAAACTGAGAGATAAAAATCCTGGTCATATCAATTGATGCAGAAAAGCATTTTATAAAATCCAACACCCTTTCTTGATAAAAACATTCAGCAAATTGGGAAGAGAGGGATCATACTTCAACACAATAAAAGCTTTATATGACAAACCTACAGCCAACATCATACTCAATGGGCAAAAACTGAAAACAGTTCCCCTAAGAACAGGAACAAGACAGGGATGCCCACTTTCACCACCCCTGCTCGATATAGTACTGGAAGTGCTAGCCATAGCGATCTGACAAGAAGAAGAAATAAAAAGCATCCAAATTGGAAAATAAGAAGTAAAACTGTCATTATTCACAGATGACATGATATTGTACATAGAAAACCCAAAAGACTCCATCAAAAAACTACTAGAATTAATAAATGATTAGGCAATGTAGCAGTATACAAAATTAACATCCAGAAATCTATGGATTTTTTACACACCAACTAGAGGCCCAGTGCACGAATTTGTGCATGGGTGGGGTCCCCAGGGGTGTTGTGGGGGCCAGGATGCAATTGATCCTCTGGTTGGGTAGTGGGATGCCTTTGCCAGCCTGGGATCCGGATCTGTCCTGTTGACATTTGAGCCGGTTGTCAGGAGCCACCCATGACCAGTTTTATATCCTTTCTTCCTTGTGGAGCATCTAGGGAGGGGAAGTGACCATGGTGCCTGATGCCAACTCCCAGGAGGCTGGTGGTGCTGTGGGGATCCTGCCGACGACACATCGGTGCCTGGCCTGTTCTCTAGAGATTGGACTTACAGGACTACTGAAGGAGTGCTGGTTGGTTGCCAGGATGGATGTGTCAGGTGAGTGGTGCTCCCCCTATGGGAGTGCACTGACCACCAGGGGGCAGCTCCTGTATTGAGTGTCTGTCCCCTGGTGGTTAGTGCCTGTCATAGTGACCCGTCATTCTGGTTGTTCTGGTTGTTCATTCATAATGGTTATATATATATGTATATATATATAATGAACTCACAGAAAGAGAAACTAAAAACACAATCTCACTTACCACTGCAACAACAACAACAAACAAAAATCAAGATATCTAGGAGTATATTTAACTAAGGAGGTAAAAGACCTGTACTTGGAAAACTACAGGACATTGAAAAAAGAGATAGAGGAAGATATAAACAAATGGAAGAACATACCGTGTTCACGGATTGGTAGAATCAACATCATTAAAATGTCCATACTACCCAAAGCAATCTACAGATTCAATGCAATCCCCATTAAAATACCAATGGCATATTTCACAGACCTAGAACAAATACTCCAAAAATTCATATGGAATAAAAAAAATCCCAAATAGCCACAGCAATCCTGAGGAAGAAGAACAAAGTTGGAGCGATCACAAAACCAGATATCAAGTTATATTACAAAGCCACTGTTCTCAAAACTGCCTGGTCCTGGCACAAGAACAGACATATAGACCAATGGAACAGAACAGAGAACCCAGAAATTGACCCAAGACATTAAGCTCAATTAATATTTGACAAAGGAGACAAGAGCATACAATGGAGTCGAGACAGTGTCATCAATAAATGGTGTTGGGAAAATTAGTCAGATACATGCAAAAAAATGAAAATAGATCACCAACTTATACCATACACAAAAATAAACTCAAAATTGGCAAAGGACTTAAACATAAGACAGGAAACCATAATATCTTAGAAGACTCCATAGGCAGCAAAATATCAGACATATCTCGTAGCAATAGCTTTACTTGGTACAGTTCCTAAGGCAATGGAAACCAAGGAGACAATAAACAAATGGGACTACATCAAAATAAAAAGCTTCTGCACAGCAAAAGAAACCATCAACAAAACAATGAGAAAGCCCACTGCATGGGAGAACATATTTGGCTATGATACATCTGATAAGGGTTTAATCTCCAAAACTTATAGGGAACGCATACAACTTAACAAAAGGAAGATAAACAACCCAATCAAAAAATGGGCAAAGTACCTAATCAGCGGTTCTCAACCTGTGGGTCGTGACCCCTTTGGTGGTCGAACAACCCTTTCACAAGGGTCGCCTAAGACCATCCTGCATATCAGATATTTACATTTCAATTCATAACAGTAGCAACATTACACTTATGAAGTAGCAATGAAAATAATTTTATGGTTGGGTCACAACATGAGAAACTGTATTTAAAGGGCCAGAAGGTTGAGAACCACTGAATAGATCCCTTTTGAAAGAGGACATACAAAAGGCCCAGAGACATATGAAAATATGCTCAAAGGCACTAATCATCTGAGAGATGCAAATCAACAATGAGGTACCATCTCACTCCTGCCAGAATGACTATCAGCAACAAAACAACAAATGAAAAGTGCTGGAGAGGATGTGGAGAAAAGGGAACCCTCGTGCTCTGCTGGTGGGAATGCAGGCTGGTGCAGCCACTGGGGAAATTGTATGGAGTTTCCTCAAACATTTAAAAATGGAACTCCCATTTGACCCAGTGATCATCCCACTTCTAGGAATATGTCCCAAGAAAACAGAAACACCAATCAGAAAGGATATATGCACCCATATGTTCATAGCAGCACAATTTACAACAGCTAAGTTTTAGAAACAGCCTAAGTGCCCATCAGCAGATGAGTGGATTAAAATGCTGTGGTACATCTACATAATGGTATACTACGCTGGTATAAAAAAAGAAGGAACTTTTACCATTTGCAATAGCATGGATGGACCTGGAAAGCATTATGCTAAGCAAAATAAAAGTCAGAGAAAGGTAAATATCACATGATTTCACTCATATGTGGGATATAATGAACATAAACTGATGAAAAAAAAAATAGATCCAGAGACAAGGAAACACTGACCAGACATTCTGACCTTCGAGGGAAGGTAGGGGAGGGTGTGTATATGTGTGTGTGGGGGGGGGGAGGGGCTGTGGGTAAGAGATCAAACAAAGGACTTGTATACAAGTATATTAGCATAACCAATGGACAGGAACACTGGGTGGTGGGGCTTGTCCTGGGGGGTGGGAGTGGCTGGGGAGGAGTCAATTGGGGAAAAAGGAGTCATATGTAATACTTTAAACAATAAAAAATCCTATCTAATAATAGACAAACATGGTAATTAACCGTACATCCGACACACTTCCCATTGGCTAATCAGGGCAATATGCAAATTAACTGCCAACCAAGATGGCGGCCGGCAGCCAGGCAGCTGAATTGAACAGGAGGCTTGATTGCTCCAGTGAAGGAGGAAGCCAAGGTTCCCCGCCTGCCACTGCCGGCCTCTGAGCTTGCACTCTAAGCAACTATGTTGCAATTATAGAAGCTAAACAAAACCCTATGCTTTCAGCCAGCCAGCCCAGCTGGAGTTGCAACAGTGTTTCAATTATAGAAGCTAAACAAAGCCCAGATTCCTGCTTTCAGCAGCCAAGATCTCAGAGCTGGAGCCAAGCCTCAGAGCTAAAGCCAGCTCTCAGTTCCAGTGACAGCCATAGAAGGTAAATAAATCCCAGAATAAAAAAAAAAAAGAAAAAAAGGAGAGGTTGGGAGCTTCAGTAACCCGCCAGCCTGAAAACGGCCCTCATCCCCTCACCCAGACTGGCCAGGCACCCCAGTAGGGGCCCCCACCCTGAAGGGGGTGTGACCAGCTGCAAACAGCCATCATCCCCTCATCCAGGCTGGCCAGGCACCAAAGCGTGACCCCCACCCTAATCCAGGATATCCTTCAGGGCAAACCAGAGGGCCCCCACCCATGCACCAGGCCTCTATCCTATATAGTGAAAGGGTAATTTGCCTCCCAGCACCGGGATCAGCGAAGTCGCGAGGCCTCCTGGCCCCAGGAGCAGCATGACAGGGGGCAGCGCCCATACCCCCTGATCGCCCTGTGGCTCTGTATGTGACAGGGGGCGAGGCCACAAACTCCCTATCGGCCCTGCTCTGTGTATGACTGGGTGGAGCCACAACCTCCCCATCGGCCCTGCCCTGAGTATGACAGGGGGGAGTGCCCCAACCCCCTGATCGGCCCTGCTCTGTGCATGACAGGGGGTGGCGCCGGAACCTCCCCATCGACCCTGCCTTGAGTGTGACAGGGGGTGGCGCCCCAACCCCCCAATCGGCCCTGCTCTGAGCCCAACCAGAGGCTGCGGAAGAGGAACCTAGTGATTGGACCTGCCCTCTGCCACCCAGGAGCAGGCCTAAGCCAGCAGGTCATTCTCTCCCGAGCTGTCCCAGACTGTGAGAGGGCACCAGTGGGGCTGAGGGACACCCCCCCTCCCCCCCGCCAGTGCACAAATTTTTGTGCACCAGGCCTCTAGTAATAATAATAAAAATGTAGAGCCTAACACTATTATTGGGACAAATGTCCACATATACTATTGGATAAAGAAAACCATCCATAGCAAACTAAACTGATCATGAGAAGGTATCTAAAAAGGAATTGTAATTAAAAGCAAGAGTAGCGATGGCAACTCAAAGGAACTCTGAGCAGAAGACTTTTGTGATGACAAACCCTCTCTCTGTATGTGCCCTGAGTTGACAGAGCTGTGAAGCATGGGACTTCTCAGCAGAAAACTGATCGCTAGTCCGAAGTGATGCTTATATGGTGCACATTTTTGTTTCTAAATACAACATTTGAGGAACACTTGATGCTGAGAGGAATACTCAGAAGCTTTTAGTCATGCATGTAGAGAATATATGAGATTCCACTCTGACTTACAATAAGATTTTTCAATGCTTTTTTGGGTGGTTAGCAGGTACACCCAAAGAGATGTTGGATATTCCTATTTTGAAAAGTAACTGCCCTACAATAAAAGCTAATATTTAATGAGTACACACTATGTGGAAAATTGGCACCATGGATCTGTAACAGATCATTTGAAATGTGAAGTTTGATCTCTGTGTGTCTGATACTAGACTCTGCATAGTCATTATGCTACACTGACTTGTAATATCACGTGCTTCCATTTACTTTGTCTGCACTGTCCTGGTTCAAAATGTCCTTATCTCTTCCTTGAATTACTGAAAGAATGTCCTATTTGAACATTTTCTCTTATTTCTCTTTTAAACACAACTATAGCTATTACAAGTTTGCTAAAATATAAATTTGATCTTGTCAATTCATTCTTAAAAACTTTTTAAATGGCTCTTCAGGTGAAATTCTCTTTTAAATCTGATTTCAAATGTTCCCAATCAGGTCCCTGCTGATATTTCCAGGGTTGTCAGTGACATTTCCGCAGCCATCCTGCTCTAGACACACACAGGAACATCTAATTATCAATGTACATTTCTGCTTGAAAATCTCTACTAGGTACCCCTTTATGCCCTTACTTTAAAAAAAAAATGTTTTTATTGAGTTCAGAGAGGAAGAGACAGATAGTAACATCAATGAGAGAGAAACATTGATCTACTGTCTGTTGCACGCTCCCTACTGGGGATTAAGCCTGCAACCCTGGCATGTGCCCTGATGGGGAATCAAACTATGACCTCCTGGTTCATGGGATGAGGCTTAACCAAATCACACTGGCTGGGCTCTTCCCTTACTTTTTTCTATTCCTTCCATCAGACACCTACTGCTCCTTTGGTGTCACCTTCGGACTCACTCATGTGGAAAGTTTTTCCTATGCACTTATACTCAGTGACTCCCCCTCCCACCACAGCACGCCTATCTTGAAGGGCATTAGAAACGTTCATCAAGTGTTCTTAATGGGGTGATGATGAATTGACGAAGTCCTTTTCAAGAGGTGTGTTACAGTGTTTCTATGATATAAAATAGGCTACAATGTTTGAATTCGACTTTAAAATGCCATTTGTAAAAAATTTGGTTGGATTTAAGAGACAGTGTATTTGACTTGCCTACCTACAACTTCATAGATCTCTAAAGTAAAAGCCAGACCGTTCAAGAATTCAGGAATCAATCCTTCAAAGAAACAAATTTATGTGCAACCATTAAAACTATTAGCACAAATTATAGTGTATCATAGTAAATATTACAATGGACTAGAAAAAGGGACAGTCATTCCTATAACTGCTCCATGCTCTTTCCTTAACCCTGTCACCACCAACACCATCACCAGCTACCATCCTGGAGAGTGAACAGGTACAATCCCCACCAGCTGAAGTGCAGATCCCCACTCTGCTGCTGAGAAGAGCCATGTCTTCCGCTGCACGAAGTGGCTGTCAGCAGCCCTGCTGTGACCCCAGGGGGAGCTGCAGCTTCAGGATGAAACTGAGATGAGCACCAGGAAAAAAATCTGAGTTCCTGATGACATAACTGGACAAATCAACCCTGAAGACTATGCTGAACTGGCTTTCTAGTTATGTGATCTAAATACATTTTATTTCCCAATTAGGCCAGTTTAAAATGAGCTTCCCCTTTCAACTGAGATCTCCCACTGATGAGCTGTATTTTTCCTGCAGTTTCAATGGTTGGAAAGACCAGTGAATCCAAAGAGGAATCATCATTCACAACAGAGCATTATCTTTGGTACATCCAAGAAACGATGTCAGAATGGGCAGGACAGACACCAGCTACACAGACAATGAAATCCGATATTTAGGGAACACATCCTAAGCGGTTTCTCCAGCGCAGAAGGGGAATGGGGAAGATACAACTCAGCAGGGAGTCATCCTGCTGCTGCTGTGCAAGCTGACACGCCGGCACCTCTGCCTGGTGCTGACAATTCCAACGCTGAGAAGCTCTCACCGTCTCCACTAAGACTCCCTGTGCACGCAAATTCACCCAGCAAATGATCCCGATAAAGCAGTGGTACACATTAGAGCATGTTGAATAAACAAGGATGCCCTGTGACTTGTTCTTTTTAAAGTCACAGCGTTTTGTGAAGCCTGGTTTTCTGCGGGGAATAAACGACACAAACACACAATTCATGCAAGAGGAACGGCCAGCTCCAAGTCTTAGCCAAGCCTTTATGCTGGAATCCTTTTTTGAGCCCTGCTCTGTCCTCACCCACAGTATAATGTGAAGTCCTGCGAAGAGTGCCAAGTCTTGCTTAATGTTTTCCATTACTGTTTAAAACTTGCTGAAGGGTTCTTAGAAATCGCATGGAAACATCCAAGCTCTCTGTAATTCATATCCATAACCTCTGTAATGCATATGTTGTCCTTGGGGAGCAAGTGTTGAGATCATTCATAAACTCTTGGATCACATGTGGCACGGCAAACTGGTGACATCTGACCAAGCAGACGCCAGGCCTTTCTCTGGCAATCATTTCCTTTGGTTTATGTTAAGGAGCCAGCAGTTGGCATACCTTCAACCCTTGGAAGTCCTATTTTAGGCAAAGCCTAGCATCTGATATTTGACAGGGATCTGCATACCCTATTCCATTAGTTTAGGAGGAAGTTGGGGATTGAGGCTAATTAATGTTTAATCAGTTCCTCTTTTTTTTTTCTTTCTTAAAGTGCCATTGCCCACAAAATTGTTCATGTGGAATTGATGAGCCCAGAATCACAGAGAGCCCGAGGAAATGAGGACAACTCAGAGGTTGTGCCCAAACACAGTATGTGAGGAGGGTGGTGGCTAGGATTCGGGTTTTAGCCTAAACATCAAGGCAATGCCATCCTCTCCTGTAGAGGAGAAAGCTATTCTCCACAACCTCCAAACCCTCCACTCTGCTCTCAAACAGCCTTGTAGCACCTGAAAGTTCAGAGCTAATTGCAAATCTTGGTCACAGAGGTGCCGATTACCCTGGATATTAAAAGAAATGATAGATTGGATTTGAAATTCAGAATTGCACAAGCTGGCATTTAAAAAAATTAAATGTTTCTCAAAATGTTTACAAAGGGAAAACACCAATGATTTCAAGCTTGTAACACTATCCCCTCCTTTCTCTAGGTATGGGTTTGGCTATAAATAAATAAACAAACACACAAATAATCACAACTTCTTCTAAGATTTACATTAACAGGATGATTACAAAATAGCCATCTGTCTGCTTCTAGCTTTTCAATCTGGTTCATTTCCCATGAGCCTCAAGTCTTCAGCCAACACAGTGAGCCTGTGCGTTATCAGGAAGGCTTGTTACAGGTGCTGTTCAGAGAGCCTTTTTGCCCACTTTCCCATTTTTCTCCCACCCCCTCCCTTTCTCTTCTTCCTCATTTAGGCCTCATTATTGCACAAAAGATAATAAAAATGGGAGAGGATCAAATATCATTTATACATGTTTGTAAACATTTTAATTCAATGTATTTAAGTGCACACTTAAATTTAAAATATACCTGAGTATATATTTAAATTCAAACTTCAGAATTCATTACTGCCTATAGTTACATCTGTCAATTTGAATAAAGAATAAAGAGTGCTATCAAGTAAATATTAATGTGCTGCTTTATTCTGGGCCCCAATAGACTACCCTATCCCCTTGCCTTGTTAGTCCTTACCTGGAGACACTGGTTTTTACAGCATTATAACACTGCACAGTTTACAGAGGTACACAGTCTCAGCAGCATCTTCGTGTCATGTTACCCTTCCCAAGTATCACCAGGCTATTGCTCTGATATTTCTCGCCCATGGTGTACTCTGATGTGCATGATCAACATGAATTACAATGCCAAGTAACTGCCAGATGTCATGAGTTATAAACTCAATAGTCTAAGGATTATTACACATTAGGGCACCCTGTAGTGCAAGGGTGTCCTGGAATTTATGTGTTATTTATTATCTATTGGCAGGGTCTCAAAGTAATCTCACCCCTGCTGATGAAATGATGGTTGGAAGGCGAAGAAGGTCAAGGTCAACTTTCCTTGTCAAGAATGCCCGTTACTTGGAAACTACTGGTGCCTTATCCTTTTTTTTTCCCCTTTACCTGAAACTCAACAAATCCATGAATAATGGGAATATACATTATAAGGCATCTATAGGTTTTCACATTAATCCTGCTGATTTGACAATTTCCATCATTTGACCTATTTTAACAATATATTTCTTAACCATAATCACTAGAGGTCCAATTTAAGAGGGTAACGTTGAATCCACTCTAATCCATGATCAATCAGACCAACAAACCTCAGAGGGAAGGTAGGGGAGGGTTGGGGGAAGGGAGAGAGATCAACCAAAGGACTTGTATGCAGGCGTATAAGCATAACCAATGGACACAGATACCAGGGGGGTGAGGGCATGAGCGGGGATGGGTGTGTCTCTGTGTGTGTGGGGGCAATGGGAGGATAAGGACACATATGTAATACCTTAGTAAAGAAATCAAAAATTAAAAAAAATATTTAAAATTTTTAAAAAAAGAAGCCAGGATATTTGGGAGAAATCTTTCTATAACCTTCTTTATTTCTAGATATATAAATGTCCATGCTTCAACTAATTATATCAACAGTCAAACTAAGAAATAAATAAGGTTTAAACAAATGATCACTTTGCAAGGATACTGTTCCTTTTTATCTTGTATCCAGGAACATAGATCAAAGCCTAACTCCATAAACTTTATTTAGATTTTTAATGGAACAACAAACCTTTTTTTTTTTTTTTAAAAAAAAAAAAAGTGTCCAACATGCCTGTGGACTCTTTGGTCTTTCCCATCCAGTACTAAGATTTGCATATGTTCACACCACAAAATATGGACATTACTCTGAGCTGTCACAAATTTTGTTGAAATGGATGTAATCTGACATCCTATATTCTTCAGTAAGTGTTCTATTTGATTGCCACATGACAGGAAGCTTGAAATATAGCTTAATTCTCCTAATCCAGAATATAGCATATTTATTTTTAAATTGGTGGATTTTTAAAAATCTCTATCAATTCTCTACTCTATCCCAAAGACCCAGTAACCTTCTCTCTTCTTTTTTTCCCCCACCAAATCAATTCTGAATGCTGCAGTTAACATTCAGCAATCTCATTACCCATCTACCATAAATCTTCAAAAGCATCACCAGGTTTTGACAGCTAAGCCAGAGAAGAAGAAACAGGGAGCATATCCAAGCACTTTTTGTGAATGCAAATGCGCTAAACACAACAGTTAAATTATTTCAGAAAACTCACATTGCACTATTGACAACTGAAAAACAGTGTGTTTGACAATTTTGGGTTATCACCTGGTTATCACAAGAAGCACAATTTCTTTATTCTTGATGTTAAATCTGAACTCCCCTACTCCACCCAGCCAATTTTGCTATCTACTCTATGAAAACAAATTAATGCCAAAGAACAAATGATAATTTTTTATATAGTTTAATGATTCTTAAAGAGAGAGAGGAAAGGAGAGAGAGAAGAAAGTAGATGTGAGAGTGCAACATCAATCAGCTGCCTCCCTCACACCCCTACCAGGTATCCAGCCTACAACCTGAGCATGTGCCCTTGACCAGGAATTGAACCAGCAACCTCCTGGTACACGGGTCAACACACAACCAAATGAGCCACACCAGCCAGGGCAAATATCTTGTTTAGGTCTAAGAAATATTGAGTTTTCAGAATGAAAATTTACATTGGCGTGTTTTCCCAAAAGTATTTAATATTTTGAAATTCATATATATTTAATAAGACCTTCATGTTTTGTATAAAACTAGAAAGAAGTCATCTTAAACATAAATGTTTAAGAAAAGCATTCTCTTTATCTGGCATACCCTGGAGTCACCCATGGCTATCCACAGGGTATATGTTCAGTAATGAGGGAATAAATCAAATTGCCTTCTGAGTGTCTGGTTATATTTTTATTTTCTGTGTTCAACTGCCATTCCTAGGACAAGGACTCAGTATGTTTTTACTCCCAAACAGTCAGAAACAAAAATGAACAAACATAGCCACTTCCTTCTTGCTTGGAGAGCAACAGCTCCATACATAGAGATAGCTACTTAGCGTCATGTATTTGTCTTAGCTTCTCTACCTGGGAGAGTACCAAAACTTGTAGTATTTATCAGAAAGTCTACCAAATCTTCATTATTTTGTCCTAGTCAAGGACATTTGTGATACCAGATTATTAAAATCACTGATTACTCTAATTCCTAATGTTGGCCATTTTCATCAACCTCATCACCCCACTCTTCCCCGAAACTGTCTACAAATGTTAAAATTAGAAACTTGGTTTTCTCAATACTGGCAATGAACAGTCAAATTATAACTGTACTGAATATAGGAGGAAATGTCTAAAATGTGGACAACAAAAGGAAAACCTGAAGTTGACAAACTGGATAATTTTCAAAATAAATTAGTAGGTTCCAAATAACCAAATGCTACATACATTTATCAATAGTGCCTAAAGCATGTGGCTAATGTGGCCTTTGACATGTGTTTTCCAAATTTACTTAAAAGGAAGATCTTGCTTCAGTGAACTTCTATGCAAGGTGGCTTCAATAAATCCCTGTGGATATTGTCATTTGATAAGAGTTTGGGGTATGTAGTGGGACTAAAAGCCTTCCAATTTCTCTTGTAATATCCCAAGTAGTGTGTAGGGGGGATTTATTCACTCTTCTTAAAATCAAAAATGTTCAACCTTATGTATAAATTGGATACCACATATTTTATCCTGCATATTATACACTTTGGGCTACAAAAGGAAGAACTCTTCATAATTATGCCAGGACAATTCCAGGAAATCCAGAGGGAATGTTGCCCTACCCCCTATTTAATTCTGGCTTCTCTAAAAAGCCTTCTAGGTAATCTGTCTTCTAAAATTTCAACTGCCTCATCTTTGTCCTGCAGTCAAGATACTGTTCCTGCATGAGCCCTTCCTCACGTCCTGGAACAGAGCCAGCTGTTTGCCATCTTACAGCCTTCACACAGTCTGTTTTCTATTCCTGAAATGCACTGTAATCCCTCTCCACCAGTTACCCCGTTCCTTTGATGGGACCTGGAACTTCCATTTAATAAATGTTCCTGGAAGTATTACTGTTTTGCGGAGAGCAATATGACAAGGTGGTTAAGCTAACAGGCTCAGTCAAAGGCCTGAGTGTGGGTCTCAGCTCTGCTACTTTATGAACTGAATGGTTTCATGCCAGTCACATTTTGAGCCTTAGTATCTTCCCCATAAAATGGGAATAATAAAGCATATGTCTTTGGAT
Source organism: Myotis nattereri (assembly GCF_964212035.1). Taxonomy (NCBI): domain Eukaryota; kingdom Metazoa; phylum Chordata; class Mammalia; order Chiroptera; family Vespertilionidae; genus Myotis; species Myotis nattereri. The sequence continues at coordinate 98,850,769 of NC_138077.1, forward strand.
TGTCATAAATAACTAGAGGCTCAGTGCACAAAATTTGTGCACTGGGGGGTGGGGTTCGCTCAGCCCAGCCTGCACCTCTCACAGTCCAGGAGCCCTCAATGGATGTCCTACTGATGGCCACAGTCTGGCAGAAGAGGCTTGGAGCAGTTGCCGTGTGTGTGTGTGTGTGTGTGTGTGTGTGTGTCCCCACTGGGGGCCTGCCCCAACCTGCGTAGAAGGTTCAGATCAGTCGCTCTGTGTGTGTGTGTGTGTGTGTGTGTGTGTGTGTCTGCTGGGGGCCTGCCCCCAGCCACACTGTGGAGGCTTGGAGCAGGCGGCCCTCTGTGTTGATCTCTCAGGCTCCTGGCCTCCACTGCATGTTGTTCTCTCCCTTGAGCTGTGGCCAGGGTGGGGTGCTTCCTACAGGCCACACTTTCTTGCTCTGGGATCGCCATGGCAACCCAGGAGCTTGCCCACCTGGGGGCTGCCTGCAGGCTGTGCTTTTCTGCTCTGGGATTGACCCAGGAGCAGGCCCACCTGGGGGCTGCCTGCCCTCCACACTTTCCTGCTCTGGGATCGCCATGGTGACCCAGGAGCATGCCCACCTGAGGGCTGCTAGTGGATCACCATGGGTTCCTGGCTGGCAGTGGGGCTTAGTGGGGCTTAGGCAGCACATGGGGGTCCCAGCTGGGGGTGGGGCTTAGGGGGCACAGGGCTTAGGCAGCACACCCCAGGTCCACACATGGGCCTGGATGGAGGCTCGCACTGTCCCGCCCTGCCTGCAGTATGCAAATTATCAGCCATATTTGTTGGTGGTTAATTTGCATATCACACTGATTAGCCAATGGGAGGTGTAGGGAAGGTACGGTCAATTACCATCTTTGTCTATTATTAGATAGGATAAACAAAGTGATCTTTGTAAAGCAGTGGCAAGCAAAACAGCACTTCATAAATGAGAATGGTTATTGTTAGGAATAAGGAATACTAGTAAACAAGAAAGATCTTATTCTCTTTTAGTATTTTATTTTAAACTAGAGGCCCGGTGCACAAAAATTTGTGCACTCAGGAGGGAGGGGGGTCCCTCAGCCCGGCCTGTGCCCTCTCACAGTCTGGGACCCCTTGGGAGATAACGACCTTCTGGCTTAGGCCTGCTCCCGGGTGGCAGAGGGCAGGCCCAATCCCTAGGTGCAGCCCCTAGTCAGGCTCAGAGCAGGGCCGATTGGGGAGTTGGGGCACCGCCCCCTGTCATGCACAGAGCGGGGCAGATCGGGAGGTTGTGATGCCACCCTCAGTCACGCTCAGGGTAGGGCCGATTGGGGATTTGGGGCACCGTCCGCTGTCACACTCAAGGCAGGGTCGATGGGGAAGTTGCGGTGCCACCCCCTGTCACACACAGAGCAGGGCCAATCAGGGGGTTGGGGCACTGCCCCCTGTCACTCACAGAGCAGGGCCCATCAGGGGGGTTGGGGCTCTGTACCCTGTCACGCACAGAGCAGGACCAATCAGGGGGTTGGGGCACTGCCCCCTTGTCACGCACAGAGCCGCAGGGCAGGCCCCCAGTGGGGACACACACACACACACATACACACACACACACACGGCAACTGCTCCAAGCCTCTGCTGCCAGACTGTGGCCATCAGTAGGACATCCATTGAGGGCTCCTGGACTGTGAGAGGTGCACATCCATTGAGGGCTCCTGGACTGTTGGGGCGCCACCACTCTCACACTCAGGGCAGGGCCGATGGGGAGGTTATGGCTCTACCCCATCACACGCAGAGCAGGGCCCGTGGGGGGAGGGGTTGGGGTGCTGCACCATCATACACAGAGCAGGGCCGATCAGGGGGTTGGGGCGTCGCACCCTGTCACACACAGAGCCGCAGGGCGATCAGGGGATTGGGGAGCTCCCCCCTATCAGGCACAGAGCAGTGCTGGTCAGGGGGTTGGGGCGCCTTCCTCTGTCACGAACAGAGCAGGGTGGATAGGAAGGTTGTGGCCCCGCCCACTGTCACACACAGAGTCGCAGGGTGAAAAGGGGGTTTGGGCACTGCCCTCTGTCACGCTGATCCCGGTGCCGGTAGGCCTTGCGGCTCTGCTGATCCTGGTGCTGGGAGGCATATTACCCTTTTACTATATAGGGTAGAGGCCTGGTGCACGGGTGGTTGCCAGCTGGTTTGCCCTGAAGGGTGTCCTGGACCAGGGTGGGGGTCCCCACTGGGGTGCCTGGTCAGCCTGGGTGAGGGGATGATGGCTGTTTGCAGCTGGTCACACATCCTTCAGGGTGGGGGTCCACACTGGGGTGGCTGGCCAGCCTGGGTGAGGGGATGAGGGCTGTTTTCAGGCTGGGGGTGACTGAAGCTCCCAACTGCTCCTTTTTTTCTTTTTTTTTTTATTCTGGGCCAGCTTTAGCTTTGAGGCTTGGCTCCAGCTCTTAGGCCTCCACTGCTGAAAGTAGGTTTCTGGCCTTTGCTTACAATGTTGCAATCCTGCTGGCTGAAGCCCGGCGGACTAATGCAGGTTTCTGGGGTTTTGTTTAGCTTCTATATTTGTTACATAGTTGCTTAGAGTTGCAGCTCAGAGGCCTGCAGCAGCAGGTGGGGAACGTTGGAGTCCTCCGTCACTGAAGCAAGCAAGCCTCATGTTAGTTTCAAGCTGCCTGGCTGCCGGCCGCCATCTTGGCTGGCAGTTAATTTGCATATTGCCCTGATTAGCCAATGGGAAGGGTAGCGGTCGTACGCCAATTACCATGTTTCTCTTTTATTAGATAGGATGAGTTTAATTGTGGTTAAGTTTTAATTCCTTTGACTGCCAAATAGTTAATAACCTTCAAGAAATCTATCTTGTGCATAAAATATTTATTTCTTTAACATCTTAAGAGCTAGACAGTCAAACACTATACAATTGCTTCTGGATGGTAATAATTACTATAAGTGAGTGCTATAGGAGTTGGGATTTTTATCTATAGTATTATCCTAAAGTGAAATACATTTCAATGTTATTATTTATGTTATAAAATATTAATAGGACAATAAAATATCATTGGTTCTTCCCAATCAAAAATGTGTTTGCCTGCTTTTCCCCAGTTCATATTTAAAAGGTAATCTTAACATGACATTTAATTTCATTTTGTTTAAGTGATACCACATAAATAGAATGTTTTTCTCTTTTCAATCAGTTCTACAACTATTTTTGGAGGTTGAGTAACAGAAGGGTTTTAAAAATATTTACTTTTTTATTTAACAAGTATGTACTGCCCCTTTTGTTGGTGCAAGGTACTATGTAATACACTCAGGAGTACAAGATATTGCAAGCAGAAATCTTGCCCTCAGGGTGCTAAAGAAATTTAGTAAGGCTAGCAGATATAATTCAAAAGCCACAACCTGAAAGTAAAAGAATATGTCGTATCAGACAACTGCATAGAGTGGTCCATTGACAATGCTCTAAGGTACAAAATAGGGAAACGCCCTTTTCAACACAGAAGGCTTTTTAGGGGAGCCAGCTTCAAGAGCTGGGTGTGGCATATGCATTGCATGCTGTAATTAATGTCAAGAAGAAAAGGATCATGCTGGAATGTGCTTGCATGCACATAAAACAACCTCTGGAGAAACACACAAGAAACTAATAATAACAGATGCCTTTGCGAAAAAAACAAAACTGGGAACTAAGCAATGGGAGAGGGAGACTTCACTATATCCACTTTATACTACTTGATATTCAAACCCTATAAAGGCATTAATTACTTATTAATATGCATAATTATCAATGTACCAATAAAATAATATTGGCTAAGCATGTTTTCAGATTATATTGTCTATCCCAACTGAATTCAACATAGAGTTAGAGGAGGGTGTGGAAACCGGTGTTCTCACCAGAGTCAGTCCCTCAGTGACACAGACTGCAAGCTTATAGGTGAATGGTGCTTTGAAATATGTCAACAACATATCTGTAGGATGGTGATAACCTTAGAGATTAAAATATATAACTTGATTAACTAGTTACTTTCTAAGATAGACTAAAAAATCTGGAACACGTTAGTGTTGAGAAGGTCTCTTCACTTAAGATAAATTGAAGGCCTGCTATGTGCTTGGTTGGAAGAGATATTAGGGTGAGTAAGATGACAACCTTGTAATCTGGACTGGGCCTTGTATGCTGCTCAGCAGATGTCTGGGTAAAGAGTGAGGACCCTCAGTTACAGAGAAAAGAGCAAGCAGTGGTGACTGTTCTCTGGTTGACAGAGGCTTAAACCATCATATGTATTTACTGTCAATACATAGTCCAAATGTCACTTACTTTTAAAAGTTCTTCATCTCGCCCACATTATAAACTGTGAGTCTATAGACAAACTTTAAATATGTTAACAAAGAGAATTATAGATTATTTCTCCAAAAAACTCCAAAAAACATTATCTCCATTTGAAAGGTTTTCTTCATCGAGTTTTCAAATCTAAAAAAAACCCTTATATAACTTTATAAAAATTTGGGGTTATTTTCTGTGATGTATCTATGACTTTTATATTACACACTAGTGGTCTGGTACAAGGAATTCGTGCACAGGGGTTTCCCTCAGCCCAGCCTGCACCCTCTCCAATCGGACATCCCTCTCGCAATCTGGGACCGCTGGCTCCTAACTGCTCACCTACCTGCCTGCCTGATCACCCTTAACCTCTCTGCCTGCCTGCCTGATAGCCCCTAATTGCCTCTGTCTGCCTGCCTGCCTGATCTCGCCCCCAATTGCCCTCCCCTGCCAGCCTGATCTCACCCCTAACTGCCCTCTCTGGCCAACCTGGTTGCCCCCAACTACCCTGCCCTGCTGGCCTGATCACCCCTAATGGCCTCTGCCTTGACCCCCACCACTATGGCTTTGTCCAGAAGGAAGTTGGATGTCTGGAAGATGGCTGGTCAACCCGGTCTAATTAGTATACTACCCTTTTAGTAGTATAGATAAATTATGTAGGATAGGATTGCTTAAGGGGGTGGGGGGAGACTTTTTCATCAGAAGAAGATGTTCTTGGCAGACAAAAACACATAATCCCTATATCTCGACTGATAGCCAGCCATATGCACTATACTGACAAACTGGTCATGAAAAAATGGAACCGCTTTCTTACACCTTAGACCAAAGAGCTATTGCCCTTAAAACCCCTCCTCAGCCCCTACCTTAGGTTCTGCCTTCACAGTTCACCCAGATTAGGTTCTGATTGGTCGGTTTCTATGCCAGTCAGCGTCAAAAGCTTCACCTCCTAGGCAGCCATTGGCTCTTCACACTTCACCCAGATTTGGTTCTGATTGGTCAGTTTCTATGCCAGTCAGCGTCTCTGGGCCTATCAACCGGTCTGATCAGAGAGGCAGGGCTGAGCAGCAGCCCCAACGGAGGCCTGAGAGAATGAGAGGCATGGCTACTGGCCAGGCCCGGAGCGAAAGAGAGAGGCAACTGCTGATCAACGGCTGCCACCGAGGCTACGGATCAGGCCCTCTCTGAAGGCCTTTCTTTGGGCCTGATACGCAGACCCCTTGGCAGTTAGTACTGGGTCAGGGCACCCTCAGCGGCAGCAATCAGTGCTGGGTTGCCTTCCAGTAGGTCAAGCCTTTGGTCGTTTTGGATGTTATGGACACTGGATTTTTATATATTAGGATGATTTGAATATATAAAACATCATTAGCTATTTTTATTATTGTAAAAGTGAGGAAAAATGATGCATGTATGTACAGGAAAAAGCATTGATGTTATTCAATCTGTTTATATACTTTTTCTTATAAAATAATCATTGGTGGTATATCCTTAAATTAATTATACTCCATCTTAAACATTATAATTAAGTCTTAAGGAACCATCCTTTCTCTAAACCAGTAAATTAAATTTTATTTAATCCTTTGATTCATGATAATGTCAGCTCATTACAATGTTAGTTAAAACTCATTAAAATGAATACTGAGAGGTAATAGTTTCATTACTGTAATATGATATAAAGAAAAAGAGAACGTTTATCATTCAATTGTTTTCAAAACTGAATATATTTGCACAATGAAAGGGTCACTGTATATTTTCAATAGCCCTCAAAAATTAAGCAAATCAATAATTAAAAACACATTTTATAAAAAATAATTTTGTTACTGTAGAAACCTGGTTGTTCTTGTTTTTATAGTTTAAAAGGTAGCCTTAGAAGATCATTTGAAATAATACTAAAATTTACTAACTTAATCTTTATTTCTCTTTCAATATTTATAAGGTTTCTTTTTAATAATATTTCCATACAACAGAAGATGGCTTAATCAAATCACAGTTAATTGTCTTCACTAGATAATGTATTAGGACTTTGTATGAAGATATTATATCAGTGCCTTGAACAGAGTCTGGTGGAAATTGTATAGGGAATTAGCTGTATTGCCAATGAAGATATAATTATTTCATGTTTCTCTCCCTTAGTAGCTTAGCCATGGTAAGTGCTTAGTAATATTGCTGAGAATTAAGATGCGGTAAATTTCTATAGTTCTTTTTTTATATTCTCCCCCAAATCCTACATGAAACAATTACCATTAAAACATTGCTTGAACTATATGTCATTGAAATGTGTATGTCTTATCTTGGGCTCAGGATACTCTCCTAATTTTTCTCTCATTAGCCATTACACTTGAAAGTACTTTGCCAGAAACTCCTGTTCTTAAAACATAGTCAACACCACTTAAAAATGGAGTGCCTCAGACACATTCTTCATATGTAATCTCTGCCAGTCCTGCCTCTAAGCTGATGACTCTAAAATGAATGTCTACAGATTTGAAGTTCCTGGAACTTCAGACTATCATCTACCTGAAGGTATGACATCAACACTTGAATGTTTAAGAATAGCTTAAACTTAATATGGCCGAAACTGAATTATTAACTTTTTCACACAAATCTTTACCTCCTCAATCTTCTTTGTCTTTTTATGTGGAACCATTGTATACAACTTGCTCAAGGAGTTATTATTTTTACTCCATTTCTATTACCCATGGACACACACACACACACACACACACACACACACACGTGTGATGTCTATAAGTAAGGTCCAATCACTGTAAACTTATCCAGAACCTATTGTCTATTTTTCTTTACCTTCTTCATTCCTGTCACTTGGTAACACTTACTATCATTTCTCATGGAATTTTACAGCCGAGTCTTAATCTTACTTTTGTTCATGCACTTCTTATAGTCAATAAGCACGTGCAAAGGCCCTAAGGCAGGAGCCCACCTGGCACATATGACAAACCATAAGGAGGCCACCAGTGCTAGTGCTGGACTGGAAAGGAAAGTTCAGGGTGAGGAGATATACTCTGAGAGGCTTCAGGGGCCAGACGACACAGGGTGGTGAGGGCCATGATAAGGACTATGGATTGTATTCATGGTGAGGAGGGAAGTCATTCTGAGAAGGAGGAACATGATTTGACTTATATTTTAACAGAATTAGGTTGGTGGGCAAAAGACCACCAAAGGAGTAAAGGGCAAAAGCATGAAGACTAGTGTTTTAGTTCAGGCTCCAGATGGCAGTGACTGGGGCAAGATGGTAATAAGAAAGGTGGCAAGACATATTTAGAAGGTTGGGAAAATTCTCCTCATTGGTTTCTTTTATTCTTATTTATATTAAATACTAGAGGCCTAGTGCACGGATTCGTGCACCAGTGGAGTCCCTCAGCCTGGCCTGAGCCCTCTAACAATCTGGGACCCCTTGGGGGATGTTGGAATGCTGGTTTTGGCCTGATCCCGGGATCGGACCAAGACTGGCAGTCCGACATCCTCCAAGGGATGTAGTAGTGCATGAAGCAGCAGGCAGCCGGGTAGGAGCCAGAGCCTGGGTGGGGCGCCACACCACTCCCACTCATCCTGGCCCCTCTGCTCCTGCCATCTGGTAGCTCTGCAGTGGAGGCAGGAGAGGCTCACTGCCACTGCATCTGTGCTCGCCAGCCGTGAGCCCAGAGTCTGGCACTCACCAGTCAGCTGAGCAGCACTCCTGCTATAGGAACACACTGACCACCCGGGGGCAGCTCCTGCCCCCGGGTGGTCAGTGTGCATCATAGTGACTGGTCATTCGGTTGCTTAGGCTTTTATATATAGACTAGAGGCCCGATGCATGAAATTCGTGCATGGGGAGGGCCCATAGCCGTGCCTGCAATGATGCCAGCATCCTTCACCAGGGACTCTGGCCCAAGGCCCCTCCCCTCCTTTCCTTTGGCATGGATGCTGCCTTATGTCACAGTGAGCACAGCGTTCCTCGCTGTGGACTCTGGCCCAAAGCCCTCCCTTTCCTCCACCCGGCCAGAGTGCAAACAATGGGCTCACTTCGCTATAAGCCCAGCGTTCCTTCCCGCAGACTCCAGCCCAAGGCTCCTCCCCTTCCCTCCCTCCACCAGCTGGGGCATGGACCCTGGGCATCCCTGGAGGCAGACTCTGCAAACCCAGAGAGCTTTCCTTGCTGCAGATTCCAGCCTGAGGCCCCCCCCGCCTCCACTCCCTCCATCCGGCCCAGGCACGGACCCTGAACATCCCTGGAGGCGGACTCTGGGAGCCCAGTGTCCCTCGCCACAGATTCCAGCCCAAGGCCCCTTCTCTCCCCTCCCTTCACCCAGTTGGGGCATGGATGCTGGACATCCCTGGAGGCGGGCTCCGTGAGCCCAGCTTTCCTCCCTGTGGACTCTGGCCCAAGACCCCTGCCCTTCCTTTCCTCCACCCGGTCGGTGAGCAGATGTTGGGTTCGTGTTGCTGCAAGCCCAGGGTTCCTCACTGTGGACTCCAGTCGGAGGCCCCTCCTTTTCCCTCCCTCAGCCCAGCCAGGGCGCAGTCTCTGGCCCGAGGCCCTTCCCCTCCCCTCCTTTGGCGCTGACGCTAGGCTCATGTCACTGTGAGCCTAGGGTCCCTTGCTGCAGACTCCAGCCCAAGGCCCCTCCCCTTCCCTCCCTCCACACAGCCAAGTTGGATGCTGAGCTCACGTTGCCCGGCTTCTGGGTCTTCCGGGGACGGGCTGCCTCGCTGGGTCAGGGGGCTGGGGCCCGGGCCCCGTGGGCAGTGTCGATGGCGCGCTGCTGCTGGCCCCGCCTACTGTATGCAAATTAGCCGCCAACTTTGTTGGCGGCTAATTTGCATATTGCGCTGATTAGCCAATGGGAGGTGTAGCGAAGGTACAGTCAATTACCATGTTTGTCTATTATTAGGTTAGACTAGAGGCCCGTTGCATGAAGAGATTTGTGCAATAGGACTTCCCTTCCCCTGGCTGCTGGCCGGTTTTCCTCCAGCACCTGGGACCCAGGCCTTTGCTCCTGCCGGAGCCTTCAGTCTTCGCTCTGCTGCTTCCCGCCTACATATGCAAATTAGCCGCCATCTTTGTTGGGTTAATTTGCATACTCTTCTGATTGGCTGGTAAGCATAGTGGAGGGGCAGTCAATTTATATGTTTGTCTATTATTAGGTAAGATATTTTTTTATTGCTTTTTAGAGAGAGACAGGAAGGGATGGGGTAGAGAGATACAAACATCGGTGAGAAAAAAACTTTTTTTTTTTTTTAATATATTTCATTGATTTTACAGAGAGGAAGGGAGAGAGATAGAGAGCTAGAAACATCGATCAGCTGCCTCCTGCACATCTCCCACTGGGGATATGCCCACAACCCAGGTACATGCCCCTGACCGGAATCGAACCCGGGACCCTTCAGTCCGCACTCTGACGCTCTATCCACTGAGCCAAACAGGTTTCGGCGAAAAAAAAAACATCTTTGATTGGCTGTATCTTGCATGCCTCATATTGGATTTGAGCCCTCAATCTGAGCATATGCCCTGACTGGGAATTGAACTGGTAACCTCTTGGTTCAACGGTTGGTTTTCTATATATATATATATATATATATATATATATATATATATATATAGTATATAATCATTCTGGCAATGGGTTATTTCTAAGAGAGGGATAATTATTATGAGGATATATTTTTGTAATTACAAATACAGAGAGAACCTTGCATCCTCAGCTATTTTTTGCCCTCTGCAGGTTAGGCTAACAGGTTCTGGTGAATGAAAGACTAATTTAACTCCTGACATCACTGCTTATTAGCTATGGGTTCAGGCCAAGTTATCTAATCTCTCCAAGCTTCTGCTTCTTCACCTCCAAAATGGGATAATGGTACTTATTATCCAGGTAGCAATGAGGATGCAATAAAAACAAATTCAACATTTAGCACATACAAGACAACAATGAAGCAGTTACTATCATGGTTATGCATAATCAAATAGACAGTGATGTTTCAAGTTATCTATTCTCCCTTATAAAGTATACTAGAGGCCCGGTGCACAAAAATATGTGCACTCGGAGTGGGGGGGGGGGGTCCTTCAGCCCGGCCTGTGCCCTCTCGCAGTCTGGGACCCCTTGGGAGATAACGACCTGCTGGCTTAGTCCTGCTCCCGGGTGGCAGAGGGCAGGCCCAATCCCTAGGTGCAGCCCCTGGTCAGGCTCAGAGCAGGGCCGATTCGGGAGTTGGGGCACCGCCCCCTGACATGCACAGAGCAGGGCAGATTGGGAGGTTGTGATGCCACCCTCAGTCACGCTCAGTGTAGGGCCGATTGGGGATTTGGGGCACCGTCCCCTGTCACACTCAAGGCAGGGTCGATGGGGAGGTTGCGGTGCCACCCCCTGTCACACACAGAGCAGGGCCAATCAGGGGGTTGGGGCACTGCCCCCTGTCACTCACAGAGCAGGGCCCATCAGGGGGGTTGGGGTTCTGTACCCTGTCACGCACAGAGCAGGAACAATCAGGGGGTTGGGGCACTGCCCCCTGTCATGCACAGAGCAGGGCCCATCAGGGGGTTGGGGCGCCGCCCTCTATCACCCACAGAGCAGGGCCGATCAGGAGGTTGGGGCGCTGCCCCCTGTCACGCACAGAGCAGGGCCCATCAGGGGCTTGGGGAGCTCCCCCCTGTCACTCACAGAGTAGGGCCGATAGGGGAGTTGGGGAACCACCCCCTGTCACACACAGAGCAGGGCGGATCAGGGGGTGGGGTGCCACACACTGTCACACTCAGGGCAGGGCCGATGGGGAGGTTATGGCTCTACCCTGTCACACACAGAGCAGGGCCCGTGTAGGCAGGGTTGGGGTGCCGCACCCTGTCATGAACAGAGAAGAGCTGATCAGGGTGTTGGGGAGCTCCCCCCTATCAGTCACAGAGCAGGGCTGATCAGGGGTTTGGGGTGCCTTCCCCTATCATGAACAGAGAAGGGCGGATAGGGAGGTTGTGGCCCCACCTCCTGTCACACATAGAGCTGCAGGGTGATCAGGGGGTTTGGGCGCTTCCCCCTCTCACGCTGATCCCGGTGCCAGGAGGCCTCGCGGCTCCACTGAACCCAGTGCTGGGAGGGATATTACCCTTTTACTATATAGGATAGAGGCCTGGTGTATGGGTTGGGGGGCAGCTGGTTTGCCCTGAAGTGTGTCCTGGATCAGGGTGGGGGTCCCCACTGGGGTGCCTGGTCAGCCTGGGTGAGGGGATGATGGCTGTTTGCAGCTGGTCACACACCCTTCAGGGTGGGGGTCCTCAATGGGGTGCCTGGACAGTCTTGGTAGGGGCTGAGGGCTGTTTTCAGGATGGTGGGTGACTGAAGCTCCCAACCACTCCTTTTTTTCTTTTTTCTTTTTTTATTCTGGGCCAGCTTTAGCTCTGAGGCTGGCTCCAGCTTTTAGGCCTTGGCTGCTGAAAGCAGGTATCTGGTTTGTTTGTGTTCTATAATCGAAACACTGTTTCAACTCCAGCTCTGAGATCCTGGCTGGCTGAAAGCAGGTTTCTGGGGTTTTATTTAGCTTCTATATTTGCAACAATGTTTCAAACTTCAAGCTCAGAGGCCCGCAGCGGCAGGCGGGGAACGTTGGAGTCCTCCGTCACTGAAACAAGCAAGCCTCATGTTCGCTTCAAGCTGCCTGGCTGCCGGCCGCCATCTTGGTTGGCAGTTAATTTGCATATCGCCCTGATTAGCCAATGGGAAGGGTAGCAGAGGTATGGCTAATTACCATGTTTCTCTTTTATTAGATAGGATACTTCCCTACAATGATAATTCTCCTGATTAAGCACATATATAACAAAATCACAGAAAAAAACAATAAAGTAGGAATTTCTCTATCATTTTGGTAATCTAATATTGTAATATTTAATTACATAGGATAATATTTTGCTTAAGGAAAATAAAATTTAATGTGACAGTATCCTGTTTAAATATTTACATTAATTAATTTGGACAAAATGTTGCAATACTTTAATTTTGTTTTATATTAATTAAAAATTATTTACTTTTGGGGTAGTTTTTCACAGTAAAAACACAGACAAAAAGTGGGTCAAGATTTTTAGCAAATGAATCACAATGTTTAGCAAGCAGGAGCAAAGAATGGCTACTATAATGCCAAGCAATTTTATGCCTAATTCTTAATGAATAATCATTAATTTTAGCTTAACTGCAGATATTAAAACACAAGCATTAGCACCTCAAATCAGAAGTTCACTAGGCTCAAGCTTGTAAGATATTTTTTCTTTCTTTACATTTTCTTTAGTTGTTGAACAAATATTTTCATCATTTACTAGATTGAGTACCTGATTTTCAACATTATGTAGCAATTGCTAATATTAATGATGAGACTAGGTCATTTATTTCCAGATCACATAAAGAAAACAAACCAAAAAAAAAAAAAAAAAGTTGAAATAGCCAGAGGAAGAAAACAAGGGAAATCAGGGGCCTCTTAGTTTTTGGAGAACTAAAAGTCACCTATTGCTGACAGCTCCATCTTCCACTCTCTGAATGCCTGTTAGTAAAAGAAAAGCAGTCCAGCCCACCCCCTGACATCTTTAATTGACTTCCTAGAGGGTGTTATCAAGAGCTACTCAAGTGGGGCTAATCGTGCCTGCGGACTGCTCACATGCGGCAAATCTGGGTGTGCTGGACTCTAAAGGGCTGGAGGGAGAGAGCATAAGCTCCGCTCCAAGTGGGAGCAAGAATCAAGGGTTATCTAAAAAGCAACAAATAATGCTTCGGCACTCTCAAGACAGAAGGAAGATGCAATGGGGAGCCAGGGAAATTGGTGCCTAAATGCAGACTTCCTAAAGGTACTTCACATCACCACAGTTAGATTGTGACCTGGCGTTTTTAGTTTTGATGGGAACTAAATGACAGAAAAAGACTGGACACTGAGCCTTCCTTTTGACAATTGATGTTGAGTCTTCTGAGAACATGTGTTTTTGGGAAGAGCCATTTTATGTTGAGATGAAGCAACAGGATCTGGCAAAATTCAGACAAACTCAGTGATTTCAGTGAAGTTGAAGACACCGTGCCCACAGGGAGGGCAGTACGGCACATATGGTGCCTAAGATCCACTGCCTGGATTGCTGCCTGGGTGCCTGGCATCCGGATAAAAAAGTTTGTTTTCTTTCTGTTTTGCCACTGAATTTCTCACTTCTGTACATTAGAACTTGATATTTAATCGGAACAGAATGAAAGTTTTGTAACAAAACTCAGCATGTTGTGTCTCTTTTAGCTTTTATTAAAACATCATATTTTTACGTGAATGTCTGCCCATCAGCCCAGACTGTCCCCTACCCCCTCTCTACCAAGCTAAGATTCTTGCCTTTGAAGCAGGGCCAAGCCTTGAGATTTCTCCTGTCACCACGAAACATGTGTAATTACATGTCATGTTCTCAGAGAGCAACTCCGGTTCACTTTTAGTTTTGGATCTTCAATGACTAATTTGCTTACTGTGTCTAACTGAGAAAGTTCACTGTACGAGTAATACAAAATAGCTTTGACATTATTGTTTGTTTTCTGGTTGTCATGCAATTGCAATTGAATTCTACTTATTTGTAGTTCTATATAGAATACAATCTGATATCATGCCATATATTTAAAGCAGGATACTGAAGACTATGTTCAGAATTAGAGGTGATATGGAAATACTAATAATATTTTATGAACAATTCCTCTGTCACTCTACTATAACACATGAACAGCCTTGATATTATCTTTTTTATAAGTGGAAAGAAAATAAACATTTGCATTTACTTTGCCGATTCCTTCTACATTTAAAGACACTTTATTGACCAAGTTCCTTCATTACCATTTACCTCAAAGGACCTTCTATTAAAGTGAAATATTGTGTGAAAATAGCTTTGTTAATGAGATCATGTACATGATCATGGCATTTGATATTTGTTAATAGATGAATAAAAAGGGCATATAGGCTATTATCACCAACATTTTTGTTAAAAGAAAAAAGGACTTTTTACTCTCCCTTACATTTATAGTCACCATTTTTGTCTTAATTAATGTCAACTACTATAAGAATCTTTTTATATCATATTTTTGAATGTTCTATACATTCTTTCCCCTAGTTAATATAACTTTAAAAAGTTTTTCATTAACGATTGTAACTACGCAAAATTTTTTTCAAATTTTATTTAGTGATATTCTCAAAGGTGTAAAAGATATTATCCTTAATCAAATGATATGTAAGTTTTGATAATTACAATAGAAGATCAATTCACTTTAAAGGTAGTTAAATTGGTTGTTTTCAAGTGGTCAGCATTAGTTTCATTCTGCTCTTTGTTGTCCCATGATAATTTTATCTTTTTAAGCAATAAGTCATAAAATAAAATAAAAAATCTTCTTTATATTAGCCACAGTAAACTACTCAAGCAAATTCTCTTGCCATCTCCTAGGATTAAGTCACTTTTACACACTTAGAAAATGGTAGACTAAATTACAAGTATAGCCTGAGTATAGAAATGTTTATAATACAAGGCAAAACTAACTTTTCCAAATCATGATGATTCATAACTTGTCCCAACAAACTGAATTAGCAGTATGTCAACTTCTATCATAAATGAATGGATATAAACAAATAATTATAAATAGCATAAGTACTTAGTGTAGAAAAAAAGTAGAATAAACAAATACAATTTTCAAGGGTATATGAAAATTAGAAGAATGTCAAGGAATGTCTTATGAACTTAGAAGAATGTCAAGGAAATATTCAAAGGACAACCTTCCAACATGTCATGTTGTGAAATATTATAGCTCAGATACACTATGAATTTAATAATTTTCTCTACAGGTAATGCCAATACAGACAAAAAGTGATGTCATAGCATAAATTGCTGCACAGAAGATAAACATTTCCATCCTCCTGTCTGTAAGTAACCACTAAATAAAAAGGTGCCTAATTATGAAGCCTGATATGAATCACAAATCTTCCCATTTCCCAGTGACTGCTCTTCTCTTTCTTCCCAGAAGCTCATGTTAAAAAGATCAACTGGTTATTTGCCTTTTTTTTTAAGAAAGTTAATTGATGTAAATTAATAAAATATTTGTTAAATTATAACTCCATGCCATGTGCTCAAATGAGGCCTGGAAAATAGCAGTTAATAAGATACAGTTTCTCTCCTCAACGATCTTGGAGTCTAATGAAAACTGTAGTTACAAAATTTAATAATTTTCAAAAATAATCAGGAATATGAACTTTTACATGCCTTGTTACACAGCTGTTTGACAAGGGAGGAAAGCCCTCCATTTTTACAAATTAGATTATCCCCAATTCCTTTTAGCCCTAACATCCAATAACATAAATAAAACTGTAATAAAAATCAAGTATTGTCAGCAAATGTAAAATTATAAGTTCCAATGAACGGATATGAGTAGAAATTTAGATTTAATATAAGAAGAAGAGCCAGGCTTTACAATTATAATTTATCAGAGTCAATCACATAGATGAGTGTTTGGGGAGAAATGATCCTTTATTAAAGTCTGCACTTCCAAACTCTAATATAATGTTTAGGGGGGCTGCTCTATAATGGTTACTGAATTAAAAAGATGACATAGGAGATAATTTATGAAGCAAATGTAATATTTTAATTTGTTTAATAAGTATTTTCCAAAATTTTGAAGGAAGGAATTGAATAAATTAGCTGGTACATGTAGTTTGGGACAAATGAGATCACAGAATGAGGTGTCTGTCAGCCGTCAGATATAAGTAAGTTTGGATATGCAGATCTGTGTAGCTAGGTTATACATAAACACTTGGGAAATGACAGCACCCATGTATTAACTAACCACATGAGAGTAAAAGGCATTTCTCAACGATATCAAAGAGGCCCTGGGAGAGAGCTCAGGAAATACCAACTTCACAGAGCAAGCTGAAGAAGTGGAAAATATAGAATACTGCAATTTAATTAACATTGACTTGTATGTGTGCTCTTGATATTCAAACCTATTTCTGCAAACTGACTACATGTTTGAATTGATTTTTGCAATTAATTTATGTTTTTATAGAAAAACATGCTTTGGTATTGATAGGGGGACTTATAATCTGATAGAGCACCTGATTAATCTGAAAAATAATCATATTATTTTAAATCTTAGTACACATATACTTATGTGAATAGGGGGTTAAGTTTTTCTTAAGTTTCCTTTTCAAGGCCTATGCAAAGTGATTAAGGAAGTGACTCAACTGTGAATCCAGTAAGCAGAACCGATAAGCATGGTCAGACCGACCCAATAGGAGTCAAAACATCATCTCATCAACATCATCTTATTTCCTGATGATTAAGGACAACAGTTAAAGTTTGTGGACCTCCAGGGCTGCACATAGTTGCATTTCGTTCTGAGCCTCATACTAGCCCCTCCCCCTTTATAAACCTGTCCCCTGCACCTTGCTGTAAGACAGAATTTGAATGCTTGTAAGTACCCTGTCTTCTTGGTTGGCTGGCCTTCTCAATAAATGCTTTAAATGATTCCACCCTGCCTTCGTTATTGGACACAGCGACAGGCAGCCTGAGCCCACCGGGGATTTCCCAGTAACAGTATTAGGGTACAGAAAATTACATTTATCATATTAATCATTTAAAAACTAATGTTATCATCTATACGCTGGATCTAGTAATAATAGCTAACATTTATTAAGCACTTACTATATATACTGGTTACTGTTTTAAATACTTTGCAGGCATTATTTGTTTTAATCTAAAAAAACAGTCCTAAAGATACATATTGTTAAATTGTCACCTTGCAAATGGGACTATCTAGCCATACAAATATATACTTGCTAAATATTTGCTCACTTTTTCCATGTTAGCAAAGGTATCTGTTTTACCCAAAGACGTGCTCTTTATATTCACTATATAAGATTAAAATACAAACACATTTAAATTATCTGAACTTAACTATATATACTTAGAAAGAGAGAAAGAGAGACTCTACTGTATTTCCACAATTCAGTCAGTTTCAACACTATTCCTATGAAATGGGGTTTAGAAATCTATTCTCTGAGTCTCCATTTCTACATGTAATGTGAATATCTCACTATTCTGATTGTGTTAATCAGTATGATACTTTATGGATGATTTGAAGGATATTCAAGGATGGTTTCTTCACTGTTTTGCCTATGAATTAACTTTTAAAAAGTTTTCACATAAAATATAATTTAGTAAGCTGTTGTTGTTTTTCTAGGGGGAATTATGGAAGGCAGGAAGAAGGAGGAGGAAAGAGGGAGCATGGAAGAAAGACACAAAATAAGGGGGAAGGGAAGAAAGAAATCAAATAGACTTAGCACATCTTGACTGATAATCAGGGAATTCTCAAATTTCAAAGAGTGAGATCTTATGATGATCTTCTCATTTATCCATTTAACAAGTAGTAAATAAAACCCAACTGTGTGCAAGCACTGTGCTAGTATTGGGGAATGCAATGTTGAGCCAAAACATACATGGACCCTGTTGACTTTCATTGGAACAGCTATACTCTCTTGTCATGAGGACATTAGGCCAAGAGTATGTGACCTAGAGAGTGAAAAACAGGAGTTCAGAGAAAAGCATGATGAGATCATAATTTAGGACAGAAGTAGGAACAGAAGTGATAGATTATGTGTGTGTGTGTGTGTGTGTGTGTGTGTGTGTGAACTTTGGAGGATCATTTTAACATAGCAGTTGAAAATTTAAATTTTTATAGCTAGGGATCTTTTCAAAACTTCAAAAGTCAAAGGAACTCAACAGAGAGAATCAGAAATTATAAATGTTGCTAAGTAAAAGTTTTCTACACTGAATTTCAAGCCATTGAAGAAAATGTTGATATAACTGGGAATTAGAACATATAGAAATCCACTTCCATGGCATCTGTTCTAATGTCCTCTGAGACCCAGAACTGTTGTCAAATATTTTAGAATTTTTGAAAAAAAAATTACACTAAATAATATAACTGTTGGAACTCAATGCTGAATGTAATAATTTTATTTAAAAAAAGCAACTATGGGGCTTGGAACATCCTCTTTAACTGTAGAATTTCAAATGTGAATTCAACATGTTTCCCAATACTCCCAGTTTTAATTAACAAGAATCAAAAATAGATTCTCTAGTTACTCAGGTTGAATGCCATCTATTATTGCAAAAGAGATTCTAAATATGTAAAAATACAAAGGTATTTTCCTTCCAGCATATTCACCTGTTCCTTGCTTCAGTATATGAATAGCACGAGGAAATCTCCAACCCCTCTAAAAGATAAAGCCTTTAGACTTATTATACATAATCTGTTATCTTTGATACTGAAAAACTAAAAATCACATATGTAAGTATCCGCAAATAATATTTAAAGTTTTCATGTTAGTTGCTGAGATCAAAGAAATTAAAATTTATTACACATACCAGTTCTAAAATAATAATAATTTGGGGGATATTTATTATCCAATAAGCACCATACTGGGTATTTAACCTCTAAAACCCACATCACTTTTCAAGAGATTATCTCCAATTCAAAGACTAATGTTTCTGAGTTTCAGAAACTGACTTTTCTAATGTCATGAAGCTTAGAGTTGGAAATCAAGAGCTCTTTCTCTCTAAAGCAAGTACTCTTTTCACTTCCCTTATAAGAAAATGGTTTATTTTAGTTTAAGTTACAGGATTAATATCCCATGTTCACAAAAAGGAGTGGGTTGTCTCATTCAACAACAAAGTGTGAAAAGTCGATTTGAACACGTTAACACTGGATTCTCAATTCTAAATAAAAACTAGCTTACTCTTCAATACCATTATTCTAAAATATGCCCAGAGAAAAGTGTCTAGAATTAGCAACCAGACATTTCTCATATGTGGAAACAAAAGCTCTGACACACACATCACTAATTTAGAACATTTTTTTAAATATAGTCACAGGAGACTTGAAGATTTTTCTTTCACTAGAGCTGAACTAAAAGAAGCTGAAACAAACAAACAAAATTACTCAGTCAAACGGTGGGATTCATTATTTTTATTTTCGTGCCTGCTGAAAATAAAAAGCCTGTTGTGCTTACCAAGAAGGTGTGTGCCTTGCCGTGAGCAGAGCTAGAACGGCTCACCTGCTCACAGAAGGCCAGCAATCCCCTCGGGACTCTCTGAGGTCTGACTTTCCTTACATGAAAACACCATTCTTTTCACTTGAATAATTTTGTACAAATAAACTCAGATTTTGCTAGCTAAGCACGTGGAAGTCATATAAAGCACACCTAATCACACAGTTTAAGCATTCAGAATGTAGCATATCACAAAAACTGCAGTGCTGTTTCTGTCAAAACCTGTCACCTGATGCATAAAATTGTTGGTTTCATGAGTCATTTTTCAGTGAACTCTAATGGAAATGTGGCTGATGGAAATTTTAATGAAAAATGCAGATTTCTTTCTTTCTTTTTTGAATAAAACAATGAAAACTGTCCTTTCTATGATTAAAATTAACACTTTTTTGGTAAATAAAGAAAAAGCCCCTTTCAACATATTTCAAATACTTATAAACTTTACAGCACACATATTATCTCTTCACCTCTCTAAAAATATATTTGACAATCTAATTCTGTACCCAACAACATAAAAATTCATTCACCTTTATTTTTTAATTCAAAGATGAAAATTAAAAACATATACCCTTTCTTCCTTCTTACCTCTATTTTGTTTTTATAATCTTAACTATTTGCTTGTCACTAAAAGTGATTACAAGCTATGAACTTCAAGCTCAAATTTTCTTTTATACATTTTAATAAATTTTGAGATACAGAATAGAGTATTTAATCAATGTTAATTCTAAAACAATCATAAAACAGCACTTAGTATGTTTATTATTATATCTTTATTATTAAATCAACTGACATATGTGATTGAATGCCCAATATTCTTAGAAATATTTACATTTAATTTGATGACAAATAAAACCACAAAACTTACTTTATAGAGCTAAGATACTTATAAACATTTTATAGATATCTTTAAATAGTCATAAATGATTTGGTACTTTAAATAAAACAATATAACCATATTAAATGAAATATAGATGAATTTTATTCACATTTCCTCAGATGATTTATTTTCACATATATCTGCGTATAAACAGGTAAAAACCTTGTCAGTTATAAGTAATTTTATGAAGAAAAACTTAATGCTGGTCTTAAGCCCAGAATTCAGTCAGAGGACAGAAGTGACTTAAAGTTCAGTAAGTGATGAAGTTTTAATTGTTGCCCAATTGCCCACTGAAGTTGCCATTCTTTTGAACCAAAGTTTCAACTAATTTTATTTCACTGGATTGTCTTACTCTACTGGGTGCAAGGCACATAAACATTACCAATAGCTGCCCTTTTCCTTAAGAGGTATATGCATCATTTAAATATTGCTGCCTCACCATCTCAAAATTGAATGACTTAAAAAAAGCTGACTTAATAGTTTACAACAACTATTTCATTGGCTTATAGTTGTGAGGTCAACAATGAGGGCTGGACTTCACTAAGTGGTGCTTCTGGTCTTTGCTTAGGGCTTTAATAGGGCTGGGTGGTCAAAGATGGTCTCACCTACATTCTAGGCAGTTGGTGCTGGCTGTGGTCACTGGACGGCTGTGTAGCTGTATGATTGGGTAACGGTCCCCACTTGGCCTCTTTACCTCAAGGGGCCTAGGCCAGTGATTTTCAACCTTTTCCATCTCATGGCACACAGAAACTAATGACTAAAATTCTGTGGCACACCGAAAAATATCTTTTTTTGAACCTGACACACCAAAAGCTATCATTTACATTTTTTCACATGGGGCAGCTTTTTGCAGTGTTTGGCTGTTGTCATATTTTTTTTTTTTTTTTTTTTTTACAAACTAGAGGTCAGTGTCCCTGTCTACTAGTAAACAGTCAAGTAGTGAATGTTCTAAAATTCTTGTGGCACACCCGTTTAAAATTGCTGTTGTAGGCCAAGCTACTTCACATGGTAGCATCAATGTTCCAAAAAGTCAAATGTTGAAACAGCAGGGCCCCCAAGAGGTGTTGGTTCAGCATGTCAATTCTAGTGCATTCTATCGGTCAAAATAAGTCACAAGACCAGCCCATATTCAAGATAAATGAATTCCTCCTCTTGATAGAAGTGACAAAGTCACCTTGTAAGGAGTATAAATATAGGGATGAAGGATTATTATACCCATCTTCGCAAACCCTCCACCATACTTAAAAAATTAATATGTCACTTTGTAATATTTATGTACAATAAGCAAGAGTTTATGTTCAACAGGATATTTCTCTCATACTCGATTTAAATAGTTCAACATTGCAGGCACTTTTCTCTATCTCTTACAATTTTCCATAGAAAAAACTAAAAAATAATTAAAAATAAGACAACCAAAACATAAAGGTTTAACAACATGGATTCTCTCTTTCTTTATTGTGTTGTTGCTCACTAGAACTTCTCAATTAATGAAATTTAATCTTGGAACCAGCAGATCTCAATTTTACTTTTAATTTTAGAAAACTGATCATTAGTTCAAAGGAATACTACCCATGATACAAACTCCTTCCCAAGCAAGGTGTGATGCCAATTTTTAAAAATATAATTTACAAGGTCCATTTGGGATCTACTGGTCTCTCCAGATATTCCATAAGCAGACTATATTGGTTTATATGGCAGAGTAATAGAACTAAGTGAAGTCTATCATGTTAAACTTGAGTTTAGTGTATAAAAACATTGTTTTAAAAATTTATTTTTCTATGTTCCCAGAATTTAACAGATGTTAACAATCCAACGATAATACTTAAGAACCTCATCATTATTAATGGGCAGAAACAAAAGCACAAATGTAGACTATTCCAGCACTTGGCAATCAGAACACCATGTTTCTCAGCACCACAAGCTTCATCAAACATATTAATGGCGCCTTCATCCATTATATACAAGGACAGATACTACTCATCGGCTGTCTGACTATACTGCAAAGTGACCATTTTGTTGTTATGGAAGATGTCTGGGCATAGTGTCAATTTAAATCTCCATGTACTTTAGAGGAAATTCCTTCAAACAGCAATGGATGAGCAGGTTTTCCTTTTTCAAAGTTGGATCTCACTTTTCTTCGAGAAAACGCTTCATCTCCATGAATTTAAAGGGCATCTAATTGGCTTGTTTACACTTCCTCATTTCCCCGAACCATTTTGCTTCATTTAGTACATTCTGTCACAGGGAAAATGATTTGGAATTTAAAATGGATTAATTCTGCTTAAACAGATGTCAAAGATGAGGTACATTGGTTTTAACAACTATTTAGGGGCCATGAGAGGATTAGCTTTCCCATGTAAGAGCCTATCACGAGAATCCAAAAAACTGTTTTCTGTTTCCTCCACAGCGATACTGCACTGAATTTAGTCAAATTTATTGAGCAATGGTTGTGTGTATCAGTGCAGAGAACTGACATGCATCTTTAATTTAAAATACTCTGCTAATGAATAGTAGAAAATATATGGAAATAGTTTTGTTTTACTAAAAACCACATGAAAAAATATGCAATGCCTGTTTTTACATTCTGTTTTAAACAACCAAAAAAACCACAAAAATTATGCTCCTTACATTATACTTCAAAAGATGTTACAACATAATGAACTGATTTGCACATGCATTTGTTTTTTGTTATGCTTTTTTGTGACAGTGACATTGGGGTGAAATGAGAAATTAATATTTGCCCAGCAATTAAATCAGACAAGGCAAGATAGTGATATAGTGGTATAAATACCATTTAGAATTATTATTGGTTTCTAATTCTATAATACACATGGGAAAATATTACTATAGGAGATGGAGAAGAAACAGAATATTAATTGCCTGTGCCACCATTTTCTTTGTGTATGTTTGCACGTGTGTGTGTGTGTGTGTGTGTGTGTGTGTGACTTTGATGTCCACAATTTTGTCTTAGTAAGTGATTCTTTGACAATTAGATGGAGCTAAAAGTATTTAGTGGCCTGAAGTATGATGCTATTAACATCAACTAGAGAGACAGAAAAAAATCAATACAAATTTTGCTCGGAATTAGCAAATAACCTACTGATTTCTTGCTGGTTCTCTAGAGGGGAGAGTTTGTGGAATCCTTGAATTCAAGGGAAGATACCCTGGATTTATTTCTGCAGAAAAGCTTACCTGATGAATAAAGGCATAAGTCTACATGAGTCAATGCCTCGGGGTAATTGGAGTTACAGACCCAATTACTACATGTCATCCTCAGTAATTATTTTATCTGTGCAGTATATTAGCCATAGTCTCACGTGTTCCTATGGCTTATATTTCAAAGAAAAGCTAGTTTTGATATTTTAAAATTTGCAAAAGCATGCTTTTAAATTGTTGAAAAGCAACTGTCACCTTTCTGTTCTAGTGCAATTAATTAAACAAAAACATGACTTTATTTTTTTCTAAGAAACTTACCATGGAAACACTAGCTTCCCAGTTACCAAGTTAAGTTTATGTGTGTACTTAAATTGTGTATTCATCTTACTGAGAGACTTCCCGGACAAACTTATGAAGTACCTAATCCTGTTTTACAAAATTATTTACAATTACAAGAGTCTTCTTTTTCTTTTATGAGTTTTGGTTAAAGATCACATTTAGGTAGCATCTATGAACATTTTTGTACGAACACTTAAGGTTGAGAGTATGAAACAACACATATAATTATTGGGGGGAGGGGAATCTTTTGTGGGCAGTTAACATGCCCACATTAAACCAAATAAATACTGAATATTATGGTCATTCAACTGGTTTCTAGTGGTCTTGAAATAGTTTTAATTTTAAAATATTTTTCTTAAATAAAAAGGATTATAATTTTGAAAATGCATCTTTTCACTACCAATGCAGAGTGACTAATGATGCCAGAAGCCAGGTGCCCATCTTCTTGCTTTCACATCAGTCCTCTTAAGACACTCAATTATTTGAGTCCTTGAAAAGGCTGTATCTAAGGAAGAAGCAAAATATGCCAGCGGTACAGCAGGAGGTGTCATCAGGCTGGTGTGGCACATCAATCACTTACTGATTTTTATTTGCCAAAAAAAGGGCAATATGCCAGTGAAAGCATGAGAATGCCAAAGCAGCTTAGTTTTGGGGACTAAAAAGCACTGCACAGCAGACAGGGCCTGTCCTGATTCAGTCACAGCACTTAGTAAGGATCTCCTGACACAGCAGACATAGGTGGTGGTTCAGCTGGCAATTCCTCACTAGAGATACTAGCGAATCAGATATGAAATGCAGGTGCTTCCTCTGTACATTATACAACTTAAATAAAGCTCTTACTTCACTCCCAGAGCTCAAGATAAAGAGATGTGCTCTTTTCAAGAATAACAGCCACCCCTTTCCAAAATGGGATTTTATATTTGATTCACTCAGAGTCTTTACTATACAAGTAGCAAATGTTTTTGGAAAGAAAATGCTGCTAAATAAAAATTCCCGTGAATAGTCGCACCTTTTTCTTCCTCCTTAAAACTTCTCTGGGTATCAAAGTGTTAGTTTCAATTAACTGAACATAACAAAATATAATTTTTCTGTCAAAGGGGAGACTAATAGACACCAACAGACAGAAAGTTGTATAACACTCATGAGTTATTAAGGATGCTTGCATGGAGACATGAGTTAATGTATACAGAACATCCATGAAAACATGAAAGTTTTACGCTCACATATCCACCTAATCAGAGCAAGTGAATAATTACATACTCAGATCTATCAAGCTCCATAAAAAGCCCATAATCTCTTAAAAAACTCATCTTCTGTATTAATTAGGAGGTTAGTTTTTCTAATAAAGTATATAAATGCATGAACCTAAACTAATTTATGCAAATACATGTATAGGAAGGGGAAATAGGAATATTAAAATTCTACTCAGCTGTATTCTTGAATTTATGTCAAGTTTAGAGGGAAATGTTGAGTACATAGAAGACCTAAAATCAAAGATGAAGGTGTAGACAATAATAACTAAAAATAAATACAGAAATAATCAGGAGAAAAGTGCTGAAAATAATAAGGAATATTATCTTTGATTTCAGAAGTATACAGCCTGGGATTCTATACACAGAATATTTTAGAAGTCTGAGAAGTTGGTAACAGTGACATAGGACTAAAGAAAGAAATTAAGATTTGGTGTGAGAGGGGAGCTCTGTATTAAATAACTCATGGCATTACCTTCATTCCTCCTTTTGTCCAACATGCTATCTTAATGCTATGTTTGTCTGCCAGGGATATGGCTACAACTGCATGGACAAAAGAGAGAGGGATTCTCCAAATAAAGTCAGAGGAGCTAAATTCTTTTAATATGAAAAATTAATAAGGTGTTAAATTATAAATTATTTATATTAGTGTCTTACAAGAACATTGTAAAATGTTTTGGAGGAAAAATGAAGAGAATAATGGTATTTTTTCTTAAAATGACCTTTTATTTCATAAAATTCAAATGTCTGTTCTTTTGGCGTTCCAAAAGAACAAAGGGACTCCAAAAGAACAGACATTTACCCTCCAACACTATTCGGAGAGCGTGCTTGATCATTGCAAAATTGAGTGGAACTGTACTGCTTTCACATTAACAGTGAACTTAGACTACTTCATGGGCCAAAATATGCAAATGATGTACCTTATAGAACGAAATTTTGAAAATCTTAGATTTCAAAGGAGGAAAAATCCAAGACAAGCTGAATTAATTTTTCTTTTGAAACTGTTTCCTCTTCTGACAAAAATAATGATAATAACCACCCTATCTTATATATCTGATAAATATTTTGGAAGATTATAAAACATAATGTATGAAAATGGTTCTATAAACAGTTCTGAGCTATAAAAATATTATTAAAGCAAAAATGAGACCTTTGAATTTACATTTATTTTTCTTCTGACTTTATCAACTCAAACTCTAGCATTCCACAGAAGTATCTAACAATTTGAACAATATTAGATTTGAATTTTATTTTAAATTTGTTTTTAACTTTTTAAGTATATTAAAATATTATGCACTGAGATACAGCCCTAAACCCCAATTGGAAAATCACTCTATGTACTGCTCCTTTAACTGACCTCCATCAGAGCTTAGTCTCAAACTCTTCCCAAGAATTGAATGTAAAATTGAAGTGCTTAGTAGTGCTATATTTGTATAGTATTGTAAAGTTAGCAAAACTACTTCAGACACTGGATACAGGACGTTCATACACATTATATTATCATGAATCTTGAATCAGGGGCTTGTAATTTACCTTTATGATCTTTAGTTTGTTTGTTTAAGCGTGTTCGCTTATAAAAACAAAACAAAACCAGAAAACGTGAACTTTATTCATTTGTATAATGGTACAAATGAGAATGCTACCATCTAAACTCTGGTAAGGTCAGTTTACGATTAGGAATATGTGCTACATGGGATAATAACACATCACAGTGCTAGAGTTATTTTACCAAAACCAAATGAAAGAACATTCATATCAACATGAAGTTGTACTGTAGACTATTTGGATAGCCATTCATTTTGGATTCTTACTATCATACATTTGTAATCATATGGTTTAAAATACTGTTGAACTATATTTGATATGTTTGAGTTCTGCTTTTGAAAAAGTTTTCATTAGTTGAAAAATGTTTAAAAATTAGTGTTATCTCTTATATTATGGGATGGTCTTGCATAATGGCCATACTCTATATTTGAACTGGAAAAAAAAAGAATGCAGCAGTACATGATTATAAATTTTATATTATTCTCATATTTTAACTAATAGTTATAAATCAATTATAAAATGTTTTGTGTTCAAACTTTAATAAAAACTCAAATTTAAAATATTTTAAAGCTTTTCTTAACCCATAAACAAATATTCATAAGCATCAGTAAAAATTATCATTCTAAAATGTGTTTTCTTTTAATTGATAAACAGTAGGATAAAGTAGCATTCTTTTAGTATGTTTCATCTTATTCACCAAAATTGATGTTTTAAGTTTAGAAACTATAAGTTAGTTTTCTGCAAGAGTAAAAAATAATGTCACTTTGAAAACCTCTACCAAAGACATTAATCTTAAAACTTTTACTCCTGGTAATCATTTTTCTTCAGTTTGATCCCAAAGGCCTTGCTCACACAGATGTCTTGGAATACTGATTTCTTATGCAGTGCAACTCATTTTATATAGGAATTCCTTATTTAAACTCATACATAAAAATATACATATTTTTAGTATCTCTTATTTTTAATCCCTCCAAAATGCTTTTAAGGTCTGCCTTACAACAGTGTTAAATGAAAAGTATTGGTATTCTTTAGTACAATTGTAATCCTATTTTTACTTTATCCTATATATTACTTTATGCCACATGAAGGCATATACACACACATATGCACCCACGTTCCTGTCACTCTTGAAAACATTATGATTTGCACAGCAGAAGTCAAAACATGTTTTTTGGAATTAAATTTAAGGATGCAATTCTCAGGCCAAAGAAAAAATGGAAAGAGCTTCTCTATTATCAAACTAGTTGAACAATGAAAGTCACATGGGTCATGCCCCAGAATGAAAGAGAACATGTACACAGATAGGATGACACACCAAATAATCCTCTATCTACCTCTCCACAGTTCTCACTGTCATCTTCTCCATTAAACCCTGATTTTCCACACTCCATAAAAAATCTTTGCCAAAAAGAATCACACAGATTTTGAAAAACATAAAAAGATTTATGGCAAGAAAAGGGGAAAATGGGAAGAAAAGAAGGTAAATTTAGGGCTCTTCCTAGATCTGAGACCTCAATTCAAGGGCCTCCCCTCCCAACTGCTCCCACTACCTCAAATATTTCTCAAGAGGGAGTTTCCTGGAGAATTCACAATAGTGGAAATAAAAAAATGGATCCAGAAGAAACTGACCAGAATCAGATTGTACACTAGGCTGAAACTTTCCTTCTTCCTCTGGAAAGAATAAATAGTAAATAAAATTGGGATTTCACATAGGCAATGAGGTTTAGGAAAATTTTAAGATGTTTTATCCAATTACAAAACACAGGAAACAGCCAAATGTTTATGTTACTATAGCTCAGTGAGTTTATCCTTTTATCATTTATCTTACTTCTAATAGAATAAAAAGCTTCCCTTTATCATGCTAAGCTCATTATAAAAAGAAATCTTTATTACTGTAAATGCAAAATTGTCATATTTATTTGAAGAATAGTCAATAGGCAGTGCTGGTATCTAACTTTTATTTAGATCTAGACTATTTCAATGAATTTTGGTATTCAATACAAAGAAAAATGTAAAATGACATATAAAAGTAATCAGAGGGACAAAGCCATGGTTTAACAGGTATATTACAGCCATCATTATGAAAAATTAGGCTTTTTATTGACCACACTAGTGGCCCAGTGCACAAAAATTTGTGCACTCAGGGGGGGTCCTTCAGCCCGGCCTGTGCCCTCTCACAGTCAAGGACCCCTTGGGGGATGTCCACCTGCCGGCTTAGGCCCACTCCCCGGGGGATTGGGCCTAAGCTGGCAGTCAGACATCCCTCTGGCAGCCTGGGAGCCCTCGGGGGATGTCTACTGCTGCCAGTCACCTCCCAACCTGGGGCAGCTCTTGCATTGACCATCTGCCCCCAATGGTCAGTGCACATCATCCACCGGTCATTCTGCAGGTTGTTCAGCTAATAGGTCAGTTTGCATATTAGGGTTTTAGTATATAGGATTTTATTCTAAAATCCAGGATTTCTACAATACATTAGTTTTCATGTTCTTTTTGAATCACCTCAGAAGATCACATGTGATCATATTAGAAACTTTAAAACACCCCAAAGACATGCTTATTTGAATAATTTATAAAATATAGTGGTTTTATTTCTAAAGTAGCAATATTGATACTGGCTGACACCTAGTTTTGCTCTTGAAATGTAACAGGTTCTTGAAAATAAAATCTAGGGAAGGGGCAGAAAGAAAGTTTGTGGTATGTATTTTTTCCAAAGCTATAATGCTGCAGATAGCCTTCTTTGGTTCTATAATGTAGTATTTAAGTCTATGTAATAAAAATTTTTTCACATTTATATATTTCACTACAGCATATTAAATTTTATTCCACAGGGGGAAGAGTTGGCATTCTGATGAATTACTATTTTATGATTATGCTAGGAAGTATTTCTTCCATCTCTCAACTTTTCATCAACCCAGCATGATATGTTTGATTTTTTAAAACCTGAAACTTAAGAAAATCTGAAGGTAATATATAAAAACATGGATTTGCAAACTTAAGAAGCAACTATATTATGAATCACATTTGGCTCTCTAAAACCAAGCACAGCTGTAGGATACACATTAATTGAAGAATTAAATCCAAAGTCATAATACAGGCATACGCTCAAAGTAATAAAGAAAAAACATTTTAAAGAAAGAATTAAGCCCGAGCCTGTTTTGCTCAGTGATTAGAATGTTGGCCTGGGGACTATATAGTTTAGGGTTTGATTCTGATCAAGGGCACACACCTTGGTTGCAGGCTCCTTCCCAGCCCGGGCCCTGATAGGGGCATTTGCAGGAGGCAACCAATCAATATTTCTATCATATATATTTAACTAACTAACTAACTAACTAAATAAATAAATAAATAAATAACGACTTAAAAGTTCAAGATCTATATAGAACTAATTGGATTATAAGTACTAGTAAATGGTTCTTCTTGGAAGGGAGTCAACCTGATGGTAGCCAATATCACAAAAGGCAAGAGATGTATTAATAGGCCATTACATGTTCCACATTAAATTTTCTTGTCAGTTTGAAAGAATGTATGACTAGTCTAATATAACTTGAAGGCGACCAAAAAATATACAAGCCCTTTGGTTCCCAGAGGATTATATACTTGAGGACATTTGAAAATGACAAGTGGAATTGGAAAAAGGTTTTTAACAGAAAAGATATGGTGGAATGAGAGCAAGACTGAGTTCATATAATCCCTTTATCTCACAAACTCACTACAAAGTCATTCTTAATTAAGAAGTGAGTCTTGACTTCTTATAAGTGGCTCCTATGAATCCGGTATGGTGTTTCAGTCATTAACTTAGGCTGTGCATTTTTTGCTCTCTAAACCTAATGAATTCCTTTATAAACGCCTCTAAGATGAACTTAAAGATATGTTCATTTTATGGTCTCTAGTAATCTGGGATGCCCCATTGCTTCCATGACCTTTGCCCACCCTGTTTCATTCTTAACTGTTCTGTGCTGCACATCTACATTGATCTGTGGACAAAGCATTGTCAGATGGAATCAATACATCATTCATTTGATATCGAAACTGGCTTTTGCTTAGTTTACCTTCATTTTTTAGCAGATCAATAGTGCTAAACGGATGCATTACAGATTGAGCATACTGTTAATATCTGTCTTCAAGCTAGTTAACATGGGGATACAGCTTTATAGGTAGACTTTAGGAGGAAAACATCTTTTGAAGCTATTACACCTGTATTTAAAATTGCCTCTAAATATGAACGTTTTTATAAAAATTAATTTCTTTAAAAAAACAGCTATTTTTAACATTTTTAAGTATTTACTTGGTTTAAAAAGACATTTTAGTCAGCTTTCTAATAAATTATTTGAAATAAAATATTTCTCATTGATATATCAGGGAAAGGAGTTCATTTTTGTCTATAACATTTGATTTAGAAAAATATAAACAGATTCATAGAGTATTTTTGAGATAGTTAGAAGTTAATTTTAAATTTTCTGAGAAAAATAACTTTTTATTATCTATGTAAAAATGCACATTTCTTATTTTTTTAGAAAAAAAGTGTTAACTTTTTAACCTACTTTGCAGTTTGTATTGCAGGGTTCATCTTACTGGTGACAAAAGACAATTGAGGCCATTTTCCTTCAATCTCATCAATACATTCATTAGCAGGACTTCATCAATCTCACTGCACTAAGAAAATATTAAATCTTCCAAGCATATTAAAATTGATTTCATGATTTGGAGATCAAGTATTCATTATTAGGCCATTTCTTTATTGTATGTGTGAGTGCATTAAAAATAATAATATCCTGTGAAGTGGCCTTAAAGTAAAAGAATATCCAGTGAAGCCATTACCTATTAAGGTTAATAAGGTACACAATTTATTCAATTTGACCCTTAACACCCAAAAAACTGTTACATATTGATTTGTTCTTCCTTTACCTTGGACCCAGTAGCTGGACTTCATCAAGTGTTCCTTATACATGGCAATGGGAAACAAGGAGAAGAACAAATGAACTCTAATCCTTCTTTGAAGTGTATTGCAGTGCATGGCTTGAAGGTCTTGTACAGTGGTTCCCAACCTTTTTTTGTCCATGCCCCACCTAAGCATCTCTAAAATGTTGATGCCCCCTGTGACATATAATTCTTATTATTCAAAAAATGAACTCCTATTCATGTGGAGGAAACCTGAAAGGCCATTAACTTGGTCTAAACAAGTTTCCAAAAAACATGGCATCCAATGAACAGAAAAATCAAAGAACAAAAGGAGAGTCTAAGTACTGAGGAAGAAATCACTAAGAAATTGTTAAATAATAATAATAATAATATGATGTGATGTGAAAAAATAGCAAATAAAGCTTCAAAACATGTAACAGAGAACTAAAATGCATAAATATGTCACAATATATATTTATATTCTGTATATGAAGCCCCTAGAACCATAAGAAAAGCAAAAAAAATCACTGTTAATAATTCATTCTCAAATTGCCCCCCTTAAAAATCAAATTGCCCCCCTGTGGGGCATGTGGACCAGGTTGGAAACTACTGGTCTAGTAGCTTAGATTTAAAACTCAGGTTCCCTTAGTTACCATAAATGGTGATATTAATAACTATCTTATATACGACTAGAGGTTTGATGCACAAAATTCATGCAAGAGTAGGCATTCCTTCCCCTAGCTGCCGGCACTGGCTTCCTGCTGGCACCGGGGACCTGGGCTTCCCTCTGGCTGCCAGTAGGCAACCAGGACCCGGGTTTCCCTTGCAGCTCCAGCTTCATGCAGAAGGTCTTCTGGAAGGACGTCCAAAAGAACGTTTGGTCTAATTAGCATATTACACTTTTATTATTATAGATTGTATGTATTAAATGAGCTTATTCATTCAGTCTGTCAGTAGATATTTATAGAGTTGTTGTGTTAGGACATAAAATTATACATAGCCCTAATTCAAGAGTAGATAGCCCTTGTCCTCCTAGCAATTACATTTCAGTGCAGCTGACAGCTTTTTACAGAAATATGTACTAATTTACTTCATTACAATTGTGATTACAGCTGCATATAAAAAGTTTTGGATACCTCACCAAGTCTAATCATTCTCAAAACATTCACATTGGAGATACGACTTCATTTCTACAAAGAAAAGTGTCTGGAGATTATCTAGGCCAAGGATAAGGGAATGAGAGCCTTCTTTGTAGAAGAAACAACATAAGCAAAGATAGAAGAACAATATGTTTGAGGATGTGAAAAAGGATCAGGTAGGTCCTTGTAAGTAACATTAATGATATTGGACTCACCTCCTTGCCCCTCAAAATGAGGTCATTGAAAAGTTTGAAGGAATTAAGCAAAGGAAAAAAACAAAACAAAACATGAGTTATGGACACAAAGAACAGTATGGTGATTGCCAGAGGGAAGTGAGGTTGGAGGAGGTAAAAAGGATAAAGAGGGGATGAATGAAAATGGAAGGAGACTTGACTTGGGTGGAAACACACAATATAATACACAGATGATGTGTTGTAGAATCTTATACCTGAAACCTATAAAATTTTATTAACCAATGTCACCCAAAAATTCAATTAAAAATAATATGTTTGACTAGAGGAATGAGCGATAGGGAGATGTATGATTAAAAAACATTAATTATAAAATTATAATTTTTGAATCTCGATGGTTGGCATATGTGACCTTATTGTTCATCTCTTTCAACTTTCTGTGTTTAATTTTTTTCATAATTAAATATTGAAGAATTAAAAAAAAAAGTTTCAAGTAGAACTAGCTTATTAGAGCTAAAAGTGGCTTCAGGTGGACCAAGTGATAAGCTGTTGTATTTTCTTGGTGAGAAATGCCACTACTTTTACTAGGATGGTTGCAGTGTAAATAGAAAGATGTAGATGGATTTACAATGATATTTAGGAGAGGAAATCTACTGGATTCCATGATTAGATACAGCGAATAAGGGATAGGAAAGGGTCAAGATTGCCACAGGATTTCCTGGACTGAGAAATTTCATCATGATGGGCATATTCACTAAGGTTATGATGGAAGAGTAGCATAAAAAACAAAAACAAGAACAAGAGTTGACCAATGGAAATGTTTTCCTGTAGGCAGTTGGATATCTAGGTCTGAAGCTTAGAAGATAGGTCCAAAGACTTATACATTGAGTTATGAGTTAATAGAAGGCAGTTGAAGTCATGAGGTAGATGTAATTGTCTAGAGCAGTGGTTCTCAACCTTTTGGCCCTTTAAATACATTTCCTCATGTTGTGACCCAACCATAAAATTATTTTCGTTGCTACTTCATAACTGTAATGTTGCTACTGTTACGAATCGTAATGTAAATATCTGATATGCAGGATGGTCTTAGGTGACCCCTGTGAAAGGGTCGTTCGACCGCCAAAGGGGTCGCGACCCACAGGTTGAGAACTGCTGCCCTAGTGGTTCAGGAACTCCCTCCTCCTCACAGTTGCTTATAATATCCTCCGCCTCTCTCCTATTTTTGCTCTACTGGCTCCATGGGGCTTCACCAGAAGAGCTGTCATGAGCAGGATCTGAGATGCAGAGAGGCTAACAGTGGGAGGAGGAGAGGGAAGAAAGGACACAAAGGACATTCAGTCCTGTAAGTTACTCTTTATCACTAGCCCTCAATGGAAGTCAATGTTCCCAAATGTAGCCACATGTCCTCACTTCTCAAATGGACTTGAAATAACAGAAGATGTAACACTGCCTGACTCTCTTAAGTCTCTATGTAATGCTAGAGTCCACTCCTTACACCTTGTGAATCAATTTCTGCCCCATGAAGTTGTACCAATCGCAGACCAGAAGGAGGAAAATACAAGAGGGAGCTATAAGCCACAATAAGCCAGAAAACTGCTCTGGTAGAGGAAGATCCATTCCTGATCTTCAGAGTCAAAACTCTGAATGAAATTCCCCACAAACTTCCCTGTAGTGTTAAGGACTCATTAAGGGCTATCCAAGGATAGGCAAACAATTTCTCTGAAAAGATAAGCTTTTCAGGCCAAAAGATCTCTGCTGCAACTATTTAGTTTTGCCACTGTGGCCCTAAAACAGCCATAGAGAAGGCGCTAATGACTGAGCATGGCTGTGTTCCAATAAAATTATATTTACAAAATTCAGAGAGGTGGACTGGACTTGGCACACAGGCCATAGTGAGTCATGCCCTGGGGTATAATATCTATAATTACCTTCATAGACTCAGGTACTGAGGGAAACCAGGTTCTGCAGACAGGTGTGGAGTAGTAAAAACTACATCTAATATTATTTATATGCAAAAGATTATTGACAAATGAATGTTGGGAACACAACATCTTGAATTCCTCATATAGAGTTTACTTTATACTTGCTTAAATGAAAAATATCCTGTATATAAAATTACATTCCTTACATTTCTTATAAAATTCTGTAAATGCCACTGCTCTAGTGAATATTTATAATTCCCTTTGTTCTTTTTCTGACTTTATTTATGAATAAAAACAGAAGAGTTGAAACAAATTCCAAATATTTAATTCCAAATTGTTTTTTAAAAAGTAGGAAGCATATTGTGTGTATATCATATGCTGCAGAGGGAATTGTTCTGCCTAGTTTAAGCTAAATATTTATAGCTATATCAATGTCCAACACAAGTCTCTTAATTCCAGGGTTTGGAATTTCAGGGTATCTCTATATCCAATGGCTGCTGGAGTTTTCACTTGGGAGAACAGTGAAACATCAGTGCCAAACCACATAATTTTATTGTTGAAGTTTCCCTATAGACTTCCTTATAGACAGGCAGACTTTCCTCCGATTTAACAGGAATAATAATTGCTCTCTAGATTTAGCACTGGTCACCATCTTCTCTTGGCCAGGCTAAGGCTTGAAGTCAACTAGTCTGCCCCTTTTCATCACCTTTCTCTTTTATGGAGCCAATTATAGATTCTTTATTCCTTAATGCAACCCACATTTATTGAACAGTGTGAGCCAAATACTGAGCTAGATGCTGGGAACACAGGATGAAAGCAAAACAGATTCCTCTTCGGGATGGCTCAGTGTCCAGAAAGGGTGCCATTTCAGGAGGAATGTACAAGTAAGGTCATCACTAAAAGCTGAGAAGAGAAGCTTAATTCAGTAGGAATCAATAATTATTTACATCTATATTTGAACTGTAGTTGACTTACAACAATATATTAGAAAATTAGCCTGTAGAGTTTGTAGACTGTTTAGCTTTTCCCCCATTAGCATTTACTTCTTCCATAGATATTTGTTGAATAAATGGATTTTGATAAAAGTACCACATGCTAATTGGTTACACAATTGGAGCTCCATGGATATATTTTTACATCCCTTTTCTGTCATGGCATCATCATAATTCCTTCAGCTAAGCATAGATTTTTGAAATTGCCTTTAGCTCCATCTTGCTTGCATGTCCAATCAAATTCCATTGATTCATTTGCATATTTCCCACATGCAAATTTCCATTGACATTGAGATCACCATCACCACTCATAGACTAAGCAGCTATTTGCTGAATGCCAGCTCATCCTGGGTCATGAGAACGGACTGGTAGATGTTCAGGTATTCTGTGAGTCTGTTAATAAATTATATACGTTTATAATGGGTACTGAAGCTAAAAAAGTTTCAGTTTGGAGAATGTAATTGGTATGAGAGTAAAAAATAGTTTAACAGTATATCATAGATTTAATGACAACAAATTTTGGGGGGAAATAATTAGCATTGTGGAATGCAGCTCCATGTGGCATATCATGGTTGAATTGTAACCATGGCTAAAGATACAGTTCCATGGCAAAAATCAATGAAAACATTCCAAGATATGAGATTTCCAGTGCAGAGTATTATACATGGTATTATGATTATTTGTAAATCATGTGTTTCATATCCTTTGCAGCACACTTCTGACTAATAGTCACTCCTGGCTGATATGCACAGGCAATAAAAAACAAAATTTCAAAGATGCCCTCATAAATAATCAACACTTCATAGTTTATCATCCAAGGCTTTCCACAGAACCTTCCTTTCCAAGTTCCCACAATATCTTCATATAGACCTTCCACTCCCTTTCTCTTTTAGTCACCATTCAACACAGTTCCCTTACAGCCTTTGCTCTTGACACTCCCTGGTCTGAATTAATCTGTCCTCTTCCCCATGTGTCACTTTCTACTCATCCTTCAAGAATTGCTTCAAGTCCTTCTTTCTCTCAGAATTAATTCAGAACTATTAATCAACCCTAGCTTGGATATCTGGCTATAATTTAGTGCCCATGTTATGCTTACATGCATAGATGGTGGGATTATATGAAATATGACTACCACTGTCTATTCCACTAAAAGACTCACTGGATACATGATCTAGCCCATTGTCACAGCAAAATGGTCCATGGAAGGCTCTCACTTATGGGCTCTGCTATGCTAGTCCAGATGTGTGTTTCTCTCTCTCTCTCTCTCTCTCTCTCTCTCTCTCTCTCTCTCTCTCTCTCTCCCCTTTCCTCCTTTCCTCCCTCCCCAGAAACTGTGGGAACTTAGCAGTTATTAGTGGGCACTGTAGGGTAAGAGGCCATCCATTTATGACTTGGTGGGGCCATTTCAAACCACAGGTAAGATGTATACACAGAGAGAGGAAAGAGGCACCAAGATGCAAAGAAAACAAGGTGCAAAGAGAACACTATTTCTTAGAGAAGACAGACAACCTTGTTTTTCAACTTTGCTACTTTCTGTCCTTGAATTTCATGAAATAATGGGAGTGACTTTGCAATAAACCAGTTTCTTCTATAAATAATTTGAGATTTTTAAAATTATTTTTATTATTTGAGACCAAAAGATACATGGACAGAAACAAACAGCAATGTATTTGGTTCTCTGTACTTCATTTGATTCCCCTCAGACTCCAGCAGAGTAGAATTTTATTGATTGCTTGATTAAATATAGAAAGAATTTCCCATCAATTTTGAGAGAGGGGAGAAATACCAGTTCACTACTCTCCATTTCCATTCTATGCTTTCTGACCACTTCGGTAGGAGGTGGAACCACAGTGACAGCTAAAAATTATGTGGGAAAGCCTGGTGAAGCAAGTCAGGTTCATTTATGAAGTGGTGATACATGTAGCTCCTGGCCTATTCCCAGAATCAGTGAATGAAGAAATAAAACATAAGAGAGATTGCATTGTACTTTCCATTGTCTCAAACTCAAGAGTAGTAGAGAATACTTTTAAATTTATACTTTGGGTTTAAATAACCCATTTCCTTCATGATAGAATAGGACTCAAAAATTTACTTTGTTGTTTTGTCATATAGGTTTCTAATGTTTTCAGATTATCAAAATATTATCATAGATAAAATTTGTTTAGCTGATATAACTTTAGATTAGTATTTATTATTCATTTGGCTTCAATCTCTATATATAAAAGGCTAATATGCAAAGTGTTCCCTCGGGAGTTCAACCAGAACAGTTCTATCTCTTGCTATGATGTGCACTGACCACCAGGGGGTGGGGCGGGACATGGCGGGCGACCAGCTGCATTGGCAGGGCACTGAGGGAGTGAGGGAAGGAGGAGGAGAGAAGGTAGGAAGGTGGGGAACCTGGTCAGTCCTGATCGCTGGCCAGGCCTAAGGACCCTACTCATGCATGAATTTCATGCACCGGCCTCTAGTCTTAAAATAAGTCACAATTCTATAGTATGATTCTAATTTTCTCTTCCACAGATATGCATTTTGACACAAAATGCATTGTTCTTATTATACTGTTAATATGAAAATTTTTGCATTAAAATTTTTTGATTTCATGCATCTATGCTTGATACAATATAATCCTGGTGTAAAGTGGTCTAACATGACTAGAAAGCCTAAGTATTTCTTGTTATACAACTTTAATCAGCCATAACAAAAACATACAACTTAATTAAAAGCTTGAAAACTGAGTGCTTTGTGAGAATATTCAAATGGACATTACCACTAAAATATCATCTAAGCTGTGATGTGAATGCCTGAAACATAAAACATTTCTAATGTTATGTATTACACATCAGATAATTTTGATACTGTATTCCCATTATATTTTACACACTTCCTACGGAGGAAAATAGATTGATCTAAATTAATAAGGAGTATATGTACCCGGTTAGATTAAAAAAATTAAAACCCAATAATAGCATTAAAACTGCATGTGCTTCAAAGCTATGCTGTGATTGTTTTTATTAAAAAGGTAACATTTGTCTTGTTGTGCTTTCTTGGTAAGTCACAATATTTTTCTATTCCTGGAATGAGACATCACAGCAAGAATTCAATGATAAGATAAATGCCAAGATTTTTAATGAAAAACCAGCTCAGCTCAACACTGCCAAAAGAACTGGCTAATGGCTGCCTGTAAGGTTAAAAATAGAATATAAAATTAATCTTTTTATATCAAGGATCAATGCAAGCTGAATAGTCGAAATTATTTCTCCTTATTAACCATTATCTTTAATGATTTATTGCATTCTCTATTGATAGTTGAAATTATTCCAGTGAGGTAATTAGCAACCCTTGCAAACACAATGAAGCTGACTAAATGATTCAGGTGAGATGAGTCAGCAATGTACCAGGTGCAGAAACTGCAAGCCTTGCAGTTGGGAAAATTATGGTTTATGAATTAACAACTTGCTGTTATTTCCTTCTCTTTCCATTTTTTTGCCATTGGGAGCCAGCAGGCCATCCACTCCAGCCTTTCTTTCTTCTGAGACAAAATATTTTCCCCTCACACACTCATCTCAATCAACAAACACTTATTCATGCACACAGGAGTTAAAACTGCAGCTCTACCACATACAAACTATGTGAATTTAAGTAAATTGTTTAAGCTCACCTGAATTTCTTTATGGATAACACAGAGATAATTACACCCATCTCAGGGATATTGTGAGGATTAAGAGATAACACATCAAGTACTTACAACACTACCTAGCACATGATAAATACATATGTACTAGATTGTTTTTCTAGTCAATACATTCTTTTATATTTTTAAAATTTATTTTTCAATCATGGTCACTGTACATTATTATATTAGTTCCAGTAGTACACCCTAGTGACTAGACATTATAAACTTACTAAGTGATCATCCCATTAAATCTCATATGCATCTGACACCACACATAGTTATTAGAATATTATTGACTATATTCCCTATGCTGTACTTTCCATTCCCATGACTATTCTGTAACTACTCATTTGAACTTTTTAATTCCTTCACTTTTTTCGCCCATCCTCTCAACCCCCTTCCCATCTGGCAACCATCAAAATGTTCTCTGTATCTATGAGTCTGTTTCTGTTCTGCTTGTTTGTTTATTTTATATTTTAATTTCAATTCACAGATATGTATCTATTGCAATTTTATTGTTCAGTGTTCATGTTTTTTAGTTTTTGTTTTTCTTCTTCTTAAAGAAGACCCTTTAACATTTCATGTAATACTGGTTTGATGATGATGAACTCCTTTAGCCTCTCCACCCCCTTGTGGGGCCTCTGGGGCCTCTTAGGAGGTTCAGGACAAGGTCAGCTGCCACTGTGTTCTTCTACTGGGGGCCACCCAGGATGAGCTACAAAGTAATCTGTAGATGGCTGCTACTTGTGCTGGCCTTGGAGGTGCCTAGGAGAGGCCAAGCTGTAAACCAAAGCCAGCTGCTGCTAGTGTCAGTCCTGGGACCACTTAGTGAGAGGAACAGGAATACTGCTTGTTTAAGAGATTTTAGGTAAGTATGAAGCATGAGCCAAGACAAGTTGTTCATATAAAAAAGACACAGAAATCATCTTGGATTGGCCCAAAAGTTGGGTGGGTTGGAACTACTAGGGCAGGGTAAAGAGTGTGAACCAGGTTAATGGAGACTCATAGGGTATC
This sequence comes from Myotis nattereri, assembly GCF_964212035.1. Classification (NCBI taxonomy): domain Eukaryota; kingdom Metazoa; phylum Chordata; class Mammalia; order Chiroptera; family Vespertilionidae; genus Myotis; species Myotis nattereri. The sequence continues at coordinate 98,891,105 of NC_138077.1, forward strand.
TGCCTGCTAGCTCTGTCTGGGAAGGCTGAAATAAGGAACAATGACCTCTGTCAGCACTTCTGTCTGGGACAAAGCTGCCCCCTCCCCCACCAGTCTCACCCTGGTGCCAGAGAGTTCAGTTCTTCCTTGAAGGTCCTTGATGCATTTTGAGCACTGGACTCCAGAGGGAGGGAATCTGAGTAAGTCCTGTGTGGACCCCGTAAGGGGAACATCTGGGACTCCAGAAGCCCTGTCTTCCTCAGCCTCAATACCTACTGGTTTTTACAACCTTTTTATATCCAGAAGTTATGGGAACTTCTCTTCCTGGCACTACAACCCTGGGCAGAGGTTCTGCTGTGGGTCTGGGACACCCTTGCTCCTCAAGGGGGATCTCTGCAGCCAAGATTGATTTCTATCTGCCACAGGTGGGTGTGGGAGCAGCCTGCTCTGTGTCTCCACCACTCCTACCAATCTCCATGTGGCCTCTTCTTTATGTCCATAGGCGTAGAACTTCTGTTCAGCTAGATTTTAGGCAGTTCTGAATGATGGTTGTTCTGTAGTTTAGCTGCAATTTTGATGTGGTTGTGGGAGGGTTCCAGTACCACATTTACCTATCACCACCTTCTTGGCTGGAAGTAGGCATTTTTATTATTATCACCATCTTGACTAGAAGTAGGTATTTTTATTATTAATTTGGCCCTGTATTTTGAGTAGGAAATAGTCCGTAGTCTGACAATTTTTCTATTAGATACACATTCATGAACAATGGCAGGAGTTAGCCACTCTAACTAATACCAAATCCAGAAATTTTTAGGATTAATTTTGTTACTTTTCCAATGCCTCCACACACCTTCAAATTGGTCCTACATACTCCACACATTGTGTATGACCTGTCCAGTAATCCCATGCACTTTCTTTGTACCAATGATATTTCTAAAGGTTTTAGGTCAGGTTTAAGTTAAAATGTGAAGTTTGTTATTAAATAATGAAAGGAATAGGACTCTTAAGAGAGCAGAGTTCAAATATGTTTGTCATAATTTCAATTCAAACCCTTACCTTATATGAACTTTGGAAGCTGAGTTATTCATATTCTTATTTTTTAGTTTCTTTTTACATTCATACACAGCTTTGTTTGGGGGGGGATATATTAATTTAGTGAATTATTTGAATTTTTAAAGTTGGTCTGAATGCAGCTTTCTTCAGGAAAGCAAAATTTTCCTCTCTCCTTTTTTTTCCTCCCTTCCTTTTTCCTATCCAAATAGTATCAATTATTCTTTTATCCTCTATTAGTATGTGCATATGTGTGTGTGTGCATACACTTACATTTTATATATATACACATTTTTATTACATTATATACACATTTAAATGTTTGTTTTTTCTTTTTACGATCAATAAAAGGAGAGGGGTTTTATAACTTAACTTGTCTATACATTCCCATTGTTCAAATCTATATATGCCATCTACATTTCACTCCTGATTTCTAAACAGTATGAAGTGTCAACACAACTGATGATTAGGTACCTCAAATAAAGCATACATAGCTGAGTCTCCTTCTACTCCCCCAAACTGCTCACCATAATCATCCCCATATCTGCTGATGGCTCCTCTGTTGCTAAAGTTAGAAACCTATAAGCTTGGATCAATCCCTTTCCCTTACATCACAAAGCCAGCACTTGATAAGGCTCTTTCTTCCATCTCTTTCTAGAATCTTCTCATTTCATTTCCACTGTCATTACACCAATGCACCATTATTTTTTGTCTGGACAACTAAATAGCCTCCTAACTGCCATTCCTACTCCTTTCTTCCTTCCCTCCAATCCATTCTCAGTATGATAATCATAGATATTTTTTGAAAAATATAAACCTACTCATGCATTCCCCTGGGTAAAACTCTTTCATGTTTGTTTATTTTTTTATCCAAAAAAAGCCCAACATTTTAATCCATAGCATGGTCTTCATACGTCTGCATGACCTGTCTACCCCATCTTCCTCACATCAATCTCTTCCCTCATCCATCACTCATGAGTTCCTCTCACTGTCCCACCACAAGTTCTTTTAGCTTACAAAGTCCTCACCCAGGACCACTACATATATAATCCTACCTCCCTGACTAGCATTTTCACCCGGTTATTTGTATGGGTGTCTTCATCTTTCACCTTGGTCTCAGTTTATATGTCACCCATGCAGACAGAACATCTCTACCCAGCTTCTCCACAATATAAACAATGCTGTATTACATCTGTTTAGTTTTCTAAAAATTAGTTCAACAAATTTTAATGTATGGATTCATTTATTATATAATTATTTGTATCTATCTCCCCCCTAATTCAAAGCTCCATAAGATCAAAGACCATGCCTGTGTTTTATTTATTTTTTCTTGTCATCACAACCCTGACAGCTAGCATGTTGCCTTACATGTGGTGAGCACTCAATAACTCAATAAATGGTTAAGTGAATTAAAAATGATTCATTAGCGAATCATTTACCAACTTGCCCTTCACTCAAATATTAGCCTATTAACCATGCATATGAGTTTAATAGATAGGTATATATATGTAATTTGAAGGATATCTGTTGGTGACTTTTCTTAGAAGAATGTTATAGCCATGGCTCTAAGCTTCTATTAGCTATGAATGTCATGCTGTGCACAAAGCTGAGCACATGGGAAGAGCTCACAAACCTGAAACTACACTGTCAACAGGATGTTCCTTTCTACCAACTCCCCCACAAGACCCCTTCCAATGACATCATACACACAAAAGCACATACATGCATAGTGTTCATATTCATCTCTAAGAAATATACAGGAGAACTAAGCTCTCTAAACCTCCTCAATATTCTCTAAAGTTGATGGAAATAATACAGTAGGAATTAAAAGAAAAAGAAGAATAATGGCCTTTATATTACCAAGTGTGCAAGGCCAGTTGTTTTAGTAAGACTAGGAATGTATTTATGTGTAAACTAAATCTGAGATTACAATTAATTTTCTACCCTGTACTTACTTTTAATGAAGTTTTATAAATTGATATTTGTTTTTCAACTGAGATGGGAAAGTCTCTAAGATTATATATATATATATATATATATATATATATATATAGCCATCAACCACTCACCCAGGCTGGCCAGGCACCCCAGTAGGACCCCTTACCCTGAAGGGGCTGTGGCCAGCCTGCAAACGGCCCTCAGCCACTCACCCAGGCTGGACACACCCTCATGGGGTGAGGGTCCCCACTGGGGGTATTGGTCAGCCTGCAAACTGCCATCAGCCCCTCACCCAGACTGGCCAGGCACCCCAGCAGGACCCCCTACCCTGAAGGGGCTATGGCCAGCCTGCAAACAGCCATCAGCCACTCACCCAGGCTGGCCACACCCTCATGGGGTAAGGGTCCCCACTGGGGGGATTGGTAAGCCTGCAAACTGCCATCAGCCACTCACCCAGACTGGCCAGGCACCCCAGCAGGACTCCCCCACCCTGAAGGGGGTGTGGCCAGACTGAAAATATCTCTCAGCCCCTCACCCATGCTGGCCAGGCACCCCAGTGGGTACCCCCACACTGAAGGTGCTGTGGCCAGCCTGCAAACAGCCATCAACCCCACACCTAGGCTGGCCAGGCACCCCAGGGGGGACCCCACCTTGAAGGGGCTGTGGCCAGCCTACAAACAGCCATCAGCCCCTCACACAGGCTGGCCAGGCACTCCTATATAATAAAAGGGTAATATGCAAATTGACCCTAACAGCAGAATGATTGTGAATGACTGGTCACTATGACACACACTGACCACCAGGGGGCAGATGCTCAATGTAGGAGCTGCCCCATGGTGGTCAGTGCGCTCCCACAGGGGGAACTCTGCTCAGCCACAAGCCAGGCTGACGGCTGCCAGTACTGCCCAGTGGTGGGAGCCTTTCCCGCCTCCTCAGCAGTGCTAAGGATGCCTGACTGCAGCTTAGCCCTGGTCACCGCTGGCAAGTGGACATTCCCTGAGGGGTCCCGGGCTGCCAGAGGGATGTCTGACTGTCAGCTTAGGCCCAATCCCCCAGGGAGCGGGCCTAAGCCAGCAGGTGGTTATCACCTGAGGGGTCCCAGACTGGGTGAGGGCACAGGCTTGGCTGAGGGATCCCCCCAAGTGCACTAATTTTTGTGCACTGAGCCTCTAGTATGTATATATGTGTGTGTATATATACATATTCAAAATCAGAAAGCCATGAAATACACATCAGATGGCTAAAACCATATACTTTTTAAGGACATGAGAACAACCATTGACTAACTTAATATTCTCTTTGCTCACTCTTCTCCACGTATTTTAGGCATATATCCTCAATGTTCTGCTCATACCATTCCACATGCATTCTCCCATTTCCTCTGCCTATCTGAAGTCTTCCCCATCCTTCAAGATTCAGTTTAAATCCCAGTTCTACAAAATCTACTGATTATCACTGCCTAGAGTTACCCCAGAGTTACTACATTAGTCCCCCCTTATCTGTGGTTTGTCTTTTTGTGGTTTCAGTTACCTACAGTTAAATGATAATTTCCAAAAACATTAAATGGAAAATTCTAGAAATAAACAATTAATAAGTTTTAAATTCCATGCCTTTCTGAGTAACAAAATGAAATCTCACACCATCGCACTCCATCACTCCTCAGACATGAATCATCCCTTTGTCCAACATATCCATACTGTATATGCTCCTTGCCCATTAGTCAGTGGCCTATGGCTATTAACTTGGTTATCAAAGAGAAAGAGAAATATATAGAGAGAGACTACATTCATAAAACTTTTTAACTTTAATTACAGTGTATTGTTATAATTGTTCTATAATTGTTTCTTTTTATTATCAGTTATTGTTTATCTCTTACTGTGCCTAATTAAACTTCATTATATATATATATATATCTCCTAGGGTTGAGGGTTGAGGCTTTCACTGAGAGTCTTGAAATATATTCTTCAAGGATAAGGAGGGATGATGGGGAAATCAAGTTGGTATAGAATAAGATAGGAGATTCGGGGGCACAGATATGGAAGCAAAGAACTACAGTATATCTGCCTAATTTTAGATGATGATTAATATTTTGCTTATACTATCCAGCTCTAAGCCAACTCTTAAAGAATGCTAGCAAGCTATTCTTATGAGCCTCAGTTTTCTCATCTGTAAAATGAAGAGCTTAAGTAGGAAATCCACAAGATCTACTCCAGTTCAAAACATGTTGTTACTGAATTATTAACAGATTCACACACCCACTCATTCAACACTTGCTTAGTTCTTGTTAGACGGCAATCATGTCAATTAATTCTATAGATGCACGTATGTTATGGCATCAACTCTCAAGCCATATATGTTGGCTTATATAACATATAAGCCATTATATGTTATAATACTACTCTGGAGGAATTACATTTCAGGGAAGAGCAAGGTAGGGCAAGGGTATATGAAATCACATACTATAGGAAGTATCCATACCTTGAAGTATTTTAAATTTTAAATGGTGTGTAGTTAATACTGCAGTGTCTAACTCACCCTGTGAATTTCAAGGATGATACACAGAGCATATAGTGCTCTATCTGAGACTATACAGATGAAAAACAGGTATTCTCTTCAGAGAAAGTCAGGGAGGAGTTTCCATGAAGAGGGACAAACAAGGCGAGAGGCACAGAGGAAGCGTTGGATATTAAGTAAAATTATATCTGTAGTTATATTAAGTTAATAACAGTTTAAAATGGGCAATTTCATATATTTCAAACTGGTAGCAACTTAGCATTTATTTAAAATTTTACTAACAGTATTTGTTGTTCTGTATATCACATTTATGTCTTCAATTACTTTGAAAGATTGTAGCAAGAAAGGTCCATTTCTTATATAATAAGGTCATTGAAATGGATATAATACCTACTCAATAAATATATAATTAATTATATGCTAACTGATTTAGACTTTAAAAGAATTTATCTAAATAGCATTATAGAAACTACACCAGTAAGGTTAAAAAACCTTGTTTTATAAACTGGTTAAAAAGGCTAGGTTCTCATTTCTGAATTACCATACATTTTGATGATTTTTGCCTCATAAGTAATAGAAAAAAAAAGTTATTTACATCAGCACAGTATTATATTGCAACTAATCCCAGGAAATATGCTTTTTTAATCACTGAACTTCCAGACTGTAAAATTCTGACTGCCACAGAGAATATAATTACACTATATATAGTGCAACTGGGAATTGGTAAATAATGAAAAATAGTAATTTACATAAAAGACCCAATGATTGCCTTCCAGTGGTATATCAGATCTCTAAAAGCGAACAAAGTGTTTTATTCAAAGGGTACTTGAGTATTCATAAAATGAGGGCACATTATTTCCTAAGCTTTCTACACCTCTATAAAAAGTCATATAATTATATAATCATAGGCTGACACATCCATGAAAAATAGGTCCAAATCACTGTGAGTGGCCAAGCGTGCTGCATGCTTCAGCAATAAATATGGAGTAATTCAATGAGAGGAGGTCAGATAAATGTAAAGAAACATATTAGCTATGGTTGCAGGAAAATATTAAGATAATCATTTTTAAATCCATGCTTGAAATGCAGTTCTACTTAGATAATACTATGGTTCAATATCATTGAGCTGACTGTAATTTTTGACACAGCAGTTTGGGAACTGATTGATTCCAGAGTCACACTTCTATCTTAGGAGGACATGGCAAAAACGTGTAAAAAAATGTGTGCTGAATGCCCACCATATGCAACAATTTATGCCAGAAACAGTTTAACCACTACCTACATAGCACCTTATATAGCAGAAAGGTATGTATTATCTAGTTATGCTTCCTTAGCCTTCATGTCTATTTCTGAGAAAGGTTGTCTTGACACTAACAGTTATAGTGGGGAAGTAAAAGGTGCAAAATGTCAAATATAAGCACCTTCTAATCCTTTATTCATTCTACACCAGTTTGATTTCACTTTCAAACAAATACCATGAAACCGCAGTTACTGTGTGGTTAAGACTGACGCTGCAATTAGGTAAATGGCTCCTTGACTTTTGCTACTAGTCAGCCAATGTTGGTACTTTCCATGGTATTGTCTCAGCATTTAAAATTCCCAGAAGAATATAAAGCAAAGTGCCCATTGAATGCAAGAATACAAATCAGCACATTGATCTAATCTTTCACAATACTATTTCTAACCCATTCAAATGAATTAATGAACTCCAAATTAGAGATGTCTATATTGATGTCATCCTATATAATAAAAGCCTAATATGCTAGGTGTCTGGTCGTCCTGTCAGCCATTCAACCAATCTAAGTGTAATATGCTAATGATATGCTAAGGCTGCTCAACCGCTCACTATGATGTGCACTGACCACCAGGGGGCAGACAGTCAACCATTAGGTTAGCTTGCTGCTGGGATCTGGCCAATAAGGACTGAGCGAGATGGGCTGGACATGCCCTGGAGCCCTCCCCCGGTCCCTCCCCGGTTGGCCAACCTCCCACGTCCCTCCTCGGCCCTAATCATGCAATGATGGGGTCCCTCAGCCTGGCCTACACCCTCTTGCAATCTGGGACCCCTCAGGGGATGTCAGAGAACCAGTTTCAGCCCGATCCCACAGGCCAGGCTGAAGGGCACCGCTGGTGCACAAATTTGTACACCAGGCCTCTAATTAAATATAAAGAAGATAATATTTTTATCAGGAAATATTCTTTTCCTAATTTAAAACTATTTAAAGTTTATATACTATATTTGCTCATTATAATAAAAATTTTACTTAAACTATTGAAAATAAGACAACCAATGAATTATTGTTAAACCCTACTGATCCACTTTCATTTTTCTACTAGAGGCCCGATGCACAAAATTCATGCAAGAGTAGGCCTTCCTTCCCCTGGCTGCTGGCACTGGCTTCCTTCTGGGACCTGGGCTTCCCTTGCAGCCCTGGCTTCATCCAGAAGGTCGTCTGCAAGGATATCCAGTCTAATTACCATATTACTTTTTTATTATTACAGATTTCTACTTGTCATTTTTCTCTTTTATTTCTACTTCAATTAACCTATTTCTATATTAGAGGCTCAGTGCAAGAATTTTATGCATGGGGGGCAGAGGGGCACGTGTTCCCTCAGCCGGGCCTGCACCATCTCCAATCTGGGACCCTCTCACAATCTGGGATAGCTAGCTCCTAACCACTCGCATGCCTGCCTGATTGCCCCTAACCGCTTCTGCCTGCCAGCCTGATCGCCCCCTAACTGCTCCCCTGCCAGGCTGGTTTATGCCTAACTGCTCCCTTGCAGGCCTGGTCACCCCCAACTGTCCTCCCCTGCCAGCCTGGTTGCCCCAACTGCCCTCCCCTGCCAGCCTGATTGCCCCCAACTATCATCCCCTCCTGGCCGATCGCCCTCAACTGCCCTCCCCTGCTGGCCTATTTGCCCCCAAATGCCCTCCCCTGCCAGCTATGTTGTGGTGGCCATCTTGTGGAGGCCGTCGTGTGAGGGCATCGTGCGAGGGTGTCATGCAACCCCACCTAGGCTTTTATTATAAAGGATAGTTTTTAACAGTATTATGCTCACTGAAGGTGCTTACTAGTTCAATGCTTTGTTTATTATTTCATTTTTTTATTATTTAAATTGATTTGGGTAACATTGGTTAATAACATTATATACATTTCAGGTGCACAACTGTGTAAAATGACATCTGTATACTGTATTTTGTGCTCACCACAAGAAGTCTAGTAATTTTCTGTCACTTTGAAGAGTAAAACCTAAGTCCCAATAAGAAAAGTGCATACACAGAGCATTTCCTTGAAACTATTAAGCAAAATTTTGTGGATTTTTTGCCCATTTATTCTTATGATATTATATGATTTAATCCTTATAAAACATTAATATGGAAATATTCTTACATATACATTGATACTGGTGTTGCATTATTCTCTGTCAAATAATATTTCAGCATAATGTTGAAAATGGTGACAGAAAATAAAGATGCTATATATGGTCAGCTTTAGGTGAAAACTTAAAATGAAACTTCTCTGTGTTTGTCATAATGTATATATCAATGTGATGGCTAATCATGTAAAACACAAATATATAAAAATAACATACATTTAAAAAGCAAATAATACTAAATATTTACAAATACCCCATAATATTCCAAGACATATCTAATCCACAAAATAACTCTATATTACAGATGACAAAACTAAGGCACCAGCGGGATAAAGGGCATACCCACAGGGCAAATGATGGAGGAGGCCATCTTCCACCTTACATCTATGTAATTAGAAGCCTGTCATTTTTTTTCTTTCTATATTATACTGTCTTGTCTTATAGACTATTTAAAAGAATTATAGAGACTGGGGTGGAAAAGGGCTGAGTTGGAAACTCTAACAGGAGTTTGACATTTAGTTTGACTGGGGACCATATAATCACACATTAAAGGTAAATTGCCAATGGGGGGAAATGTACCTAAATCTCCTTGGAGTAGGCTAAGGAAGCCATGTAGCCTTAGAGTACAGCAATGTGTCCTGCAACAAGGAAAATCATCTAGGATGCCTCCATTTCAAACTTCTCTCTCTAAACTATCTCCACTCTTCATTTTAGAAGGGCATCTTCAAAGCAGTGGAATGTGGTAGCTTAAAAGGATCCTCAAGCACAGCAGGAGTTAACTAATGGCACATATTTTCTATATGCATATCTGACCAGTTTAATTTCTTTTTAAAGATGGAATCAGAGTGACAGACAACACATTTGGTAAAGCTTCAATCCCGCCCATTTGGCTGACATCATTAGAGGAGCAGGTGGCTTTCATTCTGTTGGATGTTTCCCAGCTATACAGCTGCTAAATGGGAAGCAACGAGAGCAGACACTCCTAGAAAGATATATGCCCAGGAAATTTGGCCCTGTTGGTAGATCCAGTCCCTTTAAATGTGAAGGCTTCTTTCTGAATAGCAAGAGACAGACCAAGTTCTATCTTTCCATTTGATTTAATTTTGAGAGACACATGATAAAACCATATACATTTACATATTTAAACTTATTAAAAAGCATTTTAAAACAAGGACTCTTCAAACATATTGATTCAGTTAACAAGAAGTAGGCTATAAAATAATTACCTTAAATATTTACTTAATACAATTCTTTAGACTGCAAATTTATTAAGCCACTGCAGACTGGGATCACTCTTTACTTTGTTTTGTGTGTATGTTTTTTAAGGCAGAGTGATATTTTAAATACCCATATTTAACTTAGATCAATAGTTCTTAGGTGTTTAGTGTTAAAGAATTTTCCTGGATATTTGTTTAAAATAAAGGTTGCCTCAGACTGTTCCCTGAGACTTAGATTCAGAAGATGTGGGGCTGGGCACAGTGACCTTATTTACATTTATACTGTTCCTCCAACCACCATTTTTAGGAAGACCCTATGGAGATCAGGCTTAAGAAATACCAGCCTGACAAGGCAACATAACAACTTTAATCCTAGCATGGAAATAAAGTTATTTTAGAGGAATACTGATTGTATTTCCCTTTTAACAAATATTAATTTATGTATAATGGTATTTCATATTAAACTCTACATTACCAAATAAAGCTTTCAATGTCAAACAGTAGGATTTCAAAGATATGTATACTACAGCTTTTACTTTTATTATCATAGTAAATGGCCACATAACATTTTTATATTGTGTAATGGGTATTGTTGCAGAAGGCAGAAGAAAGTAAAAAAAAAAAATGTTGCTTATAATACAGAGTTTTATTTCTTCTATCACATACCACACTATCATTACAGTATTAATACCCATGCATTATTTGTTTCTTTTAAAATTTTCATAGTAATATATGTTCTTATGTTCAATTTATTTTATTATTATTCTGCTTATCACATGTACATGTTTGCAGATACCATCATTTTTTTATGTCTCAATTTTCTTATCTCTACTAAGATCATGCTAGTATTACCATTAAGGTGAGGATTAAATGAGATAATATACATAAAATACCTATTTGTGTTCAATACATGAGAGCTATTGTTAATAATATTTAATATTATTCTATTAGATAGGTCAGTGTAACTCTGTAAGCTGACAAAGTGTGATTTAAGGTCTTTGATGATAGGATATTACTGAAAACACACATAGGAGTTTATGTTGCCTTAGAAGACTTTTACAGTCTCTACCTCTTTCCTTTCAGAAATAAATAAAAACAATAAATAGTGAGAAATTATCATTTCTCAAGAGGAGGCACAGAACAATTTCATTCCTTCTAGAGCCACAAGAAGGAATCAAATCTTAATCTTGGACTTTTTGACCCTCTGAACTGAGAGAAAATAAATTTCCTTTTTAAATATATTTTTTATTGATTTCAGAGAGGAAGGGAGAGAGAGACAGAAACATCAATGATGAGAGAGAATCATTGACTGGCTGCCTCCTGCAAGCTCCACACTAGGGATTGAGCCCAAAACCTGGGTATGTGCCCTGACCAGGAATCAAACCATGACCTCCTGGTTCATAGGTCAATGCTCAACCACTGAGCTAACTACCTGGGCGTTATAATTTAAAAGGTAACTATTTATATCTGCACTTGCTTTGGGATATTTATATCCCACTTGCTTTGGGATATGGACATAACTAATAAGTTGTAAAGGCATGGTGTCATGATAAGAATATAGATCCCAAAATGAGATGTTGACTCAAAAAGTATCAACAAAACTGTTCAATACTACACCCATTCCATGCTAAACCAAGGTGGCATTGTTTCAGAGACACTTGAGTTGTCAAAAGACTGCTGTGACTTTTCGTACACCTCTACACAGGTGAGAAATGCAGATAAGAATTTTCATTTTAGTGGACTACTAACATTGTTCAAGGCAAGATTATAATTTTTTTTAAAAAAAAACTTGAGGTAGCAACAGGGATTACTTGTTAGTTCAATTTGTACATTCAATCTTTCTTTTATCCTGCTAAAAAAAAATTCCACTTTAAACAAATATTGGTTATCTATTTGTTTAAAATATTAAAACTAAATAAAGGAATAATTTTATAAGAGAATGTGAAGTGAAAAAAATTAAATACACTAACAGTAAAGGCAATTAGTGTATTTACCATGATTACACACTAAATTTAGCTCTAAGTTTCTGAGGGGTAAGAAGGGGGTTGGGTTGCATTGAGTATGTATTATTTCACAATGAAAATTAATCATAATAAATTCATGTTATAATCTACCTGCTTTTGGTACTATTTTCTGAGTATGAGAATAGTATCCTATACAATAAAACCCTAATATGCAAATTGACCAAATGGCAGAACGACCAGTCGCTATGATGCACACTGACCACCAGGAAACAGATTCTCAACTCAGGAGCTGCCCCCTGGTGGTCAATGCACTCCCACAGGGGGAGTGCCGCTCAGCCAGAAACTGGGTTCACAGCTGGCAAGTGCAGAGGCAGTGGTGGGACCCTCTCCCACCTTTGCTGTAGGTGGGTGGTAAGGAGCGAGGAATCCTGGACTGCAAGAGCCCTGGACTGTGAGAGGGATGTCCGCCTGATGGCTTAATCCCAATCCCCAGGGGTGCCTAAGCCAGCAGGTGGACATCCCTCTAGGGGTCCCAGACTGTGAGAGGGCGCAGGTTGAGCTGAGGGACCCTCCCCATCCAGTGCACGAATTTTGTGCACCGGGCCTCTAGTAACAGTAGACTTAGAAAACAGAAAAACAACTACAAACAAACAAACAAACAAAAAACGTGGCATATCATGGCATTTTTTTAGTTAGAATGAATGCACTAACTTTTAAAGTTTTACAACATATCAAATCCAGAGACTAGAAAGAATCAATGCGGTCTTTGTAGACTGGTCAAATAAGCATTTTATTCTGTCATTAAAAGGTCTTTGTGTATAATTAATTACCTGGTCAATGCAATAGGGAACTTGATGCATTTATTATGTATGTTTTAATTAAGTTCTTGGAAATCTTAAAACTATACTCCAAAGCATTTTTCACTGGACACATAACCTAAGAAGGAAATGTTATCTTCAAGTAGATTATTTCTTTTCTTTATGATAAATTACTCCCTCACTTCCTTTTTAACCATCTTTCCAGCTTTTTAAAAAAATCAATGGATTGATTAAATGTGAATATATGTAGTAAGAAAAAAAGTAAAATATTTCTGGAAAATTTTATAACTTAAGAAAATACTTTGATCAAGAAAATGTGGTTACCCTACACTAAAAATATTGGGAATCTTTGATTTTGCTTATTAAATAATGAACTTGTTCTTCACCATTGATAAATCCAAGGTCCACTAAACAAAAAGATGTCATAGAAAAAAATTCCATGCTTTCCAGCTGCTTGAAATTATCTGCCACGCAACATGCACATAGTGAACTCACGTTTTCCCACTTCCTTACCAAAACCACTTGTCCTCGGCATCTCCTATCTTGACAAGCAACATCAACTTATAAATTTTATCCAAAACAGAATATCATAGTCATTCTGTTACTTTCCAAGTAAGTCTCAAAGTTCTGTTTTTTCTTTCCCTAAGAAAACATATTAGAATCTACCACCTCCTCTCAATCTCTATTACCATTTCCTTGTCACATTCTTAATATGTTTTCTTGAATTGTTGCAGAAGATACCTATGTTTTATGACCTCCAGTCTTGGCCAATCCCTGCTCCACAGAGCTATACGATTTAGCTTTCTGTATTTCAGACATGATTTTGTCACTGTTGATGTTTATAGAATAATATCCACACTCCTTAGGATAAGATTCATTCCCTACAACATGAGATTCCTTTTCCAGGAATAACTCCTGCTTCTCCCTTTGTTTTAGTACTTTTCAAAACCCTAACACTTCCCTGGCAAAGTTGAGCACTTACTCTTCTGTTTTCCTGTAATAGTGTTATTTTTCTCTGGTTCAGCGGTTGTAAACATCTGATACTAATTACAATAATAGTTAACATATGCCCTGAATATTTCTGGATGGCCCTCATGTTAAATATTTTCCCTTTTGTCAGCCCATGGGTGGGGTGACCAGTCCTGATTTTTATTTAGAAAATATTGTAATCATACCTTGTGGCTTGTCCTACCAGATAGGCAGCTCCCTGAAGGTAGGGGTGGGGTCTTAGTAATCATTGTTTAATTAAACCAAACTGAAAAAGGAATTATCTATTTATACCAGTTGACTATAAAAGGAACCATATGTAATAGATTCCCTGAAATTCAACACTGTCTGGAAATCTATTCTCTTTCAACACAATGCACTGTTCCTCTACAAGTGAAAAAATGATCTTGCATCATGAATTACACTCAATGAAAATCAAATATATATAATTATCTACCTCCTTTACCCATATGACTGCATCTGGGCCCATTATTTACCTTCTCTCATGACAAGGCATGAGCTATGTGTCTAGATTAGAGCAACTTCTCTTGTGCCTATCTCCTATCTCTTCTTGCCTATTCAAGAACACTGCTTCTGCAATTTCCCTCTCCCTTGTGTATTATCAATTTTTCTCTCTTTACTAGAGGATTCCCAGAGGATGCAGACATGTTTTTTAAATCCCATTTAACAAACAAGCAAACAGACAAATAAAAACTCTCTCTAGATACTCTCCATTTCTCTCTTCTCTGTACTACAGGACTCTGGGAGTTCCACCCTTACTTGCTATCTCTAATTTATCTTCTCCCACTCTCTCTTAAACCTTTCAATAAAGACTAAAGACTCCCTCTGACACTACTACTCCAGCAAAATTTCTCCTACAGTGGTCACTGATGATAACCTCCCCATTGCCATATCCAATGGTCAGTTCTTGTTCTTCTTCCTTGACCCTTTAGTAGCATCTGACACAGTTGAACATTTTCTCCATGTTTAAATATTAGGATAACATATACATTCAATTTTCTGCCTATTATCTAACAGCGTTTCTCAGTTTTCTCCTTGGCTGGTTGTTGCATATTAGTTTGAGATGATTCCAAATCTACTAGTTTATGACACAAAATGAAGTTGTTTTTAAGAGTAAAGTTATTTTGATATAAGAACAAAGTAAGATGTGTCAGGATGTCATCATTTCATGTGCTGTGGTTGAAAAGCACTCAGCAGTTGGGGATGCCAGAAGGATCTTATCAATAGAAAAACATCTGGTGAAGCATCTAGGGCAAAGGGACACTTGGACTGCAAACCCTAAGTTTGTAAAGACTACTTTAGAGTTTCAATCTTGGAAAAGTTTCTGCTGATCTAGATAACCCTCCAAAGACCTTTGAGGCATTAGCTTCTGGCAGGGTAAAGAATACCCTTATGGGATAATGGGGGTGGTACATGTTATAGTTGCCCCTGAAAGGAAATCAGCTTGCCCACTAAGGCCAATGCCCTCATTGTGTAGCTATGTGCCCTAGCAAGAAGAGACTTCTGTTTTTCCACTGGCAGCTAGAAGTCAATTCCCGGTTGGTGAAGATGACTCTCCTGAGAACCAACCTCACAGAAAGTGTACACCTCTGCTAAATTTGGACTTTATTCTTTTTATCTCTCCTTGTCTGGAGTAACAGTTTAATTAATCTATCATTTCTTTGGGATATGTTATATCGTTATTAGTTTACTAGAGGCCAGGTGCACGAAATTTGTGCTTTGGGGGGGGGGTCACTCAGCTGACCTGCGCCCTCTCACAGTTCAGGAGCCTTGTGCTTGCCAGCCATGAGCCTGACTTCTGGCTAAGTGGTGCTCCCCCTATGGGAGCACATTGACCACCAGGGGGCAGCTCGTGCATTGAGCATCTGCCCCTTGGTGGTCAGTGTGTGTCATAGTGACCAGTTGTTCCACCATTCCATTGATTTGCATATTAGCCTTTTATTATATAGGATTAAAAGATATTATCTTGTATGCTATTGGCTTGTGAAATTCCTGGAGTGAACCCATGTAAAATAAATTTCTGGCAAATACAAATTCAGTCTCTGAACATAATATTGTCCCCCAAAACAAAACAAAGGTCTTCCTCATCTTCTCATCCTTTAAAAATAAAGTGACTCAAAGCTCAGACTTGGGATTGCTTTTGGCCCCACATACTCCATTTCTAGTTTATCCAATCTCATGACTTTAATTACTACATGCATTAGCATATTTCAAAAGTATAAGTTCAAGCCTGACCTCTTCCTTGAACTCACATACTCAACTACCTACTTGAAGTATCCATTTTCAGATGTTAGTCATGTAAAATATGACCTGCCCATAAACCTTTCACCCCCCTCAGCCTTTCCATCTCAGTAAATAATTCCATTCTTCCAGTTAGGCCAATAAAAGTTGAGTCATTCTTGACTCTTATCCTTCTCTCACCACCTCCACTGCCACCCCCTCCTTAGCTCTCACCTGGATCATTGTAACATCCTGTTTCAGTTTTTGCCCCATTTGGAAAATTTTCAACTAAATGCAAAAGTGATCCTTTTTCAAATGTAAGACAGATCTTGTCTCTTCTGTTTTTGAAAAACCTTTTAAGGGTCTCATTTAGCATAAAAGCCAAAGTCCCCACAGGGACTTCAGGGCCTGTTCTTTGCTCACCACTGACAGTCAACTCACCCTTCTTAGCCTACCTTATCCTTGCTCTTGCTGCTCTATCCATATTAACCTCCTGCTACTTCCTAACTTGATGCCTTTGTACTTGCTCTTTTCTGTTCCTAGAACAATTTCCTTTCCACCCCTATCCCTCATTCCCACAAAGATAGTTTTTGCTGTTGTTTGTTTTTAATTCCTTTTTGGGGCTTCACTAAAAATTCACCTCTCTGGGAAATGGCCACTTCACCTGAAATGGTAACCCCCTCATCTACCCCCTACCACCTTACCGCCCCCCCGCCCCCGCACACACACAAACATATTGTTTCCACTTTCCTGTTATGCAACTTGATAATCTGAAGGATATATTTTCTTTATTTGCTTTGTCTATTGCCTGTATCCACTTCTAGAAAGGAAGCTCCATTGGATATATTCTTGTCTCTTTGTTCCCTTCTGAATTCTCAATATCCTTAGAAGTGCTGGGTTCAAAGTCATGTAGATTTACTAGTATATATATATGAATAAACTTTAGTAATCACATGTATTGACTCAGCCCCAAAAGCCAAAGGGCCTTAGCCAGCAGGGGAAAGGAACACATTTCACCAGCCAGGGCTCCAGGGCAGATGCTAGCTAGGTATAAAGCAGGAGTATGGAGCTGGGCCTGGGACAAGCCCCCAGGTAATAGATTAAGAAAGCATTCCTGGGATCAGTCCTTAGGATGGGGCTTTTATGTTCTTTCAAAGATTTTCAGACATTTAACAGAGAACCCTGGGTTTGGCTGCTGAAAGATTCCCTGGGGCTTGGGTGTTTCAGGAACTGACATTTCTGGTTTGAGAAACCACTCTCACCAGTTAACAGGAATCAGGGAAGCAGTAGATCAGAAGATTTATTCATGGAAAAGCTGTGCTGAAACGTGGGTTCTTTTGTACAAAGTTTGATTCTGTGGATTTTGAGGAGAGAGGGACTCTAGAGCCTTTATTTTATTTTTTTCTTAATGTATGTTATTGATTTTTTACAGAGAGGAAGGGAGAGGAATAGAGAGTTAGAAACATCGATGGGAGAGAAACATTGATCAGCTGCCTCCTGCACACCCTCTACTGGGGATGTGCCCACAACCAAGGTATATGCCCTTGACCAGAATCAAACATGAGACCCTTCAGTTCACAGGCCGACACTCAATCCACTGAGCCAAACGGGTCAGGGCTAGAGCCTTCATTTTGAACAATCATCCCAGCATAAATCAAATGTCATAAATTGTGTGTCTTTATAACATGTGTCACAACCACAGTTTAAGCTACTTTGGCTTAAAGCTCATTCCCTTCCGTACTTGGAATTGTCCCTTTTCATTTTTCCAACATGCAGTTCCCAGAGAGTTCTGCGAGCAACAATCCCATGTAGAAGCTTACTGTGACTGGTGTGGCCACTTCCTCCTTTTGTCAGGGAAGTAGATTAAAGCACCTACATCTGTCTTTGGCTTGCTGCGTTCACTTTAATCAAATGATCATGTACATACTGCTTGGAAAGTCCTTTTAGAACTGACTGAAACTTAAACATGTGAGTTGATGAGTCTCCTCTTCAAAATCAGAAGGAGGTCTGAGGCTGTCAGTAAACGACATATTAATATACATCTGAATTATTTCTCTAATAGCCAATCGAAATTGACATCACTAAAGTGGGGAGGAAGAAAACATAATTTGAATATTCAAACTTGATATGTAGGTTGTGAAGGAAACAATAAATTTGTGGTTAATTTTATTTTTTCTAATTTATTGGGGTGACATTGATTAATAAGATTATATCGGCTTCAAATGTACATTTTTATGATACATCATCTATATATTGCATTGTGTGCCCACCACCCAAAGTTAACTCATGTTCGGTTACCATGTCCCTGAGCTCCTTTACCTTTACTATCCCTCCATTCCCCTTCCTTTTGGTAACCATCATACTGTTGTCTGTGTCTGAGTTTTTGTTTGTTTGATTTTCTTGTTTGTTCATTAGTTGCTTTCAGTTCTATATCCCATATATATTGTGAAATTATGTGATTCTTAACTTTTTCTGACTAACTTATTTCACCTAGTATGATATTCTCAAGGTCCATCTATATTGTCACAAATGACAATAATTTCTTTCCTTATGGCTTACTAGTATTCCATTGTGTATATGTACCACATCTTTATAAAACACTAGAGGTCCGGTGCATGAAAGTCCTGCATGGGGGAGGGGGTCCTTCAGCCCGGCCTGCACCACCTCTCATAATCCGGGACCCCTCTAGGGATGTCCGACTGCCAATTTAAGCGGAATCAGTCAGACATCCCTCTCACAATCCAGGACCACTGGCTCCTAACTGCTCGCCTGCCTACCCACCTGATCGCCCCTCACCACACTGCCTGCCAGCCTTATTGCCCTTAACCACTCACCTGCCTGCCTAATCTCCCCTAACCACTCTGCCTGCCTGCCTCATTACCCTTAACCACTCGACTGCCTGCCTGATCACTCGTATACACCTCTGCCTGCCTACCTGATTGCCCCTAACCACTTTTGCTTTGGCCCCTGCCACCGAGGCTTCATCCAGAATGACATCTAGAAGGTCGTTTGGCTGTCCGGTCTAATTAGCATACTATACTTTTATTATTATAGACTAGAGGCCCGGTGCACAAAAATTTGTGCACTCGGCAGGGAGGGAGGGGGTCTCTCAGCCCGGCCTGTGCCCTCTTGCAGCCTGGGCCCCCTCAGGAGATAACGACCTGCTGGCTTAGGTGTGCTCCCGGGTGGCAGAGGGCAGGCCCAATCCCTAGGTGCAGCCCCTGGTTGGGCTCAGATCAGGGCCGATTGGGGAGTTGGGGTGCCGCCCCCTGTCATGCACAGAAAAGGGCAGATCAGGAGGTTGCCATGCCACCCTCAGTCACGCTCAGGGTAGAGCAGATTGGGGGGTTGGGGCACTGTCCCCTGTCACACTCAAGGCAGGGTCGATGGGGAGGTTGTGGCCCCACCCCCTGTCACGCACAGAGCAGGGCCGATAAGGGGGTTGAGGAGCTCCCCCCTGTAACTCACAGAGTAGGGCCAATAGGGGAGTTGGGGCACCACCCCCTGTCACACACAGAGCAGGGCAGATCAGGGGGTTGGGGCACCGCCCTCTATCACCCACATAGCAGGGCCGATCAGGGGGTTGGGGCACTGCCACTCTCACACTCAGGGCAGGGCTGATGGGGAGGTTATGGCTCTACCCCATCACACACAGAGCAGGACCCATGGGGAGGGGGTTGGGGCGCTGCCCTCTATCACCCACATAGCAGGGCCGATCGGGGGGTTAGGGCACTGCCACTCTCACACTCAGGGCAGGGCCAATGGGGAGGTTATGGCTCTACCCTGTCACACACAGAGCAGGGCCCGTGGGGTGGGGGGCAGGTTGGGGCACCACACCCTGTCACACACAGAGCCGCAGGGAGATCAGGGGGTTTGGGCGCTACCCCCTGTCACACTGATCCCAGTGCTGGGAGGCCACTTGGCTCCGCTGATCCCGGTGCTGGGAGGCATATTACCCTTTTACTATATAGGATAGAGGCCTGGTGCATGGGTGGGAGCGGGCTGGTTTTCCCTGAAGGGTGTCCTGGATCAGGGTGGGGGTCCCCACTGGGGTGCCTGGCCAGTCTGGGTGAGGGGATGATGGCTGTTTGCAGCTGGTCACACACCCTTCAGGGTGGGGGTCCCCACTGGGGTGCCTGGCCAGTCTGAGTGAGGGGCTGAGGGCTGTTTTCAGGCTGGTGGGAGACTGAAGCTCCCAACTGCTCCTTATTTTCTTTTTTTATTTTATTCTGGGCCAGCTTTAGCTGTTGCTCCAGCTCTGAGGCCTCTGCTGCTGAAAGCAGGTATCTGGTTTGTTTGGGTTCTATTATCGTAACACTGTATCAACTCCAGCTCTGAGATCCCGGCTCACTGAAAGCAGGTTTCTGGGGTTTTGTTTAACTTCTATATTTGTAAGAATGTTTCAAACTGCAAGCTCAGAGGCCAGCAAGGCAGGCGGGGAACGTTGCAGTCCTCCGTCAGTGAAGCAAGCAAGCCTCATGTTAGTTTCAAGCTGCCTGGCTGCCGGCGCCATCTTGGCTGGCAGTTAATTTGCATATCTCACTGATTAGCCAATGGGAAGGGTAGCAGACATACGCTAATTACCATGTTTCTCTTTTATTAGATAGGATGTTTTTAGAATGTCTTATTCCTAGCCTTATTCTTCAGCTTCACCCAGTTCTCATCCCCATAAGCAATCATTGTTAATTTCTTGTGTGTCCTTCCAGATACAGTTTATGCAGATGTGAGCTAATATGCATAGATATGCATATTTGTAAACCTATGCATTCATTTTTCCCATTTTTAAACAATAGTTTAAAGTGGCAAAGTGCAATTCAGCACATTTATTTTTCTTGTTTAATAAACTATCTTGGAAGCCTGTTGTATCAATGCATAGAAGTCTTCCTTATTCTTTTTTATGGCTCAAAATAGGATATGCCATACTTATTTAGCAAGTCTCCTATTGACTTGATCCAATTTCAGTTGATGACTATTTTTTGCTGTTTAAAACAAGGCTATAATGCATAAATGTAAATGTATAATTCTATTTTGGACACAGACACAAATTTATCTGAAATACCCATTTACACAAATGGAATATTTTACTGGGTCTAAGACTACAGGCATTTTATAATTTTAACTCATGTTGCTAAATTGTCTTCAATAACATTTTTATTAATTTACACTCCTCTGGAGTGAGTTTGGACAAGTATGAAAATACCCTGAGGGTATTTCTTTCCTGGGAAGACAGCCATAAAAGGGCAACAGGAGTTAGAAGAACCCTAGGAGTGGTGCTAACTATTTTTGCTTCTGCTCTGTGCTTATGAGAAACTACACATTACTGAACACTTTAGTATATTGTATGTAGCACACTCATCTTTGTGAGTCAACCCATACCAGAACAAATACAGGCCAAGAAAATGAACTATGCATTTTTCTAATGCACTTCTAAATGGAAATTTAAGACTAATAATACTAATTTTAGAAATGGAAACCTTGCATGAGGGTAGATAATTTAAATATTAGCACATATACTAAAAACTTTGATACAGACAAACAGATTCCAGACAGATGCATTAATCCACTAATCCATGTTTCAAGAGTTTTTGAAGATTTATGCTTTCCATGTTAATTCAAAACCAATTTTGGTACACTAGGAGGAACTTATACTTAAAATCATCAGGCAGCTACCGTTTCTAACAGGGCATGTAAATTAGCTAATGCATGCAATTTACTGATCACTTAGAATATAACCTAATTAAGGAAGTGAAAATTAACAGATATAAATGTAATTACATAAGGAATCATTTCAGTTTACATGTAATTTTTTGTGTGCTATTCTCTAGAACTGAACATCTGTAGATTTCAATTTAAATCTTCATACTGAAAAACTATGTGATCAGAATTTGTTTGTATGTCCTTTACTTGGCCTGATGATTGGAAATATTAGCTAGAGACACATTGCAATTGGGCACCACAGCTTCATCAGAATCAATTGAGCTGCCAGACATTTTTAATGCTATTCGAAACCATTAATGATGAAGAGTCATTTGCTTACCCACAGTCCAGTCCTTCTCCACTGAAAATTACTGGTCATGAATCTGGTGAACATTTACAGGAATCTGCAAATGAAACAGCTAAATCCTTGATGACAAGGAGCCTCATAAAGGCAGCTCATTTATTCTCTCCGGGCACTCATCCTCGCCACTGGGATCAATAGAAAATCTCATCTGATATATTCTTAAATGCCACGGTGTGAATGCTCTCTTTGCAATTTTGCAGAAGAAAAAACCCACTTCCACTTTAAGGGACTGACATAAAATTCACTAAATAAACACAATCTTACCCTGAGCTTTGGGTAATCTTAAAGCCTGTAGGATAAAAATGATGCTTTTCCTTCATTTAAAAAAGAGTAATATTCAGACAATTGTAGTTTTTAAAATTGACTACTAAGTAAGAGTTTATGATTTGGTCACATATCTGGAAATATAAATATTAACTGATGCAGAGTCTCAACCAGACGATATGAATTAGCACCTTATTGCAGTACAGCTGCTCTGCAATCCTTACTGGTCCACTCCATAGGAGTGGCTTTAATTTCAGTAAAGAACATATATATCTATTCAAGACAATAGCACAAACAATTCTTCTAAAGCACACATAAAAACATAGAAAAGGAGAAATCAGTGTAGTTGAAATAGAAGCTTAAACTCTGATAGCAATTGGAAAAACAAACAAAAAATTGGCAATAACAGTTTTTTAGAATGTGTTTTAGTCTGGGACCTGAGAGGATATGACAAAATATGACAAAAGAGATTTTAGTCCTTCTATAAGTGCCCTCCTTCAGAAATGTCATGACTGCTTACTAGCAATTTGCTGTTTAATTAATATAGGGCTCTGTCAATTCTAAACTCTTAACATCCTAATAAAACGCCTTCTGGCAAGAGTACAGACTCTATTCTGGGTGCTAAATTAGAAAGCTAGGGTATCTATAAAGTGCTGCAGACTTTCATCTTAGAGAGTTTTAACAAGTGTGTTAAATCTTTTTATTTTTTCCTTTATTGAAAAAGTAAATATAAAAACAACACACACACTTGTACAAGAATTTATTATGAAACTAACATATTAAAACACACAGAGGTGCACTTATTCTAAGGAGTGTAAGTTACTACCTAGCAGATTTATTTATTGCATAACAAGGGGTAAATGTTCAAGGATAAAACACCTGCAGGCTGTTCAGAGAAGATATTTGCTTTTTTCCCCCATTTCGCTCCCTCCCCTACCCAAATACTTTTATCTATACTAATAAAAGCCTAGGTGGCCCTTGTGCCCTCACATCATCACAAGATGGCCATCCCCATATTGTTACAAGATGGCCACCCCCAGGTCATCATAAGATGGCCGCCTCCACGTCATCACAAGATGGCAGCCACAAGATGGCCAGCAGGGGAGGGCAGTTGGGGCAACCAGGCCTGCAGGGGAGGGCAGTTGGAAGCAATCGGGCCACAAGGGAGCAGTTAGGTGTCAATCAGGCCTACAGGGGAGCAGTTAGGGGGTGATCAGGCTGGCAGGAAGTAGCGGTTAGGGGCAATCAGTCAGGCAGGCAGGTGAGTGGTTAGGAGCCAGCAGTCTCAGATTGTGAGAGGGATGTCCGACTGCCAGGGGATGTCTGACTAAACCGGCAGTCGATCATTCCCTGAGGGGTCCCAGATTGGAGAGGGTGCAGGCTGGGCTGAGGGACATTCCCCCCCCACCCCAGTGCACAAATTTCATGCACCAGGCCTCTAGTACATTTATAAATGCATAATTCATTGGCAAATCTGTATATGAAATAAAATTTTGGGAAGAAGGGCATAACTTTCAGCATAATCAAGACGAAGGATTTAAACTAGTACAAATTCATTTAATCTGTTTGTAACATGTAAAGTGAACAAATGTAACTCCCTAATCCTGTCAGTGACCAGGTATGTAAGAATATAATAGTCTTGTTTTTTATTTAAAATCAAAATTTAATAGGAGCATGATTATTTTTACACCTTTTCCAAGCAAAAGTCTTATTAAAAAATAATAATAGCCTGAAAGATTAAGTTTCATGTGTAAAAATAACATGAGCATCACTTTTCAAAAATCTGCTTTTCCCTCTTAAAATAGTTTGGTTTAGGCTATAACCTCGGAGACAAGAGGCCAGCAGGAGGCCAGGAGGATTAGCCTTAATTACCTCATGTTTCACCTTAATTAACTTCTCCTACAAAATGTAAACGCTGCAGGAATGATGGAGAGACCTTAGGCCAATGGCAAGATATCTAAGCTCTCATTGTTGGCACATGATAGTCTTCCTTTTGAATTTCCTCTAATCCCTCCCAAAGATCAACTAGTGGACACGCACTGCACTGTGCTTAGCTGTGCCACAGAGATATGTACCTTTCCTGGTCCTTCATCACTCAGGGTTGATAAAAGGCCTTGGAGGTATTAAAAGCAACAAAGCCGTTTCTACTCTGCTTCCTCATAAGGATGCAGCATCACTGAGAACTCATCGCCTTGCAACATACACTTGAAATAAGTTTCCAATATTTGCTAAGTTTGAAATTTCAACTTTGAGAAATGCAGTACTGTGCATTTCCCTCAGAGATCCCAACCTGCTGCAAAGCATAAAATAACCCAGAGAAAAAAAATAATTACAAATTGTGATTTGGTTTTACAAATGGAAAAGCATGGAGTAGGGACAAGGGGTGACATTGAACCCTAGGACTTAAAACGTGTAAACTGCTTGCGATCATACTTTTTCTCTTCAACTCGTACATAAATATTATTCTAAAATCCTGGAAAATAAATGAAATAGGACAAGACCTATGCTTAGCATCAAATTAATTGTTACTATTCATAAGTTTTCCAGTCAACATCCTATTCATACAAAATTATATTATAGTAGAAATAATATAAGTCCACGTTTATAACAAAATAAACCTGTTGCCTCATACCTCTTCTATAGGAACCAAGAAAAATAACTGATTCATTAAATTTTGACTCTCATTTTAACTCTCACTTTAATTTCAAAGGTAAAAGTCAGTATATTGAATAACAAGTATAGAGACCTTTAATTTTTGCCATTAGAAAAACTTTTCCTGCAAATATTTTCAGCTTTAGATGTAGCTGGATTTGGCCTTAGGGACCTTTTTGCTGACCTCAGCACCATTAAATTGTATTTGTTGCGTTCCAAGACATTTGTGTTTTTCCCCTCTTTCCTCCTAATTCTTAAACTCCTACAAATCTCTAATCCTCTAGCTGGTTTCTGCATATTCCTAACCATTGCCTAATTTTACCTGCAATTTTAACTTTTAGTTAGGACAGAACACTCCCACACACTTACTCTAAAGGCTTAACTTTCATTCAAAGTTTAATTGTATGGATAATATGAGGATATTAAAGGTATTATAGCAATCTCAATTTTTTGTTAACTCCATCTGTAATATGGTAATAAATTACATTCCTTTACAAAAATGTTTTAAAATATTATTTTATTCCTATTAAATGTACAATGTCCACATTTTCTAGTGATTAAAATGGAAAGTCTTAAATGAAAATAAGTAAATATCTGTGCAACATTTATGCACTAGCATATTCATTGGTTCATTTATTTTTTTAAATTAAATTATAGATCTTATCCATCGCTTTCTGTGTTCTCTCAGTCCTGACCTACCAGTATAAGAAATAGGAATTACCTGAGATGTCAGAAATAACTGTGGATGCAGAGATATATTATAACAAAGGACATTGCTTCAAGAAACTCTCAGTCTGGTGGAATAGATGGGTCAACAAACAATTCTGTAAATTTGGCTCTCAGAGAGGAATGTGAATGTGTGGGGATTAAAGAAACACAAGACCTGTGAGAAACAACATTGCTTGGTGTGGGTCTGAGAAAATGGCAGGGCAGAAACAATGCCCATGCTTAAGCTTTACTCAGCACACATTTAAATCTGCCCTTCAAAATCGGTTCCAAGAACAGAGGATATTTTTTGTCATGCTATTTTTGAATGAAATTAATTCCCATTGCCTGAAATTACCCTCATCTTATTTTTGGGGACTTTAAAAAAAATTCTTATAACATATGTCAAGTAATTGTAACAAGAAGAGTGAAAAAATATTTTACTTATATTTTGCCAAATTTCCCATAATTGCTTCCAGGTAAGTTCCCCTTCCCCCACTAAATTCTAAGGACATCCTTATGTCCTTGTAAAATGTTACATTAATCATTTAGAGAAAGTTTTTCTTCTTTCATATTTCATTCGGACATGTGCAGAAATGACATGCTTTGAACTGCAGAATTTCTTTTTTATGTTAGGAGTAAGCAAAGGGAATCCATGTTTATGTCATGCCATATTGCTGACCTTTATGATCACTTGTTATTTATGTGTTTACTTCTAGACTGATTACTAAATTTAATTATGACATCTGTAGACTCTTAAAATGTCAAACCTTGTTGTCCAACAACTGCAAGAAAAAATATTATAAGTGACACACAGAATAAGAGATGTAATCATGAAATTATCTGTTTTGTATAAACACAACTGAAAATCTGTTTTGACTCTGTACCTCATATATATATATATACACAGAGTTAATGTTTATATAGAGGTGCTATGTGCATACACTTACACATCAGCTATTGTATTTCATAAGGCTTTGCTCGCTGTTAATGATTTCCCCATGCCCAACGCTTATTTTAAAAGCAAAGACCCATGAGTAATGATATTGTATATAGAGACTGTCACGTGAAATCTTTTCAGTCTCAATGTACATAGAAGTTAATATCCTCCAATTCTTTCTTCATAATTGTAAAGAGACGGGTACTTGGGCATCTTCAGCTGGATGAACCCACTTGCTCATGTTGTTTATTCTAGCAATTGTCAAAGTGAAAAGCCAACCATTTTTAAGCATAGTGCCAAATGGGAACACTGAACTGCTCCAGGCAATTGAGGTCTGCTATCCCAGTGCCAACTGCAAAAGCTTGTTCCTTTGGTCTGATTCAAACTCCACTGTTCTCTTAGATTGATATGCTGTTCTTGCCCTGAAGAAGTTTAAAACTTAGCTGTGAAGAGGATACTTGATTCATAAAAAGCTCCATAACACTGGATAAGTAAGTATGGCATTATAAAAATATAAACAAAGTCCTCTTGTCTTTAAAAGATTGGAATCTCCCTTCTTAAGTTAAAAAAATAATAGTTTAAACAACTCTGAAATAGTATATGGCCAGTAGAAATGACATGAACTATAAACTCAGAATCCATCTACCCAAAGCTGGATTTTCAATGAACTGCAGGGGCTTATGAAGATTTAATCTAACCAAATGCACAACATTTCTGGACATATTCTAATTTCTTTTATGCTGATTTTATATCCATGATGCCCACAGATTTTATGGAGGAAATAACCAAGAATCCAAACAACAATCAGAAAACCTTACAGAGTTCTATATTTTACTCTTGCAAGAATCCTCCCAGAGATGGCAAGAAAGATCATAAAAATTGTTCATATGAGTTAAAACTTATTTCAGACAGAATAAGACACAGGAATTAGCAACAGAAATTTTAGAAAAATGTTGAATTGTAATTAGAAATTTGCCACTCACTAGGTATGAAGTTCGAAAATGTACTTAATTGGGCTCTACCTCATTTTACCTTATCTGTGGAAAAGGAGATCTTTATATGGACCTCATAGTGCTGTTGTAAGAATTAAATATATCCACATTTATCTCACTCTTGAAAGTATAGTGAGCCATCTACTAGCCAGTATAAAAGCATCTTGAACCAATAGTAAAGCAGAACAGGAACATTTTATCAAAGGCATGTTCATCAGAAAGAAAAAAGTTGAACACGATCTTTCTCACTTAAAACAGATATGCAAATTAAATCTTTAAAACGATTACTTGTAAAGTGATATGTATACAAGAACAAAATGCCCTGGGTAATTTTTAATATCTAAAGTGAAAAATGAAATGGTATTGTAGGGTTCTGCTGCCTGATGTTGAATTTTCTGAACAAGACCTATAAAGTGACTCTAATCCCTGGTCCATTTCACAGTATCAATCCTTAATAAAAGCTGCAGGAAAGAAACCAAGTGCAGCTCAGAAATATTAACTATCGGTAATTATTCAAGATATTCTTAAATATTTTAATAGCTCTGACTGATCAGAATTACCAAGAATCTGATGATTTGCATCACCCATACATTCCCCTTTTAGCTTAGACTCTCACTTTGAAGGCCTGCCCTTTTGAATGTATAATAACACCCTGAGCCAGAAACAAAGAATCTTTATACAAAAGTCAAGCTACGTGGTGAGAGTAATCACAAAATGACAATTGTAAGAAGTCACATTTAAAAATCATTTTCACTCAGCCAGGTGTGGCTCAGGGTTTCAGCATCTCCCAGGAGCCAAGAAGTCACCGGCTCAATTACTGGTCAGGGCACATGCCCGCGTTGCAGGCTAGATCCCTGTGGTGGGTATGCAGGAGGCAGCCAATCAATGATTCTTTCTCATCATCAATGTTACTATCTCTCCCTTCCTCTCTGAAATCAATAAAAATATATTAAAATAAATTTAAAAGACAATAAAAAATCCTATATAATAAAACCCTAATATGCAAATCGACCAAATGGCAGAACAACTGGTGGAACGACCAGTTGCTATGATGCACACTGACCACCAGGGGTCAGACGCTCAACGAGGGAACTGACCCCTGGTAGTCAGTGTGCTCCCACAGGGGTAGTGCCGCTCAGCCAGATGCCAGGGTCACAGCTGGATAGCGCAGTGGCAGTGGTGGGAGCCTCTCACGCCTCCACAGCAGCACTAAGGAGCAGCAAGTAGGCGGGTGATAAAGAATGAGGGATCTCGGACTGTAGAGGGATGTCTGACTGCTGGCTTAGGCAGACATCCCCTGAGGGGTCCAGGACTGCAAGAGGGTGCAGGCCGGGCTGAGGGAATCCCCCACCCCCACAGTGCATGAATTTCATGCACCGGGCCTCTAGTAAATAAATAAAAATTAATTTTAATGTGTCTGTTTCTAATTCTATCCCTTTCTCAAACAGATTAACCATTTTCCTTGTCATGTCTCTCCACACACTTACCCTACTACCTCTCTTTCCCATCTGATACCACCCAGCCCAGGAAAAACCAGCCCTAGGAAGTACACTATACGGATGTCAGGCTGCTTAGGTGTCATTTTTATCACCTTAATTCCTAGAGTTATGTGATTTTGGCAGGTTATTTAGGACTCAGTTTTCTGGAAAAAATACTTGTTTCTACTTTTGACAGATGTAAAGAATTTGAAGGATACATGGATAGATATGGATATGCATACACACATCATATGTATTCATAACCATAAAAGCATAAACTATATTTAGTACCATTAAATACCATATAAGTGTAAATCATTGTCATGGCCAGTAACTGAGTTTATTTTTGAACATATGCATATGATTGTTTCATCAGTTTGGGCTGCTAAACAAATTATTGGGTGGCTTAAAAAACAAATATTCATTTTTCACAGTTCTGAATAAATTCTGGGGAGTCCATAATGAAGGTAATAGCAGATCTACTGGTGGGTGCCAGCTTCCTGGCAATGCCAATGAGCATCTTCTTGCTGTAACTTCACACAGAGGAAAAAAAAAATTCCCCCGGTTTTTTTTTTTTGTGTGTGTGTGTGTTTTTTGTTTTTTGTTGTTTTGTTTTGTTTTGTTTTTGAGAGAGAGAGAGAGAGAGAGAGAGAGAGAGAGAGAGAGAGAGAAGGAGAGGGGATAGAGAGATGGAAACATAGATGAAAGAGAAACATCCATCACCAGGCTCCTGCACGCCCCCTGCTGGGGATCAAACCTACAACCCTGACCAGAAATTGAGCTGGGGACTTCTTGATTCTTGGGTCCATGCTCAACCACTGAGCCACACGGGCCAGGCAATCCTTTCTATTTTTATAAGGGCACTAATCCCATCATGATGGCTCCACTTTCACTACCTACTGGCCTCCAAAAAGTCCCACATCCAAATATCATCCCACTGTGGGGTTAGGATTTCAACATATGATTTTAGGGGGCACAAATGTTCAGTCCCCAGCAATGATCAAATCCTCATTAAGATATGGTTTAATCCTTGGTGAATTTAGGAGCATAGGGATTTAGTTTGGCTTTAAAAGGAATAAGTTGAAATTTATGCCAAACAGCATGGGTTCCAGATTCCTGATTCATCAACTAAATTATTGATTTTCAATGGAAAAATAAACACTAGTTTGTCAAGCCACACATTGTGAAGAAACCACTAAGAGATTTCTATAACACATATCCTGATTACAAAGCCAAAATAAAAATATATCTTTTCACCAAAGCATGTTTTCATGAGGGCATCCTGTCTGTTGAGCTTTTCTTTGGACCTCTAGATATCAAGGGAATAAATGTGCCAAATGAACTTGACTGTCTTTATCATTCATTCAAAGTATTTAACTAGGTTATTCTAGCAATTGACAGCTTAAGTGCCTGCCTAAAATCATGCATTACTGTTCATTTAAGTAGTTTCTTGAAATCTACATCTAATGAGAACTAGAAGAAGGGAAATATGAAAAATAAACAAATCTAACAATTTAACTAGTCTTTTGACAAACACCCTCAAGGGCACCTGATAACAGCAAACTACTAAGATGTGATATCCAGTCTTTAATAGTTTCTGAAACAGGAGCATGAGTCTTATTAATTTCAGAAAGAAAAAAAAAATCACTGTTAACTCTAGGATATTTCACAAGATTTGGATTTAATAAAGTCATTAGAAAGAGGCCAAATAAAAATCCTTGTTGTCTATAAAGTTGACCCAGAAAAAGTTCTTTACCAAAATAAAGAATTTTTTTACATAGATAATCTTACATTGTACAAAATACAAACAAAGTATAGACAGCTAGACTTAATTAATCTCTTAAAATTTCAAAAACTGAAAAATATCACTGAAAAAATTTAAAAAATTAAAGATAAGCTCTTCAACTTGCTATCAAAACCTCCCACACCAATCTTTTTAGTCTCCCTGCCTACATCCCAAACAAACTATATATTCCTGCATCTTCTCTGAAAATCCTGTATTTTTATTTCCCCAAGTTGAAAGAGATTGCTTATATGTCTAAATCCCACTTAAGTGTGAAGGGAAGGTCATATAATTGACTTAAAAATGAATTGTCATCCAATTATTGAAATAAATATTAATGTATATAATCCTTCTCTATAATAATAAAAGTGTAATATGATAATTAGACCAGACAGCCAAATGACCCTCCGACGCCTTTCCAGATGTCCTTCCGGATGACCTTCTGGATGAAGATGAAGCTGCGAGGGCCGAGGCAAGCCTCTGCAGCTGCGAGGGCCAATGCAAGCCACAGTGGCTGCGATGGCTGAGCCCCTTGCACAAGTTTTGTGAATCGAGCCTCTAGTACAGGGGTGGGCAAACTTTTGACTCGAGGGCCACAATGGGTTCTTAAACTGGACCGGAGGGCTGGAACAAAAGCATGGATAGAGTGTTTGTGTGAACTAATATAAATTCAAAGTAAACATCATTACATAAAACGGTACAGTCTTTTTTTTTTTTTTTTTACTTTTATTCATTTCAAATGGGCCGGATCCGACCCGTGGGCCGTAGTTTGCCCACGGCTGCTCTAGTATATAATAAAAGTCTAATATGCTAAGTGTCCATCATCTGGTCATCCATTCAACCAATCAAAGCATAATATGCTAATGATATGCTAAGGCCGCTGAACTGCTCACTATGACATGCACTGACAACCAGGGGGCAAACTTTCAACTGGTTAACCACTTGCTATGATGTGCACTGACCACCAGGGGGCAGATGCTCAACGCAGGAGCTGCCCCAAGCCCACAGGCCCCAGGCCAGCCAAGGCAGGTGCCAGTGGGAGCCCCCAATCACCCTGCTGGTTGCCCCACAGAGGGAGGTGACCAGCTGCAGCAGTGGGGGGCAGGGCTGGCAAGTGGGCGGCATCAGGCTGGCCAAGGCTGGTTCCAACAGGGGTCCCTGATCACCCCACCAATCACCCTACAGATCAGCCATGATCACTAGCCAGGATTAGGGACCCTATCCGTGCAAGAATTTCATGCACCTTCCCTCTAGTTTATATATAAAATATATTACATATATAAATGAAATACTTATAATGTACTATATAATTCTACATGCTTAGAAAATATAATGATAGCTAGTAACCTAAACTAGAGGCCTGGTGCACAGATAGGGTCCCCAGGCCTCACTGGCAATCAGGGCTGATAGAGGCTTTCCTTCCCCTGGCTGCCTTCATTCTGTGCCACCCGCTGGTGGGCAGGGTGTATCATAGTGAGCGGTTGAACTCCAGAGGGGACAATTTGCATATTAGCCTTTTATTATATAGAATGTTAAAAACATTCTTTTGGTACTAGGATTTTAAAATGTTTTAAAATCTCTCTCTCTCTCCCTCTTTCTCTCTCTCTCTCTCTCTCTCTCTCTCTCTCTCTCTCTCTCTCTCTATGTCTGTATGTTTTTTCTCTTGTTGTTTGTTCTAATTGCCTAAATTTTCTAAAATAGCATATATTAATGAAATTAAGTAATTAAAGGGTTTTTCAGGTAAATTGAGAACCCAACACACAGCTAGAAAAAGCTCTTACACCTGGTATCTCTGCTCTTTTTCTCCTACAATCTAAGGGTCCCCAGGAGACTTGCAACCAGGACAGTAGCAGCTCATCCCAGGCTAACCCCCTGTCACTGTGACTTTAACTTCTCAGTCCTGAAGTGGGTAGATAGGAGACTCGATGGAATCCTATTTTCTTTTCATTAGCCAGAAAATGGAGATTTAGAAAGCTTGACCCAATTGAAAAGAAGTAAGAAATGGTGGACCTTGAAAATGACTTCAGGTTTCCTCACTGAGCAGAATATAGTCAAACACTGCTGCAGTTAAATATTTTACCCTTTGTTCTCCCTGTGTGATCTATAATAATAATCTGCTTCATGTTGATATTTACTGCTGTGTTGCTGACAATTACCTGAAAGAGAAGTTGGGGTGCTTCACTGGGCTGGAAAAAGTTTAGCTAAATCAGAAAACAGGTCTAATTAAGCAAGTTTATCTACGTATATAAAGCTCTCGCTGGTGCCAATTGCACACATGTTTTGATCTGTCATTGTTGATCATGAATTTGGTTGACACTTCTATTATAGAGAAAGGGTGAATAATGATATTAATATATTTCTTCTAATTAATGTCTTTTCAATGTGCACAAATTCGTGCACTGGGCCACAAGTTTTTATTATAAACAAGAAGGTTGGATCAAAATTAGAAATTAAGGGTACACATTACATCATAATTTCTACCCCAATTCCTTGAAAATAATAGACGAAGTATATTTTAAAGCCATAAAGGACTAGAAAAATAAACAAGAACACCATGAACAGAAAAGAAATGTTAAGGAGAGGGAAGATGGGGTTGGGTGGGTGGGTGGGAAGATATTAACCAAAGAACTTATATGTATAGATGCTTAACTCATGGACACAGATGATAGGGAAAGAGTAGGGAAAGACTTTTTAAACAAAATTTAGAAAGTTGGAATCATAAAACAAGAGGTTATTAAACTTAAAATTAAAACTTCTATGAATCAAAAGACATCTTAAAAGACTGAAAAGGTAAGCGACAGAATGGAAAATATATTTAGAAACACATGAAAGTGACAAAGAGATTATATTAGAAAAGTGAAACAGTTTTCTCCAAGATAATTTAGAGCCCTACAATTTTATATTTTGCATTAAGTTAAAAAAGTCTTAAAAACAAATGCAATTTAAAACCACAACTTATTGCTAATAAACATTTTAAAAATAATATAGAATGACTCATAGCCATTCATGAATAGATAAATATGATGCATATATGCATTGCTTAAAGGAACACATACATATTTGCCAAATGGTGTCGCTACTAAATTCACAGGGTTACATGAAGAGATTTCTTATTCGGGATTTTTTTAGTCAGACTCACTGACTGTTTACCAATAAATTCAATAAAAATAAATTAAAACAACAAACAAAGTTACTGATTGTATTCTCACCTATAACATGGGCTATCAGCCAGAAGATGGACAGAAACTTCTAGATAAAAATAGATACTGAGATGAAACTCCTGAAGATGGATGGGTATAGAGAACGTATTTCCACTCCTCAATAAAAACTAAACTCTTTGATTATTACTCTCAGATATTACTTGTTTCAATGCATTTCACAAGAGAGTTTTCATTGTGTAAATATTTATGCATTTAGATTAAATATTCACAGAATCTCTTGATAGATAGGGTGCAACAGATAAACAGGTCATGATCAGTCTCACAAATAAGCCTTTTGGTCACATACAAGTTCCCCACTGTGCATTGATAGATTCTCTTTTGGATGAAGATGCCAATAATTTTTTTTTCAGATACATGATTTATATCTATAGTAACACTATGCATATTTCCTTTGATAAATCAGATACTATAATAATATGGGGAGTATTCACCCAGTCATATCTTTTCTGAAATTCAGATATGTCTTACCTTTAAATGCCTTTTGAATATTTGTAACCAGGAAATTTTAACTTATGTTTATATTTAATCTAAATTTGCCACAACTTTCTCAATGAATTCATTTTCACTATAAACCTCAAAGATTCCTAAACATTGTTCTACTGGTAGGTCCACAGTATTATGGAATAACTTGACCAGACAAGTGTGCTCCTTTCCTTTGTTTGCCTAATGATATAAAGTGAAATTGACAATATTAAGACAAATGGCATGGTGTACTTTTGCTGACTGACCAATTGCAAGATTTAAACTATCTATCCTCATTGGCAGTTGACATACTTTTGTAACTAGAAACTCAACAGCAGCAATCTAATCATGGCAGTCTAAAAGAATGGTGTTCAGAAGATATTTTGCATTGTAGAGGGAAAAGCACTGAATAGATATCAACACCTGCAAGTAGATACAAGTGCTTAAAAATAAATTAAAAATCAATAATTCTGCATAATCATTCTCAATTAGTCTCTAGTAATACATAATGATATTAAAAGTCAAAGTGTTTAATGTAGTTACTCTTGTCACTACATTGTCATTGGAATGTGATCAGTAGGCTTAGTAATTTTTGTTTATATTTTGTATTGATGTCAGAGAGGAAGGGAGAGGGAAAAAGAGAGAGATAGAAACAACAATGATGAAAGAATTATTGATTGGCTGCCTCCTGCATGTCCCCTACTGGGATCCAGCATGCAATCTGGGCATATACTCTGACCAGGAAACAAACTGAGAACTCCTGGTCCAAAAGTCATGCTCAACCACTGAGCCACACCAGCCAGGTTGCTCTTAGTAATTTGATTATTTCAAAGATAAAAATAAAACTCAGAAACATAGCAAGAAATAAATATTATCTAAAGTAAATAACATACTACCTCACTTTAGAATTTTAATCCATTCCTCTATTATTTTCCTACAAATATTAATCTTTTATGGTTGAATGGTATTTGAGAAAGCACTACCTATCATGATACTTTAGGATGTAAAATGTAAACACTAACCCATAAAGTAGACCTGACAAAAATCTTCAGAATTTTAACTTGGGAATAGATGAATGAAATTAAAGATGGGAGAACGTTTTCTTTAAAAGCTTCTGATGTAATTTTTAAACCTTATTGCTAGATTTGAAAATACACAATTTTTAAATTTATTTAGATGTCCAAAGGCTAAGACATTGCAGAATGATTTCCTAGTAGTTGAAATTTTCAGCAAGCTTCCAAAATGAATTGAAGAGAAAAAGAGTTCATACTTTAAAGAAGTTAAATCAATCTATATAAAAATATAATCCTACAAAATAACAGTGAAACAAACTTAAATGGTAGATTAGTATATCATAAAACACCCTTAAAATTCCTTTGAAAATTCTACTTATTAAATAATTTAGTGACTTGTTATTAACAAACTCTCATAAGGGAAGAACTGTGTTGTATTATGTAAATTCTGTTACAGTTGGATTCTTTACAGAACTTATATTGATGCCATTTTATGGTAAGACTCCAGAAAAACTTGTTGGTTGATAAACTATGATAACAATTAATATCAGATTACACTTTGGACATTTTGTTAGTCCACACATATCTAAAATATGATTAAAATCAAATATGATAATAAAATATAAGCAAAGCTTGCATATCTGAATTAGACAATCTCATATTGTTATCCTAATTTTGCTGCTCTCCTAAAGCATAAATCTCCTTCTACTCCTTCCAAAACATTCAATTTTTAATAAAGTAACATCTGTTTTTTTTGGGATAAGACTATGGTACCTGCTGTTCTCCCACCCCTCCGGGAAAATGAAAAAGTAAGCAGTTATTCAACATCACTTTTGTGAACCTAGTAACAGCTGTGGTTTTTAAAGGGATAAAGCAGTAGAAATAAAAAAGAAGAGTACTTCAACAATATGTGTGGAAAGTGCTGTGATATGTATTAAATTACATTAAAATTAACATATCCTAATGAAAAATTAGACTATGTCAATCTTATATGATTGAGTAAGTGTAAAGAGAGAAAATGTTGGATTATATGGTAAACTATATATACGAATGAATTAAAATACCAAGAGAAATCATTAATTAGTTTCTCCAAAGTTTGCTTTTGTACATGTAAGCATCCTATTAACACAAGAAATAAAGAAATATTGGGTCTATTTATGTAAGCAGTGCCTTAAGTTTTAAAATGAATAATAGTTATTACTAAAAAATTGGCATTTAATTTTAAAGATGGTATAATATAGTTATGATCTTGTTGATCTCTTGATGTCAAAACTGTTGCTGATATTCATGCAAACAGATAATTTGGTTGCGTGAAAAGTTTATCTAAGGCTATAAAAACTATACTGATAATTATTAGAAATTTTAACAATCCAAACATTCTTGGTATTTCCATGGTTACTTTTAAAAACACTTTAATATTTTAGTGTTATTCAAATGTAGGCATGAGTATTCAGTCAGAAAAAGGAAAACTGACTGACCCAAGGTAAAATGAGCTAGCGAGGCACTGACTCTTTGCATTCTTAAAACACACATTTCTAAAATATTGCAAGAAAAAGAAATGCAGAAGTAAAACCCTTCTGAACACAAAATAGAAACCTGTTATATCCTCATAACAGTTGGTATGGAAATATGTTTATGTTAGAATTTTTTATTAGTAGTTCAATATTTCTACCGACTTTTAACTGGTGTCTTTTCTTTCCTTTATTATCCTTAATATATTCCATTGAGGCTTTTCTTTCACTTCAAGAGAAGAGAGGTGACCAGCCAAAGGCATCTCCCTCCCAGCAGCCATTGCCGTGAAGACTTGCACACTAATCAGAAGTGGGTCAAATGGCCTTCACATGAAAGCATCTAACAAGGTCCCCGAGGAAGCCCCTCTAAGTGGCAGCAGGGAAAAGCACAATTGCTTTTTCATGGAAGACGGATGCTAGCATCCATTGGCCTATCTTAAAGTACAGATGCTTGCTTCTTTGAAGTTACTATAATCATGGTTGCTTTTGAAAAACTATTATGTTCTTCAAAACAAATTTCCTGAGATTTGGGATCAGAAGCAGTTATAGGGCTCACTATATAGGGGAAGACTGCACACATCAAAACATTTTGTTATTTTTTTGCCACTTGAGTCAAATAAACGTAACCTTCCATTTCTCAGTTTTTAATTGTAAATACTCAAATTAACTCTGAGTTTAGTAAATTCTACTGTAGATTTAATAAATAAGCAGAATAATCTATCTAATAATAGGGCAATATGCAAATCGGTCAGGACGCTGTCACGTAATGACCGATCAGCAGGCTGCATGCACAGCAGGCTCGGGTGGGCAGGGAGGCGGGGCCCCACAGAGGGAGGCCTGTACTCCCCACACGGCGGCAGCAGCTGTGAGCACTCCCGATGGCCGCTGCCACTTGCCCAGGGCCAGCCCCAGGTTCGGGAAGGCCGCCCATGGCCACTGCTGCTGCGAGGGCCAGACGCTCAGGCAATGAGGGCCAGGGCGAGGCTCAGGCAAGCTGCAGTGGCTGCGATGGCCGCGGCTCAGGCAGCCTCACAGCCAGGCGGTTGCAGCAGCAGAGGCGTGATGGGGACATCACCTTCTCTTGATCACAGGGTTGCCTTCCGCAGAGGGAGGCCAGAGGCGGGAGCAGCAAGGGGCGTATAGGGTGGGGCCTTCCCTTAATCGGCCGGTCGCCTCTTGCAGAGGGAGGCCAGACTGCAGCTTAGCCATCAGTAGGACATCCCTTGAGGACTCCCAGACTGTGAGAAGGGGCAGGCGAGGCTAAGGGACCCCCCAGTGCATGAATTTTGTGCACCGGGCCTTTAGTTTATATATAATTATATTCTATATAATATAAACATAAAATTATATCCTATTGGCTTACTATCTATAATAATAAAAGTGTAACATGCTAATTAGACCAGACAGCAGAACGACCTTCTAGACGTCATTCCAGATGTCCTTCCGGATGAAGCCGTGGTGGCAGGGACCAAGGCAGAGGCAGTTAGGGGCAATCAGGCAAGCAGGAGAGCAGTTAGGAGCAATCAGGTTGGCAGGCGAGTGATTAGGGGCGATTAGGCAGGCAGACAGAGTAGTTAGGTGTGATGAGGCAGGCAGGCAAGTGGTTAGGGGCTATCAGGCAGGCAGGCGGAGTGGTTAAGGGTGATGAGGTGGGCAGGCGAGTGGTTAGGGATGATTAGGCAGGCAGGTGAACAGTTAGGGGAAATCAGGGAAGTATGCAGAGTGGTTAGGGACAATGAGGCAGGCAGACAAGTGGTTAGGGGCGGTGAGGCAGGGATGCAGAGTGGTTAGGGGAGATCAGGCAAGCAGGCAGGTGAGCGGTTTGGAGTCAGTGATCCTGGATTGCTAGAGGTATGTCTGATTGCCTGTGGGATTGGGCCTAAACCAGCAGTAGGACATCCCCCAAGGGGTCCCTGATTGCAAAAGGGTGCAGGCCGGGCTGAGGGACCCCCACCCCACCCCCATGAATGAATTTTGTGCACCTGGCCTCTAGTATTAATATAAAAACTCCATGCCTGGCCTTCATGACTCAATGGTTGAGCATTAATCTATAAACCATGAGGTCATGGTTCAATTCCTGGTCAGGGCATATGCCCAGGTTGTAGGCTTGATCCCCAGTGTGGGGCATTCAGCAGGCAGTTGATCAATGATTCTCTCTCATCATTGATGTTTCTTTCTCTCTCCCTCTCCTTTCTTCTCTGAAATCAATAAAAATATATTTGAAAAAATAAAGATAAAAACTCTAAATTTGATTGCAATGAACAACCAAAGCGATCAATTTAAATGTTTAGCAGCTTATATGTAAATATAAACTAGAGGCCTGGTCCTCGGCCTGCCCTGAGGGGATTGGGCCAAAACCGGCTCTGCAACATCACGCAAGGGGTCGTGGGTTGTGAGAGGGTGCAGGCCAGGCCAAGGGACCCCACCAGTGCACGATTAGGGCCAGGGAGGGATCGCAGGAGGGCTCTAGGGCATGTCTGGCCCATCTCGCCCAGTCCCGATCAGCAGCAAGCTAACTTATAGGTTGGAGTGTCTGCCCCCTGGTGGTCAGTGCAAGTCATAGAGACTGGTTGAATGGTCAAATGAATGGTCGGACACTTAGCATATTAGGCTTTTATTATGTAGGATAGTAAATTAATGATTATATATTTAATCATAATATTATGACATTTTGATCAGTATGAGCTATAATAAATTTTCTTAAAATAGTAATATTCTGAACTATGTGAAACTGTTTTGGCTAAAGACCTGTCAACATCAAACATCATTGTTTGAGAAATTTGCCATTGAATATAATAGTTAATTCATTCACAAATTAGTTCATGTATTTGTAAATATATTTACATGCAAGTCATTGTGTGATACTCTAGTGAGAGGCAATTTTTCTTCTATCCTTGAGAAATGAAATTTGAGCATATAAAATAAGATAGATTATTTGTACTTATTCTCTGTCCTCTAGAAGTTTTAGTTCTTGCTATGCAACAGCTTTAAAGCTCTGAACTGTGGTGTGTGTTTTTTTTAATAGACAAACAGACCAAATATACCTTTCTAATTAAAAGCAAGTCTTGCCAGCCTGGTTAAACACACTCTTACAAGTAAGATATTAATATGAAAAATTTAAATATCACTCAAATTATACAGGTAGACAAAATAAAAATGTTAACTGATATTATGTCAATGAAAAGAGGAAAACTGAAAATGAAATTTCATAAAGAACATTTGCAATAAACCCACATGTGTTACTGAACAAGTTTTGAAATATAACTAGAAAAAATAGTGCTCTACTTAACACAGAAAAAAAAAAGCTCTGCTAATAAATGGGCTTCAATTTAAATTAAAAATGGTATTAAAGTCTTCTGCACCCCCTGTCTTATGGGCATCCTTGGTAAAATTACTAGTATCAGCACAAAACAATAAGAAAGGTCAAATTTTAGTGGTATCACAAACGTGTTTTGTCCAAGATTTACTTTGTATATATAATATGAAATAGACGAAGTTCTTAATACTTCTGCAAATTCAGAAGCGAGAAGACAAAGGAGTAGCCTCCTTTAGGAATAAAAATATCGTACTATGTTTAAATCCCGCAAAATTAATGTTTAGCTCAAGGATTTGCCGTTCATCTCAGAATCCCTCAAGCCTGAGGCAGGATTAGGTCAGATTCATGTTAGAACAACTGGAGGAAATCAATAGATCTCACTTTATTAATAATTAAAAGGCTAATGTAGACTGGGAAGTGATTAAAAATGTGTAGAACACATATTTATTACTACAATTTCAAATACCTCCATAATATGTAATTTCAAATTGGGCCACACAAGAAAGCGAGAGGTAATGCTAAATATGAACAAGTGACAGACAAAAGAGGCAAGTATTCTGTGTCCACTGTATACGGAGCAAAGTTTCTGTCTATAGAGGGAAAAGCACAACCCATAACTAATTTGAATCCACAACACATACTGGATTACAGCTACAGTTTATTCTGTCACCAGTAGTTAAATTGATCCCTATTAAAATTTCTCAGGGTCACAGAAACAAAGTTTGCACAGTGAAGGACTTTAAAGCTCATCTGACAGTCAGGTATGTTGCATTTTATTTTACTTTTATTTTTGTTTATTTATTTATTTTAATTGAATTTATTGGGGTGACATTGGTTAATAAAATTATATGGGTTTCAGATGTACAAGTCTATAATATATCATCCATATATTGTATTGTGTGTTCACCACCCAAAGTCAAGTCTCCTTCCATCACCATTTATCCCATTTTACCTTCTTCTACCTCCCCCAACACTCCTTTCCCTCTGGTAATCACCATACTGTTGTCTGTGTCTATGAGGTTTATTTTTTCCTTGCATTTTTTTTTTTTGCCTACTCCCATCACCTTTTTTTCACCCAGCCCCCCAACCCCTACCCTCTCTGACAGTTGCCAGTCTGTTCACTGTGTACATGCCTCTGTTTCTATTTTGTTTGCCAGTTCATTTTGTTCATTACATTCCACACATAAGTGACATTGTATGGTACTTATCTTTCTCTGACTGGCTCATTTCACTTGGCATAATACTCTCCAGGCCTATCTATTCTGTTGCAAGAGGTAATATTTCCTTTCCTCTCTCTCTTTTTTTAAAAATATATATAACTGAGTAGTATTTCACTGTGTAAATGTACCACAGCTTCTTTTACCCATCAATCTACTAATGGGCACTTGGGCTGCTGCTTCCAAAAAGCCTTGGCTATTGTAAATAATGGTACAGTGAACATAGGCGTGCATATTAGATTTTTTCATATATATTACAGGAGTGGAAATTTTTGTAATTCAAAAACAATAGCTATTGAACATACACTGAGTGGCCAGATTATTATGACGACCTGACGTTTGTAGGCAAATTAGCTATAATTTCGCATTGAAGTAGTTAGAGGGCCAGACCATTATAAATAGAGAAGCAGGTTGTTTACCATGACAGTAGAAGTGATGTTTTTCTGAAGATATGGGTAAACAATGAAATTTAACAGCCTTTGAACGTGGGATGATTGTTGGTGCTCAGAGCCATGGAGCAAGTATCAGCAAAACAATCGAAGGCCTGTTCTAATACCTTTGCTGTCTGCAGTTACCAAGATAAAACGTCTCCAATTCACACAGGAACACAAGGATTGGAGAGTTGAGCATTGGAAAAAAGTCATGTGGTCCGATGAATCATGTTTCCAGTTGTATCATGCAGATGGCAGAGTGAGAATTTGGCGGAAACAGCATGAAAGCATGCACCCCGCAAGCATGAGTACAACCCTTCAAGCTGCTGGGGGCAGTGTTATGGTTTGGGGCATATTTTCTTGGCATGATTTGGGCCCTTTAATTCATGTGGAACAACATCTGAATAGCACTACATACCTAAGTATCATTGCTGATCAAGTTTATCCTATCATGTTGATGGCGTATCCCAATGGAGATGGTTTCTTCCAACAAGACAATGCGCCATGCCACAGTGCTCATATTGTGCAGGAGTGGTTTCAAGAACATGAGAGAGACTTTACCTTGCTTAGGTGGCCCCCACAATCACCAGATCTCAATCCAATTGAGCATTTGTGGGACGAAGTTAAAAGAGCCATCAGGCAGCTGGTTCCACAACCATCAAATCTCACAGACTGGACAGTGCTATTCATCAGGCATGGTGTCAGATTCCTCGCATCTCATTTCAACATCTCGTGGAGTCAATGCCAAGAAGAATTGGCACAGTATTGAAGGCAAAAGGTGGCCCAACAAAGTACTGATGGGGTGGTCATAATAATCTGGTCACAGCATCGAACAGACTGTCAAACTACAGCAGGAAGGCTGGGGAGGGTTGGGGGGTGGGAGGGAAGGTAAGAGATCAACCGAAGGACTTGTATGCATGCATATAAACATAACCAATGGACATAAGACACTGGGGGGTCGGGGAGGCTAGGGGAATGTCAAGGGGGGGGCGGAAAGGAGACATATATAATACTCTTTGTAATACTTTAAGCAATAAAACAAAATAAAAAAAATAATCTGGTCACTCAGTATGTATGTGTGGGTGTATATATATGTCTCCTGCTTTCAAAGGCTGTTAAATCATGTTGTTTACCCATATCTTCAGAAAAAAATCACTTCTACTGTCGTGGTAAACAAACTGCTTCTCTATTTATAATGGTCTGGCCCTCTAGCAACTTCAGCGCGAAATTATAGCATATTTGCCTACAAACGTCAGGTGGTCATAATAATCTGGTCACTCAGTGTATACGTTACACCACTCTAGCAATACCTCATTTCCAGAATCCACAGTAAAGAAACCACTAATTTTTATATATAGTTTATGAATAAAAGAGTAGATTGA
The DNA here is from genome assembly GCF_964212035.1 of Myotis nattereri. Taxonomy (NCBI): domain Eukaryota; kingdom Metazoa; phylum Chordata; class Mammalia; order Chiroptera; family Vespertilionidae; genus Myotis; species Myotis nattereri. The sequence goes on from NC_138077.1 coordinate 98,934,619, forward strand.
TATACTTCTAAGCTAAGTGCCAACCTTCAACTTGACATCAAAGTTTCTTTAGCTTTCACTGTTTTGACAGTTCTTATTTTACATTGTAATTTCTTCCATAGATAAAAATGTTAATTATGCATGACCTAGCTAAAGTTAAGTTTTCTGAAATAATAAATCTCAAAGGATTAAAAAAGATATGGGCAATAGATCTTAGAAGGGATAGAGGTGGTCCAAACACACTGAGGTGTAGATACATTTCACCTTATAAAAAGGAATGTGTTTCATTTTGACATTTATATATCATATAGTAATACAAATACAGGGAATTATAATGGAAATTCAGATTTGAACACGTAGTTGAGGTTATGAGCAATTTGCTAGTAAGATGTTTTGTCTTATACCTTCTTCTTCCTCAACTGCTAGTATAATACCTGGTACTCTGAATAAAGAAGAAAAGAATAATATTCTCCTCTAATAGCACAGACACTTCCTTTTTGGCTCCAAAAGGACCATCCTGGAAGGTGGCATGGATATCTTCTGGGGAAATACAGTGGACTTGAAACTCTGAGACAAAGAACTCAGGATAGTGTCTAATTGAAGGCAGCCTTGGAATCCAAAGGCACTAGAACCCATGCAGAAAGTGTTGGGAATGGAGGAGACTTATTTGCAAACTGGAGAAGGTCCTAACAGGAGACTGAGACTAGAGAGGCCGCCTGAATGGCTGGGATGCTGAAAACACCAGGACAATTACCCCGTAAGAATGTTTTAGACACTGTGTACCTTAAATGTAATGATTGCAGGAATAATGCATAGTCTGGATTGCCATGTGTCTTTAAATGTAAATGGTTCAAGTGTTACTTACAGGTAAAGTATTTTACTGTTTCAACAATACAATTTAATATAGATGCCATAAACCAAGAAAAAAAAAAAACAAAGTACTTAACTGGAAAAATTTTTTTAACAATAATTTTAGAGTTTCTAGAAGGATATTGACCAGTTACAAATTACCTATAGATAAGGTAAAATAGAAAACCTGGGATGCATTCTGAGCTACATAATTGGTGTGAAAGAAGGGGTGCAGAGGCTGGTCTGAGGACCTGACTCTTCATCATCCCGCTGACCATCACTACCCTACAGGTGGCCCAACCCCAAGGCAGATAGTTGGGCAAGCCCACTTCCTCTGTCCTAGATATAGATAATTGCATTTAGTATACACTATCAGGTAACATTCTAACTTTATAATCCTCTCCTTATTCCTTTCTAGAGTTAGACATTGTGAAGTACAAGGCAATAGTACAACCCAGTGCTTCTATGGCTTGGAGGAGCATATCTCTACAAGTGATATCATAAACACACACTGAAGTGGATATAAAGTGGCTAAGCCAATGTGGTCTTGCTGAAATATCAAAAAATGTTAATGGTTTAAGTCACGATTAAAATTATTCAAATAGAGAAATTAAAAAGGAAAAAAGTAAAGGAAGAAAAAAGAATATTCTCATATTGGAATGATTGCTCTAATTCTCTCTGACTTTCTTGATTTGTTAAATTTCCAAATATTCTGAGCAGTGTGGTCCAACAGAACTTTCTGTGATCTGTGCTGTCTAGACATAGCCACCAGCCACATGTGGCTACTGAACAGTTAAAACGTGGCTAGTTCAAATAAGGATCTGAATTTTCAATTTTATTTAAATTTAAATATTTTGCATGTAAATAGGCAGCTGGAGATAGTGGCTATTGAACTGGTAGCCTGTATCCCAGGATAGGTGGGTAAATAAATTTAGAAAAACAAAAGATCTCAGCTACAAATTGAGTTTGCTCTACATTATATACTTAAAAATCCCAAATCCTCTTTCCATTTAATAATTGCTTTTAGAGAACATTGTTCTTGAAGACAAATTTATAGATTTTATTGGTGTTTTAAAGTTCCTCCCTGATTCACAATCTATTAACTATGACAGTAAAAGACCACAAATTGAAGTGTGTCATAAAGCACACAAGACATATCAGTTTTTCCCAGACCAAACTAGAACTTGGTATTAATTGTCCGAGGAAGAAGAGGAGGAGGAGAAAAGGCAAGTGGAGGAGGTGGAGGATGGTAGTGTAAGGGAACTCAAAAACATTTTCATTTGTTCAACATAAATTGAGAATGTAACCCCAAATCTTTTTACATTTCAGTAGAATGGCACCATTACAGGAAAAGTGTATGTGTGTGGGACTGTGTGTGTGTGTGTGTGTGTGTGTGTTTTAACAGTTAAGAAACCATATTATAGAAAACATCTTGTGACCCTCGAATACTACTAGAAAAGTACCTGACATAACACTAAAAGAAATTTTGCTCCAATAGTTGTATAACAGACTTTTTGTTGTATAAATTATAATTGAATATATTAAAGTATCCCATTTGTGCTTCAGCAAATTAAGCCTTCCATGGTATACTTTTCTTTCTTTCTTTCCTTCTTTCTTTTTTCTTTCTTTCTTTCTTTCTTTCTTTCTTTCTTTCTTTCTTTCTTTCTTTCTTTCTTCCTTCCTTCCTTCCTTCCTTTCTTTCTTTCTTTCTTTCTTTCTTTCTTTTTTCCTTTCTTTCTTCCTTTCTTTCTTTCTAAGAAGAGAGAGCTCTTTGGTAAACATTCACTATTGTTTCAGCTATGAAACCAAGCTCTGAATTCAGATAAAATTTGAATAAATTCCAGTTAGGATACCTACTGGTTGTGCAAAGATGGGAAAGTTATTTAACTATTCTAAGTCATTTTTCCATTCATAAAATGAGGATAATGTTAATGTCCATTTTTGAGTGTCTGTAAAGATAAAATCATAAAATGCAAGTAAAGTGTTTAGCACAGTACATGCTGCTTGTTGTTAGAAAGCACTTAAAATAATAAATATAAATGGCGTTGCAAATGTACTTTATAGGACAGGATTTTATGTTTTTGTTTATCTTTTTCACATGTTGTTGTTGTTGCTGCTGCTGTTAGATTTTACTTTTAGGTTTAGGATTAGAAAGATTGGTAGGAAATCCCTGGGCTGAGAATGAGGATCCCTGTGTTCTAGGCTCTATTAGTCACTTTTGGGTGGTTGGGAGTGAATCTTGTCAACTCTGCAGCAGTGTCCTCACAGTTACTTGAGACAGGAGAACACAGCAAAGTCCTCTTACATCGCAAGAACTTCATATGCTGATTCACAGGATTGTGAATAGAGGTGCCCTATTTCATTTGAGGATTCATCCAAAAGATCTCCTGGAATGGAAAGCTTTCATAACTCAATTTTCATAGAAGAATAGAATGTAATGAATGTAAAAGATATCTGGAGGAGGGACTTCCTCAGATATACCAAGGTGGATAGTTAGGTTTTACCTAGTCTTTAATTATTGCTAAAATTTGCTGTTACTTGTCTGCAAAGGCATTTTCTAGAACTACACTATCACTAAAAGGTCACATGGATGACATTGTAATGGCTAGTCTAAAGATCTAAAATTATAATAATTGTGAATGTTAAAACACAGTACTAATAAAATCACTGAGGTGATCTGATAAACGTTAAAACAAACAAATTAAAAAATTGATATTTGAAACCATAGAGCCAGCGTCTAACAAAACATAGTAGGCACTTCTATTTATGAGAGAATGGAAGTTACCTCTTAGAAAGGGTTAGCAATTCAATAAGCCCAACATCTTTGAAACTGTTGGAAGTTCTGAGAGATAAAGGTAGATAAAGGAAGTTTTATACTATTTAAGTTATGTCCATAAATGGAATCTATAATCATATTCTACATCTCAATATCTCAAATTCTCATGACTCAAATTTTAATTGTATCTTATCTATAGTTCATGATTCTGAAAGGAACATGCAAATTATGCTGTGGATTTTTATAAGTTCTATATTTGTTAATTCATTAGTTTATGTATTAAAATGTCACTTATTATCACTTGCTTCAGGTAAAGTACTGGGTAGAAGGCCATATCCTATCTAATAAAGATGGAATATGCAAATTGACCATCACACCATTATAAAGATGACAGCGCCCATAGCCACAAGATGGTGGCACCCAGTACCCTCAGCCCCGCCGTAGTCCCCCAGTCCTTTCAGCCCTGCCAGGGGTGGCAGGCCCATGGTGTGGCCAGACCTGTCCTTAGCCCCCCAGCCACCCAGGGCCAGACTGAGGCACTGGCAAGCCTCGGATGGATGGCGGCTGCCCAGCCAACCAGGGCCACCCGAGGCTCAGGTAACCAGGACTGGCTGAGGCTTGCGCTGCCAACAGTGGCAGCAGCAGAGGTGTGATGGGGGCATTGCCTTCCCCTGATGGCCGGGTCACCTCCCACCCCTGAGGGCTCTCGGACTGTGAGCCTGCCAGGCTGAGGGACCCTCCCACTCTAGTGCATTAATTTTCATGCACTGGGCCTCTAGTAGACAAATAATATACTACTTTTGCTTTTAAGACATTTATAATCTTTTGAGTAATTGGTAACTACAGTTGAAGAGAGATATTTATTTTCTTGTTTAAATAGATCAATTTATCTATCTGGAAAATGGACCTCAGGAGTATTTTATATAGCCTTGGGCAATATTTTTATAAAACAATAGTGAAAGCTCCACAGATTGGGACATCAGAAGAGAGATGAATTTGCTAAAAAGATTCTTAGGTTAATAACTCAGTGCATGCCATTACATAGTAATTGAGGACCGAGTATTATCAGAGTGTCCAGGAGATATTAATTAATACATTTCTGTTTGGCATAAAAATACCTTACTTAAAGAATTTCACTTGATATATATTTAGGTTTTAGTACTCTGGGAAATAATGTAGCACTAATCTCCACTCAAATGGCACAGAGATTTGTCATAACAGCATGCATAAAGAGGATATATGAAAAAGTAGTACCAATTCTGATTTTTTTCCAGCCATTTTACATCTGAAAACACTGAGAAGAAAGTATTTTATTTTTGCCAATTGACCAATTCTTTCTAGAATACCTCTCAAATTTGTGATAGAATGTTTTTAGGTAAGAGTTCTAAATATAAGCTCTTCCCTCCCTAAGCACATACAGATAAAAGTTTTCAATGATTTTATTTGAGCTTGTCTATGAAATTTTATAAGAACTAAAATGATAAACATCTATGATATATTTAAGATTCTAAAATACATGAAAAGAAGCATGGGTGAATGATAAGGGAAAGAAAGTATCTCAAATCTTAAAGTTAGCATACATAGATAGTGCATCATCCTTTCCTTCATGGCAGAATATAGAAAAGAGTTCCTGAGTTAAAAGCTTCTAGATCAAAATCAATATAACTACCTTTAGAAACCTAAACAAAAAACTAGTTAACTTTCGGCCCAATTTTAAGCTGTCCTAATAATGGGCCTTGAAATGCAATAAAGTTCGGTGTAAGATTAAATAAAGAAGACCACAAGTGAAGGTTAATAAAAACAATCTTAGATTTATATCAGAATGTAAACTGGGAATGTTAGAAATGTCTAATCTGTTTAACCTAAAATTCTAATTTTTATATCCATTTCCAAGTTAAATCTTATCACATGTAACTTTCTATTCAATCAGCATCCTTGCCATTTACTCCTCCCCTTAGAAAATAAGATAAAGAACTAAAATATCTTTACTTTAATATGAGTTCATTTGTTGGTATCTCCCTAAGCACCTGACTCCACCAGGAATTCTAAGTTCTTGGCAAAGCATTAAGAACACAATTAACTTGGTCATTTAATGCATATTAACCAAGGGGAAACAAAATTAAAAGTAAAATCTCTTAATACATAGAATTTATCTCTAGAAATAAATAAATAAATTTAATATCAAAATGGCATCTAGTTTCATATAATCTCTACACCTTCCTCACTCCAACAAGTCAGAAAATTTCCCTGATATATTAACTCTAGTTTAAAAATAAATCAACAGAAAGGGACATCCCAAGCCAAACAATAGCAAAAATAAATAATATAAAGAATCATATGAGGGAGATATATATATGAGGTATATATATCATTTCTATATATACATATATATATAATATATATGTGAGATATATATATATCTTATATATATAAGATATATATATTTATATATATATATGATATAAATATATATATATAGACATCCCAAGCCAAACAAAGTAACAATAGCAAAAATAAATAATATAAAGGATCATATGAGGGAGATATATATATAAAATTTCATACCCAAATGAACTTTTCTGAGATTTTCTATGATTATGTTGACAAATATGTTTGCTTGAAGGCACTTTCCTTCTTTAGAACCTAAACATTCACAAATATCTAAACTTGTGATTATCTAACCAGGAGTAGTGTGTGTACTGTAATACATGCCTCAAGGGAACTGAAAATGTCAGTAAGATGCAAAAAATAGTCAGAGTGTGAAATCATGAAAGGCATGCCAAAAGTTGAGAAGCAATCATTTAAAAGGCCCTTCATGCAAACTTTCTCTGTTGAAAGGACCCCTGCATTATATTTCTGAAGATCTAAGTTAAGATCAAGAGACTAGAAATCTGATGATGGTTTTAAGGACTAACAGAGCATCCTGGAAACTTTACACCTACAGATTCCACGGAAACAGGAAATGTAAGAACTCTGTCTTAATTATCCTAAATGTCAGCTGTAAGAGGAAATGGGAAGAAATGCCAGTTTCTTTTTCAAGGGAAAAAGGAAAAGGAACACTCTGATCTTACTCTCTTTGAAATTGGGGCTGGAGCAGGGATACAGGAATTGCACCAAAAGATTGGGGCTTATCACACTTTCCATTTGAAATTGTATTAATCAGTGGAGAGAATGAGAGAAACATATATTTTCACACAGATTAATCACTGAAATAATCTCTGTAGTACCCAGAGCTCTGATGGAGGAAAGAAAGAGAAGAAAGAAGAAAGAAAGAAAGAAAGAAAGAAAGAGAGAGAGAGAGAGAGAGAGAGAGAGAGAGAGAGAGAGAGAGAGAGAGAGAAAGAAAGAAAGAAAGAAAGAAAGAAAGAAAGAAAGAAAGAAAGAAAGAAAGAAAGAAAGAAAGAAGAAAGAAAGAAAGAAAGGAAGGAAGGAAGGAAGGAAGGAAGGAAGGAAGGAAGGAAGGAAGGAAGGAAGGAAGGAAGGAAGGAAGAAAGAAAGAGGAAGGAAGGGAGGGAGGAAGAAAAGAAGGGAATGAGAAAAAACAGAGAGGAAAAGAGAGAGAAAAAGAAAAGGGGCATTTTATTTATTTATTTTTGTTAATTGGGATGATATAAGGTGTTTTAGCCTAAGATTCAAAGAAAGTGTTTATAAGAAAATAAAGCACTCCTATTAATTATTAAATTTGAAAAAGTTACTATCTGCAATTTATCTTTATTATCACTATTATTTCCATTTTTCTCCTTTTGTATTAATTTTTCTTCATAAATTTGAAAAATTTCATGAAGATGCTACATTTAACAAGATACCTCATTTTGGTCCTCTGTCTTTTAACCTTTTCCTCAATCTCTCCATTCCCCTCCTTACCTATCATGGACAGAGAGGAAAGGAAATTGGCCTGCATCCCATGAAGTCGCTGCCATACTTCCAATAGGAAAGTAATTAAGAAAAATACATTTATTTAAACACTTTGCTAGATTTCCAGCTTCTGAAGTAAATTTGCATTAATTTGATTATTTATTTTAAAAAGTATGATTTGGGGGCTTGCTCTTGATTATAGGAAAAACAGTTCAAATTCATGTGGTTCCCTGATGGCATTTATTTGGATTAATGTTTCCTGTTTAGTGCATTGAATATTAGTAACCTCACTTTTCTACCACACACATGCTCAAACACGTTTTCTGCTAGAACAGAAACCGTGTGTTCCCAGAGACTATCCATTAAGCCCTTCCTGAGTGTTTTAGGGCAATCCAAATAACTCTGCTTCTCCCTGGGGATAAAGAGACAGAGGATCTATCTGCCTGGCTGAGAGGTATGTGTGTGTTTGGGGAGGGGGGGCAGGGGTGGTGGTGAAAGCTAACAACTGAGTTAACACGAGATTGGGGTCTTCTCCGGGGACCTAGAAAAGCGAGTGGGAACCTGGAGCTGACTCATTTAGGGGATGATTGGAGAGCAGCGAGGCCAGAGAGGGGCTGTTGGGTAGGACAGGGAGAGATCCTGATGTAGCAAAGCACAGGCTCCACCGGAATGAAGAAACACATTGAAAAGAGGTAGTGGGTCAAGTGGAGGTTTCAGTTACCAGAGTTTAGAGGCATAATGGGCTTTATACACCTATAGTTATGAAAGATAAAAATCATTTAAGGTATAATTTTTATTTTTAAAAATATATATATTTATTGATTTCAGAGAGGAAGGGAGAGGGAGAGAGATAGAAACATCAGTGCTTTGAGAGAATCATTGATCAGCTGCCTCCTGCATGTCCCCTACTGGGGATGGAGCCTGCAACCCAGGCAGGTGCCCTAACCGGCAATCAAACCATGAACTCCTGGTTCATAGGTAGACACTTAACCACTGAGCGATCGCAGCCAGCTAAGGTATTTTTAAACTTTTATCCAAATCTAGAATGTACAAAGATATTACATATTTTATTTTTTTAACAATATCACCTTTGCTCAAGTTATTTATATGCCTCAAGTTCATTACAGTTAAGCAAATATTTAGTGAGACATTTAAGACAGCATAAGAGTCATCAACTTTTAAGTTCTTTTATTGACTGGCATACCAGGGGCCAGACAACATGCTACATATTTTAGATACAGAATCAAGTCTCTATGCTATACTTAAAGGTACCACAGATTACTCAAAAGATGCACATGTGCAATCACATAAAAATGATAAAGGTTTGGTAAATACACTAACTAAGCAACAAAAAAAGGACACATAAGTGACAACAAGGAGAGAATAACCTTGACTGGTTCTTTCTGTATGCTGGGTTGGGAGAGGTATGACCAGGAAAGGCTTCAGAGAAGAAACAATAATCGAACTAATCTTAGGTAGAGATTTTACAGGAACCTATGCAGAAGCAACTGCATAGTTGAGCATGATATGGGATTATAATAAAACAGTTCAAAAATCTAGGATAGGTTCCATGGAGACAAAAATAAAATTAATTCACATCAATAACACACAACCTATTTCAACTGTCTTTACCCATATCTATATATATCATTATACTAGAGGCCTGGTGCATGAAATTCATGCAGGGGGTGGGGGGCTCCCCTCAGCCCAGTCGGACATCCCTCTCACAATCCGAGACTGCTGGCTCCTAACTGCTCACCTGCCTGCCCAATCACCCCTAACTGCCCCCCGCTGGCCTGGTCACCCCTAACTGCCACCCTTGCTGGCCTGGTCACCCCTTACTGCCCCCCCCCTGCCAGACTGGTTATGCCCAACTGCCCCCCCACCAGCCTGGTCACCCCTTACTGGCCCCCTCTGCTGACCTGGTAGCCCCTAACTGCCCCCCTCTGCCGACTGGTTACCCCCAACTTCCCCCCCCACCCCACCAGCCTGGTCACCCCCAACTGCCCCTCTACCGGCCAGGATGCTCCAAACTTCTACCCCCCCCCCCCCCCGCCAGCCTGGTTACCCCACATAGCCTGCTGCTGTTCAGTGCTTTGGTCATCCCTCACTAACCCCTCTGCCAGCCTGGTCACCCCACGCAACCGGCTGTTTGGCCGTTACTGTGATGGCCTCCAGGATGATTTGCACATTCCTCTATTATTAGTACAGATGTACACCTGTATTTATCCGTATCTGTTCCATGAATACACACACACACACACACACACACACACACCACATTCAAAGGCTGTTATATCGAGTGAGTTGTTTACCCATATCTTCAGAAAAACATCACTTCTACTGTCGTGGTAAACAACCTGCTTCCCTATTTATAATGGTCTGGCCCTCTAGCAATTTCAGCGTGAAATTATAGCTAATTTGCCTACCAACGTCAGGTGGTCGTAATTATCTGGCCACTCAGTATAGATTTCAGTGGAAGACTTGGGTTCTGACCCTAGTCTTCCACTTAGTAGATACATGACTGAGCTTTTTGGAATAGGTTCCTTATTGGAGAGGCTACATAAGTTCAGTGTTAAAAGAGTATTTTCACTGGAGCTACAGTTCCTGTTTTTTGTTGTTATTATTCTAATTTTGGCTCTACTGTATTCTAGTTCTGCTATTTTCTGGAGCAAGTTCTTAAGTTCTATGCTCCCCTGTTCTCTTGTTCTGTAAAATTAATATCATAATGTTATCTACCTCAAAGGGGCTCAAAGAGTTAGTATATTTAGGGCTCTTATAATAACACATAGTAAAGAGAAAATTCTCAATACCTATTAATTTGAAATAAGATAGGTAATTTTCAAAACTATTATTTCCCTTCTAACTTCCAATAAGGAAAGACGTATTATGTATGTCATAAAAAGAAAGCATAAGATGCATTCATCTTCCTGAAGTCCTTTGTTAATAAGGAGATTTAGTTGGCGCCACCATTTAAAGAATGCAACAGATAAAGCTTTCTTCCAGGAAATGTAGACACCACCTAAAGTGTTGCAAAGGGAAAACTCCAGAGAGCCAGAGTAAAGAAAATAAAAAGTATCCCTCACCCCTGGCATATACCTGATTGTATCTCATTAGTTCTGAACTGCTTTGCTTTGCCACCAGGCTGAAGAACTACTGCCATTAGTCACTGATATTAAGTATTGTTTCCATTCAACCTAATGGCAAAGGGTTAAGGCAAGGTACACAAAGAATTAAACACCAAAATCTTGGGTTTTCTTTTTGAAATGGATATACAGAACTAAATCAGATATCTGACTTCAATTACGGTAAGTCAATAACCGTCAGTCACTTTAACAACATGGTACAATGGCCAGACTCACTTGCCATGGATCATAATCTCATATCTCTCATATGGCTGTGGGGAATAAGTGACATGTGGAAATGCCTACCAGATTTGTATTCCATAAATAAAATGCAACAAACAAAACTCAGTTTGTATGCACCATATAACGCTTATCTAGTTGTAGAAATGAGTGAGGATACTCTCATACAGATATAGAAGGTTCACCATAATAAATTAAGTAAAAATTTCAAGGGTAAAAAAACAACACACATATCGTATATTGATTTTTGTATAACAAAGGGGAGAAACTAACTTATTTTTTTATATGTATTTATTTATATATTCACAAGTATTTTAGGAGGAATAACCAGGAATTCTGGAAACAAGAACTAAATGGGCTCACAAGATAATTTTTACTGTTTTATACTTTGGAATTTTGAGTCACATCAACTTATTTTATATTCAAAAATAAAAGGGCTACAGATTTAAGATATAATTAATTAAAAATAAGATACAAAACTCAGCTTCTGGTCAAGCTCATAAATAACTACATAAAATTATGATTTTAGTAAACAAGAACTTTTATTCTAAATATATTAGATTTATAAATGAGTAAACTGAGTTTAGGAATCCCAGCTTAATGAGAATAAGGGATTAACTTGGGGTGACACTTTCTCATGCATAGAGTAAGGTTATTTTCAGGAGGATGTTATTAGTTATTTTCATACTAATCGAATGGTAGAACTGTCAAGTGAGAGGTCTTTGGATATTATGATAGCCAAACTCAGTATGTGTTTATAGCAATTCAGCTCTATGCCCAGCTCTATGATAGCACTGAATGTGTCTACAAGGCATTTACTAGCACAGTCTAAAGTGGGTGGAGCAGCTGAAAGGTAGTAAGAGGTGCATAAATATGCAGGTAATTAAAATTCAGCAAGATTAAGGCAAGTTAAATGTTGAGTGTTCTGGGTACACATAGCAAGGATATGCAACCAGCCTAGGGAGACAAGGGAAAGACTTTCTGGAAAAGGGACTTTAGAGTGGCCTTCAGGAACCACACACCTAGGCTTTTTCACAGACCCTTCTTCTTGTGATATTTTAACCTTGATACAAAATCAGAAGGAATTGCAGTTTGTGTACATAAATGTTATAAAATGAAACAAATAATCCCTATTTAATGCCTATGTGCTTTCTATAGTAGTATCTATTTATAGCAGGATCCACTACCAGTGTCCATAAGGTAATAACTCTAAGGAAGTATTTCCTGGACTGTGGCTAAATCCTTCAAAATGGGTGTCAAAGAGCCTTGGGATCTTCAGAAACAAGATAGCCTACTTGAGTCTAAATTGGCTTCCCAGGCTAGAAGATAGTACTGTAATAACAGCTGTTTTCACTGAGTGCTACCTCAGAGCACTGCAGTGTGATTATTCCTGTGTGCTGAGGGGTGAGGAAGTGTGAGCAGTTGAAGAAAAGGGTGTGACCACAGTACAGTCCATGTTTCTAGATAAATGCACTGGAATTGCTGTCATATAAATGTGTGTTCCTAAAGAAAAAAAAGAAAACAGTTAAGAACCTATGTTTTGCATATTTAATACCTGATGACTCTTCATTATAATTAGCATAGCTTAAACCCAAGCATATTGCTAGTTTAAACAGCTTCATACCAAAGGTCTAGAGATTAAAGGGTTAAACCAAACATTGCTAGTCATCACAAGTAAAGTCATCAGCATGAAGAGAAAAGCTTAAATCAGCATGATCGTCATCTGGGAAAGAACTAAAGGTAAAATTCTACTCTTTGCTAAAATTATAACCATTTAGAATTTTTAAAAAGTGCATCCTTTTCATGTTTTGCCCTTATTTATATGACAGCTGCTTGATATGACAAAAAGGAAAATTAATGTGAGAAAAGAAGAAAGACATCCTATTGTTATTGGGAACAGAAAGCAGGAGATATATATATATATATATATATATATATATATATATATATATATATACAAATATATATGTATATATATATATATATATATATATATTATTCAATGATAAGAAGCTCCACGAAGACATTTTATTTATTTCCATCCATAAACCTTAATATATTGAAAGCAAAGGTTATTTAAAAAATATTTTGAAATATTCTTTTATAATGAAATATAAAAATTAAAAGAAGAAGACAAAAGGTTACTGAATCAAGTCTTGCTGAATTATTTTTGGATTAAAAGATTCTGTCATTAGGATATAAGTAACATTTATAGAAAAAAGTAATAAAGTTAATACTAATTGCCAGTACATCTCAGCTACTATATTAGTAAACTGGCAGCAAAGTACATTTAAACCAATAGAGTAAAATCTATTATAGCAACAGAAAAGAGCAGTCACTAAATTGAGAATCAGGCCATACAGAAAACTTCCAGAAAATAAACTCAGAGAAACTTTAGGGAAACAAGTGGTGTATAGAGAATGTAGCAGGAATCAATAGGATGGTTTAAATGATAATATTTTCCATTCAACACAATTATTTAAGGCTCCAAAAAGATCAACAGACCCTTAATTAAAAATGAATCTCTAACATTACAATCACATCACTCAAATTTTAATAACTATTTCTTTTTGAAGAACAATATTTCCTAAAAAAAATCTATCAGTTTCTTTCTTTTGTATAAATAATTTTAGTCATTCTAACTTATTATTTCCTTACTAGAGGCCTGGTGCATGAAATTCAAGCACAGGGAGAGGGTGTCCCTCAGCCCAGCCTGCACCCTCTCTAATCTGGGACCCCTCAGGGGCAGTCAGACATACCTCTCACAATCCAGGACCACTGGCTCCTAACCACTCACCTGCCTGCCTAATTCCCCCAACTGCTCTCTACCGCCAGCCTGGTCACCCCCAACTGTCCTCCCCTGCAGGCCTGATCTCGCCCCTAACTGCTCTCCCCTGTCAGCCTGATCTCGTCCCTAACTGCCTCTACCTCTGCCTCAGCCCCCATCACCATGACTTTGTCTGGAAGGAAGTCAGACATCCTGAAGATGGCTAGTTGACCTGGTCTAATTAGCATATTATCCTTTTATGAGTATCGATTAATTCAAACCCAAATTTCTAGTCTTATTTTTTTCAAAAACATTTGTGGAATATAAAAAACTGATAAACAAAAATAGAGACAGAGAAGCATCAAACAGACTGTCAAACTTCAGTGGGAAGGTGGGGGGAAGGTGTAAGAGATCAACCAAAGGACTTGTATGCATGCATATAAGCATAACCAATGGGCACAGACACTGGGAGAGTGAGGGCATGTGCTGGGGGGTGGGAGTGGATGCGGGGAGGTCAATGAGGGAAAAAGGAGACATTTAATACTATATGTAATACTTAAACAATTAAAAAAATATATTTGGCCCCCAAGGTCAGCCAAGAAAAACAAATCAATACAAAAAACATCTAGAGAACTAACAATTGAACACAGAAGTGGCCTCATAATATTGAAGAAGGCATTCAAATTGTTTGTTTTTTCAGTCCAACTTTTTCTCACTTTTGGTGCTAAGTCTGATATAACCATTCTTGAGAGAGAGAATGAGAATGCCAAGTGCAGGCCCAGACAAGAGCAAGATAGAGGAAGTGATTCTTTCTTCTTCTTTTCGATAAACCCACATTATGAATTTTCTCCCTGGATTAAGGGCTGCTGGCGGTCATAATTTCTCTGATACATACAATCAAAACATACATTTCTTTCAGTTTCCAGTTTCTCCAGGAGGTAGTTGTTCTGGACAGAAGTCATTCACGTGACATGATGCTCCATTACCCATTTTTTATTTTGTTAATAATACTATTATTCTAAGGAGTATAATTTCTATCTATTCTAGGAAACAACTACAATGAATATACAGCATTAATAAACAGAAAATAAAGGCCAAGGCTTTTTCTTGATAAGTAAAAGTAAGCAGATTAAATAGATAGAAAGTATTACTTGTAATACTATTAATAAAAAAATGCATTTAAAATTTTTTAAAAAATGAATAGATAGAAAGATATATGGACACAGATTAACATAGAACCATTTAAGTTCAATGGAAGTTAAAATGGCCTGTAGAAGCCATATTATTTTCATCTAGTTGATTCATCATTAATACATACATAAATCACTAAGATGGACTAATACTGAGAAAGGTATAATTAAATATGGTTTGAATAATCTCTGCAAATTTTTCCTCTAATGAATACTGCCCTGTCCATTCCAAATTTAAAATAATCTAAAATTATGAGTTGCCTTATTTTAATTATGACTTTATTACAACAAATTCATTTCTTACCCATGATTTTAACATAAGTGTTTGGCTCAGCAGGAAAAGTATATGCTAAGTCCACTTCGTCTAAACTGAGAACTTCAATAGTTAATGCACTGGCACATGCACTTCAAAAACACCATTAATAAACGAGGGAGTAGATATTATTCATGAAAATCTTGGTTCAGAAGTCCTTTAGTAATAAAGTCTTAATCCCTGCCAATCATCCTATTTTAAGAAGAAGGAACTGCATTTAATTCAAATCCAATGATAACAATTTTCACCCAAACTACAAGCAACCAGCAAGATTTTCCTATAAGGATCCACTGATTCCCTCTATTGAGAGAGAATTGCATGTTTCCATTCAAGGCAGATAAAAATTCAACTTTAGCTTACATTTTGTGTAGGAATAATATACCGTTCCTTTGTAAACTTGTAGGAAGCCATTATTCTATAGTTGTGAGCAATTTAGCTTTATAAATTTGCTACTGATGGTTATATTTTATGCACAATGAGAATATTTTCTGTTGTCCGAGAGATTAATACTTTTCAGCTTTAGAATGGGGCTCTACCACTTAATTCCTTCTTGCCTACAAACTATAAAGGACATAGAAATGTAGTTAAAATGTAATATTTGGGGAGGAATCTTATCACACTCAGAGTTGGAAAGAGGCTTCTTTTAGTAAGTTCAATACTGATTTGTGCATTTCTTTGCTGTTTAATATCTTCTTCCTCATGTTGCAATTGACTATCATAAATCGACAGTTTTTAATAATGCTCCTTTTCTTTCTTATTTCCTCCTTCCCTCAGGTGATTGTGTTATCTCTCTCCAAATATGTTACTGTATTGTACTCACCCTTCTTGTGATGACGTGAGATGATACAATGCCTACATGATGAGATGAAGTGAAGTGTTTGAATTTGGCACTATGAAGTAGCCTTAGGCTACTATTTACCTTCTGATGATAAGGGTTACTTGGACACAAGCACTGCAATATGATAACCAAGATGGCTACTGAGGGACTAACAGAGGGTAGTGTATACAGGATGGATATGCTGAACAAAGGGATTATTCATGTCAAGGGTGGGACAGAATTGGACAGCTCAAGATTTTGTCATGCTGTCAGAATGGAGCACAGTTAAAAACTTATGAATTGTTGTTGTTTTCTTTTGAGAATTTTAATTTGGTATTTTTGGATCATGGTTGAACTAGAGTATAAGTGAAACTGTGAAAAGGGAAACTATGGATAAAGTTGCACAGTTGTTAAGTAATCGGCTCAATCTTACACACTTAGTATGAGGAAAGCCAGGATCAAAGACCGAGAACATCTGATTCCAATGTCTATGTTCTTAAAGTTTATGTTTTAATTTTTTTTCACATTAGGGAAGAGAAAGACAGAGACAGGAAGAGAAAAGAGGAGACTGAGAGGACGGACTTGGATTAAGAACGTAGGCTTTATCCTATAAGGCCTAAGAAAGCAGTTGTAGAGAAGACATCCATTGAAATGGTTAAATAATCATTTGGAAAAGTACATGGTTCTCTTTTTAGCTGACTTTTATGAATGGCTTTGTGCTATCAATGTCAATATCATCAATATCAACCTCATATGGCATCATGCATGTGAAATCACCAAGCTTAAAACATGGAACATAAACTGCCTTTAAGAGCTGTTAAATTAATTTGAATTCTGAAGTTTAATTCTTGATTAGTTTACCATTATAAATATAAAGCAAAAAAAAAAAAACCCCAAAAAACAAAAACAAAACAAAACACTATGTGCTCCTTTTCCCCTTTACTTCCTCAGGACGTCTGCTCATATAGAAGGAGTTGCTGCCACACCATGTCAATGCCCTCCTGGTTGAAATTGCACTGCAGCTACAAATGTGCTGTAACTTTTCAGGACAGTCCCAGCCCATTTCCCTGAACTGATTAAGGCAGAGATCCACAAAATTTTCCTCTAAAAGCCTAGATAGCAAGTATTTTAGGATTTGTAGGCCATAAAATCTGTTACCAATTTTGTCTCTGCTCAACTCTGCTGTTGTAGAAAAAAAAAAGTCAGAAATAAATGAGTGTGTCTGTGCTCCAATAAAACTTTATGTCCCTAGCTGGTTTGGCTTATTGGATAGAGCATCGGCCTGCGGATTAAAGGGTCCCAGGTTTGATTCCAGTCAAGGGCACATGCCCAGGTTGCAGGCTCGATCCTCAGTGGGGGGTATGCAAGAGGCAGCCGATCAATGATTCTTTCTCATCATTGATGTTTTTATCTCTCTCTCCCTTGCCTTTCCTCTCTGAAATCAATAAAAATATATTTAAAAAAACTTTATAAACACTGACTCTTGACTTCCATAAAATCTGTATGTGTTCCAAAATGGTATTCTTATTTTAATTCACTCAACCATGTAAAAACTATTTTTAACTCATAGGTCATGCAAAAAAAAAAATGGCAGTGAGCTGGACTTGGCATTTCTAAGTCACAGACTTCCATAGGAACCCAGTTGGAATGTGCCTACTGTACAGTCCAATACATCAAACTATAAGGAATCCAACATCAATGAGCCATAAGAGGAAGGCAGCAACATAAAAGCTTCAGAAACAGGAACAAAATAAGGAAGAGGGTGGCAACTGATATTTCACTCTCACATGGATGTTTCTCTTTCTCCCTCCCCCTTTTCTCTCTCCCTAAAAAAAATAAATCAATGGAAAAATGTTTAAGTGCTTAAAAAAAAGTGTTTCAATATCTTTGTGGGTCAAATTCAGAACTTAATTTTTGCATACACAGCAATTCCTTTCATCAGTGTGCTGAAAGGTGATCAGGCTCCATTCATACCACTGGAGAGACTCTATTATAATGTGAGATATACCAAAAATGTGAACTCAGTTTTCTGAGTGATGCAGGATGAATATTTCCTTCCTTATACAAAGGTTGAAACTGTCTAGAGAATACAAAACAATTATCTAGAACTATCAAAACCCTTACTATTTTCTGGATATGCAAAAACAATTCAAACAGAGAATTTTAGGTCGTTCTGCAAATGCCTGAATTCATTCATTAAATGCCTATTATTAATGGTTTCACCATGTGTGGGTGACCTTTTTCAAATGTTAGTGTCATCTAACATTCACCCCAAATTATAAGCTACAGTTGCCCATCTTTTCATCTACATAAATAGGTCAGTGAACAATTTTTTTGGCTGAAGAAAACCCTACACTATTTGCTAGCTAGATGATTTCATACTTCATTTGGCTTAAGGCTATCTATGGAAACCTAATCAGCCTAGCATCTTCTTGCAAGGAATAAATATCAAAATTCCTAACAAATTGGATTGGGCATTCATATTACCCCTTAATTCCCACAGGTGAGCACAGCTCTATGGGATCCAATAGTGATGAACATGGCCTTGTAAAAGTGACTGCCTCATGTCAGTTATTAGTACTGTGATGCTTTATTCCCCTGTGTCTTCCGGCAAAATCTTTTGTTTCTATCCATAAATAGTTCATAGTTTTCCCTTGAAAGGTAACAGAAAAGAGACCACACTTTCAGGACAATATGCAACTTCCACAGTTATGGCCTATATCCACATATTCTACTAGACTCACTTAAGATTTTACGTTACTATCTCTTGATTTTCAAGGTTCCTTTTTATTTCCCAGAACTACCTCTGAGGGAGCCCAGTGACTCAGGGTGTGGCAGCATCTCCCTGGGAACACATTTTGTGAAAACCTGCTGCAGTCCAGGACCTGGACGAAGGACTTAGTGTGCAAAATTTAAAGAGCCACTCATTCTAGGGTCTTCTAGAGACTGCGAGAGTGAGCCTTTCATTATATTTTGCACCATAGGTACTTCACTTTAAGAAGGCGCTCACTCTCAGAACTGTCCAGGAATACAATACTGTTGGTACTTATATGACTCCTTAAAACAGCATCCCAGGTACTACAATTGCCTCACTCTGGTCACAGCCCTGCCATGGTCATTCTCAAATAGCAACCATAGAAAACATTGCTCTAATTGCATTTCTTGAGTGAACAATATGCTGTATCTTTTATGTATTAAACCATAATGTCACCAGTGTCTTGGAAACTTGTAGCCAGAATCTATAAACCCAATATAAGATAAAATTTTAATACCCTGTAAGTATTAAATACATCGTTTTTGAATTAATAAAAAAAAATTAAGGTGATTTCATGAGTGTTCTGTGACACTGAACACTGAGATTGATTACATATATCCACAAAAATGAATATTGTTTACTATAAGATAAAGACCTGTCTTTAATATCACTAGTAAGCACTGAAAACCTTTTGTGATATCAAATGGTCAGTTCAAGAAGGAAAGGAGGATCTTCAGATTTTAAATATAAGTAGGTGAATGTATTATCACATAAGTTACAGGACATAACACATAAATAAAGCATAAAATGCATACATAAATATGAATGTATGCACAGGCATAAGTAAAAATGTGTTTGTACCTCAAGTGGGCATATTATCTAGTATTTAGATGTAATCCTTTTATTGAACATCAATCTATTTGGCAAAGTATAAGAGTGAATCTAGTATATCCAGAGTATTCGCTAATAGGCAAACAATCCCTGGAATTCCATGTAGCTGCTGGCCACTGATGAGTAGATTCAATGCTATGTTTTGTTCATTTTGTTTCAACCTGATGTCAGGGACAAACTCACTTCAGATTTCCAAAGCCCTTCATTATGCAAACAAAGTTTTCAAATACATGAGCACTTACATGTACATTCACATATAAACATATCTCAATGAATAATAAATTTTTATGTGTGCTCCTACATGTTAATTTTGGTATTCTTTTTTAAAATGATAAAGAACAAAATTTATTTCACAGAGAAAGGGTTGCTCTTAAAAAAATAATGGTGGAAATTTAGTATGAATATGAGCAAAACATAATAAAGAATCTGTTGATTCCTGATACATGATACATAATACATGTATCAAGAATGCCCTAAAAGAACTATCAGATAAGGCAGATTACACTGAAACTCCAAGCTTTTCATAAAATGTACACTTTTTGTATCTTGTAATTTCATAGGTTAACTAGAGGCCCAGTGCATGAAATTCTTGCACTGGTAGGGTCCCTATCAGCTTCCGCCTGCTGGCCAGGGCCTCCCTCCCTTCCCTCGGCCAGCTCTGCTCCCACCCCCTGGTCGAACTCCCAGAAGAACTCTGGTCGAGGGGACAATTTGCATACTATGCTTTTAGGATATTCTTAATTGGAAAAATATTAAATTTAAATGAAACTATATTATGAAACTCATTTTCAACTTCTACAAAAGACTTTTATAAAAGTATGAAGCTCACTAGTCAAATATTCACATAAAAAACACAAGTGATATACTGGAAAGTGTTACATATTGCCAAATCTTAGCACTTTAAGAGTTAACATGAGAGCAGAATCCCTTTGAAAAGATAAACAGAATAAAGTTCTGCAATCTGGAGGTAATATTTCAACCATCGAGTTTATTACATAGTTTCATCGCTAAGCACAGTGTGTCTCATAGAACCACGGAAAATTATTATTGCTGTATGTAAAGGTTGAGACTTCATCTCCTCCTGATAATTCCATGGTAAAATGAAGAAAATGTCTCTTGGCATCTTCACAACACCTTTAAATTTTATGTTGAATGTCTTTTTTTATTACTCATCTAAGGAAAGTATGAAGAGTTATGAATATTTTCAAGTTGGGAGATGATTCTCAGAGTGCATATTAGAAACCAACCACCACTTATTAAGTAGGAAGTGGGGGAAGAAATCAGCGTAAGGAAAGCTACACTCCAAGGATACAGATAAAAAGAAATACACCAGTCATCTTCTTAGAAAATGGACATGTGAATCATTAATTTTCACTTTGTTTAATCACCATTTCAATAAGTACTGTGTGCAGATTTCTTGCTTGTCGGTTGTAAGGAACATATCCTCACAGAAACGTGATCATATAGCACCCTAGTATTCCTTGAACTGCAAAGAGCAATGTGTGCACAGAATCAACAGCTGGCAACTCAATTTTAATCAGAAAAGTCCTAGGGTTTCAAGATGAGGAAGGACCCTGAGCAGAAATTCCCACACAATTCCCAGATGAATTGCATATTCTAGAAAATTTACAAGTTTCCTGAAACTATTTCTAAAGTTCCATGGGTGGATGAAGAAAATTATTATATGTTTATTTCCACAAGTTCAAGAGAAACAAATCATATTTGATGTACTCTCATTTTGGGTATCATAACAATAGCAGAATATAATCATATGGACTGTTGCATTATCTGACTGTGTCAGGCTGAACTGTTATTTTAAATGAAATAAACAATATTTTTTTCCTCACTCAGAATAGTTTTCTAGTTCTTACAACTCCCTTAGATTTCAAATACTTATAATTTTGTTAATTTCTCTCCTCCCTAATGAAATATAGTGTCTAATATTTGGTCCATAGCTTCTACCCAAATATCCATGTCCTTGGATTGATTAAAATAATTCACTGAAAGCATTTTAACTGAGTCCAGCCTATAGCATGAGAACATCCTCAGATTAGCACAAAAATGCAAAAGTGGATTCACAATTCACTATGAATATTGTTTGTGCTCAGGTGAATGTTTTTCAAGTAGCCAGTAAGTCTGGAATACCTTTCCATGCCTAACTTTTCCGCTGAACCTCATAGGTATTACATAAAGTGAATGTTCCACAAAGCAATGGATCAGTCTAAGAAGAAAGGACAATCCTTTCAGTCTAGTTGCAGGGATGAGACAACTACATAGACAAAGGTTTAGTGTAGCCACTGAAGGGAATAACTACCCATCAGAATAGTATAAAGATTATTTAAACTGAATACATCTGACCATACCACAGCTACAGAAAACAAACAAACGAAACCTACTTACACTTAATCAAAGCCTTCTGAAAATACAGCTGCCATTAACTCCTCTCCAAGGGAGTCCCCCACTTGAAAGAAAATTGACTCTTAGCACTGGGCAGTATGAATTCACCCCTCCGTGGAAGCTTTGAGCCAGTAAGGAGACTGCCCATTAGCCTCAGGATGAAAATGCCCAATAACGCCTCCCATACTGAAGCCCAAAATCATTTTTGTCAAGCTGGTACATAAACTGTTACCCCTGGGTATTCTGGTATATAAAATGGCTGCTCAGCAATGTGTGAACTAAAATGTTTCTCCTGATAATCATTTGTCAGTTAATTTGCAGGTCCATGTCCTCTCTGACCTAAGTTGTTGGAGGAAAAGATTTTTTTCCCCTAAAACTATGCAAAGAATTAAAGGGGATATCATTAATCTCAATATAAACAAATTATTATTTTTAACATCATTTTTCCCTTCTTGAATGTTAGAGAAACTGTTAGCCCAAGGTTATATGCGCTGGTACATGGCAGAACCAGTATTCTGACACCAAAATGATTCTCTTTCCAATATCTACTACCTTATCCACAGAGTTTCTGATATGATTCTTTTTTTTTTAATATATTTTATTGATTTTTTACAGAGAGGAAGGGAGAGAGATAGAGAGTTAGAAACATCGATGAGAGAGAAACATCGATCAGCCGCCTCCTGCACATCTCCCACTGGGGATGTGCCCGCAACCCAGGTACATGCCCTTGACCGGAATCGAACCTGGGACCTTTCAGTCCTCAGGCCGACGCTCTATCCACTGAGCCAGACCGGTCTCGGCTGATATGATTCTTAATGACTTTATCATTTACTGTTTATCAGTACTTTCCAAACTTTAACAACTTAAAGCACATATAGAAAGTGATAATATATTGGTAATGCCCATTCCAAGGGAAATAAAAATGCCACTAGTAGCTATATGTGATGACTGGGGCCAGTCTGACCAAAACCTGACCAAACCTTTGTCCTGGCATCACCTGTTTAACATAACATGTAACTCACCTATGAGATCAGCAAACTATAAAGGAAGCACCAGACTAGCTAATATTAAGAATCATAGAGCACATACTTCAAATAATAGTGCTGGGGAACAGTGCTTAGAACTCAAGAAACTTCAACAAAGAGATAGCAAGCATTAAAAATAACATAGAAGCTGTAAAAAAGAACCTGTCAGATATGAAGAATAAAAATATCTGAAATGAAGAATACACTAGGAGAAATAAACAGTAGATTGGATGAAGCAGATAATTGAATCAGCAATTCGGTAGAAAAGGTAACAGCAAACACTCAATCAGAGCAATTCAATAAAAAAAAAAGAATTTAAAAAATCAGGATAGTTTAAGGGACCTTTGGGACAACATGAAGAGTAAACACATCTACACCATAAGGTTAACAGAAGGAGAAGAGAGAGAATAAGGGATCGATGACCTACTTGAAGAAATAATTACCTTAACTTTCCATAACCTGGTGAAAGAAAAAGACACACAAGTCCATGAAATGCAGAGTCCCAGATAAGATGGGCCAAAGAGGCCCACACCAAGACACATCATAATTAAAATGGCAAGTATTGAAGACAAGAGAGATTCTTAAAAACCAAGAGAAAGACACTTAGGTACCTACGGGGAGTTCTCATAAGTCTGTCAGCTCATTTCTCAACAGAAAAATTTCAGGCCAGAAGGGATTAGCATGAAATATTCAAAGTGATAAAAAGCAAGGAACTACAGACAAGACTACTGTACCCAGCAAGGCTATCACTTATAATTGAGAGATAAATAAAAGACCTCCCTAGACAAGAAAAATATAAAGAAGTCTGTTACCACCAAACCAGTATTTCAATGAATGTTAAAGGGCGTGCTTGAGGAAGAAGGAGAAGGAGAAGAAGAAGGAGAAGGAGAAGGAGAAGGAGAAGGAGAAGGAGAAGGAGAAGGAGAAGGAGAAGGAGAAGGAGAAGAAAGAGAAAAGAGAAGAGAAAGATGAGAAGGAGAGGAAGGAGGAGGAAGAGGAGGGAGAAAAGAGGGACAGAGTCAAGTGAATCAAATGGCAATAAATGCATACCTATAATAATCAATTTCAATGTAAATGCCTTAAAAGCTCTAATCAAAAGACATAGGGTATATCCTGGACAGTGTGGCTCAATTGGTTGAGTGTTGTCCCATGCACCAAGAGGTTGCTGGTTCAATTACCGGTCAGGGCATATGCCCAGCTTCTGGGCTCAATCCCCAGTAGGGGTGTGCAGGAGGCAGTTGATTGATGTTCCTCTCTCATCTATGTTTCCCTTTCTCTTCCTATCCCTTTCTAAAAATTCAATAAAAAGTATATATGTATTTTTTTAAAAGACATAGGCCTGGCTGCTGTGGCTCAGTGGTTGAGCACTGATCCATGAACTAGGAGGTCAAGGTTCAATTCCCTGTCAGGGCACAGGCCCAGGATGTGGGCTCAATCCCCAGTAGGCACCATGCAAGAGACAGCCAATTGATGATTCTCCCTCATCATTGATGTTTCTATCTGTCTCTCCCTCTTCCTTTCTCTCTCTGAAATCAATAATAAAAAAAGACATATAGTAGGTGAACAGATAAAAACACAGAACTAATATATATGCTATCTACAAGATACCACCACAGAACAAAACACAGACTCAAAGTAAAGGAATGAAAAAAGGTATTTCATGTAAATGGAAAAGAAAATAAAACGCTAATGTAGCAATACATATATTTGACAAAACAGACTTCAAAACAAAGGGTAGAGTCAGAAACAAAAAATACCCTGCATAGTGACAAAGGGAACAACACAACAAAAGAATATAATCCTTGTAAACATTTATGCACCCAACATGGAAGCACCTAAATATGTAAAGCAAATCTTGATGGACATAAAGGGAGAGATAGATAATAATACAGCAATAGGAGGGGATTTTCACACCACATTGACATTTACAGGTAGAACTTCCAGACAGAAAATCACCACTGAAACAGTGGCCTTAAATGACAAACTAGAATAGATGGATTGGATTGATATCTTAAGAACATTTCACCCCAAAGCAGCAGATTATACATGCTTTTCAATTGCACCTGGAACATTTTCTAGGATAGACCATATTTAAGGCCACAAAACAAATCTCAATAAATTTAAGAATCCTGGAATCATATCAAGCATCTTCGCTGACCACAATGGTATCAAACTAGAAATCAATCACAAGAAGAAAACTAAACAACACAAGGACATGGCAGTAAATAACATATTACTAAACAAAGATTGAGTTAACAGTGAGATCAAGGAAGAAATAAAAAGATACCTTGAAGCAAATGGAAATGAGAATACAATAGCCCAAAATCTATGGGACAGAGCAAAAGCAGTCCTAATAGGGAAATTTATAGCATTGCAGGCTACCTCAAGAAGCAAGAAAAATCTCAAGTAACCAATCTAACATTACACCTAAAAGAACTTGAAAATGAACAACAAAGCTCAAAATGAGTAGAAGAAAGGAAACAGTAAACAGAGCAGAAGTAAGTAAAATAGAATCTAAAAATAAACACAAAAGATCAATGAAACCAAGAGATATTTCTTTGAAAATATAAAC
Organism: Myotis nattereri; assembly: GCF_964212035.1. NCBI lineage: Eukaryota > Metazoa > Chordata > Mammalia > Chiroptera > Vespertilionidae > Myotis > Myotis nattereri. Next base: position 98,960,170 of record NC_138077.1, read on the forward strand.
AAGATTGACAAACCTTTAACCAAACTCATCTAGAAAAAAATAGACAGGACCCAAATAAATATAATCAGAAATGAAAGGGGGGAAGTCACAACGGACTCTACAGAAATGCAAGGGATTGTAAGAAAATAGTATGCCAACAAATTGGACAATCTGGATAAAATGGATAAATTGGTAGAAACATTCAATCTTCCAAAACTGAATCAGGAAGAATCAGAAAATGGGAATATACAGATTACACATTTAAACACCTATAATGGACTATCAGAAAGGGAAACTAGGAAAACAATTCCATTCACAAATGCTTCAAAAACAAAACAAACAAAAACACAAACAAATCCTAGGAATAAATTTAACCAAGGATGTAAAAGATCTGCCTGTACTCAAAAAACTATATGCCACTGAAGAAAGAAACTGAAGAAGATACAAATAAGTGGAAGTATATACCGTGTTCATACATAGACATAATTAACATCATTAAAATGTCCATACAACCCAAAGCAATCTACAGATTCAGCAAAATTGCTATCAAGATACTATAGTGTATCTCACAAAACTAGAACAAATATTCTAAAAATTTGGAACCACAGAAAAAACTTGAATAGCCTCATCAATCACTTTTTAAAATATGTTTTTATTGATTTGAGAGATGAGAGAGAAAGAGAGATTAATTGGTGGCGTCTGATACACATCCCAACCAGGGGTCAAACTCGCAATCTGGTATATGTCTTGACCAGGAATTGAACTGGAGACCTTTTGGTACACTAGACAATGCTCAACCAACTGAACCACACAGGCCAGAGCTAGTCTCAGCAATCCTAAAAAAGAAGAATAAATTTGGAGAAATCACTCTACCTGACATCAAATTATACTGCAAAACATAGTAAACAAAATAGCATGGTATTAGCATAAAAACAGAGATATAGCTCAATGGACCAGAATAGAGAGCCCAGCAATAAGCACACCTTCATGGTCAATTAATATTTGACAAAGGAGGCAAGGACATACAATGGGGGGGGGAAGATAGTCTATTCAATAAACGGTGCTGGGAAATTTGAATAAATATATGTAAAAACCAAAGCTAGATCACCTTCTTACACCATACACAAAAATAAATTTGTAAGACCTAAACCAAAAAAAAAAAAATCCTAGAAAAATTATAAGCAGTAAAATCTTGGAAATTTCTTATAGCAATACTTTTTTCTGTTATGTCTTCTCAGGCAAGGGAAACAAAAGAAAAAGTAAACAAAGAGGACTACATCAAACTAAAAAGTTTTTGCACAGGAAAGGAAATCCACAAAATGAAGACAACCACTGAATGGGAGAACATATTCACCAATGATACATCTGATAAAGGGTGAATATGCAAAAATTACAAAGGACTTATAATACTCAACACCAAAAAAAGAAACAATCCAATTAAACAATGGACAAAGGTCCTGAATAGACACTTCTCCAAAGTGAACATACATATGCTAATAGACATATGAAAAGATGCTCAAGTCACTAAACATCAGAGAAATGTAAATTAAAACTACAATGAGATAGCCCTAGCTGGTTTGGCCCAGTGGATAGAGTGTTGGCCTGTGGACAGAAAGGTCCCAGGTTCGATTCTGGTCAAGGGCACATGCCTGGGTTATGGGCTCGATCTTCAGTAGAGGGTGCGCAGGAGGCAGCTGATCAATGATTCTCTCTCATCATTGATGTTTCTATCTCTCTCTCCCTCTCCCTTCCTCTTTAAAATCAATACAAATTTTTTTTAAAAAAATTAAAAACTACAATGAGATATCACCTTACACTTGTCTGAATGGCTATCATCAATAAATCAACAAATAAGTGCTAGCAATGATGTGGAGAAAAGGGAACCCTGTGCACTCTTGGTGGGAATGCAGATTGTTGCAGCCACTGTGGAAAACAGTATAGTTTCCTTAGAAAATTATAAATGGGATTGCCTTATGACCCAGTGATTCCACTTTTGAGAATATAGCCAAAGAAATCCAAAACAATAAAATAAAAAATAAAAAGGAAATCTTTCCTTTTGTGAAAGCATGAATGAACCTGGATAGTAGCAGTAAGACCAAAACAGAAACAGACTTATACACATACAGAAAACAGAATGGCAGCTGCTAGAAGGGAGGGTGGTTGGGGGCTGGGTGAAAAAGGTGAAGGGATTAAGTAAGAACAAATAAACAAAAAACATAGATATGAACAACAGTAGGGTGATTATCAGAGGGAAAGGAGGTTGGGAGGAGGTAGAAGAGGGTAAAGGGGGGATAAATGGTGACAGGAGACTTGACTTTGGGTGGTAAACACACAATACAATATATAGATGATGCATTATAAAATTGTACACCTGAAACCTATACAATTGTATTAACCAACTAGAGGCCCGGTGCACAAAAATTTGTGCACTCAGGGCGGTCCCTCAGCTCGGCCTGTGCCCTCTTGCAGTCTAGAACTCCTCAGGGGATGTCCAACTGATGGCTTAGGCCTTCTCCCTGCAGGTAGCAGGCCTAAGCCGAGGTCTGGCCTCCCTCTGTGGGAGGCGACCAGGCAAGCTGATCAGAGGACAGAGTTGGTCCTGCCTCCCACCCCCCAATCACCCCTCTGCCGCTGCTGGTTGCCACCACCCTCCATCACCGTCCCATCCCTCTGCCCTCTGGCATGCTCCTTGGCTGGCTTGGCGCCACCTGCTTGCTGGCCCCGCTCCCCCACCCACCGGTCATTTCACTGCTCAGTTGATTTGCATATTATGCTTTTATTATATAGGATTTCATCCCAATAAGCTCAATAAAAATAAAATAACGAAGCCCAGTTTGTAGCAAAAAAAAAAAAAAAAAGAAAAACAAACAAACACCGGAATAACCCCTTTTTAATATGTATATATTAAAAAGATGAGACTAGGATACCTGAAAAGAGAGGTGAAAAAAATTCAGGACCTATCCAGAATAAAGAGATATTAAAAAGACTTTAGGATTTAAGTATTATAGAAAAGAAATCAGTCCCTGTAGGCTTCTCTTGCCTAGTATTATCTGGTGATTATCATTTTTAGTGCTAGCTAAAATATTTTCTCATGTATTTTCATATCTCCATCTGGATGTTTCAAAACCATGAAAAAAGCCCAAACAAGATGTCTCCTGATTTATGATTCCTCCGACTTCAAACTTCTTTGCCTATTTCAGGGAATGGCACTACCATTTATCTACCTAACTATACAGATCAGAAACTCAAGACCTTTGGACATCTACCTCTTTCTCAACCTCAATACTTAAGCCATTAACATTTTCTTAATTTTCCTTGCAGAATAGCCCTCAAAACCAGGTTACTCTCCCCAAAAACACCTACAGCAGCTAAAACATGGACGAGTGCTGTTTTGTATTGTCTGAAAGCCAATGATGTCTTGGGGTTTTTTCCATCTTGATATGACTTTAAAATATCAAAAGACTATTTATTATACCAGGACACATGAACATTATGTGAAATTCCAATACTGGTATTAATAAATCAGGTTTTATTGGAACACAGCTATGTTTCTTCACTTACATATCATCTATGACTACTTTTTCACTACAATGGAAGTGTTGAGTAGTTGTAACAGAGACTGTATGTGCCATAAATCCTAAAATATTTACTATATAGCCCTACACACAAAAAACCACCAACCTCTGTTATAGACTATCATAATCTTTTCGCAGGAACTAAATTCGTAGCCACGTAGAAAATGGTTTACAAACCTAGTCCACTCTAATCATCTCTCCTTCAATCAGCTAGATTCATCTTTAAATATAAGTCTTATTACTCTCTTAGAGCTTTGAAAGTCTTCTCACTGTTATCTATAATAATAAAAGCATAATATGCTAATTAGACCGGACATCCTTTCAGACAACCTTTCAGACAAAGCTAGGGCTGAGAGGGAAGCCGGGGTCCCAGGTGCCAGAAGAAAGCCGGTACAGGCAACCGGGAGAAGGAAGGCCTACTCTTGCATGAATTTCATGCATTAGGCCTCTAGTTTAGAATAAGATTGAAAGGCCTGCTTGGGTCTTGCTGCAAGACTTCCTCTGCAGCCTTGGTAGAGGCTCTTTTACTTCTCACTGGATCTCAACCACAGGTGCCAGCTTTCACTTCTTTGTCCCTGATGCTCCCACCTACATGGAAATCCACTTCCTTCCCTCACCTGCTCTTTGCCCAAATTAATCCCATTTAGGCTTTAGTTTTAGCTCAAATTTCATTCTCCAGGGAAATCTGACCTGACCCTCCCTCTCCAACACATTAGTTGGGCATTATCCTATGAAGGAAGGCTATCCTCCTCCTTCACATACTTATTACAGTTTACTATATATGTGTTAGGTTATTTGACTAATGTTCTTCATTAAGCTATAAATTTCCTGAAGGCAAGGAATGTTTGTTTAGTTCATCCCTTGGGGCCTGACATTTTAGCTACTCAGTGGACATTTATAAAATGAATGAATGAATGAACATTAACAAGATCCTAAATTTCTGTTTACCTCTACTCTCAACCATTACAGATAATTGGGTCAGTTATACTCATTTTAAAGATTATTTTATGTGTAACATTTTAAAACTAATAACCTTTCCAATACTTCTTTCCTTTAAATTAATGTTGGGAAAAAAATGTATCTCAATGCTAACAGCATACTATTTGTTGTTTATCTGAAATTCAAGATTACCTGGGAATCCAGCATTTACTTTGGAAGTCCTACTTTAAAGAGGTCTCTAGTGAAAAATAATCTTAATTTGGCTATTGATGTTTCAACTACAAGTTAAACAGATTATAAAATTATCAGAAGAACATGCCTGAGATGAATGGATACAGCATTTTAAATTAATGCTTTCTTATGGAATTTAAATGGTCACCATTTTAGAAATAACAGAGTCACCAGAATTAGAAAAAAAAATCCACTAATAACCTAATTTAATCAGAAAAAATATAAGCCAAGCAACATGGAGATAAAAATAAATATATTTGTTATTATTATGTTTTTTTTAATCCATACTCAAGGACATGTTTCTCATCGATTTTAGAGAGAAAGGAAAGGGGGGGGGGGGGAGAGAGAGAGAGAGAAAGAGAGAGATCTGAGAGAGAAACACTGATTGGTTGCCTCCCATAGGTGCCCCAACTGGGGATGGAACCTGAAACTTGGGTATGTGCCATGACCTGGAATTGAACCTGAAACCCTTAGGTGCACAGATGACACTAACCAACTGGAAAACACCAGCCAGGACCAGGTAAAAATATTTTAGCCACTAGCACTGAGTCCCTATAATTTGGATCCTTCTGAAAATATAAAAGGTGGCAAAATAAAAGTGCAAAGAATTAAGTTGAGAAGTAAAGATGGGAGACAGATAAGGCAACAGATTAGGGGAGGAGGTCCTGAAGCTCGGTGATTATAAACATCACTTAACACGTATGTTTAGTTTAAAATGAAAGCTAATAGATCACAGGTCAGAGTTTTCTGTCTGTCTGTGACTTGAAAAACACACGCAAAAGGCTCCTAGTATTCTCAATGCTTATTATATAAGCTTTCACTAAATTCATCACAAAAGAATTTACTGACAAAATATAGACACTTGTCATTATCTGTATAAGCCAAGGCAACATATTTAGCCTTTAATAATAATACATTCTGACAAAGTTTATTGATTTTAATTACCTAGATGGATATATTTTTATCTACTCACTGCCTCACTCTCTACCCTTCATTTAAAAAAAATTCAAAATGTGTGATCAATAAATTTTTGTTTTACCCAAACTACTACTTTTCAGGTGTCAAAGTCATGGCTATTTAAGGGTAAAATAAATACTTCCAGGTCTTCTAAATTTAGGTAGCATTTATTTACTTCTTATTTCTTGCAAATTAATATATTTGCAATGGAATATCTGATCCACTTTCCCTTCACTACACCTCATTCCCTACAGTTGATGACTAAGGAAGAGTTGGTCTGGCCATTGGATTCTAGTGAATATTACCTAAGTCCTCATATAGAAACTGGGTCATTCCATCCCTAACACTGCTGCAAATGCAGCAATTCCTACACTTAGCACCTATCTGTCCTCTTATTTCTGAATAAAGGACTGAATTAAGAAAGCTGTATTTAAAACATTTTATTTTTCTGAGTAGTTTTAGTAGTCTTTTCCATATTCTCGGTTCTGATGGCAACCCACGACACAGGCAAGCTCTCACAGGTAATGGTATTCTTTAACAATCCTTGATTTCTAAAGGCTCACTGGACAGTGATGACTGCAGAGTCCTCTGAAAAGGCACATTTGAGGTCTCTAAATCAGCACAGGTAAATTATGTTTTTCTGAAAGAGAAGCTTTCTGCCAGAAAGGACAGACACAGGGATTCATCTGTTTTCTGCATTATATTGTTATGCTAGAAGGTTCTACAATAATCTCTCTATTTTGAATTTCACTTGATCACACTCCAACCAGTGTGTAATAGCTCCCAGCCCTCTAAGCTGATACAAACATGCATTTTTATTGTGTTCACAGCCCTGACTACTGGCCTGCCTAGGCAGTTTTTCCCAGGTGCTTCAGCTTTTGCAGTTCAATGAACTTGACCCTGAATAGAGAATAAAATCCAATTGTCCTCTTGTTTCTTTAGCATATTTTCTCAAAAACATTTGATTCCTATTTAGATATTTGTATATTGCTTTCCTATAGAAGATGGGGCAGAAAGTCAGGGTGAGAAAGACCACCAAATCATTTAACATGAGAAAAACAATTTGTTTCCATATGTCTTTCAGCTAGAAAAGAAAACAAACAAAAAATAAAACAAATGGAACAACTAAATAAAAAGAAACACAAAACATAGACAGCAACAGTTTTTCCTGCAATGATTTTGCATGTCTTGTGAGCTTACTATAAGAATTTACTTCACCAAAAGATTATTTATGCAGTAAGTTGTTTGACTTGAATACTACAAGCTATTGTGAACAAAGAATATGAAGGACAGTAATACAGTTTTGTTTCATTAGGGTGAAATTTTAAAGCTCCCCTTTTCTAAAGAGATTGCTATCTAGATGTAAAATTTCAGTATACAGTGGGTCCTTGACTTACGAGTTTAATTCGTTCCGTGACGGAGTTCATAACTCAAATTACTCATATGTCAAATCTTAAAGTGAACGAGTGAGACAGGTGATGCTGGGCTGATGTTGTGGCTTTCATTGTGATGTTCGCTGCGCCAACTAGTGGTGGGGTATCTAAAGCTGGCTCGTAACCCAAATTTTAGCTCCCAACTCAATGCAAAAAATCGGCCGAGAGAGGGCTCGTATCTCGAAAAACTCATTAGTCGGGACACTCGTAAGTCAAGGCCCCACTGTATAATAAATTCTAATGATTTAAATGGTGTTTGGCTCAGATTTAAAGCATAGCGTATATAGATACATGTGGATATATACCCTTAATTACTTATATTTTAACATTATTTTAATATTTTAATGCTGCTTTCTATGAAGATTAAATATGAAACCTGAGACTTACAAATATTGACTTATTTTCTTTTCATGTTGCTGTGGGTTGAATTGTGCCCTAAATCCAAGTGCTTCAGAATGTGACCTTATATGGAAATAGGTTTGTAGCAGAGGTAGTTACTATGATGAGGTCATAGTGGAGTAGAGTGGACTTTTAATCTAATACGGTCAGTGTCATAAAAAGATTTGAAGATACAAGGAAAGATTGCCAGGTGAAGATGGAAGCAGGGATGGGAGGTAAACAGCTGTGAACCAAGGACCCCAGCATTGAAAGCTGCCACCAGAATCCAGAAAGAGGCAAGGAAGGATTCTACGAGGAAGTCTTAGAGGAAGCATAGCCATGCTAAAACTTTGATTTCAGACTTCTAGACTCCAGAATTCTTTAAGAAAATTAATTTCTATTTTAAACCAACCATTTTGTTGCACTTTGTTATGACAGCCTTTTAAAACAAATACTCCTGTTCATTCTTCAAAATTTCCAGTGGGGATAACACCTGAAATGGGGTCTTTTTGAGCATACAGTTTCTTTCTTATGCTTGAATTAGAAGTTCAAAAGTGGAAATACAAGTGTTTTACACCTTCCAGAGGTTTAATTCAATGGTGATTTTCTTTTCATAAGGAAAGGTAGTTTTTCATTTAGACCTCCTCTCTACTTTTCTCTTGCTTTTCATGTTCCAATCTCATCTCATAATAGCTCATCTGATTTAGGGCAAGCACCAGCCTTCTCCACATTTCCTCAGCCAGCAGAAAAATTGCACTTGTGCCCTAACCAGTTTGGCTCAGTGGATAGAGCGTCGGATTGCAGACTCAAGGATCCCAGGTTCGATTCCGGTTGAGGGCATGTACCTTGGTTGTGGGCACATCCTCAGTAGGGAGTGTGCAGGAGGCAGCTGATAGAGGTTTCTCGCTCATCAGTGTTTCTAACTCTCTATCCCTCTCCCTTCCTGTCTGTAAAAAATCAATAAAATATATTTAAAAAATAATTGCATCTGTGGTAGTACGTGGAGGTTAAGAGTTGGGGCTATGGAAGGAATCAGAATACTGTGGGTTAAAATCTTGGTTCCATCACTTGATTACTAGGTGATAATAAATAAGTTTCTAAACCCATCTAGGTCTGTTTCTACATCTGTGATTCATAGAGTTGTGAGTATGTAAATAATAAAATACACATGAGACATTTTGCAAAGTGTTTAGTATACAGTATATCTCAATCAATGTGATTTATGGTTTGTAATGATAGTGCAAGAGGAATCACAATGGTATTGTTACAGTGGGGATTAGTTATTAACAAAAGGAAGGGAGCAAATGAAAGCAACCTGATTAAGTAGAAAGAGGCAGCTTTACAGTCATCCTGGAGAGACAGCCTCCCAGGATCATGATTAGGGAAAGGGAGAAATGGTACAGGGGGAAGCCCTTTTACTAAGCACATGCGCAGTAGATGTCAAATGACTAAGCAGAGCTATTAAGTAGGAGCCAAAATGGAGACCAGAAGGGGAACAGACTGCCCTGGGAAGAACGGGGAAAGGACTAGATAGGATAAGGTCATGAAACCCCAGGAAAACCAGGAAAGGGATGAGATAGAAGAGGGAACTAAGGTAACCAGGAAAAACCAGGAAAGAGATTGGGTAGTTTGAAAGAAAGCCTGCTCTCTCCCCAAACCCAAGGAAGGCTGTTTCCAGGTGGCAGCCACATGGCCAGAGCAGCGGACATTCAGCTAGGGAAATGAGGCAGGGAGACGTCCAGTGCCTTTCCCATGGTCACACACCTAAGAACTGTGATGCCAGCTGGGAGTAGAGACTGAGCTGCACTACTGGAGCCATTGGTGCCAGGAGTGATGACACTGTAGTTCTGGGCCCTGGTCCTCCTAGGCTTGGTGGGCACAGGTTAAGACCTGCAGCCCCAAAAGCTAGACTTCTGCATCAAGACAGAACTGAATTACATGGTCATGGACGAGACATTGGGTGTGGTGTATCTGGGGGCAGAGTGACAATGATGACCAGCTTTTGCTGTTGGACCAACCAGGGAAGCACCTCATTGAGCATGGAATCCTTTACAAGGGGCATCTGTACTTTGTATGTCCATTCCTCTCTCAGGCTGTTCTTTTGCACACTGATAAATCTTGCCACTATTGCTCAAATCTTCCTTCTCGAGTGTCCCTGAAATGCTTTTGCCACCACACACCAGTCTATTTGCAGACTCGTCCTCCTCCATAATAGTATCACCTCATTCCACACTAAACATGTCTCTAATCACCTCCAGTTTTCAACAATGTCTTTATCATATTTCCTCAAACTAATTCCCAATTTCTTTAGACCCCATCTAAGCAAAATTTAAAGATGATGTGGCATTCATACATGTATATGTATACATATTATTAAACCACAAAACAGAAGGAAATCCTGCCATTTGCAACAACTGCAGGGCATTATGCTGAGTGAAATAAGTGAGACAAAGAAAGACAAATATGATCCCAACTTATAGGTAAATCTAAAAAAAAAAAAACACCAAAAAAACCACACACAAAAATCAAAAAGTAAACAAAACAAAACAACCAAGCTCATAGGTACAGAATTTAGATTGATGGCTGTCACCGGTGGGGGTGAGCAAAATAGATGAAGATGGTTAAAAGGTATACACTTCCAGTGACAAAATATATAGGTCCTGGGAATGTAATGCACAGTATGGTTACTTACTTAATATTGTATTGTGTATGTGAAAGTTGCTAAGTGAGTAGATCTTAAAAATTCTTATTACAAATAACAAATTTTGTCAGTATGTATGGTTATGGATGTTTATAAGATTTATTGTGGTGAGAATTGCACAAGACATATAAATATTGAATCATTATGTTGCATACCTAAAGTTAATATCATGTTATATGTGAACTTTATCTCAATTAAGAAATAACAAACAAAAAATCATCTTTGTCTCTTTTGGGGGATTTTTTCTCTCTTTATTGATTAAGATATTACATATGTGTCCTTATCCCCCCATTGCAGATAAATATCACATGATCTCACTCATTTGTGGAAGATAATGAACAATATAAACTGATGAACAGAAACAGATCCAGAGACAGAGAAGCATGGATCAGACTATCTTTGTCTTTAATAGTGAAGACTTTTAAACTTTCAGAAAATAGAGAATGATGTAACAGGTCACCACATTTATTGCATCCAGACTTAGCACACATTAAACATAATGTCATATATTCTTTATATTTATCAAGGAATGAAATATTATCGAGACAAAGCTTCAACTATAACCATCTCCTCCAGAATTAGTCACACAGTTGAGGTCAAATGCTATTGTTTCTTGCAAATTATAACAATTTATTAATATGTATTTTTCCAAAATATTATATGAAATTATTTATGTTTTCTTTAAAATCTTCATAAACAATATACTATGAGACTGCTTGACTTTTCTCACTCAATATGTTTTTATGATTTTTTCTCTACATTGATACGTGCCTCTAGTTTATGTTAACAGCTATAAAGAATCTCATTGTATGATTATTCCAACTGCTTATGCATTTCTTCACTGTTAATATCTAGTAAATGAGAACAAACATATATCTGAAATTCTACAATTTCACTTTCAGATAAATATCTGAGATAAATTCTTGATGCATATTTGCAAGTATAAATAAATTAGAATAATAATTGCAACAGTGTTTGTAAGAGCATTATTTTAAATCTTGAAAGTAGTCAAGATAAAGAAAGAAGTGGAAGACTTTTTTAATAATCATACCCAACCCCACATCTCCTGTGGAACTGAACTGCTGTTAACAGTTTGGTGTGCATCTGTTTGTTCTTTTTCATATTCTCTCTCTCTCTCTCTGTCTCTCTCACTCTCTGTGTCTCCCCTCCCTCCCTTTTTCTATCTATCTATATTTCTCTCACACACACAATTGCAAAAATTTCATTAGTCAGCTATCAATAGAATCACGTTGAACAAACTGTTTTGCAAGTTCTTCATTTAACATAGGATTTCCATGACACCAGAGATTTAGCTCATTCTTTTTAATGGCTGCATAATATTTTATTGTGCCAATGAGCCAAAATTTATAAATTTATTTCCCCATTAACGAAAAAACAATTTATGTCCATATACATAAGTAGTACTATATAATGGAGTCCCAAATGTAGAATTGCTGAATCAAAAAGTAATGAGAGTAAACATCTTTTTATATGTATATTACACACTGTATTTTTTAGTTATTTATTTTTCTTCTTTGACCATTTTTCTTTTGGGTTGTTTGTCTCAGAGATTGATAGCTGCTCTCTCTCTCTCTCTCTCTCTCTCTCTCTCTCGAGAGAGAGAGAGAGAGAGAGAGAAGTTCAGTGCACAAATTTGTACACAGGTGGGGTCCAGCCGGCCCACCCTTATGGGGGCCCATTGCGCAGGGCCATCCTGCGGGGGGAGGGGCTGCAGGTGCTTGGCTGGCTGGGCTGGCCAGGGCCCCAACCGGGGCCCAGATCAGGCTGGTTGGCTGCCACAGTGCACGTCATAGCCAGTGGTTGTTCTGGCCGTTCCACCATTCTGGTCGCTGGGCTTTTATATGTATAGATGTATCATGCATATCAATACTTAGTTATACATGCTATAAAAGTTTCTGACAGGCATTAGTTTTACAACTTTGTGTCTTTCAACTTATACAAATTTCTACTTTTTAAATTGAAAAATTTCCCTAAGTTTTGTTATTTTATGTTATGCTTAAGAAGTTATTTTTCATTCTAAGATATCCTATGTAATAGAAGGCTAATATGCAAATCGACCAAATGGTGGAACAACTGTTTGCTATTATGCACACTGACCAGCAGGGGGCAGACACTCAATGCAGGACCTTTCCCCTGGAGGTCAGTGCGGTCCCACAGGGGGAGGGCTGCTCAGCCAGAAGTCAGACTCACAGCTGGCGAGTGCAGTGGTGGTGGTGGTGGGAGACACTCCCACCTCTGTCGCAATTGGACACCCCTGAGGGCTCCCGGACTGTGAGAGGGTGCAAGCTGGGCTGAGGGACGCCTCCCAAGTGCATAAATTTCGTGCATTATGCCACTAATATTAAATAAGTCTCCTAAGAATTATTTTAGTACTTTCTTTGTTTTTTATATTTAAATTTTTAATTAATTTATTTTTTTCCAAGTAGATAATTCTCCTTCCTATTCATATACAAACCACTAGATCTCTTGTCAGTTCAACCTTCAAAATATTTTCCAAATCAACCATTTCTCAAGGCCTCTACTGCTGCTGCCACCCACTAACGCCATATTCCCCTTTGCCTAACCTGCTACAATTACCTCTTAACAACCATGGTACTATGATTCTCATCCCAGTAATTGAGTTATTTCTATAAAATATAAAGCAGTTAATATCACTTCTATGCTGAAAGCCCTCAATACATGCAGCCGTATGAATGAATAGCAAATGAAGAAGTCAGACTTTACAGGTTACATATGGTATGACCTCATTTAAAATATATTCTGAAAAAGATAAAACTATAGGGACAGAAAGCACAGTCAAGGGTGCCAGGAATTAGGAGTGGGAGAAAGGGACGGCTCCAAAGAGACATGATGAAATTTTTGAAGTGACAGAAATTTTCTTTGGATGATGAAGACGATTACATAATTCTATGTGTTTATCAAAACTCATAGAAATATATATCATATAATTTGTAACTAGTGGCCCAGTGCATGAATTCATGCACATTGAAAGGAAATTAATTAGAAGAAATAATTTAATATCACTATTCTCCCTCTCTCTATAATAGAAGTGTCAACCAAATTCATGATTGACAATGACACATCAAAACACATGGGTGCGAATGGCGCCAGTGAGAGCTTCATATGTATCGTGCATGAGCAAGTCAACTTAGCCATATATATATATATATATATATATATATATAAATATTATTTTATATTAATAAAATATATATAATATTATATTATATATTATATTATAATATATTATTTTATATTAATAAAATATATATAATATTATATATATTATATATATTATATATTATATATATTATATATATTATATATATTATATATTATATATATATATATATATATATATATATATATATATATATATATATAATAAACTTGCTTAATTAGGCCTGCTTTTTTGATGTAGCTAAACTTTTTCCATCCCAGTGAAGCAACCCAAGTTCTTCTCTTTCAGGTAATTGTCAGCAACACAGCAGTAAATATAAACACAAAGCAGATTATTATTGTAGATCACGCAGGGAGAACAAAGGGTAAAATATTTAACTGCAATGGTGTTTGACTGTATTCTGCGCAGTGAGAAAACCTAAAGTCATTTTCAAGTTTTTCACTTTTACCACCATTTTTTACTTCTTTTCAGTTGGGTCAAGTTTCTAAGCTTTCTAAATCTCAATTTTCCAGCTCATGAAAAGAAAATAGAATTCTGCCGAATCTCCTATCTACCTGCTCCAGGACTTCTGTGAGGATCAAATGAGATGAGGCATGGAAAAACACTTCATAGACATTTGGTTAAAGTGTGCAATGTTTGCTCCTTGCTATAAAGCAAGTAGTGTTCCTGGGCTGAAGAAACTGCAAGGAGGCTAGTCCTCACTAGGGAGAGGAAGCCGGGCATTGCTACATGACGCCATTACCCAGCGCCCACAGCAACTGTTTCAGGACTGGGCTGAGCTCTGGGCCGCATTTTGCACTACGGGGTCTCAAAAGCGTTGGCTGCAATTTGGTGGGGAATTGCTCCAGGGTGGTGGAGGGGCCTGTATCTCACTTGGGGGAAGCCGAGTGTTGCTTTGTAGGTGCCAGATCTGCGGTGCTATTTCGCTGTAAATGGCCACTGTGCATAATGGCAGCTCCTGCATTGATTGTCTGCCCCCTGATGGTCAGTGTGCATCATATTGGTGGTTTGGGTGGTTGAAGGGACACTCAGCATATTAGCCTTTTATATATAGACTAGAGGCCTGGTGCACAAAAATTTGTGCACTTGGGGGGGAGGGGGAGGTCCCTCAGCCCGGCCTGTGCCCTCTCGCAGTCTGGGACCACTAAGGAGATAATAACCTGCTGGCTTAGGCCTGCTCCCGGGTGGCAGAGGGCAGGTCCAATCCCTAGGTGCAGCCCCTGGTCGGGCTCAGAGCAGGGCCGATTGGGGAGTTGGGGCACCGCCCCCTGTCATGCACAGAGCAGGGCAGATCGGGAGGTTGCGATGCCACCCTCAGTCACGCTCAGGGTAGGGCCAATTGGGGGATTGGGGCACCGCCCCCTGTCACACTCAAGGCAGGGTTGATGTGGAGGTTGTGGCCCCACCCCCTGTCACGCACAGAGCAGGGCCAATCAGGAGGTTGGGGCACTGCCCCCTGTCACGCACAGAGCAGGGCCAATCAGGAGGTTGGGGCACTGCCCCCTGTCACGCACAGAGCAGGGCCAATCAGGGGGGTGGGGAGCTCCCCCCATCACGCAAGGATCAGGGCGGATAGGGAGGTTGTGGTCCTGCCCCCTGTCACACACAGAGACTCAGGGCGTTCAGGGGGTTTGGGCGCTGCCCCCTGTCATGCTGATCCTGGTGCTGGGAGGCATATTACTCTTTTACTATATAGGATAGAGGCCTGGTGCATGGGTGGGGGCCGGTTGGTTTACCCTGAAGGGAGTCCCGGATCAGGGTGGGGGTCCCGCTTGGGTGCCTGGCCAGCCTGGTTGAGGGGCTGATGGCTGTTTGCAGCTGGTCACACCCCCTTCAGGGTGGGGGTCCCCACTGGGGTGACTGGCCAGTCTGGGTGAGATGCTGATGGCTGTTTTCAGGCTGGCGGGTGACTGAAGCTCCCAACTGCTCCTTTTTTTCTTTCTTTTTTTTTTAATTCTGGGCTAGCTTTAGCTCTGAGGCTTGGCTCCAGCTCTGAGGCCTCGGCTGCTGAAAGCAGGTATCTGGTTTGTTTGGATTCTATAATGGAAACACTGTTTCAACTCCAGCTCTGAGATCCCGGCCGAATGAAAGCAGGTTTCTGGGGTTTTGTTTAGCTTCTATATTTGTAACAATGTTTCTTAAACTGCAAGCTCAGAGGCCAGCAGCAGCAGGCGGGGAACGTTGGCTTCCTCTGTCACTGAAGCAAGCAAGCCTCATGTTCGCTTCAAGCTGCCTGGCTGCTGGCCGCCATCTTGGCTGGCAGTTAATTTGCATATCACCCTGATTAGCCAATGGGAAGAGTAGCGGAGGTACGGCTAATTACCATGTTTCTCTTTTATTAGATAGGACTAGAGGCCCGATGCAAAAAATTTGTGCAAGAGGCTCGGGCCTCTCAGCATCAGCTTTGTCTGGAAGGTCATCTGGATGGTCATCATGCTGTTTGGTCTAATTAGCATATTGGCTCTTTATTATATTGGATAGTATTTACTGAAAAACATCCAGTGTCCATCAGTAAGAAAATGCATAAATAAATGTAGTTTAGCCAAAAAAGGGAACACAATACAGTAAGGAAATGTATTGAAACTACAGCTCTATGCAAGAGTATAGCTAAATTTCACAGACAATGTTGAGCAAAAAAGCCAACCACAAAGGCATGTACACTGTATGATTTCATTCATAGAAAGTAAAAACACAGCTAATGTATTATCTATGGAGTTAGAAGTCAGGATGGTAGTACCTTTCAGGATAAAGGAGATAGTAGCGTTTGGGAAGGGACATGAGAGAGTCATCTGGAGTGTGGTCAATGTTCTATTACTTGGCTTGTGTGATGTTTAGAAATATGTTGGTTTTTGTGTATGTGCTATGTTTCTCAATAAAAATGTTATTGGCATAAAAATCCTCATAGAGTTATACACTAAATAGAGTGAATTTTACCATATGTAAATTACATCAAAATAAACTTAACTAAACAAGGCACCCTCTGGTGATGCTCTATTATAATTAAAATTAAATGTAACTTCTCATTTTATATATATATATATATATATATATATATATATATATATATATATATATATATGGCTACTATGCAAAGATTCCCCTCAGGAGTTCAACCAAGAGACCAGAAGTTTGATTGCTCACTATTACGTGCACTGACCACCAGGGGGGCGGCACAAAATGAAGGAACACCCTGGCTGGCGGCTGGCAGCTGGCAGCCGAGGAAGGGTGGCCCTGGCCGGCATTCAAAAGAAAGGCCCTGGATGGCAGCCAGAAGGCCCCAATTGGCCCTCATCACCAGCCAGGCTTAGGGACCCTACCCATGCATGAATTTTGTGCACTGAGCCTCTAGTAGTTTATAAGGCTCTGCCTGAAATCAAACCTGTCTCCTTCTCAATTTCATTTTCCACACCTTCCTTTCAACACATTCTGACCCAAGCATGCATAGCATTTTACTTTCTTGGAATCATGCCAAGCTTGTTCCCTTTTAAGGACATTGAACATGCTTTTGTCTATGGAGAAATACCTTTCTTTGTGATTATACATGTTAAAATTGCTAGCTTCTAAAAAAATACCTCTGCTGAAGCATTGGCCCAAAGGATTCTGATTCAAACAACACCTTCATTCAACACTAAGAGACTCCCTGGAGATATGGCTATTTTAAGTGACAACCAAGTTCCTCCTTTAAGACCAGGCCTTTGGTTTCTCAGACACATCTTGGTCTCACTCAGATTATAAAGGTCGTTGGCTTATTTATACTCTGCCTTTTTCTAAAGAGGATTTTAGATGGTTTACAAATCCAACAGAACTAAGTAGATGGATGCATTTTGGTGAAGGAAAATTAACACAGAAAAATAAGAAAAATCCTGCCATGAGACCAGAACAAAAAAGCAGTGATATTCTGTATTAGTGCCCTTAATTTCTCTAGTCCCCAATAAATGGGAAAACAATCATTTTTGTAACCCTCAGTGTCCATGAGGTAAATAACCACTTGCTCAGGAATAAGAAAACTATTCTTGGTACTGATCCTGAAGATATATTTCTCCTGGGGGTTTGCCCAAGGTATCCACTGGGCAATGCTGAAAACAACATCTTCAAAAAAATTCTTACAGTAAATAATGTAATGAGTTTCTCAGGGCTGTTTCTTCTAATGATCCTCAATGTGGCCCAAGGGCATAATTCCAAAATATAATTCGGTAAAAACAAGTCAGGCATGAAGTTGCAGGAGAGACACAGTATAACAAACAGTGAATGCAATTCATCTACACATTTTTCTGTGCTTACAGTTTAATCTAAGAAGAGATTTCAGGTTATCTAAAGCAGCGGTTCTCAACCTGTGGGTCGCAACCCCTTTGGGGGTCGAACGACCCTTTCACAGGGGTTGCCTAAGACCATCGAAAAACACATATATAATTACATATTGTTTTTGTGATTAATCACTATGCTTTAATTATGTCCAATTTGTAACAATGAAAATACATCCTGCATAGCAGATATTTACATTATGATTCATAACAGTAGCAAAATTATAGTTATGAAGTAGCAACGAAAATAATTTTATGGTTGAGAGTCACCACAACATGAGGAACTGTATTAAAGAGTCACGGCATTAGGAATCTTGAGAAAAACTGATCTAAAGCAATATTTTCCAATGTATGTTCTCATCAATCTGTTAACAGTTACTGATTTTTTTTAAGCTTGCATGATAAATTATCCTAGACATAAAATAGTGACTTTGAAGCTTACTAAAGAATTTGATGCCAAACACTTTCCCTATTTTTGCTTCAATGCTGCCAATCCTTTTTTTGTTTTGTTTTGTGTGTTTGTTGTTGTTGTTGTTAATCCTTACTTGAGGATATTTTCCATTGATTTTTTTTAGAAAGAATGGAAGAGAGATGGTAAAACAGAAAGAACATTGATTGGTTGCCTCCTGCAGGTGCCTCACCAGGGCCCAGGCCAGGGAGGAGCTGGCACCAAGGTTCATGCCCTTGACCAGAATCAAACCTGGGACCATTTGTTCCATAGGACGACACTCTATACACTGAGCCAAACCGGGTAGGGAGCAATCATTTTTTTTAAATTAAATGTATTGGGGTAACATTCGTTGATCAATTACATTATATAAATTTCAGTTGTAAAACTTTACAACACCTGTATATCCCATTGTTTGCTCACCACCCAAAGTGTTGTCTCCTTCTGTTATTGTCATTATTACCTAGTTATTAATATTAATAACTAGTGGCCTGGTGCATGGTTTCATGCATATCAAAAGGAAATTAATTAGAAGAAATATTTTAATATCACTATTCACCCTTTCTCTATAATAGAAGTGTCAGAGATAAAAGAAAATTAGTAAAATGTATATGAAAATAATATATATAAATTGATTAATAAACAACATGATATAACAACAACAAAGACATGATATAAAAACATTGATAAAAACAATGACTGATAAATGGATTAAACTTATTGTAATATCTTCCTGTATACCCCATTAAGAATAAAAACACTTTCAAAGTGCTTGACTAATTTCCCTTGTGATGAAGTATTTACCACTTTAACAATAATATCACACATTCTTCAAACTCAAGAGAAAGCAACATATACCTGACCAAAAATTGGTTCAGGTAAGAATATTCCTACTCTATCTAGAGTTTGTCCTTGTGATTTATTAATAGTCATCGCAAATGCTAGCATCACAGGAAACTGTCTTTGAATTAATGTAAATGGGAGGCCTATGTCAGAAGGGGGCAAATCAACAAAAACAACCAAATTCATGATCAACAATGACAGATCAAAACACACACATGCAATTGGCACCAGTGAGAGCTTTATATGTATCGTGCATGTGTGAGTCAACATTTATTTTTAAACTAGAGGCCCAGTGCATGAATGCACTGGTGGTGTCCAGCTGGCCCACCTCCAATGGGGACCATTGGGAGAGGGTTGGCTGGGGCGGGGGCCGGTTGGGGGCAGGGTTGGCCTGAGCAAGGGGCCACAGGCAGTTTGCTGGCCTGGCCTGCCCCTGATTAGGGTGGGGGTGCTCACTGGGGGGCAGGGCTGGTGGGGAAGAGGGGCCATGGGTGTTCTGGTCATTCTGCCATTCAGTTGATTTGCATATTACCCTTTTATTATATAGGATTGCCAGTGCACAGCATATGTACCAGCCGGTCGGTCAGTCAGGCGTATGTATAGTTGGTCAATTAGCCTTTTATATATACCAGTGGCCTGGTACACAGATTCCATGGAAAGGACATTTATTAGAAGAAAGATCCGTGTGGTAATTATGTTACTGCAAAAAATTACATGTCAAAATATTATATATAATATAGTATTATGAAATTAAAACATGTGTGTGATTGGCACCACTGAAAGCTTTATATATGTCATGTATGTGTGAGTCAACACTTATTTTTAAATTGCCAGGGTGTGTCATATGTACTGGCCAGTCGGTCAGTTGGACAGTTGAATAAATCGTGATGTGATTCACATTGAATATCAACAAAAAAAACCAAATTCATTATCAACAATGACAGGTCAAAACGCATATATGTGATTGGTGCCAGTGAGAGCTTCATATGTATCACACATGCACGAGTCAATGTTTATTTTTAAATTGCCAGTGCAGGTCATATGTACTGGTCAGATGGTCGGTCAGATGGTCAGACGGATGAACCATCAGTCACTTAGCCTTTTATATAGATAGATAGAAAGCAAAGAGGAGGCTAGACATTATGAGCATAGTCATCTGGACAACTTCACCAGGAACCTGCCACTTCACACTCCCTAGAGAACCACCAGTCCATCCCTGCAGATCACTAGGGAAAGGGATCAAACAAAGGGGGAAATGGACAAATGTGCTGTGAAGTTGGGATGATGTAGGGAAGTCGCTTGCCTGTCAGTCTAGCCTGGGAACAATGGGGTTCGGGGTGGACCCCAGCATAAACCCACAAACATTTGGGAATACTTAATCCCCAAAGAGTGTTCTCGCCCTTTTTCTGCTCTTGGTCTCTGGCGCTCTTGCTGCATGATCTGCACTGGTCCGCTCACCCTCTCTCTCTCCTTAGCCATGTGGCCTTAGAAGCTGCTTGGCCCATGGCTATGCAGACCCCACACACAATGGACTCCATATGGGGATATAAGCTAAGCTAGCCAGGTACTGGACTGGACTGTGCTTTAATATGGAGCAGACACTCTGGGCAGTGGCCTCAATTCCAGCCCTGCTGAATTGGACTTTTTCCATGATGGGACTAAGGGAAATAAGACATTGGAAACTTAGGTGTTTAATTCCATGCAAATAAAGATCACTCATCCTCCCATGTGAGTATCGGGAAATTCACTTCCTTGAGACATAGCAAGAACTCCACTTCCACTGCTAACATAAGGGACACAGAGGGCACCCCATTAACACTTCTATCACCAAATATTTTTCTCCTTTGCCTTCTTTGCCCTCACCCACATCAAATAAAACAGAAGAACTTGAGCAGAAGTGTACCATACTCTTTCTGGTTCTTTACTGTGTCCAGAAATATGGTCTCTTCCCATCAAGCTTTACCTAAAATGAGGACTTGCGATAAAGCCACATTATCTGAATCAGTTGTCATTGTTCAAGCATTTCATGTCATTAACAGAACCCCAAAAGTGTCTGTGTCCCACATTTCAGAACTGTATCACCTTGTCAAAGGAATTTCTTAGAGAGGAGACTACAAAGCTACAATATGCACTCGAGCCTGGAGTTCACAAATGGGATTTTAGAAGCTAGTCTTTTTATTTTAAATAAAAATAAACATTAATAATGATCAGTGAAAAAGCCTGAACCAATAAAATTTTTTTTCCCTTCATCACAGAATTCAAAGGGGAAGTTCTGAAAAGAATTCAGTTGGTAACCTATAAACAAGGAGGTCTAATCAAATACAGGTAATGTAAGACTCAAAAGAATAATAGGTATGATGAGAAAAAACACAATTTATTTTATTTACAAGGATTTGTGATGGAACATATGCAATGAGCAGTCTAAATTCAGATACTCTGCATCCTCATTTCCTGACCTCCCAATGTAGCCATCTTGTCATGAAAAGAAATAACTTACAACAGCCAATATCTATACTACAATCAACTCAACAAAATAACTTCATTCCCACTAATGACTTCTTGGTTTCCACATTGATGCTACTGATGTTAAACCCACAAAAAATAAGGTAAGCATAAAAGCCAATATTTTGTCCATTAAAAAAAGAAGAGTTTTAAATTTTTCTGTATTATTTAATCCATACCATAATTTTCTTCAGTTAAAAAAATAATGTCCTATATCCTTAAAGGCTTACTAAATGAATGAACAAAGCACTTTATAGCCTTACAATTTCTACCATCAGGATGTCATTCACTTTAGATTCTGGGGGAAAATAGCACTGTTTCCTGTAATTGATGTTTCTCATTTTGGTGACATAGCTGTGTATAGACCTAAAATGTCAAACAGCCCATTTGAGAATAACTTCTACAATACAGAATGATGCAAAAATTATAATGAAGCCCTTGTCAAATGTGTCTATAATCATGCTTGCCCATAGGTTCAAATCAATACTTGAAAAAGCCTAGGTCTTTCATTATGAAGCCTGGCTGTATTCTGGCCTTAGTTTAAAACAAGCTCCCCTAAAAACTAGTGTGAAATGCTAATACCTGCAATTTTTGCTGCTGGAGACCTCAGATTATGTTGTGCTCTTTACTTATAATATTGACATAACATATCCTTCCTTATTCAATCTTAACGACTTTAGACTAATAATGAAAAATGGTTATTAGAGTGATCCTCCTTTTTACATCAGATAAATGCAACATTCCTGATGCCTATGTATTCCATCTCCTTGTATTTCAAACACAGATGACTCTACAGCTTTTTTGAGGAAAATAGCCATGATAACTATGAAGTGCCTTAACATTCTCAACTGCATTCATCCTCAACTCACCCCACCCCCATTCTCTCTAGCCTTAGTTCTTGGGCCTGGAGATAACCTTCCTCCTCCACATCATTAATCCCTTCACCTGCTATCAGAATTCATTCCATGCCCCCTCCATCAAAGTCATGTCACTTTTCCTCCTCACTTTCCACCACTCATTTTTACTTTTGTGATAACTGAATGGTGCCTCTACTTTAAAGAGATATTTTTAGCTCTAAGACTAAAATTCAGGTGCTCTTACTGAATCACAATGCCAGTATGTTTTGATATGTTCATGCTGCTCTTTGTTCCCTAAAATTAATTATTTATTCTAGATCTGACTATGGTATAATAGAAATGTGAAGCTGTCACAATAAGCTTCCCAAATATTTATCTTCTACAATAAAATAAACTAAAAAGGCAAGTAAGGAGCATAACAAACAAATAAAAGAAAGTAAACTTTCTCGTTAAAAATAAAATCTTTTGCCTGAATGTTTTGTTAACTATTATTTAATACTTCAATGGGAAAAGCATCCAAAGTTTAACTTATTGAAACATATAAAAATGTATAAATGTGATAATTAAAAACGATGTGTGAGACCTGGCCGGCTTGGCTCAGTGGATAGAGCGTCAGCCTCCGGACTGAAGGGTCCCGGGTTCGATTCTGGCCAGGGGCGCATGCCTGGGTTGCGGGCACGGTCCCCAGTGGGGGGAATGCAGGAGGCACCCGATCAATGATTCTCTCTTGTCATTGATGTTTCTATCTCTCTCTCCTTCTCCTTTCCTCTCTGAAACCAATAAAGAAATATATTTAAAAACAAACAAACAAACAACAACAACAACAAAAAAAAACGATGTGTGTCCAATGGTGCTGGTAAATCAGAAAATCGACAAGTGTGAGTTTAGCTTAAACCTGACCAAGAAACCTGGCTCTCTTGTGTTAGAAGCACAGAAAGACAGAATTTTTAATCGGACCTTGATTGTGTCCAGTTTCCTGCAGCTCTTCCTCCGCACTCCATTTTGCAGGTAATCTTAGCCACAAATTGTCCTTCCTTACTCTTTAGATAAACATCCAAATTGCCAAGACAATGGCTGCTAAATCCGCAAGAGGAATTCTTCCCTCTGGGGAACTAGAGAGAGCTCCTTCACTTCTTAGTCCTGAAGTAGCTGAATTGCAGCTGACACTTTCTGCTAAAGGCCTACAAAAAAGGCCATCCTCCTCAAATTAGGACCCTCTTTCAGAGTCTTCTCTTGCCCAGCATTTCAAGCAGAGGGTGGCTAAGGAATCTCTGGTTGATTTTTTTTCACAGCTGAGAGGTTAATAGCAACTCCAATCAGGTTAAGGCAACTGAGATATGAAATCACGATCTGCTTTTTTAAAAAAATGCTTAGAATATAATTGGCAGATAAATCAGAATGTGTGTATCAGTAGAATCAGCATGTTTTTCTCCCAAAAGCAAACTTCACAGAAGTCAACTCATAACCAAAAGGTCAAACTTTTAACTTTCAAAAAGTAATAGTTAACATCGACACAAGTTTGCAGGGAGCACATTTTGCCAGGGTCTTTCTTCTGTAGGAGGGCAGAGCCGCAAGGAAAATCAATTATTAATCATGAGGTTGTTTGAGAATTATAGAATCAGATACAAAAACAAGCTAGTGAGATGGATCAATGCTCACTGGCATCAGCTAAGAGAGTCTGACTCATCCATGGAAACAGAGGCCCAGGATTATAGTTCACTGACTGAATGAGGCTCCCTCCCCTTGGATGCATTTTACTAACATTTGCTTTTGAGTATTCTTTTGAAGTGCTTCTGAGTCTGGCTTTTCTTATTAAAACTTTCTTTCTTTAGAGATGTCAAGCCATTTAATCAAGAAGGGTCCCTTTGGTTTAAAAGCAATTCTAGCTCTTTAAGATAACTAATTCATTATATGTTGATTTCATAGTGTGACTCTCAGAAGACAATCTTATTTCTTTATTTTCAGGTTCTTGTGGGACACTGTACTGTAGCTCCCAAGAACAGACAATGCTATATTTTTAGCACCTATTGTAGTGGGAAGAAAACCAGGTTAGGAGTCAAGAGAGTTAAGTCATGGTTTAATCTGTGACACTTAACTAGTTTTGTGACCTTGGGCAAGACATGTAATTGCTTTCATTTGGAAAATAAAGAAAATAAGACCTATTCTATCTACTTCAAATGGTTGTAGCCAGCACAAAAGTATATTATATATCAATGGGATTTCATATCTAATCTTTTCTTCCACACCATTAAACACTTACTGGCTACCTTCTATATTCCAAGGCCTTCTCTAGGCACTGAAGTAGTGGGGAAAATCCAGACAAGAATAACTGTCCACATAGAGTTTATAATCTAGGTTGATGACAGCTAAGTGATAAGGAGGAGGAGGAGGAGGAGGAGGAGGAGGAGGAGGAGGAGGAGGAGGAGGAGGAGAAAAACACAGGAAAAAGGAACATGATATGTCAAGTGGGGATGGGGCAACTTAAATTTAGAGGAACACTGGAAGGTCTCCATGAGAAGAAGCTGTTTGAAGAAAAGTTTGGTGAAAGGGGCAGCTGCCAAATGGATATCCATTGGAAAGCTAATGAGGCAGAGCCATTAGCTAGTGCATAGACTCTGGGGAAAAAGCCAGAATCACCTGCAAGAAAAATTAAGAAACTGTGTGATGACTTGGCAAGGGAAAAACTATTAGGAGAGAGGCCAGAGTTGTGGTGGGTGCTGATGCTGATGTGAGAATATACCAAATGAAGGCAAGGGCAGAACAGAGAGACTTGTCAGGAGGGTTTTGCCATAATTCAGGTGAGAGTGGTTGCTTGACCTTGGGAAGTGGTAAAGGAGATGAATATAGTCTGGATATATTCTGAAAATAGAAAAAACAAGATTTCACCATGGGTTGGATAAGAAATTAGAGAAATATATAAAAAATTAATAAAAAAAATCTTGGGCCTAAGTAGAAAATTGTAGATAGAACAGGTTTTAGGAAGGGAAATAGAAATACAGTTGACTCTTGAACAACACAGAGTTGAACTGCAGGAGTCCACTTATATGTAGATGTCTTTCAATAAATATTGTAAATGCATATTCTTCCTTATGATTTTCTTTACAACATTTTTTCCCTGGCTTACTTTATTATAAGAATGCAGTACATAATACATATAACATACAAAATATGTGTTAATAGACTATATTATGGGTAAGGCTTCAGGTGAACAATAGGTTATTTCTAATTAAGTTTTTTGAGAATCAAAATTATATGCAGCCTTTTTTATTGATTTCAGAGAGGAAGGGAAACAGGGAGAAGGATAGAAACATCAATGATGAATCAATGGCTGCCTCCTGCATGCTCCACACTGGGGATTGAGCCCATAACTGAGTATGTGCCCTAACCAGGAATCAAACCATGACCTCCTGGTTTATAGGTTGATGCTGAACCACTGAGACACTCCAGCCAGGCTATAGGCAAATTTTTGTCTGCACAGAGGGATTGGCACCTATAACACTTATGTTGGTTAAGAGTCAACTGTATTAGGAGTTCAGTTTGAAGCATGTTCATTTTGAGATTCCTGTTGGAATCTCAAATAAATTACTGAGTTGATAGTTTGGAAGTTCAGGGAAGAAGTCTAGGTTTCAGCAATCACTGTGGTGATTATCAGCATAGAGAGTGGGTAGTTAGGCCATTAGAACTGTTCAGATCATTTAGGGAGTACATCTGGATAGAATATGAGGAGATCCAGGACATGAGAAAGTTCACTACAAAATATAGGGATTAGGCAAGAAGGTGGAACCAGCGGAGGTATCAAAGAAGGCATAGCTGGACAGACAGGAGAAAAACAACGTAAGGATGATTTCCTGGAAGCCATCAAGAAAGTGTGAGTATGGAGGATGCAGGATAGAATCATTTGGATCAAATATAGATTATGGGTCTAAAATGGTGAATGCTTAGACATGGCCATGAGACTAGTAATGTGGAAGTCACCATGGTTCATAATAGGGTATTTTGGGTGGCAAGACTAGAGAAGAAATTCTTGATTTTAGAGTGGGTTCAAGAAAAATTTAGAAATTAATTTCAGACAGAAAGACAGATAAGGAGAGACAATGGGAAATCGATAAAGCAGAGGTTCTTTTGTGTGTGTGTTTTAAATAAGAAAAATAACCACAATCATGTGCTGATGGGAACAGTTTTGCTACAACAATGCTTGTAAGAGCAAGGAAGGGGAAATTATGTTTGTTTCCTTATTAATAAAAGTTCTGAAATATAAAATATTTATATTGCAATTGTTGCAGTTTGTGTCTGCTGTTCTTTTTTTAAATATATTTTTATTGTTAATAATATTACAGATATCTCCTACTTTCCTTCCCTGTACCTTCCTCCTCCCAGACCCTACTCAACCCCCCGCAGATCTTCACTACCTTATTGCCCGTGTCCATGGGCTGTGAATATAAGTATATAAGTTATTTAGTTTATCTCTTCTTGTCCTCCCAACCCCACCTCGATGCATGTTAGTCTGTTCCATGCCTCCATGCTTCAGGTATTATTTTGTTGGTCAATTCATTTTGTTTATTAGATTCCACAAATAAGTGGGAGCATATGATATTTGTATTTTTCAGTTTGGCTTATTTCACTTAGCGTATTTTCCAGGTCCACCCACGCTGTCCCAAAGGGTAAGATAGTCCTCCTTTTTACAGCTGCATAGTATCTCACAACTTTTTTTATCCATTCATCGACTGATGGGCACTTGGGCTGTTTTCAAATCTTAGCTATTGCAAATAATGCTACTATGAACATAGGGGTGCATATATTCTTTCTGATTGGGGTTTTGGGGTTTTTAGGATATATTCCCAGAAGTGGGATAGCTGGATCAAATGGAAGTTCCATTTTTAATTTTTTGAGGAAACTACATACTGTTTTCCATAGTGGCTGCAGCAGTCTGCATCCCCACCAGCAGTGTACTAGGGTTCCCTTTTCTCCACATCTTTGGCAGCTCTTGTTGTTTGTTGATTTTTTAATGATAGCCATTCTGACAGGTGTCAGGAGATATCTATTTGTAGTTTTAATGTGCATCTCTCAGGTGATTAGTGACTTTGAGCATGTTTCCATATGTCTCTTGGCCATTTGTATGTCTTCTTTGGAGAAATGTCTATTCAGGTCTTCTGCCCATGTCTGTTGTTCTTGACAGGCATAAGATAAGTTCAATATGAAACTTAGGGTTGTGTGGTGCACTTGGAATTAAGGCAATCTTTTCTTGGATCTTTTCTCCATATCTTCCTTGACTCTTTCTGTTGCTGAGGATTCAACCGAAACGTAACTTTTCCTGAGGGGCTCATTCACCTTGTATCACTCAAAGCTTCTAACCAACTAATGACTATGTACTGGCAGAATTCTAAGGGTAGCCCTTAAAGATTTCATTCTACTGGCTAATGAATCTGGCAGTGCTGTGGAGGGACTCTGCAGGTGGTTAAGGTTATTTATCAACTGATCTTAAGAATAGGGCAGTTACCCTGGATTGCACATGTGGCTCCAATATAATCACAGAGCTTTTAAAAGGAGAGACTTTTCTCTGCCTGAAGGCAGAAAAGAAGAAGTAGAAGGGGATTCAAATAGATTTTAAATTTTAAAGGGACTAAGACCCTTGTTGCTGGCTCTGAAAATGGGGGAAGTGGGCCACAAGGCAATGAATGCTGGCAGCCTCTAAACCACCCTCTTATTCCCAACACTAGTCAATAACCACCACCAAGGAAATGAGAAGCTCAGTCATCAAACTGCAAGAAACTGAATTTGATTTCTACTAGAACCCTGAATGAGCTAAATGTAGATTCATTCCTAGAGCCTCCAAAAAGAAATGCAGTCTTGTCAGCACCTTGATTTCAGCCACGTGAAACCAGAGAAGAGAACCACCTGAGCCTGGACTTCTGGCCTCCAGAACTGTGAAGTAATAAATAGATGTTGTTTTAAGTTTATGTTAATGTGTTATGCAGCTACAGTTTCCAAATGTTGTTCAGTGGCATTTAAAAATAGCTGATGTAAAAGTGAAATAAGAGCTAATGAAACCAGATGTAAGAAGTAACTTGATTTTTCATTCCATTATTAGAACAATTGAAGGAATAATCATAATCTTGTCTATAATTATAGTACAAAGCTAAAATGAACATTTACCTTAAAATTATGACTTGCCTTTGTTGTAAAAGAGGTTTCACTTTGACCTATAAATAGTTAAAATACGTTGACAATACACTTTAAATATATCAAATGAAAGCTAAGATTTAAAGAAGATCATTAATTGTTTAGTCATGTAAAATACTCCTAAACATGAAAGTATTTCATGAAATTATTTCATGTTTGGTAGAAAGCCCTATAAGAATGCTGATTTTGAGACAATGACACAGAATATGATGTGATTGGTATTAAAATTAGCACAATAATAATGAGGCACATTAATACAAGACAACCAAAGAACAAACCAATAGTATGTGCATTTTCAGGGTGTACCAAGTTAGCCACTATAGAACAGCATAATTAACATTTAACCTACATTAACAGGCAAATAATGTGGCTAACATTTTAACATAACAGACCAAATTTACTCTTAACTCATTGAAAAGATTATTATAGTAATGAATTGATGAGTACACTGGAAAATAATCACCATCAATTATATTGGACAAAGTACTGATAATTTATTCTTGGCATACATTTGGACCTTTTGATTTATAAAGTCACTTAATGTCATTATTTCACTAAATAAAACTAATTTAAGTTCCTGATCAGAAGCCATGATTATATAAGTGTGTACTCTAGAAGCCAAAATAAATATTGCAGTTTAAAGATAATCATGTCAGTTACAGATTAAAAACCACAAGGACTTTTTTAGGGGGGCGGGGGGGGGCGGTCAATTTTGTCAGTACAATATCAAGATTATTTGTTTAAGTACTAAAAATACTTTATCCTTGTGGTAGTCAGCCTCCAAGATGGGCACCAATTATCTTTGTATCTTGGTATTCATATCCTTATATATCACCTCCCAAATTAAATCTGCTGACCTGAATGACCAATAGATAAGATAGAAGTGAGGGTATATGACTTCCAATGCTAACTTATAAATGACATGGTTGTTTTCACTTTATTTGGGGTTACCTCAGGTGAAGCCAGATTCAATGTTGTAAGGAACACCCTATGAAGAGGCCCCCAAGGGAAAAACCGAGGCCTCCTGTCAACAGCCAGATCACCTTGCCAGTCACGTAGTAAACCACTTTGGACACTGACCCTCCACCCAGCCAAGCCAATTTAGATGACCACAGCCCTGGATGATATCTGGAGTAAAACCTTATAATTTTTAAATCCTCACCTAAGGATATGTTTTAACTGATTCTAGAGATTCTAGAGAGAAGAGATGAGAGAGAGAGAGAGAGAGAGAGAGAGAGAGAGAGAGAGAGAGAGAGAAACATCCATGTATGAGAGAAACATAGATTGGTTGCCTCCTGTACATGTCCCCACCGGGTGTGTTCCCTGACTAAGAATCAAACCTGCAACCTTTCTGTGCATGGGACAACACTCCAACCAACTGAGCCACAATGGCCAGGGCCTCACAATGTTTTTTGTTTGTTTATTTGGGAGGGTGTCCCAAGTTAAAACCCCAAATTGTTGATCCATACAAACTGTTAAGGACAAAGAATGTTTGATTATTGATGTTTTTTTCTAAGCTTGGGGTTATTTGTCAAGATGCAATCAATAACAAATGCATCCCCACTCAAGAATAAATGATCATAATTTCTTCATGTAAGTTTAGTGAGTAAGAAATAATATTAAGCACAATATTAGTAAAGTACTTAAAAATCTCTTAATGGGAACATTTTCAAATGTACATGAAATTAGACAGCATCATATAAGGGGTTTCTAGCACTCATCTTTAGCACTCATCCAATTTCTTTCTGACCTAGTACCACATCTCCCCAGTCACACTTACTAATCTTGTTTCTTTTACTCCATCTCTTTTTCTTTAGTATTTTAAAGCAAGGCCCCCATGTCATGTTATTTTTAAGAAAGAACATTTTTAATGTATGAAGGAACAGTTCTGTTTGCTTGGATCTTTACATGGTGGACTCTGTCTTGTCATTCCAATGTTAAATGAACCATCACTTTCTCAGTGTGCTCTCAGAAGCACCTCTCTGACCACCCTGGGAGACTCATTATATCCCTCCATCACAGTCACTTTTATATTCTTTGCATTTACAACTCTGGATCACTTATACACTTAACTGTTTCATTCCCCTCAAGAACAGATTTTACTCTTATTTGCCACCCCACACAAAACTACATAACCCGGAACATGAAAACCTAGTAGAAGCTCAATAAAAAAATAACTTAGGACCATTTCATTGTCCTCTTCTCATTCAGCACATTGGTATTCAGACTGTGGTAATGCTCTTATTTACTCATATATTTGCTTTGTCCTTGCTATCCTCTTTGCCTGGGGTCTACTCCTTTTCTCTTCAACTGCAAATTCATCCTCATGATCAGATTTTATTTCCATTGAAAGTATCTAATTTACCAAGGATTCTAGGCACTGTTTTATTTTTATTTTGATAGCCAATTATGATAAGCACTAAAATGTTGCTTCTAAAACATCTTTCTTGCCAACTATGAGCTCCTAAATAGCAGAGCATTGCCAGGCTATTCTTAAATCCTCTGTCCCTTGGTTGGTACCCTGCAGATGGTTGGCACTTATGTAATGGTAAATATGTAAACCAGCGGACTCATGAATGATGAATAAAATCAGGATTCAATCTGTTATATGTTTTTAAGATGATAAAATAACAACATCCTTTAACATTTAAAACACATTTTGTAATTTACTAGGTTTGATATGAGCATATGATGAAGATTTAGAAATACTCCAACTGGTGGATGAGATACACGTGGCCAAGGTATACAGACAAACATCTCTTAGAGCTTCATGTGAAAAGAAAATGCCGGTCCTCCCTTTTGCTTACATAAGTCAATGTGTGTCAAAGGCACTTGTTATGGACTGAATTGTATTCCTTCCAAATCCATTTGTTGAAGGAATAACCCCCAATATGACTGCATCTGGATAGAAGGTCTTTAAGGAGTTAATTTAAAATAAGATCATGGGGTAGAGTCCTCCTCGGACATGACTGTGTGTGGACACAGGGAGAAGGTGCCATTTGCAAGCTACAAAGAGAGCTGTCACCAAAATCCGACCCTGATCTCAGACTTCCAGCCTCCAGAACTGTGAGACAGCACATGTCTGTTGTTTAGCCCGCCCAGTCTAAGGTAACTGTTTTGGAAGCCTGAGCAGACTAACGCTTTAACCACTGTCTGAGGAACACAGTGATGGGCTTTCTGGAACAGATATATGATAAAGTGCCCCAACATAAAGGCACTTACCAAGAAAGATGCAATGACTACATAACAAGAATAAAGTGTGTTTGGGGGTGGTTGTCAACAATTATGATCCAACAAAAGGGGCCAAATGTTGAATCAGGGAGAAACGTTCATTAAGAGTGTGACCCCATTAGAAGCATTAGAAGCAGCAAATGGAGAGTCCAACGAGCGTCCTCAGGTGCAGCAAAGAGGAATT
The DNA here is from genome assembly GCF_964212035.1 of Myotis nattereri. Lineage (NCBI taxonomy): Eukaryota > Metazoa > Chordata > Mammalia > Chiroptera > Vespertilionidae > Myotis > Myotis nattereri. The sequence goes on from NC_138077.1 coordinate 98,992,111, forward strand.
CAGGTGCAATAATATAGAAGACACAATCGAGCAGATACATAAACTCCCTCTCATACATGTAACTGCCCAGTTACAAAGATATAATTCCCTCTAAAACTTATGCACTATTTTATTTTTTAAATGAACTCTAAAATCTCCAACGAGAGCTGAGGGTCTGCTGTTGTTTTCCAGTGACCTCACACTGCGCTTTCAATCCAGGTGTTGAGCGCATAGAACTGACACAGCCCACGCTTTCGAGACTTTAATGATGCCCAGAGCTTTCATTTCCTTTTACACACTGACAATGGAAAACATGGTCTCCTTATGTACAACATAAAACCTAATAAAGTACCCAGCTGTTCTTTCCCTGGTGATTCCTGCTGCGCCTAGCTGAGGTGTAGTAATGTCAAATTTTCATGAAAAGGGTTAGAAAACCCTGTATAATTGTATCATACCAGAATACCCATAGTGCATTTGCTTTTTTCTCTGCACCTGTCTTTATATATCAAATACATGCACAGAAGCTTTATTTCCCAGTGGCCTAACCTAGAAGATAATGCATATTCTTAATATTCAGCAATTTCTACAGTGAGCTCTCTTGAAATATTCCAAGAATATTCTCTTTGTTCTCTTTTATTTTTTTATCTCAAACTACAAATGCATCCGTTTCTGATAAATACAACACTGAAAAGAACTAGAAATATGTTTACAGTTATTTTAAGATTGTCTTAATCAGCATAAGCATATAACCACTTATATTCCACATTGCATCTGAAAAATTCTGCTAAATGTTTTTCACATGTCACACTCATGCTTACTTGTATTGTTTTAGGTGCTAAGCTAGATTGTAATGATCAATATTATACTTTTCCAACACTGTCATATGTAATTCATAACGTATAACATTTTAGTTCTCTCTTAGGTGAATCAGGTCCTTGAGAAATATTTGAAAGTTTGAAGAAATTATTTTTCATTATATGAAGTGCTGTTGCTTCATCAGCCACAAAAGGCCACTTCCCAAGTTCCCATCAGCCACTGGGCTTTGAATGACCACAGGCAGTAAAAAGAAATTAGACTTAATGTGTTGAATGTTTTAGGGCTTAAAAGGTACAAGAAATATAACTATGTAAAGGGCTGTTTCAGAAAAATATAAATCTACAGTCAAAATTTGTTCTCCCATTTGTTCTGATCTGGTCATTTTAGATATGGTAGATTCCCTTGTGACTGAAGGAAAGGCCAGATATGTCATAAATTCTGTTCTTATAAATATCTTCAAAATGAGAGGTTTTGAGAATTTACCACTTCTATGCTGATACTTAAGCAATAAAGTCAGCAAACTTTCTGTTAAGCATCAGATAGTATATATTTTAGGATTTGGGGGCCACATGGTTGTAGCATGAGAAAGCAACCATAAACAATATGTAAAGTAGTGTCACTGTATTTCAACACACCTTTATTTTTGGACACCAAAATTTAAATTTCATATCATTTTTATATTTTACTAAATATTATCCTTTTTTAATATTTTTTGTCATCCATTAAAAAATGTAAAGAACATTCTTAACTCATGGTTGGCCAAATTTGGCCAACAGTCTGTAGTTTGCTGATCCTAGCTCTAGCACTGAATAGGGATAATAACTCAGAGTCTAAAGCTGATTTTTTTAAAGCCTAGATTCCTTTAGAAAAACAAAACACTTAGCCACTGATTTTATGTCAAACTGTCACTACCTAGCATATAGAATGCATTCTTATAGTCAGGTAACTAGTATTATGATTAATAACTAGTCTGGTATGATCTGGAACTTTCTGGGAAAGACATGATAGCTTGTTTTTTAAAAAAGGTAGCTAAAAAATGATGTAAATGGATTTGAACATATGGTCCCTGTGAACAAGAACAATCCCAACAGACTCTTATTAGTTTGTATCCTATGCCAGTGAATGAAATAGACCTTAAAACACATTTCTGAAAATGGTGCTTTGTCTTTTTATGTCCACTTTTTACTTCATTGTGCCAGAGAACTCAATAGTCCCTATTGGCAACAAACAGTGATTTAAAAATACAACCCTGGACTACTATTAGTATCAAATGATTAAATTCACTTACCTAATTGGGAAACAAAGAGCCAAGTCATTTGGAATCAATCAGCAATCATAGTTTCCAAATCCATGATAGAAGACATGAAAAAAAAAAGGAAACAGAATAATTCATTAAGATATTTTCTTCAGAAAAGTAACTTCCAGACATCATATTACTAAGTCTATTGCTAATAAAATACCACTGTTTGGAAAAACAACTAAAGGCATTCTTTTATTGTTCTCATTACCACTCATTACAAATAAATGATTTTTGAAATATCTGATTAAAAGCTGTACAGCCCTTGTAAATAAAATAAGAAATTGAGCAATCTTAACACTTATGTAGCAAGCAACATAGGACAAGGACAGTCTTGAAAATGACTTGAATGAAATCTTTATCTGAGTATCAGCAGGCAAAGGGACAGGGTGGAAATTATACAATGAGAAGGAAATTGAACAATTCAGATATGTTTATGGAAAGCTTGCAAGTTGGGGTACCTCATTTGCCATCAAATAAAGCTGTTATTCATGATGTGCAACAAGAATAAAAAGTAGCTATCTAGTATAAAATTTTTGCCAGCAAGGCAAATTCAGGCAAATAAGCAGTTTTCAAATAAATGCATGGAAGAGGATAGAAAAAAATAAACCTAGAAAATGTTTGCATGTTGCTTGCTTGCCTCTCCAATTCTTTCTTTAATATATAATATAATGCTTAAAGCCAGAAATGCAGGAATAAGACACACACACACACACACACACACACACACACAGTTTCTTTTTGCAGACCTAAAAATTACACCGATGTTAAAAAACTAGCTAAACATACAAGAAAACTCAAGTGTTTCTTTTTCTTTCATTTCATTTAATGCTAGACTGACCAAGACTATTTTTTGCACTTTGAGGCACTCTGATGTTATCCACAAATGTAGTTTTCAATAACAATTCCTATTCCAAACATTATCACTGTTCCAAAGGTCTATTTCTGATAATTTTGAGATCAAGTACTTAATGTTGTTTCCACATGAGGAGGACAGGGAAACATATCTGGAATTTTCAAGTTCACCACATTTTTCTTCATTATCTGAACATTTCAACATCTTTTGAACTAAAATGAGCTATGGAGACAAAGTTATCTGGATTATGCACTCACATTCAAATTTCCTGTGCTCTTTGAATCATAGTCAACATTTACCAGGTAAACTGTAGATTGTCTTTTAACCCTAACCTGATTCTGGGTATGTCTACTTTAACAATATGAACCACACTCATGTTTAAAATAAAGAATGGTTTTAAATGGCATTACATTTTTCATTTTTGTTTGTTAGTGCTCCCCGTCCCCCAATCATTTGCCAGAAAAACAAAGGAAAGAAAAACTGTCTCTGTGTCTTCATCCCCCTCAGGAAAAAGTAAATATGTTATAAATGATGAAGTAACTAATAAATGATTAAGTAAATACATTATAAATAATTAAGTAACCTGGTATTCTTTCTACCAGGTACTCTTCTAAAATGCAAAATTATAGGCATGTTTTGTGACGGTACTAGGACTCACTTCTAGAGCTGTATCTATTAGATAAGCAATTTCAAATTAAATCCTTTCAATACCCTAGTTTCATTATTCTAACCTCTCATACCAGTGAAATATGGAATCAAACAATTATTTCAATAATTTAAAATAGAAAATCAACAATTTAGAGAAAACAGCATTGTTTTGCTAGCGTCAAACACCTAATCGTACTAATTTTCTTAATCTATAATTTCATATATTAGTACTTAAAAAATACTGAATACTTATAATTGCAGATACTTGGTATTTTAAGCATGTTCAAATCAATATTTTAATTCAATAGTTGTGTTCTGTGATTCTTTCAAATCTTCACCTGCTTTTTCCCCCTCTTTTCATTTTATAAAGTATAATAAATTATTTAAAAATAATCACCACAACATTGCCTCACTGCTTTGTATCAACCATGTTCATGTGTTTTGCTTTCTGCAGTTTATCTTTAGAGTCATTTATCTGAACAACATGAGCTTAATCTTCTTGATGTTCATCTGCTCTTTTTTCAACCACTCTAGTGAGGTCATGATGATCCTGTCTGAGATCTCATGAACAATTCCAGAACAACCAGATGTGGGGGTCTGACCAAAACAAGGGAGGAGCAGATGGCGGATAAAAAGCAAAGCGTATTTCCATAAAAATATCCCCAACAATGAGAACTAGAAGAAACCAAATGTGGGAATGCTGAAGTTAAATACTTCCTCCAAACATTTTTCTTAATCCTCCTGATCAAAATAAATTATGAGCTCTAGCTTGTTTGAACATGACAAATAGGTTCTCCTCCATCTCTGATGCCTGTTCTCTAACACTTAGCTTAAGAATTGTAAATAACCACAGTTTATTTGTTTTATCCAAGAATAATAGTACTGACCATAATTGTTTGTTGGCATTCTGAAAGTTCAGTGGAATGTTTCAAGGACGCTGAAATTAAATCTCAAACAAAACTTATAGCTTTATCTTTTAGTAAAACAAATTTTATTACATTGGTTTGTGGGGTCACATTAGAAGGTTTTTCTGGCAAGGGAATGGAAACTTAACTAATAAAATCATTTGGGATAAACACCTTTTACTGATTATGCATTCACATAAAAGATTCTGTTATTTCATACTGGAAAGTTATACAGATTGTTTTCCCCTAATTTTTGCAACATGTTCAATACAAAATGAATTTAGCAACAAGATTAGTAAATGCTTATGTGATCTCAGAAAAAATTTGCTTAATTTTCTTTCTTATGTAATATTTTGTGTGGATCTTAAAGGGGTAGCTTATTTGTAAGGTTATGCAATTTTACAAGTTAATTGTTAAGTTCGAATAAAATAAAGTAACAACACAGGAAACATAATTAATGCACAATACATCTCAAGTAAGGTATTTTTTGTTATAGTCTTTTTAAAAAGTACTGTGGCCTGCCGGCGTGGCTCAGTGGTTGAGCATCGACCTATAAACCAGGAAGTCAGGGTTCGATTCCCAGTCAGGGCACATTGCGGGCTCGATGCGCAATGCGGGGCATGAAGGAGGCAGCCGATCAATGATTATCTCTCATCATTGATGTTTCTAGCTCTCTCTCCATCTCCCTTCCTCTCTGAAATCAATAAAAATATATTTTAAAAAATAAATAAAATAAAATAAAAAGTACTGTGAACTCAAGTTCAGGTAACAATATATTTCAGCATAGAAATGAATTTTGTCGTTCAAACTCACAAACATTTGAACATGAATAATATATATATATATATATATATATATATATATATATATAATTTTAAAGTGTTCTAATTTCCCTTTTGGTCATAAGCATGAACAGAGTTGGCTCCTGTTCCTAGCTTAATATTTTGGGGGCTACTCCTGGGGAAGGGATATCATTTTTCTCTTAGCAAAGTTTTTCCTTCCGAGAAATAAAGTGATGTACCTTATGATAACTGTGCCTGCCCTATGGATGCAAAAGGTAAACTGCTCATGTTTGAAATAAATAAAAAGAGACATGTAAGGCTCTCAAATTTATTTCTGTTACAGTGCCTCTTTAGAAATAGCGTTTGACATTCTAGCAGCTAGAAACTACTGATGTTCATTCCGAAGGTGAAAATTTTCTCCCAGACATAAAATCGACCCTTTTAAATTATTTGTCCCTTATAAACTTATGATGAAACTTCATCTCTTGGGAACCATTTCCCTTTTTCTAGAACTTGTATTTTCAAGTATGTGTTGGACAAAGACATAATCTTGCCCTGGAGACATGCTACATACACTTAGCAAAACAAAAGTGAAACTTGTCTGTCCTTTACCCCTCATAAGCATTTTCCACACCTTTTGTCTGACCTTGTTAAAAGGTACCACCAATTCATTCATTATCACAAAATGGAAAGTATGCTTTTATACACTATTATTTTTTGCCAGCAATAAACCTCACAGACTGCCCATATTGTGTAAGGCAGTGCTGTTATATATCAGGTTTAGGGATGGAAATCAAGTTTTTTGTTAGCCAAGTTTGCAAAATAAATGCCCCGTGTCCCCTATCAGCTACATTCTGATGGAAAGCCCTTATTAGTCTCCTGGTGAACTACTGCTCATTTTTCTAATTGTTTCACAAATTAGGATTGTCTTCTCAATCCTAGTCCATCCACCATACTGCTACTAGGCGAATTCGTCTTGAATTAAAAACAAAAGAAAAAAACAGAGGAAAAGTATGAGGAGGAGAAAAAAGAAATAAGAAAGGGAATAAGGAAGTTTGAAAGAGAAGAAAGGTGATACAGAGAAAAATAGTTGGCAGTAATTCTCTCTTGACCTCCTGTTGCTCATAGAGTAAAACCCACAAGTATTTGCTTAACCTAAAAGGTCCTTTGCCCTTTCATCAGTATCACACTCTGCATACCATGTTCCTGACAGACTGGTTCTCTGTTCACCTACAGAACCCACTGGGACCCTTCAGAGAGTTCTGCATTTGAGGATCTGTCTACCTTCCTCTCTTTTTTTCTTCTTTTTTAAAAATATATTTTTATTGAGTTCAGAGAGAGGAAGGGGAAAAGAGAGAGAGAGATAGATACATCAATAATGAGAGAGAATCATTGATCTGCTGCCTCCTGCATGTCCCTCACTGGGGATTGAGCCCGCAACCTGGGCTTGTGCCCTAACCTTGAATTGAACCCTGACCTCCTGGGTCATATGTTGATGCTCAACCACTGAGACACACCGGCCAGGCTCTCTTCTTTTTCACCAGGCATATTCCTATTCATTCATTAACCCATCTTAAATGCCGTTACCATGAGGCCTTTCTTGTCTTTCTGAATGAGTCATCAGAACCCCCATTCTTTATATTCAATCATATTCTTGACAGACTATTAACAGAGCTTCTGCTTTGTGATTCCACAGTGTCTTGCACACTGCTCAATTAAAACAGTTTCCACAATTTTTGAGGCCATTTTCCCCGTTAAAGCATGAGTTTTAATTAACTGAATTTTAGCACTTAAGATGTTTCATGGTCTATCTTTGGTGTATGTATCTCTTCTCTCTTATAGTGACTGTACTTTAAAGCCAATGTTGCCTTATCAGGCATACAGTGAGGCTCAGTTACCACTGAAGAAGTGATTGTGAAACCTTTTCTTTGTTTCTTCCTTCACCTCAGTCTTTTCTAAAACAGACAATGGCCTAGTACTTAGTGCGTTTATATGTAACAATAACTCAGTAAGTGTAGACCGAGTGAGGAGGCAGGTGAGTTATAAGTGGGATTGGGATGTGGAGTACAGAAGCTAATCTAAGCAAATAAAAAGAGGTAAAAAATCTTTATACCCCAGTATAAAACTAAATACCATCATGTTTGTTTTGCAACTAAATTAAAGAGCATAGGTCGAAATAGAGAGAGATGAAAGAATAGGTATTTTGGCCTCTATTTTATAATTTTTTTCATGAAAAATATGAGCAACTAAAAGCATAAGGCAAGTTAATTTTAATCGTATGTGTAGTTAAACAACCTATGAAGAGAATATTGTATTGTTTCTTTAAGTTTTAACACCGTTTTTGTGTGTGATCAGTATCTTTGCAAAAGTCCATCTTTCTCACCTACTGTCATAGACTTGAAAATGTCAAATGTAATGACAGAGATAGCTTTACAAAATAGATATGTGTCTTGCCCATACTATCCTACAGGAAATCCTCTTATGGGATGTGTAGAGTTTCCAGGACCACAAGTAAATGTGATTTATAGGACTTCATAATTGCCACCTGTGCTGCAGGTTTGTGTCTCACTAAGACATACATGATCAAAAAGCAATTCCTGAAAAATCACTTTTATCAATTTTCCCCACTGGGCTTAAAAGTATCTGTCACTCCAAGCACTACCAAGGAGCTACTGCCTCTTCTGCCAGGAATCCTGTCCTACACGAAGGAAGACGTGAAGTTTTAGCAGTGCCCTGTATGTGCTAGGAAATGCAGAAGTGGGGGTGGGAGGGAAGCGTGTTTGTGATGTTTGAATGAATGGGGTAATTAATGCTTCATCTTATCCTGGGTTTGGGTCAAATTAAAAACAAAACAACAGCAACAACAAAAACTCACAAAATCCCTCTTCAGGCCTGAAAAATGAGAGCAGACATTTAATGGATTGTATTGTATGAGGAAAGAAAGTTAGTGCCCGAAGCTAAGCACTGGCAATCCGGGCCAGGTTCACCAAAGATGTCACTGGAGATGATGTTCGGCTTCATGTGGGTCAACAGCACCTGAGGCAGAGTTGCAGAACTGAGGTGTTCCTTTGGCCTCCTCACACTGTCTGTTCTACCTCTGTCCTTGGGTCTTCTTCAGTCATAATTCTTTCACACTTTGATTCTAATATTCTTATTTTTCTCTTTTGCTGTCGGTTGAATCTAAGTACAATAAAAAGTCCTGAGATTATCACTTTCTTCCTATCAGTCAAAACTTTTATTCTTCTAGGGTAACTGAGTTCATCTAGGTATTAGGAGAAAAGCAGTTTAGTTTTTACCCAAGATCATTCACCCTAAGGTGTAGGTGTGGGCAGGAAAATGAATGTTAGATTGAGTTGTTTTTTTGTGTTTTTTTTTAAGAGATTGCAAACTCTTAATGAATTCATCAGTAGAAAGGGACAGAGGCCTGCTGGTTCCCATTGCCAATGCTGGATTAATATGCTTTCCATATATACTTTAGAAGAAATTGTCCCCAATGTATACACTTCTGAAAAGTGTCCACCTCATCCCAAATTACAGGTAATTACTCTAAAACAAACATAATATGATAGTTTTCATTATTGAAGCTAAGGAAATCATTATACAAATTAATCTTTGATTTACATAAGATATTTGATTGCAGATGGTAATAACAACCTAGTGGACGCAAATTCATAACATTTTAGGCATCTGTGGTGATGGGACTTGAACATGTGAGATAAAGCTCTGGCCAGGTTTATTTTCAAGACCCATGTGGGCAATAGTTTGTCACTGTTTATTATAATAACAAATATAATTATTTTTATGAAAAGGTGCACTAAATTTCAAATCATCAATTTATAATAAAATATAGGTATACATTTTTCTCATGTTGATCTTTTCACTTAAACACTTGTATCCTTGGATTCTGTCATAGTAATCAATGTAATAAAAGTAGCAGCTAGGGTTTTTACCTTTTCAATAGTATGGAAGCAGACAGCTTCCCTTCTCAGACTAAAGTTAGGAATTCAGTGGAAGAAGTGTCTGAGCAGATTTAGGAACCACCAAGTTTAATTAAGGTGTCCAAAATGCCATCTGAGAATGCATGATTGAATCAACCAACCTAAAGCTATATCCTCTTCATGGCTAATAAAATGGCTGGTGCTAGAATATAATAGAATATAAGATTCAACTGAATAAATTCTAATAAACTGGCTTAAGCTAGCAAAACTATAATCACACGCTTTGTATCCTGACAAATAATTATCTTTTTGGAAAGAGAGTCTATACACAGTTGGAAATGAGGAGCCTAAGAGAACAAATTTAGTAGGTTTCACTGAACACCACATAGAAATGGGGAAGAGCAAAGCATCAGACACATTTCCTGATTAAAACAAGGAAGTTGTTCATGGTCTGGGAAAATTTGCATTAAGACTCTCCCTCTGTTTTGATTTAGCATTCCACAGCACATTTCTGATGATGAAACTATACTAATGCCAATATCAATTATAGCCCCTAATACTGATGATTAGTTTTGCACTGTACTTGAGAGCTAAGGTATTCGCATTGCAAATACCCTTAGCTTAGAAGAGTTATAGCCTTAGATTTTTTGGTTCAATCATATATTATTTCTTTTTATCATTACAATAACCCAAGAAGGTATGAGTAGGGAGGACCTCCTTATTTTATAGTTAAGGCCAATAAGGGCACAAAACCAGGTCAAGGATACATAGTAAGAAACTGATGGGATCATGATTCAAGGCCACAGAGTTCAATTCCAGAACTTTTAGCTGCACACTTCATCATATCACACCATCCCTGAAACAGCCACCCTCATAGCTGAGGAACAGGCTAGATGATGAATGAATGAAGCCACATCTCCACTTCCCGCCTGGACAGACTCACCGGCTCAACTTCCACCATACCTTTGTGTGATAGTCCATCATTTTAACAAACACAAGTTGCTCACAAAAACTTCAAATGGAAGCAAAAGCAACAACAAATATATTACCTTATTTGTTAAAAGTATGAGGCAACAAATGTGAATATACATTATTCTATGTCTATGAATGCAAAATAAAGAGGTTCATTCAACTCCAGAGTTGTTCTCTGAATAGCAATTTGTACTGTAGGAATGTCTCAAGCAATTTGTGCTTTTAAACACAGTACAAAAATATCAACAGCTATAACAATACCATATCTATTCAGAAAAGCAGCCATTTCAAGCTTGTAAAAGCTGGTAGTAACCTTCAATTCAGCTGAATAACTAGTAGCATTGGGATCCTTTGAATCTCAGAAAATCTAGATGTCAGGTTTGCAATAGTGTGTGTGTTTTTTTCCTTTGCCTAAAATATTGGAAATTTAGTTGCTAAAGGAATTTTTATCGCTATCAAGTAGAAATTTGATTACAGGTAAAATATGATATAAACCTCTGGGGCACATAAACCACATCTAAGGAAATGACCAGTTTTATTGGTTTTCAGTCTACCCAGCTGCAACTGCAAGTGTCCTCAAAATGTCAGCAACAATAAACTGCAAGAGGCTTCACATCTCCTCATTAAGCAGCCTCCCTAAGGCACTGGGCTGTACACAGAAATTGCCTGGTTCCTAAGACGGTGTTTATGAATTCAGACACAGACATTGGCACTTTCACTAAACTCAAAAGTTTCTACTTCAAATCCTGTTTATGTGGCAATCAGTGCAGTGTACAGGGAAGCAAAGAAACACTCTAGACAATCACCATATTAACAGGCTTAATATTTTTTCTGTCAGACCCCAAAGATCGACCACACACTTTGAAATTTAGATGAAAGTGTATTCCGGATGTCCTGGGGCCTTTGTCAGATTCAACTGCACACACTCCGATGACAGAGACACAGCTAACGTTTTCAGCCTGAGTGATAGAGTTCACATCATATAGAATACCATACAATTTATCTTTTTTAAATGGATTAAGTCAATCAAATATTGAGAAACAATGTCATATAGCTACTTATTTCATGACAGAATTTAGAATCATTAACACAAAAAACATTAATACTTTATAAAATAAACAAAAAATATTACTGAAGAGGAATGAGACAGTATTCAGTAAATATATCTTAATAAAAATTCAGCAAGTTTACATGAACAGATCAAAGCCCAAATTTCTTTGGTCTTCTAAGGCTTTCTAAGACCTCCCACCAAATTTTCCATTTTCATTCCTGTACTTCAAACTGATGCTCCAATAACCCCCTAAACACATTCCACTTTTATTCATTTGTGTATATGTGCTTATTACTGCAAATCCTGAGCTCAATTATAACTGACTGCCACTCAATTCTAAATACGATCCTTAACAGTGTGCTGAGTAATTATTAGACATAAAACAAGCCCAGTTCTAGGTCATTCCCTGACACAGTATAGGCACTGAAAATTCAAATAAGTGGTAGCTTTAACGTGCCTTACACTTTGACTTGGAGATGAAGTAGAGGGACCAGTGGTTTAAATTATGTTAAGAGAAGGAAACAGAAATTGCAAAATTACTAAGTGTTGAAAAAATAGATTCATTTTGTTTGTTTGATGCTAAATTTCATGTACTTTAGCCTAACTGAACTTCCATCATCTCTATGAATCTTCCTTTATAACTCAAAGTCCAGAGCTATGAGACTTAAATGGGATAATACATTCAAACACAGTAAAAAGTATGTAATTATTAGCTGCCATTGCTATGTCATTGTGCTTCCCCTCACGTGACACTAACAGTATAGGTATTTTATAATCCGGTTAACACAGTCAGTGTATAGGGACAAATTAGGGGTCTCCTTGACTCCTTAAATTGAGTGTAAAAAATGGATGAATGCACATCTGTTAAGCACTGTGAAAAGTGTAGATCCACTAAAAGGCACGGGGCAATAGAAAATCTGAAGTAAGGTTAAATACCTGGAGAAAATAGCTAAAAAACAAACAAGCAAACAAACAAAACCCCACAACTCACTGTAACATGACTTTCACCAGACTGTGAAACTGCCTTTTGGAATTGTTTGTTGGCAAAAAATGCAGCCTGGTCAGATTTTATGCAGGGAGTCCCAAAAAATGTATACACGCTTTTTTTTTTTTTTTCTGATGGCACAATTGGTGTTTATTTTCAGATTTAACCCACTGGGATTAATAATTATTCAAAGTGTGCATACATTTTTGGGACACCCTATATTTCATAATGATATGGGATCACTCTTAACACAAACAAAAGTTAATACGTTATTCTATTAGTCAGAACCTAAACATTTGTTCTGTTTTGCCATGCAGCAAGGAGTGAATTCTCCAGGAGTAGGAGAATAAAAATAGGAACAGAAGTTCCCAGAGTTCTGCCTGTTCTCTCAACAGAATTTCATGCACATGCGTCAGTCTGAAAGTCTTACATCTGGTATTAACCATTCCGTCATTCTTTTTTTTCTTAAAAGCTCTGTTTCTAATTTACTCAATGCTGAATTAGCTTCAGACTATTTTTATTCTTAAAAGAAAGACTGCATCAATATCAACATTAGATCATTAATTAATGAGGAAAATCCAACTGCCAAACATTGTTTAGCACTAACACACATGGTTTTAGGGAGATTCGGATCAACACATCAGAAAGCAATACAGCAGACAGGAATTCAGTGGGTTTGACAGAAGAATTCAAGGGAAAGGAAAAATAAAGAACTGAGTTCCGGCATTGTTCCTGAGATGACTGCCAAACTATCACAGATTTCAGCAGTTTATGAAAACAGTATTCTGTGTTTTCAAATATGCTCTTAAATTTTTCACAGGATGTATCAAATGGGATGCATTCTTGTCATTTTTGGAAGACACAGAGAAAACAGGCATGCCAAAGACCAAGAACAGCATGTGGGAATAACACTTTACATGCTATTTTTATGCCATTTCCCCCCAGAATATAAAGTGTTGTGAAACATTAGGAGGGGCAAGGCAGTGTTAAAAGGTTTTAAACTATATATCTATCACTTTTATTGCATTGAGGTGCCCCATTACATTTTTAACATATGCCATTATTATTAATGGCAGACCATCATCATTACTGTAAATTAAACAGCAGATCAACTGCCATATAATAGCATAGCAAAGGGTATACAGAAAAATGATGACATGCTGGCAGGCGATTCATAAGAAAAGTTAGATTAAAACTTTAGATATGGTTAAGTGCTGTCTATCAATACACTCCAGCTTAATAGTGTGGCCCTAGAGGACAGGAGCTGATACATTGTTGCTACAGCTTATAAAATGTACACAGCAAACTGTGTTCCGTGTTTTAAAAGATTAATTCTCCCTTCAAAATGTGGCCAAAACTTTATTAATAAAATCAATGGAAGCATGTAGTTAAGTACTCAATTCAATGAGTCCTTATAGTGGCCTTTTATGTGTCTCATCACCATGGCATTATGGGTACACCAGAGAGGAAAGGCTTATGTCAGTTTTGGCCTTTGGGGAGGGGAGGTGTGGGAGTAAGGGATGTGTAGAGAAGGAGGAAGGGAAGCAGAAAGAGGTGGGAATAACGGGAACGTTTTTGATTTTTTTACATTTTAATACAAAGTATAAGGGTAGCTACTCAGCAGTTTCAGAAATATTGAGCCATGTGCAGCCAAGGTCCAGGAACAAACCCCGACTCTTCCCTTCCTGAGGCATCACTCTTACTCTCAAGGGGGTGCTCTTAATTTGCAGAATGAGGTTACAGCAATGGGAAAACTTCAATCTACAAATCATCCCCAAACCACTTCTCTCTTTCTCCTATCTCCAGCATACCACTCACAAGGCACAAATCTGTCTGCTTCTCTGATCTTAAGAATAACACATTGTGACTGAAATTAATCTGAGAGCCCTCCCAAATAAAGAAGGTGCCTTTCCCTCCAATAGTGGATCTACAACAAGTACTCTCATTGAACTGTCTAATCTAATAAAAGAGAAACATGCAAATTGACCTCACCTCTGCTATGTCCAAGCCACACCCACCAGCCAATCAGAGTGACTATATGCAAATTAACCAAACCAAGATGGCAGCCAGTAGCCATGGAGCTGGAGCAAGCAGGAAGCTTGGTTGCCCCACTGATGGAGGAAGCCAAGCTTCCCGCCTGCCCTGGCTGGCTGAGGCCACCACTCAAGGCAACAAAGTTTCAATTATAGAAGATAAATAAATCCCAGATACCTGCTTCCAGCCAGCCTCAACTGGGATCTTGGATGGCTGGGGGCCATGGCCAGCCTGCAAACAGCCATCAGCCCCTCACCCAGGGTGGCCACACTCTCATGGGGTGAGGGTCCCCACTGGGGGGCTTGGCCAGCCTGAAAACAGCCATCAGCCCCTCACCCAGACTAGCTAGGCACCCCAGCAAAACCTCCAACCCTGAAGAGGCTGTGGCCAGCCTGAAAATGGCCGTCAGCCCCTTACAGAGGCTGGCCAGGAACTCCAGCAGGGACCCCCACCCTGAACAGGGTGTGGCCAATCTGAAAATGGCTCTCAGCCCCTCACCCAGGCTGGCCAGGCAGCCCAGCAGGACCCCCACCCTGATCCAGGGCACACTTCAGGGCAAACAGGCCAGCCCCGACCCATGCACCAGGCATCTATCATATATAATAAAAGGGTAATATGCAAATTGACCCTAACAGCAGAACGACTGGGAATGACTGGTCACTATGACACACACTGACCACCTGGGGGCAGACGCTCAATGCAGGAGCTGCCCCCTGGTGGTCAGTGTGCTCCCACAGGGCGAGCTCTGCTCAGATACAAGCCAGGCTGATGGCTTCCAGTACAGCAGTGGTGGTTGGGTGCCTCTCCAGCCTCCTCATCAGCGTTAAGGATGTCCGACTGCAGCTTAGGCCTGCTCCCCGCTGGCAAGTGGACATCCCCTGAGGGCTCCTGGGCTGCCAGAAGGATGTCTGACTGCCAGCTTAGGCCGAATCCCCTGGGGAGCAGGCCTAAGCCAGCAGGTGGTCATCAGGCCGGGCTGAGGGACCCCCCCAACCCCCGAGTGCACAAATTTTTGTGCACCGGGCCTCTAGTTATTATATAAAGACATTAGACTTTTACAGTACTCGATATAAGTATATTCAGCTACATTATGGGTTAAATAGACCCCACTTTGGAGAGCTGACCAAGAAATGTAATCTTCCTATAAAACAATGCTTCTATGGTACTTGACATCCTAACTTCCAAATTGTCTATAACTTACCCATGACTTTTAAAATATGATTCAATTGTAAATTGGAAACTTGTATACTCTGTTCCTGTATGATGTCAAGTATATCTCACTGTCTCAATTAAAGCAAAAGGCTAATTGTTGGCTCTTAGAAAACAGAATAAGTTAGTCTTCAAAGCAGAATTCATGTTAAGGAGGAATTTGAATGGAACCCAATAAGAAAGAAAAACAGCAAACGAGGGGTATGTCTCCAGCACCAACAAGGAGCAGGAATTAGCTTGCGTTGTGTTCTTATCTCTGCTAAACTCTTTGAAGCTGCTTTCTCAGAGGGATTATCTCCTTCAATCTGTTTTAATCACAACTAAATGCTTTGAATTGCTATATACTGAGCTAGAATTAGAGGATCAGAATTCCCCCAGAGCTCTGCAACTTGGTTGAAAAAGAAACACACACACACACACACACACACACACACACACACATTCTAGAAACTGAATTCTCATCTGTCATTGTTCAGGTTAATCAGAAAATATAAAATGGTTATATTTTTAAACAACATAAAACAAGATCAATTAACATATAAAATATTATGCATGCAAATGCTTTAGAGTGTAGAGGTGATTTCCAGAAGCAAGCAAACACATTCCTTAGAAAATAGGTAAATTTGAAGATCACTATGGTTAAAAATAAGTGATCTGAAAAACAATGGCAAACTGAGCTACCATTAATAAATGAGATAATTATGTATTATTTACTTTGTCCATTATTAAGATTCTGGGTCAACCACAAAATTTTCCACACAATTATTTACTACTCTAGAAGTTTTTAGTATTCTCAAAAAAAAAAAAGGAAAAAAATAACATATGAATCTATATATTGTCATTGACCAATTCTATTTATGATTAGAATCATTCCATTAGATACATGCTACTCCGGAAAAGCTATGAGGATGATAAAATTACCTAACTTTCATTGAGTATTTATCAGGCGACACTGATTATCAATTGTTATTTTTCTTTGATAAAATGAACTATTATTTTTTTGTCTTAAAACCAATGAAGAAAAACCACTCGGGGCTCAATGAAAGAACTCCATCAATCTGGAGACTTCAGTTCCATGGGAAAAGTAATACCACCCAAGGTAAAAGAATGGACCTTAGAACCAGACTGTCTGCATTTGGTTCCTGGTTCCACTGCCTTCAAGGAGTGTAATCTGTCCTGTCAAATGAGGAGCTCTTTATTTTGTGAAATTGTGTGAGGATTACATAAGCACATAGTTAATGAATGCAAGCACTATGGACCCCATAGAGGATTACAACTGGTATTTATGGAAACCAAATTTAAAAATAAGAATTGTGCAATAATCAACCAGGTGAATTTGTATCTTCAATTATCATCAATCACAATCCCAAGACTTTGATGGCTACTTTATAGACATCAATAGGTTCACATTTTGCCCAAGACATAGAGGTATCAAATAATTTTATGCTGACATCAGTTGTCTCCTGACAGCTCTAAGATATGAAATAACAAGCAGTCAATGTCAGCACTCTTAAATCAAGCCCAAGGGCCCCATGGCACCAGACAGTGGCAGCTTGTTACTGCTAAGGAAATGTCAGTCCAGTCAAAGCGTGCTGGAGTTGTCAAATCCCTGATTGTGTCTGCCCTGGTGTAACTAACCTTCTATAAGGTAACATTCATAAAGATGCTGTTATGTTGCCAACAACCCTGAAGCAGAATAGCCAAGGTAGCTCTCAGAGTTCAAGAAGTTGTTTATCTTTTCAATCACTGGGAATCCTCCCTTCAGGAGACAGGGACATTTTCTCTCTATTTGTAGGCCCAACATTAGAATCAGAGAGCATAGCCCCCTGCAAATGTTTATAAGAATTTGTATAGAGCTAGACATCAGTATACATGTAATAACTGACTTATGCTTTTCAATGCTTATGAACCACTTTTTACTTCTTAAACACTTTGGTTTTTAAAAATAGTTATGTCTGTCCTCATACATTGTAACTGCACTGTAATTTTCATCCCCTTGGCACTGACTCTGATGTCTGCTATTAACCATTCTCACTCTCAGCATCTTTGCTGTGGCAAATATATTTTATTTTTAAGGTGGCCCATTGGTTGAATCCAAAGGTCTTATTAGAGATTTTCTATTTCTATTTAATTTTAAGAATAGTTTACAGGTAATACATATGCTGGTTCAAAAGATTCAATTTTTTGCTATTCTTGTAAAGTATGGTAGCACTTAGTGTTTCAACTTCCCATCAACAAGCTCATTTCTAGTCGCTAGCCCACAAAAAATAATAAAATGTGCTGGCTTTTCCCAGTCTTATTTTGCCAATAAATATGACTGCTCATAGATCCAGTTTTTCATCACAGTTGGTGAAGACCTAAGGGCTTCAATCCCATAGTGCTACACAATCACCGCTCAGAGTTCCATCTTTCGAGTCCATGCCAGGAACACACATTCATCAACATGCTGCAGTACCTGCATCTCATCCTTTGCTGACACTTAAGACAGTCCCCTGTGACTTTTATCATGAAGAGAGTGTTGGGGTTAGAACTGGGTTACAGCCTATGGTCATTAATCTAAAGTCTCACTGTGCACTTTGCTGCACAGCAAATCTCAAGTCTCTTTCACCCTCTTCATACACCAGTGTCAGAAGAAATACTTACATGTGTGCTATAAATCAATTTGAATATATAGTAACAGAAACAAACATATGGGTTAAATTTCCTTGAAATTACACATGGTTATAAAAATTGACCTAAAAAAAGTACTTGGAAAAACATGTTTGGGGTTTGATGGAACAAAAATATCTTAAAATATCTCAAGCTGTTTGGCAAATCTTAAAAATACCAAGTGACTTCCAAGTCTTCTCACAACATCCTTTTTCTAACATATGAGTCTTACAAAGAACGAAAGTGTGTGTGTGTGTGTGTGTGTGTGTGTGTGTGTGTGTGATGAAACAAACAATAGGCTTTTAACCATTTTCAGGAATTTCATCTATAAAAACATACTAAAGTATAGCATGGCTCAATTATCTAAAAAATGTGTTATCAGTATTTCAAATATTTATCAAATACAGGTTTAGTTCTATAAACAAGTAGAGTTCAATAGTATGCACTTGGTGTGATTAAGCGATCCTAAAGTTACTAGTATTTGATATTTTCTCAACTGAATGGTACATTTTCTACAGAAAAGCTATTCCTTTCAGTTAATTTGGTGAGAAGGCACAGATTAAAATGCAAATGTGTTACTCATTTACCATGGCGTAGCTCCTCAGATTACATATTTGATCTCATCAGATACTTGATATCAGAGCTTGAGATAACAGTTGTAAGAAACAATTAAGTTTAAACTCAGAAGAGCAGGTAAGAAAAGTCAAGAGCATGAGGACCTTGTAAGGAAGGGTTGAAGTGTTTGGGGCATGAAGGCGATGGTCCTGGGAAGATGGAGATCTTGGATATGTGAATATGGTGGTAAGCATGTGTGGTTTCCAGAATAGGGAATATGTTTATGGACATTGGATTGAAGTTTTATTTGATGCAAGTAATTATACCTGTAATTATTGTATACATACAAACATGCATACATATAAAATAAATACATTGGGGAAAATGGCAGAAGGTGCAGGGAAGCCACGGGCCGCGCAGAGATGCGATTGTGTCCTGAGGGACCTGGAAAAGATTACTCTGACATTTCAAAGAGTGGCGGAGGAGCCACATGAGCAGCCCACCCCCATCCAAGGAGCAGCAGCCCCGCAAGCAACCCACCCCCATTAGAGGAGCAGCAGCCACGTGAGCAGCCCCCTGTCTGAGGAGCAGCAGCCCTTCCAGCAGCGCACCCCTGTCCAAAGAGCAGCAGCCCTGCCAGCAGCCTGCCCCCATCCAAGGAGCAGCAGCCATGCAAGCAGCCCGTCCCCATCTGAGGAGAAGCAGCTGTGTGAGCAGCCTGACCCTGCCAACCAGAGGAGCCACCACCACTACTGCAAGCAGCGCCCACCAGAGGAGCCACTGCCAACTGAAAAACAGCCACTGCTGTGACTGAGAAGCAGCTGCCACCTGAGGAGCTGCTGCAACCCAAGGAAGAGCCCCTGCATTACTCAACATCTAGATCCTTCAGTGAGAGCAAAAATGGTGAGACAAAGAAATTCCCAAAGGAAAGAAAAGGAGGAATCACCAGAAAAGCAACTAAGTGAAATAGAGACATGCAATATGTCAGAAAAAATTCAGAATAAGGGTCATACAGTTCATAACCTGGATGGATGAAAAAATCAACAATGTATGAAAGAATCAAGAAGAAATAAAGAATGACATAGCTGCAATAAAAAACATCCTGTAAAGTTTCAACAATAGACTAGGTTAAGTGGAGGACCGAATTAACAAATTACAACACAGGAAAGCAAAACACAACCAAACTGAACTGCAATTGGAGAAAAAAAATTAAAAGAGAGGAGGAGAGCCGAAGGGAGCTTTGGGACAACATAAAATGAAGCAACATACTAATAATAGGGGTGCCAGAATGACAGGAAGAGGAACAAGGGTTAGAAAACCTATTTGAAGAAATAATGTCAGAAAACTTCCTTGATGTGGGGAAGAAAAGCACAGAGTCCCAAACAAGATGAACCTGAAAATCCCACATCAATACACATCTTAATTACAATGGCAAACATTCAGGACAAAGAGAGAATCTTAAGGGCTGCAAGAGAGAGACAGGAAGTTACGTGCAAGGGATCTCCTGATAAATTATCAAATGATATTTCAACAGAAACATATCAGGCCACAAAGAAATGGAAGGAAACTTTCAAAGTGATGCAAAGCAAGGGACTGAATCCAAGAATACTTTCTTTTATCCAGCAAGGTTGTCATTCAAAATTGAAGGGGAAATCAGGAGCTTTACAGACAAAAAAAAAAAAAAAAAAAAAAGGCTAAGAGAGCTAATAACTGCCAAACCAGCAATGCAAGAAATTCTAAGGGACTGATGTAAAAAGAAGAAATAAAAAGGAAAGAAGGAACACAGGCACAAAAAATAAAAATGGCTACAAACAAGTACATATCAATAATAACTTTAAATGTAAAAGGACTAAATGCTCCAATCAAAAGACATCGAGGGGCTGAATGGATAAAAAAAATAACATGCTTTAAAACAATGATTGGGTTACCAAAGAGATCAAAGAAGACATTAAATACATCCTGGAAACTAATGATAATAAAAACACAACAATCCAAAACCTATGGGACACAATGAAAGCAGTCCTGAGAGGGAAGTTTATAGTTCTACAGGCCTACCTCAAAAAAAAAGATAAAAAATGGTAGTAAATCATCTAACTCTACTTAAAGAATTAGAAAGAGAGCAACAAGAAAAGCCCAGAGTGAGCAGAAAGAAGGAAATAATAAAGATCAGAGCAGAAATAAATGACATAGAGACCAAAAAAAAATATATACAAAAGATCAATGAAACCAAGACCTGATTCTTTGAAAGAATAAACAAGATTAATGAACCTCTGTCCAAGCTCACCAAGAAGCAAAAAGAGTGGACCAAAATAAACAAAATCAGAAATGAAAGAGGTGAAATAACAAAAGACCCCAGTGAAATACAAAGGATTGGTAAAAATACTATGAACAACTCTATTCCAACAAATTAGACAATCTAGAGGAAATGGACATATTTATAGAAAAATACAACCTTCCAAAACTCAATCAGGAAGAATCTAAAAATCTCAATAGGCTGATAACTTTGGAGCAAATTGAACCAGTCAAAAAAACTTCCAGGAAACAAAAGCCTGGGGCCAGCTGGCTTCACAGGGGAGTTTTACCAAACATTCAAAAGAAAACTAAAACCTAACCTCTTCAGACTATTCGAAAAAATTCAAGAGGAAGGAAAACTTCCAAGCTCATTCTATGAGGCCAGCATTACCCTAATACAAAAACCAGATAAAGATAACACAATGAAAGAGAATTACAGGCCAATATCCTTCATGAAAATAGGTGCCAAAATCCTCAACAAAAGTCTAGCAAATCAGATCCATCATTACATCAGAAAGATCATACACCATGACCAAGTAAGATTTATCCCGTGGATGCAAGGATGGTACAATATCTGCAAATCAGTAAATGAGATACATCACATAAATAAATTGAGGGATAAAAATCACATAGTCATATCAATTAATGCAGAAAAAGCATTTGACAAAATCCAACATACTTTCTTGATAAAAACCCTCAGTAAAATGGGAATAGAGGGATCATACTTCAACATAATAAAAGCCATATATGACAAACCTACAGCTAACATTATATGCAATGGGCAAAAACTAAAACCATTTCATATAAGAACATGAATGAGACAGGGATGCCCACTTTCACCACTCCTGTTTGACATAGTACTGGAAGTGCTAGCCATAGCAATCAGACAAGAAGAAGAAATAAAAGGTATCCAAATTGGAAAAGAAGATGTAAAACTGTCATTATTTGCAGATGATATGATATTGTACATAGACAACCCTAGAGACTTGATAAAAAAATTATTAGACTTAAGAAATGAATTTGGCAATATAGCAGGATATAAATTTAATGCCAAGAAATCTATGGCATATTTATACACCAATAGAGAACTTACAGAAAGAGAGATTGCAAAAGAAATCCCATTTACCAAAATTAAGATACCTAGGAATAAATTTAAATAAAGAGGTAAAAGACCTGTACTCAGAAAACTACAAGACACTGAAAAAAAGAGAAAGAGGAAGACATAAACAGATGGAAGAACATACCATGTTCATGGATTGGTAGACTCAACATCATTAAAATATCCATACTACTCACAGATTCATTGCACTCCCCATTAAAGTACCAATGGCATATTTCACAGACCAAGAAGGAACTCTCCAAAAATTCATCTGGAATTTAAAAAGACTCCAAATAGCTGCAGCAATCGTGAGAAAGAAGAATAAAGTAGGAGGGATCTCAATATCAGATATCAAGCGGTATTAAAAAGTCACTGTTCTCAAAACTCACTGGTACTGGCATAGGAACAGACATATAAATCAATGGAACAGAACAGAGAATCCAGAAATCGACCCAAGCCATTATGCTCAATTAATATTTGACAAAGGATGGAAGAACATACAATGGAGTCAAGACAGTCTCTTCAATAAATGGTGTTGGGGAAACTGAACAGATACATGCAAAAAAATGAAACTCAACCTCCAACTTACACTATACACAAAAATAAACTCAAAATCGATAAAGAACTTAAACATAAGATGGGAAACCATAAAAATATTAGAGGAATCCACAGACAGCAAAATCTCAGACATATGTCATAGAAATATCTTGACTGATACAACTCCTAGAGCAATGGAAACTAGAGAAAATAAACAAAGGGGACCCCATCAAAATAAAAAGCTTCTGTACAGCAAAAGAAACCATAATCAAAACAATAAGAAAACCCACTGCAAGGGAGAACATATTTGCCAATGTTATCACCGATAAGGGTTTAATCTCCAACATTTACAAGGAACTCAAACAACTTAACAAAAGAAAAATAAACAACACAATCAAAAAAATGGGCAATGGATCTAAATAGATACTTTTTGAAGACACATACAGACATACAGAAGTCCAAGAGGCATATGAAAACATGTTCAAAGTCACTAATCATCCGGGAGATGCAAATCAAAATGACAATGCAGTATCATCTCACACCTGTCAGAATGGCTATCATCAGCAAATCAACAAATGACAAGTGCTGGCAAGGATGTGGAGAAAAAAGAACCCTCATGCACTACTGGTGGGAATGCAGACTGTTGCAGCTACTGTGGAGAACAATATGGAATTTCCTCAAAAAACTAAAAGTGGAACTCCCATTTGACCCAGTGATCCCACTTCTAGGAATATATCCCAAGAAACTAGAAACACCAATCAGAAAGGATATATGCAACCCTATGTGCATAGCAGCACGATTTACCATAGCTAAGATTTGGAAACAGCCTAAGTGCCCTTCAATACATGAGTGGTTTAAAAAACTGTGGTACATCTACACAATGAAATACTACACAGCTGTAAAAAGGAAGGAACTCCTACCATTTGCAACAGCATGGATAGAAATGGATAGCATTATGCTAAGTGAAATAAGTCAGTCAGAGAAAGATGAATATCACATAATCTCACTCATTTGTGGATTATAATGAACAACATAAACTGATGAACCAAAACAGATCCAGAGACAGAGAAGCATCGATTAGATGCTCAAACCTCACAGGGAAGGTAGGGAGGGTGGGGGTAAGGGGGAGAGATCAACCAAAGGACTTGTATGCATGCATATAAGCCTAACCAATGGACACAGACAACAGGGGGTGAAGGCATGAACATGAGTGGGGTGTGGGGGGTAAAGGGAGGATAAGGACATATATGTAATACCTTAATCAATCAATCAATAAAGAAAAATAAATAAATAAATAAATAAATAAATAAATAAATAAATGTGGGAGACAGTCCAGGAACATACTAAAATGAAATGTTCTATAGGTTTCCTTTGGGAAACGAAAACATCTTATGTGTATCATTATTCTCATTCTCTTTACTACAGTCACCCAGCCTCTGGTTGTTACTGTGAAAAACATGGAACTTAAAATACTATGCTATGTTATTATTCAAATTTATGCGTGTCTTAAAGTACTCTATTGTGAGTTCTAAGAAGAGGAGCTTGGTCATATTCACCTTTGTATCCCTAGCACTTGGCTAAAGATTTGGACACTAAGTTCTCAATATATATTTGATAAGTGATATCCAAGGTGACTTACTTATGCTCATTGTCAACATCTATTCCTGGCCACAATAAATTAATCAACAGTAAAACACACACACACACACAAAAAACAAAAAAACAAACAACAACAAAAAAAAACCCAACAACACAGTGGTACATCTACACAATGGAATACTACGCTGTGGTAAAAAAAAAAAAAAGAAGGAATTCTTACCATTTGCAATAGCATGGATGGACCTGGAGAGCATTATGCTAAGTGAAATAAGCCAGTCAGAGAAAGATAAATATCACATGATCTCACTCATTTGTGGATTATAATGATCAACATAAAGTGATGAACAAAAACAGATCCAGAGACAGAGAAGCATCGATCAGACTGTCAAAACTCAGAGGGAAGGTAGGAGAGGGTGTGGGTAAGGGGGAGAGATCAACCAAAGGACTCGTATGCATGCATATAAGCCTAACCAATGGACACAGACAACAGGGGGGTGAGGGCATGAGTAGGGGGGTAGGGGGCAATAGGAGGATAAGGACACATATGTAATACCTTAATCAATAAAGAGAAAATAAAATATATACTTCATTTATATAATTTATAAGTGCATATATATATATATATACATATATATACACTATATAATACATATTTTATTTTATAGCTGCAATTACACCAGTTTCATAATAAAGATATTAGAGATGCTATAATATTCAAGCTTGAAAATATCTATAGAATATGCACAAAATATAGCTAATAAACCAATTAAAATATTATTGAAATAACTGTTCATATATCTCCTGACCTCCCCATTTTCTTACTTTTATGTCTGCCTAGAACTTGGCCATCAATTTGCTAGATTTTCTTCTGATCTTATCCTTAGAGTTTCATGTGCCTTCAAATCAGTGTGAACTTTGCCACCAAAAACTTTTTATTGATTTTTTTTTAGAGATGGAGGAAGGACAAAATCGATGTGAGAGAGATACATAGATCATACATCTCCAAAAGGTGGTCGAATCCGCAACCTAACCATGTGCCCACTCTGGGAATTGAACCGACGTCCTTCCAGTACACCAGACAGTGCTGCTCAACCAATTGAGCCACAGGGGCCAGGGTTGTACTGTGCCCAATATCTTACTCATTTCATCCACTTGTGTTTAATTGTCCTGCCCAGCTCTCAGAACAGTGACTACTCTGTCCTTAGCATACTCCCATAGTTCTTTATTCATAGTTCTACTAGCACTACCTCATTGCTTAGTAATCTGTTCACTGGCATCTTTCATATCTTGTTTGTTTTTGTATTTTCTCCACATCCTCTGGAGTGTAGCCCATTCTTGGTACTGCATAAATACTTTCCAAGTGGCTAAATGAATACAAACAAATAACCTCGCTATAACTACAACCCTCAAGTTACCTCTAGCGCCATTTATATTAAAATGCTTATTGTAATAATTATGTATGGTAGGTGGGTACTCAAAATATTGGGGGGAAATGCTTTGTAAAGTATATGCTAGTTTAACCACTGTGCTGTATATCTGAAGGTAATACAAAATGGTATTAAATGTAAGCTGTAATTGAAAAATAAATTTTAAAAAATTCTAATGCTTAAAATTTGACTATCTACAATTATACTACCTCTCTCTAAAATTTTCTCACTATGAGATATTTCAAATATACCTGAATACCAAATATACTTATCACCCAACTTTATACTTATACTTTTTAATTCCTTCAAACACATATATAAGTTATAAAAAATTACCTTTGTCTACTTAAAATCATGATTTTAATAATTGAAAAGATTCCTATGTTCTTTTTGGAAGCTCAATTTTAGTTGCAAGCTACATTCATTAATATATAAAATATATAAATTACACATATGAGGTAATTTCTTTCTTTTTTCTTTCCCTTTCTTTCTTTCTTTCTTTCTTTCTTTCTTTCTTTCTTTCTTTCTTTCTTTCTTTCTTTCTCTCCTTTTCTTTCTTTCTTTGGTAGAAGAAGTAATTCCTAGAAGAAATGGTCTTAGGAAACAAGTTATGAAGGTAAAGGAAGGGTCCTGAGAGCTTGGGAGTGAGGAAGGTAATGGTAAAGTGCCTGGGGAGGGAGAATAAACAGGGAAGGCATGGGCTTGTTCCCAGGAGGGAGAGTACCTATGAGGTAACATTTAAAAATTAATAATGAAGGGACATTTTCAAAAAATGTTTAGATAATAGACTATATGCAATATACCATTTTTGGCCACTAGAGGGAATATACCTTCAAACTCACCAAAGAAAAATATTTTTTTCCCTGTGATTCAACAAGTCACCTTTCTGTCTAGTCAGGTAGTTGGTCAAAATATTAATCAGTATCCTTCATTAACAGTAAATGTGATAACAATGTCTCATTAAATAAGATCCCTTTTATTCTAAGAGCTAGAAACAAAGAACCATATAATTGGCAATTGCTATTTGCATCTCTCTAGAGGCAAAAGGAAATCTATAATGTGCCTTGAGAAGGTGTAGAGAGATCAAGAGGCAAAGACAGAAACAGCACCAAAGTGAATTATTCCTTTACCATCTGTCACAATCACTGTCAGTCCCCAAAGGCCATGTTTTAAAATGAGACAAGAGAGAGCTCCTAAGAAAAAGGTAAGAGTTCTGAATCATATTGAATGTTAAAACCCAATATTACCAGCTAGCAACGGCTAAAAATCAAAATGAAAAATATCTTCCAGTATAAGCCCCTAGAGGAAAGAGGGGTTTAAAAACAGGTAGGGAAGGAAGTAGGAGAGCATGATCCCAAAATAAAACCTTTAGAAATATATTTCATAAAGCAGAGCTGTATGCCTTGAAGCTTATTTACTCAGTGCATTGAATGAAATGTATAACCACACTTTTATCAATTATTATGATTTGAGCAGGTAAAATCATATTACATGTAAAATAAATTTCAAATTGTTCAGCTGTTATTTCCAACAAAAATCAACCCGGCACACAATTGCAACCATCAGTCATAGATTGACCAAGTTTTTTATGATTTCAAGTTCTTAGGTTCTCCACCAGTGGGGGTAGACTAAGTAGCAACAGGAAGGGGAGGAGAAGCAACATTCTCAACAATTTTCTAAGGGCTTGTGAAAATCTGAGTGGGTGAATAAAAGCCACTAAACTTCCATTTGAATCTGTGTCATATATACCTGGAGAATGCAGACAGTATGTCATAGCTAGAGTATTATATGAATAATTTCATATTGAAACTTCACATAAAAGAAAAGACATGTTCACTATTGCCATCACTACAACTGTCAACCCCAGGCATTACTGATAGTGGGTAAAGATGCGAGACAGTCTTTTTCCTCCCTGTTTTCCTTTACACTTTAACGGCTTAAATTAAAGCTGTCTTACTGACAGAATAATCAGTTGTAGTACCAACTTGCCAGCCAATGAACAGACCTCAATTGGATAAATCCCAATGACTGAAGACCTAGACAACATAGAGATTCGATGCTTGTGCTATCACTAGGCCTGGGTAATTAGGTTATCGCTTTACAGCAATTTTATGCAGGTCCAAAGATAAATCTTTCTCTTACTTAAATTAGGAAATTTCTGTAGGTACATCCAATCAATGACTGAAGTGATTCAAACAAAAATCCATATTTCCAGGCATAGAAGTTTAAAATATCTATACTATATAATAAAGGCTAATATGCTAAGTGTCTGATCATCCGACCAGTCACTATGATGCACACTGACCACTTGGGGGCAGAAACTCAATGCAGGAGCTGCCATGACTCACACTGGCCTTTTACAGAGAAATGGCACTGTGGACCTGCTGCCCACAAAGCAACACTCGGCCTCCCTCAAGTGAACACAGGCCCCACCACCACCCTGGAGCAACACCCCACCAAATCGCAGCCTATGCTGCTGGGACCCCATGATGCAAAATGCAGCCCACAGCCCAGCCCAGCCCAGCCCAGAAACAGTGGCTGTGGGTGCTTGGTAATGATGTCGCATAGTAACACCTGCCTCCTCTCCCTAGCAACTAGCATCCTTACAGTTTCTTCAGCCCAGGAACACGACTTGCTTTATAGCCAGGTGCAAACATCTCACACTTAAACCAACTGTCTGTGAAGTGTTTTCCCAGGCCTCATCTCATTTGATCCTCATAGAAGGCCTGGAGTAGGTAGATAGAGGACTTGGTGGAATCCGATTTTCTTTTCATGAGCTGGAAACTGGAGATTTAGAAAGCTTAGAAACCTGACCCAAATGAAAAGACATAAGAAATGGTGGACCTTGAAAAAGAATTCAGGTTTTCTCACTGAACAGAATATAGTCAAACACTGCTGCAGTTAAATATTTTACCCTTTGTTCTCCCTGCGTGATCTAAAGCTCTTGCTGGTGCCAATCGCATAGATGTGTTTTGATCTGTCATTGTCGATCATGAATTTGGTTGACGCTTATATTATAGAGAAAGGGCAAATAGCAATATTAAAATATGTCTTCTAATTTCCTTTCAATGTGCATGAATTTGTTCACCAGGCTACTAGTAGAATATAAAATAACAGTTATTAATCTATCCATAGTTAGGAAATGTTTGTATAAAATGTTGAAGTCCTGCGGCTTCATCTTTTGCTTTCTTTAGATTCAAAGGATGGACTTTCGAATGCCTAGCACATGAACAATTAAGCTCACAATGATCTTGGCCAATGCCCACATTGTCAATGTGGTAAGACCAGAGTAAAATGAAAAATAGAAATCTAATTACTTTCCATTAATTATAATATTGGATAAGAAGCACAGGCTAATCAGAATCATCAACTTCTTCCTGTCTGTAGAAGATGGATCATAGTTATAAATAGAAAAAGATAGAGATTGATAAATGAATAATAACCACTGTCATTTACAGAAGAACCCAAAGTGCACAAAAAGTAATTCTGATAATCAGAAGTACAATAATTTGATAACTATTATTACCTTGACATTGATTTCAATAAAACATCAATAATTAATTTCTCGGTCATAAAATGTAGAAAAGAATATTAGCTAGTGGTGGCAGCAGCAACTTCTTACAGAATGATTACTATATCCCGGGCATTGTGTTTAAGCATTGAACTTAACATGTATTACCTAACTTAGGACTAAACTTTGTGAAATAGGTGTCATCTTATTTTACAGAAAACTGAGGTTTTAAGATATTAAGTAACTTGTGCAACTGGTAGGGCCCTGGTTTGAACTTGTTACTTTTTCCTTAAATGTAACTGAAGGGATTAAAGGACATAAACTCAAACTCACTTCTAGTTCTTACATTTTACAATTTTATTAGATTAAACATCCCAAAGATAAGGTGAGAGAAACAAGTCAACTTCATAAGCATTTACTGTTTGGCACAACACTGCAGAATTTGATTAAGGAAAGCACACGCTTGTTAGAATTCATCACAAAATGCCATTTGCCCTCAGAGCTTGCAAATGAAATATGTGAGGGCAATTTGATCAGAAAAAAATCAATGTGGTCTGAATAATGAAATTTAATTTTCATTTAAAATTGCATGCTTGTTTATATAGAATCACACTTATAATGCTTTTATTTATACAGTTATGCTAAGACTGTTCTGCAAATAAGACCTTTGTGTAATTCAAATTTCATAGTATTACTTTGTAAAAGATCCATATTGCTTTATCCATTTTACAAAAAAAGGAAACTGAGGCTTTGGAGACACTCAGTAACCTTTATGAGTCACAATAATGTGGGCTAGCACTTTTCTCCCTGTATCACATTCTTCATTGTTATTATTATTACTAGAGACCTGGTGCACAAAATTCATGCATGGGGGGGGGGGGGCGGTGACCCTCAACCTGGCCTGCACCCTCTCCAATCCGGGAACCCTCAGGGGATGTCTGACTGCCAGTTTAGACCCAATCCCCCAGGCCTAAACCAGCAGTCAGACATCCGTCTCACAATCCGGGACTACCGGCTCCTAACCACTCTCCTGCCTGATTGCCCCTAATCGCTTCTGCCTGCCAGCCTGATCACCCCCTATCCGCTCCCCTACAGGCTTGATTGATGCCTAACTTCCCGCCCCTGCAGGTCTGGTGGACCTCTACTACCCTCCCCTGCAAGCCTGGTTGCCCCTAACTGCCCTCCCCTGCAGGCCTGGTTGCCCCCAACTGCCCTCCCTTGACAGCCTGATCGCCCACAACTGCCCACCCCTGCTAGTCATCTTGTGGTGGCCATCTTGTGATGATGTGAGGGGGGCCATCTTCTGATGATGTGAGGGTGTCACATGAGGGCACGAGGACCACCTAGGCTTTTATTAGTATAGATTACCAGATGCCTGGTGCACAAAAATTGTGCACTTGGGGGGGTCCCTCAACCTGGCCTGCACCCTCTCGCAGTCTGGGAGCCCTCAAGGGATATCTGACTGCTGGCTTAGGCCTGCTCCCCACAGGGAGCCTAAGCTCTCAATCAGACATCCTGTGCTCTGCCATGGGGGCGAGAGAGGCTCCTGCCGCCACCGTTGCACTCACCAGCTATGAGTCCAGTTTCTGGCTGAGCGGTGCTCCCCTGTGGGAGCGCGCTGACCACCAGGTGGAAGCTCTAGTGTTGAGCAGGATCAGGCATAAACTGGCTCTCTAACATCCACTGAGGAGTCCCGGATTACGAGAGGGCACAGGCCAGGCCAAGGGACCCTACTGGTGCACGATCGGGGTCGGGGAGGGACTTGGGAGTTTGACCAGCTGGGGAGGGATTGCAGGAGGCCTCCATGGCATGTCTGGCTCATCTTGCTCAGTCCCCATTGGCTGGACCCCAGCAGCAAGCTAACCTACTGGTTGGAACATCTGCTCCCTGGTGGTCAGTGCACATCATAGTGACTGGTTGATCAGTTGACTGTCTGTCCCCTGTTGGTCATTTCACGTATTAGCAAGCAGCTGAACCTCCTTAGCATATCATTAGCACATTACATTTTGATTGATTGAATGGACGACTGGATGACCGGACACTTAGCATATTAGACTTTTATTATATAGGATTATTATTATTAATTTTCAGGATATATATATGAGCTTTAAAAATAATGTAATGATTGAGCTAAGCAAATAAATATATAATTTCCAAGTAGATTGATCTGAAAAATATTCTGAGAGAAAAATATGCTACTAAAATATAGCCAAAAAAATTAAAAGATAAGTTTATTTTTAGCAAAACAACATACAGCCAAATTCCTTACAGCAATGTCATGTGATAGCCTTATTGTCCAATGAATTAAATAAAACAACTTCAAGATAGTTTCTCTTCTGCCCTCCCATCCTAAGTGGTTTCATCATATGATGCTTTCTGTGTAATCTTGTTGGAATATAAGAAATAGATTATATATTTTTAACAATTCCCTTTCAGCCCTATGATGCTAGGATTCTATGATTCACAGTCCATTCTCTCTAATATTTGTAAAATGACATTTGAAACACAAAAACTGTTAAATCTCAGGAAATAGTAAGAAAATAACCCTGAGCTTTTTTTTTTTTTTTTTTTTTTTAGTATTTTGGGTTGTTTTTATTGTAGTTAATTTCTAATATTATGCCATTGTGGTCTGAGAAGATGCTTGGTATGATTTCAATCTTCTTGAATTTGGGGAGACTTTGTTTGTGACCCAATATGTGGTCTATTTTTGAAAATGTCCCATGAGCACTTGAGAAGAACGTATATTCTGTAGCTTTGGGGTGAAATGTTCTGAAGATGTCAATTAAGTCCATCTGATCTAGTGAGTCATTTAAGATTGCTGTTTCTTTGCTGATTCTTTGTCTAGACGATTTATCCGGTGATGTCAGTGGTGTATTAAAGTCCCCTAGTACTATTGTATTGTTATTGATCTCTCCCTTGATATCTTCCAGGAGTTTTTTTATGTATTTGGGTCCTCCTGCATTGGGTGCATATATGTTTATCAGGGTTATATCCTCTTGTTGTATTGATCCCTTTAGTATTAAGAAGTGGCCATCATTATCTCTTGTTATGGCCATCACTTTGAGGTCTATTTTGTCCGATATAAGTATTGCTACCCCAGCTTTCTTTTCATTTCCATTTTCCTGAAAGATATTTTTCCATCCCTTCACTTTCAGTCTGTGTGAGTCCCTTATTCCGAGGTGGGTCTCTTGTAGACAGCAAATATATGGGTCATGTTTTTTTATCCATTCAGCTACTCGATGTCTTTTGATTGGAGCATTTAGTCCATTTACGTTTAAAGTTATTATTGAAAGGTACTTGCTTGTAGCCATTTCTATTTTTTGTGTCTGTTTTCTTTCTTAGCTTTTTATTTCTTCTTTTTACACCAGTCCCTTTAGCATTTCTTGCATTGCTGGCTTAGTGGTGAGAAACCCTTAGCCTTTTTTTGTCTATGAAGCTTCTTATTTCCCCTTCAATTTTGAATGATAACCTTGCTGGATAGAGTATTCTTGGATTCAGTCCTTTGCTTTGCATCACTTTGTAAATTTCCATCCATTCTTTTCTGGCCTGATTTGATTCTGTTGATAAATCATTTGATAATATAATGGGAGATCCCTTGTATGTAACTTTCCGTCTCTCTCTTGCAGCCTTTAAGA
The DNA here is from genome assembly GCF_964212035.1 of Myotis nattereri. NCBI lineage: Eukaryota > Metazoa > Chordata > Mammalia > Chiroptera > Vespertilionidae > Myotis > Myotis nattereri. The sequence continues at coordinate 99,024,887 of NC_138077.1, forward strand.
TTCTCTCTTTGTCCTGAACATTTGCCATGGTAATTATGATGTGTCTTGGTGTGAGTCTTTTCGGGTTCACCTTGTTTGGGACTCTCTGTGCTTGTGTGACTTTTTTCTTCCCCACCTCAGGGAAGTTTTCTGATATTATTTCTTCAAATAGGTTTTCTAACCCTTGTTCCTCTTTCTGTTGTTCTGGCACCCCTATTATCCGTATGTTGTTTCGTTTCATGTTGTCCCATAGCTCCCTTAGGCTCTCCTCCTGTCTTTTAATTTTTTTCTCCAATTGCAGTTCAGTTTGGGTGTGTTTTGCTTCCCTGTCTTCTAATTCGCTAATTCGGTCCTCTGCTTCTCCTAGTCAACTGTTGAAACTTTCAATGGTGTTTTTTATTACAGCTATATCACTCTTCACTTCTTCTTGGTTCTTACATAATTTGTTGATTTTTTCATCTGTTTCTTTTTGATTCTTACATAAGTTGTTGATTTTTTTCCTCTATCCAGTTTATGCATTCTAGGACCCTTAATCTGAATTCTTTTTCTGTCGTGCTGAATGCTTCTGTTTCACTTAGCTGCTTTTCTGGCGAGTCCTCCTTTTCTTTCCATTGGGGGTTTCTTTGTCTACCCATGTTTGATCTCACTGACATATCTAGATGTTGAGTCATTCAGGGGCTGCTCCTTGGGTGGCAGTGGCTTCTCGGGCTGTGGTTGCTCCTCTGGTGGTTGTGGTAGCAGCTGCTCCTCAGTTGGCAGCAGCTCCTCTGGTGGGTGCTGCTCACAGCTGTGGTGGCTCCTCTGGCTGGTGGGGGGAGGCTTCACACACAGCTGCTGTTCCTCAGACAGAGGATGTGCTGATCATGAGGCTGCTGTTCCTTGGATGGGGGCAGGTTACACACGCAGCTGCTACTTCTTGAACTGGGAGGAATGCTCACATGGCTGCTGATCCTTGGATGGGGGCTGGCTGCACGCTGCTGTTGTTCCTCTGATGTGGTGGGCTGCTTGTGGGGCTACTGCTCCTAGGACTTGGACAGTTTGATTGCGAGTCTGTTGCTCCTCAGACGGGGGTGGGCTGCTTGCGAGGCTGCTGCTCTTTGGACAGGAGTGAGCTGCATGTGTGGCTGCTCCTCCTCGGACAGGGACGTGCCACTCACCTGGCTGCTGCTCGTCAGACAGGTGCAGGTTGTTGTGGCTATGCTCCTCGGACCAGTGCGTGCTGTGCAGGGCTGCCACTCCTTGGACGTGGGCGGTCTGCTCATGTGACTGCTGCTCCTCAAATGGGGGTGGGCCGCTCACAGACCTGCTGCTCCTCGGATTCAGCAGGCTGCTCACGCAGCTGCTGCTGCTTGGATGAGGGCAAGATGCTTGTGCAGCTGCTGCTCCTCGGACTAGTGCAGGGTGCAGGCTGTGAGCAGCTGCTGCTCTTCAGATGGGGGCGGGCTGCGCAGGGCTGCCGCTCCTCAGACATAGGTAGCCTGCTCGTGCGGCTGCTGCTCCTCGGACAGGTCGGACTGCTCGCATGGTTGCTCCTCCTCAGACAGGGAAGTGGGCCGCTCACACAGCTGCTGCTCCTTGGACAGGGGCAGGCCACATGAGGCTGCTGCTCTTAGGCTCGAGGCAGGCTGCTCACGGGGCTGATGCTCCCTGGACAAGAGCGTGCTGCTCACGTGTCTGCTGCTCACGTGGTTGAAAAAATAATGTGAAAAGAAGTAGGAAATAAAGGAACAAACCAAAAAAAAAAAAGGCAAAAAAAAAGAAAACAATAAACCCCAACAAAATAATAATAAAATAATAAAAATGAAAAATTGAAATGTCATTCCTTTGGCTGGCTTAAGTTCCCAGTTTTCTGGAATGTCTGTGATTTTGTTGTTGTTGTTGTTGTTTTCATTGCTGGGACTCCTGAGCTTTTTGATAGCTGACTCTCATGTATAAATCTAAATCAATCCTGTTGAATCAATGCTGTAATAGTTGGGTTTAGTTTCTAATGTCATACTCACTGGTGTTTGTTTTGACCTGAGACAAAACAAAACACCTTAAAAAAACCACCACATCAATAATACATAGATGAGAACCCTGGTAAAGAAAAAGAGGCAATACAAAATGCAGCTTTTAAAAGGTCAATCCTTCAAATATGAAGTCTAATCAGCATCTAGACTAAATACAGCTGGTATCAGTGGGTAGCTACTGTGGTTGGAGACATAGTTAATATCTGTATAATCAGTATCACTGTTTGCCAAATGTTTCTGGCTGTCCCCTCCATCCAGTTATGTGAGTGGTTATCTACTGACTTCTTTGTAGTTTTGTGTGGCCAAGTGACCTGTTGGAGCATATGAGCTGTGAGAGAATATGACATGTGTTACTAGGCAGAACATTTATGCTGATGCAACAGCCTATGCCACTGTCACCACAGTGTCAATATTTCTTCACTCTGGGTGGTGGAGGAAAGTTAATAGCTATGCCAGAGCAAGGCCCCAGACAACCTGCAATAGGCATGTAGCCCAAAGGAGTGATAAATCTTATTTTGCTTTTAAAATCACTGAAAGGTTCGGACTGCTTGTTACTACAGAATTGCTAACCCATCCTGACTGATACAATAAAAACTGGTACTTGAAGTAATGCACAGATCTTATGCTTTATCTTGTTCCTTTAATCTTCCTTGATGTGTGTGGAGTAGGCTATTCCATTTTCCCATAAAAGGCATTTTCTTTTATTGAAAACAGAATGCTAGGTTCCAATTAGACATTTTTTAAAAATGAAGATACGCTTTGTACTGTCAGCTGTGAAATTAAGCACGACTCTAAAAGCCATCAGGCAAGATGAATCAAGGTCGTAGACTTCAAATTTGGTGGTAATGAAGATTTCTGAATTTTAAAATTGTGTGTGCTGACTCATTTCCATGAGTCGTTGACATTGAATTCTGAAGTGTAGTTTTCTATTTTACTCTTATGATAGAGAAAGGGTTGTTTCCTCTCTTTGCTCGCTGTGGACATTTTCACTCACAAATAATACAAAAATTGTGTACTTTTCACTTAAGACGATTATAGTTTAACATAAAAAAAAACATAGTCATCAAACTCTTCAGCTTGTGAGAAAAACATATCTTCTACTTTATGGCTGGAGAACAAAAATAATGAATTATCTGACTTTTCTAGGCACACTCACTCAAAATTTTAAAAGAAGCACAGTTTTATATTTTACGTATTCCATAATGGTTTATGTTTAAATTGAACAGTAAGACAAAAAATAGCGAATCCACCTTCTCTTGAGTTTTGAGTTAGATACAGGAATGTGAGTTTTTCTATTTCTCCAAAGGCATTTATAAATTTGGCTTCATAAAATGCTTCCAGATAATGCAGATGAAGTCTTACCATTTGCAAATAATACATGAATGCTATGATACACAATGGGGATCAAAGCATAACTGAAGCCACTATCAAGTTGTTTTAAAAATGACCTAAGCATGGGGTGAAGGCAAAATAGTTCAAAGGGATCAAAAGGTACAAACTTCCAGCTATAAAATAAATAATTCACTGGCATGTATTTTACTGCATAGTGACTACTGCATGTTTGAAAGTTGCTAAGAAAGTAGATATTAAAAGTCCTAATCACAAGGAAAAAGAAAGTTTTATAACTATGTGTGATGGCTGATGTGAACTAGACTTATCATTTCTCAGTGTATACAAATAGGAAATCATTATGTTGCACTCTTGAAACTAAATATAATATTATATGTCAATTATACCTCAATAAAAATAGATTTAAAAATTGAAAAAAAAAGCCTACATATATATTCAATAAATATAGCATTTCTGCACCTGGTTTTATTTATATAGTGTCAAATGTTATAAAATAATCCAAAAAATATCTGGATTTCAGCTGGTTTTCATACAGTTGAACTGCTAAAGGTAGGTAAAATTTGAAAGCTATAAACATATTCTGAATCATTTGTTTTGAGAGATGAGAAAGTGAGATAGTTTTAGAGAACAATTAAATGGAAAAGAATTGTAATCTAAATTAAAGTATATCCTATCACCTAATATAAAACAAGAACCTTGAGAAGTTAAGGAGTTTGATTTTATTCAAAAGAAGCCAGTTAAATTCCAGTATCCTGTGGGGAGCAATGATGGACACGATGACCCCCATATGAGGACTTTCATTAAACAAGTTTTCCTTTTTGTTGTTAGTCATTGACCTACTGATTCCAAATATTGCCTGCAATTACATTCTCACCAAAGATAATGATGACCTTGACTAGATGAGAAAAGAGGAAAACAGAAGCCAATTAAATAGACACGTGTATTTCTAATTGTATCTAGTAAAATCCAGTTGTGCAAAAATATGGCTCATCTGTGGAATCTGAGAATTCATGTCAATGATACATTTGATCAGGGTTATTGAAAACACTAGGACATTTCTAGGCACACAAATTATACAATATTGTTTGAAATGTTTGCTGTCTATAGTTGTGTGACCTTTGGCAAAAGAACAGAAACAAAGCTGCAAAGAATAATTGCACAAATTACAGCTCAGTCAACTGATGACAGAAAGAAAAAAATTAGAAATGAATACATACATTGGGGTAAATCTCATATTACTAAAATTGATTTTTGCATGCATCTTAGATTTTGTTTTGATTAAATAAATTAAATGAGTCAGAAAATGAATTTAAATCTACCCACAAAAATTCATAATAAAATGTATGGTGGATTACTTCTGCTATGACATTTCAATTCAGTCATCAGAAGACATCTGATTACTCATGAGTGCTTATATTACATTAGCCTCTTCACTCATGACAAAAAGGCTGTATCAGACCTAATCCATTATGGGCCTTTTTCCCCCTACCCATTAAAGCTCATCAGTACTATCCACATTGAATTCTATATTTAAATGCTAAGACATTAAAACAGTAAATCTTGCTCATATAATACGGCATTGTTCTAAATTATTTTATCTTTCAGGATATTGAATATTGTTCTGATAACAGAGCATGAGTTTCAGGTGAAACAAGATTATATAAACTTTTGCAATACCATTTAACTTAGAGACATCTCAAATGGAAAGGGATGTAGTGTTCTTTTCTTCTGAAAAACACCATGGCTTAGTCTGGAAATTCATATTTTTCCTTTCTATAGAATGGAATTTGAACTGAACAGCACAATGAATAGCCAGTGACCAATCTCCCCTCCCCCCCCACACACACAAAATATATCCTCAACTGCAGAGATGTATACTCCAAACAGATCTAGATCTTTTGTCTTGTTCTCCTATGTGCTTTAGTGTTTTCAAAATACAAAAAAGAAATCCATTTCTCTTGTAAAGGGTCTCCAACAATATCTTTCTCAATTAAATTTCTCATAGGTTTTCAACTGTCTGCAATGCCCTATTTAGAGATGCAGAGAATATAACTTAACCTAAAACTTTTTTCAGAGATTACCAGGCTTTAAATGGGGACTGAATTTTATTAATGTTTAGATTTAGCTTCCTACAAAGAGAAGTTAATTTTGCCATGAAGGACTTATGTGCTTTAAAAATTGGTATGTGATACATTAAAGAACTTTGAAATATTCTTTTTCTCTTAGTCATCAAAATCACAGGACAAACCAGCTTACTCTGAATGACGAACCAGCTATTGGCCATTATAGATAGTACATAGAAAACAAACATTTCCTCGAACTTTTTAATGGGATGAAGAGCTAATTAATATATGATGCCACCTTTTCCTGTTTTCATTTACTATGAGTTGTCTAGTGGAAGAGTTTGCATTAAGGAATGAGGGAAATCACTTTTAGCTTTAACTTTTAAGCCTGACTCTTGATATTTTTCAAGTATCACTGCTTTAAATGTCAGAATCATCTCTCTATGGACCGTTCAATAGAACTACAGACACACATGTTCTTGCTGATATCAATGTTTGATTCTTCCTAGATTGTCCAGGGGGAAGACACTATTCTGTCTCTGGAGATGAAAAGGATGACAGTTCGTCTTTTGCAGACACGGAAATTGCCTTCACTCACCTGGGAAGGAAGCTAAAACTCCTGGTCTAGAGACTAATTTGATAGCCATGCTCTTAAGAGTAGGGTTGCCAGTTGTTTTCAGCATATTTGCATGTAATACAAATACAGAGTGGGACAAAAGTTAGTTTACAGTTGTGAGTATGCAAAACAGAGTTAATTCTTTTTAAAAAAAATATATTTTATTGATTTTTTACAGAGAGGAAGGGAGAGGGATAGAGAGTTAGAAACATCGATGAGAGAGAAGCATCAATCAGCTGCCTCCTGCACACCCACTATTGGGGATGTGCCTGCAACCAAGGTACATGCGGTTGACCAGAATTGAACCTGGGATCCTTGAATCAGCAGGCTGATGCTCTATCCAGTGAGCCAAACCTGCCAGGGCTAGAGTTTATTCTTGTATTATTATTTATTCATTGTTGTATTATATTGTTTTCCTTATGAACAACTGCCAACCTCCTTTTGTCCCATTCTGAGTTTTCATTTGCCAAATCTGGCAATCCTAATTTTGAGTCTTTCATACAGTGGCTTCTTCCAGGGGAGTTGGATGCAGGAATCGCCCTAAATGAGCACAAAGCACTAGGCACATTGTAGACAATCAACAGAAGCTTTTTTCTCTCTCCCTCTAGATTCAAACACTGGAGTCTAGCAAAAAAATCCTATCTAATAAAGAGGCAATATGCAAATTGACTGTCACACCATCACAAAGATGGCGGTGCCCATAGCCACAAGATAGCGGCGACCAGTCCCCTCAGCCCACCGGAGTCCCCCAGTACTTTCAGCTCCACCTGGGTGGGGGTGGCAGGTGTGTGGTGCAGCCGGACCCACCCTCAGGTCCCCAGTCACCCAGGGTGGGCCTGTGGTGCAGGCAAGCCTTGGATGGTGGCTGCCCAAGGCTCAGGTAACCAGGGCTGGCTGAGGCTTGCGCTGCCGGCAGTGGCAGCAGCAGAGGTGTGGTAGGACGTCGCCTTCCCCTGATCGCCCGGTCACCTCCCGCCCCTGAGGGCTCCCAGATTGTGAGAGGGGGCAGGCCGGGTTGAGGGACCCCCCCCCCCTCCAGTGCATGAATTCTCATGCAATGGGCCTCTAGTAAATAAATAAAACAAAATTGAAGAAAAAAAAACACAGAAGAAGCATCTTACCTACTTTTCCTTTTAATTGGTTTTATATTTTGCATTTTTCATAAATCTGTATTTAGCAAAGATAATTAACACAGAAACTGTATTTATATGAATGATGCATGCATATATTTACATTTTGTCAATATATAGGATATGGCTTAAAAGCCACCAACATATATTAGAACATAAATAAAAATAAAATAGAAGGAAACAAATTTTGATTTTCAAATTGTTAACCCAGTGGTTTTTAATCCCCTCTAGAAATTGAGATTAAAAAAAAAAAAAAAAGTGAAGGCCTGTTCCCGGCCTCAGAGACTCTGATTTTTTTAAAAAAAGCTCCCCAGGCAATTCTAACCTGCAATGAAGATTAAGCACAACTAGCACAACTATTGCAGAAAATAATGCCTGCCAACCTTTGAGGTATGTCTCTGGGTTGCATTAATAGAGTCATTTTTAGGATCCAGTGTTTACTTATCCTCCTGATTTATGGTGGAAAAGTACTGAACTAAAAGACCTTGGATCCCATTCCAAATCATCCACTTGCTGTCTGTGTGGCCATGTGGTCAGCTATTTTCACTTCCCAGGTATGAGTTTCTTACTCTGAGAAGAATACAGTATTTCCAAATTACCTACAAATTTTGAATAGGGTGGAATAAAATAATGCATTTGAATCCAAATATATGCATTTTAAATATTATAAAAATTATATAATTCCCTAGTTCCACCCATGTCACCCAAGTTGGCAGGCATTGATCATCTTTATTAGTCTCTCATACTCCATAAAGTTCTGCTATCATAAGAATGGCCAGGAGTAGCACTATTTAAACTCCCAAGCAGATACTCCAGTTATTCAGGCTTCTCTGTTTCTCTTCCCAGGCAGGTGCTCTTCAGTTCGGTCTATTAGGAATGTCTATGTAAGCTTTTGAGTTTCCTACCCATTAGCCAGAAAAATAAACTATTTTGAAATAGTTGGCTTAAATTCCAGACATTATTTTCTAACCTATAATTTTCTAATATTAAGGAATAATACTAGTGTTAGGTTACATTTTAAGGTGATAAGTATCCATTTTGAGGTTGGAGAAGAGATGGCAAGGATGCATTATTAAGCATTTTTTGAGAATTACTAGAATGGAAAGTTACATTCTATATCATCAAAAGCAGACATAATGTCTTTCACACAAGATGTCTTTGCTCCTGATAGAAGCAAGTCAACATCAATATGATGTTTGATTTTCAAGGAAAGGTTTCTAAATAACTATTGCAATGGTATTTGAAAATTTTGGTTTCTGTTTCCATCTTCTTAAAATAATGAATTATGTTAAAAACTCAATTTGGCTTTCATAAATAGTTCATTGGTCTATTAGTGAACTTACCTCCTCCCATTGTGTCACCTTGCACTTCTAAAATGTATTTTTTTTAAATTAATTTTAGAGGGAGAGGAAGGGAGAGAGATGTGAGAGAAAACCATCAATTGGTTGCCTCCTGTACCTGTCTAACTGCGGATCGAATCCACAAACTTTTTGGGGTATGGGATGATGCTCTGACTAACTGAGCCACCTGGCCAAGGCAAATGTATTTCTTTTTAACAGAAGCAGAAGCTAAGATTTTTCTATTAAAGGAACTGTCATAGTAATAGTGATAATGATAGCAAATAAGTAGAGAGTTTTATAATGTTATAGCAATAGAAAATAATTAAAGCGTGTTATAGAAAATGTAAAAAAATATTTTTTGTGAAATAGTTGTGTGAAATATTAAAGAGCACAGGGAATGACCACTCTGGCCAAGCCCTAGCTGCACCATATAGATAAGACCATAGCTGAATGCTACCCTTAGGAATGACGTAGGTAAACCTGATAGACACCTTCTGAGTGACACTGTGATTGATAATCAGCTTGTATTCTGATTAACACTTGTGTGGTGACGTATGTTACTGATAGCCACCTGGACTGCCATGGATCAGAACAGGCTTAAAAACGGGTCCCCGACTTAAGGCATGGATCATCCTCTCTTGATCCACGCTCCACGCTGCCTTGCTCCACGCCAGATGGCAGAAGAACAGCCGAACCTCCAATCGTGAGACTTTGGTTGCCCTCCTCCCACTGATTCGTCCCAACCAGACGGCCAGCCACCCAAAGACGGATCTGCCGCTGCCCGCAGAGGACGTCACTCTCCCCCAGAGACCCCATTAAGTCTGAGCCTGTGGCACCAGGAACATCGTGATTTCTAAAGTGTGCTGTGTGATTTGCATCTGCATATTCTGTGTGGCACAATGCCTCCGGCAGGCTTAGCTATATTAATATCGGTCAGATGATAATGCCCACCCTCCGTCCTGCTTGCTTAGAGCAGTCTCTTCGCTAGCAACTACTTAATGTCCGAACACCTGCATAGATAAGTTTATCTCAAGGGACGCCTTGGATAACGCCCATATACTCTACTCGAACAGGAACAATTTCATTGCATTTTATCCTTTAATGTGAGATACTTTTCATCAAATTAATAATCACACTTTATAACTTCGAATTTACACATATACTTAGCTTTACCCCAATCATTGAATGATTTGAAAAGGTGTATATGGGCCCTGGTTGGGTAGAACGTCCTCCCCATAAGCCAAGGCTGCAGACACATACAAGAAGCATCCAATGACTGCATGAATAAGAGGAACAACAAATCAATGTTTCTCTCCCTGTTGCTCTCTTTTCTCGCTCCCTTCTTCTCTCTCTCTAAAATCAATCAATATAAAAGGTGTATATGGATGTATATATATATATTGTATTAATAAATTTATATTCCATATATAAAATAAAAACAAATCATGTGAGAGATTTGTAAGTTTTTATCCAATTAGAATATAAGAATGTTTGAAATTTTTAAACAGGAGCCTTTTAAAATCCAATATTAACATAAATATACCATTGGCCACTGATATATGAATGCAATGTTGTAGTAAATCTATTTGAGCAAACTTCAAAATTGAAATGAAAAAAACATTTATTTTCAATTATTATTTAAGTGATTCTTAGTGTAGGTAGGTAGTTAGTTATTAACAAAGGAAGGAAGCAAATGAAATTAAACATTAAGCCTGATTAACTAGGAAGGGGTAGCTTCACCGGCACCCCAGGGGATAGTGGTATTTCCCCACTAAGAGGATTGACATCCCCCCTCCCTTCCTACCCCCCAAACCAACAGGGAAAAATGACTGGCTTTCCAATTGCCCACGGGAACAATCAGCCCCTTCTCATAGACTACCTGATGGAGGTGGAGAAGTGGGGTTCGGAGAGGAAGATAAAATAGTAAAGGGGAAACTCTGGCCCAAGGGCAGGACACCAGTAGTGGTCCAGGTGCCATCAAGCCTTGACAACAGAAGTGCAGATGGGGAAATAAGACACTAAAAAGTTCTGCATCTCTGGGTCCTGGCCTTCCTGGCCTGATGGTCCTGAGTGCAGGCCTGCAGCTCCAAAGGCTGGACTTCTTTCACTGTAAGATGGAACTGAGCCACCTCATGGTAGATAAGTCAGTGCACCTAAGCCCTTGCTTTGTTTTTTCCTGAATGAATCATGTCAAGATATGTCAAACTATCCTATGCGTGAGTACCTGAAATGTTTTTCTTTGGCTTCTCAAGAACTTATGATTTGATGAAAGAATCTTACTTACAACTAGAGGCCTGATGCATGAAATTTGTGCAAGTGTAGGCCTTCCTTTCCCCAGATGCCAGCACAGGTTTCCTACCAGCACCAGGGACCAGGCTTCCCTCTCAGAGGGAGGCCCCGCCCACCTGCCACAACCCACTGATCAGTGGCCTGGGCCTCCCTCTGCTGGGCGATCATGGGGCAATGGTTGGGCCCCCAACCAATCACATCACACCTGCCTTGGCTGGCCTTGCACCAGTAGGTGTCCAGTGGGTGTCATAGCATGGTCCCAGATAGTCGTCCGGATGGTCGTCCGGATGGTTGCTCTGGTGTTTGGCCGTTTGGTCTATTTGCATATTATGCTTTTATTATATAAGATGGCAATGATTCTTGGATTTCTATTGTTACTATGTAAAAGAAAAGGGGAAAATGAGATGTTCTCAATATTTCCTAAACCTGAAATATTTCCATATCTTATTGATTTATTTTATAACAAAGATTTTACTTGAAATAAAAATATACTACATAAAATCTTCAATTTTTTTGGTTTCTGATGAAGAATAAAGGCTATATATATATATATATATATATATGAATACTTAATTATATATTAAGGTTCATCTCATCCAAATTATAAAGATAATTTCATATTTCATGTGGAAGAATTTGGAAATTTTCAATTTTTGATTATTTTTATATGAAATACAGTAATTTTATTCAAAACTCAAAGTATTTTCTTAACCTTTCCTTTTTTGTGACCCTTTTTTGCACTTATGGCAAGTGATCATTTTTAAACAGGTGCTGTGCTTAGAACAAAGGGGTGATCCTTGAGGCTCAGAGTGCCATAGGCTGTAATTTGATGTTGACAATGTCCATGTGACCATGAGTGTATTCAAAGGTTTTAAATTCCTGTTTCCGAGTTAAAGATAAAGGGAGAAACTGACATAAACTCAACGCCAGACTATGTTCTTCTATCCGTTTTATAACGCACCTGAGAATACCATCTCCAACTGTGTCAGCTTATAATGCTGACGTATTGCTGTGCCTGAACATTCTGGGACTGGATATGTGTGCAGGCAAACTACAGTTTTATGGCCTCATACTCAGAAAAAAGAAGGCAGGGTGATTTCCTATGAAATTAAGTTAAGAATGCTTCCGCAAGGGCAGCTAAAATCCTTTGTTTTTCCTCTTTTATAAATGTAATGCTTAAAAATTCCACATTGACAATTTGATGTTGTATATTTGAATAGCTGCATTTGAAAGTTATTTTTCAAATCTTGTAAAACAAGAGATATAAATCTCCTTAAAATCAAAGAAAAACAGCCATTTACTTTTATTGAGCAACGTTTAAATATAACTATGCTTAAATTAACTCATTGAGGGCAACCAATAGAGTTCTTATGGAGTAAATAAATATCCCCCAAAGACACAAAAAGCTGGGAAAGTAAACTCTTTGAGGACCAGTTTTAATAAAACCCAAAGAGAAACATATAACACAATATAGAGAACTGCATCGGATCATTGCAGTGTGAAATGCTGTACACTTAAAAGCATTCGCAAAAACTATAATTTTGCCTACTATCCTCTCCCTAGCACATGATAAACAAATTTATTCCCCTTTGTAAGAATAATCTTCTAAGCACAATACACAGACACACATACTAAATTTATCACCCCATTGGACCAGAAAAGATCGAGTCTTCTAATAGAAATAAAGTGCAAATGGTTCTTCCAATTTAAAGTCCATAAAACACTTATTAAAGATAAAAGCCGGTTATTTAACAATATTGGACTTTGTGAGATGCAGTCTGTGCAACAAAATGAAATAGAAATTTCCAGGATGGAAAATCCTCCTCCTTTCCTCTTCATAGTATCATAACCTTTTAAATCATGTTTGACTTTTGTAAGTTGAGAGAGCTGGCAGCCTTGTAAAGCCCATGGGGTAATATACATGGTAAACCCTTTCTGGAGCAGTCATCTCATTGCTCTGTCTAAAGACTCTCTCTTCACATAGCCGACTGGGCCCTAGGAGATTTATTTGACTCAGCCTTCCTTGAACCACTGGTTGCTAATCCTTATTATGAGGAAAGTAGAAATGTGCCTTCAGGCAATGGCCATTCAGCTAGAGGTACAACCACCAGCCAACCTTCTGCTGAGCTGTTTTGTTTTAAACTATTAAATATGCACATGCATTTTACAAATGGGGTTCTTTGTCCTTCACAAAACAATATGACAGTGATATTTACTCTGCTCCAATTGCTAATCTGACAAGCTCCATCTGGTAGGCAGACCCTTTATCTTCTCATCACCCTAAATCTCTGAAGGAAAGTGGACACTAGTAGCATATGTCCATGACAGGTCCTTGTGCTTAATGAGGTAGGATATTTATAGGTTTCAACGTTAAGGGCACCTAGAAGACATGTTACTCGGTGTTGAGAAGGAAAGCTCTTCCACTGAAGAGATCCCCATCAATTTTCTCTCACTCATCATTTCATTGGGAAAGAAAACTCAGCACTACATCTCCTGACAATGGTGGAGTTGAGATTTAATTCTTCTCAAAACATTTGAAGATCTTAAAATGCCACCTTCACTGCCCTCAGGGAAACCTCAGGTTATCCCTAGCTCTTACCCCTATATTTAAATTGCCTTCATATTAATCATTCCTATTCAACTGTAAGCATTGTGAAGGCAAGAAATGTGGATTATTTCATCCGTCCACACAGTAGGTGCTTTCTAATATTAATTGTGTGAATAAATGTATATATTTTTCTCTGTTATAAATATGGAATATTTACATTTCCCATAAGAATAACTATGATGTTAAAACAATCTTTCTACTTTATCCTGAAATCAAACATATGGATTGGTTAATTTGCCTTCACAGTTTATCAAAAAGCTTCATTTGTCTTCTCTTTTGTTATGCATTTGACAGTTCATTCACTGAGCACTCACTCTGTGCAATCTGAATTCAAACATATTCTAGGGCTCAAAATTTCAAATTGACATGACACTCTGTACATGCAATTTAACCTATTCTGCTTTGTAGCAACATGAAAAACATGGCATGGAGGTACTGTTGCCCATTTATGCCTAAAACAAATATAGTCTGAGGGAATTAGCAGGATCTGTCTTTAAATTTGGTAGCATATTAAGTCCCATGAATCTCAGCCATGGAGGGATTACAATTAAAGGATTTTTATTCATTATAAAAAATAAATATTACTGCTGTTTTCTATTAGATCTGGTGAAAAAAAAGTCTTAAGAGAAAAGATAAACTATTCCCTTACTCAATTTGGATTTTATGCACAATATAAAGTCTACTTTATTGGATGGCAATTTACAGGCATCTGAGACTTCTGTTCAGAGGTGGGAAACAAATGGAATTTCCTGGGCCATTTTCTGGGTCATGTTCTCAATAAAAAAGGTCAGAGCTAGCTACTATTGCTGCCTTCAAGTATATATTTTAGCTATATTAATGCATTCTTCTATTTCTAACATTTACAGGATAGTTAATATGTTTTCTAAGAGGAATTTGAAATTACAGTTAATTTTTAAACTTTCAAAATAATACAGTGGGCGGGGCATGGTGAAGAAGAGATTTAGGAATATAGTATTATCACCTAGATTTGGTGTCTATATCACCATAATTTTTAAGAATCTCTAGTCCAAGAATGCAAGTTAAATATATACAAATACACAGATGCAATTATTGGTTTTATTTTCTTACCTAGTACAACTCACAATTATTTAGAAGTGACTGTGGAAAGTGGGAAAGTTGAACCTAATACCTATGTATGCCTAATAAAGAGAGGTAGGGTTTAATCCGAATAATAATAATTAAAACTTAAGTGTTCACTATGGACGAGGCACTGTCCTAAGTAATTTGCATGTATTAGTTCAATCAATCTTTACAACCACCCTGAGTTAGGTACTGTTAAAACCCTCATTTTACTAATGCGAAAATTGAGGCTCCGAGAGGTCAAGTAACTTGTCTGAGGAGCATACAGAATACAGCTATATGTGACATAGAGCAGTGTAGCTCCAGAGTCATGTTTAACCAGTACATTAACTTTGTTTCTAGGAAGAGAGTTCTAGTACTTGAAGGTTGGCTTCTAAACTAAAAGAAATAGTTTTAATTATTACTTTGAGAACAAGAAGGGCTACAAAAAATAAATTTTCAGTTTACTATTTATGCTTATTTTGCAAATGACTAGTCTACTAAACTTCAGTTTTGTTTTGTTCACATGTAAATTTAGATATGCAAATCTGTATGTGTGGTAGGGACTCATTAAGTATTTGATGAGTGAATAAATTGATAAATAAATACATGAACCTCTGTGCAAAATATACTTATATTATCCTATCATTTGAAGCAATATGTGCAAATGTACATACAGAAGACTGAATGTGGACTATATACAAATACACAAGAGCCGTTATTGAGTATCATTTCATAAATTGCATTTTGCCAATTTAATTGATTATATTACCCACAATGGTCGAACTCTGCAATAAAAATTTTTTGAAGTACCCATTATCCAAAATGTTGAGATTTTAATGAAAACAAATGAGGAAGAGAGAAAGAGAAAAATAAAAGGTTATTTGGTTAACTTGAAAATTAATGAATGCCATCCATGGGAAAATAGCTAGTCTTAAAGTACCACAATTTCTAGTTCCTCTTATTAACATTTTTTTTTCTTTTGGCCTGTTAGCGTCGGTATTTTTTCTACCATAGTAGAAAGAAAATTCAAAATTCAAAAAACGAATGTAAAAATAACCTCTTTAAAATTAGAAAAAGAACAGATGTGTTGGGCTGCTACATTCATGCTCCCCACGTTGTACTGATTAAGTTAGAATAGATAACCATCTCTGAGTCTCTGCCTAAATATCTAGTTAGAGCCTGAATCTTAAACTACTATTGATTTTCTTCAATTTTGAGTAGCTGTTCTATAGACAAAATTAATTCTCTAAATAACTTTTTCTTAGAATACATTTTGGAATATGAAAGGAAGCTTTGCAAATAAACTCTAAGAAGAGTCCATAGCTTGAATAAGAGCAATAACAAAAAATGTGATTTTCCTACTGAATAATAAATGTAATCATGTATTGCACTATCTACAGTACCAAGCACACTGTCATACACATAGGAGGCACAGATGAATGACTGACTCACTGAATGAATGAAGGAAGGAATGAATGAATAATATATTTGTTTGTAACAGAAAACCATGTGAACTCAAGTCTACTGAATCCCAAACAAGGTGTTCCATTCAATCCTCTGCTGATGCTGGCTTATTATTCAGCTGTGAATGTTACAATACACCTATTTCAGCACTGCATTTTCACAGTATCAAACAACCCTCATTAGAATTTTTCATGCCTAATGTAAACATTATCCCACTGCAACTCATTTTGGGTATATTTTGCCCTGGTCTGAAGGCAGCATGACAGAGTGAGAAGATGAAAAGTCTGTGAGGGAGGCAGCCTGGATTCTGGGCCTAACTCACAAAAGTTTCTTCGTTTGGCAAATCCCTTAGCCTGTGTTTTCTCATTTGGTAGATGAGGGGTTTGGACAGGATATTTTGGGAGGTCCTTCGCAGCTCTGAAATTTCGTAGAAGAGAAAGGCATAATCTACAAACTCTGACCTTTGGAAAATCATTTTGCATGCTTGAACTACTAAGGGTTATTTAAGTCCCCCCGTTTTCTCTGGTGCTACTTTTTAAGGTTTTAATACTCATTCTAAGCTCTAACTTTCCATGAAAGTTGTTCCATTCATTCTGAGAATTTCCCTACATCTGTGCCACAGCCCTCAGTCCAGCACCAGTCAGATTCACCTTGGTTGGCTGGGAGAGAAGAAGGGTTAGAGGTTTACAAATGACTATTTCAAAACCATCTTGATGTTTTTTACATTTTCTAGCTTTGTGACAATTTAAGACTAGAAAACAAAACTTTCAGTTTTTTCATTGATCATTGACCCAAAAACATGCTCCTGCTCATTTAAAGGTTCAGACAGGTTAACAAGTCAAAATATGTGAGAAAACCAAAGTTGACCTTATTCATGACTTTTCTGGGAAAAACAGCTAAAAGTGGGTGGGTAACATGTCTGCTAAAAGACTTGAATGGCTTCTTATTACTATTCAGTGGAGACTTAACTCTGTATCAGCGCCTACAAAGCCCTGTGCAGCTTGGTTGCTTATTCCTCAGCTCTTTAACCTCATGTTGCACAAGCCCCTTCCTGACCCCCTTCTCTCTGCCCTCCAGGAGCAGTAACATTCCCAGCCTCGCTAAGGCTTTGGCAGGTTTCACCTTACCACAGGCCTCTTCCGTCTGCCTGGAATGTCTCCCCAGTGGTTCTCAAACTCTGCTGCACATTAAAATCATCTGACAGTATTCTAAAACTCTCAACGCCCTGGCCAAACCCCTTGCAATTAAAGAAGATTTTCCAGAAATGGGACTCCAGCATCAGTAATTTCAAACAAAACCAAAACTTCTCAGGTGCTTCGGATGTGCAGCAAATTGGGCAACCCACTGCTCTAACCTTCTCAGCCCATCTGCTTAAACTCCCATTGGACTTAAGTTCTCTGCTAATTTTCACTTCCCAAGGAATACTTTTCTATATTCACAATCTGGCCAGATCCCTCTATTTATTGTCTCACAGCATCAAGTAGCTTCCCTCTTAGCATAACTAATTTTATATTTATTAGTTGAAGTTAGAGTCTCCATCCTGTACAATCTGTGTAGCCAGTGATTTATATGATTTTCTTAATGAGAGTATCACTCGTCCCACAACAAAAACAAAGAACAAGAACAAAATTTGCCAATATCTAGAATTCTTAATGTGCACACATTTAATAATTCAGCTGATTATCAGAGATTCATAATAATGCTATAAATAAATTGACAACTTTGCCTCTAACTTTTAATAATAACTTCACTAGATCTGATTTTATTGGTAAAATGATATTCTCCACGACATTAAAATACAGTGTTATTACACTTTTCAATTATGGACCCAAAGCATAACCATGTGTCTGCATGGGCTTCACTAGTGTCGACTCCTCTTTAGTTCTTCCCCAGCACAAATGAATGCAATCCACTAATTGTAGACCTGCTGTAACACAGTCTGTTAATGCAGTTGTTCAAGAAAAGTGTGATTACATTTTTGTTTGGGTGTATT
Organism: Myotis nattereri; assembly: GCF_964212035.1. Classification (NCBI taxonomy): domain Eukaryota; kingdom Metazoa; phylum Chordata; class Mammalia; order Chiroptera; family Vespertilionidae; genus Myotis; species Myotis nattereri. The sequence continues at coordinate 99,042,811 of NC_138077.1, forward strand.
TTGTAAAAAAGCTGTCACGTGAAAATTTCTTCAGCTGTTGGTTCACAGAGGGTGTCAGACCTGTGAGCTGTCACATGGTCAAATAAAAAAACAGCACAACAGGCATGTTAATGAGTATTGCATAAGCACAGCTTTAATGAAGTCTAATTGCCTTGTGGTGGTTGTTACCATAAGACCCAAAACTCATACCAGTCTCCCAGGAAGAAAATTTCAGAACAATGTCAATTATGTTTTTTCCAAAAACTTGTATGCTTTTAAGGATGCTGGTTTAACACACAAATACTCTACTGAGATGTTTCCCACTTGAATGTTTTTGTTCTGCACTAATAACTCTCTACTTTTATCCTTACCTATCCATTACCAGCATCCTTTCCACACACACAATTTTACTAACAACTGTTTATTTGATTCTTTCCATCTAAACTAGCTCCCACAATTTGGAAAAACAATTACATGCTTGATCAGTTTTGCAGTCTATATTTGATCCTAGTATAAAAAGAGAAAGAACAAAATTCATCACTACACACATAAAATACCCTGTTCTTCAATAAACCCAAGAACTATATGAGAAGCCTAAGAGTTCTTCTTGAACCTAAATTATTATACACCAAGATATTCACTTTTAATCAAATTTGAAATGATTCAATGAGGATCTAATAGCCAAATACCAATTTTGTACATAATATTGGCACTGACTAAAGGAAAAAATAATAATAAAGTCTGTCCTGTAGTTATTTGACCAGTTTCATTCATACTTATGTTAATTTAATTCAAACTTTTCAAGGAACAATGACTGTCAATTACATTAAATTATACTCTAGGGAGAGGCCTCCTGAACATGTGGATTACAATCTACAAAAGAAGAAACACGACATCAAAGCACTTCAGGATCTGAATTGCAGTCAACTTTTAGAATGGCATCTTAAGCAATTTTAAAGGCAGCAGAGTATGAGCAGCTTTTCTCAATTAGCTAAGACCCTACAAAAAGCCATGTCCCACATATACAGTCATGTGCTAAATGCTTCCTTAAATTTTACTCTCACAGATTGAACAATTTAAAATCTGACAGTCTAAAGATGTGAAAAAAATAACATGTGCTTCAAGATCTGATGAAGGTAAATAAAGTCTGCAGTATCTGGCAATAGTGTGATTCAAAAATAGTTCCAGCTTTAATTTTTTCTCATCAAAAGAATATGTATCATAACAGTATTTTGAATTTTAAAAATAAAGAGTTATCAGTTTGCATGAATAAGAATAATTCCTGCAGCTGGATTCAGAAATCCATTAAAATATAATGTTAAAACATTCTCTGCCAGTTGGAAAAGCATATTGCAATTTCATATATATATATTAGGGCACAAGTCTCCAAAGGAAGCATGTGTGCATAGAGGGATTTGTGGGTGTTTATGTATACGAGGGAATGTGTGTGTAAGTGTGCATATAGCATCTTACTTAACAAAGTCTTGTGGGTTTATTTCAAGAGTAGAGGGTTTACATGATGAATCAATTCTATAAAACAATGGCATATGAACTCCAGATGTAATTCTTTTGCACTTTGTCTAATAAGCAGAGGGATTTGTCAAAGAGAGTCTTCTTTTCTGAGAGAGCCCAAATAAACAGCAACCTCTATTTTTAATTTGTTTAGAATTCCAACTTGTCTCTCACTGGTACAAAGGAATCAAGAGTGAAACCATTTGCTCTTATGTCTTAGCAGCATATTACTCAACATCTGCTAAGGTCCAAAGTTCTGAAATATAATTTAAACAAATTCCTGGCTAGAATGCAACAAACAAATAAGAAAAATAATAGGAATTTTTCACATATTTTTCAAAGTAGACTTTTAGAACAATACACTAAATATTTATTCAGTACACTTATATGAAGGATAAAAGAAAACCACATGGACAAAGTGGAAAAATAATATTCAGCATAGTTCAGTATGTAAACATTGTCTGGTTTTTTTTGTTTGTTTTTTTGTTTGTTTGTTTGGTGTGTGTGTTTTTTTTTTGTGTTGTGTGTGTGTGTGTGTGTGTGTGTGTGTGTGTTTTAATTCCTCTCAACCTATGAACCAGGAGGTCACGGTTCAATTCTGGTCAGGGCACATGCCCAGGTTGCAGGCTCACTCTTCAATGTGGAGCCAATCAATGATTCTCTCTCATCATTGATATTTCTCTCTCTCGCTCCCTCTCCTTCCTCTCTGAAATCAATAAAAAATATATTTAAAGTTATTTTCAAAGTTACAAAAATGATTATCAGAATAGACTACACTGATTATATCAAGAAAGCAATTTATAGTGCTGCAAAGTTGTTTAGTTAAAAAAATACTTTGTCCCATCAGTTCATGTTTCTGTGCTTCTATAACTTTACTGATATTTTAAATTCACTTTATTTGTCAATATGAAAGATCTTCAAGATGTACTGAGGAGAAAGAAGGGCTAGGCAGTCCAGGACAGGACCCTGGTGGCGGGGGGTTAGGGGTGGAGTGGAGCATTGCAGAGGTGGACAGAATGTAGCTTGCAGACTGTACCACAGAGACAAACAAAAGGACCTAGAACTGAACCCAGCTAGGTGGAGTTGCTAAGCCAACCCAGCTGGGTGGGGACAGAAGGACCCATGGGAGATTTGAGAGCTTTAAAATATATGGATGTTGCTAAGACAGGCAGCTTACAGATAACCAATCACAAGGCAGTGAGGCTTATAACCAATCCCAAGGATGTTGCTAAGGCAGGATTCTTTGAACGACCCATCAGGAGCCAGTGAAGCATGTATCTACCCCTAGTCAAAGAAGCGCACCTTCTTCTCTCTCTCTCTCTCTCTCTCTCTCTCTCTCTCTCTCTCTCTCTCTCTCTCACTGGGTTCCTGGCTCTCCTGTGTCAGGGGATTCGTTCCCCTTTGCCCACGTGGCCTGTGACCATGTGGGCCTCCATACATGGACTAATGGACTTTAATTGTCTTGGATGCTGAACTACACACATTTGCAATGTAGAACGGAAGCTCTGGACATTGGCCTGCTTTTGGAACCCCAGCTGCACCTTTTCTAGAACTGGCTTCTCTCCATAAATTTTGCTTCCACTAACCATTTTTGTCCAATAATTCATTTGTCGATTTTGTGAGACAACGAACCCCAGCTCCAACCACCACATTTTGGCTTCAGTATGACTCACTTGATAAAACATGGTATAAGACTATATCTACAGCAAGCTACCTTTTTTGTGAAACACAAAACTATGTGCATAGGGGTCACAGATATTAATAATTTAGAATTCCAAGTTGTCTTAATTCCTCTCAACCTATGAAGCAGATTGAGAGGAATTAAGTTGCAGGTCTGAACAAGGAAAGCAGCAACATTCATTACTTCTGAGAAGGGAACGGCATGCTTAGGAGTTAGGGATAGAAAGAGACTTCATTTTCTCTTCATAGTTATTATACTTTTTGATTTTGTATTAAAAAATCAGTATCCTTTAAAACTAAAATTTATTTTTTTAAATTCTTTATTAGTTAAGGTAATATAAATGTGATCTTATCCCCCCCCCGTAAGCCCCCCCCTCACTCATGCTTTCATCCCCCTGTTTTCCATGTCCATTGGTTTGGCTTATATGCATGCATACAAGTCCTTTGTTATTAAAAATATATTTAATTTTCACTATAAACCTAGCTTTTGATTAAGACATTTTTTGGTCTTGTCTTTATGGAACATGCATGCATATAGCTTGGAAAAACGAGTTATATGTACACAAATAAAATAAAATTAAAACAAAAGTTAGGAAAATAGCACAACAAAAAGTGACTGATATAGAGGGAACATTTTCTGCGAGTCCCATAAAGGTCACAGTGCCTTCAACAGTTCACAAAAGGTTTAGTTACAAGGCTTGTATAGAGAGGAGAATGAAAGGCCAGTTCTGTCAAAATCACATATTCAAAGCAGCATAAGAAGACAGGTTGGCCAAAGCAGAGTGATTGTAGAAGTGTGTGTGCATGTGTGTGTGTGTGTGCATGTGTGTACTGCATGGGTCTCTAAAGACAAAGGTGGATGTAAGTGTGTAAGTGTCAGAATGAGGTGACTACATCAGATGACAGAAGAGTTTCTTTTTATGATTCTCAAAGCAGGAGAAGTGGTTATACTTATTTGGTTCTCTCTCTCTCTCTCTCTCTCTCTCTCTCTCTCTCTCTCTCTCTCTCATTTATTCTTCAGGTAACCATTTTTAAATTTAAGTTATGAATGTATCTACAGTGAAGTGCTATTTGTGTCAGTGAAGATGTACAAAGTGGACATACCCACGAAATTTGTAGCTAGATAAAGTGTATAACACTACCAGCCCCACAATATCTTTATCATTCAAACCCTCCACAAACCCCACGCACATATACAAATAATCAATAGTCTTTTCCATCACCAAAGATTAGTTTTTATATTTAAGAAACTTTTATAAAGGAGATCATGATGTATGTGCTCTTTTGGATTTGGTTTCTTTAACTCCTTACATTTATGTAGTTCATTCATGTTCACACATGTGGCAACATGTAACACAAGGAGTTAATCTTGAATCGCCTTTACTAAACAATTCCACATACTCATTACCCCTACGTGCAAAGCATGGAAGTGAGGGAAGGTCAATTAGGCATGAAGACCTTTGATTTGTATTGCACCTTGCAATTTATCTTGCTATATGTTCCTTTTTTCATTGTGCTTTATAATAATACTAGAGGCTCGGTGCACAAAAATTTGTGCACTCGGGGGGGAGGGGGGTACCTCAGCCCGGCCTGTGCCCTCTCGCAGTCTGGAACCCCTCGGGAGATAACGACCTGCTGGCTTAGGCCTGCTCCTGGGTGGCAGAGGGCAGGACCAATCCTTAGGTGCAGCCCCTGGTCGGGCTCAGAGCAGGGCCGATTGGGGAGTTGGGGCGCCTTCCCCTGTCATGCACAGAGCAGAGTAGATTGGGAGGTTGCGATGCCACCCTCAGTCATGCTCAGGGTAGGGCCGATAGGGGGGTTGGGGCACCGCCCCCTGTCACACTCAAGGCAGGGTCGATGGGGAGGTTGCAGCGCCACCCCGTCACGGACAGAGCAGGGTCCATCAGGGGGGTTGGGGCTCTGTACCCTGACATGCACAGAGCAGGGCCAATCAGGGGGTTGAGGCACCGCCCCCTGTCACACTCAGGGCAGGGCGGATCAGGGGGTTGGGGCACCATCCTCTATCACCCACAGAGCAGGGCCGATCAGGTGGTTGGGGCGCCACCACTCTCACACTCAGGGCAGGGCCGATGGGGAGGTTATGGCTCTAACCCGTCACACACAGAGCAGGGTCCGTGGGGGGGGGGGAGGGTTGGGGCGCCGCACCCTGTCACACACAGAGCAGGGCTGATCAGGGGGTTGAGGCGCCACACCCTGTCACATACAGAGCTGCAGGGCGATCAGGGGGTTGGGGAGCTCCCCCGTATCAGGCACAGAGCAGGGCTGATCAAGGGGTTGGGGCGCCTTCCCCTGTCACGAAGAGAGCAGGGCGGATAGGGGGTTGTGGCCCTGCCCCCTGTCACACACAGAGCCGAAGGGTGATCAGGGGGTTTGGGCGCTGCCCCCTGTCACACTGATCCCGGTGCCGGGAGGCCTCTCGGCTCTGCTGATTCCGGTGCTGGGAGGCCTCTCGGCTCCGCTGATTCTGGTGCTGGGAGACATATTACCCTTTTGCTATATAGGATAGAGGCCTGGTGCATGGGTGGGGCTGGCTGGTTTGCCCTGAAGGGTGTCCTGGATCAGGGTGGGGGTCCCCACTGGGGTGCCTGGCCAGCCTGGATGAGGGGATGATGGCTGTTTGCAGCTGGTCACACACCCTTCAGGGTGGGGGTCCCCACTAGGGTGCCTGGCCAGTCTGGGTGAGGGGCTGAGGGCTGTTTTCAGGCCGACTGAAGCTCCCAACTGCTCCTTTTTTTCTTTCTTTTTTTTTTATTCTGGGCCAGCTTTAGCTCTGGATCCAGCTCTGAGGCTTCTGCTGCTGAAAGAAGGTATCTGGTTTGTTTCGGTTCTATAATCGAAACACTGTATAACTCCAGCTCTAAGATCCCAGCCTCGCTGAAAGCAGGTTTCTGGGGTTTTGTTTAGCTTCTATATTCGTTACAATGTTTCTTAAATTGCAGGCTCAGAGGCCAGCAAAGCAGGAGGGGAGCATTGGTTTCCTCTGTCACTGAAGCAAGGAAGCCTCATGTTAGTTTCAAGCTTCCTGTCTGCTGCCGCCATCTTGGCTGGCAGTTAATTTGCATATTGCCCTGATTAGCCAATGGGAAGGGTAGCGGTCGTACACCAATTACCATGTTTCTCTTTTATTAGATAGGATAGGATATAAGTAGATGTGAATATTATTATTACTATCATTTACTTTACAGATAAGAAAGTGAGAATTTGAGAGTTTTTATTTCTTACTGAAGGCCTTATCTAAACATCAAGTAAGGAGTTAATTGTCATTCACACTCAGGGCATCCACCTTCAAATCCATGATCATTGTACAAAACCAGATTATCTACATTATTATTTGAAGAGAGGAAATGTAAACACCACAATGATATAGTTTAACATCTATTTTTCATCTTGTCTGGCCTAGCATTACTCCTTAGAAAATGTGATGCTGATGCTGATGGTGGGTAGTATTTATATTATGTTTACTATGCGCCCAGCCTTTCCCTAAAAGCTTATATCACCATGAAAGGCATATGAAGTAGGTACCATCATTATCCCTGTTTTTCAGGTGAGAAAAACTAATTCCCAGATAGGTTAAGAAAGAATGCGCAATGTCACACCATGTGCTAGCATAAGTGGGTTGGTAAATTTCTCTCATAAAGGGCAGATAGTACATATTTTTGGCTTGGCCATATGATCTCTGTTGTGACTCCATGGCTCTACCATCATAGCACAAAAATATCCATAGACTTCAAGGAAATTATTGGACATGGCTGTATTACAATAAAATGTGTTTCCAAAAACAGACATAGATCAGATTCTGCCCAGTAGCTATAATTTGCTGACTCTTAGCCTATGAATATTCATACAATAGTTGAAACCGTAATGCTAATTCTTTGTTTTATTTAATCCTCACCCAAGGATATTTTTCCATTGTTTTTATAGAGAGAGTGGAAGAGAGAGGGAAAGACAGAGAGAAATATCTATGTGAGAGAGCACAGCAATTGGTTGCCTCCTGCACAATCCCTGACCAGGGCCCAGACCAGTGAGGAGCCTGCAACCACGATATGTGCCCTTGACTGGAATCAAACCCAGGACCCTTGGTCTGCAGGCAACATTCTATCCATTTAGCCAAACCAGCTAGGGCCATAATGCAAATTCTCAGTGGAACTTAGAAACACTTGCAATAATAAAGAAAATATGTTTTAAAAGTAATGCATAATTTATCTGAATGCAGAAGCAGTAATTAGCTTTATGCCATCTTCACTTATTTCACAGGAGGTGACTTGACCTATCAATGCAATTGCAGCGTGTAAGCCAGAATCAAATGACAAGTGAAAATGAGTTTTCTCAACAAAATGTTAACCTTAACCTTTCCCCACTTATTTGACATTATGGAACAATATTAATTCAAGGGCTCCAATAAACAGAGTTGTGAAAATTGTTATATTGGGCAAAGGATTTCATTGATCTAGGCATTAGTTAAGAAAACCAGTCAAGGAGGTTGAAAGCCCCAAATAAACACAGCAAAATTAAAATGCACGAATGTATTACCTATACTAATAATAGACACATATGTAAATTGACCATCCCTCTGCGATGCCCATAGCCAATCAGGAGTGACTATGCAAATTAACCCAACAAAGATCACAGGCCTGTGGGCAGTGCACACGTGCAGGCGCCAAGCGCCCAGTCCCAGCAGCTCCAGGCCTCTAGGCAGAGCGGGAAGGTGGAAGGCGGCTCTAGTCTGGAGCGAAGATAGAAAGGCGGCTCTGGGCCAGAGCAAAGGCAGTGCCAGCAACCAGGGGAAGGAAGGCCTATTCTTGCACGAATCTTTATGCATTGGGCCTCTAGTCATCTATAAATTTAAATAACGTAAGTTTCTTCATTTTAAAGAGATTTGTGTGTATATTTTTATTTTAGAGATAATAATGTGCCCTTATTCATATTTAAAATGTCCCAATAATAAAAGCTCTATCATCTTTATAAATTGTATGCTTTGCTTGTCCTTGTCTTAGAGTCCAGTTTATTTTTAAAACAAACATTCTGAAAATCTTTGATATGTAATTTAGTATCCATCTGCTCCAATGTAAATTCTTCCAAGTGCAGGTGGCCTGTAATGATGTCTGAGAGCAATTAATGAAGTTTAGAATCTCTTTTGCTCTTTCATGCTCTGCTAAATGGTAAAAAGGAGTTATTATGTTTAATTCTCCAGCTTAACAGTATACACAATTATATATTTTCATTTCTCTTTTAGATACATATATTATATATGTTTTTTTTTCTGGTTGTACTAGATGCAGACCAAAATAATCTCACCAATGATTTGCAGGATAGATGGAAATATTAAGTTACATAAGTTGCATTGATAATGTTTTTACAAATATTATAAAGGAAATATTTCGATTTACCATAATTGTCATTTAGATTCTCAACTTCACAACAATTAATTTTAAGCAGACAGCTTTTTACACTGCCATCAATAATTTAATGAAAAACATCCAAATAATTAGATATTTATTTCATGTATGAAACATTTTATATATGAAAGACTGTTTTTCATATGCTAGTAAAGCATACGCTCTAGTTAAAAATTAATTTTATTGCAGATTTATAAATTGATTAGACCCCAAATTTTTATCATAATATGATTTGAACCTAACAATGATTCAGATCAAATTATGATTATAATAAAACATACTAGAGTTCATTTAACTTATGACCTTATCTGTGTAGATATACTTACAGTATTTTACTAAGTGCTTCAATAATTCAATTATCTGATAGTAAACTTACATTTTATAAGGGATGAATGGTTGTAGATAACTTTGTGAATACCATATTTCTTTTTCTTAACCTTTACTACAGAGTGTGTATATCTACTTTATAGAGAAATCTGCGCTCTTCATTTAGATCTATTCCCTACTTATAGTAATAGTTACTAAAGCACGGTATGTATTAAAGGACTAAGAGTACAGTCTCTAAGGCAGTGGTTCTCAACCTTCCTAATGCCGCGACCCTTTAATACAGTTCCTCATGTTGTGGTGACCCCCAACCATAAAATTATTTTCGTTGCTGCTTCATAACTGTAATTTTGCTACTGTTATGAATCATAATATAAATATCTGATATGCAGGATGTATTTTCATTGTTACAAATTGAACATAATTAAAGCATAGTGATTAATCACAAAAACAATATGTAATTATATATGTGTTTTCCAATGGTCTTAGGCAACCCCTGTGAAAGGGTTGTTCGACCCCCAAAGGGGTCGCGACCCATAGGTTGAGAACCGCTGCTCTAAAGGAAGCAGCTCATGGAGTAAGTCATGTCGTTCTGACCACTCAGTCAAATTTCATCTATAATGCCAGCCAGTTATCAACTAATAACTATATTCCAGACTATGCATGCTTATACATTATATGAAAATAATATCTTATGTTTTAATTCAGTTACTTAAAAATAAATTCAGCCATAAAAAAGGGGGGAAACAATAGAAATATGAGGACTCCAATAGTTGATTTTAACAGTTCATAAAATACATGCACATCTAAAAATATTTCTAGTAATTTTTTTTTTTATTTTAAAAATATATTTAAGCAAAGTGCAATCCTGGTACAGAGATATAGAAGAAGTATTATCCAACTGGAAATTTGTTATATTGAAGTCAGAAAAAAATGTACTAAACTGTCTATAAGAAAACCTTTTGCTCTTTTTTTTTTGTGAAAATATAATTTTTTTAAAAAAGTCAAAGTATAGGATTTAACAGAAGAAAGGGAAATTGAAATTTTCTCAGGAAATAAAACTAAACAGCCAATCTAATTTGGGCAATTGAAGTTACAAAGTAAAGGTTTGGAAGTCAGCCACTGTCCAATGAGGTCATGCTTGTAGAAAAATGAAAACCTGCATCAAGTGAGGTTGAGTATGCCACCACTGAGTGGCTGCTTCTGTGGTGGGCACACTGGAAAGGGTAAGCACAAACCACGATGCCCTTGCTAACCTGCCACCTGATGATCTAGGCAGCTGTACAATCACTTGACTTCCCCAGAGACATTTACTGTTTTATGCCTCTGCATGTTGCTTCTTATGCCTACAGTACTTCTCATGGTTATCTTCCTTCTATGTCCAGGTGTCACCTGCCTAGTCCTTGGAGCTAGTGTTAGGCACTCCTTTGTTTGATTCTTAATGACTCTGTTTTTCCAAGATAGATTTTGATTGGTTTTATGTCATCAGTGCCCAAAAGAGTGCCTAGGACTAGGTAGATTATCAATAAACTAAAAAAGAAGAGTCATCAAAACAAACTTATAAAGCAAATAAAAGAACCTAAAATACATGGAATCATTATTGGGAAGCTTTCATAAGATGGCTTAATTATTTTATTTTCTAGTTTAGGGTTATGATCATACTAGTGTAGAAAAAAATATATTTCACTCATTTTATGAGTCTATAGATCTGACTGTTCCTTTTGATTACAAATGGTAATGGTCCTGTAAATTAATCCTTTTAGTAAGCCAAGTCAAGCCAAATTTGCACTTAGCTGTGTACTAGATTTTATGGGGTTGACCAAATAAATAGAAGACATAATTTTTCTCCTCTAGCTGCAAAGACAAAATATTCACATATTTACCAGCTATAGATTTAAATTGGTTATAGCTGATTATATAGCCATTTTGTAGTAAATATAATGAAATAATCATAAATATTATATGAATTCAGCAATGGAAAATACCATTGTGGACTAAAAAATTTGGGTAAGGTTTTATGGTAGACTGTTTGTTCATCCAAGCATTTGAGTGGTGGCAAAAGTAGTTTAATGATCATGCATTTATGGAAAGCATTTGAAATAGTTTAGAAACCAAATGAGAACAGAACATCTGGAGAGCAGTAAGAGAGCTGTGTTACACTGGAGAAAAGTCCTCAATACTAAAAATTTGAGATCATACGTAAGAGTTGATCAAGAATTAGTAGTCTCTTAAACAGAGGAAGGTCATGACCTACATAAAGAAGTACTTAAGAAAATATATTTTACACTGAGGCAAATATACAGGATATTCTTTCACTCTCCATTAGTAATCGAATGTCTGTGTGTGACACATGAAAATCTAAACAATCCCCCTAAGCACAATTCAACATACAAAATAAATTAAGCCATAACCACAGTTCTAGAGCATAGCAATATTTGGTGGGAAAAGGCAGATGCCAAGATTTTTTTCTTAATGTTATTTTCATACACATTGAAGTCATAATAAATAAAAAAAAGTATTTAATTTTGTGTTCTTAATATTTAAGAAAATGCTACATAAAAATATAAGTAAAGAAGACTCCAAATTTTAGAATGTGTATTTCTGATGGCTTACTTATAATGTTGGTTATTTAATTGAAAAAGAAAAAGAAAAAGAAAAACAACTAGCCAGCTCTGGACTAGTCTACTAAAATTTCAACTATTTGCATGTTAAAAAATGCATATGCATGAATTCTGAAATAATCATTATGAACACATTCCCCAAGTTAAGTAGAGTTTTCTACTATGCATATTCAAAATGTCTTTTTCAAAAGCTAATTTGTTAATTACAAACTTTTTATCAAGCTTAACTAAACTCATAGACTTCATTGAAACCATTTGCATAATGTCTCCTGTGCAAGCAATGCCATCAAGTTGCTGAAAATTTTTAAACGAAAAGGTATGTAAGATGTGTTCAGTTTTCACAGAGTATTATTTATTTATCCTTCACAACTCACACCAACAAACAATCCAGAGTGTGGATGAAAAGGGGCCACATATTAACCTGACTAACTCAGGGAAGACCTGCTTGGCAGTCTTGCAAAATCAGAGACCTAAAGTTACCACAAAGGATGGTCTGAAATTAAAGCCTTTTAATTAAAAAGCAGTTTATAGCGAGTAGTCATGTCCTAGACCAGTATCTTCCCTCACAAAGATCAACTTCCATCTTTACTGAGCCTATTGTCTTGCATCTAAGATAACATACCTGTGGAATGTCAGGGTAACTGCAACTTTCCTCTTTCCAGACCCCTCTGGGCACAACCAATGCATCAGAGTCCCATTGTTATTGTTATCTTAATTAATTGTTGACTGGTAACTATCCTGTGCCCACCTATGTACTAGTAAAAGAACTATGTATCATTTTACTTTTTCTCCAATCTAAGAGGTTTCCCCACTTTACTTCCTCCCGCCTCCCTAATCTATCACTAATGGAGTTCATGTAACACACTTAAAGCTTCTCCTTTGACTGTATATATAAAACAAGGCAAAAAGCTGCCATTCTCCCAAGCATTATCCCAATATGTTGAGATTCTGCTTCCAGTAACTGTCCACAATTTGGCTCAAATAAACTCACAAAAAGTCTTTACAAGTTTTAATGTTTTCTTATGTTAACAAGAGCATCACTAGAATAAAATAATGGGGTCACTCTAGACTCCACTAAGAAATATGATTAGCATCTCTAACCTTTTGTCTGTGCCTTAGTAAAATAGAAGTGCTGCTGTGAGGGTAATGATGATTTAGTAAGTAGTTAACTAATGCCAGCTGTTATCATCTTTATGACTATGACAGTTATTAATTCCAAGTCAGCCAGTTCTGAAGCACTGAGTTTGAGTTTGTCAGGTTCCTTGTTTGTCTTTTATAGTACTGGTGTTTATTTTGTTTTTATGTATTGCTAGCATCTCCAAAACTGGGAAGGTAAATGAGCACCATATAGGAAGTACAACATAAATTACTCAACTTTTATTTTATAACCTCCATTTTAACTGTCAATAAAATTAGCTGCTAAAATAGTTAGGTGCAGAAATAGAATATTGGGAACTGGCTAATATATATATATATATATATATATATATATATATATATATATATATATATATAAAGTGTCCAATATGCTAAGTGTCCAACTGTCCGACCAGTTGCTATGACATGCACTGACCAGCAGGGGGAAGAAGCTCAATACAGTAGCTGCTATGACATGCACTGGCCATTTACAGAGAAATGGCACCATGGACCTGGTGCCCACAGAGCAACACTAGGCTTCCCCAAAGTGGGATAGAGGCCCCACCACCACCCGAGACAATACCTCACCAAATCACAGCCAATGCTGCCAAAACCCCATGGCACAAAATGGAGCCCACAGCCAAGCCCAGCCCAGCCCGGAAACAGTGGCTGTGGGTGCTGGGTAATGACGCCATGTAGCAATGCCCGGCTTCCTCTCCCTAGTGACGACTAGCCTCCTTGCAGTTTCTTCAGCCCAGGAACACGACTTGCTTTATAGCCAGGTGGAAACATTTTACACTTTAAACAAATATCTGTGAAGTGTTTTCCTGTGCCTCATCTCATTTGATCCTCACAGAGTCCTGGAGTAGGTAGATAGGAGACTCGGTGGAATCCTATTTTCTTTTCATGAGTCAGAAAATGGAGATTTAGAAAGCTTAGAAACTTGACCCGACTGAAAAGAAGTAAGAAATAGTGGACCTTGAAAATGAATTCAGGTTTTCTCACTGCGCAGAATATAGTCAAACACTGCTGCAGTTAAATATTTTACCCTTTTTTCTCCCTGTGTGATCTACAATAATAATCTGCTTTGTATTGATACTACTGTGTTGCTGACAATTAACCTGAAAGAGAAGTTGGGGTGCTTTACTGGGCAGGAAAAAGTTTAACTACATCAGAAAGAAAGCCTAATTAAGCAAGTTTATTCTATATCTATAAAAGGCTAAATTGACTCACGCATGTGCGATACATATAAAGCTCTTAGCGCTAACTGCACATGTGTATTTCAATCTGTCATTGTCAATTGTGAAGTTGGTTGACACTTCTATTATAAAAAATTCTGTAAAGAAGAATATTTTTTTAGTTTATTTGAGCCAAACTGTAGACAATTGCCAGGAAGCAATATCTCGACAGATTGGGATAATGCTCCAGAGAATGGCGGTTTCTCATCTATTTTTATACATTGCAATCAAAGGAAGGAATGTAGGTGGGTTACATGAAATCCATTGGTGATAGACTAGTGAGGTGGGAGAAAACAAAGCAGTGAAACCCCTGGGATTGAATAAAAGGTAAAATGATAGACACATACTTAGGTGGGTGCAGGAACAATTAACATGATAACAATGAAGGGATTTGTGGTATCTGTTTTGGTGCCCAGGCACATGAGGTTGTGTCCCAAGGGGTCCAGAAAAAGGGAAGTTATAAGTTACTCAGACATTTCAAGGGTATGTTATTATAGATGCAAAAGGACAGATAGGCTCAGTTAAGGGAAAGATTGGCCTTGTCAGTGAAGATACCAGCCTAGGATGTAACTGCCCACCATAACTGCTTTTAGTTAAAGTTTAATTTCAGACCATCCTTTGTGGTTACTTTAGGCTCTGAGTTTGCAAGACCACCATGCAGGCCTCCCCTGAGTTTGTCAGGTTAGCATGTGGCCCATTTTGTTCACAAAATAATGAAGTCCTGTCCCAAGCCCCCCTCTCAGACGCACCCTCACACCTTACCTATTCCCATGACTATATGCCTACTTCCCCATGTAATCTTTATCATTCCACCCAATATCAGGAGCTGGCTTATGGGGAGAGACAAAGCAGATTTTTGTGGATGACCTGCTGCTCTCTCATACGGCCAGCGTTATTGGAATAAACACTACTATATGATTCAACCCTGTCTCTGCTTAATTGGCTCAAGTAGTGACAGGCACCCTGGACCCATTGCTGTCTGGTTACAAAACTGGTGTTTAAAATGCAGTTCAGATATCCTACCTAATAAAAGAGAAACATGGTAATTGGCGCACGACCACTACCCTTCCCATTGGCTAATCAGCACAATGTGCAAATTAACTGCCAGCCAAGATGGCGAGCGGCAGCCAGGCAGCTTGAAACTAACATGAGGCTTGCTTGCTTCAGTGATGGAGGACTCCAACGTTCCCCGCCTGCCTTGCTGGCCTCTGAGCTTGCAGTTTAAGAAACATTGTAACAAATATAGAAGCTAAACAAAACCCCAGAAACCTGCTTTCAGTGAGTCCAGGATCTCAGAGCTGAAGCCAGAGCTAAAGCTGGCCCAGAATAAAAAAGAAAAAAAATAAAGAAAAAAAGGAGCAGTTGGGAGCTTCAGTCCCAGCCTGAAAACAGCCCTTAGCCCCTCACCCAGACTGGCCAGGCACCCCAGTGGGGACCCCCACCCTGAAGGGCGTGTGACCAGCTGCAAACAGTCATCATCCCCTCACCCAGGCTGGCCAGGCACCCCAGTGGGGACCCCCACCCTGATCCAGGACACCCTTCAGGGCAAACCAGCCCGCTCCCACCCATGCACCAGGCCTCTATCCTATATAGTAAAAGGGTAATATGCCTCCCAGCACCGGGATCAGCGGAGCCAAGAGGCCTCCCAGCACTGGGATCAGTGTGACAGGGGGCAGCGCCCAAACCCCCTGATTGCCCTGCGGCTCTGTGTGTGACAGGGGGCGGGGCCACAACCTCCCTATCCGCCCTGCTCTGTTCGTGACAGGGGAAGGCGCCCCAACCCCCTGATCAGCCCTGCTCTGTGCCTGATATGGGGGAGCTCCCCAACCCCGATTGCCCTGTGGCTCTGTATGTGACAGGGTGCGGCGCCTCAACCCCCTGATCAGCCCTGCTCTGTGTGTGACAGGGTAGAGCCATAACCTCCCCATCGGCCCTGCCCTGAGTGTGAGAGTGACAGCACCCCAACCCCCTGATTGGCCCTGCTCTGTGGGTGATAGAGGGCAGCGCCCCAACGCCTCCGCCACGGGCCCTGCTCTGTGTGTGATGGGGTAGAGCCATAACCTCCCCATCGGCCCTGCCCTGAGTGTGACAGTGGCGGCGCCCCAACCCCCTGATCGGCCCTGCTCTGTGGGTGATAGAGGGCAGCACCCCAACCCCCTGATCCAACCTGCCCTGAGTGTGACAGGGGGAGGTGCCCCAACTCCCCTATCGGCCCTACTCTGTGAGTAACAAGGGGGAGCTCCCCAACCCCCCTGATGGGCCCTGCTCTGTGCATGACAGGGGGCAGCGCTCCAACCCCCTGATGGGCCCAGCTCTGTGTGTGACAGGGTGTGGAGCCACAACCTCCCCATTGACCCTGCCTTGAGTGTGACAGGGAGTGGTGCCCCAACCCCCCAATTGGCCCTACCCTGAGCGTGACTGAGGGTGGCATCGCAACCTCCCAATCTGCCCTCCTCTGTGCATGACAGGGGGCGGTGCCCTAACTCCCCAATCGGCCCTGCTCTGAGCCGGACCAGGGGCTGCACCTAGGGATTGGGCCTGCCCTCTCCCACCCAGGAGCAGGCGTAAGCCAGCAGGTCATTATCTCCCGTGGGGTCCCAGACTGCGATAGGGCACAGGCCGGGCTGAGGGACTCCCCCTTCCCCCACCCCGAGTGCACAAATTTTTGTGCACCGGGCCTCTAGTTATCCTAATAAAAGGGTAATATGCAAATTAACCATCACTCCGTCACTCAGTCACAAAGATGGCAGTGCCCTTAGACACAAGATGGCAGCGCCTAGTTTCCTCAGCCCCACTGGAGTCCCTGGTGTTGTCAGCCCCTCCTGTTAGCAGTCCTCTCAGGGGCCCTGCAGAGAGCAGACAGCAGGACCCACTTGCCTGCTTGCCTGGTCGCTGCGATGACCCACAAGCAGGCCCTGCTCTTTGCTTTCTGCGGGTCCCGCTTGCTGGCTCGCCACACTTCCCTCAGTCCCACTGACCCTGAGATGTCCTCCCCGACCTGTTTCCTGCAAGGACTCTGTGAAGATCCCGCCCTCTGAGTGCACCTGGCTCCGGAAGAAGCGGGCGACACCACAGGCATCGCGGCGGGCAGCCCGGCTCCCTGTGTGCTGAGGGCCTGGGATGACCCCACCGACAAAGGTAGCATAGCCAGGCAAGGAGGCAGTTGCAGTGGCAGTGGCCCCCTCTAAGCCGCCACCCTCACTCTTGCCCTCACCCTCACTGCTGGCTGATCCCAGGTGCAGCCTCCTGGCCCACAAGGTGCATGATTGCAGGGACAGCCACAATGATGGGCCACATTGATGTCCTCCTGGCCACGCCACGTGGTTTTGCAGATCTGCACAGGCGTCTACTGAGTGCATCCTCTTCCCCACCCTCATGTGTGAATGTTCCCCAGTGCGCTGTCACCCATGCCTGCCCACAACAGTCCCAGACCATGGCCCGTGCACATTCCCCCCACCTCTCTGCTGAACTTCCCTCCATCCCACTGGCCCTGAGGCGCCCTCCCCAACCTGTTTCCGGCAAGGCCTCTGTGAAGATCCTGCCTTCCGAGCATGCCTGGCTCCTGAGGAAGCGGGTGGCACCACTGGCATTGCGGCGGGCAGCCTGGCTCCCTGTGTGCTGAGGGCCTGGGAGAATCCCACCAATAGAGTTAGCACCTGCCCAGCGAGCACTGGCCCTGCCCCCTCCAAGCCAGGAAAGAGGAAGAGGGAGACAGGGAGGCAGGAAGTCCTGGAGGACTGCTGAGAAAAACAAAGAGAGACAGAGATTGGGTGAGATCAGGCCGGCAGGGAAGGGAGGTTGGGGGCGAGATCAGGCCAGCAGGGGAGAACAGTTAGGTGTAATCAGGCAGGCAGGCAGAGAGGTTAGGGCAGCCGTGGGCAAACTATGGCCCGCGGGCCTGATCCGGCCTGTTTGAAATGAATAAAACTAAAAAAAAAAAGACCGTACCATTTTATGTAATGATGTTTACTTTGAATTTATATTAGTTCACACAAACACTCCATCCATGCTTTTGTTTCGGCCCTCTGGTCCAGTTTAAGAACCCATTGTGGCCCTTGAGTCAAAAAGTTTGCCCACCCCTGGGTTAGGGGCAATCAGGCAGAGGCAGTTAAGGGTAATTAGGCAGGCAGGCAGGTGAGCGGTTAGGAGCCAATGGTATTAGATTGCGAGAGGGATGTCCTCGATTGGAGAGGGTTCAGGCTGGGCTGAAGGACCCCTCCCCCCCATGTTCAAATTTTGTGCACCGGGCCACAAGTCCTATATAATAAAGAGGTAATATGCAAATTGACTATCACACCCTTGCACAAGATGGCCATCTCCACGTGGTCACAAGATGGCCACCTCCTTGTGGTCACAAGAAGGCCATGCCTATGTGATCACAAGATGGCCAGCAGGGAAGAGCAGTTAGGAGTGGCCAGGCTGGCAGGTGAGGGCAGTTGGGTGCAACTGGGCCTGCAGGGGAGGGAGGGCAGTTAGGGGCAACTGGGCCAGCAAGGGAGGGAAGTTGGGAGGGACCAGGCCTGCAGGAGTGGGCAGTTAGGGGCAACCGGGCCAACAGGGGAGGGCAGTTGGGGGCGATCAGGCCAGCGGGGGTGCGGGCAATTAGGCATTGATCAGGCTGTCAGGGGAGCAGTTAGGCGTCAATCAGGCTGGCAGGGGAGTGGTTAGAGTGTGATCAGGCTGAAAGGTCGAAGCTGTTAGGGGCAATTAGGCAGGCAGACAGGCGAGCGGTTGGGAGCCAGTGGTCCTAGATTGTGAGAGGGATGTCTGACTGCTGGTTTAGGCTTGATCTCACAGGGAATGAGCCTAAACCGGCAGTTGGACAACCCCTGAGGGGACCCAGATTGGAGAGGGTGCAGGCCGGGCTGAGGGACACCCTCCGAGTGCACAAATTTTGTTCACTGGGCCTCTAGTCCTATATAATAAAAGCATAATATGCAAATTGTCTCCTCAACTGGAGTTCTCCTGGGAGTTTGACCAGGGGGTGGGCTGGTTGGGGGAAGGGAAGGAGGCCCTAGTGCTGGCAGGCAGGTGGGGGAAGGGAGGGAGTACTCCGCTGACAGCTGACAGCCAGCAGCCCTTAGGCACCTACCAGTGCACAAATTTTGTGCATTGGGCCTCCCTCTAGTTTTACTTATATATGAAACTAGAGGCCCGATCCACGATATTTGTCCAAGAGTAGTCCTTCCATCCCCTGGCTGCTGGCACCAACCTCCCTCTGGCACCCAGGACCCAGGCTTCCCTCAGAGCCCTGGCTTCATCCAGAAGGGCATCCTGTATAATTAACATATTACTCTTTTATTATTATAGATAAGGATGATACAAGTATTTATCTTATAGGTTTCTGAGAGGATAAAATTAGAAAATCAATGTACCTGACTTCTAGTAAGAACTCAACATATATAATAATAATTCATAAATTCTAATCATCCATGTATCAATATCTTGCATAAATTGGCCTAATCTATAAAATTGGTATGTGTATCTTTTCATCATACGTATTTCTTAATAAAACTGTCCCTCAGCTCAGAATATAATCCCTGAACTCACAACAATTTACAGGGCTTGGAAAGATATCAGTTACAGTATTAGGAGGCTAGAGTTAAGGTTGTATGTAGCAAACGAACATCATCATTAACAGAGTGGGAGTCTACATGAGCTAGTGAAATTGATAACGACAGGCGACCTCAGTCCACTACCATGTCCTTTTCATTAGATTCACATGGTATTTCACTCATGGAATAAATATTAATTCTAAGCATGCCATTTATGAGAATCAAAATCTAAGTCCTTTGTTTAGTGGGGAATAGGCTAACTTATTCTAATTTCTTCCCATCCTTCATGAAACAAAGAAATTGCATTCCTCTGAATGATGAAATTATTGAAGCATTTCCAGGTGGAGGTCAGAAAAGGACATAAAGAAAAGCCAAAAAAATCCCCATTGGTGAGAATGTGTCCTAAGTCTAGCTGATAACCTAATATTGACACAGCATGAATTCTGAGCATGGGTAAAATCAATCCCTAGGGACAAACATAGGAAAACAGATTCTTGGGGAGTGGACAAAAATCAAAGTCTTTTTATGTATAAAAGTGCAAACAGATATGGAGTTTATCTGTAGCATAAAAGTTCATTAGATAGTAATTAAGAAAAAATGTTTAAAAATTTCTTTAAGGGGCAATAATGGAAAAGAGAGAGAAACTCTATGCTATATATATATATATATATATATATATATATATATATATATATCACAGTGTTTTGTTTTTTAAATAATCTATTAACTATTAATATGAGAGGACATACCTAGAAAAGTATGTATTGTTTAACATACAGAAAGAATGGAGGAGAGCATTCATAACTTTTATGTGGCATGTTTAAGAATTTTTGTGATCTCTCAATCAGTTGTGAAATCCATCCAAATTAAAAAGTAAATCATTAGGTAGTATGTGTGCACAACTCGTAGAGTATTTCCTAGCACCATATATAAGAGGCAAATCATTGGGTGCTACCATTTAGGGAATTAATGCTTCAGTTTGCTTGAACAGAATTATGTAGACAAAGTCAAAATTCCCCCAAAACAAATGTGATTTTAACACAGCCCTCCCAAACACCACATCATTTCTGGTGTTTCATCAACAACCCAAGTAAGAGAAAGTAAAATTTAGGACATATTTTGTACAGTACCATATACCAATCTCTGGACTTGGCAACATCTTGCACCATTTTAGGGGGAGGGGTGATACTATAAAACTTTATTTGATGATATGTGAATAAAAATTATAATGCCAATACTGCAAGTATGGGGAGAAAACCTGTTATTTAATACAAGAATTAACGATAACAAAAAAGAGATGCATAAAATTATAAAGATATTTCAATCATTTTCAAGCTTGCTATTTCTTCACTAGCTGTACACATTGCAAAGATAAACTCTAGATTCAGAGCTACTCTACTGGAGAGATAAGTAGGAGAGGAATATCATTAGCCACAAAAGTAGTGATTATGGAGTCAATGTATTCATTATATTTTGGTAAGTTCTCTGCATACACTCAAGCTCCTGATATTATGAGATGTTAACACTGTATCTAAAGTTTTATCTAAAAAGGCATTGATGTATGATGTTTTTGAATGAAAGTTTAATTTCTACTTCATTTATCAAATTTGCCTCATCATATATAATGTCTCCTCAAAACTGTCAAAAAGTTTTGTCTTTAAAACAAATCAAGTTTTCAAAGTCAATTACATATGAGTTGGCTGATATGTATGTATATTATTCTATGTATGTTATAGGCATGTATTTATTGAATTATGAGGTATATTTTCATGTGTCAAATAGGAAATTCTACATTTAAAAAATGTTCTTTCTCAAATGATTTTGTAACATCTCTAACTGCAGTATGACTCTAAGAGAAGTATAGTAATTTAGATAATTAATTGAAAAAACATTTGTCTCAATGCAATATATTAGTAATTATATAAAATAATATTAACCATCACTTCTTCAAATTCATACCTTTAAGTCCAAATCCTTATGGATGAATACAGATATCCAACTGGAATTTTAAATCAATCCTCTCTTTTTGTTCTAATCTAAACAGAAGAATATTTGAACTCTCTACTGTTTATGGATTGTGTCACATGTGACTTTAATATCATCTAGCTAACTCAGTTTATTAATCCACGAAATCAGCGATTTTCAACTGGTGTACCAAAGCACACTGGTATGCCACTAAAGGCGCACTGGTGTGCTGCAAGAATTTTTAATACACACAATACCTGACTATTTAGTCAGGGGACTGGTCTCTTTTCCCTTAGATTGTCAAGAAAAATGAGAACAGCCAACACAACAATAGATATCTGGTGTGAATTCATCAAAATTATACCTATTTTTTTCTCAGTTCAGCAAAAATATATATTTGGTGTGCTGCAAAACTTTAGTAATTAGTTTATATGTGTCATGGAATGAAAAAGTTTGAAAATCCCTGTACAAAATGATTCTTGTGGTCTCTCCATTTTGAGTACTAATTTTTAAATGTTTTATAGAGAGGGGGAAAGTATCTATTAAGAAGATAATGATAATGTTTTCCCACCACTATTTTCCCCAAACAATTTGGAAGAGATGTTATGTCTTGAAATTCATACTCTCCATCTTTTCCAATTCCTAGTTTTTAATATTCTTTTTTGTTCCAACATAGAGGGCTTTTGAAAACATCATTAAAATGAATCTGGATCGCAGAATATTCATTAGGCATCCATCCATACTGCAACATATTTCAAAGTGGTTGAGAATGACAGGTACAGTTGTTATTCAACCCTATGACAGATAGGTTTTCCTACTTTCAAATGCCAGTTCTAAAATTTTTATTTTCATGAATAAATATAAAACATTCTAACAATACATACCAGTGTAATTTTAATAAGTGGCTAGCACTCCCCATCTGCCTGACAGTAAAGCCATTTAAAGAGTGAAACTAGAAGAATCATGCCAAGTTATTTGGCTTTAGTGCTTCTTAGACAATAAAAAAAGACCATATGCTTCCTAATTTTCCCACAACACTTTATATGCAAATTTGAATATGAAATGCATGTATTTTATATGCACTTGTGTGATAAATGCTTCTTGGAAAAAGTGTTTAATTTGGGTTAAAATTTTATACCTCAATTTATTCTATTCAAACACTGATATAGAAACTAGAGATATATTTTAATATATAGGTAGGAATATATTAGGGCTATAAATCATGTCATAAATAACTTCATTAATACACTCTTAGTAAAGCTTTAATTTATGGAAAAAATCATAAAATTGTCCAATATAGATTATTTAGATTATTCTTGATCACTGGTTGCAAATTATTTGATTATGATGTGCCTTTGCAAGGTTTTCTTTATGGTTATTCTTCTTTAGCTTTGTTGAGCTACCTGCAATTTGTCAATTAGAAAATTTTGTAGCTATTATTTTCTCAAATATTTGTTCAATCATTCTTTCCCTTTGCTGCTTCTGGGACCCTAATTACACATAGACTAGGCTGCTTAGTTTAGGCTGTCCCCCTATAAAATGATGCTCTATTCATTTCTGCCCCATTTTTGGTTTCTTTCTGTGCTTAATGTTTTCATTTAAAAGTCTTCAAGTTTGATGACCTTTACTTTTGCTTTGTCTAATACATTCTAATCCCATTCTGTGTATTTTCCATTTTAGTCATATTTTTTTCTCTAAAAGACAGATATTTGTTATACCTTCCACGTCTGTCCTTATGCTCATATTTTGTCTACTTTGCAGAACATATGGAATTTGTTTATAACTGTTTTAACTTCACTGTCTGCTAGTTCTACCATCTCTGCTATATCTAGGATTGCTTCTAATGATTGATATTTATCCTAAATATGGGTCATATTTTCCTGCTTTTTTGCATGCCAGGAATTTTTTTTAGTGAATAATAAACATTCTAAATTTTATATTAATCCTTGCTAAATTTTTGTTGTATTCCTTTAAAATGTTAGATTTTGATGTGGTGTGCAGCTAAGTTACAGTGAGTCAGTTGAACCCTTCTGATTTTGTTTCTAAGCTTTGTTTGGAAAAATTCAGAGTTCAGATAAAATTAGTGTAAGGCTAATTTATCCCCACTAATAACGTGATACTCTTCTGAGGCCCTACCATTGGCAGAACATAAACCCTTCCTGCTCTGTGTGAGTGCCAAGATTTCTGGTACTGAGTCCTTTCCTTTCATTTATAAACTGATCAACAGCCAAAGATGTGAGGGGTCATCTCTGCAATTCTCTAGTGCTCATGCACTCTTCTCTCTCTCTCTCTCTCTCTCTCTCTCTCTCTCTCTCTCTCTCTCTCTCTCTCTCTTCTTCCTCCTCCTCCTCCTCCTGCTCCTCCTCCTCCCTCTTTTCCTCCTCCCTCTCTTCCTTCTCCTTCTCCTCCAGTACTTTGCCCTGCAAATTCTAGATATGTCATCTCAGTGAGACCACCAGGCTCTGTTTGGGCTCCACTTCCTCTAATATTAGCCTAGAAGGTGCCTCTAAGAAGAGTTAGAACAAATGTGAGGCTCACCTGTTTGCTTCCCCTATCTCAGACATCACTGCCTTGAAATGACTGTTATTCAATACTTGAAAACCACCACTTCCTTTATTTTGTCTGGTTGTCTATGGTGACAGGATAAATTTGAACCATTAATCCATCATAGCTGGTGAAATTAATTTTAATATAGAACTAATGGTATTATATCTTGTGTACATTAAATAATTTGATCATTTTATTCACTAGTTTTATGTTCTAACAGTCATTTAAAATTATTCTTTCTCAATATTTAAGCAGTATATCTCATAACTTGTGGTCATTATTATTATTTTTATAAAATGTGATTTATTTTGCTTCTTATCAAGCATGTCTTTAAAATTTCCATTATCCCTCTGCATATTTAGGAAGAAAACAAATATAATGCATAAGAGAAAGTACCCAATATGGCCACGTTGAAGATTCAAAAAGAGCAGCCATACCAAATAAATAGAAATTCAGGCTTTAAAAGATTTAAACATTTGAAACAAGATAAATAAGAGTAAATTGACAGTAAAAAAAAAAATTAGATGAGAAGCTAAAAGTCTGGACAAGAATAGGAGCCATAAAGAGAAAGAACCTCCCAAAATATTCCATTTTGATTAGAGAGTTTGAATTCCTTTTCAAAGAGTCTTTCAAATTAGTTCATCAATTTAAAATATCAACTGCTCTAATGCCCCATCTATGAGTTTGAGACAGCCAAACAAGCAGGTTGATGGGAAAAGAAAATGAATGTTTTCACTCAGATGGTGTAAAATGATAGCCACCTGTGCTATGTTTGCAGCGCTACTAACCCAAATGAAAAGCTCAAAATTAAGTACTTCCTTCCATGCTCTGCAGGGCAGTGTGACATACAGCAGGCAAAGGAGCTGCTCTGCACCATTCACAGCAGCAGGCAGGCTCGGGAATAGCACTAAACCCTCTCGCTGCTGTTGGTTAGCCATAAGGAAAAAAAGCTTGACATGATGAAACAACATGACAAAGGCAAAGTCAGGACTCATGGGGGTATCTAAATTTGCTGCAAGGCAGTTGTTAATATGTAATATAGGGCGCTCAATACCAGCAGTCAGAGAACAGAGTGGTACTTGGATTTGTTTCACTTCTGATTCTATTTTCTTCTACTTATTATCTCTTATACAGGAACAATAAAAATGTTATAAAAAGTACTGATGTGCTTTTGTAGCTAAAGACTGGCTAGGAATAGAATGCCACAAAGGCTCTAATCACAGCTTACGCTTACTTCCTCACCCAGTGTCGATGTTTCCTCCATACTTCAGCTGTTATTTTTAAATACACTTTAGGTTAATGTTTGACACATTCACTTCTGTCATGGATGATGCCATGTTTTTAAAACATAACATGAAGCAAACAAAACAAGTTAATTATTTCACCCTCCAAAATACATATACCTTACTATAATTTTACCAGTACATTTCCCTCTGCTTATGGAAACCCTCCAACTATAGAAACTTGTTATTGTTAGTAAATAACAAATAAATGTTGAAATTATTCAGGTAAGTATCATTGTAGTTTCCATTGCAAGTTTTTATAGATAGAGGAGGAAATCTTAATAAACAGTATCTCCCAACCCCTAGTGCAGAGTAAACCTTCAATAAATATTTGTTGAGTCATTGTGTATATTAAATAGAAGATCTATAACAATAAAAGCATAATATGCTAATTAGACCAGATGTTCTTCCAAACATCCTTCTGGACCACCTTCCAGACAAAGCCAGGGCTGCAAGGGAAGTCTGGGTCCCGGGTGACGGAGGGAAGCCCAGGTCCCAGGTGCCAGAGGAAAGCTGGTGCCAGCAGCTGGGGGAAGGAAGGCCTACTCTTGCACAAATTTCATGCATCGGGCCTCTAGTATTAAATAATTGTCATAATGCTAATTTTTTATACAAAGATTGTGAAATTCTGGATGTGAAAGTGTAAAAATGTATCCTATATGTGCCTTAATAAAATAATATTTCTTATATAAAAGGTAAAACATAATAATTTTATCATAACTATGCTATAGAAGCTCTATTTTTAAAAAGAAAATAAAACCTAAATGTTTCTTTAAAAATTTGCATGTCATTTCAATCATAAGTAACTATCCTTATATCTTTTATGCAGTTTTTGTCCTGATAGACAGCAGCAATTTTCAAACATCAATAATTAGGGATTCTTATTTATATGTATTAGCCAAATACTTTGAACCATTGAGTTCGATATTGAGGTATTTACACTAATATGCTCAATGCTACAACTTCATAAACATCAAATAATTATACAATTCTAAGAAACAAACTCTAGCTGAATGTATAAACACAGGAAGAATTGACTCCATTGTCTTACTGACTATGATGACACCAGAATATGGTTGGTGTTGCTCTGGTGATAGCAAGATTACTTGGTATTTCATGGGCCAGCATAATGAAAAGTCAACTGTCACAGGTCTTTTTAATCTGAGCCAAAAAGTTTAATTTAGAAAATGGTATTGATTTCTGTATCCTGTTGCTTTTTTTCTAGCAAGTACAAACTTATTACAGCTACATTATTTAACTAAGTAAGGATCTGGGAGAAGAAAGGTGATATAAAACATGGAATAAATGAAAATAACTACGATCTCAATCTTTATTTGTATCCACTCTATAGTTGGTACTTCAACTTCCTAAAGCCTGACATTCAGCTAAATCATAATTTTACATTTTGAAATGTTTCATGTGCCATTTGTTGTTATGTTTAAATTTTAATGAGATGGCTTTTAGAAACAAAAAAAATATATATAATTTGCAATGTAACTTTTGATTATTTTAAAACACACAGATGAATTCTAGCTGCCAAATTTTAATTGAGGAAAAATCACACAGGCCAGCAAAAAGCTATTTTGCCAAGACATTTTCTGAAAACTATTGACATTTTTAATGCATGAGAACCAGAATAGCAGTGCTTCATCCTTGCTTGTTATTAATTTCATATATAGTACAGATGATCGTCCCTTGTGCATTGCCACATGTAGGAAAGTTGGCGATTTATGCTTTAAAATGTTGGTCCCTTTTACAGGCAGATAAATTGATGCCCCTATCTTGGAAAATCCCTTGCCAACCATGTTTCATTAGAATTCCTTAAATTACGGTACAATAACCTGAAACGGGATTGTTTATTAGAGGTTTCTAGGCCTCCTATATACTAGAGACTTGCAAATGAATCCTAAGTGAATGCCAGGAGTATAAACATCCAAAAGAAAGCCCATGTGGAACAAGGATGTATCAAAGCCTAAAGGATTTAGGTTTAAATTATTGAAACTCAATTGTGGATGCATGGCTTATTTATGCTGATTTGCTTTCTGGCTGCACTATATACTGTAAGTCTACTGGGTTTAGGACAGAACACAATGACTTCTTTTCTGTATATTTTAATATTTTTCTACATCACTTGTCCATGTTGATACATCAGTGACTCAAAAATAAAAAAAATATTCATGTATTGTATGTATAAGGCAACTTTCCTCTCATCTGTCTTTTAGTTGACTCTAAGATCTAGATTTTCACTGTTGTGTGAGAAAAATATCCATTAGAAGAAAAAATTATGAAAATATTCTTTTCATACGTATACAAAAGGGAAAACAAATATGGTGAAAATGAAAATATTATATGCCTACCTAATTTAGGATAGAACTATTATATAAAATACATTTTGCACACATCATGAACTCTGTAATGGCAAGTTATCTAGAAGATGAATTGTTATATGGGGAATCTACTATTACAAGCACAGAATATAACCAGATACACTCTTCCCTTACTACTATTTGTATGGACAGGTGATGCCTGGGGATATCCAGAGGTCTCGCCAAGGATGTATGGCTCTGCATTAGCAGAAGATGCGTCCTTGTTGCCTGAAATTACAATCTCCCAGAATTCTAAAGAAAACATTTTCTCCTTCTTTATCCAAGTGAGGGGCATGAGCATGGGTCAACTGACTGGCTTTCCTACCATAAAATTAGGAAAATTGTACTGATAAAGCATCATCATTAATATTTCTTTGTTTCTGTCTCTGTTTTATGGGGAAAATAAATTAATTTGTAAGCAGAATCTTTTTCTAGTCTTAGTGTTATCATTTTTCCGGGTAGAGTATAGACTTTAGGAAGCCTGCATTATAAGTTCCCAGGGCTGAGGTTGAGAATCAATAATTTTGTTGTATGAAGTCTTTCTGCTGGAATTGATTCTAATGAAAAACTGGAGTACACTAAGTATTTAAAACATTCAGTGTACCCTCCTCCCCATGATTCCATATAAATGCTCTAATCTATTTTAAACTTGTTTCTCTGTGGGAATTAATATATATGCATTTTTATTGATTATAGGGTTCCATATTTTATTAGAAGAAGATGCCGACAAAAGAATAAGTTAAAATAAACTAAATGTTTCTACAGTGTGGTATATTAATAGTATTTAAGAATTATGGCCCTGCCCAGTGTGGCTCAATTGGATGGATGTTATCTTATGCTCCTAAGCGTTGCTGATTCGATTCCTGGTTAGGGCACATGCCTGGATTGGGGGCTTAAGCTCCAGAAAGGGCGTACAAGAGGCAGCTGATCAGTGTTTCACTCCCACATAACTGTTTCTCTCTCAACCTCTCGCTTCCTTTCTCTCTATAAATCAATGAACTATTTTTTTAAAAAAAAAGAAAATAAAAAAATTATAACAGTAAGCTGAAATTATAGTATGTAGAATAATAATATATTTCAGCAAGCTCAAAGCAATTCTTCTGCATCCAAATACAGTGAATACCCAGAAGAGAATGGCATTTTACAACTTGCTTTCTTATTCTATGCAGGTTATATAATATTTATCTTTCGTTTCACCGAATGTGATCATGATGCAAAATAATGTGCTTTGTTGTATAGAAAGGGTTAAAGTATGTCCTTTGTGAGCCATTCATTGGAGATTTGTTGGGGGAGTTAGTAAGTCTATAGTTCAATATGTGGTGATTGAACAAGGACCATAGGTGCAGAGACAGAGAGAGAGGAAGAAAGCTGAGGCAAATGACATCCCTAGGGCTTTACAACATATGGCCCATCAGTCAAGGGTCAAGCCCCCTCACAAATTGCATGCACTTTACATAGCCATCTGCATCAATAAATTACTACTCTTCTGTAGCCAGGCACTAATGCATGAGCAAGAGGGATCAGCCCCACTTACAAATAAACTGTTTTATTTATTCTTGTTCATTTTAGTGCCATACTGCGACCTATCATTTCAACACTAGAATTTCCTCCCATAATCAAGCCAACCAACTAATAAATGCCCTAATTCTTTACAATATGCATTTGTCTTTTCCAGAGTGATGGGACATGTCCCACAGCGTAACTAAGGTGCAGGGAAAGCAGGTTTGAATGCCCACGAGAAACAACCTGTGAAGATGAAACATTTCAAGAGACTCATTTATCTTATTTATTTTTCTGTTCAGTTTCCCTGTGATGCCCAATAGCTGCTTGCTAATGACAACTTTCTGTAATAAATACTTTGCATTTTTAGACATGGTCCATTTACAAATAAGACTGTAGGCACTAAAGCAACTAGGTGTGTGTGTGTGTGTGTGTGTGTGTGTGTGTGTGTGTGTGTGTTTTACTACCACTTACATGTAGAGAGAACTTTTGATGCTGGTATGTAAAATAGATCTCAATTATGATTCATTTTCTGTAAATTCAGTTGTTAGTTTTAATGCATATTTTTATGTTTCAGTGATTTTGCACAAAAATTAAAGTGTTGTACATTTGAGAATACCTTTTATATGTGAAAAAACAATATATATTTGGTATTTGGCACCCCAAAAAAGTGAACACTTCTGAAAAAGAATCAGTGTTTGAAAAGTTCAACCATTTGTAGCCAGGTGATTGGCTGATGGTACACTTAAAAAGCCAAACTTTTTCACATAAGCAAGGTATTTTGGGGAGGAGGGATGTAAAGAAAAGAAGGCAAAGAGAAAGAAGCGCCTAATTTGAGCCAGGCGTTGTGTTACATAAATCACTTCATTTCATCCTTGCAAAACCCTCTGATGTGAGTAATTATTATCACTATTTTATAGGTGACAAAATGAGGACTAGGCAATGTTAAGGGATTTGCCCATGATCACACAGTGAGAAGAGGCAGGACGGGGATTTATAGACAGCTCAGCCTGGTCCAAAAGTCACGTCCCCCGCCCCCCCCCCCCACACACACACACACACAATCTTCCAAAAAAGGAGAAACGAAGATGGAGAGGAGCTGGGATTTCCATAGTGGGACTGTGTAGTCATGGACCTAGGAGAAAGAGAGCCCTATGCAGGATCTTCTTCAACCACTTCTCTGCTACTGTAATCTCAGCACAAAAGCCCTCACAGGTGGCAGAAATGGGGGGAAACGGTAGTTGAGTTCAAGAAGAAAAGTAATCGATGAGAAAAGAAATGCATTGTTGGATGTAAATGGGTGCAGCCACCATGGAAAACAGTATGGACTTTCCTCAAAAAAATTAAAATTACTATGCGATCCAGCAATTCCACTTCTGGGTACTTATCTGAAGACAAGGAACACTAACTAAAATAGATATATCTCCACCCCACCCCATATTCATTGAAGCATTATGTACAAAAGCCAAGACATGGAAACAACCTAAGTTTCTATCAATGGATGGATAGATTAAAAAAAACTATTCAGACACAAGAAAAAAGGAAATCTTGCCATTTATGATAACATGGTTGAACTTTGAGGTCGTTATGCTATGTGCAATAAGTCAGGCAGATAAAGACAATTACCATATATCCTTACTTACAAGTAAAACTAAAATTAAACAAATTTATAGAGACAGAAAACAGAATGATGGTTATCAATGCAGATGGGTGGAGAGGAAGGTTAGTAAAATGGGTGAAGGTCAAAAGTACGAACTTCCAGGTATAAGATAAATAAGTCCTGGGATGTAATGGACAGCATGGTGACTACAGTTAACAATACTGTGTTGTATATTTAAAAGCTGCTAAGAGTATAGATCTGAAAAGTTGTCATCATAAGAAAAAAAATTGCAACTATGTATGGTGACAGATGTTAACTAAACTTATTGTGATCATTTACCAATAAATACAAATATCAAACTGTTATGCAGTATACCTGTCACAAAGGTAATATTATATTATGCATCAATGAAAAATAATAAACAAATACATTTTTAAAAAGGAAAGGAGAAGGGTGACCTGGAAATCAGCCCAGCTCTGCAGCTGAGATACAGCCAGAAACAGGCGTGGCGATTATGCAGACCAAGAAAAGGGTCCACTCGCTTTCTGGAGCACCGAGAGATGTCCAAGGTCAATAGGAAAAAGAGACAAAGATAGAGCAGCTTAGAATAAATAGCATGAGGAAAAAGAGGAATTTTAAAGAAATCCTGTGCCATAATTATTCTTTTTTCTTTCATTATATTTTTATTAATTTTAGAGAGAGGAAGGAAGATGGCGAGATAGAAACATCTCCTAGAGAGAAACATCGATTGACTTCCTCCTGCACACCCACAACCCAGGTGTGTGCCCTGCCCAGGAATTGAACCATGACCTCCTGGTTCATAGGTCAAAGCTCAACCATTGAGCCACACAGGCTGGGCTGGAGTTATTATCTAGCTTATCTGAAAAACTAGTTGAAACCTCAGTTTGTTCTTATACTTTACAGCCCTGGGCAAACT
Organism: Myotis nattereri; assembly: GCF_964212035.1. NCBI lineage: Eukaryota > Metazoa > Chordata > Mammalia > Chiroptera > Vespertilionidae > Myotis > Myotis nattereri. The sequence continues at coordinate 99,074,472 of NC_138077.1, forward strand.
ACGGCCTGCGGGCCGGATTCGGCCCGTTTGAAATGAATAAAACTAAAAAAAAAAAAAAAAAAAAAAAAAAAAGACCGTACCCTTTTATGTAATGATGTTTACTTTGAATTTATATTAGTTCACACAAACACTCCACCCATGCTTTAGTTCAGGCCCTCCGGTCCAGTTTAAGAAGCCATTGTGGCCCTTGAGTCAAAAAGTTTGCCCACCCCTGCTTTACAAGGTTGGCTCTGTGTATCTTTTTGGAATATCTCCTGATTCTGTATATCTTATATAATATGGAAAATACTGTTATATATACAAAAAAATTTGAAATACATATCCATGAAAGAATATTTTCTTTTATATGCACTAAAAAGTCAAATTTGGATTCCCATAAGCCCTATGTATTTCTTCAAATACTCCAAAGTAGTCTATCAATGTAAAAGTTAATTAATTACCTTTTAAATTGAGAGCAAATAAACACAGGCATGATTTAGTATGAGAAACACAGATGTGGAACTTCACATCTGAGATTAGAATCTAGTTCATGAAACGTATCAGAGTGGACACAAGACCAAATTCTTTTGATTTAGATGGAAAGTATGTAGTAAGATTTGCATTGTAATGGATCCATTGACCCCTGGTCAAGATGGAATTGTCAATAGAAGTGTCTTATGTATGGTATGAATCATATCTAATGGTTCTATTAACATCATATTGAGATTGAAGTTTCAAGGAGCATGACTTAGAATAATGGAAATGGAAGAGAGCTTTATTTATTATTTTCATTTCATTTCTGTAAGTGTATTTTTTCACTTTACATCATCTCTCATAAAGAAAAGCAGGCATTGATACACTTATTAAAATTATATCAAAGCACATAAACTTGTAAAATGCATCCAATTTTAAAACAGATGTTTTCCCCCTACAAGAACAATTTCCTAATGGCCTATACCTTAAGGAATAAGGAGGATTGGGACTAATGGAAAAACAGTGGATTGGCAGTGAGCAAACATAGCATCTTTTGCTACTCATGCCTCTGCTATACTCTGTAACTGTAGGCAAGTGGCTCTATTTCCTTCTGTCTGAATCTGCAATTGGAAAATGAAGATAACTTGATGCCTACCCTTCTTTTATGTCATAGGTATGTAAACATCAGATAATATAAATGAAGCTTTTGGAGCACTTTAGAAAACATTAGTTTTTGAGTTAAAACAATTATTATTTTTTTAATTTATTTTATTTTTTTCTTTACTGATTAAGGTATTACTTATGTGTTCTTATCCCCCCATTGCCCCCTCCCACTCATGCCCTCACCCCCCTGTTATCTGTGTCCATTGGTTAGGCTTATGTGCGTGCATACAAGTCCTTTGGTTGATCTCTCCCCCTTGCCCCCACCCTCCCCTCCATCCCCTCTGAGGTTTGATGATCTGACTGATGCTTCTCTGTCTCTGGATCTGTTTTTGTTCATCAGTTTATGTTGTTCATTATATTCCACAAATGAGTGAGATGATGTTATATTTATCTTTCTCTGACTGACTTATTTCGCTTAGCATAATGCTCTCCAGTTCCATCCATGCTGTTGCAAATGGTAACAATTCCTTCTTTTTTACCGCAACATAATATTCCATTGTGTAGATGTAACAATTATTAACTGATACCTTATTCCATCATATTAAGTGACCACATTCATTATTTAATAGGCAAGTGTCAACCCAGACAACTTTATAATTCTTCAGGTATTTCTTAAGGAAAAGGAATAAGAGAATTTTATGTAGTGGTATACCTGAAGTAGTATTAGTCTGTCTTATCTGCCATTTAAATTTTTGAATACTAAAATATAATATCTTAACGACAATATCAATTTATATAACAGCTTTCTATTCAGCCTTGTCAGAAATATTACAGTGACTAATAAAACTATAAAATAAATGGAGAATATTAAAGGGACAAAGAGAGAAAAGCCTTCTTCTTACTATCTTCTAGAAATAGCCAGAGTGTAGAACTATGATTCTGGGAGAATGTGAATGGTGATGAACAATCAGGGCAGAAAAAAAAAGCATGGGATCCTCTAGCAGGAAGTAGTTGAGAAAATAAAGCATATTCTTCCCAGACTACATAGGCCTTTTTCAAAATGGAGGGGGGAAATCATAAAAATGAAAGTTAACATTCCTCTGGTGGCTGAGAATAAATCTGAGTAAAGCAGAATAAATCAGGATAGAAATTACAACCTTTCTCCAAGTGTCCAAATGCAGAGAGAAAAAATAATCTAGAAATGCATGTGACATGGCAGTTACTACAAAATCAGTTTGGTGTGAAAAGAAGCTGATAATAAATCTGACCAACAATGAACAATCAAAGAGTCAATGTTAGTGATCCAAAGAATAAAGCCACAAAGTGAAATTTGCTCCTGAACCTTTTAATTTTCAATTTAGACCCATACCAGGATCCATAAATAAGTAAACACATATCCCCTGTTATTATAACCACTTATATAATTTCAGTAAAAATATTTTAGAAAAAAACTATGATTATAGTTTCCATAGAAATTCTAAATCTATAATGGCAGGTAAATGGCTTAAAACTTGGCCTTTAAGCCATGCCTCTGTTTGGAATGGGCCTTTTATTTAACTTCTATCATAATTCATTATTTTACATTCCTATACCTGATTAGATGGCCCTACAAATCATTTTGCAACTGGTTCCACTGAGATCTACTCCAACACAAGAGACAGCATCTTCCATTCAGCAACTGTGTGGCCTTGGATACTATATTTCAGCACTGAGTCTCGTGTGTTTATGTGTAAAATGAAGATAACCTAGAATTGTTGTGATGATTAAATGCAGCAATAACTAAAATATTTAGAGTAGCACTTAGCTCATAGAAAAGTTAGCTATCATCATCACATTCATCACATTCTTCATCATCATCATCATCATAATCTACAACCTCACTGGCTCTCTCAAAGATTTACTGTAATCACTTGCCTATTTTATAATATTCCAACACTGATTTATAATGCAAAATAACAATGCTAACAAATTCATGACCTCCTAGAGACTTTCAGGATTTTTTTAATTACATTATCTAGGGAGGTTTTGTTATATGTATTTTGGATTTGTGTGTGTGTGTGTGTGTGTGTGTGTTTGTGTGTGTGTGTGTAAGTGAAGTAAGCTTATTTCCAGGTTCAACTTGAAGCTTGTCCCTCCAGTAATCTGTTACTTACAAAAATGTCTAACCAAGGTCCACCTGAAGACTTTTATGGAGAGAAAGCTTTGTCGTTGTGAATGTACACTCAGTACACCTATCAGTTCCCTTTAGTGAGTACTTTGTGCAGTAAAAACCAGGTTCCAATTGATGATTTGGACACTACTTTTTTCACCTCTTGTTGATCTTTAGAAATATAAATAATACAATGTTGCCATTTTTCAATTTTCAAAACACAGATTTCAAAACAAAACTGTTGGCAGCCACTGCTGTGCTTTTAGTTCACTAAACATCATCTACTACGGATAACCTATTGCTTCACTTGGGAATATCTGTTTGAGCTTCACTTCAAAGATATTCTCTAGCTACTAAATGAAATGATGTAGTTGGTGATATGTTTGTTTCCAACCAGAATAGTTTTGTAAACTATTTACTTTCCAACAAGAAAAAGAATGTACAAAAGTGAAGTGGTGTACTAGGTGGGTGCTTTAAGACACTGTTCTTCAGGGGATCTAGAATGTGTCAATCAGTACAAGGATATTTCAGAGTAGTATAACTTTTTTCCCATATCATTCACACCAAACATGAAAATTTGAAATGTCCTCCTTAGGTAACAAAGCATTCAGAAGTTTTGCCATAGTTGCACTAACTTTCTTCCATTTGAGGCAATAAACCAATTTTTTACAAACACACACACACACACACACACACACAGACACCTATGGCCACATTTGTCTGTTATCTTAGCATTTCACTGCCTATATATAAATAGTAATAGTGTTATGTTTTTTTATTAAAATATATCTTTGTAGATAAAAACATATTCCCCAGAACAAAATATTAAGCCACAATAAAAGCTCCCTTTTCTGCTATTTCCTCAGAGAATTGACAACACAGTGTATGTCTTGTTCTTTCCAAGACTAAACATCATTTGAAAAGGTCTCTTCTCAGTGTAGAGAAAAGCTATACAAACTCATTTCTATTTAAAGTGTCTTTGGAGACAATATCAGCCTTCCCTTGTATCTAATTGTAGCCATTTTCTTAAGTGGTTACATAACTTGTAATTCTACCCTGCGGACCTCCTGTGCGTTCAGCAAGCACACATTTGCCTCTTTGGCCCTGGCACGTAAGAAAGTTCTGTCTCTTTCCCCTACCTGGCCTTATTGAAAATGAAGCACCCGTTTCAATCCCAGACACAGAGAGCAGAGGCGGAGCCCCAAATCCATTACTTTCCCATACACGCTCTTCACCCTGAAATATCTCCTCAGATATGTAACAGGCCAGTTAGAACCTTGGGACTCATTCATCTGGGTGGCAGCCTGTCAGCGACATTCCCAGGAAGCCCAGATAGCAGAACAAGGTTTCAGAGGTCAAACAGATGCAGTTTCCTCGCGTCCCCGCCTGTCTGCAGCCATGCTCTGCGGGCTTGCTCCATAGTCCCTACCCGCAAAGCCACCACCCAAGGTGAGGTTACCCAATGGGGCAGCACAAATGTCAGTGCAGTGAAAGTGGAGGGGACATCGCACAATTATTAGGTCATTGCATCATTTCAGAGACTCGATTATTGTGATTGATCCTACTGACAGTCATGCTGTCTTCAAATAATTGTACCAACCTCATCTTCGCTTCCACTCTGTCTCTAAGGCCTGTGTGACCTTGGGTAAGTCGTTAAACTCCCAGATCCAATTCGTTTTGCTGGATATAACACATTAGCTTACTGTTTGAGCTGAATCTTCTTTGTGCTATATTGCTAAATTTAAAATGATGGATTTACTGCAATTTAAAACAGTGAATCAATCTGTTTCCTCTTTGAGAAATTTCTTTAATCACAGCTTTGAGGATTACAAATGGTCCTGACTTGCAGGTGAATCTTCAAACCACTCAGTCTAGTGAATGCTGAGAAATAACACTTTTTTTCCCAATTACACAGAAATTAAAATGGTAGTTAGTTGTGCTGTGGACCATTTTTACGTCAATAGAGATCAATATGGTATTTCAATAGGTTGGATAAAGGTATGTATTTCATTTCAATGATAACTGTGTTAAATAAATATATGTAATAAATTACATATTCGTATTCATATTTTCCCCAAATCCACACATGGGCTGCTGTGGATCTGTAAGGAACATCCTAACTCAGTGTTGTGGCAATAGTTTCCTTCTTTCCCAGTCTCAGTGGCCACCTGTTTTATTACTTCTGTAAGACATTGCAGATACATTAAAAAGGAATACGTTGATCGTATGTGAGAGTCATTCAAAGGGAAATTCTAACCAGAATGACAAGAAAATCTCATAAATGGCCTGGCCCTCAGCATGTCCCACAGGTAGCACCAGGGCCCAGCAAAGCTATTAGTATAACCATGCAAGAGACAATAGAGAAGGCTGGCCAGAGCCCCAGATGGTGCCGCCATAAAAATACATTCCAAAGCTTGGCATCTGGAGTTTGCAGCTGCCATGCACAGCCCATATGTGGCAATAAATATTGGTTCTGAGGCTGGAACAGCTAGGGGTTAGGGTCAAATGGAGCCATCTGAACCATCACAATGGAGCAAACAGACAAAGCACGGAAGTGATTGTGAAATGGCATGTGATTTTTCATATATCTTACTCCTTTTATTATTGTCAGCTGCTGAAATGCTAAGGTGAAATTTCGGCGAATAAGGGTGTATTTGTCAAAGGATGACAGCTCATATGCAATCATCCTTTTTTGTTCCTGCTCTTTATTTTTCCTCCTTCCAAATATTAAGCTCTCCTTACTCTCACCAATCTGTTTGTCATTTAAATTCTTAGTACTTCCCTTCAGCTATAATTATCGCATATGAGACAACCTCTTAGCAACCAATTGTTTTCTTTTTAAAATGTATAATATTTTCATTCATTTATTAGTTTCTTCATGTAGCAGCTATTTTATTGATGATTTACTATGGGTCGGGCACTGTTCCAAGCATAAGAGATATGAAAATATACAAAATTAGTATGGTGAAGGCCTTGTGTGGGGGTGGGTGCAGGCTAGAAAGGGTCATTGGGGGGGAAAAAAAAGTATTGTGATACTTTCAACAATAAAGATAAATTTAAAAAAAAGAATATACAAAACAAACTCCTAACTCTCATGGTGGCTACATTCCACTAAAGCTAATTTATATGTTTATTCCCTACTATTTATGGAACATTGACATATGCCCTGTGATTCTCATCTCCAGGAAAGAGGAAATTCTGTTCAAAGAGACAGACAAGAAACAGGTAATAACAAGTGTGTGAAATGCTAACTATAACAGCAGAAGACCATGTCCTGAGAACACAGAGAAGGGTGATTCAATTGGACATGAATATGAGAAGAGTATCTGGAGGTCTCCACAAAGCATAGGAGACCTCCCCTGGGAACTGAAGGCTTAGAAGGAATTAGCCAAGCGAATAGGCAGAGAAAAAACAACCCAAGAAAGGAAAATGGAGTGTGAACTGGTAGTGCTCAGCCAGTTGTTTAAAGAACTGGTATATAAAATGGGAGAATATGGAAGAGGTAAAGGTGGAGTGGGCAGCAAGGGCCAGTCATGAAGGGCTTTTGCAAAATACCCATGAACTGAAAGACATTTTGTCCTCAAGGCAACCTGAATGGGGAATCTCTAGATACATAAATATCTGCATATGGATAAAAGGGAAAATTCCCAAAGAATGACATTTAGGAAGTTGAAAAGTGAAATCTAGCGTATTTACAGCCAGAAGGTCATTGAGGAGGCATTTATGCTAGACATTGATGCAGAGGTAGAATTTTAGAGAAGAGGATCATGGGCAATTCAGCAAGGAGAATATTGAAATAATGGAAACTTTTACTTGGTGTTTTTTTGTTTTGTTTTGTTTTGTTTTTTTTTAATATATTTTATTGATTTTTTACAGAGAGGAAGGGAGAGAGATAGAGAGTTAGAAACATCGATGAGAGAGAAACATCGATCAGCTGCCTCCTGCACATCTCCTACTGGGGATATGCCCGCAACCCAGGTACATGCCCTTGACCGAAATCGAACCAGGGACCTTTCAGTCCGCAGGCCAACGCTCTATCCACTGAGCCAAACCGGTTTCGGCCTTTTACTTGTTTTTTTAAAAATGATCTGCTCCTCTTAGGAAAATCAGTATACTTTTCAACTTCTAAAGTTAAGAAAATTGAGGAAGAATATATGATTAGGTAAAATGTAACAGACTGAAACATCATTAGTAGCCATGTTCTCCCATTGTGTTATTAAGTATATTTTCTAATTAGTTAGGTTATAACTTAAAAGAACTGTGATTCTGCTTCTAACTTAAGAGTTAACCTAAAATTTCCAGCATTATTTTCACCAGAAATCTGTACAGTGAATTTGAATGAGATCTGCCCTTGGTACCTCTCATACATACTTATCAGGGCATAATGCCCCCTCTGACGTGCTAGCACATTATTTCAAACTTATGGAATGTGTCTCATCAATAAGTTGTAAAATTTCTGACATTTGTCATAAACTTACTATAAAGAGCTTAATAGAAGTTATTTGCCTCAGATTCATCTCAAGACATTCCAGCTAAAGAAATGCTTAAATGGCATTATAACAAAGCATTTTATTGTAAAAAAGATTCACATAATCTATCCTGACATATTATTATCAAACGATTATTATGGCATTGTTCCTTATTATACTTGATTTATTCTCAAGATGTGCCATTGTGTCTTAACCAATAATATAATCTGCAAGTACTAGTAATATCTTCAATTATACTACTGATTTTTCATGTCCAAAATTAGAATTATAAAATCTTAAAATCCAAGAATTCTGTCCAAATAGTCACAGTAGTCATGTAGTCAATCCTAGGGTAAGCTCACGCTGCTGAAAGCACAAGTTCATTTCTCCGCATCTTCGCTAGCACTTGATTTTTGTTGATTTGTTGATGATGGCCATTCTGACAGGTGTGAGATGGTAGCTCATTGTCATTTTCATTTGCATCTCTCGGATGATTAGTGACTTTGAGCATGTTTTCATATGTCCCTTGGCCTTCTGTATGTCTCTTCAAAAAGTATCTATTTAGGTCCTTTGCCCATTTTTGGATTGGATTGTTTATCTTCCTTTTGTTAAGTTGTATGAGTTCCCAGTAAATGTTGGAGATTAAACCCTTATCGGTGATAACATTGGCAAATATGTTCTCCCATTCAGTGGGCTCTCTTGTTGTTTTGTTGATGGTTTCTTTTGCTGTGCAGAAGCTCTTTATTTTGATGTAGTCCCATTTGTTTATTTTCTCTTTAGTTTCCAATGCCCTAGGAGCTGAATTGGTGAAGATGTTGCTATGACATATGTCTGAGATTTTGCTGCCTGTGGATTCCTCTAGTATTTTTATGGTTTCCCATCTTAACGTTTAAGTCCTTTATCCATTTTGAGTTTATTTTTGTGTATGTTGGTGGTCTAGTTTCATTTTTCCTTTGCATGTATCTGTTCAATTTTCCCAACACCATTTATTGAAGAGACTATCTTGACTCCATTGTATGCTCTTGCCTCCTTTGTCAAATATTAATGAACATAGTGGTTTGGATGATTTCTGGATTCTCTATCCTATTCCATTGGTCTATATGTCTGTCCTCGTGCCAGTACCAGGCAGTTTTGAGAACATTGGCTTTGTAATACAGCTTGATATCTGGTAGTGAGATCCCTCCTACTTTGTTCTTCTGTCTCAGAATTGCTGCTGGGGAGAACAGTATAGAGTTTCCACAAAAAACTAAAAATGGAACTCCCATTTGTCCCAGTGATCCCACTTCTTTGAGTATATACCAAGAGACAAGAAACAGCAATCAGAAAGGATATATGCACCCATATGTTCATAGCAGCACAATTTACAATAGCTAAGATTTGGAAACATCCCAAGTGCCCATCAACAGATGAGTGGATTAGAAACTGTGCTACATCTACACAATGGAATACTATGCTGCTGTAAAAAGGAAGGAACTCCTACCATTTGCAACAGTATGGATAGAACTGGAGAGCATTATGCTAAGTGAAATAAGTCAATCAGAGAAAGATAAATATCACATAATCTCACTCATTTGTGGAATATAATGAACAACATAAACTGATGAACAAAAACAGATCCAGAGACAGAGAAGCATCAATCAGACCGTCAAACTTCAGAGGGAAGGTAAGAGAAAGAGAGGGGGAGGGGGAAAGATCAACCAAAGGACTTGTATGTATGCATATAAGCCTAACCAATGGACACAGACACCAGGGTGGTGAGGACACAAGTGGGGCGTTGGGGGGCAATGGGGGGATCAGGACACATATGTAATACCTTAATCAATAAAGAAAAAAAAAACAAACCAAAACATAAGTTCAACCATGTTTTACCAAGTGTTTTTCACTGTTTACACAGTTTTAATTGGCCTTAATTTTACTGAGTTTGCTTTTCTAAAAGTTAACACTTTTTATTTATTTAAAGCAATATATAACAATTTGCTATTATTTCTAACAATCATTCAGTTTGAAACACTTTTTTCCCCTAATGAACTCCAAAATGCACACTCATTTTCATGGTCTCTGCATTTGGCCACAACAGCTTGCCAATTAATTTTGCTTGGTCCAGTCATCTTAGTATTCAAGAGCTCCTAAAATCCTACATGCTCTTTCAAGCTCCTCAGCAATAAAGACCATTCACTGGGCTGTTTCTTCTGCCTTGTCATAACCTTTGGGCTACATCCTGTTCAACGAAAAGCCAATCTTTTGCCTGATATGATATTGCTTAGGGCCCAGTCTACTTTGGGCATTCTGTGCATTTAACTAAAAAAACAGAAGCTGGGGATCACAGGGACCCTCATTTCAGATTATCAAGTGTAAATGAGCTAAGTGTTTTGATAGCTCCTAATTACTAATGACAGTCTAGTGGAAGAGTTTGCATAAGCCACACATCTAGGTAATATGAAACCTTGTGCCACCCCTTGGCAATTACGTTCTCTGCTGAGATATAGGAAGGGGAGGGGGACCACCAGGTGTCCAGCAAGAAAGACAGAATGTGTGGATTAGCAAAAAAACAAAACAACAAATAAAAAACCCAAAAAACAAAACAAAACAAACAAAAAAAAATAGTGAGATCTAATGAGGCTATATTCTAAGAGGGCTTTCATTAGCAGTGCCATATTAGTACATAATTTGGGGACCACTTTCAAAAAATTGCATGAGAAATCACTGGTGCACAATGAAAATTACTGAGGCAGAGCTGGCTGGCTCGCTCAGACTTGTTTGTTTTGGTGTTCCTTGAGAGTCCTGGTTTCATACCCTGCTCTTAGCAAAAGGCTCTCATGGGACTAGCTTACTCTTCTTTATTCTCCATAAGTATTCTCCACAAATAAAGTACTTGACAACAGGTTTTTTAACTAACATTGACGCCTCTCACCATTAAGTTAAAAAATATGAGATATAAAGAAGTTTATGCTGAATAAAATAGTTGCTTATAGTTTTAACACAAAGACATACACATGCATACGCACACACACACACACACACACACACACACAAACCATTCTTATTGAGCAACACACTATCATTTTAATCCTATAATCTCTGTGAATTTTTTATGATGCTGATATCATCCTCATTATGCACATATGAAAAGATATTATATAATTTTCCCAAATTACATACCTTATAATTAGTACAGACTTGCTTTTAGTGCAAAGATATATTACACATTCTTAAACATTATAAAATTATATAATCTAAGTAGGTAATACTTAGAAGTTTTTAATATTTCTAGGATTTTAAAATAGAAAGAATTTTGCATTTTTCTTTTATTGTCATCTCTACTATTTCCCATTTCTGGTGGTGCACCTCAAACAGGAGTATCGATCATTGGCACCAAAAGACAAATTATCTAAATACAAATAAAATTTAGATCAACTGTTGACAATCAGGTAGTCTCCTTGTGTTAATGATATAGACACATTAGCTCTCATATATTGAGCTTCAAAAGTGGATCATTTCAGAATCAAATATATTTTTATGTGACAATTTAAAATCATCCTCAAGACTGACAACACTGGGCTTGCAACCTGCAGTAAGTAATCAATCTCCAGACAGAAACACTGCTGGTCAGTTTTATGAATTTGGTTAAATGTGAAGAAGTGGAAGACTTCCATTCTCACATACCCACTGGATTTCCTTTGGCAAGCCTGTTTTCTCATTGCTTTCTACAGAATTGATTAAATGTATTTTCCAGATAAAAATTGTGTTGGTGTTTAAGATCTGGTTAAAAACAGAATGGCTTGTTTGACCATGAACACAAAAGAATCTGAAATGAAATTTAGTTCCTACTCTTAGTCCTGGTTTATATCCTGTGATGTCTGTTAAATAGCTTTGCTCTTCAAATCTATAGGGTTCCTGATTTGCTTTAGTAAGAGTTTGGGGAATCTAGAAGTATACTGTACTCTCCCAAACTATTAGATTCCTGATTCAGAAATTAAGAGTTTAGCTACCGCTGATAATTTATTACTTCTTAGTACTTCAGAGTTTACCACTGGAGCCTACATCTGCAATATGCATACAACCACATGGTGGCAGTATAGATTTGTGGTCACATGGTTAGGAATTCCAAAGAATAAGGTTTAACCATATTCATTGTCTATACTACATCTACCAGTTGATTGTTTTTAAAACATGGAATGCTTCACACTGGACTTGTTTAATTAATTCTTACAAATTTTCCAACACTTTTCTTTAATTTACATGTGCCTTTAAGAAAGGCTTTTTTTTTTTTTTTTTTTTTTTTTTTACTTTTAGACTCTTAAGTATTGAAGTTTTTAATATTTCTAGGATTTCAAAATAGAAAGAATTTTACATTTGTCTTTTATTATCATCTCTACTATTTCCCATTTCTGGTGGTGCACTTAAACAAGAGTATTGGTCATTGGCACCAAAAGACAAATTATTTAAACACAAATAAAATATAGGTCAACTGTTGACAATCAGGTGGCCTCCTTGGGTTAATGATATAGACACATTAGCTCTCACATATTGAGCTTCAAGAGTTGATCATTTCAGAATCAAATATATTTTTTTATAAATTAATTTGAATTGAAAACCTCTAAAAAGATTTTGGTTTCCCAAATTCATATGCCACTGGGTAATGTCACATTTGTATGTTTCTTTTACTAAAATAAAGTCTAATCTCCCCAGTGTTCATCTAAATTCTCCCTCCCTACATAGTTTGGATCTTAGTGAAAACTCTTAACCTTCTCTAGTTCAAGCTTTAACAGTACAGTATAAAGTTTACATTTCAATATATTTCTCTCGCTAGGAAAAGATATCATAGCCTTTCCTTAGGCACACAAAATTGGCAATTGAAGCTTAATGGAAAGGCCATTCGATCTCGGGTCAGAAGATCTGGGACCTTGTTCTTATTTTGGCACTTTGTTGCTGGGTAACTTTGAATATGACACTTAACCCCTATGACCCTAGGTTTCCTTTTCTGTAAAGTGGACATGGTGGTTCAATAAAAAAATAAGAGTTAAATAAAAGCAAATGGAAATAGTGCCTAAAACAGACTAGAACTTTAAGGAATATTATTCCAGAACTGCTTTAATTTTTCTCTCTAATTTAACAACCAACAAAAAGATTACTAATAAAAGCAAACTTTAAAAAATAAAGGAAATTTCTGTTTTCTAAGAGTTCTGGAAAGTGTTGAACCTTAACATCATCCTATCTAACAAAAGAGAAACATGGTAATTAGTGTATGACCACTATCCTTCCCATTGGCTAATCAAGGCAATATGCAAATTAACTGCCAACCAAATGGTGGACGGCAGCCAGGCAGCTGGAAGCGAACATGAGGCTTGCTTGCTTCAGTGACGGAGGACTCCAATGTTCCCCGCCTGCTGCTGCTGAGCTCTGAGCTGCTAAGAAACATTGTAACAAATATAGAAGCTAAACAAAACCCCAGAAAACTGCTTTAGTCCATCGAGATTCAGCCGGCAGGATCGCAACATTGTTTCAAATACAGAAGGTAAACAAAGGCCAGAAACCTGCTTTCAGCAGCGGAGGTCTAAGAGCTGGAGCCAAGCCTCAAAGCTAAAGCTGGCCCAGAATAAAAAAAATAAAAAAAAAAAGAAAAAGAAAAGAAAAAAGGAGCAGTTGGGAGCTTCAGTCACCCGACAGCCTGAAAACAGCCCTCAGCCCCTCACCCAGACTGGCCAGGCACCCCAGTGGGGACCCCCACCCTGAAGGGTGTGTGACCAGCTGCAAACACTCATCATCCTCTCACCCAGGCTGGCCAGGCACCCCAGTGGGGACCCCCACCCTGATCCAGGACACCCTTCAGGGCAAACCAGCCATCCCTCACCGTGCACCAGGCCTCCATCCTATATAGTAAAAGGGTAATATGCCTCCCAGCACCGGGATCAGCAGAGCCGAGAGGCCTCCCGGCACTGGGATCAGTGTGACAGAGGGGAGTCCCCAACCCTCAGATCGCCCTGCGGCTCTGTGTGTGACAGGGGGCGGGGACATAACCTCCCTATCCCCCTGCTCTGTTCGTGACAGGGGAAGGCGCCCAACCCCCTGATCTGTCCTGCTCTGTGTCTGATACAGGGAGCTCCCCAACCCCATGATCGCCCTGCGGCTCTGTGTGTGGCAGGGTGCGGTGCCCCAACCCCCTGATCGGCCCTGCTCTGTGTGTGACAGGGTGTGGCGCCCCAACCCCCTGATCGGCCCTGCTCTGTGTGTGACGGGGTAGAGCCATAACCTCCCCATTGGCCCTGCCCTGAGTGTGACAGTGGTGGTGCTCCGACCTCCTGATAGGCCCTGCTCTGTGGGTGATGGAGGGCGGCGCCCCAACCCCCTGATCCGCCCTGCTCTGTGTGTGACAGGGGTCAGTGCCCCAACCCCCTAGTCGGCCCTACGCTGAGCGTGACTGAGGGTGGCATCGCAACCTCCCAATCCGCCCTACTCTGTGCATGACAGGGGGCGGCGCCACAACTCCCCAATCAGCCCTGCTCTGAGCCCGACCAGGGGCTGCACCTAGGGATTGGGCCTGCCCTCTGCCACCCAGGAGCAGGCCTAAGCCAGCAGGTTGTTATCTCCCGAGGGGTCCCAGACTGTGAGAGGGCACAGGCCAGGCTGAGGGACCCCCTCCTGCCCTCCCGAGTGCACAAATTTTTTGCACCAGGCCTCTAGTATCCTATCTAATAAAAGAGTAATATGAAAATTAACTGTCACTCCATGACAAAGATTGCAGCACCCATAGAGGCTGGGCAGGATGCTGGCGGCATCACCCCGGCAACGTGAGCCCAGGAGGCAAGCAGGGCCTGTAGGCAGCACCCAGCAGGGCCTGCTTGCCCATCCCCATGGTGTGGAGCAGGCAGGCCCTGCCGAGAGCAGAGAACCATGGGGAGTGGGACCAAGCCATCAGTAGCACATCCCCTAAGGGCTCCCGAATTGGAGAGGGTGGAGGTCAGGCTGAGGGACCTCCCTCACCACCCTCCCCCCCCCCCTGCACAAATTTTGTGCACCGAGCCTCTATTCTATATATATAAAACCCTCATATGCAAATAGACCGAACAACAGAACAACAGAACAACCAGTCACTATGACATGCACTGACCACCAGGGGGAAGGCACAGGACATGGCTGGTGTCAGTAGGAGGTGGCAGAGCAGGGAACATGGTGGGCATTGGCAGCAGCAGGATGGTGGAGCATGTGAGTTAGGGCACCAGACCAAGGCGGGGTACCAGTCTCTGTCATCAGACAAGGCTCTGGTAATTACTTAAAATTCTTTGCACCCACTGCCGGTGCCATGACCGCTGCTCACACCTGCTGCTGGCACCCAGCACTGGCCCTGATAGTTCGGCGCCATCAGTGGATGCAAGCGGTGGTGGTGGGAGCGGGGCAGCCAGCAGACACAGGACTGGGGGCCACAGCTGGAGAGGCTGGGTGGGGGCATGGAGGATGGACTGAGACCTGCCCCTGTGCCTACCACAGCCTCAAGGTTCCTTTCAAGGTGAACAAATTTGTGCACTGGGCCCCTAGTAAGATTATAAGAATCTTTGATAGTTTAGTTTTCAGATTTTAGGTTCCCAAATTAGAGAAAGGGGTCCAAATCACCATTCTCTGAAAAATGCAAAAAGGAAATGCTTTAATTACTTACTACATTGTAAAAATACTTCAAAGGTTTGATCTTCTTTTTACTACCTGGAAAACACCTATCACATTACACAAATTAACCTCTGTATTGATCCAATTAAAACATAAATACATTCATGTAATATAGCAATCACTATTCATTAGACTAGCAGAATATTGTCTTTAAAGAAAAAAACAAAGCAATATTTCATTATCTCTCAAACAAAATCAAAAGTAACTACTTAGCTACATTCTCCTTAAATATAATGATAAAACAAAAATAAATAAATACATAAATAAATAAATAAAACCCATATTCTAAAAAGAATTATGCCTTTTATATGTCCTTTTTTATTTTAAAAATACATTTCAACTATTGCAGATAAGGATTCTTTTAAATGTCAACTTATATTCATGGTTCTAGGTTATTTCATTACCATTATTTCTGCTTTAACATATCAGCATCTAGAGCTTAGAATCCACATCTGTATGTATAAAAAATTATAATCTTCTTAAAACCCAAATATTTAGAATGGAAGAATATTCCATTGGCCTGCTTCTCATATGTTACTATTTATCAGTAGAAAAAAAAGAAAAAAAACATTCAATATTCTATCATTTTAAGCTCATCCAGACCTACTGATTGCAATATATGATTTTCATTGCCCAACTGGATTTTGATTCTACCTACTCAGGGAAATCTTTGTTTCATTTCAGAACACACATATCACAATACCTTGATACTAGATTTTAGTTTTTTAAAAAAATAAAACTTAAGGAAATTTTTTAATAGAGTTATACAATGAATATTAAACATATCTGTAGTTTATCTTATGTAGCTATTTATATGAATGACTTTTAGATAAATCATTTTTCTCTACTCAATTTGTTTTAAAATACTATTCCCACACAAATAGATTTAAGTACTTGATTTAACTTATAATACTTTCTTTGCTTATATGAACTTCCACTGTTAATTTCTAAATACGTTTTTTAAAAATATCTCCTAAGAACCACAATTATCTGCCTAATATTCTCATTAAAGTAAAAAGTTGAAGACTTCCACTTAAGATAGTAAAGTATATAAATGGTGTGCTCACTTCCTCCACATCAAAATTACAAATAAATTTTTGAACAACCATCATGAGAGCCACCTGAAGATTAGCTGAAAACTAGCTGACCATCAAAACGGGCAGGAGGGGCAGGGACAAAGAATAGGCAGGTCCCATACCCACAGTGCAGAGATGAGGGAAGGATCTCAGAACCACACCAGCCCCCCAGTCCTGTGTTCCAGTGCCAGGAAACAAAAGCACCATTAACATCTGGCTGTGAAAACGAGCAGGGATAGTGGATAAGTGAAACCAAGGCCTGCTGAAGACCCAGGCTCTTTAAGTTTAAAAGAGACCACACACAAACTCATTTGCTCACAAACTAATTCTCTCTGAGCTCCAATGCTAGGGTAGTGGCTCAAAAACCACAAGAGACATATGGGAGGATTGAACTGACTAGCTTCAGGGAAAGGGCTGGAGGGACTGTTAAAGGGCAGCTCTCTCCAGGGACAATAGTACTGGCAGACACCATGGTTTCTTTGTTGAGCCTTCTCCCACCCAGTTGTCAGGCACAGGCAAGCAGCTAATCTGAGCTCTCCATTAACTCAGCTAACACCATTCACCCTGCCATGCAGATTTCCGGAGACAACGACCCACCCTAACTCAGGCATTTTGTCAGAACCTCTTCCAGTAGCTTTTGGTGAAAAAGACCTGTTGCAGCTGACAGTGTGGGCTTTCCTAAAATCTCTGAAAGGTCCATAAACTCCCAACAATTACTGGCTGGCCTCAGTGTGTCCCATAGCAATGCTAAGCAGCCCAAACCAGGCACTGGTGGCAGCCAGCCTCAGTTTGCAGCCTAGACTCTCCCAGGTGCCTCCAAGCCCAGCATTGCTGGCAACTAACAGCAGATCATTTTGTAGTTTCCACCAGGTGGCCTCAAAGTTGGGCACTGGCAACAGCTGAATTTGGCCTGCCCAGGAGCCCCTCCCATGAGGCCCCAGAACCTACACACACATGGGGCAGGCATCAGAACACAGCAGATTACCACCCAACCAGCTCCACAAGTGACATATCCAAAGGGTGAACTTGGCAGGCACAAAGGCCTGCTAAAGCAAATCCCACTCCATAGGGTCAGCTTCTGCTAAAAACTCATCTATATATATAAAAAGCCAGCGACCAAAATAGACATAATGACCATAATGACTGGACGCTATGACGCCCACTGTGGCCAGCGAACCAGCCGATCAGGGGGTGGGGCCAGCCGACCAACCTCGAGGCCCCTCCCCCTTGCGGACCTGTCCCTGATCGGTCTCTCCAACCCTCATCAAGAGCCGGCCAAACGCCCCTTGCCTCCCCCCGCCCCCATGAGCCCGCCCCACCACGATAGGCCCGCAGCCCCTCCCCTGCCAGCCTGCCCCTGATCTCACCCCCCACCCCAATAGGGGGTGGGGCTGGGCAGCCAACCTTCTACAGCCCCTCCCCTGGCTTCCTCACCCCTAATCACACCCCCTACCCCAATATGGGTCAGGGCTGGTCAGCCAACTTCCTGCAGCCCCTCCCCCTGGCTGGCCATGCACCCGATGGGCCCTCACCAATCTGATAGGCCTGCAGCCCCTCCCTCTGGCCAGTCCTGCCCCTGATAGCCCTCCAACTTCAATAGTGGGCAGGGTTGGCCAGCCAACTTCCTACAGGCCCTCTCCCTGTCTGGCCCCACCCTAGATTGGCTCCTCCCACCTCAATAGTGGGTAGGGTGAGCCAGCCAACCTTCTGCAGCCCCTCTTCCCACCTGGTCCCAACCCAGATTGGACCCCCACCCCAATTAGAGGCAGGGCCAGCCAGCCAACAATCCATGGCCCCTCCCCCAAGCTGCTGGCCACTGATCTTCCCCCCCACCCCATTTGGGGGTGAGGCCAACTGGCTCACCACCCACAGCCCCTCCCCATGGCCAGCCCCACCCCCAATCAGCCCCCACCACCCTGATCAGCCTGCGGCCCCTCCCCCCAGCCAACTCTGCCCCTGATCGCCCCCCACACAACAGTCAGGGGTGGGGCTGGCAAGCCAATCTCCCACGACCCCTCCCCCAGCCACTGACCCCCGATAGACCCCCACTCCATTCAGGGGTGGGGCCAGCCAGCCCATGACCCACAGCCTGTCCCCATGGCCAGCCCCACACCCAATCGCCCCCCACCCCCCAATTGGGGCAGGCCGGCCAGACCCCACTTGTACACGAATTCGTGCACTGGGCCTCTAGTCTGCTATAGTTACAGTCATTCCTCACAGCCAATCAGCTAAAGAGTCAGTCCCACCCAGTGATGTGCCAATAGCAATCAAGACCCAACTATAATGAGAGGTCACACACAAGTCACATAAGGGAAACTCCTGTGCCACCTGGCCCAAAGAGATTGCATCATTGGGCCTCACAGAACAACTATTACATAAGACCACTCTGTCAAAACCAGGAGACACAGCAGATATACCTAATACATAGAAACAAACACAGTGAGGCAGCCAGTATGAGGAGACAAAGAAATTTGCCCCAAATGAAAAAAAAAAAAAAAACACAACAAAACTCCAGGAAAAGGACTACACAAAATTATGATAAGCAATCTACAATATGAAGCTAAAGCACTGGTTATAGGGCTGTTCAATGAACTTGAAGGCAGAATTCATAAACTCAGTGAGAATTTCAACAGAGAGATACAAAACATAAAAAATAAAAAACATAAAAATGAACAGGTCAGAAGTGAAAAATACAATAACTAAAATCTAGAATACATTTGAGAAAATAGTCGATTAGATGAAAGCAAATGATCCAATTAGTGATTTAAAAGATAAGTTGGAGGGAAATACAATAGGAGAGTAAAAAGAAAGAAGAATTTTTAAAAATGAGAATAGTATAAGGCTTCTCTGGGGCAACATGAAACATACCACATGAAACATACCATAGGGGTGCCAGAAGGAGAAGAGAGAGAGCAAAGAATTGAAAACTATTTGAAGTAATAATGTCAGAAAACTTGCCTTACCTGGAAGCAAGGAATGGTAGAGAGTCCTAAACAAGATGAACCAAAAGAGGCCCAAACCAAGACACATTATGGGACCAAACCAAGACACATCATAATTAAAATGCCAAAGGTTGCCCTGGCTAGGTAGCTTGGTTAGTTAGAACATAGTCTCGACATACCAAGGTTGAGGGTTTGATAACTGGTCAGGGTGTATATGGAATCAACCAATGAATGCATGAATAAGTGGAACAACAAATTGATGTTTCTCTCTCCCCCTTCCTCTCTCTAAAATCAATAAAATAAATAAATACATACATAAATAAATAAATAAAATGTGAAAAATTAAAGACAAGGAGAGAATCTTAATAAGAGCAAGAAAAAAAGCAGTTAGTTACCTACAAGCGACTTCCTATAAACTGTCTGCTGATTTCTTAACAGAAACTGCAGGCCATAATGGATTAGCACAAAATATACAACGTGGTAAAAAACAAGGACCTACAACTAAGATTACTTTTAGAATCAAAGAAGAGATCAAGAGTTTCCCAGATAAGAAAAAGTTTAAAAAGTTTACCACTAAACCAGTATTACGAGAAATATTAAAAGAAATTATTTAAGAAGAAAAGGAAAGAAAAAACACATGAATAAAAAAATATATGCTCAGCCCTTGTGGCTCAGTGGTTGAGCAGCACTGACCCATGCACCAGAAGGTCACCAGTTTGATTCCTGGTCAGGGCATGTGCATGGGTTGCGGGCTTGATCCCCAGCAGGGGCATGCAGGAGGCAGCCAATCAATGACGTTTCTCTCTCATCTATGTGTCTACCTCTCTCTTCCTCTCCCTTCCTCTCTCTCTAAAATCAATAAGAACATATTAAAATATATATATACACACATATATATAATAATATATAAATATAATAAAAAATTCTCAGTGACAAAAAGAAACACAACCAACTATAAAACTAGTACAAAGGTTAAAAGGTAAAAGAATGAAGATCATGTATAATTACAACAATAAATTAAGGAATACACACAAACACACACACAAAAGTAAAGAAAATAATGTCAAAAACATAAATATTGGGAGAGTGGGTAAAAAGTGATTTTAGAATGTGTTCAAACTGAAGCAACCATCAACTTAAAACAGACTGCTATAAACATAGCTTGGTACATAGAAGGCACCCGGTATACACAAACCATAAATAGTTTGTTTAGTTCATTTGTTCATTTACTTTGTTTTTTATAATCCATTTATAAGTGAAATCATATATTTGTCCTTCTCTGACTTATTTCATTTAGCATAATATTTTCTAAGTCTTTCCAAGTTGTTGCAAATGACAAGATTGAATTCCTTTTACAGCTGAGTAATATCCACTAAATATATGTATCACATCTCTATCCAATCATCTATTGATTACACAATGGATTATATCAAAGAGAGTGGCTGATCTAGTCAGTTATTACTTTAATGTTTGATTCTGAAGAAAATACTTGTGTCTGCCTCAGCTACTATTTTATGTGCATAGCTCAGTAATATTGTCCAAAACTGTGCTATGATTAGTTTGACTTTTAACAAAAGATTTTTTAAAAGGCTTAAACCTAAAGATTAAAATCAACAATCCTCTAAACCATGATAGATTTTTCTCAGCTGCACTGCTTTTAGGCATATAGCACCCAGTTCCACCATGCCTCCTGCAGGAGCTGTAAGGAGGACCAGATACTGAAGGGGAAAAGAGGAGGCATTTCCACCTGTAGAAAGATACAGAATAGGAAGAGACTGCAATTGTATTGAAAGCCTAATATGGGACAGTCCAGTCCAGGCATCTTTGACAATTACCAGACAAAATCCTCAGAATGATCTTCTACACTAGTGTGAAGGCCTCTGTTATACAGATGAGGAGACTTAAAATGACACATAATATAATTTGACCCAGATTACAAAGTAAAGCAACCAAAAGACAAGACAGAATTCAGTTCTAGTCCTTTCTAATCTAAAATCAATATGGTATTCTATATTATAGTGATTTTGAAGTGGACTAGTCATTTTACTTATGACTTTTTAAAATAAAATAGCAATATTTAAGGTTTATAATCTGACTTCCTGTATGTATAATATTAGTGTGCTATGATATAACACTGTTTTTTTCCCTCTTTTTTTATACAAATTATTTGAAATGCTTCCATAAAGGCAGGTTTCCTCAAGTAAAACTTACACATAGAAAACCAGGGGGAAAAACAAACAAACAAACAAACAAAAAAACAGTAAATCTAGCACTTAGAAACTTTACAGACAGCTCTTAGTTATATGTTGTGAAAATAGGTTCTAGGTGTCACCATCATCACTATCATCACTGTCATCATCATCATCATCAACATCTATATTATCTATTGTGAAATCTTATTAGTATAAAATTAAAAAAGTACATTCTCTAACTCCTAATATTAATAACTAGAGGCCTGGTGCACAAAATTCTTGCATTCAGGGGGGTCCCTCAGCCCTGCCTGTGCCCTCTCGTAGTCCAGGAGCACTCAGGAGATGTCTGACTGATGGCTTAGGCCCGCTCCCCACACATCCTTAGCACTGCCATGGGGGCGGGAGAGGCTCCCGCCACCACTGCTGCACTCTCCAGCTGTGAGCCCGGCTTCTGGCTAAGCAGCACTCCCCCTGTGGGA
Organism: Myotis nattereri; assembly: GCF_964212035.1. NCBI lineage: Eukaryota > Metazoa > Chordata > Mammalia > Chiroptera > Vespertilionidae > Myotis > Myotis nattereri. Next base: position 99,096,494 of record NC_138077.1, read on the forward strand.
GCACACTGACTACCAGGGGGCAGCTCCTGTGTTGAGTGTCTGTCCCCTGGTGGTCAGTGCACATCATAGTGACCAGTCATTCTGCTGTTTAGTCGATTTGCATATTAGCCTTTTATTATATAGGATTTTTTGTTTTATATTACTTAAGTAGCTATGAATTAATAAGTATAAAATTAGGTTTCATATGTTTATGTTCATGAGCAACTATAAAGTTTTAAAGTATATAACAATGAGATTTCTAACATTTAGATTAACAACCTCACTTTTATGTGATAGATGACATTATTCAGGTGAAACTAAATATCACTTCTAATTTGAATATGATGCTCATTGTCAGATACCATGTGGAGACCAAGCATCCTGTTCTAGTAAAAACTTGCAAAAACTTTGCTTATTCTTCTCTAGATAAGAAACATTAAAGAAATATCATCTGAAACAAAAGCAATTGTGAAAGGAGATTAGAACTAGGAAAGACAATTTTAGGGAAGGAGGAGTCCATGGGAGATGAAGACATATGTGAGGGGCAGAGACAGCTACAAGCCCCCAGAATGTTTACCTCACATACACAGAGAACAGAGGAATGTTAGAAGATAAGGGAATCAAGCAGAGGGGGCCCCGGGTGAGTTTGAAACTTTGAAACTAATGCCATGTAAGGAATAAGGGGGGAAGTGACCAATTAGGAAAGCACGGGGGACATAAAATAAGGAAGAGTCCAATTAGAGAGTGTACGTACATACAAAGAGCTGCCAGCATTCATAAACCCATAGATAAAGAGTCCCGGAGGACAAGTTTTTTTTCCCATTTTAGAGAAAGAGCAGGGTTGGGGACCCCTTTCCAGGGGATGTTCCCCTTTGGGGATCCCTCCACAGGGTGGGGTTTGTACATGCTTGCAATAAACTTCTACACTTTGCTTAACATCTTTTAATCCACGAGTTTTATTCTTCAAACATCATAGGACAAGAACCCACAATCAGATTCCCAGAGCTTGCCATTCCTCCGTGTATCAATTGTAAAAAAGGACAGAGAAGTCACAGCAGACTACTTCACCATTACTGATTTTGAGGGAACCCCGCAAAAGCACTTTTTTTTTCAGTTCTCAATAAAATAAAAATCCAAATTTAAAAAACCTTTAACATTTTTACCCTTATGAGAATAAAATGTAAAAAGGAACATTTATACTTATGAGAATAAAATTAAGGGATTTACCTTCCAGAAAAACTTATATTTAAATGATTTTCCAAACTCACTTTATTGAGTAATTTTTCTTTCACAGGAATTTGAGGAAGTTTTATTAGTAATTTAACAACATAATTTTACTTGCTTTACATCAAATAGTCAATAAGTAACAGATCTTGATTCAAATCAAGATCAGTTGGATACTTTAAAACATTAAGAAAAATGGTGAAAAAAATCCAATGCAAAGGAAAAAGAGTGAGCACAAAACATTTGCTAAGTCAGCCTAGTGCCTTTTGTCCCAGAAGATGAGTCTATTACTTAGAATTCCTGGTTGTAGGGCAAATTTATATATCCTATCTAATAAAAGAAAAACATGGTAATTAGCGTACGTCCGCTACACTTCCCATTGGCTAATCAGCGAGATATGCAAATTAACTGCCAGCCAGGATGGCGGTCGGCAGCCAGGCAGCTTAAAGCAAACATGAATGAGGCTTGCTTGCTTCAGTGACAGCGGACTCCAACGTTCCCTGCCTGCCTTGCCGGCCTCTGAGCTTGCAGTTTGAAACATTGTAACAAATATAGAAGCTAAACAAAACCCCAGAAACCTGCTTTCAGCGAGCCGGGATCTTAGAGCTGGAGTTGATACAGAGTTTTGATTATAGAACACAAACAAACCAGATAGCTGCTTTCAGCAGCAGAGGCCTCAGAGCTGGAGCAACAGCTAAAGCTGGCCCAGAATAAAAAAGAAAAAAAGGAGCGGTTGGGAGCTTCAGTCACCCGCCAGCCTGAAAACAGCCCTCAGTCCCTCACCCAGACTGGCCAGGCACCCCAGTGGGGACCCCCACCCTGAAGGGTGTGTGACCAGCTGCAAACAGCCATCATCCCCTCACCCAGGCTGGCCAGGCACGCCAATGGAGACCCCCACCCTGATCCAGGACACCCTTCAGGGCAAACCAGCCGGCCCCCACCCATGCACCAGGCCTCTATCCTATATAGTAAAAGGGTAACATGCCTCCCAACACCGGGATCAGCGGAGCCGCAAGGCCCCCTGCACTGGATCAGTGTGACAGGGGGCAAGGCCCAAACCCCCTGATCGGCCCTGCTCTGTGTGTGACAGGGTGCGGCGCCCCCCCCCCATGGGCCCCGCTCTGTGTGTGACAGGGTAGAGCCATAACCTCCCAATTGGCCCTGCCCTGAGTGTGACAGTGGCGGCGCCCCAACCCCCTGATCGGCCCTGCTCTGTGGGTGATAGAGGGCGGCACCTCAACCCCCTGATCGGCCTTGCTCTGTGGGTGACAGGGGCAGTGCCCCAACTCCCCTATCAGCCCTACTCTGTGCATGACAGAGGGGAGCTCCACAACCCCCTGATGGGCCCTGCTCTGTGCATGACAGGGTGGAGCTTCCCAAACCCCTGATGGGTCTTGCTCTGTGCATGACAGGGTATGTAGCCCCAACCCCCCTGATGGTCCCTGCTCTGTGAGTGACAGGGGGCAGCGCCCCAACCCCCTGATTGGCCCTGCTGTGTGCGTGACAGGGGGTGGCACCGCAACCTCCCAATCGACCCTGCCTTGAGTATGACAAGGGGCGGCACCCCAACTCCCCAATTGGCCCTGCTCTGAGCCCAACCAGGGGCTGCACCTAGGGATTGGGCCTGCCCTCTGCCACCCGGGAGCAGGCCTAAGCCAGCAGGGCGTTATCTCCCGAGGGGTCCCAGACTGTGAGAGGGCACAGGCTGGGCTGAGGGACCCCCCCTTCCCCACTGAGTGCACAAATTTTTGTGAACCTGGCCTCTAGTACTAGTATAAAACCCTAATATGCAAATAGATCAAATGGCACACCAACCAACCAACCAGTTGCTATGACGTGTGCTGACCACTAGGTGCATGTGCAGAATATGGCTGGCCTCGGCCATTGTGGGATGGTGGAGCAGGTGAGTGCGGACACCAGACCAAGGCAGGGTGCCAGTCACTGTCATCGGGGCAAGCCTCTGGTAGTTACTGAAAATTCTTATTCTTTAAAATATATTTTATTGATTTTTTACAGAGAGGAAGGAAGAGGGATAGAGAGTTAGAAACATTGGTGAGAAAGAAACATCGATCAGCTGCCTCCTGCACACTCCCCACTGGGGATGTGCCCGCAACCAAGGTACATGCCCTTGACTGGAATTGAACCTGGGACCCTTCAGTCCACAGGCCGACGCTCTATCCACTGAGCCAAACAGGTCAGGGCATGAAAATTCTTTGCTCCCACACACCGTAGTCCTGCCTGGCGTTCACACCCGCTGCTGGTACCGATCGCTTGGTGCTGTAAGCGGGTATGAGTGGCAGCTGCCGGCCACCATCACCCATGAGGGCTTCTCCACCTCCGCCTGCTCTTGAGGGGAGATCAGGGAAGCAGCTGCCACTCTCACCTGCTGGTGGCGCTGGCCCCAATCACTGTGAGTGGGTGGGAGTGGCGACTGGCAGCAGGAACAGGGCTGCAGGCAGACAGGGGACCGGAAGCCATGGTGGGAGGGGCTGGACAGGGGCACAGAGGACAGGCCGAGACCCACCCCTGTGCCCACCGCAGCCTCGTGGCCCACAGTTCCTTTCAAGGTGCATGAATTCACGCACTGGATCGCTAATATTCTATAAGTAGTAAAATTACTCTTACCAAAGAGACAAAGATAAGCCCTTGCATTTGTGAGACAATAATTGAAGGTGATAACTGGCCTCATATTCAGGACATGAATATGCAATGACTCAATCACTCTCAACAAACCTAACCCAGCCCCCCATCCCCCCCAATACAGAGTATTTTCTGTCTGTTAAACACTCAGCCTAGTAACACAGCCCGATTGAAAAATTTTACAAAAGAAAGACAGTGCCCTCTCACCTAAAACATAAAAAGTCTCCTGATTTCTTCCTTAGCTCCATGACAACCTATTCTTGCTAGCTCCAGGAATAAAGGCTAGACTCAAAGCTGGGGAGCTATTCTAAGCTGCTCTTGGGAATAGCATTACACATTTCCACAGCAATATAGTTAGTGGTACATTTTAGTTAAATAAAGCAGTTCTAAGCATGGACTCTTTAACTGGAAACAAGGACTAAAGCCTTCAATCTGCTTAGAATGATTCGTGTCTTGGTAGATAACCGCTAAAATAATAAATGCAATTGTTTACTAAAAGTAAAATTTTTAAAAGTTGCCCCATTTTTCTTTTCTTCAGGAGAGTTTCCTGTAAATATTTCATGAAATTGAACATAGTTCACCCCGCCCTCTTTCGACTTTCAACACATTTGTCAATGACCAGTTACGCAATAAAGTGTTGGGGAACCAATTAAACATCTACTTCAAACAGCCAATAAATCTTCCTGTGTCTTTGACTGAAAAAATATGCCCCCAAGGGATACTTGTGTAAAATAAGATAAAGTCCAGCTATAATCAAGAGGTATGTTCTCTCCAAAAAAATGCCATCTATTTAAATAAATTCATCATTTACTAAAAAATTGCTAAATGGCTTTCATGATAGCTTTTAGGATATGTTGAAAATCTACACACTATTGTGTTGGTATTTCATCAGAAAATAAAATATAATGTTGGGTGCCAACATGGCAAAAGACAGTTGACCTCTCATGATTCACATTTCATTGAAAATGCCAAAGTGTGGAGCATCTTTGACTTGGGGGTAGAGCTCATAATTCTATTTCATATTTCATATTTATTTCTTACATTTTGGCTCAACAGCTAATGGCTTGTACTGGCCTTACCACTGAATTATCTTCTGTACAACTGAGGATTGACCCAGCCCATATAGTTGGGGTTAGAGTAAGTGTAGCCACAGAATCTCAGGGTTAAATTTTTCTGCAGTGGCTCTCTCCTCCCTTTCTTAGAGACCCAACATCCACCTATATACACTTGGTAGTTGGAAACCAAACTCAATTCACAATCTTTCCTCAGGTGTCTTCTAGGGTTCAGGGACAAGCTCAGGGGTCTCTCTTTGTGCCCAAGAAGGCACACACTTCTTAAAACATGGCGAGTCACCACTCCTTCTCTGTTTACCAAAGAGGCAGGAAATTCCAAATAATGAAAGGAGGGAAGAGCTGTCTAGCTAGAAATCAGTGACTTTGTTCACTATCCATAGCGTTTGACATATCATTGCTATAGCTACATGTTTTAAGTTCATGTTAACTTTCTACCCATAGTTACTACTAGAACATGGGCCTTAACTTTGATTTAATTAGCAAAAAATCCACAGTGCTGATTTTATTTATTACAACATACTATTCAATGGTATACTATTTATTTTTATGCTTCAGACAGGTCCTTCAGCTAAAGCATGATTTGCAATTTAATAAATAACTTAGCAATAGGATAATTCTCTGATACCAGGTCTAACGTAAATTTTAAAAATATTATGGTTCCACTTATATCCTATCGTATTATGGTTCTATTTTTAAAAGTTACATTGTACTGAGTATCAGCTTACAAGAAAGAAATAGCAAATGACAGTTTTTCCTTCACACTGCATGAAAATTAGAAACCATACTTGTTTCACAGTTTCTCTGGTATCTCCATAGTATTGACACAGCCTCATCCTCTGAGAGTTGAGCTAAATAAGTCAGTATGTTAATTATGTGCTCTGGGAGCACAAAGAAGAAATAAAGAAGTTATTACCTTCCCAAGTTTCCCAGGTAATGAGACCCACTTCTGGAGATGTGCGGCTCTCTACCAGAATCTATCATGAGAATGAGCTTTGCAGTGAAATGCACAGAATTAATTTTTTAATGAAAATCCTCCACCGGTTTCCTCAGTCAAGTATACCTGACAAATGTCACTGGGCAATGTCATTACCAGTTAACCAGCACTAGGCCTTTAGAACAGATGGGATAGCTACGCCTTTTCAGAAGTGAGGCCAGCTAATTTCAGCCACCTCCCATGAAAAGGAAATAAAATAAAATTGGCTCCATGTCACTCAGACATGACAGTACTTTGGATTTCTCCCCCATAATGTTTTTTAGCCTTGAGGCAGATATGACAGGCGCCTTATTAAATTCCAAAAATAAATGTGGAGCAAAAAGGAAGTGCATTCCAATGAGACATCCAACTTGTTAAAATGTAACATGCATAAAACTTGGCTCATTTTATTGTTAGCCACCATCCTCCTCATTTTATATAAAAAATGGAAACATAATACGTGTTCCATAAATTAAGTAAAATTAGTCCAATGGTCCTTTCTTTCTTTGATTAAAAACTAGGTATTCATTTGTTCTCATGTATGTAAGTTAAGATTTTCAAAAACATCTCCATCAATATCTGATAATAAGATTAAGGAAAAAATTCATGGAAGGTTTCTCACTCTATATTTTAACATCCCCATCCATCTACTGGCAGTTCCTTAGGCAAACCCAGTGACATTTATGGATCCCTGCCTTTGTGAATGCTATACATTTTCATATTCAAGTCTTTGTCTCTCCAATTATTACAATCCTACACGGGTCCAACGGTTTTATTTTTACTATTGTTTCCTGATATTGACCCGCTTCCACATACCATCACAAGTTATCACTCCTCTTTCCAATTTCTTACAATATGTGTCTTGTTATCTATTTAACACTTCATTTTTAAAAAAATTCTGCCTCATCTGTTAATTAATTTCCTCAACTAGAAACATTTTTATTCTACCAGGTTGCCTTTATGAAGAAAAGAAGCCCTTATTTATCCTTACATAACTTATAGTATCTAGTACATATTATGGACTCAATAAAATATTAAAAACAAAGAAGACATGACCAATTATATATTTCATAATGATTCAATCACTATTGTTTCTTCAATGTTTTACTACTATGGTTCCAAGTAATTTAGAGACTTGATAACAAGCAGCAATCCAAATTTTAATACCTGATATAAGTATATTCTGTACTTAAAAAAAAGAAACACACACAGCAGAATTTCAGAATCTGGTTCTTTACTTCAAGGAGCTTTCACCTGTAGTGTAGGAAATAGGCTTTGAGGAAAATGCTGGGAAAACCTCCATGACCCATTCCACATGACAATGATAACTGAGATATACCTTGGTGTTAATAACATATAGGGTATCTCAAAAATATATACACACACTTTGAATAGTTATAAAACAGTGTTTATTAAAGTATATTTAATTTTTATTTAACAGCTATCAGTTGTTAAAGTATGTATACATTTTGGGGGATATCCTGAACTTTTACTGCATCATTTAATATTAAAATATTCCTATAAGAGAAGCAATACTAGCGCTAGTTTTATAGAATAGAAAACAAATATTCAGAGAAGTTACCTCAGTTGTTCAAGACTGCAAACTTGACAATAGTGATAACGTGGGGTTTGAGCTCAAGTATGTTAATGATAAAAACCATGAATTGTGCACCTCCAGTTACTCCACAATTTCACAAAGCACAATTTCACAAAGCACAAATGCATCACCCAAGGAATCTGAAGAGACTGACTGGCAAAGGCATGATACTGTATCCAGAACATTGACTCTATTTAGCCAGGTGACTTTCTTTCATGCACTAATGTCTGAGGAGCTGGACCACCACTCTCCATGCCCAGCTCCAGGGAGTTCTGGCGGGGCTCCCTTCTCCCAGACCAGGTGTGCTGACAGATGCTCCTAAGGCTTCCCACGTCTTAGGAATAATGGTCCTGCTATAGGTCTTTAATCAGCACCAGGGTACAGCTAACTATCATAACCCAAATAATGACTTAAAGGGTGAAAACTTAGCTTGTTTTACTTTAACATGATTCTATTGTTCTAAATAATATTTCTCATGTTAGAAATGAATTAATATTTTGCATATGGTCAGATGTAATCTGAAATGTGTTATACAAACCATCATTATATGTAAATAGAAATAAGATTAACACAAATAAAAAAGATGGGAGGGGCTTTGTTATAACTAGAATTCTTTCAGTGTTTGTTGATCAAAAATATCTTAAGACAGGTTGGAGTAGGTTCTCATTCATTCTCTGTCTTTCTCTCTTCTCATATGATGATCTTTATTCCATTAAATTATTTCAAAACACTTAACATCTAGAAATGTTAAGGCATACTATAATAAGCCCTATATATCCTTCCATATTGAAGATCACATGCAATTTGAAGGTACTTCATTACTTATGGGGGAAAAAGGTAATAAACTTAATAATTTTTAAAAGCAAAGATCCCATCAGCTACTCTCTCCTCTGCCTTAGATGTTACGCTGCATGTTAAACACTTTCTTCTATTCTTCCTTCTACATTTATTCTCCCTTTTCTGTTAAAGTTCAACAAGAAAGCAGGTTCAGAAAAGAACATTTGTTGTTTATGCCACCCTCCCATAAACAAGCCACATCACTGTTGATAAGATGCCATATCCACAGCAAAGCTGATGCAAAGGAAATTCCCACTCACTGGAGAAATTATTTCAGTAAACTGCCGAAGAGAAGATAGCCTCATTAATAACAACAAGGGGATGTTCCCTCCTCTACTAAATACCTTCCCATACCTGAGACCCAAACTGCTTTATCCACATGAGTATCTTTCTTTTTCAAAGATTTTAAAATAGAATATATCCCATGATTTTTACTTTTGTTTGCCAAAATTTTGGTTAGAAAATTAAGCTTTAGCAAAAAGGAACCTTGACCTGGAAGGTCGCTGCTATCTCTTCGATCAAATGCCATGATTTTGTCTTTTGGTTACATTTTAATTCTTAGATTTTTTTTTCTGACACAAATATAAATGTATCCAATCTTGCTTGAAATGTGTGAATCTTAAACACTAACAGGGCCTGCCAACTGCAATCCATAAGGCAATATATATTTCAGCATGGATCTGAGGACTCTCTTAGTTTCAAAATGAAGGGAAATAAAAATAAGCTGATGAAAGAAAGTGCTTATTTTCCGCCTGCTAGCAAAATATCTACAAAGTAGTTCACCATTTTGGGCTTGGTAAATATCTGTGTTTATCATCAAATCTCCTGATAATAATAAAGAAAAGACTGTTCAATAGCTACTAAACTAGGCCAAGCTACAGACTGGCTCCTTATGCACTTGGTATTCTGGATTCCAACTACATGCAGGAAAGACTGATACAAATGGCTGATCTTTTCTTGATACTTAGTTTGTTTCCTGGTATTGATTAATCATACTGCAATTGTGGAATGCCCTGAATTGGAGGTCAGAAGATTGATGTTTTTATACTGGCTTAACCACTATTTATTTCCTGTGTGAGCCTGCCACCTGACTTAACTAGTCTGTACCCCAATTTTCTCCTCTGTAAATTGGGACCTGTAATGATTTACCTCTACTCTGGTGAAAGTCAAATGGATAGTGCTTATTGCTTTTGCTTATTAGTACCATTTCTGCCAACACACTATATAAAGGCACATAAAATGCATATTTTAATGAAAGCAGTGTTATCAATAAGCAGCAAAAACTGAATTTGAATGGAACAAGAAAATCAAAATAAAATTTTCTTATTTTAATTATTATATGTTTTGATTTGTGCATTATGGTTTGAGTCAAAATTAGAAAAATAAGATCGTTACTTTGCTAGTACCATTTAAAAAGAAGAAAACTTTTCACAGTGCTGTTATTTCACCAGACTTAGAAGGAGTTGCACGGTTAAAATATGAGTTATAAGTACACAGGACTTTTTGAGTAATTCACCTCATTGAGCCTTTGACATTGTATTGTTACTATCTGTGACAACCAGTAAAGACCTTGGTGAATGCATCTGTCTATAAAATGTTGGTTGATACACAAATGATCAAATATGTATAAAGTACAGATATTTATGTATAAAATTAAAGCACTTTATTTACTTATTAAAACTATCAAGATATGCTTACATTGAGTTTGTGAAATATTTTCATTTGATTTTTGGACCTGTCAATATCTCTGACCACTCTGCTAATAATCAGACACAAGAAAACTCAAAGAGCATTTGTAAATAGTGACACAGGTGAAATTTAAAATTATAGTCTGGTGATAATTTTTGGTTGTGTTTGTTTGCTTACAATTTCATTTGAGGCCTGGGCAGCTGTGTAAAGTTATAGTCTACAGTCTCCCTAAACATATCCATTCAGCTCTCATTTTCCCTGTTCTATCTGGGTAGAGATTAGTAGCCCATCTTCTATAGACACATAGACATATTAAAGTCAATACAGAAATATAAAAATTTAATTTAAAAGTATATATTTTTAGAGACACTAGGCAAGTTATTGACCTTCTCAGATTATCAACAACCTCCTCTATCTGCAGGGAGAAGGGAAAATTGGATTATTCTAGTGTAGAAGTCTGTGTCACTGGGATACTTCTGCATCACACATAGTGGATACTGAACACAGGTAGAAAGTACCTGTTGCTGACAAAGGTGACCTGTTTACCTGAAAAGCACCAAAACAAAACAAATTTTCTTTAGAAAGAAATAGAAATTATGATTATAATGAGTGATAGAAAAGTAGCCTAGTCTACTGAATGAAATATATCTCTAAAAAAGAAAATTAGAAAATATGGCTAACATTAAAATTAAAAACAAATATTTAGAAACACAGTAAATGTTTTCACTTGAATATTTTTCATTAAAAATATATATTAATTATATATATAATTTATTAATTTCATATTAAATATATATTAATTTTATATATAATTTATTAATTTTATATAAAATATGTATTAATTTTACAAGAAAATTACTAAGAAAATTTTAAGCCATAATTATTCTTAATTAAAATAGCAAAAAAGGGAAGCAGTAATAGTGAAATGGACTTTGTTTTCAGAGCAAATGTTATCAGAAAGACAGAATGCTAATACCAGATTATTCTAGCAGAAAAAAGTTTAATTATGCAAATGAATGTTTCTGAATTACATTTTATTTTTGGCAGAAAGCATGATACAAATATTTAAAAATAAATATTCTTAAGTCTCTGAGATGTGCTCTTTCATATATATTGAATTGATTCTTTTGCTGGTATAAAATATCACAAGTTTTTGGTACTACATTAAAATATTTTAAAGTATCATTGGTTCAAGTTCATATTTAATATTGAGGTAAATTCTACACACATCATGAATGTCTTTTTCTAATAATTCTATTATTGAATTTATAAGAGTTTAAAGCTGGACTTACAGATAATATAATCTCTCTTCAGTTTTAGAGATTAAAAAATTAGTAATTATACTATTCTCTTTTTCATGTCTAGTCATCATTTTATGTAAGATATTTTTCTCCTTGATATGTTGTATTTTTTAATAAAGCTTATTTAAACATTATTTACTATAATAGATTGCATAATCTATCCAAATATGATACAGTCTTTTTTTTCCTTTGGTTATTTTTTGGGGGGTGGTGGTAGAAGACATAATAACGGCCTCTTCTGCTTTATTTGATTGAGCTATTCTGTTTTTTAATTAAAACACTTGGATCACAAAAATGCAGCACTTTTGAATGTTTCAGTGAAAAAAAAAATATCTACAATGCTTAAATACATGCTATCACCAAAAAACCCCAGAATTAAAGTAAGGTCACCTCTTCCCTTGAAGCTGACATCATCCACCACCTAAGCATCAGGGAACCAATCCCAAAAGTCCCTAACCAATAACCATGAAAGCCCTGACATTAAGAAGATAAGCTCTAAATAGACACTATTTGAACCTTTGTCATTGAATTTTTAATTCTGTTTCTTTTTCAATAAACTTGTCCCATCTGATGACATGCCCAGAAAGAGTGAACATTACACAGACAAAGGACTTACATAGGTCAACATGAAAATTACAAAAAGAAAAAGAATAAAGAGATTGTAACATTTAATTGAAGAATATTAATAAAAATCTTATTCCTTTTAAGTTCCCTTCTCTCCTTGGAGGATAAGTGTTCCTTTCATAGGCCAGATAACCTTTAAATAGATGTGTCTTTCCTTTAAAAGAATGCTCTAAAAAGCAGATTGTCTCTGTGATTCATCTAATTATATTCTTTTCTGTACCCATTCACATTAAATGACTCAGGTATAATATTGAAACTAAAAGAATTCCACTGCCTGGAAACTAATAACAGATATTTAGGTATGATTAGTACTCAAATATTTGACTTCTCTCTTCTGGAACCTGAATCCCACTTCATTTTAACATGAACAACAACCACAGGGGTGCTGTGATGGTAATGCCACATTCCCAAGGGCAGAAGTGAGACAAGGGCAGGACAGGAGTCAAGTTTGATTTCAATAGACAATATGAGTTGTTGCTCTGCTGTGAATTTTGACATTGCACTGGAATAAAGGCAGGATCCTGTTCAAAGCTGGCCCAGACAAAGCAATATTAAATATTTAATTTCCAAAGGCAAAGCCCAAGGTCCCAAAGCTCCAGGAAAGCTAATGGCCCTCTCGCCGGTTAGGCTGTAAGGAGTAAATGACAAACTCCAAACTAATTTGACTATAAAATACAAGGAATTTCTTCAGGAATATTTATAAATTCCAAGGTGCTTTTTAAAATTATTTTTTAAAACAGAAACACAAGTATAGTATGCATATTTTTAAACCAATCAAATGTTAACTTATATATCTGTTTATGTGCTGAGGATTCACTAAGATATATCTTGTCTTCTATATAGATATTAAGAGGCAAATGAATTATAGTTTCATTTAAGTATTGTTTTTCTTGAAAAAACAGTTAAGTAGTAAGAACTAATTGCTCAAATTTTCTATAATAATGTAAACACCTGGTCATTTATAATAATTTAAAACAAAAATTCATATAAACACTTGTTTAAGACTTGGTTTTAATTCTTAAATATTATTAAAAATAGTGATGCACATACATACTTGACATGGGATAGTGATTCAAAAATATTATTCTAGTATTATATTAAAATTGAAATACGTAAATCCCCATTAACTTCTAGACCTTAATATGGTCATTCCATGCACTGGAAAATGTTCTTTTGCATATAATGACAGGCAGGGTTTCTTACCTTATGTAACACAGAAAGCTTATGAAGCAGATTTCACCTTTGTCCTCTGAGACAAGGGCCTACTAGTGCACTTTTGTAAATCACACTGCCTTTACCAATGCAGAACTATTTCAGATGTAGTACCTGTAACCCACAGAACTGCCTAAGACAAAAAATACAAGGATTTTTTTCACGCTATTTAAATCACATCCCAAGTATAATACAAATAGGCTTCACCTCATTGATATTACTGAACTGTACCTGGTATTATTGACTTGGAATTTTCAGACATATTAATTGATGAGGTAGCAATCTATCAGATTAGCTATGCAGAGATCAAGATAGGTAAAAGCTATTATATGACCTTGAAGTACATATTTTTATTTTTTAATTTTTCTATAAAAGTAGAGGAAATACATTCTATTTCTTTATATTACGAGCACCGGTCTCAAACACAATGACTAAGGTTTGGAAGGTGACAGATGCAATCAGAGCTGGCAAATAAAAAGGTATTGTTTAAATTAAAAGAAATAATATGCAATTTAAAAATTACATATTATTCTAGCATAAATCCAAAAGTATATTGAAAATTATAAGGCCATTCAAATCAACAAACATAAGTCAAACAAAGAATGGTAAGAAATACTTTGAGTTTATAATCTATTGAATGTCATCTACATACATATTATTTACAAAAAAAACAAAACACAAAAAAACCCTTCCAAAGTCAAGAAGGACTAAATAAATCTCATTATCAATATGATTGTTGAAGAAGGCTTTTTATGAGGGGAAAAAAAGTAGAGAATAAACACAAAGACAGTGAGACAGACAAGTACAGATATGAAAACTCTGGAGGTAATGTAGGGGCACTATATGACTACACTTACTGCTGAAAAAGAGAAATACAGAGACCAGGCTATAAAGTGCAAATCAAAATTAATTTTAGATTGTCATAAAGAGTATAAAGCATTTTTTGAGTAAAAGGAGCTGCAGTTGGGAGACACGGATTCAAGTATCAACCTAAATTGTGTTCCCCCCAAGTAAAAGGGGAGGCCACTTTTATAGTGAAAGTACCCATCCAGGTTCTCAATTAGGTGCATTTTATACAAATGATGTATCCAAATTGTGCAATTTAAATTTGATGGGGCAGGTCTCAGTCCACTGTTACAAAGAGGTAACCAGGATTTACCTGCAATGATTGACTCAGATGGTATAAAGTTTATACCATAAACAATCCATCACTGTGTGGAAAGCCAAGAGTTCTGAAGTTCTTCCCAGAATAGAGTATGAGAGGAGCCCTTCTCAGCAAATGGCCACTAGACTCTTATTATTCATAAAGTGTTGGCCTTCAGTTGACCATGGGTGTCCATCTCAGCAGACAGATTCCTTCTTGGAATTCATATCAAATGAATCTTTCTTCTCCAGGTCCACAAAAGGTAATTAATAAAAAAACTTGCAGATAGCTGTGGCTGCCAGATGATGAAACCCTTACTGTTCTGTGAGTCCTGAACTTGGCAATAATAGAGAGAAGACAAAGAAGGGAGCAGATTCCAGAAACTTGCAAAAAATCAAGCAAATAGCAATTGAATCAATTGAAGTGTCTCTGAATGTTCTAGTTTAGGCTGTGGAGAGATGGCAATGCCACTAATTACAGTGATAACTTTACAAGGAATAGTCAGGAAAGGTAGGATTGGGTGTGTCAAAAATCATACATGGAGTCTTTACCTGCTGATTAAATAGTTGCAGTATATGTATGTGGGAATAGCCAATTGAAAATTTACATATTTATAAAGAGTTCCATGGTATAGACACTGGAGGTAAAGAGCATGATTAAAATGGTCTAGTCAATCAACAAATACTTAATTTAGTCATTGTGCTTACTATTTAGGGTGGTATAATGATAAATATTACCTAGGCTCTATCCTCAAGGAATGAATGGGAAAGAAAATATCTATAAATAATTATCTAAAATGCAAGGAAGAATATAATGTGTAGTGAAATAATACTCTATAAGATTAAAATAATGAAATTCTTTCAACTAGGAGGGGCCAGCACTTGGGAGGATAAGAGTGAGAGTAGTTAAAAATAGCTTGAAAAGCCCAGAAGTAAAACAAACAAACAAACAAACAAACAAAAACAAAATAATGGTACAAGGGAGAAGGAGTGGCTCACTGGTACCTGGGGTGCGCATGGGAAGAACATGGAGGATGTTAATTGCCATGCTAGGAAGTCTATGCTGGAGTTTCCAGCTAACTTGAAGTTGGCGAAGTCTTTTAATTAAAGTATCTGGCATGAGTATATAAATGGATTGGAGAAATGACTATCAGAGCAAGGCAGACAAAGGTAATGAAAGCCTCAACCAAGGAAGTTTCAGTTCTAATAGGAAAAGGAGACAGATGTGACATCAATGACAAAAGCCTTGATTACTGAGTAATTGTAGGTAACAATGGAAAGAGATCTTGACTGAAAGGGAATAGCCAAATATCCTTATAGAACTTGGATCATGAAGAAAAGAGAGAATGGTTATGTCCCTAATATGAAATAGAATCCACAGGATGCAAAATGCTTGGGAGGGAAGGCAGGCTCTTTAGAAACCAGGCAAGAGGGAGTTAACTAGAGGCTGTAGAAGAATGACAAGCATGCACCTCAGAGAGAGCAAGGAGCCAAGAACATCTATATTGCAGGCATTTTCTGCTACAGTTACCACCCTCCCACATCATCAGTGTCTCCTCAGTCCTGAATCATTCTCTTTTGCTTACAAGTGTGCCATAATATCCCCATTTTTAAGAAGTTTCATATCTCTATTATATTTCAGAGACAACTTTTGGAAAGATATTTTACTCATTATCTCCACCTAAGGTAATGATTTTCATCAAAAAGAAAAGAAAAGAATGATTTTAATTTCAAAAAAGCCTAATATTAAGAAAAAACAGAACTTGTTGTCTAAACTACTTTTTACCAATCAACTGGTCAATGTTTTTTCTTGATTTAAAAAGGCTTGTGCTTCAGAGAGACTAGTTTCTTTATTGTTTATGTGGCAGCCAACCTTTCAGTTGTTTCATTAGCAGAATTTTTAAAAGAAAACAGTTTTTAGATAAGTACTTTAAGAGTTGCTTGAAGAGTTTTAATAGAAAAGCAAACGAATGTAAAAATTAATGTACTCTAATAAATACTCCATTTGACATATCCAATTCTAGTATTAATATCAGTTTAATTTTATTTTCCCCATTGCCTTTTGTGGGCCTTATTGCATTCACTTTTGGCCTCCAAGAATTCCAAGTTAACATTACATTTATAGAATAATTTCTGTTTATATTGTTGTTATATTTTAAAAAGCAGTCATACATGGACAACTCCAGTTAACTTTAGAGTTCTCTGACATGGCCAAGTATAACATTCCCACCAGGGGGGAATCACTTAATAAAGTTCAAGATTTTTATTCACCAGGTAACTCAATAATGTTACTATTACATAAAATATATTATACTTTCACCACTAAAACTAAGACCAGAATTAAATGTCTTTATTATTGTACAATAGCTCTGAAGCAAAAAGAAAATCTAATTTTTATCACACAGGAAATTATCAGTACAAATTATTAGGAAAGATAGTAACCTCCTGATTTTAATTGTTTGAAATATACACCACTTGAAAGACATTAAGATATACAGCACTAGGTAAGGATGGGAGTGCCCCGGACGGCAAGCACTGGACTCCACCACCTAATTACTCATGTACTAACTCTCCAACTTGGCCAATTCATTTAGTGTTCCCAAGACTCAGTTTATTTATTCATTCAATAGTTTTAATGATACATATGATGCTTTTCTCTGGGATGCTTCTGAAAAGCAATTTGATAATGTTCATAAAACAATCCCAGACAATACACAGTTACATAATATGGATTAATATCATAACACACACATGCACACTCACATATTATATTAACTGATAGGTGTGTTTGCATTGTTATGTGTCATTTAAGAGTAATATATTACAGAAATCATGATGAATACTTAGTACAATCAGTTCTCAAATGTGAAAACAACTTCTTAGATTAATTTTATCGTTTTAGCATATAGCTTATCAACAAAGCATGCTAGATGAACCTAGCCCATACAATTTATATTAAATCAGCTGGACAAATTGCATGAAGCGTAAAAATGAGAAGTCCAACTATTTTAAAATTTATTTCCCATCAGCTAGTGTTGGATTGATGAGTTTAACCTGCACCTCAGAATGTCAACAAAGTCACCTGTTCAAGAGAACAGAGATAATTAGGTCTTTTTGTTTTGTTTTATTTTTAAACAAGCTCTAACCAGTTTTATTAAAGATTTTTTTACATAATTTACTTTTCACCATTCTGCTCTGGCATGCTTTTATTGATTGATTGATTGATTGATTGATTGATTAAGGTATTACATATGTGTCCTCATACCAGAATCACCTGATTAATGATAGCCCATGTGCATGCCCCATAGTGTTTTCCACACGCCACACACATTCGGTATTATTGCCACTGTAGTAATGGGCACCAGTCTTGGTGAACAGGACGCAGTACTCTATTTCAGATCTCCTCAAGGCTGGCCAGTTGTTGATGAGGATAACCAGCTTGTCTTGCCTTGTCTGATCATCTTCAGACTGCCTGTGCCCTGGCATGTACTTTCTACAGTTCAAGCCTAAAGTTGATCAACTCCAGCAACTTTTTCATCTTTTTTGTGGCTACCATCTTCCTGCCTTAGGTGTGGGATGGCTCCCACCCACAAAGTCTATTATTGGTTCAAGTCATTTTTTTCCTCTCTGTATTTTATTCAGATTTTATTTTTTATCTTGCAAGTAAAATTTTAAAATTAAAAAAATAAATAAATGTTGGTGAATTACAGTATCTGCTCTCCAGTTATTTAATGCAAACTATCAATAAAATCTTGGAATTATTGCTACTTGAAATCCTACAACACAGAGAAAATATTGCTGGATGTTTCTGCAAAGAAGCATTTTAGTTGTATGCTTTACCAATTATTTCAGTCTTTGTCAAATAAATTGTCAAGTATTCAAAATAGTGTTGGATTTAACTTCAGTCTGGTTTCTCTCCTACACACACCCATTAACATTTGTGTACAGTTCTCAACGTGTGATATAACATATTTGTTATGTCTGTGTTTGCAAGAGTGAGGTAATATAGCTCATAAAAAAAGCTCTGCATACATGCAAAACTAGTTTCACTATTTTGACTGACTTGACAGTCAATGTCAGGGTGAGGAAGTTGAAAGAACAATCAGGTTATTTGATTGACTTGAGTGGATAGTATAACCTGTTTCCTCTCCCACTTCTACCCCTATATGCCACCTCAACTTGATCCAACCTGTCAGTCAAACACATCATATTCAAACTAGTTTGTACATGTAGACTTTAGCTGTGGCAGAATTATTGAGCGCCATTTTTTTTAAAAGAAGAGTACCATTATCACAAATCTTCAACTCTTTGTTACATAGTATCTTTAACTTACCCTTTCTTTAGCAATGTGCTGTGCTGGACTGTCCATTAGCTCCAGAAGGGGATCGAATATCTAATTATTTTACATGAATCTTATTTTAAAAGTTCAAATATATACACAATAAAGTTTTTCAATAACTACCTTTTTGAAAATCATGTTCCCACTCATTTATGCCAGTGAAATCTATTTGAAAGTATTTTTGTTTTGTTTTTTAACTTACTTTTTAAAATATATTTTTATTGATTTCAGAGAGGAAGGGAGAGGGAGAGAGAGATAGAAACATCAATGATAAGAGAGACTCACTGATCGGTTGCCTTCTGCAAGCCCATACTGGGGATACAGCCTGCAACCGAGACATGCGCCCTTACCAGGAATTGAACTGTGACCTCCTGGTTCATAGGTCAACACTCAACCACTGAGCCATCCCAGCTGGGCTTTTTTTTCTAACTTATTTATATATGTATGGAGGTCATTTAATATTGCCAGGTCTCAATACGGAGATCACACAATTCAAAAGGATTAGCCATAAACAGAATGATTACTTAGAATGATTGCTTACTGGAAGCAATTTTTTTTTTGTTTCTTTTTTTTAAAAACAATCTTTATTGTTGAAAGTACATGTGCTCCCTTTCTCCCCCCTCCCCCATTGGCCCCTTCTAGCCCACCCCAGGCCTTATTGTCTGTGTCACAGGTCTTGCATATATGCACACAAGGTCTTTGGTTGATCTCTTCCCACCCACCCTGCCTTCCCTCTGAGATTCAACAGTCTGTTCCATGCTTCTATGTCTCTGGATCTATTTTGTCCATCAGTTTATTTTTTTCATTAGATTCCACATATGAGTGAGATCATGTGATACTTGTCTTTCTCTGACAGGCTTATTTTGCTTAGCATAATTTTTCTTGGCTTTCCTAAATAGAATCAGAGATATAAGGCACACAGACAAAGTTGTATGTCTGAATCTTATATGAATATTTTAAAGAAATTTTTAACTGAGGATTATGACTACCTTAAATATATAAAATGTTGTTATTTTAGTCAATATTTTTACTTTAAGTTTATTATGTTTAATTAAACTACGTTGATTATTACAAAATTGTAGACCCAACACTGACTTGTATTAACCAATGTTACCCAAACAAAATTGATTTTCAAAAAAAATTTAAAAATAAAATAAACATAACTGATAAGAAAGTACTTTGATTAAGAGGTTACCTTTGTTCGCTACAAAAGATAAAAAGAAACCTGGAACCTATGGTTTCCATTACTACAAGAAGAAAATTATAAGGCTAAAGTTTTTTAATAGAAAATAAATTTGTTTTTTTAAGGTAAAAATTTTTTCATTGCATAAAATACTTAAGAGTTTGTTGAATAAAATTACACTGGCATCACAATTCAGGCTGTTTAAGAAAAATCAACTTGGTCAGCACCACTCATTTTTAAGTGAGTAATCTTGTCCGTGTCAATCAAGGCAGTACAGGATACAAAAGAGCATGTGTGGAGGCAGATTTACTTCAGCCAACCCTTACACTGTTCCTCTGGTGGACATTTTAGTGCAGGCACCAGAGTCCACAGCAGCTCTGAGCTGTGTGTGAGAAAGACAAAGTGAGGAGCAGCAGGAGGAGAAAATAGGGGGAGTGAAAAACACTGCTATCAAAAGAAAAGCAACACTGTGTGCTCATGAGAAAATAAAGAAAAATCATGAAACTAATTTAAAAAAAGAGGAGGAGGTGGAGGAGGACAATGACCAGGAGGAAGAAAATGCTCATTAGAACAGTCCTGATAGGGCATGATTTTCAACCTTGTTCATCTCATGGCACACATAAACTAATTACTAAAATTATGCAGCACAGCAAAAGTACATTGTATTTTTGCCAATTTGAAAAAAAAAAAAAGGTATAATTTTGATTCGTTGACACCAGACGGCTTGTTGTGTTGGCTGTTGTCATTTTTTATTTGGCAATCTAAGGAAAAGAGGTCAGTCCCTTGACTAAATAACCAGATATTGCATGTTTTTAAAACTATTGTGGCACACATGGGCTGAAAATCACTCTGTTAGAGTCACTCTGTTTTACTAGAATAGTAATTACTTCCTATTTGTTTATTTGTTAATAAAAACAAATGGTTATCCCAGTCAAAATCATCTTAATTGAATTTGCAATTTATTTAGACATATATCAATGTTTTCATGAGTATAACACTGCATTTTAAAAGAATTCATATTATGTTATTTCTTTCAAGTAATGAAATAGAATTGTGTCTCCAAATTTTCATTTCAGTAATTTTCCAGGCGATAAAGAAAATAATGTGTGGTTTCACCTGCTTAACAGAGTCTTATAATGCATTACTCTACTCTAATAAAATGATTATCCATAAAATCTGAACCTCCCAAGAAATGCTGGCCTAAATTAAATATCATGAACATCTGATGAAGAAATTTTCCTAGCATAAAACCACATACAGACATTATACTCTTGTTGAAAGTGAAGGAATGTTTGAAATGTTTATAGTTTTCTAAATATTATTATAAGCATATAACTGTTAATTTTGTTTTAATAAGTAATATTTTATACCAATAAGTGCATTTTAATACACGATTACACACAATCATCTGATGGTGAACATGCTCACAATTGATTTAGAGGCACATAATATTCCTGACTCTCTTTATTTTTAGTAAATCAATTTTTTTTTTTAAAAAAAACAGGCTAATAAAAAATGACCCACACAGAGCTTTATTTAAGTTATTATAGAATTTATAAAAAAATAGTTGCCATGGATGCACATATACTAATGAAATTGCACTTTGAAGAACAAAAAAGGAAAAAGAAACTAGGAAGAATTCACATAGCCAGAGCAAATACTGAGATGAGTTTCCTCTGAGCAAAAGAATCCAAAAGCTGTCAAAAAAAATAGAATAAGGCCATGTAAGGATTATATATTATGCAAAATTGACTGAATTAGAATACATTAATGAAAGCAAAATTTGGGAAATATTCTTGAAAAAATCCATTCTTTGTTTTTAATAGAATAAAATAATATGGGCCTACTAGCCCCAATAATTCTATACCTTCCATTAAAATAAATAACATGCCAACAGTAAAATTCATTAATTTTGTAAATAAAAGACTATATACATTTTGTCAGATGCCTACTGAAATCTCCAGTACTGAAATGAAATGCTTTAATATAATTCAAAGTGAATAAAAGAGGAATAAATAAAAATTATAGCAAATTATTATTTACAGTAAAATCTAGGCCATAGTTATATGTCATATCATTATGCTATTTTCTCTAATTTTGTATATATTTAAAAATTATCATAATAAAAAGCAAGAAAAAGACACTTTAATGATGAATTAAGCTACTTATGTTAAATCTGTACATAAATTTTAACCTTTTCTATATTTATGGAAACTTGAGTAACCAAATGCTATTTATTAATCTTGCAGGCCACTATCATAGGAATCTTCCCTAGGGAAAAATAAGTGTCTAATCATATAAAGTGTATGTTCTCTAGAATCCAGATGGTCAAGAATTTCAAATGGATTCTCCTACAGTTTCATGAACTACGATCCTTTACATTATTTTAGTAGGAGAACACCTAAAATGAGTAAATAAACTCATATGGAGTTTAGGTTTGTAAAATACTTTCCACAAAAATCAGTCAAATGATAAAAGAAAATTTAGAATAAACTTTAGAAGTAACACATATCTAAGTCAACAACAGAGTAGGTGCAATGACCCTAGCTGGTTTGGTTCAGCAGATAGAGCATCAGCCTGCAGACTGAAAGATCCTGCGTTCGATTCCAGTCAAGGGCATATGCCCGGGTTTCAGGCTCGATCCCCAGGAGGGGCATGCAGGAGGCAGCGAATCAATGATTCTCTCTCACCCTTGATGTTTCTATCTCTCTATAACTCTGTGTTCCTCTCTGAAATATATCTACACTAATAAAAGAGAAAAACGGTAATTGGCGTACGGCGCTACCCTTTTCATTGGCAAATCAGGGCTATAGGCAAATTAACTGCCAACTAAGATTGGCAGTTAACTGCCAACAAGATGGCGGTTAATTTGCCTATGTAGGCACAATGCAGGGAGGCGAAAGGGAAAGCAGGAAGAAGCCCCCTGCCACTGACAGTGATCGCAAACCCAGGGGGGAGCTAAGAGCTGGGGGCAGGGCAAAGGCGGCCCTGGGGCCGCCTTTGCCCTGCCCCCCAGCCATGATCGAACAATCAGGCGCCTTTGCCGCCCTGGCCAGTGATAGCAGGAAGTAGGGGTGGATGGAGCCAGCGATGGGAGCTGGGCACGGTCGAAGCTGGCAGTCCCAGGAGCTAGGGGTCCCTTGCCTGGGTCTAAAGCGAAGCCCACAATCGCGGCGCCCCCCGCTGCCACTGCAGGTCCCCGCTGCACGGGCCGGACGCCTAGGCCAGAGGCGTTAGGCCTGGGCAGGGGCGGAGCCTGCAACTGCGGGGAGCTGGGGGTCCCCTGCCCAGGCCTGACACCTCTGCCAGAGGCCTCAGGCCTGGTCAAGGGGCCGATCCGGTGATTGATGATCGGAGGGTGATGAGGGTCAACTCCTCTGGCTGAGGCATCAGGCCTGGGTGGGGGGCGGAGCCGGGGATTGGGGGGATATGATGGTCCCCTTGCCCAGGCCTGAAGCCTGGGTCAGAGGCGTCAGGCTTGGGCGGGGGGTGGAGCAAGCGATCAGAGGGAGATGGGGGTCCCCTGCCCAGGCATGATTCCTGGGCCAGAGGCCTCAGGCCTGGGCGGGGGTCAGAGCCAGTGATCGGGGGAGCTGGGGGTCCCCTGTCCAAGCCTGACACCTCTGGCGGAGGCGTCAGGCCTGGGCAAGGAGCCGATCAGGTGATCGGAGGGTGATGGGGGTCAACGCCTGAGGGCTCCCAGTATGTGAGAGGGGGCAGGCTGGGCTGAGGGACACTCCCCCCGACACACACACTCAGTGCACGAATTTCATGCACCAGGCCCCTAATATATATATATATATATATATATATATATATATATATATATATATGTATATATATAATATTTATATATTTTATATATAATATATTTTATATATATTATATATATTTTATATATATTATATATATTATATATATTATATATATTATATATATACGTATGTATGTATATATATATGTCAATATATATATATGTATATATATATGTCAGAGTAGGCGCAATGATCATTACTATCCATAGTGATACTATTGAAGCATTACAAGGCTACCATCCAAAGAATATCAAATATTTTTTCTATATTTTAGTGTATTTTCTAAAGCAATGAAGATTTCTTAGCAAATGGGTAAGCCTAGAACTCCATTCATCATAGTCTTAAATCACCCAAGTATCTTTTCCCCAAGTATCCTATAAAATCTATATTTTACTTAATTAGGCTATCTTCCAGTCTTCCAGTTCTGATTTTCAAACTTCTGTGGTGTGTGGAAAACCATGTCGACTGTCTTTGGATTTGGACTGTATGGGAAGGAAATTCAGAAATTTGTGTCAGAATCAAAACTCCTTTAACTTCCTTCCTGTGAAGGAGCTGTTTTCTTACAGGCACCACTTTGGTTGAAAACACATTAACAACCAGTGTTAGAGGATATGGTTTACAATTAGTAGTCAAGCAGAGTGCAGCTACTTTGTAGATCACAGGTTAGAAGTACTCAAAATATAATAGACCATCTTCAAACATAGAAGCGGCACAGCCTCATTTATACAAATTTAGAAGGACGCACTTGTAATCAATTCCAGTAGCAAATGCATACATTTATCTCCTTTAAAATACTTGAACAGCAGTGAGGATGCCACATATAAACATGACATATATGGACTGTTATGGGAAATGCAGCCATTCATAAAATAACAAAATAAAATTCCAAGCTAACCAAATCAGTTTGATATAAACACATAGAAGTAAACAAATAAGCAAACAAACTTAGAAGGAAGACAGAATGAGGTTTTTCTCTTTTGTGGCTTTAATGAAATACTGTACTGACTCCTAATATAGTCTGCATATAAACAAATTCTAAACCTCAGTTTCCCAAAGTGATTCTTTTAAATGTACAAGGGTGAAACGTACTGTGCAACTCTGTTGAAACAAGACAGCACAGATATCCTTCCTATAAGCTTTGCAGAGAGTGTAACAAGCAAATTTCCATCATGAATTTAGAGAAGGCAGAGGCAGTAACATTTATCCCAGTAGCCCTTTCATCAAGAAACAGAGAACAGAATAGGCAGGTATGGACACTAGTATTCTACAGGACTCAATTTTGAAGAAAGTGGGTCTAAACCTAAAAGAAGCAAATTAATGCCTGGCTGGTGTGGCTCAGTGGTTGAGCATCAACCCAGGAACCAGGATCACAGTTTGAGTCCTCGTCTGGGCACATGCATAGGTAGTGGGCTCAGTCCCCAGGAGGGAGCATTCAGGAGGCAGCTGATCAATGACTCTCTCTCATCTTTGATGTTTCTTTCTCTCTCTCCCTCTCCCTTCTTCTCTCTGAAATCAATAAAAATTAATTCTTTATAGTTCAACTATTAAAGGTCACAGAATCATCTTTGTAAGTGAAACAGTATAGCTATCAGTGAAGTAGATTCACCTACACTTTCAGCCTGTGCAAAGGTGAAAGCTTTGATGGTGAATAAAACAGAAGGCCCTGTGTATTGTATACCTCAGTGATCTTGGAAATCATTTTCCCAGGATAGAAGGGGAAGAGGTCACACATACACTCTATTTGATTCTATTTTGACAGGGCGAAGTGTATTACCACAACAACAGTTCATACATATTTAAAGAGGAAGAGAAGCACTCCTTGGGAACTACAGCTTTAAGTGCTTTCGACACCAGATGTCTGCTGTTTTAATGGATCTTCTTATTTGGGAGATGAAAATGAATTAGGAGTAGACCACATTTTCCCATAGAATAAATGTGCATATTGCATGGAGCAAATGGAACTCTCACCATGCTGTCTCATCATCAGTTTAAAATAAAGAAAAAAAAAATATATATATATATTTAAGTGGGAAAATTACTCATAAATAAAATAGAAGAATATTAACTTGTAAATCACAAATATAAAAATTAAAGTTTCTGAAAGTAGCTGTTTTCAAAGACCTTACAAAATTTGAGAAGAATAAACTAATAAAGATCACCTGAAAGAAAAATAAAATCTACTGTGCAAACTAATTGACTTTTACTTGAAAATTCTTATTCCTTTATATTGAAAAATGTTTAAAAAAATTTGAAAACCCATTAGAAAAATCTTTCATCTCTTTCTTACCCAGTGCTTCCCACTTTGAAAATCATCTGTAATGTTCAAATTCTGACAGTATGTTCATATTGAGAATATTTCTTTACCAGATATATATATATTAGGGGCCCAGTGCAAGAAATTTGTGCACTGGGGGGTGTGGAGTGTTCCTCAGCCCAGCCTGCACCCTCTCACATATTGGGAGCCCTCAGGGGATGTCCTAGTGATGGCTTAGGTCTGCTCCCTGCTCCCCTTGGGGAGCGAGCCTAATTCGCAGTCTGGCCTCCCTTTGTGGGAGGTGACCGGGCTGATCAGGGGAAGGCACCAGCCCCATCACCCCACTGCTGCAGCCACTGCCAGTCACCGCAGCCACCAAGGAATTTTCATCAACACGGACTCCAGTCCCTTCACCATGAAAAAAATGACAACTTTCTTTAGGCATTTTCAAGATGTGTCTTTCATATACTAATAATTTCTCTGTTATTTTTTTTTAGCCTCACCTGAGGATATGTTTCCATTGAATTTTAGAGAATGTGGAAGAGAAAGGGAAAGACAGAGAGAAACATCAAAGTGAGAGGAACACTTTGATTGGTTGCCGCCTGCATGAGCCCTGACCTGGGCCCCGGCCAGGGAGGAGCCTGCAACCTAGGTACATGCCCTTGGTCAGAATTGAACCCAGACCCTGCCATCGGCAGGCCAAGGCATTATCCACTGAGTCAACCGGCTAGGGCAGGATATGACATTTCTTAGCACTCCAGCAGCGGACCTTCGTTTTCTTCACCAGGACTGTGGTGAAAAACCCTAGATCATCTTTTTGGATTCTTATTACCCCAGTTACTAAGAATATTAGCAGTGGCATACAGGGAACTCAGCCAATGAGCGAACAGAAAAGGTGTTTCCTCTGTAGTTCACACCAATTGCCAGCTTGGCCCCCCTGGCCCAGGCCTGACACCTCTGGCCCAGGCTTCAGGCCTGGGCAGGGGACCCCCATCTCCCCCCAATCACCGGCTCTGCCCTCACCCAGACCTGACACCTTGGCCAGAGGCGTCGACCCCCATCACCCTCCGATTGCCGGATTGGCCCCTTGCCCAGGCCTGACACCTCTGCCAGAGGCGTCAGGCCTGGGCAGGTGACCCCCATCTGCCCCTGATCACCGGCTTCTGGGCAGCTTTTGGGCAGCTTCTGGGGCTTCTGTGGCCAGCCTGCTGCCGGGATCAGATCAGATCACTGGTGGCAGGCCGGAGGCTTCTGGGGTCAGATACGGGGGCCTGGATGGTGGCTCACACAGTGGCGGCTGCGCTGTTCCGCCCTGCCTGCAATATGCAAATTAGGCACCACCTTTGTTGGTGGTTAATTTGCATATCATGCTGATTAGCCAATGGAAGGCATGGTCAATTACCATGATTGTCTATTATTACATAGGATATGTATGTATTTTAAATGACTTAAATATATCTTTCTACATGTAGATAGATAGATATATTTAAATTAATATAACTTTTTCCACTTAAAGTTTACAACAGGAGGTTAAAGTAAGAGCGTATTCATATTTTGAATACTATTCTTTTTTTTAAAAATGAGTGTGTTGGACAAATATTGTCTGTCTTTACAGGAATAGCCTTCTTTTGGTAACTCTTAGTCTATAATTTATGTCCAAACATCCATATTTTTACATGTCTGAGTGTTTTGGTGAATGGATTAGGCAGTCTTCATTTCTATTATAGGGTCATTCTGTAGGATGAATTATAAGAAGATGAGTAAGAAGATCAGTCTGGAGGAAGACAGGGAGAGACAGACAGACAGACACTGGAGGTAGATATGACAGACACACAAAAAGATGTACAGGGTCTGAATCCCGATGTTAGGCTCAGCTTCCTCCCAGTGCATTGGGTCAGTAACAAGCTACTGGCAATACAGCAAAAGACTACCAAGTCATACAATGACCCTATAGCAATCACTTCAAAAGAGTAAACACCTTCTATCTACCTTGATGCTGGTCCAAGTACCTGTATTCCAGTTTACGGAGCCATACAGTGGTGCCCTGCGGAGCACTGGGGAGCATGTGCCACACTGGCAGAGTGAGCAAGTGCAGAACCAGTGTGCTCAAAGGTGGGAACCTGAGCCATGGGAAGACATAGCTGAGTATGCAGTTTCATGTAATTGATGTTTTTCTCGACAAAATGTTTAGATCACATAAAATCCAAGCTGCATAGGAAAGCATTATCATTGCCTACATAAAGGCTAATAAAATTGTACTTAATGGTAAATGCTATCTTTTGACTCTACCTCTTGGATTATATTTCCTATGAAACTACTTCACCTATTTATTTTTGTAATATAAAGTGTGTGATTTCTCCTATTATATTACATAATAATACTTAGGATGCAAGTTAAACAATAATTAATCTTTTTCAAAAAGATGAATGGGTAACTGTGTTGTGTAAGAATCAAAGTTCATTAATGTCTAAATGATAAAAGAGATACTAATCTTTCTTCATTAGTCAGGTGAGGTTAGTTACACCTACCATGAAAGTGTGTTCAGAATTTACATGACTTTAAGTATACATCACTGCAAGATTCCATGGTCCAACTGGAACATTAGGGAAAATGTCTCTTTAATCATCTTGACAGATCTGTGCCTTTTTTTTTTAAAGAATCATTTATAATTTCTATAAAGTAACTAATTGCACTACATTACAATAGTAGAGATGATACTATTCCAATATTTTAGGTTTATTGAGAAATGACACATATAAATGAACACATTTTAATGTACATAAAACACTGAGTTAAAATGAATAATATGAATTAAATAATAGCATTATGGCAAACTCTTTCATTGTAAAATTTCTAGGAGAAACTATATGTTTTCAGTTGAGGTTTGAAGTTCATTCTTGGTGTTTGTGGAGAATTTGTCAGTTTGTGAAGAAATACAAGCACATTCTGCAGCCATGTTCTGAATATTTTCAATTGCCATCTATACTTCTGATCAGATATATCATTGTTCTCATACTACTAAAGGATTTGTCTCAAAGTAATGGAAACCTAAAACTCCTTAACATTTCACAAATATTTTAAAGTAAGTTTTAAAGATCTAAACAATTCCTACACAATTTGGACTTTTAATTTGAATTGAAACTAGTAAAGTTCTTTAACATTTATAAGGAATTTTAGAATGTTACACTAATTTGATTTTTATAATAGCTCTGTGATTACATGAGGGCAAGTGTTACTATTTAACTATTTTATAAATCTGCAAACTGATAACAGTAGCTAAATGACGTCCTCAAAGTCCATGATCAATGGTCAATTGCAGGACCACAATTCAAAACTGGTTTTATCCAAATTTGTTACGCCTAAATGAGAGCACCCACTGTGAAAAAAAAAAAAAAAATATATATATATATATATATATATATATATATATATATATATATTTAATTATGGTTGGACAAAAGTAGATTTACAGTTGTGAGTACAGGAAACATAGAGTTTATTCTTGTATTATTATTTATTATATCATTTTCCATATAACAACTGTAAACCTACTTTTGCCCTACCCTGTATGCTTAGATAGGCAATATGGTTCTCAAAAAAATTTTACTTATAAAATAGAGACTAGTGAGTTTGCTTATAATTATTTAACCAAATTGGGGGAAGAAAAGAAAAGAAAAGCTGCAAGATAAATGAAAATCAATAATAATGGGCCCTATATACCTGGTACAAAAAGAAGTTGTATGTAATACTAACGATATGGCGAAGGTGAAACTTAGTTCATTCATAAGCACTTGCTTTCAAAAATTTTAAATAGAACAATTTTTAAAAAATACTTTCAATGTGCCATAGCCTGTGCTGGAGTATTAAGTAAAAATTTATTGATCTTGATGTCATAGAGCTTATAATCTATGGAGGAGGTCAGATATTAATCAAACCCAAATAAATGTTTCACTACAAGTTGCAGGGAAATTATAAAGGACAAGAATAGGGTAGTATGATAATTGGGAGAATGTTTGTAGAGATGTAAAGGTTCAGCTGAGATCTAAAAGATAAATAGAAATTAGAAAAGAAAAGACTAGGGATGAGAAAATTTCAAGCAAAATGAAAGTGCATATAAAATATTTTTGTGTTAGAAGGAGTGTGGCATGTTAAAAAAAAGCAAGTACACATGGAACAGTCAGAGGGGAACGGGTAAGGGAGGACTGGATGAAAGGAGGTGAAGGGATTAGCCAAAAACCATACATGCATAACTCACAGACACAGATAACAGTGTGGTGATGCCAAGGGGAGGTGGCCCAGGGGCTGGATGGAGGTGGGCAAAAACAAGGAAAATGGGGAAATTTATAATAGTGTCAACAATTTTTTAAAAAGTAAAAAAAAAAAAGAAAGTATGGAAGAGGATGGTAGAGGTATGGATCATGAAGGGCCTTGTTTAAAGAACTTACTTTTTAATGCCCAGTCCAGTGGCAGACGATTAAGGACAAGGGGAATATATGCATTCATAATAATGATTCACCTTACAAATCAATTTAACCAGAGATATCTACACTTTTAAGTCTGACTCATAATTTTCTTGGGATCTGGAAAGTATATGTTTTTTTGCAAAAGATATTTTTTGCAACTCAAAACTATGATTAGCATTGATAATCAGGAACTGACAATGTATCCAAAATGGACAAGATAATTAATTGCAAAATAATGAGATATTAACTCATTTTGATGGGAAACTACTCTTGCCAGTAACATTAATTTACTTTTTGTCTTCTGTCCTTCTTTACAAAGTAGGGTTAGGCCTAAACCCTGGGTTTCCAATATGAACCCAAAAGTTGTGAAACTTAATCCAATTAATAAAAGAAAATTTATCAAGATTGCTAGCTCATGTGAGTGTAATATCCAAAGCACTATCTCCTATAGTTTTTATGTAATTGGTTCCCTTCACGTGTCATGCTAATAAGCTTGGATCAATTAATACCTATAATTGAAGCTGAACATAATTAAGCATTTAACTTTGAACTATTCAAGTATAATTCCATTAAAATCGAATCATGAAATTGGGGCAAAATAAGGAATTATTGACAAAAGATGAGGAGGCACCAGAAAGCCTCACCATGCAGTGGTGCATGGCTTACTCTGGTTCAAACCGTCCATTACATGTGCTTATCTTCAAACTGACAGTAGAAAAAGAAAGGGGCCTGTGCAGATGTTTACTTTTGATTCTGAGCTTTACAAACGCTAGTTTTCCCTTGACACAATAATGTCTTTGAAGGCCTGATATCAGTTACATAGTGTCTCAAGCGAACCTTTAGATTTGTTGCTACTGGTCTTCCCACTTGTCATGAGGAATTTTAAAAATAATAGAGTAAAAAAATATATTTGGAGAAAAAATATGATGTTCTTAAACAATACAAAAATAATATTTAATAATTCCATTTCATTATGATAGAAATAGCAACTCAATATTTGGGTATTTTACATTATAGACTTTTTTTCCTTGCATATGTAAAATTTTATATTTGATCTTTGGTTTACTTCCAAACATAAAAACATGACACTTGGTAGTTTTCACTAAATAATACATCATGATTTTCCCATGTCAATAACATAGAGTTCTGAAACTGAATTTTTAATCTCTATACAGTCTAATATTATCTTGTTATACCAAAATCATTTTGAGCAATTTATTGTTTTAGAATATCTGTGGTATTTTAAAATAATTTATGTTAAATATCCTGTGAAGAATATCCATGTACATAAACATTTGAACATAATTTAAGATCAATTCCTATGTCAAAATTGCTGTTAAAGCACTGTGAAAGTTGAGGCCATTTTCTAAATTGCAGCGGGGGGAAGGTGAAACAGAGAATGACTTATTTACAAAGCAAAAAGTCCTGAGGGTCTGAGCATCAAATCCATAAATGCTGCCTAATTTATATTGTAAAGACTCTTGGAAATAGCTTTGAGAAACTTAGAATTTAAATATTTTATTTTTTAAAAGGAAGATCTTTTAGGAGTCATATATTCCAACTGTTCGAAAACATGGGTAAACATGTATAGCAGCTGTTCTAAAACATCTGAATCACCGGAGATGCTATGTAAAAATCCTGATATAATAACAATAACATTATTATATAATAAATAATAAATGTATAATAAATCTAGATATAATAATCATTTCTAAATTTGGAATCTGGGAATTAGTGGTATTTAAATGTTTCCTTAATGATTTTCATGTGGCCAGGCTGCCGTTTGTCCTTGGACCAACATTTTGAATGTAACTGCCTATTCTAATCCTCTAATTTTGTAGATTAGGAAACTGACTCCAAAAACATGTTGTTTGTCCAACTCTCTAGTCATCAGCAGATAGAGAGACCTCTAAATCTCACACCAGTGATCTCTCCACTATATTAATTTGCTTCAATTGTTGTCAATATGGCATAATCAGCCCACAAAATCTACTATTAAAAGATCAATCAGAGAATAAATGGATTATGTAATAATCTCACAAAGTAAAGTGCATGCCTTATGAAGCTTATTTTTTGCTATTTTAATCATATTGCTTATTTAAACCTTGAACTTTTTGAAAATTAGATGAAACAACCAAAGTAAGAGACTCTTACACTATCTTGCCTTCAGTTAATATGTTTTTATGCAGCAGCAACCACTAAAATATGAACATTCTGATAATGAGCTACAGAGAATGTTTTTTAAACTGTCCAAGGCAAATTAATATATAATTATGCTTTCTATATATTATCTGGTTTTACATTTATTGAACATAAAATAAAAATATAAAGTTCTTTTTTTCATTACCACTACTCATATTTGCTGCATAAAACTAACATACCAAATTATGTTTTTCAAAAAGTTGTTTATAAATAATGGATTAATATATCTTCATGCAAATCTTTAGTAACTTTATAATACCATCCTACCTCTCAAAAAAAAGATGTGAACCCAGCCAGTGTGCTCAGTGGTTGACAATGGAACTATGAGCCAGAGAGGTCATAGTTCGATTCCCAGTTGGGGGTACATGCCCGGGTTGCAGGCTCCATCCCCAGTACGAGGCACACAGGAGGCAGCCTATAAATGGTTATCTCTTATCATTTATGTTTCTATCTCTCTCTCCCTCTCTGAAATCAATAAAAATATAAAAAACACACATATATATAAGATGTGAAATCAATTTCTTAGAATATCGATAGATTATAGATATAGATATAGATATAGATATAGATATAGATATAGATATAGATATACTAGAGGCCCGGTGCACAAAAATTTGTGCACTCGATGGGGGGGGTGCCCTGAGCCTGGCCTGTGCCCTCGCAGTCTGGGACCCCTCGGGAGATAATGACCTGCTGGCTTAGGCCTGCTCCTGAGTGGCAGAGGGCAGGCCCAATCCCTAGGTGCAGCCCCTGGTCGGGCTCAGAGCAGGGCTTATTGGGGAATTGGGGCGCCGCCCCCTGTCATGCACAGAGCAGGGCGGATTGGGAGGTTGTGATGCCACCCTCAGTCACGCTCAGAGTAGGGCCAATAGGGGGGTTGGGAGCCACCCCCTGTCACATTCAAGGCAGGGTCGATGAGGAGGGTGCGGCGCCACCCCCTGTCATGCACAGAGCACAGCCCATCAGGGGGTTGGGGCGCTGCCCCCTGTCACGCACAGAGCAGGGCCAATCAGGGGGTTGAGGAGCTCCCCCCTGTCATTCACAGAGTAGGGCCGATAGGGGAATTGGGGCACCACCCCCTGTCACACACAGAGCAGGGAAGATCAGGGGGTTGGGGCACCACCCTCCATCACCCACAGAGCAGGGCCGATCAGGCAGTTGGGGCGCTGCCACTGTCACACTCAGGGCAGGGCCATTGGGGAGGTTATGGCTCTACCCCATCACACACAGAGCAGGGCCCGTGGGGGAGGGTTGGGGCGCCGCACCCTGTCACACACAGAGCAGGGCCGATCAGGGGGTTTGGACCCTGCCCCCTGTCACGCTGATCCCAGTGCAGAGAGGCCTCGCGGCTCCGCTGATCCTGGTGTTGGGAGGCCTATAACCCTTTTACTATATAGGATAGAGGCCTGGTGCATGGGTGGGGGCCGGCTGTTTTGCCCTGAAGGGTGTCCTGGATCAGGATGGGGTTCCCCAATGGGGTGCCTGGCCAGCCTGCGTGAGGGGATGATGGCTGTTTGCAGCTGGTCACACACCCTTCAGGGTGGGGGTCCCCACTGGGGTGCCTGGCCAGTCTGGGTGAGGGGCTGAGGGCTGTTTTCAGGCTGGGGGTGACTGAAGCTCCCAACTGCTCCTTTTTTTATTCTGGGCCACCTTTAGCTCTGGCTCCAGCTCTGAGGCCTCTGCTGCTGAAAGCAGGTATCTGGTTTGTTTGGGTTCTATAATCAAAACTCTGTATCAACTCCAGCTCTGAGATCCCGGCCGGCTGAAAGCAGGTTTCTGAGGGTTTGTTTAGCTTCTATATTTGTAACAATGTTTCAAACTGCAAGCTCAGAGGTCGGCAAGACAGGTGGGGAACGTTGGTTTCCTCTGTCACTGAAGCAAGCAAGCCTCATGTTAGCTTCAAGCTGCCTGGCTGTCGGCCGCCATCTTGCCTGGCAGTTAATTTGCATATCGCCCTGATTAGCCAATGGGAAGGGCAGCGGATGTATGCTAATTACCATGTTTCTCTTTTATTATATATATATCCTATCTAATAAATTTTACCAAAAATGGATTTGAATTTTTTATAACAATATATGAGTCAAAATAGGCTCTCAAAATTATATGGCTTCTTGTTGCATTTCCTAATTATAGCTTACACATCCCAATGCCATCTGAACATGGCTTTCTCTCTAAAGTGGTTTTCTGTAATTTTTCTCTCCACTTACTATAACCAACCACGCCGCCCTTCTTTCTCTTCTCTGAGTCTGCCAAACTCTTCTACATGTGTGATTCCAGAAACTAGCATTGTCCTCTGGAGTACAGTGCTCTTCCCCTAGAGATCAGCATGGTTCTCTCAAGGAAATACCTCCTCTGTAGAGAGACCTCGCCTGACAGGTATGTCTAAAATGGCCATTAATGAACATCGATTGTAGCAGATTTCAATTCTCTACAACAGTTGTGATTATCTAGTGTTTTTTGCCTTACTTTCTTGTTTGTGTATTTGTTTACTTATTTGTTTCTTTTATTTATCTTGCCCCCAGAATATAACTGTAGGAGAGTAGAGGTTATATTTTTCTTGTTCACAGTTTGTTTTCCATAAATAGGTGTTGTAAGAATGAATGAATGAATATGTAAGATTAGAGATTGGGAAAAGTATTGTAGACAACATTTTATTTTTAAATAGATTTTTGATTATGTGAAAGTGTTTATTTTAACTTGTGATAGCGAGAATGGTTTTCTTACAATAAACTCGAATTTTAGATTACACAAGTAACTAAATCAGCGAATCCTTTTGTCATAAGTCACATGGCCAAAAGCCATTGTCCATCTTCAAACAAATATGAGTCTGATTTCTCATTCATGGCTGTATAATAATAGTGTTTCTGCTTATTTTTATTAGCTTTGTTCATCCTAATAGATTCCAAGGAGCTAAATTTTAAAAAGTCAGAAATCAATGAAAACACATAGACAATTCTAACACTGTTCATTATCAGCTATCAACATGCTCTCTGTCAGGCCAGCTTATGAAACTGTATTTGTTGGTGGTGTTCAGTCTCTATGCTCATTAAAACAAAAGAAAATATAAATTTACGATTGCAATTGATGAATGTATCTGTGATAAAATGTAGAGCTTGATCACTCATATCAAAACAAAATCAAAAGCAAATGTAGTTCTATAGGTTAAGAGAGCAATATAGTCACAACTTCTGAATTCTTAGTGAGCTTAGTGTTCCAGGTGAGATACATTTTTTAAGACATAGAAATGAGTGGACAAAGTCAAGGTTGAATACATTCCCTAAGCAGTCTGTTCACCTTAGGTAGACCCTTGTCAAATAGTTTAGAATCACAAAGGAAACCAGGAATTAAACTCAGCATCATCTAGTTCTAATATACAATTCTTATTCTTCACAGGAGAGAGCTCATGAAAGATTCTTCATCTGAGCCAATTGCTGCCCTCAGATATTCAGACAATTCCCACAGTGGGAGAGAATCCATCATAAGCTCCTGTTGTGTATGAAATCAACTCTCAGAAGTGAGAAGACATCTTTAGTGCCCAAACTTTTTAAAAAGCAGCACAGATCTTAACATGCCAGCTGCATGTAAGGCACATCATTAATAGACTTCACTCAAAGTATTCAGAGGTTTAAACACATGGCCAATGACTGCGATTGCCTCATGTTAACCAAGGGTACACTTTAAAACGGCTGCAGACTAAAAGTGAACAGCAGTCCATTTGTGATCACTGGAACTTTTATCTCTATTTCCATTTTGGGAGCTATACATGCTCCTCACTGGACAGTGAAAATAATTTGAGATTTCATATGGGCACAACATAAAAAAATATCAAATATGAATAATACTCTCATTTTTTAACTTTACCTTTATCTAAAAATAATGTTTAGATTACACTGTGCTAAGGCATATTTCTAAGAATCCTTTAAAAATAAAATGATAGCCACGGTGAAATAAAGGGGTAAACCATAGCAAAACTCAAAACTAATGAAAGGGTGTTGTATTTAACCTAAGTATAAAAAAGGGGATGCCTGTAATACTTTAACAATAAAAATAAAGTAAAATAAAAATATGTTATTCAAAAATAAATACCTAAAATAAAATTCATAATATATAAACATATATAAAATTCTAAATATATAAAAACTATAATTCTGACTTATTTAATATGAAATTGGGGTGAAAACTGATTCTTAATGTGAAGTGTGACTGCTGAATGGATTTTATATATCTTATAAAGTTTATATTTTAGAATGACTCTGATTAAATAAAGTGAAATAAAGTAATAACTCTCACATTAAATCCTTTCATGCCCTATATTCATTCTAAATCTTAAACTTCTGATTGGAGAACCAGGACTTAACTAATGACAAGAATCACACAGTGATAATGGCATTCCTTATGTTCTCTATAACTATAATTTGTATTACTAAATCAAGTAACTTAATATAATGTCCATATTTAAATAAAATTATTTACACTATATTCTATGTTTATAGTATATAGTCTGTTATGTAAAAGCTAGAGTACCTCAAATTACTAATCCATTAATGAAAGGAGAAAAAAGAAACAATAGCCCAAACAATCGCTATACTTTATGTGGGACCAATTAGTGAATAATGCACAATCATGTAACAATTAAAGAATATTGTTGTGTATTTGGATTGCCCATGTCAAAAAAATGCTATAAAAATGATTTAAATATCTATATATATGAAAGCCCAGTGACCATTATGGCAGAATAACCAGAACAACCAGTTGACCAGTCACTATGATGTGTACTGACCACCAGGGGGCAGACGCTCAATGCAGGAGCTGCCCCCTCATGGTCAGTGCACTCCCACAGGGGGAGTGCCTCTCAGCCACAAGCCAGGCTTATGGCTGGCAAGCACAGCTGCGGCAGCGGGAGCCTCTCCTGACTCCTCAGCAGCACTACCAATCTGCATCAGCAGGCGCAGCGGCCGGGATGAGCAGCATCTCCTTGGCCGCCTGCTGCTTGGCACACAGCTACATCCCCAGAGGGGTCCTGGATTGGAAGAGGGATGTCTGGCAGCCGGACATCCTGAGGGGTCCGGGAGTGCAAGTGACTATGTCATAGCTTATTAACTGCTACATAGTTAAACAAGGAAGGCGGCATCTGCAGTATTTGAGAAAGAGATCTGTGGCTGCTTAAACCTCATTCATCAGAAGAATCTGCAAACTGTCCACATCCTGTTTATTCTACATGGGGATGAGCATGCATTCCTATATATTGGGAACAGTCTCTTAGATTTAAAAATTAAAACCTGGCAAGGCTACTCTAACACTGAAAAATCAGGATGATGCAGCAATGACATGAATGGACTCTGGCTTGCACATTTTGTGGTCAGCCCTGATCCTGACACTATAACTGTGTGACAAAGCCAATTACTTAACTTCTCTCTGCTTCAGTTTTTCCACCCATAAGATGGGGGAAATGGTATTGCCGCAGAAGGATTATGTTATGCACCACTTTTTATAATCAGGGCAAAACAAATGTAGCTGTCCATACAACAGCAAGATGCCTCTCACTACTATGAAAAGTATGGTCACTGGTGCATGCAGTGTCCCGGATGGCGAGAGGGATGTCTGACTGCCAATTTAGGCCCAATCCTCTAAACCAGCAGTCGAACATCCCTTGAGGGGTCCTGAATTGTGAGAGGGCACAGGCTGGGCTGAGGGACTTTCCCCCCGTGCAATATTTTTGTGCACTGGGCCTCTAGTTTTCTTATAAGTGAGTATCTGCTACAGAAACTACTTTTTATTAAAGCAGGCCCAGCATCAGAATTACTTTATTCCAAAAAGGAAATAATATCAAGATTTAAGAAAAAAAATCTATATTCTCATCATTGTGTTAGATTATGTTCTGCTAAAAGATGTGTTGAAGTAAGTTCTAAACCCCAGTAATCTGTAAATGTGACCTTATATGGAATATGGTCTTTGAAGAAGTAATCAAGGTAAAATGAGGTCCTAGGGGAGTAGGGTGGACCTTCAATGCAACATGACTGGTGTTCTTATAAAAAGAAGGCTCAGAGAGATACATAGGCAGAGAATACCATGTGAAGGTACAGACACTGAGAGAAGATAGTCATATGAAGGCACAGGGAGAGGTTGGAGTGTTGCAGCCAGAAATCAAGGAATGCTTGGAGATACCAGAAACTAGAAGAGACAAGGAAAATCCTCTCCTAGAAGATTCAGACAGAGCAGGTCTTGGATTGTATATCTCTTAGTTTACAAAATGGAAGAGGTTAAAAAAAAAAGTCTATTGTTTTAAGCCAAGCAGTTTTCAGTAATTTGTTATTGTAGCCCTACTCTTGTTCTTCATAGCCCTGATCCAAGAAGAACTTCTGTATATAGTTTACCAGAGGCCCAATGCACGAAATTAGTGCAAGGGGCTCAGCCCTCACACCCCAGCTGCCTCGCGTCCCTGTGCCTCCACCCACTGGTCATTCTGGAAGGCCATCCAGAAGGTCATTCTGGAAGGTCGTTCTGCCCCCTGATCTAATTAGCATATTAGCTCCTTATTATATAGGATTTTAATACTTTCCTTCTCATCAGTCAATTCGAGGCTATTATTCCTTAAAACCCATCTTTGAAGTAAAATCATAGTAATTATTTTGCTTATACATTAAAAAAGTATAATAATACCTCCAATAGCACATCATATGAAGGTATTTTAAGGCTACATGCAACTGAACTACTGGTATGAATTTTGACACATTCCTACTTCCCTACCTAAGATCTATTTAGACAGGTTGATACTAGAAATTTTTCTTGAAGAAAAATATAATCTGCCTTGGAGATTATTTTAGTTTTTATTTACATATTTACAGAGGGGAGAAAATACTA
The DNA here is from genome assembly GCF_964212035.1 of Myotis nattereri. Lineage (NCBI taxonomy): Eukaryota > Metazoa > Chordata > Mammalia > Chiroptera > Vespertilionidae > Myotis > Myotis nattereri. The sequence continues at coordinate 99,135,903 of NC_138077.1, forward strand.
AATTATAAAAAAATGCTATCAGGTAGACCATTGAATTAGCAATAAGATTTTTTAAAGTAAAATTGCATACCCAGGAAAATATAAACATTTTCCCACTTTTATTAGAATTGAAGGGAAGTCTAGTAGTCTAAAATGTTTTAAAATACAGATTAAATATATGTATCTTTTAAAATTATAAATTCCATAGGGGAAAACATGGTACTTAAATGTACAAAGATATTACTATGAATACCTTCTAAAAAATATTGCATATATTTGTTTGGGAGAAAATTGCTCCTTTTTCTAATCTATCTTGTAGTTTTCCTCAAAGATCATTTATCTGAAGTAAAAGATTCTTACAATTTGGATAATGTACATAAATATTATACTAAAAAGTATGATATCTTAAATTATATGCACTGAATGTAATGGGAAGATCAGTGTGGCTGTAAGAAAATGCTGTTCATTATTTTTTAATGGTTATGAAGCAGGTGCAGAGGTAGAGTACAGAGTAACTGATTGGTAACCACCAGAGTAATCACTGAGCTTGGTTTCTGTTCCTACATCTGTAGGTGCTCTACTGAGATCTGGAGAATTAATCTGGGTGCTCTGAATCAAAGACCCTCAATATTTTTTAAATAATATAGTTAGTTATTCTTACTTTCTACTGTAATGGAGATTCACCTCCTATTTACTTTTTGAGGGTAAGGTAAAGGCTAGGTTAAATTGGGGGTCATATTTTGTCCTCAGAGAGATGGTAGCTGAAAGAGAGAGACCTTTCTCTTATTGAAGTTGCCTTTTTCATGCAGAAGTAGTTGGGAATTATGGTTAAGAACAGGGCTTGGACCTGCTCTTTCACCTATTAGCTATATGGCCTTGAAGGATTTGTTAATTTATCTGTACTTTAGTTTGCTCATCTACAAAATAGGGCTGATTAGAGCTCCGGTCTCACAGAGCTACAGTAGGGAGAGAATGAAAAAATGCTGGGAAATCAATGCCAAGTGTCAGGTTCAGCTGTCACTATCAACACAATCATCACCAAAATATCTCATAAACAAGTCACAAAGCCTCTTCCAATAAAAACATAAAGCAATAAGAGAGAAAAATTAAATATATACAAATAATAAATTGTCATTTGACATTTTAAAAAAATGTAGACACGTTTGATTCTGTAACTTTTACACAGCAAGTATGTTCAAACACTCTGAAGCTGACATTTTAAGTGTCAGCACTATCATTGCCTTCTGATGACTCAGTGACACATCAATCTTATTTACCTTCCTTCTCCCTCCCAAGGAAATGTGAAATCTGATTTATTTTTATATTATAAGCATTCTAGGAAAAATAAATTCTTAACCTAAAGTATGTGCAAACTCTCAGAATGCCATAAACAGTTTGTATCCCACCGCCAAGAATTGCGCGTGATTTATCATTCCCATGACATATTTGCACTAAGGATTGCTTAACCTTGTTAATCAACACAATCAGAAAGTGGGTGAGGTGACCTTCTAGTAAAATTATTCTACAAATTGCATAAACCCTTCATACAGCTAGGGCAGCACCTCTCTGTGCAATGCTCTGTCTGTCAGCACATGTGGAACCAGAGAAACAAATTACTTGCTTCATTTGATTCTTCAGACACAGTAGGACACAACCCTACATTATGCAATGCCAAGAAAGGAAGATGCGTCTTCTTTCAAATCCCACTGGCTTCGCAGCATGACTGGGCATTCACAACCCTCCTCTGCCAGCTAACACAGCTGCATGCCTATGAGGGGCTGGGATTCTATTTTCCTACATGCTAAAAGGCATGGTGGATGAAGGCATCACTCTTGCCTTGCAGAAACTCTGAATGGGAGTTCTACTAGAAACCATCCTGAGAATTGCCTGCCATGAGGCCTTGTACTTAAATTCAGTCATAGGAACCTGAGAAAGTGAGTAATTTGACTTCATATGGCTGCTACAATCACCCAAGGAAATACCTGATAGAAGACCAAATAAATGTTTGATGAATGAATAAAAGGAAGGAAGAAAGAGTGAGATAAACAGAAAGAGAGAAGGAGTGGACAAGGAGATTTGAGGGAGGGTAGAGAAGGAAAGGAAGCCAAGGAGAGAGGGAAGAAAGGAAGGGAAAAAGGGAGGAAGTGAGGGAGAAAGGAAGTCAAGAAATAAGTTGAGGGCTTTCTTACATAATGATTGATTCCATTACTCATACTAAGAAAAACCAAATTGCCTATGGAGAATAATTTTTAAAGTAGTAATGGAGTCAGAAGGACAGGAATAACTATATTTCAGAGCAACCCCAACACCCAAGTCATTTCCCTGAGTTTTAATGATAAGACAACATGATAGGCATACTTTAAAACATCAGTAGTTGCTGACTCTGTCATTCCTCCCAAAATAGCACTAATTTGTTTTCCTTCAAGTCAGACAACATTCCTCTATTCCAGAAGGTAGATATATAATTGGAACGGAGCAAATGAGAATAAAGTGCCACAAGGCAGAAGTCATCTACACTGTAGAAAACATGTCTAAAGCCATTAGAATGTATGGTTCAAACTCAGAGAAAAAGCCCCAGCGACCAGTAATTTCATAGTCAGCTAGCTTCTCGCTAATCTTTGATATTCTTGATTCTCTCTTTGACTTCCAAATATGTGCATACCTATCTGGGCATGCCAAAATCAAGGCTATTCCTTTAATTAAAATGGAATTTAAGTGGGGAATCAGACACATTCCTCAATTAGCTATACATAGCTTGCATATGTAATTTGTTTAAATCCTAAGAATTGAGAGTAATCTAGATATACAAGTTTAAGTTAGTAAACCCCTTAGGCCATCCATAATTTGTATGTTCTTAAAGATCAAGGTATATTTGTAAAATAAACAATATTTAGTCTGTTGGAAGTTACAGCACATTCTTTCTTACTGTAGATTTTAGAATACAGTAAGATTTTTCATGAAAATAATACATATGACTTCAAAAACAAGATCCAGCAATTATATAAATTCTACTAGAGGCCCAGTGCACAAAATTTGTGCATGGGATTGCGGGAGGGTACCTCAGCCTGGCCTGCACCCTCTCTAATCCGGGACCCCTCGGGGGATGTCTGACTGCCAGTTTAGACATCCCTAAACCGGCAATCAGACATCTCTCTCGCATCCAGGACTGCTGGCTCCGAACCACTTGCCTGCTTGCCTGCCTGATTGCTCCTAACTCCTCTGCCTGCCTGCCTGATTGCCCCTAACTGCCTCTGCCTCGGCCCCCAACCCCATGGCTTTGTCTGGAAGGATGTCTGGAAGATGTCCAGTCTATCCAGTCTAATTAGCATATTACCCTTTTATTAGTATAGATATAAAAAATGCAGTGGATGTTCATGAGCTCATTTCAATATGAACAATCCGATATATGCAGAAATAAATACTCTGTCTGATGCCATTTACAGGTGAAACAAAGTAAACCAACCTATTTTTAAGTAGAATTTAAGGATGGAAAAATTGGGATTATAGCCTCAGCTATTTAAAAAAATGACTTTCCAAAATATTTTTAATATCCTGTTTCTTGGTCTATTCAAATTTCAGAGGTCTTATTGTTAAATTTAAATCAATGTCAGAAGCACAAAGAGCAATAAAATAAATATAATTTAAAAACAAGAAAAATTTAATTGTAATTGTCATTGATCAAATTTCAAGTTAAGCGCAGATGTTCATAAAACTTCTAATGGTAAAATGGTGAGGTATTACCTTGCCAAACAAAGGAAGAGAATATGAAGTAATAGAAAGAGCACAGAATCCAGAAAGACCTGGGCTCAACTCCAGGTCGTTCCATTTTATGAGAAGTGTTTGAGTAAGTTACTTAAAATCTTTATAGCTTTGCTATCCCACAGTTTGCATAATGAGGATAATACTACTATAACCTTCAAGATTATTATAAAAATAATTAGGCAAGTGACATAACATTTGTTATGACAAGCGCCTAGTAGGTGCTTGAGAAAAGATAACAAGGAGAACAGGAGCAATGACAAAAGCTGCATGTGTAATAACTGCATTCATATTATACATACTCATTACAGCAAAGAGAGAGTTGTAACTGCAATTATGGATTGCCTGGCATTTGAGGTCTCGGTGGAGGAAGGGAGAACTCAGCCTGTAGAAACTGGGATGGCCCTCATTTGCCATTTGACATATTATTTAGAGACAATATGCTTCAATCATATGGGCCCTCAAAATATGTCACCCCAAAATATGCCAGTTTGGCATAGGGATTATTTTTAGCTAAAGGCACTTGAAAAACAGCAGGTACAAGAAGGGTACTCTGACCTCCCTTTTTGTCCTGAAAGCTGTAGATAAAACTTCCATATGAAAGATGATCAGGAGGAAACAAACATTCTTAATCACCAGAGACAGAGAGTCCCGGCCAAGAGAATTCTGTACAAACAGACCTTGTTAAAATAACTTTTATCATGTTTTGGTCTCCCCATATGTTGAATTACTTTTCTATAATTTCCTCTCTTTGTTTAACTTCACATATAAGCACTTAGGTTTTACCACATCTTTGGGCCTTCATTTCCTATGAAGGATCCCATGTCTTGTAAAGCATTAAGTCTGTATGCCTTTCTCTTGCTAATTTGTCTTTTGTTACAGTGGCCCAGACAAGATCCTAAGATGGGAAGAGAAAAAATTTTCCCTTCTCTATATGTCAAACATACCATATACATTTTTAGGATATTAACTGGCTTTCAGGGATTTTTGCTTTTAAGAAGGCTCTCATTGTGATTGTGATTGTGTGTGTTTTCTTAAGCCATGGTCAGTTTGCAACTAAGAAAGGAGCAGACTATAGCTCTTCTATAAAATCTTCAATTGAAGGAACAGCTAGTCTGCATGTAGACTGGGAGCATCTTCACACCACACAAGCAGACAATTTAGTGGGAACACAGCACAATATAATCACCATTTTCAAAAACTTTCATATGACCAATGAGGGAATCATACTGATTTAATCTTTCCTTTTTAAGTTGCAATTATTGTATTGATCTTGTGACTCTGAAATTGATCTAATACTAAGGACATCTGCCAAAGTAACCATGTTTGGAATCTTTGAAATGTTTTCCATTTTATGCCCTTAACTTACAGCAATAGATTATCTATACTAATAAAAGGGTAATATGCTAATTAGGGTGGATGTCTTCAGGACGTCCGTCTGGACAAGCCACAGTGGCTGCAAGGCCTGGGGCTCAGGCAGCCATGGACTCAGGCAGCCATAAGCCCCGGCGGCTGTGAGGCCCTGGGCTCAGGCCTCGCAGCTGCCATGGCCAGCAGCACAGGGGTGATAGGGGAGACGCCTTCCCCTGATCTGCCCAGTCGCCTCCCGCAGAGGGAGGCCAGACTGCAGCTTAGGCTGAGGGCTGAGGCACAGGTGGTTAGGGGTGATCAGGCTGGCAGGGGAGCAAGTTAGGGGTGAACAGGCTGGCAGGGGGGCAAGGTAGGGGCAATCAGGCTGGCAGGCAGAGGGGTTAGGGGCAATCAGGCAGGCAGGCAGGTGAGTGGTTAGGAGCCAGCAGTCCCAGATTGTGAAATGGATGTCCGACTGCCGGTTTAGGCCCAATCCCTGTGTGATCACGCCTAAACCGGCAGTTGGATAACCCGCAAGGGGTCCTGGATTGGAGAGGGTGCAGGCCGGACTGAGGTACCCACCCCCCACATGCACAAATTTCATGCACTGGGCCTCTAGTTTATAATATATTACATAGGTCATACAGACACACATAAATATACCAAATTATTGGTATATGTTTCATTACTACTATCTCTTGTAAATCACTGAAATAATGTTGTTCAAATGAAATCAATCTATAACACTTAAATGAAATTCCCTTTCTGAGAGTAGGTAGCTTTATGTGAATCTTTCCATATCATTTCTTACACATACACATACATGTAAATATATAGAAATTTAAAAATTTATATAAATTTATATAAATTAAATCATGTTCTTTTTCCACTTTTTATAATCAAAAATAGGTAATGGAATATTCCATTCAGTTCATATATGTCTATAAGTGCACTATTTATATGTGATGTAAAGAATGACTGAGGCCATCAGAATAAGAATAGCATCACTGACAGCTCACTGCGAGGAGATGAATCAGCTGAGGAACAAGAGGTCAACCGTTTTGACTAAGAAATCACTGACTTTTAACCTATAATGAAAACAGCTGAATTAGCCTTTGTGATTTTTTTCTGAATACCCTTGTGTTTGCTCCCTGGACACCACCATTTAGAGATTAGTGATTTACTGCACCTACTCAAACCTTCAGCTAGTTCAAAGGCTGTCACTGGATCCCAACTAGTGATCAACTGATTCTCTACCTCAGTTTCTAAGAGAGATAGGCAAACAGCTTATGATTCAAGCCACCAAAGAATAAAAAACTCGCATACATAACACAAATAAGAGGAAAAGCAATGCATTAAAGAAAGAGTCAAGGAATAAGTACTACCACAAGGAGGGAAAACCTAGGAAAGAATCCTGTAAGAGATTACAAGGTATCTTTCACCAGAAGAGCTCACACTTCACTTTATCCACCAGCAAATATCATTCTTCTGGGAATCATTACTATTGATTACTAAGTCATTTTCATGTATACAACTGCATTGTGATGATCTGTTTACACATCTATCTCCCAGGAGTCTGGGTTTTTGGAGGGTAGGGACCATTTAAAGTTAGTCATTGAAGAGGAAGCACTTGAACATAGAGTGCATTTTAATGAAATACTTAGAATGAAATGCCTTTCTAAGAAACATTTGGGGACCTGAGCAAAAGAAGTCATGAGCAATCTAAAAACTTTTCACCTTGATCCTCAAAAGTCCACATAGCCAGCCTTTCTACCCTCCCATTTGATAACTAGCATTTGTTCACTGGTCTTTCCTTTCACCAATCAGCCAAGCTGCATTTTCAGCACAGGATCATTGGGCGGGTGGTTCCCTCTCCCTAGAATTTTCTTCCTTGGTTTTTCATGACAATGATTCCTTATCTCATCCTCAAGTTTTAGTTTACATGTTTGCTCCCCAGGGCTGGTCGCACCAACTAGGCCTCCCTGCTATTTTCTATGGCAGCACACTGTTAATTTCTTCCCAGTACTTGCTCAAACCTTTAATTCTTTTGAAGATGGATTGCACTTGTTCTATATCTCCCCTAGTAGAATGATAGCTTCATGATCAAATGAACCTTAGTGGATGATAGGAGATACATCCAACATTGAGGCCTTAACTCAAACTAAGGGTAGAATACTAACTCTACAGGCGCACAATGTACATCTTTCTATATGTCACTTCCCCTCTCAGCTGGACTTCTGAATGCAACAAATGGCAGACCCTTGCAGGTCAAAGTCAAGAGGTACTTCTTGACTAGCTTGTGGAAAGCTTATATGGTCTAAAAATCAATGGCTTTTCTCCTTTGTTTTAATGTACAATGAATATACATTATTTCTAAATAATTGATGTAACTAGGGGATCATGAGATTTCTTTTACATTTATGGGTTATCAAAATTTAAAAAAAAAGCCGGGACCGGTTTGGCTCAGTGGATAGAGCGTCGGCCTGAGGACTGAAAGGTCCCGGGTTCGATTCTGGTCAAGGGCATGTACCTTGGTTGCAGGCACATCCCCAGTGGGGGGTGTGCAGGAGGCAGCTGATCGACGTTTCTCTCATCGATGTTTCTAACTCTCTCTCCTTTCCTCTCTGTAAAAAATCAATAAAATATATTTAAAAAAAGTTAAAAAAAAAACATGTTCTATAGCATTGATGCATTTGTTCACTAGTTCATTCATTCATTCAAATATTTATTGACTACTTGCTATATGGCAGGCACTGTGCTGGGTGCCAGGAATACAACTCTGAACAGGACAAGCTTCTGGCCCCTGGGAATCTTGCATTCTAGCCAGGAAGCTGGAATATAAACAAACTGAGATACTCGGCTGGTGGCCTTTTTCTCCATCTTCAAAGCTAGTAATGTTGCATCTCTCTGACCCACCTTCCATAGCCACATCTCCTCTGAGTACTGTAGGGAAATGTTCTCTTTGGAGATCCATTATTTTGCATACTAGAAAACAACTAAATGAATGACTTCTCATGTTCCTTTGCATTTGGATGTTTGGATGTTTGATTTACTCTCAATCTCTTTCTGATGGCAGAAATCAGTGTTCAAATCAATTGTCCTTTTTTCCAGGCAAATTTTCTAATTAGCTTCCAACTTGTCTTCACTGGGTTCATCTTGTCTTTACTGGAACCAACAAGCTCACAGTGAAACCTGGTTTTTAAAGAACATAAATATTTAACCAGCCTCTTTATGTTCCTTCGATAGCCAGCTGCTTTTAGGCACTATGTCATACAGACCCAGTTAAGAGGAACTTCAGCCTATTCATCACAAAGTAGAAAAAGTCAGGTCATCTGTTGCTCAGTAATGAAGCTTTCTACCTAAGTTCAGCCAAAAACACTAGAAGCTGTTGATAACTACATATATAGTCCTCATGAAAACTGGCAAACATGAGAAGTGTGAAATTTCAGTTTGGGGACGTGGAGGAAATATAATTTTTAAATAGAGTTGATGACCTTCCTCCAGAGAAATCATGTAGAAGTTTTCCTGTCCTACATTTTTTGTTTTTTTTTTTCATACCATAAAATATTTTAAGAGATAGCCAATGGTTTCATGTAGGTGAAAACCGGAACTATTTGAACAGTTGGATATTTTGAGTTATTAATTTTCCTCTGTCTTTTTCCTTTCTTGTCACCTATTTTCTTCTTTATAACAAGGAATTTTATTAGATCTCTATTGTTTCTTTTTGTTGTTGGTGTTGTTAATCCTCACCCAAGAATATTCTTTCCATTGATTTTTAGAGAGAATGAAAGATAGACGGAGAGATAGAGAGAGAGAGAAACATCAATGTGAGAGAGACATATTAATTGGTTGCCTGCTGAACACACCCCGACTGGGGCCAGGGTCAAGCCTGCAACCAAGGTATATGCCCTTGACTGGAGTCAAACCCTCCACCCTTCAGTTCAAGGGCTGACAGTTCAACCACTGAGTCAAACTGGCCAGGGCTATTGCTTCTTTTTCAATTGATACAAATTCTTTCCAAATTTTGCCCTTCATCTTTTTATTCTATTACTAGAGGCCCGATCCACGAAATTCGTGCAAGAGTAGGCCTTCCTTCCCCCAGCTGCTAGCACCGGCTTCCCTCTGGCCACCGGCAAGCACCCTGTACCCAGGCTTCCCTGGCAGCCCCAGCTTCGTCCAGAAGGTCATCTGGAAGGACTTCCAGTCTATTTAGCATATTATGCTTTTATTATTATAGATATATAGTTATTAGTCTCAGTATATAATTTAAAATTTTCAATGAATAAATTTAATCATATAAATTATTTCCTACTTGCTCCTGATTTAGCTCTATCAGGTACAAGCAGAAAATAAAAACCACATTTTTCTATGTTTGTCTGAGGCACATAAGTTTGCTTAACCATTGCCTTTTGAATATCTTGCTATGACTTAGTGAAAGCCATTTTCATCAATATAAATTAAAATCTTAAAAGATTGACCTAAAATGAATATGATGCACATATAAATAGTAAAATGCCTATAACATGCATGTACACTCTTGAACTATCACAAGGCATACTAAATTAATTGATTAGGTAAAAATAATAAAAATGTAAGAGATCCAAATTTAAACAAATGTATTATATTCTGCAAGGGGAAAAAGAGGCACTCTTTTCCTCACCAAGTTTTGCTAATTCAGTCAAATAAATACTACCCTTCTTCTCAACCAATCTATTACCAACTTACAAAAATATAAAAACTATTTAACAATCCCAAAGATACGTGTGTTTGAGAATTCTGATTATATGTAATTAAGTTTCTCAGTTTTTCCAGATAGCCTGAAGTTTCATGATTACATTTTTAATGAAACACTTAAGTACAGATAGCATTGAATAAATCCACACACACATTTGTGCCACAAGGTATAGCAGCTGAAAGTACATAACAGACTTTCCAATGGATTTCTCCCATTCCCATAAAAAACAAGCAGATCATGGCACTACCTGTCCTTTGTTCCCTATTAGCTCGCTACTGCGGCTCTCCAACAAGGTGCCGGGAAGGCCCTAAATATATTTGATTAGTTCAGGCCTTCATTTTTAGCGAGTCATCACCCTCTTAACAGCAGATGATACCCCCTAGTTCAAATCGATGTGAGTGGCCCTGGTAATAGTGGGCTGGATTAATGATGAAAAATGTGTCGTCAGCCTAGAGGTCCTTGGACATTTATCACCCAATGGGTCTGCCAATTGATGGGCCGCCCCTGGCTCATCAGTACAATACTTCCCCAGCCTTAAAGAGATAGTGTTATTTTCAGATTAATTTAATGAGGCCTGGTAGGTGGGGAGAGAGTCAAGGGAGACAGTTAACTTGACAGATTCAGGTTGTATCCATTTCAGCACTTCTATAACAAGTGTGTTTGTTTTGGAAATTTGCAAGGCAAATATCTCCAATTATTAAAAGCTGTATCTGGAAGTTTGTAATTGCTGCTGTTTCATTCCAAAATGCTGTCTTATAAAATAAGCCTAGAATAATTTCTTAATATAGATGTGACATTTAAAATAGTTACTCTTAACTATATTGTTTCCAAAAACCTTAAATGCCTCCCTTATTAATTCTCAAAAGGAAGTGGATATAATCTTTAAAATGATTTTATCTTATCTACTTACTCCTTTTTCTTTATAACATTATTGTCAGAGTATATTTTTTCTTGAATTTGATCATCCTTTCCTTCCCTTTCATTTGGAAGATAGAAAAAACTGTCTGGAGCCAACTTTAAGTCCTTTTTAAAAAGTTTACTTTCATTCTGCATTCGTGCATGCTTACTTAACATTTCATTGATCAACTTCCTGTATGTCTCCAACTCACCAAAGTAATGAACTTGTGGAAATTAAAATAAGAAATTATTCTGTTATGTGAACAAGTCAAATATGTATAACATAAAAAGTTACAAGGGCAAATTGCTAATTTGGCAAAAGTAACAGGGGAAAAAAGACATGCCCTAGATAATTTTCATAGTACCTAGTTTATCTGAATTTAATGCAGTGAAAAAAAACTTACTTAAATACATTGTCATTGAAATAAACCACACATTTATGCCATAGGTTAAGATTTAGGAAGGGGGAGATGGTGAAGGATTTTAATGTCATTTCCAACATGAAAAATCTAAAAATGTTGTCACTTTATTCTGAAATTCTATCTTCTAAGAGTCAAGTGATATTCAACTTCTAAGAAATTACAATACTACTATAAAAATGAGTTTCTCATGTAAATCAAACGTTACAAATCAAGCTTCACACTATAATTACTCCTTTTTTCCACGCCATGTTTCTAATAACTCAATAATCCTATCTTACTTTTTTCAATTTTGGTATAAAATTCAAAAAACTGTCATTTTATAGGAACTTCTAAGTAACTCAAGTCAGAGATACTGTAAGTTAACCTAATGTTGGTTCCAAAAATTGGGGGAATGTTTTTTTCAGATTAGTAAAAAAAAAAAAAAGAAAGGTAAAGATGATTTATCCTCTGAGCATATAATCTTAGCAATTAACAAGTTCTCAGTAAAACCTTATTTAGTTAAATAAATTAACTCAATTTTCTGTAGTCAGTAAAAGAAATTTTAAATATGACCCTAAGACATCCAATCAGAAAATGTTAATGTATGAAGGAGTCTAGAGGGGGGAGCAATCAGAGAATACGAGAGATTAAATAAAATCCTGAAAAAGGGAATTACTAAAGTTAACTAATTACCATGTTAAGTTTGGCACAAGTGAACTTACATGAAGAGTCCCAAGTCCAACCACACAGCACAATTAGATGTAAGCATGGAATGGGGCCAATGACAAGAAAAGATCTTAAATGGAGAATCTACCCAGAGAATCTGGAAGAAGGCTGTAAACTGATCTACTGGATTGAGCCACCACTAATCTTACTATCAATTATAACTATAAGAACTAGCTATGACAGTTATGGTTTTTTCTGGATTGGATGTGAAGCAATAGAATCAGTATTCCATGCCCACTGATTTGTTATAAGACTTCATCTCACATAACTTAAGTTAGTCTTTGCTTTTTTTTTTTTTTTTTTTGCTTTGGCTTTGGTCAACTGTTTGGGGACACACACACACACACACACACACACACACACACACAATACAAAACTAAACGAATGTCTGAAAATGTAGGTTCCCAATGTCCACATTAAAACAACAACAAAAACAGACACATAAACATTTGTCAAATAAATAAATCGGAGCACAGTTGTACTAAAAACTAGAACTTTTTAAAAAAGTGGGCAGGTGAGCTTTACTTTTATTCTTGTATTTTTCCAGCCCTATATATTTTTATAAATATATATATATATATATATATATATATATATATGGTTATGAATCACTTAAAACAAGATATCTTTCAAAGGGTAGGCTTCTAGGATGACTAGCAGGGTGATAATATAATTTTATGTACCCTTGTTGAGGTCATGACCTGCTTTCACCTTCTGCTACCCCAAGGTCATGATCCAATTATCAAAATGAATGAAATTAGTTTATTAAATTATTTTGTTGGCTTACATACATTGAGATCAAAAGGTCCACACATTTATCAAAACTTCCCTATTGGTAATCTTCATAAGCCCTCCATCACACCATGAAGTATTATTTTTTTATTTTTTTATTTTTTATTTTTTTACTGATTTCTGAGAGGTAGGGAGAGGAAGAGAGAGATAGAAACATCAATGATGAGAGAGACTCGTTGATTGGCTGCCTCCTGCTCTGGGGATTGAGCCAGCAACCTGGGCATGTGCTCTTGACCTGAACTGAACCCGGGACACTTCAGTCCACAGGCTAATGTTCTATCCACTGAGCCAAACCAGCTAGGGCCATGAAGTATCATTTCTGTGAAATTTTCTCATAGAGCTTGGTGGGACTCTGTCTTGGGAACTGGCATCTTCTCTGAAGTCAAGAAGTAATGATAACATCACAAATTTTGTTCTGAGAGCCATTTTCTGCTCCTTCTAGCTTTGATTACCGAAGTGAAAATTCAAAACTTTATTAAAAGAATGCTTCCCTTTTAAGGTTGGCCTCCCATGAACAGACCAGGCAGTACTCACAATGGAAATCAAGAAGGAAGAGATCCTTCAAATGTACTGAGAAACAATTGGCTTTAGAGTGCCACGTTAGTTATCTATATGACCAGTAGAAATACTTGAAAAAATTATTAACTAAGAAAGTTACCCAGTGATTCAAATTGATGGGAAGATAAATTATATAGCTAACATTACAATTGCAATTAAACATAAATAGCTGCAGTCAAAATTTAAAGTCCTAGTTATTCTATATAGAAATTGGTTCCAATAAATATATAAAGATAACTCAGCAAAGTAGAGAAATCAGTGAACCCACCAACTTTACAAACTGGAGGATTTTCATTTTAAATTTTTAGGACAATACACTTTCTCTTTTTAAAAAGCATGGACAATATATTAAAATATACTTACAAAGCAGAATACTTTTTATAAACTTTTAAAGATAGAATAACTGCATAACTACATTGAGGATGTACTAGCATTTAAATTTTATTTTCAAGCTATCTTTAAAAAAAGAATAAGGAAATGACACACCTAAGTGACACATCTTCTATGCTAACATCAAAAACTAGATACCCAATTTTTTAAAATAATGTTAAGTTGCTTACATTTTCAATGCATAGTTTACCACTCCATTCAGATATTACCACTCATTCCCAAAATTGCTTCCCCAAATAGAATCATACTCCCTTTATGACCATTCCGTGCACTATCTACAATCATCTTACATTTAAAGGAAATGTGCTATTTTTAATGTTTATTGTTCTTTCCAGCATAGTTTTATAAGTTTTTCACATGTCAGTGCAAAAAATTTATTATACAATAAAGCTTCATTGTAAGGATTTCCAAATAAACTAAGAAGCATTTTGTGTTTGTCTAAAAGGCTCCATAATGAAGCCCTGGGGACTTGTTTATGCACAGTGTTTTCCCAGCAGGAGAGCAATACTGGTCAGTTCTCCTGTCCTCGGAGGCCTTTCTCACTAAATGGAACGGCATTAGCTGTGTTCTTTAAGTCTAATTAACAACCAAATCATAAATTGTAGTCTGTGCCCAATTGGATTAAGCTTTCAAGAATATTTGGGTTAAAAAATCCTGCTGCCTTGATTTTTATTAGGTAAAAAGGAAAAGCAAGGGCAAATGGTAAATACCAAAAGCAGGATAGTGTGCACTTTTAATGCATTAACCTCATAGCTCTGGAGATCGTGGTTCCTATCTGTCTTAGGTCACACTTATAAAGAGTTGAATGATCCACAGAAATCCCTCAGGAGTATTTAGCCCTATTGCAGAGTCCCTGAACATTTAAGGCTCTGTGCTCGATTTATGGCTCTCAACTGGTCTAGCTGGTGGCACAGCAGGTCCAGAAATCCAGGTCCTCACACTGACTTGTTCTCACAGTAGTTTTACAAGGCCTGTTAGGGTTGTTTCAGGACTAAGTGAAATAATATACTCAACACACAATACCTGTCAGCCAGTAGTCATTAGTACATGGCATCTCATATTACAGTACTTTTCATTACCTTTTTTAACTTCATATTACTATTAACTGACCATACATATCCAAGACATGTATAATGTGATAGTACAGCCTCTAGTAACAGTCTATATTTGAAAGGCAAGGTTGTTAATTTATTTTTGTCATCCTGAAGTTGTCTTTGTTTTGGTATTTTTAAAAATATATTTTATTGATTTCAGAGAGGGAGAGCGAGAGATAGAAACATCAATGATGAGACAGAATCATCAATCCATTGCCCCCTGCATGCCCCCTACTGGGGAAAGACCGGCAACCCAGGCATGTGCCCTTACCCGAATATGAACCATAACCTCCGGTTCATAGGTTGAAGCTCAACCACTGAGCCACACTGGACCGGGCTGTTTGATTTTTGCTTGTATTTTAAAAATGTTTATGTTTAAAATATTTCCAGAGGCAACTATACCAAAGGTACTTCTGAGATATAAACATTTTTCTGAGGGTTGTGTGTACGTTTCTTGCCAATGGGGCCATTCACCTTTAAGATGGGCTAACTTAGCCTTTTTGTACACCACTATAAATTATATAAAAAACAGACTTATTACCATTTCAGATGTTTCTTAAAGTTACATCACTAAAATGATTTTGTGTACAGACTTCACATTCCTTATGGTCCAAGAGTCTAACCACTGAATAAATCTCGTCTTTTCAAGATCTATTATAGAACAGCAGCACCAAATTTTATTTCAAGGCTTTTTTTTTTTTTTTTCCAAAGGCTTTAGACAAGAAAAAGTGCAAAGCTTATTCAGGCAAAACATAATACTTCCTTGGTGGATGCTTCCAGCCAAGATCCTGTTTGTGTTTCACAGATTATAGCAGTACTTTACTATTTTCTTTATAAATAAGTTATATATGTATTGTCTGGGGGAAAAAAACAAAAAACATAGTCCTTTTTATCTGATAAATTGGAAGAAATGCTAAAGGAGGCATTTAGGTCAGGATATATTTACTTAGCTCTTAGAAACAATATTTGTTATTTTGAGAAACATCAGCAGAGCAGAATTCATGATTACTATTTTTACACATACATTATGCCACCCTGAAAAAAATTGCAAATGACTACAAACTAAGAGTATTTTCTAACAAAGCTAGAATTTTCCAGTAAGTTTTAGTTAATTTTCCAGTTTAATTGTATTTTAGTCTTTCATAAACATTTGGAATATAATTAATATTTAATGGAGATATGAACCTTATTTGCAAAAATTTCCAGAAAAATAAGGTCAAATTTTCCATAGTAAAATATAAAATACTTCATGATCACAGAAGATCAGATATATAGTTTCAAATTAAATGCTAAATCAGCCTAAACTACTCCCTCTTTTTCATGGAGTCATAATGAACATGTACAAGAATGATAACATCAATAACTCAAGCTGATTTCAATACCACAAAACTCAGCTAGCTTGTTTTAAATGAGTGCCTGTATGTTCTGCTTATGATACAACTACAGATATTGCTGTCCTATCCAAATCTTTTTTAATCTAAAGCTTATTTTTATATCATATTGTTATATATTATATATATTCACATATACATTAATAGGTTTTTAAAATCTTACTATAAAATAAGCATCTATTTTAAAGACTGCTTATTTGGAGATATGATGTAGAAAATAAATACAGTATTCAAGAAAAAAAGCAGGATGGACAGGCAACTGTTTTGACATATTCAAGGTTTGGTATTTATTTATGTCATAGTGATGGAGTGCTTGTAAGTGATACATTTTCCCATCCCCTCAGTAAAAGAAGGCACTGATATCTTGAAAAAAACAGTTATCATGACACATGAGTAAATATCATTTATCATTCCTCATGGTCACATCTCAGATGGTTTGTTACCAATCTTATCTTCAGTGTTCTTGTTTCATCAAACTGTAGCTTCTTCAGTTTCCATATAATCTTCAAGATGTTCCACATTTTAACCCTATTATAACTACTTACAAGAGTTCACAATATCAAATCAAAGTCAACCAGTGGAGGAAGCATTTTCAAAATTTGTCACGCCAGGAAAATGATATTCGCAGAAATATCATGAGATCAAATGAATGTGAGGATCCATGAAAATATTATAATTCAGCTAGAATAACACAAGTCACTTTGAAAAAGTGTCTGATAGAATGTTTACTTTAAAATTGTGTTTTATATAAGGAAAATGTCTGTATTTTGAACCAGAAAGCTAGTGCCTCTCTTCCCTTCTTCTTCTTCTTCTTCTTCTTCTTCTTCTTCTTCTTCTTCTTCTTCTTCTTCTTCTTCTTCCTCTCTCTCTCTCTCTCTCTCTTTCTCTCTCTCTCTCTCTCTCTCTCTCTCACGCACACACATACAAACACATAAGCACAACGATTACACAAGTATTTTGGCTTCAAGTTTTAAATATTTGTACTTAAACTAGAAATTCTATCACTTAAGCACTGCCTAAAATAGATGAAAATAATAATTTTCTTCTAGATTGCTTTTTGGCTCCATTAAGACGATAGACCTAAAAGCATTTTTGCAATGTCAGAACATGTATTTTTTTTTAATTTTATGAATATAAATTACAAATAAAGGTATTTTGGACTAAAAAAATACATAATAAAAATGTTCTCTTACAACATAACAAAATGCTATTTCCAGTTTTATTCTAAAGAAAGTATACTTTGTTTGAGTTCTACGCATTATATTTTTAGTAGTCCTTTTTATGTCTTCAACTAATGAAGGATTCCTAGATAAGTATGACAATACCACATAAAACATATATATTCTTGACAAGCCCCATAAGCAATGTAATCATATGTCCAGAAACCCAGTTCTTCATCTTCATTTTAGGGCACTGATGAAAAGGCAGGTGTCAGACTGTTTTTAATAATCCAGACAGGACATTTTGCATATAAAATGCAAAAGGGCTTTTAAAATCCTCTAGGGCAAAGGTAACTCTTTTTTACAAATATTCGTGTTTCCCTTCATATTATTTAACCTTTTTGTTGGAAAAATACCATATACACTAATTTCCCATGTTTGCAAGCCCACTCAGGTGGCTTTTCCCCTTCAGAGTAAATCATATATCAGTGAATAAGCCTTTAATCAATCTTTGTCTTCTCTGTCTCTCTCTCTCACAACACTGATAATTCAAAGGAAGAATTCACATAATGTCAAAGAGAATTTATATCTAAGCAAGGCACAGTAGACCTGAAACTTCTCATCCATAACACTGTAAAAATTCTGCTCTTACTCATTTACCCCATTTGAACATATTATTCCTCAATTTTATGGTAATATAGAAGTTGGAAGTCACTTTATTTATACCATTCCTGTGACGTGATCAGTACTCTTATAGTTGGATCAGAGAAAATACATTTAACATTTTAATAATTCACTGACTTCATCCTTTACTAGGTTTTAAAATGAAGAAGTCAAACCATATGTAAATCTATGTTTCATGATAAAAGAGAATATATATATATATACATATATATCAGTTACAAATGTATAAATTAATATAAACATAACATAGTTTACTTTTTATTTTTGAAAGAGAATATATATATACACATATATATCAGTTACAAATGTATAAATTAATATAAACATAACATAGTTTACTTTTTATTTTTGAAACAATCAATTTAGAACTTAAAATATTACAGAATTGCTTTTACTATAATTTACTATAGTAAATAGTCTCCTTATAATTTTCTCTTTAGTAATCTGTCATCACCGTTCTTAACAGATACCTATTCCATTTTATCTACATCTAAACCGCAGGTGCCTACTGTATTTTTCCAAGGGTAGGTCCCCAAATAAACATCTTCTCTTCTACATGGACTTATCCCTGCCCGCATTCTTTTTTATGAGATCTATATCCATGGCAGTCTTGAACTCACCAAAAAACTTGTCATGTTTTGCATGGTATGTTCTCACATTTCTCCTCCCCTCAATATAGTCTCTTTCCATGTCTACTTCAATTAACTATAGTTATGACTACAATTAATTAATCAGTAAGTTATGTAAATTACTAAGTTCCAGGCATTATACTAGAATCTAAGGATGTAAAAATGAACACTGTATTATCTCAGTCTTATTTGCCTATTTACAGAGCTTGAAATACCCTTTAAAGCTTCTCTCTCCAAGTTCATTGTACTAGTATAGATAAAATGAATATTTGTTAATTTCTTTATGTTGACATTAAAGTGTTACCTAATGTTCAGGAAACTTATTTCAACATTTTCTTTTTTTCCAAGAAATGTATCTAAGAAAGTACATGTATTTTTATACCTGTGTTTTCATTCACATTATGTTACTGGCTTGAAATGTCCTCTCCCTTTCAACTTCTTCATTTGCAAACCCAAACCCCACATCCTTTCAACACACCCTACAAGCGCCAACTTTCTCATCAATCACTATTTGGTTCCCACAGAGAGAAGTGATCCTTTGAACTCTTAATATTTTATTTATATCACTTCTAGATAACATATTTCCCCACCCTATAGTAGCGCCTTATGTTCACATGATGTCCTCTTTATTAGAAAGCAAGATCATTAACGGAAAAGTCTACATTTAATCCATCTTCCTGTCTCCCATGGTGCTTGATACATAGACAATGCTTCTTAGTTTTGTCAATGGAATGGCTGAATTTTGAGTTCTGAATTTCTGTTTAAAAGATAAAACATTTCATGAATCTCAAAATTTAAAAATGAAGCTGATGCAAGACCTATAAAAATAAAACACATACACTTCATAATTAGACAAAAGCATCTCTGGATACTCAGGTTGTGTTGTCCAGCAGTGAGAAAATCTCCAGAGCCTTCAGTCATTATCCCGATCTTATAAACATGCTCTTCATCATTCAGTAACCATATCTATAAATATTTTTATCCTGTAAGTTTGGCTGGAGTTTAATGGGATCTAATGATGTCCAGGGTCATAAGGGAATAGAGAGCAAATCTCAAATGCAACCTACTGAGATATATATGATAAGTGAAGAAAAGAGAAAAATTTAACACTGTGTGCTAATGTGAAAAAAAGCAAAATAAAAATCAGCAATAACAACAGAACATTTTATGAATCATGGCATATCACTTGAAAATAAAAAAAGTTAATCAATTCAACAATGACTTAAGTGTTCATGGTGTGAACGGCGATCTACATCATGTTTTAGCAGTGATCAAAAAGATCTAGTCTGTATGAAATATTAAGGCAATTGAAGTGACAACATACACAAACAATACCTTTCATTACTATTGAGTTGGTTTGTAGGACTGTCATAACAAAATATCATATTTTGGGGGCTTACACAACATAAATGTATTATCTCACAATTCTGGAGGCTAGAAGTCTGAGATCAAGGTGAGGGCAGAATTGGTTCCTTCTTAGGTGTCTCTTCTTGACTTGAGGATGTGTGTCTTCTCTCTCTCTCCTCATGTGGTCTTCCCTCTCTACATGCCAATGTTCTAATCACTTCTTTTTAAACAGATATCACTTATATCAGATTGAGCCCAACCTAATGGCCTTATCAATTACCTTTGTAAATACTCTGTCTCCAAATACAGTTCCATTCTGAGGTACTTGCGGTTAGTCCTTTACATATGAATTTTAGTGAAGACAATGCATTCCATAACAATATATACTACCTGGTTATGTGATCAGCTGAAGAAATAATCTCTATGGTAAAGAAGGTGAAAAGGGACCCTTAATCTCCAGGAGTTTTTTAAAGGTGATAGGGAAGTAAATAAAGAAAAGAACATTCCAACTTTGGAGGTTAGATAGAATAAATAAGGTTTTTAGTTTTTCATTTGCTTTTTGGTCTTGAGAACACTTAATAGGTTAGTATGGAAAAGAAATGAGTTGGTATTGATGGCTCACGGAGTTACAGAAATCTGATGCGGTAGATGATAATGACTTGGGGAGGAAGCAGGATCAAGAAAAACTGTGTTGTGTTTTTAACTTTTTGTTTTATTTTATTTATCTTGTCTACCTCCTAGAATAGAAAGAGTATCTTACAGAACATTTATAAATGCTTAGGTAACATTTTTATTCAAGGGCAGATTTGGTGAATTTGGTGACATACTTTATAAAAAGTGCTGTATTTGGTAGATTTCAGATAGTGTCATCCACAGCTTAGTTATGCACATCTCTAGACATTCTTCACTAGCAGCCATTTTTGAAGTTCCTTCAGCCTAGAGGCCACCTCATCTTTATGGAGAGACTGTGAAGCAAACCTACCCACTACAATTTCAGGGAGAAAAGTACAAATGGCACCAAGCCCTGCTTCTGTCAGCTCACTATTAATTTAGGCCTGCCCAGTCTATTAGTAGGTTCTCTTGGCTCATCAGTTGGTTGATACTTTGGCAGTTCTCTTTGGCTAAACTACTCAGTTTAGAAAGATGGACTATTGCTCCTCATGTTTTATTCAAATGAATGGGCTTGGTTTCAATCCATCCTATATCCAGCCTCAAACAGAATTAATCACATCCTCCTTCAGAATTCCTGTTCTGGCTTGTATACACCTCTATTACTGTGTTGATCACACTGTACTCTACTGTACCACAATCATTTATTTGCATGCCTTTCTCCCCTCCTGGACCAGGGTCTACGTTAAATGGGGACTGTGTATATCTTTGTTGTCCCAACCCCAAGCACATTCAAACATCCTTTGTCAACCCTCAAACATTCTTTGTTGAATGAATGAATGAATGAATGAATGAATGAATTATTGATCTGGCTTTTCCACCATCATGAATATAAATTGTTAGTACTGTATAAGATACCAATATTAATTGCCCACATATTCTGTCCCAGCTGTTGAAAATTTCTTAATAGGCAGAACTTTAATCTTAATTAGTCTTGTAAAGAAAGGATAGGTACAAAAGTTGCCAAATATGAATTGTCATTTTAGAGAAATGTAATAAACCTCTATGGATTAAATAACCATCTATAAAGGTCAGAAGGTGACTGAAAATTTTCAGAATAGTCAGATACATATGACTAACGCTACACTGATTGTTGTGGTTCATGAAATACTCAAGGGTCTCTTAAAAGTCATTGTACCAAAAAGAGGATGTTAATAATTGTTTCTATTTAAGAAATATTCTATTTAATCAACTTCATTGAGCTTACTAAAACACTGTTATTCAATATACACGGGGCTTTGCATTTTAAAATGTTTTCAGTATAGTTAAATATTTCACAATTTATATATACTAAACTGTTGAGAAAAACATTATTAATACATTCTGAAAAAATAATAAGCCAGCACGTTTGTACATTATTCTTCTTATCAATGACAGTACTCAGAAATGCATTTTCAACCTACACATTGTATGTTATAAGTGATCAGGTTAAATCATATTCCTTTTCCTCATTAATTTCTGAAAAGACTTTAGAAAGTGGAATCCACTTTACACAACTTAGGGATCTCAGGCATATGTGAGAAAATATTACTTTATTTTTTATTTTTAAAAAATTTCATATATTTAAAAATATATGCTGAGATAAAATGCTTAATGAGTCAGAATAAGTCCTATTTTAATAAATTCATACCTACCCTCTCAATCATGGTGGATTTATTCCCTGAAGGGGCACACAGCCTTGAACAGATAGACATGGAAATTAGGAGAGAGTCCCCTTGTGTGCTTCTCCTGGATCATGGACTCTATCTCAGTCCCTAAACAGTTGTTATCTCCACAGCATGTCGTGTAATCTTGGTAGGTCATCAAATCCAGCCTAACAAAAGTTCATGTGGATTTATTACAAAAGCCCAAGCTGTTAAAACTTCCTGGAACAACCAAAAGGCACTTCAGCTTATCTCTGACATTTCCTCTATCACAAGTGAGCAACATCAAAGGTGGCAACCAAGTAAGATTTAAACAATCTAGTATTTTTAAATGCTACCCTTATTTAATTAGACACTGAAGGTAACATGCAGGGGATTATTTGAATTTGTAGTAATAATTATGTGCAAATTTAAAAAAGTTTATTGATTGATTTTAGAGAAAGAAAGGGATGAAGAGAGAGAGAGAGAGAGAGAGAGAGAGAGAGAGAGAGAGAGAGAGAGAGATCCATTTTCCACTTATTTATGTATTCTTTGGTTGATTCTTGTATATGCCCTGACAGAGGAATGAACCTTTAACCCTGGAGTATCGGGAGGATGCTCCAGCCAGCTGAGCTACCCTGCCAGAGCCACTATGTGTAAATTTTATAATGGTGTCTATTGAGTTCTGGTGGCAAGTTAAATGCAAGTCAGTAGCATCTGAGCCAGAAGAGACACATTTTCAATGATCATTTTACTTGAGGGCTCTATAAAGGTCAGTTTCAAAATATAGGTGTTTGTGTGAATGTTTTAAAAATATTTTTATTGATATCAGAGAGGAAGGGAGAGGGAGAGAGAGATAGAAATGGTAATGATGAGAGGGAATCATTAATCCATCAATTGCCTCCTACACAGCCTCTACTGGGGCTCTAGCCTGAACCTGGTCACCTGCTTGGACTGGGAACTGAACAGTGACCTCCTGGTTCACAGGTCGCTTCTCAACTACTGAGTCACACCAGCCAGACTGTTTCTGGAAATTTTACATGTAGATATTACAGGTCAAAATAGATACTACATATAAAAGTATACATTAATATTTTATCTTAAAATTTCTCTTTATCTCTTCATAATATATTCATATAATATTTTTTCTAACAAGCTTCAAAAATACTGGAAATCATTGAAGAATTTGCTTTTATACTGAAACATGAAATGAGATCTCTAATTACATAGAGATAATACATCCCTATGTGTTCATAAATTTCATAGCATTTCTTTTAAAATACATTTTCTTTTAATCAACTGAGATGGTATATGACAAAATGTATGAAGGATTCCTGTAGATAATTTAGAGACATTCTACTTTTTAAAAAAATATATATATTTTATTGAATTTTTACAGAGGGGAAGGGAGAGAGATAGAGAGTTAGAAACATCGATGAGAGTGAAACATCGATCAGCTGCCTCCTGCGCATCTCCCACTGGGGATGTGCCCACAACCCAGGTACATGCCCTTGACCAGAATCGAACCTGGGAACTTTCAGTCCTCAGGCCGACACTCTAGCCAGGGGTGGGCAAACTACGGCCCGCGGGCCGTATCCGGCCCGTTTGAAATGAATAAAACTAAAAAAAAAAAGACCGTACCCTTTTATGTAATGATTTTTACTTTGAATTTATATTAGTTCACACAAACACTCCATCCATGCTTTTGTTCCGGCCCTCCGGTCCAGTTTAAGAACCCATTGTGGCCCTCGAGTCAAAAAGTTTGCCCACCCCTGCGTCTAGCCACTGAGCCAAACCGGTTTTGGCGACATATTCTACTTTTTATCTCTTCCCAAAAATCATTGAAAACTTTTGTCCTCAATTGATTTTTATTTTTATTTGCTAATTTTTCCTTCCACACTTGGATTATTGATTCAAATGAATTTTACTTTTCTAAACTTGGGCTGCACCATGGAGTTCATACAAAATATGCTTCCCTGTTTTATTTCCTCTCTGTTGTGCATCTACCACTTACAAGTGTCTTTAGTGGCAAACAAGATTAAATATAAGTGTTAGATCTCATCAACACTAAACATGAAGGAAGAATGTCTGTGGCTCTTTTCCAGGCTGCAAATTAAAGCACTGCTGGCAGTGGTCCTCCAAACAAGCTCTGATGCTCTTATCGACTCCCTCACCAGCTCAGACACAGCCCAGTGTTCTGTCAATACCTGTCATTCCAGGGGAGCACTAACTCACAGTGACTGTCAGTTTCCCTTATCTAATTACTAACGGGCTCCAGTTCACGGAAAGTATCTCCTTAACAGAGTCCACCCAGCACAGCAACTTGTTAAGAGACAATTTAACCAACTTAGTGGTTAAGACATTTTCTCATAGTCACATACATACATATTTCCTTATTAACTGCAATCATTTTTTTCAGTTTTGTTTACTTTTGCTCATTTATGTTTTTATGGAAAGCCACATGAACTTAGCTTATGGGAGATTTAAGATTATATATTTATGTACAGGATAAAAATAGACTGGGTATGGATAGCAACAGAAAAGAATGACAACCTATTCTTTTTAATGCTATTCTTTTCTATTTTTATCTTGATACTGCACAAATGTAAGTGTGACTTTTTTCCTGATCTCTACATTTGATTAGATATTGCCCTCGTTCCTAATATCTTCACATAAAATATTTATAATTTTCAAAATCTAGCACATTATATTTTCCCAAACATAATCTTGTTAAACACATATATGTATGTATTTACACACATCCAAACATTATGTGAAAGAACAAAATATTTGCATGGCAATGTAGAAAAAAATAACTGAAAAGGAAATACATATATGAATCTTCAACTAAATTTAATTTTTTTCTTTGCACAATAATTAAATAAACTTGCCTATGGGACTTCAATCTCCTGAGAAGTGAAAATTTATTAGCAAGTAATCTGGAGTTTTGAAACCTAATGTGAAGGACAGAAAGAACACTGACAAACTGCACCCAAAGGCTGTCACTAGATATTAAAGCTCTCTGAAGTTTCATTATGCAAAAGATAGTTAAAAAAAAAAAAAGTCTTTCAATCTGGCCTGCGTGGCTCAATAGTTAGAATGTCTGCCCACACAGAAGGGTCTGGTATTCTTGGGTTCGATTCCCGGTCAAGGAAAAATATCTGGATTGTAGGTTCAATCCCCAGCCCTGATCGGGGGCATGTGAGAGGCAACCAATCAATGTGTCTCTCTCACACTGTTAGGTCTCTCTCTCTCTCTCTCTCTCTCTCTCTCTCTCTCTCTCTCTCTCCTGCCTCCTTCCACTCTCTCTAAAAAAATAAATAAATAAAGACTGTCATGTTCAGTATTTCTAAGGAATATTGTGTAGCTAGTAATAATGATAACTAATTTAAGAATAAAAGAAGTACATCTAGTAAGTAGCCATTGTGATATGTTACAATGTGATATGTCAATATGTACCTAAAGTACACTAGTAGTAAGTGCATCATAATGAATTATTTCGGAAGTACTGGTAGATATCCAAGTCATCTGCATTGATATCAGCATTCAAGCAGGCCTAGCATTAGTGCGGTGTCTAAACAAGAGTAGGAATAGAGAGAACAAAAGTAATTCTATATAAATTCAAACTTGACATTTTAAAAAAGGATTAAATTTGCTGTTATTCTAAATAGCCTCAAAGTACTAAATAAAAGAGAATAGATAGCTGTGTATTAAAAAGTATATCAAAGAAAACAGTTAAATACAATCATGAATTTAAAAAAATCCTATGTAAACTGGATATATATATATATATATATATATATATATATATATATATATACTAGAGGCCCAGTGCACAAAATTCGTGCATGGGGCGTGTCCCTCAGCCTGGCCTAGACCTTCACAAATCCGGGACCCCTTAGGGGATGTCCCTCTAACAATCCAGGACTGTTGGCTCCTAACCACTCACCTGCCTTCCTGTCTGCCTGATTGCCCCTAACTGCTTCTGCCTGCCAGCCTGATCGCCCCCTAACCACTCCCCTGCTGGCCTGATTGATGCTTAACTGCTCCCCTGCTGGCCCGATCACCCCCAACTGCCCTCCCTTGCTGGCCCAATAGCCCCAAGCTGCCCTCCCCTGCCAGCCATATTGTGGCAGCCATCTTGTGATGACGTGAGGGTGTCGCTCAAGGGCACTAGGACCACCTAGGCTTTTATTAGTATAGATGGCCACAAATAAATGTAAGGAGGTTATAAGATTTTTTCAAAGAATAAAAATAATACTTATTTGAAATTACTGCAGCGGTTCTCAACCTGTGGGTCGTGACCCCTTTGGAGGTCGAATGACCCTTTCACAGGGGTCACCTAAGACCATCCTGCATATCAGATATTTACATTATGATTCATAACCATAGCAACATTACAGTTATGAAGTAGCAACGAAAATAATTTTATGGTTGGGTCACAACATGAGGAACTGTATTTAAAGGGCCAGAAGGTTGAGAACTACTGTTTGTGCCTTAGATATTTTAAATTTTCTCTCTACTGGCTCTTTGGAGCATACACCCTCCATGGTTTAATAAAGTGGGGTGCCTTTAAATCAGGGGTCCTCAAACTTTTTAAACAGGGGGCCAGTTCACTGTCCCTCAGACCGTTGGAGGGCTGGACTATAGTTTTAAAAAAAAAAACTATGGTCCTAACCGGTTTGGCTCAGTGGATAGAGCATCAGCCTGTGGACTGAAAGGTCCCAGGTTCAATTCCAGTCAAGGGCATGTACCTTGGTTGCGGGCACATCCCCAGTGTAGGGTGTGCAAGAGGCAGCTGATAGATGTTTCTCTCTCATCGATGTTTCTAACTCTCTATCCCTCTCCCTTCCTCTCTGTAAAAAATCAATAAAATATATTTTTAAAAAAATTAAAAAAATACTATGAACAAGTTCCTATGCACACTGCACATATCTTATTTTGAAGTAAAAAAACAAAATGGGAACAAATACAATATTTGTATTTGCATGTGGCCCGCGGGCCGTAGTTTGAGGACCCCTGCTTTAAATGAACCTAAAGCACTGAAATCAGTTTGTGAGTATGCATTTTGTGTCATGTTGACTGTAGTTTTTAGATCAATGCTAATGAGCATGACTTGAGGGAAAACTTATTGAAAAGCAACTTTTTCTCCAAAAAAAATCAAAACCAACTGTGTAGGTATCAACATATATTTCTACATGGCAGAGCTCTGAGGTTTTCTGCAATCACATCCTAATCTGTATGCTGGGAACTCCAGCTCTACAAGACAAAATGATCAATGGAGAGAAAAGATAAAAATGGATTATACATTACTGCAAGGGGAAGCAGCACATATCTCAAGGCTAGCCTTCCCTCACTGCTGTCTCTGTGGAGCCAACCTTATATACTGCCCTGACCTCAACAGCATTTTCTATCTTCTAAATCTACCCCCTACCTAATGTTAAATCTTATGTGATTTATAGGTTTATAGTATGTCTACCTATTTTACATGGAAACTCCATGAAGATAAAACTTTCTCCCTATTATCTACTTCTTACCCAAAGCCTAAAGCACTAAGTACATTATAGATACCCAATATAAACAAGGTAAATAAATGAATTAGAAAACACCAAAGAAGAGCCTGCCAGAAGTGTGAGGTGGAAACAATCTGCTTTTGCACATATACATACATAGTTATGAGTGGAGAAGCCATTTGTGTAATTGGAAACATAAAGAAAAAAGATATTTACTATTTTACCCATGGTCTTTGTAAGGTATGAAACATTTCTTTCTTCTACTGACTATAAATAGAATTTTTAACATAAGTGATTAATCAGAAAAATAAAAAGCTAAAATGAAAACTACCATCAATAGTAAGATAATATGAATTATTTATAAAAAGATAATATGAAATATAAAAATATAGTTTGGTGTTTATACCAATAGATTCTTAGAACCAAAGGACAAGGTGAAGAATACATTTCATACTTATCTGTCCAGATTAACAAAATAAAACAAAATCTTCAGAATTGTTTTACTTGAAACGTTAAAATAAAAAATTAAAAGTATTTTGGCTGCATTTTTATATTTTTTTATTCTAGTTAATGAGATATACCCCAAATCTTAATACAAAATGAAGGACAGGTAAACAAATATGCAGTGGCTCAAATTAAGATCCCTTTTGACATCTGTTGGGTTACTTTTTAGTATTTTCTATATTTGTTTAGCCAAAACCTTAATGAATTCACAAAACAAATTATCTGTAGATTATTGAAAGAAATTTCTAAAGCTATATTTTGTGAATAAGGAGTCTAACATTTTTCTTGGTTTTGTCCTATACATGGAGCATAAAAAATTTGCAATTTTTCTTCAAGGCTTTGGTTAGCCTCTCATTCTCGAACTCAGAAGTTTTACACAATAAAATAAAACAACAGTAAAATAAATTAGATGTCATATAATGTCTGGACCAAAATTCTGTCTGACTTATAGAGCAGACCTGAGGGATATATTTTTAAAATAATGCAAGTTATCCCTAAAAAATATAAAACCACTCCCTGGCAGGCGTGCCTCAGTGGTTGAGCATCAGCCTCAGAACCAGGAGGTCATGGGTTGATTCCCGGTGGGGGCACATGCTCGGGTTGCCGGCTCAATCCCCAGTGTGGGGCGTGCAGGAGGCAGCTGATCAATGATTCTCACTTATCCTTGATGTTTCTACTTCTCACTCCCTCTCCCTTCTTGTGTGAAATCAATCTAAATATGTATTTTAAAAAATATATATATATACACATATGTATATATATATATGTGTGTGTAGATATATAACCACTTATTTTTATTAATCTAAAATTTATTTTAAATTTAAATGTGTAAACACATTTTTGACAGTAGTGATAAAGAAGAAGTTCATAAAATGAAAATAAAAGTGCATTTGAGTCTTTCTTTATAATAATATATGCTTCTGGAGTGAGTAGAAAATGTAAATATTGTATGCCAAGTCATGTTTACCTGTAGACTTCCATGATAATTTTAAATACATTTGAAAATTTACTCAAAATATCAATTAAGAACCCTAAAATTTATTTTAGAGATTATGTGTTTATGAACAAATAGTCTAAAAATCATTTTGTCTTCCACATAAACCTGAAAGTACCCAAATGAACAATTCATCCAAATGGGTATTTAATTGGGTATTTTTACTGGCTAATCCATATTTAAATAAGGAATCTATGTCTGCCATTGTTCTAGGTCTAGTGATCACCACCAGAAAGCTTTATTTACAAACCTTGATTGAAGTAAAAACCCTTTTTCTCAGTTAGCTCTCAAGTGAATGAAATTTGACCACTTCCTGCATTTTGAAACTTTTTTGTTGTTGTTTGATTCCCCAAATTCTAGGTCTCATTCAACTTTTTGGAGTTCTCATGTCCTAGTTCCTCCTCCTGTTCCTGCTACTTGTTATCTTAATGTATGTGCCACCAGCCTAATCCTTCAGTCTGCTTCTCTCTTATTTTTTCTGTATTTCATTCATTAATGATTCCACCTACTTAAATGCTTTCAACATCCTTTAGCTAGCTGAAGATTATATGTCTGCCTCTGAGTTTTCTTCCTACTTTTAGAATGACATTTCCAAAACTTTCTCTGCATTTTCCATTAAAATGTCAAACTTAATATGAACCAAGTCAAATATAAACCAAATCAGAATTTCCTCCTGTTTTTCCATTTTTCATTAATGGTTGCTCTAACTTTTCAGTCATGGATTTAAAATCTTGGTGTCATCTCTCTCCTTTTGTCCTTAATTCTAAGGTCTATGACTCTTCCATCTTGCAAATTCTATAAACTCTACTTAATAACTCTCACAAATTTATCTTTTGTCCATACCACAGTCATCCTCCTTCTCTAGGTCTCAGGGTTTCTCACCCACATTGCTGCAATAGCTCCAAATGATCAATTTAATCAATGTTTTCTACTTCAATCTATCATGTTTGCTAACATGTAGATCCAATATTGTCACTTCATGTTAAAAACCTCTGATCACTACTCAGCGCACATTAATTAAAGAAAGTCAGAACTCTTCAGTCTATAAATTTAAGAACTTCTTCAATATATTTACAATCTACATTTCTGTTCCTATCTCATGTTACTTCCCTTCAGATGCTCCACAAAGAAACAACTAATTCTGAAAGTCTTACAAAGCTAACACCTTTAGAGTTAATAATATTTTCAAGTACTGAGGCAGGAAAGTTAGAATAGGGAACAAAGACTTCAAGCTCTAACCTCCCCTTTTCTGTCTTGGCTGGAGCATCTAAGAAATGATCCTCACCGACCACCTGCTCCCCTCACTAACTCTTCCCCAATTTCCTATAATTGAGAGGTCAAAAAAATCGCTATCTGGAGAGAAAGGACAAGAACCAGCTGGGAAGGCAGTCACCCCACCAGTATCAGAAGCTAAGGACCACCCTTTTCCCCCCACCCTTGCCCACATTTAACAAAAACTTTCGGTCAGACCACATCCGTGCATCTTCTTCTCTGAGGTTGCCTGCTTTCACTTCCCCAGTGCATACTTTCACTTTAATAAATGTATTGTACTTTGCTCAATCTTTCTGTCACACTCTCAAATTACTTTTTTGGCCATGACAAGAACCTGGATGGGGTTGAGGTCTCCCTTGGCCTTCCAAGGTGCCATCAGGCATCAGTACTATGTGGAGGGGCAGTAAGTACAGTAGTCAGGAACAGACTCTAGGGACAACTAACAATTATTAGTTAGTTGGCTCTAACTAACTAATGTCTTTAACAATTATTACTAGGTGTGTGACCTCAGGCAAGTTATTTAATCTTTCATTGGCTCAGTTGTCATACCTCTAGAATGGGAATAGTAATAGAATTTAGCTCACAGGGTTGTTATGAAAAAATATATTATAAATTCAAATCAAGAAAATTATGTGACTCATTTTAATTCAGCTATTAAAAGTGAGTTTTACTTTAAAAATGACTTTATAATGGCAGTGTATTAATGAAAAATGACTTCATAATGACAGATTATCTATGTTATGATAGGCTTTAAAATACTACTATTTAAGGATATATTGATATGCCACTGTCCTTATGAAGCCTTCTTAATTCCAAAAACTTAATGAATATCTTTTCTTTATGAAATTCTGTAAGATTTTTATACTTATCTCTACTGTACTGTGTTTGGAATGGAGGAGAGTGAGTATGTTTCTATTTTAAAAGATTCTATAAAAATGAAGCAAAAGGAATGGATATTTGTCAAATACAGAATGGGAGTTAATAAAAACATAACTTGATATGATGGTCTTAGAATGAGCATCAAAACAGAAACCAAAGAAAAAAGGATGAAGAAAAATTTGGAGCAATCTTGAATTAAACAGGGAAACAGAAATAATTAATATATGATAGCTTCATATTTCTTTATGAAATTCAGGTTAACATTTTTTCTCCAAGACTGAAAGATAAAGGTGGAATGGGAGGCGGGAAGATCCACAAGAGTAAATTAAAAAATATAAAATGAAAACCCCTAGGAAATAATATTGAAAGTCAAGTTAAAATGTGATGGCTTCAATGCTTTACAATTTAAATCTATTAGTGGGGGTTAACTTAAAAGTTTCAGGATTGTATAAAGAAATATTTTTCCTTAAAACATTTTAATCGTTCCCTATATTTGAGGCAATGCTAATCAATAATACAAGTCTTATGATTTTAAATTATGATTTAAAATTATGATTAGGATTTTCTTGGTCAAACTAAGCCATTGGTATGGGACACCCATGACCCAGTTAATACCTTGTTGAAGGGTGTTGCTACTTTATAAACTGCCGAGTCTAGGAAACCTAACTTGGGGACAGAT
Organism: Myotis nattereri; assembly: GCF_964212035.1. Lineage (NCBI taxonomy): Eukaryota > Metazoa > Chordata > Mammalia > Chiroptera > Vespertilionidae > Myotis > Myotis nattereri. The sequence continues at coordinate 99,167,927 of NC_138077.1, forward strand.
TTCTATACATAAAAAAAAGTGAGCAACCTGTGAAATGAAGAGTTAGAAAAGCAGTGCTGAGGATTATAGTTATTCCATTTAGTCTCTTTTTTTTTCTTTTACTTGAACAGATAAACATGTGGAAAGTCCAAGATATACCACATATGTTAACTTTTAGGATGCCTAAGGCATTGGTATCACAGTGGGAAGACACTGGGCCATATGGTAGGTGTTTGAAATCAAGAGCAATTTCCCTTATGGTCAATTCTAAGAAAACAAAAATTATAGTTTCTAACCTCAAGAGAATTAGGGGAGATAATATTACCTCTTTGGGGCCTTTTAATCCCTTTAGATATAGTAACTTCAGAAATAAACTATGTATTGATAACCAAATACAAGTTTTCAATTATTAAATATAAATAATGCTTTAAAATAAATGTATATAACATACACATGTCTTCTACATAAAAAAATAACAGTGCTAAGCTTATGTTAGGTTCAATACATAGATTATAGAAGTATATGTGTGTGTGTTTCATTATTTCATTGCTTAAGAAGACTCTTTGGAATGGGCATTATTATCCCTATTTTACAAATAAGGAAATGGAAGATCATAAAAGGTTAAGTAACTTACCCAAGATCATATGATTATTATGTGGCCAAAGTTTCTCAGACTCCAAATCTGAGTCTTTATACCACATGTGTGCATGTGAAAGGGCAAATAATTCAGGGGTAAAGGAGGGGAGAACACTAAATACCAAGGTCACTTCTTGCCAAATTGTTAATCTGAAAAAGAGAATAAGGCATAGGAACTTTTTATAAAACATGAGTACTCTCCTGGGGTTATAAAAATGTTAGGGTACATATTGCTTTGCAAGATAAATATCAAACAGTCATTTTTAAAATCAAACTTCCAAATGATGTATCATTACACTGGAGGCTTAAATATATAGAAATTGTTAATATGCTATCTATTTTTAAAATCTACCTATATCTTTTTCTAACTTCTAACATTTTTAAATGCATGGACCAATATTTTCTAAATTAGGTGGCTCTTCCTAAGGATTGATTCTGCCTTGTTGACTTGCCTTGTCTATCTACCTGACATCTCCACTCTATTCAGAGTTCATCAATACAAACTTTCTTCTGATTAATAGCTAATTTATTATTTGCTTTGCAAATGTTTATCTGCTGGGAACTGGGATAAATACTTCAGGTCTGACAAGTAGGAGGGACACTATTCTAGGCCTGATGGAATGGTCAGTGGATGGCATCCCAGAGGACCTGGACCTGCCTTGGTTTTCTGAAACTACCTTCTGAAAAGCTAAGTATCTATTTTTAATGAGTGCAATGGAAAATCAATTAGCTAGCAGTTCATGGTAGGAAATTGATGATAACTTTCCTATGCCATCTTAACAAGCCCGGTCAGAAATAACCTCCATATGTAATCATTTGGCAGTATAATAACTTATGGATTTAAATTAAAAGGACACCACCAAAATCATAGACTTGCTTATATATTTAACAAACTCAAAAACAGCCTCATTGAAAACATGTAAAAGAACACAAAGACTTAAAATCTTAAGACAAAAGCTCAAACAAACAGACATGAAAATGTTACCGTTTTCCTCTAAATAATAGGTGATTTTTATTTCATTATTTTCAATTTTTAATGTTTGTCAAATTCTTTAATAAATTACATTCCTTTGAAATAATCTATTCCTTTATAAATGGCATTTAAGGAAATATTTATTGCAAAAAAGTACATTTGATGTAAGTCACGAATGGAACATAGATGTAGAAAACCAAATATCATATACCAATTATTTTCATCTCTAGAGTGACCAAATCTGTGGACAGCAACCATCATGAAATAATTGAGTACAAGCATAGAATGCATTCCCAGTCTATCCTTGTTTAGAATCAGACAAAAATCTTTTTATCTATGCATGCACATATATATTTCACTTAGAGGTTAAGAAAACCTGAAGGAAAGAAAGATATCTAATTTCTACAAAACAAATACATGTTAAGTTTGACTATGTAAAACTATATCCACTATGGAGTTTTCCAATAAAATCCCAGCAGGATGTTATATAGTGAATCTATGAAATGATTAAGCTGAGTGTAATTAATTTTAAAATGACATTTATGAATTTACATAAAGAAAAGTATCTTGCTGAGAAAGAAATTCAGCTAACTGACAATTCTGAGACTCCAGTTGGTCTCTGACTAATTTAGGCATTAGTTTCTCTATAACGGAAAGTCAGCATTGGAAATTCTGCTCCTTTTCACTAAACTTATTTGAAATTATTAAACAATAGAATAGAAAGAATGGAAACCATGAGATTGGAAGATAAGCCTTCATATAAAATCTGGTAGATATGTACAAGTACTACAAACCCTGTGCAGAACATATATCACAATTTAAATGATGCATTTCTGTCAAAATGAAGGAATTAGTCTCATTCTGAAAGATATTCGATGCAGTTCATTACTTGTGTACTTGGACTTTGGCCAGTAATATGAGCCCAGGAAGTAACATTCACAAAAGTTATCTTAGCTCATGAGGAAACTTACTACAAGTGAGATCATTTCTATTAAAAAAATATATATATACTACTTTCAAGCCCATTTGAATTCTCCAAAGTCTATTTTAATTAGAACAAAATAAGTGAGATAAAATATTTTTGTTCTGATATTAAATCTCCAGTAGAAAAGAAATGCCAACAATAAAAGTTACCCCCTAAAATTATCCCAAGATGAATTTTCTAAGCACGAAAGTCCAGGTTCCACATTAGATCACCAGTAAAGGCAGTGCACTGCGGCCACTATTCAGACATCATACACCAGTCCTGACAACTGCTGATTATATCTTTTTTACAGAATGCTTTCCTTTTTTTTTTTTTTTTTTTGCCAGTTATATCCTCTAGTGTATATGCCAAAGTAGGCAATGTTCCATCACTGGCAGTTGTCACTGGGCTGTCTGTCAGTGATGAGGAGGAGAAAAGGCTGACAGCCTTGACATCCCACCAATCACGCCTCTGGAAAATTGATATTGTCCTTCCCAGTAAACAACAGCTCAAGAATCGACCAGTCTCGCTGGCACATCCCCGAACAATCAGCTTCCATTAAGGGCAGAAGCCACACATTTATCCCACCACAGCCCAATCAATAGGAAAGTGACTTTTTCTGTCCCTTTTAACCACCCTCCACTTATAATTCACACTTAATACCTCCAATTACAGACATCTTGTGGTCCTTGTTTGCTTCACTAGAATTCAAAATAAGATTTAAAACATTCATTTGAGAGGGAATAGAAAAATCCCCATTGTGTATTGGATATTTTATTTTTAGTGTCATCAATAAGCAAACATTGAAGAGACATAAATTTCAGCTCATGTAGATTTGTGTCTTGCCATTTTTTAAAATTAATTTTATGAGTTTATCTGAGCCAAACTGACGACAATTGCTAGGAAGCAAAATCTCAATAGATTGAGAAACTGCTCCAGAGAATGGCAGTTTTGCACTTTATTTTATACATTACAATCAAAGGAGGAGACCTAAAATGGTTACATGAAATCCACTGGTGATACATTAGGGAGATGGGAGAAAGCAAAGTGGGGAAAGCTCTGGGATTGGATAAAAAGTAAAAGGAATAAACAATTACTTCTTTTGCATAGGTGGGTATAGGATAGTTAACAGTCAACAATTAACAAAATAACAGCAACAATGAGGGGTTCTGGCCCAGTGTTTGTGCCCTGAGGGGTTTGGAAAAATAAAATAACCCTGATATTCCATGTTATTGTAGATGCAAAAAGAGAATAGACAGGCTCAGTTAAGGTAAAGATTGACATTTGTCAAGGAAGATTTTAGCCTAGGACATGGCTATGCCCCTGACTCAGTCTAGTTAGAAAGTTTTAATTTCCATCCTTTGTGGTTACTTTAGGTCTCTAAGTTCGTAAGGCCCACTGTGCAGGCCTTCCCTGAGTTGCCAGGTTTAGTATGTGGCCCCTTTTTTTATCCACACTTCCCTCTTTTGGTCATAAATCAATCCAAATGATGCACTGATGAACAACCTTTTGATTGGATAATTTTTACAAACATTTTTCCATAACTCCTCTCTAAAAGCTAAGGGATTCTACAATCGTACTTGTATATCAATCATATTAGAACAAAATAACACCAGTTAACATACAGGTTGTTCAGTCATGCCTTCCTACTAAAGTGATATGTGTATCACAGAGAAAACATATTTTTAAAAGAAGAAAAACAACTAATGGTTACTTAGTTAATGGCAATGGTCACTGGCTATGTTCAAAGCCCATTTTCCTAACTCACAGATTCTTAAGGATTCTTATCATGGAAAATGTTCTAAAGTATTAGCTATAATATAAGACCATTAAGTGCAATATTTTATCAGTGATTACAAATACATGTAATTTGGTCTGTGTTCATACATTTACATGCTTACCTTCTTTTACAAAAGAAACACACAGATTGTTTTTGTTGTTACCCAATGTAAATTCCAAGTTACTCATGTAAATTCCAAGTTTTTAGGTATACATAAAAAATGATCTAGTTTATAATGACAAGTGATTTATTAATATATAAGCAGCCACTCCGAAAATACCTAGTAGGCAAAATGTGAGCGTGGATAAAGACACAGCAGGATTCAGCTACAGTGACAGAGAATGTACACTCTTTAAAAGGTGACAGGTGTCAGCTCTGGAGGGAAGGCAGTGGCTGCAGGGCCATTCTGGAACACTCGCTTGCTGATTTATGACGCTTCCTGGTGTCAGCCTGGGAGCATGTTGTGCTGCTCTATTTCTGGGCCGGAGTTAGGTACAAAGGAAGAAACAGGTCAGGGGAAGCCCATCACTGTCAGGCCCCATCCTACCCCCAGAGCCTCCAGGAGGACCTCGGGTGAAAGGCTCCCGCTCAACTCCTCTCCTTTTGCAGGGAACCTTGTCTGTTTCCACTTTGGTCTCTAACCTTTTGGAACACAGTTAACTCCTGAACCACCTTCCTAGAGTGACCTTTATCTTTAAAATAAATAAAAAGGACGAACATCAAGGCAGCTATTACTAAAGCAAGTTTCTAGTTCAAGCACTTAGTCATAGATACAGAGGAAAGTTTTTCACTGAAATAATACAATTAAGTAGGATTGACTTACAAAGAGCAAAGTTTTTACAAATAAAATATTCACAAAATTCCAATTCTACATACTTGAATTCTATTTATCATATGACATGTTTATTAACATTGATGGAAACATTCTTTTGGGTAGTTTAAATCTAGTTCTGCACTTAGTAAAATTAATTTATATGAAGTTGGCAAGTCAGAGTCTTATTATCTTGTTTTAATTTATTTTAACTTAGAGTATGGTACTTAATGATAAAGGTTTGTTAAAGCTTGACAAATCTGAAGAAAAAGATGAAACAGAGGGCTACTTTAATCACAGGTGTTTGAAACAACACATTAGGAACATTTAAAAAAAGCCAAGTGTAGTTTTTAAACTAACAAAATGTTAAATAAACTTTACCTGTAACATAGCCTAAAGAATCATTCATAAGCTCAGCAAACATATATTTTATATATTCACGTTTCTTAAAAGCTGGAAGCTAAATGTTTTCCATTTGCATATGCATAGACACAAACAAATTTTTGTACAAATGGAGGAAGAAAATCTTTTTTTCTATGCTCAGCTTTCTCCTGTGAACACTGGAAATGGAAGCACTGTCACTCCCCATTTTCCTGTTGGCACTTAAAGACAAACAACCACGGCACAAAAACGCAGTGACCTAAACTTGTCAGGAAACATCCCCATAGATGAGAGCAGGTGAAGACAAGCAAGTTTGTCCTGTCCAGGACTAATATGGTCCTTTCCTGTGGTGTCAAGTGTACTCCATGGGGCAGGAAGCAAAGGGGAACTCTGCAAGTGGGAAATGACACTGATTTGTTCATTCAAACATTAAGTCATTACCTGATTGAGCGGACATGTTGTCTATTTTATATTCCCTACCATGGGTTATACACTTACAAGGTGCTTGGACAAAAAATAAAACTGATGGTATCTGCTATAAAGATGTAACATTCTAATTAGAGGACAAACAAGTAAAATTAAATAATATAATGTAACATGATTATATTACTATGGGCATAAGTGGGAAGGATGTAGCCAGTCCAATAGCTCCATTGTTGGGGTTTCCAGAGGAAAATATATGAAAAAACTGAGAAAATTTAAAATCACACTTAATATTTCCTATTCTTCCTGCTAGTTTTTAAAGTTTGTAACTGTACAAATGTAATTAACTAGATGCATACTTCCCATGGACATCCGAGAACCCCATTAAAAAAAGATTACATAGAGACATCTCTTTTACCTGTACACAGCCATGATGTTCTCCTTTATAGTAAGATTTATTAAGACCAAGACTAACAAGACAAACCAAAACCATTCTTGTTACAAGGCCATTCTGCCACGGCTAGTAAATTCATTGCGTAGTGGGGGCAGAAGGTATGTTAAGTAAAATGCCGGAAGGTTGGTTGTTGGGGTGACCCTGTTATAATGATGGGGTGCCAGCCATAGGAGGTTTGCTGCACCCTCAGCTTCACTAAACAGACGCAATCAATACCTTAGTGGGGATGTTTGTAATTAACTTTATGAGAACCAAATTGGCACCTTACACTTTTCCAGACTCTGTTTTAATCTCATTACCTTTTCTCATTTGAATTAAAAATTCATTTCTCTGATCAAGATGAAGACAAGTCCCACATTTACAAGCTCAGAGTTTTGCCATGTTAATGTTTTACAGGGAACAATTAAGTTAATGCAGAGAAATATTATGTCGTCCCTACTGGCAGACAATTAGAGAGAATGCTCCATATTCCAATAATTCTGATGCAAGTGGCATAGGGCCTTCTGTAAAATATGACACATTTCTGAAGTTCCAAGTTCCAAGGGCAAATATGTCGTGTGTTTTTTTAAGTATCCGCTATTGTAACAATGATAATGTACTTCACAAGAGAAAATGTGTATTTTTAATATTATCTATTCTATTATACTTTCCTAAGGCCTAATATTACACAGAAACTTATATGACTTTTGAAGAGTACAGCAAAATATTTATATATTTATGAAACTAAACACAGAGGAAAATAATGCATATATAGATTTAACCGCCACTCCAATAGCCCTTCCTCAGATTGGAATTTAGGGCAAAAAAGAAAAGTTCCCAACTAGGCTGTGAAGAGTATGACAAAGAGTTTGCTTGGCAGTGAGGACATCTAGCTCTTCAAAAAGAGCTTTAATAGCTTGGAATTTTAAATTAGACAAGCTGTATAGAATTTTTATAGTATAAATTCAATCCGTATTCATTATAATTTTATTTTGTCAGAAGATCCAATTCAGTACCATGCATTGCTTTTAATTATTGTGTCCGTTTAACCTTCCTTTTTTAATTTAAAAGTTTTTCAACATTTTTTTTTTTATCTTTTAAAGCACAGAAGATTTTAAGAAGTCCAGGTCACCTGCTTTATATAAAGATGCCATGTACATTTTACCTAGTTTCTACCAATGATTACAATTTGCTGAAGTATAGTACAATATTGCAACCAGGATACTGGCATCCACATGCCATTTTACCTATATATGTTTCTGCATTACAGTGGATTCTTTTTCTCAGACTTTTTCTGTACAATGTGGAATTGACAAAGTATCTGGTTGATTCAAATATGTTACATCCTGAGAAGAGAACTCTGTGTACATATGGATATATTTATCTAGCTATCTGTCCATCCTTCAAAAGAAACCATTTGGGGCTATGCCAGAAATACCAGTAAGTTTAAAAGATACATGATTTATTTTAAATAACAGCAAGTATACAGTTAAACTATTATAAACCATGCAAATTCAACACAAGTTTCTTGAGCTCTTACTATGTGTCCTGACCATGTCTAAGTATTAGATGTAAGTTGGTGGAAAAAAAAACAAAATTTTCAGTCAAGTTGAGAAAACAGACAATAAGCAAATGAACACACAGGTAAGATTTCAAAATATAGTAAGTGCTATAACATGAAGTGGCAGAGTACTATAAAAGAAAATAGCAAACGAACCCTAAACAATGCCAGCAAGTACATTTGATTGCCATGATTACGGAGATTTAAAACATACAGCGTTGTGAAATGAGTGGCCTAGAACACAATGCAAACCACAGGATAATGAAAATAATTAGCAGGGCCACTGGCAGAATCAGCCAGGTGCTTATCTTACAGCAGCGATGAACACTCATTCACAGAAATGTGTGAGTGATTCATATAATGTAAAGTAACATTTTTTAAAATTTATCTAGGGGTTCTTTATTCCCATATCATGTTTACATGACAAAAAGAATATCTAAATTATGTACTTTTCAAAGCTAATGGAGATGATTGACATAGGGAAATGTAAAACTGTTGCATAGATTCAAAAGAAACAAACTTTGTAACACCAACTTTACTGAAACCTCCCAGGTAATGCTCTTAAATCCTGACTCGAAGGATTGTGAGTGTCTCCCACCGCTAGTGCCAACACACACACACACACACACACACACACACACACACACACACACACACCTTCTAGCCTAATGCTTTAAATCCTTTGTAGGCTTAATAGAGGAATGGGGTAATGCATGCTGTTTATAAAGTAAAAGTTATGTAGTTCACATAGGTAAAAGATTGGTTTTAATGTTCTATACCATATGGCTTTTCATCAGGGAGAAAGTGACACAGGCAATTGTATACTGTTTCCATTAGCAATATTTCAAGAATTCATTAGACACTAAACTTGGCATCTATAAGATGGAACTTCTTGGATCCTGCCTATGGAAACACTGTTGTTTATCTATTTGAAAGTTATTTTAATTAAGTGCAGAAGACAATGGTGGCTTTTTCCCTAACACAATTCTTTTACATTCATTCACTGCATGGAGGACTTTTAAATGTGAAGGTCAATAATTGTTAAGCCATGTGTTATTTTAATATACATTTTCTTATTGGAATTATATATGTTTAAGCTCCCAACTATTTTGAAACTTACAGGGTGAAAGTAAAGCATAGTGTAAATATATATCATGTCGTCATTACTGGTACGGACATAAAATTTATTTCAAGCTGTTTTTCTTTCTTTTTTTAGCTGTCATGTTTTATAGAGATTTCATTTCTGCTATATGTCCTATTTTTTATAATACTAAAGAGCTATGACTTAAGAAAGTTTATAAATGTCCCAAGCTAAAATTTGGTGAGCCTAACTATCAAATTTTTACACACTGAATTCAAGGAGGATTGAATTATATATATATATCTTTTTTAGAAAAAAAGATTCCTTTTTAGACACATTATTGGTGCCATCAAGTTTTCAATAGACAAGTTCTGTCTCTGCATTATTTTCAGACCATGACCTTGCATGTAATTTGGATGAAGTTACTAACTTGATAATTATATGGAAACCTCTTGTCCAGAAAGAAAACTCACTGCATGTTTCAGTAAAGAAACATTCTCTTGTACAGAGAATAGAACAAGAGAGAAGAGAAAGGAAGAAGAACAGCATAAGGGAAACAAAGATCCCTGATCACCATAGAGAGACAAAGAGAAGAAGATATATTTTCAGAAAACACATGGAAGTAAATGAAAGCCAACTTATTAAATTTTCTAATTGAATTTTTAATTTCTAAATCTGATTTCTTAAGGGGAGTAAAAAATAGAATCTTTGGGATATATTTCCAAAAACAAAAACTAACTGCTACAAAATCATTATCTAAATTTTAAAAGTTCAGTTTCATTACTATTGTCATGTCATGCAAAAGTAAATGAAGATGATATACTATTCTAAAATAGAAAATAATTTATAATATTTTAGCCTTACTTTTAATATCAACTAAACACTGTATATATACCTTTGTCCTTAATAAAGAATTAAAACATTGCCTGAAGAGTGGTCACTGGAAACATATAATACTATATTAAATTAAAAATAGTGTCACTACCCTGGTTGGGTGGTTCGGTAGTTTGGAGTGTCATCCTGTACATCAAAAGGTTGCAGGTTTAATTCCCAGTCAGGGCACATACCTAGGTTGCATGAAAGGGAGGCAACCAATCAATGTTTCTCTCTCTTTCTTTCCCTTCCTGTCACTCTAAAATCAGTAAATATATCCTTGTGTGAGGATAAGAAAATAATAATAAAATAAATACAAATAAAAACAGTATCAACATCTTCAAATGAAACCTATATTTGAGTAGTCCTGGTGCCATATGCAAATGAAGCAAAATACAAATGGTGCTGAGGCTGCATTTTATGGAAGATGGAACTTTGTATTGCAAATGCAAAAATCTAATTCCAAATACATAATTATTATTAGGGTCATAATGTGTTTTCCTCACACTTAAACAAACAACTGAGAGCTGCTGGGACAGAGGTGTCCTGTGCAGTCATGCTCCATTGTCTGTATCTGTCTGGGAATTGCAGGCCATGAAACTTACAGGGAGAGAGGGTTGTAATTAACAGCTTCTTCTAACTCACTGATACCCCTCCTTTTACATATCTATGTAGACAGTAAACTATTCAGTCATACAGGATGTTTTAACAACACTTTACATATTTTAATTCCATAGGAAATTGGGGAAGTTATCACAGTAACAAGTTATTCTTTAGAAGACCAAACTCACATTTTAAGTCATTCAAAATCGACATATAATTTCACATTCAAGTTCTGCATTTTAGCTTAAAATTACAGTATCAGTATTTTTCAAGGTTAACATAAACAGTAACTCCTGTAAAATTACATGCCAAGAATGCAGTAATTATATGCTCAGCAACCAGCTTGAAGTAGGAGTACTAAAACTGTAGTTCATATATAATTTTCTGTGCCATGTGTTGGAAACTCTCCACATCTAAACTGCATAGCATGGCCCAAAGATATGCTGAACAGTTTTATTCTAATTACTGAACTATATTACATATATCAGTTTATACAATGAGATAGCTAAGGTAAAGAAATAACTTGATGTCTCTTTTATTTTCATTGTAACACCATCTTCAGCTTTTTGAGACATATTTAAGAAATGAATGTGTTTCATTAATAAAAGAAATGTCTAGCATCTAATCAATCAATCCAATAAAAATATCTCATGAGCATCCTATATAATAACAGCCTAATATGCTAAATGTCCGGTCGTCCAGTAGTCCTTTCAACCAATCAAAGTGTACTATGCTAATGATATGCTAAGGCCACTCAACCACTCGCTATGACGTGCACTGACCCCCAGGGAGCAGACAGTTGACCGGTCAACCAGTCACTATGATGTGCATTGACCACCAGGGGGAAGATGTTCCGACTGGTTAGTTAGCTTGCTGCTGAGGTCTGGCTGATTGGGACTGAGCGAGATAGGCCAGACAAGCCCTGGAGCTCTTCCGCAGTCCCTCCCCAGCGGGCCAACCTCCCGTGTCCCTCCCCAGCATCGATCGTGGATCATGCACTGTTGGGGTCCCTAGGCCTGGCCTGTGCCCTCTTGCAATCTAGGATTCCTTGGGGGATGTCAGAGAGCTGGTTTCGACCTGATCCCACAGTCCAGGCCGAGGGACCCCACTGGTGCACAAATTCATGCACTGGGCCTCTAGTGTAAATATAATAGGATAAATGTATTCACTCAATAGCTTCATAGTGTGTAAGAAAAGAAATGTGCCAAGATAAGCTTTATAGACAATAACCATGCCAATGTTTTCTCAAACAAGTGTTAAAAATTCTGAAAACTTTTAGTCCCCTTCATATATAAAATGCTACCATTAGTGAAAGGCTTTTTCTAATCACTGAGAAAGCACATTTCTATTTATTTAGGAAATGCATTTTCTATAAAAGACATTGAAATACATGTATTTCACAATTACTATTAGAATAATCACCAGAGAAAGTATAATCCACATATATATTCGAAGTGAAAGACACACTCACAAATCTGTCATCTCTGGTATCTACATTTTTCTTTTTAATCTCTATGGTGTCTCTCTTTTCTTTTTTTCTTACCAATAACTCTTGGTTAAAGATGGGGGATAATTTTAGAAGACATAAAAATTACTACAACATATCACTGGTGATAAAATATGTCTATATCTAATCCACTTTTAAAGACACTTAAAATATGTATAAAACATAGGGTTAAACACGAAAACGTGAAATATACTCTATTGGCTCTTTCTTTTCAGCTGAGTCCAAATAGGAATTCTCCAAAGCTCTAAAATATGGTTTATTTAACATATCGTTTTATATTTTCAATATATTTATATTAGCTACTCTAAATTTACATTTTTATTAAATTGTCCAAGTTTGCCCTGGTTGGTTTGGCTCAGTGGTTAGAGTGTCATCCCATGGACCAAACAGTCTCAGGTTCGTTTCCTGGTCAAGAGCACATACCTTCACTGCATGTTCAATCCCTGGCCCCAGGTAGGGGCACATACGGGAGGAAACCAGGTGATGTGTCTCTCTCACATTGATGTCTCTCTCTTTCTCTTTCTCTCTCCCCTTCCCTCCCTTCCACTCTCTTTCTAAAGATAAATGGAAAAATATCCTCTGGTGAGGGTTAAAAAAAAAAAAGTCCAAGTTTGGTCATAGACTACAGAGAAACATTATTATTCATTTTTTAATAGTAGTTTTTATCCCCTTTGATTTGGACAGTTAACACACATTATTTTTATTTTCCAGACAACATTAAACAAATCACCAGCTCTACTTCACAGGTGTTGTTGGTCACTGAAATGGAAAGTAATGGACAAGTTCGATTAACCGGGAATTCCCCACAGTGAAAATCCACTGTGGAAGACCTGGGCAAAGATTGCTGCCAAGTTCGCAGGAAAACCAGGGACCCTGTTAAAACCCCCCTAGTGCAATAGCTGGGAAATTCATTTCTAAAATGTAGTAATCATCTTGCAAAAGTACCAATAGATTGCACACATTACCTCCTGCAGATTGAAGTGGGAATAACTAAAAGGAAAAGGGGAATGATGGTGGTGTGGGGGATGGAGGATTGAATTTTCATGGCACTTATCTTCTTTGTCATTCTATTTGCATTAGAACAATGTCAGCCACAGACATTACAGGACCCTAATGAGAACAGGAGCCTTTCCCAATGGGCAAAAGCCAGGATGGGTGTTGATGAAGCCAATCTATCAATGCAGTTTTAAAAGGTGCAATAGTCCCTGCCTTGCTCAGAGCCCATGTGGGTGGGCTTTCCATCTAAGGAGCATGGAAATTAAGAATGATGACTTGAGAGAGTTCAAAGCACACTCTTCTCTCTGTCATCTGGCCCTTAATGATAACATACTACAGCTTTCTGTAAAGGGCTTCATGTCTTATTCAGGGTAAATGGTGAAAATGTGGCATTTTAGAACCCATGATGTGTTTTTCTATTGATGCTGTCAGTGTGACCAACCGCTAAAGGAAGAGTTGTTTGTCAGTTCCCATTCTCTTCAGCAATTCATCAAGCGGTGGCAGTTCATGCATGCAGTATCAGAAGAGGAATAAATAACTTAACAGCTCCACACTGAACACGTACATTATTTTATTAAGCCACCACCCCCCCCAGGGCAATGCAGCATGTCAGAAGACAAACTATTCTGGGAGAGTCTCTGAGCACATACTTCTAGTTACAAGCTAATACCTGCTAGAAGTATTTATTATCTAAGATGTGAAAACCTCTCTTGGGTTGCAAAAACCACAGATGCATTTTTATCCCTCAACCCTATTCTTTATATCAAGAGTAAACAAGTGCCCTGCTGGGTGGATCAGTTGGTTGGAGCACCATCTCAGACACCAAAAAGGTTGTGGGTTTGATTCCCTGTCAGGGCACATGCATATGTTGCAGCTTAGATCCCTGGTCATGGTGCATATGGAAGGCAACCAATCAATGTTTATCTCTCTCATGGATGTCTCTCTTCCTGTCTCTGTCTCTGTGTGTGTCTCTCTCTCTCAAAAGAATAATTTAAAAACATATCCTCCTGTGAGTAAACTAGTAAAAAAATAGAGTAAACTAGTAATGATGTTCATTATTAATGTATTCAATTTGTAAACCATTTTCCAACAAAGAATTCAACTTGCAGTATTCCCAATTACATACATTAATTTATCTCATACTAGAGGCCTGGTGCACGAATTTGTGCACCAGTGGGGTCCCTTGGCCGGGCCTGAGGGATTGGGCTGAAATAGACTCTCTGACATCCCCTGAGGGGGTTCTGGATTGCTAGAGGGTGCAGGCAAGGCCAAGGGACCCCACCGGTGCACAATCCACCAGCTGAGGAGTGACCGCAGGAGAGCTCCAGGGCTATGTCTGGTCCTCGCTCAGTCCCAATCAGCCGGACTTTAGCAGCAAGCTAACCTACCAGTCAGAGCATCTGCCCCCTGCTGGTCAGTGCACATCATAGCAAGTGGTTGAGCAGCCTTAGCATATCATTAGCATATTACGCTTTGATTGTTTGAACGGATGATGGGACACTTAGCATATTAGGCTTTTATTATATAGGATGGTGAGCCATCTGTTTTTTACACACTGAACTACATTAGTGTCTGAGTGGTAGCTCTCTAAATCATAGCTATTTAAGGGCAAGTAATAGCCTTCACACTTCAAGAGCTGGGACCATTGCCATGTAAGCTGGATAGACCAATACTCACTGAAAAAGGTTCTACTAAGCACTATTGGTTAGCAATAAGCTCTACTAACGTTGGAACTGGGCATTTACTGGGTCCTGGCAAGTGTACAACTCATACATCACACATTGTCAACTTACATCTCCTTCGAAATTTTCATTGCTAACATTTATTATTATTATTTTTTTACCCTTGGATCAGCCTGCAGGAGAACTACACTTTCAGTGACTGCATTTAGGGGCTAGGTAACTTGAATCAGCTTAATTCCATAGGATAACTTTCTATTGTAATTCATATGTTTCTCTCCTACACTTTTTTTTTTTTTACATCAAACAACTGAATTATGAAAAGGGCAATCAGAGCTACATTTCAGGATTTCCTTTGTGTACTGTCATCACCTGACTCCCACAACTCACATAAGAGTTTTCATAGGTATATCCTCACTGAAATTTAATATTTAAGTAGCAGTGTTTATTCCTCCAGAATCAAATACAGTTAATGTCTAATGTAGAAACAAACTGTATCCCAAAACTCATTCTGTGGTTTCAGAACATAGAATGCATATCTTCATAAGCAATAATTCCTTTTTACCTAAAATGTAGTGCAGTAAAGATGTTCAAAACAATTCATAATCATCCTGCCAAAGACCAGGGATGCACAGCCTCTTCACCCATTACTAATTGCTAACAAGTTCCCACTACATGCACTCCAACAGCCTTAAGGGTTACCTTTACCTTTCCAGCAAAAGTAGAGCAGCTGTCTGAAGAGAACTGCTCTGTTCCCACACAGAAAACAAAGCAATTCTCCTCCAAGTGGAAACTTGTTGTAAGTTTCTCTCCTTGGCAATTCAACTTGGGAATTGGACAGTCATTAGGCTTCCATCATAAATAAAGTAAAACTTTTAGCACAGGACATTGAAGCTAAATATACTTTACAATGAAAACATTCAATTAACTTTTAGACATTTGAACCTTTTAAGTATATGCTATTATACATATAACTGGGGGCACTAATTATTAAGTCTGTTGTCTCTTGCTTTGTGAGTTAAAATAAAACATTGCCTCAGTGGCCAAAAATTAGTGAGTTAAAGAAGAATAAGAAAAATATTAAGAGCCTGTTATACCTATCAATTAGAAGAGGAATAATAGCAGGGTTTTCAGTATTTAATGTGCGTCAGAATAATCTGGGAGAGCTTATTAAAACATCTTTTGCTGAGCTCCATCCCAGAGTTTCTGATTCAGGACGTCTGGTGTGGGGTCCAAGAATTCACATTTCTAACAATTTCCCAAGTGATACTGCTGGTGTAGGAATCACAACACTTTTGGAACCATTATTATTGAAGAACAGAACAACTCTATGCAAATCCTAGAGGTTTTATTTACTAGTTAGCTTAATACTTCTAAATTCTAATGACTCAATAAAAATGGATACTGAACACCAGCACTAATGTGTGAAGATTAAATGAGGTGCTATCAAATAAAATACCTGCAACATTATAGGAATTTAATAATGTTAAGAATTTATTGCACAAGCATTGATAAAGTTTTTGAAACAATTGTTAGAATATATCACATCAAACTGTAACAGATAGGAAAACCTTCTTTCCACTGAATTTCTAATTGTTGGTATCTGTGAAAATTGATTTAACTAATAATGGATTTCCAATGTAACAACTCAACCAGAAAGGGAATACAAAGCCAGCTAATATTTGGGGATCAATTAAATTTTCAATTGATACCAATTGTCATAAATAAAATTGACATTGTTATAGAGCAGGAGAAGGGTTTGTTTCCCTCGGTTGTTCTTGGAAGTGGGGTTCTTAGAGTAACACTGGAATAAACATTTCTGGAGGACCCCAGGGGAGGGTGAGATACAGTAGAAAGCATTATTTCCATGGAATTACACCCCTGGGTTTCCAAAGTCCCATTTCCCTTAGTCCAGTCATAGAAGAAGTGTAGTTGTGGCTTCAGTAGAGCTAAAATCAGAGCTAGTGTCCAGAGGTTCCTTTCCATGTTGGAGCAGGGTCCAGGTCAGCATCAGGCTAGCTTAGCTTGTATTTTCCCACTGCAGTACATCAGTCCACTGTGTGTGTGGTCTGCATAGCCATGGGCCATATGTGCAAATGCAAGAGAGTAGGAGCAAGAATCCCATGAACAGCAAGAGTCCTAAGAGCCCAAGAGAGCAAACTTATTTTTTAGGGGATTATGTATTCCCAAATGTTTGCACCTTTGCAGTGGCCATGCCCATTCCTGCCAACCATCTCTGTCCCTAGATGTGATTGACAGACAAGTACCTTTCTTATGTCACCTATCTTTACTGTGCATGCACCTATCTTTGTTGAATTCCTTCCCCCTCCCTGGGTAGTATGGAATTGCAGCTTCCTAGTGAAGCTGCCTAAATGACACGCCTAAAATGTCTGCCTTCCCTTTGCTCCTTTCTTATTATTAATAACTAGCTTTTTTACATGGTATCATTATCAATTCAACTGTAAACATGTTCATTGCAGCATTACTAGTATTTACAATAGCCAACTGTTTGTTCATTAAAAGGTGAATGAATAAAAGAGAAGTAGAGCAAATATACAATAAAATATTATTCAGCCATTAAAAGAGTGAAACCTAACTACCTGCAACAACATGGGTGGATCTAGAGGGTATTATGCTAAGTGAAATAACTCAGACAAAGGAAGACAATACCACATAATCTCACTTATGTGTGTAATTAAAAAACAAAATAAACAAACTAAAAAAATAGAAATGAATTCATAGACACAAAGAACAGTTTGATTGTTGCCAGATGGGAGTGGATTTGAGGAAATGGGTGACAAAAAAAGAAGAAATTAAGAAGCACAAATTAATAGTTACAAAATAGTCATGGGGATGTAAAGTGTATCACATGGTATACAATTAATAATATTGTAATACCTATATATGATGCATGGGTACTAGATTTATTGGAGTCATCACTTCATAAGTTTTACATATATATATATATATATATATATATATATATATATATATAATCACTATGTTGCATACCCGAAACTAATATAATATTGTGAAACATTATTTGCAAAATAAAATAAAAAATAAATAACAAAAATAATAATCATGTGATCATTGTAACAAATGCAAAAAAAAAAAAAATTACAAATTCCAACACCTCTTCAAACTAAAAACATTCAATAAATAAGGAAATTACTAACCTGATAAAGGTCATGTAGGAAAATTCCTCAGCCAATATCATACTTAATAGTAAAAAAAAAAAAACTGAGTATCTTTTCCTTATGATCAGGATCAAGACAAGAATGTCTGGTCTCATATGTTCTATTTAACCTTGTATTGGAGGTTCTACCTGGGCAATTATAAAAGAACTAGAGGCTTAGTGCACAAAATTCGTGCACGGGTGGGTCCATAGGCGGGGCCAGCGATCAGGGCCGATCAGGTTCCCTGCCCTCCTGCCTACTCCTTCCCTTGCAACCTGTGCGCTGCCACCATGCAGTTCCTCCCCGCCTTTTCCTTCCCCCACTCCCTCAGCACCCTACCACCACCACTGGTCTCACGCCATGCTCCACATCGCCCTCTGGTGTTCAGCACACATTATAGAAAGTGATCGAACTCCTGTTCTCCCTGTCGAACTCCCAAGGGGACACTTTGCATATTAGCTTTCTGTATAGAGAGATATTAGGAAAATGAATAGAAACTGAAAGAAAGAAGTGAAGTTATCCCTACTCTCTGATAACATTATCCTATAGATAGAAATTTTTAAGGAAAGCATACACACTCAAAAGAAGCTATTAGAAGTAACAACAAACAAGTTAAATAAGGATGCAAATTAAATGGAATAATCAGTAATGTTAAGAGAGTTACATTTACAATTGCATCAGAAATAATAAAATATATAGGTGTAAATTCAACAAAAGAAATCTAAGACTTGTACAATGAAAATTAAAAACATCACTGAAATAAATTTTTAAAAATTTCAATAAATGGAAAAATATTCCGTATTCATAGAATACTGGAAAACAATATTTTAAAATGGCAATACTCTCCAAATTGACCTATACTAGTAGATATAACACAATTCCTGTAAAATTCCAGCTGCCTTATTTACAGAAATTGGCAAGCTAATCTGAAAATTCATATGGAAATGCAATGGACCCAGAATAGTGAAAGCAATCTTGAAAAGGAAAAACTAAG
The DNA here is from genome assembly GCF_964212035.1 of Myotis nattereri. NCBI lineage: Eukaryota > Metazoa > Chordata > Mammalia > Chiroptera > Vespertilionidae > Myotis > Myotis nattereri. Next base: position 99,186,780 of record NC_138077.1, read on the forward strand.
TAGGAGAACTCAGATTTCCTAATTTCAGAATTTATTACAAGGGTATGCTATTCAAGTCAGTGGCCTGGCATAAGAACAGACATGTAGATCAATGAAATATAACAAAGCGTACAGAAATAAATACTTTGATCAATGTTGATTTGATGTTAGACAATGGTACAAAGATAATTTAATGGGAAACAGAATTGTTTATCAACAAATAGTGCCAGCACAACTGAATAGCCACATGTGTAAGAGTGTTGTTGGGCCCCTACTTCACAGTATATACAAAAATTAACTCAAAATTTATTGCAGCCTAAATGTAAGAGCCAAAATAGATAGACAGATGATAGGTATATAGATAATAGATTTCTAATTTAAAACTTTCTTCTTTGAATAATTCCATCAAAAGACAATGCACAGCTAAAAAAATTACAAATCATATATCTAATACGAAATTTGTATAGAGAATTTATGAAGAACTCTTTGAACTCAACAATAAGAAGACAAATAATTCAACTACACACTTGGCAAAGGATTTGAATGAACATTTCTCCAAAAAGGATTAACAATTGATCAACAAGCACATGAAAATATGTTCAATATCATTAGTACTTAGGAAATGCAAATAAAAACCAAATGCACCCAGTATAATGGAGAGAATAAAAAAGAATGACAGCGATATGCATTGGCAAAGATATGGAGAAATTGAAACCCTCATAAATTGTGGGTTTGTAAAAGTGTGCAACCACTTTTTAAAACAGTTTGACATGTTTTTTCAAAAATTAAACATTAAATTATTATATGACTCAGTAATTCAACTCCTAGATATTTACCTAACAGAATTGAAAGTATATGTCCAAACAAAACCTGTACATGAATGTTAATAGAGAATAATTTACAATAGACAAGAGGTAAAACACTCAAATTCCCATTAACTGATAAATGGATAAACAAAGGTGGTATACCCATGCAAGGGAATACTATTTGGCCATAAAAAGGAATAAAATACTCTTACATGGTACAACCTGAATGAACCTTAAAAAAATTTTGTTAAGTAAAAGATGCCAGACCAAAAAAAAAAAAAAAAAAAGCCTTATATTGTATGATCCCATTTACATAAAATGTCCAGAATAGATAAATCCATACACACAGAAAGTAGATTAGTGGTTGCCAGCGCTAGGCCAGAAGGGAATGGGAAGTGATTGCTAATAGGTATAACTATTCATTCTAGGATGAGAAAAATATTATACAATTAGATAGTCATAATGGTTGCACAACTTTGAATATGCCAAAAAACACTAAAAAATAAAAAAAATAGAACTTTTAAAAGGGTCAATGTTTTGTATGTGAATTATATCTTAATAAAGCTGTTATAAAAAATATTCCACAGCACAAAGTAATACCTATATTAATTTCCTATACATTTGGGAAACTAGAAATGTTACAATTTAAGACAATGATTTTCAATCTTTAATATGCATAAAATTACCTGGGCATCTTGTTAAAATGAAGATTCTGATCAAGGATGTCTGAGGTGGAGCATGATATTCTAGACCTCTAATATGCTCATAGAGGTCATGTGGGTTCTCTTTGTTAAAGAGGCACACTTTTAACAGTCATGGGGTATGTAAAGTACAGTATAAGGAACATAGCCAATAATATTGTAATAACTCATCTGGTATCAGATGAGTACCAGATTTATTGGGTGATCACTTGATAAGATATAAATGTCTAATAACTAGGTTGTACACCTGAAACAAATATACTATTGTACATCAACTGTAATTAAAAAATAAAAATATTAAAGAGGAAAAGGAATTTAGATAAGTGCAAAAAAAGAAAGAGAAAAAAAAAAGCACACTTTCAGTAGCAAATTCCTGGAGGCAGCGATGTGCTATGTAATTGCCATCAGCCACATGTAGCTATTGATCATTGAAATGTGGCTAGTTTGATTAAACATGTTGCAAGTGTAGGGTATGCACTAGATTTCAAAGACTTAGCATGAAAAACAGGAATTAAATATCTCACTAGCATTTATAGTAATATAAATTTTTGAATATAGTTTTACACATAATATTAAATTAATGTAACCTATTTCTTTTTACCTTTTTTAAATATGGATCCTAGAAAACATTAAATTACTTAGGTTGCTTACATTACATTTCTGAGACATTGCTATTCTGGTGCATTTTCTCAGTATCACCAGCAAACCCTGTTGCTGGACTACAAAGGACAAGCCATAATTAGCTTCAAAGGTTCTTAATTGCCATCCACTGAAAACAGGCCATAATTGCAGCACAAATGCAGTCTCCTGAATATATACAGTGGTAACAGGAATATACCTAAAATATTGTTGTATAGTGATCTTATGAAGTGTTATCAAAAGCAGAATAACAGAAGGAAATTGTTAAAAATGCACATTTTTAAATAATGTGATATAACTGAGGGTTGTATTGATGTTACACTAGCATAGAGTGCATACTGGATTACTAAAAAAAAATAGAACTTAAGTGGGAGAGGTTCCATGGTAACCAAGAATAGATTCATGTCAAAGGAGAAATTTTACATATATGCACTATGAAAAAGTACAATCGCTATTGCTTAATTCCTTCAAAGTCATCTAAACATGTCATTTAAGAATGCAACTTTCAATACATGACAGAGAAAAACAGCATTTTTTGGTGCTCAGCTGGGAATGGAAAATAAAGTAAATGAGTCTTTTTCTCTCATTTACTTATACTAGTAAATAAGCATAAAACATTTACTTATATTAGTAAATAAGCATAAAATAGAAATATTTAGTCAAAAACAACCTGAACAGCAATTAAAAGTTGTAGTTTAAAAATAGTGTATGTTGGTAGGTAGCTGTCCACATAAAATTATGTTAAAAAAAAAAAAAGGTTCACAAAGGATTCATCTGGCAAAGGGAATGAATGCAAGCTGAGGCTGTGACTGATCACACTTTTGTGAATGTCAAAATGGGCCAGGAAAAAAAGTGGAAAACCAGGCAAAGTTAATTAGAACTTTAATTCATCTCTCTCTCTCTCTCTCTCTCTCTCTCTCTCTCTCTCTCTCTCTCTCTTTCATTTTCTCTGAGACTTAAGACCATTTTGAAGAGAACACAATGAACCAAGTGATACTATACCTAAACACATAAAATAAAATGTTGCTACTGCTAAAGCCAGCACCTCATAACTTTCAGTGCCAAACTGAAAACAATGACTTGTAAGTTTGTGTGCACTTTAATTCAATGATTAACATGTATAGGGCATATTCACTAATCAATTTTATTACAAAAAGAATGGCCCTTCAAATCACTGGTGTATTATGCTATACTGATATACTTGGAAAAATTATTTTAATAAGCAGTTAGTCATTATGGAACCAATGACAGTAATATGTGAAAACATATCAGTTCTCCACTATGAGAACTGATAATGTGAGGAAGAAGTATGCTGCCGTGAGTGTATATAATATGTGACTTAATTTACATGGGGTGACAAGGTGGGCAGCTTCCCTGGTGTGACTTTTAGTTGACATCTGAAAAACGAGGAGTTACATAGGTGTGGATGAAATTGAAAAATATTACAAGCAAAATATACAGATGTGCAAAGGCTGTTGGTAGGAGAAAGCTTGATCAATTTCCAGAACATAAAATATAAGGCTAAACCATAGAGAGAAGGGGAGATGAAATATTAATGAGAAAATAGGTAGAAATCAGCCAATGTGTAAGTTATTTTAAATAATGAGAAGCCACTGGAGGTATTTCATCCAGAAAATGGCCGGATTTCATTTTGGTAAATTGAGATTGTAATAATGGGAAACAAAAATTAGAAATTGTAGTGGTCTATGTGAGATATGATAGCTGTGTGATGGAAATGAGAATGGAATTAGAAAAGATGTTTTTGAAAGGTAAAAATCAATAGAACTTGGTTCTGGATTGGATGTGGGGGTTAACAGAAGGAAGAATGAAGAAGGCATACTAAATGTCATTCCCGGGGCTAGCAGTACCTCAAGAGGATCCTATTGGGTGTTGAGAGCTCTCATTAGTAAGATTTTGGACATTTTGAGCTTGAAGTGCCCCTGACACATTTAAGAACACTTGTGAAATACTTCACAGAACAGTCTGCCTCAGACACATACATTTGGTAGTAATTGGCACTCAGGTTACCATTAAAGCCATCTGTAGGGATGAAATAGCTTAGGGAGCATGTATGGGCTGTGAGGAGAAAGGACTGATCCTTAAGAAATCCAAAATTTTAATAACCTGGTATACAAGAGCAATCTTGAAATCTTTTGTTGGGGAATTCCCACTTATTCCCAAAGGCCCAGATAAATTGTTACTTTATACCTTTGATTTGTTCTTAACACATTCAGCTTCACTGAATATTTTGTATGCATAATTCTACTTTGGCTCATAAAGCATTGTAATAACATTTTATGTTCTTATATACTCTTTTGAGGATAATATATTATCAAAGGAAATAACAACTAACTTCTAAACTGCAAATTATTTTTCTGTTTTGAGACTTAATGCACATCTAGGTTGATTCTTTCATTTTGATAAAAGGATGGTAAGTTCTAGGTTCACATTTGAGTGTCTCTTTTAAAGCACAGATCGTCTTATCTTCTAATAACAAAGTTATAATAATGCAATTTGATTTTAATTGGGTATATAAAATGTATACTATTCCAAACTTAATTATACTTGCAGCTTTCACTATGTCTTGAAGCATCGGTTCCTAAAGTTAATTAAACTTGAATTTCACATGGTCAAATCCTCCCAACCTTAGCTTCCAAATAATGTTCATTCCCTTTAATACTCTGCAATAGAAACACATCCATTTTTGGTTTGTTTGCATCACTTCATAATAAACTATCCTTGGGAAGTGGAAAAGAAAAAAAATGTGTCTCATTTCAGAATTTCATTTCTATAGATAAATCTGGGTTTATAATTTATAAGGTTTCTCCAGCCTGTCTTTGAAGTATGATTATGTACAGACAGTTTTCTGTTGTTCTATGCAGAAATGGGAAATGAAAGGACAACCTGCCTTTCTTTGCCATACACATTCTATAAAAAATCTTCTGTTTTATTAGATACATAGAAAAGAAAGAAAAGGGCTACCACTTGAGATAAAATATCCCTGTTAACTTTCAATGGGTTTGTTTTCTAAAGATTAAAAACATGATCTCAAACTGGAGTTACTCATCTGTCCTCCACATTTTACTATAGAGAATTTTTCTTTTGTTCTCAATGCAAATGGTCATTGGTTCATTTTCTCTCACACTGGAGAGTTGTGTCACATCTCTTGACTAATATGCATGCATTTGCCACTAAAAGACATTTTAACTGAGAGCTGTCATATCCGTCATCTCCACTTGGCCTGGTTAAAAATTTTATCTGCCTTCTTGAATTAATTTCAGCTTGCCTGAGCCCAGCAGGGGAGTTTAGAGTGGTTTTGTTAAATTCTTCATTTTAAAAGACTATTATGGTCCCTATTTAGAGTTTACCTCCACGTATAATTCTCATTTCATACTGCTGAAAAAATATATAATTATGTATCTACTGAACAGAAAAAAATGAAATGAAACAATTATTCAGTTGTGACATTTTCCTGAGGAAACACTTTGCTTTGCTTTTTTTGGACACTTTTCCTTTTATTTCACAATTAAGAATCAAATATGCAGAATTTAAAGAAAAAGAAAGTGAGAATCAGAGAACTAATTGACAGTGGGATCACAAAATAAAAAAGAAAGCAATATAAGAATAAGGCATAATTTCCAAAACATTTAATATAGATCACATCTGGGACAAGAGTGAATGGAACCGTCAATAATCTATTCTCCTTAGAGTGATCATTCTATAGTTTGCTTTTGTGGCACCCAACACAGATATTGGTAGACAAGGAAGTTTAAGTTGCGAGTTGGATGAGAGGGATGTTTGAAGCTGAGTGATGCCAACAGACATCTATAAACCAGCCTGTGCCAGTACCTGTGGTATAACCTTCTGCGACAAGTACTGAGCTCTTCCAGGTTGCAGGTTGAGTTTTCTGAGCAGGAGACAGCTATCAGGATGGCTTAGTGAGAGCAGGCAGGAACTAATCCCCCAGGCACTGTTACTAATCTACATTAGATACTATTACACAATATTTGCAAAATATCAATAGAATATATTGTGTCTCCAAGTTTTTAATTAATGTACTTTGGTTAGCAGTGCTCTTAATACCTTAAATCAAAAGGATTCAGTAGAAACACTGTTGTGTAACTATTAACTCCAGCACTGAACTTTCTCAAATACTCCATCTTTAAAAAATCTTAGAGAGAGAGGAGGCAACACATGCTTTCACTTTTATTTAATCAGGATTGAGGAAATTGTCCCTTTTAATTAAGCTAAATCAGTAGTTTAAAATTCCATATTAAATTTATTTAACGACAAACTATATTATGAAACAGTCAACATTTGTTTCATATTTAGTGGAATTTGTTTGACATATGATCTTTAATTTTTTAAGATCTCATTTGATATGAATTATTTTTGTGTCTGCACTCTCGAGCAAAAGTTGTGCAATCTGAAATATCCATAACCACTTCTTAAAATTATCCTCACTTTTTGTTGCATTAAAAATAAGTTCAATGAGGACAGAGAATATGAGAAAATAATACACAGGAGTTCTTTTCATGTATTATTTTAACTTTGTACAAGGAATAAAAACTAAGTAGTTTTTCTTTTCTGTTAAATGATTAATAAGCAGAGATAGAAACAAGATTTTTATGCAGAGATTATCAGAAAACACAGGGAAATATTGGCTTTCCCCAATCCAGTGTGAACAGCTAGCAATGAATCACAGTATGTCCTCTGCTAAAAAAGGCAAAAACTTATTAAAATTCTTTTAATCAACACCAATGATAAAAGTGGTCAAATCCAAAGTAGTAACCCAAATGGGGTGAGAAGTGAGAGAAGGTATTAAAGGAGGAAGCACAGAAGTGCTTTAGACCTATATATATTCTTTAAAATTTACCAATTCAGCCATCTGGCAAGTTTGCTGCTATTATTATAAATTCTTATTTAAATGATAATAAAATCACTTGCTGACAGGAAATTAGTCATGCGGAGACCCACAGATGCACTGCCTTCTGCCCAGGCCCTGGGACTCTGCAGGCCAAGTTCAAGGCTGCTCATTTGCTCAAACCACACGGGGTAGAAAATGCTGACAGCTTTAAGTCTTTCAAGGAACCCCCCCAATTCAACATCTTTCATAACTTTTAGGCAGGCAAGTGTGCAGGGGGAAGGACTGTGTATTTATAAATGTTAACTACTCTCCCTAAGTTATTTCAACTTTTTTTTTGTTACACTAAATGCTGAAAACACATAGAGAAAAGGAACATCGGTCTCTATAACTTTTGCACTAATTCTTGGCATAATAAAATTAGAATGAAGTGTGATATCAACAATTGTATTATATTAAATTTCCATTTTAGTTCTATTATCTGGCATTATTTTGTCAATTATATATGATAGGAAAGTATTTCACAGAAGTATTTTAAAATACAAAACTGTGCTTTACACAGAAAATATGTCCATGAAACTTTTAGTATTATGGTGACAACTTTGTTTTTGAAAGTAGTTTGTCCTTATAAAAACAGTTTATTTAGTCATGGAACTGAGCATTTTCTCTTATGGAGACCGTGACTGATCTTATACATACAACATCAATAGTAACAGTAATACTACCTAACGCAAGTTATTTAATGTATTATGGCTTAAAAAAACCCACACGATTATAATATTAACACATTTCTACCATTTGGAGCTCTCTCAAGTGGGCACCAGAACTTCCTATTTCCAGATGAAAGTACAGACTAAATAACCCACCCAAGGGTCACAGAACTAAGAAACACCAAAGGCAGCCGCTAGCTTTGGTCCTTCTGATTCGAAAAACAAAAGACGCAGGATGCCTCAGCTAGTGAACAAGAGTAAAATAAATTCTAAATAAGCCCCTTTCAGCAAACAGTGAAAAAGAAAGCCAACAGCAAGTTCCTTGACGGGTAAATAGCATCCTACTATAAACAGGTACATATTGAATAAGCATAGATATGAGTTAAGTATTTAACCTGTATGCATGCCTGATTTTTGTGTTCTTTCTTGGATATATTAGTCTAATAAATCCTAATATATACTTTTTTGCAATAACATCATTTGATGTTTTTAGAGAAAAGTAATGTTAAAAAAGATCCAGGTATCCCAATTCATAATAGTATTTCTAATTCTCTAAGTAGTTGAAGATATCACTTATTGATGATAATCAAAATGAGAATTAATCTTGTTTTAGCTGGACCCCTCCCCCCGATTTAACTCCTGAAGGAAAAGAAAAATTATTTCCACAGAGAAAACTCATCTTTAGTCAGTCAATACTGTCTGATCATGCCTCCCCAATTCCTTACAAGCTGGTTTGGGCTCTACTGCGTACATTAATGAACTGCTTCTGACACAGCCATGGCCCTCCCTTTCCCTTTGCTCCACCCACCCTGCACCTGTTTAAAATTCAAACATGCACAGCTCATGTATAAGCAAACAGGTGCAGGGATCAGGGAGCTGCCAAACCCAGAGCCAGCAGGAGGTACATGTGTATCTTGCTGATGGTGGCACGCTGCTGACAGAAGAGGACAAGCCCAGACAATAGGGAGGGCCAGTCGGTGGCCCTTTGATTCTCTGGCTTCCTGACATCGGCGCAGGCTGGGCCTTCGCAGCCTGGAGAAGAGCTAGTGTTCTCTACCCTGTAACATGTAAGTAGCAGGAATCACATTGTTAGATGACCTGAAGAGCAGTAGTCTGGCCTTTCTAATCACTATTGTTAACAGATAAATGCATAAAAGTGTTACCTTAGAAACTCAAGATACCCGAAGTCTCAAACCACTGTCCTTTCTTAGAATGTTCATAAAACAAACAAAAATGCCACACTGTACACATAAACAAATGGATAAGCATGCTACTAGATTTTTAAATATTTACAGTGAAAGAGTATGAATTAGAAATTAAGAATGTTGTCAGGTCAATTGCTGTACAGGTAGAAGTCAGCTTTTCTATCAAAACTCAAGCTTACACAACTCGATGTCATATTTATTTCAAGTCTCCTCATCAATTATCTAATTCAGTTGATGGATGAAAAAAGAAGGAAAATTAACTTCCTTCAGGAGTTAAACCATGTAAAGTATCATCTTGTTATATTTAATTTTAAAAATTCATCATGGTTCTATAACTTGCCTGGTTTGGGAGCATGTGGGAATATTTTGAAACATAAAATTTAAGCAATGGCTTATAAACATTTTAAAATAGTGTCTCACTATTTTAGCATAAAAGCGATTTAGAGTTTTTAATTTCTATGTTACATAAATGTATATATACTATAACACAGTACCTCAAGTTTAGAAAATTAGCTACAAGAATCATAGTAATATCCTTCAAAACTCAAACATCTATAATTGTTAGAGCCAAAATGTTCAATTTTCAAACATGTCTCCCCAGAGTGAGTATTCATGTTATTTTCTTTCACTAGATGTTGAGATCATGAATCTCTTTCACTTAGAACTGCTTTGTTTGAATTCCACAGCCCCTAGAGAAATGAAGACTCTACATTATCCAAGTAGCACATGTTCCCCAGACTGCTCTGCAGATAAGTATAGTGAAGATTATGAACTCTACTAGACAAACTTCCCCTATTCATTCAGTTTGAATCAAACTACCTTCATTACATATGATATTAATATTTATTCTTTTTATGAGAGAATTTATCTATCAATAGTCATTTGTATATAGTATTGTCTGTTCACCACACCAAGTCAAGTCTCCTTACATCACCATTTAATATTTAAAAGCAAAATGCAAAAGATAATGTACCAGAGCGACGGACTGCTTCCTATCATTGTCCACACATTTACATTGAGAGAGATTAAAATAAGACAAAACAAGTTCTCAGAGAAGTCTCTACTGCCATTTTTATCATCATGCCTCATTGAGCAAGGCCTTAATAAATAATTTCTCCAAAGGCTTACACTATCTCTGGTATTTGAAGCCTGACCCTAATGAGAACCAAATTACATCTACGTTTATCATAAAAGCATGCATATTGGAATTAATGAAAATTCTACTTACTTCCACAAGTTAGCTTTTTATACTTCCTAAAAATGAGTAATACAACTTCATATTAGGAAGCCAGTGCCACATATCTTGCCATGTTTTTCATCGGTACAGTCCACTCAAATATAAATTTAATTAAACATTTCTTTCAGTGAAAACATTGGCAAGCATGTTCTCCCATGCAGTGGGCTTTCTTGTTGTTTTGTTGATGGTTTCTTTTGCTGTGCAGAAGCTTTTTACTTTGATGTAGTCCCATTTGTTTCTTTTCTCTTTAGTTTCCATTGTCCTAGGAGCTGTATCAGTGAAGAAATTGCTTCAGCTTATGTCTGAGATTTTGCTGCCTGTGGATTCCTCTAATATTTTTATGGTTTCCCATCTTATATTTAAGTCCTTTATCCATTTTGAGTTTATTTTTGTGTATGGTGTAAGCTGATGGTCTAGTTTCATTTTTTTTTTGCATTTATCTGTCCAATTTTCCCAATACCATTTATTGAAAGGACTGTTTTGATTCCATTGTATGTTCTTGGGTTTAATCTCCAACATTTACAGGGAACTCATACAACTTAACAAAAGGAAGATAAACAACCCAATCAAAAAATGGGCAATGGACCTAAATAGATACTTTTCTAAAGAAAATATAAGGAAGGCCAAGAGACATATGAAAACATGCTCAAAGTCACTAATTATCCAAGAGTTGCAAATCAAAAGAACAATGCGGTATCATCTCACATCTGTCAGAATGGCTATCATCAACAAATCAAGAAATGACAAGGGCTGGTGAGGATGTGGAGAAAAAAGAACCCTTGTGCACTGTTGGTGGGAAGGCAGACAGGTGCAGCCACTGTGGAGAAAAGTATGGTGTTTCTTCAAAAAACTAAAAATGGAACTCCCATTTGACCCAGTGATCCCACTTCTAGGAATATATCCCAAGAAGCTAGAAACACCAATCAGAAAGGATATATGCACCCCTAGGTTCATAGCAGCACAATTTACCATAGCTAAGATTTGGAAACAGCCTAAGTGCCCATCAGCAGATGAGTGGATTAAAAAACTGTGGTACATCTACACGATGGAATACTATGCTGCTGTAAAAAAGGAATTCTTATCATTTGCAGCAGCATGGATGGACGTGGAGATCATTATGCTAAACAAAATAAGCCAGTCAGAGAAAGATAAATATCATGTGATCTCACTCATTTATGGAATATAATAAACAACATAAAGTGATGAACAGGAACAGATCCAGAGACAGAGAAGCATTGATCAGACCGTCAAACCTCAGAGGGAAGGTAGGGGAGGGTGTGGGTAAGGGGGAGAGATCAACCAAAGGACTTGTATGCATGCATATGAGCCTAACCAATGGATACAGACACCAGGGGGGTGAGGGCATGAGTGGGCGGGGGGGGGGGGGGGAGGGGGACATGGGAGGATAAGGACACATATGTAATACCTTAATCAATAAAGAAAAAAATTATTTAAAAATTTATCAGTTATCAAAATAATAAAAAAATTTTATTCAAAATTTACAGTTTAAATAAATTATTTTAAAACTCTTTTGCTTTATAAACAAGATGTTGTGTATATGTACATGGATATTTATATATATTAGAGAAAATTAAAATGTATTATTTTAAGCAGAACATGCTGGAGATAAAACTGCCATAAGAGAAATAATATATTAAACATCTTCTTAAGAAATCTAAAAAAAATTTAGAAAGATAAGATTTCCACATATGAAATACTTATAAGAAAAATGTATGGGAACTCTCTGGGAAGAAACTAAGATGGCGGCATAGATAAACACCGGGAAATAGTCGCCTCACACAACAATTGAACAATATCCCAAAGGACGGAGCAAACATCGTCCAGAACAACAGGAAGGCTGGCTGAGTGTAATTTCTACAACTAGAAGAAAAGAAAAGCACGCTGAGAGCCAGAGGAGCTGCGGAGGCTGAGCGCAGAGGTACGGCGGCGGCTCCCGCGCGTGCGCGGAAAGGGGGTGGCACCTGAGGACGCGGCTGTCTTTTTGAATCACAAGCTCCCGACTGCTCTGAACTCTCGTCCCGGGAAGTCTCTGGGGACCCAGGTCTCATACGGGGAGAGGCTGGTCTGTCAGGCGGCAGTGGGCGAACTTGAGGGCGGATTTCCCTCAGAGGTGCTTGCAGCCGTTACCGGGACACTGAGACACGCGACTCCGGGCGCGGAGAATCAGCCATAGCTTCTTTCTCCACCTTTTGACTCCCTGAGACCACGCCCCACCCAGGCTGCAGCAGAGGCTTTTGCATGTCAATGTACCTAACTACAGCCCAGCTAGGCAGACCCGGAACTTCCAAGAGAAGGCCCAAGGCCCCGCAGCGGCTTGCATTGCTTCACAGCTGAGCCTCTTCTTAGCTCCTGCTGTGTGGCCTCAGGCAGGCGCTGAATTAGCACCTCCTTAGATCCAGGAGCCACTGTACCCAGTGGTCAGAGGGGGACCATTCTCCCACTTCAGACACAGCTGCTTCCCACAGCCAATTGGCCTGGAGGTCAATTCCTCCCAGTGATCCTACATCAACCAAGGCACCAAGAGTACACCAAGAGTGTCCACCCCAGGTAACTGGGGAGGCTGAGCCACTGGGCCCTACAGGACACCTGGCGCGCAGGGCCACTCTATCAACACAGGGAAGCAGCCAAAATGCGGAGACAAAGAAACAGGTCACAATTGGCAGAGACGGAGGAGGGCAGACGACTGGATATAGAGTTCAAGGACACGTTTATAAGGTTTGTCAAGAATTTTATGGAAACCGCCGATAAATTTAATGAATCCCTCAAGGAGTATAGTGAGACCATGGAGGACATGAAAAAGGACCAACTAGAAATTAAGCATACACTGACTGAAATAAAGAATAATTTACAGAGATCCAACAACAGACAAGAGGATCCCAAGAATCAAGTCAAAGATTTGAAATACAAAGAAATAAGAAATACCCAACTGAAAAAGAAAAAAGAAAAGAGATTCAAAAAATATGAAGATAGTGTAAGGAACCTCTGGGACAACTTCAAGCGTACCAACATCAGAATTATAGGGGTACCAGAAGGAGAGAGAGGGCAAGATATTGAAAACCTTTTTGAAGAAATAATGACAGAAAACTTCCCCCACCTGGTGAAAGAAATAGACCTACAAGTCCAGGAAGCGCAGAGAACCCCAAACAAAAGGAATCCAAAGAGGACCACACCAAGACACATCATAATTAAAATGCCAAAAGCAAAAGATAAAGAGAGAATCTTAAAAGCAGCAAGAGAAAGACAGTCAGTTACCTACAAGGGAGTACCCATCCGACTGTCAGCTGATTTCTCAACAGAAACCATGCAGGCCAGAAGAGAGTGGCAAGAAATATTCAAAGAGATGAATAGCAAGAACCTGCAACCAAGATTACTTTATCCAGCAAAGCTATCATTCAGAATGGAAGGTCAGATAAAGAGCTTCACGGATAAGAATAAGCTAAAGGAGTTCATCACCACCAAACCAGCATTATATGAAAAGCTGAAAGGTATTCTTTAAGAAGAGGAAGAAGATAAAGGAACTCTTACCATTTGCCACAGCATGGATGGAACTGGAGAGCGGATAAATACCACAAGATCTCACTTATTTGTGGAATATAATGAACAACATAAACTGATGAACAAGGACTGATCCAGAGACGGAGAGGCTTTGATTGGACTGTCGGGCCTTGGAGGGAAGGTAGGGGAGGGTGGGGGCAAGGGGGAAAGATCAACCAAAGGACTTATATGCAAGCATATAGGCCTAACCAATGGACACGGACACCGGGGGGGGTTGAGGGGATGAGCGGGGGGGTGGGGGTGGGGGGGGGGTAGAGGGTACACATATGTAATATCTTAATCAATAAAAAATATATTAAAAAAAAGAAAAATGTATGGGACCATTGATTATCAAGAGTTAAATTATGTGGGAAAAACTAAATTTAATGGGATTTCAAGGGAGTAAAGGATGAACATGATCTGGATCTGTGGGACAGAATGGCTAGATAAAGGAATTACAATTTAATTTTCATCTTCTGTCATATTTATGAAGTCAGGGAAAAGGAGGGAAGACAGGCCAGTAAACCAGGACAAGCAAAATAGGAAAACTGAGACCGAGAGCTGAGCAAACTGCAGAGCAATTCATAGCAGATACAGAAGGCCCCTCCCTAGAAACAACGTCTAGGCCTCAATTGTATTTCAGCTCCAGACCCAGAAAAGCTGCAAAACCAGGCGGGTGACACCAGGACCAGCTACAATGGCTCACTAGCCCCTGCCCTGACACTGACCAGTTGGTGGAGACCATAGCCCTGAGGGGCACATCTAGAAAACTGACAAATATTCTGCTGAAACTCTCCCCTGAGACTTCCCCTAAGATTCCAGCCTGTGAGAAAGAGATAAAGCCTCAAGACAAAGGGCCCAGTATGTGCTCTCCCTCTGGGGATCAACCCCATCCATTCCCTTAGGCCGCTTCTTTCCACCCCCCTCCCACCCCCTGCCCCCCCACCCCCCCTCCCCCCCGCCAGGCATGCCTATCCTAAACCCTAAAGGACCCCATGAGGCTTGCAACCAGGGCAGCAACGGGCAGCAGCAGCTCATCCAAAGCTAACCCCTGAACCTGGTCCCAAGGCCCCCTTTACTATGGCAGCCCAGCCTCGGCCTCTCCTGTTGATTCTTCTATGCTAAGACCTTTCTTGTTTTGCATCCCCAGCTTTAATAAATGTTCCCTCATAGTCACCTGGACTTGTGTTGTGAAATTTTTCATGCATGAAGTCAAGAACCCAACACTACCGGCTGGCCCTAGGCAGACCCGCCAAGGGCCAGGTCCCCTTTCCGGTAACAAAGGTAAAGTGGTGGAACAAGTAAGAAAAGCCACGGAGTCATAAATAAACATTAACATAAGTAAGGGATTAAACAGTTTGGTCTCCTTAGAGAAGGTATTTCCTGATAGCAATTATGAAATGTAAGGATTATATAAGTAATGCGAGTTCAGATCATGAAAGGCATTGAAAGTCAATCACTAAAGGCTGGTCCCTCTTTTTAACTTAATCTGACAGCCAGCATGCTTTTAGGACAGCAAAGTGTCATGGAGAAAGTAAAATTTTTAGAAATATTTAATTGTCAGTAAGTATAGAGAGTTAAATGGAGTTGCAAGATGTATAGAAGGAATGCAAGTAAGTGCTTTTAAGAATAGCCTAAATGTTTCTCATAGGAGGGCACCAGGACAGTGAAAAAAAAAAAAATATATATATATATATATATATATATATATTTTTATATTATATTTGTGTATATATATATATACACAAACACACACATATGACAGGAAATGTTGAATGTTAATGAAATCCTGGAAGAATACCAATATTTATGTATGGGGAATTTATCACAAATATTCACTAATCAATTGAAGAGGGGAAAATATGCTTTACCTCCTATTTTCCTTAAGTTAAAATCAAATAAGTCTTCAGTCCATAGCTGAAGAAGAGGCACTGTGTTGTGCTAATTTTATAATAGGCATAAAATATAAAGTGCTATCTGACACTTTGAATGAATTGCATGGGATATGAAGTTTATTTCAAAAGGTTGTTGTTTAAAATATAGAGTCTGGGAGGTGAGTTGCAAAATTGTCATAAAGCAATACAGCTAGAAGTTTGCTGTTGCCTGTTTGCTTGCTTGTGTTAAGATACTCAGAGCCCAAATTCAAATCTGTTTTGCCAAGCTTCAATTAGTGTAACATTAGATTAGTTACTTCATTTCTCCTGGACTTACTCAGCTTGTTTTCCACTTACATAGTGACTGCTGGGGCCAAGCCCTGTGTGAAGTGTTGGGAAACACGTGTCTCACCTGTGTAAACAGTGCTAATAGCAACACCTGAGTTATGGTGAGGTCAGAGCACAATTCTTCATATACATAAGCTTAACTTGGAATTCAAGCGACATCAGGCCCTCAGAAAGGTAGTTGTCTCCCCTTCTTCCTGTGGTAACCCAGAGGACTCCTTTTAAAGGCAAGTGCAGAACTGATAGGCCCTGAGCTCCTTGAAGGCAGCCATATGTGGAGCTCCTCTTCCATTAATCCCGGTAGGGAGGCCCAAGAACTGACTTGCCTGCTGCTTGGACAATGTGTTTTGCATTCCATGTGTATAAGCAGCAGCCTCCAATAACAAAGAAGGTAGACTTTGTACAATCACATAATGAAGCTACATGGTACCCTTTACAATTTTTCATTTTCAAAAAGTTAATTCTATTTTATTAACATGTTTATTATAAACTTAAGTAATAAACTTAAGATTTGTTTATCATATATTAGCGTACCTCAGGAGAAGCATTACTTTAAAATTTATCTTTATTGTTGAAAGTATTATAGATGTCCCCATTGATCCCTTCTACCCACACCGCCACTCCTAGGCATTCACCACACTAGTGTCTGTGTCCATGGGTTATACATGTATGCACACAAGTTCTTTGGTTAATCTCTACCACCCTCGCCCCTTCCCTCTGAGATTTGTCAGTCTGTTCCACGCTTCCATGTCTCTGGGTCTATTTTGTTCACCAGTTTATTTTGCTCATTATATTCCATATATAAGTGAGATCATGTGATACTTGTCTTTCTCTGACTGACTTACTTCACTTAGCATAATATTCTCCAGGTCCATCAGTGTTGTCTCAAAAGGATAAGAGATTCTTACTTTGTAGGAAAAAATCTCAGTTTCTCTTTCTCTGAAGACATATATATATGTTTGCATGTGAAGATATGTCTTCTTATCCTTTAAATATATAATTAAATATACTTGTTTATGCAAGTATATTTCCACTATTCAAAGTAGAAGATACATGGAGAGTTTAAGGCTTTATCAAATACAAGAATATTAATTGTGTATCCTGATTAAACTGAATCTCTTCTAGAATCCATCTTTAAGTTTAATTTTAAATTTTGATTTAAATCTTTAAAATTGGATAGAGCTGTTCTCAGGATCTGAGTGTGTTTATACACATAGATATGTTCGATACACAATACATTCCTATGTGAAAAGGGAAAGATGGAAGGATAGAGAAAGACAGTTTTTTTCCCCCTGAGTTTTGGTAGCTCTCTCAAATACTCACCAACTTCGATTTATAAGAATTCACCTGGGTGTTAACAGGAGACTTGTATTTTTAATTGAGTATGTGGTCTTCAATTATTTTGATACTACATTACCTGAATGATTGGCTAGATTCTGCAATGAGTAAACAAGTAGTACAACACAAAAGTAGGGGGTAGATAGTAGTGTTAACACAATTTCTGCAATAGCATTTTACCCAAGGATGTAGCAAAAATGAAAAATCATTCAGTAAGCGTGTTTGGTCTGCCTCTAATTTATCAGGGCTTACATCTCTTGCCTGCCAGCAGAGCCGAATTCATATGTTATTGTCCCAAACCTGTCAGTTCCTGGACTGCTTTTTAATCTTCCTCCCTGAATTACAATCAGAAAGGTCACCACTATTCAATTAGAACCTTATCAAAGATGCACACGCAGTCTGGATTCACACTTATCGAGAATGGGTCATAAATCCAGAAATTGCACATCACAAAGTGCCATTACCATAATGAATAACTGAGGAGGGGGTAAAAAAGGTAACCAAACACCTATGTACTTGCCAGTCTTTGACCCCCTCCTGGGGGCATCATGGATGGTGAACAACTGGAATCTAGACTACCAGGCAATGGAAAAGAAAGAAAATAAAATCAAGGATCTTCAAGAGTATCACCAAAAACATATCATTGTGTCTGAAGACATATATGTCTAAGGACAATAACTGATGATAAAACAAGCTTATATATTGCACCTTAGTGTATAAAGAAAAGAGCAAGTGCTATTTGTTTAGAACACAGAATCATATATCCACAACTCATTATATTTGTACAGAAACTTCAGTTCTTAAGAATCTGGGATATTACTTGCTGTAAAATTAGATTAGATTTGTTCATTTCAGAAAATACTTAAATCACTTCTTTTAAAATCCTAAATTACCACTTTGGGTCATAGCTTTCTTGGAATGTGAGTTTCATTCATTCTGAGAATGAAAGTGCCATTAACAATCTCTCATAGCATACCTGTAGCTAACTCACTACATAACTAGTGGAATGCAGTAAATAAAATTTTGATTTAAACAAGTGAGAAGCGAGAAGGTAATGATTCATTTTCAATTTTACTGAGATATAACTGACACAGCCCTATACATCTAAGGTGCGTAGCATAATGACTTGATAATAATGATTTACTGTACAGAAGGATTTATGTCCTACTAAGAAGAAAAAGAGGAGTTTCTACAGGTTTCCTTCAAACAGAAAGCCCTTAAAGTATTTAAATAAAAGGATCTACATAATTTTAGAAAAATGTTAGATTTATAAAGGAATGCACACCATGAGTAGGTACTAAATTGGGACCTTGGGTGAAATTTTAACTTCACACTATATTCTCTTAAGTTAAAGTGCTGGGACTATTAAAAGCGTGCAATCTTAACATGTTGGCAAGAACTCTAATACCCAAAGGCCACTCAAGCACAAGCTCTCAATTGCTGATGTTCTATGATTTGCTTTGTTTACGAATTCAGGAACCATTACCAAAAGACTCAATAATGCATATTTCTATGCATATTGATTCCACAAAGCCTGAGAGATATTGTATAATTAAATGTAAGTGAATCTCTGACAATCTGAGCAGTGGAAATTTAATGTCAAACTTCATAATATAAAGACATATCTCCCTCCTTACCCCTTCAGTGTTTACAAACTGAGCCATGTCTTTATCTGTATAATGGTCTCAGAATTTTTACTTCATCCAGAATCTGGTTATAAAAAGAGCATTATTTGACCCTTTCATGCCTTGCTTTAAATCATTTCATCATCTAAAATATAAAAGTGGTTTTTCAAAGAAATGCCACAACAACAACAAAAAAGGCCTCTATATCTAAAGCACTGCAGGTCATGCTGTTAGGATAAGCTTTTGCATTCTGGCAGGGTGCTCATAGTTCATGTTTAACAAGCGGAATGTAATAGTCCATTTGTGGAGCTTACATTTTTTAAAATTGTCCTCTATTGATAAAGGCAGGCCATACAGCCACCCTTCCTCAGCCCCCTCCCACCTCCGGTTTCAGTAGGGTTTTGATTTTCAGCTGGTCACAAGGAAGTCAAGATACACTCCCGTGTTTTTTGTGTGTGTGTGCTTTTTTGCAGTTGACAAGCATGTCATCTATAACTTAAGCGCTGACATGTGGGGTTGTTAGGGTTTGCCTTGATGGGAAAGTGACTGACCTTTGCTCATAATTATCAAAACAAGGGGGAGGGGGAAAGTGACGAGGAGGTATTGCTACTTGAGCTGCTGTCAAACTTCAGAGACAGTGAGTACCGGAGAGGTCATTTTAGACTGAGTGCAGAAGACACAGCCCACACAAAACACAAAGCTTTATTGGAAAGTGCCCAGTGGCACTAACACTGATGTACTGGGAAGCAGTGTTCCACAAGGATGTTGATCTTCATAACCAGGAACTGCTAGTTATTGAGCTGGTTCCATATCTGTGTTATAAAACACACTTCCAAATCACTCAAGTAATGCAGAATTCAAAAATAAACTTTAGGCAGTAAATCATATTTTCATTGTTAAACTCCTAAACGGTTGGTACATGTTTTTGCAAGACTGCTTAGTATTAATGTACTGTAGGTAAGTTTTGGTTTTTAATACAGTTCCAAGTACAATCCATTAGTGGATTTAAAATTCAATAATTTTTAAATGTGAATAAAATTTTTAATGAAATATAATTCAGGGAAGGAGATTTTTTATTTTATTAAATATTCAGAAGACTTTCTGGTCTAAACCTAGTTTTCAACATCAGGAAATTATTCATATGAAAATTTTATTTATATATAGATCTATGTAATGTGTGTGTGTTGTATTGGGACAATGGGAAACAAATCGTCCCCAATCCATACTCCTGAGAATTTTCAGATTAACTCCCAATAATATTTTAAATGTGGACTTTTAACATTTTCCTCTATTGCTCTTTTTGCCTATTCTCTACTCACAATCATATTTTCTTATAGATTGAGAAATTAGAACTGCTCAGAGGATCCAGGCATTTTTCCTTTAATAAAATAAAGTCTTGGATGGCGGCATAGATAAACACCGGGAAATAGTCGCCTCCCACAACAATTGAAAATTAGCCCAAAGGACGGAGCAAACATCGTCCAAAACAACAGGAAGGCTGGCTGAGTGTAATTTCTACAACTAGAAGAAAAGAAAAGCACGCTGAGAGCCAGAGGAGCTGCGGAGGCTGAGTGCAGAGGTACGCAGCGGCTCGCGCGCGCGGAAAGGGGGTGGCACCTGAGGACGCGGCTGTCTTTTTGAATCACAAGCTCCCGACTGCTCTGATCTCCGGTTCCGGGAAGTCTCTGGGGACCCAGGTCTCATACGGGGAGAGGCTGGTCTCTCAGGCGGCAGCGGCGAACTTGGGGGCAGATTTCCCTCGGAGGTGCTTGCAGCCATTGCCGGGACACTGAGACGCGCGACTCCGGGCCCGGAGAATCAGCCATAGCTTCTTTCTCCGCCCTTTTGCCTCCCTGAGACCCCGCCCCACCCGGGCTGCGGCAGAGGCTTTTGCATGTGAATGCCCCAGAACTTTGCAACCTGATAATTACCTAACTGCAGCCAGGCCAGCCAGACCCGGAACTTCCAAGAGAAGGCCCAAGGCCCTGCAGCGGCTTGCATTGCTTCACAGCTGAGCCTCCTCTTGGCGGCTCCGGCTGTGTGGCCTCAGGCAGGGGCTGAATTAGCACCTCCTTAGATCCAGGAGCCACTGTACCCAGTGGTCAGAGGGGGACCATTCTCCCACTTCAGACACAGCTGCTTCCCACAGCCAATTGGCCTGGAGGTCAATTCCTCCCAGTGATCCTACATCAACCAAGGCACCAAGAGTGCACCAAGAGTGTCCACCCCAGGTAACTGGGGAGGCTGAGCCACTGGGCCCTACAGGACACCTGGCGCGCAGGCCACTCTATCAACACAGGGAAGCAGCCAAAATGCGGAGACAAAGAAACAGGTCACAATTGGCAGAAACGGAAGATGCCAGACGACTGGATATAGAGTTCAAGGACACGTTTATAAGGTTTGTCAAGAATTTTATGGAAACCGCCGATAAATTTAATGAATCCCTCAAGGAGTACGGTGAGACCATGGAGGTCATGAAAAAGGACCAATTAGAAATTAAGCATACACTGACTGAAATAAAGAATACTTTACAGAGCTCCAACAGCAGACAAGAGGATCCCAAGAATCAAGTCAAAGATTTGAAATGCAAAGAAACAAAAAATACCCAACCGAAAAAGAAAAAAGAAAAGAGATTCAAAAAATATGAAGATAGTGTAAGGAACCTCTGGGACAACTTCAAGCGTACCAACATCAGAATTATAGGGGTACCAGAAGGAGAGAGAGGGCAAGATATTGAAAACCTTTTTGAAGAAATAATGACAGAAAACTTCCCCCACCTGGTGAAAGAAATGGACTTACAAGTCCAGGAAGCGCAGAGAACCCCAAACAAAAGGAATCCAAAGAGGACCACACCAAGACACATCATAATTAAAATGCCAAGAGCAAAAGATAAAGAGAGAATCTTAAAAGCAGCAAGAGAAAGACAGTCAGTTACCTACAAGGGAGTACCCATCCGACTGTCAGCTGATTTCTCAACAGAAACCATGCAGGCCAGAAGAGAGTGGCAAGAAATATTCAAAGAGATGAATAGCAAGAACCTGCAACCAAGATTACTTTATCCAGCAAAGCTATCATTCAGAATGGAAGGTCAGATAAAGAGCTTCACGGATAAGAATAAGCTAAAGGAGTTCATCACCACCAAACCAGCATTATATGAAAAGCTGAAAGGTATTCTTTAAGAAGAGGAAGAAGATAAAGGAACTCTTACCATTTGCCACAGCATGGATGGAACTGGAGAGCGGATAAATACCACAAGATCTCACTTATTTGTGGAATATAATGAACAACATAAACTGATGAACAAGGACTGATCCAGAGACAGAGAGGCATTGATTGGACTGTCGGGCCTTGGAGGGAAGGTAGGGGAGGGTGGGGGCAAGGGGGAAAGATCAACCAAAGGACTTATATGCAAGCATATAGGCCTAACCAATGGAAACGAACAACAGGGGGGTGAGGGGGTGAGCGGGGAGAGGGGGTGTAGAGGGTACACATATGTAATATCTTAATCAATAAAAAATATTAAAAAAAAAATAAAGTCTCATATGACAAATATTTTAAGCACAGTTCACTTGCTACCTCATGGTCTAGCTAGATATGCCTATGCTTTTCTCCTCACTAAGTGTGGAAACCTGTGATTGGCCTAAGCCTCTGTAGGCTCCAAGTCCCTCCTGCTATTTCACATTCTGCTTGCTTGCTTCTGGACAGTTTCTGTCCTAAAGCAGAACATAGAGAAAATCATCCCAAGTCTTTTCATCTATCTTATAAGTTCTACTCTTGACTCAAAACTAAAACAGAACTTCAAGGGGTAATCAATGAAAAGAGCTTAAAAACTAACTCCACATAGTTCATTTAAAAGCTTTAAAACAGATTTTTATCTGTTGCTTTATATAATGATGGGTCTGTCTCCTGCTAATCATAGTGCATGCTGTATCTCTAATATGAACATATGTTCTTGAATATTCTAATTTAGATACACAAGGGATTCTGAGGCAGTTGCTTTTTTTTTTTTCAGAAAGAAATTCTCCATTCATGATTCCCTCATCATCTTGAAAATATCATGGTATCTAAATTATTATTGAGGAGAAATTATATAAACCAGAATTGAGTAGTTTGGTGAATTCAGAGTATGCAGTAGACACTAGGATAAAATACACTGTACTATATCATTGATAGTATGAGTAATTAATGGTATTTTCACAAAGCAGAATCACAATGAAAAGAGGTTATGATAGTTTAATAGATTCTGTATATTTCAGAAACTAGAACTGCCTATAGCACTGGTTTGAAGAACTGGATAATATCTTTCAATAATCTATCATTGCTATAAATGCTAAGAAACTATACATTACAAGGGAAAATTTGAGGGTGATAATAAGGAAAGCTTATGATGGTATGTCAGATTCAAATGGGCATCTAAGTCATCTTTGTATTCCAAGTTCTCTACAGTGTCTGAATATTGTGAATGTTAAACAACTTTTGTTAAATTCAATTGCTTTTGCTTGGAAGTGCTGCGCAGGGACCTTCTCTAACAGGATCACTGTAGGTATATGGATTGCCTAAGATAAATTAATCTGAATATATTGGTTGCAATTCATTTATTAAATTTCCAACTGAGGCAGATATTCCTGAGCAAAGTCCATCTCCTCCATATTTCCTCACTAGTTCGTTGACTCTATGGAAAGACGGCCATTTGGAAAGTTGCTATCAGGCACAGACTTGTTTGTGGTCACTGGACTGTACAGTTAGGATTCCCTGGATAACAGGAGGAGAATTCCCCTCAAAATTGGTGGGAATAGAGTCAGAGTTTTAACAACTTTAATTATTATTTTGTTATTTCTCATTAACAAAAAGCTTAAAAGCAACATTAAATTAGTTTCAATATTACATATACCTGTTAGGGTCGATGAAGGAGGACACACAAGGCCAAAAGCGGTAAAGAATTATGAATTTATTTGGTCATCTGGAAAACCAGATGGGCTGAGCCCCAAAATGGCACCGGCCCCCGGGGCTAGGAGTCAGAAGTTTTAAAGGACTCTAGGCAGGTTTTATCTGGGCAGAGAACTCACTGTGCAGGTCCGGATCCTGGGGCAGGTCCGGAGGGGAGAGATAATGGTCTTAGAAGGTGGAATGTGGTCTAAGCGAAAGGGAATGTCTGTTGTGAAGTGGCCTAAAGGTCAGTTCCCAGGGGAGGGATATCAATTCAATTATTTGATCAGACCTAACAAGACCCTATTATTAAATCCCATTGTCATGGCTTTCTTTTCTTGGGAAATGCTAAGAAGTAATATAATTGTCAAGTTACTTTAAAGAGCAGTAGACTCTGTAGCAACGGTGTCCAGAATAAAGTGAAACTCACCAGTGCAGTTTTAAATATATTTTTACTGATACTGATTTTTTACAGAGAGGAAGGGAGAGGGAGAGGGAATTAGAAACATCGATGAGAGAGGAACACTGATCAGCTGCCTTCGGCACGACCCCAACTGTGGATCGAGCCCACAACGAAGGTACGTGCCCTTAACCAAAATGGAACCAGGGACCCTTGAGTCCATGGGCTGACTCTCTACCCACTGAGCCAAACCAGTCAGGGCACTAGTGAACTTTTAAAACTAGAAAAAAAACATATTTTCCTGCCCTTTATTGGTTATATAAAATGGTAAAATTTATCAAGATATGAATTAAACAAACTAATTTTCCTTAATAGAATTAGAATATATTATTCTAAAAAGAAACAGTAATTAAGAAGCAACAATTTAGTGTAGCCTAATGAAAAATAGTACTGTTTAATGATGTTTAATGATGAAGAATTAAAGATTTTTTTAAAAAGAAGCTAATTTTTAAAAAACCCTTAACTCTAATTCAAGTCAAGATAAAACTTTATTCAAATGAAATAAATCTGTTTTATGGAAAGAACTCTGAGGTCTCTTTTCAATGTCTCTTGCAGTTAAATGTATCTATAAGTAAGACTAATTTTTCACATCTTTCTGTTATTTCTCACTCTGTAATACCATGGCCTGTGTAAGACACAGAAATAGGAGGTAGCTGTTGGAAGTCAATGATGTACACAAAGTTCCAAACCCAACATATTTGAAAAAGAGGAAAGGTAGTAAGAAGCACATCATTATTGTTGCTAATATCGATGTATTGTGTTATATAAACTACATTTTGGGTACCAACTTAAGAACTTCATGGATTTTTAACTACAGAAACAATCTACATGCTATGTACCATAGAAAGTTTATATTGAAAACTCCCAGCAGTTATAATAAGTCTGCTCTGAGAGAATGTTGTCCTTTCCTTTCCTCCACTGATATTAAAATGGAGCACCAAGAGTTATCACATGAAGGAAAGAGACGGAAATTTAAAACACAACCACCAGTACAAGATTCTCCCTGTGAGTAACAGGAAAGGGCAGAGGGTGGATAAGCCACACGTTCTGCCACCATTAAGATGCTGCTTTATCAAAATATCTAGAGTTGATCAGAGACACAAAAACTAAGATACACCCGCAAAGACTTCAAATAACCTGAGGATCAAGGTAGGCTCTTGGCGAAGTGCCAGGATGCTGACTGGCTCCCACATAAGCTTTCATACTAAACTCCATCATTGCAAGAAATTCCGTGTTGTTCTCACGGTTCCAATTAAGACTCATGACCCAGGAGTGCTGCACGCTGAGGGCTGCTGGTAGTGTTGTCCGGAGTGTGCAATTGCCGCGCGGGGCTTTGAGCTGATCTATGGAACCGCTCAATTCCACAGCTGTCAAAGCGCTGATACCAACTGCAGTTAATGACACCGCGTCATCCTCCAGCTCGTTTACCTGCCGCCCTGCAAACATATCGACACTGGCAGCCAAAGGGGGAGCGCAGGCAGTGGCAGATACCATATTTATCATAATCACTATGATCCACGGTAGAGGAAAATCAATTTCTCTTAATCGAGTAGAGTGACTTATTAAGGGTTATGAGTCCTGGCTGGATAGCTGTACTGATTTGATTATGTTGGGAGGAAAATTAGCAGTGGCCTCCTACACGGCCTTTTCCTTTGTCTTCTGCCTCCGAGTTTGTTATTTAATTATTATCCTATGAAAGCCTTAGTGAATAGGTCATGCTTTGATCAAAAAGAGACTGAGAAATGGGGTGCTGAAAAGGTTTCAGAAGTGTTGACAGGGAAAGATGTGAACATTCATAATATCTCACTGCAGAGCTGTTGCTTTTTAATCGAAAGGGTGTAGATAGAGCATATGCCAGGGCCAACAATGGACCCTCCTGAAAGAACTCCATCATAAATTAACCTTCATCCTTTAGTTTCCCTGTCCTGTTCTGAGACCACAATCTCAGACACCTGGAGAGCAAGACACCTTGTTATGCCGTCTGAGAGAAACAGATCAGTAGGTTAAAAGTTACACATATGTTTTCATCTTTAAAGAATGCTTTAACCAAAATCAGTAGTAGAAAGATGAAAAGTTAAATGTGTGCTATATTTTTAACTCTCTAGGTTTTCCAAAGGACAAAAAGTGAAGAAGATACTGTGGAATAACTAAAGCATGTTCTCACAAGAACTACCATTTCTCCCCTTTATGTGTTTCTGATGCAACTTTGGGGAAAGAAAATTGAATAAATTTCAGTTGTTTTCCATTTTTCTGAACAGCTCTGGTTGGAATTTTACAGTAATTTCATTCAGAATAAAATAAAGGAATAAAAGAATGATATCTCTTCTAACATATATAACAGTCAAGTATGGCTGAGTAGTAAATTATTATCCTTTGAAAATAGTTCCATTTTAGAAATTGTTCATATGTGCAACTGGATATGTACACTTTTTCTTCGTAATTGTGTTTAAATATGCCAAGTAAAATATCTGGTTGAATATTTGTTAGGAGCAAGCATAAAAACTAAAGAAATCCCAAGACACAATATTGTTTAGTTTAGCAGAGCACTAAAAATGCTTTTATCTTTGGCTTTTGCAAAACTCGCAATCCAGTAGATGTACACAATTCCTTTACTAATCACACAATTGTGCTCATACATATTACATTTCAAATATTTGATAAATATAAAGGCAATATTTATTTTTATGGTTTCAAAGATCTTAGAGTTGCTATTTGATTTCCTATGAAATTTCATTGCTAGTACTAGGATTTTAACAAAGGAATGATACAATGCTTAGAAATATGACATTTTGGATTCCATAATCCTTTGTTACATAGAAAATCACACATGCATTCTTAATTCTTTCTCTCAAGTGGATTCATCATGGTGTTCTCAAAAATTGCATGACAAAAATGGAAAATTTATAATCTTCCTTTACCTTTCAACTTTCATTTAAATGAATTTGTTGCCTCAGTGACTCAGAAAATTTTGAAGTTGCACATACAAACCATAATCGCCACACAAAGTCCCAATTATGCATTTTACCAAATAACGCCATAAATACAATGGTACATTGCAAGAAAAAATAAAATAGAAAGTTACATGACTTATATACTTCCATTTTTTGTGATTTCACATGACTTTCAACCTTTCATTCTTGACTGTTCTATAAAGGATTAATAAACATCTCCTATCCATTCATCTCTCCTAGCACATATACAATTTTGTAACCCTGCAAGCTAGCACACAGCCTAATATATACTAGTAAAAGATGCTCAAAGGTATTTTCTGAATTAAACTCAGTTATACTATAAACATATCTAACATGGTTTACATGAATTATTTTCTCTGTTTAGAATTTTCATTTCTGCTAGTACTCCTCATTTTTCCAGCACTTCTAATTATTAGAGCCATTTTCATACTCAAGAGGACAAAGATTGCTGTGCTTAAAAAATTAGTGGTCAAGAGATTTAATGACTGGAAGGAAACTTCCATTAGCCTATTAAGAATAATTAAAAATTTCAAAATCCACAGATTCATAGCTCATTTATTTCACCTAATGTTTAGAAAGATAGCTTTGACTACTCAGGAACTTATCAAGACATATTTTGTCATAAGAACTTTCACTGAGGTATACACAATTTACTTTGTGAATATGATGATAGTTTGGGAGAAATAGCCCTTTTCAAGAGCTAAAAGTACTACAGCTAGTTTAATAATAAATTCGAATCTGATAAAAT
This sequence comes from Myotis nattereri, assembly GCF_964212035.1. Taxonomy (NCBI): domain Eukaryota; kingdom Metazoa; phylum Chordata; class Mammalia; order Chiroptera; family Vespertilionidae; genus Myotis; species Myotis nattereri. The sequence goes on from NC_138077.1 coordinate 99,214,764, forward strand.
TGACACATTACACCAAAAAGACCATCTTAATCAAAGGGAGTTGAGTTGGAAAAACATTTGCTACTGAATTCTACGTAAGATCATTTTATTGCTTATCAGTCAATAATCACCAAACACATTAAAGTACTCTATCTCCTGGTGCAGAGAAATTAAAACTACAATAAATCTTCTGACATAAAGTATTCCAGTATTATTAAACACCATCATTCAATACTTGGACATTGGATAAAAATCACAACCCTATAATAAATCATATGTATTTTGTAAGTGACAATTAAAATATACTTATCGTTATTGTCATAACTTTATGAATGAGCCATGGAAATATAAGGTCTATTCTAAAGGAAAATATGCAGTCAAATTATCTATTTTATTTTTTAAAAAATATATTTTATTGATTTTTTACAGAGAGGAAGGGAGAGAGATAGATAGTTAGAAACATCGATGGGAGAGAAACATCGATCAGCTGCCTCCTGCACATCTCCCACTAGAGATGTGCCCGCAACCCAGGAACATGCCGTTGACCGGAATTGAACCTGGGACCTTTCAGTCCGCAGGCCAACGCTCTATCCACTGAGCCAAACCGGTTTCGGCAAATTATCTATTTTAAATAACTGATTTCAAAGGGAATAATCTGATAATCTAATACTTTAATGTTTTCTCTATCTTTACTGACCAGTTGTTAGAATATTATTCTTTTAAAAAACAGTCACATACAAAAATATACAAATATTTTACCAAAAAGTGGTAATAACTATTTTCTAATTAACTTAACATTCCCTTTACTAAATGGTCAAATCTGATAGAAACTTAGGAAATTGAAGAATTGCTCCTAAATTCCTTAGTCTCAGAATAAATGATAATAGTGTGGGAACTATATTATATTCATTCAACAAATTTTAATGATCATTACAGTTCTTTTAGGGACTTTTTTTAAAATATATTTTATTGATTTTTTACAGAGAGGAAGGGAGAGAGATAGAGAGTCAGAAACATTGATGAGAGAGAAACATCGATCAGCTGCCTCCTGCACATCTCCCACTGGGGATGTGCCTGCAACCGAGGTACATGCCCTTGACCGGAATCGAACCTGGGACCGTTCAGTCCGCAGGCCGACGCTCTATCCACTGAGCCAAACCGGTTTCGGCGTTTTAGGGACTTTTATAGATAAAAAAGCTACAGAAATATATAGCTCTGCCCTTATTGAATTTAGAGCTTATCAATAAATCACTTTTCATAATTATTGATTCTGAAGATTACATATTTCCCCTTGTTTTTTTAATATTTCTATTGATTTTAGAGAGAAAGGTAGAGGGAGAGAAAGATAGAAACATAAATGATGAGAGAGAATCACTGATGGGCTGCTTCCTGCATGCCCCCTACTAGGGACCAAGTTTGCAACCCGGGCATGTGCCCTTGACCAGAATCGAGCCCAGGACTGTTTAGTCTGCAAGCAACACTCTATCCACTGAGCCAAACCCGCTAGGGCTCCCCTTGTTATTGATGGTTTTAATAGCATCAGACTTTAAATCTTTTAGCCACTGACTTTGGTTGTTGTTTTTACCTGTCTATAATCATGAATGCAGTTTTCTTAAACTTACATGCAAACTGTTTTCAACAAAGTAATCTACATAAGTAAAGCATTAAAGGTGTGGATAAATTTCAGCTGTAGAACACGTGGAGATCTGGAGTGAAGAAGACTCATCTAAAAGCATAAATGCAATTATAACACAATAGCAAAACACTGTGAGGGCTAACAGACCTTGTCTATATTTAGCCATTGACCACCTGTTCTAAAATACAAAAAATAAGACAGAGAGTTTAGATATGTCTAACCTATCTCAGGGGGAAAGGTGTGTGTGTGTGTGTGTGTGTGTGTGTATGTGTGTGTTGGGAGGATATGTTTTTCATCCAAAGACTCAGTGTAGACCAGCCAGTGTTGCTCAGTGGTTGAGTGTCGACCTATGAAAGAAGAGGTCATAGTTAGATTCCTGGTTAGGGCACATGCCTGGGTTGCAGGCTTGATCCCCAGTAGGGGATGTGCAAAAGGCAGAAGATCAATGATTCTTACCATTGGTGTTTCTATCTCCCCCTCCCTACCTCTCTGAAATCAATACAAATGTGTTTTAAAAAAACAAAAACTCAGTGTAGGTCTAGCATTCCACCAAGCCAATAGAATTAGAAAGGTAGAAATGATACCCATGTAAAGAATGTATTGCATCTGCACCTCTCAGCCCTTTTAATATCATCTGCTCTTTTTGCTAGCAGTGTCTAAAACAGCCGTGGGCAAACTACGGCCCGCGGGCCTCATCCGGCCTGTTTGAAATGAATAAAACTAAAAAAAAAAAAAAAAAAAAAAGACCGTACCCTTTTATGTAATGATGTTTACTTTGAATTTATATTAGTTCACACAAACACTCCATCCATGCTTTTGCTCCGGCCCTCCAGTCCAGTTTAAGAACCTGTTGTGGCCCTCGAGTCAACAAGTTTGCCCACCCCTGGTCTAAAACTTCTCCAATAATATGCATCAAAAGAAATAAGAAATAACAGTAATTTAATAATAAAAATGTCTTCTTATAGAACCAGTTAACATAAGAAGTTTACCTACAAGTGATATTAGTAAAAGGATAATGAAAAACAATTAATGTGTAGATTTTGAAGCAATCACTAAAAAATCACGAAGGTTACACTAAGAGTTTTTCGACATAAAAATGGAAAACCCTCATAAACATACACACAGGAACATGAAAAGAGGGTGATGCACTTCATAACAAGCTCTCAAGTGTCAATAAAAATAATACTCTAATAAGAAAAACACATAAACAACATGAACAGGCAACTTACAAAAAGAGGGAAATAAGCTAATATACACATAGCAATAGGTTCAACCTCACTAGAAATACAATGTGCAAGCATCATGGCAACAAATGACAATGAGAACACAACAATCCAAAATCTATGGGGCACAGTGAAAGCAGTCTTGAGAGAGAAGTTCATATCTCTACAGGCCTACCTCAAAAAACAAGAAAAAATGGCAATGAATTATGGGAAAATATTTATGAGATAAAAATATGCTAGAAGACAAGGCTACAATGGTAATCTGAAAAAAAATTGCAAAACACATGTATACATACAAATATTCAAAAAGTATAGTTTTCTACAAATCAATAACAGTGAACTTCTGGGTATTTGATGTTTGTATATTCACATTCATAAATTTTTCAAGCTTCTGTACTGAATATGAAAACACTGAGAATATACTAGTAACCTCTGTGAAGCCATAACTTTTTTCTGGTTTATTCAATGACACCTGGCCCTGAACCTGCTACACATTCGGTACTCTATAATCATTTGCTTAAATGAATTAAAAATGTGTATAATTTTAAAGCATTTCCAATTTTTATGAGTCACACATGGATCAATCTTATATACCTATAACTTTATATGTATAACTACAACAGGTAAAAAACAAAAACAAAAACTGACTCAGAAGTTAAATAATTTGACTGAGATTACATAGCTAATAGGTAATCAATGTAAGTGATCTATACCTAGGATTGTAAGGAAGGATCTTTATTTTCACTTCACCGTTAGCATATCACCTGAGCAACACAATATCAACTAACTGGTGTTCTGCTGGTTATTATTTTATTATATATATATATATATATATATATATATATATATATATTTATATTTATATTTATATTTATATATTTATATTTATATTTATATTTATATTTATATTTATATTTATATTTATATTTATATTTATATTTATATTTATATTTATATTTATATTTAAATTCACTTGTTTGGGCAAGTCAAAACTTTAGCCTAAACTGATGACACGACCTAAGAAGGAGCACTGTCCTAAGCTTCCTTGAATTTATTTAGGACAGGTAAAATGTCAACTTTATGTAGAGACACTATTTTATATAGAATATCATATTAAATATATTAGCAGATAAGAGATACCCAACACATACTTAATTTATCTAAACAATAAAAAATATTACTTTTCTAAATGCAGTTTTTCCAAGAGTATCTCTGTCAATATAAGAGAATTTTAAAATTAATAATGAAATATAAGCTGTGACAAAGACATGACATTGATTATAAGCAGCCCAAGGGAAAGTTTCGGATGCAGAAGAACAAGAGAAAGTGCAAATGCTGAGATGTAAGAGAAGCAAGGACAACTGTGCATGATATCGTAACGTGGTAAAATAAAATGGGTTTATGTGTGAGACATAGCGCCAGCCTACTGCACTTAACGGAAAAACCTGTCTGTGAGGACACTTCTAAATACAAGGCATTCTGGGGGTTTGTGCTAATATTACAGAAGGAAGACAGCACTTTCCTAAGGTTAAAATTGCCACATTATTATTAATTAATCAAGAAAAAGAAGTTTCAAAATCAAATATACAGTAAATATACCCACAAAGATTTAAACATCTTGCACAAGAAAAAAAAAATATCATGCATCTATATCCCATCTTTCTCTCAACCAGGTGTCAGAGACAGCTCCAGCTCTGCCCGAGCACAGCACAGCACTGCTGCTCCGAGTTGCTCTGAGATTATGTATTCTTCTAAATTTATTCCAACTACCTCAGGGCAGGTTCCTTCTCGAACCCTGCCCACCGTATTAACTGTTGGGAACTTAGTCCAAGTTCCTCCTTTATTCTTTGCTCACTAGTTACAGGTATTGAGTCTGAGCCCTTTTGCCTAGGAACTGGACCTTCTTGGACACCGGGTTTTAGACAGAGAAGCCATAAGAAGTTGTGGGTATATAAGAATGAGTGTTTATTCAGAAGTCAGTGGCCATACAGCCATCAGACAAAACAGTTCTTACAACAAAGTCCATACTGGCAGCTGTACACAAGCTGGTAAATACATATCTTTCTTACAAAAGCAGCATTAATCTCTGTACCCACAGCTATTATCTGAGCATCCACACGCTGCCTCTAAACTCACTGCCTTACACTATAGCGGTATCTGAGCTCTCTGGCTGAGCAGCTTCTCCTGTCTCTCCTGCCCAGCACTTTCTAGCTGGTTAACATGGTGGCTATATCTGAGGTCTCTATGAGCTCTTAAACTTACATTGTAGCAGTACCAGATCTCAGCTACTCTCTCCAGCATACTTCACACTCTAGCAGACTAGCTGGTCAGTAACCTGTATATTACTCCTTAGACAAAGGCGTCCTGACAATAGTCACATCAATTATATTGGGCTATAGAAGGGCACAGCACACCATGAGATCGCTGTGGCTTGCAGCTGTGTTCAGAGTGGACTTGGCCATTCAGCATACTATCAACAGGGCCTTTCACACTCTGAGTGGCCTTGGCTGTCTGGCAACTCTGGCATGGTTCCCACACCACGCAACTTTAAAATGTTGATAAGAATTCCCTGGAGTACTTGTGCTGAAAGGCTGACATTAAACTACTGGGTAACATACAAATGAAAAGTGCTTAATAGCCCAGCCAGCATGGCTCAAGTGGTTGAGAGCCAACCTATGAACCAGTAGGTCATGGTATGATTCCTATTCAGGGCACATGCTCAGGTTGTGGGCTCGATGCCCAGTAGGGAGTGTGCAAGAGGCAGCTGATCAATGATTCTCTCTCATCATTGATATTTCTATTGCTCTCTCCTACTCCCTACCTCTCTGAAATCAATAAAAATAGTATTTTTTAAAATGATGAGATATTTATCATTAACTGTTAATTGTGGACAGAAATGTCTAAAATAAACTGATAGAGACTTAATGATCAAGAACAAAACAACTAAAAATATAAACTGGGAATATCAAGCCACAAGGGATAATATTTTTAATCCAGTGTTTGTTTCTGCATTTCTCTTACATAAATTTCAATTTGTAAATCTGATTTGTGAATTTTAAGTAGGCCAATTACAGATCAAACAGATGATTACTTCATTCCTTCTGTAATAATACTGCTAGGTAACTAATTCAAACTTATATTTAATGATGGAATATTTTCTTTTAAATCACCTTCTGACTACATTTTGGAAATGGACTGTGACAGTGGTTCAAAGCTTTATTCCTCTCTTCAGCTACAAGTCATCACAATTCTGACTGTAATGAGGTTACTCTGCATCTGTCTGTCACAAATAACCTAGTAACAACTAAATGGATTGCCATCAATCTTTCCATTAGAATATATAACTTTATTAGCACAATATTTTTTGAACTGATTGTATTACTTTGAAAAAGAGCTTTCATTTACTTTGTCATTTAGGGTCAAATGTGTGCAATCGCTGGGAGCTGAATAAATAATAATAGCCTGTTTTGAATTTGTAGGCTATAGATTTTGCTAACCTGTTTTCCTTTACTTATGAAAGCCAAACGACTAGTAGTACTTCAGAAGTAGTAATGAACTAAATGTAAGCATATTGTTATGACAAGTGTATACATTTTATACTGTGATGTCAGTTTCTAACAATTTCACTCTGTAAAATCAGTTGCTAACCGTTTTACACATAAGAAAAACTTCATAAAAATTATTATATACAAAATAACTGGTAAATTCAGTTATTAAAATTATAATTTTGGCAAAGGAAACTCTTTCTATATCCAAAATATTCTTTCATATATCCTTGTAATGAAGTTTAGATTTATTCACATCACACCTTGACATAAGCACACAAATGCAGCTTGAACAGTATCTGTTTTCTTTCCCTTCTCAATATTTTGTCTGTTAAAGAGAGAAGTAAATGCATATCAATAAAGCGAGGGACAGAGACCTAGAGCTCCAAAATCAGCATTCATCTATATATATAAAAGCTTAAGTGACTGAAAGGTCTACTGATTGCTATGACACACACTGACCACCAGGGGGCAGGGGCTCAACGCAGGAGCTGTGCCCTGGTGGTCAGTGTGCTCCCACAGCGGGATCACTGCTCAGCTGACCCAAGGGCTCCAGACACTGGGCTCAAGGCTGGCTGGCGAGCACAGCTGCAGTGGCAGGAGCCTCTCCCACCTAAGCCTATCCCGCCTCTGTGGCAGCATTGTTACCTAGTGGCAGCAGCAGGTGCTGTGTCTGGGCACCTCTCCGGCCACCTGAAGCTTTGCACACTACTACATCCCTCGGGGGATGTAAGACTGCCGATTTCGGCCCGACTGGGGATCAGGCCAAAACTGGCAGTCCTACATCCCCCAAGGGGTCCCTGATTGCAAGAGGGCACAGGCCAGGCTGAGATCCTCTAGTATTAACATATTAAAACAATAGCATAATTTCTGAATGAAATGCAAAGTAATTAATGAAACCAACACCAATAGATTATCTAAGTTCCTGGAAATGTCAAAATAGTAGTAATTTACATTTCAAAGGCACATCTATTCCTTCAACATAATCACCTGGATCTACCTAACCAGCCCCATGAGAGCTAGTAAACCAGAAAAACTCATGTGACCATAATTGTGACATTTTGCAGACAGACCATAGCTGTTACAGCTAAGATGCTTTCCCACTAAGTGTGGATATTTGGCCTCAATTTTATTGTAATCCCAGGTTTCATAACAAATGAAGGTGGCATTTAACCACTGAATAGAAAAGGAATAAAAGCAGAGACCTGTCCTTCTTTAAATTAAAAATTTGAAAAGTGTCTGGATTTTCCCTTTTTCAACACTGATATTCCTGTATCATGAGGATATCTTATCATATAAGTTTAATATTTATAATATAATAATTAAAATGCCAATATCCTGTATGGCAGAGATACAGAAAGAAGAAAAGAAGGAAAAGAAAGGAGGAAATCAGAGCAAAATGGAGAATAATTATCCTATATAATAAAAGGCTAATATGTAAATTGAGCAAACAGCAGAAGGACCAGTCGCTATGATGCTCATTGACTACCAGGGCTGTCCCCTTGTGGTCAGTGTGCTCCCACAGGGGGAGTGCTGCTCAGCCAGAAGCCCAGAGCCAGGCTCATGACTGGCAAGTGCAACGGGGGTGGCGGCAGCCTCCAGAGGGCTCCTGGACTGTCAGAAGGCACAGGCCAGGCTGAGGGACCCGCCCCCTCTTGAGTGCATGAATTTTGTGTACCGGGCCTCTAGTAGAATATAAAAAGAGAGAAAAGATCAAGGACGGGAAGGAAGGAGAAAGGTAAGTCCTTAGCTGTAAGTATCCATAATGAATAATCAACTTGGTACTGTTAACTGGGCATGAAGACTGTAGCTTAAATATGACATATGCCAGGTATACACTTATTTTATGACTAACATACAGTGCAAAACAAAAAGGTAACTTCACTACTAATCCAAGAGTCCGTATTCCTTTTACCAACAGTGAACACAAGAATCAAACAAGCACCTCCAGTTTCTTCTATTTCAATTTCATTTTACACAATAATCCATTCCTACAACTCCACCAAATGTTACATCATAGAACATAGACAATGAACTGATTTCATTGTGTCATGGCTATTTTCAAAGGTTCTAAAACATACTCATATTGTGTCATGGCTATTTTCAAAGGTTCTAAAAATACTCATATTACCTCCTGGATAGACCAAAAACTCTCTGCCTAAGATTTCTGGCTCCTGTTAACTTGGCTCCACCTGACCTAGGACCTCATAAATCAATGTAATAAACTCTGCTTCTGCAAGACTGGTCTTCTTACAGCCCCTCAAAGACTACTATTTCTTCCTGACTCCAGGTTTCTGCCATCACAAGGTTCTTCCTTTCTGCTGTGCCCCATGTTCCCTTCTTCAATTTTTTGATTTTTTTTTTTTTTTTAGTTCAAAAATATTGCTCTAATAAAGAAGGCTTCAACTTCTCTAGCTGATAGCCCACATTTAGTTCAGGCCCCCATGGTATCCTATGAAAATGGTTTCTACCCATTTGAACTCTGAAGATTCAAGAAAGAAACAACCCCTACTGCCCTACAGCATTATTTATGTTTTACTAAAGTATTAAACTGTATATAGATAGATTATAGCTTCATCAACCAAGCACTTTTCAGAGTTCATATCCTGAACTAGCCTTGTTTTTGTTGCTGTTTCCTCTCCATTCTTCTTTTTTAATAACAAAGTATTATGGCTTAGATCATACCATCCTTCGCAGCCCGAGAAAAGGCCCTCACATGCTACTCCCAAACTTGCTATGGAAGACTGCATGTTAGATGCAATGAAATGGCACATTGCCTCAAAGGCCATTAGGCACGAGCTAGGAAAAGAGACGGGGCATGCACTTTTAATTCTGAATCTATCAGACATGGCTTGTCAACATTATGTCATTGGCCTGTCAGAATGAAAAAACACAAGACAAAACTGTTTTAATACTTCACTGCTCACAATATTACCACAACATCACATGTGGAATAGTTCTGAGGAGGAAGCTGTGAGGAAAGCATCATAGGTTCATTTTTTATGTTGTCATCACTGTAAAAAAGATATCTGACTGGACTTCACCTTCACAAGTGGTCATTCTCTGTGAGGTTAGCACTGGTGTAGCAATAACCTGAGTTTAAATTAGCAAACTTGGTGGATTTCTAAATATTCTTTGAATACAAAAGCTATAAAAAATGTATATGGTGCTTGCTATTTTAGTCCACACCAAAGGAAAGGGCCAGTGACAATTAAATTATAACTTCAACTTCTTGCCTAGGTAATGCTTATTCATTTTTAAAATAATTTAGAGAGAAACATTGATTTGTTGTTCCACTTACTTCTGCGTTCATTAGTTAATTCTCAAATGTGCCCTGACTGGAGATCGAACCCACAATTTTGGCATATCCGGATGATGCTCTAACTCAGGGGTCCTCAAACTACGGCCCGCGGGCCACATGCAAATACAAATATTGTATTTGTTCCCATTTTGTTTTTGTACTTCAAAATAAGATATGTGCAGTGTGCATAGGAATTTGTTCATAGTTTTTTTTTTAAACTATAGTCCGGCCCTCCAACGGTCTGAGGGACAGTGAACTGGCCCCCTGTTTAAAAAGTTTGAGGACCCTGCTCTAACTAATTGAGCTACTGGGCCAGGGCTAATGCTTATTCATTTATATATCCGTATGGTCAGCCACTAAGTTTATATCTGTAGCATTACGTAGCAAGGGGCACTAGTCTGAAATTTCAAAACAAACAAAAAGTGTCCATATTTGTAACTACAAAGCAAATAGCCCTGGGGAGAAGGTTATAATTGAATACACTTTTGCTTTTGCTTCCCACATATACACACATACATACACAGACACACAAACACACACATACACTCACAAACACTCCAGCATTGGGAACAGTTAATCCTTCATCTACATAGAAAGAATTACACCTCAATAAACTGTGATCCTCAAACTCTCACCAAATCTGAATTGCTCCTTGCAGGTCATATTCACAAAGAGATCAATCCTAAGAATTTGCCCTTAGTCAAACACTCTAACTATTGTTTTAAGTGAAAAGTAATCCAGATCATTGAACTGACACACAGGAATTTAAAAACCTCCTCTGGCTAGCTGTCTGGCTTTGAGCAAGGTTTTTATTTAACTTGTCATTTATATTTTTAAATTTATCTTTATTGTTGTAAATATTACAGACATCCTTTCGTTCCCCATTGACCCCCTCCTACACCTTGGAATACCATGCAGTTGTAAAAAAGAAGGATTTCTGCCATTTAATTTCCTCACAAAGAGAAAAAGAAAATGATATCCTAAACATCAGTGGCCTAAAGTGAATATGACAGGGTATATAAAAAGTTTCCAAAATATATTTAGTGTTCAATTTATGTGAAGGCTGAAATTTTCACTGTACTACCACAGTATTTTTGAGGTTTTATAATATGAGAACTAATGGTCACTATTACTATGCTGATAAGACTTTAATTACCCCCAAAATTCCAACAAATACATAACATAAAACTTAAAAATGATTTTTAACAGAATATTATGGCTAAAACAAATCAAAGAAATGGGGTTTAACTGAGTAAACTAGAAAATACTTAAAGCAGAATGTCCCATTTTTCACTCAATTTCAACAAATGAAGGGCTTATATGGATTGACAGTGAAATTGACATTGGTCAAATTTTCTGCTAACAGAATATCAAAAAACTCTGGAAAATATCAAAACCTGAGCATATATCCATGCTGGCATAATAATGCTAAAATCTGCAACATCTCCCCTATTAATTTGCCCAAGCACTGATTAATAAGAAGTCTTTGGGGTTCCTAAGAATAAGGAATGTGCCAAGCAATGATGGCTATCAGATTCTAAGTTTTAAACTGTCTGTTCAACTCAGTATAAAAATTGCTTAATTGCTTTTTCTTAGGTATTTTTTTAAGTCTGTATTCAAGTTTAGCTAGACTGTATAATATTCTGAATGCAGAGGAGGGCAATATATTTAGCTGGCAAAGTTAGCTTTTTTTCAAAGTCAATGTTGTCACTGTAATTCCAGTTATTCCATCGAATTCTATCTTTATAACTGCTAGAAATCATAATCATACCTGGCTAAACTTAAAATCACAGAATAAAGGCAAACTTTCCTTCCATATTTCATGTAGCTACTCCACATATAAAATTTTACTATCAACCTTCAACTATCAATTTAGTATGTTAATATTAAACTCATAGTATAATTAACTATGAATTTATACAAATCAGGGATATAATGTGATTTAGCTTGAATCCCTTCAGCATACATTTTAGAAGATTTATTCTTTGCCAAATTTCCCCAGTGTCCACATCCTTTTAAATCACCAAAGTACAGTTATTAGATCACTGTATCAACATCATAGACTCAGTTCTTTTCCATATTTTCCCAAAATATCTTTCACATTTTTACAAGAAATGCACATGCTAGATTCATTAGAATAAGTGCCAATGCATGTCACAAGTTCAAATAAATCATTCTTTCATCCACGTGTTACCTTTGTTTTTCATCACCATGCTTTAATAATGGAATTTAAATGCAGAAAACAAGATTGTTGATGCAAGGTACTAATCCAACAATGTAAAACAGTGAAAAATATTACTGATTCTTAAAAGTATTTATGGGGGATAATGGTCCAGGATGAAAGTCATTCCAAATTACTAATTCAAATGATTACAAGATCGATGTAGGAGGCAGTATTATTAAAACTGTGATCCTGAGCATCTTTTTGAATTACATGTTAGTACATAAAATTGGCCAATGTTAATGTCCTTACATGAAAAATCATTACATGTCAATATGAATTCTGTATGGCCATAAGTCTTAGACTGTTGTCAAAGAAGCATCTAAGAATGGATCATTGTGTACTTACTATCTCTGCTCCAACAAACGCACCCAACATTAAAATAACATATTTCACATTATTAGATCTCTTTATAGTTTATAAGGCATATTCACATGCATTTCTTGGCTAAATGTCTTAGTCTTGCTGTGAGGTAACAGTTGAACACACCTGGCAATCTAACATACAAATGGTCCTTTATCCAAAGAAACTTTAACACACACCTCATATCAATGAATATCTTCATCTAAACTGATTCATTTCATTTAGACAGAATTACAAATTTTGATTGATCCATGTGATCTTCAATCCAAAAATCACTGTTCCATTATCGCTTTCTTGTTTTATTAGGAAATATACGTTGATGTGCTCCAGGCAACTTATATACAGTTTATATGCCAGAAATTACAACTTAAAAATTTTATGTTATTTCAGAGAGAAGTAGGTGATGTAGAATAAAAGAGAAAGACAAACAGTCATTTAAGTTAATAAAAATATAGAGCACATAGTGAATACACCCAATTTTAAAAGGCACAGTGTAATATGTCTGAAGAAGCATTAAGTGCTAGGCATCATATGTAAGGATTAAAGCAAATGACAGATGTGGAGTGTTCTGGTACTTAGAAGGGATGTTCTTTAAGGAAATGTTAAAAATGGGTTCCCTGTAGCTGCTCAAAACAATTCTTCAGATCACATTCAGATGTCCCAATTGTGCCTTAACTGAATATCCATGACAGTTTTTCTGATTCACGCATATACATTCCAGATAGAATCCTGCCATAACGATTCATCCAAGAAATTTCCAAGCCAACTCGGAGTTGTCTAAGGAAAGATGGGTTAATTAAATGCTACGGTCAACTACATAGGGGTTTCCCAGGATTTATAGAAGAAATGTCACTTAATTCTAAGACAAATCAGGAAGTCTTTAGCTATAAAAATGACCTATTATTACCTGTAATTTTGCCAAGTTATCTCACATTATAAAAGTGCTGGACATTCCAAAGGGCCTGTCAGTTTTATGTCAAATAGCTCTGGTATGGATATAACAAATAAATATAAACTATGATGTCAAGGAGCTCAATCTTTATTTTGTGAGGAGAGAGTACATTTCTAATGTGAAAAATGAGCTCTTTGAAGATTCAGAACAATTTTCAGCTTCATGAATATTTTTATGACAGCACACATAAATATGAAATGTGAGATCACTATAAAGTAGGGCATTAGGCACATGGGATATAAAGATATAAGGATAATCACATGAAATATTTGCCAATTAAAGTAAAGGCAAAATAAAAGTTAAAGTTTAATATATGTGATGATCTACTAATTTTTCAACAAATGTGGCCAGTTTTTTAAATATCTATATATATAAAAGCCTAAGTGACCTTTACAACCAATCTACTGCTCAACTGGTTGACAATACACTGACCATCAGGGGGCAGACACTTAATTCAGGACCTGCCCCCTGGTGGTCACTGCGCTCCCACAGCCAACCTCCTGCGGCTGGCCAACCTCCAGCGGTCCCGCCCCCTGGCTAGCAGGCCCCGATCTGTCTGATCAGCGCAGATCACCAGCCAAGCCGAGGGACCCCATCGGTGCATGAATTTGTGCACTGCGCCATTAGTATGAACATAAAACAAACTGCTCACCTAATTCATGTTTATTTTAAAAACTAATCACAAGGTTATTATTACGTTTCATGTAAAAGTTTGAAACAAGTGAAGAAAATTGTATTGGAATAATTTTAGTCGAATGGACAGAGGAGTAGAATACATTTCCATGTTAGATTAACATTTGTTCCAAGGCCCTTATTCTTTACTATTAGAATTCACTTAGGATAAAAGAACCACTTGACAGTAACAATACACAGAAAAAAAGGTTTTTACAAATCCTATTTAAATCTTATTTATAATTACAAAAGAACTTGGTAGAAAATTAGGTAATTGAATTGGGGTATTAGTTTGGTAATTTCATAACTTCAGTAGATCACAAATTTAGGGCCATTATTTTAATTCATTACAATTTTTAAATAGTGTGTTTTGACATAAGTAATCTTTTTACCTGTAATACTATTTCCAAAGTATTTTCATATACCTATTTCATCAGTTTTAAAATGTGCTTGTTAAGGAAATTACAAAAACACCACCAAACTCAGCAAAGCATATTTAAAATACAAGTCAAATCTTATCCCAGCCTGAAACAGTGTAAACTACTGGGTGTTTTAAGTTTTCAAGTGTGGGTATAGAACTTTTCTAATTTTAGCAACTTCTGTGTTATTAATTCTGGACAAAATATTTCCAATATCCAGTTTGTGGTCACACAGGTAACTGAGCATATTACTGTTCAAGCAAGTGTGTTATGAATCCTCAGATGATGGACTACACTGAGGCCAGATGTCAGAGGTGCTAAAAATTGATAATCCATCAGTAATTTTCTATCTGTCGCAATAGCTCTGACCCACTGAACTAAATAAATATGTTTAATCACTGACTGGCCAACTTATCAAATGCTGCCCTGGGCTAAGGTGAAGAACTTGTCAAATGTAGAACAGATAAAGCAAGAACCACAGCCCTGGGCAAAAGAGTAACTGCATCTTTTACGTCTACCCTTTAATATCTCACTTTGAGAAAACAGACGTAAGTGGCAATCAGATTAGAAAAGCACTTTTAGGCTAATGCTAAGAAGTACTAGACAAATGAGTCCTTAAAGTTTTACTGCATTCCTTCTATTATTTTCTATGTAAGCCAAACTCTTCATGTGCTTCAATTAAAATGCAGTTATATAAAGATCCCAAGCTAAATGACAGAGAACACACTAAATGCCAGTAACGTGGAAAGCCATGTGGCAATAGTGATTTGTGAATAAGGCCTCTCTCGGTCCCTCAGATAAGGCTCTCCTCTGAAAAGAGAAATACCCTTCAGCATTCCACTAAGCTAAGGGATTCAAAATTGCTGAATATGAAGTTACATGACAAACCCATTCCATACAAACATTAATCATTGTTAATGAGATAAAAGCTTTAGTAACGTGTGACATTGGGTAAGTGATAGATCAGCCATCCTTCCATTAAATGTGCCAACAGCTATGTGATTTTAAAGGCCAACTGCCATCACTGTCCAGGGATAGAGCAAACTGAGAAGATTAGACCACACTACTGCACTGATCACAAACAGTAGTGATTTCTCCAATAGGACTCATGTAGGTACAGTATTAAGTTCTCTATGTCTAAATTTGCCACTGCCATGTGGCTGGCAGCCATGACAGAATACTCTTGAACTTGTTTATTCACACTTATTTAATCTTGATTCTACACACTGACTCAGCCTGTGGGGTTAAGAAGATGAATGAGAGGAGCCAGGCCATGAAGGGGTCAGGGTCATGATGTCACTAGATCTAATTAACTACATCACTCAAGACACCAGTCACTCCAAAGGTCACTGCAACTGAGGACTCTGGTGTAGGTAAAGGAAAACTAGTTGGATGAAATAAACTGATTTTTCTCAGAACTGACATCACATATAAATACAAAACTATTGTAATTTTGCTCTCTAATCCCAAATACATCTATGTATTCAAATAGATAGTTTTAAGAAATAAAGACTAAACTATCTCTAAACATTCAAGCAAAAAAATAAACATTTTAAAAGGGGCCATAATAGTCTAGTTAATCCATAAATTAACATTCACTTTACTGATTTTTACCATGGAAACTCTGGCCTATTGTACATATGTTAGTTGGTTAAAATGGTGGAAGAAGGGCTAGTTAGTATTCACAAACGCATCACTGAATAGGAAGCTGAAAGACAAGATTTTTGAGGCAGAAAAATTAATGATTTTAACTTATTTTACAGAGATAATATAAAATATTTTGCACTAAGACTATTATAGAAAAACTTTCAAGAAACCACAATGTTAGAATTTGGAAGGACTTAATAATCATGTTTGCAATATAGGTTATTTCTATTTCCTGAGTAATGTGCAAGCCATTATTATGAGATTTCTGAATGTTCTTTGAAGAAATAAAAACTTAAATTATGTTAGAGCTTATCCAATTTGACAAAATTATAGAACTATTTATTTGCATATGTAGTATTTTGATCTTTTATTTTATTTAATTTCTAAACAAAACTGAATCCACTTTACAGATTTTCAATTATTGAAGTGATACTGCTGACAATTAAAAAAAACACACAGAGTAGTGATGTTTATTTCTGGTAGTAATTTTTCTTTTCTGCTCTTCTACAGCTTTAAACATTCTTAAAATAATAATATATAACATATAACAAAAACTATATAGAAATAAAAGATAAAATTTAAAAAGTAAAACAATAAACAAAAAGACATATACAGTAGTCATTATGGTAGTTTAAATCCAAAGAAAAGAGAATGTAATGTTGGTCTAATATATGACTGCTTATGTGCATAATTATAAAATTTGAATGAATTTACTTTGATAAGTAGCAGGCATACATTTTTCCTAATAAAACGCACACTAAGTCAAATATATGTCAAAAGTTAGCTTATTTACTTCATGCATGTTTTAGAGAAATAAAAGGAGATACATCTTACAGACTAGAAATTTATACTTGTTTACAATAAACTTCAAGATACAGAATCCTGACCTAAAATGTACCTAATTTAAAACAAACAAAAAAACATTTCCTTCGACGGGAATATCCCCTTGAAATAAAAAAAAAAATTAATTACATGGTGAGTAGGTGATGAGGGACTTCATAGAAATGGATATTTGATCAGTTAATTCCTTAAAAAACATAGAATATTAAGGAAAAACCTAATTTTACCAGCAATATTATCAATTACCATTGTCACCGAGAATTCATATTTAAAAATTGAAAGAAACAAAACAGGTGCATTATTTACAGACTGAGGAAAGGCCAGTTAAAAAAACTGCCACTAAATTTACTTGGTATCCAAGGTTAGCTGAAAATATTTTGGTGAGAAATATTTCAGATTCTAGATGTCAAATATATATGTTGGGAATATATTTATTGAAATGCACTTCATCAACTAATTGCACACTGACCCTCTATTTTAGCTCAATTAGAGACCCACTTTTCTGAAAGACAAGTGATCTAGTCTATTCCTCTTACTTTAAATTCAAGAAAACAGACCCACGGAGTTTAAAGGTTTTCCCAAAATCACAGAACTGTTTAAACAGTAGAGAAGGTCCAGACCTTGGTCCTTTCAGGTAAAGGAGATTCCTAGGATTATCTTTCCCTACATTGCTGTCTGATGAAATTGGCTCCTTCATTCCTCATGCCAAACTCCCTCTTATCAACTGGAGGCTTTGATTAAGTAAATTCAAGTCTCAGAGCCTCAGTTTCTACATCTGAACAACAAGGGGTCCGAGGGTCTCTCACGTTCCTCCCACCTGCCAGCTTCCACAGGCACAGTTTTATGATGACCTGATTCAGCCAAACCTTGCTCCCCCCGCTTACTTAATCCTGCATTCATTTCTTATGAGAAAGCTTCCATTAATGCCCCTGTAATTAACATCAAACCCAAATGGAATGAATGAGAGATTTTCTTATGCACAGGATAAGGACCCTTAAATAAGAATGAATAATGATAATATTTCCCAGAAGACAAGGATGGCAGCCCTCAAGTATGATTAACTAGACCACTCCTTGTCTCTCTATCTCCATAGAAATAGAATAGTTCATTTGCATGTCATCTGATATAAAGAGAGATTCTAGCATATAATGGGTTATTACCATTGGGCACTTCATTAGTAAAGATTTTCCTTATGATGTGATAGAAAAGAAAAAGACAAAGTAAATTGAGATTCTTACATCTCTATTAATGACACACACATTTGAAGATTAGATTCTATCAGCTTATCCATCAATCCAAAAGAACCAAACAAGTACTTAGGAAGGATTTTGCAAGTTGACCCCTTTCTAAATAGTCCTGTTTAAAAATAGGCTTTTGAGAGAAGCTGCTTTTAAAATAAAATCCTATATGAATATTAAACACAGCATTTTTCTCCCTCTTTAAAGAATATTCAAAGCAGATCCAGGAAGAAAACAAAAATAAATCAGCCTTTCTATCAAGCTGTTCTTGAATATGGACGTATGGGTCCTGGGGAATTACATGTTATAAATGAGGGGATAGACTACAAAATGAAATTAATTTAATTGCTTATAATCTCAAGGGATTTTAACATAAGACGTGTAAGACATATACACAAATGGGGTTTTTCCAAGGACTTTTTATGAAACACAATACTAAATTTAAGAAAATCGTTTCCAATTTATGTAATTCCTTATGAATAGGAAAGTGATGAGAATTATTTTTGCAACTGACTAAGTCACCAGTACTAAGTTTTGTTACCTATTACATTAAGCATGGGGACTGATTTTTCCTTTAAGGGAAAAACATAACACAAATCTATACTTAAACATATTGTTGTATGTAACTTCTAAGGTTCCTTTCTGATTACATCATCATCTTAGTTTTGATTTGCCTGTAATTTCTTAAAATCCCAAGAAAGAACACATACACCATGATAACTGTCCAGCTGCTGAGACAAAATCTCTAACTTCTATCCAGTGGTCTTTTCGTTTTCTCTAAGGTCACATGAAACAAAAATGTTTTCTCTTTGGCATGACTGCTCTTGATATGTTTGGCAAGAAATACCAATGTCTTCAATCACTCTTAGCTCAATAATACCAATTTCTTCCACTTTCCTACCTGTGACAGCCTTAAATCTTTGATCTTTCTCTTACGGTGGTATTCCAGTATAATGGTATAATTAAACAGATACTCAGAACTACTGATATTCCACACATAGTTTTATCAGCAAAGAACCAAACTGGATTAATTTCTTAATTTGAACTATTATTGCAATTTAGTAAGGTAATTTTTAGAGTTATATAATGGACCCTATTCATTAGGTCATGTATTGAGAACTCAGACTTTACTCCCATGAACAACCACTCCCCTTATACTTTAACCTCTCCTTTGCCTTAGAAAAAGAAGCCTATTATTAAACTCAAAAACAATGATGAGGCAAAAGTTAAAAAGGTAAATCTATAGAACTGCATGTAGAATGCACCTAAGTTGAACTTATAAATTTCAAACAATGCATTTGTGAATCTGAACAAGTGAATGTTAACAAATCATGGACATTTAATAAGATATGAATTCATCAACATTTAAGCAAAACACATATATTAAGAAGGTATAAAATAATTTTTCAGTTCCTAATAAGACATTTTAATTTATATTTTAATGTCTACTTAACATAGTTAGACAGCTCACTAGTTTGAACTTTTATTTTGAAATAATTATAGATTTATAGGAAGTTGTAAAGCTAATATAGAGATGTCTTATGTACCCTTTACTCAGGTTTCCCCCAATCTTATGTAATTATAGTACGATTCAAAAACCAGGAAATTGACATTGATACAAGGTGTGTATGTAGTTCTATGTCATTTTATCACATGTGCACATTTGTGTAACCGCCATCACAATAAAGACACACACCTACTTCATCACTACAAAGTTCACCCCTGTGCTCTCCCTTTGTCGTCACAACCACGCCTCTCTCTCCCAGCACCTTTAACCCTCAGCAACCACAAATCTGTTTTCCATCGCTATAATTCTGTCATGTTGAGAAGATTATATAAATGGAATTATACAATGTGTGACCATTTGAAATAGTTTTTATTTCACTCAGAATAATGTCTTTGAGGTTCATTCAAGTCATTGTGTGTGTCAGGAACTCATTCATTTTTATTGTGGAGTACTATTTCAAGTATGGATGTAGCATAGTTTGTTTAGCTATTCACCAACTAAGGGACATCTTAGTAGTTATTTCCATTTTTTTCCTATTACAAATAAAACTGCTGCTAAAAATTATACACAAGTTTTTGTGCAGAAATAAGTTATCCTTTCTCTGAAATAAGTTGCCAGGAATGAAACTGTATGTTAAGTGTATAGTTAGCATTTTAAGAAACTCTCAATATTTTTCCAGAGTGGCTGTACAGTTGTACAGTCCCATAGGTAATATATGAGAGTTCCAGTTTCTCCACATCCTCACCAGCATTTGGTAATGTCACTTTTTTTTTTTTTTTTATTCTGGCCATTCTAAAGATATGTAGTGATAGCTCATCACAGTCTTAGTGGGTATTCTCCCACAATGACTGATGTTTGACATCTCTTCATGTGCCCTTAAGAGAATAAAAGTTTCTCTTTTTGATGAATTTAAATCTATTATTTTGGTTTTTTTGGTTTGTGTTCTGGCATCATGTCTGAGAACTCTTCATCAAACCCTAGGCATCGATGATTTCACCTGTCTTCTAAAATTGTATAGTTTTATGCTTTACATTTAAATCTGTACTCATTTGGTTAATCCTCACCAGAGGATATTTTTTTCATTGCTTTTCAAGAGAGTGGAAGGGAGTGAGGGAGGGAGAGGGAGAGGAGGGGGAGGGAGAAGGAGAGGGAGGGAGAGAGAGAGAGAGAAACACTCTCTGTACCCATTTTGAATTCATATTTGTATAATGTGTGAGGTCTAAGTCAAAGTTTATTTATTTACTTATTTTGCCTATGGATATCCAATTGCCCCAGTATCATTTGTTGAAAGACTATTCTTCCTCTTTTAATTCATGTATAAATTAAAAATAAATTCTTATTTCAAAGCCAAATTGATCAATGTTAAGTATACCATGTACTGAACTTTGAAATAAACTATCAAAGTCAGCAAATGTCTACAAATACATATACTATGAAATAATGCACATAAATATGTTAATTAATAAACTCTTGAACTTATTATAAAGGTATCATTGATATTATCATACTCCTGTCCATGAAACTTAGTCAAGTTATCTTTAGCTATTAGATGACAGATGACTTGTCCTATAAATTGGATTCTTAATCTCCAAGCTGCTTTGGCCTAGAAACATGTCAATAAGAACCGAAAGTGATGGATTTTTCTGATACTGATATTTGACAACTAGGAACTGTACAGAGAAAATCAAATTACTTGAATAAACTAATGAGCTCTCAAATGTCAATATATAACTAAATAAAAAAATAAAAAGACAATTCTGTTGTTTCTTTTCTTTAATACCCCATGAATCACAGAATTTTAGCACCGCAACAAAGCATTAGGTTTCCTCTAGTCCAGCATCCTCACTGTGTATATACAATTGGATAACTACTTCTTGGTAAAATACCTAGAAGAAATGTTAATAATTTCTTCTAAGGGTGAAATGATTTTTCTCATTTACTTAAAGGAACCTATGAGGACTCTTAGCATAGTGGTTAAGAAAGCAGGTTCTACTCTAGAAGAAGGCTGACCAGGTTCAAATCTTAACTCTCCTTGCTGTGTAAAAATTGCTCTTTGGGCCTCAGATGCAATACAGAGAAAGTAATAGGGTTGTTTAAAAAAATTAATAAGCCATATGTAGAAAACACATAAAAAGCCTGGCATTTAGTAAACACCGTGATTATTATTACTCATTTCCTATCTACGGAAATCATGTTACTTGTTTCACAATATCCTTGGCAGAATCAACCTCTTATTCCTCTGAATTTCTACTACATGTAAGTTGTTCCTTGCCTTAGAACTTACCACATTTTTTCCATTTTGTTGAACACTATTTGATGTTATGAGTCATGCCTTACTCTGTTTTATGGGTGGATTTTTTTGTTTGTTTGTTTTTAATTGAGGTAAAAAAAAATAACAAAATATACCATCTTAACATTTTAGTGTGTGGTTAGATAGTATTTAGTATATTCACAATGTTGTACAACAGATCTCAAGGACTTTTTCATGCTGCAGAACTGAAACCCTGTATCATTAAACAACTCTTGTTCTAAGTATCGATATCCTCAGCATCTAGCTGAAGTTCAGTACCTTGCAGTTAGAAGGTACTGTACAACAATATAGCAAACTACATTTATATCATCTCTTGAACCACAAATTCATTTCTTAAATTCCTATAAATTTCATTTTTCATGCCATCTCCTCTTTTTCTGATATCAGATGAACTCATCAAATTAACTCAACCCTCATCTTACTATACTTTAATTTGTAATAGATCTTTTACTTCCACATTCTTCCATGCTCCAATACACCTCACACTGTGTTTATCGTGTATCCTTTCATACCTTATAAGTAACATTCCCAAATAAAAAAACACTGAAGGGTTTTCTTCAGTCTTCTAGGATACCATGCAAGCTCCTTAGACTACCTAGTCATTTCCAATCTCTACCCCCTTACTTACAGTCTCCATTCAATGAATATAATCATGTACCCTGAAACTGACCAAACACAGTCTCAGGCTGTTGCTTTTATGTTCATTTCCAGTTTCCTACGGCCACTTTTCAATCATATTCATCCACAAGCACTCGGTGCCACTCTTTTTAACTCCTGCTGCAGGTCCTATCTGAGACCCTTGCCACACAGCACAGTAGAAGGTTAGCTGTCGCCTGATGAAGCTGCAGGGTTTTCCACTCATAACACAAGCAACTTTGAAGGCATAATCTCTTAAGCCACTTTTTATTCCTAATAACTAGGAAACCCAATATAGACTTTAAATTGATTTAAAGAACAAAACATTGAATGTCCTCATTCAATGTAAATAAGCCAAGAAGAAGAAAATAAGGAGGAAAATGAGGCAGTTTGATATATATAAAATAACTATATTAAATGTGACTTATATTTGGAAATAGTCACATTATGTTTACACACACACACGGTGTAAAGTCTGTCCTAAATGTTTTTGGTACAGATTTCAATGTTAGATGACAACTTAAAAAATTTAATAATTGCCTTTCTAAATACTAAGAAGTACTTTTATAACTGGGAAATACCTTGATGCTCAGAAAAAAACAAACAAACATATAGGTGATTTAAAAAAAGTACGTGTCTTCTTAGATGTCAATTTAAGCTCAATTTCCAGGCTCTACTTGCTATGTTAATCAATGGACCAATGGCATCAGCCAATCAGACTCTTTTTGCTGCCTATAACCCAGCCTGACAGCCTTGTTTGCTGGCGTTTTGAGGATCAATTGAATAACAGGATTAGACCAACCAACGAAGAAATGGCTATTTTGAGTGGTAGACTTTCAGCAAAAACAAAAAATCAAAAGAAAATATACATACAAAAATCCTGTTGGCATTCACCAGTTCTGGGGCTATATATCTGTCACATCATGAAAACACCTGCCTCTCTTACAATCCTTGCTTGACTTCTTTCCAAAGGCCAGAGACACCAAACTATTGATGTCTGAGCAGCCCCAGGAGGGTACTACTAGAGAACTTCAGTGAGTTTACAGAAATGACCCGAAGCAGGTTCCCAATATTGCTTTCCCAGATTCTTTCTTTTTAAATGTGTATCCCATTGACAGAAATGTATGCCTATCTTCTAATTTGAAAAAATGGGTGGTTGGAAGTGTTGTTTTGCTTTTTAACATCTCCTAAGTGAAATAAAGAAACAATTTCAATGATATAGATTGGAAAGAAAATTGAGCCTCACCCTTCAACAGTTAAGCAACAGGCTGTTAGCAACTTCTATACAAAAAGAAATTTCCAGAATTGTACAAAATTTCACCTACTTTTTTTTCACTTCTACATTCCTGCAAAGAGCTTACCAAATACACAGATTCATGCATGAAATAATGACAAACTCCGTCATATAATTATAGAAACCTTATGGGGGTTGCAAGAAAAATTGAAAGATGTTTATTATAATTATCAGAAAGAAATTCAAACTAAAGAACTAAAATAGGAGACCTGTCATTTTGCTGAAACACAAATTTTGAGAAAAACATACACATTGCAGCACAAAATTACAATTCCTAATAATAATGTCAACTTGTATACATTTTCAGTAAAATCAATTTCTATTTATACACCAATTAAAATAGAATTGAAGGTTTGTAGATGAGAAACCCTCCAAAACCTTGAATATTCTTAACTTTATCTAAAAAAGATTTCTGGAGTTGAAAACAAGAGCTAACTTCAAAATCTCTTGTATTGATACACCTCGTAACACTATGAATATTTTTGTCTATCATTCCATGGATAGAATTTATATGTCTGCAGAGATCAGGATAATACTGTCTTTGGAAACAATCTTTTGAAAAGTAGAGAACATCAAGATTTCACTTCATTATGTATTTTCTTTGGAATCAGACTTAGTTCAGGCTAATCTGAGTGAATAGTAACTTGAGACTTCTGCTAAGAAGGATTGGACACAGTTAATTCAATCAACAGAAATCTGATATAAAAATTCAGCCTAATATATATTTAAAATAGAGGCCCAATGCACAAAATCATGCATGGGTAGGGTCCCTAGGCCTGGCCGGTAATCAGGGCTGATCTGTGGGACAACCGGTGGGGCGACCGGGAGGCCCCTGCTGGCACTCGCCTTGGCTGGCCTGGGGCCTGCAGGCTGGGGGCAGCTCCTGCATTGAATGTCTGCCCCCTGGTGGTCAGTGTGCATCATAGCGACTGGTCTTTCCATCAGTCATTCCCCATTCGGTTGATTTGCATATTAGGCTTTTATTATATAGGATAGATCATAAGTTCAAACATGTTCCCCAGGCATTGCAACTTTGCATCTTCAGTTGTAAAGACTAAAATAGAAGCCTGTATTTAAAAGAATGTGATGAAGTATCACAAAATTAAAAGGTATACACACAAAACAACCCAAATAACACAGATGTATGCATGAGAATACATACATATCTTCTAAGATTATCTGTTTTCTAATACCAAAATGTTTTCCACTTGGTCTTTTGTTTACAGGTAAATATGTTTTAGATTGATTCCTTGATGCTGACAGATTCATGGCTTATAATGCTTTCAATTGAGTTTACAGATTTTATTTAAAAGAGCCTCAGACCAACATTGTGGATTCAGGGAAGTACAAAATCTGATGAGTGCAAGCAATATATGATACTCATCACCTACTTCCCTCTTAACACAAACTATGACTTTGTGTTACTCACATTGGAAAATTAATAGCCTGCACTAGCTTGCTAGGGCTGCCATAACGAAGTATCACAGACTAGGTGGCTTAAACAAGATACTTATTTTCTCTCAGCTCTAGAGGCTGGAAGTCCATGTTTAAAGTTGGCAGGTTTAGTTTTTTCTGATACCTCTCTCCCAGGCTTGCAGATGGCCATCTTCTCCCTGTGTCTTTCCTTTATGCATATGCATCCTTGTTGTTTCTTTATATGTCCAAACTTTCTCTTATAAGAACACGGGTCAGGTTAAATCATGGCCCACACTAAAACCTAAATTTGGAATTGCACCATTTTAATTTTACCATTTGGACCTATGTCCAAGTCCAGTCCCATTCTGATGTAGTAGGGATTAGGGCTTCAGCGTATGAAATTCACAGGGGGCAGAACTCAGCCCATAATGTGGCCTAAGTACCTTGAGTTATAAGTGTTTTTCAATTGTTTGTATATCTGACTCATCCTAACAAAAACTCTGAATTTTTCTCTTAAAATTTTTAGAAATACAACTACAGGAATCATGAAAAAAGCCAGTTACTTCTATGTTCTTTATGGTCAAAATCTATGACCATGAGTTCCAGTTCAACTCATGGTCTTGTATGCATTTCAATGGGCAGATTTGTTTGCATGTTTATGTGTTTTAGGAAAGTCATGACATGTCTGTTTCCCCAGTCCTGAAATTACTTAACTCAACTTCTATTATAATTTGTCATTAATTTCTTATTGTAAACATTACAAGTGAAGAAGAAAACAAAACAAAAACAACTAAGACATTTGGAAGGATAAGCAACTGTGAAGGAAAAGGTGATGTTAGTTATTCTAGGGAAAGGTATTATCATCTCCTGAGATGTCAGAACATTGCCTCCTCTTAGGACAAATACAAATATGACAGAAGTATATAGATAAGTAGAAAACAAACTTGTTACATAAAAATATGCTATGGAGTAAAGACTCAAACAGCAAGATTATTCAACTTAAATGGGGCCAAAGTCAGCATGTTCTAGTAGAAGTAATTTCAGAATTTATTCCATCAAATCATACCTACTTGAATTAAATAACTGGGTCTAAAAAATAGAGACTTTGTGGTAATTCTATATTTTCATATAGTTAATTATTTTATATTTTAGCAATTTAACCTTATTTTTAAACTAGAGGCCCAGTGCATGAAATTCGTGCACTCAAGGGGGTGCCTCAGCTGGGCTTGCGCCCTCTCACAGTCTGGAAGCCCTCGTGGGATGTCCAACTGACGGCTTAGGCCGCTCCTTGCAGTTGGACATACTTAGTGTTGCTACGGAGGTGGGAGAGGCTCCCACCACCACTGCTGCACTGGCCAGCCGTGAGCCCAGCTTCTGGGTGAGCGGCGACCCCCTGTGAGATCACACTGACCATCAGGGGGCAGCTCCTGCATTGAGCATCTTCCCCCTGGTGGTCAGTGCAGTCATAGCGACCGGTCGTTCTGCCGTTCGGTCAATTTTCATATTAGCCTTTCATTATATAGGATATGGACATATGACACAGGTAGTGTAACATATAATATTTATCAAACACTGTCAATGTTTCTTAGCTGTGCTTTTTACTGACAGGGAAGTTAGATACAGTTAATTCAATGGCAATAATAAATACTGTTTATTCTATACTTAAAATTACATATAAATTCCTCAAAAAGTTAAATAGAATTATGTTATGACAAAAAAGCTACTCCTGGTTTTTTCAGAGGAGAAACTAAGATGGCGGCATAGGTAAATACCGGGAAATTGCTGCCTCCCACAACAACTTCAAAAATACAATGAAAAGACAAAACAGACATCATCCAGAACTACAGGAAGGCTGTCTGAGTGGAGATTCTACAACTAGAAGGAAAGAAAAGCACACTGAGAGCCAGAGGAGCTGCGGAAGTAAAGTGCAAAGGTACGGAGGCTCGCGCGCGTGCGGGAAGGGACTGGCACCTGAGGACGCAGGTGTCTTTTTGAATCGGGAGGGAGTCACAAGCTCCCGACTGCTCTGAACTCTGGTTCCGGGAAGTCTCTGGGGACCCAGGACTCATATGGGGAGAAACTGGACTGTCTGGCAGCAGGCAGAACTCTGAACTTGAGGGTGGCTTTCTCTCAGAGGTGCTTGCAGCAATTACCGGGACACTGAGACGCAGCCCCTTAGGGCAGGGCTGAAGATCTTCCATAGCTGCTTTCTCCGCCCTTTGATTCCCTGAGACCCTGCCCCACCCAGGCTGCAGGAGAGGCTTTTGCATATGAATCCCCGGCCCTTTGCAACCTGAAAATTACCTAAAAAATTGAAGCTGGGCCAGACAGACCCAGAACTTCCAAGAGAAGGCCCAAGGCCCCACAGCAGCTTGCATTGCTTCACAGCTGGGCCTCATCAGGGCACCTCCAAACTCCAAAAAAGGAAGAGGAATCTGTAGTTCTTTTCGTAGCTCCTGCCGGGTAACCTCAGGCCGAGGCTAAATTAGCACTTCCTTAGATCCAAGAGCCAGTGTACCCAGTGGTCAGAGGGAGACAATCCAGATGACAACTCCTCAGATCCATAAGGGACACACTCAGGGCGCAGACTCAGTGAGCACCAAAGCCCCACTGAAACAAGTCTTGCCCCAGAAGGGTGTCTTCAGCACAGAAGTCCTCCCACTGCAGACACAGCTGATTCTCACTGCCAATTGGCTGGAGGTCAATTCCTCCCAGTGATCCTACAACAATCAAGGCATAACTACAACAAGACTGTGCACAAAGCCCACAAGGGGGTGCACCAAGAGTGTCCACCTCAGGTAACTGGGGAGGCTGAGCCACTGGGCCCTACAAGACACCTAGCACACAAAACCACTCTACCAACACAGGGAAGCACAAAAAATGCGGAGACAAAGAAACAGGTCACAAATGACAGAAATGGAGGAAAGCAAACGACTGGATATAGAGTTCAAAACCACGTTTATAAGGTTTTTCAAGAATTTTATGGAAACCGCCGATAAATTTAGTGAGACCCTGGAGGATATGAAAAAAGACCAACTAGAAATTAAGCATACACTGACTAAAATAAAGAATAATATACAGAGATCCAACGGCAGACAAGAGGATCCCAAGAATCAAGTCAAAGATTTGAAATACAAAGAAACAAAAAATACCCAACTGAAAAAGAAAAAAGAAAAAAGATTCCAAAAATATAAAGATAGTGTGAGGAGCCTCTGGGATAACTTCAAGCGTACCAACATCAGAATTATAGGGGTACCAGAAGAAGACAGAGGGCAAGATATTGAAAACCTATTTGAAGAAATAATGACAGAAAACTTCCCCTACCTGGTGAAAGAAATAGACTTACAAGTCCAGGAAGCGCAGAGAACCCCAAACAAAAGGAACCCAAAGAGGACCACACCAAGACACATCATAATTAAAATGCCAAGAGCAAAAGACAAAGAGAGAATCTTAAAAGCAGCAAGAGAAAGACAGTCAGTTACCTACAAGAGAGTACCCATACGACTGCCAGCTGATTTCTCAACAGAAACCATGCAGGCCAGAAGGGAGTGGCAAGAAATATTCAAAGTGATGAATACCAAGAACCTGCAACCAAGATTACTTTATCCAGCAAAGCTATCATTCAGAATAGAAGGTCAGATAAAGAGCTTCACGGATAAGAAAAAGCTAAAGGAGTTCATCACCACCAAACCAGCATTATATGAAATGCTGAAAGGTATTCTTTAAGAAGAGGAAGAAGAAAAAGGAACTCTTACCATTTGCCACAGCATGGATGGAACTGGAGAGTGGATAAATACCACATGATCTCACTCATTTGTGGAATATACTGAACAACATAAACTGATGAACAAGGACTGATCCAGAGATGGAGAGGCATTGATTGGACTGTCGGGCCTTGGAGGGAAGGTAGGGGAGGGTGGGGGTAAGGGGGAAAGATCAACCAAAGGACTTATATGCAAGCATATAGGCCTAACCAATGGACATGGACAACGGGGGGGTGAGGGCATGAGCGGGGGGTGGGGAGGGGTAGGGGGTAACGTGGGGATAAGGACACATATGTAATATCTTAATCAATAAAAAATATATTTAAAAAAAAGCTACTCCTAAATTTATAACCAAGAGAAGTTGCAAATTAAACCATAGTTACACAAAATTTGTTTAGGAATTTTGATAGCAGCATCATTCATAGTAGAAAAAAAGTAGAAACAACCCAAATACATATTAACTGAGGAATGCATGAATAAGATGTGGTATATATATACAATGCAATATTATTCGGCAATATGAAGAAATGAAGTACTGATACATGCTACAAGGATGATCTGTGGAAACATTATACTAAGGAAAAGGAAGTAGTCAAAGAGGACTATATATTATATGATTCCATTTGTAAAGAAGTCTGAAAGAGGCAAATGTATAAGGACAGAAAGTAGATTAGTGTTTGCCTAGGACTGGGACAGTTTCCAAGGGAATGGGAATTGAATGATAATGAGTATAGAATTTTTTTAGGAGTAGAGAAAATGTCCTAAATTAGATTGTGGCGTTAGTTGAACAACTCTGTGAATATACTGTAAAACACTGAATTGTATACTTTAAATGGGTAAATTATATGGCATATGAATTATATGTCAATAAAGCATTTTTTAAAAGCTCTCCATGGCTCTCAGTCTGTTTTTCAACTTAATTTACCTTTTATTTTTATGAAACATAAAGGTATTTTTCCCTGTATAACACTCATTTATAGCTAAAAATATGTTTTAGAAAGGAAAAATACATATTTATTAAGTTGAAATATGAAAGAAACTATTTCCTTTGTGTTCATTTTTAATGCCACCTGTAACCTCTGTTTACTGAAGTCAGTCTACTTTTGTAACCTCCCTTCCTGATATAGATAAAACATCAATTTAGTTTGGGATTTAAAGCAAACACGATCATTATGTTTGTAGGGTGTCCCATAGCTTTGCTATTCTAGCAATCTGTGACCTATAAATAATGCAAGACCTTTTCCTTCTCTAAATGACTTTCTTGCAACATGAGTCTTGATACATGGAAACCAAAAAGAAAAGAAAAAAAAGAAACCACCCTGCAGTCACGGAATTTAATATATTTCTGGCTCCCAATTACATTGTGAATCCCATCTATCCTCTCTTTAGTAGTTGCATCAAAAGCCAACTTTTAGATATTTAGCCATTTTATTTTTATCTTTTTATTTTATTTTATTTTTATCAAAGCAAAGGTAAATCATAGCTATTATGAAAAGCTCTTGTATTTTGCTTTAGAAGTAAGGAAAGCAGAAAAAACAAAGATCAGTTTCTATGTGACCCCTGAACTTTGAACCACAACACCAAAACCTCCTTGCCACTAAGCAGGCAGCACCTTAATCTCTTCTCTCTGAAGAGTGCTGAGGAAAGAAAACGGAAAAAATAATCTGGGACTTCATCAATTTTTCATGAATTTTCATTTAGGCCAGAACTCCCTTTCACCCTGGTCGATAGATCAAGCTGCTGTCATATATTTACCACCTGGGGCTACAGCTGCTATCTCTGGGGGCTGCCGCTGACTCAGGCTGCATCACAGGCGGCCACAATCTGTGTGCGGGCCCCCTGCTCCCTCTGCTCCAAACACAGGCGCACCGGTGTTCAAACTGAAATCCTATCTGCACTGGCCGAGCGTGGGCCCATTGGTGATCCCACTGGAAAACTGCATTAACTTCTTCAGTGCCTCAAGCCTTACTATGGACCCTGTGATTCTGTTTTTAAATATGTAAAACTTTTGCCAGAGACCTTCCTTCAGTTCAACTTATTGGAAAGTACTTTCTGGATTGCTTCCTGCCGCCCCTAACCTCTCCCCCCACCAAAGAAAAACCAAAGTGGGAAAGCAGATATGAGGTAAGTGATTCAAATCTACATTACAATGATTGGGTCTGTATATTTTTTTACCCCACTATCTTGTTCCCTTACACAAAATTGAAGTATGTACTAAAGAAAAACAAAGATGAGAATACAGTATGGTAAAGAAAAGGGGGACTTCTTTTTTTTTTTTTAATTCCGTATTGTTTAAAAGTATTACATATGTCTCCTTTTTTCCCCCATTGGCCTCTATCCAGCCACTCCCACCCTTCAGCACATACCCTTACCCCCGCTACTGTCTGTGTCCATGGGTTATGCTTCAATGCATGCATATAAGTCCTTTGGTTGATCTCTTACCGCCCTCCCCCCATCGCCTTCCCTCTGAGGTTGGACCGTCTATTCGATGCTTTTATGTCCCTGGATCTATTTTTGTTCATCAGTTTATGTTGTTCATTATATTCCACAAATGAGTGAGATCATGTGATATTTATCTTTCTCTGACTGGCTTATTTCATTTAGCATAAAGCTCTCCAGGTCCATCCATGCTGTTGCAAATGGTAAGAATCCGTTCTTTTTTACAGCAGCATAGTATTCCATTGTGTAGATGTACCACAGTTTTTTTAATCCACTCATCTCCTGATGGGCACTTAGGCTGTTTCCAAATCTTAGCTATTGTTAATTGTGCTGCTATGAACATAGGGGTGCATATATCCTTTCAGATTGGTGATTCTGATTTCTTGGGATATATTCCTAAAAGTGGGATTATTGGGTCAAATGGGAGTTCCATTTTTAATTTTTTGAGGAACCGGGGGACTTCTATACAACCAGCCAAGACAGCAGAAACTAAGATTTAAATTAAAAATGAAAACCAAGGTGAAGCAAAGAGTGTAAAAAAAATCATAATTTTATAATTAATCATTTCACAATTAAAGTCATAACAAGTTTATTTCCTACTTATCTATATATTTTTGACAAGCCAGATGCACTTAAATCTCTAATTCTTAACTGAATTCAAGTCCCTTTACCCTCCTGCCCCAGGGAATTTGGGAGTGTCTGGAGACATTTTTGGTTGTCATAGTGGGGTTGGAGGGTCCTCAGCAAACACCAGAGATGCTGCTAAATATCCTACAATGCACAGCACAAATCTCCACAACAAAGAAATTACCTGCTCCAGTTCCCTCACACACTTCAGAGCTAATTTCTTGGAAGAACAGGTAGCAGTTAGCACTCCAACCCCAACACCTACTCATTTTCCTAGAGCCCAGAGACACCTTTTACTTGACCATCATGTGGCATTTACATTGCCAATGACTTTTCATTCTGAAATTATTGCCTTCCTTTTCTTGTCGCTTCACTGTTGATACCCCATAAACTCTGAAACCTCTTCTGAGCCTCCTGCACCGACACGTCTTTCCTTTGCTCATTAAATATTGGGGTTCGAGGCAGTGGAAGTGGTCTTGGCCCTTATTAACTACCGGCACACAGCCTGCCTGGGCAATCATGTCTACTTCTATTTACTCCCATGGCTTCGACCTCTATCTGGGAAAGACCTTTCTTCTCAATTCCAGAAGCTTTTTTAAAAAATGGAACATGAGGTAGTTTCACCTTCTTATCTCATTGTTCTGGCAAATAACACAGCCAAAGTAAGTTCAGCTTCCGGTTCCTACTAGTTATTTGTCCTGTAGCTGCCATTCCTAGAGATGCCAGCAATATATTCAGTCAATCTGCCAAACATATATATTATCTCACAAATTGACCATAAAGTGATATGATTTATAATTTCTTAATGTGATTCAAACTATTTGCTTCTTTTTAATCTTCACTGCTACTTTAAGTTTAAAATCTAACATATACCCTCTTCTGAGTTATTTGGCAGCTTCATAATTCCTCTCTGATTTCAATCATCATTCCTTTAAACCAATCTTTATTTCTCTTTCATTTCAAAGTCTCTCATTTTACAGAACAAAAATGACTAGATTTTATGAATCAGCATTTGCCTACCTTTCAAACTTATGCTGCCCACCAACCTCATATCAAACCACCTGAATTTCTCCAAATACACAATGTGTTTTGGTTTCCACTCGTTCCTTTAATGTGTTTTTTTTTTAAAAATGATGTTCTAAAATTGAGCCTTTATGTTAGGCATTCAAAAATATGAAGATCAAGAATTTTTATAATCTGGTAGAGGAACACATATAATTTATACCATTTTATAAAAATACATTGGTTACAATATTATTGAAAAATCTCAATGTTTTGACCCTAATTTCCATATTAATACTTTTTATGAAACACAAGGAAAGACAGAATACTTATGAGCTAATGCGAAAAAGATGCATATAAATGAATACTATTTGATCTTGTGTTGCCTTGAATGGCATGAACTGTTGACATGGCATTAGAAGAAAGAATTTTATTCACTAGCTAAATTCAATTTTGAAGACTTGTGTTTTCCTCTCTAGGTCAGAAATATTTTTAGCATTTCTCAAAGCTCATTGATTTAAAATTTTTTTAAAAGCTACTGTCATATTACAGGAAAAAAGTCATTATTTAAAATCTTCCGCTTAAAACAGTTTGATTCATTATTAATGATGGAATTAGGAAAGAAAGCAATCCTTCAGGTTACTAAATAAAAATACAAGATGCATGTTTATTGAGAGCAATTTTAACAAAACTAAGGCTTTGTAAAAGAAATTATAACCTTATATCGCCCAACAATAAAATGACTGGCCAATTTTGATAAATTGTAATATTGAGAAGAAAGGTTAGTTAAGGTTAAAAATAGTTAATTGCTGCCTGGGCTGGTGTGACTCAGTTGGTTGAGCATTCTACCGGGCATTGAAAGGTTGCCGGTTTGATTTGCAGTCAAGGCACAGGTCTGGGTTGAGGGGTTCAATCCCTGGTAGGGGAGTGTAGGTGGCAGCTGATTAATGTTTTGCTCACACATCAATATTTCTTTCTCTTTCCCTCTCCCTTTCTCTCTCTCTAAACATCAATAAAAATAGTTATTTGCTGTTAAGTAGATAAAAGAAAAAATTAAAAAACTCAAAATTTGTAATTTTTATTTGTATAAAATAGTCCAGATTTTATTTTAGTTGTACCAAATATGGCACAATTTTCTAACTGAAAATTAAAAGAACCCAGATATGATCTTGAATTCCCCATTAACTTGTTTCAATATCAGTTTGTTAACTAAGATATCATTTTATCTATAAAAGGGAAAATAATGCCTATTATATTTACTATAAAGGGACCTGGTAGAAAAAAGATCAATAGAATTTGACATTGAATTATTTCAATATTTTTGAAAAGTTTCAGAAATAAAATATTTCAAAATAAAAAATGGAAGTTAGGAATATTTGCATTCTTAAGGTTATGTGTATGTTTCAAATCTCACTAA
Source organism: Myotis nattereri (assembly GCF_964212035.1). Lineage (NCBI taxonomy): Eukaryota > Metazoa > Chordata > Mammalia > Chiroptera > Vespertilionidae > Myotis > Myotis nattereri. Next base: position 99,249,213 of record NC_138077.1, read on the forward strand.
AATTAATTTAACTGCTTTTTAAAATAATTTATGAAAAGTAAATCACCTGGTGTTCAGGCAAAATGGCATTGCTAGCTAAGGTTCTAATGCTCATATATTGAGGTCTTTCACAAAACAAATTCGGGTTTAGGATTCTTCTAATCTGTTCCTATTGGACATACACATTTCAAGCATCTGTGGGTTCCAGATTTCCTGGTATGAACTATAAATCAAAAGACTGGACACTTGCCCTGGCCGGCTTGGCTCAGTGGATAGAGCGTCAGCCTGTGGACTGAAGGGTCCCAGGCTCGATTCTGGCCAAGGGCACGTGCCTGGGTTGCAGGTTCAATCCCCAGTAAGGGGTGTGCAGGAGGCAGCCGATCATGATTCTCTCTCATCATTGATGTTTCTATCTCTCTCTCCTTCTCCCTTCCTCTCTGAAATCAATAAAGAAATATATTCTTTTTTAAATTAAAAGAAAAAGACTGGACACTTGATAACAAAAACTGTCATTGGGGTAGCTGAATAAGAAATAGTATGATTTTGTTTACTAAAAGATGTTTTCATGTCTAAAAGTAATGATAACAGGTAGTGATATATTGTTAAGAATTTTAGAACACAAATACACAAGTTTTATAATCTGGTATAATAAATTTAGAATGTAAGTAAAAATATCAACATTAATTACAGACATGAGACCATGAGCTATTATTTAGCACAACCCTTCAAGACATATAAATAAAACTCATGCCTAAATTCTCTTATCTTGAGACCCTATGGTATAAGCAGAAAATTGAAAAGTACAAACTTTTTAAAGATCCATCTTTTTCCGTCTTTTTCACAATTAATTATAGATAAAACATTTCCTCAAAATAAATAATATAAAAAAATGTATCATGCTGTTTAAATTACCATACCAAATCCTCGCTGTAAACCAGAAAAAAAAAAATCTATCATATTTTTTATTTTGTTCTGGAAAATAATTCATGAAGTTTTGGAATTAATGTAAAAATTGCTACAAAGCATTGATATCATGATTTACTAGTGTTATTTGGGTTATCTGCTTAATAAATATATTTTTTCAATGTCAAAGTCAGGGCAAATCCTTAGCTACTGCTGATTCCCAAAACATAGACCCTCTGATGTGTGAACATTCTGTCTCTACAGAATTAAGATATCTTCTATGATGAATTTTCTATTAAACAAAGAAAGTATAGTTGGAATTATTGTTGGCGTGTTCTTCCAGGCATGCCTAGAGTAATGATTCCTTTATCAGAAATTGTCTGATAAAATTTAGATTTATACATATATACAGTATATTAGTTATAAATAGGTAATAGAAATTGGTATAATATTGAATGCATTCCTTGTATTTGCTGACATGGTAGACACAAACTTTTCATTTAACACTGCCAACTTTAATACTTGATTATATCTCTCAGTAATAACTCAAATTTTAAATATGAGTAGCATCGCCTCCTTGCTGTAATATAGTAACAATCATCATGGTGCTGTAATCTAAATAAATTTACTGCAACACCCTGGCTTGGCATTATTTTGACTAGCTTTCTCTAGAGAAGACAAAGTAAAATTATGCAGAGCATTTTAATTGTTTTATTCTTTGGGTATTAAGCATCCATGGGAACAAAGCTTACTACAAATAAATCAAAGTAAATGCGCATGCCATTTATGAGGTTCATTGTGTTCACTTACATGCCACTTCCAGAGATGCATTCCGACTCACTGCTTCACCAAGGTAGTTTCTTGCAACGCAAACGTAGCTTCCTTCATCAGGCTTACTTCTGCGACCGTGCACAATGCGCAAGAAGAACAAGGACCCGCTGGGCAGCAGCATCCTGTGGGAGCGCGGATCATCCTTGTCAGTCTCCACCCGCTCACCATCTTTATACCACTCAATGGTGGGTGTTGGCCGGCCCTCTGCCTTACAGTTCAATGTGGTGGGCTCTCCCTTGGAAACAATGACATCTGAGGGGTGCTCCACAATCCGTGGGGGAAAGTCTTCCTGACGAAGACGAGATCCTAAAAACATGACAGAATAAAGACAAGCTTTGATATTTTCTTAGTGATAGCTTTTGTTTGATCTAGGTTGACATTGGTGAAATGAAACTCTTTATTCAAAATGCACTTATTACTATTTTATTTGTTTCACTCTTTTGTTCTTTATATATCTCATAAGTCATCCCCATTCCTTTGTGTAATGAGACAATATAACAATAACTTAATGTTAATTCTAATAAGTTATAGTCAATGTCTCATGAATCATGACCAACAAAACCAAGAGAGCAGGCTGGACTGGTAACAAGTAAAACAATTTCCCATCCTCGAAGTGCTTACTATCTCTGGGGGAGAAAGCCAAGTGCCCAAGTACCTAGAACACATATATAGATACCGTTTATCATGCTGATGTGCTGTTATCAGACTTAACATAAAAAGAGACCCACATTAAGTGCAAATATTAGCTCAATTTAACAGATAAGAAAGAAGCTTAGGAAATTAAATTGATTGCCCAAGAATGTAGAGGAAATAAGCAGCAGAGACAGTATTTACATCCAGATATGTCTGACTGAGGACCTCAAGCATAAATCACTATGTTAAAATGAAATAAGTATTGCATAAAGGAAAAAGAAATGCATTATTGAAAGAAAATTAGAAGCAAAATATTAACTCTAACTAGAACATATTAAGAAGTCTCTTCCCAAAAACAGTGGCATTTAACTTGAGCTGTAAAGAATAAAAATATGTCAATATGGGAGAAAGGCATTCAGATTGAAGAAACAACATAAGCAAAAGAAGAGAGAAATTAGACCACATTTACAGTACATTTCATAATCAGGGAAAAAGTTGATGTGGTAGGTGAGTATAAAAGGTAGTCTTGGAGCCTGAGACAAAAGGGCTTTAAATACCATGCTAAGGAGTGTGAATTTTAGTCTATAAGCTGAGAGATTTTGAAGGAACAGTACCTTGACTACCTGTGTATTAGAAAGACACTCAGGGTCTGTAGTGTAAAAGATTGGTAGCAATGAAGGCAAAAAGACAGTTAAGAGTTGTTGAAATACCCCAGAGAACAATCAAAACAAACAAAAGGACAAAAAACCTGACCTTGAGAAATAATGCTGAAGTATAAAAAAGAGAAAGATATAAGGCATATTATAAAACAACTAGAGGCCGGGTACATGAAAATTCGTGCACTGGGGGTGGGGATCCTTCAGCCCGGCCTTCCCTCTCTCACAGTTTGGGGGCCCTCAGGGGATGTCCCTGATGGCCTCCCTCTGCGTGATGTGACAGGGATAATCAGGGGAAGGCGTCACCCCCATCACCCAACTGCTGCTGCCAATGCTGGCTGCCGCAGCTGCCAGCACTCAGCCCTCGCTTCTTAGCACCGGCCCTGCCCCCCATCCACTGGTGGGTGGGGGGGCGATCTGAGACCAGGTCAGGTGGGGGAGGGGCTGTGGGAGGTTGGGGCACAGCAAGTAGCACCCTGTCCAGCCTCTGTGGAGGCGTGACGCCAGGACCAAGCCCGAGCCGCTGCCTCTGCGGCTGCCTCTGCAGAAGAGTCAGCACTGGGACTGGGACTGTGCAGCCCCCTCTCCCGCTGCCTCTGCCGAAGGGGCCCTGGTGCTGGACTGGCCCACACTGTCACCTCTCCCGCACCACTGGCCCTCGGACCTTGAAGCTGCTGCGGCTTTGTCTGGAAGGATGTCAGGAAGACATCTGGTCTAATTAGCCTATTACCCTTTTATTAGTATAGATCAGTGATGGCGAACCTATGACACGCGTGTCAAATGTGACACACAAACTCATTTTTTTGGTTGATTTTTCTTTGTTAAATGGCATTTAAAAATATAAAATAAATATCAAAAATATAAGTCTTTGTTTTACTATGGTTGCAAATATCAAAAAATTTCTATATGTGACACTGCACCAGAGTTAGGGTTTTTCAAAATGCTGACACGCCGAGCTCAAAAGGTTCACCATCACTGCTATAGATGCTTGATAGAATTTGGTATATCACCATATAGCAAGGAAGAGTGATAGGTACCAACAATTTCCTTGTGACTGTGATGAAAGTAAGGCTACTAAGGAAAATAAGACATACCAAGAGAAAGTCCTGTTGGTATTTTTAAATGAACCATTTACATAACATATTGTTTTGAATATTTTTAATTTATAAAGTGCCAATGGCCACTACCAGCAACTGCAAAATAAATCCAAAGGAGATGCTGGAAGAAATAACGACATCTGAGGACAATGATAATGTACATATGAGATTTTAAAAGTTTGTTCTTAAAATTTTCCAGCCAATCACCTAATATTAGCACATCTCTGCCCAATACACAGAAGTAATATTTATTTCTCAGTAGTGTTTATTTATATTCAATATTAATTAAAATTTAATATTTTACTTTTACAGAGGGAATTTAATTTGGTAGTAAATAAACATTTTCTTTTCTGAAAAGATTTAACATTTAAAGGTTGCTGATTACCATTTGTAATCTCATCAGATCCAAGAAGGAACTTACACATTGAATGTGCTAGGTACCTACAGCAAAAGAGTAATTCACAGTACACAGGTGAGAATTAAAAAACAAAAAAGTACTAAAGAACCCCAAAGCATTTAAATATGGACAGGTACATCATATATCACAGTAATATAGGAAGACACATATTTAAGTACTGAGGTCCTAAAGCACATGAGGAATTTGCTGTCTGTAAAAAATAAGAATTATTTTAAAAAGCAATAATCAAGAAATATCTCAAAGTATCCTATATAATAAAAGCATAGTACTCTATGCAAATTGTCCCTTCAACCGAAAGTTATCCAGAGTTTGACCGGGGGTGGGGGGAGGGAGCGGGTAGGGAAAGGGAGGGAGGTCCTGGTGGTAGCAGGCAGCCAGAGGAAGAGAGGGAGTAGCTGGCTGGCAGCTGGCAGATGCTAGGAACCCTAACAGTGCACAAATTTCATGCACTGGGCCTCTAGTTTAAATATAAAGGGCTAATCATAGTTTGCAAATAGTAGCATATTCCCAAATGTAAATGTCTGGACACACAGCCATAGACTCTAATCCTGAAATGCATCAAGAGTTGTATTTTGCTTTTCATGTAATAGACATATGGTAGGCTGCAATCATCTTGTTTAGATAGCCTCCTTGTTCTCTAACCTCCCATATGCCATCATCTACATTCTCCTGTCAAAGATGTTCTATTATTAAAACTAAGAAAGTCAATCGTCCATGTTATAAGACTGTTATTTACTATATCAAGTAGTTCCCTACCTTATTAAGCACTTGGCCTGGGTAAGGCCTGGGTAAGACCTTAAGTACAGGGTTGGAAAAAGTACGTTCAGTTGTTTATATGAAAAAAATAGTACAACAATTATAAAAATACAAGAATAAACTTAGAGTTTAGCATACTCACAACTGTAAATCTACATTTGCCCCCCTGCTTATTAATACTTAATCAAATAACATTTAAATAATATTCTGTCGAATAAAGAGGTAATATGCAAATTGACCATCACTCCAACATACAAGATGGCCACCCCCATGTGGTCAAAGATGGCCAGCAGGGGAGGGCAGTTGGGAGGGACCAGGCCTGGAAGGGAGAGCAGTTAGGGGCGACTAGGCCTGCAGGGGAGGGAAGTTAGGGGTGACCAGGCCTGGGGCAGTTGCGGGGGGTGGGGGGGCAGACCTGCAGGGGAAGGCAGTTGGGAAGGACAAGGTTGGTAGGGAAGGGTAGTTGGGGGGGACCAGGCTTGCAAGGGAGGGCAGTTAGGGGTGACCAGGCCTGCGGGGAAGGGCAGTTAGGGGTGACCAGGCTGGCAGAAGAGGGCAGTTAGGGTCAATTGGGCCAGCAGGGGAGCAGTTAGGCATCTATCAGATTGGCAGGGGAGTGGTTAGCGGGTGACCAGGCTGGCAGGCAGAAGTGGTTAGGGGCAATCAGGCAGGCAGGCAGGTGAGCATTTGGGAACCAGTAATTCTGCATTGTGAGAGGGATGTCACAGATTGGAAAGGGTGCAGGCTGGGCTGAGGGACACACACCCCCGTGCATGAATTTCATGCACCAGGCCTCTAGTCTAATCAAATAAAAGAGAAACATGGTAATTGGCGTACGACCGCTACCCTTCCCATTGGCTAATCAGGGATATATGCAAATTAACTGTCAGCCAAGATGGCGGCCGGCAGCCAGGCAGCTTGAAACTAACATGAGGCTTGCTTGCTTCAGTGACGGAGGATTCTAACGTTCCCCGCCTGCCTTGCCGGCCTCTGAGCCTGCAGTTTGAAACATTTTAACAAATATAGAAGCTAAAAAAAAACCCAGAAACCAGCTTTCAGCGAGCTGGAATCTCAGAGCTGGAGTCAGAGCTGGAGTTATACATTGTTTCGATTACCTACTTTTAGCAGCGGAGGCCTAAGAGCTGGAGCCTCAGAGCTAAAGCTGGCCCAGAATTTTAAAAAAAAAGAAAAAAAGGAGCGGTTGGGAGCTTCCGTCACCCCCCAGCCAGAAAACAGCCCTCAGCCCCTCACCCAGGCTGGCCAGGCACCCCAGTGGGGAACCCCACCCTGATCCAGAACACCCTTCAGGGCAAACCAGCCAGCCCCACCCATGCACCAGGCCTCTATCCTATATAGTAAAAGGGTAATATGCCTCCCAGCACCGGGATCAGTGGAGCCGCAAGGCCTCCCACACCGGGATCAGAGTGACAGGGGGCAGCGTCCAAACCCCCTGATCGCCCTGCAGCTCTGTGTGTGACAGGGTTCGGCGCCCTAACCCCCTGATCGGCCCTGCTCTGTGTGTGACAGGGTGCGGTGCCCCAACCCCCCCACCCCCATGGACCCTGCTCTGTGTGTGACAGGGTAGAGCCATAATCTCCCCATCGGCCCTGCCCTGAGTGTGAAAGTGGTGGTGCCCCAACTCCCTGATCGGCCCTGCTCTGTGGGTGATAGAGGGTGGCGCCCCAACCCCCTGACCCGCCCTGCTCTGCGTGTGACAGGGGGCAGTGCCCCAACTCCCCTATCGGCCCTACTCTCTGAGTGACAGAGGGGAGCTCCTCAACCCCCTGATGGGCCCTGCTCTGTGCATGACAGGGGGCAGCGTCCCAACCCCCTGATTGGCCCTGCTCTGTGCGTGACAGGGGGTGGCGCCACAACCTCCCCATCAACCCTGCCTTGAGTGTGACAGGGGGCGGTGCCCCAACCCCCCAATCGGCCCTACCCTGTGTGTGACTGAGGGTGGCATCGCAACCTCCCAATCCGCCCTGCTCTGTACATGACAGGGGGCGGTGCCCCAACTCCCCAATCGGCCCTGCTCTGAGCCCAACCAGGGGCTGCACCTAGGGATTGGGCCTGCCCTCTGCCACCCGGGAGCAGGCCTAAGCCAGCAGGGCGTTATCTCCCAAGGGGTCCCAGACTGGGAGAGGGCACAGGCCGGGCTGAGGGACCCCCCTTCCCCCCAAGTGCACAAATTTTTGTGCACCGGGCCTCTAGTATATATATAAAAGCCTAAGCGAACATTATAACTACTCGACCAGTCGGTATGATACACACTGACCACTGGGGGCAGACGCTAAACGCAGAAGCTGGCCCATGGTGGTTAGTGCTCTCCCACAGGCAACCTCCTGCAGTCCCTCCCGCTGGAATGGGTGAGATGGCCCCAATCGACTCCAATAGCCAGCTAGGCCGAGGGACTCCACCTGTGCATGAATTCATGCACTGGGCCTCTAGTCTACACTAATAAAAGAGAAACATGGTAATTGGCATACGACCGCTACTCTTTTTATTGGCTAATCAGCGAGATATGCAAATTAACTGTCAGCCAAGATGGCGGCCGGCAGCCAGGCAGCTTGAAACTAACATGAGGCTTGGTTGCCTCAGTGACTGAGGAAACCAACGTTCCCCGCCTGCGGCTGCAGGCCTCTGACCGGGCAGTTTAAGAAACATTGTAACAAATACCGCCGGGCTTCAGCCAGCAGATTCGCAATATTGTAAGCAAAGGCCAGAAACCTACTTCCAGCCATGGAGGCCTAAGAGCTGGAGCCAAGCTTCAAGGTAAAGCTGGCCCAGAATAAAAAAAAAAAGAAATAAAGGAGTGGTTGGGAACTTCAGTCACTCCCAGCCTGAAAACAGCCCTCAGCCCCTCACCCAGACTGGCCAGGCACCCCAGTGGGGACCCCCACCCTGATCCAGGACACCCTTCAGGGCAAACCAGCCGGCCCCACCCATGCACCAGGCCTCTACCCTATATAGTAAAAGGGTAATATGCCTCCCGGCACCAGGATCAGCCTTACAGGGGGCAGCGCCCAAACCCCCTGATCGCCCTGCGACTCTGTGTGTGACAGGGGGCGGGGACCCAACCCCCTGAGCAGCCCTGCTCTGTGCCTGAGAGGGGGGAGCTCCCCAAGCCCCCCCCCACAGGCCCTGGTCTGTGTGTGATGGGGTAGAGCCATAATCTCCCCATCGGCCCTGCCCTGAGTGTGAGAGTGGCGGCGCCCCAACCCCCTGATCGGCCCTGCTCTGTGGGTGATAGAGGGCGGTGCCCCAACCCCCTGATTGGCCCTGCTCTGTGCGTGACAGGGGGTGGCGCCGCAACCTCCCCATCAACCCTGCCTTGAGTGTGACAGGGGGCGGTGCCCCAACCCCCCAATTGGCCCTACCCTGAGCGTGACTGAGGGTGGCATCACAACCTCCCAATCTTCCCTGCTCTGTGCATGACAGGGCGGCACCCCAACTCCCCAATCGGCCCTCTCTGAGCCCGACCAGGGGCTGCACCTAGGCATTGGGCCTGCCCTCTGCCACCCGGGAGCAGGCCTAAGCCAGCAGGTTGTTATCTCCCGAGGGGTCCCAGACTGCGAGAGGGCACAGGCTGGGCTGAGGGAGCCCCCTCCCCCCCCCCGGGTGCACAAATTTTTGTGCACCGGGCCTCTAGTATACTTATAAGAGAAAAAGAGGCAAAATAGACAAACTGAATCAGTACATTCAACTCAGAGAATTTTACTCATTTATCTATAATACTAGAGGCCCAATGCATGAAAATTTGTGCAAAAATAGGCCTTCCTTCCCCCGGCTGCCAGCACTGGCTTCCCTCTGGCACCCAGGACCCGGGCTGCTCTCCTCCTCCAGCTGCCTGCAGGCACCCGGGACCCGAGCTGGCTTCCCTAGGCCCCAGCTTCATCAGGAAGGATGTCCAGAATGACGTCTGGTCTAATTAGCATATTGCCCTTTTATTATTATAGATATATAAACTATTTTAGTATTGTTACATTTAGATAATTTTTATTAACTTTATTTCTACTATTATAAAAATTTCAAAAGAACATCTACAACCTAAATGTAAGAGGTAAAACTATGAAACAATTAGAAGAAATTGTAGGAGTAAATTTTCATGACCTCAAGTTAGAGAAAACTTCCGTAGTTATTACACCAAGATTACAAGTGGCAAACAAAGGAATAGATAAACTGGACTTCATTAAATTTAAGTATGTTTGTGCTTGAAAAAAACACATGAAATATGAAAAGGCAACCCACAGAATCAAGAAAAATATTTATAAATCATATATCTGATAGGAGAGTTATAGCTAGATTATATTTTAAAATATCATATAATTAAATAAAAATAGAAGTAACCAAATGTAGAATTGGACAAATGATGTAAATAGACATTTATCCTAGAAAGCTAACCCAATGGCCAATAAGCACATCAAAAGATGCTCAACATTATTAGCTATAAGAGAAATGCAAATCAAAAACCACAATGAGATATACTTTAAAACTTTAGGGTGGCAATCATGAAAAAATGTAAAATAAATATTGTCAGGGATGTGGAAAAATTGAAAGTCTCATACATTGCTACTGGGAATATAAAATATTTGCAGCCACTTTTGAAAATAATCTGGAGTTCCTCAAAGTGTTTTAGAATTAATGTATAACCCAGAAATTCCACTGCTGGGTATACATCCAAGACAAAGAACCTTACTTATGTCCACACAAAAACTTGTACATGAATACAATATAATGTTCATAACAGCATTATTGATAATAACAAAAAAGTCGAAAAAAATGTCCATCAACTTATGAGTAGATAAATGATGCATATCTACATAATGGGATATTATTCAGCAATAAATGGGAATGAAGTACTGATAAACACTACAACATAGATGAACCTAGAAAACATGTTAAGTCAAAGAAGCTAGTCACAAAAGATCACATAGTATATGATTCCATTCTTATGAAATGTCCAGAGAACGAAAATCCTTAGAGCAGAAAGTAAATTATTGGTTTTCTACTGTGGATGATGGGGTCAGGGATGAAGGGAGACTGGGAATCTCTCAGGGTGATGAAAACATTCTAAAATAGATTATGTTGGTTGCACAGTGCTATGAAGTTAAAAAGTATTATATTGTACACTTTAAATGGGTGGACTGTATGGTATATGAATCATATTTCTATAAAGAAGTCTTTGAAAAGTTATGAGTCGAAGCACTGTGAACAAATTTAATATAAGGCGTTGTAACAATCTGTGTTTACTCTAACCAACAGTTAGGTTATTTGCCTCATTTATAATTTTAGGTTTTCGATTTAATCTTCAGGCCAGCAATAGCTACTCATAGAGCATAAACTAAAGTTGGAAGGTCTTACTAGCCAGATGATTGTTGATAGAGATAGATAGATAGATAGATAGATAGATAGATAGATAGATAGATGATAGATTGATAGATAGGTGATAGATAGATAGATAATAGATAGATAGATAGATGATAGATAGATAGATAGATAGATAGATAGATAGATAGATAGATGATAGATTGACAGATAGGTGATAGATAGATAGATAATAGATAGATAGATGATAGATAGATAGATAGATAGATAGATAGATAGATAGATAGATGATAGATAGATAGATGATAGATGATAGATAGATGACAGATGAGCAAAATAAAGCTATAATCTAAACGTTTTGATGTTATTCAAAGTGAGGAGATTAATTCTGAGCTCCTTTAAAATCAGACATCTCAGAGGGAAGGTGGGTGGGTGGGAAGAGATTAACCAAAGAACTTGAATGAATATTTGCATAACCCATGAACACAGCAATAGTGTGGGAGAGGCCTGGGGTGGAGGAGGGGGGCAAGCTAGAAGGAGTCAATGGGGGAAAAAAGAGTACATTTGTACTACTTTCAGCAATAAAGATAAATAGAATAAAATAGGAAAATTAGACATTACACAACTATAGCAAAGCAGTGACCCTTAGAATGGATAGGCCTTAGGTAGATCCTTGAATTCTTTGCAATTATGTATAAAAATGTGTATTCATGTGTGAGCCAGATGAAGAAGTGGTGAGGGGCACCGTAGCTTTCATCAAATTTCCAAAGAGGTTCTGGGCCATAAAATTATGAAGGACCACTAAATTATTAAACTACTATGGTATTGGACCAAAACAACACCATCATTTGGTTAAACAAACAAACAAAAAAGCTAAACTTTCAACCAAACTCATTGGGAATTCAAATCCCAACAGTAGAGGGGGCTGTCCATCACATGAAGTGCCCTCAAACAACTTAACTTCAAGAGCTTGGATACCCAGAGGCATATTTTGAAATACAGGATGCCGGGCCAGCAGGAGAGCTGCCGAATCAGAATCAGCATTTTGACAAGATTCCCCTGAAGAAGGCATGTGCTTGTTATAGTCTGAGAAGCAATGCTCTAACCACTTTCTGTTTTGCCCTGAGCTAAGGATGTTTTCACATTTTTTAAATGTTAGAAGACTGAGGAACAAGAAAAGGAGGAAGAAAAGGGAAAAATAAAGAGACCCCATGTGCTCTAAAATGCTTGTAATAGTGACTTTGAGCATGTTTTCATATGTCTCTTGGCTTTCTGAATGTCCTCTTTTGAAAAGTGTCTATGTAGGTCCTTTGCTCATTTTTTGATTGGATTGTTTATCTTCCTTTTGTTAAGTTGTATGAGTTCCCTATAAATGTTGGAGATTAAACCCTTATCAGTGGTAACATTGGCAAATATGTTCTCCCATGCAGTGGGCTTTCTTGTTGTTTTGTTGATGGTTTCTTTTGCTGTGCAGAAGCTTTTTATTTTGATGTAGTCCCATTTGTTTATTTTCTCTTTAGTTTCCAATGCCCTAAGAGCTGTATCAGTGAAGAAATTGCTTTGGCATATGTCTGAGATTTTGTTGCCTTTGGATTCCTTTAGCATTTTTATGGTTTCCCATCTAACATTTAAGTCCTTTATCAATTTTGAGTTCATTTTTGTGTATGGTGTAAGTTGGTGATCTAGTTTCATTTTTTTGCATGTATCTGTCCAATTTTTGGAATATTATGCTACTGTAAAAAAGAAGGAATTCTTACCATTTGCAACAGCATGGATGTAACTGGAGAGCATTATGCTAAGTGAAATGAGTCAGTCAATGAAAGAAAAATACCACATGATCTCACTCATTTATGGATACTAAAGACCATTATAAACTGATGAACAAAAATAGAGACAGAAGCAGAGCAGCATCTAACAGACTGTCAAACTACAGCGGGAAAGCTGGGGAGGGTTGGGGGGGTGAGCGGGGTGGGTAAGAGATCAACCGAAGGACTTGTATGCATGCATATAAGCATAACCAATGGACACAAGACACTGGGGGGTAGGTGAGGCCGGAGGAAGGTCACGGGGGAAAAAAATAAAAAGGAGACATATGTAATACTCTTTGTAATAGTTTAAGCAATAAAACAAAATTTAAAAAATAAAATGCTTGTAATATCTGCTATCTGATCATTTAGAGAAAAAGTTTGCCAGTCTTGCTGTAGAGTACCTGTTTATCACTTTACATTAATAACTTCAGTTTTTAAATTTATATCCCTCTTATAAGACTACAAAACTGTTTTCTCCAGATTCCAGATGAAAAAGAAAAAAAAAACACAAAAAAACAAAAATACAAAAAAAAAAAACTTTGACAGAAATCTTAATATTGTTTGTGTAATAAATGTTCAGGATTCTTATATGAACACATAGGCTAAGCAAGGTATCCAAATTACTATCTGCAATTATATCCTTTCTCCCGGCTGACAGTGTAAACCTCTTTTTATATCTCAATTATTAACTGGGCCATCAGATAGTCTAGTTTTAATTTTAAACTGCCCTGTTTTTATTTAAGTGCCCTTAGCTATTTTATAAAAAGACAATGGAAATCAGTCACACAGTTCTAAAGATGAGCATCCAAATGTTTATTTTTACTGTCCAAGAAAGTAAGCTATAAAATAGTAAAGTTACTTGTTCATAACTGAATAGCTAGTTGAAGCAGAATTAGAACTCAAGACCTTTAATCCAAAATGTGGCAGGCATTTTAAAAAAATGGATGGAAGAGTAAGAAAGAATGCACATTACCATTATGCTAATTCCTAAACCCTCTTCTAAGTTGATTTCCATAAAATGAGTCAAATGAATGCCTCCTGTCATAATGTAGCCAGAAAATATCTTCCTTCTTTGTCAAAATATGACCCTCAGACTACATGTCTTAGAATCACTTGGAATATTACTTTAAATTCAGATTCTTGGTCTCTAAAACCAACCAGATGCATTGGAAGTTACAAGGGGAAGGGTCTAAGAAGCTGCACCTTGAGCATGTCATGCACTTAGACTGGTGAGATGAAAGCATCCCACAGAAATATGAAATTCCTCAGCTGCATGCAGATGCATCTTCCACTAATGTTCTAAGTACCCAAATTTACATAATGGATTACTTCTGCTTCTCAGAGGCTCCCAAACAATGATTTTGTAATGATTTTTGGTAAAATATTTAATAAGAAAGCAAATTGAGTAGTATGCTAGCTCTTCAAATTTTAGAGATTTGGAGGTGAAGTTTAAAATCATAATTTGTGAATGTATTAAAATGTAGTTGTATTAAGCTATAACCTTCCATCAGCAGTGAGTGGTACAGAAACTTGTGTTCAGAAAGTCATTTCAATTACATCTCTTTAATAATAAAAGCATAATATGCTGATTAGATTGTACAGCTGAACGACCTTCCAGACATCCTTCCAGACGACCTTCCTGGTGAAGCCGGGGCTGCAAGGGCCGAGGCAAGCTGCTGCAACTGTGAGGGCCAAGCGCCGTGCATGAATTTTGTGCACTGGGCCTCTAGTCCTATATAATAAAAGCCTAATATGCAAACTGTCCCCTCGACTGGGTGTTTGAGTAGGAGTACAACCAGGGGGCAGGGCTGTCCGGCCAACCATCCTGGCCAGCAGCAGCAGCAGACAACCTGGGGAAGGGATCCACGCCCCCTGGCAGCTGGCAGCCGCTAGGGACCCTACCTGTGCACAAATTTTGTGCACTGGGCCTCTAGTAATAAAATTAAGGACGATAAAGCGCCTAGAACAGTGATTCTCAACCTGTGGGTCACGACCCCTTTGGCAGTCGAACGACCCTTTCACAGGGGTCGCCTAAGACCATCCTGCATATCAGATATTTACATTACGATTCATAACAGTAGCAACATTACAGTTATGAAGTAGCAACGAAAATAATTTTATGGTTGGGTCACAACATGAGGAACTGTATTTAAAGGGCCAGAAGGTTGAGAACCACTGACCTAGAAGAACACTTTTAATGTTATAATTCATTTCAAAGTAAACTCTTCCTGTCTCATTATTCAGTAGAATGTAGTATTTCTTTCAACTAAGATTTACTTTTGATTCACATACTAGATAACCATATCTGGTTAAGTTAAGCAACACACTTCACACTTTTCTGAATTTTTTCAAGGGCAGAAGAAATTCTTGGCCAATTAATTAGAGACTGTGCAATACAATGCCCCCTCCCTCCCCCACCCCAGCAAAATATCTATGTGGTGTCAGTTTTTCTTTTTCCAAAAATGTATATAAATACTGTGAACTAGTTTATCATAACTATGTATATTTTAACAAAAAACTTTCCAAAAAAATCTCCTAGAAAAATTAAGCCAGGAAGATTATCTATGACACTAATTCTAAATGTGACCAGACAGCTCCCAAAGTTATCACTCCCCCACCTCCCCACGGTGAGAGGCACACAGAGCAATATGAAAAATGTAAGCTGCTTGACCCGTCAGAATAAGAAGAGGGCAGTCTCGTAGGAATAATGGATATGGGTTATTCATTAACAAATATTATGCCTCACTTTTATCAGGTACAAATCTTAACACCAATGTCTCATCAGTTGTTTTAGATGATGAAAAGGAATCATATACACAGATCACCATATATACATGTAGTAAACATTCAGTATATCTTATTTTTCCCTCCTACAAACAATCACAAACATACTTTCCAAAATTTTCCCCTTACGTTTGAAAGTTGTTACCAGTTTTTATTTTACCAAAATCAACCCTACTCAAAATGCTCTGCATGAAATTTTTTTTCTCAGTGCTGCTACCAATGATTGAGCTAACATAATTTGTGATAAAATGAAACTAATCAATCACTCCATCAAGTCTGTCCTTACAACTTTTCCATTCTTGACTTTTTCATGCTGACTAAATTCTAGTGTACTTTCCTTTTGAGGGAGCGGGAATAGAAAACGGCTGTGAGACAAAATTTTTCCCCTCTAGAGGTCCCATTATATGATCAGATATAGTGAGAAAGCCATAGTTTGGAAAGCATAAAGACTATTTCATTCATGTGAGCCTTAGTGAAACTCTCTCAGCAGACTATCTAATTTGACAATGGCTTAGAAAGTTTATAAGATTCTCATTCCTTCTGGAAGCATGGCAGTGCCATGTTAAAAATAAGTTTAAATTAGAAATGACATCAAAATTGAGGCCAAGAATTACTACTTACTTATTACAATTTTCTACATGGCTTTTTAATGTAAAAAAACTAAAGGGTCAATGCTATGAAAGGCAATTGACAAATATAAAAAATGTGTCTTATCCAACAGGCAGCTTTGCTTCCAAAAGTTCCAGTTGTGTAACATGCATCTAGCAGCACCCCTATCGCCCAGTCTTCCGGGCACAATAGACAGAAGGTTGTGCTACCAGAAATCCTCTTGTTCCAAACCCCCATTTTACAGATAAAGAGAAAAAAAAACAAATAGAGAACCAAAGAACTTACTGATCTTATAACTGGATGTACCTTTGACCACCTTCCTCCTCCAATTCCCCCTCCCCAACCCCTTCTGCCCCCACCATCCCCAAAGCTGATAACCACAAGTGGTCTGATCATTTTTCTATGAGTGTTTTTTATACTATTGCAGATATACATGAGGTAATACAGTATTTGTCTTTTTCTGTCTAACTTATTTCGCTTAAAAGAGCAAATTTTTGGAAGATACGTATTTTCTATTAATGTTCACTACAAGTGTTTGCCCTTGGTAGGTCTTGTGTCTACTATCAAAAGCAAAGGTTATCAAAATGCCTTCTTGGAGAACCCTCCAAAAGTTAACACTTAAAAGCTTTTGTTTAAAAAATAGCTCATGTAATACTTGGAATTTATGCTTACTTTTCTATATAATTCATTCACATTGCCAAAAAGTACACAGTTCTATAAATCACTTAAACCAAAGTCCAACTGGTAGCCCTGGCTGGTGCGGATCAGTTGATTAAGCATCATCCCATGTATCAAAAGGTAATTGATTTGATTCCGGGTCAGGGCACATGCCTGGGTTGTGGGCTTGATCCCTGGTAGGTGGAGTGCAGGAGGAAGCTGATCGATGTTATGCTCTCACAATGACCTTTCTCACTTTCTCTCCCTCTCCCTTATTCTCTCTCTAAAAGTCAATAAAAATATTTTTACAGTCAACTAGCAATGCATACATATTGATCTTAAAAGTAAATATTTTATCTATTATATAACATTAGTCAAGATATTTAAATGTTCCTTTTCCAGAGTGAGCAGGTTACTACTTCAGGAGAAGGTAATTAAAACAGATTCATAAAAGTTTTTTTCTCAGAATTTTACAATTGTACTTCAGACCTTTATTTTTGTAGCCTAACAGAAGTTGCTGAAAATGTTAAAAGTTGAACACACTTTCCCTCTTTTTCCCCCCTATTTTATTCAGTACCTTAATTAACTAAGTTTTAATTACTATTTATAATACTTCATTTTGTGGATGCCTACATCAAATTCACTGGGACACTGACCTTACCTGAACAGGTGTGCCCAGGAGACAATACCAGCATCCACCAGGAGGGCAGTACTGCTTTAGGTAGGTTAGAACCAGTAACCAAAAGCAATCAAAATCAGGGATGGACACATGGAACTCTATACATATAAAGAGGTAATATGCTAATTGCCGTTACGGTGTCCCCTGTGTCCCTGTAATGACCACTTTGCATATTGATACATATGCAGCAGGGGGCGGGCGGCTGGAGCAAAGTTCCTGGGGGTCTGAGGAGAGCACCTGACAGGAGCCGGGACTGCAAAGAAGAAAGAGGAAGTGGCCACGGGGAGCTCTTCCAATCCCCCTGCACGGACACCCTATCCCAGCCCCCGTACTCCCAGGGGGACGGATGGACACCCTACCCAAGCCCGTGCACCCCTGGGGGGACGGGATGGGGAGAAGACCCAGCCTTGGGGGTAGATGCAGCTCGCACCTCCAACTCCCAATCTCTTCCCCACCACCCCCCTCCAGGGGCACCCACAACAATAGCACGCCTGTGACAACCTCTCAGCGCCCCCGAGGTACCCAAGGCCTGTGGCCTGCCGCTGCTGGGCCCCCTCTGCTGGGGCCAGGCACGCCTCTCCTCCCTACAACTCCAGACCCAGGTGGAGGCAGTCCTGAGCAACCCCCCAGGGTCAGAACCTCCTCCTCCCCCCCCCCCCCCAGCAGCAGCGCTGTCTCCATAGAGGGAGTGCACTGAACCTCACTGGGGGCTCGGCTAAACCCGCCCTCCTAGCCTGTCTGGCTCTGCCCTGGCCCGGCCCCCACACCGCTCCAGGAGATTGGAGCCCTGCCCTGAGCAGGTACAGCTGCAAAACAGCCTCGAACAATTTAAAGAATGGCGCCAAGCGGGAAGGTTTGAAAGTTACTCCCCCTTTGGCCTTGCCGCCCCCCTAGAGCCCCCCCCCAACTCCCTGCCCCCGACCAGTGCCTCCAGGGACCACCACTGCTACAGGGCTGCTGGCTAGAGCCCACCCCTCCTGGGCCTGCTGAACCCGCTGCAAAGCTTCCATAGCTACAGTCCCAGGAAACAATCATGCCCTCCTCCCCTAATCAGCACCTGCTACCTGTGAGGGTACCCGTGGGCTTAAAAATAACAATCCCTTCCTGTTTAGACATCACTTACTTGATGAAACATTTCTAGGGTTATTAGCTCAGAATCTCCTCATGACAGCCCAGTGAGGTAGGCAGAGAAGAGATTACAATTCCCATGGTATATGCGTATGTATTCAGAAATGAAGCTCAGAGAGGAAGAGTGTCAAGCCCAGTGGTTCCCAAGGTGCAGCACACGCCCCACGGGGTGGGGTGGGGGGGCAATTTGATTTTAAATGGGGTAATTCGAGAATGAGTTAACAGTGAATTTTTTTGCATTTCTTATGGTTCTAGGGGGCCTCATCTACAGCGTATCCTACATAATAAAAGGCTAATATACATATGACCCAATGGTGGAATGACCGGTCACTATGATGCGTCCTGACCACCAGGGGGCAGACACTCAACGCAGGAGCTGCCCCCTGGTGGTCAGTGTGCTCCCACAGGGGGAGTGCCGCTCAGCCAGAAGCCAGGCTCACGGCTGGTGAGCACAGCGACAATGGTGGGAGCCTCTCCCGCCTCTATAGCAATGCTAAGGATGTCCAACTAATGGCTTAGGCCCACTAATCCATCAGTAGGGCATCCTCCCAAGGCTCCCGGACTGCTAGAGGGTGCAGGCCAGCCAGGCTGAACCCCCCCCCCTCCCAGTGCACAAATTTTGTGCACCGGGCCTCTAGTAGCTACATAACATCTAAGAGAGATTTTGAAACTGCAAATCTGAAAGGTTTCCAGTAAATTTTTAGTTGCTTTTCCTCTTGAATAAGTAATTAACTTGCCACTTTATAAATTCATTTTTCAACACTTCAGTGAGGAACCGATGTATTAACCTGGACATTCATCCAATACTGTTTCAAATCAATTTGCTACACCTTACCTTGGTTGAAATCATTCTTTAAAGAGTGATTTGCCACCAAATCAGAAGTTTACATTGGTTATGCAGATCTGCCTTATAATGACAAAAGCACTCTCTTTTCCAGGAAGATATCTTTGAAATTGAGCTTCTTATTGCCATATTTATAATATATTGATATACTGCATTTGGCTTTACAAAAGATGATTAAACAAAACAATCTTAAAACTCATTTAATTGTTTTACAATGTTTAATTTTCTAAAAACCATCCACATTCATTGGGTAGAGATTATGAATGGATTTCTAAAAAATGGCATTCTACTTATGTAAACTCCTAATGGAGTGGAAACATATTGACCTTCTATTTATGAAAGAATATATTCTGAAAATACTGTAGTAGCATTAATCTTAGTAATTGCAGAGGTCAAAGGTTCCAGTCAGTGTCAAAACACCATTCCTACCAGCACTAGGATTTTACACGTGTGCTAAGCTTTGCTAAACATTTAGCTTTTGATAAATTTTCTTAGAACTCTTGATATATTTTCCTCTAACCTGAAAATATATATATATATATATATATATATGCCTAAGCGACCATTCACCCATTCAACCAGTAGCTATGACACACAATGACCACCAGGGGGCAGATGGAAACATGGGACAGACTGATGAATCTCAGAGGGAAGGGGGGAGGGTGGGAAGAGAGTAACCAAAAATCTTATATGCATACTAGAGACCCAGTGCACAGATTCGGGCTGAAACCGGCAGTCTGACATCCCCAGAGGGGGTCCCAAATTGTGAGAGGCTGCAGGCCAGGCTGAGGGACCCCACTAGTGCACGAATCCATGCACCGGGCCTCTAGTTTGTTTATAAAGTTAAATTGAGATTCAATGATCCTAGTTAAAATTGTAGTCAAACTTTTTTTTACTATATATATATATATATATATATATATATATATATATATATATATATTATATGATTTTTTTAAAAGAATTGAAAATGTTAGTACAATCCAGTGTTTTTAAAGAGAATATGGGCTAAAACATCACCTAAAAAATCGTAACTGCCACGAACCAAATACATTAGCTCAATCATGTCTAAGTAGTAATACACGCAATGACTGATTTTAGGCTTGTTTACAATCAACATTCAGCTACTTAAGAAGTTGACCTAACATATGAATCTCATTGCAGTACTTCATCTTTTTTTAAATGTGATCCTTAAACCATGGATTGGCTTATGTGGAATGGAAGTGAGTAATAACACCTCAGAAATTAAATGTTATATTTTGTGGCCATGTGTGCATGGGGCTTTTTAAGAAATGATAAGTTACATCATTGTCCATTAATAGATTCTTTGTGAACAAGAACCCTGTGAATTGAAATTGGTATTATCCAAATGCTGGCAAATTTCTTACCCGCTTCACATCTTGGTTTACTTATCTATAAAACATAGCAGTATTAAGCCAATAATATTGCTGTGATGACTGAATGAGATTTTTCCATGTACTGAGCATGCAGTAAATATTCACTTCTACTAGTGCTTTATAATGTGCAATTCTTTAATTGTGTAACCTCTACTACTATATTCACAGGAACTCTGACCCTATAAGGATAAAGGACTGCCTACCCTCTGTAAGATAGTCTTTTTATGCGATAGTAGGCCATTCAAAATACAGCTTCTGCCTATTTCTCTACTGTGATATTCTTTTTTTTTTATTGCTTAAAGTATTACAAAGGGTATTACATATGTGTCCATTTTATCCCCCCGCCCTAGACAGTCCCCTAGCCTCCCCTATCCCCCAATGTCTTACGTCCACTGGTTATGCTTATATGCATGCATACAAGTCCTTTAGTTGATCTCTTACTGTGATATTCTATTACTGCCTGCTCCTACCTAGCAAAGTAAAAGTCATTCTGTACGATATACCTTACATTTCTCTGAAGGTTTCATGTTTTCAACAACTCTGCAACTTAGTCAGATTTGCCACATACTCTAAGTTCCAAAGATGACAATACTAGGTGCTCAACCAATATATTATATAAAAATTCATGAATATATACACTTTTGTGATTCTGTTGATAGAGTGATAGGTAGCTAACCTTTTTATTAAAAACACACATTATAAAACACACACACACCCTATAACAGCTAAAGACTGAGTCTACTGTGCTTCATGACAAATTGAATGTGTGGGACTTTAATACCAGACACTACTCTATGCATGCATAAGAAATTATTCATAAATTATATTCACTGGAACTTAATCAAATATTGATGCTTAAAAACTCTTTCTGTCCACCTACATATTTTATTGAAATAGGTTATACTAATAGTGATGATTTTTCTTTTAAAAATCCTGAAACCAATGTATAATGAATACATTGGAAGCTTCAGTTTTTTTGTTGCTTTTCCATTATTAGTTGAAAAAGGGTTAAGGAATATAAGAAGAGGTATTGTGAGGGCATATTATCCTAACAAGTTAAATGACATGACAGGAACAAGAGCATTATCAGAACACTGTCTGCGATTAACTTTTACTAATAGTTTAAGGACTCAGTGATAACAAAATCATTTTTTCCCTTTTAAAGCAACACGCTTTTCTTTGAAGTTTCTAAATTATGGATTTATAGTGTAAAAAGCACTTATTTATATGAAACATGGTCATAATTTTATTAAGTACAAAAGCAAGTTGTAAAATTATATGTTCTTTATATTCCTCCAATTTATTTTTGTTTGGGTTTGGCAGGATATAGGTAAGAATAAATTGCAAAGTAAATATATTAAAACGGCTATTACTTGGGAAAAAATTAAATAAGGCTAAATTTCTTACAATAAAGACCCAAGTCAAAGATGAGTATAGGGATCCCAAAGATGAAAAACAAGATTTTCTCTTGAATAGTGGGATGGCCATATTGTATTTAGTTTTCTCTATATTGTACAATGATATGTTGGAATTCTTTTTCTCAACCCTGTACCTTGGAGAGTAAAGGAGGTTTATAAAGTAGCTGAGTCCAACTTGTACTTGTTGCTTTGTCTTTGATTTTCATGCTCAGAATGAATGGGCTTTCACAGTTGACCAAACTGAACGGAAGTGACAGCATCACATTTGTGTGGAGGTCTTTGCAGGATATACACCTAAATGTATTTTTAAAATATTTACTCCACTAAATGCACCTTAGACAAGATTTTTATCCAGAATAGGTTGAAAAAGAGGCCACATTTAATCAGCTGCAAATAGCTCTTAAACTTGGAATTAAATGTTTAAAAATTTTTAGGATACTGTAGAAAAATTTCGATTTTAACATTTTGCCCTCACTTTATGCAAGGCATTAAAATAAAAATAAAATTGATAATTTAATATCTTTAATAAATACATTTCATCCAGTTTTATTTGATAAATCATAATGATTGTGATATGACATCTGCCCTCAGGTTCTGCAAATGGTTGGCTAAATTTAGACTGAAAATCAGAGTTGCTTTAGTCTAGTGAATAAAGAACATGAGTTACATTAATTATCAGGATACTTTTCATTTGGGGATCTATTTTGCGTTCATTTCTGTCTACTTATGCTATCTGGCTCTACTATTACCTTTAAAACGTGAATGATTTAATACAACTTTAAGTTTGCTTTCAAGGAATGTCTTCTGTTTCAGAGCAAAATGACCCCCAGATAACATCACTTCTGCAACAAATACTGAGTGTAGTTTTCAGTTAAAAGATTCTGTGTGCAAAGAGAAAAAAAAGAGCCTTCTTTCTGCTGAATGGAGAAAAGCAGCAAATGGAAGTGCTATAAATGTTTTTAAATGATCTTTTTCTGCTTGAATTACATTTCACTAAAATATGCCAAAGACTCAATTCCTCAGGTCTCTCAAAAAAAACTGAAGGTTTTTTAAAAAAAAACTTATAAAACTTATTTTCCACTCAGTTCATTTACTTGGAAGTCTTATCAGATGAGGGATCAAATGAACCAGTCATCCCAGGGTTTTCCCAGGTTCCTACCATGTGACATGGAATTAACTTCCAGCCAGCCACTCTCAAAATGCAGTGCTTTCTTGTCACCAAGCAAAAAGAGTGGAACTAACAGAATTATTCTGATGACGCCGAAGGGAAAGAAAACACTGACAAGTGGGGAAATTCCAATGTATAGAATTAGAGCAATCCTAATAGACAAGCATAATGATAGCTTAATGATAGGGTGGTATTTTTTTAAAGTAGGAAGTTGATTTTACAGTCAAGTACATAAAACATGAAATTGACAAGCTGGGTTTTATACAGAAGCTACAACTAAAAATAAGGAAGAAAATAAAAAATATATGAATTTTGAAAAGTATAATGATGTGTGCTTAATATTCAGTGTAGGTATACAACTTTCAAAGGAGACAATAACGGTGTTTTGTTTTTAAGCAGTATAAAATTGCTGTTAACATGAAAAAATAAAAATCATTGCTATTTTTGTTATAAGTTTCAATAACACATGAAAGAAAAAATATCTGAGTTATATGTAAACTATTGAACTAACAATGTCTGACTCCATAAGGAGTCTGCTTTTAGACTTCTGCTGCTCTCCTGAGTGCTATCCACAGGAAACGCATCCCCTCGTGTGCACCAGTTATTTCTATGACAACAAGAGCCAAATCTCTAGTTTAGTGTCTCCAGTTATGGAAAGCTCTAGACCTGATCAGGTGCCCACTTGAATGTTCAGTCATAACCTCAAAATAGATCTCAAAATAGATCCTTCACCTTTCTCTTTGTTCCATACCTCATCCCTCTCTCCTTCCCAACATAATTCCATCTTTCTTCAGGTCCCTAGCACTAAAAATCGCAGTTGTACAGTTTAACTCTTTGATTTCTTGCATATCCCTTTAGAACAGATTCCTATGGATTCTTTTTTCTTTCACTTTATGTCTGTGTCAGTTCCATCCCTCCCTAGACTCAATTTCACACTATCATTATGTGAAAAGTTTCAGTTTCTCTGTTCGAAATATAGTTTAAATTCCTTTCCCTCATCACTCCATACCTAGGAAAAAATATACTCGGATGTTAGAGAGCAAAGTGCAACTTTTCTTTAAACAAACAAAGAAGTAATACATTTTTTCAAACTGTCATGGAGTGTTCTAACTTCTTCTCACGCCCTTGGGCAGGAGAAATCCGTTTATTCAGCCGGCTGAATTACAAATTGTGCCTTTATACATCCAGCTTACGTAGCCAGGATTAAGCAAATTGCCTCGTGAGTCTTATGTTGAAGCAGAAAACCCAGACCCATCACGCCAAGTCTCAGCCTTTACTTAGACCTCATTTACTCACGCTGCTGTGACGTCTTGGAAACACTTATTTACAGTCAAAGGTGCCAGAACATAACTTCCTACATTCAAAATTGGCCCTATTTTTCCATTTTCTGAGTTCACTGAAAATGTGAAAAAAAATATGTTGACAGCATGGGGATAAATGACATGCAGAATGCTCCCTTTTATTGAGGTAGCTTATACCTGATATATTTATCTAAAGTGCCCACATTGAAAACAGACCTGTGCAACAACTGCCTTGTATGAATCCTGAAATGATGATGCGAGCATTGATAAAATCTTGCTGATTTTTTTCTATTTGGCTTATCAGTGCCTTTAAAAGTAAAATAAAGAAATATTATCTAGTAAATAGGGGTCTCCAATAAATATCTGAACATTCCTTGTGAGATGATTAGCCAAAAAAAAGTGTGGTAGCATTGATGTAGTTAAAACACATTCACCTACCTCAGTGTTTATATGTCTAATATGTGCAATTTGAACTCAAATGCACAAAAAGACGTAAACACAATTGGCAGCAAAATTATGTCCATTGTCTAAAGCCTATCAACAACCAAGAAATAAGGTGTTTGTATATCTGCTGTCATTAGTTTACAACCTAGTGATTTCTTTAATTATCCTCCTCGGGGCTCAACAAGATATTAAGTCACAGAAACAAAGGCATGAATAAGAGCAGAGTGTCTGACTTTGGCAGGCTCAATAAGTACCACCTTGATGTACTGATGGCTCTTAATGAAGACAACAGCCACCAATTAGACAACTGACAATTATGTTGAAAACTGAATTGTCAAAACAGGAACAAGAGACTGACCCCTGAATACTAAATTATTTTTAGGTGGCATTTAACCACTCTTACAAGAGCAAAAGGCAAATGATTGCTCTTTACTGAAATGAGAAATTCTGCTTTACACTTCATGTCCCAGGCTTACATCTTAGCTTTTTTTCCACTTCTAAATTTGAATGGAATATAGCTTGATATACTCTCTCATTATGGTCAACTTGTATTGAAGAGTGCATACTAGAGATATACGGTAGGCCACACATAGTGTTATAGGACCTAAGCAGATAGTTCATAGATTCTGGATTCAGACAGACCTCAGTTTCAATCCTGGCTCCTAGAGGGCAGGTTATGTCTGCAGTAGAAGATATGGGAATCAGATTCTTCAGCCAGTATTAGGGGGGACTACAAAAATAATCCTAGAATTGGAGTCTGGAGAGGATGTAGAAGAACCCCGGGTCAGTCAACCTGGGGATAGAATGGCCATTTATATAAATATACCATATACAGGATATATATATATATATATATATATATATATATATATATATATATATATAAACATGCAAATTGACCATAACTTCGCTACATCCCAACCCATGACCACCAGCCAATCAGAGCGACTATATGCAAATTAACCCAAACAAGATGGCAGCCACGGAGCTGGAGCAAGCAGGAGCCTTGGTTGCCCTGGTGATGGAGGAAGCCAAGCTTTCCACCTGTCCTGGATGGTTGTGGCCTCCACTAAAGGTAACAAAGTTTCAATTATAGAAGATAAATAAATTCCAGATACCTTCCTCCAGCCAGCCTCCACTGGGAGCTTGGGTGGCTGGGGGCCATGGCCAGCCTGCAAACAACCATCAGCCCCTCACCCAGGCTGGCCACATCCTCAAGGAGTGAGGGTCCCTGCTGGAGGGTGTGACCAGCCTGCAAATAGCCCTCAGCCCCTCACCCAGGCTGGCCAGGCACCCCAGCAGGAGCCCCCTCCCTGATGGGGTGTGGCCAGACTGAAAACGGTCCTCAGCTCCTCACCCAGGCTGGCCAGGCACTCCAGCAGGGACCCCCACCCTAAAGGGGGTGTGGCCAGTCTAAAAACGGCCCTCAGCCCCTCACCCAGGCTGGCCAGGCACCCAAGCGGGACCCCCACCCTGATCTGGGACACCCTTCAGGGCAAACCAGCCAGCCCCCACCCATGCACCAGGCCTCTATCCTATGTAATAAAAGGGTAACATGCAAACTGACCCTAACAGCAGAACAACTGGGAATGACTGGTCACTATGACACACACTGACCACCAGGGGGCAGACGCTCAATGCAGGAGATGTCCCCTGGTGGTCAGTGTGCTCCCACAGGGGGAGCTCTGCTCAGCCACAAGCCAGGTTGACGGCTGCCAGCACAGCAGTGATGGCGGGAACCTCTCCCGCCTCCTCAGCAGTGCTAAGGATGTCTGACGGCAGCTT
The DNA here is from genome assembly GCF_964212035.1 of Myotis nattereri. Taxonomy (NCBI): domain Eukaryota; kingdom Metazoa; phylum Chordata; class Mammalia; order Chiroptera; family Vespertilionidae; genus Myotis; species Myotis nattereri. The sequence continues at coordinate 99,275,833 of NC_138077.1, forward strand.
AGGCCTGGTCCCCACTGGCAAGTGGACATCTCCTGGGCTGCCAGAAGGATGTCTGATTGCCAGCTTAGGCCTGATCCCTCAGGGAGCAGGCCTAAGCCAGAAGTTGGACATCCCCTGAGGGGTCCCAACTGCGCGAGGGCACAGGTCGGGCTGAGGGACCCCCCCAAGTGCACAAATTTTTGTGCACCAGGCCTCTAGTATTTAAATAATAAAAGCACTATATGTAAATCGACCAAATGACCAAACAGCAGAATGACCATCTGGATGACCTTCCGGAAGAACACACTATGACACACACTGGCTCCAGACCAGACAAGGCAGGTGTGATGCAATTGATTGGGGGAGGGGGGGTTCCCACCATTGCCTCATGATCACCCCACAGAGGGAGGCCCAGGCCAACCTCTGCGGGCAGATCGAAGAGGGGGCTCCGTGATCGATCGCCCCATAGAGGGAGGCCCAGGTCACCCATCTGGCGGCACTGCGGCAAGTGTGCAGGGCCTTCCTCTGTGGGGCGATCGATCTGGGGGCTCCGTGATTGATCACCCCACAGAGGGAGGCCCAGACCACTGGCCAGTGACTCTGTGTGAGGCAGGCTATCGATCACCCAGCAGAGGGAGGCTCAGGCCAGCCAAGCAATCACACCCCACACCTGTCACCTGCAGAGCAAGGCAACTGGTGGTGGGGTGGGGAAGAGCACCGCACAGATAGCAAGCAGTGGCAGCAGTGGAGGCAGGGCCAGCTGCTGGCAGCTGGGGGAAGGAAAGCCCTGATAGGCCCTGATCACCAGCCAGGCCTAGGGACCCTAGCCTAGGGGTCCCAGATTGCAAGGAGTGCAGGCAGTCTGAGGGACATCACCCCCCATGCACAACTTTCGTGCACTGGGCCTCTAGTATAAGATATAAGATATACTAGAGGCCCGGTGCACGAAAGTTGTGCATGGGGGGTCCCTCAGGGTGGCCTGTGGAGATCGGGCCCTAGCTCACGCCCCCAGCCTCGCAGCCCCACAGCTCGTCTTGCACCCCGCCTTGCCCTGACACTGCCTGCTCACACCACCTCTCACCGCCACTGCTTGTTTCCATCTGCGGGGCCATTGGTGGGACAGCCAGGCCCCTGCTCACACCCACCTTGGCCTGGCACCACCCACTCACCTGCTCCACCATCCTGCCACAGTCCCACTCTTGTTGGGACCCATCAGGGCCGGCAGGGCCTCCACTGCTGCCAGCTGCCAGTGCCTCATCCCTGACGCCTGCCATATTCCATGCCAACCCCTGGTGGTCAGCACACATCATAGCAAACGGTCGAACTTCCAGTTGATCAAACTCCCACCCAAGGGAGCAATTTGCATATTAGGCTTTTATTAGATAGGATATTGTATTCCTATATTAAGAACAGTGCCTAAACAACTCATTGTCCATAGAATTTTTATTGATAAAACAAACTTTTTAAAACACTTAATACACTTTTGCACAAGCCACTGCCTTCTACCACATAATAAAAAGAGAAATTCTTCCTGCTTGCATACTGGCAGGCAGCCCACGTTTTCCTGTACTATGATTATTTCTGAATGACTTGGCACAACCTTTAACGATATGCTTCTTGCATCACAGGATTCGATGTTCCATTTTTGCCTACCTCATCATTTAGTCTCCAGGAGTTGCATTTGCCTGATTATTACTAATACACAGGGGCATTCCTGCATGGCTGTGCTCAGAGTCCACACCGTGGGCTGCCTTGGAGGTGAGATCACCTTTGGATCTCCGCTGGCTCAGTTCCCTTGGGTGAGGTCCAAGACAGAGCTGCCTTATGCTGGATTTCACTGGTGTGGCCAAGGCTGTAATAATAAGGTTCCCGAAGCAATACCCCTTGGATTTCAAAGGGTCTTATTCCCACTCTAAGCTCAAGCATTTAAAAAGATGGGTTTCTCTTAATTTTGTTTTATTCAACTTTTTTCTTTAACACTCAGGTCCAAACACTATATACCAACAGAATGGACCATAGAGTCAGTAATCTGCAATTTTTCATGAACTAGTACACATACCCCAACCCCTCCCCCCAAACACACACAGACACACACACATACACACACACACACAGGGACAAACACAGTCACAGAATTGTAAGTACAAAAATATTTCACATTTTTCTCTTTAAGGAGAAATCTACCACTCTACATTAATGCCAAATATTTGAGTCATTAAGCAAAGCATATAACTCCAGTAAATATCTTTTAAAAACCATAATTGTTGGATTAATATAGTCACTCATTTTACTGGAACTGTGCTGAGTCAGTAATGCAAGACTTCCAATAGCTATATATTTATGAAGAGAAGTATATGAGCAGATTTTCAAGCTTACCGCACTTGTGTCATAGGCAGTTGGGCGCATGAGGAAAGGGACCCAGGTCTACCCTCACAGTCAACTGCAGCTAGTCAGCTAAAGGGAGCTTCCCAGTTCTTGGCAGAACAACAAATTCTCAAGCAGAGAGGGAATGGGGGTGAGAATTTTTTCTTCTGTAAGTAACTTAATGAATGAAGTACTAATTAACATCATGGCATTGATAAATGGAGAGAGAGATTAGTGATGTACTCGATATTCAGACCTTCGCAGATGGACTGTCAAAGCCACATTAATTCCTATCTCATTGGAGCATCTGCTTCTCCCATAATCCACTGCCCCTTGGTACGAACAACACAAACTGTTGTGACTCAATTCGATTTATATCAATCTAATTTCTTTTAATCCAATTTGTATTCCAATCTACTACCTTCTAATCACTTAAATCTTCAGCCTCCATCTGGTAAATTTTCTCTCAGAATTAACAGAGCAGATGCCTCTGTGATTGTCTTCCCCAGTCAAGCTAATCAGACCTCGCAGTGGCCTACAGGATCTGCTGAATAGGTACGTGACTCAGGGTGTTGCCCTTCCAGTTACAAACTCAGCCAGGGAGGAAGACCATTTTATCTATCACTAATTGGTTCATTTGCATAACACTGCTTGGGAAGGAACACTGGACCCAGAAGCCTAGAGAAGAAAACTACAGGAAGAGAATAAAATGTGCTCATTTGTCAAAGGGGCTTACTATTCCATCTGTCTCCTGTTTAGGTTAACAAACATAGGGTGAGAATATTATTTAATATTGTTTGTTCTAAAAAGCTACCTTCTGAATGCTAGGGGATTAGAACCCTTTTGTATAATCATTAAAATGATACTGAGACCAAACTTTGGTTAACAAATATACTCCTAAAATAACCTTTTGAATTCGGGAACTATGCTCTGATGTATCCACTGGAGCATAATTTGTGCTATAAACAGCACAACCTCTGGCCTGCACTGACACTCACTCCTGTAGAAGTTCCACTGTGATCCCCAATTAATGTCACGATTTACATATTCCCCTATGAGCAGACTGGACACAGTAGTTAGCAAGAATGTAAATAAATAAAGGACGAGGACAAATAGACAAACACTATATAGAACTCCTTTGAGATGAAGTTGATTGTCATGTGAAATTGGTTTTTATTAATTTATAGTCATACTTCTTACACAGTGTGTCTTGATAATATATTTAAATATTTTTCCAAATTTCAAGGCATTATAAATAGAAATATTAAAGTGTTCAGTGTTGCCACATAAGGAATTGGCCTCAGGAAGACTTTTGCTATTAGGAAAACTGGAAAAAATTAGCCTAGAAAAACATTTCTTCTAGAACATGGTCTATCTGGTATGAAGAAAGCTTAATAAGTAACTCTTACTAACATTATGAACCAGGAACATGTCAAAATGCCTCCATAAAGCATACTATACAGTGTAAACAGATTAAATATCTGAATGTAGACTCTATTTCTATAATTCTGAGTAAAGATATATAAGATGAGGCTCTGGGTATCTAAATTAGACAGAGAAAACCAGTGGAAGTCAGAGGGCAATGCCACTGGGCCTCCTGGGAAACTGGTAGAACTGGTGAACCCAGGAGTGGCTGGAGACACTGCTCTATCTCGCCATCTCTACAGGGTGAGAGGCAGTGACACACAACTGCCCCCTGGATAAAGCCAACCATCTACGAACTTAACTCAGTCACATTTGATGCTCTGAGCCTCAGTTATTTCCTCTGTGAAGTGCATTGAAAATTACATCTGCTTCTACACACTGTGTTAAGGATGAAACATATCATACATGTAAACCACCTTTTCAAATTCTAGGGCCCCATGTAAATATCAGGCAGTGCAGCAGGGCCATTAAAAACATGAACTCTATGCCCTGACCGGTTTGGCTCAGTGGATAGAGCGTCGGCCTGCGGACAGAAGGGTCCCAGGTTCGATTCTGGTCAAGGGCATGTACCTTGGTTGCAGGCACATCCCCAATAGGGGATGTGCAGGAGGCAGCTGATCGATGTTTCTCTCTCATCGATGTTTCTAACTCTCTATCCCTTTCCTTTCCTCTCTGTAAAAAAAATCAATAAAATATATTTTTTAAAAAAAACAACACATGAATTCTATTTGAGATCTGGACTTAGGAGTTGGATAACCATGGGCAAATTACTAACCCTCTCAGTATGTCAGTGTAAAAGGGTGGTATCTCCTACCCTATGTTACAAGAAGAAAATGAGTTACTCTATATGATATGCTTACATGTATTGCTAGGATAAAGTGTGCCCTGAAAACATGTGTCAGCTAAAAGATAAAAGTTAACGAAGCTGCCTTTGTATTGTAAGTTCTCAAATATATCTCAATGGTGTTCATTAAAAAAAAAAAAAGGATACATCTGATAAAGGGTTAATATCCAAAATATATAAAGTACTCTTTTAAAAATTTAATGGATACTATAGCATTTATAGTATACATATTTAACTAATCATATTCTGCCCTCAAATAATATTATATCAGTTATTTGTAAAGTAAGGACCCTACAGTAAAAGTATACTCCCAATGCCTTTCTCCCATTGTTTGTGCTGATGTGGTCATACATATTTACTTTTACAAATGGTATAAACATAGAATGAATTGCACTATCTTTGCTTCAGTCAGTTATGTTTAGAATAATTAAAAATAAGAAGAAATGATTTTATACTTACTTTCATCTATACATTTCCAGTGTTCTTATTTACTTAATTTTTTTGGTATAGATTCAAATTTCTACTTGAATAATTTCCTTTCACATTTCTTATAGTGCAGGACTGTTGACAATAAATTCTCTTAATTTTAAAAAATAAAAATAATAAATAAATAAACAAATATAAAAATAAAAAAGGTAAACTAAGTAGTAATATAATTATTTCAAGTGCTGCAATAAGATCTATCTATAGAGTTGAAAGAAAATATGGTTTATAAAGTACTTTTAATTGGCTCTCATATGAAAACACAGTGACCTAATCATATCAGTAACTACTGAAATACACACCTGTGTACCATGTGCCAGGCACTGTATTAGAGGGAGGGAGTCCCCACCACCAGGAGTTCAGAGTCTCGTGCCCTGGCACTTTGATTAAACAGCTATTCCTTTCTGGACAGTAACATTTCCGAAGCAGACAAGTCATGTGCTTTCTTCACTACCGAGGAGACTCATATAACTGCCTCAGAATTGTAAAAGTATTGATCAAAAGCCCACTCTCCTAATCGTGGCTTCAAGGAGAAAGTTAGAGAAACTGGCAGAGATCCTCGAACATATAGGAATAATTCTACACTTGGCTGGCCACCTGTAAACCCTGTCTGTGCGACATCTCTACTACAGTGAATAATGGCCCTTCATATATGATGGCCCCTAATATACAGCATATAGTACATGGCCCCTGATATATACTGGCCTCAAATATGTAACAGCATAATACAGGGTGGGAAAAAGTAGATTGGAGTCATGAGCATGTGAAAGATTTTATTCCTGTATTATTACTTATTATTGAGTTATTTATTTGACTTATTTCCATGTGAACTATAAATCGACTTTGCCCACCCCTGTCTATATTATAATCATATAATACATAATAATAACTAAAGGACCATCTGCTCCTCTGAAGACTAAAATCTTTGACAATCTAGATAAGATTGGAGGGTCTACTTGAAGAAAAACCATAGGCCCAGCTTTCTTGTTATCAAAGTCCCAGCTGATGCAATCATTTCTAACATTTTACCAGTGACATCTTGGTGCCAAGCCCTACCCTAAGCAATCATCTGCCCTAATTGAAACCAGAATTGACCAGACTTGCTGGTAATTTGTATATATGAGTAAAAGAGGTATTTTATCAATTATTTTCTGGAATTTTGGTTACCTCTCTATAGGTCTTGTTTCTATTGCAATATTTAAGTATTTTTGGTGTCTAGAATAGTACCCTGGTATGTATGCATGTCTAAGAAACATTAACTCATTTTCAATAAAACAACATTTAATAATAACAGAAATGAGCACTATAGCTATATTTTGTTGATTTGTAGGCACTGGGTGCTTTACAAAAATGATTTCATTTCATCCTCAGTATAACTCCTGTTATATTTTTGGAATGTAAGAATTTCATAGCTTGTATATAATCCATATCCACAGTACTCAAAGTGATCAAACATAATAGAAAATTTCTGTACCCTGTTTTTCAAAGAGCAGGAATATATGCTTCACATGTGCTGTGTGATCATTGTGTGTGTGGCATTTTTGCTGAAGATTTTTGCTTTGGAGACATATATTTGTCAGTAGAGAACCCTAAGTGAGCTACTGCAGGATCATCTTTGAAGCGCCCCACTATTAAGTTCCTTCCTTAAAAACCTGAGCACTGACAACTCTAAATGTTTGATGGGGGTCAGGATATTCTGAAAATAGGCACACTTTGGCATATCGACTATTTCAAGCTGAAGAAATTTTAGAAATGGTAGGCAAGGAAGGACTTTCTCACCTTTCCCTTCTCCCCTGAAGCAGGTCACAAAACCCTCATGTGGGAGAGGCCCTCCTAGAGGAAGGGAGCATCCTTATCCCAACTAAGGGACAAAGAGAGAGGAATCTGGGCAAACAGGCCTTGCCAAGCTTTCTAGTTTCTTACACCTACTTCATACCCTTTGCCCTGTGACTTTCCACTCTTCATCATGTCTAGCATGGAAATACTGCAGCTGAGCTGATTTTTTGGGTCTTCATTTCCTTATGAAGTGCCCCATGTCACATAAAACTATATTAAATAAATTTTTATGTTTTTCTCTTGATTTTTAACATATATTTGTACTTGAAAATGTTTGTATCAGTACAATGAAACTAAATTTTACGATAAACTGAATGAGTCATAAGGCAGTTCCACTTTCAATTACTGAGGTAACTTCATACTGCTTTCCACAGGGGCTGCCCCAATCTGCGTTCCCATCAGCAGTGCACAGGGTTTCCTTTCCTCCACATCTTCCCAGCGCTTGCTGCTTGTTGATTTTTTTTATGATAACCATTCTGACAGGTGTGAGGTGATCTCTCATTGTGGTTCTAATTTGCATCTCTCTGATAATTAGTAAGTTGAGCATCTTTTCATATGTCTACTGACCATCTGTATGTCCTCTTGGAAGAGTATCTATTCAAGTCTTTGCCCATTGTTTAATAGGATTGTCTGTTTGTTTTTGGTGTTGAGTTTTATAAGTTCTTTTTATTGGCAAATTTGTTCTCCTATTCAGTGAGTTGTCTTTATATTTTGCTGATGATTTTTTTTATGTGCAAAAACATTTTAGTTTGATGTTGTACAATTTGTTCATTTTTATCTTTTGTTTTCCTTGCATGAGGAGATATATCAGAAAAAAATATTGCTACAAGAAATGTCTGAGCTTTTACTGCCTATGTTTCCTTCTTGGATTTTTATGGTTTCAAGTCTAGCATTCAATCCATTTTGAGTTTATTCTTGTGTGTGGTGTAAGAAGATCATCTAGTTTCTTTTCTTTCTTTCTTTCTTTTTTTTTTTTTTGGTATCTGTCCAATTTTTTCAATACCATTTATTGAATAGACTATCTTAACTCATGGTATGTTTTTACCTCCTTTGTCAAGTATTAATTGGCTATAAAGGCATGGGTTTTTTATGGGCTCTCTATTCTGTTCCAATGTTCTGATCTATATGTCTGTTTTTATGTCAGAACCATGTTGTTTTGCTCACTATGGCCTTGTGGTATAGTTTGATATCAGGTATCGTCATACCTCCAAATCTGTTCTTCTTTCTCAAGATCACTGTTGCTATTCAGGGACTTGTGTAATTCCATATACATTTTTGGAATATTTGTTCTAGTTCTGTGAAATATGCCATTGGCATCTTGATAATAATCATATTGAATCTGTAGATTGCTTTGGGTAGTATGGATATTTTAATGATGTTATTTATTCCTATCCTTGAACATGGTATATGTTTACACTTATATTTGTATCTTCTTCAGTTTCTTTCTTTAGTGAATATAGGCACCCCTGTGTTCATCGCAGCATTATTTACAATAGTCAAGATTTAGAACCACTCTAATCAGTAGATGAATGGATAAAAAAGCTATGGTACATTTAAACAATAGAATACTACTCAGCTGTAAAAAGGAAGAAAATTTTACCCTCTACTACAACATGGATAGACCTGGAGAACATTATCCTAAGTGAAATAAGACAGTCAGAGATAGTATAATACGATTTCACTCATATGGAATCTAATGAACAAACTAAAAAGCAAAATAGAGACAGACTCAGAGAGAGCAGGCAGACAGCTCTGGTGGAAGAGTGTAGTGGGGCGGGGTTGGTTAAAAAAAAGAAAAAGAAAAAGAAATAGAAAGAACTCATGGACACGGACAATAGGGTGGTGATTGAGGGGGTGGGGGGGAGGTTGAAGAGGGCATAGGGAAGATAAATGGTGATGGGGGAAAAAGAAAAGAAAAGAAAGAAAAAAAGAGACACTGAGTGTCACTACTTTGGTGTCATTGGTTTATTATAAAAGAGAGACATTGTATTATTTACACCATGGAATGTTGCAGAACTTCAGTGGAATGGGCAGCTTCATAAGATGCCATTTCAGTGGTGATTTATTTCAGCCTACTTTCCAAGAATGTCACCATCTCTAAATAAGAAATAATCCTTGTTGTCTAGAACTGCTTTGCTGCCTCCATATTCCGGAAGAACTTATCTCCACTTTCATGCTAACTGCCTGAATTTCCCCACCCTTTCCTTTAGAGCCTGTTTCAACTGACCTTTTGCTAAAGGAGGCCCAGCCAAGAATTAGGAAGGGTAGATGGAAGGGAGAGAAAAATATTTTTCTCTCCTAGATAGTCAACACAAAATTTGTATTGATAACTATGAGTTTGCAAAAATCTTTAAGCCAATATTAAAAGCTCAGAATTTTGAATTCTTTTTCAGAGAACAAATGTATTCAAAACTCAAAATTCACTATAAATGCCAAACCTATAGCTTTAATTAAGGTAAATTATTAATGCTTCATGTAGATTTATTTGTAAATGATAGTGAGGTATACGTGATTCAAACTGCTACATTATTTATAATAGAAATAATAACTAATTTTTGAAGTTTAGTTTTTAAGGCAATCATTTGTAAAGATTTTAAATAGCTACATTTTGAAAAAAATATAGGTGGTCCCTCTAGTTGTACTTGTTTTCTTTACGGTTTAAATCTCTTATCACTTAGAAAAGCAAACTTTAAAAATACATTTTTATTGATTTCAGAGAAGAAGGGAGAGGGAAAGAGAGATAGAAACATCAGTGATGAGAAAGAATCATTGATTGGCTGCCTCCTGCAAGCCCCCTACTAGGGATCCAGCCCGCAACCCAGGCATGTGCCCTTGACCAGAACTGAACCCAGTCTGCAGGCCAACACTCTATCCACTGAGGCAAACCAGCTAGGGCTAGAAAAGCAAACTTTAAGCAAAAACACACACAACTTATTGTTAGGTACTTTTTTACTATATGTCCATTCCCCCAAATAAATATTAAATATTTAGGAACTTAAAATATGCTATGATATATTTAGGTCTAATTTAATCTCTAAAATTATAACATTCATAAAACAAAGCAGGATTCAGAAGAAAACACAATAAAATGGGTACAATAACCATAGTATAAGAAAAGTAATATAGAATTTATATATTATATCTTATGATACAGTCAGAAAAGAAATTATAAAAATAAAGTGAGCTCATAAATAAAACTGCAAAATAACAAAATCTGCTTGAGTTTTCAAACTGCTGTCAAACCACTGCCATTTTCTAACCTCCACAAAGAAAAGTAATTTTAAATTCTATTAGCTTTCCAGAAAAAAACAGTAGTACATAAATAAAGCATTCCTCTTATAGAAAATATATGGTACATATTTTACCATAGCAATGCAAAAGGAAGTTACTTTTTCTGTTAGTTATTCTCATAAGGGGGTTCTGATAAAAAAATAAAAAAGAAAGAAAGAAAGAAAAAGAAACAGCCCTAGCTGGTTTGGCTCAATGGATAAAGTGTTGGCCTGCTGACTAAAGGGTCCCAGGTTCAATTCCAGTCAAGGGCACATGCCTGGGTTGCAGGCTCGATCCCCAGTGGGGGATGTGCAGGAGGCGACCAATCAATGATTCTCTCTCATCATTGATGTTTCTATCTCTCTCTCCCTCTCCTTTCCTCTCTGAAATAAAAAATATATATATTTAAAAAAAAAACAACAAACACAGAGAATAAGTCCCAACCCTGACACAGTGACCATCTCAGAGCACCCCTCCCACTCACCTCCAGGTCAAAGTCTCCTAACACATGAGTAGGAATCTCAAATTATCTCAGCAGGTAGTGCCAGCCTTGATGAGAGAGGGAAAGCAATACCCTCAACTTTAAAGTATTACTGATGTTCCCAGTTTCCTTTATTTCTGAAATGCATCAGTATACTCATCTGGGTGTTCCTGTTTCTACACAGCACTCCATTTACTGTACCTTCATGAACCCCCACCAGAAAAAAATCTCAGGTGAAATTATAAAGGAAAGAAAAGACCGCTAATAAGCCTGGCTGGTCATTCTACAATGCTAATATAGAATGCTAATATATAAATTATAATGCTACCATATAAAGAAATGCATTTTTACTTGTATGCCTGTGTACTTTTCACTGACCACAGGCAAAATGACTTCTCCCTTCTACTCTGGCTTGTTTTCCATACGCCAGACTTTCATGTATCCAACTTTCCAATTATGAAAATTTAAGTGGTATAATGGAAACATAACAGCAACCTTTATTTGAAAACGATGAAAATACAAATTTTGACATTTTTAGGTGTTTCTTCTTAAGATCGAGTAAAGAAAAATAAAGCAGTTTAAATACTCAGAAGGAGTACTTTTTTTGGAGTTAAGCTTGCTACACCATCATCTCATCCTGTCCTTGGGGACATTTATCCTGTGCCAAAATAACATTATTTCTTCAAAGGATTGTATTTATTCATTCATTTATCCTATATTTACTCCTAGGTAATGTTCCAGTGACTAATACACATCACAGAAGGAACAAAAACAATAAAAGTGATGCTTTCTCTAAGAAGGATTACTCTAAAAATTAGAGAGTAAGACAAAGGCATCAACTTGCCCAGGGTATAACTTCGTTTTGGTGTTCTTTATTGAACTAGCTCTATTAGTTCTTCTTTCATCCTAAAAGAAACATCTGTCAGTGAAGCAGCTGAACTAATAAACACCTTAATGTGTTAGAAAAGAGTATGGCTTGATTTGTTCCATATATAATAGATACAAAAACCCTCTCAGGAATGGAACTAATTGCTTTAGTAGACATTTGCAAGGAAACAAGATACATTAAAAAATAAAATAAAACTCATGTGTTCCTAACTAATTCTAATATATCCTACAGTTATAGCAGTTATAGGTGGGTGGGACCTATTTTAAAAATGATCATGAAAGAAAAGAAAAATGAAAGAATGTAAGTTAGGATGATACTGTAACATTTTAAAAGTAGTCCTCACAGTTGTGGAGAACAGAACATGTAATTTTTTACATTCAAAATAATATTTGTAGAAAAAAAGAGCATACGTGAATTTTATGCTATAGATACACTTAAATCTGTATTTACAATTTCATAAAAGTTCATAGTGCTAGTGAAAAAATGAAACATTAACATTACCTATCTAATGAGAATATATTCATTTGTACTACACAGGATTTTAATTTGTTATGTAATGTTATACACTTACATTTGCATTAAGCAATATACAGTATATCAAAAATGGTTATCAAAATAACTCGTTTTAAATAAGTTAAAATGTATGAGCTAGTTAACAAACTTCATTTTCTCCCTTTCTCTGTATATGTTTTCAAGCCATCATCTCCAAATAGGCATAAGGTGCATGACTGCATAATTTCACATTTAAAGAAAAGAACACCATGCCCACAGGACAACCTATCTGTTCACCCTCAGTGTGGGGGTCAAGCGGTATAGTCCTCAGAAAGTAACATTAAATAAGACAACTTAATAATGCATTAGGGAGGAAATCACTTAATATTCATGTTGACAGAAGAGAAGATTAATCATGGGCCTCTGCTCTCAAAGAGGACTCAGGAAGGCCCTAGGTCCCAGTTCCAGGAAAGCTGACTGCTGTAAAGTAGTTCAGCAGCAAGCCTTTGATGAAATGCTAAGGTCTACTGCAAAGTGGCACTGGCTGACAAATGAGAGACCTTCCTTACTTTAACTTCAAATTAATCATATTGTCCCATTGATCTTTGTTTTCTGTAATGTGACTCTTAAAACCTTTCCCCCACTTTTGTATAGAAAAGCAATCTTTTCAATGAATTTTAAACAATTATAAAGAATATATCCTCTCCTATTTACTTCACCCTATAGGCGATTTCAGAAACAGCATCCTTTTTTTTTCTCTTAGCAAATAAAAATGTGTTCCTCTCACTCTGCTCATTTTTTCATGACAAAGTAAACATTAGAAAAATAATGGTCGATGCTTACCTGGTATTCAGAATGCTGAGTTAAAAGCATCCAACCTATTAAAGACTATCTTTAATGATAGTCATTAAATATAATTACAACCCTTTTCCCTTGAGCAATTTATTAACCCCCATTGGATTAAATATTGTTCAAGTAATTTTAAAGGGCAATTGTTTTCATATCTATTAAGCATTTTTCTCAAAACCTATCTACAAAACCACTCAAAAGCTACAATATTACAAACATAATAAAGCTTAGCAGATTCATTTCCTGATCATGTTTTTAAAAATGATTTCCCTTTTGACTTCTGGTAATCATTGTATTTAATTAAATCATGATGGCCTAACAGCTCTTCCATGAAAATAAAATAAAATAAAAACAACTTCACTGTGTTTTATTTACAGCAAATAAATATAAATTCAATCCTGAACTTAAATAATAACAGATTCATGTGGGACACAGCCTCAAAGTACACAAACTTTAAGGACTATTAATGTTTACAATCTCTAGTACACATTTAGCATCAAATATATTTGTTCACAAATATATGCTTTGAGCACTTACTAACAGATTGGCACTGGGTATGTACTGGTGAACAAATCAGAGACATTGGAAATCACCATCTCATTGGTGGTATAAAATGTATGTAGTATATACAAATATGTTTACAATTATGTAAATGCCATAGAGAAGAATGTAACAGGAATACCTAATTTGGAGTATTGGCAAGAAAATCTTCTCTAAGTAAATAACTCTTAAGCAGAGTCCTGAAAAATGAATGGAACTCACCAAAGTAAGAACTGGGAAAGAACATTCCTGGCAGAATATCCAACATAGGCATTCTCTTAAATGGGAAAGGCCTTGGTATGTAGCTGTTTCTAAACAGGGGTTCTGCTCTCATACAAGCCATACTTTAGAGAAGAGCCTGAACTGAGCTGCCTTCCTGCACTGTTCTAATCACTAACTGAAATCTGAGCCAGTCCTTATAAAGGAGTTCCTGGAATTGTATTTCAACCAATAGAACTGAGACTTTCTCCATTCAATTGAAGCTGAGCAGCTATATCCTCATTAGCATCTTCACCAACCAATCAGGGTGCCTTTTGGACCAATCAAGAAGCATGAGGACCAACCAATTATAGACCAGGGACAGGGACTTCTCTCTAAGTAAGTCAGCTCCTCTCTGGCTCAGGAAGCACTTACCCTTTCAGAGAAGGTTGTTTCCCTGGCTGGAGCTGAAACACCAAAGATGTCTCACTGGTCCAGAGCAGAGAAAAGCAGGTGGAGCAGAGCAAGGCAGAGCAGGAGCAGATGGGCACAAAGCGGAGGGGAGAAGACCAGACAGACCAGAGCAGACCAGAGCTGTCTAGCTGGAGAGGGAGCTTACCCCAGGGACTCCTCACAGCTCTGCTGTATCAAAATCTAGTGATTTGCCCTAATTGTTTCCTTCACTGCACCCTGAATTGGGGATTCCTGTTGGTGTTGAATTGGTGCCAACAACCACTGGTTGACAGTTCTAAAACCTGAAATAATATCAACCTAGGTAGGGTTAGGGCAACAAAAAGAATAAATGAATGTTTTAAAAGTAGGTAAGAAGGGCCATGACCATGCAGGAATGTATAAGGCCATATTTATTATTAGAAGTTTATCATAAATTTAAGAAAAACCATTGAAGCATTTTAAACATCTATGGAAACTAACATAATCTGGTTCACATTTTCAAAGATCTCAGTTTCATGTTAGGAAAGAAATTTTATTTTCAATCCCTTTGCCACAGGAAGCCAATGATTTCCTAATTATTTTTTAAATGGCCTGGAAAGACCCTGAAACGGGCACAAAGACAACAGTAGCTCTCAGGAGGGAGCATCTACACACACCACCGACCCTCGCCGTCACCTCAGATGGACTCTGCTGGGGCCTCATTTTGTCCCTTGGGCAAGCTGCTTAATGGCCATGCTTCCCAAAACACCATCACTCATTTCAAAGTGAGAGGAGGAACACTGGATCAGAAAGTCCATTTCATTTTTCATTTACGAGTTTAGCAAGTGAGGGAGGAGGTGTTCTTATTTCTGGGGGAAAGCCTAGGCTATGAAGTTTTAGGCAACTTCACATATGTTCATTATGCAAAAATACAAAGGATCTTCATACAAAAACTACTGGCTTCATTTTAATTGAATCCTATGCTTTTAATATGTATATTTTTTATTGATTTCAGAGAAGAAGGGAGAGGGAGAGAGAGATAGAAACATCAATGATGTGAAAGAATCTTGATTGGCTGCCTCCTGCATGCCCCCTACTGAGAATCAAGTCCACAACTTGGGCATGGGCCCTTGACTGGAATCAAACCCAGGACCCTTCAGTCCACAGGCTGATGCTCTATAAACTGAGCAAAACCAGCGAGGGCAAATTGCATCCTATTTTAGTGTATACTGACATATAGTAACTGAATGAACAGGTGATTCTGGAAAGTGCACTTTCCAGAATATGTTTTCTGGCCTGGAAAGCTAATCACTAACTGGGTTTTATGGAAAAGGAATAGCTATAGTTTAGTAGGCAATGCATGTCATTTTAGAAGGAAAATGCATAGAAATACGTCCTCAGAGGATGTAGATAAAACTGCTAACAGTGTTTTTTTTCCTAGAGTAGAGACTGGGATCCAGGGTGGGGTGGGAGTGTTTCTTCTCAGTATAACCTTCTGTAGCTTCCAATCTACAGTCTGCTAGTACTATTATCTAATCCATGGGTGGGCAAACTTTTTGACTCGAGGGCCACAATGGGTTCTTAAACTGGACCAGAGGGTCGGAACAAAAGCATGGATGGAGTGTTTGTGTGAACTAATGTAAATTCAAAGTAAACATCATTACATAAAAGGGTACGGTCTTTTTTTTTTTTTTTTTTAGTTTTATTCATTTCAAACGGGCCGGATCCAGCCCACGGGCCGTAGTTTGCCCACGGCTGATCTAATCTAATAAAAGACAAACATGCAAATTGACCATACCTTCGCTATACCTTAAGCCACGCCCACTAGCCAATCAGAGAGGCTATATGCAAATTAACCCAACCAATATGGCGGACGACAGCCACGGAGATGGAGCAAGCAGGAGGCTTGGCTGCCCCAATGATGGAGGAAGCCAACCTTACCGCTTGCCATGGCGGGCTCTGAGCTCCACTCAAAGCAACGAAGTTTCAATTATGGAAGGTAAATAAACCCCAGGTACCTGCTTTCAGCTGGCCGTGGCCACTGAGCTGGAGCCCACCCTGGCCAGCTCTGAGCTCCTTTCAAGGCTACAAAGTTTCAATTATAGAAGGTAAATAAATCCCAGAATAAAAAAGAAAAAAGAAAAACAGGAGAGGCTGGGAGCTTCCATTGCCGGGGGGCTTGGCCAGCCTGAAAACAGCCCTCAGCCCCTCACCCAGACTGGTCAGGCACCCCAGTGGGGAACCCCCCACACACTAAAGGGGGTGTGGCCAGCCTAAAAACAGTCATCAGCCCCTCACCCAGGCTGGCCAAACCTCTATGGGGTGAGGGTCCCCACTGGGGGGCCCGATCAGCCTGCAAACAGCCATCAGCCCCTCACCCAGCATGGCCAGGCACCACAGTGGGACCCCCACCCTGATCCAGGACACCCTTCAGGGCAAACCAACTGGCCCCCACCCATGCACCAGGCCTCTATCCTATATAATAAAAGGGTAATAAGCAAACTGACCCTAACAGCAGAAAGACTGGGCATGACTGGTCACTATGACACACACTGACCACCAGGGAGCAGACGCTCAATGCAGGAGATGTCCCCTGGTGGTCAGTGCGCTCCCACAGGGGGAGCTCTGCTCAGCGACAAGCCAGGCTGATGGCTGCCAGTACGGTGGTGGTGGTGGGAGCCTCTCCTGCCTCCTCAGCAGCGCTAAGGATGTCCGACTGCAGCTTAGGCCTGCTCCCCGCTGGCAAGTGGACATCCCCCGAGGGCTGCCGGGCTGCCAGAGGGATGTCTGACTGCCAGCCTGGGTCCGTTTCCCCAGGGAGCAGGCCTAAACCAGCAGGTGGACATCCTCCAAGGGGTTCCAGACTGCAAGAGGGCATAGGCCGGGCTGAGGGACCCCCCCACAGAGTGCACAAATTTTTGTGCACTGGGCCTCTAGTCCTATCTAATAATAGAGAAACATGGTAATTAACCATAACTTTGCTACCCTTCCCATTGGCTAATCAGCGAGATATGCAAATTAACTGCCAGCCAAGATGGCGGCCGGCAGCCAGGCAGCTGAAGCAAACATGAACATGAGGCTTGCTTACTCCAGTGATGGAGGAAGTCAACGTTCCCCACCTGCCGCAGCTCAGCTCTGAGCTCCAGATGAAACAATGTTGCAATTATAGAACCTAAACAAACCCCAGAAACCTGCTTTCAGCCAGCGCAGCCTCAGAGCTTAGAGAGGCCAGTGATGGCAACAGAGTTTCAATTATAGAATCTAAACAAACCCAGGTACCTGCTTTCAGCTAGCAACGGCCTCAGAGCTGGAGCCTGCTCTCAGCTCCAGTGACAGCTATAGAAGGTAATTTAATCCCAGAATAAAAAGAAAAAAGAAAAAAAGGAGAGGCTGAGAGCTTCAGTCACCCACCAGCCTAAAAACAGCCCTCAGTCCCTCACCCAGACTGGCCAAGCACCCCAGTGGGGAACCCCACCCTGAAGGGGGTGTGACCAGCTGCAAACAGCCATCATCCCCTCATCCAGGCTGGCCAGGCACCCAAGTGGGACCCCCACCGTGAAGGGGGTGTGACCAGCTGCAAACAGTCATCATCCCATCATCCAGCCTAGCCAGGCACCCAAGAAGGACCCCCACCCTGATCCGGGACACCCTTCAGGGCAAACCAGTCGGCCCCCACACGTGCACCAGGCCTCTATCCTATATAGTAAATGGGTAATATGGAAACTGACCCTAACAGCAGAAGGACTGGGAATGATTGATCACTATGACACATACTGACTCCCAGGGGGCAGACGCTCAATGCAGAAGCTGCCCTCTGGTGGTCAAGGAGCTCTCACATGGGAGGAGCTCTGCTCAGCCACAAGCCAGGCTGATGGCTGCCAGTACGGTGGTGGTGGTGGGAGCCTCTCCTGCCTCCTCAGCAGCGCTAAGAGTGTCCAACTGCAGTTTAGGCCTGCTCCCCGCTGGCAAGTGGACATCCCCCAAGGGCTGCCGGGCTGCCAGAGGGATGTCTGATTGCCATCTTGAGCCCAATCCCCTGGCGAGCGGGCCTAAGCCAGCAGGTGGTCATCCCCTGAGGGGTCCCAGACTGTGAGAGGGCACAGGCCAGGCTGAGGGACCCCCATCCCCCCCCCGAGTACACAAATTTTTGTGCACTGGGCCTCTAATCTATATATAAAACACTAATATGCAAATACAACAAATGGCGAAACAACCGAACAACCAGTCGCTATGATGCGCACTGACCACCAGAGGGTGTGCGTGGAACATGGTAGGCATTGGCAGCAGCGGGGTGGTGGAGCAGGTGAGTGGGGGCACCAGACCAAGGTGGAGCCCTGGTTGTCATCATTGGGGCGAGCCTTTGGTGGTTACTGAAAACTCTTTGCTCCTGCACATGCTGCAGTACCGCCTGGCGCTCGCACCCACTGCCAACAGCCGGCACCATCAGTGGGTGTGAGTGGTGGCTGCTGGTCCCAATCATCCTTCAGGGCTTCTCTACCCAACCCCCACTCCTGAGGGGCAATAAGGGCCAGCAGCCACCCCTCCCAACCGCTGCTGGTGACAACCCTACTCACACCTGCTGCCAGTGCCAGAGCTACTGCTTGCACCCACTGCCAGCGCCTAGTGCTGGTCCTGATCACTCAGTGCCGTCAGCTGGTGCAAGCGGCGGCTGCCGGCCCTGATCACCCCTGAGGGCTTCTCCACCTCCCACTGCTCCTGAGGCGTGATCAGGGCAGCAGCCGCTGCTCATACAGGTTGACGGCGCCAGCCCCAATCACTCTGCGCTGTCAGCTGGTGCAAGCGAGGCCAGCACCTTCAAAGGTGGTGGCAAGAGTGGGGCTGACAGTAGAGAGGGGACCAGGGATCATGGCGGGAGGGGCCAGGCAGGCACATGGAGGATAGGCTGAGACCTGCCCCTGTGCCCACTGCAGCCTCATGGCCCACAGTTTCTTTTAAGGTGCATGAATTCATGCACAGGGCCCCTAGTAAACAAATAAGCAAACAAACAATAAGGCAACCACCCATGATTTCTCCTCTCTCTGTAATACACCTCTCATGAATATCTTGATTTATATCCAATCCGTCAACATGTCTTCCAAAATAGGCCCCACATCCCATTAGTGCTGAGCACCTTGGCACTCCTATCCACAGGCCAAACAAGCTTCTGCTTATTTCTACTCTTGTCCCATTGCAGCCCATCCTCTACACACTATCCAGAGATACCCCTTTAAAATGTAGATCTAACCATGCTATTTGTGTGCTTAAAACCCTCCAAGGGATTTGCTATATATTCTAAACTTCTCACCAGAATCTATAATACCCTGTCTATGCCATCCCTTGCTTTCTCTGCCTTCTTTTTGTATCACCCCATCCCCTTGCTGGCAACTCTATGGGTATATCAGCTCTCTACGGATGGACTAGTGTCCCTCCCCACACAAAAAAATTCATGGCCACCCAGAATCCCCAATGTGACCTTATTTGGAAAAAGAAAGTCTTTGCAGAAATAATTAAGGTATGGATGGAGATATGGTCATACTGGTTATGGTGATCTCTGACTCCAACTTTATACCTTTGCATTAAATACAGTAAGTCTAATAACTGCCCCACATGATAGTGGATATTTGAAGATTACTGTTATATGAATCAGCTTCTTTTTCTGACAAGGTGTCATCATTCTTCAATCATTGTGCATGCCATGTTTAAAACCCATTTTAGCCCTCCTCCTCTCGCCTAAGCAATCTCCTTAAATAAATTACATTTTGTTCATTACTGTCTTAAAATTCATCATTTTTGTATATAGTCTAACAGTACACACTAGAGCACAAGTATCACCTCCTTTATTTTAAATCAGAGGTCAGCAAAGTGTTTTTAAAGAGCTAGACAGTGAATATTTTTGGCTTTGACTAGGCGGCAATGTGCCCACTTATACATCAAATAATGTGGTCGATAAACCGAGGAACACAAAAGCTTGTAGAAATGAGTTGTGTATCATACTGTGGAATTATATTGAATTTAATGTTCAAAAAAACATAAAGCCTTTATTTGCATAGTTGACTTCCAATTCTACCTTCTCTCATGCTGTTTTGATGCCTTTCACTCTCTCTCACAAATGAACAATGTACTTAAATCGTATTTTCAGCATATATTTCTTTTTAGAGTGAATATTAAACTTGACTATTAAGTGATGGATGGTAACAGGTTTCAGAAATTAGCAATGGAAGAAACAATTATGTTTTATTCTATACAATGTTCATATAAATAAAGGTTACCCTCAATAGGGTGATTTGTTCATTCTCATTGTAAAAGGAAAAACCAAATGGCTTCTATCCTTCCCTTGGGAAATAATGGCACAACAGAAGGAAACATCTTTGCCAATGCTGTCTTAATTTGACGCTTTGCTTCCAACACATAAGACTGACAGCTTTCTTTCATTATAAAAATATGTTTTCTCATATAAATCAAGTTCACACTCTTAATATAAATACTAACCAAGAAGCCTGTGTATTTCCAAGGCTGAGAAAAAAAAATAGAACTCCAATACAGGACCACCTTGTCTCTCTAGCTATGACACCATAACATCAACAATGAAGCTAACGGTGTCTCTGCGGAAAATTTAGCAAATGCACACATCATTACTGTGAGAACTAAACGTGTCAAGAAAAGACATAATGAAAATTAACACAAAGAGAAACACAAGTAAATCAAAGATTTAGATTTGGTTATAGAGTTGAAGAATATCTCTTCAACAGGTGTTCTTTGTAAGAAGTTAGTAACGATAACTTAAATCAATATGTGAAGTCATTGTCAATAAAATGAAAAAAAGTTTTAAAGCAACTCTATCTCATTAAAATTGAGATAATCTTGCAATTGTGAATGAAAACATGACATGTAGGATTAATTCCCAGAAATTTCATATTAACAGAAGTCTCATTTTTTCTACCTACTTTCTAAAGGTTTATATACTTGGGTTAAAGATACTATCTCAATAAATAACAGATGACCTTCCTCAAATAATTTATGAAAAGAAGAAACAAATATTCAATTCAGCACTGAGTCTATACCAAACATCCTTCTACTTGTCATGTGTTACCTTGGTTAATGTTCTCACAAAAATCCCATGACATCTCATATCTTTGTAGCCTATAACTCCTATCCAGCTCAAAAGTAGCTTATTTAGAGATTCATATATCAATTATTTTAAATTTAGTATATATGGATAAAACTTTTCCTTTCTTTACTCACAGTTTTTCATTGGCTTTACTTTGTTTCAAAAGGTTGATAAAATATTGATTAAAAATAAAAATAAAAAGTTTGAGAATAAACAAAACTTTTAGTGAGTATATAATTCAACTTATGAGAGAACTAGTGCCCACCATGCTAGAAATTCTCCTATTATTTATATATGTTTAGAAGGATCCTGACTTTAGTCAGTATGATTTGCAAAGGGAATGATGCTTGATTAATCTAATACTACAACCTTGGTAGTCATTAATAAGAAAGCAGAGATGATACCTGAAATCTTTGCATGCAAGAAATGCAAGCTGTTTTGTGATTTTGCTTTGGGGTGTGTGTGTGTGTGTTTGTGTATGTTGTGAGGGGGAAAGGAAGAGATTCTTTTTCTTAAAAATGATATAGAAACCTAAAGAAAATGAAGCATTTATAATGCTAACCTTGAGGGGAGTAGAGGCTGGAGAGAAAATGAGAGATATCTGTAACACTATCAACAATAAAAATATTTTTTAAAATAAAATTTTAAAAAATTTGCTAACCCAAACATGAGTGTTAATATCTTAAATTACTGAAAGGATACTAATAATTTGTTTGTTTTATTTTGAGTAAATGGATGGATAATGGGGGTAACTGTTGTATGTTTTATTATAACTTTTCAATATGTACCACTAAGCAATCATTCCTCACAAATTAGATTGTCCGCTTGTACCATCAAAAACTGTTTAAAAACAAAAATAAAACAACCATTCCCCCCAAAAAATCTAGATTAACACAATTAATTCGACTATGTAATGGAAACATGAGTTTCTTTAACATTTATGTATACATCTCTATACATTTGCTTATTTTTCCTGTTCTTAGTCCTTTAATTTATTGTTTACACATTGTTGTATGATTTACAGTGTGACACTATATACAAACACTTACTGACACAGAGTTTTTCTGGCTAAGGAACTTTTCTAAATCGGTATATGTTAATGTGCATAATAAAACTTTTGAGAAATTATACAGATTATTTATTATTAACACAGCAACCTATGGAACAAAAAGTTGATTTTGAAACCAGCATTATCCCCTCCTGCAATTAATATTGTCAGTTTGTATTTTTATATTATTGTCCAGTATCTTTTGGCATATAAAATCATACCTATGCATTTATATTTGATAATAAATACAATATTTATTAAAATATAAAGGTAATATTTATTTTTCTCAGTATAATTGAGTGAAAGTAGTTATAAAACTGCTAAAAAGATCAAAAAGGTAGCCTCTTCAAAATTATCCAACTTTTTATCTTGTCATTTCCCAGAGGTGTTCTTAGCTTACTGGATTGTTACTGTTATCAATTACCAAATAGATTATAATAAGACATAATTTTCCCTTTTCAAAAGTGAATGGTCAAATTCTAGGCCACTTTTTATAGACATTTAAAAAAGCCCATGACCTGAACAAGAATCTTTCTATGTAGTAGGAAATAGCTTCAACTTCAATGCCAACAAAATCCCAAGAGAATGCCAATTATGCCAATTTTGCAAAAACAGATGTATGAAGATTCTGTGATATGGACTATTTTCCATCAGGGACAAAGGCCAAACCATTCATCTCAATTTACTTAGGACCTAAGGCTTAATTTGAACTCTGACCTCAGAGTAGAAAGGTCATCTGTATATGCAATAATACCATAAGGCACTATTTTCAAAGAGAAACATATATTTACCTTCACATTCATTAATTTTTCAATTAATTTTGCAAACAGTGATATTATTTTACTATTTTACTTGTGCCTTAAGATTAACAAATTCTAATAAATGTTTAAAATTTAGGCCATTGCTAAGGTAAGAAAGTGTTTAATCAATAGTATGGTTGATGGCCATTGATTGAAGCTCCTCATTTAAGTTGCTCTCAATCTAGATCACCGATAGTCAAATGACACCTGACTAAAGATTGCTAAGAGTCTTGTTACTTGCTGACTTTAATGGAATTTTGAAAATAGGTCATAGGAATGATAGCTAATTAGGTTTAAATGAAAATACATAGGGAAACTATGAGCTTTTTTTTTTTTTACAATTACTTTTGAAAGTTTTTGGTTGGGCTTTCATTCTTATAATCAAAAATTATGTTTATTCTATACAAATGAGTTGCAAGCTTTGTTGACCAACCTATATGTATTAAGAATGCAACTATTCCTACATAAACCTATTTTAAATAGCTCTCTTCAACATGCGACTTACTGCTCCACTACTTCCCAGAGAGCTTGGGAGAATTAATGAGATGATTGCCAAGCACTGCAAATTCCTTAGGGAAAGAGTGGGATAATATAATAAACATTATTGTGATAATTATTCTTTTACATATAGTTACTTTGAATGTTACTTTCCTAAACGAATTTGATGACTTTGATTAAGACAGATCCACCTTGCATTTAAATCACTAAAAAAAAATACATTGTAAGCAACCCTGCACCCCAATGGGAAAACACACAATTCTGGTCACTTCCCAGAAAACCCATTCCTTTCCTTCAGCTGAGTATTAATGCTATCAGGACCTCCATATCTGTCCAGTGGTCTTCGACCTTGTGGAAAAATGGAAAATGAAAACATTGGCGAATCATTATTGCAAATATTTGATCAGAGAAAGTAATTCACCCTCCTTTTTCCTCAGGAAAAAAATTAAAATATTTGTTTGAGAAATCACAAATTATCTACACTAATAAAAGAGAAAAATGGTAATTGGTGTACGACGCTACCCTTTTCATTGGCTAATCAGGGCTATATGCAAATTAACTGCCAACTAAGATTGGCAGTTAACTGCCAACAAGATGGCGGTTTAATTTGCACATGTAGGCACAATGCAGGGAGGCGAAAGGGAAAGCAGGAAAAAGCCCCCTGCCACTGACATTGATCGGAAACCCAGGGGGGAGCTAAGAGCTGGGGGGCAGGGCAAAGGCGGTCCTGGGGCCCCCTTTGCCCTGCCCCCCAGCCATGATCAGAGAATCAGGTGCCTTTTCCGCCATGGCCAGTGATAGCAGGAAGTAGGGGTGGAGCCAGCGATGGGAGCTGAGCACGGTCAAAGCTGGCAGTCCCAGGAGCTAGGGGTCCCTTGCCTGGGCCTAAAGCGGAGCCCACGATTGCGGGGCAGCTGCAGCTGCGGGTCTCCGCTGCCCGGGCCGGACGCCTCAGCCAGAGGCGTCCGGCCTGGGCAAGGGGCCGATCCTGCAATTGGAGGGTGATGGGGGTCAACGCCTGAGGGCTCCCAGTATGTGAGAGGGGGCAGGCTGGGCTGAGGGACACCCCCCCCACACACCCAGTGCACGAATTTCGTGCACCGGGCCCCTAGTCCTATCTAATAAAAGACAAACATGGTAATTAGCCATACATCTGCTACCCTTCCCATTGGCTAATCAGGGTGATATGCAAATTAACTGCCAGCCAAGATGGAAGCCGGCAGCCAGGCAGCTTGAAGCTAACATGAGGCTTGCTTGCTTCAGTGACAGAGGACTCCAACGTTCCCCGCCTGCCGCTGCCGGCCTCTGAGCTTGCAGTTTGAAACATTGTTACAAATATACAAGTTAAACAAAACCCCAGAAACCTGCTTTCAGCCAGCCGGGATCTCAGAGCTGGAGTTGAAACAGTGTTTCGATTATAGAACCCAAACAAACCAGATACCTGCTTTCAGCAGCGGAGGCCTAAGAGCTGGAGCCAAGCCTCAGAGCTAAAGCTGGCCCAGAATAAAAAGAAAAAAAGGAGAGGTTGGGAGCTTCATTCACCCACCAGCCTGAAAACAGCCCTCAGCCCCTCACCCAGACTGACCAGGCACCCCAGTGGAGACCCCCATCCTGAAGGGTGTGTGACCAGCTACAAACAGCCATCATCCCCTCATCCAGGCTGGCCAGGCACCCCAGTGGGGACCCCCACCCTGATCCAGGACACCCTTCAGGGCAAACCAGCCGGCCCCCACCTGTGCGCCAGGCCTCTATCCTATATAGTAAAAGGGTAATATGCCTCCCGGCACCGGGATCAGCGTGACAGGGGGAGCACCCCAACCCCCTGATCACCCTGTGGCTCTGTGTGTGACATGGGGCGAGGCCACAACCTCCCTATCCGCTGTGCTAGGGTGAGGGACTGCGGCATGGAAGGGTTACAGAATGTTACAGAATATGCTAAGGGGAGGAAATGGGACATGAGAAATTGAATGTGCTGGGAGGGGGGACTGACGTATGGAGGATTGTGTCAGGGTTAGGAACCATAGAAGAAAAATTGCTAGATTGTCTTAGAAAAACAATGTGTATGATACACCCCAGCCAGGTGTGACTCTGTTTACCCCCCCCCCCCTTTGTGCTTATGAACTTTCTGTGAACTTCTAAGGAACAGCTAATGAAATGCTTTGTATTTTTTTTCTAACACTGTTTTGCTATAAAGGATCATACTGCACCCTTGATCTCTGCCACATGCTCCGAATCTCCCAGAGGGGGAGATAGGTGCTGTGGTCAGCTGGCCAGCTTAATAAAAGGCTCTTAAATTTAAATTCTGAGTCAGTGGTCTATCTCGTTGAGCCAACCCATAACATTTGGCGGCCCGCAGCGAGATACCCGGCAGGGAGGAGAGGGACCACTTGTTTAGGGCTGGAGGCTCTCCCCTGGCGGGGAGGAGAGGGACCCCCTATTCAAGGCAGGAGGCTCTCCCCCAGCAGGGGTGAGAGGGACCCCTTGATTAGGGCAGGAGGCTCTCCCCCAGCAGTGGTGAGAGGGACCCCCTATTCAAGGCAGGAGGCTCTCCCCCACTTGTCGCCGGGCACTCAGCGAGATACCCCACACCTGTGGAGAACGACTACCAAGGAGGCCTCCAGTCCACCCAAAAACTTTCTATTTGGAAACTGAGCCACCTGGACTCTCGAGAAAGGTAAGAGACCGGTCGTTAAACAGGAATTGGGACGTCCCACGGAAGGACCTATATGGAGGGCTGGACGCAGTGGTACTCCTGGTCCTGACCCGCGGCCACGATGGTGGCCGGGGTCCCTGGTTTGTGTGGCTGTAGGCTGCACTGGGTTTGTCTGTCTGGTATTTGTTTGTCTTGGTGTTTATTGTCAAAAAGTTGTCTGCTTCTGTGTACACCCTGCTGCAATGTTTTTTGAAAATTTTCAGGACTTCAGGGAGCAAGCTGCAGGTTCCGGGCAACCTTGGGTTGCATTTGGCTGATTTATTTTGTCTTTGTTCTTTGTTGTCTTTGTCTTTGTCAAATGGGATAGGGTCAGTCATCTTCATCGACCCCCTATCAGTCAGGCCCACTCCAGGTGAGTGGAAGGGGAGCTTGATCACCTCCCGGGAAGCTATAGAGCTCCCTCAGGAATTGGGAAATTGTTAGGAATTGGGTGGATTGTTTAAACTCTGAGTGAATGTCTGGTGAAAGTGTGTGAGTGTGGAGGGAGGGGGCCTGCCCTCTCCTCTCCTTTGTGTGGCTCCACGACTTCGGTTACGGAGTCCGAGTGGGCCCCAACCTGCGGTTCCGCGATTCGTCATATGGCATAACGGTGACTCACCCCCATGCGGAGGTGACCAGGCCCGGGGTTTATACGGGTGCACCTTAGCTACGACGAATCTAAGCTCCCAAGGGACGCGGCCAGGCGGGCATCTGCGTGAGGATCTGTGAAAACAGGTCACCCCCTCCCTTGTCTGTCTCTCGCCACCGATCATCATGGGGTCGGGACAAAGTTTGTTTGTGTGGGACTAGCTAAATTACTACAGAGAAGAAGGACTAGATACAGCTCCAGCCTGGGCTGGTCTACTAAGAAAGTGTAAATCATTACTGGTCTGTGTAAAGTAAAAGCTACTTTGATTTATTCTGCTTTCTGTTGATACGCTTGGCTGAACGTTTGGGCTGCCCCCTTTAAGAGTCTTCAAAGCCTCTTGCAGCTGCGAGAATTATTTTTTCTCAGAGTCTTTTGCTCACTGTTAAAGGGGAATCAGCCTACTTAGTTAATAAAGATTTCTGTCAATCAGTTGCTCTTACCTGGGTTGTAATTTACTGTATTAAACTGAAGTTCTGGGGTAGATTTAAAAGTTATAATGTTAATGCTTTTGATTTACAGCGATTCTGTGAATGGGAGTGGCCCACTTTCCAGGAGGGGTGGCCGGATGCAGGGTCTTTTGATCTGACCGCTGCCTACCGGGTCCATTATGTCATATACGGCCGCCCAGGGCACCCTAATCAAATTCCTTATATTCAGGTTTGGGTTGACATATTGTCCAAGAAACCCCGGTGGATGAGGGCTTGCCTCCCGAGGAGAAAATTGGGATAGAGACAGACAATTCTTTTGGCTGGGCCCCAGAAGGGAAAGGCTCCCCCGGTCCTTCAGGGAGAGAGGGGGAGAACCTGCAGGACCTTGCGACATCCGCCAGTCCTGCAGTTCCTATGTGGCCACTACGGCAGGCCGGCCCTCTAGATCTGGGGCTAGACAGGCAGCCCTCTGGGGAAGCAAGGCAGACCGAGGCGCTATTCCCAGCTCCAGACCAAATTGGGGAGTAAATGATCAAAGAAGGGGGGCTGGATGCCTGAGCTGCCTGCAGTGGCCCTAAAAAGAGAAGCAGCAGCAACAGCGAGAAAGTACTTGGGCCTTTGGCTTGCAGGCTACAGCAGTTAAGCCATAAGCCAGTGACTGGTACTAGCCTTCCTACAGCCCCAGAAATAGAGTAGCAAGCCTGAGATCTATGAAAACTGCAGATAGAGCAAGTAAAAGCTCCCTGCTTACAAGTGTACTGAAAGGGTTTAGTACCTGTTGCTGCTGGAAGAGGAGGGGCTGATATCCCCTTCCAGTGCACTCCCTTCAAAGAGGCCTGGTCTCTGCTCTGCCATAAAGGGGACTGGTGGGAAGACAAGGAAAGCAGGGCCCTGTAACTAATAAACAGAGTTAAGAAAAGGGCACTCTCCCTGGACCTGGGAGCCATCAGGACTTTGAAATTCTCCAAGAGAGGAGAAGTCTGACTCAGAGACTGGCCGAAACCTCATTGGGTTAGGAGGACCGGAGACTGCATATTGAACTTGTAGACTGCAATATGCTAGGCAGAGTTCCGAGCCCAGTTGTATAGGGGTTAAGCTACCTATGTACAGCAAAACAACTTTCTCCTGTGCCAGAATACATCTTAAGGAAATTGGACAAACTGTATTTGTGGCTAGAAAGAAGAACTGGCCTATGTGTAAACTGTCCTGGAAGAAGGCTATGTAGGGTGAACCCAAAAGGTAAAAGGTGTCTAGCTGCTGAGAGGGCAGTTGCCCAGGTGGGCAAAGAATACCCATTAAATTTTGGTCTCTATTGAGAGACAGTTGACAGTTAGCAACCTGTATACTGTCTTACAGGCCTGTGCGACCATGCCCATGTCAGGGGTGGCACAAAACCTCAACTGTAGGAAACTGGGAAAGGCCTGTCTAGAACAGAGGGGGTTAATAAAGTGATGAATACTAGCCCTCTGTTACAGGAATTACAGACCCTGTGAGGTCCTGTGACATGTAAGACCCTATAAGGAAATAAAGCTCCTTTAGTACAGATTAAAGGCTGTGTTTCCCTCCAGGCAACCCAACTGGAACCCCTATAGTGACAGGGGAAAGGAGGCTCTCGATCGGTATCGCCAGACTCTATTAGAGGGCATCCGAGCTGCTGCTTGGAGACCCACAAACCTCTCTAAGGTGACAGAGACAGTCCAGGGGCCTAATCCTGATGCCCCGGAAAGTCGGAGGGCTGTCAATGTTGCATTTGTTTCCCAGTCGGCCCCAAATATTAGAAAAAAATGACAGAAGTTAGAAGGCTTTGAGGGGAAATCAATCTCTAAGTTGGTTGAGGTGGCCCAGAAGGTTTTTGACAATCAGAAGGACCCGATGGCAGGTTTAAACACCCGGATGGCCAAGGTCCTCCTGGCCCTGAGCGAGGAGGGAGGCCCAAGGGGCCGGAGAGACAACAAGGGCAAAGAAAAGCCTTGCAGAAGAAAAGGAGTCCAACCCAAGCTTGGGGAAAATCAATGTGCATTTTGCAGAAAGGAAGGACATTGGAAAAGGGAGTGCCCTGAACGTACAGGGGAACCGACTCCCTCCCATGCTGGTGGAGGAGGTGGATTGGGGTTGTCGGGGCTCAGCTGGCCCCCAGGAGCCCAGAATGACCCTGACAGTGGGGGGCCAAAAGGTGGACTTCCTTGTGGAACTCATAGCACTCACTCAGGCCCTCTGATGGGCAAAGGGAAAAAATGTAGCTTCCTAAAAACAGCTGCCTTGAACCCGGCCACACTCCTCTCTGACGAGAAGGCAGAGGCCCCTTTGCATGACTTCGAGGAGACACTGACTACCCTCACTTCCCTCCGCGAGGACCTTGTGGACCAGCCCCTGCAGAATCTGGATGAGACCCTCTACACCTACGGGAGCAGCTTCGTAGAGGAAGGTACCCGGTATGCGGTATGCGGGGCGGCAGTAGTGACATGAGGAGGAGCCAGGGGAGATCTAAGAAGCCCTGGTGAGCACCCTGGCACTGGCTCTGTCAGACTTACCAGGGACTGCAAGGATATATCTCCTCACAATGCCCTTACAGGAGACCAAGGAAGTGGCTAAAAGACCAGTAGGGCCCCTAGAAGTTCTCGTAGCCCTGCCAGCACAAAGGCTCCCAGAGAAGTCTACTTATGTGATGGGGGAGCAGAGGCTAGCTGAGAAACTAAGGGCCCGGGAAGGAGAGGCTGGATGGCTAATTCTGCCAGACGGGAGGCCTATAGTGACAGAAGCCCTAGGGCGGACCATCGTTTCCCAGACCCACCAAAGCACCCACCTGGGGGGAACGAAGCTATCAGAACTACTAGGAAGAGAATTTTACATCCCAGGGCTCCAGAAAATATCCCAAGACTTGGCTAGAAGGTGTCAAGTGTGTTCCCGGGTGAATCAAGGGCCCCCTGTTGTGGCCGCACCGAGACAGCGATTCCGAGGTCAGAACCCCGGAGAACACTGGGAGGTGGACTTCACCGAGATACCAGGAGGACAAAGAGGGTATAAATACTTGCTGGTTTTCATTAATACCTTCTCTGGCTGGCCTGAGGCATACCCAACCAAGGCAGAGACAGCACAGGTAGTAGTTAGAAAACTCCTCACTAAAATTGTCCCCCGGTTTAGCCTACCACTATATATGGGGTCCGACGATGGCCCGGCGTTTATCGCCAAAGTTACAATCCATAGTTAAGGCCCTGCAAGTTACTTAGAAATTGCATTGTGTTTATAGACCACAGAGTTCTGGACAGGTAGAGGATAAATTGGATCTTAAAGAAAACATTAACTAAGTTAAAATTAGAGACTGGTGAAAACTGGGTAAGTCTCCTTCCTTTTGCCCTCCTCAGAGCTAGGTGTACTCCGTATATAAAAGGACTCACCCCTTTTGAAATTATGTTTGGCAGGCCGCCACCTCTTCTTCCCCACCTAAGGGAGGAAAAAATTGCCCGGCTGCCTACCCAAAATTTGCTTAAGTCCTTACAGGCTTTGCAGAGCAGCGCCACGTCAGCACAACGGGTGGTGAGAGCCATACGGGAGGAGGACGTGCTGAGATCCAGTCCAACACAGCCTGCCTTCTCTCTGGGTGATCTCGTCTGGGTGCAGCGCCACGACCCTCACAGCCTGGAACCTAGATGGGATGGACCCTACCAGGTGGTGCTGAGCACTCCAACTGCCATCAAAGTCGCAGGAAAGAGGCACTGGAAATTGTAACCCCATCCTCCTCATGCCTCTCACCTGGTGAACTGACCAATGGGAAGAAGAAAGACATGGGAACTAAGACTCTATGTCAGCGGCCGAGCCAATTCTTCACCATCAAATGCCAGACGCTTCCCCGGTGGCTCGACCCTACATTGCCAAATGCCTCCTCAATTTCATATCATAGAGGAGGGCACTGAATCAAAGATTTGATTCGGGCATAAGACCAGTAGGGAATGTGCTAGGGTGAGGGACTGCGGCATAGAAGGGTTACAGAATGTTACAGAATATGCTAAGGGGAGGAAATGGGACATGAGAAATTGAATGTGCTGGGAGGGGGGACTGACGTATGGAGGATTGTGTCAGGGTTAGGAACCATAGAAGAAAAATTGCTAGATTGTCTTAGAAAAACAATGTGTATGATACACCCCAGCCAGGTGTGACTCTGTTTACCCCCCCCCCCTTTGTGCTTATGAACTTTCTGTGAACTTCTAAGGAACAGCTAATGAAATGCTTTGTATTTTTTTTCTAACACTGTTTTGCTATAAAGGATCATACTGCACCCTTGATCTCTGCCACATGCTCCGAATCTCCCAGAGGGGGAGATAGGTGCTGTGGTCAGCTGGCCAGCTTAATAAAAGGCTCTTAAATTTAAATTCTGAGTCAGTGGTCTATCTCGTTGAGCCAACCCATAACACAGCCCTGCTCTGTTCGTGAAAGGGTGTGGCGCCCAACCCCCCCCCCCCACCCCCGCCCACGGGCCCTGCTCTGTGTGTGACAGGGTAGAGCCATAACCTCCCCATCAGCCCTGCCCTGAGTGTGACAGGGTGCGGCGCCCCAACCCCCTGATCCGCCCTGCTCTGTGTGTGACAGGGGGCAGTGCCCCAACTCCCCTATTGGCCCTACTCTGTGAGTGACAGGGGGCGAGGCCACAACCTCCCTATCCGCCCTGCTCTGTGGGTGATAGAGGGCGGCGCCCCAACCGCGCCCCCCCCCCCCCACGGGCCCTGCTCTGTGTGTGACGGGGTAGAGCCATAAGCTTCCCATCAGCCCTGCCCTGAGTGTGACAGGGTGCGGCGCCCCAACCCCCTGATCCGCCCTGCTCTGTGTGTGACAGGGGGCAGTGCCCCAACTCCCCTATTGGCCCTACTCTGTGAGTGACAGGGGGAGCTCCTCAACCCCCTGATGGGCCCTGCTCTGTGCATGACAGGGGGGAGCTCCTCCACCCCCTGATCGACCCTGCTCTGTGCATGACAGGGTACGGAGCCCCAACCCCCCTGTAGGGCCCTGCTCTGTGAGTGACAGGGGTCAGCACCCAACCCCCAGATTTGCCCTGCTCTGTGCATGACAGGGGGTGGCACCGCAACCTCTCCATCGACCCTGCCTTAAGTGTGACAGGGGGCAATGCCCCAACCCCCCAATCAGCCCTGCTCTGAGCCCAACCAGAGGCTGCACCTAGGGATTGGGCCTGCCCTCTGCCACCTGGGAGAAGGCCTAAGCCAGCAGGTCGTTATCTCCTGAGGGGTCCCAGACTGCGAGAGGGCACAGGCTGGGCTGAGGGACCGCCCCTCCCCCCGAGTGCACAAATTTTTGTGCACCAGGCCTCTAGTTATTATATAAATTGGCTTCTGATTCAAGTCCTTATGTCACAAATTTTTAAATTGTTACAAATGTACTTTTATTGTGGAATAAAGTATATTTTATTATATTTTGAAATATCATTAGCATTCAACTATTTAATTGATTAAACTATGTTAATATGAAATTGAATTTTATATAAAATGTATTTTACTACTAATGTTTCATATACTTGACTCTTATTTTACCAACTCTTATAAGCTAATCTTTATACTTTAACCTTCTTTCTTAGATGAAGTTCTAATATATTGTCATTAAAGGTAATATTTAAAATATAGTCAACTCTTTATAAACTAACCTATGAACTATATAAACTAATCTTTTTACCTTAATTCCTTTTTTTGAAAGAAGTAAACTGACATAGTTTAATACATTCTTTTTTTAAGGTAATTTTTTAAATAAAATAAACTGTTTATTTTAAAAAAAATGATAATAAATGAAAACAGTGAACTCAGGCACTTTCCTTTATGACATTACATAATAGAAAGCTTAATAATAGTAATGTAAGCATATAAATTTTTCTGCAGGCTTTAACGTTAACATAAAAATAGGTGTGCACTTCTATTTAGGTAAGCAAATTTACAATTACAATACAAAGTGTATATTATGAATATTCCTGAGAACTTAGATTTAATCACATAGAGATAAGAGTTAATCCAATCAAATTCAGTATGTATTATATAAATTATATATATTCCAGAAGTGATGAATATATCATTTTGAATCTGCCCACATTATTGATAAATTCAGATAAACCAAGGAGGATAAAAAGCAGATTTTGCTGAGTCCACAAAAAGTAAAGAAGAGCCGAATTAAGTGGCCCATTGAATTTAGTTACTGAACACTTTTTATGTGTGAGGTTCTCTGCCGTCCACAACAAGAAATAACAAGGAAGGAGGAAACTGCTTCTGACATAAAGTAGCCTCGCATAAGTGTGATTCATAAAGCACATACATAAATTATTGCAATTCAATTAAAGTAAAATATAATCCAGGAAGAGGAAGAAACAATTATGGGATTTAATGAAATAGAAGTGTTTAAAGATAGCTTTCATTCGTTTCCCTAACTGCAGCATATATTTGAAACATGTTTATCATTCATTCATTAATTTTTGCCAAACTCCTAGGTATATCTCTAACTCATCCTGTCTTGGCCCACTTTGCTCCAGTCTCACCAACTGACTTCCAATTCCTTGGGCCCTTCTTCCTGTATTAATTCCTTAAATTCTCACTATCACCCTGCATGCACATCAAAACCACATCATAACACACACACCCAGCATCAACTCCCAGCTGTTTCAATGTAACTGTTCTGTGGTTACTCTGGACTCAGCCCAAGATATCCCCAGGTTCTCCCCTACTCACTCTTTCTAGGACCTTCTCTCAGCCAGAGATGTTCTTCCAAGATCCCCCTCCCCCCTTAGATGATTATCTCTAATCTCACAGGCCTCAGCTTAGATATTACTTCCCCTGCAGGCCTCCAGGTCCAACAATCTAAATTTTGTAGATCTTTAAATCTATTCATGACATTCAATACTTTTGCTTTATAAGACTGAAATTCAGTTATGAGCACTAAATTCATGCACAGGTAGGGTCCCTAGGCCTGGCTGGCAATTAGGGGCCAATTGGGGCCTTCTGGCTGCTGGCCAGGGCCTTCCCTGGCTGCCATCTGCTGGCTGCCAGCTGGGGCCTTCCTTCATTCCGCACTGCCCCCTCATGGTCAGGGCATGTCATTGCAAGCCATCAAACTCCCAGTCTCCCGGTCAAACTCCCAAGGGGACACTTTGCATATTAGTCTTTTATATATAAAGATCTTTCCCACTAAACTGAAAGTTCACCACACTATTACAAGCACAAGACGGATGTTCAGCAAATATTTTTGGAGGAATTAATGAATAAATGTGCATCTGTGCTACAATTTGAACTACTCATAAGTCATAAACTTGGAAATAGCAAAATAAGATGAATTTAAAGAAAAACTACAGCAATTTATCCGTTAGTGCCATATTCCACAGATTCACTTTTTCCTTTACTTTTTCAAGAGTACTAACTATGTATCTTGAGGTCTTCACTAACCCTGAGAAGAGTTGTAAACTTATCCTTGGGGATGTTATGGAGCAGGCTATATAAGATAAATACAATATATATTTTAAATCACAATAACAAATCTATTGTGAGTACTGCTTACATTCAGTAGGAATTTCCCAGGTAAATAAACATTAGAGCATTGTAGCTTTAATTTCCGTATGAGTTTTGCCTCAAGGAAATGAATCAAGATATACTATAAAGCTAAAATCATCTATACCCAAAGTTTTTTATACACATATTCTATTTAGGTGATATTTGAAAGTTTAATAAAAGATATTGAAGATATTCCTTGTTCCTGATTTTGTAATAGAATTTTCTTAATATCAAGTTAGGAAGAAATGTAAGTTGATTTTTCTGATGGTAAAAACAACACACACAGACAGACACACACGCACAGACAAATCTAATGACAAAATTCAATTATAATCCTAATCCAAGTACATAACTTTAAAAAAAATTATAAAATACAAAGCAAAAAAGGATGGCTTGCAGGCTATTAACTAACTCATAGAAATATTAAAACAAAAGGATAGAAGTGCCAAAACCTTTTAATTCGGTTGTGTACATTTTTAACTAAATTATAAGCATTTATGTGTATGTGTGCATACATGCATTTAAGTGTATCTATGTGTGCTTTTATACACACATTTATATGTCTATATACATATATTATCAACATAGGGTACATGTATATTCCTTAATCTACAAAACATGTTGCATATATTATTGATTACAATTATGACCTCAACTCAACTATTTTATGTTTCAAGTTAGGATATTAAGAAATATATTTGAAAAAAATAACTAGTTATTTTTATGTTATCATGTCTACAACAAAATACAATTGTCAAAGATATTGTGTCTTTTAAGTTTTGAGTTACCTGTACATTTAGAGCTGTGAAAATTTCTCTAAATATACCATATTTTTTTCCATGTTCCGTTCCCAGTATTTTCCGGTCCTTAATTTTTTAAGTTGCCCATTAATTTCAAGAAATGGGAGACTACTAGTGTCTCCTACTTCTAACTAAAATGTTATATGGCATTCACATCTTATGAATAAAAGCACATCATCAATTAACCTATTAATAATACACAGTAAGAACTTTTATTTACAAATATACATCTTCATTTTTGTTGCCTAATCCTAATGAATCTCATCAAACAAAATTGAGTCTTTATAAGCTCTATCAACTTTGCTAAATACCACCTCCCTTGAAAAAAGGAGAGAGGGAGAATAAGTTTTTGCTTAGATGGATCTAGAAAGGACGATTTAATCAAAGACCATCTCAGTTACATTACAGAAAATACTGGGAAACAAAGTGGTAGGTCTTTGTGGCTATCATCCTTTTTCCTCCTTCTAGGACTCTGTCTTGTTGGAACTTGTTTAGACTGAGTGTGGCTTCCCAAAGTTGTTACCCACATATTTAAGGCCTTCCTGTGATCTAATGCTTTCCCACAGAAGGAAACTTTCCTCTTTGTGTGAGATTAATGCCTACAAAACATGTCCTAATCCTCTCCCTAAAGGCATTATTAGTGACATTTTCTCAGTTATAAAGACAGTTCAACTGCTCTATTTACCTTTTTAATTTAATGCATTCATGCGTCTTAAAAGTTGTGTTTTATAACAGTCACCATTTTGCCAAATGAAGTTCATGTTATAAACATTATTTTGATTAATTTAAAACTTGAAATTACAGAGGGAAAAGTATAAAATGATCTGGCAGTTATACAAATTTACAGAAATAAACTGATTGGGATTGTGTGCAATGAAGTTACCTACTGGTTTTGACAAGATCTTTAAGAGTACAAAAATGTAGTTTACTTATATTTATATCATACATGTTACAGTCCAATCCTACTTTTTATCAGTTTATACATAGACATATTGTTTTTAAATAACTCCTCAAAATATACTTTTTCTTCAACTCACTATAACTTCACATGAAATTAAAGGTACTCAAAATATCACACTAGGATAGCATGTTAGGAAATCATGATGCAGAGGGGAAAAATGTAGAATAACTCTACCATATTTTCTGTGGCTTTTGTATTTTCTTTTGTATTTATCTATATTTTTATTCTAGATTCATTTTGAGATTTTTCTATATTTCTAGTGATTTATATATGCCTCTAGTTCTTTCATTTAAATAGCAAAGTAGTCCTTCATGAGTTTAAAGACTATTATAAGATTGAAAGCTCCTTCCTTAATATTATGCATGATTTATTGACCCAATAACAAAACCTGGATAATTAACTTTATGCAAAGACTCCTCATTTCAGGGCCATCCCTTTCAATATTATGGGCTCTGTGTTACTACATGCAAAAGGGTTTAATATTAGTGAAAAGAAGCAGTGGAAGTTGAATAAAAGAGAAAATCTAAAAAAAAGAAAAGTAACTATAACAGTAGTGTATTAAAGTTATAGAAGGGTGAATTCCAGGTGAATAATCTTACATACGTTATTTCTGAAAGAGAACAAATGCCTATCTAGTTATTTCTGCTCCATAACTTCTAACTTAATGTGTAGGCACTCAATTATTAGAACACTTATCTCATTACCAATATATTACTAGTATACTTTAAGCAAATATATGTATACTGGAGGCCTGGTGCAAAAAAAGTTATGAACATAGGGTGTGGGGGGAGGGAGTAACCTCAGCCCGGCCTGAACCCTCTCACAGTTCAAGACCCCTCAGGGGATGTCCACCTGCCAGCTTAGGCCTACTCCCTAGGGGATTGGGCATAAGCTAGCAGTCAGACATCCCTCTGGCAACCTGGGATCCCTCAGGGGATGTCCAACTAATGGTTTAGGCCCACTCCCCTAAGCCGTTAGTTGACATCCTTAGCACTGCAGTGGAGGTAGGAGAGGCTCTCGCCACTGCTGCTGTGCTAGCCAGCCATGAGCTGGCTTCTGGCTGAGCAGTGCTCCCCCTATAGAAGCACACTGTCCACCAGGGGGCAGCTTCTTCATTGAGCGTCTTCCCCTGGTGGTCAGTGCGCGTCACAGTGACCAGTCATTCTGGTTGTTCCTCTATTAGAGTCAATTTGCATATTACCCTTTTATTATATAGGACTAGAGGCCCAGTGCACAAAATTCATGCACTCAGGGGAGGGGACCCTCAGCCCAGTCTGTACCCACTCGCAGTCCAGGAGCCCCGTGATTGCTCACCCTGCAGAGGCAGACCCCGCCCACCCACCACAGCCCATCGATAGGTGGCCTGGCCCTCCCTCTTTAGGGTGACCAATCGTGGAGCCCCCCAATTGATCACTCTGCAGAAGGTAGCCTAGGTCTCCCTCTTTGGGGCAATCACAGAACCCCCCAATCAATTGCCCCACCAGCCAACAAACTGAGCCTCCCTCTGTGGGGCAATTGTGGGGCGATGGTGGGCCCCCTGACCAATCGCATTGTACCTGCCTTGGCTGGCCTGGTGCCAGTGCGTGTCATAGTGGTCGTCCAGATGGTCATTCTGCTGTTCAGCAGTTTGGCCCATTTGCATATTATGCTTTTATTATTATTACTACATATATATACTATATATGTAGTAGAGGCCCAGTGCACAAATTCATACATGGGTGGGATCCAGCTGGCCTGGCCCCACTCAGGAAAGATCAGGGCTGGGCCTGTCGGGAGGAGGAGATGGCGGGAGGTCTGCCAGCCAGCCCGCCCTGATTGGGGACCAATCAGGGTCAGGCTGGCTGAGGGGAGAAGCTGAGGGTGATTGGCCAGCAAGCCCACCCCCGATTGGGATAAGGGGGCCGATTTGGGGTCAGTGGCAGGAGGAAGAGGCCATGGAAAGTTGGCTGGAAAGCCCCACCCCCAATTGGTATGGGGAGGGCCAATCAAGGGCAGAGCTGGCTGGGAGGAGGGGCCATGGGGCTGATCGGGGGTGGGGCCTGCCATGGGGAGGGGCTGTGGGTGGTGGTCCAGCTGGCTCCGCCCCCAAAGGGGGTGGGGAGCCGATTGGGGGCCAGCGGCCTGGGGGAGAGGCCATGGGTGGTTGGCCTGCTGGCCCTGCCCCTGATTGGAGTGGGGGGGCAGATCCCGGGTGGAGCTGACTGGGGGGAGGGGCTGTGGACTGATTGGGGTGGTGGGGTCCCATAGGGGGTGGGTCCAGCCAGGGGGAGGGGCTGCAGGAGGTTGGCCAGCCAGCCCCACCCCCTGATAGGGCTGGTTCGCTGGCTGCAGTGGGTATCATAGCTACTGGTCCTTCCAGGTTCGCTGGCTGCAGTAGGTGTCATAGCGACTGGTCCTTCCAATCGTTAAGGCGTTCCAGTCACTGGCTTTTTATAGAGATAGAGATTTTTGACCAAATTTTGCAGAGTTAGACTACTTAGTCTCCAGTTGCAGTGAGTTATGGCACAGTGCCCATATGCTTTCAAATATTAGCAATCATGTGCCCCTAAAGCATGACAGAAACAAAAGATTAACAAATAGAACCAATTAGAAACTCTAGGAACTGGCCTCTATCACCTCACTGTCTATCTTAACTTATTCTTTACTTTCATATTACTGAGATACTGGCTCTATTTCTGTCTATCACTCTCTCACATGAGAAGTCCAAGGACAAGGGAATGGAGTAAGCACATATTTGTACAGAAAGCAGAGGATCTCACTTGTACAGTCTCCCCTGCAGCTTAATCCTCAGGCCAAGTGGCTTATTCCCCACCGAGTCGCTGCAGAGGACACGTTTACTTTAAGGAGTCATTGTTCAGGCTTCCTCCCTTCATTCAACAATTTCTTCTTTTACTGAAGGAAACAAGATACCTAATTTCAACAAGAGGTTTTACTCTTCAACATATTTGGGGTCAGATAACAAAAATTGTGTTGGCTTCTAAATTTAAGAAACTGTCTATAAAGGGTAAGTTTAATTCATCCAACATTAATTGAGCCATACATTTTCTTTTAGCAGGTATAAAGTGACCAAGATATAAAGATGGGCCTTGCTGAATACTGACAGGTAGAGATTTCTCTTGGAAAGCTCTGTGAATTTGGTTTTGATGTTGAAGATGCTGTATTCTCCATACAAATGGTACTGTTTGAACTTTTCAAAGGAAAACATGTATTTAGAAACTGATATCATACTTCAAAATTACCTACAAATCTTGAGCTGAGTTCAAATATATACCCACCAAACAAGAAATCACACATGGCAAAAGAACTGCCAATTTCTTTAACTTTAGAGACACAGAAAGGAAGGACATGAAGAAAAATCTTCCCTTGGACAGTCTGAAAAATTATTATGACAAATACATTTGACAGTAATTTAACTGGACTCAACTGAAATTCCCAATTCAAGTCCAATTCTGTCAAATCTACCTCCATTACAGTTTTTTAATTAGTCTATTTCTCTTCACATCTACTGACAATTCCCTTGTTTATACCCTCACCATTTTATCCCGAAACTGCCTCTCTCTGCCTTTGGTCATTTTGCCTTTTTTTTTTTTAATAAATTTTATTGATTTTTTACAGAGAGGAAGGGAGAGAGATAGAGAGTTAGAAACATCGATGAGAGAGAAACATCGATCAGCTGCCTCCTGCACATCTCCTACTGGGGATGTGCCCGCAACCCAGGTACATGCCCCTGACCGGAATCGAACCTGGGACCTTTCAGTCTGCAAGCCGACGCTCTATCAACTGAGCCAAACCGGTTTCGGCGGTCATTTTGCCTTTAATGATACCTTCAGAGATGCCACATATTGTATTTTTAATAACATTAACCCACTTTAAAACCTCTAGATGGGTTTGTATTGCCTTCCTTCTGTGACCGAATCTTTCTCAAGAAACACTAACCCCATTTCCCAGAGAGGAATCTCCTCCCTGCTCCTGTACTTCAACCAGAAACACCGTATCTATTAAATTCATGCCTTAAATACCCTATTTATCTTATGCCTAGCACGACAACCACTTGTCCAAATGGCAGTCACAATATTCCTTCTCTACTTAAGACTCTGCTCAAGTTACCTGCCAGGTATAAAGTTTTCTGACAAGGCTCTACCTAGAGACCCTTTCATGTTCTCAACAAACTGTACACAAATACCTCCATGGTAGCGGCACTGAGGACAATGACCTTATCTACATGACCTTATATAAAGAGCTCAATTAACTGCACATAGTAGATGCACTCTAAATGTATACTGAATGAATAGATGAAGACTGATAGAGAAATAATATTTGGGGGTAGTGTAGGTGTAGAATATCTATCTTCTGCTCCATCTGTTGCTTGCCCCTCCTAGCACATTCTTTCTTCTGCTCCTCTAATAAAAAGGCAATATTTTATGTTCTATAGCAACTATAACCCTCAGGCCAAATCTGGCCCACCCCTTGCTTTTTATAACCTATGGATGAGACTATTTTTTCACTTTTAAATCATAGAAAAAATGTTCAAAAAAAAACTATTTTATGACAAAAATTATAAAAATAAAAATTTCTGTGTACATAAATAAAATATTATTGAAACGCAGCTCTGCTCATTTATTTACATATTGTTTATGGCCACTTTCTTCTACAAAAGCCAAGTGGAGTCATTGTGAAGCAGGAGGCCTATGGGCAGTAAAGCCAG
The DNA here is from genome assembly GCF_964212035.1 of Myotis nattereri. NCBI lineage: Eukaryota > Metazoa > Chordata > Mammalia > Chiroptera > Vespertilionidae > Myotis > Myotis nattereri. The sequence goes on from NC_138077.1 coordinate 99,317,133, forward strand.
CAATAGTTACTATCTGGCCCTTAAAGTTTTGGGACACCCAGTCTATAGTATTGCACTCCCTTCACTAACTAACGGAGAGGTCCCAGGAGCCTGCAAAATGATGATGGCATTGATGAACCTTGGCAAGCAGTTCTGCATTCTTTCTGTTTTCGTGGGCTTGTTATTAAGGAAATAAAATAATCACCAAATTTCAGATTCTCAGTTGCATGCAATGCCTATCAAACAATTGAAAATGTTTTAAATCAAGAAGTGTGATTTTTTTAATCTAATGATAGGATATTGTTCTGCCCTCTACAAATAATTTATTTCAAATAATAAAATTAGAAGAAAAACACACCAAAAAGTACTCAAACTAATGTAGTCAGTTTTAGGTATTATTTTCTACTCCTGTTATGATTTTAGAGCTCTCTACAGAACAAAGACTATCAAATTTTTCACATTTCCCTTAAGTTGTATAGCCCCAAAAGAAGCATGTCTAGTAAGACCACACTAATGTTGAAAGTAGTAAGAGAAATATGTTCTGCACCCTGTTCAGCCATTGAGTCTGTTATAATTCTTGTCTACTTACCTAGCAGACTCATATTGTTTACTACCTTTCCTTTGAAATATAATGCAACTTTATATTAAGCAGCTCCTATAATTTAAGGCAACAATTCTTTTAAAATAAGAACACCTAAACACAATTCATTGCTTCAAGTTTTTCTGACTCGGTCATGAAAACTGGCTGGTGAAATATTTTAAACATGGTTGCATTTTTGTCAATTGTTTCCTTTAATATTTAGAAAGGTTTAATAGGGTACATCTTAATATTGTTTCTCATCTGTATAGGCCAAGGTATACAGAGACAGTAAGTGCACCCTTCCCTAGCTTTAAATTGACAAGTATCTTCCAAATGAATTTCTGTACTCGCTCCTGCTTCTATTCTGCCAAAATCTTGCCCCCACTCTCATGTTCTGACAAGGAAGTGCAAAATCAATTGTGCTTAAGCCATGTTCACTGGAAGAGGGTGTCTCTAGTCACTGGTGCAATACTCCCTAAATGAGTGCTAAAATCTCCTGACCTTTAAACTGGACATAACACTCCTAATCTGAATCACGTTCTCTCTTTGCCCCGCTCACACCTTTATCCCTTGGGCCCTTTCAGTTTTATTGCTTTGCTGTCTTCTCCCTCTAGTTAGATATCTAGATTTCAGATTATTTCCCTGAAGAATTAGTTAACATTTATATACCAGATATAGCATTTGTTCTTACTCTGCTAAGATTTTTTGCTGCCTAATTTTTTTTATAAATTATGTCTATGTTCACGGGAGGTGGGGCGGGTGTATAAAGGAAAAAAAAAAATTTGATAGATTTCTAAGTTTGGGATACATGATTTCTTCATCATTTTGTTCCCTTTGCTATATCACTAATAAAGATGTTAAATCAGACCTCACTTGAAGCTGATCTCTAGACATCACCCACCAAATCGTTACATTTTCATCTCTGATTGCCCTTGGGTATTACCACCTCTTAACAAGATATTTCACTTCCACATAGTGAAAAACAGGTTCTAGGAAGCTTCATGCAGAGTCCTTTAAATGTTTGCTCTCATATTCTGACTACAGTAAAGCCTTTTCAGTGAACATGGACCAGTGATGGCGCACCTATGACACGCATGTTAGAGGTGACATGCAAACTCATTTTTTGGTTGATTTTTCTTTGTTAAATGGCATTTAAATATATAAAATAAATATCAAAAATATAAGTCTTTGTTTTACTATGGTTGCAAATATCAAAAAATTTCTATATGTGACATGGCACCAGAGTTAAGTTAGGATTTTTCAAAATGCTGACACGCCGAGCTCGAAAGGTTCGCCATCACTGGTCTAGACAGAGGGACAACTAGGCAGCTATATAAAAAATAACTGTAAAATGAACTGCAGAATAAGAATAATTTTAAAGAACACCAAGTTTTAGCTTAATTTACCATCTAAATATGCCTGCATGACATTAGAATCATGTTGACAAGCTGTATGGAAAAGCATCATCTTGTATTTTTTGAAACTTTCAAACAGGAAGTTTTCCTATCTGTGCATCTCAGATGATTGACAAGGTTCTGAAACCTTAAGAAATTTTCTTTGAACTATGACAAGTACCTAATGTAATCAAGAGATATAAGGAGCCGTAGACGGTTTGGCTCAGTGGATAGAGTGTTGGCCTGAGGACCAAAGGGTCGCGGATTCGATTCTGGTCAAGGGCCCATACCTTGGTTGCAGGCTCCTCCTTGGCCTGGGCCCTGATCGGGTCTCCGGCAGGAGGCAACCAATGGATGTGTTTCTCTCACATTGATGTTTCTCTGTCTTTCCCTCTCTCTCCCACTCTCTGTAAAAATCAATGGAAAAATATCCTCGGGTGAAAATTAACAACAAGAAAAAAAAGATATGACAAGAGGTAATGGGGATTATAAAGGTAGTATCTCTAACTCCTTATGCTAAACTAGACTATAGATATAAACCTGTATATATATGACACCTTATTTGTAAATTACAGACTGTCCCTTACATCGAAGTGCTCATGGGAAATAAACACCTGCCACCCTTAACACTTTCTCATTAGATGCTTTTCTAAAATCTCAAGAGTATTGTAATTGGTTTCTTTATTAAAAAACACACACAAAAATGTGATTTGGATGCTGTGAAATAGATCAGCTTAGACACGTTTTGAATATATTTGCTAACATCATGTTTTTAGCTTCCTAGTCATCACAAACATTGCCAAAATATAAGAATGGCTAAGTAATATTTTATATGTTCATTTGGGATATTTTTTACCATTTCAATTTTATCTTGACAGTAACCACAGTGAACAGTTCATGAAACACTATTTTAAAAAAAAAAAAAAAAGACTTCTGCAGGTATTGAAAATTTAGCGAGTTCTTCGTCAAAAGCTTTGACAATGTATAAGAGCTAATTTGCAAAAGAGCCAAAGTAGTATGAAGACCTTTCTTGTCTGCCTTTTCCCCCCATTAAAAACAGAAGGTATTAATCACCCGATTTCAAAAGCAGCTGACTGATGCTATTCACTGGGTAGGGCCTTCTCACTAATGTGGCTCCATGAATAACTCTCAAGGCTTTTATTATTGCTCTGAGTGGACTCTTAGCAGCACAGCCTCCCTTTAGCAACCCTCATCCCCTCAGGCTTCAAAAGGATTATAGATAGCAGCTGAAAGAAAGCATCATTGGTAAAAACAAAAGTTTTTAAAGGGAAAAGCAATGGGAGGAAGGTGGACATACTGGAGACAAGTCATGATTCATGGCCTGTACTGTGTTCTGCCTCTCTTTCTCTTACTCAATACACTCTTTAGTTTTACTGCTGGACAAGAGGAGACCAGACCAGTGCACTTCTCCTAGCAACCAATATCAGTCAGCAAAAAAGGCATGTCATCTGCTCAAAGGAAAATGGAAGAATTTGGGGTCATACAAAGCCAGACACATGTTCTTTTGCATTTGATCCCAAATTGATTAGGACTGAAAGGATTCAGTAAATGCTAAATCATTCTGCTTTATGTGAATGTTAACAATCCATAGAACTAAATATTAGCTTGTCTACTTGGTATATATAGTAATTTAAAATGCTGGTCCAATTCATTTCATTCAAACATTCAGTTTTTCACTTTTCCAACATCACCCTGCTCATTGTTCATAGAGAGTGTCCCTCCCAGGCAGAACTTTACACCTCCTGGACTATTTTGAATGCAAAGATTATGCATAAACTCCTATAGCATCCATGTTGAAAAGCTTAGAATTGCATTCTAAGACTATAAAAGCAATCCTCTAGCTGTCTTATTTGCATGCCATATTTTGCTGCTGCTTAGAGAGATAAAAACGCTCTCTGAAAAGTTGAACGAACTCAGAATTTAAATTTAACACGATGACACACATTTACTGAGTGTTTCAAAAATCTGGAGAGCATTTCATAAGACCCAGCTGATGAACATCACAGGTGTTACAGTTTAACATAAAAGTACAATAATTCATAGCCTGGAAAATGTTCTTCTTAAAATAAAAGTTGTCAGTTGGATTGTGAGTGGAGGGCAGGCATCAAACAACTCAGAAGTTTATGTATACCTTACAGCCATGTGTGTATGGTGTGGGGGGTAAGACATAGCTTTGCCCCAAATTTGTATCTACATGTTGTACATATTTTCCCGTTCTTTTTTCTTTCATTTTGTATTACAAGTTGACATGATCCAGGCTCTCAATCACAAAGGCGGATTGAAACACTTAAAAACATACTTAGTCACAAAATCACCTACATGTTTTCATGATAGCCAGTGAGGAACTGGCCAGTTAAATGTGTTAGCACTTCTTTTATGGTGAAGTTATTAAACAGCATTTGTGAGAAGAAAAGAGGCTATAAATCTCAACTAAATGACAGCTTGGTATTAGTTTTTAACTCTTGACATTATCACTGCAGTGAAAAAAGTAGTTCTGACACCATCAAATTCAATGTTTTAACTCAGTGATTATCAGCTAGTGTGCCACAAGAATTTTTAACTCATGCAATACCTGACTATTTAGTCAGGATTGTCAAAAAAAAAAAAAAAAAGACAACAGCCAACATAACAATAACCATTTAGTGTGAATGAATTAAAATTATACCAATTTTTTGTCAGATCAACAAAAAATATGTTTTTTTTTTTAGTGTGCCTCAGAGTTTTAGTAATTAGTTTAAGTGTGCCATGAAATTAAAAAGATTAAAAATTGCTGCTATAACTCCTCACTGTCCATTTTGCATGGGGGCGGGGAAGCTGAGGGGTGTTAAGTTAGCAGGCATTTTCTTCTTACTCAGTTTCTCCTACAGTCAGTGGCACAGTGCGTAGGGGTTCACATAATTGCTATTTGGGTGATGGCTTCTTCCTGAAGTTGTTGCTATGCAAAGGTATGTTAGAACAGACAGCTGTTGCTCATTTTAGAAGGGGAAGGTAAAATGCCTTCTCTAGTTTAACAAATCAACAATGGACTTCGCTTTCAATAACTACACTGTTATTTGTCAATACATTAAAGTTAGTTTTAAGATATAAAACACAAATTAGAATGTCTTTGGCTAGGTTCATCCTGAATTTCCCTTAATTTAATATAACCCCGTAAACTACATTCCATAATTATCAGATATACCTAAACAAATTAACTATATTATAGCATTTGCTAATATTTGGAAATAAATATTGTAAAGCTTTCAAAGTCTGCTATAACCTTGATTTACAACCTTTTCTTTATAAAGAAAACACAAGTCAAAAGTTCTCCCCTTTTTGATCTTATGAATATGTTAGTTGGTTATAACTGCCACACAGGCTTTGGACAAATCCTTTAAATTCCAAATGATTTCAACTGGGTGTTTCTTGTTTAAACTCGAAAAGCAGTGTAATGGAACAGTTGAGTTATATTCCATGTCCTCCGGCTCATGTCCAAAAAGGCATGGGACCAAGAACCAGGGGAAAGGATCCCACATCAATCTTTACAACAGAAATTAAAAAGTGGCTATTAACCCCCCTCTCCTGAGCTAAAATTGCTATGTTGCATATGGTTCTAGTTACAGTGGCCATAAACTAAGCATATTGGCTTAAGACTAGTGTTTTCTTAGTATTATTTTTTAAAAATTCCATTTATTCATAAAGTAACAATAAGCACCATTGGTCATTAATGAATGAAAGTGGATGTGAATCATGAGACTTAGTGAATGTTGCCTGTCAGTCATATTCACGTCATTAAGCCCACAGAAAATACAGAAATATAACCCATGCAGATTGGACAATGAAGAATGATTGTGTTCAGAGATGGACATTTAGGGTTTTCTATAATTTTTTCCAGGTTAAAGTTTCTCCCTCAACTGTACTCAAACATAATAATCAATGATAGGACATTTAATTAAATAACTTACAACAATAGAATTTAAGGCTGAATGAGACATTGGAGATTACAGTCAAATCTTACATTTTAGTGTTTTATGCTTTTTTTGTTTTTGTGTGTGTTTGTTTTTATAAGGATTAAAATTATATAATTAATTAAAAAGAAAAGCTAAAATTGGAGTCCAGAGCTTCTGACCACCTAATGGGTATTCCTTCTACAGTAACAATGATATCGTTGTATTTGGGTTATCTTTTCTGATATACACAACCATTCATGAAAATCTTATTAATGGGTAATTACAAAAATTATTAAACTCAATTTCTATATTGAATGAAAAAAAAGTAAAGTGGACTATCTAGAAAAAATGTGAGTGGAGTCTTATACAATTTTTAGAAAATTAGGAATGTTTACTTAGAATCCATTAAGTTTGTCTTATACAAGATTTATCTTCATGGCACTTTATATCAAGAGCACCAAATAAAATATATAATATATATTTTAAATGATAAAATGATAAAATGTAAATCAATCAACATGAACCAGAATGCAGACTTAAAAAGCCTGTTTTATTTGTTAACAAATTACTATTTGTAGTATGCCTCTCTTTTTACTCTTTGAATTCATAATACCACTCACTTGGGACTCCCATTTGTTCTGTAACCAGCACATGATGCAATGGAAACACACATGTGATAGAACTTTTGTCGCAATTACATAGGTGTGACCACAGATGAGTCCCCTTAAAAGGCAAAAGTTCTTTTTTAAAATATATTTTTATTGATTTCAGAGAGGAAGGGAGAGGGAGAGAGAGAGAGAAACATCAGTGATGAGAATCATTAATTAGCTGCCTCCTGCACGCCCCCTACTGGGGATTGAGCCTGCAACCCGGGCATGTGCCCTTGACTGGAATCAAACCTGGGACCCTTCAGTCCACAGGCCGATGCTCTATCCACTGAGCAAAACCAGCTAGGGTGAGGCAAAAGTTCTTAATCAATCACCTGAAGTCTCATGCTTGAAAGATTATATGAAAATTATAATTAAATGATCATGTAATACATAAGTGACCTGATTTCCAAATTCCTCTAAACTTTACTTCTATACTCTGAAGGAAATAATAGTAAAATTACTACTAATAATTAATATAGAGACAAATAATATTTCAGTGGTGCTTATTAAGTACCTGGTACTATTCAGAGTATTTTATATATAATTTACATATAGAATATATATATATTACATATAAGCATATATTTCTATATATGTGTAATACATATATACATATATTTTTCATTTATATATTAATGTATCCCTTGTAGCAACTGTATGAGATAGACAATGTTACCATGCCCACTTTACAAATAAGGACACTGAGGCATGGAAACATTAAATTATTTGCTCAAACTTGTTCAGCAATGTTCATTGACTGATTGCCTTTCAATAATCATCTCACACTTCTTCCCCTGTGAACAAACTATGTTACTATTAAACTAGCCTTCTTGCCTTTCCCCTAGCATACCTGTCATCTCCATGCCATTTATCCTGTTATTCCTGAAAGCTAATTTCCACTCTCCCTCGCTAATAAAACTCCATTCATCTTTGAAGGCCCAGGTTAAGTGACCCATTTAGAATTGACCCTTCCCAGTTTGCGCCATCTGGAAATACATCAATTCCTTCTCGTCACAAGATGGCTGCCCCCATGTGGTCACAAGATGGCCTTCACAAGATGGCTGGCAGGGGAGGGCAGTTAGGGGTGATCAGGCCAGCAGGGGAAGGCAGTTGGGAGTGACCAGGCCAGCAGGGGAGGGCAGTTGGGGGCGACCAGACCTGCAGGGGAGGGCAGTTGGGGGCGATTGGGCTGGCAGGGGAGCAGTTAGGCATCGATCAGGCTGGCAGGGGAGTGGTTAGGGCAGCCGTGGGCAAACTACGGCCCGCGGGCCAGATCCGGCCTGTTTGAAATGAATAAAACTAAAAAAAAAAAAAAAAAGACCGTACCCTTTTATGTAATGATGTTTACTTTGAATTTATATTAGTTCACACAAACACTCCATCCATGCTTTTGTTCCGGCCCTCCGGTCCAGTTTAAGAACCCATTGTGGCCCTCGAGTCAAAAAGTGTGCCCACCCCTGGGTTAGGGGATGATCAAGCTGGCAGGCAGAAGCAGTTAGGGGCAATCAGGCAGGCAGGCAGACAAGCAGTTGGGAGCCAGCAGTCCCAGATTGTGAGAGGCATGTCCGACTGCCACAGGGATCAGGCCTAACCCAGCAGTTGGACATCCCCCGAGGGGTCCCAGATTGGAGAGGGTGCAGGCTGGGCTGAGGGACACCCCCCCACTGCACAAATTTTGTGCACCAGGCCTCTAGTTATTATATAAAATGACTTCACTACAAAACACATTGAACTCATAAAGGTTATTCAATGTTTTCTTTTCAAGTTGATTTAAAAGAATAAATTTACCACATACCTGGCAAGTGGAAATGTAAAATGATTCATCTACTTTGGAACACAGTTTTGCAGTTCCACAAAAGGTTAAACATAGTATTACCAAATGACCTAGCAATTCCACTCAAGAGAAATAAAAACATATGTGCACACAAAGATTAATACATGAATGTTCATAGCAGAAATATTTATAATAACCAAAAGTAAGAACAACCTAACTACCCACAAACTGATCATTCAAGGGATAAGTGATATGGAATACTATTCAGCAACGAAAAGGAATGAAGCACTGATACATGGTAGAATATGGATGACCCTTAAAAACATTAGACTAAGGGGAAAAAAACTAGTCAAAAAGACCAAAAATTGTATGATTCTCTTTATATGAAACTAGAAGCCTGGTGCATGAAATTCATGAACTGGGAGGAGGTCCCTCAGCCTGGCCTGTGCTCTCTCACAGTGCAGGACTCCTAGCTCCTTACCCCCTGCCTGCAGTGGAGGCAGGAAAGGCTCCCACCACCACCCCTGCTGTACTTGCCAGCAGTGAGCCCGACCTCTGGCTGAGCAGTGCTCCCCCTATGGGAGTGCACTGACCACCAGGGGGCAGCTCCTGCATTTAGCATCTGCCCCCTGGTAGTCAGTGTGCATCATAGCGACTGGTGGTTCTGCCAGTTGTTCCACCATTCGGTGGATTTGCATATTAGGGTTTTATTATATAAGATGTCCAGAATAAACAAATCTATAGAGATAGAAAATAGACTAGTGTTTTTTTAGGGCTGGGAAGGGGTAGTAGATAAGAGTCACATGCGGCTCTTTGGCCCCTTGAGTGTGGCCACTAAGTTTCAATACATGATACAGGTATTTTTTTATTTATTTATTTATTTATTTATTTTGATATGAAAAAGTTCTAAAATTAGATTCTAGTGATGGCTGCATAACTCCATGAATTAAACCACTGCTTTGTACCGTAGTAGGTTTGGTTCAGTGGATGGAGCATTGACTAGAGGACTGAAGGGTCCCAGGTTCAATTCCGGTCAAGGGCACTACCTTGGTTGCAGATTTGATTCCCCAGCCGTGGTTGGGACAGTGCAGGAGGCAACCAATCAATGATGTTTCTCTCTCTTTGTCTCTCCACCTTCCTTCCATTCTCTGCAAATCAATGGAAAAATATCCTCTGGAGAGGATTAACAACAACGGAAAAAACTTCTTTGTAAATTTCACATGGGCAAATTGTATGATATGTGAATTATATCTCAATAAAGTGGGAGAAAATATTTAAGTAGCAAAATTTAGAGAATGTATATGTTGACCTTTATCTCAATGTTTTTAAAAATATAGATATATTTTTAGTTGATTCCTTTAAGCCAGTGGTCGGCAAACTGCGGCTCATGAACCACACGCGCCTCTTTGGCCCCTTGAGTGTGGCCACGAAGTTTCAATCGCACTGTATGTGTGCGCCTGCACGTGGTATTTTGTGGAAGAACCACACTCACAGGGGCGCAGTTTGCCAACCACTGCTTTAAGATATTTTCTTAAAATCAAAAGTAGGTGTATAAAGATGGTCCTACCTGCCAAATTCCTGAGTTTATCTCAGTTTATTGTCAGTGATAGTAAACAGGGCCTGGCCATGATGTTTGCAACAGCAGGTAGGATTTGCAAAATTACTACTTTCAATCCTCCTCTTAGTTGTCAATTATTAGAGATCCATACATTTGGAGATTAATTTTAGAAGTAAGCAATTTAATTCTGTCTTGGTACCAGAATAATCAGTTTTACCTGTTGCTAAAGCTGAAAGGGAAAGCTGCCTTAAATGTAGAAAAAGTATTAGTTTCTGGACTGGATATCATCATATAAGTCAACATTCCTTAGTGCAGTGGTCCTGTCATGGTACATCAGCATCATCTGAAGGAGCGCCCTGTCAAAATATACACCCCAACAACAGTGTGATAAAAAGCACAGCACAGCAGTGTTTGTGGGTACCGGGGCAGAGTGGCCATGAAAACCACAATTATAGAAAATATTCTTGGTTAGAAAAAGAGAGGCATATTAAAGTGTATCAACAATTCTATACCTCCTGACAGGTGAAAGGCAGAATATTAAATCACCAGGAATCATGATGTCCTTTGTGTCAAAATATGCATGTTTGATAACCCTCTCTATCTGTCTGACTTTCTGCCTGTCTACTTATATACGCACATACCCCAAATTATAAATTAACCTAGTTCAAATGAACAATGTTTCCTGTGTTGGGGTAGGGCATGAAAACAAACATCTCAAAAGTACTCCATAAGCACGTTTTCATACACTTAACAAATATTTGAATATCTATTATGTGTCATCGTGTGCTCCAGGCACTGTTAGAACATTGGTAAACATGGCAAACAAAGCTAAGTCCCTGCTATAGAAGCTCAGTATTAGAGTCAGACAGTCAACAAACATCTCTGTCTATACCTGAGTGAAATTCTCCATGGGATGCTCATGTTTCTGCATGATTTGCTAGCAGAAGAACTAACTACTCTTTCATTCCAAACTACCTTTTCAAAGCTATGTATATAGCAAGCAGTCTTGTGTAACAGAGGTAGTCTCCTTTGAGAGCAGAAGGCAGACTTTTTACTGTCGAATATAGTCAAGATAATGTTTTCCCCCAGGGTAAAGATTAGGCAAGTTTCTTCATTTCCCATTATAAAATATCTAGGTTCCCACACTCATGGTTGGTTCCTCAGCTGTGAGGCTAACCCACTATGACTACTTGGGACCCAGTATATTGCCCCCAATGGACTTCAGGGTCAAGGTAAATCGATACACACATAAAGTCATGCTGCTTGCTGTGGCATGACTAATGAAGTCCATCATCTCTCACCCAGGAATCTCATGTCTCCTGCCAGCACTCATCCAGTTGTGGCAGTCTAACTTCTTAGCTTGCAAGTAGGATAAGATGTCAATCCCTTCACAGTTGTTGATGTACACACAACACACACACACATACACACAGGTACTCTAACACTTCTAGGAGGTGGCAAGTGCTATAAAAAATTAAGACAGGTAATAGGGGCAGCCCAATAGTGTTGTAAGGGGAGCAATTTTAGATAGGATGGCCCATATTTCTGAAGAGATGATTTTGGGGTAGGGACTTATTAAATCAATTAAAGGACATACCCATGCAGAGATCTGGGGAAGCGCATTTCAAGTAGATGAAAGAACAAATGCAAAAGCCCTGAGTCAGAAACAGAACATCAAAAAGAATGTTCTAAATCTAGGCTCTAGGTAGGGAGTGTGAAGAGATGAGGTTAGGTAAGAAGAGAGGGGCTTGAACTTGAACTGCCTTGTAGACTGTTATGAAGGGTTCTGCATAGAAGCCATTAGAAAGTTGAGAGCAAAGAGCTGTCATGATCTTACATGCTTTTACAAGGTCCTTCTGGCTACTGTGTAGAGAAGAAACTGGGATGGGGTAAGATGCAGGGATAGGACAAGCAGGAATTAAACAAATGATCATTTATCAGGCTAATGTAATAGTCCAGGTTTTGCCCAGGATTGTAGTGGTTGAGTAAGAAACATTTGGTATCTAATTATCTGAAAATGCATCAAAACAATAAAAGAGTGGGTGGATAAATGGATAAATAGATGGCAATTAAGAAAAGTCAAATAATGGTAGAATCTAGGTGAGGATATCTTTTTTCTAAAAATATATGTACTATATATTTTTATTGATTTCAGAGAGGAAGAGAAGAGAGAGAGAGATAGAAACATCAATGATGAGAGAAAATCATTGATTGGCTGCCCCCTGCACACACCACACAGAGGATCAAGCCTGCAACCCAGGCTTGGAATCGAACTGTGACACTCAACTACTAAGCCACACCAGCTGGGCAAGTGGGAAAACCTAAGTGTTCATTGTACAATTATTTCAATGTTGCTATATATTTGAAAATCACAAACACACAAATAAAATTGTTGGTACCAGAATATATTTCAAAAGGTTGTAAAAATTAATAACAGAAACCTCATTTAAAGTGAAGTAGGGAGGCCAGAATGGGAAGCTCTCCCACCCTAACTCAATCATGAGGCAAAACAAGGGAAACTGTTTGTAATAGACCTTTCTAACTCCTTTTTACCCTCTATCAAAGATTTCCCCTTCTTTGTTTTAGCGAACTTTCACAAGCCTCACTGTGGTTGCATGTAGCAGATTGAAATTTCTAGTTGCTCTCAAATAAACCCATTTTGCTGAAGAAGTATCTGGCTGAGTTTGTTTATAGTCAACAGAGTTCACTAACAATTTGAATATGGGCTGTGAGTACCAGCCAAGAATGATCCCTAGTTTGGGATCACGAAAAACTCTGGGAATAGTGATGCCATTTACTGAGCTGGAGATGACAAGAAAAAGGAGCAGATTCTATCCCAGGCTTCAGTTTGATATATTCTTATTAGCTATCATGCAAAGGTGTCAAACAGCCAGCCAGATGTGTCCAGCACTGCTCCAGGCACTGGAACTACAATGGTATAAGAGCCAAACTCATGGACCTTAGATTCTTCCACACAGTGACTGGGCAATGTAAGAAGTATCAGCAACGGGATGAACGATCTTAAGTATTAGATGCAAATGCAGAAGAAAACACTAAGGTTTGAGCCCTAGATTACTCCTCTCTCTAGGAGTAATGCTGTTTTGAGTTACGGATATGTATTTTGGGTGAGATTGCTACACTTTATTTATTTTGAGACTAACACACTTTAAATGCTATATGAGATCTCTATTATAATATATCTCACTGTTGATACATTTTAAAAAGTATATGGGAATTTCCCCTAAAAGGGGGAAAACATATTGACTATGTTTTAGTCAATAATTAAAAAGAAGAAAAAAAATCAATATTAATGTATTGATTTAGGTTGATAGGTCCATACATGGAGATGCTATAAGAAACATAACAATATTTTCTTTAAAAATTAATCAATAAAATGATACTCTATAAGTTTCCATTGTCTGCTTGAACTCCAATCTGTAGACTTCTGTCTGTCTAAACTGAAAAAAAGATAGGATCTATACAAAATAAGTTTCCATAAAGCTATATAGTATTAGAAAATAAAAATGATAAAGTTGAGGACCCAATTGGATATACCCAAAAGTAAAACATGATTAACATATCTCCTTTAAATGTAGATGTTCTAAATTATTATTTAAGAAACAACCTCACCTATTTTCTTTACTCTTCAAATACTTTTATAATTCCTTACATCAGGTTCAAAAAAGAAGGAGGAGAAGAGGAAGACTAGGAGAAGAAATAAGTAAAAGAAAAATTTTTCTTCCAAATACTCTTCAAAACCAAATTGCACATAGGAAGTAAACGTATCTCCTACAGAATGCAGGAACTACTGAAGCAGATTTCACTGGACACTCATCCCACATACATGAGCTCCCTTCATTATTATAAAAGCATCCAAATGTATTCAATGTGCTTACATATCCATATTTTTATTATCAAAATGCTATTTTACACAGGCTGCTCAGGGATGAGATGGCCAGAATTGTTCTTTGTATAACCATGACTTTCCCCCCCCCTTTAAGATAGTCTTTTTGATGTTCTAAGAAATCCTTTTGGTTTATGGTCCACATGTTGCCTAGACACAAAGGTTATTCAAACAAAGCCAATTCAAACCTCATATTACTGCAGAGTCCCAAGAACAAATTTCAGGTTACTTATATGCAATTTAAGTTCTGAAATGGACTACATATGGCTACAATAATGAGCCCATTATTAAAAGAAGCACTTTAGCAAAATGTATAAACCTGTATGAGATTATATATCTGCACTGTGCACACACATCATCTTTATCTCCCCAAATACCATGTGTGTCATTTCCATTTAGGAATAGTTAAGGCTGCGTGCGGGCAAAGCCTTCAATCAGGGCAGAATCTTGAAGTGAACACCTCTTGCCACCACCTAGCTACCCGCATCACCTTCAGGGAGATGGGGTTCATTAAAAGAAACAACAGTGGAAAAAAAACTAGTTAAGGCTTAGATAAGAAAACTATTCTCATTTTAAAAGTATCCTTTTACAAGTATTAAAGTATCATAAAATTATTGAATTGACAGAATGTATGGTATATAAATATAATTAAAAGTCTTGTGATGGTTTATATCAGTTCCCTGTAAATGACTGGGAAACCATATCCTTATTTAAAAATAAAGAAAATCTGGAGAACAAAGGCTAAGTTCATTACATAATCTCCTATTAATAGTAAAGGAAAATCTGCATTTGATTAATCTCTATCAAATGAGAAAATCTGCATGGACATCCCAAATAGAAAAGTTTGCATGTAGTTATCAACTAACTTAATATTTATTTTCTATGGATTCCTACAGACACATGATACTGAACAATCGTAAATATTAGCATATACCTTCTACGAGAAGGCAAAACGCTAACATTCTTCACATGCCATAAAAATGCACATATAAATAACCCACCAAGCAAATTTCAATGCAAATCTATGTATCATTTGTCACTGAATAAAATTAATTTTTGTGTCTAGCACATGGATAGTCAGTATATCTTTGAAACGGTACAAGCCTCTCTAAATTTGAAATTCATGGGGAGAATGAGCACACACTTATAAGAAGGATAATAAGCAAATAGAAATCCTGGAATCCTGGAAGAGTAAGAAAGCTTAAAGAGCCGAGCAGCCCACTCCCTCATTATACATGTGAACACTCAGTCCCCGTGTTGAAATAGCCTAGAGGGCAGTGTTGTCTACATCCCAAATTTCCAGCAGTCCCCATGGAGAGGCTGTCATCGTTCTGGAGTAAACCAAAGGCAATCCAATGTCAACAGTATGATTTACATAGGAACTCACTAAGTGTCCACAGTTTTATTTGCTTTTGACATATTAGATACTAAATACAAAAATTAGTTTAACACAGAAAAAAATGAATGTTACCTTTTCAATTACTCTACCCTAGGCATTTTTTTGCTACATTACTATGAATTTGGCTGCATAATTGTGGGTCAGACACAAATCCCCCCGCCCTTATCCTATAAAATTATATCAGAATGAAAGTCCTACATGTGTCCCTAGGGAAGGCGGGAGGTGGGGGTGGGGGAGAAGGAAAGAAGGGAGAGAGGGAAAGAAGTGAGGGAGGCAGGACAGGAGGGAGGGAGGACAGGAAAGAAATGATGTCTTGCTACTGCTGTTCCAGCGAGCTGGTTAATTGCATTTGTTTCATATACCTCCAAACACTGTGGTACATTAATTACATTCTGTAACACCAAGCTCTTCTGATTCCCTCTGTCACTTCCACTGAGCAATTTAATTGTATTCCTCCTAGCTACACACTGATTCAAAACAAAAAATAAAACAACAACAACAAAACTTGGCAATAATCCTGTAGGCTAATATATAGCTTTTACATGTATTTCTGGTATTGAAAAATGTAAATTCATGTCTTATGAGAACATATTACCCAAAAACTTATATCCAAGTCTTCTCATCCTCATACTCAAACACATTTGGGAAAAAATATGTAAAACTTTTTGTAATGGAAATGTAAATGTATTGTAGAGGGAAATGTATTAAAGAAAATGCATGGTGAATTATTAGATATGACTATAGATATTGCCACGCTATAATTCACAGTGATTAATTCCTAAACATCTACTACTTGGAAGGGGGAAGAGAGAAGCAGTGTGCCCACATGAATGCCTTGCCTACTAACGCTGTGAGGCAAAGGTACTTATGTAGTCCAGGATTGAAAACCGCCACTTGACAGTAGGTAAATTAATCTGTATTGCCTCATGTTTATAGAAAGGCTTCCTCTCTGAGTCCAATATGTTGGGTTCTGTGCATCGCAGCTGCCAAGGACAAAGTTAGCTCCTATAGGCGGGCAAAAATGCGCAGTGTCCCAAGTAATGGATTTGCCCACAATGCATATGCTGGAGGAAAGTTTATGTAGCAACAAACAACCATGATGGCTCAAATGTTTGGACCAACACACCTCCAATTCTTTACAAGTACAGCATTTAAAAAACTAAAGTACTATAATCCCCATTTTCGGGAGGGGGAGGTGGCAAGCTACAGTCTTCTCCTTAGACCAATTCTTTCCATTGATGTAAAAATTAAAGTCCCTAGAAGGTTAATACCAAATATCCTCTGGATTTCCTTCTTTGAACACACAATAAAAGATATTAATGATTACTTCCACTTGTCATTCAAAACGGCTCCTAAAAAGGATTTTGCAATTCTCTCACAAGAAACTGACATCCAAAGAAAATGTACCAGGAAACCAAATCTGAACAAAAGACAGGAGAATCAGAGGCAGAATGCTGGCTGCTTGACACACTGACTCAGCCTAGAGGGAGACACAGCCAGCACCTGTTTCCGATCGCATTGTGTCTGCCACAGGGGACAGAGCTGCCCCCAGCAGGCCCGGAGCTTATGTTTCCCCTTGTTGGAGTCTGGCCCAGTCAGTCCCCTTTTGACAGTTTCCTCCCTATGATCTAAACTCTTCATTCTGATTTCACACTAGGAGGGCACTGGCCAGCATGAAGGTGATACACACTTTTTTCCCTGAGAGACCTCGTCCCACATTCCTAACTCAATGAACCTTCAGTACAACATCCATTACTAATTTTCTTCACTTGAATGTCTAAGTCAAAGTTCAGATACAAGAACAAACACCAAACAGAGCAGTACCACAGTATTAGACTCTTTCGAGAGATTTCCTTTAATAATTCTCTTCTAACAAAACTAAGATCCCATCATTTATTGTCCAACTCCTCAATTAATTAAAGAAACAACAGTAGGCGACTACTAATGTGTTCCACTTGCAGCTGTTTAGAAACAAAAGACTTAAAATCACTGCCCCCTAAAGACCCACACCTGGCCAAAAGGGACTTACACATACAAAGTCATTTTATTTAGAGCCCACATCCCCCTCAGAAAGAAAAGTGTATTTTTTTGGTGGGGGAGGATAAAAGCATTTTTAACTTACCATCAACGGGAACATATAAAAATCCACAGAGCAGTAGTTGTGTAAACATCAGCCGACTCATTTTGACATATTAAAAAGGATCCAGATTGTTTTAAGAAACCAATCCCAGAGAGCAAAAGTACAAAAATAAGTATCAAAAGAAGAGGTAGGTCCAAAGTTCAGACTTTCCTAGATGCTAATTAAAGTCAAGGAGAGCAAATCGCAAGATGAGAGGGCTTAGTGGAGCGGTCCTGGATGGGGCACATTTAGATTCATCCAAATGAACAGAGGGTGCACCAAAGGCTGCTGTATTTCCACTCGGGCTTCCTAAATTCCCACAAATGCAGCCCCGTCGGAGGGACTATTAGTGTGTCTAACCCTCACTCCTCGGGCTCCACTGCAATCCAAAACCAAGTTCTTTCTTCAGAAGTCAGGACGAGGAAGGGAGAGGACGAAGATCTAATTCCTAGAAAGTGTTCCACAAACTTGCCAGCGCGCTGCCGGAAAACCATTGGCCTGCCTACTGGTTTCCTTCCCCGGTCTCCGTCTGGGCAGCAGCTCCGCGTCCGGAGTTTTTCCCCTCAACTTCCACAGCCAGGAGGTGTCAAAGCAACACTTTGCAGGCGGGCCGGGCCGCCTTGGCGAGCCTCTCCTTGGCAGCCGCGTCGCCTCCCTCCACCTCTGTCGTTTCCAGAGAAGCAAAGGAAATCTAGACGCCTCGGTGGCGAAGGTGAACTCCTACGTGGTAGGGCGGCAGGGCGGCAGGGAGGGAGGGAGGGAGGGAGGGGCAGGGCTGAGGCCGCGGCCACCCCGCGGGCCGCCCCTGAGCGGCGGGGAACGCCGGCGGCTGCGGGAGGCGCGGAGCCGGAGAGTGAGCCCGGGAGCCGCGGGCGGAGCCGGGGAGGAAGGGAGCGCGCGGTCCAGCCGCCGCCAGTCCCCGCTCCAGCCGCCGCCGCGCCCGCCACCCGCAGCACAGCGTCTGCCTCCTCCTACAGCTGCGGGCGGTGGAAAGACTTAGAGGCGGGGAAGCGAGGAGGCGGGAGGAGAGGGAAGGAATGAAAGCTGCTAGGAGTCGGCCTCCGGGGTGGGGGGGGGGGGGGGGTGAGGGGTGCGGTGAGCCCTCCGCCTCCACACTCCGCCACCCTCCGGTGCAGGGGCGCCAGCGGCCGCGCGGTGCCGAGGAAGGGGCCAGCGCGGGAGCCCGGGGCCCGAGGGGGACGGACATCCACTAATTCGGAGCCGCGGACACTGGTCAACTCCTTCCTCTTGTCTGGGCCTCCTCGTCCCCTCCTTCCCGCCTCGGGAGGGATAGGTGGGCTCCAGCCCCCGCTCCTCGGCGGCCCGCGTAATGGGCAGGTAATTTTCTCGGTGAGTGATTTCATGGAAGCCCTTCCTAATTATTCAGCTCTCCTCCTGCCAGAGATGCACGCGCTTTCTGGAAAAATTCCATCCTCCAGGACCCAGGGCACAGCCTCATTACCGGTTAAAATCGCACAAGTACACTTCACCTTTTAGCAAAATGAGGAAGCTACAGGGCAAAGAGGAACGGAAACAAAATATAACCACCTTTTGGAGCGGAAAGGTTGTGTGTGGGTGCTTCCTATGTCATTAAAAAGGTACAAGAAAAAGGGAGGGTGGTGTACAGAAATCTCTAGCCTCTACCGGCTTGTTCTAGCCAAGATCTATGGCCCCTCGAGGAACCCCGGGGGGAGGGAGCGCCGGAGGAAGGGATGGCATCTCCTCTTCTATCACTCGGTTGCCTTCTGACCCCTGAAAGGTGAGTTTGATGCTGATTGTGGGATGCAAGGGAGTTGCACCGAAGACGCTTAAGATGGGAGCAGGAATCAGAGAGCTTGGCGGTAGGGGGTGGGGGGAGAGGGTGGTGGTACCCGAACCCCTTACCCTCCAGAGTAAGGAGGGTACCTCTTGAAAGAAAAATCCGAAAACGAAGGATGGGGAAAGCTGAAAACCCAGCCGAGCTAATAGAAGCTCAAAAAGACCGGATTCCAGCCCAAAGATGACAAAACCCTGAAAATTAAGGCAACCCCCCCCCCGCCCCCCCCCCCCCACCACCACCACCACCACCACCACCCACCCAGCGTATGCCATTCAGGAACGGGGATGATTGAGGAAAGACACGTTGGATCAAAGGGATGCCAGAGTCTGCGGTGCCGCCGGTGTGGCCAGTGCGGCCGGGCCCACGTGTGATCACAGGCTCCCTGGTAGTTGTTTGATGCCGGTTCTGGTGATTAGAAGGCGGGTTATAAGAACTCATGCGTTCCCAGAGCTGAGCCAAATGCTAGAAGGTGAGTCTTTAGTTCCCCCTACTGGACAATATTAGGAAAGACTTTCTCTTTGATGAGGCCCTTTGAGGTTCTTGGAGGAAGAACCTTTTGTTTGGTGGATACATTTTGGTGTTGCCACTTAATTTAGCTCTCCCTTGCCTATTGTGTACCTGATATTGTGTATTAAAAAAAAATGGCCAGCTACCTTGGAGCCATCAGGAGAGTTCTTATGGCACCTCAGCATTCTTGAAAATTACAGCAATGAAACAGTCCTGCAAAAGAATCAAACAAGCCATTCTTCCTGTGAAGCATTAAGAGTAATTTCACCACACTTTTGATTATTCAGTTATGGAAAACAAAAACAAAAAACCGTGCATTAGTGTGCTGAATGAAATTAAATCACTTGAATTTCCACAGCAATATTCCTGAATGTATTGTTTTGTCACTATGAAAAAACAACTAAAGTTCATATGCTTAATTTTTTCTTCAAAGGACCAAGTTTAAGTTAATGCCATGGTCTCAAAAAAAAAACAAAAAACACCCAAATTCATTGGATTAAAATTTTTCTTATCTATCTGTAATACTGGAAAATAACTGATAATTCGTTAAAATGTTCATTTTAAACATTCTGATTAGGTCCAGGGATAACAAAGTCTACCTTATTCCTTTAAATAATGTACCACCACACCCCAATCTCTATCTGTCAAATTTCCTTAGAAGTGTGCATTAAAAATATTCTGAAAATAGTCTTCTTAATAAAGTAATGCAGCCCTAACCGGTTTGGCTCAGTGGATAGAGCGTCAGCCTGCGGACTCAAGGGTCCCAGGTTCGATTCCAGTCAAGGGCATGTACCTTGGTTGTGGGCACATCCCCAGTGGGGGGTGTGCAGGAGGCAGCTGGTCAATGTTTCTCTCTCATCGATGTTTCTAACTCTCCCTCTCCCTTCCTCTCTGTAAAATATCAATAAAATATATTTTTTTAAAAAATAAAGTAATGCAGAAATTAACAAATCATTGACTATAAAATCACTTAGAGACAGAAAGTGTTATGTGTGGGAAGTAGGGGCACTAGGTTGGAGGAGAATGACCTACCAAATGTTGCCCTAGGGCATAAAAATGCTGTCTCATATACTACAGTTGTTCTTATGTAGAGTATGGCAAGTGACCCCCCAAAAAAGCTTATTTAAGAGGCATCTCTGGTTATACTATTTATTTGGTATTTGGGGCCAAGCATCATCAGTTTCCTGCTTTACCTACTAAAAGTAACAAAGGTCACCACTGATTTCAATCTGGTGCCACCTTTTCTCCATGTATTACCTACATTATGTAACAACCAGAGGCCCGGTGCACAAAATTCATGCACAGGTAGGGTCCCTAGGCCTGGCTGACGATCATGGCCAATCTGTAGGGCGACTGGCGGGGCGATCTGGGGGCCCCCGCTGGTACCCGCCTTAGCTGATCTGGGGCCTGCAGGCAGTGGGCAGCTCCTGCATTGAGTGTGTGCCCCCTGGTGGATATCAGTTGTTCCACCGTTCAGTTGATCTGCATATTATGCTTTTATTACAGAGGATATCTATAGCAAAGATAATTTGGAGTTTATGTTCTATGCTTTTCTTGAAAATAAGTTTAAAAATACTTTGACCCTGGATGGTATTTCTAAGTAGTTAGAGCATCAGACCACACCCTGGAGGGTCTCAGGTTCAATTCCCAGTCAAGGGCATGTACCTGGGTTGCAGGTTCCATTCCCAGCCCAGCGGGGTGCATGCTGAAGGCCTCTGATCCATGTGCCTCTTTCACATGGATGTTTCTCTCTTTCTCCCCCTCCCACCCTCCCTTCCACTCTCTTTAAAAAAGCAATGGGAAGAATGTCATTGGGTGAGAATTAACAAAACAAATAAATAAATAAACAAAAAATAATTGGTGTCTCAATTGATATGAAATGTCATATCAGTTCAAGGAAAACTTATGATTTTATAAGAATCTCATACTCAGTGATAGTTTAAGATTCTGACCAAACTCTAACACTAAGTCAGCAACAATAACAGTACTAGGAAGAGTCAACAGATGCGATATGGACATTAAGTCCAAGGGAAACAATTTCTGGGAGATTCATAGATGTGTATAGAGAAATATGTATTTTTTAACTAAATTGAACAAACTTTTTTGAGCATTGTTTATGGAAGAAATGAATGTCTCACTCTAAGTTTTTCTGTTTAAAAATCCTTAAAATCTGAACATTGTAGTACAAGTTCAAAATTCCATCTCAGCAGTGCTTTAGCGTAAACATTTTGTTGAGGTTTTCAGGAAGACAAAAGGCCAGAAATGGCTCAGAGCAGTGAAGCCCGCCATGGCCTAATCACATGGTTTAAGAAAGAGAAAACCAAGTGGGCGTTGGCCTCAGTATTTTCCATAATATAAATTATGTTTCCTTCTTTAAACAAGTCACCAAATAGGGAAATGTACATGGAAATCTAAGTTTCTTTTACGTAAAACTTGCAATGGTATTATGTGCTCAAAATGTGCCTACCAGATAAATGTATATTTTAATTCATCTGAAGGTGACTGTGTGTAAGAGACTATAGTTAACCCTAATTTGGGAAGGTGGTTAAATGGCCTTCTTTATGATAATACTTCTGAATTGGCATTCCTGGAGAACCAAAAAATATCATCTGAAGACAATCTTCACAATATTGGATATTTATTTTCCATACCATATTCCCCAAGGATATAGTATAAATCAAGCAACCCAGTCCACCATTTTTGTTCTTTCTAACATGCTCTCTTAACTGAAGGTGATATATATATCACCTATATATATCACCTATATACATATCATATATATATATATATATATATATATATATATATATGCAAATCAAAGGTTTGATCCATGATAATTTAATATCTACTACCACTTACTATATTTCAGGGGTTGTTTTGGTTTTAAAAAAAATTCATTATATCATTTGATTCCTGTAAGAGCCTTATGTGATTGATATCATTCCTATTGTACAGATGAGAAAACTGGAGGTTAGATATCTAACCCAAGTTAATAAAATATGCAATCTTCCTTTGAATCCAAATCTGACCACATAATCCATGTTCCTAAATGTCAGGCTATCTTCCACATTGTAAAAGTATTGTAACACTCTAATGAATCACTTTGATTGATCAATTTAAGGAAACTCCTGAAAAAACAAAACATACAGAAATATGTGATCAGTTTTTGTTTTCAAAATTGAAGAATCTTTTTTTTTTTTAAAATATTTTATTGATTTTTTACAGAGAGGAAGGGAGAGAGACAGAGAGTCAGAAACATCGATGGGAGAGAAACATCGATCAGCCGCCTCCTGCACATCCCCCACCGGGGATGTGCCTGCAACCCAGGTACATGCCCTTGACCGGAATCGAACCTGGGACCCTTCAGTCCCCAGGCTGACGCTCTATCCACTGAGCCAAACCGGTTTCGGCTGAAGAATCTTTTAAAGCCCCCAAATCATCACCTATTATCTGTTCAGTTTGAATTTTCCAGTAAGATTGCCTTACGGTACTACATAGAAACACCATAATAACAACATATTTAGATGAAATGTATGGGTCATTATCTACAAAGGACACAGGACAATAAAAGTAAGTGAAGCATTAAAAATTCAGATCAGAGGAGGATGAGTCATTCCCTCCTAGGTATTTTTTTATTTTTTTTAATTACACTCCACCTTGTTCCAAAAATTATTTGAGTGAGCCAAGATAAACTGCATATTGTTCTTTTGAAATATGTTCTAAATATCTGATTTCAATCAACTCATTTCCAAGTATTCATTTAATACTTTTCTCTGTGTAATAAGAGTGCCTATAAATGTACCTATCTATGATTAGTACCTTTGGTACATTACCTGGAGTTATTAAAATATTTTATTTGTAGAGATCTGAGATTTAAGTTGACTAAAATGTAGCAATATTTCACAAAAATAAAGTATTTTTGGCCAAATTCCATCACTTGTGGTCAAAAGGATTTTTTTTTTCTTAAAATTAGTTTGAATTCAAATCTGACTACATAATCAAATTCAGATTTTTTTCTTAAAATTTCTAACTTGATTGAGAAGTTCAGCGGTGCTTTCAAAGTTAACACAGCTTTTGAAGAAATAACAAAGTATAATAAGTCATAATATCTAGGCATAATTTTTTCAAGTGCATATACATTAAAACTTGAAATTTTTAAAAACACATAAAGGTAGCTCAGAATTCATTGATGAGATTTTTCTCTTCATCAGTACTCCTCATTCTGAGAAAGTCCATTCCCCCCTCCCTCCATCTTAATGAAAGAGACCTCAACCTCTCACATAGTTAAAAAGTAGGTCTTTGGTAGGGAAGATAATCTCTCATCCAGTTTGGGAAAGTGTTTTTAAAAATAAGCAAAGTTGTCAACCTCACAAAAACACAGATATTCTACAAGTGCAACTCTATCCGTGTGGTCTTGAATCAAAACAGGCTAGGCCTCATATGTGCCAATGTTTTTTTTCTGCTCATTATTTTGTCATCTCTATTTAAAGCTTTTCTTGTTCTTATTTTAGTATATAGCCTAATTTCAATGATGTTAAGTAATATACTTTTTGCTATTTTTACAACACAGTTTCATAAACCCAAGAAAGTCCTTTTGATTCTTTTCCAAACTATCCCAAGTCTGTCTGCTCTAATCTGGGCTTTGTATAATTGAATTTTAGCAACACATAACTATAATCCTTATAGGAAGATTTATTCTTTAAAATCCAAAACAGAACTTTTGTTGTTCTTAAAAAATAGGAATGTTCAAGTTTCAGGGAAAGGCTCATCATATCAATAGGTCCCAGATTTTGAAATTTATCTGCTCACTGACTCGTTTTAGATATAGTTAATAATGGATTCTTCAAATTAAAAAGAAGTTGCTTATTCCTCCTAACAGTAATACTGTGGAATTAATCCAAGGGCACATGTAATCCGATTGAACTGCCTATGGTTCTATCATACAGAAGAACTAATGTGTTTGGGCACAGATTCTGATTCTTTTCCAATATCCAAATGATCTTATTTCTGCCTGATAAATTACTTTTGACTGCCTGTGGAGTACTTGAAATTCTTTGTACAACAAATACTAATTTTTTAGTTGTTACATACCAGGAGGGCATCTAAATAATACAATTTTGTTTAAAAAATGAGAAATGTAAATACACATTTCCTACTTTAAGTGATAAAATTAAATATGTGGAAGAAATCATTATAATCCAAGTTAATAGACAAACTGCAAATAAAGGGATAATATAACATATAAAACACTTCGTATCAAAATAGTTTCTACTAATTAACAAAAAGGAATATAGGAATAAGTCATCTTTGTTCTCTGGGTACTAGTACTAATGTAAAAAAATAGAGACCAAATGGTTAAGACTGAAAAATGCTGGTGCAGTTTTTGACAATATGATACAAATTGTACAGACTCCCTATTACATTTTGGCTTGTTTTTATGTTTAATATACTTTCTTTATTTTAATGACTAGTTCCTTATATGCAGTAGGAATATGAAATGTAAATACATTTACATAGCATCTAATAAACAATATATTGAGGATCTAAATTAAATTATGGTTTTTAGCAATGAGAGAAAAGTTTCACCAAATCTCTATATTTTAATTTCTCTTTTTCCTAAGCAGCAGCAGTTTGGCAAACATGATTATTTGAAGTACTGATTGCTATAAACACAGTCAATTAAAATTATGTGACATGATGAGCATTGAGGGTTTTTTGTTTTGTTTTGTTTTGTTATTTTGGGGTGTGTGTGTGTGTGTGTGTGTGTGTGTGTGTGTGTATGTGTTATTTAATCTTGTCTCTACAGTTGGCTTAAATCCAGGTAATTACTTACCTATTATTTTGTTTCTCCCTTCTCCTCACCAAACACACACATTAAAAAGACATTATAACTCAAAGCTATAGTCCTATTTTTCAGCCTTCATTCTAAATCATGTTTAAATTATATTTAAAAAGATGAAAACTTATTTTAAAGATTTCTAGGGACTATCTGACATTCTTAAGTAAACCGTTTACTTGGCATCAGGAAATTTTTGGTCTTTTCCAATCTAACTAGGAATAGCATTTCACTTCATTATCTCTGCCCAAAGAAGGGAAAATAAATGAGTGACTAGATGGGGACATCATAGAGCCTACTAACGAAGAGCTAGAGCTCTGCATCAAGTAGATCTGGATTCTAATCTTGGTTCTGCTACTTACAGTGTGATCGGAACAACTGCCTTAACCACCATAAAACAAAGGTAACAGTGCCTACTCAGAAGGGTTTTTTGGATGATTTGTTTAAAGAACTTGGCACACTGTACATTTTAATGGTTTCCAATGCTTGGGTCATTGGAGTGTACTAATGATGACAGTGTACAGCATGATGACAGTGACAAACTATATGTTAACCTAGAATCATTTTTTTTCTTCCACAAAGAGCTTGGCAAAACTTCCTAGCCTCCCTTGTAGTATTAGAATAGACTATGTTGGAATCTGGTCAGTGAAATGCAGGCACTTAGGTTAGTCTCTCAGGTGCCTCCCACATCATCCCAGTGCTCTGACTGTTTTGTCATTCATTGGAATGCCAACTCCAGCAGAAAGCACCAAGCTGCTGGATGGAATAAATGAGTCCCAGCAGGAATGTGTAAAGCAGATTATCTCACTCTCTCTCAAATGCTTAGTATTCTTTGTTTTAGTACTTAGCCTGTCCTGACAAATATAATCAGTTACTTTGAATATTGCCTAAGGTTTGAATGGAAATGTTATTTCTTTACAGGATATTAAATCATGATTAATATTATAATAATACCTAACTTTTAAAAGCAATTACTATGTGGAAAGCATTGCAGTAAAACTTTTACATTAGTGGTCTATTTAATTATCAGAAGGCATATGAGGGAAGTATTATTTTTAGCCCCATAATTCAGGATAGTCCATAAAAACTCAAATTGATGACAAAACTTTGAAAGTGTCATTATTGAAGCCGAGATTCATATCCTATGTCAGCAAAGCTTATGCTATCACCCAGGATAGGCTAGATTATTCTACTGCAGCATTTCTCAGAGATTTTTATTTTTATTTTTGCTCCTTTAGGAACATTTTTGAACATTTTTGTCCTAATCACCTCCCCAAGTAATTTTAACACCACAGATATTAAAATTTATTTTTGCCCCCAATATCCAATTGAGGATGCATATTCCACAAATACAAACAAGTCCAAAATATCAAGCAAAAAAGGTTGTTCTTATTATACTGTGAGTCTCCTGGGCACCCTGCTCTGCATCATCAACTAATGTTGACGATGCACTCATTTTCTGAAAAAATTAAAAAGCAGATTATGGCAGCAACATCCTTTGGCTGGAAACAAGTTAAACTATTTCTTATATTTAATCACCAAAACAAGACACAAGCCCATCCCACTACCTCTTCATGGATGGGAGAAAGCTGGAAATATTATTGACCAGCCGTATTTACTATCCCACATATTCACTTCCTGTGAAATTATCTTCTTTTGTAAGGAATTATTCAAATGTGTCATGGCAATATGGGTTATTTTAGGCTGAAGAGAAAATCTGATTATTATATGTTCCTATACTGGGTGAGTAGTTCCCCTCAAACTCATGTCTACCAAGAACCTCAGAATGTGACCTGATTTGGAATTGGGCTTTTTGCAAATATAATTAAGTTACAGTGAGTTCATACTGGATTGGGTTGGGCCCTAATCTAATGACTAGTGTCTTTGTAAGAAGAATGAAGTATGGACACAGACACTGAAGCCAATAGGAAAAGACAGCTATGTGAAGACAATAGTAGAAATTGGAGTCCTGCTGCAAGATCCAAGGAATACCTGGGACCACCAGACCTGAAAAAGTTCTTCCCGAGAGCCTTCAGGAGGAGCACAGCCCTGTCAACACCTTGACCTTCTAGTCTCTAGCATGGTGAGGGAATATATTTCTGCTGTTTTAAGCCATTAAGTTTGCGGTAGTTTGTCATGGCAGCCCTAGAAAATTAATGTAGTCATCACCTGTTTTAAATAACAATGGAAAAATAACTTTTTTATTTATTAAAAGCCAAGTAGATGAATGATAAACTAGTAAAAGCCTTGGGAAAAAATGGTAATACACATTTTAAATCCATTTAAATAAAAAGTTTATCATACATGTGCACACACACAAATAGACACAAGCATATCTAAATACAGAGAAAACAAACAAACAAAATAAAACAGGAAAAATTTAAATTTAAAAAGTTTACTTTAAAAGATCTAGTATTTCAAAATTTCAGAGTGGAATGGTATCAAGATCATCTATTATAATCTAACTAGAGGCCCAGTGCACGAAATTCGTTTATTGGTAGGGTCCCTTCGCCTAGCCAGCGATGGGGGCCTATCAGGGCCATCTCGCCCAGTCCCGATCGGGGCTGTTAGAGGCCAGTGGCCAGGGAGGGACCCCGGGAGGGGCCACAGGAGGGCTCTAGGGCAGGTCCAGCCCCATCTTGCTCAGTCCCGATCGGCCAAACCCCAGCAGCAAGCTAACCTACTGGTTGGAGCGTCTATTCCCTGGTGGTCAGTGCACATTATAGTGACCAGTCCATCAACCCCTGGGTCAAACACTTAGCATATTAGGCCTTTATATATATTGTAACTCATGGTGAGGATGCTTGGCATGCACTTTCCCTCCAGCCCTTGGTCTTGGAGACCTCATGTCCTTCCAAGGCTCTGCTCACCCTCTTCAGCTGCCACACGAAGTAAATTGCATCCTGTGCCTGGAAACCCTTTGCAGGCTCCATGGGTGTGTCTTTACTTCACTGCAGTTCTGATTACCCCAACACAAGGAGAGACACCCTCATTATCAGGTCACACCATCGTGGTAAGACCCTGACTCAGCCTACTGCAGTGGTTTTAAATAGGCCATGGCTCGCCCTAGATCAGTGGTTCTCAACCTTCCTAATGCCGTGACCCTTTAATACAGTTCCTCATGCTGTGGTGACCCCCAACCATAAAGTTATTTTCGTTGCTACTTCATAACTGTAATTTTGCTACTGTTATGAATCGTAATGTAAATATCTGATATGCAGGATGTATTTTCATTGTTGCAAATTGAACATAATTAAAGCATAGTGATTAATCACAAAAACAATATGTAATTATATATGTGTTTTCTGATGGTCTTAGGTGACCCTTGTGAAAGGGTGAAAGGGTCGTTCAACCCCCAAAGGGGTCGTGACCCACAGGTTGAGAACCCCTGCCCTAGATGGTTTGGCTCCGTGGATAGAGCCACGGCTGTGGCTGCGGACTGAAGGGTCCTGGGTTCAATTTCGGTCAAGGGCACATTCCTGGGTTGTGGGCTCAATCCCCAGTAGGAGGTATGCGGGTGGCAGCAGATCCATTCTCTCTCATCATTGATGTTTCTATCTCTCTCTCCCTCTGCCTTCCTCTCTGAAATCAATAAAAATATATTAACAAAAATAAAAATAAATAAGCCATGAATCAAACATCGCTGCTCTCCATCCACCCAGTCCCCTCACGCCCTCTTTTGTCTTCAACCCCCCGACACACACAACAGTCTGCTGGGGTCTGTAAAATGGGGTCAGGATTTCTACTTCAGCCAAGGGCGATGCTTCCACTGGGCCCTCCTTCCCCACCCATTTCTGTCCTCAGTCCTGTGGGGTCTCTCCCTCCCGCCCTCCTCTCCACCTAACTTGGTGGGCCCTACTCTGACCCTCCTCCTGCGACCTCCTGTCTGCAGCCTCCCCCTTTCTCTCCCGGGGCTGGAGCTCCCCAAAGGCTGTGTGGGGCGGTTCTGTGTGGAGCGGGGTGGGACTGTGCAGCGGTGCAGAGCTGTGCTGGGCAGCCCAGGCAGGGCCTCTAAACAGAGCTGTGGTGATGATGGTGGGTCATGGGGAGGAGGAGGGAGGGACACGGAGCCTGTCCCATGGGAGAGGCACTGGGCTCCTCGGCTGCCCCCACCCAGCAGCTTTGCTAGGCCTCTGCGCAGTTGTCGCCCACCGCCCCTCGCTACCTCCCTCTTCCTTTCAAGTTTTATACTGTTTCTCTGACTCAGCCCCGCCCCTCTCTGCTGTGTCCACGGGAGCCTGAGGCCACCCCTTGGCCTCAGGCAGGCAAGTCTGGCTCTGGTGCTACCCACTCTCTTGGAGTAGTTAGTGAAGCTTAACAAATAAAAAGAAGCAGCTCTGAAGATTATAAATTGCACACTGAGAACGCCACAGGCTGTGTAGGGCTGCACAGTCCCCGGCTCTCGGATCACATGTAGCAGCCTCCTGCACCACCGGCTCTCTCCTGGCTCCCGCCCCTGCCTGCCTCTGCCTGGGGCTTGGGCCAAACCCCAGGAGCTTCCTGATGGCTCTCACCTCACACCTCACTTTCCAGTCCAGCTCACCAGCGCCTGCAGCAAGCTAACCTATTGGTTGGAGTGTCTGCCCCCTGGTGGTCAGTGCACATCATAGCAACTGGTCAAGTGGTCGAAATTCCAGCTGAACTCCCGGTTGAGGGGACAATTTGCATATTAGGCTTTTATTATATAGGATTGTATAGCTCAAAGATAGGAGGTAATTTTAAATTAATAATAGATACTTTACCTTATCATGAATTAGTCTTTTAAAATTTATATTAATTTCACCTAGGCAATTTTAGAATTTAGATATTGCCTTTCATTGTTATTGCTACTGCCAGTGGTTTCTTATTAAAATTATATACATATTAGCACATTTAAAATTCTTTACATAATTTGAATCATATAAATATATAAAAGTAACTCTATACTATGAAAATACTAGAGAGCTGGCTG
The DNA here is from genome assembly GCF_964212035.1 of Myotis nattereri. Taxonomy (NCBI): domain Eukaryota; kingdom Metazoa; phylum Chordata; class Mammalia; order Chiroptera; family Vespertilionidae; genus Myotis; species Myotis nattereri. The sequence continues at coordinate 99,347,553 of NC_138077.1, forward strand.
GTGTGTCTCAGTTGGTTGGAGTGTGGTACTGAACACCAAAAGGTGGTATGTTTGATTCCAGGTCAGGGCATATATCCAGGTTTTGGATTTGATACCCATCAAGGCATGTGCGGGAGGCAACCAATGTTTCTCTCACATATTGATGTTTCTCCCCCTTCCTCTCTCTAAAATCAAATTTGTAAAAATGAAAATATTAGAAGAAATACTAAATAATACTATGCTATATTACATATTAATAAATATTAAATAAGCCCTAACTGGTTTGGCTCAATGGATAGAACATCAGCCTGAGGACTCAAGGGTCCCAGGTTCGATTCTGGTCGAGGGCATGTACCTTGTTTGCGGGCACATCCCCAGTGGGGAGTGTGCAGGAGGCAGCTGATGGATGTTTCTCTCTCATCGATGTTTCTAACTCTCTATCCCTCTCCCTTACTCTCTGTAAAAAGTCAATAAAATATATTTAAAAAAATAATCATAAAATAAAAACAAATAAATATTAAATAAACTAGAGGCCTGGTGCATGAAATTTGTGCATAGGTGGGTCCCACGCCTGGCTGGTGATCAAGGCCTATTGGGACCGTCCTTTCCCCTGCTGCCAGCTGCTGACCAGGGCCTTCCTTTGTTTTGTGCTGCCCCCTGGTGGTCACCATAGGTCATAGCAAGCGCTCAAACTCCTGCTCAGTCGAACTCCCAAGGGGAAAATTTGCATATTAGCCTTTTTATTATATAGGATATTCACACTTGGGGTTTTTTGATGTTTTTTACAAAATGCCTCTTGCAAAATGTAGTAAGGGTTATCACAGAACCAGTTTTACACAATTGCTGATGACAGTAAATAGAAGTCTCAAGTTGTTTTCTCTGTTGATTTATTTAATGTAGAGATCAAAAGGCTTAACACTCATTTTTACAACAGCTTTCCTATTTTATTTTATTTTTTAAATATATTTTATTGATTTTTTACAGAGAGGAAGGGAGAGGGCTAGAGAGTTAGAAACATCAATGAGAGAGAAACATCGATCAGCTGCCTCTTGCACACCTCCCACTGGGGATGTGCCCACAATAAAGGTACATGCCCTTGACCTGAATCGAACCTGGGACCTTTCAGTCTGCAGGCTGATGTTCTATCCACTGAGCCAAACTGGTTAAGGCCAGCTTCCCTATTTTAAAAGTAAAGAATAGAATTAGCCAAATTTCAATTTCTATGTTATTAATAAGCCCATTTTCCACATTTCTTCATTCAATTAAAAATCTAAAAAACAAAATACACTCTAAAAGTAGAATCTCCCCAAATTACTGAACATTTGACCTACCTTGACAACTCGTTCACATGTACATTAGCCCTAATCATAATCATTAACAAGTAGCAACACACACACAAACACATGCATGCATGCACACACACAATGCTGGGCCTCTTACATCAAGTTAAAAAATGCATAATCCCATCAGTATATTACTTTCAAACTAAAGCAACATCTGTAATGACGATTTAAATGTATCAGAAGCTATATTTATACAGAGAAACATACAGGAAATCAAGACCAGCGACTTGAGCCACATTCTTAAATAGCTATGGTAATCAGAGGTGCCGTACTTCCCACAGAACTCAGTGCTTTGTGTTGCACCAAAACCTTGGTGTGAAAGGGAGGCGCTGGAAAGAAGAAAGAAAGGATGGGTTGTCTTATGCTCACCAAAGCAAGAAAACATAGCAGTCAGATGTTAGAACATTTTGAAAGGCCAGATCACATTCACAAACATTCAGCCCTGTCTATAGTAGTGTTAACGTAAAAAAAACCATTGAAACCTGTAAAGAATTTTTGAGTTTATTTGAGCCAAACTGTCGACATATGCCAAGAAGCAGAACCTCAATGTATTGAGATAATGGCGGGTTACATCTGTATTTATGCATTGCAATAAAAGGAAAGGGACATAAGTGGGTTACATGAAATCCACTGGTGATAGATTAGAGAGGCAGGAGAAAGCAAAGCGGAGGGATTGGGGGAAACCCCTGGGATTGGATAAAAAGTAAAATGATGGACACATACTTAGGTGGGCACAGGAACAATTAACATGATAATGAAGGAATCTGTGGCATCTGTCCTGGCGCCCAGCACATTAGGTTGTGCCCCAAGGGGTCGAGAAAAAGGGAAGTTACAAGTTACCCAGACATTTCATGGGTATGTTATTATAGATGCAAAAAGACAGACAGGCTCAGTTAAGGTAAAGGTTGACCTTGTCAGTGAAGATACCGGCCTAGGATGTAACTACCCACCATAACTGCTTTTAGTTAAAGCTTAATTTCAGACCATCCTTTGTGGTTACTTTAGGTCTCGAAGTTTGCAAGATTGGCATGCAGGCCACCCCTGAGCCTGTCAGGTTAGCATGTGGCCCCTTTCGTCCACAGTAGCACGGAGCCAAAGGTGGAAGAAAGTGAGAAGCCTCGGATGCACAGAACCGGGGGAAAAAGTGGAGCAGGGTGTCAGATAGCGGAATACAGCTTTCAGAGGACTTAAAACAGATTAGAGAAGAAGAAATATCTATTATGAACGATAAAACATTGAGATTCTAAGAAGTAAAGTTGCTTTAACAAAAGAGGACAAAAATAAATGAGTGCTGAGACCCGATTGACATCAGAATCCATTTTATTTCCACAAAACCCTGTTCACTAATTTAAATGTTAATCATTGTTTTCTGGCTGTGGAGAGGGTGTGTGGAACATTTTAACTTGAGAAAAATCATTGGCAGTTAACGAACTAGAGGGTTTCAGGCGCAGCTTTGTCTATTTTGCCTCAATCAGACGTGAAAAGGAATGAGGAAATGAAAGGGAAGAGAAGGAAAACAGAGGTGGGAGGACAGGAAGCAAGGGAGTGGGGAAGCACAGAAGAGCTAGATCAGTTCGGTTTCACGGAAACAAAAGCTGGAGATAAAGAGGGGCTTCCATATGCTTTGGGCTTCTCATTTCTCTTTGTAGCTCTTATCAAGTATTCTTCCTGATTGTTTTTATTTTTCTACCCATTTCACTCTTGTCTTGTAAGAAAGCTGAGACGTGGCCTCATTTGTTGACACTACGACTCTTGAGCCAATTTGGCTGTTATTTCCTCCCACCCCCACTTAATTAAATATGCTGAGTGGGTCAGAGAGGAGTACTTGGCTAATACCCCTACCAGAACTCTGAGATTGACCCTCCATGGTGCTCAGTTCCTGGAGGGCTGCACTAACTGTTGTAGTTAAGTAAATTACCTTGTGATATAAATGTGGCAAAGAATTTTTTAACAGTTCCTATCATACAATATTAAGAGTAAAAGCAACTTAATGAGTGCCATGTACCATTTCCTACTCAGAATTCCATTTTACATTTATTGTCCAATTTATTTTGCTGCACTATATGCCTTCTTGAATATCAAGTTGGTAATGTCTGTGCATTTTTGTTTGAACTTTGGAAGCAATAGTTCATTCAACAATTCAGTATCGGCCTCTCTCGCATACACAGTGTCAGTCCCACTGGAGATGTCACTTTCTGAGTGTTCAGACCATCAGCCTGACAATTGGCCTAACTGCACTGGGAGCTTCAGGGAGATTCTTCCGACTTGTTCCCTCAGACTGAGATTTCCTTTTGTAATAAGATGCTGTCATCACTATTGTCATCAGAAAGACATATAAGGGGATTGTTAACATTATTGTTTGTCAGGCTTCTATATTAATTTCCCTTGAAATGGGAAATTCTCAACCGGAGAATAGAATTCTATTTTGCCTTGTCTCCAGAAATGCTTTTAAATTAGGATTGATGTTTGAGCTCCATGACTTTTCACTGCTGATGTGATTTAGTTTCGTATCTGAATGTTTGCTAAGTAGCAGTAGGACTGTATTCTCTTAGTTACAAGTCCATTAGCCTCTTCCCTAAAAAGATGCTTTATAACAGTAGCTTTTGTGCCAAAGACTAACACTGGATATATTGTCTGTCAAAACACCTGCACCTATTTCTGGAGAGGTCTCTTAGGCATAAAAAACTTCAGTGGTTGGAATAAAGATTGGGGGTGTGCTAATGGCAAGCACCGTGATTCATTTGTTCAATTCACTCAACAAACTTTTATTGAGTGCTGTTATATGCCCGGCTACCGCAGGAATAACATCTGCCTCCTAAACACACATTGCCTCTCTGGATTTTAGTTCCTTCATCTGTAAAATGAAAGAGCTGGATGAGTGACTTCTAAAGACTAGTCCCTCTAAGAACAGACATTCTGTCATGCCCAAGGACTTAAGCTCTTGCATCAATAATCGGGTCTGAGCCCTTTGCAGATAAAGAATCATTACTTTACGTTTGAGGTTCTGTGAAATAAGGTTCCTTTGAAAGATGTGATATGATGTGGTGTTTATTTTGCTGGTCTTTCACTGGCACGTGTTATTGATTTTCTTCAGGGCCAAGTGTAGACTGAAAATTTGTGGTCATTCCTGGTAGCTGGTTCATCTGTTCCATTACAAGTGACTAATGTACCTGACTTCTTCTAATATCAAAACATTCTAAATCCTAACTGGTTTGGCTCGGTGGATAAAATAAAATGGGATTCTAGCATCTCTGATATAGCACAGCTTATAATAACATAGATTTGGATATCATAAAGGTCGGAATTTATCCCTGGATATTAAGGGATTCCACAGAGTTGTGTTATATATCAATATGACTGAAGGAGACTCATTAGAATCTCATGATAAAACAAGGAACAGAGACTTAAATCTAAGTATGAGCATATGTATTTCTGTTGCTAGAGTTATCTCTTTACGATGAATGTTTATTTTCACTGTTGAGTCGACAGTGGTTCTGGCAATCATGATGAAGCCAATTTTTTAAATGAATAAATTGAAACACTGAGGTGCTAATAGCAGGATTGTGCCTGCATGTAGATACTGTTGAGGCTATTTACTTATCAGGTGTCTCTTAAAAAATAAAACTTAGTGAAACATCAAGCTAAAAGCAACAACACAGAAAATGCTTCTCAAGGAGGGATGCAGAGATGTATGAGGGCATCTTCAGTAAACGCTCTGGGGATTCCTCGGTACCAATCCCTAAACTCTGAGAGCACAGTGCTTGCCATTAGCACGCCACTCGCCCATTCTAAGACCCCTCAGCACAAATGATACCACCCAGGAGATTTCCTCTAAGACAGCTGTAAAGATTCTTGAGGCTGTTTGCATTTCAAAAGAAATTCACTTAAATCATGAATCTTTTGTCTAACCGTATGTCATCCCCTTTTATGTTCAGTTGGGAGCAATTTGTCTATTCTTTCAGAAACTTTTGTTAGTTATCATGTTAACTAAATTTCCAAGTCCCTGCAGGACATTAATTTAGTTTTGACCTTAGAAATAAATCTATATTTGAATTTTTTACCCCAAGTGAATGGAAAACTTTTACAAATTTAATTAGTGATGCTATTTTGGACACATTTGATTATATTTTGTTTTTAAGGTGCAACATCATAACAGAACTTTAAATAAAAAAGAACAATTTTGGAGCAGTCTTATGAGCTGATGGCAGATTTAAGCAGTCATTAGTAAAGACAAGCCCAAAATAATAACTAAAAGTTGGAATAAAGATGACATTAATGGACCTAAATACATCTAATAACAAAAATTGAAAGAATTGTTTTCATTAGAGTAAATTGTTTTGTGATAGAGGTTTATGGCCACTTCTTTTCAACATCACTCAAACATTCTCAAGAGACCAGCTAGCCACCCTGTCTCCTGCCTTTTAAAGAAAGCACACTAAATTAATATACTGCCAGAGGATAGACCTCCTGTCTTTTCAAAAAAGTCCAAGAGGAAAAACAAAACAAAAAAAAACAGAAAAAATTCAAACCAGTGGTCACTTCGTTAATGTTTCAATGTCTTCACTTTAAGGTATTCATGGATTCCAAATCATGTCTTCCCCTCTCCCAGCATGGTATTAAGTCACCAGTCCAAAAGAAAGGTGTGAATTTTTTGAGCAATAGTTAGTTATATGAAAATGTTCCAAAATGGTGGCACTAAGATTCAGGTTATAAAAGTAAATTTCAAATTTCTTACTTTTTCTTTTTTTGCTTCATTATTATTTAAAATGCAATTCATAATAACTGGTAGGGACAGAGTTTCCACAACTGTTAGTTATTTCTCTAAGTAAGGAGTTCAGAATTAAAGAGCAGACAGAATGAAGTTAGGCAGACAGGGACTGGGACCGTGGTGGGGGGCCGGAGCGGGCAGGAGGAGGGGTGGGAAGGAGGAAGTAAAACCAGGAACCTAGCTAGGTTGAGTCACTAAGACACCCCAACTGGATGAGGAAGGAAGGGCACCCCTGAGAGGCGTGAGCTTTAAAATGTATGAATGTTGCCCTAGCTGGTTTGGGTCAGTGGTTAGAGTGTCAGCCTGCAGACTAAAGGGTCCCGGATTCAATTCCAGTCAGGGCACATGTCAGGGTTGTGGGCTCAATCCCCAGTGGGGAGTGTTCAGGAGGCAGCCCATCAATGATTCTCTCTCATCAATGATGTTTTCATCTCTCCCTCTCCCTTCCTCTCTGAAATAAATAAAAATATATTAAAAAAATAAAGATAAAATGTATGAATGTTGCTAAGCCAGGCAGCTTGCAGATAACCAATCACAAGGCAGTGAGGTGTATATAACCAATCCCAAGAATGTTATTAAGGCAGGATTCTTTGAAAAGACCAATTAGGAGCTAGCAAGGCTCTCTCCAACCCCTAAGTTAAAAAGTACGCACTTCCTCTCACTCTCCCTTCTTCCTAGCACGCAATGGGTTCCTGACCCTGTGGCGGGGGAGCACATCACTGGGCCCACGTGGCTTATGGCCATATGGGACTCTACACATGGATTTACTTTCGTTCGCATGGATGCTCTCAGTAAACTTTGGTTCCACTATTTTTGTCCGCTACTTCATTCTTCAATTTCACGAGACTACAAACTCAGACTCAGACACCCATATTTCAGTTTCATCCCATCCCTTAGTATAGTTAGAGTCTACAAATCCAACTTGAACTTTTACTCTAAGTATACCATTTTCTCTATACAGTGAGTCATAGTACTATATACGATTCTGTAAATGGATGCACTAACAATTTCTTTATCTCTTTCTATTTTGCTGGTCCTTGTCCCTCTCCATCAAGGTACCTGCTTCATTGCATCACTTTGCATTGTTATTTCACTCAATGCTAGACCAGTTTCTGCAGTGAAACTAATATTCAAAACAATAAACATAGAGGGCTTAAGGTCTTTCCAGCTGATATCCCCGAGACTCAAACTTACCCTTCTTGTGTCTTCTTTCATCTGATCCCCTCTTAAGGATTTCTGAGATAATAAATCAATCTATGCTGAAGTGTTGACACAATTTTCTGCCTACCTTAAAGTCAAAAGTTTAACTGGGTAGAGGCACACTAACTAAGCCAAACTATAAAGCAGTACTTTGGGATCAATGTTGAGAACTTATGACAACCACATGAATCCATGTTGAGAACTTATGACAACCACATGAATCCATGTCAGCTGCATGTTCCCTCTATGTAAAACTGACATTTAATTATTATTATCTATAATAATAAAGGGGTAATATGCTAATTAGACTGGATGTCCTTCCTGACGAAGCTGGGGCTGGAGGGAAGCCAGCCCAGGTCCCGGGCACCTGCGGGTGGCCCAAGGGAAGCCTGGGTCCTGGGTACCAGAGGGAAGCCAGTGCCAGCAGCTAAGGGAAGGAAGGTCTACTCTTGCACGAATTTTGTGCATTGGGCCTCTAGTATTTTTAATAAGTGTACATGACAGAGAATTTGAATTTTTAGAGTTGAAGAGAATATCATATTAAATATCACATTTTTGTGCTTCAAGCAGCCGAATTAAGTGGCTAACTATAAAACATACTATAGAAACTCTTAACTTTCAAACATAGATATAATTCTTGTATTGAATTATTTTATATATATTTTGTAATCTAAGTACAATCAGAATGTTTCTAAAAATGGTTTTGGCTGTAGATATCTTAGACGAAGAGACTCATTAAACTGAGAAGGCAGTTTTTGTCAAGGAAGTTTCACTAGTATAGGCAGATTTTTAAAAAAATATATTTTATTGATTTCTTACAGAGAGGAAGAGAGAGGGATAGAGAGTCAGAAACATCAATGAGAGAGAAACATTGATCAGCTTCCTCCTGCACACCCCCTACTGGAGATGTGCCCACAACCAAGGTACACGTCCTTGACTGGAATCGAACCTGGGACCTTTTAGTCCCCAGGCCGATGCTCTATTCACTGAGCCAAACCAGTCAGGGCAAGGCAGATTTTTTTTGTTTCTGTCTAGTTTTATGTTTGAAAGAAGTGTTTTAAAATGATTCTTTGTTGATAAGAGGGTAATTAGGTTCCTTTTCATGCTTGTCACTATAAGAGGCTGTATCCTTTCAACAGTGTCTGAATTCCTTGAATTCAAAAATACTAAAACCTTTGACATATAAATGGTTATTAAAATTATTATATATTACTATTTTTTTAAAATCTTTTAGAGCCTATTTAACCTTTTATGATTTTATTTCCTTATTCACCATTTGGTTTACTTCTATTACATTCCTGGAGAGGAAAATAAAACAAAACAAACAAGGATTTACAAAAATATTAATTCTCCAGATAGTCATAAAAGGACAAACATGGTATAATTCCCCTCTATCAGGTTCCTACAGTAGCAAATTCATAAAGACAGTAAGTAGAATGTAATAAAATGTTAAATTTTTCTCATTTTGTTTCAACTTAAACAGCTATTGTATACTTTTATTGAACTAATACCATGGAATGATTATTTAAACATTTATTGGGTCCTGAGAGCCATTTGATGTTATTGCTGATGGGGTCAAATAATCTCTTCATAAATCAGTATTATGTCCCCCATCTATTTAGTTTATCTTCCTTTTATAGTAGAAAGTTTTCTGTTGGTGGTTGCCAGGGGCAGAAGGGAGGAGAGAATGGGTGCAGAGTTTCCGTTTGGATACAAAAAAGTTCTGGTGATGAATGGTGATGATTGTTGCACAACAATGTGAATGTACTAAATACACTGGCGTATATCGTTTAAAATGTTTAAAGTGGTAAATTTTATGTTAAGCTACAATGATTTAATTTTATTTTATGGTGTACTTTACCACAATTAAAAATATTAACTTAAAAGTTATCTTTGGTAAGTAGCTGTTAATTATAGGAAACATTTAAATACTGAGAAGTATAAAGAAAAACATTCATACAATTCATAATCTCATCATTCAGGGGGGAAAAAACACTTAATATTTCCATGTATTTGCATTGTTCTCTGCATATTCTTTATAGTTGAAAGCTTAATATTTATGAGAAGCTGCTTTTCTTCCATTTAATGTTGAAAAATAAAACTTTCCTATGTCATTAAACTTATAAACACTATTTTCTATGGCTTGTGATATTGTATAGTATGGAATACCACATTTATTTAATATTACTTTATTATTGGACAGTTAGGCTATTTTCAGGATTATTCTTTGTCTCCTTTTAGGAACAACACTAATTTGATCACATTTTTTCTATAAACCTTGTCCACATTTGTTATTTCTTCATTAGAATTTAAGTGTTTGCTTAAATGGACTGCTTTACTGACTCAAAGGGCATGGATATTTTTAAGGTTTTTAGTATGCACTGCAAAAATATTTCTGAGAAAACAGAAAACATTTACACTCTCACAAGCCATGAATAGGACTGTGTATTTAACTGCTTTTAAATATAGAAAACTTTCTCCATCCAGATATTGGTTACATTATTCAGTTCTCAGGTGTACTGCATTTTTTTCTGGTTTTATTTTTATATGTAGCTAGAAAAAATCAACATGTGTTCTCTGTGAATTTGGAGTGAGGTAAACATCTAAATTTTATTTTAAAAAACCTATTTAATTTTCATTTATTTATAATCATTCCTTTTTCTACTGTGTAAAAATAGCAAAGTCCTTTTTAAGAATTCTAACAATATTTTGAAAAGCATAATGACCAGAATTAATGATTGTGCTTTATGATTGCTGTGCTAAACATTTTACATACATGAACTTGATGAAGGTCCTTTGCATTCTCTATACCACTTCCCATTAACATTAATCTCTATCACCAAATCTACCAGTTAGAAATGGTAGAGTTGTGGTTTAAATCCAAATCTGTCTGCATCTCAGATACATATCCAAACAAAATTAATTAAATAAATAAAAGCATGCAAAATGTATAATAAGTGCTATGAGAATCTTCATGGATTTATGCTTCTTTCTGGTATCTCATTTTTTATGTTGCCTTTAAAAAATGTAAAAATGGTTTACGTATGATGCCTAAAAGTCTTTTTTCTAAGGATAGAACCAAATGTAATAAAATGTTAAATTTTTCTTATTTTGTTTCAGCTTAAACAGCTATTGTATACTTTCATTGAATTAATACCATGGAATGAATATTTAAAACTTTCTTGGCGCCCTGACCGGTTTGGCTCAGTGGATAGAGCGTTGCCTTGCGGACTCAAGGGTCTCAGGTTCGATTCCGGTCAAGGGCATGTACCTTGGTTGCAGGCACATCCCCAGTGGGGGGTGTGCAGGAGGCAGCTGATCAATGTTTCTCTCTCATCGATGTTTCTGACTCTCTCTATCCCTCTCCCTTCCTCTCTGTAAAAAATCAATAAAAAAAGTAAATAAAATATATATATTAAAAAAATAAAATAAAATAAAAATAAAACTTTCTTGGGTCCTGAGAGCCATTTGATGTTATTGCTGATGGGGTAAAATAATCTCTTCATAAGTCAGTATTATGTCCCCCATCTATTTATTTTATCTTCATTTTATAGTAGAAAGTTTTCTGTTGTGTTTATTTTGTTTTAAGCTCTTTTTCTTTTAATTTAAAAGATAATTGCCCCCCCCCCCACTTTTTTTATTTTTAAATTTAATTAGGAGACTTTTTGGAGAATTTATAATGCAGTCTAGATAACTTTTTTGCACAAAAATAAAATGTCATGTAAGGAAATAGATCCTATAACTAAATTACATTTAAATAAAATGTTTTCGTTTATAATGCTAATAGCGAGACACCCAGGAAGAACACACATGATGCCAGGGTAAGCCAGGGAAGATCATTTTAAAGAAAGAACCCCTAGTAAGGTTTCCTTTATTAACCTTTGGTCGAGAATACGTTTGTATACTTTTAGAGAACAGCTTCAAGACCATGTGGATTCCTGCGACAACGAATCCCAGAGGGAATTGCTCCAGCCACAAAGACAGGAGAGACAGTTCAGAGATGGAGATGGTGAAGACGCCTTGCCATGCTAGCAGTCAGCAGCTGTTCGTCGCTGCAGGGTGCCCAGGACCAGACCAGAAAGGACCGGACCTGCATTACCACTGTTTGTCCACCATCCAGAACCAGCATCTCATTGCTGGCATGTACACAGGAACTGTCAGACATTGAAACTTGGACTCAGAACTGTTGGACATTGAAATTGGGACTTGTTCTTATTTCTAGATTTTTTAAAGAAAAAATAAGGGGGAGATGCTGGAAACCATTTACTGTCTTTATTAGCTGAGTATAGACAGAGACCCCAAAAGTTAGTAACCTTGAAGCCCTAGCAAAGGTCAGGGCTGTGTACCACCCAGTTAATCTATATACCACCCAGTTAATCTAGATAACTGTAGCTGAAGCAACCTCCCTACCTTTAATCATGTAAATTGCCTAAGGGTCATGTTATGACCTAATCTGTGTGTCATTGAAACCTCCGTACCCTAGGGCTACCCCAGACAAACATCCTTACCCTAGGGCTACCCCAGACCAAATAAAAGGTTGGAGCAGCCAGAGCATCGGGGGGAAGTCTCTCTCTCCTTGAGTTGGACTTGCCCGCCTGGCTCCCTGACATTTCCAAATTAAAAAATAAATAAATAAAAAAATAAAATAAAAGATAATTGGACATTGATACAAAGTCTGATATTTTTCCACCTAACAGTTTCTGAAATTAGATACAATTTCTAAGGAAACATTCTCACATTTTAATTGTCCTCTTTCGTTGTGTTTAGCTTGATATGTTTTTATTTTAGTTCAAAATTCTAGACAAAGTAAAGATCTCCTGGTTTGATAACATGGGGTAAGATTATTGTACATATAAGGAAGATTGACAGCTGATAATGGCTTAAGAGATAGCCTAAAAAGTATCAGACAATTTATACCACTGATATCTAATCACAATTTTAGTAATTTATTTTTAATATATGAAAATTAGCTTAGTTCATACACAAATATATTCTGAGATTAATGTTTCCTATTCTCACGCATTCCTGGAATTATGTTCTACTTCTAATAAACTTGCTCCCTATACAATCAAATGATCTGAATATATAGGGCAGCTCGGTGCATGAGAAAAGTCATGAGACTTAGACAGATGTGTTTAGCCAAATCCCCACTTTAATAATCCCAGCAGTTTGGCCTTGGGCAAACTCTTCTCTGTAAACCCATTTTCCTTACTAAGAGAGAAAGGATTACCAAGCTGTCATTAATTGGTATTAGGTTGTCACAGGAACATGTTTCTGCAGATTAAAAACTTTAAATACTGCCTACTTCAAATGATTCAATCTAATGTATATGAAGGAACTATCTCAGTTCCGTAACTATTGGTATTAACATTACTATTCCCAGGAATTGGACTTGCAAACATAAACATGATACAGTTTTTGGTGGCTGGGAAACTTCTATGCATATAAACATAAAGAAAGTGTGCCCTAGCTGGTTTGGCTCAGTGGATAGAGTGTTGGCCTGCAGACTAAAGCATCCCAGTTTTTATTCCAGTCAAGGGCACATGCCTGGGTTGTGGGCTCAGCCCCCGGTGGGTGGTGTGCAGGAGGCAGCCCATCAGTGATTCTCTCTCATCATTGATGTTTCTATCTCTCTCTACCTCTCCCTTCCTCTTTGAAATCAATAAAAAATTTTTTTTTTAAAAAAGAAAGAGTTTTAGCCACAACCAACAGTAAAACATTTTCTCTCTCTCTCTCTCTCTCTCTCTCTCTCTCTCTCTCTCTCTCTCTCTCTTTTAAGAACAGACATAGTTTTATGTGTGGATCTTATTCACAATAGCACCATGATCTGGCAAAGCAAATTAATATAAAGTGCAACTCTGTAGGTGAAAAAAACATATTAGCATGTGGATAGTGAGAAGCAAAATAAATAAATAAATAAGTGCATAAATAAATAATAGTATTAACACCAGACATGGATCAAGTTACATTTCAGATGTATGACTATGCTACTATGCTAAAGTAAGAGATCATATAAGTGAACAGGTCTGGTTTTCAATTGTGTGTTTGGGCTGGGGGAGGGACTATGATGATGGGGAAACCCAGTAGGCCCTGCTTACACACCAGGCCTCCTCAGTCATAGCAGGTGCATGTTAAACATTTGCATATCTTGAGGTTCTTAAAAGAAACAAACTGTTAAAAATGGTTTGAAAATTACTGGTCTATATTGCTTAGCCCCTTCTAACTCTAAAATTCATTGATTTTTATGATTTTTACCCACTATTAACATTCTTAAATGTCATCCTAGAATATAATTTACATAGTTTTAAAAAAATATATATTTTATCGATTTTTTACAGAGAGAAAGAGAGAGGGATAGAGAGTTAGAAACATTGATGAGAGAGAAACTTCGATCAGCTGCCTCCTGCACACCTCCCACTGGGGATGTGCTTGCAACCAAGGTACATGCCCTTGACCAGAATCGAACCTGGGACCTTTCAGTCCGCAGGCCTACACTCTGTCCACTGAGCCAAACTGGTTAGGGCATAGAGTTTTTTTTAATCATAGCTACTTGTAAGTTAAGTATTTTTTACCCTTCAGTGACCTTTCATTAGTCATTCCAAGGAGACAGAGTAAAAATAGAGTGTTCTCTTAAAATATAAAAAGCAAGGAAAAGATGTAATAACTAATATCATGTTAAATTTCTGTGCTAACCATAAATCCCGTATGTGTACACAAAAGTTCTTTCATTGCAAATTGGTCACACTTTTTAGAAGTGGACACCACTAATAACAAATTCTAAATGATATTAATCATGTTTAAAGAAAAGAGAGTTCACTTTAGTAAAACATTAACTAACTCTTATTAAATTGATTTTTGGCCTTTTTGGTTAAGTGATTTTAAACACTATTTCCTTAGAGCTTTTGTGATGAGTTACATGGGAGAGAAATTACAAGATTTCTCCTGATATACTGGCTAGAAACATATTTCCTTCTTTTCCAAAATGAATACTTCCTTTCTTAAGGTACTTTTTAAAGGCTGAACTTAATATGTAGAAAGGATACAATTTAGAAAGTAAAGTATCTTTAACAATAAGTTCATTAGAATCATTATATATGTATGACTATAAACTATGATTTTGATAATATAAACATGACAAATTTAATACAGAAAAAATAATAGAATAAAAGATTCATTATTCAGCAAATGTCTAAGAAAGCAGAAACGAATATATTGAATGAGGCTATACTCATTCATTTAGGTCTCGGTCTCTCTCTCTCTCTCTCTCTCTTTCTCTGTCTCTCTTTCTCTCTCTGTCTCTCTCTCTCTCTCTTCCTCCAGTGGCCCATCAGCCCACAACTTCTTTGCTTCTCTGTGACAATAGGGTAAACTTAGGTGGTCTTTGACCACCCTCAGTCTCCAGCTGTCCCTGATTGTTCACTCCCTTAATAAAACCAGTTGTGTGTTTTTTCTGTTATAGCACCTCACATTTTAATTGAACAGGCAACTTCACAATTTAAGTAGAGATGTAGGAGACTGATGATGAGGACTTTTAACCCAATATCACGGTTCTCAGGGATTTCACATTTTAGGAAGTGTGAAAACTGCTGTGATCTGTATCTCAGGGTTGCAGCCCCACTGGCGTCACACACTCATGCAGTTTACCTTGTGTCTCCTCAGCTCCCTGTTCATGCACAGCTCTAGGTGGGGAAGGACTGGATCCCACTGTCTGCTATTCTTAAGCAGAGCTTAAACAGAGTTTTACAAACTCTTCCAGTGAACAAATTACCTAAGTTGCTTGGGAGAGAGGAATGCCAAATGAAAAAGCAATCCATTAGGTGTCTGTGTGAAAAATGTGGAATCAGATGCAAGGTGATTTTAGCAGCCATTAAATAACTTTAATGCATTAAAAGTTAAGAGTCTGTGAGACCAAATGTTTATGCACTGTAAAATTCAGGCTCAAAACTAAAGAAAATGAGATTTCACACAACCCAAATCTTGAATTATTTGGGCAGACCTCACTGAAAGGAAAGTAAGCATTGAGAAACTAATACTTATCAAAATACTAAACCTGGGAAACTGATATTACAATAGGTTCTAGGTTACTGGAAACGCATTTTTAAAAACCAGCTTTTAGAAACACTGTTCCTACTACAGCTCCTTAATTTTCACAGTCTTACATTTCTTAGTGCAAAAAAAATAATTGAGACATCAGTGCCAATTAAAATTTGTTTTACGTTTAGAATATTTAAGAAGGCCATCATTTCTAGAGATACAGAGATACTACATTAACCCAACAGGAAAGAAGCAACAATTTGCTTTATGGAGTCTGTTTCTCCTTATAGATTTAATATCATTCATGTAAGCCTAAAATCTTAAATACATGGAATTGAGGTACACTATTTCTTGACATGCTTAAGTATTATTATTGTACCAACATCTTTAATATACCTTTAAATATATGATTTTAAAAATAACTTTACATCCAAGTTATGCTTGTTTTCTCTTTTACCATCAAGACTACATTCTCTTGATGCTAGAGAGAATCATGCTTTTGCAATGATTAGCCCATGTCAATGAGAAAATGTAATTGATTAATAGAAATTACCTCAACAGACAATCTTTAAGAAACACATTTATCTTATAAATTAAGGTTCATCTATAATTGAATTTATTTTATCATTATTTTTCTACTTTCCTTTAAAAATATTTCAATCCTATTAGATTAGTGATAAGATGTCTAGTGATTGCAAATTGTATTAAAACACTAATATGGGCTAATGCTTAAAGTTAAAAGGCTTTTTCTATAAACTTAAATTTCTTAAATGAATATATCTTCAGTCAAGGATATTTTCTAATTCTTATTTTTGCATCTGAGATCAAAATAGAAACACTTTTTCTCTCTTTCTAAAAAAAGTGATTCTATTAAAGAAACTGAAATCAAGCAGTAAAATGTAATTAGTAACTGAAATCTGCAAATGCAAAAGTGAAATTAATAGAAAGCTGCTCATGCAAAGGAATATAGAACTGAAGCAAATTTAGGAAGACTCCACAGAAAGCAATCCTGAATAGTTGATAATCAGGAGAACCCAAGGTTATTGCCATAAAGATTACCAAACCAACTCCTAGACATTTTGATAACATTATAATAAAATGGGTTATTACTTAACTGGAAAGGAATGAATATAGATGCATGCCCAGTAAGGGTGACATGAGAAGGTGCTTATCTGCCAGTCATGCCTAGGAACAAGTCAGTGGCCAGAATAGGCATGGCCATTGCAAACTTGGGAAGATTGAATATTTAAATTCCTGAACAAAGGGAGTTCTCTCTCTTGCCTCTCCTGCTTGCTTCCACTCCTGGGACTCCTGTTGCTGGGGCATCCTCCTCTGCATTCACCCACCTGTCTCATGGCCATGTGGGACCCACACAATGGACTAGTGAACTTTATTTATGGTACATTGGACTGAACTCCACCATGACCCTACTTTGGCTCTACTGGAGCCCCAGCTACATATTTTCCAGGGTTGGTTTAAGGACAATGGGACTTTGCAACCTGAGAAATATAATTCCACACCAATAAAAACCAACAAAGATGGCGGCATAGGTAAACACCTATACTTGCTGCCTCTCACAACTACATTAAAATTACAATTAAAAGGCAGAACGATGACAACCCAGAACCATGGGAAAGTTGGCTGAGTAGAAGTTCCACAGCTAGAGAGGTGAAGAAAGCACATTGAGACTGGTAAGAGGTGCAGAGGCGCGGAAAGTGCTGGCACCTGGATGTGCTGCTCTTTTAATCGGGAGGGAGATACAAGCTCTTGCTTGCTCTGAACTCCAGTTCCGGGCAAGACTCTGGGGGACCCAGACACATACGGGTGTGGGGGGGGGGCAGGATGGTCTGGCATCAGGCTGGAATGCGAGGGCGTCTTTCTCGCAGAGGTGCTCGCAGCGATCATTGTTCCGGCACGGGGGCGCTGGAAGCAGAGACCCAGGAACCTCTCTGGTGCAGGGCTGACTGGCAGCCATTGCTGTTTGCTCTGCCTGGTGATTCCCAAAGACCCTGCCCCACCCAATTTACAACCCCACCTAAGCTGTGCGCATAGGCTTTTGCATGTGAATGGCTTGTCCTTTATCCACCTAAAATCTGTCAAACTGCAGCTGGGTCAGAGAGCCCCAGAGCTTCCAACAGAAGCCTGCCTTGCTTCACAGCTGGGCCTCGTCTGGGCACTTCCAAACCCCATCAAAGAGGAGGAATCTGCAGATGTCTCTGTAGCTCCTCCTGGGTGGCCCCAGACAGTGGCTGACCTTGCACCTTGTTGGAGATCCAAGAGCCAGTGTACCCAGTGGTAAGAGTGAGACCAAACCGGATTACAACTCTTCACATGCTTAAGAGACACACTCAAGGGGCAGACTCAGTGAGAATCAAAGCCCCACTGAATCAAGTCCTGCCCCATAAGGGTGTTTCCTGCACAACAGATCTTCCAGTGTAGACACAGCCAGTTGACCTGGAGGTCATTTCCTCCCAGTGATACCAACAGCAATCAAGGCTCAACTATAACAAGACTGTGCACACAGCCCACAAAGGGGTGCACCAAGAGCATCCATCTCAGGTGACGGGGGAAGCTAAGCCACTAGGCCAGGCATGGGCAAACTACGGCCCGTGGGCCGGATCCCGCCCGTTTGAAATGAATAAAACTAAAAAAAAAAAAAGACCGTACCCTTTTATGTAATGATGTTTACTTTGAATTTATATTAGTTCACACAAACACTCCATCCATGCTTTTGTTCTGGCCCTCCGGTCCAATTTAAGAACGCATTGTGGCCCTCGAGTCAAAAAGTTTGCCCACCCCTGCACTAGGCCCTATAGGACACCTATCACACAAGGCCACACTATCAACTCAAGGAGACTTAGCAGCAACCCAGTACATAGAAACAAACACAGGGAAGCAGCCCAAATGTGGAGACAAAGAAACAAATCACAAATGAATGAAAAATAATGAAAACAAAATACTGGATATAGAGTTCAAAAACCACGGTTATAAAGTTACTCAAGAATCTTCTAGAAACCTCAGAAATTTAGTGAGACCCTCAAGGATATGAAAAAGGACCAATCAGAAATTAAGCTTACACTGACTGAAATAAAGAATAATATACAGAGATCCAACAGCAGACTAGAGGATCCCAAGAATCAAGTCAATGGAGGAGAAACTAAGATGGCGGCATAGATAAACACCGGGAAATAGTCGCCTCCCACAACAATTGAAAATTAGCCCAAAGGACGGAGCAAACATCGTCCAAAACAACAGGAAGGCTGGCTGAGTGTAATTTCTACAACTAGAAGAAAAGAAAAGCACGCTGAGAGCCAGAGGAGCTGCGGAGGCTGAGTGCAGAGGTACGGCGGCGGCGCGGGCGCGCGGAACGGGGGTGGCACCTGAGGACGCGGCTGGCTTTTTGAATCACAAGCTCCCGACTGCTCTGATCTCCGGTCCTGGGAAGTCTCTGGGGACTTAGGACACATACAGGGAGAGGCGGCTCTCTCAGGCGGCAGCGGGCGAACTTGAGGGCCGCTTTCCCTCAGAGGTGCTTGCAGCCCTTACCGGGACACTGAGACGTGCGACTCGGGGCGCGGAGAATCAGCCATTGCTTCTTTCTCCGGCCTTTTGACTCCCTGAGACCACGCCCCACCCAGGCTGCGGCAGAGGCTTTTGCATGTGAATGCCCCGGCCCTTTGCAACCTGATAATTACCTAACTGCAGCCTGGCCAGCCAGACCCGGAACTTCCAAGAGAAGGCCCAAGGCCCCGCAGCGGCTTGCATTGCTTCACAGCTGAGCCTCTTCGTAGTTCCTGCTGTGTGGCCTCAGGCAGGGGCTGAATTAGCACCTCCTTAGATCCAGGAGCCACTGTACCCAGTGGTCAGAGGGGGACCATTCTCCCACTTCAGACACAGCTGCTTCCCACAGCCAATTGGCCTGGAGGTCAATTCCTATCCTACAACAACCGAGGCACCAAGAGTGCACCAAGAGTGTCCACCCCAGGTAACTGGGGAGGCTGAGCCACTGGGCCCTACAGGACACCTGGCGCGCAGGGCCACACTATCAACACAGGGAAGCAGCCAAAATGCGGAGACAAAGAAACAGGTCACAATTGGCAGAAACGGAGGAGGCCAGACGACTGGATATAGAGTTCAAGGCCACGTTTATAAGGTTTGTCAAGAATTTTATGGAAACCGCCGATAAATTTAATGAATCCCTCAAGGAGTATGGTGAGACCATGGAGGTCATGAAAAAGGACCAATTAGAAATTATGCATACACTGACTGAAATAAAGAATACTTTACAGAGATCCAACAGCAGACAAGAGGATCCCAAGAATCAAGTCAAAGATTTGAAATGCAAAGAAACAAAAAATACCCAACCGAAAAAGAAAAAAGAAAAGAGATTCAAAAAATATGAAGATAGTGTAAGGAACCTCTGGGACAACTTCAAGCGTACCAACATCAGAATTATAGGGGTACCAGAAGGAGAGAGAGGGCAAGATATTGAAAACCTTTTTGAAGAAATAATGACAGAAAACTTCCCCCACCTGGTGAAAGAAATGGACCTACAAGTCCAGGAAGCGCAGAGAACCCCAAACAAAAGGAATCCAAAGAGGACCACACCAAGACACATCATAATTAAAATGCCAAGAGCAAAAGATAAAGAGAGAATCTTAAAAGCAGCAAGAGAAAGACAGTCAGTTACCTACAAGGGAGTACCCATCCGACTGTCAGCTGATTTCTCAACAGAAACCATGCAGGCCAGAAGAGAGTGGCAAGAAATATTCAAAGAGATGAATAGCAAGAACCTGCAACCAAGATTACTTTATCCAGCAAAGCTATCATTCAGAATGGAAGGTCAGATAAAGAGCTTCACGGATAAGAAAAAGCTAAAGGAGTTCATCACCACCAAACCAGTATTATATGAAATGCTGAAAGGTATTCTTTAAGAAGAGGAAGAAGAAAAAGGAACTCTTACCATTTGCCACAGCATGGATGGAACTGGAGAGCAGATAAATACCACAAGATCTCACTTATTTGTGGAATATAATGAACAACATAAAGTGATGAACAAGGACTGATCCAGAGATGGAGAGGCATTGATTGGACTGTCGGGCCTTGGAGGGAAGGTAGGGGAGGGTGGGGGCAAGGGGGAAAGATCAACCAAAAGACTTATATGCAAGCATATAGGCCTAACCAATGGACACGGACAACGGGGGGGTGAGGGGGTGAGCGGGGAGAGGGGGGGTAGAGGGTACACATATGTAATATCTTAATCAATAAAAAATATTTAAAAAAAAAAAAAAAGAATGAGTACATCAACTTGCTACCTGGAAGCAAAGAAGCCAGTTTTTATTTACTATTGGAAATAAAAGCATATGACTATTAAAAAGAAGGAAAAAAAGAAAAAAAAAAAAAAGAATCAAGTCAATGATTTGAAATATGAAGAAGCAAAAAACACCCAACAGGAAAAGCAAAAAGAAAAAAGAATCCAAAAATATGAAGATAGTGTAACGAGCCTCTGGGACAACTTCAAGCGTACCAACATCTGAATTATGGGGGTGCCAGAAGAAGAGAGAGCAAGATATTGAAAACCTATTTGAAGAAATAATGAAAGAAAACTTTCCCTACCTGGTGAAAGAAATAGACTTACAAGTCCAGGAAGCACAGAGAACCCCAAACAAGAGGAATCCAAAAAGGACCACACCAAGACATATCATAATTAAAATGCCAAGGGCAATAGACAAAGAGAGAATCTTAAAAGCAGCAAGAGAAAAATAGTTAGTTACCTACAAGGGAGTACCCATATGACTATCAGTTGATTTCTCAACAGGAACTATGCAGGCCAGAAGGGAGTGGCAAGAAATATACAAAGTGATGAATAGCAAGAACCTACAACCAAGATTACTCTACCCAGCAAAGCTATCATTTAGAATGGAAGGTCATATAAAGAGCTTCACAGACAAGAAAAAGCTAAAGGAGTTCATCACCACCAAATCAGTATTATATGAAATGCTGAAGGGTATTCTCTAGGAAGAGGAAGAAGAAGAAAAAGGTAAAGATAAAAACTTATGAACAACAAAGTGACAACAAATACATAGCTATCAACAAGTGAACCTAAAAATCAAATGAATAAAAAACCTGATGAACAGAACAGACTGGTGAATGTAATAGAATCAAGGGCATGGAAAGGGAGCAGACTGACAATTCTCAGGGGGAAAGGGGTGTGGGGGGTGCAGGAAAAGACTGGACAAAGCTTACACCTATGGATGAGATCAGTGGGGGGTGGGGTGGGGGTGGAAGGCCTGGAGTGGGGTGGGAACCGGGTGGAGGGTAGCTATGGGGGAAAAAAAGAGGAACATCTGTAATAATCTGAACAATATTAAAAAAATTCACTTTTTCATACGAGTCTTAGAAAATTCATATTCTATCATAAGAACCCCACTCACACTAGTGATGGAGAAATCCATTTCTCTGGAAGCAATTTGAATTTGGTACTTCTGGACCATGTCCTGAAAACCTGTATTTTAAAGTTGATTGGGTAATTCTGATAGTCAATCAACTTTTGTAATTATGAAATCTTGAAACAGGAAGCTAATAAAAGAGGTAAGATCTCAAAACACAAACTTACAAATGTCCATTGTTTGGTGTATCTTTGCTTTGAAGTCATAAATCTCAAAATGGACCATTAGTAATTTTATGATATGCAGTAGTAGCCCAGGGGTTTAGAAAACTGCAGGATAAACTGTGCATGTCCCTGAAGTATCAAATTTATTTTATTTATTTATATTTTAACACAAATTTATTTATTTATACTTTAATTAACACAAATATATATTATGTAATAAACATTTTATGTATTCATATTTCCTTCATATAGTCATTCATATACACACACCTACAGATGCAGTCACACAGTTGTCCCTTGAACAAGAGGGTTTTAAATTGCACAGGTCCAGTTATGCATAGATTTTTTAAAATAAATTTTGAAAATGTATTTTCTGTTCCTTATGATTTTTCTCTCTAGCTGACTTTATTGTAAGAATACAGGATATAGTCTATATAGCATACCAGTGTTAATTGACTGCTTATGTTACTAGAAAGGCTTCCAGTCAACAGTGGGCTATTAATAGTCAAGTTTTGAGGGAGACAAAGTTACGTATGGATTTTTATTGGGCAGGGGGTGTCAGTGCCCCTAATTCCCATGTTGTTTAAAGATCAAGTTGTAGAGAGATTAAAGGGCAAAAAATGTTCCTTTACCCTCCGAGGTTCTTTTGGCTGATCCAATTATTAAGAATATAAACAACATTGGATTAGAGTTTTTTCTTTTTCTAAATTATTTGAAAATTTGGTTTGACTTATTGTTAAAAATTTATCCTAACTTTTAAATAAGTTAGTCTGGTTAATGTGATTTATTGAAAGGGAAAACAATTGAAACCCTCAATGAATTTTCTCAGTGGTTGACTAAATTATTGGTAGAGGGAGGACAAGTATTCACAAACTCTTAATTCTTCGTCCACGGTTTAACATTAATGATACTATCAAAAGCTACCAATATTGTGCTTATTATAAATCATTACTGGACTAAGTATTTTAAATAGATTATCTTGTTTAATCTTCCTCTTTTTGAAATGTGTCAATTTCTCTTCATGGACAGATGAAGAAATTGATCACACAGCCAGTATGCTTAAGTGTCCCTATTGCTGATTTTATTGTAATGCATTTATCATTACTTTTCAAAGGCTTAACAATAGTTTATACACCTACTCAGCAGATCTTTATTTCATTTCTGTCTTGTGTGATACATATTTTCTGATGCCAGGGAAAAAGCAATGAAGAAAACAAGACCAAAAAAACACCACCCATAGATGGAACTGGAGAGCATTATGCTAAGCTAAATAAGCCAGTCAGGGAAAGATAAATATCACATGATCTCACTCATATGTGGGATATAATGATCAACATAATTTGATGAACAAGAATAGATCCAGAAACAAATGGCAGAAGGGGGGAGGGGGTTAGAGAGCAATCAAAGGACTTGCATGCATGCATATTAGCATAACCAATGGACACAGACACTGGGGCGGGGAGGAGGGGGCTTGCCCAGGGTGGGAATGGCTGTGGTGGGTGGTATCAATCGGGAAAAAGGATACATATGTAAAACTTTAGACAATAAATAAATAAAAATAAATAAAAAAAACACCACCCAAACCCTCAACCTTTGTGGAGCTTCCCCAATCAGCTCCTTTAAATTGTCTGCTTAGTTTCTATTCTATTTTCCTTCAGCTGATTTCATGAAAGTCTGAAATAATGCCCTAATATTCATATCTGGACTGAGGTTTTCTAGTTCTGTATCCAAAGCCTAGATGTGACAGACCTGAAAATTAAAAGTAACAAGTGCTTTTCTGAAATCATGAATAACTTTCTATGGTTTATGTTTTGTAGGCTGTTCTGTGATTACTTTTCAGAATTGGCTTTCCAGTGGGTTATATGCCTAGAGATCATGAAAAGAGATTTCTTCTGTTTTATTCATTACTATAACTTCAGTTTCTAGAAATGTTCTTGACTGATATTTGGTAATAACTGCTATGACTGTTTCTATACACCCTCTGTGTTATCTATATATATGATGCATCATCTTCTCAGATGCAAAGTGTCTAAAGTCTCAATAAAATGTTATCTCTCCTTTTTAAAATGTGTCTCAACAAATAGTATCACTGTTCTTTCAATCACAAAGGAAAAAAGTTGAAGTTAGCATTCACATATATTTTTCCCTCACTTGACCTAATTGGTCAAAAACTGTAGATTTTACCATCTTTATCTATAAATCTGTCACACACACACATACATACAATAAGAATAATCATACACAGATGATGTATTTCACTTTGAGAATCACTTTCTATAAACAAACACTTGTTCTCAAATAAAAAGATACTACTCTCTCTTTCCCATATTAGTGGTCTCAATTAAATTTTTTTCTTGTTATTTATTTATTTTTAAATCTTTATTTATATTTTAATTAACACAAATATATATTAAATGTCCTCTTTTTTCTCCCATTGATCCCCTCCACCCAGTTCCTGCCCCATCCCAGCCCTTTACCACTCTATTGTCTGTGTCCATAGGAATTTTTTCTTAACTTTTATTGTTGACACAATTACAGTATTATTTACAATAGCCAATATCAGTTGAATTTTTTGTAACAATGATTGTGAAAAGACCATATTTAATCAAATTTGGATTGGGTTTGTTTGTTTTAGATTACAAATTCAAGGAACTAAACTTTCCTACTATTTTTTTTCTGGTGGCTCTTCTTAGAACAAAATTAAGCTATAATTTTAATAGTGTGTTGAAGTACCAGGAATGTGGCCTTAAGCTTTATGATAGTTTCTGAAATTTCTTGATGGGAAATAAATTTTTTGTATGATATACAAAAATGTAAAAATATATAATATTAGCATAAACCATATATGCTGATAATAATATATATCAGATTGAATAAATCAGCCAGTGTTGAAATCCATTTGCAATAATGATGTCATGGCTCAGTGGGTGAGCATTGACCTATGAACCAGAAGGTCATGGTTCAATTCCCAGTTAGGGCACATGCCCAGGTTGCAGGCTAGATCCCAAGTGGAGGGTGTGCAGGAGGTGTCTGATCAAAGATTCTCTCTCATCATCGATGTTTCTATCTCTCTTTCCCTCTCCTGTCCTCCCTGAAATCAATAAAAATATATTAAAAAATAATGATGTTTTGAAGCAGTAGCCCTGTAAGTTTCTTGGTGTAAAAAAAAAATAAAATAAAAAAATAATAAAAAAAAATAATGATGTTTTACATAATTCTTAGTAAACATTAACATTCTAATGTAAATTAGTAAAGTCGTTTTGGAGAATAGTTTTAGTACTGACTAACATTGTAAAAATAGTTTATGTATTTAGACTCAATGATTTCCCTCTAGGAATATATGCTACCAAAATGTATACCACAGATATGTGTAAAGATGTACATACAAATGCGCTGCAGGATTTGTTCCAATATAGAAAATTGGATCAAACTTAACAATCCAGAGTTACAGAAATGGGTAACTTATGATATATCCATGATATGGAATACTATGCAACTACTTAAAAATGTAGTAGATTTATATACATTGAGTGGCCAGATTATTATGACCACCTGATGTTTGTAGGCAAATTAGCTATAATTTTGTGCTGAAGTTTCTAGAAGGCCAAACCATTATAAATAGGGAAGCAGGTTGTTTACCACAACAGTAGAAGTGATTTTTTTCTGAAGATATGGGTAAAGAACACAATTTAACAGCCTTTGAACATGGGATATATATATATATATATATATATATATATATATATATATATATACTATAGAATGGCATGAAAACATTTCAAAAACTTTTTAAAAGCAAGTTATAGAATATCTTTAGTAAAATCTTAATTTTGTTTAATAAAATAAAACATATAAATATGTCTGTGCATGTGCGTGTTAAGTAAATGCAGAGAACATGATAGACACAGAGGCTCCATCTCGGAGAAATATAGTTGGAATGGTGGATGGTATGAAGATGGATGTTCACAATTTTGATATTTTATACAATGAAGAATTGGTGGAAAAGGCAGAAGAAATGTATATAATGAAAGTAAATAATGCAGAAATATGTATTGAGTTTTTTATGAATTCATAAGTACTATCTCCTAAATTGAATAACTTCATGTGCCATAACATGGTCATACAAAATGTTAACAGTTACAAAATCACATCTTTAAGAGTAGATTTGATTTGGAGCACTTTTCCTCACCCCAGCTTTTCAGGTGTTAGTTGGAAGGAAGCAATCCCCACTTTCATCAATGTGGCTCTTGTAGCCATTGGCTGTATATTCTATCCCCTCGTGTAAGCCTTCCAGGTTGACTAAGAAAGTATGGTTCAGATCAGACTGTCAAACCCCAGAGGGAAGGTAGGGGAGGGTGGGGGTAAGGGAGAGAGATCAACCAAAGAACTTGTATGCATGCATATAAGCCAAACCAATGGACACGGACACCAGGGAGGTGAGGGCATGAGTGGGGGTGTGGGGGGTAATGCGGGAGGGGATAAGGACACATATGTAATACCTTAATCAATAAAGAAAATTAAAAAAAAGAAAGTATGGTTTCTATTTTGGGAACTTGAATTAATTCGTATCTATCTTACTTATGACTATTGCTTTAAAGTTTTTTGTGTGTGTTTATTTTTTTGTTTTGTTTTTGTTTATTTAGGGAGAGAAAGTGGAGGGGAAAGACAGAGACAGAGAGAAAGATAGCATCATCGATGTGAGAGAGACGCATAGATTGGCTGCTGCCTACATGTGCCCAAACAGGGCTGGGAGTTGAGCCTGCAGCCGAAGTACGTGCCCTTGCTGTGTCGGAACTGAACCCGGTACCCTTTGTGAGCCAACACTCTACCCACTGAACAAAACTGCCTAGGGCTGCTTTAAACTTTTAATAAATTAAGGTACAGATTCCCTTTGCCCTTATACTTAACTTTTATATATTGTCCTCATTGCTTCTAAGTGAGTTATACTGTTTTTGGAAGTTTTTTAAAATAACAAATATCATAAAGCAATTACCGTACTTCCTGGTATATTTATTAATACTTAACTTATTTTTATAATTTTTCTTTCCATATTTTTGTCAGTTATGCCTTTGTCATTATATCAGTTTTATGATCTTAGTTGAAACGTCTTTATTCTTCCTTTAAAGTTTTTATTCTCTTATGCCTAGAATTTAGACCTCTAAAGTCATTTCTCTAAATTTCATTTTTCCCCTCTCACTATAAAGCAATGATTATAAATATTTTAAGAGTGCTTTATCATTATAAGGTACAATCTTAGACATTTTTCCTTGGAACACTTTTACGAATTTTATCAAATTGCTCTTATTACATACATTTTACAAAAAGGAAACTAAGAGATATCAAGAGAGTTGTACTTAATTACTGTCAGTCAATGTAAACCTCAGATTATCTGAACCTAAATCATTTATCCTCTTGTTCTTCTCATCACACTACATGGCTACTTCCTGATTTCCTTTGTCACTTTCACAGGTATTTTTCTAAAATAACTTCAAAAATCTTACTTTGTCGTAGCATTCCTCCTACTTTCTTTATCTTTCCTTTAATTTTCCTCAAACTTGGATGCACATCAGAACTTTTCAGGGAAATGTTTAAACTATATAGCTTTCTGGACCAACACACACATTCTATTTTTAATTTTCATCACTGACATTTGACCAATAAATATTTATCTTATGTATTTATCTTTGATTTTTATACTTGTATTAATTTTGTACAGGGTCCTGGTTGGATAATGTTTGAAACCTAAAAGTAACATGAATCCTTAACCAACCTAATAGTCATGACAGGTGCTGATCACCACTAACCATGTTCTAGCCTTGGGACATGTGAACTCTTCTTAGTGTGTTCTCCTAAGACCCATACATCACCTCATGGCAAGTGGTTTTCATCAAAAAGAGAAAATATCTGGACAAAGTCATTTTATACTCACCTCTTAATTCTTTCATCAGTCTCCCCTCCAACTCACTCCTCCTTTTCATCTAAGAGGAGCTACCTCCTGTATTTCAGAGAGGGGCCCATTGTGACTGATTATGTAGTCTTTCTAGTTCACCTTTGTTTGTGGGAGGGGCGTGGTAGTTATCTGGGAGTTTTGATGATGCTTTTCCTAGTAGGCTGATGTGCTCCTTTACCATGGCTGGACCCAACTGTCTATACCAGTGATGGCGAACCTATGACACACGTGTCAGAGGTGACAAGCGAACTCATTTTTTTGGTTGATTTTTCTTTGTTAAATGGCATTTAAATATATAAAATAAATATCAAAATATAAGTCTTTGTTTTACTATGGTTGCAAATATCAAAAAATTTCTATATGTTACACAGCACCAGAGTTAAGTTAGGGTTTTTCAAAATGCTGACATGCCGAGCTCAAAAGGTTCGCCATCACTGGTTTATACTGACCAATTAAATCATGACATTATATGGTGTCTGAGCTGCAACTATTGCTTTTCTGAAGCCATGTGCAGCTTTCTTCAGTTTGTGTTATTTTAAATCTTCTGTTGCCCTTACTTTCCCGAATAGGCATTCTTATGGTTTATATCCTTAAAGATCGTGAACAGATATTTTGTCTTTTTTATTAATTACTATAACTTCATTACCTAGAAATATTCTTGGTTCATCTTTGGTAATAACTATTCACAACCTGTCCATGTCTGGCTTACTACAGAAGTGATTATCCTCACCTGTTATGAGGTAAGGATTAATTGATAGTCAAAGGAATCTGAGAAAAGTTTGCAAGCAAATATATTTACAGCCCAAGTGAAACTATCCTGATTTTCTACATAATATATAATAGAAGATTATCACTAAATTTATCACTCCATAAAAGCATGTAGTCTAATAAACAACTCATTAAAAAATAAAAATTCAGAAAACCAATCAATTTTTTGAAAGACAAAGAAACAATATATTTGCAGTATTCAAGTTCTGGTGTAAACAAGGATCTGCTTAGAAGAGAAATGAGTCCATCATTTTTTCATGGAATAATCTTCTTTAAAATTAGAGTAGGACATTTACAGAAAGCAAATTCACATTCTTGTTCAATTTTCCTCTGAGTCACGTATAAAAACCATAAATAATCCATTATCGTGACAGAATCAACATCCGTCTTCCAATTCATTAGTTGCTAGTCTAGTCTCCTTTCAATCTTCTGCTCTCATTTATATCATGCTTGTTTCTTTTACTCTATTAAGTACATTTTTATTAATTCTCACAAGGGATACAAATGTGTACAAATTCCTTCAACAAAGCACCTTTCCTTTCCACCTAGCTCATCAACATTATTAAATAGTAAGTCCACTTGAACCACAAATGAAATTAGTTCATCGGTGCTGAATCATACCTGCCTTTATAACATAAGTCAATTTTACTTCTAAAATATGTTGAAAAACAAATATAAGAAATTATATGGCAAATAAATAATAAACTCCTGTCAGTTAACAGGATAGTGAGGTGCATTAAATCTGATCCAGAAACTATGCTTCCTGCTGTCGCTAAAAATGTAAAGGAAATGTGAGCTCTGGCCTTAAGAAGCTCCCAGAGAAGTTGGGAGCAAACTATTTTCAGATATTTAAAAGGCAGTGCCAGGCAGCAAAGAAGAACAACTAGCCATGGGAGTTAGGAAAGACTTTCCAGTGGTGGTGGCGTTTAATGGAGAGAGGTTTGCAAGATCTGGGCAGTGAGAAGGAAGTCGAGGACAACAATGTGGAAAGCCTATGCGAAAGGCATGGTGTTTTAGGGCCTGTTGACTCTGAAATGTGCACGATTTGGACTTCCTGGGGAGAATGCTGGTAAAGCTGTTAAGGTATATAGAGTCTAACTTTATAAAAATAAAAGGTTATACCATCACCATGATATTACTTTAGATAATCACCTGCAAAATATCTGAAGAAACAAATACCAGTGTCAAAACATTTTACTGAAGGCGAAGTCTATAAAATGGGGCTTTCTTCTGACTCTGTTCTCTCAATAACCACTCTTGTCCACAAAGCATGAATGACAACTTTGATGATTAGCAGCTTTCAAATGAATGTAGACATTTGGTTTAGATTGCTTCCCTGGATAAGTTAGAAATACCACGGATGTTGTATAGCTCCAGGCAAGGGATTGACTTAACACAGTTCCTATTTTCAGAGGGAGTAAAATGTGGGAGTAGGTGTAGCTCAATTACAGTCTCGTCTCTGCTTTCAATCCTGAACTATTACTCACCTAGTTGCCAGCAAGGAACAAAGATCTAAAAGCTGAAACCATCGTTGCCTATAGATTTTCTCTGTGTCTTTATTCACACCATTGGCAGAATTACAAGCCACAGAGCTTATTTCTGTATTTGAAAAGCCAATCTAAAAAGCTATGGAGACTGGCCTGGCCAGTGTGGCTCAGTGGCTCCCATGAACCAGGAGGTCACAGTTCAATTCCAGGTCAGGACACAAGCCCAGGTCGTGGGCTCTGATCCCCATTAGGGGCATGCAAGAGGCAGCCAATCAATGATTCTCTCTCATTATTGATGTCTCTCTCTCTCTCTCTCTCTCTCTCTCTCTCTCTCTCTCTCTCTCTCTCTCTCTCTCTCTCCCCCTTCTATGAAATCAATAAACATATATTTTAAAAAGTAAAATAAATAACTATGAAAATTGTATTAATGTCAATAGCCATTAAATCCTGAAATTTCTAAAAAGTTTAATATGAAAACAAAATAATTCTGTTATTGGTGCAAATTTTAAAAAGTGCTCAGAGTTAATTATATAGAAGCTTATTATAAACAGAATACAAATTATCTTTGACTCAAATAAGAATTTAAATTGCAATTTTCAAGGCTTTTAAAAAAACCCTGTTTTATCCGCTGAACTCAATTAACCAATTATTAAGTAAACATAAATTTCTATGTAAAAACACATTTTTTAAGTTTAGCTATATAGTCTGAGGCTGCCAAGTTCATAAAGAGAAGCTACTGAACCAGCCAGCTAGATCAATTCCATGCTGAGAGAGAAAAGATGCATTTTACACCTTTCTCAGGAAGAAGCCACATGATCTGATGACAGGATCTCCATCTCTAGGAAGCCTGTTCTGCAGTTAGTTGAACTGGGTAGAGAAGTGGCTTGAAAAGGAACAAAAACTAATGGTGATAATAATTTTTCTTTTTGTGAGCATTTATTATGTACAATGTACTTAAATAATTAACCAGTACTGTTGCACTTATCCTCACAGCCTATGAGTTAGGTAACATCATTAAAGTGTTCCCCTGAAAGAAATGTATTGTTACATTGTCCCCCTGGGTTACTCCTGTATGTGGATGTCTCTTGCTCCCCACATTTCTCCAGCTATAGAGACAATAGTTATCATGGGATCCACGTCCTTCTGAATCTATTGAAGTGATGTGCTGATTATTATATCATAGAGGTTATTGCTTGTTAAGAAATTATGCAAGTGCTGCACAACAAAGAACACTTATTAAGCATCTATCATATTCACAGATCTGTAGAGAAAAACATTAGACAAAATCTATGAATATAGATAATGATAGTCAATATACTCAAAAGATAGTTTACTTCTTTCTTTTATTTTCCCTTGTGGTTATACAATAAAGATTCTGAGGGGATTTTTCTGTTCCTCCACTTAATTATAATGTATTTCTGTATGTATGGTCAACCTGCAGAGCGCTTTGATCTTGTCATTATACATGAATGTTTGAGGAGGTATTTCTATCCTTATTTAATATGTATTCTGGACATGCACTAAGTAAATATCATTGTAATATTTCTCTGGCTTTCATGGCTGTGCCAGATCAAAAAGAAAAACATTAAAAGGTAACATAAACCACAACTAAATTAATAATTATCTATGGGTTGGATTTAGAGATTAAGACAAAAAATGACATCAAGAACTGAAATCCAAATTGAAATCCTTTGCTAGTGTTTAAACAAGACTACAGACTTCAAAGCTGAAAGTGTTCTTATATTTGTGTGTTAGGTGTTCTTAGTAACTAAAGATGTCCCTTTTCAACAATATGTTATTTATAAGTAGAATCATGACTATCCTATTATTCTAGTATTATTTGGACATCTGAAAAGTTTTGAGCTACTTTAATAAAGCATCAATTTTAGAATCTTAAATAATTGTCCATGATTATAAAATAGACAATGCCAGAATATGACATTTTGATATAAAAATAATACATTATCAATAGAATTCATGCCTTTAAATAAAGCCAAGGTCCTTAAGATTTAGATTTTGAAAATATATAAGCATTAGGATAAAATGTTCAGAGAAAAAACACAATTTTATTTGATGTATAAATTATGAAATACTAATTACATTAATAAAGTAATAATTAATTTGTCATCAATCCCATAATCCTATATAATAAAGAGGTAATATGCAAATTGATTGTCATTCCCTCACCCAAGATGGCCACCCCCATGTGGTCACAAGATGGCTGGCAGGGGAGGGCAGTTGTGGGCGATCAGGCCAGCAGGGGAGGGCAGTTGGGGGTGACTGGGCCTGCTGGGGAGAGCTGTTGGGGCAATCAGGCCAGCAGGGGAGCAGTTAGGCTTTGATCAGGCTGGCAGGGGAGTGGTTAGGGACAATCAGTCAGGCAGGCAGGCGAGTGGTTGGAAGCCAGCAGTCCCAGATTGTGAGAGGGATGTCCGACTGCAGGTTTAGGCCTGATCCCACAGGTGGACATCCTCTGAGGTGTCCCAGATTGGAGAGGGTGCAGGCCAGGCTGAGGGACACCCTCCCCTCCCCCAGTGCATGAATTTCGTGCACCAGGCTTCTAGTATGGAATATAAAAGTCATTTGAAAGTGATAATCTAAGGAAATATAAAATAAAGCATTACTTTGAACACTAAGAAATGTAGAAATCATAATGTTAGTGTGGTTAAAAGGTAAAGCTCATTTTAAAAGATAAATTCATGCATGATAATTAGTAATAGAAGATTCATATATATATATATATATATATATATATATATATCCGCAAATATATTTCCAATAGTCTCTCCAATAATATAATAGATTTAATATGCTTTTGATCATTCACAAATACTGATTAGTTTTGATGTATTGTGGAGATAGCAGGCGGAAAGAGAGCACACAAAAAAGACAGGATCTCTAACATTCAGTAGCTCGTTACATGTAGGATGAGAGTCACACACTTGTATTAACTACAAGTGTTTTTGCAGCAAAAAGACAGGAGTAACTTCATAGTAATAAAACTGTTAGCTCATTCAGGATTAGAAAGATGTTCTTAAGTGATATTATTGTTTGATATTCTGAGGACAACTTTGCCCATACATAAAGAATCTTGGCACCAGTAGCCGATTCAGAACTCTGGTCTAGAAGAACTGGAAATTTGAAACAGGCTAGGGTTTATCATGTACTTATGAAATTGAGAAGTTACAATTTTCATCATTTAGAAGACCTCAAATATCCTCATTCAAATTCCCCTCTCAAAACTCCCTCTACATGTACCTGCAGTGTTATTAATCACTGATCATGTCTGAAAGGATCTACTGCTCTTAGAATAAGAATCATATTTCTAATGTTTGAGACATTTCCATTGTGATGCTCACAACTATTTTAAAATTTATGGAATGGTGCTTCAGTCTGTTGCAAATTGAGAGCATATGTTCACCAGTGACAAGAACCAGAACAATACCATACATTTTATGAACTGTTAATAAGTGTGTAAACTGGTTGTTTTGTAGCCAAAACTCTGTTACTACTGGCATTAGTTGACTTTCCAATTTGGATTTCTGCTTGAAAATGAGTCTGTTCTAAAGTTATAGCTCGCTTTTTGCCCTACTTTTGCTCAAAGTAGGATCGGATTTCATTTATGGAACATAACTTTAGGAGGAAAAAGAAATGGGGCTGCACTGTTGCTTCTTTGTTCTTCGGCGAAGCCAGCATTCTCTGTTTTGGACTTTGTGCTCATTTCCAGAAATTTAGCAGGCACCAAAACATGTCTGTTGAGTACACTTGTCAAACCTTGTCCTTTCTTTTCAATATATGGTTCTAAAATGGATAGATTAACATCCCTAGCATGGCATGTCAGGTTTTGGAGAGTGTCTCTGTATGAAAAACAATTCATTATCCATATTTTGTAAATGTATATAACAAATCAGATGGTTTCTTCAAATATACTTTTAAACTAAAGAGCATTTTAGATGTAAATGATAATATTTTATTACTTTATTTTAATATCACTTTGTATATGCAGTTCCCTCCCCTCATTTTACTTCCTCCCATTCAAGATACCTCCTCCAATAGATTAGCATTATCATTAACAAATGTTTAGCAGTTATCTGCAATTTTTTTAAAAAAAAGTTGTTTCAGGAATTGTGTACTTCAAAGATAGAAGATATAATTCCTGTGCTTGAGGGTTTTTTCTTTTCTATCAGTCACCCAAAGTTCATAGTTTATACTAGGATTTACTCTTAGTGTTGTACATTCTATGGGTTTGACAAATTTATAATGACATGAATTCTCCATGATAGTATTATACAGACTATTTTAACTGCTCTTAAAATCCATTTAGCTCCTCCCATTCCTCCTCTCACTTCCCAAACACCTCAGGAAGTTTTGAGATATTTGAATACATAGGCAGAGGGGAAAAAATAGCAGCCTTCCATAAATATGTTCCTAAAGAGTGTTTGCAAAAATAAATATAGAAAGGGTTCAGGAGAGGAAATGATCACTCTGGCCTGAAATGAGCAGCAAAGGCTTAGCTTAAGTGGAACGCAACAGGAGAATCAGAATCTTGAATAAGTAGATAAATAGAGGAAAAGGTGTTCAGATTGAGAGCCTGAGTGAACTCTAGAGGTAGGGTGTGTATATGATAGGTTTTTGGTATTTAATATGTGCTGTTTTAACAATTCTTATAGGACCCAAAGACCTTCGGGAACATGTTTGTATCACGTCATGCCTAGTATCAATGAAGTGAGTCACTGATGTTCAGAGATTTCATTCACATCTGACCATAGTTTCTGTTATTCTTCCTCAGTGGCCTATTTCTAATGGGAAGTTTCTTAAAGATCTGGGGCAGTATTGTTAGCCAAAATCAAATATTGAATCTTTTTTTTTTTCTCTCTCAGTGGATACTAATTAGGTCATCTTGTCCCAGGTAGAAGTGTAATATAAAGGAGTAATGAGATAAGTTTGGAAATGTTGGGAGTTACAGGGAATATATAGTCAGAAATTACCAGGAAATATATGTTGAACACCTATTGTGTATTAGTTACATTGTGTTTACTACAGTGAAAAATCACTGAAATTTATCTGTATCTACAAATTTATTGATTCATAAAGAACACAAAATATGAAACAGAGAACACAAAGACATATGGTTTGATTCTGAATTGGGAAAGCACATACTTAAATACTGAAGGTCATAGCTATGAATTAAAGCCTACACTAGGAGCCTTAACACTGGCAGAAAGCACACAACTCTTAAAAAACATCTTTTATACAAATTCAAGGGGCCTCTCATGTATGTTATCAGTCTTGGTACACATTTCTTGGTAAATGCGTGTCTTTTCTGTTTGGGGTCAAAAATAGAATTCCTGTAATAATTACTAGGTGGAGAACCATTAACTAGAAGATGATGTCTCCAGGGGATAAAACAAGAATGACAGTTTTAGATTATGTAATGTTATTTTAACAAGGAGTTACTCAACAAAAGCATTTGGCTCTGTTGAATTGTAAGGACATAGGCTACAAAATATACGTAAATAACAGTGGACACAGTGGACATTTTTTGCCTTTAGTCAAAGGGCACTGTCAACTGGTGAAAGGGCCTTCTAGGTACTCCCAATTATCTAAAGAGGGAGGGTAATTGCCTTTCTTTTGATAACCCTGAGTGTACTTTGATACTCACACATGGTCATATTGAGAGCCACCTAGGCTGCAGGCAACAGTGTTAATCCTGAGTCTGAATGGAGAAACATTATATATCATAACAAAGAACAGTTGTTTGAGATTGTTGCCTGTTTCGCAGTAAAAATTTTTCTTCTTTTCATTAATAGGCAATTGAAAATGTACTATATAAGCAACATCATCACTCTGAGCAGTAAGATTAACTATGAAACTCAGAAAACCTTGTAAATTTGGGCTAATTTGGAGAAAGGTCAGTATGAATTTTAATATTGTTTCATTGATCTTTAATGTAAACATTAATTTGAGCTAATTAAATACTTACAAGTTGAAAACTTGCTGCAACTGCTTCAATAAATAGGTAAGTTTATGAAGATATTTTAAAACCTGTTTTCTTAGGCAAATAAAAATGTTTCCTACAACGAGGCTTACACTCTCAATATACTTCACAAATCTTACAGTGTGTGTGAGTAGGGAACTCAATTCAACCCTCCCAGAGAACTGCCAGCAGGTTGGCTTCATTAGTCACCACCTATGCATGAAAACTAGTCATACGCTAGTTGTACACTCACTTGAGAATAACAAGGTGTGAAAGGCTTTTGTATTCAGTTATCTGTATAACTTTTCCCCTAAAATATATTTAAAATAATCACTATGCACAGTGTATTATGAGCCTCAATTTCCATTCTATAAATTTTGAGATATAATATTTGTCCTACTGATTATTATGAGGATCACATATACATTATTTTTCTCAGGTGCACATAACATATATGTGAAAGTTTGTACTGAGACTCTAAACAATATTTTGTGTATGCTAAGCATTGTTAATAGTATGCAAGAATGGAAAATTTGTCTATATTTGCAGTACAGATTTCTTGAAAAGTACCCTCAATTTCTTTTTTGTCCTAAAATAAGCAACTCTCAACACTTCATGATATCTAGGCCAGTATAGATTAAGTTTTCTCTACCAGATTGTAAAACTGACCACATTTATCTTTTGGAATCTCTTATAAAAAGATGGAGGTGCTCTGTCCTTGAGTTTGAGCTGGTCTTGTGTGACTTGCTTTGACCAATAGAATGCAATGGAAGTGATATTGAAGCCATTTTGAGCCCTGGACTCAAGAGGCCTTACATTCTTGTGCTTCCTCTTGGAACCCTGCACCAAAATATGAATAATCCCTGACTAGCACCCTGGATAATGAGAAACCACATTGGGGCAGACATAAGCCCTCCAGCTGGAGGTCATTTTAAGCAATTTTCCAGCTCATAATGCAGCTGCCTACAGAGGATGAGAAAGCCCTATCGAGTTCAGAAAAACCACCCAATTGAGCTAATCTTAAATTTTTGTATACAAAATAAAATGGCAATTGTTTTGAGCGGCTAAGTTTTATTGTCAATAGTTATGACATGGGCCACATGCGCACTAAGACCACAAAGAAGGAGGCACAGGTCATCATCAAGAAGTACTACAGGCGCCTGGGCAATGACTTCCACACCAACAAGTGCGTGTGCAAGAAGATTCCCATTATCCTCAGCAACAAGTTCACGGGCTATGTCATACATCTGATGAAGCAGATTCAGAGAGGCCCCATGAGCGACATCTCCATAAAGCTGCAGGAAGAGGGGAGGGAGAGGAGAGATAACTATGTCCCCGAGGTCTCAGCCCTGTATCCGGAGATCATTGAAGTTGATCCTGACACTGCCGGAGACCAATTCCAGCATGTCATAATTTCAAGAGTTTCTTCAAAAGTTTGATGGAACTTGGGGACTCAACAGGGTTGATCACACCTGTTGGGAATGGCTGAGGGCATTTCCCCAAACCTGAAAAGGGATGGTTGGTTGCTGCCAGACAGCTCAGGGCATCTTAATCTACATGTTATTGCCTCTTACTGGCCAAACACCTGAACAGCTGTAGGCTAATTCCCCCATTCTGACAATGCTTGTGTATACCCTTTGAAGTGTATATCTCTGCCTCGCCTCAGGACAAGTTGTGTTAATAAAAAGCATGGGGTCCTGAGATGAGGAGAACTTAGAATTTAGATCTTAATTTCCTTTAAACTAAGCTCCTCTGACCCCCAAATGCCTTTCAAAATTATATTTCATCTCTGGACTCCTATTTAATCTATGCACAGCCTTCTCCAGATTCCCGAACCCTTCTTAATGCTGGGACAAGAACCCTGGCATGACACTAAGGAAATGCTGAAGCTCTTGGACTTTGGCAGTCTGTCCAATCTGCATGTCACTCAGCCTACATTTGTGATGAATTTCAAAACACCTTGTGGAGCCATTTAAATCTTTTTTTTTGTGCTGTAATATTATCAATACACTATGGACAAATAAACAAAAATAGCTATGAGGCAAAAACCTAATTGATACACCTACCAATGGTAATAATACAGAACTAATGCATTAAAGGTTCAACTCATATAATCTCTTTCATGTCATTCATTTTTCTTTTTAAAAAATATATTTTTATTTACTTCATAGAGAAAGGAAGAGGGAGAGAGAGATAAAAACATCAATGATGAGAGAGAATCATTAATTAGCTGCCTCCTTTACTCCCCCTAGTGGAGATCAAGCCCACAATCTGGGCATGTGCCCTGAAGGGGAATAGAATCATTATCTGGTTCAAAGGTTGATGCTCAATGATTGCGACACTCCAGCCAGGCTCACATGTCATTATTGATTCTGTTTTTATTCACACTATCAGAATACCTTTCACTTGTCCCATTATAATTACACTAGAGGCCCAGTGCATGAAATTCATGTGTGTGTGGGATCCATCAGCCTGTCCTGCACCCTCTCACAACCTGGGACCGCTGGTTCCTAAGTGATAGCCTGCCTGCCTGCCTGAACGCCCCTAACTGCCTCTCCCTGCCTGATTGCCCCTAACCACCCTCCCCTGCTGGCCTTATCACCCCTAACCACCCTTCCCTAATGGCCTGATCTTCCTAACTGCCCTGCCCTGCCAGTCTGATCACCCCTAACTGCCTCTGCCTAGGCCCCTGCTACCATGGCTTTGTCCTGAGGAGGACCAGATGACCAGAAGATGTCCAGTCTACCCTGTCTAATTAGCATATTACCCTTTTATTAGTATAGATTGTTTTCATGAAACAGTTCTCTGATCTTTGAAGACCATTTTGAATTATCTACATGTGCTCAAATAATTTAGGAAACCCTTTTGATTTGATGATATCTAGAGTGAGCATGCTCTCAATGAATGGACAAGTCATTAATAAATATTAAAGAGCACCAGTTTTCCTCCTAATTGAACTCACATATTACATTATTCAGTAAATACTATTCTTTAATTGAAAATGTTATTGGGTTCCCCTGTTGCTTTTGGGGGTGGTCTCCTTGTGATATCACAAGCAAAATAATTTTCTGAGGCTCACATGGGAGAGCAAGTGATTTATATTTGTATGGAATTAAATCCCCGAGTTTCCAAGGTCTCAATTCATTTTGTTCCACCAAGGAAGAAGTGTAGCTGTGGCTTCAGTAGAATCAAAGCCAGTATCCAGAGCTTCTATTCCATGAGTGCACAGTTTAATACATCAGCAGGCTAGCTAAATTTATGTTCCCAGCTGTAATTCATCAGTCCATTACATGTAGGGTTTGCAGGGTCACATGGCTGTGGAGGGAACATGGGTGAGTACAAGAGAACCACAAGAACCAAGAGCACCCAGAGAACTAGCTCCTTGGTTTGGGGGATTAGCTATTTCCAAATTTTTTCAGGCTTGCTTTGACCCTGCCTACTCTGCCAATGATCGCTGTTCCTGGGTTTGACTTACAGGCATTTCCCCTATGCCACTCCAGCTTCACTGCTCATTTGCCCATCTCCCCTTTGTCCAGTCCCTTCCCCCCAATAATCTGTAGGGAATGGGGAAGTGTGAAATTACACTGATGAAGCTGCCCAAATGACATGCCTATTATGTCTGGCCTTCCCTTTGCTCCTTTTCTATTCTTAATAACTAGCTAATTATAGCAGTATCAAAAATACAAATTTAGGAGAAATTAACTTTTATGAAGGTGTAAGATTATCAATTCTATTATCAAATCAAATTCTATTATCAAATCAGTTCTATTATCAAATCAATTATATTATCAAATCAAATTAAATGTTACAGATGCTTTATCAAGCTCATTCACATGTGTTAAAATTATCCACATTTTAAAGTGAGAGATATATATGAAAAATGTGTGTCTGTGTTTCTTATGCATACTTAGAAACAGTAATATTTTTCCTATTTTATACTACCAAAATGAAACTTTCTATGAAAAATGAACTAGCATGTAAGTATGGAATTTTAAAAGGCTGAAATGGTTTATGTCCAAATAATCAGAATGAAATAATGCACATAAACAGCTTGTACACATAAATTATATCTGCATACTAGTTTTTACTCATCTTATTGATTTATTCACAAAAAAGACAAGAAGCATAATGAGGATATGCATGTGTGGGGCAGGGGATATATGAGAAATCTCTCTACTTTCACCTCAATTTTTCTGTGAATCTAAAATTACTTAAAAACAATGAAGTCTTAATTTATAGAAGACAGTAAGAAGATCATTAGTACTGGGCAGACACACTGACAGTCACATATTAGATTATATATCTATACTAATAAGGGTAATATGCTAATTAGACCAGACATCTTCTGGATGTCCTTCTGAACAAAACCACGATGGCAGGGGTGAGGCAGAGGTGGTTAGGGGCGATCAGGCTGACAGGCAGATGAGCAGTTAGGAGCTAGTGGTCTCGGATTGCAAGAGGGACATCCCCCAAGGGGTCCCGGATTAGAGAGGGTGCAGGCTGGGTTGAAGGACCCCCTCCCCCATGCACAAATTTTGTGCACAAGGCATCTAGTCTGATTGTAATAATGATAGAAACTGTCAGTTTTTTCAACCATACACAAACATCAGGCCAAGAAGCCACCAAAAGGTAATAATTATTCAAGATTAGTGAAATAAAATAAGAATTAGAGAAAATAAAATAAAATAAAATAAGGACTAGCTTATTTTGTTAAACTATCTTAGAGAATCTATTATCTTTCAACCTAAAAATACTTAAAAAGTCTGCTGAACATCGAAGGAAGATCAATCTGAATTAACAATGGCTGATTACAAATTGTTTTCAAAGAGATTAATTTCAAGGGCATGCAACAATGCAGAATGTAGCCAAATGCATCAATGGGTTCTCTTTCAAAA
Organism: Myotis nattereri; assembly: GCF_964212035.1. Lineage (NCBI taxonomy): Eukaryota > Metazoa > Chordata > Mammalia > Chiroptera > Vespertilionidae > Myotis > Myotis nattereri. The sequence goes on from NC_138077.1 coordinate 99,388,567, forward strand.
ATTGTTGTAATAATTTATATATTTTTTCTTATTTTGCTAGTTTATTTATATTTGGTATAAATGTAAACTTCAGCTTTAGGCTTAAATTATTTCTAATTCTCAATTACTAAGAACTTTACCCAATATTAATATTTGAGATAGATTTATTAGTAATATTTTTTCAATTTAAAAAATGAGACTCATTCATTAATAATTTTTTTCTGGCTTAGGTATGTTTTCATTATACTGTTCACTATAATGCTTTGTTTAGTTGTTGATAAAATGTGGAAATTTTTTATACATTTCTATGGTTTATGGGAGGGTGAGGACAAAATATAATTATAGGTTTCTTCAGGAAAACTGAGGATATGATTTCACAAAAGTGTAATCTTTCTATGGGAAGATGTCAAGTTACCTGTTTCTTAGCATGGTACTATAGAGCCATGCACACTATCTGGCACATAATATTTGCTAAAAGATAGAATAAATAACTTACTAGCAATCTTGAATCAGTCGTTAAGGAGGTTTTAGAATAAAATTTCAGGGGAAGTTATAGGACAAACATTTTGTTATTACTATACTTTTATTATACTTACTAGTGGCCCTATGAACAAATCTGTCGCAAGTAGCTCGCTGTCACTTGCCTGAGCTGGCTGCCCCGCCCACCGCCGCGTATAGCTCTCTACTGCACATAGCTCGCTGTTCCACCCTCCTATAGCTCTCTGCTGCTTGTAGCTCACTGCCCCACCCTCCTGCTGTTGGGTCGTTACATGATGGCATCCCAGACCAATTTGCGAATTACCCTATTATAAGTATAGATTCTGTTTGCTCATTGTTATTATTTTAGTGTCAACCATTTACAATTAGAAAAGGAAGGATGACCAATAAAAGCAGTTTCCAACTTACACAATGACTTTAAAAAGTTTAAAGTTCGTATTTGGGAACTCAATATGTGCTTTACCATAGAAAAAAACATTTGAAATAATTAGATTGCTGGTGCGGAACACAAATTCCTACTTGATTATTACATAGCTAAATTATATTACTAATGGAACAAGTCTAAATTCCAAGTTCACAGAGTTGCAGGACACACAATACAGCAAGAACAAGACTTTCTCTCTCTCTCTCTTTTTTTTTATAATAAGGTTGTCCAAGGTAGTATATATGCTAGAGGCCCAGTGCACAAAAATTTGTGCATTCGGGGGAGTCCCTCAGCCCGGCCTATGTCCTCTTGCAGTCTGGGACCCCTTGGAGGATGTCCACCTGCTGGCTTAGGCCTGATCCCTGGGGGATGGGGCCAAACCTGGCAGTCAGACATCCCTCTGGCAGCCCGGGAGCCCTTGGGGGATGTCCACTTGCCAGCGGGGAGCAGGCCTAAGCTGCAGTCGGATATCCTTAGCGCTGCTGAGGAGGTGGGAGAGACTCCCACCACCACTGCTGTACTGGCAGCTGTCAGCCTGGCTTGTGGCTGAGCAGAGCTCCCGCTGTGGGAACGCACTGACCACCACGGGGAAGCTCCTGCATTGAGCATCTGCCCCCTGCTGGTCAGTGTATATCATAGTGACCAGTCATTTCCAGTCGTTCTGCTGTTAGGGTCAGTTTGCATATTACCCTTTTATTATATAAGATAGAGGCCTGGTGCATGGGTGGGGGCCAGCTGGTTTGCCCTGAAGGGTGTCCTGGATCAGAGTGGGGGTCCCCACTGGGGTGCCTAGCCAGCCTGGCTGAGGGACTGATGGGTGTTTGCAGCTGGTCACACCCCCTTCAGGGTGGGGGTCCCCACTGTGGTGCCTGGCCAGTCTGGGTGAGGGGCTGAGGGCAATTTTCAGGCTGGTCAAGCCCCCCCAGCGACAGAAGCTCCCAGCCTCTCCTTTTTTTCTTTTTTATTCTGGGATTTATTTACCTTCTATAATTGAAACTTTATAGCCTTGAGAGGAGCTCAGAGCCAGCCAGGGCGGGAGGGAGGGAAGCCTGCTGCTCCCTCCAGCTCCGTGACCATGGCCGGCTGAAAACAGATTTCTAGGGTTTATTTATCTTCTCTAATTGAAACTTTGTTGCTTTGAGTGGAGCTTAGAACCACTGCGGCAGGCGGGAAGCTTGGCTTCCTCCATCATTGGGGTAACCAAGCCTCCTGCTTGCTCCAGCTCTGTGACTGCCGGCCGCCATCTTGGTTAGGTTAATTTGCATATAGTCACTCTGATTGGCTGGTGGGCATGGCTTAAGGCATAGAAAAAGTATGGTAAATTCGCATGTTTGTAGTTTATTAGCGTAGATATATATATATGACTAGAGGCCCAGTGCATGAAATTTGTGCACTGGGGAGGGATGTCCCTCAGCCCAGCCTGCACCCTCTACAATCTGGGACTTCTCAGGGGATGTCCGACTGCCCATTTAGGCCCGATCCCTGTAAGATCGGTCCTAAATCAGCAGTCGGACATCCCACTCATAATCTGGGACTGCTCGCCTGGCTGCTTGCCTTATTGCTCCTAACCACTTCTGCCTGCCAGCCTGATCACCTCCTAACCACTCCCTTGCCAGCCTGATCAATGCCTAACTGCTCCCCTGCTGGCCCGATTGCCCCCAACTGCCCTTCCCTGCTGGCCTGGTCCCCCCCAACTGCCTTCCCTGCTGGCCTGGTTGCCCCCAACTGCCCTCCCCTGTAGGCCTGGTAACTCCTAACTACCCTCCCCTGCCAACCATCTTTGGCTGTGGGCACCATCATCTTTGAGGGTGTGGCAGTCAATTAGCATATTCCCTCTTTATTGGCTGTGAGTGCTGCCACTTTGCAATGGCTTGAGGGTCAATTAGCACATTCCCTCTTTATTAGATAGGATTGTCTTTGGGCTCACTTATCAGCTTTTTTAATTTTTAAAAATTTGTCCTTCTTTAGGGTCCCAAGAAGTCTCAGGAGCTCTGTCTATCAAAGTATGAGATATAACTTACCTTCTTTCCTCTTCATGTTTAAATAGAGCAATTAAGAAGGAAACATGCTAATTAAAGCAATTCACATTGAGGTAGGAATAACTGAAGGTTTTTTAACAAGGTTCAAGAGAGATATTTGCATTTGTATTTTTAAAGGAGATCATTAGCCAAACTGAACTTTAGTTGAAATAATTTTAGGCACTATTTCAAAGTAAGGTTAAAAATAAAGATGATGTGAGTGAAGACATTTTGGAATGGTTAGCTAGAATAATAAAGCTTTATTTTGAATGACTTGGGGTATTGTTTCCTTTGCACTATCTTCTAATTTCAGAAATTCTTTATTTCTTTATTTTTCAAGACAGTTGCCCAGGTTGTTATTATTCATTTTATCTGAACTTGTTTTGAAAAAATAATATTTCTCAGTGAAATTATATTGGTATCTCTTATTAGGAGATAGGTAGAACAGAAATTGATTAACAGGATGTTGCCTGGAAGTCAAACACATTGAAATCAAGAAATGCTTTGATTTTTCTCAAAACTTTGCTTTTGTAGCCAAAATAACCTTTTAATTCTTCTTTTTTTTTGAATGGTAATGGCAGTAATTTTTTTTCTCTAAAAAACTGAAAACTAAACCCATACATAGCTTATCTCATATTTTGTGGCTCTGAATTACTCCTGGCAGGGGAAGGTGGGGTTTTGTGACAGACACATCAGGCTGTGTATAAAAAAATATTTTCCATATTTTTAAGGAAAAATGTGATATATAAAATGCCAAAATTTCATATAATTCTCTCGCAAAAAATTATTTTCTCATGAACGTGTTTCTCATAAAAAAAAATTGGTACGAGCATATTGCTTTCTCTCACCAAGTTTCTCAGAATATATGATTTTAAATACCAGTTGCTATTTTTACCAGAGTTCTATTGTCTTCCTCATTGATGTGTCTCAGCAATGGTGACATGTAGCTGTCATTTAGGGAAGCAAAGCTTTCCTTGTTTACAAATGATTTTTACTAAAGTTAAATCTAAAACACTAAAGTTAAATTTATTTATTTTTTATCTTTCTAAGGTCTGCTTTTATTTTATTTTATTTTTTTCTTTATTGATTAAGGTATTACATATGTGTTCTTATCGCCCATTGCCCTCCCCCCCACCACCACCACCATACTCATGCCCTCACCACCTTGGTGTCTGTGTCCATTGGTTAGGCTTATGCATGCATACAAGTCTTTTGGGTGATCTCTCCCCTTCACCCCACCCTCCCCTACCTTCCTTCTGAGGTTTGACGATCTGATCGATGAATGAAGTTAAATTTAGGAGATCAGAGTTTTAAATTTGTTTACTAATGTTAAATTGAATATACATTTACTAACTTGGGGATATAGACCACTTCTTTAGAATGGTTGACAGGGCATGCAAGAATATATGAAGACCATTATCCTAGAAGTGAAAAGCCATTAATTCCACTGCTCCCATGCCTTCTCTGTCTTATATGTCCTTATATGTTTTAGCATAGAATGAATAATTTTGTGGGAGGGTAAATCTATTTCTAAAGATTTTTTTTGCTTACACTGTAGGACAGTAAATATTTTTTTTTTCTTAAAACAAGAAGGTCCATGTTCTGCATGACATAAATTTCACACTCATACTAAAAACAAGCCTCAGTTTTGAAGGATTGGAAGTTCTATTTGGCCATTGAAATTTATAAGGGGCAACCCCTTTAAATTTATATAGTTTTCCCTATGTAGAGCAGGGTGAATATCTGATTAAAAGCTTTTCAAATAACCCTGCTTTTGAGGATATATGTCTCCAGGCTGGGGTCAATAGCCTTACTGGAATGAAAAACACAAATTCAGAGCTTTTTGAACTCTGCCATACTCTATTTTCTCTGATAGTTAAAGCCTTTCTACTTCCACTAATGATCTATTCACTTGGATTCTTATTGCAAATCAATAAATGTCAGGATATTTATGCTCTGCATATTAATATACTAAAAGCATTGTATGTTAATCTAACATTAAGGCTTTATATTTTCTATAGTTAAAGAAATTTCTTTTTCTTGCATTGCCAATTTATTTTCTCGTCAAAATTCTCAAAACTCAATAAACCCCATGATTAAACAAAGAAACAACATTGTGGAACCATAATTTATATAAACCTCTTGAACAAACATAGAGATTTTAGCTGACAGTGGTTATTAAAATATGAGCTACATTTCATTGCAATTGGTATTGATAACTTCAAACTGCACACAGAAAGTGAAAACTAGAAAACAAAACATACCACGGGATGATATTGCATTTAGATTAATTACTTATATTATTTATAATGTTGTAATAGATGATAGTACACATGGTTTGAAGGAACTCTTAACCATCATCTCCCATAGGAAAAAATAACCTTAAGTTTCAATATCTATTATTTGGTAATGTTAATAGCCTTGAGTAATATGCTGAATTATAGGGTTTTTAAAAAATTGTCAATATTGGGTAGAGCAAGCATTTATTAACTTTAATATGTTGATTTCCTATTTGTTAAAGTCATGAAAAACTTGGACATTAAATACCTTTGTTACTTCACATGTTTCATTTTTCTATTGTTAATAATTTTGCATATGTGGTATATTCGTGTGACCATACTAGTATATGGACAGAAAAGCTACCTAGTTAAGCTGAAGAAAGAAAGCCTTTGGGAAGGCTTTCAGAACAATACTTTTAAGAAAGATAAAAAATAAAATAAATCAAGATGAACTACATGCAGTTGATAATAGGTATCCTAAACTTCCTTATTACCTTTTTACATTTTATTTACTTTTTTAAATAAGTAGGGAGAGTGAGGGAAGTTAACATAAAAGTATTTTTCAATTAGTCTCATAAAATAAGTTACTGGGTTTGGGAAGAATGAAATAGTCTTACCATTCTCATATTTATTAGATCTCAAAAGATTAAAAAAATATAAATTTAAACCATTCATTAATTTAAATCCATAAGCTTAATGCTAATAATATGATTCAGGATGAAGAAAGATGAATAGTAAGTCTTTTAAGTGGGAAAGAAACACAAGTGTGTCCTTTTTGTTCACGCATGCCCACATGCCTATGGGCATGTGTACAGAAATACACATGCACCATGTAAGAAACTTTTTTCATCTACATTATAACTCCTTATAATGCTTTGTCTCAAATATCCTGCCAGATTTCTCTCCACAGTCTTGTATCAGCGTTCTAATACCAAGTGCTGAGTCTTACTGAAATATTGGGATTGCAGTAAGGTGAAAAATCAGGGAACCCAGAAGGAAACATTCTCCCAACAAGGAATAATTTAAAAATTAAATTGGTATTACTCAATTTCAATAGCATAACACTCAATGCAGTTATTATCTTTAGTTTCAGATATTATCCTAAAAATGACATTAATAACAAACCTTCCAAATGTTGCCTAAAATATGGATCAACTTTAAAACTAAATGACTCCCAAACTACTAACTTGATAATGGGAAATAAAAATAGTATTTTTTGTCTTATCATAACATATGTTCATATTCACTAGCCCATAGCAGAGTGGTGAAAAGTGAAATCAGTCTGTACAGATTCAAAAGCTATTTGGTTTCATTGGTCAGTTTACATAACTTTTTGTGTCCCAGTTTCCTGATCCACAAAATGGATGTAACATTTCATGTAAAACACTTAAACTATGTTAAGTATAATGTGTTCAATTAATATTACCAAATATTTTCACTCTATGAATTAATTTTCCTAATATTTCAGCAATTTCACATTAAATGACTTTCTTATTGTTAAACTATCCTTTTTATTGTTGTTGGTCAGTGAAGAATGGAAAAGTGTTGATATTTAGCAAATGCTTATTCATCATATTAATAAGGATAGTAGAGAGTTAATAAATAGGAAGAGATGGGACGGCCATCTCTTCTACAAATCCTGAATTATGGCATCATATTTTATGCTATATCTTTAAATTTCCTAAATTGCAGAGTCGGAACATTTGAAGCTTCGTATTACAGTGGGTCTCTAGATGTGTAGCACCAGGGCAAGATGGGGAGTAAAATGTAGGGTGAGGCTCCGTTTTGCTGATATTATTCACTTCTTGATCACAGAGCACAAATTGCAGTTCAGAGGGAAGTTGTTTTAGGCTTTGTTGTCAGAACAAAGAATCTGAGGCATGCAAGTCTCAGTTTAACATAACATAGAAAATTACTCCACTGAGAATAACAGGGTATTAGAAGTAAGGCCTATGCCAGCAGAGTGAAGTGGAAAATAAAGACCTATTAAGATAACTTAATAAAAAAATGCAGGAGGGCAGGAGTCAGGAAGGCAGGAAGGAAGAAAGGCAGGCAGGAAGGAAGAAGGGAGAGATGGTGGAAAGGAGGAAAGAAAGGAAAAAGAAAAAAATATAGAAGGAAGGAAGGAAGGAAGGAAGGAAGGAAGGAAGGAAGGAAGGAAGGAAGGAAGGAAGGAAGGAAAGGGAAAATAAAAATATTCTCTCCTCTTCTAGGTTCTGACCTTGATCATGGCCCAAACTCCCACACCACAACTTAGGTAAATTATTGATAGAGTTCTGTGGAAGTGCTTTTTAGCATGACTTATTCACATAATTGACTCAATTCTCAATTTACTACATCACTTTGGGGGTGGGGACTTGGGCAAAGAGGATTTTTGGCAACCATCCATTCTGCTACTGACCTCTTTCTAATCAGGTTAACCACAGATGGAAAGACTTGATTTAAACTATATTTTTATTTGGTCCTTGGTGAAAATTGCAAAAATAGGCTTACAGTCCTACCTTCAGATTCGGTACAGATGAATACTTCATATGGTTAAATCAAAACTCTGCTTTTCTAATAGGAAATGAAATGAGCATCTGTAATGATCATATCAGTAAATAGGTTGCATGAATTTTAGTTTGTCTTATTATTGCCATTCAATCAAATAAAGCATAGCCTATATACTTGCATTCTTAAAGTAAGAAATGTATACTTTTGAAAAATAAAAGCTTATATGCTGACAAATGATTTTCATAGATATTATGATACTGCTTTATTTCTGTATTATCTATAGGTGGCAGGGTTAAATCTTTTAAATATTAAAGTATACTTTTAATTCGTTAGATGTTTTTTATGCAAAAAATTCTAAATGGGATACATATTTGGGGGAACTTTAAATTATTCCCAGGGGGATACCTATTTATGCACAAATTAAACTGGTAATCAGCAGTGATACAAAAATATATGAGAATTAGTATACTATTTTGGGGTGAGATGTAGAAGAAAGGAATTTAGAATTACTGATTTGAACTTAAAATATAATTGGCTTTATAAGAATGTGAAAGATCAAACTAATTTTTTTTAAAGTGCATGAATTATTGATGGCATAAAATCCTTTCAGCATTACCGTGAAATTTATTAATACATAGGTTTTGTTTTGTCTTTTATGACTTTTCCCAAAAGAGAAATAGAGCCAAGTAAATACTACTAGAGGGCAGGAATTCAGCTATAAACCCTGATGAAGATCTCCATCAAAGGGAAGTCACACATGGACTGTAGCATTGAGAAAGAAAATAACATTGTGGCCTAGGCTGGCCCTGACCCTCCATGGAATGTGGAACTTTAAGTGAAGGGTGCAAATAAGTCTGTGAAAACATGCTCTTGGTAAATGGTCAAAATCTCTAGAGGGCAGTGTATTAAATTGCAGATTTTATCTAGCTAAATCCCTAATCATAAAAGCATGAAATTAGTAATTGACTAAATTTGCCTCATTTATTAGTAACTCAGATCTCTGCTTCAGTTAATATTACCCAACGGAATTTGAAGTAGTGGTGACATAGCGTATCATGACAGAGATTAGCGCCTGCTTCTGTTACTGTACTTCAAACACATCCTCCAATTAGGTTAGCTCTAAAATAACATGCATGCTTTTGGCACTGGTATTGCCAACAAGACGTGACATCAGTTTTTTATAACATCGTGTTCATTTTAGGCACTGTATGATTTACTTTGCCTTAATTTAACATAGTCTTTTCAATTGCTTGTTTCATCTTCGGATTTTCTTACTATTTTATCTCTTGGTTTCAATAATATATATCAAGTAAAGATGTAGGTTATTTCCTACGTATGTGTAATATAAAAATTTCTAGTAACATACTGAATTCCATACTATTATACAAATAGCATAACCAACTGCAAATATGTAGTCTTAATATTATATTTTCTAGTGGTGTTGATTAATATTTTCATACACATCCATGTCATTTTACAGTGTTATTTAGATAGAGTCTGCCTTTAAAAAATTTCTGATATTTTCATGTTTTAATGATAATTAAATATTATTTATTCTATATCTCTGAAAATTAAGACGTTTAGTTTATAGAACATTAGTATTTTCATAGGCAATATGGCAATGAGTTTCAGGAAATTAACACACTGTTTTCTGCTATTAAAAAATTAAAAATATATTTTTGGTAGAAATTATGGTTTATAGAACCCAAATAAAGCAATGTACCAGAACTTCACCTTGAATTTGACCTGCATCTTGAAAGCAGTAGCAAAACTTTAAAGTAGTGGCAACTCCTCAGAAGTTTAATCTATAGGAAGCAATCCTAAAGATACTCTACATTTTGTAGTTTGGATTTTTATAAATTTTATCATCAGCCAATCCACACTATACAGCAAACTGTGTATATAGGTGTATTGGCTTTAAATTGCAGGGAACCATTAGATTAATGAAGAGACAATACGGCTTTGCCTTTGTGGTGTTATAAGAAAGAAAACAATGCCAATATATACACAACACATAAAATAGCACAATTTGAAACTGTTTAAATGCCTATCACAAAGTCACTGATATTTTTTTCAGAGTGGTAATAAAAGAGCATCTTCAAAAAATGAAAAGATTAAAACTCCTTGCCCAAAAATTGTATTAAAAGAAGGGAAGTAATTGTTACAAATGTCCTTATTATAAGATATTTCAACAAAATTAATGGCCACATGGAGTTAATGGCCCTAGGACCACAGGCTCTTCCAGTTGATCATTAATCCTCAGGAAATACTGGCATTGTATGTAACTGTGAAAACTATAGATATAGCCCTCTGTTCCTTTATGGTTCCTTTACGGTTGCTTGAGTTATATCCCACCTGCTGAGTTAAAGTTGAGTGGAAAAATTTCTGAAGGATATTAGCTATTATTAGCAATAATTATCAAATTGATTATGTCTCCTTAGAGAGAAATGAACTGCTATAATTTCTAAGCAAATATACATTATCTTCTTTTTACAATTTTGCAAGCCAACTTTTTCTTAAAACAGGTATTTTAAAGTCATTCAATATAATACATATCAATTTTAGATTATTTCTAATGTTTAATAAAATTCAGATGAATTACAAACATTAGTTAAAAGTCTAACATTTAAAATGTTGAGCCCAGTAATTCAGTGTACTAGGTCTTATGAAAGAGACTGAACTTGAACAAAAGATAAATAAAACCAGGGCAGGAGAAAAGTATGCTTCAGCATAAACTAAGACTACTATGGCAGCCCCAGCACTTAGCGAGTCAGTCGCAGGTCCCGGCTGCCTGCGGCGTGGGTCTGGCCTGACTCCCACGGCCCTCGGGTTGCCGCCTCACACGGCAGGAGGTGGGGTGCCCCCTTGTGATATTTTAATCATGTGCTGGGCCTCTAGTTGATTAATAATTATAGTATTATTTAACTTGCATTAATTTTACATTAATAATTCTTAATGCATTATTTTAGTTTGGAAATAAATTATAAATTTAGTTTCTATTACAGTAAACTGTTTTCAACATAACATATTTTTGTGTGAAATTGAAAAATTAAAAATGAAAGAATATATGTAATTTTTAAAAAATATTTTTATTGATTTCAGAGAGGAAGGGAGAGGGAGAGCTTGAAAGATCAATAATGAGAGAGAATCATTGATTGGCTACCTCCTGCACGCCCCCTCGTAGGGATCGAGCCTGCCACTCAGGCATGTGCCCTGAATGAATCAAACCCAGGACTCTTCAGTCTGAAGGCTGATGCTCTATCCACCGAGCCAAAGCAGCTAGGGCATATATGTAATTTTGTTAAATAAATTTTGTATTAAATTATAGTACCATAAAATAGTTTTCATATATATATATATATATACTTGTCCCTTTATTCTACTACTCTATTACTTCACTCCCTCAATTTTCTTTTTTTATTCTTTCTATGCTACCTGGAGCCAAATATAATCTATTCTATGTAAGTCAATTTTATCTTTCTTTTTATATTTTATGAATATCATTGTTGTTTTTAGGTACTGCATTTCCCACAACATCTCCATGCATTTTTCAAACTTATTTTAGCAGAATGTTTAATTTAAAGTAAAAGGGTCCAAACCCTCTTTGGATAATGGTAAAGTATTCTATCTTCCCTGGAGCCAAACCACACATGAGTCTGACAGAAAATAGATATCTTTGTGGTTGGGTCCTTGGAGGAATGTAGGTTTAGCATGGGTCATGGACCTGACTTTGCTTCTTTTGAATTTTTTCCAATCTCTCCTAATATCTCTATACTTAAACAGTTTGATCTCCTATTATATTAGGTTTCAGAAAAAAAAATGAGCTGCAATAAAGAGAGAGCCTGAGTAGCTGGTATAAGTTCCAAGTTAGTAGTTCAAGTTAAAAAAAAAAAGAATTTGGAGAAAAGAGAGACAAACAAAGTCTAAAGAAAATTAGATTTAGCGTTTTGTAACATGAACATTAATCCACTCTCTACCAGTTACTTAGCTGATCTTGGTTAAGTCACTTAAACTTGTAGGGAAAATTTTTTCTAATTTTAAGAAAGTGGGGACACATTATTATTATCTCTACAGAGTGAATTAAATGTGACCATGAAGTCACTTTTATCTACTACAAAATAGAAGCTCAATAAATATTTTCAAAACAAATCTTTAAATAAGATCTATCAAATTTGTTTAACCAAATCAATATTATTGTTTAAGTAGGTACTTTGGACATTTATTCTCACATAAAATCAGACTCTAAGATTTGGTGAAAAGAAAGCATCAAAGAAATCAATATGGGCATCATCAAAATCCTGGATGATTTTTTTTTCTTTTTAAAATATATTTTTATTGATTTCAGAAGGGAGAGAGAGAGAGAACTTGATTGAAGCATCAATGATAAGAAAGAATCATTGATAGGCTTCCTCTTGCATGCCTGCTAATGGGGGTTGGAGCCCAAACTGGGCATATACCATGACTGGGAATCTAATGGTGACCTCCTGGTTCATAGGTAGAGGATCAACTACTGAGCCACACCAACTGGGCTGGATGAATTTTATTAATATGTATAATTTATCTTTTGAATTTATACTTATATTTGGTTTAGATAAATGTATTCATTAAATCATCCTATATAATAAAGAGGTAATATGCAAATTGGTCATCATTCCAACACACAAGATGGCTGCCCCCATGTGCTCAAAGATGGCCACCCCCATGTGGCCACAAGATGGCCTGCAGGGGAGGACAGTTGGGGGTGACCAGGCCTGCAGGGGAGGGCCATTGGGGGTGACCGGGCCAGCAGGAGAGGGCCATTGGGGGCGACCAGGCCGGCAGGGCAGGGCAGTTGGGTGTGATCGGGCCGGCAGGAGAATGGTTAGGGAGTGATCAGGCTGGCAGGCAGAAGCAGTTAGGGGCAATCAGGTAGGCAGGCAGGCAAATGGTTTGGGAGCCAGTAGTCCTGAATTGTGAGAAGGATGTCCGAATGCCTTGGGATCGGGCCTAAACGGGCAGTCAGATATCCCTCAAGGGGTCCCAGATTGGAGAAGGTGCAGGCTGGGCTGAGGGACAACCCCTCTCCCCAGTGCATGAATTTTGTGCACCGGGACTCTAGTGTTTTCTATAAAAATGTAGCATATGCCTTTCAAATCCTTGAGAAAATTTGTGAATTGCTAATCTAGTGATCCTTATTCTTTCTTCTAAATATTAAATATGTACATTTCATAATTAAGCATGGAATTGTGATAAATAGCAATGTTAAATTTTTTTTAAGTTATTTAACAATTATTGAACCTGAATATTGTGTTGCTTGGGTATGAATTTTTAATGCGAATAAATAAAAATAATTCTAATGGGCATAGATTCTTAGAGATTCTCCTAATGAAGTATTTTAAGAATAGAACAAATGCAAATTAATGCTCCTAATATAAAAAATCAATTTTCAGTATAATTTTAATATATATTTAATGTTGCACAGAATAGTCATATCTGAAAATTATATTTGAGATTATTCTTATGTAATGACAAACAATAGGTATAAATTAACAGGATATACACCTTCCTCACAGTTTGTTTCATTTTATTTTGCTTCACAACACATCTTCATGTGATAAAAATGTACTTCTGCAAATACTGACATGTTGGCCTTAAAAATTCATGTGGAAATTTAAGGGGGCCAGAATAGCCAAAATATTATTGAAAAATAACAAAAATTGAAGAGTCACTGCCAACTAGAAAATGTACTACAAATCTACACTAATTAAGATAATGTACTCTTAATGCCAAAGAAATAAGCAACAGAATGAAGAGGGACTTATGAAATGACAAAAATATTTCAAAACATGTATCACATAGGGGCTAATGTCCAAAATATACAATACTCAATACAACTCAGTAGCAGAGAAACCAAATAATCAGATTAAAAATGGTCAGAGGACTTAAGGAGATGCTTTTCCAAAGAAGACATACAGATGGTCAGGTACAAAAAGGTGCTCAAAATCACTAATTATCAGGTGAATGCAAATTAAAACCACAATGAGATACCATTCCATACATGTTAGAATGACTATTGCCAAAAAGACAAGAGATAAAAAGTGTGGTCAAGAATGGGCAGAAAAAGAAAAACCCTAGTGCACTGTTGGTAGGGATGGAAATTGGTGTAGTTATTATGAAAAACCGTATGGAGGTTCCTCAAAAAATTAAAAATAGAGCTACTATATGATCTAGCAATCTCATTTCTGGTTATATATGTTTAGGAGATAAAACCATTATCTAGAAAAGATATCCATATTTCTATATTCATTGTAACATTATTCACAATGACCAAGATATAGAAGCAACCTAAATGTTCATGGATGGATGAATGGATAAAGAAAATGTAGTATAATGCATGTATATCAAATCATTATTTATATTCTATACCTTGAACTTACATCATGTTGTATATCAATTATATCTCAATAAATCTTGGAAAAAATAAAAAAGGGTGTATGTTTAACAAAATATTATTTACCAATGAGAAAGAAAGAAATGCTGCCATTTGCAAAAGTACAGATGGGCCCTGAGAGCATTAGGCTAAGTGAAATAAGTCAGACCAAGAAAGACAAATAGTGTATGCTATCGTGTACATATAGAATCTATAAGAGTCAAACTCATAAAAAAGAGAGCAGAATGATAGTTACCAGAGGCTACAGAGTTGGAGAAATGAGGAAATATTGGTGAAAATGTACAAATTCTCAGATAAGAAATAAATAAGTTATGGGATTTAAAATACAGCATAATTACTATAGTTAATTATATGGTATTGATGGGGAAAAGAAGACATTTTTGGTGGGCTAGCAATCTGAATCTGTGCCAGTAACCTAATGTACATTCTTGATAGCCTATAATTAAGTCACTGACCCTTTCTCCACAATCTGGTTTAGTAAGACCTGTTTTCCAAATTATTCCCAATTTATAAAGGGGTCATAAACAAAGAATGGAATAGCTTAGCTACAGGGGAGGTCACTGACACCACCCAGACCAGGCATCCTATCTAATAATAGATAAACATGGTAATTAACCATGCTTCTGACATGCTTCTCATTGGCTAATCAGGGCGATATGCAAATTAACTGCCAACCAAGATGGTGGCCGGCAGCCAGGCAGCTGAAGCGAACAGGAGGCTTGTTTGCTCCAGTGATGGAGGAAGCCAAGGTTCCCCACCTGCCGCTGCTGGCCTCTGAGCTGCACTCTAAGAAACAATGAAGCAATTATAGAAGCTAAACAAACCCCAGAAACCTGCTTTCAGCCAGCCTGGCCTCAGAGCTGGAGCTGCAACAGTGTTTCAATTATAGAAGCCAAACAAGCCCAGATACCTGCTTTCAGCAGCGGAGGCTTCAAGCTGGAGCCGAGCCTCAGAGCTAAAGCCGGCTCTCAGCTCCAGTGACAGCCATAGAAGGTAAATACATCCAAGAATAAAAAAAAAAAAGAAGAAAAAAAGGAGAGGTTGGGAGCTTCAGTCGCCCGCCAGCCTGAAAATGGCCCTCAGGCCCTCACCCAGACTGGCGAGGCACCCCAGTGGGGACCCCCACCCTGGAGGGGGTGTGACCAGCTGCAAACAGCCATCATCCCCTCATCCAGGCTGGCCAGGCACCCCAGCGGAACCCCCACCCTGATCTGGGACACCCTTCAGGGCAAACCAGCCGGCCCCCACCCATGCACCAGGCCTCTATCCTATATAGTAAAAGGGTAATATGCAAACTGACCCTAACAGCAGAAAGACTGGGGATGACTGGTCACTACGACACACACTGACCACCAGCGGGCAGACGCTCAATGGAGGAGCTGCCCTCTGGTGGTCAGGGCACTCTCACATGGGAGGAGCTCTGTTCAGCCACAAGCCAGGCTGATTGTTGCCAGTATAGTGGTGGTGGTGGGAGCCTCTCCTGCCTCCTCAGCAGCGCTAAAGATGTCCGACTGCAGTTTAGGCCTGCTCCCCACTGGCAAGTGGACATTCCCCGAGGGCTGCTGGGCTGCCAGAGGGATGTCTGATTGCCATCTTAGGCCCAATCCCCCGGGGAGCAGGCCTAAGCCGGCAAGTGGTCATCCCCCGAGGGGTCCCAGACTGCAAGAGGGCACAGGCTGGGCTGACGAACTCCCGCCCCACCGAGTGCACAAAGTTTTGTGCACCGGGCCTCTAGTCCTATATAATAAAAGAGAAACATGCTAATTAGCATCCTTCCATTATGCTCAAGCCACGCCCAAGCCATGCCTACTAGCCAATGAGGAGTGGGTATGCAAATTAACCCGACTAAGATGGTGGGTAATTTGTAATTTGCATACACAGAGCAGAGTGGGAGAGCTGGTAGCTTGGAGGGTCGTGGCTCCCTCGGTCTGAAAAAACCCAGAGAATGGGGAGCACCCGGAATTCTTGGAATAGTAGTTTTGGTGGCAGCCCCAGGACCGGAAGCGGAAGCCCAGAGCGAGCGGGAGTGGGGAGCACCAGGAATGCTGGGAATCATAGTTCTGGTGGCAGACAGCTCTCCTAGACACTGAGCAAAGTGAGCCTGGAGCACTGTTGTGGTTGGGGATGGAGGGAAAGTAAAGGTGAGAAACATAAGTAAAATCAGAGTGTCTAGGAAAAATTAAAGGGAAAATATCCTAAAACTTCCAGGAAATCTCCACCAATGGAGCAAAGAAAAAAAAAAAAGCCTCTATTATTCTGTGAGCAACAAACCAAACTGGGTTGGGGGGGGGTCTCAGACAATTTGTTCATATGACTGCAAAGACAGACAGAAACTCCCGGATTGGAGAGGGCTCCCAGATTGGAGAGGGTGCAGGTTGAGCTGAGGGACCTCCCCTTCCACCCCCACCCCCACCCCCCCAGTGCACAAATCTTCGTGTACCGGACCCCTAGTTTAGATATAATCTAACTTCCCCATTCTAACTGACTCAGGAGGGGCTGTGGAAGCCCACCACAAAAGCCTGGTAGTTAAGAAACAGATAAAAAACAAAGAAACCAAAGGGTATAAAGAGAAAGCTTCCTCTATATTGGCTTACTCAGGGGTTTGGAGAACTGGCCACCTGAGTCACTGTACTAGTGTATGTGAAACATCTGAAAATAAATGGGTTTATCCTGGACCTCCATTTTTTGGTCGCCTGGTAAATTCTGTAACAGTATTATATATTCGAAAGTTGCTAAGAGAGTAGATCTTAAATCTTCTCATTACAAAAATGTAATTATATGAGGTGATGGATGTGTTAACTAACTTTATTGTGGTAATCATTTAATATATATGTGTATCTAATCATGTTGTATACCTTAAACTTACACAGTGTTATATGTTAATTATATCTTAATAGAGCTGGAAAAATGAAGGGAATAATAACCAATGTAGTACTTACATAAAGATGACCATATGGATCAATGAACTATAATTCAGAGTAAAGAGAAACCTTCATATCCACCATCAACTGATGTTCAATAATATTGTAATAATACTTAATTGGAAAAGAGTAACTTTTAAACAAATAAAGCTAGAACAACTGATAGCCACATCCAAAAGAACAAATGAAAGAGTTTTTAGGGGTAAAATAGGCAGGTTTAGGGAGTTTTAGAAATAAAGAGGGTCCATTGGGGAGGACTGCAAAACTGTGGGGCTAGGAGCTGCCAAAAGGCATATATTCACAACGAACTAAAGGCACCATAGCCTAAAGGGGAAGGAAGACACCCATTTACAGAAGACAGGGAAAGCCACAGGGAGTAAAAAAACAAACAGGAGAAAGAGGAAAACATATTTTCACAGGGATAGAGAGTTCTACCACTGAGGGGGAGAGGTACAGGGGAATCCCACGTGGGGTTGGAGCTCTGAAGCTGCTATAGTGACCAATCAGAGGGGATATCAGGACACAAAGCCTTTATAAACCCTAGGAAAGAGGAACTGAGTGGGCTACCCCTTTGGAACCCCTGCCCACGTGGGAGTCTGTGCTTGTTTCCCAGTAAATGTCCACCTTTTCCTATACCACCTTTTGTCTGTGGCTTCATTCTTCAAATGCACCTGGACAAGAAGCTGGGAAATCACCTTTGCCTCCTGCCCAGAGGAAAACCAAGCATTTCAGTTTGATTTCTGTGTTTCACAAATTTGGGTACCTCTTTCATAGCATATACAAAAACTAACTCAAAATGAATTAAGACCAACATGTAAAAGCTAAACTTAGAAGAAAATATAAAGGTAAGTATTAGTAATCTTAAATTTGGTAGTAGTTTTTAAAATATGAAATCAAAACAAAAATTAAAATAGATAAATTAGACTTTATCAAAATTAAAAACTTCTATACTTCAAAGGATATGTTTAAGAAAGTGAAGAGACAACCCACAGGCTGGGAGAAAATTTTTACACATCTTAAGTCTTATAGGCCAGGGGACTTATATCTAGAATATAAGAGAATAAAATCATTACAAATCATTAATAAAAAATCAAATCATCCAATTATAAAATGGCAGATCTGAATATATATTTCTTCAAAGAATATATACAAATGAGCAATAAGCCCATGAAAAGATCTTCAGCATCATAGCCATTAGGGAAATACAAATCAAAACCTCAATGACGTACCACTTCACACCTAGTGTCACTGAGAATTTGAAGATAATGGAACCCTCATATGCTACTACTAGAAATGTAAAGTAGTGCAGCCACTTTGGAAAACAGCTAGGCAGTTCCTAAAAAGATGAAACATAGAGTTACCATTTTACCCAGCAATTCTTTCCCTTTGTAATTAGCTAGTTATTAATTAGAGGATGGGAGTGAATGGAAGGCCAAACATTATAAGCATGGCCATTTAGATAGCTTCAAATTTCAAAAACTCCCCAGGAAACCATCCATCTATTTCCTGCAAATCAATGGGGTAAAGGGCTGGACAAAGGGGAAGATGGGAGCATGTGCAGTGAGTCAGGATGATGTAGGGTGCTTGCTGCCAGTCAAAACTGGAAACAGAGATCATTGACTAGAGAGGGTAGAGTCAAGGAAAGCCCAGAAAAATTTGGAAATTCACACCCCCCCCCCCCAAAAAAGAGCTCACTCTCTTGGTGCTCATGGTTCTCTTGGCTCTGTGGCTTTCTTGCATTCTCCCATGTTCCCTCCATAGCCATGTGGACCACCCCCCCACACACACACACACACAATGGACTGATGGACTAAAGCTGGGACCACAAACTAATCCAGCCTAATGCTTGACTGGAGTCTGCAGACATGGAGTGGGAACTCTGGGCAAAAACTTGAATCCTAGCCATGCTCAAGGAATAGCTGGACTTTCTCCTTGGCTGGACAAAGGGAAATAGGGCCTTGGAAACTCAGGTGTTTGATTTCACAGAAATAAAGCTTTCTACAATAGCTCTTTCTTCCATGCAAGTCTCGGAAAATTATTTTTCTTGTGACATCACAAGATGTCCACATCCCCTGGCAAGTGGTGGGGATGAGGAAATCTCTCCACCAATAACATTTACACTTTATACATAAATGTTCATAACATCCTATCTAATAATAGACAAACATGGTAATTAACCGTGCTTCTGACATGCTTCCCATTGGTTAAACAGGGTGATATGCAAATTAACCACCAAAAAGATGGCGGTTAATTTGCATATGTAGGTGCGATGCTGGGAGGCGCCTGCAGCAGTCGGTGTTCGGAAACCCAGGTGGCCGGGAAGAAACGGCCGCCTTTGCCCTACCTCCCAGTGACTCCCAGCCATGATCGCAGAAACGGGGGCCTTTGCCCTACCCCCAGCCGCGATCGGAGAAGCAGGGGCCTTTGCCCGACCCCCAGCTGCGATCAGAGAAGCGGGGAACTTGGCCCGACCCTCAGCTGTGATCTGAGAACAGGGGCCTTTACCCTGCCCCCCAGCCATATAGGAGAAGTCATGCGGGGCAGGGAAGAGGCAGCACTGACACCTAAGTAGATCAGTAGCACCTTTAAAATTGCAAACCCCCTGAGACCGGGTCCCGACCGCCATGTAGATTGCGAGCACCTTTAAAACTGAGCGGGTAAAACCCCTGGAGACCGGGTCCTGACCACCATGTAGATCGCGAGCACCTTGCAAACTGCAAACCCCATGAGACCGGGTCCTGACCACCAAGTAGATCTCAAGCACCTTTCAAACTGCACAGGTAAAACCCCCTAAGACAGGGTCCTGGCAACCACCTGCATTGCAAGCACCTTTCAAACTGCAAAGCCCCTGAGACCGGGTCCTGGCCGCCACATAGATCGCGAGCACCTTTCAAACTGCTTGGGTAAAACCCATGAGAATGGGTCCTGGCTTCTATGTGCTGCCACATAGATCTTGGGGGGCCAGCAGCCGCCTCTTCTCTGCCTCCCCCCTCCCACCCCTGCCAGTGATCGGAAAAGTACCAGTATTTTTTTTTTTTCAAAGTACCTGTATTTTTAATAATTTCTTGACAATGTAAAAGAATTTTACATTATGATCCAAGGGTGGTGGGGTGAGGAGAAGGAGCAGCAGAAAAATCCAATCAACAAAAAGGGAAACAGAAATGCATGGTGAAGGGATTTGAAGGGTGGGTAGGGGCATTGCCCAACTCTAAATGGAATTGGTTTGTTACTGAGTATTATTCAAGGGAAGACAGCATCCTGACTCCTTCTCTATACAGCATATTGGGAGTAAATATGATGCATCCAGGTGGAAATATGATTAGGGGTTGGAAGACAGACAGGAAAAGAAGTCATAGACAGACACTGAGAGAGTTACTGGCTTGCTGGCTGCAAATACTGAGTCTGCAATAGTGATAGAATAAAAAAGTGGGGGATATCTCTGGAAGATTCAAGAGATAAGGGGCAACTCTTCTATGGTTTTGACTTGCCCAGCAGATTTCCACATACACACATGTGTACACACCTATGTTTGCATGCACACACATATACACATAACTGACTGCCCTCCTTGGAAGCACAGAAGAAGAAGAAGCTGCCAGAAGAGGAAGCCGCCCACCTTTGGTCCAGGCGCCAGCGCCTGCAGCTGGCTGCAGCCCAGGAGATGGACAAGCCACCCACCTGAGGTCCCAGGCTACAGCCACCCAGAGAAGCTGCCAGCCCTGTTGTCCAGGGCGCCAGTGCCTGTGGCCAGGGAAATAGGTTCCCTCTTCTCCTACTGCAGTCATTACTTCAATATTCCCCTTCTGAATTTCTCTCCTGTGCTGCAACCCAACTCCACTTTTCATTGGAAAGATACGGAACAGAGAAAGCAGTATTAAAAGCTTACTTTCTTAAGCCAGTAAGGTTGGTATTTAAACATATAAATGGAAAACTAGAGTCCTCCCTAAGGTCACAAAGGCTACAAAGGACAGGGACAGCGCATGACCTATTATATCCAGCAATCCATATGGGGACTGAAAACTTTGCAATGATGACAATTACTGAAGATATGAATCAACTAAAATAGTTGACAGGGACAATTCTTCCATCTTTGAAAATATCTATATCAAGTTTGTTTAAATAGATTTTCATCTGCATAATATAACATTCTGACAAGACCACCACCACTACCAATGTGGTCAGTGTTGTGCTGATAAATGTTTAATAACTGAGGGATCCCCCCCACCCCCGCCCCAGTGCACAAATTTTTGTGCACCGGGCTACTAGTCATTATTTATAATAGCAAAAAAAAAAATGTGGAAATAACCTAAATGTTCACCAATTGGCAAATAGACAAATTATATATGCAATTGGATGTTACTAGTTAGGAACTGATAAGTACTACAGTGTGGATGACTCTGGAAAAGTTGGGCTGAGTGGAAGAATACAGTACAAAGGAAGACATCCTTTTATAGAAAATGCCTGAGAATAGGAAATTCTATATGTATTTAGAAAGTACATCAGTGGTTGCCTACTCCTGGGGGAGGAAGAGTGGATTGGGAATGGGGATTGGAGGGGTTCTTTTGAGTGTGATGAAAATGGTCTAAAACTGATAGGGGTGATTTTTTTTCACAACTCTGTGGATATACTAAACAAACAAAATGCATTGTGCTGTACATTTTAAATGGGAGAATCTTGTGAAATGTAAATTATATCTCAAAGTTGTGCCAAATAAAAAACACTTTAATGATAATGTTCAATCTGCTTCTAAAAATGGCTAGTTGAAACTGTTTGAAATCTTGGTAGACAGGCATTTTTTTTCCACTCATAAGAAACACTGTTTTTGTTGTTGCTTTTTATACTATCACATTAATGTGATCTTTGCTATTCTACTTAGAATCTCCAGCCTGAAAGCAGAGGAACGAAAGTTCATCTTCCAGCTACCTTGTTTCTAGCATACCCTTAATGTCATACAGTAGCTGATGCTTTCTAAGTGACAACATTTAGACGGCTTTGATAGATTTAGGAAGCCAGCATGCCTTCAATAGGCTAAGGAGTGAGGCAGTGCTATTTATACCTACGTAGGCACAATGTGATTTAGCCACCAATGTTCAAGGAAAGCCCTTGAGAGGAAGATATGTATACTTCATATAAAACAACTTTGAAAGCCAAAAGGTAGCCATGAGCATGGAAAGCATCTCTCCTCTTGCTGAGTTTTATGTATCATCTTTCTTGAACTTCACCACCTTCTCATGAATCAAAGTGAGTTATTTCTTGGAGTTTGAGACCAGATGTGTGTCCTTCTGGCATAATCCCTAAATATTGCGAAACTTACTTCCTTTATGAACTCAGTCAGCAATTCAGCAGCAAAAAATGTCCACTGGGTCTCTCGGTCAGCGTTCAGAGCAGGGAGTTCTTTATTTGTCCATGACTATAATTGCTTCTTGTTTAGTCCTTGACCTTAAGAAAAGCCTTGTTTTCAAAAAACTCCTCAAATTGTCATGCAGTGAGTTTTCACAGAATAAAAGAGAACACCAGGAAGATAATACAAAATACATGGGGAAATGAAGATTTTAAAATATGTGTGTGTGTGCATCTCTAAGAAAAGCAATTGGAGGAAGTTGTTCCCTTTCCCAGCATATTGAAAAATGAAAACAAGGCAGAAACTAAACAGAGCCCTCAGAACTCTGAAATACCCTTCCAAGTCTTTGCTTGAACAATTTCCTTTAAAAACCAGGAGTGCATATTTGGTGTGTTTGTGTGTGGAACCTCAACAGGGTGATAACATACTTTAATCCCACCTTTAATTATATGGCAGCAGTTTCTCTTCTCAAAACTAGTCAAGCATCTGGTTACTTATTTTATTTTTCTGAGGCATAAACAACTCATTTTTTTAAGAACCTTGAAAATATCCTGTCTTTCATTTAAGTCCAAGAAGTATTGATTTCTCTGGTTATTCATTGTTATTTTGTGAGCAATATAGTTTCCACCTGGCAACAGAGAAGTAAATTTGGCAATTTATAAGATTTCATAGCATTTATTCGTTGTTGAAAGATACTCAAATACACTCCTATAGATCTCAAGTTATTAAGAGAACTCTTGATATTCTTTCTTTCAAATAAAAAAAGTCAATATGTATTTTGACAAGAAATTGTAGAAAAGAGTGCTCTGTTTTACATGAGTATTTTTATTCTGATACTGACCATAAGACTGATGCATAAATTAATCTTTCATATATTGCAGTTATGGCTTACTCAACAAAAATAGGTTTATAATGTAAAATGAAAACCTGATCAGAGTCTTAAACATGTATGTAATCTCACTATCTTCAGCTAGATTACCTGCTTTATTTAGGTTAGGATTTTTAATTACTTTATAAAGTCATTTATTTTTAACAAAGTTTAAAAAATAGCCATAGGTATCACAAAGAACAGTTTCTGGGTCACATACAGCTCATAATTAAATGGAATAATGCTGAGGTTTGGAATGTGAGTTCTGAATGGGTGCACAAAAATTCATATATTTTAGAATATCACCAAAGAATCTCTTAGGAAAATGTAAATATAAACTGATTTATATTAAACATATTCATTATTGTATGTATATTTATTTTTTGATGTAGCTATATTATTATAATTATGTGAAATTTACAGAGTATTTTCCTATCTTTACAAAGTACTATTGTTAAACATGTGCTAAATTTGATCCTAATTCTACATGACTGTGAAATACTCTACATCAAAACAGATACATTTTTTTTTATTGCTTAAAGTATTACAAAGAGTATTACATATGTCTCCTTTTTTTCCCCCAGCCCTTGACAATCCTCTGGCCTCCCCTACCCCCCAGTGTGTTATGTCCATTGGTTATGCTTATATGCATGCGTACAAGTCCTTCAGTTGATCTCTTACCCCCCCCCCCCAGCACCCCCCTCCCCGGCCTTCCTGCTGTAGTTTGACAGTCTAAAACAGATACATTTGATATGAATCAATTTGACTATAGTTTTCAGCAAAGCAGAAAGTGTCGTGTTTAGCAGAACATTATAGCTTTCCTCTTATTAGAAGTTTGATAATGAATTAAAAGAATATATGGTGCTAGTTGTTTTGACTTCTCAAGTAAATCAAAGCTTGCTCCTAGTGAGCACTAGTTCCATTTTTAAATACTCCCAAAGAATACTGCTTAATCCATTACAAACTTTCCTTTGCATTAGCATCAGGTTTAGTATAGCCTTAGATACAATAATTTTCTTATTTAAATTTACATATAAAAATACCCCAATTCTCTACAATTCATTGAGTAATCTTTTTAGATGTTATAAAAAATATACCATCAACTTCCCACAAGATCAATTAGGATTTTCAGAAATCATAACCAAAGTTGACTTGTACTCCTTATTGAATCACCTTCCTCTGTAAAGTTTTTTATTTAAAATGTTGATTATAATGCAATCCATAATGAATAGTGAACTTGACACTGGTGGGGAAACAGTATATACATAGTGAACTGCCAAAAGTGTTGAGCTACACAGGAGAGTTTACCCCTTATTAATCCATTCACTGCTTACTCCCTCTCTGATATTTGGCTTCAGTTTCAAATTTGCATGAAAGCATTTGCATAGAGATGTCATTTCCAGCATGAACAGCAGACAAAGCCATCCAAATATACAAGTCTGGAAAATAAATTGTGTTTTTCAGAAGCAAATGTTCAGTAGCAAAAAAGAGTCATGTATTATTAAAGTGAACATTGAATTTATATTCTGATGCAATTATTTGTTAGACTTTGGTTTGCAGTAATATCATAAGGCAAAGTCACTAATCACTTTCACTCAGGTTCAACATGACATTTACGTATTTTGCATTTCCTGAAATGAAATTCCTCTTAGCAATGAAATTTATAAAACAAAGTAAAAATGTTTACTAGTATGTTTGTTTTCATGAATTAACTTTACTAAACATCCCACCATATTCTCAGACAAATCATTCATTTAATCAGCTTGCAAGTACATGTGATTCAATGGCAATCAATAGAGAGCCATCATATGTCCTGTCTGGGCCCATGGCAGGCAGGTGGGGTTTTTCTGTTGTATAGACAAGGTTACTGACTATTATAAAATGCCACCATTCATGTCACATGGGCTCACTTACTAGCCATTCTGTATAATGTGAGATTCTAAAAATATAATCTAAATATTAAATATAAAATACTGTCATTTTTATATGATTTAGAAAAAGTACTACACTCCCCATCACAGGATTAAAACAAACTAACAAAACTTATGTTAATAGGAATGGACATCTGTGTGCTTATGTGAAAATGTTATTCAGTCTGATAAAGAATACTTTTTATTATTGTAAAACTAGAGGCCCTGTGCACAATATTCATGCACGAGGCAGGTGTGTCCCTCAGCCCAGCCTGCACCCTCTCCAATCTGGGACCCCTCGAGGGATGTCCAACTGCCCATTTAGGCCTGATCCTGCTGGCTCCCAACCGCTCGCCTGCCTGCCAGTGACCACCCCCTAACCACTCCCCTGCCAGCCTGATTGATGCCTAACTGCTCCCCTGCCGGCCCGATTGCCCCTAACTGCCATGCCCTGCCGGCCTGGTCACCCTAACTGCCCTCCCCTGCAGGCCTGGTCCCCCCAACTGCCCTTCCCTGCAGGCTGGTCCCTTACAACTACCCTCCCCATGGGCCATCTTGTGTTCATATGGGGACAGCCATCTTGTGTGTTGGAGTGATGGTCACTTTGCATATTACCTCTTTATTGTATAGGATAATGACCTAACAGTATGGGATATTGGAATAGAACCTCTAAAATAGCATGTAGATAGTCCTCCAGTTCAATATAGTTCCGTGTTTCATTTGCCTGGAAAATGTCTGTTCTGCATGCTGTCATGTTGACTAATTGCATTTTCAAATTTCTACCCCTTTCTTTCAGATTTTATCAGGTGAGCCTTTAGGTTAGTTATTGGTGACATATTGCCATTTGTATTCTCTATGAACTTCTCATCAAAATAGTATGAAAAAATAATATACTTTGACCAAAACATTATGAAAAAATAACATACTTAACAAACTAGGTTAAGTTTCTTTTCAAAAATTTTAAATCAGTGGCAGACGAGACATTTATATGCCCATTTCTTACCTGCCCACTTTAGGAATGTATTTTACATAATCATTAATCTAGCATATTTGAATTTTAGTTACATCTATATCATAGTTAAATCATGCCTTAACTTGCATAATTAATATATGTATATAATTTAAAGGATTCCTGTAAAGACAGTTTTGGAGGTACTGTTTGGAAACATTAATTTTCTATTTTAAATATTAAGAAAATTGATTTAAAATACAGGGTGTCCAAAAAACGTATACACACTTTAACAGCTTATAGCTCAATTTTTTAAAACAATATGTATTTTAATAACCATTGCCTTTGTAATTATTTAAAGTGTGTATACATTTTAGACGGACACCCTATATATGTGGATTTCAAAAATTATTGATAATTTTATAATCAGAGTGATAAAATGACTGTGGTTAAAGGGCATAATTTAAAAATAATATAAATCAGAAGATACTTTTCAAGACAAAGAGTAATGGTTTCTGGCAAAAGTAAATTAGGAAAGAAAGAAAATAGAACCATTTTGACATCATTGTCACTGTTATATGAAATGTCAAACTGAGACTAGATAATAAAAAGAGATGAAATAACAATGGTCACACCAGCCATACCCAGCCTGTGATCTGGGCACTCTTAGGAGGAGTGATGAGAATTGTTGAAAAAGCCAAGAACACATGTGCAGAACAAGCAGTTACTGTCAACTAAAGAACAATGTCATCTCCATGTACATACCACTGCTTTTCTTCTACATTACATAAGATACAAAGTCATATTAAATCATGTTCTGCATTCCAAGCATTTTGTTGTTCTTTCCCATGAAGTACTATTACTATAACATGGGGATTTAATTTCATTTTTCATTTAAAAAATCCTCATACAGAATGAGGACAGACTGTTTTGAAAGATGGGAAGATGAAGACATATCTTAGCTGCCTTAGTCTATGCACTACTTTTGTTTTCTGGATGGTGTTATTTAGCCAACTGTAGTAAACAATTACCATCCCACAAAGCTCTTGAAGGGCTTCCAATAGCTGGGGGAGAGAGGCCAAAAACATTTCTAAGAATAGATATTTCCAAAGACTAAATAAAAAAGGTATATTTCAAGCAACAGATTTGCAGGGATATAGAAAATGAAACTTAAAATGAAAGCCATAAAAAGCAAATGCAATATCAAGGAGGTCCCTGGAACACTACAGAGGACTTGTCAGAGGAAATTAAATAAACAACAAGGCTTTTGAGAAACATGAGCTCGGTCACAGATCACCTGCATTACAATCCTTCAGGCTCCTCTGTTTAACTAGGGGCAAGTTAAGTCTCTAATCTGCAATCCCAGGTTAAATACAATATCTATTTTGTGAAGTTCAAATTAGTTAATTGGTGAGAATATTATAATAGTTTCTGGTCAGCTGTTCACCAAACATTCCACCTACCCCAAATAATAGAATACAAACAAAACAAAACAAAACAACAACAAAAACAATCTTGAAAGGCTTAAAAATAATTTCAAAATCTTTGCAACCAGTATTAATATATCCAAAAAGGGGCAGTTTATTATAGTTTTTGTGTTTTCAATATTGCTACCAATTGTTTAAACTTTTTTGCTATATGATTATGAAAAGGATAATCCATGCAAGAAAGACTTTTCTAGAAAGGGAAATTATGATATGTATTAACACAATCATCAAAATTTAAAAATAAAAGTGTTATGGAATTTTGTCTGTTATCTTCTCAAGAGAGCCTTAAAACTTCTTGTACTGCCACTACTCATCCTAAATTCATTGTTTTAGTATGTGCTTTCTCTTGGTTTTTCCATACCATTTTCCCCAATCTACTCTTAACAAATTCAGTGAAAGCCCCATTATAAGATAATATTGTCTATTAAATCTTGAGCTAGACTGGGAGACCTCTGGGGTGGGTAGGGTAAGGCAATGTCAAATTCATATTTTATTATCTTACTCATTGTGTTCCTAGCAAAAGGTCTCATCATAGTTAGAACTCAGTAAATGTTTATTATTACATTTAATTTTGAAATCTATTATTTAGAAAATGACATGTCATGTATTTTATAACTGTAGTTAATAGACAAGGTGTTAATTATTGGGCATGCTGAAATATGGTGTCCAATGCATATGAAAACAAGATAGACTTTTTTTTTCTTTACTGAAGTTGTAGCTATAGGCTGTACATTAATCATTAAATTAAATAATACTATGAATATTATAATTATTCTTTTTGTGGTGTTCTTATTAATGTAATGTTACATTTACTGATTTGAATTCTGCAATGCTTTTTTTCCAAAGGATTTTTTAATGCTTATTTTCATCCTTGGTGGTGAGATGTAGGCAAAAATTGTGTAAATACCTCTCCCCCCCACCCCCAGGCAGAAAATAGTATGGATATAATTTTCAGTGGACTACTGAACCATGTTGCCCACTGAATTGGTCTAAGATTTTTGTCATTGGGAATAGGAAGAGTTTAGGTACGAATGGAAGAATAAAGGGAGGAAAAAAGCCCTAGCTTGAAGAAATACAAATTTAGACTTTGACAAAGTTGAACTTGGGTCTCAGCTTATCTTCTTGTAAAAGGAGGCAAATAAACTCTGTTCCCAGAGGCCTCTCAGGTCAACAGGCCAAGGATAGGTTTGCTGAACATTTGTTTTGTAACTTGTGAACTATAAACACAACCTATTACACAACTAAAGAGCTTTAAATAAAACTTTAAGGATAAGAAAAAGTAAAAACAAAACAAAAACAAAAACGACAAATAGCAAGTTTTCTTATCTGACGTGTTAGTAGTTGAGTATGCTATTTTGCTCTTAGTCATTCTTAATGTAAGAAGCATCACTTACATTTATGTGCATAACATGTGCATATATGAACATATTTTCATGAATGTGTACAAAGAAAGAGCCTCAGTCATGATCCTTACTACTAATAAAATATAATTAACACTTCTCTATATATTCAAAACCACTTGGAAATCAGAAACACTTAGAAACCAGAGTACTTTCCAGGTTAATAGACTTTAAAAATATATTTTTCAACAACCGATTTTCATAAAGAAAATCACCAGATAAAGATTCTTTTTGAATGGCAGGTAGAGAAATATGGTTCATTTCCAATCACAATATGCTTTGTAAAAAATGAGATCCAACCAAGCAGTTGATATTTCTGTGAAGACTACAAAAAATTAATTAAGTTTTTGTTTTACATCTCATTGGGTAAAAAAAAAAAAGAGTTTCTCCAGCAATTTTCTTACAGTATTTGTTAATATATTAGTCATAGTTCTTCTGGGTCATTTGAGTTAAAGTTGGAAAGAAGAAAAATATAATCTCAATTAAGGTTATTTGGGAAACCTAACTCTGATACTAAATGGTGAAATTATCAGAACATGCACTCTATGGTCAAAAAAAGTTCACTGAGTATATATGTGTGTATATATTTATTTATTTATTTATTTTTATTGCAAAGAGGAAGGGAGAGGGAGAGAGAGAGAGAGAAACATCAGTGATGATAAGGAGTCATTGATTGGCTGCCTCCTGCATGCCCTGCTGGGGATTGAGCCCGCAACCTGGGCATGTGCCTTGACCAAAATCGAAGCTGGGACCCTTCAGTCCACAGGCCAATTCTCTATCCACTGAGCCAAACTAGCTAGGGCCAATGTGTATATGTTAAACCAGATAATCAGCCTTATGATTGAATTTCCAGGTTAGGTCCTGCTCACCTCTGCACTATCTGCCATAGGCTCCCTTACTCAGCAATTGCTAAGAGCCTAGTACACCACCATATGTTGTGTTGAATCAAGGTAATAGGATCTTAACTGAATCTGTCATCTCTTAGTTTTGCTCAATAATTTGTCCCCCAAAAGAGATCTTTTGAATTATAAACCACATGCAAAAATGTAAATGTTATCATTTTCATTTCATCTTTCTGAACTATCATGTATCAATCAACCTAAACTATATAGCACACACCTGATGCAGTCACAGTGTATGGCCTTTTTATTTTGCTCATTTTAAAGAAAAAAATGGACACATTTATTCCTGCCAAATATGTGTTTATCCTTTATGTTTTAATGTATCCTACATATAAAATCTAACTTATGTTAATTCAATAGTGCCCATATTGATAGTTAAACCTAGGTATATAAATTCAGTTTATATAGACATTAGGCAACTTGAACCTTTTCAAGTTAAATTTATTATTTATTTATTTTATTTTTTTAATGTAAAATCTTTTAGATTTTTATAAATATATTTTTTATTGTTGATAGTATTACAAATAGCTCCCATTTCCTCCCCCTTACCTCCCCTCCTCCCAGGGCATATCCACCCTCTCAGGTTTTTACCTCCCTGTTGCCCATATCCCTGATCTATGCCTGCCCTATATAATAAAAGGCTAATATGCAAATAGACTGAATGGTGGACCAACCGAACAACTGATCGCTATGACATACGCTGACCACCAGGGGGGTGCATGCAGAACATGGTGGGCATTGGCAGCAGGCAGCACAGTGTGCAGCATGGCATGTGTTGGCAGCAGGAGGCAGAGCACGGAACACGGTGGGAGTCAGCAGTGGTAGGATGGTGGAGTAGATGAGTGGGTGTGCCAGACAAAGGTGGGGCGCTGCTCACTGTCATCAGGACGAGCCTCTGGTAGTTACTGAAAGTTCTTTGCTCCTCCGCACTGCAGTCCCGTCTGGCACTTGCACCTGCTGCCGATGTTGGTCTTGCTTGCACTGCTGCTGGCTCTAGAGCCGCCGCTCACCCCCACTGCTGGTGCTGGCCCAAATCACTCCATGCCATCAGCGGGTGCAAGCAGGGCCAGAGCTATCAGCACATGGGAGCAGCGGTGCGGGAGCAGGGCTGCTGGCAGACAGGGGAATGGGAGCCACAGTGGGATGGGCCAGGCAGGGGCATGGAGGATGGGCCAAGACCTGTCCCTGTGCCCACTGCAGCCTTGCGGCCCACAGTTCCTTTCAAGGTGCACGAATTCGTGCACTGGGCCCCTAGTAAGTATATAAGTTATTTGGTTTATCTATTCTTGTTCCCCCAACCATACATCGAGGTATCTCAGTCTGTTCCATGCCTCCCTGCTTTGGGTTTTATTTTGTTGGCCAGTTCTTTTTGTTCATTACATTCCACAAATAAGTGAGATCATGTAATATTTGTATTTCTCAGTTTGGCTTATTTCACATAGCATAATATTTTTCCAGGTCAATCAATGCTGTCCCAAAGAGTAAGAGATCCCTTTTTTATAGCAGAGTAGTATTCCATAGTGTGAATGTTCCACAGCTTTTTTTATCCATTGATCTACTGATGGGCACTTGGGCTATTTCCAAATCTTAGCTATTGTATAACACTGCTATGAACATAGGGGTGCATATATTCTTTCTGATTGGTATATTAGGGTTTTTAGGATATGTTTCCAGTAGTGGGATCGCCAGGTCAACAGGAAGTTCTATTTTTAATTTTTTTTTGAGGAAACTCCATACTGTTTTCCATAATGGCTGCATCAGTCTGTTTTCCCACCAGCAGTGAACTAGTATTCCCTTTTCCCCACATCCTTGCCAGCACTTGCTGTTTGTTGATTTATTGGTGATAACTGACAGATGTGAGGTGATATCTCATTGTGGTTTCAATTTGCATTTCTCTGATGATTAGTGACTGAACATTTTTTCCTGTGTCTCGTGGCCATTTGTATGTCTTCTTTGAAGAAATATCTACTCAGGTCTTCTGCCCATTTTTTAAAATTGAATTGTTTGTCTTCTTTTTGTTGAGTTGTATGAGTACTTTATATTTTTTGGATATTAACCCTTTATCAAATGTATCATTGGCAAATATGTTCTCCCTTTCAGAGTTCCCTTTTAAATTTTATGGTAGTTTCTTTTACTATACAGAAGCGTTTTATTTTGATGTAGTCCCATTTGTTTAATTTTCCCTTAGTTTCCTTTGCTTTAGGAGATGTATCTGTAAACATATCACTACATGAGATGTCTGAGATTTTACTGCCAATGTTCTTTATAAGATTTTTATGGTTTCATGCCTTACATTTACTTTTTTATTCATTTTGAGTTTATTCTTGTGTATGGTGTAAGTTGGTAGTCTAGTTTAATCTTTTTGCATGTGTCTGTCCAGTTTTCCCAGCACCATTTATTGAAGAGACTGTCTTGACTCCATTGTATGTTCTTGCCTCCTTTGTCAAATATTAACTGACCATATGGTGTGGGGTCAAGTTACGTGTTCTGTGTTCTGATTCTTTGGTTATATGCCTGTTCTTGTGCCAGTATCAAAATGTTTTGGTTACAATGACTTTGTGGTATAGTTTGATATCTGGTATTGTGATCCCTCCTACTTCATTCTTCTTTCTCAATATTGATGCAGCTATTTGGGGTCTTTTATGGTTCCACATAAATTTTTGGAGTATTTGTTCTAGCTCTGTGAATATGTCATTAGTATTTTAATAGGGATTGCATTGAATCTGTAGATTGCTTTGGGTAGTATAGACATTTTAATGATGTTTATTCTTCCAATCTATGCACATGGTATATGCTTCCATTTGTTTTTATCTTCCTCTATTTTTTTTCAATGTCCTATAGTTTTCCAAGTATTGGTCTTTTACCTCCTTGGTTAAATTTACTCCTGTATTTTTTGTTGTTGTTGCAATGGTGAATAGGATTGCTTTTTTAGTTTCTCTTTCTGAGAGTTCATTATTGGTGTATAAAAATGCCATCAATGTGTGTATGTTGATCCTGCTACCTTGCCAAATTCATGCATTAAGTCTAGTAGTCTTTTTGATGTTTTATGTACAATATCATGTAATCTGTAAATAATGACAGTTTTACTTCCTCCCTTCCTATTTGGATGCCTTTTATCTCTTCTTCTTGTCTAATTGCTGTGGCTAGGACTTCCAGTGCTATGTTGAATAAGAGTGGTGAAAGCAGACATCCTTGTCTTGTTCCTGTTCATAAGGGAAATGCTTTTAGTTTTTGCCCATTGAGTATTATGTTGGCTATAGGTTTGTTGTATATGGCCTTTATTATGTTGAAATATGATGTCTCTATTCCCATTTTACTGAGAGTTTTTATCAAAAAAGGGTGCTGAATTTTGTCAATTGCTTTTTCTCATCTATTGATATGATCATGTGGTTTTTATTTTTCAATTTGTTTATGTGATGTATCACATTGATTTGCATGTATTGTACCAGCCTGCATCCCTGGAATAAATCCCACCAGATCATGGTATATGATCTTTTTAATATATTTCTGGATCTGATTTACTAACATTTTGTTGAGTATTTCAGTATATGTTTTCATTGGGGATATTGGCCTGTAATTTTCTTTCTTTGTAGCATCTTTATGTGATTTTGAAATTAGGATAACACTAGCCTCATAAAAAGAGCTTGGAAGTGTTCCTTCCTCTTGAATTTTTTGGAATAGTTTGAGGAGGATAAGTGTTAGTTCTTTGAATGCTTGGTAAAATTCACCTGTAAATCCATCCAGTCTAGGACTTTTGTTTGCTGGGAGTACAAATGGAAAAAACTGTACATACAAATGGAAATATTTTTAAAAGCAGTTTTTAAATTACTGCTTCAATTTCATCTACTGTTATTGGCCTACTCCAGTTTTCTGATTCTTCCTGATTGAGTTTAGGAAGATTGTATGTTTCTAGGAATTTGTCCATTTCATGCAGGTTGTCTAGTTTGTTGGCATATATTTGTTCATAGCATTTGCTTACAATCCTTTGTATTCCTGCGTGTCTGTTGGTATATTGCCTCTTTCATTTCTGATTTTACTGATTTGAGTCCACTCTTTTTATTTCTTGATGAGTCTGGCTAGGGGTTCATCAATCTTTTTTATCTTTTAGAAGAACCAGCTCTTGAATTTATTGATATTTTGTACTGCTTTTTTAGATTCTATGTCATTTATTTCCTCTCTGATCTTTATTATTTACTTTCTTCTACTTCATCTGGGCTTTTCTTGCTCTTCTCTTTCTAGTTTATTTAATTGTATGGTTAGATATTTTATTAGTCCTTTTTCATGTTTCTTGTGGTAGGATTGTAATGCTATGAACTTTCTTATCAGGACTGCTTTTGTTGTGTCCTCTAGGTTTTGGGTGGTTGTGTGTTCATTTCATTTGTTTCCAGGAAGTTTTTAATTTCTCGCTTGATCTCTTGGTAACCCATTCATTTTTTAATAACATCCTATTTAGCCTGCATGTGTTTGAATATATTTGAATTTTTTTATTGTAGTTGATTTCTAACTTCATTGCCATTGTGATCTGAGAAGATGGTTGGTATTATATCAATCTTCTTGAATTTGTATAAACTTGTTTTGTGCCCTAGAGTGTGGTCTATCTTTGATAATGTTCCATGTGCACTTTAGAAGAATGTATACTCTGTTGCATTGGGGTGAAATGTTCTGTAAATATCGGTTAGATCCATCTTATCTAGTGTGTCATTTAAAGTTCTCTGTATCCTTGTTAATTTTTTTGTCTGGAAGATCTATCCAGCTATGTCAGTTGGATGTTAAAATCCTACACTATGACTATATTGCTGTCAATATCTCCCTTAAAGTCCATCCAGACTTTTTAATGTACTTGGGTGCTCCTATATTGGGTGCATATATTTTCTTATTGAATCATTCCCTTTAGTATTATGAAGTGGCCTTTTTTTTTCTCTTGTTATCACCTTTGTTTTGAAGTTTATTTTGTATGATATGAGTATTGGTACTCTAGCTTTTTAAAAATATTTCCATTTGTATGGACTATATTTTTCCATCCCTTCTCAATCTATGTATCCATCACTTTCAATCTATGTATCTTATGTTCTGAGGTGGTTCTCTTGTAAACAGCATATATATGGGTCATGTCTTCTTATTCATTCAGTCAGTCTGTGTCTTTTGATTGGAGCGTTTAAGCCATTTACATTTAAGGTTATTACTTATAGGTATTTACTTATTGCTATTTTTATTTTCTTTATGGCTATGATCTTCTCTCTGTCCTTTTCTTTTTCTTAAAGCAGTCCCTTTAACATTTCTTGCTTTCCTGATTTGGTGGTAATGTATTCCTTTAACCTTTTTTTACCTGGAATATTTTTTATTTCACTTCATTTTAAATTTCACTGGATATAGTAGTCTTGGATTTAGGTCTTTGCTTTTCATGACTTCAAGTACTTCATGCCACACCCTTCTGGCCTGAAGTGTTTCTCTTGAGAAGTCAGTTCTAATTCTAACGGGCACTACTTTGTATGTAATTTTCTTTCTCTCTCTTGCTGTTTTTAAGATTCTTTCTTTGTCTTTAATGTTTGTCATTTTAATTATGTGTCTAAGTTTGGGTCTCTTTGTTTTGATTGGGACTCTCTGTGCCTCCTGAACTTGTGTGACATTTTTCCTCACCTAGTTTAGGAAGTTTTTGGTCATTATTTCTTTAAATAGATTCTCTGTTCCTTGCTCATCCTCTGCCATTCTGGTATTCTTGTAATGTGGATGTTATTACATTTTATGTTGTCCCAGACCTCCCTTAAGATATCTTCTGCTTTTTATATTTTTTTCCATTTGCTGCTCTAAATGGGTATTTATTTCTACCTGGTCTTCCAAATCACTGATTTTGTCCTCTGCTTCATCCAATCAACTTTTAATCCTTTCCAGTGTGTTCTTCATGTCAGATATACTTTTCATCATTCCTGTCTGGTTCTTGTTAATATTCTCTATTTCCCTTTACATGCTGTTGTAATTTGCACTAAGTTCTTTAAATATCTTTATAACTGTTGCTTTGAACTCTATGTCTGATAGGTTGCTTACTTCCATTTCATTTAGTTCTTTTCCTGGAGATTCTTTTCTCTCATTTGGGGGTTGTTTCTTTGTCTCCTCATTTTAGCTGTCTCCTTGTATTTGCTTCTATATATTAGAACTGCTATGCTTGACAGTATTTGTAGGCTGACCTAATTTAGAGAGTGTCTTGAGGGGCCCAGTGGTGTAGTCTCTTTATCCATCTGAGCTAGATGCTCTAGGAATGCCCCCTTGTGTGCATTATTTGGGCTCTCCATTTATAATTGAGATTTGATTGTTTAAGTCCTATTTGTGGGAGGGATCTATCCTCCAACTTGCTACCAGTGAGGCTACACCTCAATGTCATTGTGCCAACTGTTCAGTGGCCAGGGACTCCTTAGACCAGAGGCTGGGTCTGCCTTGAATCTCTCATCTTGGTTGACTCTGTTCTGAGATGTACTCCTTTCCCCAACAGAACTGGTCCCACAGGTGTCATCTGCACGTGCTTGGAGTCCCTCTGGCTTTTGTCTTGCTGACCACTCTGGGATGGTGTCTGCGGTGGCGATCCAAACTGCTGTTTTTAGATTCAATATATTTAGATCCAAGCATTCTGCCAGCCAGTGTGGCTCAGGAGTTGAGCGTTGACCTATGAACCAGGATGTCACAGTTCAATTGCTGGTCAGGGCACATGCTCAGGTTGAAGGCTGGATCTCTGGTAGCAGGTGTGCAGAAGGGAGTTGATCAATGATTCTTTCTCATCATTGATGTTTCTACCTATCTCTTCCTCTGTGTAATCAAAGCAATATATATAAAAAAAACAACATTCTGGAATATTTGCTATATTTTTTCTTCTATGTAAGGATTTTTAACCCTATTACAATGATTTACATATTAATGGAAGCAACTCATCTATGTCAATTATAGTTTGAGAGGTAAAGATATCAAGAGAAAATTGTGGACAATAAATAATAGATTAATTTAGAATATAAAGGACATTTTCCTTTTTTAAAGGCATAAAAGAATATTTCTCAGTGCAATTTTTCATGAGTAATTTATTACTATTGGTAAGTATATACAAATAAATCAATATACATTAATTTATATATAGATGTCAAATACACAAACTTCATGGTGTAATGACAAAAATATGGATTGAGAATAAGACAGATCTGAACTTAATTCTGGGTAATAAATTCATTAAATATATAAAAGCAGCCAATGTTTCTTAATTCTATTTTGACTCAGTTTTTCTTGTCCATAACATAAAAATAACACCCACATATATTTCATAAGTTTTCTCTGAAAAATAATGAGGTGATATATGTGATATTGTGTGGTTAGCGAGATTTAATAAAAATAAGTTAATCTAAAGAAACTAATATGGAAGGTGTTAATATGTGATAAATTTCTTCTTTAGAAATTATCTGTTCCTAAGTACTTATTTGGTATTTCTATATTTTAGTGCAATGTTATTGGTTTAAGCATTCTAACTTGGACATTTGAAATACTAATATTGAGTTTACTACATTGATTTCTTGCCTGAGCCAAAGCATGAGTCCTCATGCATCCTAACCAGTTTTGTTTCCTGAAAAGATTCTCCTGTCACTTTCCAGCTTGTAGATTTAAGCTGGTGAAAACAGAAGCCAATCAAATGCTTGTCACCCAGCCAGGCCACAAGGCTCACTTGTATGAAGACATTAGTGTTTCATCATGTTTAGAAGGGTACTGCTAGTCCTGATTTGGCTCTGAAGTGAGGTCACCTCTCAAATATGAATTAAATAACTGAATTCTGGCTAAAATTATCTCTGGGTAATTTTCTTTCTTTAAAGGATATATTACATTCTTTTTAAAGAATAAGTTGTGGTCATACAGTGGCATTTTCTTAAAACCTCCCTTCCCGAAAGTAAAGGAAATGGTAGAGTTGGCCCCTTGAGAAAGTGATTAATCCCCTGGCCACAGAGAAGCAAAATGACAACATGGATAAATACCTTGTCTTTTAACACTATGCTTTAAGCTACTGTGGCTAGTCGCAGCAGAAATTGTAATGAGGGGTCTGTAGAAAATGGTTCTTCAGAACAAACCAGCAAAGCATTGGTGGGAATGTAAGAAAATGATAGTGTTCCCAGAGGAATTTCCTTTCTTCCAGGCTTACACTTTGAAGCTTCGAATCTGAACTTTTGAACTATGTTGGCTTTATCTTGTCCCTTTGGAGAGATTTGCAAGGTACTCTTATAATACATGCTATAATTTTGTTCTTAAAAATTAATGATGCAATGATTTTCAAAGAAAAAACGTCTTGTTTCAAAAAATTCTACAATTAGCAAACACACACACACACACACACACACACACACACACCCGTCTTTCTGATATGATTGGTCCTATCACAGTTTAAGAAAAAACAGTCCTCTTTGTTATATCTCCAAGGCTTCCATTAATTTATTATAAAGCTTGTAAGTTATTATGTGAGGCTGCAATGCTCTCTTTATAACTAGGAAGAAGACAAAGGGCAAGCTAAAAGGGTAGAAATCAGAGAGGAAACCAGCATGTGGCCAGTTGAGGATATACAATTGAAGCTGAATATATTCTTCAAAAAAGAATTATTTTTAACAACTATTTTCTTGATATATGATTCAGCAAATATGCTGGTTTTTTTTCTTTTTGGTACTGAGAGACAGAGAACATCACATTCTCTAAACTAATAAGATTAAACTATTGAAACAATTTGTTGGAGCTTGGAGAGTCTCCTACAAAAAGACAGGTCCCGCAAAGACCCTCTATCTGTGCCTTGCAGTCTAGTTCAATTTCTGGCTAGTATAATGAGAGAAGCCACAGTCACACAAAAGAGGACTGGTATTTCAGTTAATCATTAAATTTCAAAGCATCGTTATTTTCCAGAAGGAATACTTTAACATTTTTTTCTATATTAACATGTTTTTGTATTGATTCTAAAAATCTGCAATAGGTAAGGTCAAATTTCCTAAATACCTTAGTGAATTCTGTTGTTTTCACTTATTTTCAAATCTCATTGAACCAGTTGATAGCTCCACCTTACAGTGAAGGAAATGCCCTTAACTTGCTTCTTGTCTTTGTTTAGTAAATGTATAAATTTCCAAATGCTACAGTATCAAGACACACATTACCTAGATTAAAAAATAAATTAATGAAAAACTTTTCATGCTGGGCAGAATCAAACAGAGACTGATCACGCAGTTATGCAGCTGTCTATAAATTAACTTTTAAAAATGATTAAATTGGAAATATAAACTCTTGAACAATGTAAATCACCAAAACAGCATTCTAAAATATAAACCTTGCTCTAAAAAGAATAACCTACTGATCACCAGAGAATGTCACATATTAAGCTGACAGTATCCATCAAGAAGTGATGAAATTATAATATTTATATGGTTTCAAGGCACACAATACAAACTTGATGAAAACTTGATTACAATAGTTTACCATCTTCAATTTTAAAAAATGAAATATTCAAAATGTATTATTCACTGGAAACTAGTAGAACAACTTATCAAAAATGTCTAGAAAAAATATTATGTTTGAATCATTGCCATAATCATTGACTTTTAACTAGAATATCAGATATTTTATTTTAATTTCACATGAACATATATATATAAGACTTATAAAATGAGAAACAATAATTTAACTATTGCTTTTATGCATATTATACTCAAACAAATTCCCTGAAAGGGGATATAGATTAGATCATTGTGAGAGTTCTGTAACATATTAATATGTTATATACAGGGCGGGGCAAAAGTAGGTTTACAGTTCTGAACATGTGAAACACAGTTTATTTTTATATTGTTATTTATTAATTGTATTATTTTTCATACTAAGATGTTAAAATCTACTTTTTCCCCATCCTATATGTTAATAATATATGTTATTACTATACATTCTGCTTTAATTACAATGATGTAGATGGCTTCTGGAACACATAGTTACATATAATGATGTTAGAAATTTCATAAATATAAGACACATCTACAAGGCCAATCTAAAAAACACTATGCTTTATATGTGGTTTGGAGAAATTTACCTTAGCCTAGTTTGCCATTAATAAGTTCTCTCTCAATAATTATTGAATGAGTATTAGAAATATTTAAAAATTACTATAAATATTTTTAAATAACACATAATGTTTGAGTGCAATGAGAAATTTAGATATTCAACTTCTGTCAAGCACCTTTTAATTCACTTCAAATATCAGAAGAAAAAATATAAAAAAAGCAAACAACAACAAAAAGACAACAATATGTAAACTTCCAAAGTCAAGACATGGAAGAATCTTGGCCACATTTCTAGCACCACTGACAATGTAAGACCCTTGAGACTCATTTACCTTTGTCAGTATCTAAAGTGGAAATAAGCAATCTTCAGAAGTGGGAAAAGGTATTGTAAGATAAGTCTAAATTCAATGTTTTTCTAGGTTTTGCTAATGAAATATGTGTGTATGTGTAATTCTGGTATGTCCCTTTACCTTTACATTCATCAGTGTCTCTGTCTGTAAGATGAACACAATAGTAGGTACCTGACGAGTCTAATGTGAGGATTAGAGGGCTTGTGTTTTACAAAGTGTCCAACAAAAGGTCTGGGCTGTGATAAACACTTAATCAATAATAGATTCAATGTTACATATTCTCTGTGCTTGCTATATGAGTGCATGCTGATTGATGTTGCGGTGACCTTGCACTTAATGCAGTCCCATTACCAAGGTGTCTCAAACACATTTGTGATGTGTAGATGAATATTTTCCTCTACCACTTAAACATCCTCTTTTTGCACCCATGGTAAATATAACCAATACTGTTTGATTGTTTCCTGTGTACCAGATATTTTATTTCATTTAACCCTCACAAGAATCCCAAGATAGAGGCATTACCATTAAGCTCATATTACAGAAGAAAATACTAAAAACTGGAGGGCAGTTGGAGGAGTAGTTTAAAGTCGTGACAGCGGGCCACGCCAATGTAGCTCAGTGGTTGAGTATAGACTTATGAACAGGGAGGTCACCATTTGATTTCCGATCGGGGCATATGCCCCATTTGTGGGCTCAATCCCTAGTAGGAAGCATGCAGGAAGCAGCAGATCAATGATTCTCATCATTAATGTTTCTATCTCTCTCTTCCTCTCCCTTCCTCTCTGAAATCAATAAAAGTAGATGAAAAATATTAAAAAGTCACATAGCTGGCAAGTGAAGAGTTAGTATTCAAATCCATACAATAATAGCAGTGACTAAGCTCTTACCTTTAAACCATAAACTCTTCCACCTCTTATCCTCCCATTTATCAGTTATGTATTCATTCATTTCTCTCTTCCCTGCATCCTTACACTTGTTATTAGGACCCCAATATCAGACACAGACAGAGGCATTACAATAGAAAGATTTAAAGCATACATGGTCTTAAGCTCTGGCTTTGCCATTAATTAGCTTAAGATCTTGGAAAATTTTACTTAACTGTACTATGACTCAATTTCTCACTATAAAGTGGGAAAAATGAAATAACACAGGTAAAACTGTGATTACAAGGCCAGCACATGTTAGGAGCTCAATAAATATTACATTATGTATCATTTATAGCTTTGTGTGAATAAACCATTAGTTTGAGCATTTTAAACCATCTTTATGAGTCAATTAAAAGTCTTGCCTACTTAAATATATGTAAAAAATTTCAAGTAGGAATAACTTATAGATAGTTCTACACTAGTGTCTACAAAAAGAATAAAAATTAGTATGAAAATAATAAGTATTGACTTAGCAATTACCTTTTGCATAATGACATTGTGGAAGTTTCTTTACAGACATTTTTTTACAGATATTTTTTATTCATTTTCTTTGATGATAGAGTCATACTTATTCATTTAATTTTTAGTGTTGAGAGTACTACTGACGTGCCCCCTTTTTCTCCTTTGCCCCAACCAAAGTGTTCACCATCCTATTGTTTGTGTCCATAGGTAATGAATATCCTATCTAATAAAAGAGAAACATGGTAATTAGCGTACATCCGCTACCCTTCTCATTGGCTAATCAGCAAGATATGCAAATTAACTGCCAGCCAAGATAGCAGCCAGCAGCCAGGCAGCTTGAAGCTAACATGAGGCTCGCTTGCTTCAGTGATGGAGGAAACCAACGTTCCCCGCCTGCTGCTGCCGGCCTCTGCGCTTGCAGTTTGAAACATTGTTACAAATATAGAAGCTAAACAAAACCCCAGAAACCTGCTTTCAGCCTGCCGGGATCTCAGAGCTGGAGTTGATACAATGTTTCGATTGTAGAACCCAAACAAACCAGATACCTGCTTTCAGGAGCAGAGGCCTCAGAGCTGGAGCCAGAGCTAAAGCTGGCCCAGAATAAAAAAAAAAGAAAGAAAAAAAGGAGCAGTTGGGAGCTTCAGTCACCCACCAGCCTGAAAACAGCCCTCAGCCCCTCACCCAGACTGACCAGGCACCCCAGTGGGGACCCCCACCATGAAAGGTGTATGACCAGCTGAAAACAGCCATCATCCCCTCACCCAGGCTGGCCAGGCACCCCAGTGGGGACCCCCACCCTGATCCAGGACACACTTCAGGGCAAACCAGCCAGCCCCCACCCATGCAACAGGCCTCTAACCTATATAGTAAAAGGGTAATATGCCTCCTGGCACAGGGATCAGTGTGACAGGGGGCAGCGCCAAAACCCCCTGATCACTCTGCGGCTCTGTGTGTGACAGGGGGTGGGGCCACAACTTCCCTATCCGCCCTGCTCTGTTCGTGACAGGGGAAGGCGCCCCCAACCTCCTGATCAGCCCTGCTCTGTGCCTGATAGAGGGGAGCTCCCCAACCCCCTGATCACCCTGCGGCTCTTTGTGTGACAGGTGCGGCACCCCAACCCCCTGATAGGCCCTGCTCTGTGTGTGACAGGGTGCGGCACCCCAACCGCCCCCCCCGCCCCACGGGCCCTGCTCTGTGTGTGACGGGGTAGAGCCATAACCTCCCCATCCATTGGCCCTGCCCTGAGTGTGAGAATGGCGGTGCCCCAACCCCCTGATCTGCCCTGCTCTGTGCGTGACAGGGGGCAGCGTCCCAACCCCCTGATTGGCCCTGCTCTGTGGGTGACGGGGGTGGCGCCTCAACCTCCCCATCGACCCTGCCTTGAGTGTGACAGGGGGCGGCACCCCAACTCCCCAATCGGCCCTGCTCTGAGCCCGACCAGGGGCTGCACCTCGGGATTAGGCCTGCCCTCTGCCACCCGGGAGCAGGCCTAAGCCAGCAGGTAGTTATCTCCCGAGAGGTCCCAGACTGCGAGAGGGCACAGGCCAGGCTGAG
The DNA here is from genome assembly GCF_964212035.1 of Myotis nattereri. NCBI lineage: Eukaryota > Metazoa > Chordata > Mammalia > Chiroptera > Vespertilionidae > Myotis > Myotis nattereri. The sequence continues at coordinate 99,431,801 of NC_138077.1, forward strand.
GGAACCCCTCCTCCCCCCCGAGTGCACAAATTTTTGTGCACCGGGCCTCTAGTATGCATATAAATTATTTGGTAGTTCTCTTGATGCCTTTCCCTCTGAGATTCGCCAGTCTGTTCCATATTTCCATGCTTCTGGCTCTATTTTATTCATCAGTTTATTATGTTTACTTGATTCCACATATAAGTGAGATCATGTGATATTTATCTTTCTCTGACTGGTTTATTTCACTTAGCATTTTCATTTCCAGGTCCCTCCATGCTGTCTCAAAGGGTAATAGATCCTTCTTTTTATAGCTGCACTAGAGGCTAGGTGACAAAAATTCATGCATGGGGGAGGGGGGGTATTCCTCAGCCTGGCCTGCACCCTCTCCAATCTGGGACCCCTAAGGGGATTGCCAACTGCCAGTTTAAATCTGATCCCTTAACCGAGAGTCAGACATCCCTCTTGCAACCTGGGACTGCAGGCTTCTAACTGCTTACCTGCCTGCCTGCCTGATAGCCTTTAATTGCCTCTGCCTGCCAGCCTGATCACCCCTAACAGCTCCCATGCCAGTCTGATCTCCCCTAAACGCCTCTGCCTTGACCCCCATCACCGTGGTTTTGTATGGAAAGAGGACCAGATGACCAGAAGATGTCTGGTTGACCTGGTCTAATTAGCATATTACCCTTTTATTAGTGTAGACTAGAGGCCCGGTGCACAAAAATTTGTGCACTCGGGGGGAAGGGGGAGTCCCTCAGCCCGGCCTGTGCCCTCTCGCAGTCTGGGACCCCTCGGGAGATAACGACCCGCTGGCTTAGGCCTGCTCCCGGGTGGCAGAGGGCAGGCCCAATCCCGAGGTACAGCCCCTGGTCGGGCTCAGAGCAGGGCTGATTGGGGGGTTGGGGCACCACCCCCTGTCACACTCAAGGCAGGGTCGATGGAGAGGTTGCGGCGCGACCCCCTTTCACGCACAGAGCAGGGCCAATCTGGGGGTTGGGGCACTGCCCCCGTCACACACAGAGCAGGGCCCATCAGGGGGGTTGGGGATCCATACCCTGTCATGCACAGAGCAGGGCCCATCAGGGCGTTGAGGAGCTCCCCCTTGTCACTCACAGAGTAGGTCCGATAGGGGAGTTGGGGCACCGTCCCCTGTCACACACAGAGCAGGGCAGATCAGTGGGTTGGGGTCCTGCCCTCTATCACCCACAGAGCAGGGCCGATCAGGGGGTTGGGGCTCCGCCACTCTCACACTCAGGGCAGGGCTGATGGGGAAGTTATGGCTCTACCCCGTCACACACAGAACAGGGCCCGTGGGGGGCGGAGAGGGGGTTGGGGTGCCACCCTCTATCACCCACAGAGCAGGGCCAATCAGGGGGTTGGGGCACCACCACTCTCACACTCAGGGCAGGGCCGATGGGGAGGTTATGGCTCTACCCCATCACACACAGAGCAGGGCCGGGGGGGGGGCGGGTGTTGGGGTGCAGCACCCTGTCACACACAGAGCAGGGCCAATCAGGGGGTTTGGGCGCTGCCCCCTGTCATGCTGATCCCGGTGTTGGGAGGCATATTACCCTTTTACTACATAGGGTAGAGGCCTGGTGCATGGGTGGGGCTGGCTGGTTTGCCCTGAAGGGTGTCCTGGATCAGGGTGGGGGTCCCTACTGGGGTGCCTGGCCAGCCTGGGTGAGGAGATGATGGCTGTTTGCAGCTGGTCACACACCCTTCAAGGTGGGGGTCCCCACTCGGGTGCCTGGTCAGTCTGGGTGAGGGGCTGAGGGCTGTTTTCAGGCTGGTGGTACCTGAACTCCCAAACGCTCCTTTTTTCCTTTTTTTTTTTTATTCTGGGCCAGCTTTACCTTGAGGCTTAGCTCCAGCTCTTAGGCCTCCGTAGCTGAAAGTAGGTTTCTGGCCTTTGCTTACAATGTTGCGAATCTGCTGGCTGAAGTCCGGCGGTATTTGTTACAATGTTTCTTAAACTGCCCGCTCAGAGGCCTGCAGCCGCAGGTGGGGAACGTTGGTTTCCTCCGTCACTGAGGCAAGCAAGCCTCATGTTAGTTTCAAGCTGCCTGTCTGCCGGCTGCCATCTTGGCTGACAGTTAATTTGCATATCTCGCTGATTAGCCAATGAAAAGGGTAGCGGTCGTATGCCAATTACCGTGTTTCTCTTTTATTAGTGTAGATCAGGGGTGGGCAAACTTTTTGACTCAAGGGCCACAATGGGTTCTTAAACTGGACCGGAGGGCCGGAACAAAAGCATGGATGGAGTGTTTGTGTGAACTAATATAAATTCAAAGTAAACATCATTACATAAAAGGGTACAGTCTTTTTTTTTTTAGTTTTATTCATTTCAAACGGGCCAGATCCGGCCCGCGGGCCATAGTTTGCCCACGGCTGGTATAGATAGTATTCCATTCTGTAAATGTACAATAACCCAGCAAAGTAAGACTTTTCACATTTCATTTTTATAGATGTGAAAGAGCAAATTCAGAGACTTTAACTTATTGCCTAAGCTTATACAACTATTAGTTGTCAAAGAAAGAATTTGGATTTTGAGACATATAATCTTCCTGTTGTTCTAATCTTTCTCCTCACACAAGAATAAGAATGCACAACTTCCCCTTGGTGGGAAACTAATTCTGCAATGTAGCTTTGCAATGACTGAGGAACAGTAATGGGAACATTTGCAGTTGAATATGAAAACAAAGCAAATGAAAAGGCAAGGAGATTAGGGAAGGCTGAGGCTACTACCCTCCCAGATGTAGCTTTAGACACCCATAGTCCTATTTCAATTCCAGAGGTCATCTTGCCAGAGCACGGGTCACCTTTGCCCATGGCATTGATACCCAAGTTGTCTGGGTTCTCTTGGCAGTAACTCAACTATAACACAGAAGATGAGTGGTAGCTCAGGTTGATAAGCTGAAGACCCTGCTTTGCATTCCTGTTTCACCGCTCTCATTAAAGCACGCTGTTGGCTCAAGCCTTTTGCTGACTCAGTGCTTATGTCTACTTCTTTCTCTTGTATCCCTTCCCCCCTGCAGCACTTGTGCTATGCAGAACAGTAGAAGCACTTTTGAAAATACCAAAAGAAAGGAGCTTAATCAATGACATGTAGAGATGACATCTTAATAATAATTAATTACAAAGTGTCCCATGGAAATGTTTTTCAGTCATTAAAGAGGTAAGCCACTATTAGTTTCTAGTTGTTATAATAACTACAAATCACAACAGTAAGTCTAAAGTGCTTGAAGCCCATTATTTTAAGTGATACCCAGTTCCTTAGAGCAGTGGTCGGCAAACTCATTAGTCAACAGAGCCAAATACCAACAGTACAATGATTGAAATTTTTTTTGAGAGCCAAATTTTTAAAAATTAAACTATATAGGTAGGTACATTGTTATTAACTTAATTAGGGTGCTCCTAAGGCTTAGGAAGAGCCACACCCAAGGGGCCAAAGAGCCGCATGTGGCTCGAGAGCCGCAGTTTGCTGACCACGGCCTTAGAGCACCAGAAACAACAACAAAAACACCCAAAAAAGTGGAAATATTAGAAACAGTGCCACTACACAGTATAGAAAACAAAAATTACTATCATTGCAAAGGGAAAAATAGAATATGATAGAACCTATATCAGTCATCTAGTCAAACCACATTATTTTACTTAGATGACAACTAGAGCAATGAAGATGATATATTTGGAGTATATTAAGAGCTGGATCAAATTCAAAAGGTCATCAAATAATTTGATCAATCATTCAAACCTAAATGTAAATTAAAACCAATGCCAACTTCAGTGACATACATTTTTTCAACATTTCCAAAGAACATTAATAACCTTCACAATGTCATAGTTCACTTTTTAACTTTTTATTTTATGGAAAACTTCCCTAATCTGATATTCACCCTTAAAGTTGAACTCTAAACCATATTTTTTTTCTGTGTGTTTTTTTCTGCTCTCAGTGAAGTATATCATCCTTTGTCTCTGTATTATAATTAGACTTGAGTTCAGTTGGCCCTGGAGGCAAGGAGAGAATAAAATACAGAATCTTAAACTCGGTGTGACTTTTTGTTTCTTTGACTGGTCTTCATAGACTTTATGCTTAAAACTTTAAATCTTCATATCTCTCTGTAGCTTTTTGTAGCACTTTGATAATTCAGGTATTTTTGCTTCATGGACTTTTGCTCTAAGGATTATTTGGAAAAACAAAGGAAAACAAAGATGAACAGAAAAAGTTATTTGGACAATTATTTTTCTTGTTGCCTATCATTATACTATCTATTGTTTATTGTCTATATAAGTTTAAGTAGTGTTGATATGAGCGGAGATGAAAAGTCCAATGAGCACATTTGTCAAATTTTCTGTGAAATATTTAATAGCAACAGGTCCACAGAAGAGACTTATATATATTTTAAAGAACTTTTCTTCATTAGAATCACCTGGAGTTTCATCAATGCTAAGTTCCTTTTGTGGTAAAGGTATTTTTAATTATGTGCATAATTATGGTTCTGTGTGCTTTCTGAAATTTTTATATAAAACTATTTCTGCATTTATTTTACATACTAGTAGCCCGGTGCACAAAATTCGTGCACATTAAAAGGGAATTAATTGCCCTAACCAGTTTGGCTCAGTGGATAGAGCATCAGCCTGCAGACTCAAGGGTCCCAGGTTCGATTCCGGTCAAGGGCATGTACCTTGGTTGCGGGCACATCCCCAGTGGGGAGTGTGCAGGAGGCAGCTGATCGATGTTTCTCTCTCATCTATGTTTCTAACTCTCTATCCCTCTCCATTCCTCTCTGTAAAAAATCAATAAAATATATTTTTTTAAAAAAGGGAATTAATTAGCAGAGATATTTTAACATTGCTATTTGCCCTTTCTCTATAATAGAAATGTGAGAGATGAAAGGAAATTAGTAAAATGTATATGAAAATAATATATAAATTTATTAATAAATAAACAGTAACAAAAGGATATAACAACAACAGAGGCATGATATAAAAACGACAAAAACATGATATGAAAACAACAAAAACATGATATAAAAACAACAGTGATGCAAACAATGACTGATAAAGTGATTAAACTTATTCTAATATCTCCCTGTACACCACATTAAGAGTGAAAACACTTTCAGAGTGCTTGACTAATTTCTCTTGTGATGAAGTACTTAGAACTTTAACTGTAACATCACATGCTCTTCAAACTCGAGAGAAAGCAACATATAACTGACCATGTGCAAAAACAGGTTCAGGTAGGAACATGCCTACTCTGTCTAGAGTTTGTCCTTGTGATTTATTAATAGTCATCACAAATGCTGACATCACGAAAAACCGTCATCGAATCAATTTAAATGGGAGGCCAGTGTCAGATGGGGACAAATTAATTCTTGGAATCAGAACAGCCTCTCCCTCTGCAGATCCTGTTTATACTTCAGCTTCGATAATGTTAGGTCATAATGTTTTGACAATAAATCTGGTACCATTACAAAGAACCCATTTACTATTGAGATGTCTCAATAGCATGATGATTGAAACCACTTTCAATTTTAATTTGTGACATGGCATTCTAGAAGGAGTAATACTATTCAGAAATTCGATGGGGAAATTTTTCTTTGTTTCTTTGTTATGGGGTGGGGCCACATCAGTAACAAAGAAACAGAATTAAAACTTTATTGTGGGGAGCCGCTACAGTGTTTTGGACAGGTTCAAGCTTTGGACTGATGAGAGGGCACAGTCCTCTCATTGCCATGTGAAAGTCCCAGCTTGGAGGGCAGGGCCCTCCCAGCACAATTATAGCCAACAGTTGTAGTTGTAAGCTTGAACCTATGGTCCAAACACATGCCTGAGTGATGTGGGCTTGATAGAATTCAGGTGCATGTAGTTGAGTAGGATTGAAACCCATGAGAATGTTTGTAAACATCTTGGTCACGCCCTTACTTTGCCTCGTAGCATCTGCTATAAACTAAAGGCATGGCTGCAGGAATGGTCGCTGTCTCTCAGAGAAGCAGTGTCCCACGAGACCCGGCTTTCATTCTCTTGTCTGTCTTTTCTAAGCCTTTCAGCCGCCCCACTCAGGTTCACCCGTGCTGGCGTGGTACACTTTAGAAAGATCTGCCTCCAAGCTCCCAGGGTGGGTTCCTGCCTCAAACTCTGCCTTACAGGAAACAGCTCCGGGGAAACAGCCTGGGGGAAGGTGCAGCCGTTGCCAAGACAACCCCTGTAGGACTGACTTCCTTCCACTCGGTCATGGCTGTTCGTCTGTATGTGACTAACATCACCCATGGTTTTTATATAAATAGATTAATTATTTACTTATTTATTTTTAACTAGCTGTACCTGGCCATGCGTTGCTATGGCTCAGTCTGGTTAAATGTAAAAGAAAGAAAAGAGAAAGCGCATCTTTCTAATATGTTTAATTTCACAATGCTTGTGGGTATACAATATTTTTTGTTGTTCCATTGTCTATGCAGATATAGAGATTGTCTGGTTTGCCGACTCTAGATTATGCAACATATAATTGTTCATGTGAGAAGGAATCCGTGTCTAGATCTAAACCGCACAATTCTAAAGATTGGCCCTGAGCTTTGTTGATGGTGATTGCAAATGCCAATCGAATTGGGAATTGCAATCTCTTAAATTGAAATGGCATGAACGCTATGATAAATGACACAGCTCAATTCCAACGCAATGTTACATGAAATAATTAAATAAAAATGAAAATAAATCGAAATCTATGAAAATTCAATTTAACAATGCAATCGGAAACATTGAAATGGAATCGTAAAATGGGAAATTTGGAAATTGTAAATGGATCGTAATCAGAAACATTGAAATGGAATCGTAAAATATTTAGTATAGAGTGTGTTGCTTTTATGTCCAACAGATGGCATTGTTTTTCAAAAAAAGCATGTTTTTACCTGTCACAGGTGTGACATCTATATAATATAGGTATATAAAAACACATGTGTATTCGAATGCAATGTTGTGTCAAAATTTCAAAGCAATCAGAAAGAACTTACTGAGATTTAAGATTTTGAACAAACATTTACATTTTTATTTATATAGATTAAACTTAGTGGAGTACAGGTTTCAAGTTTACAACTCAACAAAACATCATTTATACCTGCATTGCACTCCCACTGCACCAAGCAAAGTCTCTTTCTGTCCCCATTCTCCCCTCATTTTGCACACCTCCATCTAACCCAGTGGTTCTCAACCTTCCTAATGCCGTGACCACTTAATACAGTTCTTCATGTTGTGGTGACTCCCAACCATAAAATTATTTTCATTGCTACTTCATAACTGTAATTTTGCTACTATTATGAATCGTAATGTAAATATCTGATATGCTATATGTGTTTTCCAATGGTCGCGACCCACAGGTTGAGAACCGCTATACCCTTTCCCTCAGTCTATTACCACACTTGTCTCTATGTGAATATGAATATATTCATGCACTCAGGGGGGTTCATCAGCCTGCCTGCACCCTCTCACAATCCTGGACCCCTCGGGTAGGGGTCTCTAGGCCTGGCCTGAGATCAGGGTCTATCAGGGCTTTCCTTCCCCCAGCTGCAGGCAGCTGGCCCTGCCCCACTGCTGTCACTGCTTGCCATCTGTGCAGCGCTGCCCGCCCCCCCCCCCCCCCCCGCCACTGGTTGCCTCCCTCTGAAGGTGGCAGGTATGGTGTGCGATGACTTGGCTGGCCTGGGCCTCCCTCTGTGGGGTGATCGCTGGCCAGCTGCACACCCACCACAGTGTCGCCAGCTGGTGGCCTGAGCCTCCTGTTTTTTGTTTTTTTTTTAAAGTACGAAATGTTTACTGAGAGATACAGAACTGAGTACTACGAAGGGCTGACCAGGATGGAAATGCACCACACCCTGGCCCTGCCCTGCCAGGACATCCAGTCTGTAAACATTCAGTGAGTATGTGCTTTGGAAGGGCGCCCCTGCCTCGGGCCCACAGCAACTCCAGCAGGGCCAGTGAGGGTGCACCCGGCTGCCACTCCGAGCAGGACTGAGCTGGCCTACGGTGGGTGGGTACATCAGGGCCTGGCACCGTGCCCTTCTCCAGCCTTGCATTAGGATCAGGGTCAGGGTTAAGGCTGGGAGAGGCAGATTGTAGTTTTACTCTGAGTTCCATACTCAGTCTAATTCTGGTTGCAACTCATGGCTTTTCCTGGCGGCTGCTCCTTTGGGAGGTCCTTTCGGTTGGTGCCCTGGCGGAGAGGCCGGAGAAGTGCCCACAGCTGCTTGGTTGGGCGTCTCTCTGGCCCAGAACTCTGTCCTGCCTCCTGCAAGCCTGGCCCCAGGCAGAACAGGCCTCCCTCAGGACTACTGTGGTCTCAGCGCTTGGTCCTGGGTTTCATCAGCCTGGGTTTCTTCCCCTGGTGTGGCTAATCTGAGTTTCACAAAAAAGCCTGGCCGATGCTGGCTGTGCTGAGCCTCATTGAAGAGTTTTTCATGCAGCAAGGAAGAGCCCTCTGGGACCCTCCTCCTCCACCTTCTCTGCATCCCCTCCGCCTCTCCCTCCTCCCAGCCCATGATCACTTCTCCAGCTGCTCCAGCAGTGGGCTGCCTTCTGAGTCGGGGTCTTAACGCTGTCGTTCCTGACGATGCAGGTGGGGCGATGCCGGCTGAGCATCAGGATGAGCTGCTGCCGCTCCTGCTTCAGCTCCTCCATCTGGGTGTTCGGCTCCGCATTCATGAGCTCCAGCCACTCGGATTCTCGCTGCGGAAACTCCGTCCGCTCCTTCTTGTTCCGGCATCGGACAGCCACCACTTTGTTCTGTTCCAGGTGCCTTTTCCTCTGCTCCTCTTTCTCATCTAGCTCACTTTTCACAGGTTGAGGCCTCTTGCCAAGTTTCACCTCCAAGAAGTGCAAAGGGGCGATCATGGCCCCAATGTGGCAGATGTCAGCATATTTCAGCTTCTCTGCAGTCAGGGCCTAACTGGGGAATCCGGTCAGGGGACTGAGCCCTGGCAGAGAGCCTGCAGTCACTGAAGGGTCCGAGATCTGCCCAGGCATCATAGCAGGAGGAGTGGCAGTCCAGCCCTGCAGAAGCCACAGGGGGAGGCTGTGACCCTGGGGCCTGGGCCAGGCTGCAGGCGCCATGCCCGCTCAGGAGCCGCAGTAGCGCCAGCCCGCCCTGCAGCATCCACTCCTGCCAGCGCCTCCCGTGGCAGCCTCCGAGTGTTCCTCTCACAGGCTGTGGCCTGGGTCTCCCTCTTTGAGGCAATTGATAGCGGGGCTCTGCCTGCCTGCCTCATCACCCCTAACCATTTGTCTGCCTGCCTGATGGCACCTAACCACTTGCTGGAGGGAAGGGCCAGCCCTGTGAGGGGTCATCTGCCTACCTGATTGCCCCTAACCATTCTCCTGCCTACCTGATTGCCCCTAACAACTCACCTGACTACCTGATCACCCCTAACCACTCTGCCTGCCTGCCTGATCACCCCTACCTGCTTGCTGTGGGGGCAGGGCCAGCATGGTGGTTCTAGTCTCTGGTTGTTCTGGTCTTATGCCTCTGGGCTTTTATTATATAGAATATATATATGCTTTATTGCTTAATCCCTTCACCTACTTTCATCCAGTCCTTCAACTGCCTTCCCCTCTGACAGCTATCAGTCTATTCCATGTATCTATGCCCCTTTGTTTCTATTTTGTTCATCAGTTTATTTTGTTCGTTAGATTCTACATATAAGTGAGAACATGTGTTATTTGTTTTTCTATAACTGCCTTATTTCACTTGGCATAATAATCTCCAGATCCATTCATACTGTTCCAATAGTTACTATTTCCTTTTTTATGGCAGAGTAGTATTCTGTATTCCATTGTGTAAATGGACCACAGTTTTTGTTTGTTTGCTTGTTCATTTGTTTTATCACTTATCTACTGATGGGCACTCGGGCTGTTTCCAAAGCTTGGCTATCACATAAACACAATGAAGGGTAAAAATCAAGGGATCATATCAATAGATGCAGAAAAATATTTGATAAAATTCAGCACCCATTTATGATAAAAAAACTCTCAGCAAAGTGAGACTAGAGGGATCATACCTCAACATAATAAAGGCCATATCTGACACACCCACAGCCAACATCATACTCAATGGGCAAAATCTAAAAGTGTTTCTCCTAAAATCAGGAACAAGATAGGATGTCTGCTTTCACTACTATTATTCAACATAGTACTGGAAGTCCTAGTCATAGCAATTAGAAAAGAAGAAAACATAAAAGGCATGCAAACTGGAAAAGAGAAAGTAAAACTGTCATTCACAGATAGTATGATATTGTATGTAGAAATCCCTAAAGACTCCACTAAAAATCTACTAAGTCTAATAAATGAATTCAGCAAAGTAGAAGGATACAAAATTAATATTCAGACATTGGCTGCATTCTTATACACCAACAATGAACTATCAGAAAGAGAAATTAAATTAAGAAAATAATTCCATTTACTATTGTAGCAAAACAAAAACAAATCAAGTACCTAGGAATAAATTTTACCAAGGAGGTAAACGACCTGTACTTGGAAAATTATAGGATACTGAAGAAAGAAATTGAGGAAGATACTAGTAAGTGGAAGCATATGCCATGTTCACGGATTGGAAGAATTAACATTAAAATGTCCATATTACCAAAAGCAGGCTATAGGTTCAATGAAATTCCTATTAAAATAACAAAGACATATTTTGCAAACTAGAACAAATATTCCAAAAAATTATTTGGAATGAAAAAGACCTCACATAGCCTCAGCAATCTTAAGAAAGAAGAACAAAATTGGAAAGAATCACAATACCAGATGTCTAACTAAAGAGCTTCTGCAGGAAAAAAAAAAATCAACAAAATGAAAAGGGAACACACTGAATGGGAGAACATATTTGCCATCTAGTAAGGGATTAATTTAATTTCTCTGTGTATTGCTGGAAGTCTAAGTAATTAGAAAATGATTAACAACCCACACTAATAAAAAATAAAAATATATTTCTGCTGTAACCATGTCTAAGTTACTTCTCAATTTGATCTATGTTACTGTGTTGGTGTCCATTCTTATAATGCCCTCATGGAACGTATTTTAAGAAAATAACTATAGCTAAAACTAAGCCATTCTTATTTGAGGTTTTGTGTGTAAATTTTGCATCTTAACTGCTAAGATTAACCTATCTTCAGGAACATCAAATTCATAAGAACACTCAAGAACAAGTTTATATGTAATTTAATCTATGTAACCAGCCATGTGATATAATTCATAATTTTGTTTTTCTGAGATAGGCAGAAAACTATGTAGAATCTCAAGTTTCTGCAATATTTCTTGAAACAAAGTATAGAAAGCAAATCATTAAGATATTATTTCTAAAAGAAATATGAAAAATAGTCAGAAAAACAAAAAGAATATACATTATGAAGTGGAATGTATGCATTGATGTATTTTAAACTCATTGTTTCTGGCTTTCTTTTTCTAGCATTTTCCTTCATAAGCTATCAGCAAAGAATCACTTATAAAGTAATCATTACTTTTAGTCACTTTCACATAAATTAAAATTAAAAAATTAAGTTTGAAGTAACAGAAGGAAATATTTTCCTTAGGAATTTTTTAAATGACTTACCACCAATTACTTACTTAAGTTCCGGATGTGACTAAGAAACGTACATATGAGAAACATACATTCACTGGCAAGGAGGCACCTGCACCATTAATCTCTAATGAAAGACATTTAACATCCTTGAAGTATTTGTCAATTCTCTGCTATAGAAAACCACCTTTGAGCACTGTCTTTGAACACTGTATGTGCTCTGACTTTTCTCTTACTCAGACAAACAGTGTCACTTCACTACTCAATGAACCAGCCAGTAAATTGGTCCTCCACAATGGGTCTGAAATCAATAACTAATTTTGAAAACTGATTAGTTTGCACCAGAGTAGTAGACAGTTCCGAATTTTGCCAGAGGACATAATCAGCCAGTAAATAGAGGTATTAGTGCACTAGTAATAGGTTGGTAATACAGCCCAAATCTATCGTAAACTCTTTTCCGCAAAGGGCAATTTGAGTCTTTATAAGCAACTTTACTTGTAAATTAAACTTTTTTTTTGATGTTGAAATAAAGCCTAGTTTTATTATGCCACATAGCTGGTTAATAAGAGTTGTTTGTAAATGAATTCTAATAAAGCAAGAAAACTCAGCCTTGGGAGACCGTTAAAGAGCTACAGACATTTTTATACATTTTGGTTGGTTGTGAATTCCAGATGTTTCCAACATGAAAAATGTTACGTTTTAACAGTTAATGTTGTATTGCTAGCCATTCAGAAGATGTATCTTTCTATTATATGGGAATGTTGCTATGGAGATAATGTATGTCTGACCTAGAAGAGGTGGGGAAGGAATTGTATTGAAGAAAAGGAGAATATCAATTATGTCAATAATTGAGATGGTAGCGAAAAGGTAAACATCTTACCCACAACCACTTCCAGAAAACATATGTGAATACACCAGGCACAAAATGGATGTTGTTTTAGCTTCTTGCATTGGCTTTATATTTAGCTGCATCAACTGATTATATGGATAAAACCTGACCACTTCATTGTAATGCAAACTGGCACTAAATTCAACACATAGCTTTAAAAATCATTCTAAATGCACAAGCTATAGTTTGGCAATTGCTCCAGGGTCCATGTTAGGGCTGTGATAAAATGCAACTTCAGAAATCTGTAGTAAAATATGCCCTTCTTAAAATTCTGAGACAGTTGAGATTCCACAAGCAAAGTTAATCTACAAAACTGGGGGTGGGAAGCTTGATAACACAGCATTCCAGACTGAATTGCTACAGCAGAGCTGAATTGTGATTTCTAATGTGTATACTCAGTTCAATTTGATGCTACACTTGAACTGACAGAGAAAGTGCAGATAGAAAAAAATCATAAACTATATTCCCAGCAGAGATTCCTTGTTTTACTGTGGGTTGGGAGGTAAATACTTAGAAATCGGATGGTAATTTAAAACCTCAGGTTACCTTCATTTATTCATTGGAAACTCTTAGTATACAATGGTGGCAATGCTGGGACAAAGCTCTTAGTCTAGAGCAGGGGTGGGCAAACTTTTTGACTCGAGGGCCACAATGGGTTCTTAAACTGGACCGGAGAGCCAGAACAAAAGCATGGATGGAGTGTTTGTGTGAACTAATATAAATTCAAAGTAAACATCATTACATAAAAGGGTACGGTCTTTTTTTTTTAGTTTTATTCATTCCAAACCGGCCGGATCCGGCCTGGGGGCCGTAGTTTGCCCACGGCTGGTCTAGAGTATTTAATTTACTACAGTGAAGAAACTAATATTTATTCTTTAATATGTTCACTAGAGGCCTGGTGCATGAAATTCATGTACTGATGGGGGCAGAGGGGTTGTCCCTCAGCCCAGTCTGCACCCTTTCCAATCTCAGACATCCCTCTCACAATCCGGGACTGCTGGCTCCCAACTGCTCGCCAGCCTGCCTGCCTGATTGCCCCTAACTGCTTCTGCCTGCCAGCCTGATCACCCCCTAACCACTCCCCTGCCAGCCTGATCAAAGTCTAACTGCTCCCCTGCTGGCCTGATTGCCTCCAACTGCCATCCACTGCAGGCCTGGTCACCCCCAACTGCCCTCCACTGCTGGCCATATTGTGGTGGCCATCTTGTGACCACATGGGGGCGGCCATCTTGTGCGAGGGCATGATGGTCAATTTGCATATTACCTCTTTAGTATACAGGATATTCAAAAGGGAAACATTTCACCCACAATTCCACTTTTGAAGGAAAACTCTCAGGAAGAAAGAAAAAAAAAGGAGAGAAGGAGGAGATATGAAAAGCTGAGGGAACTCCTTCACTTGGGTTTCGATGCCCCACAGAGGACTTCACTGTGGAAAAACCCTGCTAGTTTTCTTTTTGTTATTTTTTCTTTTTTGCTAGTTAATCCTCACCCAAGGATATTTGACTTTTAGAGAGGGAGAGAAAGAAACGTTGATGAGAGAGACACATGGCTTGGTTGCCTCCTGCACACAACCCTCTGGGGTAGGGGATCAAACCTGCAACCCAGGTTTGTGCCCTTGACAGGGAATGGAATCTGTGACCCTTCAGTGTGTGGCTGATGTGCTAACCACAGAGCCATGGCATCTAAGACCCCACTTTTTTTTTTTTACAGATATTTATTTTTTAATAATTTCTTTATTGATTAAATTATTACATATGTGTCCTTATTCCCACATTATCCCCCATCTCCCCAACTCATGCTCTCATGCCCCTGTTGTCTGTGTACATTGGTTAGGCCTATATGCTTGCATATAAATCCTTTGGTTGATCTCTCCCCCTTATCCCCAACTTCCCCTACCTTCCCTCTGAGGTTTGACAGTCTGATTGATGCTTCTCTGTCTCTGGATCTGTTTCTATTCATCAGTTTATGTTGTTCATTATATTCCATAAATGAGTGAGATCATATGATATTTATCTTTCGCTGACTGGCTTATTTCATTTAGCATAATGCTCTCCAGTTCCATTCATGCTGTTGCAAATGGTAAAAACTCCTTCGTTTTTAATGCAGCATAGTATTCCATTGTGTAGATGTACCACAGTTTTCTAATCCATTCATCTACTGATGGGCACTTAGGTTGTTTCCAAATCTTAGCTGTGGTGAATTGTGCTGCTATGAACATAGGGGTGCATATATCCTTTCTAATTAGTGTTTCCAGTTTTTTGGAACATATTATTAGAAGTGGGATTACTGGGTCAAATGAAAGTTCTGTTTTTAGTTTTTTGAGGAAACTCCATACTGTTCTCCACAGTGGCTACACCAGTCTGCATTCCCACCAACAGTGCAAAAGGGTTCCTTTTTCTCCACATCCTTGCCACCACTTGTCCTTTGTTGATCTGTTGATGATAGCCATTCTGATAGGTGTGAGATGGTACCGCATTATTGTGATTTGCATCTCTCAGATGATTAGTGACTTTGAGCATGTTTTCATAATTCTTTTGGCCTTTCTTCCATATTCTTTCAAAAAGTATCTATTTAGGTCCGTTGACCATCTTTTGATTGGGTTGTTTATCTTCCTCTTGTTAAGTTGTATGAGTCCCCTGTAATGTTGGAGATAAAAATCTTATCGGTGATAAAATTTGCAAATATGTTTTCCCATGCAGTGGGCTTTCTTGTTGTTTTGTTGATGGTTTCTTTTGCTATGCAGAAGCTTTTTATTTTTATGTAATCCCATTTGTTTATTTTCTCTTTAGTTTCCATTGCCCTAGGAGCAGTATCAGTGAAGAAATTGTATTGTCTTTATCTGGTTTTGATATTAGGGTGATGCTGGCTTCATAGAATGAGCTTGGACGTGTTTCTTCCTCTTGAAGTTTTTGAAATAGTCTGAGGAGGATAGGTTTTAGTTCTTCCTTGAATGTTTGGTAAATCTCCCCTGTGAAGCCATCTGGGCCCAGGCTTTTGTTTGTTGGAAGCTTTTTGATGACTGCTTCAATTTCTTCCATAGTTATTGGCCTATTGAAATTTTTAGAATACATCTGATTGAGTTTTGGAAGGTCGTATTTTTCTAGGAATATGTCCATTTCCTCCAAGTTGTCTAATTTGTTAGAATAGAGTTGTCCATAGTATTTTTTAACAACCCTTTGTATTTCTGTGGGGTCTGTTGTTATTTTGCCTCTTACATTTCTGATTATCTTTATTTGGGTCCTCTGTCTTTACTTCTGGGTAAGCCTGGCCAAAGGTTCATCAATCTTGTTTATCTTTTCAAAGAACCAGCTCTTGGTTTCATTGATCTTCTGTATTTTTTTTTTTTTTTTGGTCTCTATGTCACTTATTTCTCCTCTGATCTTTATTATTTCCTTCCTTCTGGATACTGTGAGCTTTTCTTGTTGCTCTCTTTCTAATTCTTTGAGTTGTAGAGTTAGATGATTTACTACCATTTTTTTCTTATTTTTTGAGGTAGGCTTGTAGAGCTATAAACTTCCCTCTAAGGACTGCTTTCATTGTGTCCCACAGATTTTAGATTGTTGTGTTTTCATCATCATTAGTTTCCAGGATGTTTTCAACTTCTTCTTTGATCTCTTTGGTATCCCAATCATTGTTTAATAGCATGCTTTTTCACCTTCCAAATGTTTGATTTTTTTTGAATTGTTTTTATTGTAGTTTATTTCTAATATTATGCCATTGTGGTCTGAGTAGATGTTTGGTATGATTTCAATCTTCTTAATTTGGGGAGACTTTGCTTGTGACTCAATATGTGGTCTATTGTTGAAAATGTATCATGTGCACTTGAGAAGAATGTATATTTCATGGCTCTGGGGTGAAATGTTCTGAAAATGTCAATTAAGTCCATTTTATCTAGTGAGTCATTTAGGATTGATGTTTCTTTGCTGATTTTTTGTCTAGAGGATTTATCCAATGATGTCAGTGGTGTATTAAAGTCCCCTATTATGATTGTATTATTGTCAATCTCTCCCTTGTTATCTTCCAGGAGTTTTTTTTTTTTTTTAATGTATTTGAGTACTCCTGCATTGGGTGCATATATGTTTATCAGGGTTATATCCTCTTGTTGTATCGATCCCTTTAGTATTATGAAGTGGCCTTCCTTATCTCTTGTTATGGCCTTCACTTTGAGATCTATTTTGTCAGATATAAGTATTGGTACCCCACCTTTTTTTTTTCATTTCCATTTGCCTGAAAGATATTTTTCCATCCCTTCACTTTCAGTATATGTGGGTTCCTTGTTCTGAGGTAGGTCTCTTGTAGAGAGCATATATATGGGTCATGTTTCCTTATCTATTCAGCCACTTGATGTCCTTTTATTGGAGCATTTAGTCCATTTATGTTTAAAGTTATTATTGAAAGATACTTCTTTGTAGCCATTTTTATTTTTTGTGCCTGTTTTCTTTCTTAGCTTTTTATTTCTTCTCTTTACACTGGTCCCTTTAGCATTTTTTTATATTGCTGGCTTGCTGGTGATATACTCCCTTAGTTTTTTTTTTTTTTTTGTCTGTGAAGCTTCTTATTTCCCCTTCAATTTTGAATGATAGCCTTGCTGGATAGAGTATTCTTGGATTCAGTCCCTTGCTTGGCATCACTTTGTAAATATTCTTCCGTTCTTTTATGGCCTGATGTGTTTCTGTTGAGAAATCATTGGATAATCTAATGGTAGATCCCTTGTATGTAACTTTCTGTCTCTCTCTGCCAGCCTTTAAGATTCTCTCTTTGACCTGAACATTTGCCATCATAATTATGATGTGTCTTGGTGTGGGTCTTTTTGGGTTCATCCTGTTTGGGACTCTGTGCTTGTGCGACTTTTTTCTTCCTCACCCCAGGGAAGTTTTCTGATATTATTTCTTCAAATAGGTTTTCTAACCCTTGTTCCTCTTCCTGTTGTTCTGTTACCTCTATTATTCATATGTTGCTTCGTTTCATGTTTTCCCATAGCTCCTTTAGGCTCTCCTCCTGTCTTTTAATTTTTTTCTCCAACTGCAGTTCACTTTGGGTGTGTTTTTCTTCCCTGTCTTCTAATTCGCTAATTCGGTCCTCCGCTTCTCCTAGTCTACTTTTGAAACTTTCCATGGTGTTTTTTATTGCAGCTATATCACTCTTCATTTCTTCTTGATTCTTACATAAGTTGTTGATTTTTTTCGTTCATTTCTTCTTGATTCTTGCTTAAGTTGTTGATATTTTCCTCCTTCCTGTTTATGCACTCTAGGATCCTTATTCTGAATTCTTTTTCTGACATATTGCATGCCTCTGTTTCACTAAGCTGCTTTTCTGGTGAGTCCTCCTTTTCTTTCCTTTGGGGGTTTCTTTGTCTACCCATTTTTGGTCTCACAAATTGATCTAGATGTCGAATTGTGCAGGGGCTGCTCCTTGGGTGGCCGTGGCTCCTCAGGCTGTGGTAACTCCTCGGGTGGTCACAGAAGTGACTGTTCCTCAATTGGTAGCAGCTCCTCTGGTGGGTGCTGTTCGCAGCAGTGGTGTCTCCCCTGGCTGGTGGGAGAGGCTGCTTGCACAGCTGCTGTTCCTTGGACAGGGGTGGGCTGATAACGAGGCTGCTGCTCCTCATATGGGTGCAGACTGAGCACGGCTGCTGCTCCTTGGACGAGGGTGGGGTGTTCATTTGGCTTCTGTTCCTTGACAGGGCCAGACTGCTCATACGGCTGCTGCTCCTTGGATCAGGGCTGGCTACACACTGCTGCTGTTCCTCAGATGGGGCGGGCTGCTCGTGAGGCTGCCACTTCTTGAACAGGGGCAGGTTGTTTACAGGGCTACTCCTCCTCGTATGGATGCAGCTGCTCATGCAGCTCCTGTTCCTCTGATCGGGGTCGGATGCTTGTGCAGCTGCTGCTCCTCGGGCAGGAGTGAGCTGCATGTGTGGCTGTTGTGCCTCAGACGGGGGCAAGCTGTTCACCCAGTTGCTGCTTGTTGGACAGGTGCAGGCTGTG
Organism: Myotis nattereri; assembly: GCF_964212035.1. NCBI lineage: Eukaryota > Metazoa > Chordata > Mammalia > Chiroptera > Vespertilionidae > Myotis > Myotis nattereri. The sequence continues at coordinate 99,450,222 of NC_138077.1, forward strand.
TGTGGCTGGTGCTCCTCAGACCAGTGCGGATTACGTAGGGCTGCTGCTTCTCAGACGTGGACAGTCTGCTCATGTGGCTGCTGCTCCTCAAATGGGTCAGGCTGTTCGAGGCGCTGCTGTTTCTTGTACGTGGGTGGGCTCCTCAGACAGCTGCTGCTCCTCAAATGGGGGCAGGTTGCTCGCACAGCTGCTGCTCCTCAGACAGGTACAGGGTGCGGGCTGCATGCAGCATGCAGCTGCTGCTCTTTGGACAGGGCTGGGCTGCACTGGGCTGCCGCTCCTCTATTATGGGCAGGCTGCTCATGCAGCTGCTGCTCCTTGACAGGGTGGACTGCTCACGTAGTTGCTGCTCCTTGGATGGGGGGCAGGCTGCTCACACAACTGCTTCTCTTTGGACAGGGGCAGGCTACGTAATGCTTCCATTCTTAGGCCTGAGGCAAGCTACCCTCGGGGTTGCTGCTCCTTGGACAGGAGCAGGCTGCTCATGTGTCTGCTGCTCACATGGTTGCAGTGCCCTGGGCTAAAGCATTGGGCTGGTCAGAGGGGAGCACGCTTCAGAACTCACAGGAACCTGTGCCCAGTGTGGCTGGAGGCTTGTTGACTCTGGGACCATAGCTGAGGTAGCAGGTCCCTGACAGGGGTGGCTGTAGAGTCCCAGGTGTTATCTGAGGGCACCCTGGTTGGAGGTGAGGCTGGGCTCCCAGTTACAGCAGCTTTTCCCTTCAAAAGACTAGCTAGACCTCTGAGGATGAGCTAGCCTCCTGGTACTGTTTACAATGGTATCACAGGCTGCCTAATTAGGCGAACCCAGTTAGCCTGCCCCCAAAGGTCTTGTGGGATCTAACTGTGCCTCACTCACATACACACACCCCCCCCACATGACCACACACTCATCTTTTGCTCCCTTACTCACTCACACTCTCTCCCTCACTGCTGCTTTCTTCCTGTCTCAGTGATTGGGTCTGGGGTGTTATTGACCCGTTCGTGGATGGAGTTTCCTCTCTAGGTGTCTGGTTATGAGGCTCGCTCTCTAGCACCTGTCCAGACAGAATAAAACTCTCCTCGACAAGACACAACACAAAGGGAACAAAGCACGAATGTACTCACAACAACAACCCCACTATATGTGACCACCTGAGAAAAGAGAATTAGGGGAGAGAAAAGAGAGCATAAATGATATCGAAGGTAGAGAAAAAGATAAGAGAGAAAAGAAAAAGGAAGAAAAGGGAGAGTATATATATATATATATATATATATATATATATATATATTTCCATATATATATATTTCCATATATATATGGAAAACACCACTGAACCAATAGATAAACAAACAGACAAACAAAAAAATACAAACACCGAACCCGCAGCAAAGAGGGTGGGGGCAGAATTTGTAAAGGCTGAGCTTATATACAGAAAATAAGGTTAAGAATTAGATGAATATGGGGAGGACCTCAGTTCAGTGTAGAGGAAGTAGAAATGGAATGGGTGGATAAGAGGAAAGAGAACGAGAAGAAAATAATAATAATAAATTTACAAAAAAAATTGATTTTCAAAATGGTATAAAAAATAGCAAATAAAATAAAATAGAGTGGTGGAAAAGTAATGCGAAAAGAAATAGAAAATAAAGCAACAGACAAAAAGAGGAAAACAAAGAAAAAAGAGATAACAAAATAATAATTAAAAAATAAAAATTTAAAAGTGAAGTGTTCCTTTGGCTGGCTTAAGATACCAGTCTTCTGTACTGTACTGTTTCTCAGGTTCTTGTTGCTGGGACTGAAGATCTCTCTTTAGGCCAGTCCCTTTGGACTCTCAGGGACTATTTAGATTTTTTTTTTTAATCCTTTGTACTATTCAGGGTAGAATCTGGGTGTGGCTGTATTGGTTGCCTGGACACTGCAGGGAAGAGCTATCTCTTCAGGAAAAATGGCTGCCCAGGTCTTGGGCTCAGGCATGACTCAGCACCAGACTCACTGCTGCTTCTCCTGGACTCCCCTCTCTCCCCAGATTCCACAAGTCCACACCTTCTCCCAGACTTTAGCCACAGGTAAGTGTCTGTATCCAAAAGGGCCTATGACCTAGGCTCAGTGAAGAAAGGCCTCTTCGTCTCTGTGCGCTCCTCTCCTGCCAGCACTGCATGGTCTGGTCAGCCCTCCAGGTCACCCTCTCTGTGTTCAGCCTTTCCTGACTGTGGACCCAGATCTAGAATCCCCATGCCATCCAGCAGTTCTGTGGTCCTTCTTTCCACAGTCAGACACTGTGCCTGTCCCCAGGGACATGGCTTGGTGCTGATTCTGTGCGGATTCCCTCTGATGCTCTGGGCTCAGAGATCTGGCAGACTCTCCTGCCCAGAATCTTGGTTTTACCTTTCTCCATGGATCCTCGGCCCTTCCCAGCTGCAAACCGTCTCCCAGCTGAGTCTCTTTCACCAATTCAGGCTGGATGTTACTCGTTTCAGCTGCTCACCCTATCTGCTCTGGACAAGGCTCGGGTTATGTCTGTCTATGCGGCCACCATTTAATCCCCCCCCCCCCCCCCCACTATTTTTTTCTAATCTGTGTTTCTGAGATAATGTACTCAGGTTCAATTCAAGTTCATCCAGAGTTAAATTTTAGTGTGTGTGTTTTTTAACCTAAAATGGTTAATTTTATCAGAAGCAATAGATACCTGTATGTATTAAAGCTACTTTTATTTTTTATGAATTAGCTGGAAAAAACAGATAATGTTTATCCAAATATCACAAAAACATCCCAAGTCCAGTAAAATACCTTAGATGTATTCTAATACATCTAAGGTAATTAATATTGGATTTATTGGATACATAATGTTGATGAAATGGTGGCAAAGCACACTTTTGAGAATGGGAGTATGATGAAAGGGGCCACATGCTAACCTGACAAATTCAGGGAATGCCTGCATAGTGGCCTTACAAACTCAGAAACCTAAAGTAATAACAAAGGATGGTCTGAAATTAAAACATTTTTAACTGAAAGTAGTTTATAGTGGGTAGTCATGTCCTAGGCTGGTATCTTTCCAGACAAAGGTCAATTTTTAGCTTAACTGAGCCTATCATCTTTTTGCATGTAGGATAACGTATTGTTGTAATGTCAAAGTAACTTTCCTTTTTCTGTACCCCTCAAAGCACAGGCAGCTGCTCTGGGGAGACCACAGATCCCCTCATTGTCATTGAGTTAATTGTTGACTGCTAATGATCCTGGACACTCCTATGTAAAAGAAGCTTGTCTCTATCATTTGACTTTTTATCCAATCCCAGAGGTTTCTCCGTTTTGCTTCTCCTGCCTCCCTTATCCATCACCAAAGGTTTTCATGTAGCCCACTTATATCTCCTCTTCTGATTTAACATATAAAATAAGGTGAAAAACTGCCATTCTCAAGAGCATTATCTCAATATGTTGAGAGTTTCCTTCCCAGCAATTGTTGACAGTTTGGACTCAAATAAACTCACAGAAATTCCTCACAGGTTTGAATGTTTCTTATGTTGACATGAGTGACAGGAAAAGTTTATACAAGGACTTAAACTGGGTTTTCTGAACGTGAGAAAATTGAAAGCAAAATGGAAATAATAAATAAAATAATAATTAGCAAATAAAAATCATAATACAAATAGATTCTCCTACCATTTATCTGGTAGAGATATGTTTTTATTTTTATTACTGGAAACACAAAACCCCAGTAACAGACTAAAACATTTCAATAGTTTTTTCACAAAAATATTGATATCTTGTAAGCAGATGTTATATTTAAATTCAGATATTAAACATACATATTCTTAAATATGGAATTTGATACAAATGTTTAGATTCTATTTTCAGGGCACAATAGATTATCAGTTGGAATCATGTTTTTTAAATCTGTGACTTTGGAATCATGTAACTGTTAGTTGAGATTATCTTAGAACAACACTTCACAATATGCCCCCCTCCCATTTCCTAAACTTGCCTAATCATAAGGTTCTTTTGTTATGTTGGTAAAAATGTAATTTCTTTTCATGATCCCCTGGACATTTTATTTCAATGGTTCTGGGGTTGGAGTATAGGGAGTTATTGCTTAAAGGGTATAGTTTCTGCTTGGGGTAAGAAAAATGTTTGGAAACAGAGTAATGATGATTGTGCAACATTGAGAATGTTATTAATGCCATTGAATAATACAGTTAAAAATTAAGATGATAAATTTTGTATATATATATATATATATATATAGTTTTTAGTATGTCCATAGAAACTGCGATATCTTTCTGACTTTGATGCAAAAGTTAGTTTTGTAATTTTGTCCATCACGATAATGTAATATCACTGTATGTACAGATTTTAAAGATCATTTGCATAATATGATTATAGGATGGCCTTAATGACAGTAAACCATTGGAAATTGTATTTTTCTGGGTAATATTCTTTAGTTAGCTTACCCATACTACTTAATTAGAAGCAGAAACACCAAACTTTGTTTATTTTCATTCTGCTTTTGTGGTGAGACTCTGCTTTTAGGAGTCTGCCTTCTGGTTGTGGTCATGGTTTTGGAGCTAATCTGCTCCTAAGTGTGTAGAGACAGACACGGTGTTACATGTGATGAAGGAAAAATAGGCCCTTCAGGTGTAACAGCTTAACTAGACTGAAGTAGAGTGAGAAAATACATTTAGAGGACTTCTTGCTTTGAAAGATAGTATTAAATGATTAATAAGTGTATGTAAGTTATGTCTTATTAAGTGTGATTTCAATAGCACTGTCCTAAAATAATGGCGGACGTTTTCCAAACAAGCTAGTGGCTGATATAAACCTATTGGGTCATTTAAATGCGTCTTTCTCTGTAGGGCACATTTGTAGATAAATTTCCCTATGCCACGGCCTCTGGGTTTATGTTTTATAAATTGAAAGAAAGGTGGTTTTAAATTTGAGAAACATTTTCCAATTTAATTCTGGTGCCTAAATATTTACTCTGTTGAATAAACAAACAAACTAGTTGGGACCTGTAAATGTCAAGTTACTGAATTCCCCCTCACTTCATTGTAAGTCGCTCAGCATATAGAACTGAGTAGATATTTGAGCATAAAAGACAGTCAAGGTTAAGACTACAGCTATAGGCATTTAAAAATTCCCTGCAGCAAAGGCACGCTTGAGTACAGACTTACTTTAGTGGAACAGAAGCTGCCAGCCTCTAAATCTGAAATGGTAATATACATAGATACTATCACATATTAAGAAAGGAGCATACGGTCTTTTATGTTGACCTACTGAGATTAAGGAGTGAGGAAGGGAGTTGTGTGTGTGTGTGTGTGTGTGCGCGCACACGCGTGCATGTGCGCTGACGCGAGTGTGCACACACTCTAGTACAGGTACACATGCACACATCTAGGACAGTCTCTCCTCACAGTTAACCAGGTTCCCTACCGAACATAACTAAAAAATGATGCTTGATATATCCTGTATGTGCTTAATCAGAAATATAGGTTGAAAGAACCATTTTGTTGTAAAAGTTAATCTCCAAAGTGAAATTCAACATTCTATCAGGGCAGAGTGCTTGCTAAATTGAAAGTATGTTGAATTGAATTAATACCAGTAGGACATTGGTATCATTGAGTATATAGAATAGATTTTCAGCTTTTTAGGTCTGATCTTTGTAATTCAGGACAAAATTGAGTTAAATGTCCTCAAGTCCTGTTTGCACCTTAAAGCTGCCTAGGTAAGCTACCATAGCATTTGCACACTCTGTTCTATTCTTGCCATCACTAAGCATGAAACTCTTGATTGAGCTGTTGCATATATATCTGGCTTAGTGTAATCATTTAAATTACATCAAGTTGGTAACAGCCATCATCTATTTGTTACTAAACTAAAATTCTCAACTACCAAAAGTTTTTTGTGACTCTCAAGATGGGTGGCCTTCACAAGTAGCAGGCAGCCAAAATATGCAGCATCATCTTCTACAAAGTTGTCTATTATAGTAAGACTAGAGGTCTGGTGCACTAAATTCGTGCACGGGTAGGGTCCCTAGGCCTGGCCAGTGATCAGGGCTGAACGGGGTCTTCCAGCTGCCAGCCAGGGCCTTCCTTTGTTCCACACCACCCCCTGGTGGTCAGCACACGTCATAGTGAGCAATGGAACTCCCAAGGGAACACTTTGCATATTAGCCTGATTATTTATATATATGTATATATATTTTTTTCAGGGATGAAGAGAAGTTAATTCAAATCATTTTTTAAAAAGGCTAAGATTTGTATTTATTTTTCTATCTAGAAATTATTAAAATTTTAACATTAGTATTTTGCCCTAATTTTTTGTCAGAATGGTAACAGATGGAAAAATTTTCTACTGATTTTGTGGTGAATATTGTCAAATGTCCCTGGTTTGGGGTTGCATTAAAAGGATAGCATTACTAACTGCCATTTGGCAGAAGTTTGTATGATGTGTGCACATTTTAGTCAACAAATATTTTTAAAATGACATCTGTACAAATTAAAATAGAATCTGAAAATGTAATTTGATGAAAATTCTTCTTGCTGAACATGCCAGGGTAGAAGCAAATATAGCTTATTTTTAATGGATTATTACTTTTTTAATTGAATCTATTGGGGTGATATTGGTTAATAAAATTATATAGGTTTGTGGTGCACAATTCTATAATACATCATCTGTATATTGTGTTGTGTTTTCACCACCCAAAGCAAGTCTCTTTCCATTACCATTTATTCCTCCTTTACTCTCTTCTCCCCTCACCCTCATTTTCCTCTCGTAATCACCATATTGCCTGTGTCTATGAGTTTTTTTCTTTGCTTAATCTTTTTACCTTTTCACCCAGTCCTTAACCCCCTTCTCCTCTGACAGCTGTCAGTCTGTTCTCTGTATCTATGAGTCTGATTCTATTTTGTTTGTTAATTTATTTTGTTCATTAAATTCCACATATAAATGAAATTATATGGTACTTTCTCTGACTGGCTTATTTCATTTCATGTAATATTGTCCAGGTCCATCCATGCTGTAGCAAAAGATAAGATTTAAATTGTATTACTTATTACAAATATAATGATTGAATATTTTGTATGTAAATTCTATATAATAAAAGCCCAATATGCAAATTGACTGAATGGCAGAACAACCTGTGGAACAACTTGTGGCTATGACACCACCAGGGGGCAGATGCTCAATGCAAGAGCTGTCCCCAGCCCGCAGGCCCCAGGCCAGCCAAGACAGGTGCCAGCGAGGGGCCCCCAGATCACCCCACAGATTGGCCCTGATTGTTGGCCAGGCCTAAGGATCCTATCTTTGCACTAATTTTGTGCACTGGGCATCTAGTATATACATACATAAACTCCTAAAGATATATACTAATATATTATATTGAGGATGAAATAATGCCATATGTGATAATTGTATGACTCTATAAAAATGTTTTTCACAGTTGAGATATAAAAGTAGCCTATAATAGAGTTGTTTTGCCATGCCCTGTTGAAGTAATTATTTATGTGTGTGTTAACAATCAACTACAGTACCAGTCACTTAAAAAATATTAGTACATATAGTCAATGAGAATATAAGCTATGTCAGTGATGGCAAACCTTTTGAGCTTGGTGTGTCAGCATTTTGAAAAACCCTAACTTAACTCTGGTGCCATGTCACATATAGAAATATTTTGATATTTGCAACCATAGTAAAACAAAGACATATTTTTGATATTTATTTTATATATTTAAATGCCATTTTACAAAAAAAAATCAACGAAAAAATGAGTTCGCGTGTCACCTCTGACACACATGTCATAGGTTAGCCATCACTGGGCTATGTTCACACAGAATATATTGACTATGTATATGATGGAAGGCCAACTGAAAGTCATCAATCTCACATCCTATTGACTTATGCTGATTCAGAAGAATACATTACTTGCCAAAATAAACTGCTAGATTCAATTTACCAAAGTTATGTAATCATGGACCATGTGTACTAAAGAATGCATTTTATGTTTTGCAGAACAAAGTTGGGGAAAGACTGCCACTGAAAACTTAATGTGACAATTGGAGAGGTCAAGAGTTTCATGGTATCAATGGCAATTTATATGCATTGTTTGGGCCTTTGGAATGAGAAAAAGATCTGAAGGTATAGAAGTTAACTATGCAAAAGTGTGAGAATGGAGATTTTTTAAAATTATGGTTTATATTAGACTAAGAATGGTTCAAATCTCATGTAGAGATAGAAGAACACGTTTTTAAACAGGTCATCAGGGTTTACAAAGAAAAGTTTTAATTAACTAAGGAAGTACAAAGAAGACAAAACCATTAAATAGAACATTCTTTCTGTTCTATATGGAATGGCAAGAGTAATGATATGGAAATAAAAGAAAATTTCACTTTACTGCCATCAGATGAGTACAGGTATTATAAGTAACAGTTTAGATACCTTCATGGCACAGTTCAGGTTGTCATCTCCTAGCATGTAATCATTTTTCTAATAATTCACTTTTGATATGTTTTACAAAATCCATGAGGTTTGGAAAAATAATAATAAAACTTGTTTCATCACATATGTCTTCAGAATGAGAATCACTGGCCTAGAAAATGAGGTTCATGTGCAAATATGTTACTCACTTAGGAATTGATACTTACACAATACTAAGCAATATAAAGGTGATTTTGATTCTATTAGAGAAAGAAGAAAACCAAGGAAAACTAGCCTCCGTGAATTGCATTCCAGATTACTGAAAAGATGACCACCAAACCAATTTGGGAGATTTTGGAGAATTCATGACAAAAGAGGGATACTAAAAATATATGTGTCATTCTGATTTTATAAAGTGGGAGATAATAGGTTTTGGTAATCATACTAAAATGGTTTGTTAACTTATTGAGAAAAGCAATACTTAACTATGTCCCAATATGATATACTAAGAAGAAGTGACTTTAGAATAATCTCTTCTCTTCATTTCAATGTATTTAGATAGCTAGAGCACAAAAATAGAGAACACAATGCAGTGGAATCTGGTGATTTTCCTTGCATAGTCTTCCCTGTGGTAGTATCAGATTCTATTCTTTCTTTGGGAATCTGGCCTGCCTCCTCTTCTAATTCATGTTCTTTAATGGAACTAACTTTATACTCTTGATACAAGGATTGATATTTTATATACAAACAAATAGGGGTGATACATGGGATTTTAGGGGGAACTATTAGAAAAGAGAAAAATCTACTTCTGCTGGGCTTGCCAAATTGGTAAGAGTAAGCTACTTGCTATTCTACCACTTTTCAGGGAAGAACAAAATCAATATTAGAAGAATAGATTTGAAACATGAAGAAAATCTTGGTGATATTATTAGCTCATGGTAAATTAGCTAGTTTAGCTATTGGACTTGTCAAGTATTACCCAATTAAGTCTGATTTCTGGCTTAAGAAGTTTTGATTTGAGATTCCATCATTAAAAGGGAAAGAATCCTGACTATATCCAGTACATCTGAACATTGGTGGCCTATTTATTTTTACTTGGGGACAAGATAAAGAAATATGGAATTAATGTAAAGACAAACAATACAGTGGCCATAATTAAGCTTTGTAATTATTGTTAAACTAGAGGCCCGGAGCATGAAATCTGTGCACTGAGGGAAGGGGTGTCCCTCGGCCCAGCCTGAACCCTCTCCAATCTGGGACCCCTCCGGGGATGTCCTACTGCTGGTTTAGGCCTGATCTCTGTGGAATCGTGCCTAAACCGGCAGTCGGACATCCCTCTCACAATCCGGGACTGCTGGCTCCCAACCGCTTGCCTGCGTGCCTGCCTGCCTGATTGCCCCTAACCGCTTCTGCCTGCCAGCCTGATCATACCCTAACAACTCCCCTGCCAGCCTGATCGACGCCTAACTGCTTCCCTGCTGGCCCAATCGCCCCCAACTGCCCTCCCTCTCCTGCCGGGCCAGGCGACCCTAACTGTCTTCCCCTGCTGGCCTGGTCGCCCCCAACTGCCCTCCCCTGCCAGCCATGTTGTGGCTGTGGGTGCCGCCATGTTTGAGGGTGGCGCAGTTAATTAGCATATTCCCTCCTTATTGGCTGTGGGCGCTGCCATCTTTGCAATGGTGTGAGGGTCAATTAGCGTATTCCCTCTTTATTAAATAGGATAGCACAAAGTTCTCAATTAAATGCAGTATAATTCTTCATGTTTACCTTTGTCACAGTAAGCATGTTTCCAAATGACTTGGGAGAAATTATATATATATCTGACCTTTCAGATATATATATATATATATATATATGACCTTTCAATCGTTAGCTATGACATGCACTGACCACCAGGGGGAAGACGCTCATTGCACAGGCATGGACACATGGAATAAACTGATGAATCTCAGAGGAAAGTGGGGAGGGTGGGAAGAGATTAACCAAAGATCTTGCATACTAGAGGCCTGGTGCATGAATTCGTGCACTGGTGGGGTCCCTCGGCCTGGCCTGCAGAGATGGGGCTTAAACTGGCTCTCCAACATCCCGTGAGGAGTCCCGAATTGTGAGAGGGCACAGGGCAGGCTGAGGGACCCCACTGTACACGAATCCATGCACCAGGCCTCTAGTGAAAGATAAGGCAGTATTTGGAATAGTAAACCTGAAAGACTTTCTCAAACCTTGGAAATATTTGCTAAAATAATATAATTAGGATTTTAAAATATTTGTAAGATAATAAAGGGAATCCTCAATAGTCAAAAAAAGTAGCAGCAAAAAAGCTGATTAAAAATCTCTTCATGAGAACTACAGCTGCCCTGTGAATGTTTAACAATCTCAACACCCTAATGTGACATATTTTAAGGACCATCTTGAGGACAAGAGGCAATACGCTGGGCCCCACAAGGTAAACAATCTGGTTCCATTAAATTCAGGGTCCTTGAAGGACTATACACTCAGTGAAAAGTAAATGTACTCAAAAGCAATATCCATCTACTAAGAATTAGAAACAGATGGGAAGCCTGCCAGACTCCACCTAACCTCTGGAATGGGAAAAAAAAAAAAAAGGCTTTCTGAGAATTCATAATTGTATTCCTACCTTTCCTTTAGTTTGGAGTTTAAATGTATTCTTTCTGCTTCATCCAGAAAACTTAGAATCAATAAATTATCTAAAAGTGTTACTCACTATTAACACTGAGTAGGGGATAATGTGGGGCTAGATGAAAAACAAATTGAATTCTCTCTGGAACAACTCATTATCAAAGTAGAACTTGCAGGATTCTGATGAAACACAACATGGTTTATTCAATATTGCAAAACTCATTAGGAGACAAAAACCAATATGAGTACAAGCAACTACATCAAAAGCAGGAATGGTTCCTCAAGGACTTTAGGTTTTGAAATTATCTGATAGGACCATAACTTATGTTTATTTATAATACAAGTTTCCCCCACTATGTGAGAGTAGAGCATTCTTATGAGAACTTTCATAAGTCAAAATGGCATAAAGTGAAGAGTATCTCATTTTCTGAAAGTTAACATTTCGTCACTTCACTTTTATGAAAGACATACACTAGTACTGTTTTCATTACCTAAAAGAAATCTGAACAGAATTATTGGTTTTACAAAAAAAAAAAATGTTATCAAACTGATGTAGATACTTTGTAAAAGCAAAGTGGCAGAATGCAAACTTTCAGAAAGCAAGAGATACCTGTATTTAGAGGAATACAGAAGGTTTTTAAAATATGAATCAAGAAAAAATTGCTCTTGAAAGAAGAACCAAGATGGTGGCATAGGTAAACGCCTGTACAGCCTGTACAAGATTACAACTAAAATACAGAACAGCTATCACCCAGAACCGCAGGAAAGCTGGCTGAGTGGAAGTACTACAACTAGAGAGGTAAAGAAGAAAGCACATTGAGACTGGTAGGAGGTGCGGAGACGTGGAACAGGCTGGTCCGGTACCCGGGTGTGCCGTTTTTTAATCGAGAGGGAGATCGCCTCTTTGGAGGCCACCTGAAGGAGCAAGGAGTCCCAGCCCCACACCAGCCCCCCAGCCCAGGGTTCCATAGCTTCAGAAAAAAGTATCTACTGGCAGTAAGAACTATGGACTGTGAAAACCAGTGCGGATTGGGGCTGAGTGACACACAGGCTGCTATAGATTCAGCTGCTCCTCTTAAGAGGCCAGCACCATGAAATGAATTTACAAGTTCCTGCTTAGTCTGAGCTCCAGTGCAGGGTCAGGCACTGGGGGACCCCGACAGATACGAGGAGAAACTGGACTGTCTGGCATTGGGGTAGGAACTGGGGGGTGGATTTCTTACAGACAGAGGTGCTCTCAGTGGTCATTGTTCCCATGCCGGGATCTCCTAGTGCAGGGCTGACTGGCAGACATTTCTGTTCACCCTGCCCTGGAGAGTCCCTGAGACACTTCCCCACCCAATTTACAACCCTACCCAAGCTGAGCGCAGCAGCTTTTGCATATGAATGGCCTGTCCTTTCTCACCCTAAAACCTGTTGAAAAAGCTGAACCTGGGTCAGGGAGCCCCAAACCTATCAATAAAAGGCCCACAGCTGGCACCAGCACCAGCCTGCCTTGCTTCACAGCTGGGCCTTGTCTGGGCACTTCCAAACCCAATACAAAGAGGAGGAATATGAAGATCTCACTGTAGCTCCTGCTGGATGGACCAAGGGAGTGGCTGACTTTGCAATTCCTTGGAGATCCAAGGGCCAGTGTACCCAGTGGTCATTGTGAAACCATACCAGATTAAAATTCTTCACATCCATAAGTGATACACTCCAGGGGCAGACTCAGTGAGCACCAAAGCCCCACTGAATCAAGTCCTGCCCCATAGGGGTGTCTCCTGCACAGCAGCTTTTCCACTGTAGTCACAGCTGGTCCCCACAGCCAATTGGCCTGGAGGTCAATTCCTCACAGTGATACCAACAGCAATCAAGGCTCAACTATAACAAGACTGTGCACACAGCCCACAAAGGGGTGCACCAAGATCATCCATCTCAGGTGACTGGGGAGGCTGAGCCACTGGGCCCTATAGGACACCTACTACATAAGACTACTCTATCAACTCACGGAGACTTAGCAGCTACCCAATACATAGAAACAAACACAAGGAAGCAGCCAAAATGCAGAGACAAAGATGCATGTCACAAATGAAAGAAATGGAAGAAAGCAAATTACTGGATATAGAGTTCAAAACCACAGTTATAAGGTTACTCAAGAATCTTCTAGAAATCTCTGAGAAACTTAGTGAGATCTTCAAGGATCTTAGTGAGAATGCCAAAAATAAATAAATAAATAAATAAATAAATAAATAAATAAATAAATGGAAAAGGACCAGTCAGATATTAAGCATACACTGACTGAAGTAAAGAATAATATACAGGGACTCAACAGTAGACTAGAGGATCCCAAGAATCAAATCAGTGATTTGAAATATGAGGAAGTAAAAAACACCCAACCAGAAGAACAAAAAGAAAAAAGAATCCAAAAATATGAAGAGAATGTAAGGAGCCTCTGGGACAACTTCAAGCATACCAACATCCAAATTATGGGAGTGCCAGAAGAAAAGAGAAAGCAAGATATTGAAAACCTATTTGAAGAAATAATGACAGAAAACTTTCCCTACCTGGTGAAAGAAATAGACTTACAAGTCCAGGAAGCACAGAGAACCCCAAACAAGAGAAATCCAAAGAGGACCACACCAAGACACATCATAATTAAAATGCCAAGGGCAAAAGACAAAGAGAGAATCTTAAAAGCAGCAAGAAAAAAACAACAACAAAAACAGTTACCTACAAGGAAGTACCCACGCAACTGTCAGCTGATTTCTCAATAGAAATAATGCAAGCCAGAAGGGAGTGGCAAGAAATATTCAAAGTGATGAATAGCAAGAACCTACAACCAAGAATACTCTACCCAGCAAAGCTATCATTTAGAATTGAAGGTCAGATAAAGAGCTTCACAGACAAGAAAATCTAAAGGAGTTCATCACCACCAAACCAGAATTATATGAAATGCTGAAGGGTATTCTCTAAGACGAGGAAGAAGAAGAAAAAACTAAAGATAAAAAATTATGAACAACAAAGTGACAACAAATACTTATCTATCAACAAGTGAATCTAAAAATCAAATGAATAAAAAATCTGATGAACAGAATAAACAGGTGAATGGAATAGAATCAGGGGCATGGAAATGAAACAGACTGACGATTCTCAGAGGGAAGGGTGTGTGTGGGGTGTGGGAAAAGATTAGACAAAGATCTTATATGCATGTATGCAGTACCTATGAACACAGACAATAGGGTGGCAAGGGCCTGGGGTGGGTACTGGGTGGAGGGGAGCTATGGGGGGAAAAAAGAGGGACATCTGTAATAATCTCAACAATAAAAATTAAAAAAAACAAAACTAAAAAAATGCTCTCAATAAAGTCAAAAGTAAATATGGAGAAATAAAAATTGAAGTTATAATCATAAAATTGTCAATGAAGAGCTCAAATAATAGGAAAATAAAAATGGAAAGATAGATCATGATTTAGATGATTTAAAGGATCAGAATGTAGCAGTGAAAGATGAAGATTATAACGTATGAATAGCTAAGATAAAAATAGGGAAAAAGTTTTAATATATACTTTATTATAATTTCAGAAAAAACTAATGAAGGAAACTATATTAGAGAAATTCCAGTGTTGATGGAAGTAATAAATCTTCTGATTTATGAAACAAAACAAATCACAAGAAGGAAAAGTAAAAACAAATCTAAACCTACAAACAACAAAGTCAAACTGCAGAACGGCTTTGTAAGCCGAGAGAAAAACTAGATTATCTATCAGGAATGAAAATTATACTGTTTATTCACTTTTCAACATGAATAAAGTTAGGTGTCAACTAAAATTTTTATGTTTTGTTAAACAATCATTTGAGAATGATGGATAAAGGAGCTATCAGATAATTTTACACTGAGAATTGACCATCCATAATCTTTGAAGAAAAGAAATTCTAATGATTTTTTCTCAAAAACAAAATAAAAATATCCTATGAAATGCAGTAATAATGATTATGGATATTAAAAAACATGTAGGAAAATAAAAACCAGCATTGATTATGAAGCAATACAATATTTTCTAATTTTAGTTGGTTAAACACCCTAGTAAAACAACACAATGAGATGAATTGAAGTAAAAAGTATTGTTTATAGATGAGAATAATGACTTAGCAAAAAGCAATTTCGTATGCAATTAATTTAAGCAACTTGAACCTGTTATCCAAGAAAAGACACAACTTTGAGAAAATGAAATATACTATAAGTAATTTTAAATGTTGTCATGTACTAGACCACTTATATTTTATTTTAAATCCCAGTAGGAGTAGATCAACGAACAACGAAGCACAGATTTCAGAAAAAAAATGTAAAGAAAAAATTTTGTTCTATCAAGCCTATTACTCTAAAAGAGAATGGACTTCATCTTAAAAAATAATTTTCTGGCCTCTACAGGTATAATGTGTAGGTTGGATGGCTGTTTATATATTTTCTCATCAAAAGCATTTAGCTACTAAGTTAGGTATAGCATAATATTTCTTCTGAAAAATACTATCTGAGTCAATGATTATAATATATTATTTTTTCTTGATTTATGATAAAGATGTTAAATATACCAATAAGCTTATAAAATATAAGAAAATGTTGCCCTGACTGGTTTGGCTCAGTGGGTAGAGCATTGGCCTGTGGACTGAAGGGTCCCAGGTTCGATTCCGGTCAAGGGCATGTACGTTGGTTGTGGGCACATCCCCAGGGGGAGGTGTGCAGGAGGCAGCTGATCGATGTTTCTCTCTCATCTATGTTTCTAACTCTCTGTCCCTCTCCCTTCCTCTCTGTAAAAAAATTAATAAAATATATTTTTTTTAAAAAAAGAAAATGTTATTATGCAGTGATTTTTGAATGATGAGAATAATAGCTTTCAAATTCTACTTCATAGCAAGATGGAATAATAGAAACTTTATGTATCTTTCCATCTGAAACTATTAAAACATCATACTAAAGATATGAAACAATTCTTTTCAAGACATTTAACATCAAGCAAATAAAGACATTAATTTCTGAGTAGTGGGGAAAAAATAAAAATTATCTCTATATTTGTCCCAGTTTACAACTGGAGAGAATTCGTAGGCAGGTACAGGAAGGGGAATCTGGTTAGAACCTAGCAGTCTTCTAAGATGAGGAGATGGACTGGGAGCTTAGGGAGGCTTGGGGCTAATGTTCATAGGAAAAGGTTCCAGAGAAAAAGAGCTGCACAGAGAATTTGGGAGGTCTGGAGTGAGCCCTCTTCAACCACTCAGTTGAATAGTAATCAGTGTATGTATATGATCAAATTCCCGCCATTAGACAAAGAACCCTCAAAAAATTTAGAGGAAAAAGTTCTTGGTGATCACAAAGGGTTAGGAATAGTTTTTGATCCAGCCAGCCTGAGTAGAAAACCTTATAAATAAAAAGATAGTTGGTAGAGTACTCAGAAGGTTTTACTTCACTACAGAAATAATTAGCCCTAGACTAAACACTGCTCTGGTCCTGCCTAACAAAGCTTAAAACCAAGACCACATAGGATCAAGAGACTTAGCCACATTTCAGAACAGATTAAGAAAATAGAGGATATGTGTAATATTTTCAACAATACAGATTAAAAGAATAAAATGCCACTCTTCCTACTAAAAAAAAGAAGTAGGAGGAGGAGATGTGGTCAGAGGAGTAATGGGGACTAGATCACACAGGTCCCCCCTTCCCCATATGTCATTGGGGAAAAAAAAGAATATTTATAGGAATATAAAAATACCTAGCACCTAAAATGGTAAAATTCTCAATATCTGACATCCAATAAGAAAATTACCAGGCATGCAAAGAAGAAAGAGAATATGACTCATAATGTATAAAACAAACAAAAACATCAACCACTAACACCAACTCGGAAATTATATTGATGTTAGACTTAGTCGATAATGATATTAAAGCAGTTATAATAACTACTGGAGGCCTGGTGCACAAAATTCGTGCACTGGAGGGGAGTCCCTCAGCCCAGCCTGAGCCCTCTCACAGTCCAAGACCCCTCTGGGGATGTCCGACTGTTGGCTTAGGCCTGATCCCCCCAGCAGTTGGACATCCCTCTCGCAATCAAGGATCCCTTGCTCCTTATCGCCCGCCTGCTCACTCCTTACCCCTCAGCTCATTCCTTACTGCTTGGCTCACTGCTCCTTAGCGCTGCCGCAGAGGCGGGAGATGCTCCTGCCACCTCCACTGTGCTCACCAACCGTGAGCCTGGCATCTGGCCTGTGGGAGTGCACTGACCACCAGGGGGCAGCTCCTGCATTGTGCATCTGCCCCTGATGGTCAGTGTGCATCATAGTGACAGGTTGCTCTGGTTATTCCACCATAATGGTTGCTTAGGCTTTTATTATATAGACTAGAGGCCTGGTACACAAAAATTTGAGCACTCAGAGGGGTCCCCCAGCCCGGCCTGTGTCCTTTCATAGTCCAGAACCCCTTGGGGGATATCCGACAGTGGCTTAGGTCCACTCCCCCTATGGAGCAGGCCTAAGCTGCAGTCGGACATCCTTAGCACTGCCGAGGAGGTGGGAGAGGCTCCTGCGCTCGCAGCCATCAGCTCAGTTCGTGGCTGAGTGGAACTCACCTTGTGGGAGCACACTCACCACCAGTGGGCAACTCCTGCGTTGAGCATCTGCCCCCTGGTGGTCAGTGCACATCATAGCAACTGGTTGTTGCCAGTCGTACCTGGTCATTCAGCTGTTAGGGTCAATTTGCATATTACCCTTTTATTATATAGTATTCCACATGTTCAAAGGCTGAGGAAAGACTGAATACATTAATTATAAATATAAAAGATATAAAATAAATAGATCAAATTTAACTTGTAGAGGTGAAAATAAAATGTGTGATATTAGAATAATAGCCAATATGACATTTTAGAAAAAAAGATTAATGCTTTTGAAGATAATAAAAATTCTTCAAAATGAAGCACAGAAGGGGAAAAGACTAAAGAATGACTAACAAAGCATTTGAGCTATGGAGGAACTTCCATAGCTGATTTGCATGTAATTGTCTCTCTCAAAAAAAAAAAAAAAAAAAAAGGAGATATGTTTGGGTGGGGCAAAATACATATTTAAAGGGAAAATTACCAATTTTTTCCCCAAATTTGATGAAAACTAAAAATTCACAGAACCAGGGAGCTCTAAGTACCCTAAGCATGTATTCACAGCCAAATAAATTCAATAATTTGTAATAGCATGCTCCAGGTTTCAGCTTTAATTTTATAAGAAGCATCAGAAAGATGAAAAGCTCAATCTTTAGTTTCTCTTCATTTTGATGTAGATAATAATAACATTAAGAAAAATTAATAATCAATTTTAATTAATGCTTGTAATATGTAAGAAATTTATGATTTCTTAAGACCTGGGCCCCCACACTATTTTTTAAGAAAAGTTTATTTTTTTAAAATGCCAAATATTTCTCTTTGTTGATAAAGAAAGTACAATTTATTTAATTTTGTTTGAACTATAATTAAGTTGCAATTAACTTTGTTAACTTTAACTTTTAAAATTTGTGGTAATTTATTCAGGGTAATTCTAGCATTTATCTTTTTACCATCTATAAAATATAATTGCTCAATAAAGTAAAATAGGAATCTGCAATATGTACACAAAGTGCCTAGAATAGTATTATGTTTTCAATGACTCACTGACTGTAGAAGTAAGTATTTATAATGAGACAAATGGGAGTTTAACATAAACAGACCTTTTTATTGGGAAAGTTCTTTAACTGCTGTGTTCATTCTAATTGTATTTATTTGAAACTTTAAAACTAAGAGTTTAAAAATACTTTTGACTTTCTATAAATTTACCAAAGTTTTTCTTCAATTAGTCAAACTACTATTTTAAAACAAAAAATAAACAACTTTGAGTTAGACAACTAAGCCCAGTTTGAATTATTGTCTCCCAGTTCAATAGCTGTGTTATCATAGTTTAGTTTTCTCTTTGTTTGTAAAGTGGGAACTACACTATCCGTCCCCTGGTTTCCCCTGAGGATCAAACGACACAGCATAGACATAAACTAAAGTCATTCAGCACACGGTAGGACAATAAATTCTGTAAAGATACGTGAAAGAAAAAGTAACCTAAATGTTAGAAAACTTTTCTAAATTTTAAGGAACCAGTAGAAAAAACTGAAACAAAAAATGTTCTGTCTCCTTTTAATGATGTGATATCTGTATTTAGCTGTAAATATGTATTTTAGTTATCAAAATTCATTGTGCAAAACCAAGTTATAAAATATGGTCATTACTTTTAGTTTAGTAATTGACTTCAACTATAAAGAAGCAGTAACTTTACATGGTATCCTCCAATATGTTTTACAGAAACTTACTATACATTTTTCTGACCTCCTTAAAGATCTAATTCAAAATTCCATCCCATGGCAAGTTTGGCATCACTAAGGAAATAGGAGAAAAAGCATAATAGTTGAATGACAACATTAGCAATAATTAAGGGTTCTTCCCAGGTCTGCAGACTAACAAAGCTACTAACAAAGAGCAATGAGTGGTATGTGAAGCTCCAGATAAAGGAGGTCAGAGGACATGGAAGGGAATTTCCCAAACACAAATGCCAGCCCTCTGAGGTAGCCCCTTCAGTAAGCCATGATATGGATTTCTGGGAAAGGAAAAACTCAAAGCCAATCTGCTGAAGAAATGTAACATAAATTTGAAAGCACATTTTGTTACTATTTTCAAATACATCCTCCACCTCTCCACACACAGCTGAAATACTCATCTGAGGTTAGGCAGACATTGAAAGAGGAGCATTGCCTTAAAGTCTAAGTCTCCTCAAAGTATTTTTGATAGATAAAAAGTAAATAATGTCACAAAGATATACAGGGTGTCCCCCCAAAACACATACACACCCTTTGAATAATTATAAAAGCACTTTTATTAATCTGCATTTAATTTTCAAAATTGAGCTATCAGCTGTTGAAGTGCATATACATTTTGGGGGGACACCCTGTATAAGATAATAAAAGTATGCATCTTAGGAGTTTAAATGAAGAGGACTATGACCTTGCTACAGTTTGGTGTTCAACAAAAATTAAGAAAATAAAGGTTAGTATTTCAATAAAGTTAATGTGTTTTCAGTTTAGAGATGGAAAAATAAAGTAACAGAAAGTGAGAGTTAAAAGACTGAGTCCATCCAGCCAATTCCATATTTTATAGATTAGAGACTGAAATGGAGAATTAACAGAACTGCTCAGTGTCAAAGAGGCCATTGGAGTTGGAATTAGAACTTAAACTAGACTTCTGGTCTCCCAGTGGCCCGTGTTTTCTCTGAGTCAATTGATGTGTTTCTATTTTGTCTGTCCCCTGGAGCCAGGGAAATGGGTTTGTATAGCCAATAAAACTGAGTGTAGAAAACATACTGAGGCACACATGAGCTTCTGCACTTCACAAGCAGCTATCATCAGCATGGAGATAAGTGAGGCGGCCACTCTAAAACCAGTGGCGCTTCCCATGAAAAGATACAGAAGCAAGTTCAGTGGACAGCCTTCCTTTTCTAAATTGGAAAGTATTTTGCTTCTGTAACACAATCTTATCTTATGAGAAATTTGGGTCTGTGTTAACGGAGAGCAGAGCAATAAAGCAGAGCTGGTTGTTAGATTTGCTTGTGCTTCTTAGGCCATGATGTTTCACTTGTAAAAGTGAAATGTTTCACTTGTAAAAATGAGGTGTGCTTTGCAAATGAAAACCAGGCATTCCACTGGGGTGATAAAAGTGTCAAATTTAGAGCTGCTGGGTTGAAAGATGAGAAGGAAAACAAATCACTGAGTTCCAACAGGAAAAAGTTTAAAGTAGGAACTACTAAATCGTTTAAATCTTTGATTTCTAAATAATTATATTTTTTTATATTATAACTTAAATAATTCTTCATATGCATGTGTTTCTTTCATACCACAATGATTTAGTATAACTTTCAGAAATAAAGTAGGTAGCAGGATCTTTCTACAAAATTGAACCACAACATTGTTATAAATAAGTCAAGGAAATATGTTTCCTTTTAGATAACTTTTAGTAATAATATCATTCATTTAAAACTTATTAATAACCTACAGATTATATTCTAAGAAAGATAGTCCCTTTCCTAAAGTGGACGAGATACTATTCTCTATTTTTAAAGTATCATGTATTTTAAAATTTTCTTGGTCAATCAAAAGAAGTTTGTTAGCCAATTATTATGGATCAAACATCATGTTAAGCTCCAATAGTACAGCAGAGATCAGCTCCAGTGCTCTAGCAATGCCCTCTCAAAAATTATAGACAAGTGAGGAAGAGAGATAATCACAAAGAGTTAAGTTCTATGAAGGGGAAGGTTACTGGATATAAGAGATTATTATTTACATAACTACAGATTATAGCACAATTCAAGAATTAGCCAAGTAAAAGAGGAAGCTTCCAAGTGGAGAGATCAGCCTGTGTGAGACTCAGCTTTACATGAATTCGGCTTAATCCAGGCTTTAAAAAATGGCCATCTACTTGAAGCTTGGAGAGTTAGGGAGATCCTTGCATAATATTGCCCTGGAAAGGAAGGCAAAGGTCAGATTATAAATAACCTTGTTAGTCTACGAAGAATTAATCTTATAATTGGGTACATTCTAAATATTTACAATAAACCAGTAACATAAAGAT
The DNA here is from genome assembly GCF_964212035.1 of Myotis nattereri. Taxonomy (NCBI): domain Eukaryota; kingdom Metazoa; phylum Chordata; class Mammalia; order Chiroptera; family Vespertilionidae; genus Myotis; species Myotis nattereri. Next base: position 99,471,896 of record NC_138077.1, read on the forward strand.
TTAAAATTACATAGAATGACTTATTTTAAAATTCTCCCTTCATGAGTTGTGAAGAGAAAGTAGTAAAGGAAGGTAAAAGTGAAACCAAGGACCCAAATTATACTGTAATTTTGACTTGGAAAAGAGGGTGGTAAAATAGATCAAGAAGAGTGCACTCAGTTGAGACAGTTTGGAGAATTAAATTGACAACATTTAATGATGGGGCTGAAGAACATACTGGAGTGACTCCTAAGCTTTATCCTTCAGGAAAAGCATGGTTGAAGGAATCATTTCCTGAAAAGTAAAATAAATTAAGAATAGGAAATATTTTGGGGGGAAATTAAGGGACAAGCAGGCGGTTGGATATACAACTCTGAAACTCAGAAAAGGGATTTGGAAGAAATCTGTAAATGGACTTAAAGCCATTGGAATGGTGGGGTCACCTGGGAGAGAGTGAAAAGGGAAATAAGAACCTAGTTAGTGAGATCTGCTATATCTAAGATTGATGCCTATTTTGTTTAAATGTTACTAAGGGTATTCAATCTCCTTTCAAATCTGAGTAGCAAGAACTCTGTAGATTGATGGCTATTGTATTAATCCGGGGATAATTAAAGTAGAGTCAGTGTGAATGACACAGAAAGGGTCATTCGACTAAACTGAATACCATCAAAGAAAAGCAAGATTTAGTATAACACATTCATGAAACAAACAGATAAATTAAGTTTTGTTTTATAGATAATTATAATAGCTTCCCTAACTTGACCAAATTATTGTTGGACCTGTATTGAGAAAATGTTTGAGAACAACACTTACATTAACTTGATAAAAGCCATTCAATCTTCCATTTTGCTAAATAAAGAACCCTTTAAAATCAGCAGTTATATTTGGCAGTTTCAGAATTCCTCATCTTCCACCCCCCCCTAAATAAAATGCTGAAAAAATAAATAATAAAAATAAGTGAATGGAGAAATGACTCATATTCATGGATTAAAAGGTCCAATATTGTTTAGATGTGAATTTTCCCCAAACTGTATAGATTTGACACAATCCCTATCATAATACTACCAGGTTTTTTATGTAGAAATTGACAAGTATATTCTATAATTTATATATAATGGTAAAGAACCTAGAAAATTTAAGAGAATTTTGAAAACAGAAGAACAAAGTTGAAGGACTTCGGCTATTTGACTTTCAGAATTATTATAAAGCTAGACTATACAGACAGTGAGTTATTGGCATAAAGACTGACAAATACTCTAATGGAACTAGGGAGTGAGGAACTCAGAAATAGACTCACTTGTATAGTGTCATTTGATATTCAAAAAGAAATTAAAGTTATGAAAGCAAAAAAATAAAATAAATAAATGAAATAAAAATAAAATGCTGATACACAAATTGGTCTAGAAACTTACAGTGTTAAAATTAGTCCCTATAAAAGATTTAGTCAACTACAGAATTAGTTGAGGTGTGACTTATTATGCATAATGGTGAGAAAATGGGGCTATTGTACACTCTGCCATATGTTCCTAAGTGTTTAGATTTTGGAGAAAATATATTACAAGAAAGAAATCATATGGCTCATCACTGGTATTGGTTCTTTATTTATTAGATGTTTTTACTCATTCTAAGTTTTACCAAATTAGAAAAACTAGAATTTTGAAAATTCATTCCACCAAATCACAGAATAAACATATCTATTTTCACATATATGTTACCATGAAGATTTATCAAGAAATCTCTAAAACCTTAAGAAAAGTTAGTGGAAAATAAACATATTTTGAAAACCTAATTAGTGCTAAGTATAGGGCAATTCTTTTCTCTTCTTCTATGTACTTATCATCATAAAATATCTAAAACAGAGTCATGCACCTTTAACTCATTATACCAAATCAATCACAGATCCCATCTTTCAGTTTTCTGCCTTAGCCGCTTCTCCTTCGAACTTAAACAGTTCTGTACATTGCTTTCTATTCAGAAAAATACCTTACAAGCCTGTTTGCTGTTGTTGTTGCTGTGTCTGTGTGTGCTCAGGGATGACTATTGATTGATTTCCGTGTGGCCAACAGTCCTCAGGAAGAATGGAGGATTAGTTGGTGAGCCACCTGTGGTACATACGGCCTCATTCATATGAGCTGACCATCTACCAATTTCTAGAGCTGTAAAAGTTCAAACATGAGGAATCAGCTGAGAGGAGCCTAGTGAAGGCTGGTAGTCCATTTAGGTTCAAAATCTAAGAAAAGAAGCAGAGTCCATTAAGAAGGGAAGCAGATCCTTAAAAGAGTAAAGAAATACAGTGAAGAAAATAGTGTGTTGCCTCAAGGTAAAAAAGCTACCTTGATAGCTGACTAGTTTTCAGGTTCCCATTGTATGAGTTCTGTTTGTGCTTAACACTTATAGGTTCCATAATATTTTCTTTTTTATTATTAGTATTATTAGTTAAGGTATTAGAAATGTGTCCTCATCCCCCCCCCATTAACCCCTAACCTCCCCCCCCCCCCGCCCCGCACACTCATGCTCCCATCCCCCTGTTGTCCGTGTCCACTGGTTTGGCTTATCCATAATATTTTCTTTATCCACCTATTGACCAAGAGCATCCAGTTTCACCTGACTTTTACTTGAGCTAGTTTGAATTTAGTTTTTCAAATAGACCAAGAAATGGTGTTAACTAAATATTCCCAAATGTGTATGCATGGGTAGTTAGGACAACAAAGTATGTACAAAGTTGGCCATGGAGCCTTATGCATAATATTGAAGAATTGAAGCCAGAATGAATACTATTACAGCAACAACACTTAATATTACAAACTCATTTTGCATACATGCATTGAGTTTAACATAAAGGCTAAAAATATACAATCATATATTTATTTTGATATCAAATATGTAAAGGTGGTTTTGTTTGGTGGAATTAGAGGTTATTATTTTATTTCACTGGCTTTTTTATTTTTAAATTGTCCAAATGAAGCATGCATTATTTTCTAATCAGAATAATAAACTAAGCAAGAAAAAGAAAATATACTTATAAGTCAAAGTCAAGAACAGAATACAATAGACTATGATTGTACCTACGATTTTTTAAAAAAGTTAAAAACTAGAAGTATATATTCTAATATGACTTTAATAAATTTTTATGGTGGCAGATTAGGGATTTTTGGGGGGTGTTTTCACTTTCTTGCATAACTTTTCTCATAACATTTATGTTAATATGTAGAATTATGTTCCACAAATCTGGCACATGTGCAGTAGATATCTGACATTTTTGTCATATATGAGTCAATTGCTAAGTATATGAAAACATGGTGGTGAGGTAGTAATTTATGTTGACTAAAGTGAAATTATTATGTTTAAGAATCATTCTCAAAACAAAGTTTCTAAATCACAGGACAGCAAAAGCTTTTAAATGGATAAATTGTCATCCTAAATATGCCTTAAAGCAAATTTTATGCTACTGAATATTAAACTCCTGAAAGTAGTGGATTGACATGAAATACTGGTAGCGTCAAACTATTTTATATAAATACTATTCCTGTAATATGATTTTAGGAGAGATAGGATTGTGTCTTTATGATAGAGACAACGTAATGATAGCTAATGTCTGGAAGGTATTAGACTGTGGTTATAATAATCACTGTAATTGTAACAGTTCATGCCAGCTCAACTGCACATCTATTCTTCATTTGTCCCTAACCTAATTTGTTCTACATATGAATATACAACCCTCATCAATTTAAAGTGCCATCCCTTGGCTATGTGGGTCATTAAAGATAATACATAATGTATGAGTTCAACAATCCAAACTTAGAGGGGGAAGTCCTTTTAGCCAAGTGTGAAATCATTGCTACAAGCTGACTTCTGAAATTTAATCCAAAGCAAGCCATGATCACAAATGACTATCAATCAATTTCAGCGTTGCTCATATTTTTATTTTGAACGGAAATGTTTCATTAATATTTAGACTCTAATATTCATCATTAAAGCAATTGACACCAGCAAATTATATAGATAACTCTATGAAGTTACTGAAATTTTTCATAGAGCATTGCTTTCCCAAAAGACAAACAATTAAATGCTAACAATGTGCTGAAGTCATTGGAACTAGTTCATTTAAGAAACACAACTCATTACTCGGGATGACAGGATAAGTAGTAGGTTTGCTGTGGTAGTAAATAAAAAACACACACGCAGTGAGTTAAGTGGAACTAAATATTTCCCACTTTATGTTAATACTTTTGAGGGCTATATTGAAAATGAATATAGAAAAATTAATGAGAGTTGAAGGATTATAACACACTTGGTGATTATGTTAATACCATGACATTATTTTGACTATTTAGCATTTTTCATTTTTATGAATATTATTTTGTTTCATTTCCTATTCCCTTCCTCAAATCTAGTTTCAGTTGCAGAGCTTTAAAAAAGAAAATCCCCATCCTATCAAAATGAGTTTAATTAGAAACACAAAATCTGTTTGTCTAGGATCCCTCAATTCAGCCTTGAATACTGAAGGTAATAGATCGTTCAGGGAGGTGAACTCATTACCTTTACCTGTGTGCCCACTTCCTGTGAACATGAGAGTAGATAAGATTCAAAACTTAGAGAACTTGGAAAATTGCTTTCAGGGATATGCCTAGGTTACAATTTTACTTTGAAAGTGAAATGTGAAAGATTAATTTTTCCATGTCTTCTTCACGCTATGACATATAAGTACTGACTTTCTTGACAGTTTAGCAATTTTTGCTTAGGCAGTCTTCTTAAACAAATATGAAATATTAGAATGAAGGACTGTTTTCTTTGAAATTGATATTTTTTTAGTGCACTTCTTGGCAATAATCAGAAATAAATTGCTGGAGGTTTTTTTGGCCATAAGATTCTTTGTAGTGCAAGGGAAGAGGAAAAAAAAAGTATAACATATGTAGAGTGAAAAATAGAGATATTCCATGATACACTGGGAATTACAGTTGCAACATGAACTTGTGATTTACATTTCTTTTCAGGGTATGTGTTTGTGTTTCTAAACATGTGCATAAAAACATAGGAGATAGGATCATTTCCTCTTTGTGGTTATAGGATATTATTTCTATTTAACTTTTGCAATTTTTATGGCCTAGACTAAATGTTTATTTTAAATTAATATGAAGATACTGAGCTATTAAATGTATTAAATGAATGTATGACATCTTTTTCAGTTTTTTGTATTTTCTTAAAATTTTATATTCCTTTTTATGTCTTCTAGTAGAACACTAATTCCAAAGCAAGAGTGCTACCTTACTTCATATTTCTTACACGCAATAAAAAGTTTTTATTTGTGTTCTATGTTTAGAAGTCCTGGGAAAGGTTGAAAAACAACTGCATGTTGAGAGTTGTTACAACCATATAAACCACTTTAAAGCTTTCGCATGATGATTCTCAATGGAGATCTTGGCATTTATACGTAGCTTAAAATATGTGTTTAACATCCTTGTAAATACAGTACTTAGCTAATAAAATATATTTGAAAATATTGCTGATGACACTGACAATATAATAAGCTTAATGCTAAAAGCTCTTATGTGTGTGTCTCTTTTATAAAGCATACAAAGACATGGTGGTATTACATTTTTAAATGCAATAGAAATATTTAGGTAAATTATATTACTTAAAAGAATCAAAAGCTGTATGTGTTTTCTTGACCTGCAGTAAACTTATGTTGAATGGAAATTAAATGAAACCCAATAGCTTTCACTATTTTGCTTCCTGAAGTAAAATAAAATAAAAACTAAAATGACAATGTATTTCTTAATATAAAATACAAATTTATTAAGTTTTGCTTATTTATTTCACTAATCTCAAATTTTTTTCTTAATTGACTTACAGTTTTTTTAAACCTTCAACCCATGAATACATCAGTGAGTTTAAATTGTAAACATCATTTTAACCTTAAATAAAACAAAGGATCATATACAGGTTCAAAACTAGAAATCTCTGAGCTTTGCAAGATACTAATAGAAAGCTTTCCTCTCTTTGTTGCCCTTGCCCCTGCTTTTAATCATTAATTCATTAAGCTCTTACTTTTTTGCCAGGCGCTGTTGGCAAGACCAAGGATACAACAGTGAAAACTGACAAAAATCCCAACACTCACAGAGCTTACATTTTAGTGGAAAAAAATAAGATGATATCTTGATAATTAAGTAAAATGTCTGGTGTTAGACAGTGATATGAAATAATTTGCAAGGAGGGTGGGTAGGAAGTGTCTGGAGCAACAGTAGTTGTACATTTGGATATGGTGTCAGCTAAAACTTCACAATCAACACTTGAGAAGAGGTTTGAGGTTATTGAGAGAGAAAACCATGCACAAGGAGGGGTGAAGAGTAGTCCAGACATAAATATTCTCTGACATGTGTCTGACATGTTTAAAGAACAACAAACAGGCCTGTGTATAGCAAGTGAGAAAAAGAACAGTAAGAGGTAAACTCACAAACATATGGAGACCACTATAAGCATTTTAACTTCTACTCTATGTGAGATCTGAAGCCGCTGCTGTGTTCTGAACAGTGCTTCACATTGTGAGTTCATTTTTGAGGGGTTATCTTGACTGTTGTTTTGAAGGAGGAAGGAGCAATTTTGGAAACAGGAGCTTAGATGCGGGTGCTGTTAGAGGGAAATGAAGTGATTATGGAGGACGAGGATGAAGTATATAATGAGTTTGCTCCCCTCAAAGATTCAAAAATAGAAAAATAAAGTTTATGCAATTCCATAATGCAAAGATGATCACTGCAAATTTTTCATTTTTTGGCTTTATTACTTTTCTCTATTTTTGAAAAAAATGTATATTTTAAAAAACAAGTTATGCCCTTTATATTGGCAAAGTCAAAGATATTTAGATGAAAAAGTATTTTTAAACATATTATATATAATACTAGAGGCCCAATGCATGAAATTCGTGCAAGAATAGGCCTTCCTTCCCCAGCTGCCAGCACCAGCATCCCTCGGGAACCCAGGACCAGGCTTCCCTCACAGCCCTGGCTTCGTCTGGAGGTTTTCCAGTCTAAATAGCATATTATGCTTTTATTATTATAGACTAGAGGCCCAGTGCACAAAAATTTGTGAACTCGGGGAGGAGGTGGGGTGCCTCAGCCCGGCCTGTGCCCTCTCGCAGTCTGGGACCCCTCGGGAGATAACGACCTGCTGGCTTAGGCCTGCTCCTGGGTGGCAGAGGGCAGGCCCAATCCCTAGGTGCAGCCCCTGGTTGGGCTCAGAGCAGGGCCAATTGGGGAGTTGGGGCGCTGCCCCCTGTCATGCACAGAGCAGGGCAACTGGGAGGTTGCGATGCCACCCTCAGTCACACTCAGGGTAGGGCCGATTGAGGGGTTGGGGCACCGCCCCCTGTCACAATCAAGGCAGGGTCAATGGGGAAGTCGTGGCGCCACCCCCTGTCATGCACAGAGCAGGGCCAATCAGGGAGTTGGAATGATGCCCCCTGTCACTCACAGAGCAGGGCCCATCAGGGGGGTTGGGGCTCCATACCCTGTCATGCACAGAGCAGGGCCCATCAGGGGGGTTGGGGCTCCGTACCCTGTCACGCACAGAGCAGGGTCAATCAGGGGGTTGGGGAGCTCCCCCCTGTCATGCACAGAGCAGGGCCGATAAAGGGGTTGAGGAGCTCCCCCCTGTCACTCACAGAGTAGGGCCAATAGGGGAGTTGGGGCACCGCCCCCTGTCACACTCAGGGAAGAGCGGATCAGGGGGTTCGGGCTCCGCCCTCTATCACCCACAGAGCAGGGCCGATCAGGGGGTTGGGGCACCGCCACTCTCACACTCAGGGCAGGGCCGATGGGGAGGTTATGGCTCTACCCCGTCACACACAGAGCAGGGCCCTTTGGGGGGGGGGATTTGGGAGCCGCACCCTGTCACACACAGAGCTGCAGGGTGATCAGGGGGTTGGGGAGCTCCCCCCTATCAGGCACAGAGCAGGGCTGATCAGGAGGTTGGGGCGCCTTCCCCTGTCATGAACAGAGCAGGGTGGATAGGGAGGTTGTGGCCCCGCCCCCTGTCACACACAGAGCCGCAGGGCGATCAGGGGGTTTGGGCGCTGCCCCCTGTCACGCTGATCCCGGTGCCGGGAGGCCTCGCAGCTCCGCTGATTCCGGTGCTGGGCGGCATATTACCCTTTTACTATATAGGATAGAGGCCTGGTGCATGGGTGGGGCTGGCTGGTTTGCCCTGAAGTGTGTCCTGGATCAGGGTGGGGGTCCCCATTGGAGTGCCTGGCCAGTCTGGGTGAGGGGCTGAGGGCTGTTTTCAGGCTGGGACTGAAGCTCCCAACTCCTCCTTTTTTTCTTTTTCTTTTCTTATTCTGGGCCAGGTTTAGCTCTGGCTCCAGCTCTGAGGCTTCTGCTGCTGAAAGCAGGTATCTGGGTTTGGGTTCTATAATCAAAACAATGTATAACTCCAGCTCTGAGATCCTGGCTGGCTGAAAGCAGGTTTCTGGGCTTTTGTTTAGCTTCTATGTTTGTTACAATGTTTCTTAAACTGCAGGCTCAGAGGCTGGCAAGGCAGGCGGGGAACGTTGGAGTCCTCCGTCACTGAAGCAAGCAAGCCTCATGTTAGTTTCAAGCTGCCTGGCTGCCGGCCGCCATTTTGGCTGGCAGTTAATTTGCATATCTCCCTGATTAGCCAATGGGAAGGGTAGCGGTCATACACTAATTACCATGTTTCTCTTTTATTAGATAGGATGGTATTTCCCTTCTGTACAATAACTTAATATGTAGCAAAAACATTAAATATTATTTAGTCATTATCCTAATCATCCCACTTTTAGGAATCTATTCATAGAAAATAATAGAGATATCAACGATCCTATATAATAAAAGGCTAATATGCAAATAGATCAAATAGTGGAACAACCGAACAACTGAACAACCAGTCACTATGACGTGTGCTGACCACCAGGGGGCGTGCATTTAACATGGTAGGCATTGGCCACAGCGGGATGGTGGAGCAGGTGAGTGGGGGTGCCAACCCAAGGGGGGGGCACCAGTCGCCATCATCAGGGTGAGCCTATGGTGGTTAGTGAAAATTCTTTGCTCCGTACCACAGTTCCACTCAGCACTCACACCTGCTGCCAGCCCTGGCCCTGCTCACACCCACAGCTGGTGCCCCGCTCACACCCACAGCTGGTGCTGGTACCAATTGCTTGGAGCCATCAGTGGGGGCAAATGGTGGTTGCTAGCCCTGATCACCCCTGAGGGCTTCTCAACCTTCCCCTGATCCTGAGGGGTGATTGGGGCAGCAGCCACTGCTGGCACCCACTGATGATGCCAGCCCTGCTCACACCTACTGCTGGCGCCAGCTCCAATCGCCCTCTGTTGACAGCGGATGTAAGCGGGGCCAGCGCCATCAGCGCATAGGAGCAGGGGCAATGGGAATGAGGCTGCTGGCAGACAGGGAACATGGGCTGCAGCAGAAGGGGCCAAGCAGAGGCATGGAGGATGGGCTGAGACCCACCCCTGTGACTACTGCAGCCTTGAGGCCCACAGTTCCTTTCAAGGTGCACAAATCTGTGCACTGGACCCCTCGTTTATATATAAATATGTCCATTGCTGTGTTGTCTGTAATAATGAAAAACTGGAAGAGAACCATATATAATTTAACATACTTTGTATTTTATGGAAGTTATCTTAAACATTGTTTAGAAATTTGGAAGAACTTACTGGGAAAAATCTAGGCCAAGGATATTTTTATTGTTGTTGTTTGGGAGAGGACAGTTTTCTAACAAACATTATAGAGATGCATTTAATAATGTAATTCTGTGAAGATATGAGTTCTGTCTACTTAAATCCAATTATAATTTCTTGGTCATCTCTTAAGTGTTCTGTACCATGGGAGAAGAATAAGAAAAATAAAAAAGAAATAACAACTCAGAGCCCAGCAATGCCCCCCAAAATGCTGCTGCATTCTCAGTAATTTAAGGTCTGCAAAGATTCAGTGCAAGAAGAGGTCAACAAATTTTACTATAGCAAATTATTTGGGATAGAATAATAGTTTTAATTATTTTCAGCTGGATTTTAAATGTTTCAAAAATGATTTATCTCCTTCAGTGTTTAAATAAAAATGAGTTAGCTAACAGCATTTCTTTGAACTAGACTGCCCTCAACAATTGATTATTTGTGGTAGTTTTTATTGATGAGTTAGTTATTTAACTCCCTTCTAGATTTAGCTCAGTTCATACTGTTGACAATTTCAAACTAATCAAACTTCCACTATTTTGAAGTACAGGATTTAACCTTGTTTCTTCAAGAAACTACTCTAATTCTCTCTCATTAGGACTGTTACATACACAGCCACTTCAGTGAAGGGATTTATTTATGGATATGAGAAAGAAGAAACTGAGCTCTATAAAATACGTAGTGAAGCTGCTAGTGACAATATACTTTTAAGATATTTCAAATGCATTATTCTAATGACATTTCTAAAGAAAAATTAACACAAAGATAAACATTCTCCAAGGAAACCCAAAGAGATTTGTAGAAGAGTCCGGTGGCTCCTGTCCAGTAAAGGATCCTGAAGACACATTTCCATAATTAGCTCCTAGAGTAAGTTTCCTCTGATTCTTCACACAGCATTGAAATTCCATCACCCTTTGTGTTAACTCCTTTGCTTAACCCTTTGAGTGCCAACCAATATCCTAGGAACTATGCTAAAATTGCCAAGGCATTTTTGCTGATTTTACAGCAGTTTAGGAAAAAAAATATGAATCGCAAGTAAATGAAGTTACATATTCAAAAACTTAAGGAAACCTTTACTACATTGACATATTTAGCAATATCATCATCACTAATAAAAGCAGACTTAGAACTGGACGCCATTTCGAAGCTTTGATAGCGCTCCCAGCACTTTTGGCGAAAGACAGGAGGAGCGCAATCCCTGGCACTGTAGGGGTTAAATATCTTCATTCCCAACAAGAAGCCAAAATGTTAATACAACCAAAGGAAATTCAAAACTGGAGTCTAAGAAATGCAGCCACAATTGATTGTGAATTTCATATCATTTAGACATTGTCACACTTCTATGAGACAGCGACTTTGAATCTCTAGAGAAAGGAAATCAATTTGAATCAAACTAGAAAATGTGAAATTCTGACTTAGAACTTCAGTAACTAGATTTACTTAAAAAAGAAATCAAAAGATACTGTCTAGAGACCAGTTGGCAGCATGGAAGTTTTTAAGATAATCATTATAGAAGAGGAATGTATAGCCATTTAAGACAAACCAGTCATTCTACTGACCCCACTTATGAAGGACAAATTGATCTTTCCTTTATCAGAGGATTATACTCTCTTTTTTTCTGATCTGCCTTTACATAAGAAACATAATTGTCACTTATTCAAATTTTCTTTTTGATAAATGAATGAATTCACTATGACTTGGTGATACATGTCTCAGTCATGAGATCTTTGTCATTTCAGCTAGTTCTCTTTCCTAGGTGATTCAATATTCTGGGGTTGGATTTGCTCTAGCTCAAGTAGCACTTCCAGAAGGCCCCTCCCTCACCATCTTAGTTCCCTCCCACAAATTATGCATTTAATAGCGCATGTGATTCTGTGCCTTTTAGTCAATTAAAGAGATGTCTACTATGTTGTTTAGGAATCTTTTCAAAAAATACATGTGAGCTAATTTTAATATTTTAGTATGATTAACATTTTTATATGGAAGACATTTAAATACTGGTGTTTTAGTGAAACTGATTTTTAAAATATTTTTAACTTTTCATATATTCAAATGTAAAAATTGGAACAATGTCTTCCAAAGTTTCAACATTCATGAATAACTATTAGGCAAGTATAAAAAGCAACCAAAAGACAAATCAGAATCTGTAGGGTCTTTATAGTCTTTCATTTATTTATCTAACCAACAAGTATTAACTGATGCTTGGACGAAAAGTGAACTAGAATTGTGTGTATGTGTGTGTATCATTATATTTTACATTTCACACATGTAAACTCACTTCATAATTTTAATAATTCTGGGTTTGACTTACCATCCCTATTTTTCAGGTGAAGAAACAAAGCTCTGAGAGTCTAAGTGTCAGATGGGACTCAACTGTCAAAGGTATTCCAATATATGGCATTCTAAAAGGTAAATTTCTTGAATGTAAGTACTACAATGATGCCTCAGTCTTATGTACCAAGTTTGTGCAAAGCACAGGAGTGTATGCATTCTGGATATATAAATCCAATGTGGAATCTGGCTTAATTAGCCTTTAGTTTATAAAAGTGATAATGTAGATGTATACATAAATATATAGCAATACAAAGAAGAATGTTATGAAACAAAATAGATATAAATCTATCCTCCTATATAATAAAAGGGTAATATACAAATTGACCCTAACAGTGGAATGACCAGGAGCAACCGGGAGCTATGACGCACACTGACCACCAGAGGGTAGACGCTCAACACAGGAGCTGCCCCCTGGTGGTCAGTGCACTCCCACAGGGAGAGATCTGCTCAGCCACAAGCTGGCTGATGGCTGTGAGCTCAGTGGGGGTGGCGGGAGCCTCTTCCACCTCTTCAGCATCACTAAGGATGTCCAACTGATGGCTTAGGCCTGCTCCCTAAGGATGTCTGACTGATAGCTTAGGCCCAATCCCCCAGGGAGCTGGCCTAAGCTGGCAGGTGGACATCCCCTGAGGGGCCCTAGACTGTGAGAGGGTGCAGGCCGGGCTGAGCACCCCCTCCCCCCAAGAGTGCATGAATTTTCATGCACCAGGCCTCTAGTAGATTATATAAAATCTTGTTTAGGTGAAATTATAACTTGAAAGCCTAAATACCTTCTTACAATTTCTTAAATGTTTTGTCCATTGAGAAATGGAAAAAGAAGATTGAACCTAAAATAGAGCTATAAATGGTTATCTAAAGTAAAATACAACTGTAACCTATAATATTCTAGTTTCTAGTTTATCTCAGTTTTGGTTTCTGGAGAATATATTAAGAAGAAATGATCCACTTCCAGGTCATACAAACTCATGTTCACATTTTTCAGTTCTTCATGCCATTGTATTTTCTCATTCATCTTTTAGCTCTGAACTTGGGAGAAGCACAGGAGGAAAGGTCAGGCTGCCAGAAACCCTTCCAGTGTGATTCAGTAGCATGACTGCTTAGTTTCAGGCTGTCCGCACAGTAGTAGGCAGGACATAATGTTTCTGCAATTAATCTTTCTGATGCACCAATAACACTTGGTGGGACAGAATGATTACCAGTAGTTACTAGCTCTTTTTTTTCTCATTCCTGGCCAATGAGTTCAGCCAATGAGCCAGAAGAACTGTGATTGAAAACCAAAAAGGGGCAAAATCCATTAGCATTTACTTTTCTCAGTATGGTCATTTCCTTCAGTTCACTGAGCTTGAATGGAGCCCATTTGATAAAATAGGGACTATATTATTGCTAATAATCATCATCATAATATATATATATATATATATATATATATATATATATATATATATTCATATGCCATTTTAACTATACTATACTTGTAGTTACAATACATGTCTGTTTGCACACATGTATACCTTTTAGAGTAAATCATGTAAAATTTAAAACAGAAAGATTGACTTTCCAACATAGAATTTTATGAGGTAAAATTATCCACTATTTTCTGAAAGGACAATAATGGCATTCAGAAACTAAATGGCAGGGAGCAGCTCCCTCTGAGCTTCCAGCAGTGATTCATAGTTTTGATAGCTCTGAATGAGTTAAGCTTTGTCTCTGTCTTGGCAACCATGTTCTATCTGGATGAAGATGTAAATCCTGGGGCACCAGAAGGAATGGAGCCTATATAATCTGCCCTGTGATCCAGAAGCAACCATGCAACAGCCAGAAAAAGAAATACATATAAACATCCCCACCATAACTGTGTTTTTCAGGAACAAGCTTTCTTTCATCGAGAGGACAAAAATGAGTTCCTGATTATGAGAAGGCTGAAGACATGTCAGTTTTGCACTCTGACAGGAAATCTAGAAAGCCTAGTGCCAGTGACCAGATGAAATAATAACAGCTCAATGCGCAGTGCCGACTCAACATGGCTGCAACTGAACCAAAAGCTCTGTGTTGAGTCGTGGGTCTCTGGAAGGCTACTGTCCAAAAGCCTGTCCATTGAAATCTGGTGACGAGGGAAGTAATGAGGACTAACCTCTAGCTTCTAACGCTCAAAGTCTGTGTGATGCTGACAAGAGGAAACCTTCAGATCCAGCAAGCTAGAAAGACAACATACGTTTTTACTTGTCATTTCAAGGAGGGCTTTCCTGGCCCAATGCCCTTAAATATGGCACCTCTCATCTCAAAAAAAATGCCTTCTCCTCACTCTTCTCATACTTCAAGAACAAAGGTGGGAAGTTGTTTCTGTTGAATGCAGTGGACCAGGCCTGAGCTTTACGATTTATGCCAAGTTAGTTCCTAAAGCTACAATTATCATCATCTCCTTGTCTTTTTCAGGCATTTGGTTAATAGAGGAATGGGTTTTCAACTACCTAAATGCAGGCGTGTCTCTTTCAGCTTTATATTTTCTAGTTTCATCAAAATAACTTCATGGCACAATTTCTGTAATCAAATCTAATAAAAGGCAATATGCAAATTAACCATCACTCAGCAACAAAGAAGGTGGTGCCTATAGTGCCCCCCCACGGAGGAAGGGAAGGGCTGCAGACACAACACAGGGCTGCTGGGCTGGGGGTATGCTCTGAGCCACTGTCGCGCTGCTTGGGGCTCACCCCCAGCCCAGCGGACAGAGACCCAGTGGACAGAATGCGGTTGGAGTTCCCAGTCTTTTGGTTTCTGCAGCCCCTGGACCGGAAGCGGAAACCAAGAGTGTGGGGAGCACTAGGGGTGCTGGGAATTGTAGTTCTGGTGGCAGACGCATTGTGTGATCTCCCAGACACTGGAGCGAAGTGAGCCTGGAGCAAGTTACTATTGCCGGTGGGGGATGGAGGGAAAGCAAAGGTGAGAGACATAAGTAAAGTCAGAGTGTGGAGGAAAAATTAAAAGGAAGATATCCTGCAACTTCTAGGAAATCTCCACCAATGGAGCAAAGAAAAAAAAAAGACCTCTATTATTCTGTGAGCACCAAACCAGACTGGGCTGGGGTCTCAGACAATTCGCTCCTATGATTGCCAAGACAGACAGAAACTTCACTCTTTTATGTAGCCAGGCAGATACAATGCACACCACGCACGTTTTTGCGGAAGAGGACTTAACAGCACCGTTTGCTTTACACCCTCTGGTAAGTCACCTTTCTGGTGGCCATCTGTGTTAGTTAATTGCCATAATCAAGAGTAAAATTAAAGCTTTTCTATCTCTATGACAAGCAGGTCCTTACAGCTTGGAGCAAGGCAACTATCTATAATAATAAAAGTGTAATATGATAATTAGACTGGATAGCCAAACGACCTTCTGGACATCATTCCAAACATCCTTCCAGACGAAGCTGTGGTGGTGGGGCAGAGGCAGAGGCCGTTAGGAATGATCAGGCAGGCAGGCAGAGGCAGTTAGGGGTGATCAGGCAGGCAGAGGCAGTTAGGGGTGATCAGGCAGGCAGGTGAGCAGTTGGGGAAATCAGGCAGGCAGAGTGGTTAGGGGCAATCAGGAAGGCTGGCAGGCAAACGTCCTGGATTGTGAGAGGGTGCAAACAGGGCTGAAGGACCACCCCCCCCTCCGCCATGCACAAATTTTGTGCACCAGGCCTCTGATAGTTAAATAATTTGTTGTGACTCTGTCCTATTTATATTTTTATTTGTTCATATAAAAGTATTTTGATCTTTATTTTAGTCTGTTTTTTAGGAAACCACAAGATTATCTGGTTCAACTAGCATGTATGCTCAAATATCAACACAATTTAAAATAAAAACAACTGGATATTTACCCAAACTCACATGATCCCCCAAAGTGAGATATGATTGTAATAATTCTATTATAACTCTCATTTTCTTTTAGAACTATAGCAACAATATGACTATCTCAGGATTGACTTATGGTCTATTTTTGTTCACTGGAGTATTTCAAGTGACCCAAATGGTGCTTGATACACAATCATCACTCAATGCTTTAAAAATTATCCCTACAAACCCAGTTAGTGTGGCTCAGTGGTTGAGCATCGAACTATGAATCAGGAAGTCATGGTTCAATTCTCTGTCAGGGCACATGCCTGGGTTGTGGACTCCATCCCCATTAGGGGATGTGTAGGAGGCAGATTCTACACATCTCATCATTGATGTTTCTCTCTCTCCCTCTCCCTTTCTTTCTCTGAAATCAACTAAAAAAACATTAAACATTATCACTACAAATATTTGAGATTGAATGTAGCAAAATTGGGTATTCTTATTATGGATATTTATCATTTATAATTTTCTTTATTTATCTTTGTATTTTAAGTAAATTCACAAGAAAAATTCTTGACAGGTCAAATACATATCCAACTGTAATATATCTTAAATCACCAACCATAGAAACATATATTCAAGTGATGACATCAATCAATTTATATGGATCCATTTGCAGCCAAACATTCCCCTAAACCAGTCTAATGTTTTGGCAACATACCTGAAAAGACTCACTAAAAATTTATTAGCGTAGCTTAAAATAGTTTTTTCCCCTTTCTCTGGCTCAACAAAGGGAATACTGTTTGCCCTCTGAACATGTAGATTTTACAGTTTAACGTAGTAAAGTTCATGCTTGCCAAGAATTACAGTTTTTAATGAGCCTTTATTAAAACCATTGCTGTGTTTTAGCTTTCATTTCACCTACTGCATTTTTAAAAATTAATTAATTTTTTTCTTTACTGATTAAGTTATTACATATGTGTCCTTATCCTCGCATTGCCCCCAGGCCCCTCACTCATGCCCTCACCCCCCTGGTGTCTGTGTCCATTGGTTATGCTTATATGCATGCATACAAGTCCTTTGGTTGATCTCTCCCCCTTACCCTCACCCTCCCCTACCTTCCTTCTGAGGTTTGATGGTCTGATCAATGCTTCTCTGTCTCTGGATCTGTTTTTGTTCATCAGATAATGTTGTTCATTATATTCCACAAATGAGTGAGATCATGTGATATTTATCTTTCTCTGATTCACTTATTTTGCTTAGCATAATGCTCTCCAGTTCCATCCACGCTGTTGTAAATGGTAGGAATTCCTTCCTTTTTACAGCATCGTAGTATTCCATTGTGTAGATGTACCACAGTTTTTTAAACCACTCATCTGCTGATGGGCACTTAGGTTGTCTCCAAATCTTAGTTATGGTAAATTGTGCTGCTATGAATATAGGGGTGCATATATCTTTTCTGATTGGTGTTTCTAGTTTCTTGGGATATATCCCTAGAAGTGGAATCACTGGGTCAAATGGGAATTCCATTTTTAGTTTTTTGAGGAAACTCCATACTGTTCTCCACAGTGGCTGCACCAGTCTGCATTCCCACCAGCAGTGCAGGAGCGTTCCTTTTTCTCCACATACTCACCAACACTTGTCATTTCTTGATTTGTTGATGATAGCCATTCTGACAGGTGTAAGATGGTACATCATTGTCGTTTTGTTTTGCATCTCTCAGATGATTAGTAATTTTGAGCATGTTTTTATATGTCTCTTGGCTTTCTGTACGCCCTCTTTCGAAAAGTGTCTGTTTAGGTCCGTTGCCCATTTTTTGATTGGGTTGTTTATCTTCCTTTTTTTAAGTTGCATGAGTTCCTTGTAAATGTTGGAGATTAAACCCTTATCAAAGACAACATTGACAAATATGTTCTCCCATGCAGTGGGCTTTCTTGTTGTTTTGTTGATGGTTTATTTTGCTGTGAAGAAGCTTTTTACTTTGATGTAGTCCTATTTGTTTATTCTCTTTAGTTTCCATTGCCCTAGGAGATGTGTCAGTGAAGATATTGCTTCGGTATATTTCTGAGATTTTGCTGTCTGTGGATTCCTCTAAGATTTCTATGGTTTCCTTTCTTAGGTTTAAGTCCTTCATCTATTTTGAGTTTATTTTTGTGTATGGTATAATTTGGTTGTTGAGTTTCATTTTTTTGCATGTATCTGTCCAATTTTCCCAACACCATTTATTGAAGAGACTATCTTGACTCAATTGTATGGTCTTGCCTCTTTTGTCAAGTATTAATTGAGCATATTGGTTTGGGTCAATTTCTGGGTTCTCTCTATTCTATTCCATTGGTCTAAATGTCCGTTCTTGTGCCAGTACCAGGCATTTTTGAGAACAGTGGCTTTGTGATACAGCTTGATATCTGGTTTTGAGATCCCTCCTACTTTGTTCTTCTTTCTCAGCATTGCTGTGGCTATTTGGGGTCTTTTTTTACTCCAGATAAATTTTTGGAGAGTTCGTTCTAGGTCTGTGGAGTATGCCATTGATATTTTATTTTTTAAAAATATATTTTATGATTTTTTACAGAGAGGAAGGGAGAGGGATAAAGAGTTAGAAACATCAATGAGAGATAAATATCAATCAGCTGCCTCCTGCACACCTCCTTCTGGGAATGTGCCCGCAACCAAAGTACATGCCCTTGACAGGAATCGAACCTGGGACCCTCCATTCCACAGGCTGACACTCTATCCACTGAGCCAAACCAGTCAGGGCTGCC
The DNA here is from genome assembly GCF_964212035.1 of Myotis nattereri. Lineage (NCBI taxonomy): Eukaryota > Metazoa > Chordata > Mammalia > Chiroptera > Vespertilionidae > Myotis > Myotis nattereri. Next base: position 99,490,484 of record NC_138077.1, read on the forward strand.
ATTGGTATTTTAATGGGGAGTGCATTGAATCTATAGATTCCTTTGGGTAGTATGGACACTTTAATGATGTTAATTCTACCAATCCATGAACATGGTATGTTCTTCCATCTGTTTATGTCTTCCTCTATCTCTTTTTTCAGTGTCCTCTCATTTTGTGAGTACAGGTCTTTTACCTCTTTAGTTAAGTTTATTCCTAGGTATATTAATTTTTTTTTTTGGTGCAATGGTAAATAAGATTGTTTTTTAAATCTCTTTCTATAAGCTCACTATTGGTGTATAAAAATGCCATATTTTCTGGGTGTGTATTTTGTGTCCTGCTGCATTGCCAAATTCATCTATTAAGTCTAATAATTTTTTTATGGAGTCTTTAGGGTTTTCTTTGTACAGTATCATATCATCTGCAAATAATGACAATTTTACATCTTCTTTTCCAATTTGGATACCTTTTATTTCTTCTTGTCTAATTGCTATGGCTAGTACTTCTAGTACTTCTAGTACTATGTCAAACAGGAGTGTTGAAAGTGGGCATCCCTGTCTTATTCTGTTCTTGGGTAAAATGGTTTTAGTTTTTGCCCATTGAGTATGATGTTGGCTGTAGGTTTGTTATATAAGGCTTTTATTATGTTGAGGTATGATCCCTCTATTCCCTCTTTGCTGAGGGTTTTTATCAAGAAAGGGTGTTGGATTTTGTCAAACATCTACTGCATTTTTATTTAAAATTTATTTTATAAAAATTTGCCCATTTTTTAAATCAAAAATTAATGAGAATGTTTCTTCTTTTTAAAAGGTTTGAACTTAAGTAGTTTAATTAATACATACTGATGTTGAACATATGTAATATGTAACCTTTAAAAACAGAATTCACATTGGTGTCAAAGATCATGTTATTGTAACTTGCAATGTTTGTAAGTAAGATAGAGCTTTAATTGACAAAAGCACTTTAGACTCTGATTTAAGTTTCAAAATTATTAGGTTGACTCAGTAGCCACAGCACCAAATGAACAAATTTTTAGGTTACTATATATTATGAACCTAAGATTTTCTGGTTTATAAAATATTAAAAACAATAAAGTTCAAACTGAGACTAGGACAGGCGAACTTTTAAACTCCATTTCTGTATACAATAAAAACTTTGTTGTTTCTATAGACCACAAATTGTAGAAAAATTACCTCCAAATATGATATAGTTGATGGTAGCATACTTATTAATAATATTGCTTCTAAACTCTCTCCATTTGAGGATGTTTTATAAATAAGCTAAAAGAAGTGAATTTTGATATCTCTAAATGTCACGTTCTAATAAATGTTATCATTTTTCTCATTTTATGCTTTATTGATGTATAATTTATAATAAAAATTACACATATTTAATATATATAGATATATCTTGATAAGTTTGGACATATACATGCATTGATGTTACCATAATCACAATCAGAGTACTAAACATCCCCATACCATTACCTCCCAAATGTACTTGTGTCCTGTGTTCTTTGGCGTGTGTGTGTGTGTGTGTGTGTGTGTTTTAAAGACACTTAACATGAGATCTATTCTTTTAATATATTTTAAAGTGCATATTACTGTATTGTTAACTATAGATACTATAGGTACTAATACACAGACAAGATGTGGAAACAACCCAATGTCCATCATCAGATTGTTGGGTAAAGAAAATGTGGCATATACATACAATGGAATACTATTCAGCATTAAAAAAGAAGAAAATTCTGCACTGGCTGATGTGGCTCAGTTGGAACATAGTCCTGTGCACCAAAAAGATTGTGGGTTTGATTCCTGGTCAGGGCACATACGTAGGTTTCAGGTTCGATTCCTGTTCAGGACCCATATGGGATGCTGCCGATCAATGTTTCTCATATCTCTATCTCCCTCTCATTTCCTCTCTCTCTAAAATCAGTAAAAACATGTCATTGAGTAAGGGTTAAAAAAAGAAGAAAAAAAATCCTGCCATTTGAGACAACATGGATGAACCTAGAGGACATTATGTTAAATGAAATAATCCACTCACAGTGCAATAAACAAAGCATGATTTCACTTGCATGAAGTATCTAAGAACTCCATGTAACCATACCTCTGTTTCTATTTTGTTTGTTAGCTTATGTTGTTCATTAGATTCCACATATAAGCGAGATCAAGAAATTCAATAAAAAAATAAATAAAATAGTAGAACTCATAGAAACACTGAATAGAATGGTGATTGCCAGGGGGTATAGCACAAAGGGAATTGGAATTTGTTGCTCAATGAGTATAAATTTGCTGTTTTTTAATGCTAGATGGATAAATTCTGGAGATCTGTATTTTCTATTATAATATTAAGAGTTTTGGCTAAGCTCTTGTATGTCTTCTCAAGAAGAAAAAGTATCCTTAAATCACAGGGGAAAAATGAAATAACTGAAAACCAAATGATGGATTCCTTGGCAAGAGTTCCCTGGATTTACTGGATTTTGGATTTCTGCACTATTTTATCCTGCTTTTTGAATACATTTTTGTTTTGTTCTAGGTTTAATGAATAACGTAGCCTTCTCTAATCAAAGTCTGTGTGTTCAGTTTTCTTAATTAGAAAAAAAAAACAGGTTAATGGGAAGTTATCTTTTATTCATCTTAATATTTGAAAGTATACTTTGCCAGTAAATTAATACAAAATAGAAGTACACATGTGACACTGCACTGAAGTCTGCCTTGGAGTACACGATTTAGAATTCTTCAGAGACTTTAGAATCTCTGGTTCTGAAAACTGCTGCAACCATACAAGGGGAATAGCCATAGGCTTAAAACTATAGATTAAATTTAAAGATTTAAGAATTATAAAGAATAACAGTATTATCACTATGAATTTTGAATGAACAGTTATTAAGGGAGATGATAATTAATTTGTTTTCCTTGCAATTTGAGATATAGTGGATAGACTATGAATTACATACAAATCATGAATCCATTTTTGGTTTCTTGTATAACCTCTACAAGTTACAGAAAATGTCAGAGGAAACATTAAAAAATGCATTATATCCTATCTAATAAAAGAGAAACATGGTAATTGGCGTACGACCGCTACCCTTCCCATTGGCTAATCAGGGAGATATGCAAATTAACTGCCAGCCAAGATGGCAGCGGCAGCCAGGCAGCTTAAACTGAACATGAGGCTTGCTTGCTTCAGTGACGGAGGACTCCAACGTTCCCCGCCTGCCTTGTGGGCCTCTGAGCTTGCAGTTTAAGAAACATTGTAACAAACATAGAAGCTAAACAAAACCCCTGAAACCAGCTTTCAGCCGGCCGGGATCTCAGAGCTGGAGTTGATACAGAGTTTCAATCACAGAACCTAAAAAAACCAGATACCTGCTTTCAGCAATTGAGGCCTCAGAGCTGGAGTCAGAGCTAAAGCTGGCCCAGAATAAAAAAAAAGAAAAAAAGAAAAAAAGGAGCAGTTGGGAGCTTCAGTCCCAGCCTGAAAACAGCCCTCAGCCCCTCACCCAGACTGGCCCTGGCCAGGCTCTCAGTGGGGACCCCCACCCTGAAGGGTGTGTGACCAGCTGCAAACAGCCATCATCCCCTCACCCAGGATGGCCAGGCACCCCAGTGGGGACCACCACCCTGAGCCAGGACACCCTTCAGGGCAAACCAGCCAGCTCCCAGCTGTGCACCAGGCCTCTATTCTATATAGCAAAAGGGTAATATGCCTCCCAGCACTGGGATAAGCGGAGCTGCGAGGCCTCCCGGCACCGGGATCAACGTGACAGGGGGCAGCGCCCAAACCCCCTGATCGCCCTGCAGCTCTGTGTGTGACGGGGGCGGGGCCAGAACCTCCCTATCGGTCCTGCTCTGTTCCTGACAGGGGAAGGCTCCCAACCCCCTGATCGGCCCTGCTTGTGCCTGATACGGGGGAGCTCCCCAACCCCCTGATATCCTGCGGCTCTGTGTGTGACAGGGTGCGGGTCCCGAACCCCACCCCCCACGGGCCCTGCTCTGTGTGTGACGGGGTAGAGCCATAACCTCCTCATGGGCCCTGCCCTGAGTTTGACAGTGGCGGCGCCCCAACCCCCTGATTGGCCCTGCTCTGTGGGTGATAGATGGCGGAGCCCCAACCCCCTGATCCACCCTGCTCTGTGTGTGACAGGGGGCGGTGCCCCAACTCCCCTATTGGCCCTACTCTGTGAGTGACAGGGGGGAGCTCCTCAACCCCTTGATGGGCCCTGCTTTGTGCGTGACAGGGTGGAACTCCCCAATACCCTGATTGGCCCTGCTCTGTGCGTGACAGGGGGTGGCGCCGCAACCTCCACATCGACCCTGCCTTGAGGGCGACAGGGGGTGGTGCCCCAACCCCCCAATCAGCCCTACCCTGAGCATGACTGAGGGTGGCATCGCAACCTCCCAATCCGCCCTACTCTGTGCATGACAGGGGGCGGCGCCCCAACTCCCCAGTCGGCCCAGCTCTGAGCCCGAACAGGGTCTGCACCTAGGGATTGGGCCTGCCCTCTGCCACCCGGGAGCAGGCCTAAGCCAGCAGGTCGTTATCTCCCAAGGGGTCCCAGACTGCGAGAGGGCACAGGCCGGGCTGAGCAACTCTGTTCCCTCCCCCCCGAGTGCACAAATTTTTGTGCACGGGGCCTCTAGTATATATATATATATAAAAGAGTAGTTTGAAAAAAATGCATTGTATAAATTTACATTTAAAATTAAATTCCAATGAATGTGAATTTGATGTATGAAGAGATAAATCTTTTTAGAAAAAATTATCCATAAAAATCAACAGTTCCATATGTACCAAAACTTTCACTTTGAACTAATGTATCAGAAACTTATCCCAATACTGTCAGTCTATAAAATATTCTAAACAATTGTATCTTCAGAATGATAGTTTTAAAATGAATATTATCAAAAAGTTATATCAAACATTTGCCTAGAGTAACTGACATTACTTTCAATAATGTTGATTCAAAATGGAATTGTTAAAAGTATAAATGTTGATGACAAATAAATTAATAGAAAAATTAGCCAAAAAATCATGATGAATCAAGATATATTAACAATGGGTTACTGTAACATATAAAATTATGACACCAAAGTATCATTTTTTGCAATTTCTAAGTTTACGCATATTACCCCTTCATGTTTTATAAGTGATAAGATATTTTTCAAAATTGAGTCATAACTTTGTACCTTTAAGTGTATTTTTTTCTCCTGCTTTTTGAACAAGGTTCTCCATATTCTCATTTTGCATCATATTCTACAAATGATGTAACCTTCCCCAAATCATTCTTTTACGCCCAGTGTTCTTAATTAAAATAAACAGGTAAGTGTGGTGTTTTCATTTGTATTCATCTTAATATTTAGAAAGGATAATATAGTGCTGTTTCCTTATTGTGCTATCTCTCTCTGTTTTTCCACTGCCTTTGTTCCCCTTAATTATATAACTTTCTTCATACCTGCTACTATTTTCCAGAGATAAGAGAGCCAATTTCAATATATATATTTTAGAAAGCAAGGGAGAGATAGAAACATCAGTAATCAGAGAGAACCATTGATCGGCTTCCTTCTGTACATCCCCCATTGGAGATCAGCCCGTAATAGGGGCATGTGCCCTGACCTCCTGGTTCATAGGTGGATATTCAACTACTGAGCCAAGCTGGCTGGGCCAATTTCTTTCTTTCTTTTTTTTTTTTTTAGAATAGAACCCTAGGTTTAAGCTCTAAGTCATGGTTTCCCAGCTCACCAGATATTATGCACTTATATGACTGTCCTGAGCAGATTTTAAAAATAACTCTTTTTTCCCCCTCATTGAGAAGGTCCTAATGAGCCATCATTCACCATATTTGACACAGCTGGTGAATGAGCAAAAGAAATTGTTACAGAATCCTAAAGCAAACTGCACTCCTCTTTCAGCACCACCTGGGGCCTCTTAATGTATGAAGCAGGAAAAGGAAATATGCAAATTTTGATATCATTTACATATAGCTGATTCCACTGAATAGTTTTCTTGTGTTTCCTAATGTTTTCACGGTTTTCTCAGCAGACACTTATCAATCATTTTTCTTGTCAGTAAGAACCTCATTTCTTTTGTATCCATGTTAAGTGTTGCCTGAAGTTACTGCAGTTTTTGAATCCTCTCAAGGTAAGAATTTCCTTGGAAAAGTCTACAAGTCTTGACAGCAAAGAAATCACCATTATGGAAAAGACAAATAGCAATGATCCAGTGTATAATAAGCAACAGACTACCAGACTTCATTCTTTACTTTAATGGCACTCTGGATTACCATCGGCAGGACATTAAAATGAAGCAGGAACATTACAGCACTGATGCAAAGCTGCAGAGTTTTTTCCTCTAGGTATGGGTACCATATTGTCCATGAACCTCAGCCTTGCTTTGTCAGCTATCATTACGAATGTCTGTCTTTACCAGCCACTAAAATGTAAAGGTCCCTCTTTGAGATCACTCATATCTGCTTTTCTAGCCAATATGTTGTTTTTGGAAAAGGATAACCTGACAATTAACTACAAAGTTAATAAAAAAAATCTAGAATCTCTCTATTTTTCAAATATATTAGCTTTTATTATAAACCCCTATTAATTTAAAATAATTTACATAGATAGTGGCTCAAAATAACAGTGAGAGTCAAGACCTCTTGCTCTCACACTCCTGTGTTAACGCACATAATTCCTTTGGGTTTATTCTTCTTTATTTTCCTTTTGAACCATCATTAGAAAGAAATGTTATGATACTAGATAATTTGCTATTTTTATTTAATTTCAAATGTCTACTAAAAATCATTCTGGCTTCTACTACTGCACATATATATGTTTTAATGTAATCAATCTTACAAAATTGTATTAATGTACAAAAATGGATCTGTCTATAAAGTCTCTTTTATTTCCATTTTCTAATAATTTTACTTGCTTTGATCAGATTTTGTTCACCAAAGTAAAGATTGTTGCAGACACATTCCTCATTCAGGTGAAAGTGTCTGTGTAATTCATATCAAAAGGTCAAATACAAGATGACTCTGTTAAAGCAACCCAGTCTTTATTCAAAAGAACTACCAGCCGCTGTTACATTTTACAACCTTTTCCATACCTGGTACGCACTAAATGTTTGTGTGCCCTCAAAACGCATATGTTAAAATTCTAACCTTCGATGTATTAGGAGCTATTGGGTAGTAATTAGGACATGAGAATGGAACTCTCATGAATGGGATTAGTGCCCTGATATGAAGGCGTGAGAGAGTTTGTTCTCTGTCTTTGTTCTCTGCCACGTGAGGATATGAGACAATAGCTGTCTGCGAGCTGGAAAGAGAATCCTTTCCAGGCACAAGCTAACTGGCACCTTAATCTTAAACTTTCCATCCTCTAGCACTGTCAGAAATAAATGTCTGTTGTTTAAACAACCCATTGTATCGTCTTTTGCTAAAACAGCCCACAATGACTAAGACAGTAGTACCTTAGCTGTAAGCAGGAAAGGACAAGGAAGTCACAGAGCTGCCTCCAGAGTTTTTCTTTTCTTTCTTTTTTAAAAATGTTTTCTTAATTGATTTCAGAGCGAGAGGAAGGGAGAAGGGCGAGAGATAGAAATATTGGTTGGCTGCTTCCTGCACACCCCGTACTGGGGATTGAGCAGCAACAATGGCATGTGCCCTGACCAGGAATCGAACCAACTAAGCCACACCGGCCGGGCCTTCTCTTCATTCTTAATGCCTTTGCCCATAACAGTACTACAACTAGAACGATTTCATATTCTGTCCTTATGTTTTCATAATGGGTTTCTCAGTACACAGAAGACACAGCATTCATGTATTTAACACATATACTAGTATGTCTAATTACTTACTAGACATGGCTGAGCACTGGGAATTAAGTGGCGAGTGAAGCAAGCATCATCCCTGCTGTCATGGACCCTACTGCCCAGTAGTTGAGAGAGACCAACAAGAAATAAACAAAAATGAAGTGCAAACTGTGAAATACAACTCTCCTGTTTTTCATTTGTTGAAATTCTTACTCTTTGCTTTCTTTGTTTCCAACACATGCACTTTTTACCTTGTCCTATAACCAAATTGAGAAAGCTTACTAAACTACATGCAATATTATTTTCCTTGAACTTGATGTGGTCAATGTAATATCAGTTTACTAGTATATACTGAAATATATACCAAAATGCACTGCACCATTGTATAACCTTGCCCCAATTAAGGCCCTTAACCTAGCAACTCTAAAAGAGAAAGACACAATATTAACCAAAAATTGAGTACCAAACATACAGGGTGGCCCACAAAAATGTATACACAATTTAACAGCTGATAGATCAATTTTGAAAATGAAATGTATTTTAATAGACATTGCCTTTATAATTACTCAAAGTGTGTGCATACATTTTTAGGGGTGACACCCTATATTAACTATTGAGAAGTGTCACAGGTTTTCTTAGCACCAAGATTTAAAAATTATTTCTCTTTGTGGTTCTTCAGAAGAATGAGCATTTATTCATAGTACACATAAGTAACAGTTACTCACAATATTAATAATAAGATAAAGTACTAATAAATGTTAATATATTAAACAGAGGCAAGGTTTTCCTCTTTCTCTGCTACTTTCTCTTATGTATATGTAAGCAGCGAAGTTCTGAGATTATGTCTTATCTTTGCATTTTAATTCCAAAAGGTTAGTCAACGTGGAAAGATTTTACTCTTAATGGTAAATTCAGGAGGCTCTTATCAGGGGAATCTGTGTGATGCTGGCTGATATGTACTATTTGAGTGTAATTGTCACCAACTCCCAACGTAAAATGCTTTGGTAAAAGTTATGATGTTTAAGTTATTTTAGTCCATAATATTACATGAGGAACCCAATTGAATTTCGATTTGTTTTATACTTACTAATCTCAAGGGGAACTATTCACCAGCTGGAGGTTGTAGTGGCCCAAGAAATGAATCACTGATTTGAAATAATTGCCATAGTATTTCTGGGCAGAATAAAGTAAATCTTTTAAATGTATACAATGCATTGATTTGCTTATTCACCAGATTGAATAGCTTAAAAATCTTATTAGAGAGTTTAATTATCCTATCTAATAAAAGAGTGATATGCAAATTGACCATCACTCCAGCACACAAGATGGCAGCCCCCATGTGCAGGGGAGGGCAGTTGTGGGTGATCAGGCCTGCAGGGGAGGGCAGTTAGGGGCAACCAGGCTGGCAGGGGAGGGCAGTCAGGGGCAACCAGGCTGGCAAGGGAGGGCAGTTAGGTGTGACCGGGACACCAGAAGAGGGCAGTTGGGAGGGACAAGGCCTGCAGGGGAGGGCAGTTAGGCATTGATCAGGCTGGCAGGGGAGTGGTTAAGGGAAATCAGGCAGGCAAGTGGTTGAGAGCCAGTAGTCCTGGACTGTGAGAGGGATATCCGACTGCCCGTTTAGGCCCGATCCTGGTAGGACCAGGCCTAAACAGACAGTCAGACATCCCTCGAGGGGTCCCAGATTGGAGAGAGTGCAGGCTGGGCTGAGGGACACCCCCTCCCCCGTGCATGAATTTCGTGCACTGGGCCTCTAGTCTCTGTAATAAAAATTATCTTAAAATGTTTAATAACAGATTTCTTGGCTATATTATAGCACTGAAAATACATAGACATAATGTTTTAAGAAATCTGCATACATAAAGTATATACAATATACAGAATGTAGGTAGAAACATGTATATAATTGATGCTAAACAGACACAAATAATTTTTCACTTAAATTAGCACCTGTGAGTGATTGAAAGCTATGCCCTTAGAACCCTGCATGTTTTCCATGAGTAGGGGGAGCCTGGCTGTGTATATAATGATGCTCTTCAACACAGGTAAAATGATCAGAGGAATATCTCTTTAAGACCTCTCCCACCACATAAAATACTCATTCATACATCAACTCAGACAGTTTCATGAGGAGAGGCCCATTTTGAAAGAGGGTCAAGGTTTCAGATTTTAGGTTGAAAGGCTCGCGTGCTTCACTTTCCCTTCGCACTCCTACCTTATTGATGCAAAATCCTGCACAAGGAGCAGCAGTAATTAGAATCTGCTCTGGACCACCACCAAGGTTTCCTATCACATTTCTTTCCTGTTTATATTTGAGTTACTCAGAACTTATCTGTGTATCCTTTGGACATATAGGACCTATTTTTTTAAACTCCCTCTGTACAAAGAATGTAACCTTTGCTGACTGGATTCTGGACTATATCATTGTATTTCTCTCTTACACTGAGAAATCTCAGAGGAAAGAGTGAAAGTAATTCATCATAATAATCTCCTCCCAGTTCAGAGCAAAAACCGAAAAAATACACTTCTTGTTTAAAAGGCTTTATTACCTAAGGTTAAATACAGACTGCCTAATGAACTTTAGTTCAGTCAAACATAAGTTTTATCTATAAAGTATCCTCTAATAAAATAAGTATGAGGTTGTTTTTTAATATAATTTTACTTCTACTTATTTTTGAAGTTTTATTTGGATAATTAATTGGAGAATCATTAATTGGAAAATAGAGCAATTGGATGTTATTGATTGAGAACTACAAGAACATCTAGGAAGTTAATTGACTACTGTTTTCTTGTGCTGATAAAGTAGACAGGTTTGATAATTATTTTATCTACCAAATTAAATTTTAGTCTTCTAAACAACTTACGTTTCTTGATAGATATTCTTGGGCAACTTATGTTGTTGTTTTTTCCAGTGATTTTTATTATTTTTTTAAATTTACAAGAAAGAGGATCATTACTTCTGAAAGGAAATTAATATAGTTTTCTTATCTGTCTATATCTTTCTTATGTCTAAATATAAGCCTTATTGTATCAGCAGAACTAAAAGTCTTCCAGTTATGATTTTTGGGATAGGAGTTCTTTAATAATTGATGCAATTTGGGGGATCATCTAATTCTGTTATTTCTCATCACAGAGAAGAAAAAAAATACAGAGAAGTAATCCGGTCAAGTCACAGAGTTCATAACTCAATAAGCATGAGTCTTATGTCTAGTTTTCACTGTCTTATTCTCTATGCATTCAGAATTGACTAGTGGTATAATAATCAGAAATTTTGCATGATATTTTATCTGTGCTTGGGAAATCTTCTTAAAGATTAATTAGAAGAGTGTTTAGTTCTTTATTGCCTTTACGAAAAACTTCTACAATATTCTAATATATACATTGTATATGTACCTGGTTAAAATATTTTCTATTTAAATATTCATGAAAAAAATTAAAAAAATTTCAAATTTGGAGAATGTAATAGCACATAATTTGAGGATATGAACCACCATTTTTAGCAAAAAACACATCTATAGTGAAAGGCACTGGTGACTCCAATGAGTTGCATAATTGGGTACAACTCATTGTAAAGCTTTATTTTACAAAATGTAAAAAAAGTAACCCTTATATAAAACTAGAGGCCTGGTGCACAAAATTCATGCATGTGGGGGGAGGAGGGGATACCTCAGCCCAGACTGCACCCTGTCCAATCTGGGACCCCTTGAGGGATGTCCGACTGCCGGTTTAGGATTGGGCCTAAACCGGCAGTTCGACATCCCTCTCACAATCCTGGACCACTGGCTCCTAATCATTCACCTGCCTGCTTGCCTGGTCACACCCAACTGTCCCCCTCTGCTAGCCTGGTCGTTCCTCACTAAGCCCCCTGCCGACCTGGTTGCCCCACGCAGCCTGCTGCTCAGTCGTTTGGTTGTCCCTCACTAATCCCCCTGCCAGCCTGGTCGTAGGCAGCCATCTTGTGAGGGCATGAGGATTAATTTGCATATTACTTCTTTATTATATAGGATAACAGTTTTCTTCACCTGGCTGATTCACCTTGTGTTTTCATCACTTAATCATAGTTAGGTTTGCTTGAGTTACTTCTCACCAATTTGTTATTCTTTAAATAGATTCAACTCTAACTTTTTGGTGTGTTTTGGTTCAAATTTTAAATTCATGGCCATGTTTTCCCTATGATCTAAAGGGAGTAAAATATATATTCAGGAAAGAGTTTTCAGTACTCCTTGCAAATACAAAGTGGTAATGAATTTCACAAAGATGCAAACACATTATTACAAGATAAAAAGAGAAGTTTACATGACTTGTGTTAGCAATAGATAGTATACTACTTGTTGACATTAATTTCCATTTCCTCAGAAAGGACCTTGTTGTCTGTCACAACAGTGTTTTTGATCTAGAAAATGAAATTACCAGCAAGCACTACACATTTTCATTTCTTATAGTAAATTCCATCTTAGTTGCTAAACTACTTTCTCTTACTTGTTTATCTTAGGAGTGCAGGTGGTATTTATAGGTCCTTTCCAAATGCCTGCCAACACACACACGTTATTAAAACCATGCATTTTTCTTGGAATCATTTAAGGGACAATCTTGTGAAGCACATTTAAGTATACTACTTAAAGGACTAGGAAGCAATAACCATCAATGACAAACTTGTACTCCAAGGACCTCTTTTTGAAATAAGTACATGATTCTTGTCCCTTCTTTAGAAGAAATGCTATGAAAACATTTTTTAATTATAAATGATCTATGATATGTATATTCATTTATTGTAACAATGTGTATGATTTCTAAAAGCTCCCTTTTTCTTAGCCTTGATTCAAACCAAAGTTTTTCTGTTTTCCATCATTTCATAAGTGTATAAAGAAGAAATAGACTCGTGGAGAAACTAAGATGGCGGCATAGATAAACACCGGGAAATAGTCGCCTCCCACAACAATTGAGAAATATCCCAAAGGACGGAGCAAACACTGCCCAGAACAACAGGAAGGCTGGCTGAGTGTAATTTCTACAACTAGAAGAAAAGAAAAGCACGCTGAGAGCCAGAGGAGCTGCGGAGGCTGAGTGCAGAGGTACGGCGGTGGCTCGCCCGCGCGGAAAGGGGGTGGCACCTGAGGACGCGGCTGTCTTTTTGAATCACAAGCTCCCGACTGCTCTGATCTCCGGTTCTGGGAAGTCTCTGGGGACCCAGGACACATACGGGGAGAGGCTGCTCTCTCAGGCAGCAGCGGGCGAACTTGAGGGCGGATTTCCCTCAGAGGTGCTTGCAGCCATTACCGGGACACTGAGACGCGCGACTCTGGGCGCGGAGAATCAGCCATAGCTTCTTTCTCCGCCCTTTTGACTCCCTGAGACCCCGCCCCACCCAGGCTGCGGCAGAGGCTTTTGCATATGAATGTACCTAACTACAGCCTAGCCAAGCAGACCCGGAACTTCCAAGAGAAGGCCCAAGGCCCCACAGCGGCTTGCATTGCTTCACAGCTGAGCCTCTTAGTGGCGGCTCCGGCTGTGTGGCCTCAGGCAGGGGCTGAATTAGCACCTCCTTAGATCCAGGAGCCACTGTACCCAGTGGTCAGAGGGGGACCATTCTCCCACGTCAGCTGCTTCCCACAGCCAATTGGCCTGGAGGTCAATTCCTCCCAGTGATCCTACAACAACCAAGGCACCAAGAGTGCACCAAGAGTGTCCACCCCAGGTAACTGGGGAGGCTGAGCCACTGGGCCCTACAGGACACCTGGCATGCAGGGCCACTCTATCAACACAGGGAAGCAGCCAAAATGCGGAGACAAAGAAACAGGTCACAATTGGCAGAAACGGAGGAGGACAGACGACTGGATATAGAGTTCAAGGCCACGTTTATAAGGTTTGTCAAGAATTTTATGGAAACCGCCGATAAATTTAATGAATCCCTCAAGGAGTATAGTGAGACCATGGAGGACATGAAAAAGGACCAACTAGAAATTAAGCATACACTGACTGAAATAAAGAATAATTTACAGAGATCCAACAGCAGACAAGAGGATCCCAAGAATCAAGTCAAAGATTTGAAATACAAAGAAACAAAAAATACCCAACCGAAAAAGAAAAAAAGAAAAGAGATTCAAAAAATATGAAGATAGTGTAAGGAACCTCTGGGACAACTTCAAGCGTACCAACATCAGAATTATAGGGGTACCAGAAGGAGAGAGAGGGCAAGATATTGAAAACCTTTTTGAAGAAATAATGACAGAAAACTTCCCCCACCTGGTGAAAGAAATGGACTTACAAGTCCAGGAAGTGCAGAGAACCCCAAACAAAAGGAATCCAAAGAGGACCACACCAAGACACATCATAATTAAAATGCCAAGAGCAAAAGACAAAGAGAGAATCTTAAAAGCAGCAAGAGAAAGACAGTCAGTTACCTACAAGGGAGTACCCATCCGACTGTCAGCTGATTTCTCAACAGAAACCATGCAGGCCAGAAGAGAGTGGCAAGAAATATTCAAAGAGATGAATAGCAAGAACCTGCAACCAAGATTACTTTATCCAGCAAAGCTATCATTCAGAATGGAAGGTCAGATAAAGAGCTTCACGGATAAGAAAAAGCTAAAGGAGTTCATCACCACCAAACCAGCATTATATGAAATGCTGAAAGGTATTCTTTAAGAAGAGGAAGAAGAAAAAGGAACTCTTACCATTTGCCACAGCATCGATGGAACTGGAGAGCGGATAAATACCACAAGATCTCACTTATTTGTGGAATATAATGAACAACATAAACTGATGAACAAGGACTGATCCAGAGACGGAGAGGCATTGATTGGACTGTCGGGCCTTGGAGGGAAGGTAGGGGAGGGTGGGGGCAAGGGGGAAGGATCAACCAAAGGACTTATATGCAAGCATATAGGCCTAACCAATGGACACGGACAACGGGGGGGTGAGGGGATGAGCGGGCGGGGGGGGGGGGGGAGGGGGTAGAGGGTACACATATGTAATATTTTAATCAATAAAAAAATATTAAAAAAAAAAAGAAATAGACTCATGTTGACTAATGTTCAACAGACTCATCCACAGGTTGTTCATATTGTATCAGTTTCTTTACATTTAATGATTTTTATAGCAGCTAATGGGTTAATAAGAACTACAGACTTTTAGAACATTGTTCCAACCAGATTATCAAAACACCTTGAAGAAGGCACTGAAAAATGCCCTTCTAATGTGACCAATGAGTACATGCGATGAGGAAAGTTTATGACCACTTGGACTTATTCTTACATATATTATACTATTAATGTTCATGTATTAGTTTTGTACTGGTGTTCAATAACTTGATTCCATAATGATTTTAGCTCTTTACAAAAATAGTAGGAAGAAAAGAGAGCTTGGAGAAATTAAGTAAATTGCTTAAGTGTACACAGCTCTTGAGAGAAAAATCTAGGAATTCCCCCCCCCCCCCCCACACACACACACAATTTTAAGTCCAGAGCTTCCAGGTAAATTGTATGACAATAAGAAGAAAGTGTAAAAATGCATTTTATTTCTCCTTGAATCTTTACATCTTGTCTCTTTCAAAGACTAAATGAACATTTTATGTAAGGTAAAATTTGCCTTAAATTTTGAGTTTAATAATCTAGATTTATGAGACTATAATTTTGAACTAGAAGACGCAAGTATTAAAAGGGTTTCAAAAGATGTTAATTTAAAAATGTCAATTTACATAAAGGTATAAGGAATTATTGAATAGGGAAGGGCATTACAATGAGACCGAATTTAGTTGAGGTCACATTCCATTGATTTTTATATCCTCGTTTCCATTGTCCCAGCATATTATTGTCACTGTGTGTGTGTGTATTTCAATAAATAAAAATCTTGTTGGAATCCTTTCTATTTGCTTAGATAGGGCTATAGTAGGTCAATACTCAAAAGTTATAAGTTCAAAAATTATTTCAATTAAACTAGAAAAAATTAAATATTAATAAGACTTTTAATAATTTAAAGACTAAAAGTAATACAATTTTGAAAATTAATAAGATATAATTTCACTTTACCCAGGGGAAGAGATAAATCAGTTATCTTGATTTTATTTACCAAATCCTTTATTTGAACATTGACTCCTCTGCTGAAAGGTATGACTCCCTTCAACTTTCCTTGTAAACAGGTTCCTCATAAACAAGTATATATGAAACAGGAAGAGTAGAATAACTAAAGTCCCTAAGAAGAAAGTTTAATTATACCTTTCACATATATTTATAATTTATCTAATTCTTTTTCCAAAATTAATCTTTCACCTCTAGTATTGATTTCTCTGTGCTTCTTGAGTCGAAGCTACACATAAAAACATAATCTAAGTAAATTGCTTAATGCACCACTTGAGTATAAGTTGATAAACTTGTCAGGTCTGTGGTTTTGGTAATCATTCTACTCTGACATTTAGTCAAACTGATCATCTAGTTCTTTTCCGATAAGATGCTGTAAGACCAATGACTGATATATCTGGGTATATGCTAAGAATGCTGCTTTAATTTTAGTCAAGAATTAAAGTTGGAATAGTACCAAAATGTTTGGGTTGCCAAGTTGTAGCTACATATTAAAATTTCAATGCTAATTTTACCCATAAAACATTGTCCCAAAGAAATAAATTAATGTTACAAAAGAAAATATTAGAGACATATTTTTAAAAATTTAGGGTTGACAACTTATCTATGACTTTTAAATTATTTGAAACATGGTATTAAAATGTGAAGGTCAGCCCCACTGGGTATGGCTCAGTGATTGAGCATCAGCCTATGAACCAGGAGGTCACAGTTTGATTCCAGGTCAGGGCACATGCCCGGGTTACAGGCCAGATTCCCAGTGTGGGGCATGCAGGAGGCAGCCAATCAATGACTCTCTCTCATCACTGATGTTTCTATATCTCTTTCTGTCTTCCTTCCTCTCTGAAACCAATAAAAAATATTTTTAAAAAATGTGAAGGCTATGTATCTGTGAGGGTCATTTTCTTTAACAATTTAATTAACGACGTTGTCCTCTATTAGACTGCTCCATTACAATGGTAATTATGTGAATTTCTGCTCCTTATTCTAGCTTCAGTATCTAATAGATTTCTCAGCACATAGTAGCCATTCAATAATATTATTAAAGTATTAAATGAATCTTTGAGAAATCAAAATTTTAATTTTGTCTATATTGTCTATCTATGGTGGAAGACTACATCTCTTACACTCATTACCTTGGTTAAATTTATCTGTTATTGGCTACAAAATGAAACACTGAAAAAGAGAGAGGAAGGACAAAAGATAAAAGAGGTAAAAAAATTCAGAAATGTAAATTTATTATACAGTAACAATCTAAAATATTTGTTTTATTGAGGGAAACTATTGTCTTCATGTAGGAAAGGCATGGAATTAACTTAAATACTAACTTTTTAATAAAATCAAAATTACTCTGAAGTCTAACAGAATCTTAACCAAATAGGCTTAAAAATCTAAAATTAATCATTTAATACACTTGCAGTCAAACTGAGAGATATCCATAGAGAGATGAGAGAGAATACAGTCTTAACTGGCATTTTCCTATGCCCTCTCTTTCATGTGCCCCAATACATAGCTGCCTTGCCCTTTCTCTTCTCATTACCCTCATCATCCCAACTATAATGCCTTCTTTTTCCCGTGTGTAGGAACAACTAAAGAACAAAGCGGAAAATCATGGCTTCCTGCTCTATTGTCTTCTACACAGTGCTGGCTGCATCATTGATTTCTTCAATACATTCTCACTCCATTTATTGTACCCAAATCTTTGTAAATTATTGTCCAGGATAGGCTGAAATTAAGTAAAACTCTGATATTTAGTTTTTATTTCTCTTAAAAAAAATCAAAAAAATCTTTGGAGGTAGCTTGTATGTTTTCTAAAGAAATATTTTCCTTTACTTAGAGAGGACATATTTAAAAACTCTTAAAGAAATATCTACTTGGGAGAAAAAAATAAAAAGTTATAAGGGCACCTTTACCAGGGCTAGTCATGGGCAGGGGAAATAAGAGGCAGAAATAACAGCTGGTGGCAGCAGAAAGGCAATAAAAAATTCAGTCACAAACACACCGAGCAACAATATGTTCTGGTGATACAAAAGATAAGATTTTTGCTGCCCTTGAAGGCTCATGCTTATGGGAAAATGCAGATAAAAGATCAGGCAGATCAAAGATTCAGGACCAAACTAAGATGTATCCTTAGCCTAAATGGATTACAAGAGTCAGTTCTTAAATCCTAGACTCTATGAGCTAAGGGATGGAGAATTGCAACCTCTTTTGCCAGCAGGTGGAGGCAGTGAGAAAAGCTTGGAATTGTCAGGTTCTATGACTAAAAAGATAGGTACCAACCATAACTGGGGGGGGGGGGATATTTTATAGAGTCATTCCTTTAGCTAGATTTTTAGTATTAAACATTATTAGATGAGAAAATATCTCAATTATACCTTGGTTAATAGATTTTGCCAGCTTACCTAGAAATCTAATAGCTATATTTAGCAATATTAATATGAGAAAATGCATTGAAACAAATTTGGAGAATAGTGTTTTTCATAGCCCACACATTTTGCTGCAGTCTCTGTGTGATGAGAAATTTCTTTAATTTCATTATTAGATCATATATATTTTTTAAAATATTTTTTATTGATTTTAGAGAGATAGAAACATCAATGATGAGAGAGAATCATTGATCAGCTGCCTCTTGCATGACCCCAACTGGAGGTGCAGCCTGCAACCCGGGCATGTGCCATTGACCAGAATCAAACCTGGGACCCTTCAGTCCTCAGGCCGATGTTCTATCCACTGAGCCAAACCGGCTAGGGCTGGATCATATCTTTACCCTAGCATAACTATGCATATATCTTTTAGAGCGAAATAAAGTTTTTTCAGCAAGGTCATTTGGAAGCTAACCCTTAAAAAAGCTTAAAATATAACAAAAAGTACATTATTCTTCTCTATAGAAAATATAAAATTTATGGTGTCCTTAGGTGGGATCAGGAAGAAAAAGTTTAGGGTTGAACCAAGTGAAATAGGAAAAAAGGAAAAAAAAATCTGTACTAGAAACTTACATGCCATTAAATGTATGCAAATATGTAAGTTACATATCTGAACATTTTATTAAGGAGTCAAATTGCATTAAAAAGTGTCTTAAAAGGATACAATCATATCTCAAGCACTTGGATTTTAAAAAGGGATAATTAACAACCCACTTTTAGTCCTTGAAAGTGTCTTCTTTATCTAGACTATATCTGGAATAAAAATTTTTTTGCACTGTACATTGTATCAAACCCCTATGTTATATTTAAATAGAGATAGTTAATTTCTTATTACTTTATCAGATAAATGTTGAGTGTTTACTATAATACAAGGATTTAAAATGGAAGAAAGCATTTCAAAGTCTTTGCCCTTGTGAAGCTTATATTCCAGTGCCAGAGAGAAGAATATAAACAAAAATAAAAAAGTTAAACATACAATATGTTATCTAGGGATACATTTTACAGATAAAAATAAATTAGGGAAAGTGGTAGTGAATACTAGGGGTACTGCAATTTAATACAGGGTGAAAAAGGCAAAATGCATGTTACTGCTCATACTTAAGACTGGTATCATTAGCTTGTTGCTCCCGGGCAAGTCAAATTAGCTCAGGAGTTCATACAGTAAGAAGTTTGCCTCGAGTGTATCTTACTTATGTTTGGACCCTGTTTGATTCAATATTAATTTATTCTTAAGCAATAATGTGGCATAAAGTATTCAGCCTAAGCAACACAAAAGTGCACATGTATTTTTCTTCATTCTATTTCCCTTTAAGAGCACATGTGAGCGTAGCTTCTGTAAAACACCAGATGGAAGGGAAACAACAGCTCGGCACCACCATCTGATAGCCATGCGGTCGTTTCTCCGTGCACACAGAAACTGGAAATTTCCAGGCCTCAGATGTAGTCACATGTGTCCTCTGCTGACGACCGCAGATTTGCCTTCAAATGAACCACAGGAATGTTTATTTCCTAATAATCAGCAGCAGCATCTCTTGCCATGGGCTGTTTTGTTTTACATATGGGCCAGCAGTATTGGTCCAAATTCCAGCCCTAGCCTCAGGTCACTTTCTCTACGGGAATTTTAAAATTACCAATGTTAATTATCTCTCTAACTCTTGTCAAAGGCTATGAAAAAAATAATCTTCCAGAGTCTTGAGAAAATTATGACAATCCAGAATTTGTTTACATCGATAATAATTGTAATGATTTGGCCCAACTTCCTTATGATGCACATTGTCACATTATGACACCATCTGAAGTGATATACCTTTTAGTGAAAAATGACAAAAGAACCTCCTCCAACTAATCAACTGAAAGTTAGTCAGACAGACGTAGGGAACATTTCCACTTAGAGATTCATACAATCTGCTATTAATCTAGCTCCAGAGAATTAAATCTTCCCTTACGCTTCAAAAATATGTATTATTGCATAAAATTTAGCAGTAATTATAATAATTAACATTTATCCAATTCTAAATAATTATGTACAACTATGAAATGAAAAGATGTGAAATTAATCGCACCCCAGAGAAAGGAAGAGAATGCAAGCTGGACGAGGGTGGCGGCTCTCCAAGTAGTTCACTTTGAACAAAGCCTCACACTCAAGAGGTGTGAGGTAAAAGCTTGACTAAAACAAAAACCAGTACCTGCCCAGTCAAATAAATCTGTGTAGATGTCAGGGTCATGCCCTCGTGATTTAAATGATCATCTTTTCTATGGAAAAAATAATTATCAAAGAAATTGAATAATTTAAAAAGCATAATTTAGTGCATCATCAAATGCTTGTGAAATAAGGCATAAGTCTAAGAAATAATTTAATTTCCAGATCCTAAGCAGGAGGTATTTAAATGGAAAATCATTTTACATTGGTGTTGTTATTATACTTTGAGTTTGTCTTCATTTACTCAACAAGCATCTTCACATATATGAGCTTACATGTTTTTGACATAATAATTAGATTAGGTGTTGCTTTCTTCATGCCTCCTAATTTTTTTTAACAGATAACAATTAAGAAAAAAGTTGTGTACAGACTTATAAATGATGGATCAAGAGCTCTATCAAAAGTTCTCCACTCCTGCCCTGAAAATAATCTGTTTTCATTTACAGTGCTACATTAGATTGACTATAAAAAAGATTTTCCTTTTGAGTAAATCAGAGGAATGGTTGCACTCATCTCGAATTTGGCATCGGTGATTTTGGAAACACATATTATGGGTGTCCACTTCCCCTTCTTCCACATCATAGGGTTGCCAGTTAATCCATTCTTCTCTCTCAAACACATGGAAGAGAGGGCTCTGTTCTTAAATGCCCGCTGCTCCTAGCATGGAATCTGCCCCACCCCTCCATCATTGGAATAGAATCAATGCCAGCTAGAAAAACTCTCTACCTTTCTAAACTGTATATAGTAAAGTATATATTTCTAAGAATTATTTATATTACTAAAGAACTTAGGTAACCCTAAATATACAGAGAAATTTAAATTAATGGTTCTTCACACCACCATATGTACAGCGGGAATAAAACATGCTGTTCTCAAACAAATGTAAGAGAATAACTAAATTGATTAAGACTAACTAAAACTCCCCCTAGAACTAAATTATGTGGGGGTATATATATATAAATCAACAGATATAATTTTTTTCTAAACTTAAATGTAAAATTGTTAATGTTCATTAGTAAAAATCACAAAATCACTAAATATAGGGTCTTAGCATGTAAATCATTATTATTTCACAATGATTTTTTTCAGAACATAGCAATTGACATTTATATAATGAATTAGACTTTATGTGTATTAAATTTTTCACTATGTTCCTTACCTATAAATTCTATGTATCTTCTTAAGTATAGGTGCTTTAAAATTATAATTTAGTATTTATTTTTATATTAATTTATTGAATTTGACCTGTTGGCATTGTTCATTTGTCTTATTATTTGGGATGACTTATGTGATTTAATGGTGTTAAAGTTCTACTAAAAGTGCAAAAACAGCTCAAATGATAAAATAATGCTTTTAAAACATATCCTTTATATAAGTAAGACATACATGTAATTTTTATAATATATATTTATTTTATAGGTGTTTTATCCTGTGTTTTCTCCATGAGATAAAATAATTTAAATTAAATATTAAAGTATATCAAAATACCCAGCAATATGTGATACCTGCTGCCATTATTCCATGGGAGAGATGAATGAGCCCTCATGTCCTTTTAGGGAGACAATGCACACAATTCTACTCACTCCTTCATGGTGAAGTAGTCATCTCACTATCAGGAGCATGCTGATGTGACATCTCAGAAAAGAAGCCTAGATAAAATAACTACAAAGGTATAAAAACTATACTGAAAATTTTATAGTGAGTCAGTTATGAGTAGTTTTTGTTGTTTATCATCATTGTTTAACTGTAGTTAAAATATGACAACCTGTTGTCGACAGTGGATATTTCTATTGGACATCAATTGAAGTGAAAGGTTCCATGTTATTTATTAAAAATTTGCTCAACAATATTTTAACTCATTATTTCAAATTCACTCTTAAAAATAAAAAGAAAAATGAGTGACTACTCTGTTCTTGAAGGCCTTTCAGTGTAACCAGGAAACTAGGACACCTGTGCACAAGATTGATTTGATCTTCAGGTCCTCTGGCTCTAACTGGTAACTTTATTTTCCTGGCACTTGTCTGTTTAGACTCAAGTCATGTACGTTGGTTTACCATGTCTGCACTTTAGATGGACATCTGCACTTACAGCAGAGTGTGATTTTTCTGTGTGCTTGGTAATGATGTCAGTACCATACCCTCTGTTTTGCTTTTTTAAGAAGATGTGTCTCCTGTGTCTTAGACAATTTCATGTATAGAATTTCCAAGCCTCATACAACTCATCAAAAAATGTGATAGATGTTCCAAAGTTTTACAAAATTGCTGAAACTCTCTTTAATGTAAGTTAAAGCCAGCACTTTTTGCAAAGGCAGCTGTTTTCTGATGTTATGCAGTTACGCAAGAATATAATTAGCATTTTTAATGTGTATCTAAATTTCAATCCTATTCCAACTACTGATAGATCCATCATAAATATGAAATGGAAGTAAAAACAGCTTTGCATATTGCTTATGTACCATATGCAAACTAGGTATTCATATTCGGACACATAGTCCATCATATTTTTAGAACCATCTATAACTAAAAGATCTGAAAGGATTGTAGGGGTAGAATGCTTACTTATCACACACAGTAGTGACAGCTTTCTACACTGTGGACTAAATCCTAAGTGTAATTTAGCATCCCTTGCCTCAATCACCAATGATACAGGAATTTACAGCAAAAGTGGTCAAGATTTGATTTCTGTATATTCCAAATTTTAAAGCTTAAAAATCATATTTTTAAAGTACCCATAAATTCCCCAAAAGTCTAAAAATTCTCCTGAAAGTTCTCAATTATTTATCATCAAAATCATAGGGCTCAAGCCCCCCCAAAATTTAAATCTTAACAGTTAAGATGGTTTAATGGAGATATGAAAAAGTCCCTATCAACAATATTATCAGAATAAAAAAACTATATCAAGTTATATAAGCCATAATTTCAACATTATAATTTTAATTCATAGACTTGATAAAATTCTAATTACTAATTCTATCAACTAAATAGGAGGTATTCTAAGATTTAAAAATTGAAAATATAAGTATTTAAATTTATATACATGAACCTAGCAATTCCACTTCTGGAAATTTGTCTGAAGAAACTCAAAACACTAATTCAAAAGAATAGGTGCACCCCTATGTTTATAGTGGTATTATTTATAATAGCAAAGATTTGGAAGCAGCCCAAGTGTCTATCAATAGATAAGTGGATAAAAAAGCCCTGGTACATTTACACAATGGAATACTAAGTGGCTGTAAAAAAAGAAGGAAATCTTACCCTTTGCAACAGCATGAATGAACCTATATAATATGGTTAGTGAAATAAGCCAGTCAGAGAAAGATAAGTGTCATATTATCTCACTTATATGTGGACTCTAATGAACAAAATGAACAAAGAAAATAGTGACACATTCATAGGGAGCAGACTGATCTGTTAGTGGGTGAGTGAGGAGGGGGATGAGGGATTGAACAAAAGAGAAAAAGCTCATGGACACTGAAAGCAGTGTGGTGATTGCTGGGGGGCAGGAGGGTGGATGGAGTTGAAGGAAGGTATGGGGGGATAAATGGTGATGGATGGAGACTTGACTTGGGGTGGCAAACACACAATACAGTGTACAGATGATGTGTTGTAGAATTTGTGCTCCTGAAGTCTGTATAATGCTGGTTAACCAGTGTCATCCCAATAAATTTAATATAAAGAAAAAAATTTAAATACATAAAGGTGCATCATTATCTATATCAAATCTATTCACCTATAGCATTTATTTAAAATAAAAAAATTCTCCTTTTATTATTTTTGTTTTGTGAATATTTGTATATTTTTACATGCAATGTGAAATTCAGTTGATTAATATACCCTCAAAATTTCAATAAACAAAAAGTTCTAAAATTCTAAAATCAAGTAGTATAATAAAAAACTCAAAGTTTGTGGTTGCTTTTACTATTTTGACTGAAAAGATTGTTTATTCAGTTTTGCAAGGAGATACAGTAGTTTAATTCTTTATATTTAAAGATTGACTTAATACTAAAGGACATAATCTCATTCTCTAAACAGAAATTTTGATGTCTCACCCTCAGATATCGATAGTATACGTAATGTTAATTGTAGGAATAAGAAGTTTGTATGAAGGGAAAGGTTAGGGATGGGGCTTTCTATCTACTAGAGATAGAGGAGGCAGTTCACTATCTAAATACACCAAATTGGCAGTGACACGGCAATTAAAACACTGAGCCCCTGGGGCAGGGCAGGTACAGGATTCCAAGCAGTGCTGAAGCCCCCCTCAGCGGTCAGGGCGGGTTAGAAGGCATGCCAAGTTGTCCACAAAGCAAAAGGAAAGGCTCCCCTCCTTCCCAAGTGCAAAAGGTGAAGTAAACAAGAAGTGAGGTTTGGCCAAAGTGAAGCAATACCTAAGGAAATGTTGGGAGAAATTGAGATGCTAAAATGAAATTACTTAAAAATGTCTTATTCCAAATCAGAAAATAAAATAACCATAAAATAACCAAGCTCAAGTAAATGAAACTTCTTAAACAGACACATGAAACATTTTCTTTAGTTGCTCTTAGATGTAAGTATCCATATTTTGAAGTTATTTAGCTATTCTGAGCTTACTATTACAGACGCCCAAGAACTCAGCTCTCCTACTAATGAATTCAAAGTGGAGTTTCCTACTACTATTCTCAAAGGTATTAAAAAAAATATTATAAGAACATGGAATTGGTCCCAATTAGATAGATTTCACCCAAGAGTCACTAAAAAATTATATAGCACTGTGTTATAAATATATTGTTACAAATGTTAATAAATAAAGAATATATGGTAATTTAATTTTATAATTGTAAGTAAAATAGAATTATATGTTTATGGCACCAAACCTGTGATGCTCTGGCCTCTGTTTGAACTACTGTAAATTTTAAATTACTTGAAACATTATAATGATTTGGGTACAATACATTTCGAGTACAGAAAAATATCAAATGGATTCTTTGCATACTACCAATAGCACATATTTATTTGACTTGAGATAATTATTTGGTAAATTTATTTTGTTGTTTACTTTTTCAAAACAGACAGCATTAGAATCAAAACATTAGAAAGTTTAAGTGCTCGCCAAGATACTTCAAGAAGAGAATGTAGAAAAGAGAAGGAAAACACATATGACAAAGAGTAGGAAGCAGAAGAAAAGCGCAGAAGGAGAAACCATAAACATATTTTCCCACGGCAGAACCACTGCACCTCAAAGCTAAAATCCTATATTTTGCTTTTAGGGTTTTAATTTTTACTAACATGCTGTCTATGGAAGAATTAACACAGTAATTTTTCATATAGTTCTAACGGGCAAAATCTAAAACTAAGTTATCTAAAAGAAAACTATCCCAGTTCTTCCCTATAAATACAATTCCATTTGTTTCAGTTGAATTAAGAAAATAAAAATAAAAAAAGGAGGGGGGTTTCTCTTAGTTAATATAGTTTAACTAAGTCAAACTGGGGAAATGATTCAGAGAAAAATAAAATTACTAGAGTTACACAATCGTGTTCTCCAGGAACTCGGACTCTGATGTACAGAGAAAATATGTTTTCATGTGTCTGAGCAAGATTAAATTGACTAGAAGTTCATTGTAGTTACGAAGCAATTCAGAAGCCTAGAACGATTTCAATGAGAACCAAGATAATTTACTATGACTACTTTAGCATAAGGCATAAGGTATTTTGTTCTCAGCGATCTCTTTCATAAGACAACACTGCTAATGGCAGGCAAGAGTAAATAGATCTGTTTTTCAGATGCTTATATCATTCTTTAATGGAATATAATAAATGAAGATATTTTACCTATAAAAATACATCAAAGCAATGTCATTCTTACATATTTTGACATACCAATTCAAGATAGTAAAATATACAAAATCATAGGAATTAGAAATAGGCATTTATTTACCAATTTTAGAAGTCAACAGCCTGATCCACAGCAATATTAATAGATAGGTAATTCAGTTATCATACTTTTGATCTACAGAAATGAAATTTTGAAAGATCAAAACATTCACTAAGTCACAATTTCATACAAAAACCTCATGGAATCTAAAATGCATTGAATTAACAAGTTGTTATGCAAGTAATAGTAATAGATTTAGTGAAACAAGAAAAAGAGATTTTTTTTCATCCTAGAGATAATGGGCACCACTACCTAAAAGCTTAAATATAGCCCAAGATCTCTAAAAGAAATAGCACTGCACAAGTTAATTCTGTATTTATTCTCACTATAAAAAAATGAAACTTCTATATTAGTTAGAACTTTTTGTCAACTTGTAGGCTTTATATACTGGAATAAATATTTAATTTTTCTTTATAAAAAATAAAAATGAACTAGGTCGGGAGAAAACAATCAGTATGTTCAATTAGATATTATGATTTTGAAGGATTTCTTCTTTCCCATCCCCACGGTTAACCTTGACTATCCTGCTCCTCTCAAATGATATAGAAATTATTAAATGAATTCCTGCATGCAAGTAACTTGTCAAGGGAGAAGGGATGATAATAATATTGCAAAAATAACTCAAAGAATAGTGTTTATTATTATTTTCAAAAAGACCATTGCAATTTTAATTAAGAAAATGTCAGATATACCTGGGGATGGGATAGAATTCAGTATTTGAATCAAGGAGTTGGCCTCAGGCAGAAACCAGAATAGTTATTTATCTTTTGAGGTAGGAGGTTGATTACAAAATACAGGTAAAGGGGGAAGTACAGGTCAAAGCTCTGTTGGATCATATAGAAATTTCCTTTGCTTCTATTTCCTTAATGAAATAAGAAGCAATGTAATATGCTTAGTAACAGAGTGGAGAGGACCTTATAGATTCAAGAAGAGTGTAAAAGGTGTGAAATATTCATCTTGGGAAGAGAGAAATGAATTGACTAAAAAAATGAAGGAGTTCTTGGCTCCATTGGAGGGCATTGGTCATAATTTAAAATGAATAAAGCCAGTTTGGTTGTGTGTTTCTCTTCAATATGCAAGTGAAGAAATTAACAAGAGCTGCATTTTGGCCACATGAGTAGAACAGATTAAATGAAATGTTGCAAACTAGGGCAGGATGTATTTGAGGGAGTGATTATTATGTTACACCAGAAAATTTCAGTCAAGTAAGGAGAGAATTAAAGGTCCTGTGAGAGTGTCAGACAATGAGTCTGAATTAGAAATCTGAAAGGTTTGAATTTGATGGCATCTGGTCACCTAATCAGATGAACAGGACAGATAGGAAATGACAGGTAAGAGTGGAATGCTTGATTTGAGATTACCTAAAAAGACTGGGCAGAAGAGATGAAAGATAAAAATAACTGGAGTCAGAGCCCAGGAAACCAGACTGCTACAGTGCTGGATGTATTGTGCTGGTGGATATCATAGTCACAGAGATTTAAAATACCCTTAGTGCTCATGATGAAGTTGCTTAGGAGTACAGGTTTTTGTGATACTCCTTTCTTGTGAGGTCGCCACACAGGGACTGGGAACTGAACC
Organism: Myotis nattereri; assembly: GCF_964212035.1. Lineage (NCBI taxonomy): Eukaryota > Metazoa > Chordata > Mammalia > Chiroptera > Vespertilionidae > Myotis > Myotis nattereri. The sequence goes on from NC_138077.1 coordinate 99,518,453, forward strand.
AGAAACTGCAACAGAATGCTGCCTAGTCCTGCAATTCATTTCCCACCTTCCCATCTCTGGAAAAATGCTAATATTCATAGTTGTACTGTCACAGTCTTCCTAAAATTGCATCAAGTCAATGTCATAATGTTCTATATTTCTTTATTACATTAATCCCCACCAGAAACTCAACTGCCAGGCCATCTGTCAACACAGAAGTTTTCATCCTTATATGCACACTCCCTAAATTCACCTAATCTTTCTCCTCTCCTGACCCCCACATCCTTCTACTGCAATCTCTGGAACTCATGCCACCCCATCACCAAAATCCTCCAGGGTCATCATCTTCTCCTCTGACTGTTAGGGAACTAAAATACTTTTTTTATGGTGAAAACATTGCTTCTGCTGATCTCTTGCTAAACGGAAAATTTTTCTTCTCCTACAACCTTCTTCCTTGAGCTCAGGTGGTTTAGATGTCTTCCTTCCTCCTCACTGAGATTCAGACCATTACTTCTTCCTCTCTCTCCCCCAATTTTTTCAGTTTTATGAAACTTATGCCATTCAATCCAACCATCTACCAATAGTTCTTGTTTTGGAAATTCTGGGACTTTTCTGTCATTCTCTTTTTTGTCTTGGAATATTATCAACTGGCACTTGCCCCCAAACTCTCTCTTTCCCTCCAACACTACTCCTGTCAAAATTCCTGCATTTCAATATCCATATCAACCAAAAAAGAGGTGGGAGAACCAAGAAACCCACAGAAAACACTGGAAAAGTAGTCAGATATCCACTCCTAAAAGTCATCAAGTTTTAATGGTTTTATATTGATTTTTAACAAAAATCAAAACTAACAATTCCTAAAGTTAGTCAAACCTATCCAGAGTTAGAAAAATATAGAAATCTGTTACAGTAGTATATTTTTAATACCCAAGCTGGATAATAATAGTGTGAATTAAAACTATTATTCAATATCATGAAGATAATTCATGTGAATTATAAGTATAAAATTCTAAACAACACAGGCAAATATGCTCCAAAAATATAAAAAAATATGTACAGAGGTGGCTAAATATTAGGAATTACATAAATGTCAGCAATAATATTGAATAAAAAGTGAAAGAATAAAACATGAGACTTTGACATTGAAAAAGCATTTGATAACATTCAAAAAACATTCCAGAGTTTTTAAATTGTTTAGCAAGCTTGGAGAATAAAGTGCTCTCTTGATTTGATAAAAAGCATCTCCCAGAAACCTTCAACAGACATCATGGTGAAGTATTAGAAACAATACCACTCAGGTGAGCAATGAGATAGGGATTCCATTATCCCTGACTTAACAGTGCAACAGGCAAGAAGGATAAATAAGAGTGACTAATGGGAAAAAATAGACACAAAATAGGAATAATTTAATGATAGTTCCTGCTTAGATAAGAAAAAATAATTAAATACAAGTATTATTTTATTAAAACTGGCTGGAGTGTCAGTAAGTGGCAGAGTTATAAGATCGACATAGAAACAGTAACATTATAAATGATCAATAAAATAAAATATTAGAGAAAATGTTTAATTTACCCTAGGAATAAAAAATATATGAAATACTTATAAATCAACCTAAAAATTTTTAAGCCCTCTATCAAAATCTTGGGAGAGGCTAGTCTAAACAGAGTAAGGGCAAGTCCTTAAGTAGAGGTACTAGAGGTTCAGGCAGAACATCCTTGATAGTCCCTCTTTAAAACTACTTTGTCTAGTAGTGGCTTTCACTTGATTTTAGCTAATGAGGTATAGTGGTGAATCACGTGGACTCTGGAAACATGAACTGTGTCCAAATCCTGACTGTACAATATACCAGGCGGTTTATTAATTTCACTGTCCTGTTACACAATCTCAATTCTTAACAAAAATAATGATAAGAATATCTATCTGTATTATACTATTGTTAGAATAGAGTGAGATGTGACAAATAAATTTCTTAGTGCAACCTCTGGTGCAAAGTAATTTTTCAGAATTCCAGAAGCATTTTTATTTCTCACAGAGTAGTACAACATCTTTCTAACTGTTCTCCCTATTGCTCCTCTTGGCTCTATTTAGTTTTTTGCTTAACGCAAAGTGATCCCGTTAAAAATTAAATCAGAAAACAATATTTGACTCAGAATCCTTCAGTTCTTTCCTATTACATGCAGAGTGAAAGCAAAACCCTTACTATGGCCTAAATCAGTGGTCGGCAAACTGCGGCTTGCGAGCCACATGCGGCTCTTTGGCCCCTTGAGTGTGGCTCTTCCACAAAATACTGACTTCTGCACATGGGCCACGAAGTTTCAATCACACTGTACATGCATGCCCACACATGGTATTTTGTGGAAGAGCCACACTCAAGGGGCCAAAGAGCCGCATGTGGCTTGCAAGCCGCAGTTTGCCGACCACTGGTAAATGACCTTTTACAATTTGGTCCCGTGCTTCCTCTCTTGTTCTATTCCATCCTACTTCTCTCTCAGGAAACTTGAGTTTGTTCCTCTGTTTGTGGCTCTCTGCTCTAAATTCACTACCTTACATCCTTCTTCTATTTGTTCAAATGTCATCTTTTTGCAAAAACCTGTATTGATTATCTGATCTAAAATTGAAAATCAAATTACAAAATCCTTACTCTGAGCACTCTAAATTCCCATTTTCTTCAAAAATTGTTTTGTCGTGGCACTATGTAATAGGCGTGATCCTATATAATAAAGGCCTAATATGCTAAGTGTTTGGTCGTCCACTCGTCCATTCAACCAATCAAAGCATAATATGCTAATGATATGCTAAGGCCACTCAACCGCTCACTATAATGTACACTGACCACCAGGGGACAGTCGACCAGTTGACCAGTTGTTATGACGTGCACTGACCACCAGGGGGTACACGCTCTGACCAGTAGGTTAGCTTGCTGCTGGGGTATGGCAGATCGGGACTGAGCAAGACGGGCTGGACATGTCCTAGAGTCCTCCCATAGTCCCTCCCCAGCTGGCCAACCTCCCACATCCCTCCCCGGCCCCAATCATGCATCCGTGGGGTCCCTTGGCCTGGCCTGCGCCCTCTTGCAATCTGGACTGATGGCACCCCGCTCCACCCCGAGTGCACAAATTTTGTGCACCGGGCCTCTAGTATTTTACATAAGTATCTATTATTGCCTTTCTTAATAAAGGCTAATCTAAATTGGGACAGGGATGTTCATTCATTTTCCTCTGTCCTCTTCCCAGTACTTAGGACAGTGTCTACCTGGAATAGCATATATATTCACTGAATATTTGTGGCATGACTGTAATTATTATCCAAATATTACCACTAAGAAACGGGCCTATTGAATTTATTTCTATCTGTTAATATTCCAACTCTTAAATATTAAAAGATGTCATGTTTTATTGGCATATTTTTATGGTGACTTTATATTTTCCTCCTTTTAATTTCTAGCATAGAAAAACTACCTTCTAGATGTGATGATCCTTGATTACCCTGAACTATTAAATATCCCAGTAGATCTCCCCTTAGCATTTCTTGATATTCATTTCTTTAATATTCTATACTTTAACAAGTCAAAATAGTTTTTAAACTATGCCTATATTTCAAATCTCTTTCCCATGAGTTACTGAGGTTCAAATGCCTAGACTACAAAATCAGCCTCAGTACCTACACTGAGCAAGCGAGCCAGCCCATCTCAGTCAGCATTTGGGTTTGATAAAGGGTTTGTCTCTATCGCTGGGAGTATGTACCAGATTCTCAACACCTATCATCAGTCAAGCCTCAGGGCCCAGCTATGATTTGGAGAGCATAGAAAGTTGTGTAGGCCTGGGCCCAACAGAGGAGACATTATGGTGTATAAATAGCATGGAAAATAAGTAAAAATGATGAATTTTTTTCAAAATTCTGACGAAAATGATCTGTCAACTTTTGGAAAAATTACAAGATCCAGAAAAAATTGGCTTTATGTTAAAAGTTATTAGTCCTCACCAGATAACATTTTCTGAAGAAAGCCTGAACTAGAGAGGCTCCATGGAGAGTTCAGGATTTACTAGTAAAACATTATACATGGGGGGACATTCACACCAGAAAATGAGCCAATGAAGCAGTTTCCTTACTTCTTGCTGGCCCTGATTACAACCTAGAACCAAAATCTTCCAGTGCATTGAGATAATCAAAGGTGGTTTTTAGAGTATATAGTAATTTATACGTGGTAAAGACTATGGTGTCATATGGGAAACAAAACCTAGATAACACGATTCTTCCCATATATTGCTTTAATTATTTTTCCTGATGGAGAACACCTATTAAATTGGCTGAAGTTGTTATACAATTTATCTAATTTATAGTTATAATTATTTTAATTGGATTCTCATACCCATTTTCTGATTATCTGTATTATGCTTGTTAGGAAATTATTATTAACTCTGGTTCTACTGATGCACCTAACCACAATAGTTAACTCAATTCATTTTGTATCAATTAACAAAGCTATTTTAACTTAAACATAAGTAAAGTCACCAAATATTTCAAATCCTTAATGTTAGATGAAGATAAATCTTTAGTTACAAATATTTAGAGGTAGTTATATATTAGTATTCCCCACACTCAGGGTTTGTTCTTACCCTTAGGTAATAAATATTATCCTTCAAACCATTCCCTAGTTGCATTTTATGCAGATAGCAATCAAAGGGGGTTTATGACAGGACTCTCAGCCTGTAATTATGTACCTCAAATGGACTCCTGAGGTTTGACAAATAAATGTATATCATAGAAAACATGAACTTGAGTCCCAAATAATGTGATGACTGGAGATTACTGGTGCTGCAATCCAGGTTTCACTGAACTAGAGAATCTCAGAAAAGACTTTAGAGAGAAAAAAAATTAGCAGTTTTGGTAGCAAAACATTTTTTAATGAAGCAACAGTAGGAATCTCAGTGTAATAACCTGACTGCTTTGATTAAAGTGTGAAGACAGATGGAGAAAGCAAAGGGTACAGACCACACACACTTCCAGGTTACAAGCTAGCAAGTCCTAATGTGTCCATGATATCTCCTGTCTCAGAAACAATAAGAAAATATTAAATAGGAAGGCAAAGTGCACATGTTGGTATAAAGTGAGATGCAGTCAAGTTGACCCACACCGAGTCCATAGTTGAGGTAGTATATGGAATGAGATAGTGTCCAATGGCCTCAGAGAGAGAGATACCACTAAGAGGTTCTTAGATGTCACTAGCAGGCATCTGATATAGTACACAAGTACCATCCACTTCCTTCTGTCTTCTCTGACTTTAGCACTCAAGGGTGGTTTACAAATGGCCTGTAATTTTAGTTCTATTTTTGCAATGGGGTAATTATGGATAGTGAATGTACAAGTAATGATATATTTTAGATAATCCACATCCTGTGATAGTTTGAGTATGAATACTGTTCTGACTTACCTAATAACTATGGTATTAAAGAATTATGATGATTTTAATACAAACTTTATTTTTGACAGCTTGCTCTTGAAATCTTATACTCTTTAAAGAACTCTTTTTTATATTTGTTAGATAACTTGCATTCCATCAATCTGAAGTGTCCTTTTGCTTTTCCATTCAACAAGATTTTATGTACCCTCAAGCCTCAATTCAAAAGTCACCCTTTCTTTAAAAAACGGTATTGCATAGTTGCCTCTTACTCAAGTTTAAGTTATTGAGTCCCTTTGCAGGGCAAACATTGAGGACAGTCAAAATTACCTATGAAATTAATTTATATCACCCACTAGAAATAATTTTACATATACATAGTTTGTTTATACAAACCTATATAAAATCCTCTAACTTTTGGCTTGTCAGCATTTCCTATGTGGTTCCAAATTTAAGAAAGCCTTAAAATAATTTGCCCATTTATTTGGTCAATTTTTCTTTTAACTTTCTTGCTTACTTGCAATTTTTTTTCTTTTTTTTTTAATCTTTAATTTCTTTATTGGTTAAGGTATTACAAATGTGTCCTCATCCCCCCATTAATCCCCACCCCTCCCCCACCTGCCCCACTCAGGCTCTTATCCCCCTGTTGTCCGTGTCCATTGGTTTGGCTTATATGCATGCATACAAGTCCTTTAGTTGATCTCTTCCCCTTACCCTCACCTTCCCCTACTTTCCCTCTGGGGATTGATAGTCTGATCACTGTTTCTCTGTCTTTGGATCTGTCCCTGTTCATCAGTCTATGTTGTTCTCTATATTCCGCAAATGAGTGAGATCATGTAATATTTATCTTTCTCTGACTGGCTTATTTCACTTAGCATAATGCTCTCCAGTTCCATCCATGCTGTTGCAAATGGCAAGAGTTCCTTCTTTTTTACCGCAGCATAGTATTCCATTGTGTAGATGTACCACAGTTTTTTTAATCCACTCATCTGCTGATGGGCACATAGGCTGTTTCCAAATCTTAGCTATAGTGAATTGTGCTGCTATGAACATAGGGGTGCATATATCCTTTCTGATTGGTGTTTCTGGCTTCTTGGGATATATTCCTAGAAGTGGGATCACTGGGTCGAATGGGAGTTCCATTTTTAGTTTTCTGAGGAAACTCCATACTGTTCTCCACAGTGGCTGCACCAGTCTGCATTCCCACCAGCAGTGCAGAAGGGTTCCTTTTTCTCCACATCCTCTCCAACACTTGTTGTTTGTTGAGCAATTATTATTTTTTAATAAATAGCATTAAATTAGGTATGTGGCTCACCTTGACTGAGCTTCTAAAAAAGATTAACCATCTCTCCTGTGCCCTTTGACTTCACCCTCTTTATGCTATTGTCAAGCAGTTTTTCATATTTGTCATTTCTGTTTGGGGAGATGTGACACTGAGGCATTCTCTAAAGCTGTCTCCCATTTGGATATATGCTTTGTCCCTTTACAGAGGCACAAGCATTATAACTAAAAATAGAAATTAAAATATAATCTAATAGTATGGTATTAGGAACAATGGCATGAAATAAACAATAAATAAATGAAAGAGGTTTTTTTTGTTTTGTTTTTTTGTAATTTGCTAAGCAAAAGTCTGTTTCCTTGATTTGACCTTTCAGTTGCCGACAAATGTTTGTTCCTAGACCTTAAATGGTGGTCATGGTGGTAGGGGAGCCCTGTGTGGTGAGACCTGATTTGACAAACTGGCCATCCTCGAAAGGCTCCTTCGCCATGTTTCTCTATGGTCCCAACACTAGGGAGTGAGCTCTATGGGAACAGAGTCTCTCTCATCTTCATATCCAATGTCCAGCACAATTTAGTGGATAATAGCCCTCAATAAATGTTTAAAGAAATGATGACAAACAACTTTTAAGTTATGCATGTTTCTACATGAAATCTTATCAATTCTTACAATTCTTTCAAAATATGTAAGATTAAACTCCATTAACTGGCAACGGGATTATTTGTGCTTATTTCATATTTGTAATATTATAAAGCAGAATTATTCTGAATTTAAACTTCATTTCTAATAAGAAGGTTTTTGTCTTTCATGAAAACAGTGAAGTTGTGCCACTGAAATGATTCATAATATTGTTTATACTCATACTAAGCAAGAAGACATAATTAAACCCCCTAGTGTGCTCACACAGAGCCTTGATAAATGTTTATTAATTATTATGGATGTGCTATAGATAACAAAGACAATACATAATGGGTCATTTAAAGTCAGCCAGTGTCTAGTTCAAGAATTGAATTTTTCTCATTGCCTTGTTCTGTAGTCACAATATAGCTTCAACTTGAATAATTAAATTGAAGATTCTCTTATGAAAATTTTCTAATGAAATCTTGAAAGAGAACATTGTTGAACAACATGTTCCAGCACAAATTCTATACTAACTATTTTTAACAATCTATGGAAAACATTGGCTTAATAACAGCTTCTCCTTGGACATCAGAACTTAATTAGGCAATCTTGTATTGTATACCAGATAAAATGGATAGTTAGCAACCTTAGATCATATGGCATGAAATAAATCATGCTACAAGACTTCTTCCATTTACTGTCTTCCACAGTGTGGTGCTTAATTGGTTTGAGATAAATGATTTCCATCATATGCCTCTGTTGAGGATAAAAACCAGAAAATGACACTATTAATATACTGAAGTCGCCTCATTATTCAGGAAGATTAGACTAAAGAACTGAGATAACAGGTCTGTAGATTGTTTTCCCAGCATATTAGATGGCTTTGCTAATGACTGCAGAGTTTAGAATCATTTATATAAGTCACAAACTGTGAACATGATAGTAGTGTTAAGTGAATAGGAATATGTTTCAATAATATTTTAAGATTTCTTACATGCTTTTCCTCTTGTGAGCTCATGAAGCAATAAATTTGATGTGGTAGACTATGGAACTAGAGTAAAAGAAAAATATATAAGAAATTTTAATGAAGATTTTAATTCAGCCATTTATACTTACATGTATTACGGAGCAAATTATATGTGTGGTAATCTTTCATGGTTCTAGGCAATTATTTCAGGAAAAGCAATTAAGTTTCCATTTAACTAGTTCTAATATGGCTGATAAATGCTTTATGAAATAAGTAATCTAATGGATGATGATAATATTTTTGTTTGGGATCATGTAAGCAGAGAAGGCCATTCTCCTTCCTGTGAGCAGAATGCCGGGTTAATGTCCTTTTGCAGATATGAGTGTTCCTAACAGGGACATAACAAATTGATAATGGAAACTAATTAAGACTATGAACCCAACACCATTTCAAGTATCATGTTTAAGAGTTATTAATCCTCAAAATTCTTCATTACAGACAGAGCAGCTTAGAGTTTCTATAAATATCTTGAGTTTCCAGTATAATAGAAGCACAAGAATAAGTTTCTTTCAATTTCATACATGGGCAGAAAAAATGAACAGTAAACAAATATAAAAAATAACTATAAATAAATAAATATAACTACCTTCTTTTCCAAGAAAGAGCTTGATAGATTTTGAAAATAATATAATCATATTCTAAATTTTTTTTAATTTATATCAAAACTGTGTGTTTTGCTAATTTTATTTTTTGTTACATGGAAGTACTTTTTGCTTAGCATGCCACAGGTAACAGATGCTGAAAGTGCCAAAAATACTAATGCTATTTTCATGAAAAAAAAAAATACAAAGTGTTTTTAAAATCTATTTTGATGCTCTAAAATTATTCCAGATTTCAGAGGAAAAAATGGGGCAGAGGGAAAATTGAATTATTTATAGAGGGAAGTGATGACATTGTATTTTCAAATATGCTGAAGATTCACTTTATATCCAGAGGTGAGACCCAGGCTAGTGAATTAAGCATGTAACATATTAAATATTTCTAATTTTGAATGTGACTATAACAGACTGACAGCATACTGGCTTTACGTCTATAAGAATTTGTATTGTTGAAATCACAATTCCGATAATAAAAGCAATAAAACTTAAACCTACAACCAACAAATCAAAAATGAAAACAAAACAAAACACAACAACCATAAACCCACAAAGAAAACCAATATACCATGAAAAACTTCCCTGATGATCCTGCCGAGTCCAACCAAACAGTTATTATGAGGGTGAACATGGAAACATTAGGCAGAGCTATGTTTGATCACACATCAGGCTCTGCCTCCATGCTTGTTGCTATAATCAGGGCCATAATCACAGTGCCCCACTTAGATGACATGTCTGGGTCAAAAGACATATTCAGAGATCCAAATATGTACTCTGAGTAGAAGGAAACTATTGACCTATGATCATCTTTATTTGCATGTTCAATTTTTATTCAACATGTAATTTATTCTGATGTGAAACAGAAGATACATAGTTTGTAGTTCTAGAATAATTTTGCAACAGGACTATGTCCTAATATTGACACTATTTGAATTATTCCGACTTGACATATAACTGAAACTTTTGAAAATGGTGTGGGAAATGAATTGGTCAAACAATGCAACGTAGCATATGAGACTCAGAAATAAAGTCTTATGCTGAAGTCTATGGCAACCATGTTTCTCTCATTTTAAAATGCAATAACTCATGCATTTCTCAGGACCCTGCATGCTTTAAGATTCAGTGACTTTATATATTTTTATACATATTTCAGATTTTAAAATATAGGAATAAATCTACATTCTTTGCTTTGAATATTCTAGAATCTAAACATCATTAGAACCAATATCTAGTTTTAAGGCTTAGCGCATGTGTAATTCTATACACTCTGATCCAATTTAACAATAGAGAAAGATACAGGAAATGTGGTTAATTGTAGAAAGTGATTGCCAATGACTATTTTCCGAGGTCTGGGAAGCCATCTGAAAGATCAAACATACACAAAACTAGGTACAGGGTGTTGCAATTAAGCATCACATCTAATGGCCCTCCAATAAAACTCTGCTGGAAGACACAGTGATTAGAGACACCTGCAGGTTAATAATTAGAAGCATCTGAGCACAGAAGCAATTAATAGAGGAAAACTCCCAGTAGAGGAAAGGCTGAGCAAGAAACTAAATAAGATTCTTTCAAAAGTCCTATTTTTAAAAGTCTGTGTTAATGAAGTGTGACTGAGTCCAAACTCTTAAGAATGCATTAATATACCCATATTTAGTTTGTTCTGTAGCGTATTTTTAAAAATTAACTGTACTCCTAAATGTTTTCATTCATTGTAATCAGAAAGGATTGTTTTTCTCTATTTCCCAAGTAGTATCAAACAATTTGTAGCTGTATGGGAACCAGAAGTAATGATTTTCTAGGTAAAACAAAGATCACCAACATTATATTTATGTCTACATTTCTAGAATTTTTTAAAAAAGACCTCCAAACCCCACTTTTCCTAATAAAACCATTCTAGCATGCCTGATGAACTATTTATAACTGAAAATGTTCTGATTATTATATAGTGAAACTGCTGTGGTTTTCATGTAGAAACCTTGCCGTCATTTCAGGGCAGCATTATTTTTTATACTCAATGGGTCCTTTTGGCTACACACTGAAATATGTTCAGCTGGCATGCAACCTGCTATTCTGTGCTGATCATCTTTTAATCTTTATTGTGTGTATGTATATGCATTTTTCATTTCAAAATTATATCCATTTTAGCCATCTTAAATACATAATATTCAATTAGGTCCCACTGCTCATTTTCTGTTCCAAGCTGATTGCAAAAGTAAATGTTTTGAGGGTATGTAGCAAAGGCTAATGTATTCCTAAGCAAAATGGAAAAATGATAAACCAGGAAAAAGAGAGCCATTAAAGGACTGCTCTGGCCATGTGACCTAATCATTAAAAGACACTTTTAATGGTGGGGGAAATCTCAAACATTACAGAAATACAGATTCATGAATTATTTATAGTCATAAAGGCCCTTGGTAAACATGTAAAATTCAAGCTCTAAATCATTACTTTGAGAACTACTTCTATTATTTTTCTCTGTCTTATAATGAATAATTTGCATCAGAATCCCAATGCATTTATATTCTAAATAAAAATTGACTTGATCAAATATGACATATATTATATCCTATTTCCAATTTATTTTTGCTTTCATCTTCTTAATAGTATACCTTGTTCATAAGGACATATGTTGAACAGTTCAGATTTTTTGATAATTATAATCCAAGACAAAAAAAGGTGCAATAAAATATTGGTTTTATTGTTATTATCATATTATCATTATTATTAAATGAATGCTTCAGAACAATTCACTTCAGATACAGCTTTTATTAGGTTTGTTCTGTTATCCTAGCTCCGGCTTATTGATCTTATTTGTTAGCCATGGTCTTCTAGAGTTGAAATAACCTTAGAGCTTATAAAGATACATTCTTTTTGTTGAGTTTTATTTCATTGATATGTCTTTTTTAAAATATAATTTTATTGATCTCAGAGAGGAAGGGAGGAGAAAGAGATAGAAACATCAATGATGAGAGAGGCTCATTGATTGGCTGCCTCCTGCATGCCCCCTACTGGGGATCGAGTCTGAACACAGGCATGTGCCCTTGACTGGGAATCGAACCCAGTACTTCTCAGTTCACGGGCCAACATTCTATCCACTGAGCCAGACTGACTAAGGCTATTGCTATGTCTTTCTATTGTCCTTTAAATTTTATTATATTTCCTCTTCTTACTTTTTCCGTGAAAGATGTTATGCTTACTAGGTTTGTTCAGATTTCCCACTGTTACTTGTTTTCTAGCACTCTTATACTCAAAGTGATGCCTATGGACCTTACCTATATGCTTGTTAAAAATGCAGAGTCTTGCCGAAACCGGTTTGGCTCAGTGGATAGAGTGTCGGCCTGCGGACTGAAAGGTCCCGGGTTCGATTCCGGTCAAGGGCATGTACCAGGGTTGCGGGCACATCCCCAGTGGAAGATGTGCAGGAGGCAGCTGATCGATGTTTCTCTCTCATCGATGTTTCTAACTCTCTATCTCTCTCCCTTCCTCTCTGTAAAAAATCAATAAAATACATATTGAAAAAAAAAATGCAGAGTCTTAAACTTCCACCCTGGAACTGCTGAATCAGAAGTTTTACTTGAACAAGATCCCAGGTGATCCAAATGCACATTAAAGTTTTAGAAGCAATGCAGAAACCACCAAATAGATGCTGGTTTAAAAATGAATAGTTGACTCTTGAACAACACAGGATTGAACTGTGCCAATCCACTGATACATGGATTTTTTTCAATAAATATTATAAATGTATTTCTCTTCCTTAGGTATTTCTTAATAACATTTTATTTTCTATAAATTACCTTACAGTAAAAATAAAATATAATACATACTAGGGCCCAGTGCATCAATTCGTGCACCTTGGTAGGAACTGTGGGCTCTGAGGCTGCGGTGGGCACAGGGGCAGGTCTCAGCCCATCCTCCATGCCCCAACCCAGCCCCTCCCATCGCAGTCCCCGATCCCCTGTCTGCCAGCAGCCCGATCCCACCCCCACTGCTCCCACGTGCTGATGGCGCCAGCCCCACTCACATCTGCTGACAGCATGCAGCAATTGGGGCTGGTGGGTGCGAGAGGCAGCTGCTGGCCCTGATCGCCCCTCAGGAGCAGGGGGAGGTGGAGGATCCCTAAGGTGTGAGCAGTGGCTCTGGTACTGGCAGCAGGTGCGAGCGCAGCCAGTGCCAGCAGCAGGTGCAAGCACCAGCGGGGCCACAGTGCATGGGAGCGAAGAATTTTCAGTAGCCACCAGAGGCTCACTCAGATGACAGCAACCTGCCTTTGGTCTGGTGGCCCCACTCATCTGCTCCACCATCCTGCTGCAGCTGATGCCTGCCATGTTCTTTGCTCTGCTGCCTGCTGCTGATGCCTGCCATGTTTTGCACATGCCCTCTGGTGGTCAGCGCACATCATAGCAACAGGTTGTTTGGTTGTTTGATTGTTCCGCTGTTTGGTATATTTGCATATTAGGGTTTTATATATATATAGACTAGAGGCCGGGTGCACAAAAATTTGTGCACTCGGGCGGGGTGGGTGGTCCCTCAGCTCAGCCTGCACCCATTCACAGTCCAGGACCCCTTGGTGAATGTCCACCCATCGACTTAGGCCCGCTCCCCAGGGGATCAGGCTTAAGCTTGCAGTCAGACATCCTTCTAGCAGCCAGGGAGCCCTCGGGGATGTCCGACTAAAGGCTTAGGCCCCCAAGGGATCAGGTCTAAACCGTTAGTTGGACAATCTTAGTGCTGCCACAGAGGTGGGAGAGGCTCCTGCCACCACCTCTGCACTGGCCAGTCATGAGCCAGCTTCTGGCTGAGTGGCACTCCCCATATGGAAGTGCACTGACCACCAGGGGGCAGCTCCTGCATTGGGCGTCTGCCCCCTAGTGGCCAGTGTGCATCATAGCAACTGGTCATTCTGCCGTTCAGTCAATGTGCATATTAGCCTTTTATTATTATTATTATATAGGATGTCCCTATTTCCCCCCTGTTGCCCCCTCTACCCAGCTCTTGCCCCCCCACTTCGCTCTGGCCATCACCATACTGTTGTCTGTGTCCATGGGTTGTGCATATATTTTCTTTGGCTAATCCTTTCTTTAAATTCACTTCTTTAAATTTGTATTTTCAGATAAGTGCTTATAACTGCACTATTATATATTTTCTATTATATCATTTAGAATTAAGATATTTTTTAATTGAACCCTTGTAAATTTTAGTGCAATTTAATAAATTATGCTAGAAACAATTAGGAGATTTTTTTATGTAATGCAGATACATTTCAATTAATATTTTATATTTTAATATTTTAATTTGAAATAATCTCATACATCTAAAAAAACTATAAAATACTACAGCATATTATATGTACCCTTCACCCAATTTTTTAGGTGTTAATAATTTAAACATAACCATTATACAACTAACAGAATTTGGAATATATTTTTCTTATAATCTCTTTAATGTTACTTAATCCATTTACTTTGCTTTTGTTAATCTTCACTCAAGGATATTTTTCCATTGAATTTTAGAGAGAGTGAAGGGAAAGGGAGAGACACATTGATTGGTTGCGTCCTGCACATGCTTTGATAGGGACTGGGGATCAAGCCAGCAACTGAGGTACATGCCCTTGAATGGAATTGAACCTGGGACCCTTCAGTCCACGGGCTAATGCTCTATCCACTGAGCAAAACAGGCTTCAGCTTAATTCATTTACTTTTAATCTATATGTGTCTTTATATTTAAAGTGGGTTCTGTTTTTGATTCACCCTCATAATCTGTCCTTTAATTGGTGCATTTATGCCACTGACTTTCAGAGTGCTTACTGAGAGAGTTACTACCATATCAGGCGGCTTCTGGGTCTTCTGGGTCCCGCCCTGCCTTGCCTTTTTTTTTTTTTCTTTTTTTCTAAGACATTTCAATTTATTTAAAAGAAGCCAATATACAGGATATAAAGGGTATGATATTTACAACAGTACAGTAAACAGGTTGGTTTCCCGGTAGGATCAGTAGTCTTTCAGTGAGTATTAAGCCCCCTTCCCCTTGATGCTTGACCCAGCTGGCAGACAAACAGCAACAGTGGGGTGGGATGGGACTGCAGGATAGAAAGTCTCCCTGAAGGGGTTAAAAATCATGTAGATGCTAAAATGTCCACGAAGGGGTCTTGGGGGTGAGGGGTGCCTCTGCCTCATTCCTTTGAGGGCTTGGCAGCAGGAATGTTGAGGGATTTGCCCCAAACTAACACACAGCCCACCCTGAGCCTGTAAATCTTTCACCCATGGAATATTCCCTTCCCGAAAGAATCAGCCCTAATCCCTCAGCCAGGGCCTGGAGGAGCAGCCCAGGCCGTGGGCACAGCCAGGACTGTGGACATTTCTTGGCCTTTCCACTCCTACTCCAGCTGCCTAACAACTCTGCACTGCTCCCCTCGCCCACCTCCCCCATCACCCCATCAGGACACAGTGCACAGGAGGGGACACTGGTTTTCCCATGCACATTGGGAACTGGCTGTTTCTGTTTTCTGGAGGAAAAAGGTTCCTGTGGGTCGGGTAAGGTCTCTGCGTGGCAAGAAGTTCTGAAACAGAGCCACTGACCACACCCACCTCCTCTGGGCATGGAGCAGCTCTGGCCCTCAGAGCTCATCTCTCCAGCAGAACTGAAGGGAAGACCGTGTGTACCCTTCTGTCCCTCACCCTTCACATGCCCAGAACCATCAGTGTCACACTTCCTAATTCCTATCACTGTATTTCATTAGTTCCATACTGTTTTACTAATCATGAATCTAAACAGATTGGTTCAAAAGGAGATCCCTCTATTTTTAAAGTAGCTGGGGCTTCTGGGGGCGGGCCTTGCCTTGCAGCAGCCTGGACCCGCTGATGGGCAGTTCCCCAGCCCCAAGGCAAGACCCGCTGCTGAGGCTTCTGAGGGCGGGCCTTACTGGCCAGGGCACTTAACTAAGAATCCCTCCAGCCTGCAGTGTGTGGGCCCTCCTCTTTGCTCTTCGCTCACCTCGACTCGCCTGCCTTCGCTCGCTGCTCCTGCCCTGGGCTTGCCGGCTTCGCTCCATTTCTTGCCGCCTATGTATGCAAATCAACTGCCATCTTTGTTGACGGTTAACCGCCATCTTTGTTGACAGTTAATTTGCAAATCATCCTGATTAGCCAATGGGAAGCGTATCGGAGGTACGGTTAATTACCCTATTTGTCTTTTATTAGATTAGATAAGATTAAAATGTGTTAATTGACTGCTTATGTTATCAGTAATGTTTTCTGTCAACAAAATGAGGAAGCATGTTGTGAAGAAAGTACCAAGAGTATGATTGGGCTATCAATGGATGAAGAGCCTATCCTATCTAATAATAGAGAAGCATGGTAATTAACCATAACTTTGCTACCCTTCCCATTGGCTAATCAGCGAGATATGCAAATTAACTGCCAACCAAGAAGGCGGCCGGCAGCCAGGCAGCTGAAGTGAACAGGAGGCTTGCTTGATCCAGGAATAGAGGAAGCCAAGGTTCCCTACCTGCTGCTGCCAGCCTCTGAGCTTGCACTCTAAGAAACAATGTTGCAATTATAGAAGCTAAAAAAACCCCAGAAACCTGCTTTCAGCCTGTGGTCTCCGAGCTGGAGCTGAAACAGTGTTTCAATTATAGAAGCCAAACAAACCCAGATCAGCAGCTGAGGTCTCAGAGCTAAAGCCAGCTCTCAGTTCCAGTGACAGCCATAGAAGGTAAATAAATCCCAGAATAAGAAAAAAAAAAAAGAAAAAAAGGAAAGGTTGGGAGCTTCAGTCACCCGCCAGCCTGAAAACAGCCCTCAGCCCCTCACCCAGACTGGCCAGGCACCCCAGTGGGGAGCCCCACCCTGAAGGGGGTGTGACCAGCTGCAAATAGCCATCATCCCCTCACCCAGGCTGGCCAGGCACCCAAGCGGGACCCCCACCCTGATCCAGAACACCCTTCAGGGCAAACCAGCTGGCCCCCACCCGTGCACCAGGCCTCTATCCTATATAGTAAAAGGGTAATATGCCTCCCAGCACCGGGATCAGCGGAGCAGCGAGGCCTCCTGGCCCTTGGAGCAGCATGACAGGGGCAGCGCCCAAACCCCCTGATCACCCTGTGGCTCTGTGTGTGACAGGGGATGGGGCCACAACCCCCTGATCAGCCCTATTCTGTGCCTGATAGGGGGGAGCTCCCCAACCCCCTGATTGGCCCTGCTCTGTGTGTGACAGGGGATGGTGCCCCAACTCCCCTATCGGCCCTGCTCTGAGCCCAACCAAGGGTTGTACCTAGGGATTGGGCCTTTCCTCTGCCACCCGGGAGCGGGCCTCAGCCAGCAGGTCGTTATCTCCTGAGGGGTCCCAGACTGTGAGAGGGCACAAGTGGGGCTGAGGGACACCCCCCCGCCAGTACACAAATTTTTGTGCACCGGGCCTCTAGTTCTATATAATAAAAGGGTAATATGCAAATTGACCCTAACAGCAGAACAACTGGGAATGACTGGTCACTATGACACACACTGACCACCAGGGGGCAGACGCTCAATGTAGGAGCTGCCCCCCTGGTATTCAGTGTGCTCCCACAGGGGGAGCTCTGATCAGCCACAAGCCAGGCTGATGACTGCCAGTACAGCGGTGGTGGTGAGACCCTCTCCCGCCTCCTCAGCAGCACTAAGGATGTCTGACTGCAGCTTAGGCCTGGTCCCTGCTGGTAAGTGGACATCCCCCGAGGGCTCCTGGTCTGCCAGATGGATGTCTGACTGCCAGCTTAGGCCCAATCCCCAGGAGAGTGGGCCTAAGCCAGCAGGTGGTCATCCCCCGAGGGGTCCTATACTGTGAGAGGGCACAGGCTGGGGCTGAGGGATCCTCCTGAGTGCACAAATTGTTGTGCACCGGGTGTCTAGTTGTCCTTTTAAGAAGAGAAAGAAAGAGAGAAAGGGAAAGAGAGAGAGAGAAAGAGAGAGAGAAGTCAGGAAGAGAGATCTCACCAGAACATTATCATGCTGACACTCTGATCTCAGATTTGAGCCTCCAGAACCATAATGAAATAAATTTTGTTGTTTAAGCCAAACAATTTATGGTATTTTGTTATGGCAGCTGGAGCTGACTAAGGCAGATGATATTTATAGAATGTCTACTGTGTCATAGAACTTTTAAGAATACAAAGTAGATAAAAGTGGTTAAAAACACAACAGGAAACAAACCTGCCTCATAACTTACTTCATAGTTAACTGCTAATACCCTACTGTAGACCAGAAGCTTTACCAATAACATAAACAGTTGACTGGCACGTTTTTATGTTATATGTTGTACATATTGCAGTCTTACCATACAGTAAGATATAGAAAACAAAATGTTATTAAGAAAATCATAAGTAAAAATGCACTATAGAATTGTGTATTAACTATACTAGGTTTCTATTTGTCAGCCTTCTCCACCATCTCCCCTTCGTCCCCACCTCACAGTACTAAAACATGGTTTTCATTTCCCCCTTGACTGGTTAGTATTCCAGAACTACACGATCTTAAAGCACAGAATGTAAAATTAATTAGGCTTGATTTCTGGCCTGACAGCTTATTATACTGAAAGAAAATTGAGTTCAGGTGTCTATTCTTTGCATATGATTCAGAATACCATCATTTGACCAGAACCACAGTATTTCAAAAGACACCTTTAACCTAACATTAAACTGGTTTGTACAGAGAAAGTTTATTATCACATTTCCTGTTCAATGATACTGCTATTAGAACTTATAACTTTAGGAAAACAAAAAATAGACAGATATGTCATGCACCTACTCCTGGGCCAGACTGGAAAAACAACTAAATCAGAGATCATCCACTCAGAATTAACACATTAGACACAGCTGAGGAGACAATTCACAACCAGGAAGGGTAGAGGACACCTGAAGAAGAGTAGGAGAGGGGATCTGGGCTGGAGAGGGACACACAACTACTGGGCCAAGAGGGTGAGGAGGAACCTGCATGCACCAAAGCTGCGTTCCTTTGGAAAAGTCACAGGGCTGCTGGCAGCTGGGGAATCTAGATCTAAGACTACAGCTGTGCAAGGCTGTATCCAGAAAGGTGGCCTGAAAAGTGACCCAAGCAGCACGGTGCTGGTGGGAGAGAAACCTGCAGTTTCGTGGTTGTTTTGCCTTTGTTTTGTCTTTGCTTTTATTCTCTAAACTCTGTTTGTAGGACTTTTCAAACAATCACCTGAGGCTGTGGTGTAGGTAGAGGCACAGATTTCTGGAGCCTGCGGAGAGGCTGTGGAGGGAAACAGGGCAGGGAGATGTGACCAGGAATCTGGCATTGGGACATTCCTAAACCCAAGCAGCCATTTTTCTCCTGAAGAGCCAGCCCCTCCCAGTAGCCTCAAGGTAGGTAATACAGCCTGCCACACCCTGCCTCCCTTTTGAGCTACACAAAGGGAACAAAGGCTCTGACTAGCCCCAGAGAGCTCTAAGTGACTGGTTGGAAGAGGAGCCAGTTCAGCCCCAATATTCTGGGACCCAGACTGATTAAAAACTCCAGGTTGCCAGCCATCACCACTGGTCTCAATACAAGGATCTCTAACCAATTAAGAACAGAGTAATATTTTGGGCCACTGGCAGAAGAGTAACTCAGGATCAGGGAAGAAATATCTGTCTGATTCCCTGTAAGCAAAACAGCACCACCCCCACTTAAAGTCCTGTGGGAAACAGACACTTAAATGATTAAGATTGATAGGCAAAGTGGGCTGATTGGTCCGGCCTGCTTGCAGCCAAGGCCTGTAGAGAAAGACACAAACAGAGGAGCAGTGGATCATTTGTTGCTAACCACCAACGACAGTTCCTGACAGTGGTTAGCACCTAACTACCTACAGGAAGCCCAGAATTGACAGACAGAACAGAAGAGAGGGATATGAAACCAGTCCCCATGTGGCATTAAAACTCAGCTAAAGCAAATGGCACTTCACTTTTTTAATTTATTTAATTATTAAAATTATAGTATTATTTTTTCTTTATTCTATTTTTACTAGAGGCTCAGTGCATGAAATTTGTGCATGAGGGAGGGGGGGCGTCCCCTCAGCCCAGCCTGCACCCTCTCCAATCCTGGACCCCTCGGGGGATGTCCAACTCCAGTCGGACATCCCTCTCACAATCTAGGACCGCTGTCTCCTAACTGCTCACCTGCCTGCCTGCCTGATTGCCCCTACTGGCCCCCTGCCAGCCTGATCACCCCTAACCACCTCTGCCTGCCAGCTTGGTATCCCCCAACTGCCCCCCCCCCCGCCAACATGGTCGCCCCCCAGCTGCCCCCCCCGCCAGCCTGGTTGCCCCTAACTTCCCCCCGCACCAGCATGGTCACCACTTACTGCCCCCCCCCCTGCAGGCCTGGTCACCCCCAAAAGCCCCCTTCTGCCAGCCTGGTTGTCTCCAACTATGCCCCCTGCTGGCCTGGTCGTCCCTCACTAACTTCTTCTGCTGGCCTGTTTGCCTCACACAGCTGCTGTTCAATTGTTTGGTCATCCCTCACTAAACCCCCTGCCAGTCTGGTCACCCCATGCAGCCTGCTGTTCAGTTGTTTGGTTGTCCTTCACTAACCCCAATGCTGGCCTGGTTGCCCTACACAGCCTGGTATTTAATCATTTGGGCATCCCTCACTAACCCCCCTGCTGGCCTGGTCACCCCAAGCAGCCTGCTTGTTCAGTTGTTTGGTTGTTCCTCACTAACCCCCCCCCCCCCCCCCCCCCCGCTGGCTTGGTCACCCCACACAGCCTGCTGCTTAGCTGTTTGGTCATCCCTCACTAACCCCCCTGCCAGTCTTGTCGCCCCACTCAGCCTCTTTGGTTGTCCTTTCGGTTGTGATGGCCCCTGGCTCTTTATATACATATAGATTTTTATTTTTATTTTACCTTATTTTCTTCTTATTTTCACATTTTTCCTCCTCGTGTCTCCCTTTTTCATCCTGTTTTTTTTCTTCTGTCCCTGCTTTCGTTTTTTTCTTCATTTTCTTTTTACCCCTTGTTAAAAGTTGATCTTCTTTATCTGCCATATTGATGTATTATTATTGTAGCCTCTGTTGACTTATTCATATATCTAATTTTCTCTTCCCTGCTGCCACTCCGTCTCCTGCTCTTGTTTCTCGCTAGTCAATTATTTTGCCCCTTCCTCTCTTGCTCATTTCTTCTCCTAATTTTTAAATTAATTTCACTTCCTAAATTCAAGCCTATCTGATCTTACATCTATTCTCTTTTAAAAAGTAAATAAATAAATGAATAAATAAATAAATAAGTTTTGAAATTTTCGGTTTGTTTGATTTTTCCCTTCTTATCCATTCATTCTCTTTCTACCTCCTCTTCCCTAAACTGTGGTCCTTCCCCTACTCATATAATTCCTTAACCTTAGTTTCTGTATTTAAGCTCAGCCTCTACAGATTCTAACCACCACCCCCTTTTCTGGGTGTTTTTTCTTTGCACTTTTTGATTTATTTGTTTGTTTTGTGGTATTATCTTCCCATATTTTTTCTTTCATTTTCTTTTCCTTTTGATTTTTCTTTTTACTTCTTTCCTTTTTCATTTTTCTTGATAATTTCTTTGCTCTCTTTTCTCTCTACTAATTCTATTCTCTGGTGGTCACTTTTACTGGGGTTATAAGTGTCTTGTGTACATTCGTGTTCTGTTTCTTTTGTGTCATGTCTTGCTGTGTTTTATTTTGTGCTGTTTGGTCAGCACCTCAACAACAGTTGGGATGATGTGGTAGAGAGCGAGCCATATAACCAGACACCCTGAGAGGAAACTCCATCCAAAAATGGGACAATAACATTCAAGACACAGCTACATCAAGAGAACCCCAATAACTCAAGTAGGGGGCATCCCTTGAATACCTGAGATTATGTACCACTGGACCCCAGAAAACATCTATTACATAAGACAAATTCAAAAAATCTGGATGACATAGCAGTGTGTTTTAATACATAGAAACAATCACAAAGGAATAGCAAAAATGGGAAGACAAAGAAACAACCCCCATATGAAAGAAAAGGAGGAATCACCAGAAAAGGAAATGAAATGGAGGAAAGCAATCTGTCAGAGGCAGAATAAGAAATTCACCAACATGTGTAAGAATCAGGAGGAAATGAAGAATGACATAGGTGCAATAAAAAACACAATGGAAGGTTTCCACAGTAGACAAGAAGCTGAAGACTAAATCATATAGTTAGAAGATAAAGTAGAAAAATACCCATGCAGAGAAGCAACTGGAAAAAACAAAACAAAACTGAAAAAGCAGGAGGAGAGTCTAAGGGAACTTTAGGACAACATGAAATGAAGCAACATCCACATTATAGGGGTGCCAGGAGAGGAAACTGGACAAGGAATAGAAAACTTGCTTAAAGAAATAACGAGAGAAAAATTTCTTGACTTGGGGAAGAAAAAGGTGATACAAGTCCAGAAGCACACAGATTCCCAAACAAGATAAACCCCAAAAGACCAACAGCAACACACATTGTAACTAAATTGGCAAACATCAATGACAAAGTAAGAATCTTAAAGGCTGCCAGAGAGAGACAGAAAGTTATCTACAAGGGATCTCCCATTAGACTATCAACTGATTTCTCATCAGAAACACATCAGACCAGAAGGGAATGGAATAAAATATGTAAAGTGATTCAAAGCAAGAGGCTGAATCCAAGAATACTCTATCCAGCAAGGCTATCATTCAAATTGAAGGTGAAATAAGGAGATTTACAGACAAAAAAAAGGCTAAGGGAGTTTATTACAACTGTTGGGGTCCAACCCCAGCAGGTCCAGGGGTTCCCAAAGGTGTGGACGGAGTCGGCTAAGAATGAAGGACACAGAAATAATGTTCAGTTGATCAGCATAACAAGGTTCTCTAGCCAGGTTCTGTGTTTATTGTCCTGTTACATCTGTATTTATACCAGTTGATTTTAATCCTATCCATTCTATTCCAAAGGTTAGGGCGTTTCTTATCTCCATTCCAAGGTTACTCTATTGTTCTATTAAGCTACAAGGAAGTAACTGAAGGAGATTATCCTAAGTAAATATTATGTAGCTTAAGCATGATTATTCGTAGTTAAAGTGATTATTTACCCGCCTGGCACTTAATTAAGGGGTTTTATTCCCTCCCTAACTCCAGGGAAAATTCCCCACCTGGGGAAACAACCTTTCTTGGGGAGCTGGTCCTGTTTAAAACACATAGCACTAAGAGGGGGAGCAAACCATATGCCATATATGCCAGGTCCCTTGAAACATAAGCTGTGCAGATGTTTCTTCCCTGCAGCGACTGTGTCAAGCAGCAAGGGTGGACTGGCTTCTGGCATACAACTAAGCCAGCAATGCAAGAAATACTAAAGAGACTGCTATAAAAAGAAGAAATAGAAAGGGAACAAGGAACATAGGCATAAAGAATAAAAATGGCTACAAACAAGTACCTATCAATAATAACTTTAAACATAAATGGACCAAACACTTCAATCAAAGACATTGAGTGGCTCAATGGATAAAAAAACAAGACCCATATACCAGTATATGCTGTCTATAAGAGACTCATCTCAGAATAAGGTACTCATGCAGAATGAAAGTAAAGGGATGGAAAAATATCTTTTAGGCAAATGGAAATGAAAAACAAAGCTGGAGTAGCAATACTTATATCTGACAAAATAGACCTCAAAGTGAAGGCCATAACAAGAGATAAGGAAGGCCACTTCATAATACTAAAGGGATCGAAAAAACAAGAGGATATAACCCTGATAAACATATATGCACCCAATGCAGGAGCACCCAAATACATAAAAAACTTCTGGAAGATACCAAGGGAGAGACTGACAACAATACAATCATAGTAGGGACTATAATGCCCCACTGACATCACTGGATAAATCATCTAGACAAAAAAATCAGCAAAGAAACATCAATCCTAAAAGACTCATTAGATTGACTTAATTGACATCTTCAAAATATTGCACCCCAAAGCTATGGAATATACGTTCATCTCAAGAGCACAAGGGACATTTTTAAAGATAGATCACATATTGAGTCACAGGCAAAGTCTCTCCAAATTCAAGAAGATTGAAATCATATCAAACATCTTCTCAGACCACAATGGCATAATATTAGAAATAAACTACAATAAAAACAATAAAAAATTCAAACACTTGGAGGCTGAATAGCATGCTATTAAACAATGATTGGGTAACCAAAGAGGTAAAAGAAGAAATTAAAAATATCCTGGAAATGAATGATAATGAAAATACAACAATTCAAAATCTATGGGACACAATTAAAGCAGTCCTGAGAGGGAAGTTTGTAGCACTACAGGCCTACCTCAAAAAAAAAAAAAAAAAATTGTGATAAATCATCTAACTCTACAACTCAAAAAGTTAGAAAGAGAGCAACAAGAAAAGCCCAGAGTGAGCAGAAGGAAGGAGATAATAAAGATCAGAGCAGAAATAAATAACATAGAGACCAAAAACAAAACAATACAAAAGATCAACGAAACCAAGAACTGGTTCTTTGAAAGGATAAACAAGATTGATGAACCTCTAGCCAGGCTCACCAAGAAGCAAAGAGAGAGGACCCAAATAAACAAAATCAGAAATGAAAGAGGAGAATAAGAACAGACCCTCCAGAAACAAACAAAAAAATTGTTAAAAAATACTATTCCAACAAATTAGACAATCTGGAGGAAATGGGACATACTCCTAGAAAAATAAAACATTCCAAAACTCAATCAGGAAGAATCTAAAAATCTCAATAGGCCAATAACTATGGAAGAAATTGAAGCAGTCATCAAAAAGCTTCCAGCAAACAAAAGCCCAGGGCCAGATGACTTCACAGGGAAGTTTTACCAAACATTCAAGGAAGAACTTAAACCTATCCTCCTCAGATTATTCCAAAAAATTCAAGAGGAAGGAACACTTCCAAGCTCATTCTATGTAATCAGAATTACCCTAATTCCAAAACCAGATAAAGACAACACAATGAAAGAGAATTATAGGCCAATATAATTCTCATGAACATGAGTGCCAAAATCCTCAAAAAATTCTAGCAAATTGGATCCAGCATTACATCAGAAAGATGATATAGCATGACCAAGTAGGATTTATTCCAGGGATGCAATGATGGTAAAATATCCGCAAATCAATAAATGTGATATATCACATAAACAAATTGAGAGATAAAAATCACATAATCATATCAATTGATGCAGAAAAAGCATTTAGCAAATTCCAACATGCTTTCTTAATAAAAACCCTCAGCAAAATGGGAATAGAGTGATCATACCTCAACATAATAAAAGTCTTATATGACAAACCTTCACCAACATCATACTCAAAAACTAAAATCATTTCACCTAAGAACAGGATAGAGACAGGGATGCCCACTTTCACCATTCCTGTTAGACATAGTTCTGGAAATGCTAGCCCTAGCAATTAGACAAGAAGAAGAAATAAAAGGTATCCAAATGGGAAAAGAAGTTGTAAAACTGTCATTACTGGCAGATGACATGATACTGTATATAGAAAATCATAAAGACTCCATAAAAAAAAATTATTAGACTTAATAAATGAATTTGGAAATGTAACAGGATACAAAATTAACACCAAGAAATCTATGTCATTTCTATACACCAATAGTGAACTTACAGAAAGAGAGACTAAAAAAACAATCCCATTTACCATCACACCAAAAAAATTAACATACCTAGGAATAAACTTAACTAAGGAGGTAAAAGACTTATACTCAGAAAACTACAGGACACTAAAAAAAGAGATAGAGGAAGACATAAACAAATGGAAGAACACACCATGTTCATGGATTGGTAGAATCAACACCATCAGGATGTCCATACTACCCAAAGCAATCTATAGATTCAATGCACTCCCCATTAAAATACCAATGGCATGCTTCACAGACGTAGAACAAACTCTCCAAAAAATTCATATGGAATAAAAAGAGACCCCAAATAGCTGCAGCAATCCTGAGAAAGAAGAACAAAGTAGGAGGGATCTCAATATCAGATATCAAGCTGTATTACAAAGCCATTGTTTTCAAAAATGCCTGGTAATGGCTCAAGAACAGACATATAAATCAATGGAACAGAACAGAGAACCCAGAAATCGACCCAAGCCATTATGCTCAATTAATACTTGACAAAGGAGGCAAGAGCATACAATGGAGTCAAGATAGTCTCTTCAGTGAATAGTGTTGGGAAAATTGGACAGATGCATGTGAAAAATCATACTAGACCACCAACTTACTCCATAAACAAAAATAAACTCAAAATGGATAAAAGACTGAAATGTAAGATGGGAAACCATAAAAATCTTAGAAGAATCCATAGGCAGAATAATATCAGACATATGTCATAGCAATATCTTTACTGATACTTCTGCTAGGACAATGGAAACTAAGAAGAAAATAAACAAATGTGACTACATGAAATTAAAAAGCTTCTGCACAGCAAAAGAAACCACCAATAAAAGAACAAGAGAGCCCACTGCATGGGAGAACATATTTGTCAATGTGATATCGAATAAGGGTTTAATCTCCAAAATTTATAGGTAACTTTTATAATTTAACAAAAAGAAGATGAACAATCCAATAAAATAAAAATAGTCAAAGGACTTAAATAGACACTTTTCAAAAGTGTATATATACAGAAAGCCAAGAGGCATATGAAAAAATGCTCAAAGTCACTAATCATCCAAGAGATGCATATCAAAACAACAAAGAGGTATCATCTCAACACTGGTCAGAATGGCTAACATCAACAAGTGACAAGTGCTAGAGAGGATGTGGAGGAAAATATACCCACAGACACTGCTAATGCAGACTGGTGTAGCCACTGTGGAAAAGAGTATGGATTTTCCTCAAAAAATTAAAAATGGACTTCCCATTTGACCCAGTAATCCCACTTCTAGGAATATATCCCAAGAAATCAGAAACGCTAATCAGAAAAAATATATGCACACTTATGTTCATAGCAGCACAGTTTACAATAGGTACAATTTGGAAACAGCCTAAGTGCCCATCAGCAGATATGTGGATTTAAAAACAGTGGTGCATTTACACAATGGAATACTATGCTGCTGTAAAAAAAGAAAGAACTCTTACCATTTGCAACAGCATGGGAGGACCTAGAGAGCACTATGCTAAGTGAAATAAGCCAGTCAGAGAAAGATAAATATCACATGATCTCACTCATTTGTGGATTATAATGAACAAGAAAATCTGATGAACATAAGTAGATTCAGAGACAGAGAAGCATCAAACAGAATGTCCAATCTCAGAGGGAAGGCAGGAGAGGGTGGGATTGGGGGCGGGGGGTGGGGGGGCATAAGTGATTAACCAAAGGACATATATGCATTCATGTAAGCATAATCAATGGACACAGACACTAGGGGGCGAGGGCATGTGCTGGGGGGCGCGAGCGACTGGGGAGAGTTCAATGGAGGAAAAAGAGACATACGTAATACTTTCAACAATAAATAATTTAAATTTTAAAAAAAGTTAGAAACTCTAACCTTCAACTGAAAAAGTAATTCTAAGTTACATTACATGTTTATGTCCAAAATTGATAGTCTTGGAAAACATGAAAATATTCAGTGTTTTTTAATTTTATGGAAAATATAGAATATCTTCATAGAATTTGGATTTTTTTTCTAAATTTGAATGTTTTAAAAAGGATAGTATCTGGTAGAAATCCATTTATTTACATTTTAGGATGAAAACAGCAACTATTTGTACTTTGGCTGCCAAATATAGTGCTCTGAAAGCAAATGTTAGCAGCTTCTAATTGTAGTGAAGTAGCAAGCGTTTCATGAATTTTACTTCTTACAAGAAATGATTCTGGTTAGGGTCTTATTCCATTGAACACTTGGGCATTTATTTTTGCGGAGTTGAGAGTGAGATGGCCATAAGTCAAAAATGCGGGCAATGTCTAGACACTGAAAGAAAAGCGAGTAGTGGACCTTCTACTTAGAGTTTCTAGAAGGAATGCAGCTTTGCTGATAACTTGATTTTAGCACTTTAAAACCCATTTTGGACTTTGGAACTCCATAATGGTAATACACTAAATGTCTGTTGTTTTAAACCACCAACATTTTAATAATTTGTTATAGCAGCAATCAGAACCTATCACACTACACATAGTAAGGAAAGGATTCTCATGTTAAATCATTAAACAAATCACAGAGAGATTGAATTCTCTTACATATGCAGCATCTCCATCAAGGATTTCCACTGGGCTATGTTATCAGTGCTCTTATCTTAGCTCTGTCACTGACTAACTGGGTTATTTTAGGAAGTCTCTTCACCTGTCTGGACCACATGCCTCTTCTTGCATGTGGAGAAATTAAACAACATCATCATGTCAGATTTTCTTTACTAATTTGATGACCCTTTCAAGGATTTTCCCATTCATCTTCTATGTAGATTTTAATGAACTTTAATTTCAGTTGCTTGAATTATGGATAAAATAAGCACTTTAATGATGTCTTTTCAAATAATCATCATTTTCTCCTCACCCTGAGCCTTTGATATGAACGTCTGTGATGGGCAGTGGTGGAAGTGGAGGCACCATGGCCTCTCCATTGGCTGAGAATCATATCATGAGGATCCTGCTGGCTTAGAAAATCTAATTGAAAACAAAATCATACCAACCCATCCTCAAACTGTTTGAGAATAAATAAGGAGCACCTTATGAATTTCTTGAGCAGATTTCTGGACAAGAATAATAAATCAAAATGGAATAATTAATTCATTAAATAAACTAAATGAATAATTAATTAAATGAGGAAATGCATTGAGAAACTTGATGGCATCTTGAAGGTGAAATGACTTGTTTCCAGTTGGGCTTTTGAAGATTCATAATGGGTTCAAGTATGCATGAGCTAACAAAAACAGAGTTAATGTCTCTTGGAAGTCAAAGACACTTTTTTTTTTATTGGTCTGAAAACCAACAACCAACTTTTACATGAAGTGTTTAACTTAAAGCCTTTGTTTAACCTAATGGCACTTAAATTCCTTTTCTCAAATTCCCAGGGTGACTTATCTCCTCAGTCAATCAACCTTGGCTGGACCACTAACCTGCTCTCCTCTCTAATTTGGGGTCTCAGGGAAATTGACATTCTTTAGCTTACTTCTGTCAGGCTTCTGTTTGGTTCTTTCTCCATTCTATTTATCTTAACTAGTGCCATTCTCTATTTCAAGGCCACCAGGGTCAATAATCAAATTAGGAGGAGACCTAAGCCTTGTGTTTCTGGGTAGTAAACTTCAGAATACCCTGTCTGCCTCTAGCAATTGGAAAGAAGGAGTGGAAAGATAAACTCTTCTTGCATTGGCAGCTCTTCGCCAGATGAGAAATGCTGTGAGAAAGCTTTCAGAACAAAGTGTGTTTTCAAAGTGTTTGCTGCTGCCACTGTTGCGTTAGCACAAGGCAATCTACAGAAGTAGAGAAATGCCACAAGTTTCCAGAAAGCAAATTGTTCAAGTTATCCCCTAATTCGAAGAACATTTTATAAAATAAATTTGTAACAAAGTTGTGTTTCCTGATTATAGATGATTTGCTGTTTCTAAAATGCTGAATGTCCTCAGGAGTCAGTATTAACTCCAGACACTACATGAAAAATAGTAATTTGTATGGTCACAAGCCATTCAATACACCCTTATTCCAGGTCTGAAATAATTAAAATATGTATGAAGTTTTTTTCCTTGCCATAGAATACATGAACTTTGCCTTAGAAGAGGTTTATTGACTGACTCATGGTAATGTGTCATTTATTAAACTTTGTAATGTTTAATGTTCAATAAAAGTAATCTCAGTTTAACATTACTCTTCTGAAGAATAAAAAGATTCTGGGTATTTTTTAGTAAAGTAAGAATTAAAAATACAAGACTTGCCCTAACCGGTTTGGCTCAGTGGATAGAGTGTCAGCCTGTGGACTCAAGGGTCCCAGGTTCAATTCCAGTCAAGGGCATGCACCTTGGTTGCGGGCACATACACAGTAGGGAGTGTGCAGGAGGCAGCTGATCAATGTTCCTCTCTCATCGATGTTTCTAACTCTATCCCGCTCCCTTCCTCTCTTTAAAAAATCAAATATATATATATATATATATATATATATATATATATATATATACACACACACACACACACAAGACTTGTTTATCTTGTAAAATATATCAAAATTTGCCCAGCTGGGTGTAGCTCAGTGGTTGAGTGTCGACCCAGGAACCGAGAGGTCACCGGTTCGATTCCCGGTCATGGCACATGCCCAGGGTGCGGGCTCGATCCCCAGTGTGGGGCATGCAGGAGGCAGCTGATCAGTGATTCTCTCTCATCATTGATGGTTCTATCTCTCTCTCCCTCTCTCTTCCTCTCTGAAATCAATAAAAATATATTTAAAAAAATCAAAATTTATGTTCATTCTTTGAATGGACAGAGCAGAACACTGCTTACACATTACATTCTTGAAATTGTTACCATCTAAGAATATTTAGGACTTTCATACTGCTATTGCTCACTTTAATATAATGAATTATTTTGCAACCCAGCCCACATTGATGACTCTGGCTACATATATATATATATCTAAGCGACCAGCAGACCACGCACTGACCACTAGGGGGCAGACACTCAATGAAGGACTTGTAGAGAGACAGCAGCTTTGCAGAGTGCCTTCTTGCACCATAGGAACCCTCAGGGGATGTCAGACTGCCAGTTTCGAGCCAAGCCCTGCAGGCCAGGCTGAGGGACCCCATTTGCTGGAGGGACCCTGCTCACTCCAGACACCCTTCAAGCCTGGGCACCGCCCCAGGTGCTGCTGGCCCGGAGGGACCCGGGCCACTGGAGGTTGGCTCCAGGGCATGTCTGGGCCATCTTACCCAGTCCCTCCCTGCTGGCTACCTTCTAATTAATTTACTTTCAATGTGCGCAAATCTGTGCCCTGGGCCTCTAGTAAATACATAAAATACTTGACAGATGCAAACGAAGGTAACAGAAGAAATCATGCAGAAAGACTTAATAGTAAATTTATTTATTTTATAAAAGCAGAAATATATTCCCAAACTTAGATCAATGATTTTTTACTGGTGTGCTACAAGAATTTTTGAAACATGCACTACCTGATTATTTAGTTAGGGGTACTGACCCTTAGATTGTCAAATAAGAAAAAAAGATGACAATAGCTAACACAATAGCTGTTTGGTGTGAGTTAATCAAAAGTATACTTATTTTTGTGCCAGATGGAAAAAATATAATTTATTTTTTGGTGTGCCCAAGAATTTTAGTAATAGGCTTATGTATGCCATGAGATGGAAAAGACTGAAAACTTCTGCCTTAAATATACAAATATGGATGTTGTTAACATAACCAAACTTGGTGTTAAAGATGCACTTGGTTCTAATTATTTTTTTTCACTTTTAATTTTTCTTTATTGATGAGAGAGAGAGAGAGAGAGAGAGAGAGAGAGAGAGAGAGAGAGAGAGAGAGAGAAATCAATTTGTTGAGCTACTTATTTATGCATTCATTGATTCTTGTATGTGCCCTGAATGTAGATCCAACCTGAAACCATGGCTTATCAGGATGATGCTCCAACAAAGCTACCCAGAAAGGACCTCAGTTCTAATTTCAAACTTATAGGAAACATATGGAAAATGTTTTCCAATGTCATAGGATTTATTTCTCACTAAAGCTTACACAGATTGTGGTCTTATTGATGTCAAGTTTTTACAAACACAGAAAGAGTTTGGCTATTGAATTATCTTCTTAGAATTCAATAAATAATTTGAAAATATTATAAGAATTTAAAAAGTATTGGTCTTGGTTAGCTTACATATCTCTTTCCAATATGTGGAATTCCTTAATTTCTAAAGACCAAAATGAAAATTAAAAGGGTTTTAACTAGTAACTGCAAAGGACCAACTTTTTTCTGAGTGTTAGAGTTTTGAATAATTTTTAGTTTCACTGTTTTCAGTTTCTTCTGTATTTTTAGTTTTCTATAACAAGTCTGAATTCTATTATAAAGAAAATGGATGCTCAAGTTTATCCCTGTTGCTTTTCTATCCTGGGAGCAGCATTAAGTAAAAGTGCCTCCACAACTGAGCTTCAGGAATATTCGTGTGGCCTTTTAAAGTTCACATTTCTACAGTTTAAGTTTTTCTTAAATCCAAGCTAAAATCAAAAGAAAGAAAGCAAAAATAATCCACTACATTCTACTGTACATGAGTTTCTTAGGAAACGGTTTCCTATGGAAGATGATCTCTGAGCATGTATGCCTCAGAGCACGAGAGTGAGACTCGTGCATATAGTGGGTAGATGACCGATTAACCTACGTTCCTTACTAAAATAAGAAGTGGGAGCCTTATGACAGTCCAATTACAAGTTTTTCACTGAGTTAGACTTCCCTGGAGAACAAAGGTCTAGCTGATAGTCCATTATATTCCATTTCTCCCTGTCTTACAAAATAACAATAATCTAGGCTAGTGTTAATCCTCTTCAATTTGTGAACACTTAATGTCTGTTGAATTGAACCAATGCCCTTCCCCTTTCCTTGCTTAAAAATAAGTGTAGTCACCAATTTCAGTTAAAATGTAGCCACTATCTAGCTGTGAGACAGTCTACTATATATTCCCAGTCACTTGGTGACATCAACCCGGTAAGTCACTAGAAATGGCTCAACTATTAACATATGGCTCATTAAATGAGTAAGATCACACCCTTGAGAAGACCCCAGGGTCCTGGGAAGGAGCTGTTGAGATATGCAGGTGCATCTACTTATCACTAGTGTGGATTGTGAAAATTATCCTACTTTTCTCTTATTCAATCTGATTAAGTGTAAACAATTATCTCATTTTTCATTTGTTTTTTACTTGCCAAAAATAAAATACTAAATAAAATAAAATAACTGCCAGATTTATAGCAGAAAAGATTTATAGCACAAATGCTGGTTTGAGGTTTTAAACACTTAAAAATAATTTTAGAATTAAATGCAAAGAAGAAACAGAGGTGAGATACTTAAAATGATTAACTAACAGATTCATCAATATTTCTTCAACTTGGAGTTTTGGATGGTGCTAAATTTATTATTATTAGTTCCTAAATAGCTTAATTTTATCTTAATGTAAATTAATAGAACCAACTTTTTAGCATGTCATTAAAGTTTGACAACTATGTTTTATAATAATAACAATATTACACATAGTAAAAATAAACTAGTGTTTGTTCAAAATATCTATATATATATAAAAGCTCAGAGACCGAAAGGCAGAAGGACCAGAACAACCAGTCTACCAGTTGCTAAGATGCACACTGACCACCAGGGGGCAGACCCTCAACACAGGACCTTCCCCCTGGTGGTCACTGTGCTTCCACAGTGGGAGTGCCACTCAGGTGACCGGGATGAGCCGCTGCTCCTACAGTGGGAGCAGCCACTAGCAGGCCCAGGGTGAGGCCAAGTCTCTACACCTA
The DNA here is from genome assembly GCF_964212035.1 of Myotis nattereri. Lineage (NCBI taxonomy): Eukaryota > Metazoa > Chordata > Mammalia > Chiroptera > Vespertilionidae > Myotis > Myotis nattereri. The sequence goes on from NC_138077.1 coordinate 99,551,801, forward strand.
TCAAATACCTGAGACAATCCAGACTCTGGCCTGACCCCACCAGCTGATTCAGGCCCTCTAAGGTATTTTCTAAAAGGAGCATGGGGAGCTGGCATAGGTGGATGGAAAGAGGGGATGTGACTGTGGAACCCCTGGGGAGGCTGTCCTGATGGCTGAGGATCCTGGATCATGGCTGCCCTGAACATCCCTGATGGTGTCACTGACCTGGCATCACACATCAAGGACATTCACCGAGTGGCTTTGGGGTGCAAAGCTCTCCACCAGGTTCCTCTAGGACACAGAACATGCCTTTACACAAGACATTACCCCGGAATATCAGCTCAGACTAATTTCCTCATTCAGCGGCCACTCAGAGGGTGGGTTCACAACCGCTTGGCTGACCAGGATGAGCAGCACTCCCACAGTGGGCAGATCCCTGCAGGCCATGCCCTCCACTAGTGCACGAATCCATGCACTGGGCCTCTAGTAAAGTTATATAACTTTATTGCAAAGCTAAGTAATATGTGCATCCATTTTGTTTCTTTTCTTTCTTCCTTAAACAAAAGTTTAAATTACTTTTCTATATGGAGTAGTAAAATTATGCAAAATATTCTTTACCACTTTGAATCTGAAAGTTCTTTGGAAACTCATGGACTTTCCTTTCTTTGATCAAATTAAATGGCATGAAACATGCATCCTTAAGATAGGAAAAGATCAAATAAAAGCAATCACACCGTAATTTGTCTGGTAAGGCTTAAAATAAGGAGCCTATTGAGAAGATCTTTCATGCTTCAACTCCTGCATAAGTAGCCTGATTTTTATGTTTAAATTAATATAATCATGCTGAAGTAACTAGTAAAATACAAGGTATCTCTAATTAATCCAAAAATTTTACCTACAGTATAAAAAAAATGCTTCTTAATTCAAAAATGTAAATAGCATTTCTACAAGGAATGAATTAGATCAGCCTCATTTGAAATAATCTTGTGGGTATAGTAGGATATTCCTTATAGTTTTAAAATTTTTCATTTAATCCCTTTAATTAAACAAAATTTTCTTTCCCTCTGATGGGCCAAGTCCAACCAATATTAGTAACAAAAATATTGGTACTCTTATTTGGTAATCCTATCTAATAATAGACAAACATGGTAATTAACCGTACCTCCGACACACTTCCCATTGGCTAATCAGGGCCATATGCAAATTAACTGCCAATCAAGATGGTGGCTGGCAGCCAGGCAGCTGAAGTGAACAGGAGGCTTGCTTGCTCCAGGGATGGAGGAAGCCAAGGTTCCCTGCCTGCCGCAGCTGGCCTCTGAGCTCCAGTCTAAGAAACAATCTTGCAATTATGGAAGCTAAACAAACCCCAGAAACCTGCTTTCAGCCAGCTGGCCTCGGAGCTGGAGCTGCAACAGTGTTTCAATTATAGAAGCAAAACAAACCCAGATACCTGCTTTCAGCAGTCGAGGTCTGAGAGCTGGAGCCGAGCCTCAGAGCTAAAGCCAGCTCTCAGTTCCAGTGACAGTCATAGAAGGTAAGTAAATCCCAGAATAAAAAAAAAAGAAAAAAAAGGAGAGGTTGGGAGCTTCAGTCACCCGCCAGCCTGAAAACGGCCCTCAGCCCCTCACCCAGACTGGCCAGGCACCCCAGTGGGGACCCCCACCCTGAAGGGAGTGTGACCAGCTGCAAACAGCCATCATCCCCTAATCCAGGCTGGCCAGACACTCCAGCGGGACCCCCACCCTGATCCAGGACACCCTTCAGGGCAAACCACCAGCCCCCACCTATGCACCGAGCCTCTATCCTATATAGTAAAAGGGTAATATGCAAACTGACCCTAACAGCAGAATGACTGGGAATGACGGGTCACTATGACACACACTGACCATCAGGGGGCAGATGCTCAATGCTGGAGCTGCCCTCTGGTGGTCAGGGCACTCTCACATGGGAGGAGCTTTGCTCAGCCACAAGCCAGGCTGAAGGCTGCCAGCACAGCGGTGGTGGTGGGAGCCTCTCCTGCCTCCTCAGCAGCGCTAAGGATGTCCAACTGCAGTTTAGGTCTGCTCCCTGCTGGCAAGTGGACATCCCCCGAGGGCTCCCGGGCTGCCAGAGGGATGTCTGACTGCCAGCTTAGGCCCAATCCCCTGGGGAGTGGGCCTAAGCCAGCAGGTGGTCATCCCCTGAGGGGTCCTAGACTGCAAGAGGGCACAGGCTGGGCTGAGGGAACCCCTGCCTCCTGAGTGCACAAATTTTTGTGCACCGGGCCTCTAGTCTATCTATATAAAACTCTAATATGCAAATAGACTGAACAGCAGAATGACCACTCATTATGACATGCACTAACCACCAGGGGGCAGATGCTCAATGCAGGAGCTGGCCTCAGCCCACAGGCTCTAACCAGAGGTGGCAGCAGTGCAGGTCGGGGCTGGTGAGCAGGTGATGCCAGTCCAAGGTGGTTGTGAGTGTGGGCCCCTGATCACCTCGCCAGTCACCCCACAGATCAGCCCTGATAGCGGGCCAGGCCTAGGAACTCTACCTGTGTCCAAATTCGTGCACTGGGCCTTTAATCTGGAATAACATGGTAAGATCAGTGTAACAAATCTAAGTATGGTCTTTGAGATTGGATCCTCACTCTTAAAGTACCCTAGACTGTGCTAGAACATAAATAACTAACTCTGAGTAAGTGTGTGCTGTAGAGTTTGTATTCTAGGTAAGGCAGTGCTACTCCAATTGTGGTCCATAGGTCAGTCCTGGTCCACAAACTACCTGTTCCCAGTCTGTATACAAGTACAGAATTTAAGAATAAGCATTGATGGCAATTTGACAGCTACTTGATACTGCTGAAACTAATAATAGTTTTAAGAATTGGTAGATTTAACTCCTATGACTTTGTCTTTTTATTTTATTTTTCTAGTAATTCATTTTTATTGTATCATACAAAAGTATGTATAATCTGATGTTCTGGGATGAAATGTTATGTAAATACTAGAGGCCTGATGCACGAAATTTGTATAAGAGTAGGCCTTCCTTTCCCCAGTTGCCAGCACTGGCTTCCCTCTGGCACCAGGGACCCGGGCTTCCCTCCAGCCACCGGCAGGTTCCCGGGACCTGGGCTTCCCTTGCAGACCCAGATTCATCCAGAAGCTTGTCCAGTCTAATTAGCATATTGTACTTTTATGATTATAGATCAAGTGTGTCCATTTCATTTAGTGTTCCATCTAAGGCTGATATTTCTTCATTGATTTTTTGTTTATTTGATCTGTCTAGACCTATCAATGGAGTATTAAATGTTCCAACTTTTTTATTGTGTTTTGATCTGTTCCTCCTTTTAGTTTTGTGAGTAGTTGTTTTAAATATTTTGGTGCTCCCTGGTTGGGTGCATTTAAATTAAGAAGTGTTATGTTTTCTTGATGTAGTGTTCCCTTTATCTTTATAAAGTGTCCATTTTTGTCTCTTACAATCTTGAAATCTATTTTGCCAGATATAAGTACGGCTACAACTGCTTTTTTGCGGATATTATTTGCTTGGAGAAAAATTTCTTCCCTTTTACTACCTTTGTCTTTGTAGCTTTGATGTGTCTTGTGTAGACAGCATATGGCTGGGTTTTGTTTTTTGATCCACTCTGCTACTCTGTCTCTTTACTGGTTAATTCAGACCCTTTACATTTAGGGTGATTATTGATGTATGAGGATTTCTTATAGCCATTTTATCTTTTGTTTTCTGGTAGCTCTCTGCTGCCATTGGTTCTTTTCCTCTATGTTTATGTCTGTTGTTTTTGTTTGGTGGTTCCATACATTTTTTCTCTGTTTTCTCTTTTTTGAAGCTATATATTCTTGTTTGAAGATTTTTGTGTATGGTTACCATTAGGTTTATAAAAAACGAAGTTGCATTTATGCTGTATGATTTTTCCTTTTTGAGTGCATCTTCAATTTCCTTTACCAGTTCACACCTTTCCCCATACTCCCCTTGTATATTTTTGTTGTCACAAATTATCCCTGCTTATGTGTAAATTTTTTGGTGGTCATATTTGTAGTGTTATGACCTTATGTTCTTTTTTTTAAAATAAAAATTTATTGTTGAAAGTGTTACATCTGTCTCCTTTTCCCCCCATTATCTTCTCCCTCCCCCAACCCAAGCCTTCACCACCTTATTGTCTATATCTATGGGTTATGCATATACACATATGAGTTCATTGATTGATCTCTTCCCCCCCTCCTCCTCTACCCTACTTTGCCTTCCCTCTGATGTTTGACAGTCTGTTTGATGTTCCTATGTTCATTGTTTCAAGTAGAATAACTCCCTTGAGTATTTCCTACAATGGAGGTTTTCTGGTGATAAAACCCCTCAGCTTTTGTATGTCTGGGAACATTTTTATTTCTCCTTCATATTTAAAGAATAATTTTGCTGGATATATTATTTGTGGCTGGTAATTTCTCTGTTTCAGACAATTGAATATTTGGTTCCACTCTCTTTTGGCTTGTTGTTTCTGCTGAGAAGTTGAATGAAATCCTGATGGGTTTTATTTTGTAGGTCACTTCCTTCTTTTCCCTGGCAGCTTTGAGAATTTTTTTCTTTGTCATTAATTTTTGACAACTTCAATACCAAGTGCCTTGGAGAAGGCTTCTTTGGGTTGAGGTAACTAGATACTGTGTTTGCTTTTTTAGTTTGAGGATATAGTGCTTCCCATAGATTTGGGAAATTCTCACCCACTATTTGTTTTAATAGACTCTCCCTCTCGTTCTCTTCCACAATGCTTATAATTCTAATATTGCTTTTTCTGATGGAGTCAGGTCTTGTAGAGTTCTTTCATTTTTCTTTATTCTCAAGTCTCTTTTTCCCTCTGCATCATTTATTGATTCTGATATTCAATATCGCTAGTTCTTTCTTCTAACTGATTGGTTCTGTTTTCTATGCTCAGAAGTTTACTCTTACTCTTTCTACCAGTAATTGCATGCTTCATTTCCAGAATTTCTGGTTGATTCTTTTATAGAGTTTTAATTTCCTTGGAGAAATACTCATTTTGTTCATTGATTTGTTTTCTGAGTGTACTGAATTGCCTGTCAGTATTTTCTCACATCTCACTGAGTTGTTTCAGAACTGTAATCTTGAAATCTCTGTCATTATGTCACATATTTCTATGTGTTCCATCCTACTTTTTGGGGATTTTTCACTTTCTTTCTGGTCATCTTTGTTACTGTGATTCTTCATGGTATTTGCTGTCCTCCTGTTTTCACATTTATTTCTGAAGAGGTCTTTCTACTATATTCCAGTAGATGGTGGTGAATCACAATATTTTTTTTCCTCTGGGACCTCCCCTGTATTGAACCTCTGTGGCTTCCATGAGGCAGTACAACCACTCTGTTTGGGGATGGGTGTTCTTTGCCTTCACTAAAATGGTGACCCTTGACTTCTGTGGGGGTTCACCCCAAGCACCCCTCCTGGGGATCATTCACAGAGGGCAACAGCAATTCTACTGCAACAGCTCTTGGTTTACAGATAATATGCTCCAGGAGCTGACTTCAAGGGCAATAGGATGTGAGTTTTGGGAGAGGGGGCCTAAGCTGGCAGTCGGACATCCTTAGTGCTGCTGTGGAGGCTGGAGAGACTCCTGTCACCGCCACTCTACTCGCCAACCATGAGCCTGGTTTCTGGGCTTCTGGCTGAGTGGTGCTCCCCCTGTGGGAGTGCACTGACCACCAGGGGCAGCTCCTGCATTGAGTGTCTGCCCCCTGGTGGTCAGTGCATGTCATAATGACCCATTGTTCAGCCATTAGGTTGATTTGCATATTACCCTTTTATTATATAGGATTCTACTTACAATACAAGAGAATAAGTTGTCTACTAGAATGTATGATGCATATAATTAACAGTGTTCTATCAGGGTGTGAAAGTACAAGTGGGCAACTCACCCTAATTTAAGAAAAACAAACTTCGTAAGAGAGTAATGTCAGAACTGATCTTGAAGGACACATTGACATTCACAAGACTGAAAGGCAAGAGAAATGTTTCACACAAAAGAAACAGCATGTACACACCCACAAAGAGAAATAAATGAACAGTAAGAGGTTGCAAATAATTTGATGTGTCTGAATGTTTGGAGCAAAGATTATGTAATTAGGTTAATCTGCATTACAGAATATAATTTTTACCTTTTCTAACAAAAAATTAGATGTTATAATATGAAACAGTTAAGAAATAATTTTGAACTAATAATATGTATGTTCTAGAAAGTTGACTTCATTGGCAACATAGAGACCAAGCTTCATAGCATTTATATTTTTGGAATGATGACATTAAACTAAATAATAGCAATGGAGAAGAGAAAGAATATGAGAAATTATTAAAGTTATTACTTATAAGATAACAGTTATTAGAGACCACTTATTAAATCACAGATAATATTAATAGTTGAGGTGATGAATTAATTAATTAGGTGAGGGGAATCCTTTCACAATATCCTATATAATAAAAGCCTAATATGCAAATTGTTCTACCAAGAGTTCAACCACTTGCTATGATGTGCGCTGACCACTTGCTATGATGTGCAGAACATGGTGGGTGTTGGCGACACAGCGCCCGCAACAGGCAGCAGTGGAGGCACTGCCAACCCCAATGGGCCCCAATGACAGCAGGACCGCGGTGGGGTGATGGAGCAGGTGAGCTGGTGGCGCCAGGCCAAGGTGGGTGTGAGCGGGGTCTAATCACCCCACAAATGGGGACCAGCGGTGGCAACAGGGGGCAGGGCTGCCACCCGTCTCCCAGGTGCTGAGGGAGCCAGGTGGGGGACCTGGCCCTGATTAATTGCCTGGCAGGCGGGATGGTGGAGAAGGTGAGTGGGCAGTGCCAGGCCATGGTGGCACAAACTGGGGCCTAATCCCCTGCAGGTCACTCCAAGGAACCCCACCGGTGGACGAATTCGTGCACCAGGCCTCTAGTATACATATATCAATCCACATAATGTACACTTAAAATATATAATTTTTATGTCAATTATACTTCAACATAGCTAAAATTTTAAAATATAATTCTTTATCTTCTTTATTATATATATGTATATATGTGTGTATATATATGTATGTATATGTGTATATATATGTATATATACATATATATATAGATATTGATTTTTAGATGAGAACTGGCCATCAAGTATAAAGATGCCATTTCCCGGCTTTGTATGCAGTTACATGTACCATGTGACTAACTCCTGGGTAATGGGAGGTTAGAGAAATTATACTATGTAGCAACTTTAGGAAACAATTCCTACCTACAACATGAAGGATGTTCGTTTAAAAAATATAATTATTTTTTCTTCCTTTTAATTGCTGCCAGAGTACAGGTGTGATTGCTGAACCTCCATCTGCTTTTCTTGAAGTCTCCATTTTCGAGATGAAGAGCAGTGCATTACAAGAACCAAGTCTCAGAGAATGTAAATAAAACAAAATAAATGATCACATTTGAGCCATTTCTACCTGAGGTCTCTGCTACTTACAGTAAAATCTCTTTCTAACAATACAGCAATTAGAAGTGGAAGCAAGGGAAAAATCAAGTTGAGATTTCTAGTTTGGATGATTGCCGACCTTAATAAAAAGAAAATTTTAAATAAAATTTTAAGAAAAAATACTATCACTAGACACTATCATTTAGATATTTTGACTTTAACATAATAGAGTGACATCAAAAAGATATGGTCCAGTAGGTAGTTATATTTACTAGTCTGAAGCACTTGGATATAGAGATTTTAGAGGTATAAAAATATATGTGCACATGTGAAGACTTGATAATAGATATGATGGCCCAAGGATAGTACTCAGAGAAGATAAGAGAGCTGAGAAAAGGACTGTAGGGATCATCAATATCCAAACTGTGGGTGCAAGAAGAGAGGAGGAGCAAGAGGAAATAAAAGTCGTGGTGCTGTTGTTCGTGGTGGTGACAGTAGCAATAAAAGTAGTGATAGAATAATTTACTAAGCAATTACTATATGCCATGCATTGCCATAAGTGCGTGAAGTATTAACATTTTTAGTCCTTAAAACAGCCCTATAAGTTATTACCTAATTCATAAGATAGAGACTATTATTATTATTATTCTCATTTTAAAGGAAACAGGCACAAAGAAGTTAAGTAAGTTGCCCAATATTACTCCTTTAGTGGTGGTGCCCAATAGTCTGGCTCCAGTGTCCTTGCTCTTCACTATGTCTCCCTTTTTCCTCAAAATAGATAGCGACGTTGAAAAGGTTATGAAGAAACTCAGAATGTTATAATGAAATAGAAAATGTGAGGATTTAAAAATGATGAAGTTGTTGGTTATTACTAACTGCAGAGAAGTTAGAAGAAGAGGGCCAAGTAGAGGTGATTAGATTTGACATTTTAGAGATCACCAACGACATTGCTGAGAGCCCCCTTTGTGGAATGTGGGTCAAAGTTTGATATGGATGGGCTAAAGAGAAAACTCATGCCTTCCTTATATCTTACACACACACACACACACACACACACACACACACACACACACAGTGCAGTTTTTAAAAACTAAAGGATGGATAAGGAAATAGAGAGAAGGGCATATCATTCATTTGTGAATTAAAGGTGAGAGAATGTGAGGAGAAACTAGGGACAAAGGAGTTTTCAGTTTGTTGTTAGACCATAGAGACTGACATATAGTTTATCACGTGTAGTGAAGAGGTCAGCAGATTGCTTAAAAATGCAGGAGAAAGATGGAAAACTAATAGGCCAAGTTGCAAGAAAAGGTGGCTGACAATGACATGAATAGGCCATGTAACACAATTAGTATTGAGCAGATGAATGTAAATTTCCTCGTGAAATTTACGCCTGAAAGTAATTCATTCTTAAGTATCTTCTGAGACCAAAGAAAAGAAACAAAACCAAAAAAAAGACCCAGCAGACAACACCCACCATGAAAAGAGTATGGGGATAATTATCATGAAGCCTGGCTCCTTTCTCTAGAATTAGCTCTACCCCAAATTCATTGAAAGAACTCATCTTCTTTAGAATTATGTCAGCTTAATTTTCTGATTTGTAAAATGGAACTGAAACCATGTTCTTTTTAAAAATAAAAATAAAATAAAGCCTTTGAGGAAAGAATATGCTGCATGCATTTATCATTATTGGAGAACGCCATCAGTCAGGTTGTGTACTGGGAATAGCACCAGCCACACCACATGTCCACTCTGCCACGCTTACGGGGTGTCACTTCAAGCAAATTATTCAAACATTGAAACTTGATCACTTCCTTTTTAAAATGAGGATGATTATCCTTAGCTCAAAGACTTCTTTATTGATTGGAGTAAATAATTTATATGAAATGACTTTATAATATATATCACTACACAAGGGCAAGCAATTCTTTTGGGAATCATGAAATATCATTTGTAATAGAAAATAAAAATAGCCTATGAAATAATGAATATCAATCATGTTCAACTATCTCAGGAGTAGTGAGAGGTAGAATTACCACAAATGTCACATCTGGTTTCCTTAGTTTTCTGATGAGTCACATTTAATTTTAAACTGCAAGGCAGTACTGTGAACAGAGGAAGTGCTCTAGGGGATCATGCCTCTGCTGTACAGTTATATGTCATATGCTACCCAGCAGAATATCAAGATGATGCATGGCCACCACTGTCAGGAAGGAAAAGATATTGCTGGAGGTTGTGGCTGAGGAAGTTTCAGTTCAGTTCTGAAAAATATGTATATTTTTTATTTCCCCATGTGGTCTCACAACATCCTTAAGGACCCCCATGGTGGAACACTCTGGAGACAAGTAAAATAATATGCCAGGGCAGGAAGGCAGACACAATGGAGATGGAAAATGAAGAGATATGAAGCAAGCAGAAGAGGCTGAGATAGGAGGGAGAAAAGCGTTCTAGAGAGGTAAGAAGCATCAGAGGGTGATGCTTCACATACTCTACTTGGACTAGGATACCTGGGTTAAACCCACAGCAGTACAGTAGAAAAATCATTCAGAACCCCCACATCCAAGAACACACATGAGAGCTATTCACAATGAAATTTCACACTTGCATGTATTTAAAATTTCTAACATACATGACTAAAAATGTATTGCACACAAAGATAAAAGTTTTGGATATTCTGTCTTGGTAATATTGGACTTCCTCTTTTGAAAGTCATACACCTTTTGGTCAACATCTCTTCTCCTTCAATTCCCTAACACAGCCCTTCACCCTCTGACTTCTCCTTTTGCTCTCCGTCTGACAAAGTAGATAGATGCTTAGTGCTCATGGAGTCAATCCCACCAATGTTTTGCAGCTGGTACCAATATTCACAATGTGGCCTCAGAACCTCATTTACATCAATGATTCTTATTTGTCATTGCTTATAAATTTTCCTTACTTTTTATTAACCTCTAGCTAAGCATGATATTTCTAAAAATCGCATCATCTTCTATGAAACACATGGCTTTCCTTCTCATTATTTCCAATAACACTGCTATCATGATTTATCTTTCAAGACAGAAATCTTGGTATTATTAAACCCTGCATTCAACATATCTCACTGCTTCATCAATCCTAACAACACATATGTGGATTTTTCTCATCCCACATCTGTACTATTGAAACAGCTTAAATAGAGTCTCTTCATTTTTCTAAATCATTGTTTGTACTGTGTCAATTTCCCATTCAAAACACTGTAATAGTTCTTAGAAGGCCCTCTATAATTTGGCCTTAAAATATCAAATCTTACTTCTTATTACTCATGATTAAAAATGCATTTATTGAATTGCTGTTATGTTGACACCATGATAAACATTAATATGAATAGCACAGTCCTTTCTTCAGGAACTTAACACCTACAGTGAGGCAGATGAACAGTGCAGCTAGTGCTGCGCTAGAAGTATATGAGGCACATCATGGGGATCTTGACAACAAGAATTTAGAGAACGGGCCACAAATGAAAACTTCCAAAAGGAGTAGAAGAATGAACTGAGTGTTAAAAGACAAATAGAAGGCTGTACACCTGAACTAATATAATATTGTACATCAACTGTAATTGAAAAATAAAATAATTATTTAAAAAGTTGAATAGGAATTAAGTGGGAAAGATAAGGGATGAAGATGTTTTAGGCACAGGGATCATTAGATTAAGAACACATGGTGTTTTAAAGAATTTGTAAGTTATTTTTTATGCCTAGAATAGAAGGTTAAATTATAAAACTAAAGAGGTGGGCTGGGTCAGATTATGAGGGGCCTTGTGAACAGGGCTGAGGAATGTTCATTTTATGCTGAAAGCAATGGGAAGCTGTAAAAAGGTTTTAATTAAGATAACGAGTTGCATGATCATATTTGTGTTTTAAAAGAGACCTGGCAGCAAAGTTGAAAATGTCTTTAAGGGAATGGGAATGAAGTAGAGAAAACATGTTAGGAATTGGGATCTTTCACAAAGTCTTGGGAAAACAATTACTGCTTTAAAAAACCACCACACAAAAAATTAAAACTTTTGTTCATTTTCAGGGCTGAAACCCGAACGGCCAACAAAATTGTTTTTGGTAGTGAAGATGTATTAAAATAAAAAAAATTCATAAAATATGTGCCCTCTTTACAAAACACGGAGATCAGCATTTCACAAAATGCAAGTGAAAATAAATCCTTTGAGTTCAATAGCAGACTAGGTAAATGCCCTCTAATTTCCATGGTTTTCTCTTCTACTCTGTTATATACTTTCCACTTGTATTTTATTTCAAGATAATTAAGAATAGTTATGCATTAACTTACTGTTACATTATGCTTAGTTTTTCAACAGGAAAGTAGAGCTGGGGAATGCAGATGCTACTTCATAAGAGGATTAAAAGCATAAATTCTTGCTTAGTTTTCAACTCCTTGCATGTAATGTATACCATATGCCAACTCTGCAGAACCACGGTTGGAGAGAACACTTGCTCTGTTGGCTTATTGAATGTGTATGTTGTTCTGACCCCTCCACCCCATACAATTCCTGCAATCTGTCTGCCAGTACAGGCTTCTTAATGATTTCATCTGGAAGAATATGCATATTTTATAGATGACCAATAGGTAGCGAACACTATAAAATGCTTAACAATAGTGTGGTAGAGGAGTGTCAGAACTGCCTAAAAAGTTGTTAAAACTTTTGTTCAGTGGATAGGGCATCAGCCTGCAGAGCACCAGCACATGACTGGAATCGAACCATTATCATTTATATGGTTCGATTCCAGTCAAGGGCACATGCCCAGGTTGTGGGCTAAATCCACAGTAAAGGGCATGAAAGAGGCAGCTGATCAATGATTCTCTCTCATCATTGATGTTTCTAACTCTCTCTCCCTCTCCCTTCCTCTCTGAAATCAATAAAAATATATTTTAAAATAAAAATTATTAGGCAACACCCCAAATATACTGAATAAGAATCACTAGGGATATGGCTTAGGAATCTATATTTTAGCAAGCTTTCCAGATAGTTCTTGGGTAACCTTAACTTAAGGAAGATTGGGGTAAAGAATCAATCTAAAGACAGAACTATCTAAAGGTACATTTCAATTAATTAAAAAAGTCATCTTGCTGCTGTGAATGTCTTGATTTTGGCAAATAACCACAAATATCTGCTAAAATTGTATCAAACCTATATTGGCTCTGGTTGAACCAATTATGTCTTTTTATTCACATGACAATGATTTTTTTTAGGACATATATACCATTAAGTTTATGTTATTAGCTTATAGGGCTCCCATGTAATAGAGACCTGGTCAGCTCATCCAGTAGGCGATATCAGCACTACCGCGAAACATGCATTCTGGATTAGCAAATGAAGGCACTCAGTATGGATGATTTTTTTAAAAATAAATTATAAAAGAAACACACACACAGATGAGTTTGTGCGATTAATTTTTAGTCACTTTTCTGGATCATATCAAATAGTCTTATTTTATAAGTTAGTTGTTTGATATTGACAATTACAATGACTTAACCAGTGGTATAATGTGCAGGAACCAATTAGAATGCATTATGTATTAAAAAACAAAGCATTTCTTTTTCTTGATGGAAATAAAATAAAAATGTCAAACTGCTACAATCAGACATCCTAGATATGAATATTCATTGGCAACTGTTCATGGCAGATTTATGAATTCTTTCACCTGCTGTTAGGAGGAAAAAGGAAAACATTAAGTTGCCAAATAAAGCTATTAACATAAGCTAAAAGAAAAAATATATACACAGATGGATGCTGATCTTGCAATTATGCATTCTTGTCAAAAGAGACCTATTTCTTTTATATTGTGAAAACATTTGATTTATACATGTTGATTGCAAAGGTCTATGAGCTCAGTGTCCACTGGTAGCTCCTCTCTTGTGGTTTACCAAGGACTATAACTTCAGTGGGTGATAACAAACTACTTCAATGAATTTGTCTGGAAGGTTTGATAATGCAAAACCATATAAAATGTTTGCTTAGGCATGTTAGATTACTTATTTAACCATGTGTGAATTTCAGTTAATTTGTGGAATATAATTTTCATGAGCATTATTAGTGCTTCCTGATTAGGTCCAGGGTTGAAATTCTGCAAAAACACAACATTTTCTGGATTAGTTTGGCACTTTTATTTATAGGCAAATAAAGAACACACTGAAGCAATAAAAATATTTGATTCTTTTCTCATACACAATTTGGTTCTTATTCATTTCAGATATTTTTAGCTTAACTTTAAAACTCCAAATGGCTATTATCTTTAAAATTTTTTTAAATAGGTCTAGAGATGTTTCCCTTTTAGTTTATAGTTTAAATAACTATTTGGTTTTTAGAGACAGTGGAGGGGAGGGTGGAGGAAGGGAAAGAGAAGAAGATCAATGTGAAAGAGACACATCGATTGCTTGTCTCTTGCAAGGACCACAGTCTGGGGCTGGGGATCAAGCCTGCAACCAAGGTATGTGCCCTTGACCAGGAATGAACCTGCAACCCTTCAGTCCATGAGCTGACAGTCTAACCACTGAGCAAAACCAGCCAGGGCCATCAATGGACATTTTAGTAATTAATCAATTAAAATAGTAATAGAACTATTAGGCTAAGAAGAATTAGATTGTATTGTACCCAACAATCATACGATTTCAATGAAATATTTGGCACAACAACCACGGAATTTTCTAAAGTATAAGGCATTTGAAGGGACTTGCAGAGATCTGAAACAAGAAGCCCTCAGTTCTTCAACTACACCAAGAAGTTCACTAGAAGTTTCAGCTGCATGTAACACAAACAACTGGGTTTGTTTGGCAAAACCAAAGTAAATGGTAGATGGTGCTGAGTCCCAAAAGTTTGCATTATTATACTCATATGAAGTGTAAGTTAGTGTTGTCTAGAGGATAATTTGCTAACATTTGCTATAGAGGATAATTCTTCTAACATATGAAAATTAAATATGTATGCACCATTTAAAGCAGCAATGCCATTTCAAGGCATTGAATCTGTAAGTTTACCATGTTCACATGTATTCTTTGCATCATCCCTTGCAGCAGCAAATGGTTGAAAGCAATCTAAGTGACTGTTAATACTGCATAGGTTAAATAACCATGTTCCACACCTGCAATGGATTACTTGCAGACCTTAAAAGGGAGAGGTTAGTTCTATATGTACTGATGTGGACTGAGATTTAAAGCTTATTTCTAAATTTAAAAAGCAAGGCACATTTTTTTGTGTCTATAATATGTTATAATTTTTTAAAAAATATATTTTATTTATTTTTTCCAGAGAGGAAGGGAGAGAGATAGAGAGTTAGAAACATCGATGGGAGAGAAACATCGATCAGCTACCTCCTGCACATCTCCCACTGGGGATGTGCCCGCAACCCAGGTTCATGCCCTTGACCGGAATCAAACCTGGGACCCCTCAGTCCGCAGGCCAACGCTCTATCCACTGAGCCAAACCGGTTTCGGCTATAATATGTTATAATTTTAATGAGAAAGAGAAAAGGACACTCAGGAACTCAAATCAGTGACTGCCTTCTTGGTGACTGGATGGGAATACCACCCTTTTCATTCTAAATCTTTTTGCATTTTAAAAAAGACATTTAAACTGACAGATATAATAGAAACAGAGGCATGGATACGTGGAACAGACTGACAGATCTCAGAGGGGAGGGAGTGGGGGGTACTAGAAAAGATTAGCCAAACAACATATATGTTCTTTATTTAATAAATGGGCACAGACAACATTGTGGTGAAGATGGAGGTGGAGCCACGTAGAGGGGGCAAAGAGGGAAAAATGGGAGACATCTGTAATAGTGTCAACTATTTTTTAAAAAGACATTTATCATGTGAATATATCAAGTAAACAAATTTAAATAAAATTTTAATTGCAAATAATTCATTTCCAAAAGTATGTCACATTATGAAAAGTATGAGTTAATACAGATATAGAATAAATGACCACATCTTGAAAGTTAGCTTGTTATGCACTAGGCTAAGTCAGGGAATTTTCCTTCAATGGCCTTTGATTATTTAGATTTTTAGCCAATTGGCTACACTTTATGCATATCTTAAAATTTTGTGGCCAATGCTATACTTTTTAAATTTGACTAGTGTGATAGTCCCTCTCCTCACAAAATAGCACATGTACACACACCCACAAATCCAGGGGACTTATTTATTGCATTCACTCCCAGGCTATCCATGAATCCTCTAATGCTCCATGAATCTTGGGATAGCAATCCCTTATTTGAATCTATACTAATAAAAGGGTAATATGCAAATTGTCGGGACGCCCTCATGTGTAAGGACAGATCAGCAGGAGGCTGCGTGCGCAGCAGGCGCGAGTGGGCAGGGACTTGCAGCATTGGGAACTTGCGTCATGCTGTCACAGTCCATCACCAGGAGGCCTGGGGCCCAGCGGAGGCCTCTGCACAGCTCTGCCAGGGTTCTGGAGGCCTCCGCACGGACCGGCCCAGAGGGAGGGCCTGGAGGTCCCTTGGCTCTGCGTGGTGAGGCCTAGGGGTCCTGTGGCTCCACATAGCGTGGAGGTGGGACCCCCGGCTCTGGCCTACCTCTTTGGGGCAATTGATTGAAGAGCCCTGGATAGGTGGGCGGGGCCTACCTCTTTGTCGTTATGGATCACAGGGCTCCCGCACTGTGACAGGGCACAGGCCAGACTAGGGGACCCCCTAACCCCTGAGTGCACAAATTTCATGCACCAGGCCACTAGTAATTACATAACTGTAGAAATTAAATACTGGGCATTCTCATCCTCAAATGATTCACAAATAAATATTCTAATAATCACTTTGAACAAGACTTTAAACATACACACATGTTAGATTGAACTTTATGATCTATACTAATAAAAGGGTAATATGCTAATTACACCGGACATCTTCTGGATGGACATCCTTCTAGACAAAGCCACGATGACGAGGGCAGAGGTAGAGGTGGTAAGGGGAGATCATGCCTGCAGGGGGGCAGTTAGGGGCTGACCAGGCCAATAGGTGGGCAGTTAGGGGGCAATCAGGCCAGCAAGCAGAGACAGTTAGGGGCAATGAGGCAGGCAGGCAGGTGATCCCTGTGGGATCAGGCCTAAACCAGCAGTTGGACATCCCCCTAGGGGTCCTGGATTGGAGAGGGTGAAGGCTGGGCTGAGAGACAACCCCCCCCCCCCCGCCGGTTGCACGAATTTTGTGCACCAGGCCTCTAGTTTTAATATAAGCCCAAGTAACTCTTGAGAAGAAATGCAAGATATAAGCCAGTCAGAGAAAGATAAATATCACATGATCTCACTCATTTATGGAATATAATGAACAATATAAACTGATGAACAAAAATAGATCCAGAGACAGAGAAGCATTGAACAGACCGTCAAACCTCAGAGGGAAGGCAGGGGAGGGTGTGTGTGTGTGTGTGTGTGTGGCAGGGGTGGGGGTAGAAGGTGGTTAGAGATCAACCAAAAGACCTGTATGCATACATATAACAAATGGACACAGACAGTAGGTGGGTGAGGGCACGTGCTAGGGGAGAGGTCAATGGGAGAAAAGGAAGACATATGTAATACTTTAAACAATAAAGTATTTAAATTAAAAAAAGAAAAGCAATGCATTTAGAGTCCCATGTGGACATCTTATCAACTCTTCTTTAGTCATTTGTTTAAGCTTTGCAACATTTTCAATATCATGGAAAATATTGCAAAATATTAGCCTAAGGGGGAAAAACGTAAAACAAAATATATTATGTTCCAAGAGTTAATGAGTAATAATAGGGGGTTATGTGTTTAAAAATAAATTAATTAATACTGTTTCAAGGTTATGATGCGATCTGAGGCTATTTAAGATATAAATTTTAACACAGCCATCAATTCAAAAATAAAAAAAATATTGCCTAAAAAAGTAGTCACTAATATACTACCTCTCTCAATGCACACAATTCCTTAATAATTACTCTAAGTTGTTTAAGTAACTATATATATATATTTCCCAGGAAACACCTAACAATGCATTTATGGATATGTATATAGATTTTCTTTTAGTGTTTTATTTATAATAATCATAACACTATTTTAAAATAATAGTAGATACAACACTAACTGCTAAATACACAGGCAAAATACACAGAATATGTATTTGCTACTGTGAATTTTGTAATTACTACAAAATAATGAAATATATTTAACTACCTCATAAATATGTTCTTATATCAGAATGATATCACTGTTCTTTCAGATTAGGGTTGTGTATTTGGAGGTTTTCAGCAGTTATTTTTATGGCTTTGTTTGAACTTCTCATCTTATCTATCTTAAAATACTTGAAAAGTAGCATAGCAAGTTTCCTTGACCTCTTCTGACAAATTAAATATTCAACAACTCTCAAGCACCCATTACTCTTGAGATGACATCATGATCTCAACAACAGTCATAAGCAAATCAACATAATGACCACACAGCTAGAACATACAGAGATCCTTGTTGGACAAAGTAGGAGGGCCTCTGCTATTAAGAGGTCAGGATTTAGGTTTAAGTGGCTCAGAGTCTCAGATTCAGTGCTTTACTTAATATCTGGGTGACAAATACACTTTAATTAATAAATGCAGAAAGATGAAGCTGTCAAATTCATATTCATAGGATGGGATGGGGAAGAATATTTTATAACATCTATTTAGAATAGCAAAGCATTTATCAAAATGTGTTTTTAGTTTTTCTACAGGAAAGAAGTTAGCTAATAAGTAAAGCAAAGCACTTTTAATGTGTCCTATTTGGGGGGACAAAGATGTATTCACTCATTATCAGTAATAGTTTTGCTGACTCATCTAATTATATCGTAGGATATGTTAACTCTTGTTTCATTTTTAGTGGATCTCAGATGCCCTAATGAGTATCTGAAAGCAATAGGAACAGCAACGTTATTCACAAACCCTTACAGAGAATTTAATATGTGCCATGCACTCTTCTAAGTATTTTTAGATTATTAAGTTCATTTACTACAGCCATCTCATGATATAGATATTATTAATTCATTTACAGATGAGGAAATTGAGGTAAAGAGGGATTCACTTATTTTGCTCAAGGTCATAGAACTGAGTTGGCATCTTGAATTCTAACCAAGGAAAGTAACCCATGTAAACATTACTAAACTGCATTGGACATTAAAGAAATGTTTTAAATCACTTTTTTTTCAAAATAAAGATTTTAAAATGCTGATTAGCCATGAATTCATTTATCAGGTATTTATTAGTTACTGATAGGTATGATGGATGAAAATAAGAAAGGTATGGATGACAAACAATATGGAGCTTAATACAAAGATAAGTATTTAAAAAATGATTTACTTTAATATTCTAAATAGTTTGCATTAAGTAGAAAAATTAATATGTCAAACTTTCAATTGTTTTTGTAATTCACATCTATGTTTTATAACCACTAGATATAAAGAGATTTAAATATAGTTTTGTAAGGATATATTTTAAAGTGAGTTATTTGTCTGTTCTATAACTTTACCCTATGTATATAGTTTTTCTCTTTCTTTCTGTTAATTTAAGATAAGTCTGACGAACGTTCTGAACTTCCCTAACCTGTTTCTATTCTAAGCTTCTATTGCTATAACAATCTACTCTTCTAAACTTCAGATTCTCTAGCTACCTTAAAGTCTTCCCAAAGAACATACATCTAAGTGACTTTAAAGTATGCAGTTGAAAACATCCACTTGATATAATAATATCCAATCACTTATTGACACTTTAATAATTTTTTTAGATATTATTTTTGAAGGATAGTTGTCTAATTTAATTTTTTACCAATCAGAGCAGCTCTATTCATATAACTTTCTGCAATGATAGGAATATTCTATAATTGTAACACCCAATATTATAGCCACTAGACACATATGGCTATTGTTGAGAACTTGAAATGTTGCTAGAGGGACTAAACAATTGATTTTTTACTTTCATTTAATTTTAATTAATTCAACTTTAAAGTTAGTCACAAGTGGCTACTGGCTGCCTATTAGACAATATAAATCTACAGTACTGTATGCAGAGCAGATGTTTAATAAATTGTGCTGAATGGGAGATTAAAAACGTGTTAACATAAAAACATTCAAACCTGTAAAGAATTTTTGTGGGTTTATTTGAGCCAAACTGTTAATTGCCAGGAAGCAGGACCTCAACGAATTGAGATAATGCTCTGGAGAATGGCGGGTTACATCTATATTTATACATTGTAACCTACCTACATGAAATCCATATATGATAGACCAGAGAGGCTGGAGAAAGCAAAGTGGGGAAACCCCTGGGATTGGATAAAAAGTAAAATGATGTGCACATACTTAGGTGGGTGCAGGAACAATTAACATGATAACAATGAAGGAATTTGTGGTATTTGTCCTGGTGCCCAGGCACATTAGGTTGTACTCCAAGGGGTCAGGAAAAGGAAAGTTACAAGTTACCCAGACATTTCAAGGGTATCCTATCTAATAAAAAGCTAATATGCAAATTTTCCCCTCGACTGGGAGTTCATCCAGTAGTTTGACCAGCGGGTGGGGCCAGCCGGCCAACTGCCTGCAGCCCCTCCCCCTGGCTGGCCCAGCCCTATCAGCCACCCATGCATGAATTCATGCACCAGGCCTCTATTGTTATTATTGATGTAAAAAGACAGATAGGCTCAGTTAAGGTAAAGGTTGACCTTGTCAGTGAAGATACCAGCCTAAGATGTAACTATCCACCATAACTTCTTTTAGTTAAAGTTTAATTTCAGATCATCCTCTGTGGTTACTTTAGGTCTCTGAGTTTGCAGGACTGCCATGCAGGCCTTCCCTGAACTTGTCAGGTTAGCATGTGGCCCCTATCATCCACAAATGGCAGCAGAATAAGTGGAATCTACATTGACACTCTCCCAGGAGCAATCTGGAAATACAACTAAAATACAGAAAGACCACCCTGAAAAATTAACTGAAGACTATCTGAGGAGAACCCTGATAACCAAGGATGGAAAGTGGAGACCACAGAAGACTGGTAGGAAGTGCGGAGATGCTAAGGCAGGGGTCAGGTTCCCACAGAGCAATTAAAGTTCCAGAGAGATATCTCAGCTATGGGTTCCCACTGAGAACTCTGGGGTCTTACCCCAACCTGGGCTCCCCAGCCCAGAGCACCACATAACACCTGGCTGTGAAAAGCAGCAGGGTTGCTGTCTGCCAGACAGAGATGGCTGGAAATGCAGGCATCCTCTTAAAGGGCCAAGACAAATATTTTAGTGCAGCCATTCACACTGGACTCTGGCAGAGGGAGGACAGACTGTACTGGAGTTGTGTGAGGAGAGTCCAGGATTGGGGACTCTGGGTCGAAGCTCAGAGGGCAGACACCCTGGTTTCCTGTGCTGGGTCATTCCCTCGTGCTCTGGAGAACAATCTTTCTCCTACAGACTTTTTTCACCCAGGTGGTTTTGGCCTGGTGGGGAGCATGCAGGAAGGAGCTGATCAATGATTCTCACTCATCATTGATGTTTCTATTCTCTCTCCCTCTTCCTTCCTCTATGAAATTAATAAAAAAAATATTTTAAAAATAAAAGAGATAAGGCCCTGTTTTAAAGAATGAATGGCTCTATAGCATCCTATATAATAAAGAGCTAATAATATGCTGATTAGACTGAATGGTGGAACGACCTTCCAGAACAACCCAGTGGGTGGGGGAGGGGGGCGCAGGGCCTTGAGGCAGCTGGGGGCTGCGAGGGCCTACTCTTGCACGATTTTCATGCATCGGCCTCTAGTGGGAAAATAATAGTGTAGACTAGTGGTAGTCTCTAGCCTGAGATTTTTTTATTGCAATTAAAATGTTTTTCTTTAATTCTGGGACTATTGAAAGTCTTTCAAATTTTTGTTAATGAAATTAATAAAAAATTTTTGCCATATCTTTTCATCTTAATTTTATGACTGAAAGAATATTTAATATTTTAAAAGTTTTAAAAACGTCAAGCTCGGAGTAAAGTTAAATTATTTCTAGGAAAGAAAAAAATGTGTTCTTATACCACCATCTTACGATGTATCAAATAAATCTTTGGCACACGTGGACAGGGCAGTTAGAACCCCTGCACATATAATTGTGTCAGTTTTTCTTAACGAAGAAGTCACCAGAACTAAGAAGAATATTCTGAAAAAAAGATAATATCCAGCTTTGAACAAACCACTGAGGTTGCTAGACAGAATGGAAAAGGCCAGACAGTGTCTATAGCTCTTTCACCTGAAGATGACTTTTCAGATTATCTAAATCCCTGGCTTCCCTGTCTTTGCTCATATATGTAGATTCCTTAAGAAAAAAAAAAAATTCATTGTTACTTTTCTACATAGAAATGTGTTGATCTCCAAACACAAGTTTGTGGTCTCCTTACCGGTTCTCTTTCATTAAAATTAATAGTCTGTCACTCTGATTTATCGATTAGTCTCCTGTACATCTCACTGAGCTTGATAATTTTAGGTTATTGATAACCTGCAGTTTCCGAATGAGCAAAATGAAGACTGTACCCAGTAGCAAAGTAAACTGATTCAAGCCTGCCCTGATCAGCTTGTTCTGATAACTGGTCTGGCACACCTGGGGTCAATATTGTGCCCTTCAAACTATGATAACTATTATTTCAATCTATTTTAAGAATGTTGACTTATATTCACCAGAGATTAGATATAATGATTCCTTATGTAATTACTTCTAGAAAATTATTACCGATGTATTTAAATGTTATTTTTTTTACTTTGGAAAATGTAAAAGGAGCCCTGTGCGTTATGTAAACTCTTCTCATCAACAGATGATATATGAGAAAACAAAAATACAAACAAACAAACCTTGTACATTAGCAAATCAACCAAGGAGGCACAACCAAATGTGCATTTGGCATATTTAACACAGCAGACTAATAGCTCTAAATTAACCCTGAATTTGCTTCTGTAAAGAAGAATTAATATTGACATTTCCAGCTGGAGGGGTCACTGAGGGTCAATAAGTTGACTATTGTTCAATTATCTAATTAAGTTCTAGGAAAGATGTGAATCACAAGGTCAGCCAGCATCTGAACTGATTTATAGAAACAGGCTAGTATTGGTCCAGAAACCCACTTCAGTGATCACTGAGAGAGGATATAGATTGATTCTCTTTCTCAGCTAGTGCATTGACAAGTGAAAATATAGAAAACTCATTTTGAACTTTTGAATTAAAATGTTTAAAAAAAGGCACCAGGAATAGTTTAGTGAGTTTAATCATGTAGGACATTTCCACTTGTATGATCTCAGAAGAACCAGTGAATAGGTATACATAAAAAGAGAAAAGTTTTTCCAAAACCACTCCTGGCCCAAACATGGGTACACAGGGTACTGCAAGTATTGAGTATTGAGAATAACAAGGTATCAGTATTAAGAGTAAATCAAAGAATTGACTCTTCAAACTGTTATTTAGAGATACAAAAGTGATACACAGGAAACACAGAAAATCTGTTCATCTTTCAGGTTTGTAGATTTCTAAGTATGTTAAGGTGCTTACCTTATGAACATTATAAACATAATTTAGTTAGTACAATTGGTAAGAATGACTGCATAGTAACATCTGGGCAGAATATGATATTTATTGCAATAAGCTATAAAGAATCAATGTAAAATATTTGTTTCAAGGGCTAGCAATGTGCAAAAAGAATATTCTTTTAATTACCAGTGCAGAAGAATAGCTATTTTGTTAATTCCCAAATTCCCAATAAGGTGTATATACTATGCCCTTTAAGATTGATTGCATCTATGATAGAATGACAAATGTGTTAAATTGGAGGAAAGCAATAGATCAATACAATTTTATTTCATAGAAGTTTTAGATCTGTACCTCATGCCAAAAGTCATCAATAAATTGGGATATATTGTCTTGTTTCAACCACCATTAGGTCACAGCACTGAGCTACAGGATTATAGTCAATGAGTTGTATTCAATGGACCATTGCCAAGTTCAGGTGACATAAGTAATGTTCTGCAGTGATTGGTTTCAGACCTATTGCTGAGCATTTTAATCAGTGACTTTGATGATTGAATTGTGAACATGACCATTAATTTTGCAGATAAGTTGTGGAGAGTGACATCTCTAAGCACTGCAGAAGAAAATAATGAGGATAAAAAATAACCTTAAGACATTCCACAAGTTTTCAGAATTAATTGTGATAAAATTCAAAAGGAACAATTAAAGGTTATTGTACTGATTGAAAAAAAAATTAAGGGATATAAAAGTGAGGAAAAGCTGTCTATACACAAACATGATTAAAGAAAGTTCAAAACACCTTAGAGAAAGTGATTAAAAAGCCAAACCTGGGTACAAATGTACTTACCCAAATGAGGTAGTAATAGTATGGTGCTATGGACAAAGGACTGGGAACTGAAGACTAGAGTTGAATCCCAGTTTCACACTTACTGACTTTTTGCCGTTGGGCTAATCCAGGCAAAATCTCTGAATCTCACTGTAAGGTGATATTATCAGTATCTTGTTCAATTAAAGTTTTAAAATGGTATAATTTCTGTAAAAATACATAGTGAATTTTAAATCACTACACTAATGTTAATTATTAAAAATAATTTTTATAAAAGCAATAGACTCTCAAATTACACATAGTTTATTCAGATTTTATAGAATTTTTGGAGAGTGAAATTTTTAAGAACTTAGATATCATACTCTATTAGATGTTAAATTGCATTTTAATTTTTAAAAATAACCCAAAAGTAGTAATATTAATATTTTTAGAACACACACGAGAAGAAAGTATTTTTAAATGTCTAATTAATCCAAAGCTATATTTTGTTACCTATCCAGTGGTCGGCAAACTCATTAGTCAACAGAGCCAAATATCAACAGAACAACGATTGAATTTCTTTTGAGAGACAAATTTTTTAAACTTAAACTATATAGGTAGGAACATTGTTATTACCTTAATTAGGGTACTCCTAAGGCTTAGGAAGAGCCACACTCAAGGGGCCAAAGAGCCACATGTGGCTCGCGAGCCGCAGTTTGCCGACCACGGATAGAGATTTAACTCTTATTTCAAGCTAAGGTTATTAGGTTCTGGCAGGCTATGGAATCAGTGGTTTGAAAGTGTGAAAGAAAGAAAGATGGCTGCATTGTCATCCATGTGAGAATGTTCTTACACAGTCAACCCTAAAAACAGCTGGGATATTGTATAAAAAACAATCCAGAGGGACTTCCTGGCGTAGTAGTTGGTCTGTTTTTTCTTATTATCATTTTAAATTTGCTATTCCAAATGTATTGTTTTTACTAGCTTGAAGTTGCTATTCTTAATTTTTCTAATGCCATAAATAAAACTTTGTTTTGCTAGGGTGTAGAGATTTGGGTTTTTAATTCTCCTTTAGTCTTAGGCAGAAAGGCAAACCTCTAGATTGAATGCTGAGCAAGGAACATAGAATCTTATTGATGGCAACTTCGGCTTTCTGCTTTTCAGAAACACAGGTAACTTTGGAATTATTAAGTATATACAAATGGTACCCTAAAATTCCATTTTGAGTACAATCCTATGGAAATGAGTTTTAATGGGGTCAGGGTAAATGTGAGGCCCAGAGAAAAACCACTGAGGAAAAATCAAGGTCTTAAGTATCTAATGTGAAATTAGATAATTTGATAGCATATGCACCTTTCTTTACAAGCTATTCATGGTTTCATTTACTACTGCTCCATGGTCTGCAAGCCACAAGCTTGATATGAGAAACGGTTTGTCCTGATTAAGTGGCTTACTTTGCATTATTGGTGTGAAACTCTCACTGATTCAAAAGAATTTTTATTAATTTTACTTCACAATGTGAAATCTATTCAGGAAAATGTAAAACCTTATTATTTTCCCAATAGATTACACTATCACTCATAACAGTTGCATTAAAACTAACTTATGTTTACTCAATTGAAAACAATGTTGCATGAGAGCATTTTAACCCCAAATAAATAGGCTATTTTTTTTTCAAATAATATATGTTGGTGAAACTATGTTAAAGTCCTCTTGCAATCAGGTGCCAGAATGCTTCTAAAGAGATTTAATGACTAAGTCACTAAAATACCCTAAACACATTAACTTTAAGACCACAATATTTAGGATGATACAATTCAATAATTCCACATTATTTCCTGAATCTGAAGGGAGAGCTTTAATTTTTATTTTTTTTCTCCTACAATCCAACTTGTCTTGCAATAAGATAAAGGCAACCTAAATTTTCTTCAATTCTCACCGCAAAGGATAGGCATGGCCAGCAAAATCATAGCTACTTATTACTTGTGGTTTCTAGAACAGTACTGCTACAACATTAATGTACACACTTCACCTGGAGACCTTGTAAAACTGCAGATTTAAACTCAGCAGGTCTGAATGGGACCCCAGAATCTACATTTGTAATAAGCCGCCTATGGTGTCTGGAATCTATAGAGGAGGAAGAGTTCACTAAACCTTTAAACTATCACAAAATTTCCCTACAAAAATATTGCAAATCTGAATAGCTCAATAAGAATACAGATATAATGTGGTGGGAATTATTGCTGTGTCCTCAAGAAGTAGCCAGTATCCTTGCATTCCTGTCAAGAGGTACTAATGCTTTAACTTTCTCATTAATATTCATAAATATTCACCAACAATGTAGTGCACTATAGAGGCTCTGGTATTCTGAGTCCTATGGAACCTCTCAAAGCTTCTTCTGAATTCAGATTTTAAATAGCACCTGATTTTATTAAATACTTTATATTTTAAAAAATACAGTTATTAACAAATCATCACTAAAGCCAAAATTTTAAGCAAAGGTTGTGGTTGATGGCATTTAAAAATAAATATAACTAATTAGAAGATACTTCTATATGGCTCAAATGGAAATGCCATAAAGGATGATTCATATTCTGGCTAATTGGATTAGTGGTTAACTATGCTATTTACTTCTGATATTTTTAAACCTAAGGAAAGGATGAACCGGTACAATAGACACTGCATTGAAGAATTAGAAGTTCTGAAGCAAAAGAATGACCTGTGCAATCAAAACCTCTCTGAGCCTCTGTGCTTTGGGGAGTTACACGGGGATAATAACTCACTGATGTGGAGCTGGGACAAAGGAATGAGGTGATGCACGGGAGATCCTTAGCGCTGTCTGCCTGTGGTTACCAACCTACAATTACTAGTTTAAATTATTATTACTTTTAATGATCTGAGTTTCTGTGAAAATTACAGAAATGAGAAAATATTTACAAAGCACCTTTCATCATGTTAACCTTAATAACAATAATATTAATTCCACCATTTATCGAATACCTACTTTATGTCAAGTATTGTGTGAAATCAATAATCATCTTATATCCTCATACATGTCCAAAATTTATATGGTATTAAAGAATAACCAAGTCCAGAAAAATGAAGTGCTTCCCCACAGTTCCGAGTATATGAAGGGCAGAACAGCAGTATTTCAACACAGATTTCTTCGACCTCACAGATGTTGACATCCCACTATATGCTGATGTTCAAAACTGTTTCTTGTGGTTTTGTCATCGGTGAACTAGGATTAAAAATGTAGACCAGCCCTAGCCGGTTTGGCTTAGTGGATAGAGCATTGGCCACAGACTGAAGGGTCCTGAGTTCGATTCCGGTGACGGGCACGTACCTCAGTTGCAGGCTCCATCCCAGCCCTGGTTAGGCCCATGCGGGAGGCAATCAAACCATGTGTCTCTCTTACATTGATGTTTCTCTCTCTCTGTGTCTCCCCCTCCCTTCCACTCTCTCTAAAAATAAATGGGAAAATATCCTCGGATGAGTATTAACAAAAAACAAAATAAAATAATGTAGACCATACATACTTGATTTAAAAATTAAAACAAATAATGCATATTAAAAAGCCAGTCAGATGACTTGCACAAAGTTAGCAGTTGATACAGCCTCTGCATGCAGTCACAGACCAGTAATGGAATAGATTATAGGTCTGAGGTGGGCTCTGCCTGCAATAGCAATAGCCACAGTAAGCTTTTCACTCTTATGGCATTGGCATCAGCTTCTGTTCGGTCCTCTAACAATGGCCTATGCAGTATTTCCCATCATGCCATTGGTTCTATTTAGTCAGATACAACATAACATTATTATGGCAAAATAAGCATTCTGCCTTTTTTGGATTCCTGGCAGAATATTCCAAACACGACTTTCCTCTTGCTGATGCTGTTAATTGCACAAATGCTCATGTCATCTTGTTTAGACTGTGGTTTCATCCTGTTTTGACTATCACGTTGCCCTTATGCTGGTAACCCTGTTGACAGACTTCAGCTGGTACATACTGTGCCTTAGAGTCTGATAGGCATCAGCTGCAGCAAATAGACAACTTCTGTTTCAGCTAGCTGCCAGACAAAAATTTGTATTAAATTTTACTTTTAATTCTCCTTAACGAAATATTTTTAGATTCATGTATGAAATACGTCCTTCCTTCTTGAGTATTTACAAATGTCTAATAAATTCTTCCTTTTCTCATATGCACTGAATTAGGTGACATATAAAAATAACAATGGCTCTTTATGGTATATGTTACTAATAGTGGTATCTTGCATAAAGCTGCCATTTATCTTTCATTAGCAATTTTAAGGTTGATTAAATTGGATTTATTACATGTAAAGTATAGGGAAAAGACAGGGATGGCAGAATTGTTAATGTTCTATCTCTCAAAATGAAGAAAAACAATTTACCAGCCCTCACCCAAACAAAGAACATAAACACTGGCCAGATTAGTGCACTGTGTTTCTACAACTTTGTGCTACATATCTTCCATTTTGTTTCCTGTTTGAATTTGTCAGTTAGCTTATATGAATGACAAAGGCCACATTTTAAGGACATTTAAAAATGCAAGGGAATTCTGTTCAGGTGCTCAATGGAGTGTTAGAACTCTGTGTATTGAAATCAGAAGCTCTGTCAGTCAGCTGGGTCCACATGTGTCCACATGAGTCCAGAATGTTATCACCACACATCTGGGATAGTAAGGGTTTGTAATTGCTTCTATCTGGTTATCCTCTGTTCCAATGGCTCTTGCACACTACTATAAGATTTTAATTCTCTAAAATGTTGTTTGTGTTATGTTGTAGACATTATTATTATTATTATTATTATTATTTATTTATTTATTTATTTTGGCCACCTAGTGCACATTACATTACCCCTCCTTAGCTCCTAACCACACTCCTATTTCTGTTTGGTGACTTTTCTTTGCTTCACTGTGTGCAGTAATGATACTATGGAAATTTAGGTGTCTTCCTTTTACTACTGTACCAGGAAGGATTAGAGCTTATTACTCACCACTCACATATAGCCAGGAAGTAGACATATGAATTATATTTAGCCCATTCCCTTCAGAGACTTAGAGTCTTGAGGGAGTGTGATAAGGTTTGAAGAAATAGTTAGAATCTGTTTTCTTAATTATAGAGACCCACAACCAAAGGAGGGGCACAAAGAACATATCTGTTATGAGTACTCCCCTATAACTTCTACCCCTGTTTTATCTTGGGCTGCCCAAATACTGCTCCTTTGTCTCCTAAGTTTGCTTGGAACTTTTAACTCTGACTATAATCACAATATTTTCTGTTGCTTATTTTAGTATGACTTTAATTAAAGAACTCCGGATCATACAACTCAGAAACTGTGCATGACGACACTTTCCTTCTTCAAAATGTGTGCCTTCAGGATGATGGCAGAGTGCAGAACATGGCGAGTGCCAGACCAAGGCGGGGCACCGATCTCGGTCATCAGGGCAAGCCTCTGGTGGTTCTTGAAAATGCTTTGCTCCTGCATGCTACGATCCAGCCTGGCGCTTGAACCTGCTGCCAGTGCTGGCCCCACTCGCACCTGCTGCAGGCACCAGCCCCAGTTGCTTCGTGCCATCAGCAGGTGCTAGCGGGGCTGGAGCCCTCAGTGCGTGGGAGCAGTGGCGCTGGTAGTGGGGGCTGCCGGCAGAATGAGGATTGGGGTCCACGGCGGGAGGGGTCGGGTGGGGGTGTGGAGGATGGGCTGAAACCCGCCCCTGTGCCCACCACAGCCTCGTGGCCCACAGATCCTTTCAAGGTGCAGGAATTCGTGCACTGGGCCCCTAGTATAATATAATAAATAATTCCATAATTATAGTCAGATATGTCAGCATTCTACTCTTAACAATTGCTAGAGAATGTTGACAGAAAATTTTTAAGGATACATGATTTGAATAACACCATCAACCAAGTTGATCTAATTGATATATGTAGAACATTTAAATCCAAAGCAGAATGAATATTCAGGCAAGTGTAGAAGAAATATTTATTGAGAAAGATCATTCTCTGGTTTATAAAGCATATATAAATAAGTTGAAAAGGACTCAAGAGTCCCAAAGTATTTTTTTTTTCTGACCAAAATGGAATTAAATTTGAAATCAATAAAAGATTGGAACTTAAATAATACACTTCTAAGCAACAAATTAGTCAAATAAAGTCAAAGGGGAAATCTAAAGTTTTTAGACACTCTAAGGGAAATTCCAACATGTGTAAAGTAAATAAAAATGAAAACAACATAGAAACAAACAAGTTTAAAAATAGAGCTATTTAAAAATATCAATTGTTTCTCCATCCTAAAAGTTTAAAAAATTTTAAAACACAAGCAAACTACCAAATTAACACACAGTTTAAAAGTAATGAGCAATTAAGAGAAAGAATTCACCCCCAAAGGGGCTAAAAGGAAGGAAAACAGGGAGGAGGAGGAAACACCGGGAGAAGGAAAGAAATGAATGAGGAATGAGGAAAGGGGACAGCAAATGAGTATTTGGAAGTGTTTATGTGCAGTTGTGGAATACATACATTTCCTTGTGAGTTCAATTCTGGTATATTCCCATGTCAAAGTATAGTTGAGATCTTCATTATAAATATCCATAGAACAACAATCCAGGCTTAAATGAACACTGTTGACTCCTCCTACTTCTCAACTTACTGAAGAGACTATTTTTTTTTTTTTTTTTTAATTTTTTTATTGCTTAAAGTATTACAAAGGGTATTACATATGTGTCCATTTTATCCCCCCGCCCTAGACAGTCCCCCAGCCTCCCCTATCCCCCAGTGTCTTATGTCCATTGGTTATGCTTATACGCATGCATACAAGTCCTTTAGTTGATCTCTTACCCCCCTACCTCCTGCCCCCCAACCCTCCCCGGCCTTCCCACTGCAGTTTGACAATCTGTTTGAGGCAGCTCTGCCTCTGAATCTATTATTGTTCAAAAGTTTATAATGGTCTCTATTATCCATGAATGAGTGAGATCATGTGGTATTTTTCCTTCATTGACTGGCTTATTTCACTTAGCATAATGCTCTCCAGTTCCATCCATGACGTTGCAAACGGTAAGAGTTCCTTCCTTTTTAGAGCAGCATAGTATTCCATCGTGTAGATGTACCACAGTTTTCTAATCCATTCATCTACTGATGGGCACTTAGGCTGTTTCCAAATCTTAGCTATGGTGAATTGTGCTGCTATGAACATAGGGGTGCATATATCTTTTCTGATTGGTGTTTCTGGTTTCTTGGGATATATTCCTAGAAGTGGGATCACAGGGTCAAATGGGAGTTCCATTTTCAGTTTTTTAAGGAAACTCCATACTGTCTTCCATAGTGGCTGCACCAGTCTGCATTCCCACCAGCAGTGCACAAGTGTTCCTTTTTCTCCACATCCTCTCCAGCACTTGTCGTTTGCTGATTTGTTGATGATAGCCAGTCTGACAGGTGTGAGATGGTACCTCATTGTTGTTTTGATTTGCATCTCTCGGATGATTAGTGACTTTGAGCATGTTTTCATATGTCTCTTGGCTTTCTGAATGTCCTCTTTTGAAAGGTGTCTATTTAGGTCCTTTGCCCATTTTTTGATTGGATTGTTTATCTTCCTTTTGTTAAGTTGTATGAGTTCCCTATAGATTTTGGAGATTAGGCCCTTATCAGATATGACATTGGCAAATATGTTTTCCCACACAGTGGGTTTTCTCGTTGTTTTGTTGATGGTTTCTTTTGCTGTGCAGAAGCTTTTTATTTTGATGTAGTCCCATTTGTTCATTTTCTCTTTAGTTTCAAGTGCCCTAGGAGCTGTATCAGTGAAGAAATTGCTTCGGCATATGTCTGAGATTTTGTTGCCTTTGGATTCTTCTAGAATTTTTATGGTTTCCTGTCGTACATTTAAGTCCTTTATCCATTTTGAGTTTATTTTTGTGTATGGTGTAAGTTGGTGGTCTAGTTTCATTTTCTTGCATATATCTGTCCAATTTTCCCAACACCATTTATTGAAGAGACTATCTTGGCTCCATTGTATGTTCTTGCCTCCTTTGTCAAATATTAATTGAGCATATTGGTTCGGGCCGATTTCTGGGCTCTCTATTCTATTCCATTGATCTATATGCCTATTCTTGTGCCAGTACCAGGCAGTTTTGAGAACAGTGGCTTTGTAATACAACTTGATATCTGGTATTGAGATCCCACCTACTTTGTTCTTTTTCAGGATTGCTGCAGCTATTCGGGGTCTTTTTTTATTCCAGATGAATTTTTGGAGAGTTCGTTCTAGATCTCTGAAGTATGCCGTTGGTATTTTAATGGGAAGTGCATTGAATTTATAGATTGCTTTGGGTAGTATGGACATTTTAATGATGTTGATTCTACCAATCCATGAACACGGTATGTTCTTCCATCTGTTTATGTCTTCCTCTATATCTTTTTTCAACGTCCTGTAGTTTTCTGAGTAGAGGTCTTTTACCTCTTTAGTTAAGATTATTCCTAGGTAGCTTAGTTTTTTTGGTGCGATGGTAAACGGGATTGTTTTTATAATCTCTCTTTCTGAAAGTTCACTATTGGTGTATAGAAATGCCTCAGATTTCTTGGGGTTAATTTTGTATCCTGCTACATTGCCAAATTCATGTATTAAGTCTAGTAGCTTTTTGATGGAGTCTCTAGGGTTTTGTATGTATAATATCATGTCGTCTGCAAATAAGGACAGTTTTACTTCCTCTTTTCCAATTTGGATGCCTTTTATTTCTTCTTCTTGCCGAATTGCAATGGCTAACACTTCCAGTACTATGTTGAACAGGAGTGGTGAGAGGGGGCATCCCTGTCTTGTTCCTGTTCTTAGGGGAAATGGTGTAAGTTTTTGTCCATTGAGAATGATGTTGGCTGTGGGCCTGTCATATATGGCTTTTATTATGTTGAGGTATGATCCTCCTACTCCCACCTTGCTGAGAGTTTTTATCAAAAATGGGTGTTGAATTTTGTCAAATGCTTTTTCTGCATCAATTGATATGACCATGTGGTTTTTTTCTTTCAATTTGTTTATGTGATGTATCACGTTTATTGATTTGCGGATATTGTACCATCCTTGCATCCCTGGGATAAATCCTACTTGGTCATGGTGTATGATCTTTCTGATGTACTGCTGGATCCGATTTGCTAAGATTTTGTTGAGGATTTTGGCATCTATGTTCATGAGGGATATTGGCCTGTAATTCTCTTTCATTGTGTTGTCTTTGCCTGGTTTTGGTATTAGGGTGATGCTGGCTTCATAGAATGAGCTTGGAAGTGTTCCTTCCTCTTGAATTTTTTGTAGTAGTCTGAGGAGGATAGGTTTTAGTTCTTCCTTGAATGTTTGGTAAAACTCCGCTGTGAAGCCGTCTGGTCCTGGGCTTTTGTTTGCTGGAAGCTTTTTGATGACTGCTTCAATTTCTTCCATAGTTATTGGCCTGTTGAGATTTTTAGATTCTTCCTGATTGAGTTTTGGAATGTTGTATTTTTCTAGGAATTTGTCCATTTCCTCCAGGTTGTCTAGTTTGTTGGAGTAGAGCTGTCCATAGTATTTTTTAACAATCATTTGTATTTCTGTGGGGTCCGTTGTTATTTCCCCTCTTTCATTTCTGATTTTGTTTATTTGGGTCCTCTCTCTTTGCTTCTTGGTGAGTCTGGCTAGAGGTTTGTCAATCTTGTTTATCCTTTCGAAGAACCAGCTCTTGGTTTCATTGATTTTCTGTATTATTTTTTTGGTCTCTATGTTATTTATTTCTGCTCTAATCTTTATTATCTCCTTCCTTCTGCTCACTCTGGGGTTTTCTTGTTGCTCTCTTTCTAATTCTTTGAGTTGTAGAGTTAGCTGATTTACTACCATTTTTTCTTGTTTTTTGAGATAGGCCTGTAGAGCTATAAACTTCCCTCTCAGGACTGCTTTCATTGTGTCCCATAGGTTTTGGATTGTTGTGTTTTCATTGTCATTAGTTTCCAGGATGTTTTGAATTTCTTCTTTGATTTCATTGGTAACCCAATCAATATTTAATAGCATGCTATTCAGCTTCCAGGTGTTTGAGTATTTTGGGTTGTTTTTATTGCAGTTTATTTCTAATATTATGCCATCGTGGTCTGCGAAGACGCTTTTTATGATTTCAATCTTCTTGAATTTGGGGATACTTTGCTTGTGACCCAATATATGGTCTATTTTTGAATATGTGTCATGAGCACTTGAGTAGAATGTATATTCCGTGGCACTGGGGTGAAGTGTTCTGAAGATGTCTATTAAGTCCATCTGATCTAGTGAGTCATTTAGTATTGCTGTATCTTTGCTGATTGTTTGTCTAGAGGACTTATCCAGTGATGACAGTGGTGTATTAAAGTCCCCTACTATGATTGTATTGTTGTCGATCTCTCCTTTGATATCTTCCAGAAGATTTTTTATGTATTTGGGTGCTCCTGCATTGGGTGCATATATGTTTATCAGGGTTATATCTTCTTGTTGTATTGATCCTTTTAGTATTATGAAGTGGCCTTCCGTATCTCTTGTTATGGCCTTCACTTTGAGGTCTATTTTGTCCGATATAAGTATTGCTACCCCAGCTTTCTTTTCTTTTCCATTAGCCTGAAAGATAGTTTTCCATCCCTTCACTTTCAGTCTGTGTGAGTCCTTTCTAATGAGGTGGGTCTCTTGTAGACAGCAAATGTATGGGTCATGATTTTTTATCCATTCAGCCACTCGATATCTTTTGGTTGGAGCATTTAGCCCGTTTACATTTAAAGTTATTATTGAAAGGTACTTGTTTGTAGCCATTTCTTTTTTTGTGTGTGTGGCTGTTTTCTTTCTGGGATTTTTATTTCTTCTTTTTACACCAGTCCCTTTAGCATTTCTTGCATTGCTGGCTTGGTGGTGATAAACTCCCTTAGCCTTTTTTTGTCTGTGAAGCTTCTTATTTCCCCTTCAATTTTGAATGATAGCCTTGCTGGATAGAGTATTCTTGGATTCAGTCCTTTGCTTTGCATCACTTTGTAAATTTCCGTCCATTCTTTTCTGGCCTGATGTGTTTCTGTTGAGAAATCATTTGATAATCTAATGGGAGATCCCTTGTATGTAACTTTCCGTCTCTCTCTTGCAGCCTGTAAGATTCTCTCTTTGTCCTGAACATTTGCCATGGTAATTATGATGTGTCTTGGTGTGGGTCTTTTCGGGTTCACCTTGCTTGGGACTCTCTGGGCTTGTGTGACTTTTTTCTTCCCCACCTCAGGGAAGTTTTCTGATATTATTTCTTCCAATAGGTTTTCTAATCCTTGTTCCTCTTTCTGTTGTTCTGGCACCCCTATTATTCGTATGTTGTTTCGTTTCATGTTGTCCCAAAGCTCCCTTAGGCTCTCCTCCTGTCTTTTAATTTTTTTCTCCAACTGAAGTACAGTTTGGGTGTGTTTTGCTTCCCTGTCTTCTAATTCACTAATTCGGTCTTCTGCTTCTCCTAGTCTACTGTTGATACTTTCAATGGTGTTCTTTATTGCAGCTATATCGCACTTCATTTCTTCTTGGGTCTTAGTTAAGTTGTCGATTTTTTCATCTGTTTCTTCTTGCTTCTTGGATAAGTTGTCGATTTTTTCCTCCATCCGGTGTATGCACTCTAGGACCCTTATTCTGAATTCTTTTTCTGTCATGTTGTATGCCTCTGTATCACTTAGCTGCTTTTCTGGTGAGTCCTCCTTTTCTTTCCTTTGGGGATTTCTTTGTCTACCCATGTTTGATCTCACTGACGTATATAGATATTGAGTCGTTCAGTGGCTGCTCCCTAGGTGGCAGTGGCTCCTCGGGCTGTGGTTGCTCCTTGGGCGGTTGTGGTAGCAGCTGCTCCTCTGTTGTTAACGGGTCTTCTGATGGGTGCTGTTCACAGCTGTTGTGGCTCTTCTGGCTGGTGGAGGGAGGCTTCACCCACAGCAGCTGTTCCTCAGACAGAGCGTGTGGAGATCAGGAGGCCGCTGTTGCTTGGATCTGCTGCATTGATTTAAAGGCACAAAATACAACACAACAAGGCACAACGTACCAGGCACTGAACACAAATGAATTACGGTATTAATAACCCCAAATAAAGATGGCCACCCAAGCTAAGAGAGTTGGGGGGTAAGGAAGAAAGAAGAGAAAAAGATAGAGAGAAAAACAGAAAAAAGAGAAAAAAAAAAGAAGAAGAAAAAGAAAAAAAAAGAAAAATAGAATGAAGTAGAAGAGGGGAGGAGACTATTCATATGAGGAGAAAACTCCGATAGAACCGCCACTAATCCCAACAAATTCCAGCAACGGATCTCTGGAGTGAATACAAACTACAAACAGCCAATAATATCAAGTGAGGCAAGGGAAAGCAGAAGCACAAAAATAACTGGCCGGGGGTGGGGTGGGGAGGGGGAATGGGAAACAGAAAAAGAAAAAGAAAAAGCAGAACAACCTCACATACAATCCTTAAAGAAAAGAAAAGAAAAAAAAAACAACACAATATACTCAACAATCGAGCAAGCAACAACAGAACAATAGAGAAAAGGAGAGAATAAAAAATTTGGATAGTGAAGAAAGATAAGGGAGAGGTGGATAAGGATTTAGAGCAGGTTATTGGAAAAGGGATATATAAGTAGGGTGAAATTTAGACAGAGCGTATGAAGAATAGGAAAAATCTAAAGCAGGAATAGGGTAAGAGAAACAGGACAGCAAAAGGGGAAAAGTGGGGAAGAGAGTTTTAGCACAGCAGCACAATTGAGGTAGAGGAAAATGATGCTAAAGGAACGATGAAAATAGAATGGAGAACCTTAGTCCCAAAATAAAATAAAGGGAAAATAAAATGACACTTTAAAAAAAAAATGGTAAAATGGCAGCAGTAATAATACTGGTTAAAAATAAAAATGTAGTAATTAAAAGGGTAATATCAGGTGATGAAAAAAGAAAATAAATGGTTTCTTAGTTAAAAGATGAAACAATAATTAAAAAAAAAATAATTAAAAAAAAAAAAAAATGGGCTGTAATGAAGGTGCTTCAGATCTTATGCTCCTCTTTTTGGCACACCAGGTATTCAGGAGAATGTTGAATTTTCCTCTGATACACTGTTCCTCTGTGTTGTAAGCCACAGTCCTGATTTTAAGGCAGGCTACATTGGTTTCCCAGACAGCCCTTATCTGTATTTACAGAAGAGTCAGTTCATGGCTCTGCCTCTGGGTGGCAGTGCGTCGGGATTGACCTCCGAGGGTATAGGACCTCTCTGACCAGGTGTTCTCTATTGTACCGGAAGCTGGTTTGGGAATGTCCTCCGCCCAGAGCTGGTTTTCCAGTAGTCACTCCCCGCTCTGTTTCCCAGGCTCCCCCAAAACAGCCTTCCCTTACAAGCTCTGTGACTGACCCCAACTGGGTAGTCCCTTGCACTGGGTTCAACAATCAAACGCACAGATTTAAGAGCCTGGGAAGTTGCGCGAACTCGCAACGCTTCACCTTCCAAATCTGCGCGAAGTCTCTGCGCGCACTCTGGCTCCTGGCACCGAGTAGCCGGCAAACTGGCGTAATCTGAGGCTGCCCGTTTGTGTCCCGTCCAACTGTGGGCTTATTTATAGCGTTCCCTTCTGCCAGCAGCCCTGGGGGTGCCCTTCCACACTCGTGGGTCACGCTGGCTCCAACGGCCGCGGTCTTTGTGGGGCGCAGAGCCCCCACCCCCCTGCGCGCGTTCCACTCTCCAACCTAAACTGCAAACCACACCTTTGGGGAAAGTCTAACCTTTCTGTGGGGAGAAGCCGAGTTCCTCTGAGTTCACGTAGTCGCGCTGCTTGAGAGCCGTTGTTGCCGGGTTAGTAGCTGGTCTCTGGATGCCGGCGACAGTCACCCAAGATGGCACGGTCTCCGCGGCTGTGCCGGCGCACCTGGAGAGGTTTCAGCCTCAGCCTCTAACCGTTCCCTTTATCTAGGATTTCTCTGTCTTTCCTGGCTGCAGACTGTCTCAGCTGAATCTCCTCTGCTTATTCGGGCTGTATGCTACCCGTTTCAGCTGCCCGCCCTTATCTGCTCCGGGACAAGGCACCGACACGTCTGTCTAAACCTCCGCCATTTTCTCTCCTCCGAAGAGACTATTTTTACTCCATTTTATGTTCTTGCCCCCTTTGTCAAATATTAATTAATTGAGCATAAATACTTGGATCAATTTCTGGGTTCTCTGTTCTGTTCCATTGATCTATATGTCTGTTCTTGTGCCAATATCTGGCTGTTTTGGTTACAGTGGTTTTGTAGTATAACTTGATATCTGGTATTGTGATTCCTCCAAATTTGTTCTTCTTTCTCCAGATTGCTGTAGCTATTTGGGATCCTTTTCTGGTTCCATATAAATTTTTGGAGTATTTGTTCTAGATGTGTGAAATATGCCATTGTATTTTAATAGGAATTGCATTGAGTCTATAGATGCTTTGGGTAGTATGGACATTTTAATAATATTAATTCTACCAATCCATGAACACAGTATATTGTTTCACTTGTTTATATATTCCTCTTTCTCCTTTTTAACATCCTGTAGTTTTCTGAGTACAAAACTTTTACCTCCTTGGTTAAGTTTATTCCTAGGTATCTTAAATGTTTTTGTTGCAATGGTAAGTGGGGTTGCTTGTTTAGTTTATCTTTCTGAAATTCATTATTGGTGTATAAAAATGCTATTTCTTTATGGGTGTTAATTTTGTATCCTGCTACATCGTCAAATTCATTTATTAAATCTAGTAATCTTTCAGTGGAATCTTTAGGGTTTCCTATGTATAATATCATGTCATCTGTGAATAATGAGAGTTATTTCCTTCTTTCCAATTTGGATGCTTTTTATTTCTTCTTGTCTGATCACTGTGGCTTCTTCTTGTCTGATGCAGTATGATGTTGAATAAGAGTGGTGAAAGTAGACATCTCTGTCTTGTTTTTGTTCTTAGGCAAAATGGTTTTAGTTTTTGCCCATTGAGTATTATGTTCACTGTAGGTTTGTCATATATGTCCTTTATTATGTTGAGGTATGATCCCTATATTCCCATTTTGCTAAGAGTTTTTATCAAAAATCAGTGTTTGGTTTTGCCAAATGCTTTTTCTGCATCTATTCCTATAATTGTGTGATTTCTGTCTTCCAATTTATTTATGTGATGTATCACGTTTATTGGTTTGTGAATATTGTACCAGACTTGCATCCCTGGAATAAATCCCACTTGGTCACAGTGTATGATATTTTTAATATATTTCTGGATCCAATTTGCTAACATCTTATTGAGTATTTTAGCATATATGTTTGTCAGGGACATTGGCCTGTAATTCTCTTTCCTTGTAGTGTCTTTATCTGGTTTTGAAATTAGGATAATGCTGGCCTCATAAAAAGAGCTTGGAAGTGTTTCTTCCTCTTAGATTTTTTGGAATAGTTTTGAGAAGTATAAGTGTTAATTCTTTAAATGTTTGGTAAAACTTCCCTGTGAAGCTGTCTGGACTAAGGCTTTTGTTTGCTGGGAGTTTTTTTGTTTTGTTTGTTTTGTTTTGTTTTTCTGCTTCAATTTCATCAATTGTCATTGGCTTATTCAGGTTTTCTAATTCTTCCTGATTCCATTTTGGGAAACTTTATTTTTCTAGGAATTTTTCCATTTCATCCACATTGTCCAGCTTGATGGCATACACTTGCTCATAGTATTTTCTTACAATTCTTTGTATATATATGATGTCAGTTGTTACTTCTCACCTTTCATTTCAGATTTTATTTATTGGGGTCCTCCCTCTTTGTTTCTTGATGAGTCTGACTAAGGGTTCATCAATCTTGATTATCTTTTCAAAGTAACAGCTCTAGGTTTCATTGATGTTTGTATCTCTTTTTATCTCTATGTCATTGCTGCTCTAATCTTTATTATTTCCTTCCTTCTACTTACTCTGGGATTTTCTTGCTGTTCTCTTCTTAATTCTTTAAGTTGTAGGGTTAAAGAGTTTATTATAAAATATTCATATATTTTTATGTAGGCCTGCAGTGCTATGAACTTTGCTCTCAGACTGCATCTGCTGTGTCCCAGAGATTTGGGGTTGTAGTGTGTTCATTTTTATTTGTTTCCAGGAAGTTTTTTACTTCTTTATTGATCTCATTGATAATCCATTCATTGTTTAGTAACATTTTATTTAACCTCCATGTTTTTTAATGTTTCTGGGTGTTTTTACTGTTGTTGATTTCTAATTTCATTCCATTATGATCTGAGAAGATGCTTGATATAATTTCAATCTTCTTGATCTTGTGGAGACTTTTGTATCCTAACATATGATCTATCTCTGCGAATGGCCCATGTGAACATGAAAAGACTGTATATTCTGCAGGTTTGGGGTGAAATGTTCTATAAATGTCAAATAGATCCATTTGATCCAGTGCGTCATTTAGATTCACTCTTTCATTGTTAATATTTTATCTGGAAGATCTATTCATTGAAGTCAACAAGGCGTTAAAGTCTCCTACTATGACTGTATTGCTGTTGATCTCTCCTTAAAGTCCTCTAGACATTATTTAATATACATAGGTACTGCTATATTGGATACATATATGTTTACCAGGGTTATATCCTCTTGTTGAATTGATCCCTTTAGCATTATATAGTGACCTTTATTGTCTCTTATAATTGCCTTCATTTTAAAGTATATTTTGTCAGATATGAGTATTGCTACCCCAGCTTCTTTTTTTTTTCATTTAGTTGGAAAAATTTTTTTCCATCCCCTTACTTTCATCCTGAGTATTTTGTTCTGAGGTAGTTCTCTTGTAGATAGCAAGAGAATTGGGTCTTATTTTTGTATCCATTCAGCTATCCTGTGTCTTTTGATTGGAGCATTTTAATCCATTTACATTTAAGGTTATTATTGATAGGTACTTATTTATTTCCATTTTAATTCTGTATGACTATGTTTCCCTTTCTATATATTTCTTCTCATTACAGCAGTCCCTTTAGCATTTCTTGCAGTGATGGTTTGTTTGATGGTAGTAAACTCCTGTAGCTTTGTTTGTCTAGGAAGCTCTTTGTTTCACCATCTATTT
Organism: Myotis nattereri; assembly: GCF_964212035.1. Classification (NCBI taxonomy): domain Eukaryota; kingdom Metazoa; phylum Chordata; class Mammalia; order Chiroptera; family Vespertilionidae; genus Myotis; species Myotis nattereri. Next base: position 99,592,562 of record NC_138077.1, read on the forward strand.
TGAATGATAGTCTTGCTGGATATATAGTAATGTTGGTTCAGATCCCTGCTTTTCATTACCTTGAATACTTCATGCCATTCCCTTCTGGTGTGTAGAGTTTCTGATGAGAAGTAAGCTGACAGCCTTATGGGAGCTCCTTTGTAGGTAACAGGTTGCTTTTCTCTTGCTGCTTTAAGATTCTCCCTTTGGCTTTAATTTTTGGCATTTTAATTATGATGTGTCTGGGTGTGGGCCTGTTTGGGTTAGTCTTGCTTGGGATTCTCTATGCCTCCTGAACTTCTGTGACTTTTTCCTTCATCAGGTTAGGGAAGTTTTCTGTCATTATTTCTTCAAACACATTCTCTACACCTAGCTTGCTTTCTTCACCTTCTGGTACTCCTATGATGTGACTATTGTTATGCTTCATGTTGTGCCAGTAGTCCCTTAAGCTGTCTTCCTGTTTTTAATTTTTTTTTTCTGGTTAAGTTATTTTTCTACCCTGTCTTCTAATTCACTGATCTAATCCTCAGCTTCCCCTAATCTGCTGTGTATCTCTTCTACTGTGTTCTTTATTATAGCTATGTCATTCTTCAGAGTTGGTGATTCTCATGCTGTTGAGCTTCTTTGCCATTATTCTGAACACTATATCAGAAAAATTTCTTATCTCCATTTTATTTATCTCTTCATCTGTAGAATTCTCTTGTTCTTTCATTTGGGGCTTGTTGTGTTCTTTTGTTTGTTTGTTTGTTTCCCATTTTGAATGCCTGTTTGTGTTTATGTATTAGGTAGATCTGCTACGACTCCCAATCTCTAGTGTAGTATGATGTCAAATGCTATTTGTGACTGACCCTGAGTACCCTGTTTGGAGCCATCCATAATCCACAGTTTGTGGCTCTCTCTGTTGGGGTTGGGTGCCTTTGGAAAGGACCAAGGTGTGCATCTAAGTCTCCTTTTTCTAGCCCCAGACCCTGAATTATATCAGGCAAAGACTCAAAGCCTCCAGAGACCCACCTATGCCTGAAGTCTTATTGTATTCAGTCTTGATTAGCCTTAGGTGATTGACCACAGGATGAGGGGAGAGGCTTTCCAACAGGGTTTTCCAATCTGCCTGCAGGCTGATTGTTATTCTCAGTTTCTTAATGGGCCTCAGAAACTCCACAGGGTGGGATAAGAGGTTTTTCAATACAGTGCGGCAGCTGCCTTACCCCCAGGCAAAAACTGTCTGGATAGCAAAGGTCCATAGGAGAAAGATGTCCTTCACAGTGTGAGGGAATGACTCATCACAGGAAACTAGGGTGGCTGCACACTCAGAGCCCCCAATACTAGACTCTCATTACACAGATCCAGTCCACTCTGGCCTCCCTTTGCTGGAGTCCAAGGTGAGTGGCTGCACTAAAAATTTGGTGCATTGGCCCTTTAAGAGGGTACCTGCATTTCTAGCCATCTCTGGCTGGCAGACAGCCACACTCCTGATTTTCACAGCTAGGTCTTATGTGGGTACCTTTTTCAGTTCTGGTGCTCTGGGCTGGGGAGCCCCACTTGGGGTTTAGACCCCAGAATTCTCAGTGGCAACCCCCACAGCTGAGGTATCTTTTTAGGACTTTAGCTGCTGTGTATGGGAACCTAGCCAGCCCTTTCATGCCTTTGCACTTACTACCAGTCTCTATGAAGTCTCCACTTTTCTTCCTTGGTTTTAGGTTTCTCTCCAACTAGTCTTAGTTGATTTTTCAGGTTGGTTTTTCTGTATTTTACTTATAATTCCTGTTTGGTCTTGGGAGCATGTCAGTATAGTTTCCACTTACTCTAATACCATTAATTATTATTTTCCATGGGAACAACTGTAAACTTATCTTTGCCCCACCCTGTATAATGTCTTGTTGGGAGAATAATATTAATTAAAATTATTAAATTAATTAATTAAATTAATTAAAATATTATATTAACTCAGTCTTATTTATTTTAGGTTATAATATACACTGTAAATTTATTATATAAGTGAAATAAAACAAAATTATCAATCATTTATTGAGCATCTACCTTGTGCCAGCCTTTTGTAGATAAGGACTTTACATATCATTTTATTTAATCTTCATAGCCACACAGTAAAGTAGAAACTGAGACTCAAAGAAAAGTTCACCAATTTATCTAAAGGCTCCAAACAAGGCCAAGACATGAACTCAGATCTCTGAATATTGTATGCAGTGTGTTGCTTTAAATATAAGCTGTGACCATGTCTAATGACATAATTTTAGTTTACTTCCTAGTCTAGATCTATGGTGGGAGTATTCAATAGCTAATTCTTACCTCCTGTCCAAAACTCTTTAAGACCTTTAACACACAGTTTATTATTATTTTCTCCAACAAATAAGTCTAATTTCTTAATGGTCCTCAGCCATTTACTTACCTTCTGCTTGATTGGTATTTCCACTATATCATCTTTAAGTAATATGTGAGGTAGTCAAAAGGCTGAGCAGAATTTTTTTCTTAAGCTCCAACATTATGCTCTAGGCAGCGAGTTTGTTGGTGAGGCCAACAGAAAAATAATCTGCAACATTATACAATAGTGCAATAATGAACTTGAAGGAAGTCGCTGTAGGACTTACTCTGTAGAGGAGTACCCTAACTAGGCAGTCTCCTTTAACTGAGTCGTGAAAAAAGTTTTATGATGAAACTACTGGCCTAGCAGTCTGACCAAGAATTTATTCATGACTGTAACATTACATGTGGCCCTGGTCAAGTTTCTAAAACATTCTGTGCTACTCTTTCTTTAAATGTAGAAGAGTCATTAATCAACTTTCCAGATTCCACATAGTCGAAAAAGCTGTAGGATAAAGTTGTATATAAGAAATGAATTACTTCTTTTGGCCTTTACATGTAAATTAACTTTTCAAATGGCAGTGATCAGAAGCCAGAAGGAAGGAGCAAAGATTAGGTGTATTCATTCATTCCTTTTCTGACATATTATAAAAATCTGAAATTCTGTTAACTATGTAAGTCCCAAAGGGTTTTATTTTCTTAAGAGATGTTAAAATAAAAACCACACTCAATGCCTAACCAGTTAATGCTTCTGTTCAGATATCTTAGTTCAAATCTCATGTGATTTACTGTCACTTTTTTTTTTAATGCTACCAAAGCAATTCTACCTAACAAACAAATGAGAAGCCATGACCGTATATTGTCATGTGGGACAAGTTAATGTGTAGCATTTTCTAATGCTGCCCTCTCCAAAGGTTTCAACACACAAACATTAGGCTGAGTATATTTAAACAAGCAGTGTTTGAATTCATTCCAACCTTTCCATTACAGCAATTTAGGACTATTTGTATTCAGGAAACAGAATAACAAGGGACAGCTGTTTCTCCAGTTTGCTCTTACTTCTAGGCTATTTGAAAACACTTTGACAAGTTAAAAATGTAAAAGAACATCATGTTTATAATTTAGGGTAGGAGTATGTCAGGTAAAATTATGGAAACTGGAATAAAATCAATAGTATCTTTTTTAAACCAATTTTATTAACAGAACTAGCTTATATTTTGGAATACAGGTAATGTGCTAGGTATTTAATGTGTCATACATTTTCATTCTTAGGGGATTCAAAAATGAGCCTATACAATAATAGAACCTTACCCATGGGTGGTCTTACATCCTTCTAGCCCAGCGGTTCTCAACCTTGGCTGCACATTAGAATCACCTGGGAATCTTTTGAAAATCCTGATTTCTGGGCCTCATCCTCCGGAAATTCTGTTTCTTTGTTACTAATGTTGTGGCCCCACCCCATAACAAAGAAACAGAATTTCCGGAGGATGAGGCCCAGAAATCAGGATTTTCAAAAGATTCCCAGGTGATTCTAATGTGCAGCCAAGGTTGAGAACCTCTGCTAGCCCTATGAAGCATGCTTATATAATCATGGGGCCATGCTACTCAAGCCACCATTAGTTGAAGACCACTCAGGTGATGTGCCTTGGCATTACCTGAGCATTTCCCATCAGCTTTTCACAGCATAAATGTTATAGTAATGAATTGACTGATGTTCTCATGACCAGAGGGAAATGTCAGATGGTATAGCTACTCCAATCATATCACTTAAGCAGTGGACAGCCCTGCACTCACAATGTTAAACTGTATTTTCATTCAACCTAACAACAAAAGGATGACGTATAGGATGTGCCTTTCATTATTGGATCTACATGGCAATTGTAATGCCATGCTTGAAGAATTCAAATTTTCAGTGCTGACAAGACTTATGCACAGGCAGAAATTCTCTAAGATAATCATAGCCTATTGGAAATTTAACTTTCAGAACTCTGTGTATAAAGAATTAGTTTGGAATCAAATTCTAAATTGCTACTTCAAAATGTGATACTCTTAAAGCTACTTAAAAGAAAAAACACAAACTCACTGATTGTGGCTAAAAGAACATTTTTGTTTTAAAAAAAATCTCATCAGCAGATTTTTCCTGATTCCTAGGATATGTGAGAGTTGCTTCTTTTCCTCAAATACCACATATGAATATCAACAAAAGAACAGTATGCACAGGAGAAGTACTTTTTTTGTATCCAATGGAATGGATGTTAACAGTTTTAGGAATATGTTAGAGTTGGGAAGGAGGAGTCCCTACCCATAGGTTTATTTTTAGGTAACTAATTACCTGCCAAAGGAGCCAGATGGCTCTGGAAGCACACCTGCAGCTTTGGTTTTCTTTTTCTCACTACTCGCATTGATACTGACAGGGTCATTGACGAGATGGTCACAAACAGTCCTATGAAACAGACACTGTCTTGTGTGAACATAGGAAAAAATGAACTTTTTCTTTTAACTAAGATTGTACAAAGATTGACTTTCAATAATGCTTAGTCAATTGACAAAGTTTTCCTTCATGGTAGGGGTGAGAAACTTGTTGAGGGATTTTAAAACACAGGTAAAAATGAAGATGATCCATGAATTAAAAACAACTTTATTAGGCGAGGGTGTTTTTTATATTGAGAGGAAAAACTGACACTTTCAAATCCTTTTAAAATGAGGCACCTCACTGGGATAAGAAAACAAGCACACGATGCAGCAATCCCATGGCGCGCCTGCCCTGCCAGTCACCAACTGGTTTTGCACTTCACCTGAAATCCACATTTCTCTGCCCTGTTTCATGACACTGGAGCTGGAGCATATAAATGTATCTCCTTTGCCAGCTGGCAGGAGGTTATATCTTTTTAGTAGAGGGTATTGGCGACCTCATAGGAGGAACAGGTTCTTCTCTTGTTTATGGGGCAATTGATAATCTTTCTACTAGGGCACAGCTGCCACTGTTGTGGAGGGCCTCCAGTGGTACTCACATTCCGGCAAGCTTCGCCAGTGCCCCAGAGGGAACCTACCTAGTGAGTTTTGTGAGCTTCTGGGCAGGCACCTTCCCAGTGAGTCTCAGCAGGAGCCCAACAGATGGTTGCATGCTAGCTACCCATGTCTCCCCCAGCACACAATACCATCAAGTGGTCACTGCCATACTCTTCCCAACCTCAGCACTGGGTGACAAGGTAGGAGATAGGTAGTGGGGCTCTTCCAAGTTTGTGTCTTCCTTGAATACTCTATCTCAATTCTAGAATTAGTAATTGCTCTCTATATTTGTGATTTCTGAATTCTTTGTAGTTCTCTTTACTCCTTAGTAGTTAATATCCTGCTATTACATAATATCCTGTTATTAACTTTAACATAGAATTATAGCCAGGCATGTGACTGCTAAGCTGGACTATATTTACCTGTTGCCTTGCAGCTGTGTATGATCACGACCACATTCCCGCCAACAGAGTGTGATATGAGTTGAAGTGACACGTGCCATATGCTTTTCTGGAACATGAGAGATCATGAATGTCTCCACTACATTCTTTTCCTCCTTTCTGATTAGAACCCACATGTGGAGTGATTCAGCTCTGACCATGCAGATGATGACTTTGTCCTACAGGATGGTGGAGAACAACTTAGAAGAAACCTGGTTCCTAAATGACTGTGAGGAGCAAAGGTGCCCCAGAAACCTGGACCACTCACCTCTAAAGGAAGAAGCAAACTTTCATTAAGCCAATAATTTGAGGTTTCTTTGTTATAGCAGCTTAGTTTTACCATAACTAATATAACTGACAATCAGGAAAGATCACTATTTCCCTCCTTATGATGCTCTTCAAACTAAATGTTATTATTTAGTCTTGTTGATACATATTAAAGTATTATGCCCTTAATTCCATATCCAAATGACTATTCAGAACAAAATACAATTTATTCCTATCTCTAGAACATGGTTTTGGTCTTTTCTGCCATTCTATAAGCCTGGAGTATTTATACACTTTCTATTGCTTCCATTTCTAATATCTCCCAGACTTTGAGAACTATCTCATCTCATCCATACCTCTTTGTGACCAGTCTAATTTGAAGTAACCTCTACTTTTTCAAACTATGACTAAAATTATTTTCTAAACAACTCAGAAGGCCAGGTATTGATTCCCCCGCTGTCTAGAACAATTAAAATATGCATTTGTTTTTATAATAGAAACTTTTTTGTATTTAATTTTAATCTCATCAGGTAGGTTGTAAATTATTTTAAAACAGAAGAACTTTGTAACTTTTACAAAGTTCAACTGAATGGCATAAAAAAAGGAAATAGTGAAAAGCTTACTGTTTTAACTTCTATTCTCCACTAATAGGAAACAGGTTTCAGTGAAGAAATGCATTTATTATGTGGGTCAAGAAACATAAAGGATGAACCTGGAACTTACCATACCAGAAAGCAAGGAAGCCATCGAATATGACTAACAATATGTCAAAAGAAATTAACCTTAAGAAGCTCTCAGGCACTAAAAATGGGACAATTTAAACATCAATAAGCATAAAGATCTGCAAGGAATAGATGTACACATATAATATGCTTATTCTACCCCCAGGCCCCTCGCCCGCCTCTCCCAGTCAATAGAAAAAGCTGAGATAGGCACAGAAGAGGTAGGTATCTTGTCCAGGGTCTTGCAGTTTGTAAGTTCCCATTTAAACACCATTCTCCATAGTTTTATAGAATAAGCGCAGAGACTTAATTTACATCTATTTGTTCTAAGAAATAATATCACTGTTACTTAGTGGGAAAATAAAGAAAATACAATGAAATATAAAAATAAAAGAAGTAAAGAATAACTGAAGTTATAAAGAAAATTGATATCTTATCTTTAAAATTGACTTCTTAGTCTTTAAGGGCCTATGAATATTTGCATAGGTTCCTTCTTTGACTTTCAACCCCTACTCATTTCTTTTCTACTTTAACCCATATTCTACTACAATTTTTACCTTTGCATTGATATTGTTCTATTTTTCTATTATGTTATTTGTTATATTTCATCAGTAAAAATGATCATCCATTAAAAATCGATTTTCTGTAAATTGGGGATAGTAGTTATAAAGACTAAATTAGTTTAGAAATGCAAAGGGAAAAAATACTGCCAAGAAATACGAAGTACTCAACAAATGTGAAATATCATTTGTGTTCCATTTGTCAACAGCACAAGAACTAAAGATGCAACTCCGAAGTACTCAGTCTTATATTAAAAAAATGAAAGTTTATGCCTACTGTAGGACTAAATGAAAAGAAGTTTGTTTTTAACTTCACTAGTAATTAGCTCTATCATTTAACAACAATTTATTGAATGTACACCATGTGCCAGGAATCACAATTTTATTAAATAAAGCGGAATTTGTGGATCTTACAGTCTATGAGAAAGACATAAAATAAATAATTAGAAGGGTTTTGTGTGTTTTTTTTAAAAAAGAACACCCAGTGGCTATGCAATTAATGCTGCATTATTAATTCTAATTTATTGATAAACACCTTTATGATACTAGCCATAAAGTCTTTAAACATGTCTAGGAAATAATGTATCTGATAAATGTCACCAAACATTGAATAAGTGCATTTGTTGTCTAAATTGGAAACTTAAAATCAGAGTTTTACTATTTAATAATTCAAAAAAGACTTGCCTCTGTATTGTTATTTTCTGTAGTTGCATACCAAAGGGGATAAGGCTATGCAAGTGGTTGACCCCTACAGAGGGGAGTATTTGATCACTGACATTGTTTAGAATTGCCTGTTTATATTAGTCAGTTTTACTACTATTTTAAAATTCCCTGTCGACCTCCCAATATCAAGGCAGCAGAGAAGAATACTCCTACTATCCTTACCCCTTGTCATGAAACCAACTTTCTGCACTGACTGCAGAATGATGAAAGCAATAATATTATACACAATGATGATTCATTGAATTGGGGTATTTTACTGCTTCTTATTATGTTTATAGAGTATTTGTTATACACCAGGCATGGTTCCAAGTCCTTCACAAATGTTAGCTCCAAAATCCCTTATGGCAACCTTTTAAAGAAGATAAAAATATATATTTTTTAAAATAAAGGATTTTAGTTCAAAAACTACAAAGTTAAAAAGAATGAGTGTTATTTTTCTATGAACAAAATTATTGGTAAGATTTTACAACTATTTTGTACTATGGAATTGAGTTTTACTTTGTAGACTGAAATAACAGCTGCTGCCTGAGTGGGAATTAATTGGACCTCTTTGAAATGATAATTGAATTTTTATCTACAAACCCAATATTTGCATTGCTGAGCTATGTAAAGAAAATATAAAGTCCATAGACTCAATGAAATGATAAATGGCATTTTTTTAAATTAAATCATTGAAAAGAAACACTTCTATTCTGGTGTAATTTCTACCCCACATGTAAGAACAAAACAAAGTAATACCAATACCTAGACAGCATATTACACTTAACTATCTAGTAGTGTTTGTTACTTGGGTTGTTTTGATAATACACAGAAGGATATTTCCTGAATTAAAAAATTATAGAAGACTATGTTAATATGATTACACCTTCTAATAAACAAGTTATTTCAGTTTGATTTCTATGAGTTAATTTCTTAACATTTTCATCTGTTTCCAGATGTTTCTTCTTGTAGATAATTTACTCTTTACATATCTCTATCACCACATTTATTATAGTGTTAATTAAAAAAACATTGTTAGATAGTAGGAAAGTTTATTGCATAATTTCCAACAGATCTAGTTGATGGTAATGATTCATACAGGAACAGGAACACAAAAATCCACACTCTGCTACACATTGTAAACAATAATTGCTTGCTTTCAGACTCTCATACTTTTATCAATTCAATGAACCCTACTTTCAAAGTACATTAATACTGTGAATTATGTCTACTACTCATTGGAATTTCCTGATATAAACTAGTTCAGGTCAAACAATTATCATTTGGTCATGGCTAAATTTCCCACTTTTTGATTTTTAAAGGCAAACTGAATATGTAACAACACTATCCTTCCTATTTCATGCCCTTATCATAATGGCCATAAATTAACTATAATCATAAGAAAATAAGATTGTGTTATATTTTAATTACTTAATTCAAACTATAAGAGAAAAGAGCAGATTTCCACTTCTCTATATGGACATTTATGGATGTAAAAGGACATTATATTTTATATCGATTCAGATATAGACATTATTTTCTGTTGAAACTAATGTATGCCAAGGAAAGTTTTATAAGTACTGTCTTATGATAAAGAACATGCATGCCCACATTTGTGGCAATGGAAAAAGAGTGGGTGATTGAGAATGCTAGAGGTGTTGATTTAGTTGGAATATAATTGAATTTGAAATTTTGATGCTTAATATCATTGTGGATCAAAATAATATGTACATGAAACCAATAGATCAATAGGCCCTCTCTAATAGCTGACATATTAGCAGTGCAACATTGAACCAGGATTGAGTTCACATCAGGCTGTTACTCATGATTTACTGGGCAGAGCATTTTGCTTGAGTGAAGGTGAGTTATATCTTTTATTAAAACGTGAAGAAAAATAGAGTGATCAGACAGACAGAATAGAGGTTGACTTATTTAAAAACTTCTATTGAACCAAAGCCAGTATTTATCCTTATTTTTCCAAAGTAGGCCCACATGACACAGGTCCCAGTTGAAGCTGCAGTATAAAAATAATAGCAAAGCATTTGATTTTGCTGCAAATATATTTTAAATTGCAAGAAAATGAGCATATTGAATTATACCAATTTGCTGTTTTTGCATACTAGATGCTTATTCATAAAATTAATGATCAGTTAAGTCATCTATATTACCATTTCCTCTAGGACAGAACTTAATCTACTAGCCTAGAGGTTCAGAAAGAATCACACAGCCCTGGCAGGTTTCCTCAGTGGTTAGAGTGTTGGCCTATGGACTAAAGGGTTCAATTCCAGTTAAAGTCATGTACCTTGGTTGCAGGCCTCCGGGCATGTGCAGGAGGCAACTAATTGATGTGTCTCTCTCACATCAATGTTTCTCTCTCTGTGTCTCTACCGCTTTTCCTCCTTCCACTCTCTCTAAAAAAATCAATGGAAAAATATCCTCAGGTGAGGATTAACAAAACAAAACAAAAAAAAGAAAAGAAAAGAAAGAATCTCACAAATACCAATGTAAATGGCTCTCAACAAAAGACTATGCTTTCTTCCTTGATGGTTTCCTAGAGATCATTACAATGCTCTCCACTTTCTTCTTCAAGTTACACTTTTTTAAAAAATGATGTTTCAGGGGTTTGGAACAAGGAAGAAGTTTCCCAGGGAGTCTGACACCCTGTAGGAGAGTACCGATATCAAAAAGTACAACTTCCAGGAAAAGCCCAGTAGCTTAACGGAAGATTCAACTCAACAAGGGATCAGAAAGACAATATTTGCCTACAAGAGGGGATTCCAGGAGACAAGGGGAGGAGAAAAGGGAATCAGTCACAGTTTACTTATCTACCCCTAGCCCCACTTGTGTTCCCTCACTCTTACTCATTCTTCAGATCTCAAGTTAAATATCATTTGAACAGAGAAGTTCTCCCTGATTCCCCTAGTTAAGTGCCTTGTTATATACTCATAGCACTCTCCACTTCTGCTTTGTATGGTCACTGTTACTTGTTTATTTATAGAGCTGTGTTTATCTAATTTCACCCTAAATCTCCAGTGCCTTGCCCATAGGAGACACTCAAAAATATTTGTTAAAGAATGAATGAGTAAGCAAGATCAGTAAAGGCAGTCACATATTATCCTGGGCTTCCAGGGAGAAATGCCAGGATGAACAGATTGAGTCAATACTAGACCAGCTTTCTATATCACCTTTCTTCCTCTGGTTTGTGTTTCTCAAAAGCATAGTCTTTTGTTGAGAGCCATTTACGTTGGTATTTGTGAGATTCTTTCTTTTCTTTTCTTTTTTTTGTTTTGTTTTGTTAATCCTCACCTGAGGATATTTTTCCATTGATTTTTTTAGAGAGAGTGGAAGGAGGAAAAGCGGTAGAGACACACAGAGAGAAACATTGATATAATACCTTTCTTCCTCTGGTTTGAAGTCACAGTGCTTAATTTGTTTTAGCATAAAGAAGACAATAACTCCAATGATGCCATGAGAAACACAAACATACTTAACTTTATAGAATACAATCTACAATGCCACTAATTATTTTCCTCAGCTTAATCATGGGCCATGGAGCAGCCATTTGAATCTTCTACTTATTCTTTATTTATGTGCTTAGAGATCCCAAATGTTGACAGTCACTCTGAATTGTTTCTAACAGTCTGGCGGTTGACATTAGAACAAAGCACTCGTATTTGAGCATGACAAAGATCATTTCAAGAGTTTTGGTAATGTCATAACTATTTCATACATTAGACTAACATTGCACTTACAAACAATAGCAAAGCAATGACAGTCACTGTTAGAGTCTGAATCACATGCTTTGACTCAGTGATGACAGTTATTCATGGAGCATTTCCTGATGATGATTCTGTGCTAATTCTACTGAATTCTGCATGACACTAACATTTCTCATGTAAATTCACTTTGAATATAAACTAGAATTGGAAAGAATGTGTTCTTGTAAACATATTACATTCTGTTTAGAGTGCAACTGATAACAAAATTCCCAGTCCACCTTTGGTCTTCAAATATCAATGCCATCTCATTGCATTAGGGACTTTGTTTTTAATTACTCAGCTTCCTCTTGCATCTTTCCATTTCCCTTTCCACTCCCTGTTTGAGTAGCAAAGAGATTAATACATATCAGGCAAGTTGCAATCTTCTCCGCTGTTATCCATAGGCAGTCAGTCAGACAGCTTTGGAGGAGAAACCCTCCCTAACACAGAAAATATACTTGAATATTTTGTATGGCTGAAAGTAAATTAGAAAAAACTATAAGCTGGCTAATGCATTCTCATAATGTGTCTTTTCTGTCATATAAGAGAATTAAATTAAAAATTGAACACTGCTTTGAAAATTTACTTTCTTCAAGAAAAGTTCAACCTTGAGGAGAAAGCAGTTACTAAATATGAGTGAGGAAAGGAAACAAAGAGCTGAAGCCTAAACAGATCATTATAGTTGTTACCAGAGGTTTCAGAGTCAGGAAGAGGAAGAAAATGGTATGTATGTATGTATTTGATATTTAAATATTAAATCTTCAAAAAAAAAAGTGAAAAAAAAAATTAAATCTTCATTAGCTGCTTTCTAAACTCTGAAATGTTTGACATGTAATTTAACTGCCCAGGAAATAGTCCATATTATTTAGCCCTTACAAAATGATTCTGTTTAAAAAACAAAAAAAGGAAGAAAAAAAGAAGGAAAAAGAAGAGGACTCCAATTTTAGAAATTTACCGAAAATGGTTGAAAACAAAATATTTATTATTTGAACTATCATGAATCACCTCTAATTTTTTTTTAAGATTTTTTAAATTGATTTTTAGAGCAAAAGGAAAGGAGAAGGGGAGAAAGAAACATCAATGTGAGAATATCTGCCTCTGCATGCCCCCTACAGGGAATGGAGCTGGCAACCGGGGCACATGCCCTGTCCTGGAATGGAACCAGCAACCTTTCAGTGCAGGGAATGATGTCCAACTGGCTGAGCCACACTGGTCAAGGCTCTCATTTGTTTTAATAGTTGATTTTTAATTATTGACTTCATTAACACATTTTTTTCAATTTTATTGGTCACTGTCTATTGCTATTGACTAGGGAGAAGATACAAACATTTAAAATTTATGCAAATTTAAGTTTAAAATAGTTCTACTTAATGAGCTCAACAAATCTATACCATACTTATATAAATTCCACAGAGATAAGTGTTGATGACTTTCAAGTTGTCTACTAGAGAAGAGGGAATATTTGCTAACTGATTCTTTGTTGAGTGACTTTTAATACATTGGATATTAAAAAGCAATTCCTATCTGACCCTTTATAAAAAATTATATACTAATTTTTTTTAGCACAAAAGTTCTTCAGCATAAAAATTATTGTTAGGCAATAGGATCAGCAGCTTTATTACACTATCAAGTGAATAGAATTTAATAAACGGCCCATTTTTCTGTCCTAATTTTTAAGCCACATGACCTACAGCTCATGTGTGAAAATCGTAAGTGAAGAAAAAGCAGAACAATAAACTTAAGTGCAGGTATTGTGTGTTCTCCTCTCTGAATCCCTCAGTACTAGCAGACTCTCAGCAAATGAACATTTTGTTTGTCATTTTTGCTTAGTGATCTGGTTCAGAAAATAGTAAACTTCATTATTACAAAGTTCTATGCTTTTTGTAGAAAATTTTCCTTGTCACTTCTATCTATAATTCATGTTTGAACAATGTTAAATAATTCTACTGTGAGGATAGCTACCAGCTGAAATATGCAAAGCACCTTCTTTACTTCTCAAATGATAGTATCCACGGGGGAATACATTCTAAGATCTCAGTGGATGCCTGAAACCATGGATAGTATCAAAGCTATATCTATTGTGTTTTTTCCTACACATGCATAGCTATGATAAATTTTAATATATAACTTAATATAATCCTATATAATAAAAGATTAATATGCAAATGACTGAACAGTGGGAGGACAGGTCGCTATGACGTTCACTGACCACCAGGGGGTAGATGCTCAACACAGGTGCTGCCTCCTGGTGGTTAGTGTGCTCCCACAGGGGGAACACTGCTCAGCCACAAGCTGGGCTGATGGCTGGCGAGCACAGCAGCCTGCCTCCAGCAGCACTAAGGATGTCCAACTGCGACTTGGGCTCCAGCTTAGGCTCCTTGCCGGGAGCGGGCCTATGTCATCAGTCGGAAATCCCCTGAGGGCTCCCGGACTGCAAAAGGGTGCAGGCTGGGCTGACAGATGCCCCCCCCCCCCTCAGTGCACGAATGTCATGCACCAGGCTTCTAGTAAAATATAATTTACAAGAAAATATATTAAACAAATTTATGTGACTATGGTCTCTCTCTGTCAAAACATCTTGTACTCTACTCACACATTTTCATGTGATGATGTGAGATGATACAATGCCTGTGTATTGAGAGGAAATGACGTGGAATTTAATATTTTCAGACTGCAGTTGACCATGGGTAACTGAAACTGCAGGAAGTGAACTTGCCGACAAAGGTGCCTATTGCACATGATTTGCAGACCAACGTTTTATTGGGAACTTTATTCTAAAATATATGAAGACATGATGAATGCATATTTTGCACAATAAATATTTAATTAATTGATGGGAAAAATAAGTTATCATTTTATGTATTCTATTGTTTTAGCTAATTTAACTAAAAGTTAAATTTATTTACTTTATTTTGCCCAAACTAACTTTAGTGGCTTCCTATTAATCAAAGAGGTTAATTTTCATTCATCACAGTAATGGATATTTCCAATACAATGAAATTGACATGTACTATATTTACTCTTCACAATGGCATCAGACCTTGCACAGCATGTTTTTTTGTTTGTTTGTTTTTTGGGGGGAGTGGTGGTGTGGAGACAAGAAAAAAGTAAGAGGAGGAAGGAATAGAGTCTTTAAACTCCTAGTTTCATTTAAATCTTCCTCCCAATTCTACCACACTTACTCTACACTATCTCTGGACACAAACAAAATTCATAACTTTATCATATTGTCATTTAGTCTTTGTATTAGCATATATGTTGCCCAGAGTTGAAATAATCCTTTTATTGAAATGAGTTTATACTCTTATCAGCATTGCATAAAAATGCTCATTTTTGAATGTACTAACTAGGCTGATATGTTATTTTAATTTGCCAATCTAGTTTGGAAAATATATTATTTTACTAGTATGTTTATTTTCTGATTACCAATGAGATTGAATATTATTTTTGTTTACCAAACATTTGCATTTCTTTTGCAAATGAATTTCTTATACTTTGCTCACATTGCTGAAATTGAAATTGATTTATTGGGAAGATTAATAAATTGTAATTTTCTAGTTCTCTTTTATCTTTAAATATGTTCATGTTACATTTTATTTTATTTTATTTTTAAATATATTTTATTGATTTTTTACAGAGAGAAAGGGAGAGGGATGGAGAGTTAGAAACATCGATGAGAGAGAAACATTGATCAGCTGCCTCCTGCACACCTCCTACTGGGGATGTGCCCACAACCAAGGCACATGGCCTTGACCAGAATCAAACCCAGGACCCTTCAGTCTGCGGGCCGATGCTCTATCCACTGAGCCAGACCGGTCAGGGCCATGTTACATTTTATTGTTCTTAAATCAGTACAATCTGATTTTCCTTGAACAAAACACATTCCCTAATTTTCATCTTCAATTATTTTCAGTATAGAAAATGCCAAAAATAGGGAGTCTAAGAAATACATTTATATGTATAATGATGAATTTTTCCTGAGAGTTACCAGATCAGCCACAATGAACACTGAACACTATTATTGTAGCATTTAATTGGAATTATTTAGAATATTTACGTGCTTTTTCTTATCTTAATCTCACAAGTTTGTAAATGGTTACCTCACAATATCACTTATCAAGTACAAATGAATTATAAAATAAGGCATCATTTGTCACTATCCAAAATTTTAAGTTTTCTTAAAGCAAAAAGATAATATATTTTAATAGTAGAGGAAATTATTCTTGTTTGTAAACAAAATTATTTTTAAATAAAGTTTAAAAAAATGTTTTGACAAAAATAGATGAAGAAAGCAATGACATAAAAATTATCAAACATTTCAATTTAAGAAACCTAATACAAACAAAGAAATATGTCTCAGGTTTATATTATCTAAAGGTTAGTATATTTTTGTTGTACTTTAATTTCAGAGTTTTTTTGGCTAAAGATAAGTCAAAGTTACAAAAAAGTAATGTTATTTAAACAGAAATATCTTAAAATATAATTATTTTAGTCTTGCATATATATATGTACTTGGAGAGAGGAGCTGCAGGCACAATTTTCTTAATGAGCTATGACTATACTTAAAAGAGTCTCTTTGTTATGCTAATTCAAATTTCCTGATAGGAATTGTTTTAATATTCCTCCAAGCTCTAAAATTCACCCAGTAAGAGTGCCAATACAAACAATGAGATATATTTATTTATTTTCATCTTTGAAGAGTCTTCTAAGCAAGTGCCTTTTTGATTTGTGTAATATATGGTATTAGAAAAAGTATATTTTGATACTAGAACCCTTTCACTGTGGACAAAAGATAATATTTAATTGAATTCCTGATCATTATGATGCCACTAGTAATATTGTGGGATGCTTCCTTACTAATTTTGTTGTACATGTTTTACAATTAGATTTCTTATGCTTAAAAAGTATTGACTGGGTATCACTACTATTACATAAATATATTTTAGAAAGTTCTGTTTATTTTAATTATAAATATTGTCATTTTAGAACTAGTGTTTTGTTTGTATGGGCAATTGAATATTTTCTGAGAGAGAGAAAAAAAATGATTTTATTATAAACAAGTTATTACCGTGTAAATGTAGAAAAAGGCTAGATATTATTAGTTATTTTTTGCTATTTTTTTATTTCAAGTTTTCTTTTTATAAATTTAAGCAAAGCCTTCTCCTTTACTCTAATTCCCCCAAATTCTATTTCAGATTTAGAAATCTGTCTATTAACTAAGGACTAAAATGCTCAACTACTCATGATTTTGGGGCATGAAATGACCTACTGGAAGCATATTATTTATTTGAAGATATTTTAGCTTTAGATTAATATGATTTTTAAAAATTAGTTTGTAGCCCTAACTGGTTTGGCTCAGTGGATAGAGCTTCAGCCTGCGGACTCAAGAGTCCCAGGTTCGATTCCAGTCAAGGGCATGTACCTTGGTTGCGGGCACATCCCCAGTAGGGGATGCGCAAGAGGCAGCTGATGGTTGTTTCTCTCTCATCGATGTTTCTAACTCTCTATCCTTCTCCCTTCCGCTCTGTAAAAAATCAATAAAATATATTAAAAAAATTAGTTTGTAATATATTTGTTTGTTTCAGCATAAGAAATAATCTTGTAATTCACTTAACATAAAATAAATTAGATATTTTAGGGCTGCTATGAATACTATCTGGAATCGTGTCAGGATTCCTGAGCAAAAAAGTAAAGCACAGTAACTATCCAAAAAGCCAGGTGAGTAGTCTGGAGAACAGATATAGAGAAGTCTTTAAATTAGAGATCTACCTGCCTCTTGATTCCATCTTGATGTGACAAGGATTGATATATGGTTTTCCAGGTCTAAGGAGCCCACAACCTGGAATTGAAAGTATCTGTAGGTAGGTCAGAAGGAATTTAGGTAAGATGTAAGCTAACAAACATTTACAACATGATGAACATAATGCTCAAAAACAAATCCAATGTTTCAGTCATGCTCTGAGAAACAGAGAAGAGTTGAAGGACTATATTACAAGAGCACTTTGATTTTAGCTCAGCATTCTAAAAAAAAACATTCTTTTTAAGATCTTACATACACAATAATATTATTTTATTAATAAGAAAATGGAGCATGAAAAAGTACAAAAGGCAAAAATGCTGAGACTTTTCTTTCTTTTTCATCTAAAATAAGCAGTACCACCATTTTTTTCCATGTTCTTATACTTGGGGCGGCTTCACATTTTCCAATGACTACCTCAGAAATATCTGCTCACAAATGCTTAATGCCACTAGAATCTGTTAACCTAAAGGCAGTCTTTTCCCATACTTTGAATATTATAGACTTTAAAATAATGAAAATCCTTTTGAAAATAATTGATGTCAACTTATTAGTCATGCAACACTATGAGTTTGTCCACCTCATCATGAAATCTTTATTTAGTAATGAAACACTGATTAACACTGATTAACTGGTAGATCACTGATTAAAATGGTTCATTAGGGAAGTAACTTGCATCTTATTAATAAACAACCAAATTATCTGTATTTCACAAACTGTTATTAAATACTTTAGTATTAGAAGGAATTTTTCTGTCTTCTCCAAATAGTAATGATTTATTTCTTAGTGTCTCTCTTAATTTCAGAATGCTAGTCTCTTAGTACACTTACAAAGTGAAATTTTAAAAGAAAAAATAGATTATTTTTATCCTCAAATGAATTTTTCATCATTATTGGGTAAAGCTGCATATAACACTGTCCCTAAAATCTGCATAATAAATTCTCACATTAATGATAATATCCAATAGTCTTTAATCACATTAAGTTTTGTCTGTTATGGTATTCATTCTTCTTCCTCTACCTCCAAAATATGAATGTTGCCTAAGCTTCATTTTTAAAATTGTATTTTTTAATTTCACTTTATATTCAATACTAGAGGCCTAGTGCATGAAATTCATGCACTGGTGGTGGTGGTGGTGGTGGGGGGGGGATGTCCCTTAGCCCAGCCTGCACCCTCACAATCTGGGACTGCTGGCTCCCAACTGCTTGCCTGCCTTCCTGCTTCATTGCCCCTAATCGTTTTTGCCTGCCAGCCTGATCAATGCCTAACTGCTTCCCTGCAGGCCCGGTCACCCACACCTGCCCTCTCCTGCCGGCCATCTTGTGGTGGCCATCTTGTGACCACATGGGGGTGGCCATCTTTGACCACATGGGGGAAGCCACCTTGTGCGAGGGCATGATGTTCAATTTGTATATTACCTCTTTATTATATACGATTATTTTGTTTTAGTTCCAGGTGTACATCATAGTGGTTAGACAGTGACTAAGATACATCTTAAATTGGTTATCTTTCTGTCTTTACTATTCTCTTGGAGATCTTATCTAATAAATGTTTTTTCTCCATTCAGTAACACTGAAATCTTTTTTTCTAATGCGCTTATCTTTCCAAATATGATCTCTGTTTGTGTTCTCTCTATGTTTATCATTTACTATATTTGTTAGCTATTTTTCTTTGACCCGAAATTAAATATTGGGAAATAACTCATAGTGAGGAGACAGAGGGAAGCTATATAGACAGGGACAGGGATAATGGGGTGGGAAATGAAGTAAAATCGGGGACACAAGGCACCTGAACTGAGCTGGGAAGGAAGGGCACGCGTGAGAGACATGAACTTTATAATTATTATTACTAGAGGCCTGGTGCATGAATTCATGCACTGGAGGGGTCCAGCCAGCTTGCCCAATGGAGGCCATTGGGAGCAGGCCAGCTAGGGCGGGGGGTTGTGGGCAATATGCCCTCCAGTCCTGCTCCCAATTGGTCAATTTGCATATTACCCTTTTATTATATAGGATTATTTATGGTGAAAATGAGACTTTTAATGATATGGTCTCAAGAGCGGGTGTCCTTTGCTGCAGGCATGCCTGGTGCAGCAAGCATGGCCTATTTATTTAGTCCCTCCTCTGGTCCCTCATTGGCTGAGTACTATGGGGTCACCTGTTTCCTCATCCATTGCCTAGGTTTTGCTATCTCTCATTGGGCCATTAAAAAATTGGTCGGAGGCCTTTTTAGCTACCTCTACCTCCCTTGTCTAGCTGAGGCAGATGCTTCGGGGGTTTCCAACATGATGCTGGCCTACATGTACAGTTCTATGTTTTTCTTCCCTCCTCCCTACATTCTGTTTGGCCTGGGGGAAATTCAGTAAATTCCATCAAAAGCCAACCATGCTGGAAATAGATCACAGAGGTCCATTTCTTACAAATTCCCTCCTCTTTTTCTTTTCTTTTTTTTACACTAATTGATCCTATCTTCATTAGCTGTTCTAAAATCTGTTGGCTTTCTTAGAGAAAGGGAGAGGGAGAGAGTCTGCACAGGTTCCTCCATTGCTGTCTTCAGAGCAAAAGGAGTGGTGAGAAGCACCTCTCATTTCCTCCAGTTGGCCCATCATCCTTGCTCTACTCATGTCTGTCTAACTGCCTACCACATCCCCTCAGGGATCTTGGCTATGAATTATAAAATATATGGATGTTGCTAAGACAGGCAGCTTGCAGGTAACAATCACACAGCAGTGAGATGTAAAACCAATCCCAAGAATGTCATTAAGGCAGAATTCTTTGAAAAGACCAATCAAGAGTTAGCAAGACAGTATCCAATCTCTAGATTAAAAATTGTTCACTTCCTCTCACCCTCTCTCTCTCCTGCATACTTGATTCTTGGGTTGATGGCAGGAGACCTGCTTCTCTGAGCCCATGTGGCTTATGGCCATGTGGGACTCTATATGTGGACTTATAGACTTCAGCACCCAACTATAACCTAGAAAGGAAGCTTTGAACACTGGCCTGCTCCTGGAACACTAGCTGCAGCTTTTCCAGTACTGGCTTCTTTCTGGGGCTACATGGCAGACCCTGAAGACAGATGAATGATTATTCCAACATATATTTCTGTGAAAGAGAGGCTAAGGGACTACATGGCTATTGTCATCAAGTAGCCCTGTTTGTCTTCCTCCTTTCACTTTTATTGTAACAACAGCTTGAACTAAAATTAACTTTTAGATACTATCAACAGGGTAACCATCCTTGAGAAAACACATGTGTCCTTTAAGCAAGGATTCTTTGAAGTCTAAACATAAAGATTATAGTAAAATGCCCCGGGGGTGGGTCAGTCTTGTTTAGAAAAGTCAAGACAGGTACTACTGCCTTTGGCAAGGTCACTCAGAGACTTCCGACCTTTCGAAGAATCCTCTTTACAGACATTCCAACCAAGTCCCGTGCTTCCCCACAGCTTCTCACTAAACTTTGCCTCTATTCACCATTTTTATCTGAGACTTCAATCTTTGATTTAGTGAGACTACAGAGCTCAGACCCAATACCCCACAATTTTATTTCATCTTTGGAGGTTCCACCAAGATACACTGAGATTTCAACAGAATGGAGAGCTCCAGCAGATCCCACAGATTCCAGATAGGCACTATGTTCTGTGCCCAGAGGCCGGGAGGCAGTGGGACAGCGTTGCCAGAGCGCTGGCTATCTTGCATGGGGGAGGAGCCGCCACCATGCAGAGGCCAGCTCTTCCTGGCCGTGTTTTCCTAAGTCTCCTCCTTCGTTGTGGCCCTGTGCTCTAACCATGATCTGGTGCTGCTTGGCCTTTGAGGGGCATGTGGCTTGCTGGGAGCAAGGCTTCTGGGCAGAAGACCAATGTCCTTTTGAGCTCAGATAAGTGGGCCCTTTATCAGGCATTCCTTTTTTCCCTTGAAGGTCAGGATTTTGGCCCTTCTACAGGTGGGGTTTTGCCTGTGGCAGGATAGATCAGTCACAGAAGTTTGTGCTAGACAGTCCACCAGCTGCAGGATGGCATCAATCCTTTTACCTTCTCAAAACCTCCCTAGTTTGGTTCAAAATATTTATAATATGGGAAAATTGGACTGGAATGCATGGTATTCCTCTGGGAAGGATGGTTCCCAGGTTCTTTGTCTGGTGGAGTCAAAGAATGAAACCATGGACGAAAGGTTGTATAGCAAAAGGTGAAAATTTATTGAGAAACAAGCATAGAATCCCATGTGGAGAGGGCAAAGGAGTCCCACTTCTTCCCTTTTCCTTTTGGCTTATAAAGGCTGCAGATCTTTGTGCCTAGATATCCCTTCTGATTGGTCACTATCCCCCTTAGATTGATTACTATAGCAACTCCAGAGCTCAAACCTCATGTGAAGTACTTGAGGTGCCTTCCTTCTTCTTCCTTATTGTTTCCCTAGGCTTTCTGGGCTCTCTGATTCCCTCTCTGAATGGAGGACTTCCTTCCCTTTATTCTGTAAATGTGTACCTTTCTGCAGCTCTAAGCTCCCTTATCTTAATGGAAATGTACCTTCTGCAGCTCTGTAGCCCTGTGCTTTTTCCATGGACCCCTTAGCTCCTAAAATTTCCTAAACCTGCCTATTTCGCCCTTAAAAACTTCTTCACTTACAGATCATTGGTTTTATGAAACCAAAGTCCTTGGATCTTTGAAATATAAGTACCTGGTTAAGAATTCTTGTCAGGACCATTTTTAAAGTGCAAGTTTCTGGGAAAAACTTAGCCATATTGAAACAGGAACTTTAGGGGAATATAGGTAGGCTTAGGGAACTTTTAGAGTTGGGGTTCATGGGAAAGCACAGGGCTAAAGACTGGGAGAAGGTAACACAAGGAAGCCAGGTGCAGCTACACTTCCATAAGACAAGGGAACTGGAAGTAGCCAAAAAAGATCTACATTTACAAAATAAAGAAGGAGGAAGAAAGCTCAGAAGGAATGGGAGGACTATGAGGGAGGACCTCAGGAATCACTATAGTAACCAATTCAAAGAGAATATTGACCAATCAGAGGGGATATCAGGACACAGGTACTGCAACCTTTATAAACCATGGAAACAGGAAGTCTGTGGGACCTTTTCCCCCTCCCCATGTGGGAGTCTGTACTTGTTCTTCAATAAATCTCCGTCTTTGCTATATTACCCTCTGTCCATGGATTCATTCAACTCTGATGGACAAAGTGAAGCATGGTAGCAACCATGCTTGGGTAAAAATTGCTGTTTAATATTTTAACCCTGCTGATTTGGCTTCTGTAATTATTTGCTTGCTAAAATAATAGAAAAGTTCTTTTGATTTTCTAAACTTATATAAGTTATCCCATTTGATTGAATACTCCATTGATTGTGGTTTGAATACCCCATTGATTGTGATCTTACTTGTCTTTTGAAACACATTCCTCTGCACCTGGAGACCAGGACAGCACAATTACTTTAAATTGCCTCAGTGGTTCCAGATAATGTATTTCCATTGACTCACTGGTCCCAAGACCTGAAACTATAATTAATCTTTGTAGATAACTAACTTGCTCGATCTAAGCTTCTGTAACAAACTGCTTTTTGCAAATCAGGTTCCTCATTCCAAACCTCGAGATGTAATCAATGCCTTTGTGATATTTGCCTATATAAGTCTGATGTTTTGGCCAAGGGGGCACTGCGAGATTTGGAGTCGCATCTCCTTCGCAGTTGCCTGCTTTTTTGATTAAATGACTCATTGATTTGCTCTTGTGTCCTGTGTGTCACTCTCGGGGTACATTACAACAAAAGAATCTGGGTTCCAGTCCAAAAATTCCATTTCAATATGAGCAGATCAACTTAACTAATTTCAGCTTTTAAACCATAGATTGCTAGATAAATCTTGAGTTCTCCTGTTTTTGTCTTTATCACTAAAAGTCTGTAAAGAAATTGGAAATTGAGGCTTCTAAGTTATTAATTGGGAATTGTATGGTTTTGGTAATTGAAGGCACGAGGCATAGAAATACATTTTGAAAACTAGTTATTCCTAAAAGGTGTAAAACATTTGCGAAAGTTATAGGTTTGTAAGAAAAAATGTTAAAAGGAAGTTATATAATAACACAAACCAGTAAACCAGGTTAAGCAGAATAGGCAAACTAAGACAAGAAGTTAAAACAAAGGCCAAACAATGTGGGAAATTTACAGCCATCTTGTAACTAACAAGCCATTATCTTCTCCAGCCTAGGACACCAGAGCAGATAATTAAGAAAAAAAAAAAAATCTCCCTAACAAAAGAATGCAGAAAGGAAGGGGGAAAGACACAAGAGCAGACAGTTAAAAAATATCCCTAACAAAAGAATACAAAAAGGAAGATGGGGAGGGGAAAAGGAAAGGAAAAAATGGGGGTTTCACTTCCTAAGCAGAAAAGCCATCAGTCTCAAAGATTGGCAAGATAAAGTTACCAGGTATTTCTCATAATTTCTGGGAAGGCCACAAAAAAGGTATAAGGGGAACCTGCAAAGTAATCTGTACCAGAATATTCAGCAGAGAAATTTTAAGACCTATAGACAGGAGGATATATAATGCCTCAGACCACCGTCCAGCCTGCTCTTTGGATTGGCTGGGGGCCCATCTGTACTTCATATGTCAGATATATAGGTTTACTTGCTTGCCTTTTTTTTTTAATAAAGTTGCATACTTTAATTGCTTTCATACATTTTACAACACAATCGGGATCTCTCATATAGATTCATTTATACGAGAAGACAAGGATCGAGATTGGGAACAGCCTATAATGTTCAGCAGTTTGCAGCCATCTAGAAAATCCTATCTTCCCTTAACCAAGGACACGTAAGTAAATAATTTCCATTATTCCTCCCTAGCCAGAGGTTAAAAAGCTTAAATCAATCTACTCAAAGCGACAGATAACAGAAATTCAATTAGTGCCGTTTACTGACCACACCCAAGGACAGATGAAGTAAAGAGAATGAACCTCATTTTCCTATGTCAGAATGAAGCTGAATTCTAGTGAGATCCTCCCCTAAATGCCCGTCTTTAAAACTTCTCAAAATGAAGGCCCTGGAATGCTTCAAGGATTTGTTTTCTCTCATGAAGGAAAATTTTCTGCTTAAGGTACATGGGAAAACTTTGTCAAATAAAGAATAACACCATATTATGCTTTCATTTATAACTCTAATTGTTATTCTGGAATATTGTGTTTTACAGAAAGGACAAGATCCGTGTCATTTGTATTATACTCAAACTCATAACTGTGTCATTTTAAATACAATCTTATCATTTAGAGACAGTCACTATTTTATTATAATGCATTTGAAAAACTGTTACATCTTCTGATAGATCTATGGAAAGGACTCTGACGTTTTCAGATCATCCCCTTTAAAGTGAATGAAAATTATTAGAACTCTATAGAGTATTTACATTTATAAAAGTACTGACAAGAAAAATCAAGAGAAACAAAAAATTGTGAGTATGGGACTTAATTAATTGAAAATAATTATAGTTTTTATAATTTTTGTTGAAAGTATTACTGATTTTTTTCTAGACATTAGGAAACTTGTTTCTTTTCTTAAAGTAACTTAGTAAATTATATATATTTTTACCCTACCTTATCCCTCCAGAATTTGGCAGTTTGTTTTAATATATTTTTATTGATTTCAGAGAGGGAGGGAGGGGAAGAGAGAGATAGAAACATCAATGATGAGAGAATCATTGATTGGCTGCCACCTGCATGCCCCACACTGGGGATCAAGCCCACAACCTGGGCATGTGCCTTTGACTGGATTTGAACCCAGGACCCTTCAGTCTGCAGGCTGATGCTCTATCCACTGAGCAAAACTGGCTATGGCCAGAAGTTGGCGATTCTTAATGAGTGAATCATGGTGATACGTTTCTTTGCATGAATTCAATAAGACCAGTTTCCAATTTATTGACCAAGACTTTAACTGGAGTGTCATATATGAGAGAGACATGCCTGGACTCTGGATGTCACCAGAAAACATGAAGCCAATAAGAGTGTCTTTGTGAAAGCCTGGTACCTTGCTTGGTCACATGGTTCATGGCAGTCTTCCCAGGTAAGGAATGAAGGCTGCTTTCCTGAGTGATAGCAAGGAAAGAACCTCAAGACATTTTGGGAACCTCAGAAATGTGAGGAATTCACCCAAGCATACAGGTATTTCAAGAAAGCCTGATGGCAACTAGATGGCTTGACATCTTTGCCCCGAGATTCTAGAAAAGCAAATTTTAAAAACCTACACAATCAAATGCTATTATTATTGGGTTCATGCAAACGATGAGGCCAAATTGCAACTAGATATAATGCTTTAATAAAAATGAGAGTGATTTTAGGGAAAGAAATTATGTTTCAGCAGACTCCATAATACACAATTGTGAATAGACTCCAATTAATTGTTTCAAAGTTTTATATTTTACCTATGAATTGAACTAGTTTATCTAGTTTTCTTAAATATTCAGCTACAACACTTCAAACTATTGCTTAATTTTTGCAAATCTTTAACTTGGAATCATTGAGTACTAAAATGTTTTTTCTTCCACTGAACCATTTGTCATAATTCTTGTTGTTCTAGCTTTTACCCCAATAGTACCAAGTTCTATAACAGTTTTTTAGTCCTTTACCAGTCTGTTAAAAAGGAAATTGTGTCTTTTATGTATGATCTTTTGGTCAAATATGTTTGACAAACTTCCCAGGGCTTGAATTTAAAAAAAAAAACACACACAATTTTTATTGACCTAGAATTGGCCTTAGGTCATTCCAATAGGCCCCATTTGCCCTACAGAAACATTGCAGTCATTGAGGTCACTCTCTCTATCAGACCAGGGTTTTTTCCTCTACCACTGAGGGAGAGTCACCCAGGCAGCACAGGAAGTCTCATCAGTAAGTGTGACTAGTCTGACAGGCACTTACATATGGTCACACTATGCAAGCCCAAGCAATAGGGAGTTAAATCAAATAGAACCAAGCTAGTAAGTACGTACAGTCCAGTAGGTTAGTTCTACTAGTGGATGCACACTAACAGGCAATCTTTGTTGCCCTACACAGGAGACGTTCTGTGGAAGGCCCTAACAAGACAGTACTGGTTGCTTCTTTGTTTTGTCTTTTCATATGGGGAACTCTTCATCTGCCACCAAGGTCAGCACCCCCTAGATCGTATATTGAGAAACTGGGATTTGTTTAATCCACAAACCCTGAAGAGAAAGCTTACTCAAGTATGACCACAATATACGCTTGCAAATGAAGAGACATGGCCCCAAAGGATAGTATTACCATCTTACAATTAAATAAATCTTTTCTGTAGGAGGGAAGGGAAGTGGTCTGAGGTTCCATATGTCTAGGCCTTCTTTATGCTAAGTGACAATCAATAATTGTGTCAGCAGTGCAAAATTGACCCCTGACTCTTGGCAGCATTGACCCAAAGCAATACCAGAGAGTCAGAGGCCCTAAGAAAATGTCTGGGACTATTGGTCCACCAAGTGCACCTAAGCCATTTTGTCCTCCTTAACCAGGACCCCCAGAAGGGCAAGTCCTATGAAGACCCAGGGGGTCTTGGCAGTCCCCCCACTGCCCTTTGCCCTTCCAGGCAGTGTCAGGGGGAAAGTCCAGACCCACCTGGATCCAGGTATTGTTTTCCATACAGTACTGAAGACAAATTAAGATGGATTTAGAAAAGTTCTCAGATGATCCCAACTGGTACATAAATGTTTTTCAGGTACTGACACAAACCTTTATCTTATCTTACCCTTTATGGAAGAATGTAATGCTTTCTTTAGGTCAGATACTTTCAGAATCAGAGAAGTAATCCTAGATACAACTCAACAGTCTGGGGAAAAATACTTCTCAGCAAATGCCAGTGGGGTCCCCTGTGGTAAGATTGGACTGTTTTTACCCCAAGACTTTAGAAATAGTCCGCATTTCTTTGGTCAGGCCTTAACTCAGGATTTATGTCAATTTAACCATCTGAAGACCGAAGTACACAAAAGTCACTAGATTCACTGCCTCAGATGGTTCTAGATCATAGAATGGCCCTTCCCACTGTATGTATGTCAACAACACTTGAAATAAAAACTATATTCTTAAACAGACTATGTAGTTAAGGGAGCAAACATCACATTCTATCTCCTAAAATTTAGGTCAAAACCTATTATATACTGTCTATTCCTAGCATTATGTTTGGCCCTTATATACTCAATGGTCTAACTCAATTCATCCTCTCTCATCTAGAATCCATCAAACTACAGATGGTCATGAAAATGGAACCCCAAATGACATCTCCCATCTTCCATGGTTCCTTAGATCCTATGCTTCCAATGGAGCCCTAACACTCCATACAATGTCCTTCTTCAGCAGGAAGTAACCAGAGCGGTCATTGCCCCTATTCCCAACAGCAGTTGGGGTCTCCAAATCAGAGGGTGGAATATGGAGACAAAGGGAAGCTAGATAGACAGGGATGGGGACGATGGGGAGGGGGAGGAAGTAAAGCCAAGGAAACCAGCTAGGTTAGGTTACTAAGGCACCCCAACTGGGTGGTGAAGGAAGGGCATGAACGAGAGGTATGAACTTTAAAATGTATGGATGTTGCTAAGATAGGCAGCTTGCAGATAACCAATCACAAGGCAGTGAAATGTTTAACTAACCAATATCAAGAACGTTATTAAGGCAAAATTCTTTGAAAGGACCAACCAGGAGCTAGCAAGGCATGTATCTGCCCCTAGATTAAAAAGCTCATCCTTCCTCTCTTCCTTCTCCCCAGCAGCTAGATTCTTGGGTTGAATCAGGAGATATGCTTTCATGTGCCCACATGGCTTATGGCCATGTGAGACTCTACCTGTGGCCATGTGAGACTCTACACCTGACTGTAACATGGAAAGGAAGCTCTGGACATTGGCCTGCTCCTGGAATCCTAGCTGCACCTTTTCCAGTACTGGTTTGTCTCAATAAACTTTGTTTCCATTTACGATTATTGTTCACAACTTCATTCTTCGATTCTGCAAGACTACGAACTCAGACTCAATACCCCACATTTTGGTTTCAATAGTGTTTCATGACTAATAAGTACACATAAATTATCTTCAAAAGGATTTTCATTATCTTAAAATACATCATATTTATTAGGTTAGCAGAAGCCATGCTAAACTACAAATAACCAAAAAAGCTGGATTTGGATCCTGAGTGTGTCCTAATTGATTGTGTGTCCTTTGCTTTGTCATTGAATACCTTCCTTATATCTAAACAAGGATATTAGAATAGAACTTTGTATATTCCTCTACTCTCCAATATGATATTATTTAATGACTAAAACTAAATAGTTATCTTTTCTTCATGAATTTTCCATTTCTATGACTTATATCCTCATTTTTTATTAATCCAGGCTCTTGGAGTCATCTTAAAAATCTTCTGATATTCTGAACTCTAAATCCTGCCAGTCAAATGTTTTGGCAGTTTCACACTTTATTTTGATTCTTGTATAATAATATCCCTGGAATGCATCCCTTCCTTCCTATTTAAATGGATCCTCCATGATCTAGGTTTTTATTACTTCCCCTCTAATATTAAACTTATCCTAACTTTTCACTGGCCTTTGTTTTATTCTATTTCTTTCCTATCCTTAATTAGTTTTTCCAAAATTTTCTTAATTCTTTTCTGTCTCATTACTTTGCTCCAAAAAGGATATAATTTGATGTGAAAAGAACACCACTTCCCCAAGTTTTTAAAAGGTAGAAAGAATAAGTAAAAGTGGAATCATAAAAAAAGGGTCACAAATGATGTTTGAAATAATAAATAGATTATTTAAGTTGCTAAGTATGTGACCATTTATTAAGCACCATGGGAAACTAATAAAGCATTCAATTTATGTCTTACTTCACTGAACACGTATTTTACTTTCTGTAAACAAATTGTTCTTTGGAGGGATTAGTGTCTACTCTCACAAGGTGATAATTGGGAGAACCAGGATCCACCTGGTAAATGTGACTGAGATTATTTCCCTTGTTTCAAACACAGCTGCTTTCCTGTACCATCACTTCCTTACTAATCTGCCCACTGCACTCATCACTAATTTGTTCATCCCCTAATCACAGGCAATATGACCATACCTGGCTACTTTAGTTCTAATGTTTATGCCCAGGCTCATTACTCATTCCTTTCAAAAACAATGTCCCTCATCATAATCATCTATTTACTGTCTTCTGCATATACAATTCTAATGTGCATATTCAAACCACCTTTCATTGTACCCCATAGACATTCTTAATCATTATTATTAGAATGATTCTTCCCATTCTTTATAATGCTGATAATTTTTGGAATAAGTTTAAAACTCAGTGATCTTTTTTCAGTATGTTAGTAATACACCTCACCATCAAATATACTATGTATTTTATATACTTACCTTTTATTATTTGTCTTCTCCTTATAAGTCTATGAATGACAGAGGTGATTATGTTTAGTTCACTGGTGTGACCCAGGCACCTAGAGTAGTGCTTTGCATAGTGGGGTGCTCAAAACATATTTGCTGAATAAACTCACAACATATTGTCAATATCACCTATTTAGTATTGAGACTATAAAGCCATATCTAATCTCATATGAGAGCCTATTACAATTTAAGTTATGGTTGTGCACATTATTTCTTCAACTGGAAGGAGGGCTGAATTCTGTGTTTATTACAGGGCATTCCCAGAATGAGGCTAGCACATCATATCTTAAGTAATACAACAAAAATATTTTGACTGAAAAGAAGAAAAAAGCTGGTCATTGTGCTTAGGTATTATATGTAGTGTCATTCTATCAGCATATCCTGCAAGGTTCCATTCAAATTAATTATATTTTTGATGATTCTGATTATATTTTAAATATAATGCATTTTATTGTTTATAAGGAAATTTTAACATTTTTACTTTAATAACTTAACCATATAGATTTTTTAAAAGGTAATGGTAAATCATCTGAAAAATAATAATCATATAATTTAGGTATCAATTGTCTTAAACTTTTGTAAGTGAATATGTTGAAATAAAAGTGTTTTTTACTGATCACAACTTCATCATAACTTATCTGCCCAATTATTTGGATATGTCTTACATATTGGATTATTATTTTAAAGAGGCAACACCTCTTCAGGATGCACATAATTTTTACTTATATTATTCTAAACCTAATCAGAGATTTTAAAAAATATCATGCACACTTCTTTGCACTAGGATTTAAGGCACATTACTTGTTTGTTGTTAACCAGTTAACTGCCACACGTCCAAAACGGAAACTATCCCCACACGCCAGGATATTTTGAATTTAATTAAAAAAATCAATTTGCAATGAATATTATACAAATAAATATATTACTCACAATTCGGGTGTTCTTGAATATTTTCAGCTGAAAATTCTCACGAAAAATGATTTTAAAGTTGGTCAGGACTACCACTTAGGGAAAACATTTTTTTTTAATAGACGCACGTGGCATGAGGGGAAGGTCTGCTGCTTGCGTCTACAGACACTTATGGAGTACAATGGGTTAACATTCCTCATTGTGATATTCACTGAAAGAGCCTGAACACAGAGAGAGCTAACTCTACCTCCCAGGAGCTATATAGTTAGAACCTAAAAGATGATAAAGGGATTTTCAATTTTTAATTAGTTAATAAGTTTCAAAGTAGGTGGCTAATAAAACCCAATAGTAGGTGTTCTTATCAATGAGCATATCTGTAGGGAGTCTGCGACATCATGGTCTGTCAATAAATGAAGAGATGAAAAATAGGCATTTAAAAAAG
Source organism: Myotis nattereri (assembly GCF_964212035.1). NCBI lineage: Eukaryota > Metazoa > Chordata > Mammalia > Chiroptera > Vespertilionidae > Myotis > Myotis nattereri. Next base: position 99,623,859 of record NC_138077.1, read on the forward strand.
GATGTTTACTTAGATTATTTTCAGAAATCAACACAGTAGGAAATAAAAAATACTAAACTGAGAACTAATTTGTTTCAAGACCTCAACTGTAGCTTCAATTACAAGCAAAACTTTGCTAGCACAGTTTGATATAAAGGATTCCATTCCTGACATCCTAGTAAAAATAACTTAATAAATAACCATTTCCAAAGAACTTGTATGTATCATTCTAAAATAAATCTGAATGACAGCATATACAGCTATTTCACATACATCATCTACAAGACTAACATTTAAAACTGCAATAATTAAAATAAATCCTTGTAATTACTTTGTAACCAGAAGCTTAAAAACCTTCTTCCCCAATTTTTATTTTACAGAGGTGTAGTTTAAATATATTGATTTTAATTTCTAAGGAATCCATCTGAAAACTCATCCATAAATTACAAGTCAGTAACTATTCAATTATGTGTCAGAGAGCAGATCACAATTTGAGTCCAAAGTGAGACACTGAGATAAGAGAGATAATGATATGTTTTCTCATCTTATGTGCAAATCACAAATTTACATTGTGAAGTAGGTAATTATATAATTATGTTATATAAATTATATGTAAATATATAAAAGATATAATAACTATAGTAGGTTGGGCAAATGTTTTATATATAATGAACTTAGAGAGGTAAGCCCCCAATACAAAAGTTATAATTTGAGTACAAGATGTGGTAACTTAACCAAAACTTTCTGTTTTCTAATTTTTTATACATTGTTTATTGTTGATAGTATTACAGATATCTCCTATTCCCCCCCCACACACACACACCCACTTAAATCCCCTCCGTTTGGCCCCTTCCCACTGTCCCAGGTCTTCACTACCTTATTGCTGGTGTCTATGGGCTATGCATATAAGTATGCAAATTCTTTGGTTTATCTCTTCTCCCCTTAACCCCATAACAAGGTATGTCAGTTTATTTCATGCCTCCATGCTTTAAGTCCTATTTTGTTGGTCAATTCATTTCATTCATTAGATGTAGACTAAAGTTCTTTCCGACGAAATGCTGTCAGAAAATCTACTCATTTTTTTATTTGTCGATTTTTTCCTACTTTTTAATTTTAAATGTTGAATGTGCCAACTATTTTGGGTGGCATCTCTGAAAATCTGAGGTAAAAAAATTTTCTTTCAGAAAATTCAGCTACTTTTGAAGTTATGATTTCTGAAATGTTTGACTTTCATTCATGGTTTCTGGTAAACTCCTATTCGACTTTTAAAGCAAAATCCAAGGGAACATCTTTTTAAAAATTGACTAAAAAGACTGCTAAAATATACTTTGTTTACATTTCCATCAGCAGTGAATGAGGGTTCCTTTCTCTCCACTAAGTTTTCAGCACTTATTGTTACTTGTCTGATTGATAATCACCATTCTAACCAGTGTGAGGAGGTATCTCATTGTGGTTTTGATTTGCATTTCCCTTAGAGCTAGTCAAGTTGAATATCTTTTCATATATCTGTTGGCTATTTGTATGTCTTCTTGGGACAAATGTCTGTTAAGGTTCTCTCTATGGAAAACTCTATGGAAGTTTCTCAAAAAATTAAGAGTAGAGCTGCCATGTGACCCAGCAACCCCTCTTTTGTGTAATTAACTGAAAAATGAGAAAACATTTATTTGTAAAGATAAATAAACTCTTATATGGTGATAGAAGGAGATTTGACTTTGGGCATCTACACTAATAAAAGAAAAATGGTAATTGGAGTACGGCGATACCGTTTTCATTGGCTAATCAGGGCTATATGCAAATTAACTGCCAACTAAGATTGGCAGTTAACTGCCAACAAGATGGCGGCTAATTTGCATATGTAGGCACAATGCAGGGAGGCGAAAGGGAAAGCAGGAAGAGGCCCCCTGCCACTGACAGTGATCTGAAACCCAGGGGGGAGGTAAGAGCTGGGGGGCAGGGCAACGGCGGCCCTGGGGCCGCCGTTGCCCTGCCCCCCAGCCATGATCAGAGAATCAGGCACCTTTGCCGCCCTGGCCGGTGATAGCAGGAAGTAGGGGTGGAGCCAGCAATGGGAGCTGGGCACGGTCAAAGCTGGCAGTCCCAGGAGCTAGGGGTCCCTTGCCTGGGCCTAAAGCGAAGCCCACGATCGCGGCGCCCCCCGCTGCCACTGCAGGTCCCCGCTGCCCGGGCCAGACGCCTAGGCCAGAGGCGTTAGGCCTGGGCAGGGGCGGAGCCTGCAACCGCGGGGAGCTGGGGGTCCCCTGCCCAGGCCTGACACCTCTGCCGGAGGCCTCAGGCCTGGTCAAGGGGCCGATCCGGTGACTGGTGATCGGAGGGTGATGAGGGTCAACTCCTCTGGCTAAGGCATCAGGCCTGGGCGGGGGGCGGAGCCGGGGATTGGGGGGATATGATGGTCCCCTTGCCCAGGCCTGAAGCCTGGGTCAGAGGCGTCAGGCTTGGGCGGGGGGTGGAGCAAGCGATCAGAGGGAGATGGGGGTCCCCCGCCCAGGCATGATTCCTGGGCCAGAGGCCTCAGGCCTGGGCGGGGGCCAGAGCCAGTGATCGGGGGGAGCTGGGGTCCCCTGTCCAAGCCTGACACCTCTGGCGGAGGCATCAGGCCTGGGCAAGGGGCCGATCAGGCGATCGGAGGGTGATGGGGGTCAACGCCTGAGGGCTCCCAGTATGTGAGAGGAGGCAGGCTGGGCTGAGGGACACTCTCCCCCCCCCCCCCACACACACCCAGTGCACGAATTTTGTGCACCGGGCCCCTAGTTAAACACATAATTCAATATACAGATGTTGTATTATAAAATTCTACACTTGAAACCTATATAATTTTATTAAGCATCTAGAGGCCCAATGCATGAAATTTGTACAAGAGTAGGCTTTCCTTCCCCCGGCTGCTGGCACCGGCTTCCCTTTGGTACCTGGGACCCAGGTTTGCCTCTGGACGCCAGTAGGCACCCGGGACCCAGGCTTCCCTTGCAGTCCCAGCTTCATCTGGAAGGTCATCAAGAAGGACATCTGGTCTAATTAGCATATTACGCTTTTATTATTGTTGGAAGCCAATCCACCCTGGCTGCTTGAGGCAGTCCCTGCAGGGATGTTTCAAGGAACCTTGAAATAGAGATGAGAAATGCCCTAGCCTTTGGAATGGAATGGATGGGGTTAAGATCAAATAGAATAAATGCAGATGTAAGAGGACAATAGGGGGAGGAACCTGGTTAGGAGAAGAGAGGTTGTTTCCCCAGGTGAGGACCAAATAGGATAAATACAGATGTTAGATGACAATAAGAGAGAGAATCTGGCTATGATGATCACCTAAAAGCTGACTCCGTGTCCTTCATTCTTCGCTGACTCCGTCCACACCTTGGGGAACCCCTGGACCTGCTGAGGCTGGACCCCAGCATATTATTATAGATGTCATTTCAATAAATTTAATAATAAAACAATTAATTTAAAAATATACTTCTTTTATAGACCTCTATGTCACCAAATTTACTTCATTGTTTGGAAAACATTTGTTTACTCATCTAGATATCTTGAGTCCTAGTATAAGAATCAGGACTCATTTCTGTTTCACTTGGTGTTCAAGAGAAAGGTGACAAAAATTTTTAAATTATATATTTTTGCATGTGTGTGCCTACACACATGAGTGTATGTACAGATACACACATGAGAAAATAAGCAGACCAATATCCTGATAACTGGAATTAAAATTCCAGGAAAAATAATAATATAGAAAAGAATTTAACATAGAGACTGAGATAAGGGAAATTGTAGACATTAAATATTCAAAAGGGAAACAGAAAATGGATTTCAAAGGAAACTTCAAAAGACTAATTAAAACCACCTAGATATGGAGAAAGCAGACCTTCAAGCAGAACCATGTAATGCATTAAGAACACAGACAGCTAGAGGAAGAAGACTAGATGTAATCTTAGTACAAAAGAAACAAGCCTCAATACAAAGAAGGAAATTGATTTCACATCAAGGGAGGAACTGTAGCTCTTTCTTTGGTCTGTAAATGGAAAACAAATATAGAGGGCACTTTAATTTAGGACACCAATGGCCATGTTTGGAGATATACAAGATGAAAGTTTGAAGATGTTTGACCAAGAAGTAAACTCAGAAAATATGAGATTTTTGCATGTGTAATACTCACCACCACTAAAGAAATATGTGGTAGAAAAATGATTTAACCTTCTTACAGCATTTCAGCATATGTGTATGTTAGGGCAGACTTTCAGTGTGACTGAGGAAACAAAGTGAGTATTGCAGAGAACAGAAAATGACACACAGGCCAAATATTTAGTTTCAGTCTGTAAGACGTGAAGGATGCTTATTTAGATATAAAAGCCAACAGTTTGAAATACATTTCACACACACACATACACAAATATACAGAAATATGGAAGTAGGCTAGTAGAATTAATAAGCTTTATGAGCGAGTAATAATAGAGCTTTAAATATTACTGCTTGCCTGATCCACGCTACAATAACAGTAAAAATTAATATCGCAAAAGTCTTGAACTATATCTATCTCTCTCTGTGTGTGTGTGTATAATATATATATATATATATATATATATATATATATATATATATATATATATATATAGATATAGATATATAAAGATAAACCAAAGTAAAGGCAATGGTCCAAAGAAAAAATGCTTAGCTCTCTTTTCAAGATATCCTGGTGGCAGGATTCATTTGCAATGACATAAAGAAAGCACTCAAGGGAAGGAGTAAGACCAAGAGCTTTAAAGAGAAAAGAAGATATCCCCAGCTGTAGAAGTATTCAGTGGATCATGTACTGTAGTTGGAAAAAAAATGTGAAGTGGAGCAGAAACAATCAAAATGAAAGAGCAAAGGGAAGTCATTTATACTGACAGAGTCAAGAGGAGAAAATAAGATATGTCCGCTTAAAATAAGGAAACTCTAAAGTTTACTCATTCAACAATAATTTATTATGACCCTACCATGTGTCAGACATTATGACATGAGCAGCGGTTTTCAACCATTGTGCTGTGGTACACTGGTGTGCAGCAAGACTTTTTAAAACATGCCCTACCCGACTGTTTAGTCAGGGGCATTGACCGTTTTCCCTTAAATTGTCAAATGAAAAAATGACAGCAGCCAACACCACAATAGCTGTCAGGTGTGAATGAATCAAAATTATTTCAATTTTTTTGTCAGATTGGCAAAAATATATTTTTTGATGTGCTGCAGAATTTTAGTCATTAGTTTAGTTCTATCATGTGATAAAACAATTAAAAATCACTGATATGGAGTTTTAAAATGAATAAACTACAGTTCCAACTCTCAAATGCTCACAATATTTTGGAATTATCTCAAGAAAGACAATAATTATAATGCAATATTTATCATTACTGATCTTTATTGGAGTGAATTAGGTCTTATACTGTTACAATGTTTTCTCTATTGCACTTTCCTAGTGAACACATATAAAGAATTCATACAAATGTTTTATAGTGTTCTTATTAAAATGAGCATATGCCCTGATGTTGTACTAATGCGGTTTAATCCTAGCAGGGTTAAACAAACATATTAAAGCAATGGCTCTTAGCATGTACTCGGTAAGTGTTAGCTATTAGTATGTTAAGTAATTCTCAGAACAAACACAGGAGATAGGCACTATAATTACCCCTTTTTAAAGAAAGAGAAGAAAAATTGAAGAGAGATATAAAGGAATTTAAATAGATTTAAATAGTAATTGCAAAGCTAATTATTGGTAGAACTATGATTCAAATCCAAGTGTTGTCTGCCCTCAAAACCAGAACTTTAACTACATACTACAGTTGTTTTTCAACATAATCTATGCAAAAGTTTGACTTTGAGGCACAGAGTAAAGTCCTCAATAAATATCACTATTACTACTATTAATATAAGGATCCTGTTTAGTTATTTGTGACGTCATTTCTAAGTCTGTGCCCCTATCATTGTTAGATAACAGACCACTATAAACCACTGGGCTTCTTTCTGTACCATAAACAGAGGCTCAATTCTGCCTAAAAGTCTTTGCACTTGCACTTCCCTCTGCCAAGATTGCTTTTCTACTTCAGCTCTTCACATAACTGACTCTCTCCTGAAATTTAGGAGATTCACATCTAAACTCACATTGTCCCCTCAGAGAGGCTTCCCTTCAGCACCCCATCTATTGCCACACAGTCACCTCCTGTTGACCCCTTCTCAATAGCCAGAACAGCTCTCAATCCTCATCGCTCTCACATTTGTTTATTTTGCTGTCTCCTTAAGAGAATGTGACCACTGCTTTTGTTCATGTCTGTACTCGCACAACATAGGAGCTCAGTAAACATTTGTTGAATGAATAAAATGACAAGGACATTTCTGAGAATGCTTCCCATAAATGTTAGGTCATCCCTCTGCTTGCCCACATGTATAACTTTGAACAGGAAAATCTGCCATTTCTAGTAAATACATAACTTTCTTACAGCTTCATATTTTAGCTGTCTTAAATATGTCATTTATGGATATCAAGGACCATACTCAAATGACGTAGCTGAAAGTGACTCCACTCTCTCTGCTTACCATAATCCCTCCAGTCATTCTAACTTTTCTTGCAGGCTGTACAAGTACTTACAAAATTTGTTTTAGGTGTCCAGATAGGAGTGAAGCCTATTAAAAAATACAATATATGATCCTGAACAAATATAAAATTTATTTGGAAACACACAAAATTTTAACAATTAAGTAAACCTAGAATACTAAGCAAAAATGTTATAATAATTTATGAAAAATAGAGAAAGATAAGGTGTTTTTTTTGTTTTGTTTTGTGTGATTTCTTCTCCCTCTTACTCTCCTTTCCTCTTTCCTTCTTTTATTCCTTCTTTGCATCCTTGTCCTTTTTGATTAGGTAGAAAGAAAGGGAAGAAGGGATATTTTCTATCTGGGGGAATCGCCTTTGTTTCAGAAAGTGTGGTCAGGTTTATCGGATGAAAGCTAAACTGAATGCCTTAAAAAAAGCGGAAAAGTGATTAACCTAATTATTACTCCTCTTTTATCAAATAGGGGGCAATTATATAATTATCACTAATATTGATTATTGTTAGTTCTATTTTTCAAGATTTTATCAAAATCATCTTAGTAAGATACTCTATGTCCTTGTTCCTGTTCTGTCCAAATTTGAGTATTCATTCATGATCTCCAAGTTTATTTTCTACAGACAATAAAGCAAACAGCTATCCAGATAATTTTCTGTATATCACAGACTTCCACATTCTGTTTCTCTACTAGCCTCATATATCATTTGTCCTTGTCCTTCACCCATATGTCATATGGCTAAATATGTATCAGGCTAAGATAAGATAGTGTACACATTACTATTAAGCGTATTTGCTTTACCATCAGCACTCATCATCCCAAAGAATCTTTTTTTTTCTTCTTTCTTTTTTTTTTTTTTTGTCAAGAGAAATTTTCTGAAGGTGATTTCTTAAATCTACCCCCAGGATCCTCAATATGCTGGAGGCCAGATATTAAGAATAATAGTTTTAGCCGAAACCGGTTTGGCTCAGTGGATAGAGCGTCGGCCTGTGGACTGAAGGGCCCCAGGTTCGATTCCGGTCAAGGGCATGTACCTGGGTTGCGGGCACATCCCCAGTGGAAGATGTGCAGGAGGCAGCTGATCGATGTTTCTCTCTCATCGATGTTTCTAACTCTCTATCTCTCTCCCTTCCTCTCTGTAAAAAATCAATAAAATATATTTTAAAAAAAAGAATAATAGTTTTAATAAGTATATTGGTAAGACAATTAAAATACTATATAATCAGAATAATTGTTTTCTACAATATATTTGTATTGAAAAAAATGCTTATAAATAACCCTGTGAGGTAGTTGTTATTTCTATTTTACAAATAAAAAAATTGTGTCTTCAAAAGAATGATTACCTTACCCAAAAGTTATTAGATAGCCAGAATAGAATGTTAGTGAAAGTAACTTGAAGATCTAGTAAGTTAGCAAAAGGGTGTTATTTTTATTTTAAATAGATTGGCACAGGAACTGCTGCAAATTATTTAGTTTGGCTATATTGTATATTGCTAACCATATTAAATAAAGCTGTAATAAATTTTAATGAAACCCATTTGCTGCAGTGTCAAAATGGCTTAAAATACAATCTGAACATGATATATAAAAATGAATAATATAGATCGTTCGTATATAGAAAACCATTTTAATGACAATAACCCATCTATTGCTTTATCCCAAAATCAAAGCACTTGAATATTCTCTCTATATGCAGCATATTTATAGGATTTTTCCTTAAAGTTAGGACTTCTCTGAAAATTCAATAGCCTTTATTATTTCCACTTACAAATCTAACTGAAGGGCTTCCCAGCTGGTGTGGCTCAGTGGTTGAACGTCAACCTATGAACCAGGAGGTCACGGTTTGACTTCTAGTCAGGGTGCCTGCCAGGGTTATGGTCTCAATGCCCAATAGGGGTGTGCAAGAGGCAACTGATCAATAATTCTCTCTCATCATTGATGTTTCTATCTCTCTCTCCCTCTCTTTCCTCTCTAAAATCAATAAAAATATATTTTAAAAAACACACAACTAATTGAAGGGCCATTATTACCAAAGTGCAAAATTCAAGTGTCTCTAAATTTAGGATAAAGTTTACTTATAAAATATGACTTTAAAGTCCATTCTGCTATTAATGTTAAATTTGAAGGTGAAAGTTTCCAGAATTTATATAAAATAAAATATGTTCCTACCAAAGTTCTACTTTTTCCCCAATATTTTTCTATTCACCTCAATTATAAGAGAGTTCAGGTTGATAAAAAGTAAAAGTTGATTGCTAAAAGGCCATTAAAAATGTTTGGTAAAATTGCTACAACAATTTAAGAATCCCACAGCAGCAGGTTTATAATAGTTAAAAACAGGAGTAAGCCCTAACTGGTTTGGCTCAGTGGATAGAGGAGGGGTCCTCAAACTTTTTAAACAGGGGGCCAGTTCACTGTCCCTCAGACGTTGGAGGGCCGGACTATAGTTTTAAAAAAAAAACTATTAACAAATTCCTATGCACACTGAACATATCTTATTTTGAAGTATAAAAACAAAACTTCAAAAAAAGCTCTCCTAACTTCAAAAAAAAGGCCCTACTAACTGCAAAATTAAAAAAAAAAAATAGACCTCCTAACTTCAAAAAAAAAAAAAAATCCTAACTTGTTCTTATCTCGGTCCTCAGGCAGCAGCAGGCTCTGCACAGGCAAGCTCGTGACTCGTCCAATCACACCTGAGACTGAGAGGAGGAGTCAAGAGACAGAGAGAAGGAGGGGAGTAAGAGAGTGCGGCGCACATTCCACACATGCGCACTGCGGGCCCGGGACGAGTCGGCTGCTAAGCAACAGGCAGCGGTGGCAAAAACACCCGGTGGGCCGGATAAATGTTTTCGGTGGGCCGCAGTTTGAGGACCCCTGGGATAGAGCGTCATTGGCCTGCGGACTCAAGGGTCCCAGGTTCAATTCCAGTCAAGGGCATGTACCTTGGTTGTGGGCACATACCCAGTGGGGAGTGTGCAGGAGGCAGATGATCGATGTTTCTCTCTTATCAATGTTTCTAACTCTCTATCCCTCTCTCTTCCTCTCTAAAAAAAAACACCACAATAAAATATATTAAAAAATAAAAACAAGAGTAATACAAACATCCAACAGAAAAAAAGATAAGTAAAATAAAGTATGGTCATATAATGAAAGTCTATGAAGCAATGAGAATAAATGAGCTACAATATGAAACAACCTGGTGAATCTCACATATATTATGCTGAGTGAAAGAAGCCAAATATTAAAGACTATATACTATATGCTTTAATTTACATAAAATACAAAAAATGCAAAATTAATCTATAAAAGTTATGATAGTGAAGACCTGTGGTGGTATGCAGTGACTAGAGGGGACCATGGGAAGTGCTTCAAGAATACAGGTAATTTCATGCCATTATGGTCTGAGAAGATGCTTGAATTTGTAGAGACTTAGCTTGTGTCCTAACATGTGATCTATCTGATAAGGGGTTAATCTCAAAAATACACATGGAACTCATACAACTTAACAAAAGGAAGACAAACAATGCAATTAAAAAGGGGCAAAGGACCTAAACAGACACTTCTCCAAAGTGGACATACAGAAAGCCAAGAGACATATGAAAAAATGCTCAAAGTTTCTAATAATCTGATATATGCAAATCAAAATGATAATGAGATGGCACCTCACCCCTGTCACGATGACTATCATCAAAAAATCAACAAACAATAAGTTTTGGAGTGTTTGTGAGGAAAGGGAACCCTAGTATACTGCTGGGGGGAATGCAGACTGGTGCAACTACTGTGGAAAACAGTATGGACTTTCCTCAAAAAATTAAAAATGGAACTCCCACTTGACCAGTGATCTCACTTCTAGGAATATATCCCAAGAAACCCAAAACATAAATCAGAAAGAATATATCACTCCTATAATCATAGCAGTGCAATTTATAATAACTGAAACTTGGAAACAGCCCAAGTGTCCATCAGCAGATGAGTGGATAAAAAAACTATGTTATATTTACACAATGGAATACTACACAGCAATAGAAAAGTAAGAACTCTTACCATTTGCAATAGCATGGATGGAACTGGAGAGTATTATGCTGAGTGAAATAAACTAGAGAAAGATAAGTATTACATGATCTCACTCATATGTAGAATCTAATAAACTAAATAAACTGATGATCAAAAATAGACCCAGAATCATAGAAACATGGACAGACTATTGAACCTCAGAGGGAAGGCAGTGGATGGTGGGTGGGAAGAGATCAACATACAAGTTCATACATACAATGAACTTGTATGTATATACTAGTATGCATAACCCATAGTCACAGACAATGGGGTAGTGAAGGCCTGGGTGGGTGAGTGGGCAGTGAAAGCAGGCTGGAAGAGGTTAATGGGGGAAAAAGGAGAACCAATGTAATAATTTCAACAATAAAGATTTTAAAAAAGAATACAGGTAATATTCTATTTCTTGATCTATGTGCTAATTATACAGTGTGTTCATTTTCTAAAAAATTACCAAGCTGTACAAGTGTGATTTATGCACATTTCTCTATAGTACATTTTAACAAAAATGTTTTCTTTTAAAATTTCATCATGTTTAAACACCATTATACGATTTCAGAAAATTATGTCATTAGAACTAAAAAATAAGTCCAGATCCAGGGACAGATGGAACCACAAGAGAGGAGCATCATGAAAGCAAATGAAAAATAGACTTTGGAGGAAGATAAGAAGAGATGGATAATGTTATCAAAATCTGCAAAGAGATCAAATGTGATAAAGATTGAAAACCCCAAATATTATATTGTTACAGCACCATTGGACAGAATTTGGATATTATGCATTCTTTGGGCTGTTTCTATGGATTCTTGAAAGAGAAATGTAGATTACAAAGAATAAAAGATGAAAAACTAAAAGCGAGATTTGGTGGCAAAAGTGAAAAAGAATGATGTGGTGGGACTTAGAGGGTTTGGTAGAATGAAGGAATTGTTGAGAATTTACTAACATGATTTTATGCCTACAGAACACTTATTGTATTTGACACCTGCTATATTTTTGACTTCTTAGAATGCTTTCACTTGGGAGTAGTTCCTTCCACATTCTCTATAGTCATAGTAAGAATTTTCTCAAGGTTTTCTCAACTATTTTCTATCTCTTCCCCTCCAAATCCCATATCTAACAGGTGACCATGTGACCCGAGCTAATGTTATTCAGGTTCTCCCTAATGGAAATATAGATCTTGGTTTTGGGTATTCCCTATCCCCACACATAGATGACAAGCATAGAATGATAAAAAGTTTGGGAGGGTAGTTAACAAATTATTAGTAACAGTTATAGTTGAGTTTTATTTATATAGATTTTGTTTCTTTAAATTACCTTCTATGTATTTCTTATTAAATATTTTAAAACTTAAAATCAGACTCAATATTATAAATATAAACTAATATAAATATAAATCTCTACGTACTGGATAAATTTGGACAGAAATGAACATACATCAGAAATTTGAGAGCTAAGAAGATGGAATTATGATGTTGTCTATATATACTTACTTAATATTATATTGTCTCTCTACAATTAAAACTTTTGTAGCTTTGATGTTAAAATAAAAAAAATATTAGAAAGAATAAAATTTAAGAAAATTTAAATAGATAAGTATACATTCTCAAAATATTTATATGTAATATCCTTTTAATATTTTTTAAATGACTATGACACATGAGAGTTTTGTGCATTTACATTTACATTCTGTGCATTTAATTTTACTATTGAGTCTCATGTTATCAATTAATTTATTTTTTGTTAATCCTCACCTGAGGATATTTTTTCCATTGATTTTTAGACTATTGATTTTTAAAAAGAGTGAAAGAGGGGAAGAAAGAGAGAAAGGGAGAGAGAGCAATGTCTTCAAAAATCTAATTTCAGAAAGGTTATCCCATCACTTTTGCCATATTCTATTGGTCTCATAGACCAACTTTGGTACAATGTGGAAGAGGATTTATATGAGTGTTATATTGGGGGATGCAGAAATAATAATTGGGAGACATCTTGAGGCTGGCTACCACATTTTTTACCAAGATATTTTACTTGTCCATTTATTTATTTTTTACTTTCACCAAGTTTTGCAATGTTCTACTCTACTTGTACTTATTTCTTATGTAATGCACATCTCACATTATTCAAATTACTCTGCAAGGTACATAAAATACATTTCTGGAAAGTTTTTCTTCATCACACTGTGAAAATGTGGGCTTTTGCCCCCTTTGGTCATGAAATAATAATAATGATGATTAATAGGGATTATGGTGATCATATCAGAAACTAACATATGATGAGCCTCTTCTGAACATTTTATAGGTTTTTTTCTCAAGTAACCCTACAACAACTCTGTTAGGTAGGAGCTACCATTATTATTCCCACTTAACTAAAAAAGAAACATAACTTTTCCAACGTCACTCAAGTAGTAAATGACACAACTAGAATGGTTTGTTATAAGAGCACATACTCTTAATGAATGTTATACATTTTAATCTTTTCTTTAAAGTTGTAGTTAAGACATAGCTTCAAATCAATAACAAACCTTATTTCTTTTGCTTTTATTATTTGAGTGTGTTATTATTTATCAACTATTTTATATTCTTTTAAAAATAGTGATATATGTGTAATTTAGGACATGCATAGGTATAATATTTTCAGCTAAAAATAAAATAAATATAATATCTTTAGCTTGAAAGACTTAATTGTACTTATATCTTTATAACAAATGAATATATAAAGAAAGGCACAATAGGGCACTTGGAAATTTGATTTTATTTAAATTTGACATATAATTAAAAAGAGGGCATTTCTCTATATTTTATTTAGACAGTAACCTTTGACTCAATTTATTTTCTATTATATATTTCTTTTTAAAAAAATAGCTATGATAATTATCTTTCTACAATACATTGTTAATATTTATCTTCTGTTCATATCAGTAATTCAGGTTCACAGTTTATAAAAGTTTAGTTGCTGACAAACTATATCTTCTTGTACAAATGCAGTTGTTTCAGAATGCCGAGTGAGCACCACCTTCCACTTTTGCTAGTTAGCTAATAAGAGTTTATGACTACATCTACATAGGTCAGATCCAGTAAGCCAAATATCACCCTAAGTTCCAGTTAGAAATTCACCATCAATGACTGGATTTTAGTTTATCTATACAAGATAACCAGACTGTCTAGAGAAAGTGTTGAAGAAGGAGTCCTTTCTAAATAAACGAAATATACGAGTCAGTTTACCAAGGCCCAACGCTCTTAGCTCATGTTGTGGTCAAAGATGATTCCGTCAAAATTTGTAATCCCAAGTGTAGTAAGGACAAAAGGATTCAGAGTAGGAAAAAGTAAGGAGGATTTTATTGGAAATTGATTTTATGACTGCTTTGGGAGACATGTTATTCAAATATTAGGAATAAATGTAGTTCAATTTGAAACACTAGTAGGCAATGCCATGGCAGTAGTAGTAGAACTGCACTGCACACCATTAAGACTCTAAAAATGTACCTTGCAGCATCCTCCTAGAATCCTCTGTTTTGGTGGCATATTCCTGTAATTCTCCTAAAGGCTTAGGATTGGCTATAATGTCCCACCTCATTTGGAAATCCAAGTTACTAAGAATAGCCCCAGGATACTGAGGAGGCTTAGGGGAAGCTACCTCTTTAGAAGCCATCTTCCTCTTTGACCAAGCTATCTTCAGAATTAGTGATATTTTGATTCAGCAGTTTGAAGCCAATCCTGAATTCTGGCTGAACATGTATACTGAAATTCAATTCCAGTTTGAAGTTTATTATAATCATATAAGATAGAGAATTATCAATAGTTTGTATGTGGCCAAATAAGGATCTATTTACAATTAGAACAATGTGTTCTAAATTACCTTTTCAATTTACGTAGCTAGGAGAGTTGTATAGTACGGGGAACTATGTAAAATCAAAAGGTTGCTTACGGACTTGCTGTTTTCTTGTGAGCTCTTGATTAATACAATGCAGTCCTTTTTCTTGACATTCTATTTCTTAAATCAAATTTGCTGTTCTCTAAATTGGATAGAAAACTCCTTTCATTTTGTCAAGCTCTTTGTCCTTTTTCACTTATAAACTCTACATTGATTTCAGTAAGATACTCACCACAGCTTATGAACTTGGGCAGCTTCTTTGAAAAAAAGAAAATGATTTTGTTCATGAGCCCATTGTCCCCAAGCCCTTAGCAAACTAATTACTGCAACAGCAGTACAATAGCAAGGGGACAGAACTGAACAGAGGTTAGGGAAGGCAATCAGACAGCATGCTTCTGCTTGCACAACGTCTTGTGAGCCAGGATGCTTCCCTATCTTGTCCTGATTACCTCTGTATACACTGTGCAGGCACCAGTCATTAACTCCTCAGAGAACTCCAAGTGTAATTTGATGCTGCCTCTGCAGGCTGCTCCTTCATATAATGGCATCTTAGCCCATTAAACAGTAATTTTTAATGTTTTGCTTGGGGGGAAAAGCCATTATAACGTGTGGTTTTTTTAAAAGAGAAAATAAAAAAAGAGTAATATATATATATATGGATCTGGCCTACTCAAAAATAATGATAAGTTCAATGCTCAGGGAAATAACCACCTTGCTTCTAAGGGTACAAGATTCTTTGTGTATTTGACACTAAGCAATCTTTAGCCATGCTCTAATGAGGTGCTTTTCTGCTAACCTATGTGAAGCCACTGACATTTGGCATGTTAGGCAGATAGATCAAAAGTGGCCTACAAGCATGTATAAATGTTTAACACCCAGGTGCTTGACTTGACATTTTCTTGCTCTCTAGCAGCTGCCTGATTATTTAAGGATTACCAACAATCACTGAACATGGAGAAAGGTCCACCTGTACTAATCATTTTCTATAATAGGATCAGTGTTCAAATCTCATGTTCTTTTGATTATCACTGCTAAGGTTTCTCTTAGGTCCCCAAGCTTGCTAGATGAAAAACACATACTGAACTGTGCTATATCAAAGGTCCCATTATTGAAATATTAGTGGACCTTTTTGTGTTCCCAATAATAGATGTTTTTCTTCTTAAAAAGTTCAGATAAAAATATTTCACTGTATAGATGAGCTATATCATTTCTATCCTATCTAATAAAAGGCAAAAAGGGTAATTAACCGTACCTCCTCTTCACTTCCCATTGGCTAATCAGTGAGATATGCAAATTAAGTGCCAACAAAGATGGCGGCCGGCAGCCATGCAGCTGAAGCAAGCAGGAGGCTTGCTTGCTCCAGTGATGGAGGAAGCCAATGTTCCCCACCTGCCCCAGCCTGCTCTAAGCTCCGAAAGCAACAAAGTTTCAATTATAGAAGCTAAACAAACCCCAGATACCTGCTTTCAGCCAGCCGCAGCCTCAGAGCTGGGAGCGCCAGTGACGGCAATAAAGTTTCAATTATAGAAGGCAAATAAATCCCAGAATAAAAAAGAAAAAGAAAAAAAGGAGAGGCTGGGAGCTTCAGTCGCCGGTCAGCCTGTAAACAGCCCACAGCCCCTCACCCAGACTGGCCAGGCATCCTAGTGGGGACCTCCACCCTGAAGGGGGTGTGGCCAGCCTGAAAACAGCCATCAGCCCCTCACCCAGGCTGGCCAGGCACCCTAGTGGGACCCCCACCCTGATCCGGGACACCCTTCAGGGCAAACCAGCCGGCCCCCACCCATGCACCAGGCCTCTATCCTATATAGTAAAAGGGTAATATGCAAATTGACCCTAACAGCAGAATGACTGGGAATGATGGGTCACTATGACACACACTGACCACCAGGGGGTAGATGCTCAATAGAGGAGCTGACCTCTGGTGGTCAGTGCGCTCCCACATGGGGGAGATCTGCTCAGCCACAAGCCAGGCTGATGGCTGCCAGTACAACGGTGGTGGCGGGAGCCTCTCCTGTCTCCTCAGCAGCGCTAAGGATGTCCAACTGCAGCTTAGGTCTGCTCCCCGCTGGCAAGTGGACATCCCCCGAGGGCTTCCTGGCTGCCAGAGGGATGTCTGATTGCCATCTTAGGCCCAATCCCCTGGGAAGCAGGCCTAAGCCAGCAGGAGATCATCCCCTGAGGGGTCCCAGACTGTGAGAGGGCACAGGCCGGCTGAGGGACACCCCTTCCCCCAAGTGCACAAATTTTTGTGCACTGAGCCTCTAGTAGTTATTATAAAATTATACATAAAATGGACATAATATAAAGAAATAACTCTCATGTCAAACTGCTATAAAGTAATTCCATAGTTTAATTTCTTGTCATAAAACTAATACTAAATTAGTGATATCTGTATTAGGTGGCAGTAAAGTTTGTTCTAGTCCAAGCCCTGTCACTAAATCTTTATTAGATACATTAATTAGACAAGTTAATGTCTCTGAGTCTCAGTTTCCCTCACCTGGTACATAGTTATAATTGGTTTATTAAGAGAGATAAAAAGCATTTGAAACCATACACTAGTTACAGTAAGAGATAAGCAGGGCAGCCTCAGGTTGCACTCTATACCACCTCAGGTTGAAACAGGGAGGGGTGGAATTTATAAGATTATGTGCAATGTCAAGTGGAAGTAGACGCTGAAAATGATCCATTTGTTTTCTCAAATATTTTGTCCCACCTATTTTTGTTATAATATTTTCTTGGCATAATCTAGGCCAGGGGTGGGCAAACTTTTTGACTCAAGGGCCACAATGGGTTCTTAAACTGGACCGGAGGGCCGGAACAAAAGTATGGATGGAGTGTTTGTGTGAACTAATATAAATTCAAACTAAACATCATTACATAAAAGGGTACGGTCTTTTTTTTTTTTTAGTTTTATTCATTTCAAAAGGGCCGGATCCGGCCCGTTGGGCCGTAGTTTGCCCACGGCTGATCTAGGCACTCCATGGACACAGGCTCCATTTTTACCAAAACTTTCTTTTTTTATCCTTTGCCTTCTGTTTTATTAATAATACTAGAGACCTAGTGCACATATTCGTGCACTGGTGGGGTCCCTCGGCCTGGCCTGCACCCTCTCACAATCTGGGACCCCTCGGGGGATGTCAGGTAGCCGGGTCCAGCCTGGTCCCCACAGGTCTGATCCCCACAGGCCCGATCCAAACAGGAGGGAGCCTGATCCTGTGCATTGAGTGTCTGTCCCCTGGTGGTCAGTGCACATCATAGAGACTGGTGGACTGGTCATTCGGTCGTTTAGGCTTTTATATATATATATATAATTGTAACCTTTTGGAAATAAGGAGTGAAGAGGATTGGTGATATGAAAGAAAATACTGTTCCTTTAATTCTTTCCTCTATTTGACAGATTTAAAACAGAAGCCTGATTATCCATTTCTCAAGTTTTTCTAGGTTGTTAACATTAGATTTATTTTTTACCTTTTTTATTGCAATTCAGAGTGACTCTCTGGGTGCATAGTTATAATATATATAGGATCATATTTACAATATACATACACACACAGGGGTTGGGAAAAAGTAGGTTTATAGTTTGTATGGAAAGACACACAGGTTATGATTATTGCAATAGGTTCATTAACTCTGTGTTTCATATACTCACAACTGTAAATTTACATATATATATGCAATACTAATATGATGATGTGTTTTCATAAAAAACAAATGAGATGTCATTTGTAAAAATATTTTGCTAACAATATAAACATCAAAATATAAGTTAATTATTCTTATTATCTAACATTGGTCATAGACCTAAATACACTAGTGTTTTGGGACATTTTTGGACTTTTAAAATATATTTATATCACATATTAGCTAAATATATGGTGTAATCACCATTGACTGGTAGGTGAGTCACCAGATTTATTGCTTCTGAAAGAGAGTAAATGTGTATCCCATTAACCTCATTTTTTTAATCCTCATCCAAGGATATGATTTTATTGATTTGAGAGAGAGAGAGAGAGAGAGAGAGAGAGAGAGAGAGAGAGAGATACATCCGTGCGAGAAAGAAACATCAATTGATTGCTTCCCTTACAAGCCCTATTCCAGGATCGAACCCAGAACCTAGCTATATGCCCTGAATGGCAATCAAATCTGCAACCTTTTTGTGTATGGGATAATGTGCCAACCAACTGAGCCACCCAGCCAGGGCATCCCCTTTACTCTTTTGAATATATATAAAATTCATTTAGAGAATTTTTCAATATTAGAAGGGAAATTTATAATTATATTTCGGAGATAATTATGCCTTTTATAATTTGGGAACTGTGTGGTATCTCTTTCTATGAGGTTTCTGCAGTTCAAAACAAATTTAAACCTTACCCTCTGTTGACAAGAACTAGGAATATTATGGTGAGTTTGGCCAACTATAGCCCATAGGCCAATTTCAGTCAGCCATCTGTTTCATATCACCCACAAGCTAATAATGCTTTTTTTTTTTTAACCTTTAAAATGATTGAAAAATCCAAACAAAAGCTGCTGTTTTGTGACATGTGAAAATTATGCAAAATTCAAATTTTAGTGTCCATAAGTAAAACTTTATTATGACACTCCTATATCTGTTTATTTACATGTTGACTGTGGTTGATTTTATGCAATAATGGTAGAGTTGAGTAATTGTGAAGAGACGCCCATGGCCCACAAAGCCTAAATAATTACAGCATAGTCTTTTACAGAACACCAGGCATGTAAGATTTAATAGATAGGTGCTATTAGCATTACACTGTGTTTTAGGACAGTGGTTCTCAACCTTGGCTGCACATTAGAATCACCTGGGAATCTTTTTAAAATCCTGATTTCTGGGCCTCATCCTCCAGAAATTCTGTTTCTTTGTTACTGATGTTGTGGCCCACCCCATAACAAAGAAACAGAATTTCTGGAGGATGAGGCCCAGAAATCAGGATTTTAAAAAGATTCCCAGGTGATTCTAATGTGCAGCCAAGGTTGAGAATCACTGCTCTAGTTGATTGGTTTTCAGATCCTGAGAATTCCCAGCATATAAACAATGAAAACATAGCCTACTTATTATACAATGCCATGCCAAACTTATTCCTGGACATCATTTAAAACTTTAAGACAATTTAGCATTGTCTTTTGTCAAATAAGAGTAGAATATAAATCAGCCATTATGTATACATTGATTAGAGAGATAAACCGGAAAAATGTACATTAGATATGAGAATACAGGAGATTAAAATCTTGAAAGCTTTGTTTCCTGGAAAATTATGAAAAAAATAAATGGACAGAGTTAAGGTTTACCTATAAGATATATGGATTTCCCAGTTCTCTCTCTCTCTCTCTCTCTCTCTCTCTCTCTCTCACACACACACACACACACACACACACACACACACAGGTTTAAAAAGGTAAAGACTCACGGATTGCAAATCACCTGCCCATCACCCCTGGAATTTTGATGACCTGTTGGAAAAGATCTGGGATTATCCGAAATTTGTGAGGATTTACACCAAACCCAAAGGCCAGTTGCCAGATTACAAATCCCTATGGGTGCTGCTTTACTCTAGGACCACAGTGGAGGATTTCTGCATGAAGATTCACAAAAGTCTTGTTAAAGAATTCTCCATACCCTCTCTAAACCTGACTCTTATGGAAGTAGAAACTTAGAACAAAATTTAAGTATTATTTATGAAGCTACTTGTAATATATCCATATTAATATGTATATTAAGACCAACATCTTTTTAACAAAAGGCATCATGCCTCCACATATAACTTTCATCAATATGTAGTTCTGGTCTATAGGTGGTCACCTAGAAGCAAAAGCATAATAGTGCATCACCAGAAGATTCTGCCCAGTTGACTATATGTCCTGACACCCAAGCACTTAAGTTTAATCATCTTGAGATATCCATTTTGCAGCCATCTTGGCGGCCTGTTTCCATTAAAGCCAATTGTTCATAGTAACAGGAGACATCTAGAAACAATGAGGTAGACGTGTAGTGTAAATGTGAAGAAAGACCCAAGAGAAAGAAAACAGCATCATTTTAATAAATAACTAATGTTTCTTCATTAGCACATATTATTTTCTTTATCCTCTTTATTCTTGACTGATTTTAGTTTCAATCCCTTTTAAAGCTCCCAGCTCTTGCTTTTATCTTTTGTTATTCTTTTAGTCTCAAGAGGAAATAAAACTGAGCTTAATAATACTAATCTTTACTAAGAACTTCTGTAGTTGTGCTCAGCTCTTTATATACATCATTTTCATTAAGCATTGCAATAATCCTATTAAGCACGAACTAATGGTATTATTATTGCTAAGAAAAGGTTACAAATTTTATTGATCTTTGGACAGTATCTAAAGTACAGGGATTTTTGTGCATGTGTGGAAGGGAATGTTTAGATGAAATATTCTTCTCTACTCTTAATCATTAGGCAAGTAGAGCTGGGTTAGTTGGCACTCTAGCACATTTATGATGGTTTCTGATGGTGGCAGAGGGAGGAGTGTAGTTTATAAGAGTATGTGTAATGTCATGTGCTGATAGACTACCAACACATAATTCTTCCTTCTCTTTCTAACATTTGGCTCCATGTCTAGTTTTACTCCAATTTTTAGAGTGATATGCAATATGAAATAAGTATTGAGTTGATGTTAATTTAATTTTATTCGTATTTCTTTTTAAAAAGCACTATCAAACCCTCCGTTGTCATATCAACTATGAGAAGAACACCAGACATTTAGGATTAAACAGAAAGATGCTATTAGCATAATACTGTGCTTTAGGACATGTTCACAGGTGAACCTGGGCTACGCTTTCCAAACAGCTTAACAAGACAGTGAAGCCTCTAGTTGATTGGTTCTCAGATCCTGAGAATTCCCAGCATATAAACAATGAAAATATAGGCTACTTATTATACAATGCCATGCCAAACGTTAAGCTCAGTTTAATTTCCTCTTGAGACTAAAAGAGTAATAGAAAACAAAAGCAAGAGCTGGGAGCTTTAAAAGGGGTTGAAACTAAAATCATCCAAGAATAAAGAGGATAAAAAAAAGAATATGTGCTAATAAAGAAACTTTACCCATGTTGCCACAGACTAACACTGGGCTCCCTGGGATCTTTGGTTTTGGACTCAGCCTGGAATGATAGGAAAGGCACAGAGACCTGGGTCCAAATCCTTTATAAAGCACCTACTAACTCTATATCCTTGAGCAAATTAGTTAAACGATTTAAACCCCCTTTTCTGCAAAAGTACATTGGGAAAAATACCTACCTAGCGGGATAAATGCTAAGAAAATAATGTATGAAGTTTCAAGTGCAGTTCTAAAGAATTAGGAGAAACAACAAAGACTAATATCTTGCCTTTTCTGTGTGGGTTCTCTGCATTTTTAGTCCAACTCTCCTATTCACTAACATTTCTATATTCACACCCCAAATTGCCCTTTCTCTTTATTGCCTAAATCCAGCCATTAACAGAGATAAAAAGAAAAACCTTGATTAGTAACATATATTTTTCAATTCTTACCAAAAAAATAATTACCATTAATTGGGTAGAAGTAATTCCTGTATAACATGGACATTTGGACAGCATGACTCATAAGGTTTCTTTCCAAGCCAAAAGTATATAACTCTTAGAATTATTAGTTACTTAAGATTAAAAAATACATTTTGTAGAGAAGGCAACATTGCCTTTATATTAATTTACCCTTTAAAATCAACAGATATTTAGTGAATGCCTACTTTGAACATAGGATATGAAGTTTGCCATAAGGTTTCTTACAACAGAGTGGCCAAGACAGGATTTAGTAAACTAATGAATATGCAAATAAAAAATTATATGTGAGGCTGTAAAAGAGAAAGGGTTGAAAGAGGAACATCCAGAAGGATGAGACCTCAGCTATCTGAAGGCAAAGAGGATTCAGTAGGTGAAAAGAGGCAGAGAAACAAAAGCATAGAGAAGATTATGGGTTGAAAAGGTACATGATTACTGTGAGGAAATGAAAAGAGAACATTATAACTAGAGCAGAGAAATACTATCAGGTGAAGCAGGTAAACAAGAATCATGTTTATCTTTTTAGGATGCTAACCTAAATTTGGAGTAGACGATTGACTAACACATGAAAAGTCCTTAAAGGTACTACTAATAAAATTCTCTCCCAGGTATTTAGTTAATGAACTATTCCTCATCAGATGTAGGCAAACTTTGCTTTGCATGAGAGTGCAGGGCCATGGGAAAATTGGACAGATACATGCAAAAAAAATGAAACTAGACCACCAAATTACACCATACACAAAAATTAACTCAAAATGGATAAAAGACTTAAACATAAGATGGTAACCATAAAAATATTAAAAGAATCCATAGGCATCAAAAAAATCAGACATATCTCATAGCAATATCTTTACTGATACATCTCTTAGGACAATGGAATCTAAGGAGAAAATAAACAAATGGGGTTACATCAAACTGAAAAGCTTCTGCACAGCAAAAGAAACCACCGACAAAATAACAAGAGAGCCCACTGCATGGGAGAACATATTTTTCTATGTTACATCCAATAAGGGGTTAATCTCCAAAATATATAGGGAACCCACACAACTTAACAAAAGGAAGACAAACAATTCAATTAAAAAAGGGTCAAAGGATCTAAATAGATACTTCTCCAAAGTGGACATACAGAAAGCCAAGCGATATATGAAAAAATGCTCAAGGTCACTAATCACCCTAGAGATGCAAATCAAAACAACAATAAGATATTACCTCACACCTGTCAGAATGGCTATCATCAACAAATCAACAAACAACAAGTGCTGGCGAGGATTCAGAGAAAAAGAAATCCTCCTGCTGGTGGGATGCAGACTGGTGCAGCCACTGTGGAAGACAGTATGGAGTTTCCTCAAAAAACTGAAAATGGAACTCCCATTTGACCCAGTAATCCCACTTCTAGGAATATATTCCAAGAAACCAGAAACACCAATCAGAAAGGATATATGCACCACTATGTTCATAGCAGCTCAATTCACCATAGCTAAGATTTGGAAACAGCCTAGGTGTCCATCAGCAGATGAGTGGATTAAGAAACTGTGGTGCACCTACACAATGGAATACTACGCTGCTGTAAAAAAGAAAGAACTTTTACCATTTGCAACAGCATGGATGGAACTGGAGAGCATTATGCTAAGTGAAATAAGCTAGTCTAAGAAAGATAGGTATCATATGAGCTCACTCATTTGTGGAATATAATGAACAACATAAATTGATGAACAAAAATAGATCCAGAGACATAGAAGCACTGAACAGACCATCAAGTCTCAGAGGAAGGGAAGGAGAGGGTTGGAAGGGAGGATGCCAGATCAACCTAAGAACTTGTATGCATTCATATAAGCATAACAAATGGGCACAGACAGTAGGGGGATGAGAGCCTTTCTGGGAGGTGGGAGTGGGCAGGGAGAGGTCAATGGGGGGAAAAGGAGACATATGTAATATTTTCAATAATAAAATTTTTTAAAAAATGACCATGCAAGTTGCAAAGCAATTTTAATACCAATGGAAACATACTATTTCTGTGACTTTAAAATTTTGGTCCAAACATTAAAAACTCTTTTACTCTCAGCTATAAATTTACAGAAAAATAAAAATAGTAGAAGTAATTTTTTATTTAAAATATTAGAAACATTGAAAATTTAAGTGTACTATCTATCTCTTTGCAAAAAAAAAAAAATAACAAAAACACTTATCAAAATAGTTTGACCATTGGATGCCTTCTTCTCATCACTTAACTTGATATGGAGTGAGCAACTTTGCTATACCTTGGTGAATTGTCATACTCCTTTCTAAGTTTACATCAGCTTCTAACATTTTATCCTTTACACTTTCAAAGTCATAAAATATATCTACTAATTTCTTTAAAGTCAAGTACTGTGTCAGAGAACCTCCTCTGGGATATCTTCATCCTTTTCGTCACAACCATTTTCCTAATTTATGTTGATAAGTTCACTTTTGAAGTTGCTCTAGCTTCATATCTGGAATCCCTTGAATAGCAAAGGTGTCACCATTTCCAGGGTGAGCTATCTTTTATGTAACTCTACTTACATTTAATTTGTTTCATTCTGTTTCATTCCCAGAGTTATCACTTTTCATTTCTCTACTGCACTTTAAACTTTGTTGGTCAATTGCCTTTTTTTTTTTTTTCCCTTTTCAGGGTGTGAAAGGCATTTTTAATGTAAGAAAGATGTCTATGCAGCCTGAGATTTGGAGAATTTCTGACACCTCAAATACCAGCAAAAAGGCTTTCCCACTTCCCAGGTTAGAGCACTGTTCAAGAGTCTGCTGCGCAAAGGAAGCCTCCTGGTTCCATCCTCCTCGCCATAGAGGAGTCCATGTGTAGTTTGAAAGTTGTTGCTGGGAGGTGAGCTGATTGGCCACAGTCTGATGAGGCCGGGGCTGCAGGAACCAGGCTGCGCCGGCAGATTCCGTTGGATTCCACAGACATTTTCTGTTTGTGTTCTGGCCACGAAGCCTCCGGAACACAGCAGATGGAGGAGTGTTTTCTAGCAGATGTTCTTGGGCGTCAGTCCCAGGAGGCAGTGGTAGGCACTGCTGCCCCGAGCAGAGGGAGCCAGAGATCCTTTCCACAGCACAGCCTGCAGCCCCACTGCGGTGGGGAAATTGCCCTTCCCCTTTTAATTATCTATTTTTGCAAATGCCACAGATTATCACTAGGAGATAAAAGGCAACACACCTTCAAAGATGGCAGCTGCCTGGACAGCAGGCTGCAAGATAGTGTGTGAGTGAGAGAACGAAAGGAGAGCTCATGGATGTATGGGGAGTGTCTGTATTTGTGAGTGAGGAACAGTTACATTCCACAGCACTATTGGGGACTGGTGGACCAGGCTCCCCTACTACTGCTGAAATCTCTTCCAGACCGGCCGGCTTTGCCACAGAGACCACGCCATCTTGAAGGGGAGAGCAGCAGTGATCAGAAGCCCAGCCTTATCTTCAACTGGGGAGATCTCAGATACCTCCCAGAACCCTACAACCACAACACCCAGACACCAGCTGCCACAGCTGCGAACCCACGAACACCGAGACTCCAGCCGCCCTGGCTATGGGCACCAAAAATGTTTGTCCAGGGGGAGACAAGGTGGCAGATGAATACGCGGTCAGGTCCTGCGCCTTCTCACAGAGCAGATAGAAGGAACAGCAGAATCGAATAACAAGAACCCAGAATTGGGGAAGTAAACACAGCTGGTGAGGCAATCGTGGATGGAAAGGTCAGAGATCACCTTGAGAGAGGTGAGATCTGGGGTCCAGCCTGGAGGGAGAAATGCAGGTAGAGGGCACCAGAGTCTCAGAGGGAGACTGTGCCCCACCAAATGCATGGCCCTTGGGGTCAGTGTAACCCTTAAATGTGGAAGGGGGTCCACAGGGCTGCTGTCAGAGGGGAACTCTATATCTAGGCCCATGGCTGTGGGAGACTGTGCCCAGAAAGGCAGCCTGAAGTTCTATACTTGCTATATAGTGCCAGGAGAGGGCAAGGGTTGAAGAGGGGAAGGACATGAGTCCGCTCGGTTCCTTTGTCTATTTTCCTTCCTTGCTTGCTAAGACCAGTACATAGGATCTTCCAATTAAAAACACTCACCAAGACTGCAGGGGAAAGTTGTTTTTGTGGAAACTGGGGATCAGAATAAGGAGAGAAGAGCAGGAAACCAGCTCTGGATCAGTCGTCCCTCCGACCCAGTATTAAGTGTGGCAGGGAAAGAAGAGTCTAATACTGGGTTGAGGGCCATTTGGATTTGGTCCCAGAAACTAATCCAGAAACACTGCCACCCAGGAGTTGTGTCAGAAATTGACTCTTGTGTAAAAACAGCTGAAGGCAGGCAGAGAAACAAAGTGAGCAGAGAGATCCTGCCTGCTTGAAAACAAGGTTGTGGCTTATGACACAGAGGAGTAGTGGATCGCAGGGAACTTCAACACTGTGCTGACTACCTGACAGGAAACAGACGTGCCAGGCAGAACAGTGGAGAGGGATCTTAAAACAGCCCCTGTGGGTCACTGAAGCCCTGCTGAAGTGAAGGACCTTCATTACTTCACTTTTTTATTTTTTATCTTTTACTTAGGAAACTAATTTTTTTTCCTCTTTTCTCATTTTACTTTACTCTTCCTCACTTTTCCCCTTTTTTATCCTGTTTCTTTTACCCTATCCTGCTTTAGGTTATATCTACCCTTTCTTTTGACTCCCTGTTAAAAATTGATGTTACTCATATATCTAATTTCCTCTCCCCTGCTCCAAGTCCATGCACACTTCTCTCTTCTCTTTCTTCACTAGCCAAAATTTTTTTTCTTTCTTTTTTTTCTTTTTCCTTTTTCTTTCTTTCTGTCTTGATGTTGTTATTTGTTAGGTTTTTTTTGTTGTTGTTTGTATTTTTTGTTTTTGTTTTTTTTTGCTTCTGTTTTTCCTCTCCTCACTTGTTCTCTTCTTCTACTAATACCTTTAATTACTTTTAATCACCGACTCAGGCCTATCTACTCTCTATACCTCTCTATACTCCTTTCCTGAAAATAGATAAATATATAGACAGATAGAATAAAGAAAGGGAAAGAGTTTTATATATATAAATTTTCTTTTATATTTATTTTTTAATAAATATATTTATATATTTAATATCAGCAATATATATATTAAATATACATATATTTAATATAAGCAATGCAAGATATGCTAAAGGGTCTGCTGTAAAAAGAAGAAATAAGAAGGGAAGAAGGAACACAGGCATAAAGAATAAAAATGGTGACAAACAAGTACCTATCAATAGTAGCTTTAGATGTAAGTGGATTAAATGCCCCAATCAAATGACATAGAGTAGCTAAATGGATAAGAAAACATTACCTATATATCTGCTGTCTATAGGAGATCCACCTCAGATCAAAGGAATCATACACACTGATGGTGAAGGGATGGAAAAATATTTTTCAGTCAAATGGAAATGAAAAAAAAAAAGCTGGTGTAACAGTACTTATATCTGACAAATTAGACCTCAAAGAGAAGGCCATAATAAGAGAAAAGGAAGGCCACTTCATAATACTAAAGGGAGCAATTCAACAAGAAGATATAACTCTGGTAAACATATATGTACCCAACCCAGGAACACCCAAGTACATTAAAAAAAGAAAACTTCTGGAAGATATCAAGGGAGAGATTGACAGCAATGCAGTCATAGTAGGGGACTTTAATACCCCACTAACACCACTGGACAAATCCTCTAAACAAAAAATCAGCAAAGATACATCAATCCTAAATTACTCACTAAATCAGATAAAATTAACTGACATTTTCAGAACATTTTACCCCAAATCCATGGAATATGTTCTTCTCAAGTGCACATGAGACATTTTCAAAAATAGACCACATATTGGGGCACAGGCAAAGTCTCTTCAAATTCAAGAAGTTAGAAATCATATCAAGCATCTTCTCAGATCACAATGGCATAAAATTAGAAATCAACTATAACAAAAACAATGAAAAAAATTCAAACACCTGGAGGCTAAATAGCATGCGATTGAACAATGATTGGGTTACCAAAGAGATCAAAGAAGAAATAAAAAGCATCATGGCAACAAATGACAATGAAAAACAACAATCCAAAATCTATGGGACACAGTGAAAGCAGTCTTGAGAGGGAAGTTTGTAGCTCTACAGGCCTACCTCAAAAAAACAAGAAGGGCCGAAACCGGTTTGGCTCAGTGGATAGAGCGTCGGCCTGCGGACTGAAGGGTCCCAGGTTCGATTCCGGTCAAGGGCATGTACCTGGGTTGCGGGCATATCCCCAGTGGGAGATGTGCAGGAGGCAGCTGATCGATGTTTCTCTCTCGTCGATGTTTCTAACTCTCTATCTCTCTTCCTTCCTCTCTGTAAAAAATCAATAAAATATATTAAAAAAAAAAAAACAAGAAGGAAGGAAATAATAAAGATCAGAGCAGAGATAAATGACATAGAGACTGTGGGAAACTGTTTATTGCCTTCACTATCTGATAAGCATAGACAGAGAACTCCCCTAAACACCCCGAAGGCTAGGTGCCTTTGAAGCCCTAGCAAAGACCGGAGCTAGGCGCCACCTCTGTTTGTCCAGACAGTGGTAGCTGAAACTACTCCCCCATTTATTATTATGTAAATCCTTGCTGATGGGCTAGTCTGCTTGTTCCTAGGGGGTCACCTGCCTAAGGGCTATGCTATGGGTGCATCCCAGATCAATAAAAGCTTGGTGAGGCCTGAGCATGGAGGAAGTCCTTTGGGACTTGCTGCCTGGTCCCCCAATATTGCAAAATTATCTTGTGTCTTTTTCTCTCATTTTCTGTGCGGCTCCTCTTTCAGATACCGAACCCTACTCCACGCAGAACGTGGAGGGAGTCTTACTCAACAAGAGACCAAAAAGAAACAATACAAAAGATCAACAGAACCAAGAGCTGATTCTTTGAAAGGATAAAAAAGACTGATGAATCTCTAGCCAGGCTCACCAAGAAGCAAAGAGAGAGTAGCCAAATAAACAAAATCAGAAATGAAAGAGGTGAAGTAACAGCCGATCCCACAGAAATACAAAGGATTATAAAAAAAATACTATGAACAACTCTATTCCAACAAAATGGACAACCTAGATGCAATGGACATATTTTTAGAAATATACAAACCTCTAAAATTCAATCAGGAAAAATAAAAGAAAACCTGAATAGGCCAATAACCACTGAAAAAATTGAAGCAGTAATCAAAAATCTTCTAGCAAACAAAATATCTGGTCCAGATGGCTTTACAGGGGAGTTCTATCAAGCATTCAAAGAAGAACTAAAACCTATCCTCCTCAGACTATTCCAAAAAATTCAAGAGGAAGGCACACTTCTAAGCTCTTTCTATGAAGCCAGCATTACACTAATTCCAAAACCAGATAAAGACACCACAGAGTAAGAGAACTACAGGCCAATATCCTCAATGAACATAGATGCTAAAATCCTTAACAAAATTCTAGCAAATTGGACCCAGCATTACATTAGAAAGATCATGCACCATGACCAAGCCATTATGCTCAGTTAATATTTGACAAAGGTGGCAAGAACATACAATGGAGTCAAGGCAGTCTCTTCAATAAGTGGTGCTGGGAAATTTTGTCAGATACATGCAAAAATATGGAACTACATCACCAACTTACACCATACACAAAAACAAACTCAAAATGGGTAAAGGACTTAAATGTAACACAGAAAACCATAAAAATCCTACAACACTCCATAGGCACCAACATAGCAGACATATGCTGTAGCAACATCTTAACCCACACAGCTTCTAGGGCAATGGAGACTAAGGAGAAAATAAACAAATGGGACCAAAAAAACAACAAAAAAGCCCACTGCATGGGAGGACATATTTGCCAATGCTATTTCAGATAAAGGTTTAATCTCCAAAATTTACAGAGAACTCATACAACTTAACAAAAGGAAGATAAATGATCCAATCAAAAAAATGGGCAAAGGACCTAAGTAGACACTTTTTGAAAGAGGACATACAGAAATCTAAGAGACATATGAAAACATGCTCAAATTCACTAATCATCCGAGAGATGCAAATCAAAACAACGAGATACCATCTCACACCTGTCAGAATGGCTATCATCAGCAAATCAACAAACAACAAGTGCTGGAGAGGATGTGGAGAAAAAGGAATTCTCGTGCACTGCTGGTGGGAATGCAAACTGGTGCAGGCACTGTGGAAGACAGTAAGGAGTTTCCTCAAAAAGTTAAAAATAGAACTCCCATTTGACCCAGTAATTCCACTTCTAGGAATATATCCCAAGAAATCAGAAACACCAATCAGAAAGGATATATGCACCCCTATGTTCATAGCAGCACAATTTACAATAGCTAAAATTTGGAACCAACCTAAAGTGCCCACCAGCAGATGAGTGGATTAAAAAACTATGGTACATCTACACAGTGGAATACTATGCCACTATAAAAAGAAGGAACTTTTATCATTTGCAACAGCATGGATAGAACTGAAGATCATTATGCGAAGCAAAATATGGCATTAGGAGAAAAATAAATATCACATGATCTCACTCATATTTGGGATATAATCATCAACATAATTTGATGAACAAAAATAGGTCCAGAGACAAATGGCAGGGGAGGTGGTGGTGGTGGTGGGGGGCGGGTAGAGAACAACCAAAGGACTTGTATGCAAGCATACTGGCATAACCAATGGCCACAGACACTGGGGCAGTGGGGGCTTGCCAGGGTGGGAATGGTTGTGGGGGTGCGGTTCAACTGGGGGAAAAGAAGACATATGCAAAACTTAAGAGAAAAAAAAAACAAAACAGCTCTTCAAACAAACAACAAAAATGTCTTCACAAATGCATGCATTGTTATTGCTGTCTGTGAACATAATGAATAACAGGCATATGGTGACTACTTACAAGCTTTGAAAGAGATTACTTTGTCACTGATCACGATGTACATCTGTTATTGATATAGTGAGAGTGATTTGTACACTGAAGAGCTAGAAGCAAACTTTGTAATTTATGCAATTATTCAGTTAATGGTGATAGAAATTTGAACAGTGATATTGAGACTGATGTTATTTATGGTAACTGAAAATTGTGCATAGAACTATGCAAAGAGAGAACTCTATAATAATTTGGATAGTTAAGAATGGTAGACAATACTAAAAAAATGGCAAATTTCAACAGCTTAATAATAATTATAATAATAATTATCATTACTGTATCAGCCAATATAGGACAAATTATACTTCCATAATAAATCATCCTACTCAGAATTTTAAAACAACAATGTTTATTTCTGCTCCTATTATACATGCATCATGTCTTCTCTTTAAATTACTCAGGGATCCAAGCTAACAGATATCTATCATCTGACAAAGGAGCAAAAAGTGTCTCACATTTAGAATTAAATGCTCTCATCCAGAACTATAACACATAACCTCTGCTCATGGCTCAGACACTAGAACTAGTCTAATGGCTCCTAGAAGTAGAAATCATCTTTTATATAAACCGAATGCTCAGGATGAATAAGGGTAGGAAGCACTTGGCAAACAGTATTGACAACTACATTTACATGAAGTGACTTCCCTCCCCCCCTCAGCCCCCCACACCTTATAGATACACATCAGAAGCATATGGCCTCCATGGTTTTCACAAGGAAAGCAAGAGATGGGAGAGCCTCACTACTTAAAATTTTTTTAAATTAAATTTATAGAGGTGACATTGGTGAATAAAATTATATATGTTTCAAGTGTACAATTCTATAATACAACATCAGTATGTTTCTCAATTGTGTCATCCTGACAGAACACAGATCACCTCTTCTCAGTCCCTTGACCAGAACCAGTTATTGAAGTTACTAAGTACAGTGGAGGCAGGTACATGGAGGGAAAAACAGACACAGTAGAATGGTAGATCCCAAATTTGCTTGGATGGAAGGTCCATCAGAGGAACCTGGAAGTCTCTATTTTATAACAAGTTTTTCAGCTATTTACAGTGATCAGGCAAGGTTGGGGCACAGTAGTCCAGAAAATCTCAATAAAGAGGAAAATACCAGAGGGAAAACACAAGAATTGTCAAGACTCTTAACTTACATGTATATGGATACAATTGAACTTTTCCTCCTGACCAACTAAACTGTCATCTCCTATCAGTAGGTATGGTTGACCTTTATATAAGAACCAGAGGCATGGGCATTTTCTACACCCTATTTGTATAAATCCAGGGTAAGGCTCATACTTGTAGGTTTTTGTTTCTTTCTTTCTTTTTTTTTTTTTAGATCAACTTCTAAGAAGAAATACAAGAGACATGACTAACAATCTAGGATATATAACTATTAAATGGGTAGAGATTTAAACCATGAAAGGTTTTGTTTTATGCTTCACTTTCAGTGTCCATTACATTTCAAAACCAGCTTTGATAATTCTGCTCAATTCAGCAGAAATCTCATATGCACTAACTAGTATTTTAAAATTAAAGCCATTTATTCAGCAGATGAGAAATTAGAGTTATTACTTATACATAATTCTACCAGTCATCCTGGTAGCAATCATTTCTCTCCATAATATCTCCTTTAAAAAAGTCAATAATCTTTTCACAGTGGATAATAACTTACACAGTGAATGTGAAAAAAGTGTTCAGTTCCTTTGTGCAATCAACCCAATGTCTTTTGTTAAGTATGCATGACTTAAAATCAGTGTAAAGTGGCAGGCTAGCATATAAACGGTGTGTGTTGCTGGATCTAATTAATTCTACTATTTTATGCCAAAAATTCCATTAGTTCTCATTAAAGGTCTTGATATAGTGCAGGCTCCTTTATGTTTTCTAGTTAAAACAACCAAACTTCATTTCAAATTAAGGATTATATTGCAGAACTAAAGGAATGCTAATGTGGCTCTTCAGCATTGACTAAGTTCCTCACTTTTAACAGGATATTCAGAACATGAGTTAAGTGCAAAACAGTTACCTTGTAATACATCAACAGAATACTTAAGTCCATTGGGAAAAAGCAATTAGGAGTCTGCCCTATGTGCTGTAATTTTATGGTAATTGTATAATCTGCCATTGAAAATGAAAGTTTCACTACAGTCTTTGAAAATGTTGGAAAGAACAGTATAGCCAACTTTAATATTATTATCCTCCTTGAGATTTCTGCTTCTGTTATATGCTCCTTTAAATATGCCATGTACTAATACTTTATCATGTCATCTCACAGCCCTTATTGTATACCCACTTCCTATAAAGCATCACCACTACGTGACAATAAATAGGTCATTTATTCACATGGGGAATGAGCCATGAAAATGTGAAATGGTGTATCTTCATCTGCTCCGAGAGGGGGTGAAGCAACCAAAACTGTTTCCTTTGTCTAGTTTAATGTTTTTCTATGTGTGATCAGTACCAATTTTCCTTTTACTTGGCCTGATGATAAAAAGCAGTACTTATTTATATAAGATAATCAGAATTATAATTTATAATAACTAAATGTTAGTTCTTACATAAGAAAATTTTAAATAAAAAACATTGATGCAAAGGCTTCACATGTATGTTTTATGCCACAGGTTTATTTTTTATTGGTTAATAGTTCATAATAATTAAGCATTATAGGAAAATCTACTATTGAGTAAGACCTTATATTAGTAGTTGGGACTAACATTAGTATGGAATTATTATGGCTTCAATCATGAGTTTATTCATATAATTTATAATTGTAGAGAGTCCAAAATTTTGCACATGTGTATAAATGTGCATATTTTTCTTTTAGGGACATGATCCATAGCTTAGCTCAGAAACTTGAAAAATATATTCTATTAAGGTTGAGAAAATTCTTCTAGATAGAGAGAAAAGATTGTATACAAAGAGTTTGCACTAAATATTAAGTTGAATTATATGAATTATACAGAGACTGAGGGTAAAAGTTCAGAACAGTCATTGATACTGTGCATTGAGAGTGTAGAGAAGAGCTGTATTATAAGGCTTGCTTCAACTTATAAATAGACTAGAGGCCCAGTGCATGAAATTCATGCATGGGGGTGGGGGGATCCCTCAGCCCAGCCTGCATCCTCTTGCAATCCGGGACATCCCTCTCTCAATCTGGGACCGCTGGCTCCTATCCACTCACCTGCCTGCCTGCCTGATTGCCCCTAACCACTCTGCCTGCCTGCCTGACTGCCCCTAACCACTAGCTTGCCTGACTAATCGCCCCTAACCACTCGCCTGCATGCCTGACTGCCCCTAACCACCTCTGTCTCATCCCTTGCTGCAGCGGCTTCGTCCAGAAGGACATCTGGAATGATGTCCGGAAGGTCATTCAGCTGTCTGGTCTAACTAGCATATTGCACTTTTATTATTATAGGTAATACATCCGATACCTCAATTTTCTGGGTATTTAGGAGATAAATGTATTTTTCCATTTAATGCAGCATAATCATCACCAAAATCCCATTCTAATTTTATATTTCTCTAAGGTTTAGATTCTTAAGCTATAAAAATGTATTTTAAGGCCTAGTTAGCATGACTGAATAATTAAGTAGCATCAATGTACTCCATGAAATGGACTTTGTCGAAAGATCAATATTTTCATCAATACCTCTTTCTGAAAAGGTGTTAATACTATGGATGGAATTAAGCTTAACTGATTTTAAAGAGAAAACCTACAATATTAATAAGTTCTATATTTAGTATTTTCTGTGCAACTGTTATAAAAAAACTATTCATTGCTAAGTGTAATAAGTTTCCAATAAAATCAAGGAACTGAAATACATAAATGTTAATTTTAAAAAATTTCTTCAAGTTTTCATCTGTCCACCATTTTTTGTCAATTACTTAACTCTTTTATAAAGTAAATGTAATATATAATACCTTCTTCAAAATTCAAAGCTGCATGTTTACTTATAATTTATGTATAATTGTCTATAAATTAAGGGAAATTTTCTTGAAGAGTTTAAAAATAAATAATGTTTTTTTCTTGCAGTTTTTATGAACAGATACTTATGTATTCCTTCCACATGCAAACAGTAATAAACTTGGATAAAATAATAAAACCTATTCTATTTTCATTTATGTAATTAAGTAGTAGTATCATATAGAATTATATACATGGCTATATGCAGAATTGAGGAAATGTTTTCCTAATGTAATAAGCATAATAAGATTTAAGGTGTTTTTTTTTTTTTTTTCACTTTATATAAGATGGTTTTAGAACACTTTGGATCCTTTTGTAGTTTTCTTCCAGATATTTTTATGCCAATTCCATTTGTCCCATAATTTGATCTTGATAGAGCAACAAGACCAAAGTGAATCCGATATATCACGAAATTCCTTCGGATGAATTATATGATTTCTTGCATTGAGTCTTCATGCCAGCTTTACATTATAATATATTTTAATTACTTTATTATATTTTTAATTATTAATAAAGTATTTATTTTCATAATTACTACCTCTCATAGAAAAATATTGTTAATCCCAATCTCTTTTGATTTCTCATTTAATGTAAAAAGTATGAAATTCAAGCAGCCGCTCAAAATACTGTCAAGAATATAAGAGTTTTACAAATCAAAATAATTGTACCTTTACTTCATAACTGGAAATAAACCTACTTTCTATCCACTTCTGGTCTTAATCTTCCTTCTCTTTTCCCTTATTTCTACTAACTAAAGGCGTCTGGCAGTTTTGCAGCCTGACTGTTAGAGGGGCTATTTTAAAAGAGTTAATAAAAATCCTGGTTTTTGTTAATCTTATCTTTTAAAAATGTGACTTAGCAGCAGATAGAAGACTTAAGCTAAGATATACCACGAATTAAACAAAGATATGAAATAATTTCTCTAAAGAGTAATCTTTCTTTAAACCAATAAGCAAGGTTATCTGATGGACTCTTTCTCCAACACTGATTTCTAGAATTCCAAAATCTTGTTTGCAATTAGAAAGAAGAAAACAATAATTTAGCTGTTAGGGCAGGACTAGGGAATCAAATTTTGCAAATTAGAGCATTAGAGTTAACTTACTATTTTTAATTCATTGTTCACAAATACCTTAGAAATACAAAGTTGACTCGTGAATTTCAGAATTACAACATGAGCTACATAACATATCCACTAGGTGAAGGCTTATTCATTTCAAAGAAGATATAATAATCTTAATTATACTTATGTTTTAGCATCTGGACATATTTACACTTTTGCAATTATTTAAGTCCCACTTACTATTCAGAAGTCCCACTGAAAGAATAAGTACATAGACAATTTTTCTCTAGAAAAGAGTACATTTGTACAAGCCTAGAAAAAAATATTTGTCCATCCTATATGATAAAGGGCTAATATGCTAATTAGAGCAGACAGCAGAACGACCTTCCAGAATGACCAGTGGGCGGGGGGTGGGGCCAGTGAGCCTATGTAGCCAGGCCAGCTGTGGTGATCCTGGAACCCTCCCTTCCACAGAGGTGGCAGGAGAGGCGCTGGTGAGGGCCCTACTCCCGGCGCCTCAACCTCCCATGGCCCCTCCCCTAGCCAGCCCAGCCCCCGATTGCCCCCACACACACACCAGTGGATGGGGGGAGGGGATAGCGCTAAGGAGAAGCTACCTGGCTTCTGGTTGAGCAGAGCTCTCCCCCGCTCAGCCAGAAGCTGGCTCACAGCTGGCGAGCACAGCTACGTTGGTGGGACCCTCTCCCGGCAGTGGTAAGGATGTCCAACTGCAGGCAGGGAATGGGCCTAAGCTGACAGTTGGACATCCCCTGAGGGCTCCTGGACTGTGAGAGGGCACAGGTTGGGCTGAGAGATTCCCCCCTGAGTGTATGAATTTCCTGCACCGGGCCTCTAGTATATTCCATGAAAACATCCAATGGAACAAATTTCACAGCTTCACTGCCTTAGTTGTAATTCATAACTTATATCACTATGCTTCTCTTCTTTGACTTGTTTTAAGACAAAACAAATCCAGTATCTTTGTATCCTCCTCAAGGTTGTTTTGTAAAAAGAGTGTTGTATTCCCCATTCTTTTTTGATTATTCTTAAAATATCTCTTTTTAACCAAAGGTCCTAAATGTTAGCTCATCCTACAAATATCTAAACTAAGGCTAAATATGATATACACATGAGAATACAACCTTCTCTATAGAGAAAGACTCTACAAATAGATATAGATATACATATGTGTATATGGCAATATTTAGTTCATAGATGAAAGTTCACTGTGCTACAAGATTTAAATAACCATTAATCTTGAAAAAATTCTCAAATTCTAAGACTTCACAGATGATAAAAACCAAATAATGACTCAAGAATGGCATATGTTAATGAAAAAACAGTACAGACCAATGAGAAAAAGTCAGACATACAGAAATCTTGCCATTCAGTCCAGATAAAAGCTAATGTATGTGAAGAAAGAATAAAATGTACCTTTTTAATATGATTGTTTGATCTAATGTATGGAGTTTTTAACAAACAAAATTCTTCATAAAATTATAAATTATTTTTAAAATATTCAAATATAATTAACTAGAGGCCTGTTGCACAAAGAGATTCGTGCAATAGGCCTTCCTTTCCCCTGGCTGCTGGCACCAGTTTTACTCCGGCACCTGGCAACCAGGCCTTCGCTCTGGCCGAGCTCCAGCGGGAGCCGTCCCCGGAGCCGTGAGGCTTTCGCTGCTCCACCGGTCCCGGGGCCATCAGGTTTCACTCCACTGCTTGGAGCCTACGTGTGCAAATTAACCACCATCTTTGTTAGGTTAATTTGCATACTCTCCTGATTGGCTGGTTAGCATAGCGAAGGCACAGTCAATTTACATGTTTGTCTATTATTAGGTAAGATAGTTTAATAATCTAACCAGAGTTACAAATTCTAAGAAAAGAATAAAAACTTCCCTCAAAATAAAAAATAAAAAAAAACTCGACAGATATAATCATGATGTGAATAATATTGCATTTTATTATTGATTAAAACAGTTTAACCATGACATTTCATTAACCAGATTCCACTGCTCATTACATGAAAACAATGCATATTTATAAGGATATTTGTGGTTTCTCACATTTCTGTTTTCTTTGAAATCTCTTTTTGCCTTAACTTATGATGTTTATAGTATTTATTATTATTGTTATCAGAATTGCAGGCTGTCATCACCACAGAATTTCTTCCTATCACAAAGATTAAAAAAAAACTATTATGAAACAGTGTGCTCACAGAGAAATTTCAACCTCATCCCAGTACTACATTAATTCAAATTTCTTTTTTGTCAGTTGTTGATAGAGGTATAAATCTGTTGTGGGCAAACTGCGGCTAGCGAGCCACACGCGTCTCTTTGGCCCATTGAATGTGGCTCTTCCTAAGCCTTAGGAGTACCCTAATTAAGTTAATAACAATGTACCTACCTATATAGTTTAAGTTTAAAAAATTTGTCTCTCAAAAGAAATTTCAATCATTGTACTGTTGATATTTGGCTCTGTTGAATAATGAGTTTGCCGACCACTGGTATAAATCATTGACTGTTAAGGACATAGATTCCCACTAATGAAAATGGAAACCAATTAAATTCTATGGAACTGGTACAGATCATTCACATGATTCACTAATAGTCCACTCTGGTGAATCACCATGATGTGAAGATTATAGTGTTGCTTAAAACGTAGTAAACTGCAATGCACTGACCACTCTGTGCTCACTTTACTTCTCTGCTCAATAAGGTAAACTTAGGATAAATCTTAACAAAAATTAGAGTACATAGAAAAATCAGCCCTAGCCAGTTTTGTTCAGTGGATAGTGCATCCACCTGGGAACTGAAGGGTCCCGGGTTCAATTCCAGTAAAGGGCACATGCCCGGGTTTCGGGCTCGAACCCTAGTAGGGAGCGTGCAGGAGGCAGCTGATCAATGATTCTCTCTCATCATTGATGTTCTATCTCCCTCTCCCTCTCCTTTCCTCTCTGAATTCAATACAAATATATTTTTAAAAAAAGAAAATCAAATTCTATTTCCTTAACATGGATCTCCAAATATAACTGTAAAAATTACAAGTTGTAATGTCAGGGGTGGGGGGACTACACTACTCATAGAAAAATTTACCTAATAGGTGTTTTTAAATATATACATGAGTGCACTCACATGTGAGTATAAATGTACATAAATACATCATTTTCTTACTGTTCATGATTGTTTAGTGATTAATAAAAAAGTAATCTTGAGAAAGAATCCTGCCCTTCTCAAAGTACATACCTCATTAAATAAAACTATCATGGACTCTGGAGAACAATATTTTAAGTTAAATACAAAGAACTCTTAAAATATAATTTGAAATCACTAAATACTACTTCCTTACAACAAAGACCATATTATATGAGGCACGTTTGCTGTCTCCAACACTCAGCACACTCAGAGAGTGCTGGGAACAGGATGCCTGATGCTGATTTCTGTTGTTACTAAATACATTGGAAAAGCCCTTTGCTCTACTATGAGGATCGGGGCATGTATTCATATGCTAGTGGCAATCTGTAATGGTTGTAAATATCTTCAACATTTCCATACTGTAATTTTAAAACCAGGAACAAAATTATTTCAAAGTAAGAATTAGTGTTATATTAAGCATTTTATATAGGAAATAAGAAAATGCTTGTATATATAAAATGTTGCATTATTCCATGTGTGAGAGGCCTCATCCAAAGGTTAACAGAGACTGCATTAACCAAACAAACTCCAGTAACATATCAGCAGAATAATCTCCTTCTCCTAGATCAGCGGTTCTCAACCTCTGGGTTGCAACCCCTTTGGGGGTCGAGTGACCCTTTCACAGGGGTCGCCTAAGAATATTGGAAAACACATATATAATTACATATTGTTTTTGTGATTAATCACTATGCCTTAATTATGTTCAATTTGTAACAATGAAATGGGGGTCACCACAACATGAGGAACTGTATTAAAGGGTTGCACCATTAGGAAGGTTGAGAACCACTGTCCTAGATACTGCAGAACATGAAAGTCAAAGACTGCTAGCCAAATTTGAAGAAAAGAGTCAAATAAAAAAGAGAGAGGAATTGTGAGAGTGAACCAGCGATCTTTTCTGTCAAAGAAAGGAGCTCGCAGCCATCCTTGGTCCTGTCATTTTTGATACGACCTTCAGATTTTCAAGGGGCTGCCATATTAGGCTCTGTCTTACCCCTCCCCTCCCTCTAAATTAGCCAATGGAGCAATAATGGGAACCCAAGCTCTGAGCCTTGACCAATCAAGTCAGAGTTCAGAGTGAGGGGCAGGGCAGACCCACATCAGTAAATAAACCCAAACAGACTTCCCATTTGGTGTGCTTTGCCCATGATTTCCAGCTGGCATGCACCCTTCTGCACAGAAGTAAATTTGCCTTCCTGATCCAAAAAAGAAACTACTACTACTACTAATCCTATCTAATAAAGAGGTAATATGCAAATTGACTATCACTCCAACACACAAGATGGCTGCCCCATGTGGACACAAGATGGCCACCACAAGATGGTCAGCAGGGGAGGGCAGTTGGGGGGACAAGGCCTGCAGGGGAGGGCAGTTGTGGGGGACAAGGCCTGTATGGGAGGGCAGTTGGGGGAGACAAGGCCTGCAGGGGAGGGCAGTTGTGGGGGACAAGGTCTGCAGGGGAGGGCAGTTGGGGGAGACAGGGCCTGCAGGGGAGGCCAGTTGTGGTGGACAAGGCCTGCAGGGGAGGGCAGTTGGGGGGACCAGGCAGGCAGAGGAGGGCAATCAGGCCAGCAGGGGAGCAGTTCAGCATCAATCAGGCTGGTAGGGGAGTGGTTAGGGCGTGATCAGGCTGGCAGGCAGAAGCAGTTAGGGGCAATGAGGCAGGAAGGCAGGTGAGCAGTGGGGAGCCAGCAGTCCTGGATTGTGAGAGGGATGTCAGACTGCCCGGTGTGATTGGACCTAAAAAGTCAGTTGGACATCCCTCGAGGGGTCCCAGGTTGGAGAGGGTGCAGGCTGGGCTGAGGGACACACCACCCCTGTGCACAAATTTCATGCACTGGGCCTCTAGTAATAATAAAAAATAGGAAAATGTCTTAAGCTTTAAAAATAGCAAATTTCCCATCTTTAATATATTTTATTTTATGATACTTTTCTCCTCAATTTTAAACTTATATTCAAACAAACTTTTAAAATATTAGAAAAATGATATATTTATTTTGCTCAATTTTGTTCATTACTGTTTAAGGTCAAGAATGACAAAAATCACTTTTCCAAATTTGAACACTTTGCCATACTTCAACAGATTTTTTAAAAGTAGATGTGAACTTAGAATTTAACTGAAATATATAGTTTGGGGCAAATGATCATTATCTTAAGGTTTTTTGATGCTCCATGTTCGAGGAGTTATTTTAGGATGTATTCATTGGTAATAGAGATATTAAAAGAATAAAACAATATTGTGCATCCTATCTAATAAAAGAGAAACATGGTAATTAGCTATACGACCGCTACCCTTCCCATTGGCTAATCAGCGAGATATGCAAATTAATCAACAGCCAAGATGGCGGCTAATTTGCATATGTCAGCCCCAAGCCTCAGCCAGAGGCTTTAGGCTGGGGCCAGAGAGGAGCCAGCCAGCGATCATTGATGGCAGCAGCGGCGGGGAACCAGGTGGAGCCAGCCAGATATGCTTGATGGCGGCAGTGGCAGGGAGCTGGGGGTGCCCCGGCCCAGGCCTAAAGCCTCGGCCAGAGGCTTTAGGCTTGGACCGAGGCGGAGCCAGCAAGTGATCCTTGATGGTGGCTTTGGAAGGGAACCGGGGCGGAGCCAGCCAGTGATCGGTGGCGGGGAGCTGGTGGTGCCCTGTCCAGGTTTAAAGCCTTGGCCTGAGGCTTTAGGCTTGGGCCAGGGAGGAGCCAGCCAGCGATCATTGATGGTGGCAGTGGCAGGGAGCTGGGGGTGCCCCGGTCCAGGGCTAATGACTTGCCAGAGGCGTTAGGCCCAGGCAGGGGCCATACCGGCAATTGGTGTGAACTACAGAGGAAACACCTTTTCTGACTGCTGATTGGCTAAGCTCCCTGTATGCCACTGGTAATATTCTTAGTAACTTGGGTAATGAGAGTCCAAATAGGTGATCTAGGGTTTTTTTACTACACTCCTGGAGAAAAACAGGAAGGTCTGTTGCTGGAGGGTTAAGAAATGTCATATCCTGCCCTAGCTGGTTTGGCTCAGTGGGTAATGCCTCGGCCTGCCCAACGCAGATTCTGGGTTCAATTCTGACCAAGGGCATGTACCTAGGTTGCAGGCTCCTCCCTGGCCCGGGCCCAGGTCAGGGCTCATGCAGGAGGCAACCAATCAAAGTGTTCCTCTCACTTTGATGTTTCTCTCTGTCTTTCCCTTTCTCTTCCACATTCTCTAAAAATCAATGGAAACATATCCTCAGGTGAGGAGAGAGAAAGAGGAAAGGAAGAAAGAAAGAAAGAAAGAAAGAAAGAAAGAAAGAAAGAAAGGAAGGAAGGAAGGAAGGAAGGAAGGAAGGAAGGAAGGAAGGAAGGAAGAAAGAAAGAAAGAAAGAAAGAAAGAAAGAAAGAAAGAAAGAAAGAAAGAAAGAAAGAAGGAAAGGTCATATCCTATGAAAGACACATCTTGGAAATGCCTAAAGAAAGTTGTCATTTTTTCATGGTAAAGGGACTGGAGTCCGTGTTGATGAAAACACCTTGGTGGCTGCCGTGACTGGCAGTGGCTGTAGCAGTGGGGTGATGGGGCTGGTGCCTTCCCCTGATCAGCCCGGTCACCTCCCACAAAGTGAGGCCAGACTGTGGCTTAGGACCACTCCCCAAGGGGAGCAGGGAGCAGGTAGTAGGACATCCCCTAGGGCTCCCAGTATGTGATAGGGGGCAAGCTGGGCTGAGGGACCCACCCCTCCAGTGCACAAATTTTTGTGCACAGGGCCTCTAGTTACAGAATAAAAGAAATAGAAAAAACACACTTTATAGCAATGCTATCCTAAAGAAATATAACATGAGTCACACAATGTCATTTAAATTTTTCTGGTAGTGGTATGAAAAAGCAAAAAAAAACAAAAAACAACAAAAACAAAAAACAGGTAAAATAAATTTTAACAGTGTATCTTACTTAAACTAATATCCAAAATATTATCATTTCAACATATCAATCTAAAAAATTATCAATTACATATTTTCCAATCTTCTTTGCATTCTAATCTTTACGCTAAGAGCACATCTCAATTTGGGCATGTGAGTAGTAGCTACTATCCTAAACAT
Organism: Myotis nattereri; assembly: GCF_964212035.1. Taxonomy (NCBI): domain Eukaryota; kingdom Metazoa; phylum Chordata; class Mammalia; order Chiroptera; family Vespertilionidae; genus Myotis; species Myotis nattereri. Next base: position 99,667,111 of record NC_138077.1, read on the forward strand.
ACAGTCTTAAAAAACTGGGTGGCAATCCTTTTGAACTCTACCTTTTATTTTAAAAATCTGCATTTATGGAACAGACATGTGATCAAGGGCAACAAAGTAGGTCTGGAAGAGCTGCTGAAGGAAGTAGCGGAGCATGCCACTTTCATTGGTGCCTGGTATCCAACACCAAATGTTGCCATTAACTTGTAAGACAAAATCACATCAATTGGAGGCATTGAGCTGCAGAGTTCTAACTTATATAACTTCTGTTTTTATTTTGTTTGATTTAAACCTATGATTATTAGGAATAAAATACTCATGTGTTTTAAAGTTAACCCTTTTTTCTCTTACATTCTTTGTTCCCCTGTAGCCTTTGCAACACGTGCTTGCTAAATAAATAAGTAAATGCATGTATGTTGGGTGTAAGGGTGCATAATTTTGAGACACAGGCACATGGGAAAGTCACACTGTGTAGAGAGCTTTACTCTCAGAGGCCCCGACCCTTAGAAATACCCTCAGCTTTCCTTAGAACCACAGGAAACCTATTTGTTTATGGAAGTGTGCCAGGTGTTTCTTTTTCATAAATTATAATTGATTAACTATCATCATCTAGGAAAAAAGGGTAACATCATAATGAAAGTCTGTCTTTTCTATCTGTACATTAAATAGAATATTTTGAATGAGAAATGATAAAAATATAAGGAGGAAGAGGAAGAGAGAAAATATGAGCACAAAATTAGACAAGTGGATTTATAAATTCATCATTTAAAAGCCCCAAACAATTTACATTTTACATCTATTGTGTAAAACCTTGTGAATTAATAAAATCTATGAGTATTATGCCTGATTTAGTTATTTTTCAGAATAATATTCATGGTAAAGGAATGAAGTAAAGCATTGCATGATTGTCATTTCTGAAAAAAAAAACAAAAACCCTGCTATACTTGGATAATAATATCAGATAATATTATTTATTTAAATTATTTGTCAATAAAATAGAGAATTGATACTAAGTACAAACTAATTTTGTAAATGGCAATATTCTTTCTTAGAAGCTTCCAGTGTTAAGAAATGGAAAATTGTCATTTAAGGGAGATGGGAGAAATGGGGAGAAAAATATAGCTATTGAGACACCAACCTAAACCATTGAAGAGACAAACAAATAAAACCATTAGAAATGATAAAGAAATACAGCAAAATTGCAGGATATGAAATCAATTTACAAAAATCCACTGCATTCCTATATACTAACAAATACATTTCAAAAAAAGAAATGAAAAGAACAATTCCTTTTACAATTGCAAGAAAAAACAATAAAATGCCTAGGAATAAACTTAACAAAGGATGTGAAGAACCTAAATATAGGAAATTACAAAGCACTTTTAAATGATATTGAAAAGGACACAATGAAATGAAAAGATATCCCATGTGCATGGATTGGAAGAATCAACATAATTGAAATGGCAATATTACTTAAAGTAATATACAGATTTAATGCAATCCCCATCAAAATCCCAATGACATTTTTTTATAGAAATAGCACAAGATTTTTCAGATGTGTATGGAACCACAAAAGTCCCTGAAGAGCCAAAGCAATCCTGAGAAAAAAAGAACAAATCCGGAGGTATCACCAATGACATTTTTTTTTTAAATATATTTTATTGATTTTTTACAGAGAGGAAGGAAGAGAGATAGAGAGTTAGAAACATCGATGAGAGAGAAACATCGATCAGCTGCCTCCTGCACATCTCCTACTGGGGATATGCCCGCAACCCAGGTACATGCCCTTGACCGGAATCGAACCGGGGACCCTTCAGTCCGCAGGCCGACGCTCTATCCACTGAGCCAAACCGGTTTTGGCCAATGACATTTTTTAAAGAAATAGAACAAAAAATTATCAGATTTGTATCAAACCACAAAAGACCCTCAATACCCAAAGCAATCCCGAGAAACAAGAATGAAGCTGGAAGTATCACACTCCCTGACTTCAAATTATACTACAGAGATATGATAATCAAAACAGCATAGTATTGATAGTAAAACAGACACAAAGACCAATAGAACAAAATTGCTACCCCAGAAAGAAACCAACATCTATATCAGTGATGGCGAACCTTTTGAGCTCGGCATGTCAGCATTTTGAAAAACCCTAACTTAACTCTGGTGCCGTGTCACATATAGAATTTTTTTGATATTTGCAACCATAGTAAAACAAAGACTTATATTTTTGATATTTATTTTATATATTTAAATGCCATTTAACAAAGAAAAATCAACCAAAAAAATGAGTTCGCTTGTCACCTCTGACATGCGTGTCATAGGTTTACCATCACTGATCTATACAGACAAACAATTTTTAGCAAAGAAGTCAAAATTATACAATGGAGAAAAGAAAGCCTCTTCAGTAAATGGTGCTGAGAAAATGGGAAAGCCACATGCAAAAGAATAAAACTAGACTATATTTTATCTTCATACTAAAAAAAAAATAACGCAAAATGGGAAAACGTTGGGGTCCAGCTCCAGCAAGTCCAGGACATGGAGACAGTGTTCAGTTGATCAGCATAGCGAGGTTCTCTTTTTAGTCTCCTATTACATCTGTATTTATTCCAGTTGATTTTAATCCTATCCATTCTATTCCAAAGGTTAGGGCATTTGTTATCTCCATTCCAAGGTCACTACTCTATTGTTCTGTTAAGCTACAAGGAAGTAACTGAAGGAGATTATCCTAAGTAAAGATTATATAGTTTAAGCATGATTGTTCATAGATGAAGTGATTATTTACCTGCCTGGCACTTAGTTAAGGGGTTTTATTCCCTTCCTTAGTCCTGTTAATGCCTAACTCCAGGAAAAAATCCTTACTCGGGGAAGCAACCTTTCTCAGAGAGGTGACCTTGGTTAAAACACATAGCGCTAAGAAGGGGAGCATAAATACAAAGAACAGTATGCCATATACTCCAGGTCCCTTGAAACATCTGCTGTGCAGATGTTTCTTCCCTGCAGTGACTGTGTCAAGCAGCAAGGATGGACCGGCTTCCTGCAAATTCCCCCCCCCCCCTTTTTTTTTATTTTTTAAATGATAGTGAGTGTAAATAAGCAGCCACCTCTAGGATTGGGTTATTTAAGACTCGGAAGACCTGTTTGTGACTTTGCCAAAAGGTCAGTCCTAGGCTTAACCCTACATCAGCTCCCCACAGGAAAATTTTATGAATTTGACCCCAAAGGCAAGGGAAGAAAAGGCAAAAATAAATTCTTGGGATGATATCAAAATAAAAAGCTTCTGAAAATCCAAAGAAACTGGCAACAAAAAAAAAAAAGGCACCCAACCAAATTAGAGAAGAAATTTGAAAACAGCAGCTTTGACTATGGGTTAATATCCAAAATATATAAAGAACTCATACAATTCAACAACAACAACAACAACAACAACAAAACAATTTCATTAATAAATGGGCAGAGGACCTGAACAGACATTTCTATGAAGACATAAACTGGCCAACCAATAGATGAAAAGATGCTCAACTTCACTGGCTATTATAGAAATGCAAATCCAAACTACAATGAGATACCACCTCACACCTGTGAAAATGACTATTATCAACAAGACAAATAATAACAAGTGTTGGAGAGGTTTCAGAGAAAAAGGAACCCTCATTTACTGTTGGAGGGAATATAAAATGGTACAACCACTATGGAAAACAGTATGGAAGTTACTCAAAAAATTAAAAATAAAGTTTCCTTATGACCCAGCAACCCTTTTTCTGGGTAGCTACCTGAAAAATGTGAAGACATTTATTTGCAAATATATATGCACCCTTGTATTCATTGCAGCATTATTGACAGTGGCCAAGACATGGACACAACCAAAATGCCCTTTGATAGATGATTGGATAAAAAAGATGTGGTACACATACACAATGGAATACTACTTGGCCTTAAGAAAAGATGAAATGCTGCCATTTGCATTAACTTAGATGGACATTGAGAATATAATGCTCAGCAAAATAAGCTGGACAAAAAAAGTTAAGAACCATATGATTTTACTCATATGTGGGATATTAAACTGAAAGCAACAAATGAATGAATAAGACAAACAAAAACTCATAGACACAGGCAACAGTATGGTGGTTACCAGAGGGAAGGGAGTGGAGAGTAGTAAAAGGTACTGATTTGACTTTGGGTGGTGGGCACACAATGCAATATACAGATCATGTATCATAGAAATGGGTACTTGAAACCTTTGTAATCTTACTAACCAATATCACTCAATAAATTTTATAAAAAGGCAGAAAAACATAATAAATTACCAAGTAGATGTTTTTAAAAGCCAGATCACTTAAAAAAACACACAAACAAAACAAAACAAAAAATACACCACAAAACAACATGTATCTGCAATGGACATCAGGAGAGAATCATTTACATAAGAGGTGAATTTTAGCAGAGTTTGAACAATATGGTAAGCAACAACAAAGGAATTACAGATAGAGAGCTCATTGTGAAGGCTACATTCTGAAAAAAAGAAAAGAAAATATTAAAAGTAGATTTCAAGCATAGCAATAAAAAATAACAAGAAATGACCATTGTCTTTTTGTCTTACACTGTATTTTTGGCCTCTTTTTAAATTATGATCCTATATAATAAAAGGGTAATATGAAAATTGACCCTAATGGCGGAACTACTGGTCCCTATGACGTGCACTGACCACAAGGGGGGAGACGCTCAATGCAGGAGCTTCCCCCTGGTGGTCAGTATGTTCCCACAGAGGGAACTCCACTCAACCACAAGTGGGGCAGAAACCTGCGAGTGCAGCAGCGGTGGTGGGAGCCTCTCCCATCTCCTCAGCAGTGCTAAGGATGTCCGACTGCAGCTTAGTCCCAATCCCCTGGGGAGTGGGCCTAAGCTGGGAGGTGGACATCCCCTGAGGGGTCCCGGGCTGCCAGAGGGCACAGGCTGGGCTAAGGGACCCCCTTCCCCCAAAGTACACAATTTTTGTATACTGGGCCTCTTGTTTAAAGATAAAAATCTATATCATATTTACAGAATAGGCCAATGTTGATTACTGATAGAGCCTAAGTTGTACAGCAAACAAACTAGATCAATCAATAGACATATATGTTCTCACTACCCAAAGAGTGGTCCATGAAGTACATGGTATCATCATCATCATCATTGTCATCATCATCTTGGAGTTAGTTAGAATTTCAGATACAAGGTCCTACTCCAGATTCAGTCCTACTGAATCAGGATCTGAATTTAACAAGATTTTTAAATGATCTGAATGTGTATTAAATGCTAAGAAGTGATGTTCTTTGTACATTGGGTTTTTACATGCATTTCACCAAGTGTAACCAAATCTAGCTATATGTTGATCATCACATGTACCAAAGTTAGATGTACAATTATGTCTGTCAACAAAACTTTTATGGTTGTTGAGTGTTGTCATGTAGCAGTCCATATGGCCATCGTAGAAAGTCATATATTGGGGGGTAAGGAAGAAACTATGATGTGCTTTTAATCTCAATATGTCTTTGCTGATATATTTTTCCTTAATCCAAAGAATTTCAAAATAAGTAATATGATAAAGATTTAAATTAGCAAATTGTATTTTTATTTAATAAAAACATAAAGGGTTCATATAGAAAACTTTATCTGATCAAGACATATGAATTATTCAGCCATAAAAAAAGACTATGTCTGTGTTGTTAAATACTGAAATAAATTGCTTGACAGATGCTTTTTTAAAAAGAAAAATAAATATTATTATATTTAAAACTAGGGGCCTGGTGCACAAAATTCGTGCACCTTAAAGGGGAATTAATTAGAGAAAATGTTTTAATATTGCGATTTTCCCTTTCTCTATAATAGAAGTGTCAGACATGAAAGAAAATTAGTAAAATGTATATGAAAATGTTCCTCCTGTCAGAGTTTGGGGCACACTGTGGGACACAGAGTCAAGGCCCTGCCTACCCATGTGTATCTCGAAATCATGTAAAACCCAGACCCAGCTAGCTCTACTCCCATTGGGCAAGATCCAGACCTGGCCAGCCGCACCCCCATAAAGCCCTGCCAGGTGGAGAACACAGCCACAGGTCCCCTGTCAAGCCCCGCTGGGTGAGGGGCACAGCCTCAGGTCTTTCGGCCTGGTGCTTGGGGGGGAGGGGGTGCAACTTCAGGTCCTCTGGTGCACCCTCAGGTCCGCCACCCTGGAGTAGGGGATGCGGCCTGAAGTCCCCTGTCAAGCCCCACCAGCTGGGGGCACAGCTTCAGGTCCCCTGCCCTGACCCAGTGCCATGCAGCCTCAGGTCCCTGCTGATCGCTCCTTACGGCTCGTTATGGGAACCCCACCTCTGCTCTGGGCATAGCCATTTTGTGTTATGGGGACCCCGCCTCCACTGTGGGTGTAGCCATCTTGTGATATTGTGACAGAGTGAGGGTCAATTTCCATATTACCTCTTTATTATATAGGATAGCTTCCTAAGATTTATAAGGTATGATCCTGTTAGTTATAATTTAATATAATTATTAATTTCAACTAAATTTTTATTATATTAAATCTTGGCAAGGCATTTATTTACAAAACTTTCATCTCAAATAGAAAGTGATTTTTACTATATACTATGTTGTCTATAGTTTTGTAATATATTTCTCTATCATTTACAAACATATGTGCTTAAATTCCAGATTATTTTTAATCTAATAAATACTTTTAGAACAAAGGAAATATTCAAAATTCATCTTCAACTTTATTTAAATCAAGAATAAAGAAACAAGACAGTGAAATTCTAGAAACTGAAACAACAAATGAATAAAAAAAGATAGCAGGATTCAAATGTCAGTGACAGAATGGGAGAATGAGATTGTTTGCATAAAAATACTGCACAGGGCAAATTATTTCAAATTGTGTTCTGCAGAACTCTGACCTCACCAAGGTGAAAAAGTGTGCACTTTACACTTTTTGGATTGTTATAAGAAGTTATTAGTGCCAAAGTAACTTTGGGGTGCTCTGAGGGAGTAAAATTAAAATTAGTATATTAAACTTTTGAGAAGGTTTCTAATTAAAAATAAATACACATGTAACTAACATTTTATCAGCATTTTTCAAATCTGTTTAATTAATGCGTTATTTTCTTTTTTATTGTATAACATACTGATTTTTATAGCACACTTTTTGGGTTGTTATAAGAAGTTATTAGTGCCTATTATATTAGTTTCTTTTGGGATAAAATTTAATGTTGTATTAGTGTACTAATTAAAACAGATATTTATTTTCTATCCCCAAAATATCATCATTTTCCCTAACTTCAGTGAAAATCTAAAAAAAAAAGATTCCACATTGATCAAAAGTTAATAAGCACAAAATAGTGATTAGAATTAAAATTCAATATTTGATAGTTTAAACACTTCAATTGCATTCTGTATATATAATTGTACATATGTACATATCAAAGTGAAAGCTAAAATATAATGTGATGTGCTTCTCTATACACATCATATGTACATGCCAATATGATGCATTGCTTCAATTTGGAAGAACAAGAAGTTTAATTTAATAAAAACCTACAGCATTTTTCCTTGAAAAGTATTTTTTTAAGTCAACTTCGTATTACTTTTTTTAATAGATATTTTTCTGGACTAAAATGGTCTAAAGTGGTACATAGAAGACAGATATAGGATATGTTTATTTTTTGTGTCACTTAAAGCAAAATTTTATTTCCATTTGTATATCTTTAAATATAATGTTTAATATCTTGTTAATCTGTTACTCATATTTTAAATTACAGTGTTCATGATGCCTACTTTAAATTATTCTTAAAACAACAGATTTTTGGTTAAGTAAGTTAGTTATTTACTAATTATTTTATGCATTCTGACTGGCTAGCCTCACTAATCTACAAACTTCAATAATTATTTATGTAGAAGTTATATATTTCAGGCTTTCAAAAACTAACAAAGGCAATAAAGTGTAAAGTCATTCATTCTTAGGAGATAATTGAAAATACCTTTAATGCATGAATATTCTGAACTTTAATCATTTACTAAAAGGTTTTTGTCATGCTTGTTGATTGATAAGAGTTAATACAAAGAAGATAAGCTGATAGCAAATGTCTAATGATGCCAAGTATTTTTGGCTTCTTAAAGCACTTTTGTCTTGAGGTTTCATTAATGCAATTTATTTTTCTATATTTATCGAACAGGTAACTCATCTTTTTTCATATTGATTCATTAATCTTATACATTTTACAAACAATATGAAATGTGAATATTCTCACTTTGTAGAAATCCTTCCATTTCTCAAGCTATGTAGGCTCAGTCGCTCACCTATTGTCATTCAGCAAATTTACATTAGTGTCAACACACAAAGTCTATAGTTCCCTAGTCCTGGGTATGCCTTCAATTACCCACGAGAGAGCAATGACAAATATTAACAGTGATTTATGGTAAATCATTAGCTATTGTCCCATTATTCATTTATTCCATTGAGATCTTTCCCTATTTAGAAATTACTGCACCTCCACCTCCACTTTGTTTTTAAGGAAAAGATTAATTGAGGATATCAGCAAAGTCATGAGGATTCAGGAGTTTTGGAAAGCGTATTACCCCAAGCAGAGGTATGTGTGTCATATTTTCCATTATGAAAATAACAACAGGGGAAATGCTACAGCTTTGCCTAGCTCACCTTTCTAATGGTGCTCCCATTTGAATCATTGCTTATCTTTATATCAAGTTATTACTTAAGTTTTCTTTTTATTTTCTTCCCCATACTTTACAGCAACACTCCATGTTAAAGGCTGCTAGCCTCCATGCTCACATTGTTACTTTACCCTCTGAGTTCATAGGTTAAAATAGAAAGAGTTTATTATTAGGTTATATAATCTTGGAAACATGGAGCTAGATCAGATGTTAGAGTGCATCTATCGAATTGGTAATTCTCAATTGTTGCTAGAGTGGATCAGAGTTAGGGGTGTATGCAAATATGTAGCTCAGAGTTTCTGATGGCTTACACAGAAATGGAGTAAAGCTTGGGTTCAAGTTCTTATGAGGCAAAAACCTACCCCTAAGACATCAGGCCACAGTTGTAGAGATAATATCGATAGTCATTCTATCAGTGATTTTTGAAACATGACAATGCAGATAAAAGTTATTGCAACTAATAGCTACCAAGAGATTAATTGGACCTAAAAGGAAGAATTACTCTCCTGGAAATGTACACATAGAGTTGAGACCAGAGTCTGGTCATGACTCTAATTGGTTCCAGTTACTATTGCGGTGTAACAAATTACCCAAACTGACTAACTTAAAACAATTTTATTTTTCTATTTTGTGGCTCAGGAATTGGAAAAGAGCTTAGTTGGGTAGTTTTCATGTGAATCTCTTATGCAATTGTAACCAGATGTCAGCTGGGCGTCAGATGCTGCAGTCATCTGAAATTTTGCCTGAACTGGACATCTGAGATAGCCCACAAATCTGGCCAGCAGGTGATGCTGGCTCCTGGCTAGGAGCTCACCCGGGGCTCTAGACTGGAACATGTACACATGCCCTCTCCAACGTGCAGGTCTCAGGGTAGTTAGATTTTTGACATAGTATATAGTTTACGCTGGAATGAGTGTGTCAATTGAACCAGATGGAAGCTATATGGCTTTGTATGAACTAGTCTTAGAAGCATCCAGTAACATTGCCACCATACATTATTGGTCAAAGCATTCACAATCCATCCCAGATTCAAAGGGAGGCAACATAAACCCCACATCTCAATGGTTAGAGTGTCAAAGACTTAGCAACCATTTAAGAAACACCCCATACTGTAGGTTGAGAATGATGTACCCGGTTAGATTGTTTTACTCCTACTGAAAAACTTTATGAAAAGTTATTATTTGCCCTGTCCCTCTGCATAGCCAGAAATATAGTTCTCATGCTGAAACTTCAATGGACTTAGAAACAAGAAAAGTGTTACATATTCAGTGTTTAAAATTTAGCTATATATTATTCAATACAAAATCAACAATATGTCACTGACTACTGTTTGTGAGAACCCCAACTGGAAATGCAACTACTAAAGAAAAAAGTGGCCCTCAACTCTAGCAGGAAAGACAGAGAAGTCCACATGAAATTAAAAATAATGTTAAGTTGCTATGACAGAAGTAATCGCAGAGTCAGCTGTGGAAGAGGTTATGAAACAGGAGGCTGAAGAAATGGCTGCCGAGGATTGAGGCTACAGAGGCATCTGGAGGGAATACGGCCAGAAAAGTGGCCAAATCTCTACCTGATATGACATTCCAAACACACATACATTTGAGAAGGTGAAAGACATGAACAAAATGTTTGAGTTAAATCTGATAAGGATATGGTATGAGATATAGATGTGGTAATAAAAATGAGTCTGGAAAATTAAGTATGAGTCAGAAATTAAAGTCTCTTCTACCATGATCAGGAGTTTCTATGTTAAAACATATATGGTCATGCCTATCCAGCATGGCTCAATGGTTGAGCTTTGATCTATGAACCAGGAGGTGACAGCTCAATTCCCGGTCAGGGCACATGTCTAGGTTGCAGGTTCGATCTCCAGGGTTGAGTGCAAGAGGCAGCCAATCAATGATTCTCACCATTGATGTTTCTATCTCTCTTTCTCTCTCCCTTTCTCTCTGAAATCAATAAAAATATTTTTTAATATATGTCATTTAATCTTAATGATGTAACTCAAACAATTGAAAAGCAGGAGTTGGTATTACAGGATTTCTGTGTTATACTTTAGAATACAGGAAACAGTTTAATTAAAATATTTCAAAGTAGTCAAACTAAATAATGTTACAATACAATTTGAAGCAGAGAGGAAACAGATTTAAACAAACCAGGGATACTTAATTCAAAGACTATATGAAACATAAATGAAGCTGGATTAAAATCAGATGTTGACTTAATTAAACTTCACCATGGCATGGGTTGTGTTATGTTCACATCATTCAGTATTTGCATTTACACAGTAATCAAGACAGAGCAGCAACAGGAAGAATAGATTTTCCATTTTAATTCTCAAGGGGTGAAACACATGGGGCTCACATCAGTTGGTTGCTGTGATTTTACTGCATGTGATCTGACTAATTAGAGTGAAAGAGTTTCCTAGATCAGGTATAAGACAAAGATCTTTGTGGTTAAAATTTTCTGCACATGAAATGTGGTAAAGTTGAGATAAATATACAGGATGCTATTTACAGCTCAAAGATTTAATTATTTATAAGAAGAATGTCTCTTGAAAAATAAATGGTATAAATTTAATAGGAGCACGTGGGGATCAATACAATGGAGCCTTGCTCCCTAAAGTATCTGCAGAGCATTGGCATGGGCATCAGTTGGGAACCAGTAAGAGCTGCTAAATCTCAGGGCCACCAAATCACAACCCACCTTTTAAGCAGATTCCTAGGTGAATCCTAAGAACATTAAAATCTAAGAAGGACAGATAATGGGTACAAGACACTGTAGGATTAGGATATCCTTGAAAGCTGTAGTGCAGGCCTTTGCATTTGTTTTCATGAGTTTGTTTAAAGAACATGAATGAGGAACTAGACCAGCAGTTCTCAACCTGTGGGTCGGGACCCCTTTGGTGGTCGAACAACCCTTTCACAGGGGCCGCCTAAGACCCTCCTGCATATCAGATATGTACATTATGATTCATAACAGTAGCAACATTACAGTTATGAAGTAGCAACGAAAATAATTTTATGGTTGGGTCACAACATGAGGAACTGTATTTAAAGGGCCAGAAGGTTGAGAACCACTGAACCAGAGGGAAAGAAAAACACATAAAGAAGTAGAAAAAAATGAGAAAAAATTCAAGACCCATTGTGTGTGTGGGCTTAAACAAGTAATTAGGAAGGGGCAGAAATTCTATATTATTCCTTTATATATACATAGGAAGAGTTGAAATAAGTAATGGACAGTTAGAAATAGCCATAGTGTGCTATTAAATGCCTGAGGCAGCAGCTGGCACATGGTAGACATTAGATACAAACATTAATTGAGTGACTAAGCTTTACATATATCACTTTATCACATGAAATAATTTTGCATGAAATTATTTCACTTTGAGTCTCTCAACATCACCATGAAGTAGGTAGAATATGTAGTTGGTATCATTAGACACATGCTTTCAACTTGTCTTCTTTGTAATAACTTAACCTCAACAGGCAGACAAAACCTTTTAGTGCATGATTGATGCTAAGAATATTCATTCATTAAAGATAGCATCTTCAATTGTCCTCGAAGGGGCATAATTTTTGCATGTGACTGCCTTTGTTTAAGAATGGCTAGTAGTGTTAACTGCTATATACATGCTAACTAACTTTGGATAGTGAATTTATTCAGTTTAATTAACTTACCAAATTACCCTACCTTGTAACTTCAAGGATTTCAACAGGTATTATGAAAAATGCAATTGAAAATCTGTGAAGGACATTGGTTGGAGACCCACCACTGTTTTGTTATTGAAACAGAAATGAAAATAACCTGATGCCATAGATGACTCTCTTTAATGCAGAGCATTTAGCTGCTTAAGTCCCATACAACCTCCTTGTAGAAGTGTGTGCTTTAACAGTAGAGGCATAAAAACAGGGTACTAAGAATGTTGAAGTGGTAGCAATTTTAAAAATTACAGGTGAGACCAGGATTTGAAGTCACACTTTCTGACTAGAAATTGAGAAAGTGTTCCACAGTGGTGAACCTCAGTTTTAATCCCAAATTTGGGTCACAGTGTGCATTGTGTGATTTGACCAAAAGATGGTTGTTTGCAGTTGGTACTAACCACCTATTTAAATCTGGAACATATTTTCAACATAACTTGCTTCTCAAAACAGCTTGCTCCTATTAAAGGAGCATATCAAAGCTGGAATTCTCATTGTAGAGAAAGAACAAAAGTAATTAAAGAACATATGATTGCTTTACTTAATCGTATAAATGTTTGACTTATAAAAAGGTATATTTGATTACATATTTCATTAAATGAACAATTTTTTATTAAGCTACTGGGATTTGTGTTTTTCTATTCTTAAGGACAAATTTGTTATTTGACAAATCAAAGATTGTTTTTATATAATTTATAGTCTCATTCTTCCTATATACTATTGTTCATTCTGAGTGTGTTCAAATTTACTATATAAGCAAAAGCACATACATAACATCACATTAAAAGATAATTTAGGTTTTTTTATTTTATCATTAGTTCTAATTGCCTAAAGGCTTAATAATCCATATTTGTTTACCATCTGAACTGGATACTTAATCCCTGGAATTAAATAAAGTCAACCAGAAAGGGAGCGTGGCAGCCGGTAGGACAGGAATGAGGGAGAGAGTGTGAGTAAGGGAGTGAAAGGAGAGTGTGTGGACATGTATGGCATGGATGTGAGTGAGTGAGAGACAGTTATATCTCTCAGGAGTCTCAGGGGCTGGTAGAGCAGGCTCTCCTGGACAAAGAGCCCCTATTACTGCCACAGGCACATTCCAGGCAGGTGCAGCTCTGGCTCTGAAACAGTACCATCTTGGAAGGGATATAGGCAGGGGCTAGGAGCACAGCCTCACAGCCACCCAAACTAGCCTTGGATACCACTCCAGACACGCTCAGTGAGTGTCAAGCAAGTGGGACTCCACATGAAACCCCACAGCAGGCTCTGGGAACTGACAGGATGTTGCACACTAGAGGGACCTCATGTGCGACCCTGCAGCAGGTTCAGGGACTGTGCAGTGCGGGGAGTGCCAGGGGGCCTGTGCATGTGCCCTCACTGAACCCAAGTGCCTGCAGCTGACACCTGTGGAACCAGCTCTATGGGAGAAGGGAGTACAACTCAGAACAGAGACAATAAAGGTATGAGACTCAAGGCAGACCCAGCCTCTGGGCTAAGGAGTCCCTGACTACATGACTTCTAGGGGCTTCAACCTCTTGGACCTCAATCAGGTTACCCAAGGCCAGAGAGGAACAGTGACTCACATTCACTTGCAATAAAGCAGCTTTAAGGAGACATAGGATAGATATACCAATGGACCAGATTCAACAACATCAGAGCAAAATCCAGCAAGCCCCAAACTCACTGGCAGCAAGTTGGAGGGGAGATCCTTTCCACAAATGGGACATCAACAATCAAGTACCAATTACAACTGGATCACCCAAATAATGCACACAGGGGGTATTCCTAGAAAATCCACCTCAAGTGAACAAAGAGACTGCACCACAGGACCCCTCAAGACACTTTCTACATAAGGCTAGCCCACAAAGACTGGGAGGCATAGCAGTTCTATCTAATACAGTGGTTCTCAACCTTCCTAATGCCGAGACCCTTTAATACAATTCCTCATGTTGTGGTGACCCCAACCATAAAATTATTTTCATTGCTACTTCATAACTGTAATTTTGCTACTGTTATGAATCATAATGTAAATATATGATATGCAGGATGTATTTTCATTGTTACAAATTGAACATAATTAAAGCATAGTGATTAATCACAACAACAATATGTAGTTATATATGTGTTTTCCGATGGTCTTAGGTGACCCTTGTGAAAGGGTCATTCGACCCTCAAAGGGGTCACGACCCACAGGTTGAGAACCGCTGATCTAATACATAGAAGCAAATACAAGAGACAGCTAAAATGGGGAGACAAAGAAGCAACACCCAAATGAGAGTAGAGAAGGAATCTCCAGAAAAAGAACTAAATGAAATGGAGGCAAGCAACCTATCAGACATAGACTTCACAGCAATGATTATAAAGATGCCTTAGGAACTTAGTGAAAATTACAACAGCATGAAAAGGGAAATACAGGCCATAAACAAAAACCAGACAGAAATGAAGAACAATGTATCTAACATCAAGAACACACTGGAAGATATTAAAAGTAGAATGGATGGAGCAGAGGAGTGAATCAGTGATTTCGAAGACAAGGTAGAAATACCCAATTAGAATAGAAAATGGGGGAAAAAATAAAAAGCAGGAAGATAGCTTAAGAGAGCTATGGGACAACATGAAATGTAACAACATCCACATTACAGGAATACCAGAAGGGTCAGAGGATGAGCAAGGAACAGAGAAACTATTTAAAGAAATAATGACAGAAACCTGGTGAAGGAAAATGTAACACAAGTTCAGGAGGCAAAGAGAGTCCCAATCAAGATGAACCCAAGAAGACCCACACCTAGACAAATCATAATTAATATGGCAAATATTAAAGACAAAGAAAGAATATTAAAGGCAGAAAGAGAGAGACAGAAAATTACCTACAAAGGAGTTACTATTAGAATGTCAGCTGACTTCTCAATACAAACACTTCAGGTCAGAAGGGAGTGGCATGAAGTACTCAAAGAAATGAAAAGGAAGGTCCTAAATCCAAAACTACTGTATCCAGTGAGGCTATCATTTAAAATTGAAATAAAAAGCTTTCCAGACAAAAAGGGTTAAAGGAGTACATTACCAACAGCAATGCAAGAAATGTTAAAGGGACTGTTCTAAGAAGAAGAAAAGGAGAGAGAGAAAGGATCAAGAGGAATAAAAAAATAAAAATGGCACTAAGTAAATACCTTCAATAATAATGTTAAATGTAAATATATTAAATGCTCCAGTCAAAAGACCTTGGGTGACTGAATGGATAAGAAAAGATTGTATATATATATATGCTGTCTACAAGAGACCCACCTCAGAACAAAAGATACAGACAGACTGAGAGTGAAGGGATGGAAAAATATATTCCATGAAAATGGAAAGGGAAATAAAGCTGGGGTAGTAATACCCATATCAGACAAAATAGAGTTCAAAAGAAAGGCATAACAAGAGACAAAGAAGACCACTTCATAATACTAAAGGAAATGATTCAAAAAGAAAAGATAACCCTTGTAAATATATATGCACCCAATGTAAAAGAACCTACATACATACAGTACAGTCATGGGGGGGGGGGGGAGGGAATTTAACATCCCACTAACATAACTGAATAGATCTCCCAGGCAAAAAATTAACAAGGAAACAGAGGTGTTAAATGACACAGGAGATCAGATGGAACTAACTAGGATATTTACAGAACATTTCACCACAAAGCAACAGAGTATACATTCTTCTCAAGTGCACATGGAACATTCTCAAGATAAACACATGTTATGGCACAGAACAAATCTATACAAATTCAAGAAGACTGATACAATACCAACCAGCTTCTTGGATCACAATAGCATGAAGTTAGAAATCAATTACAATAAAATAATTCAAAGACACTCAAATACATGAGGCTAAGTAGCATGTTATGAAACAGTGAATGGGTTGCCATTGAGATCAAGCAAGAAATAAAAAAATGTCTTGGAAACAAATGAAAATTAATACATAGCCACTCAATACCTATGGGACACGGTGAAAAGCAGTCCTGAGAGGGAAGTTCATAGCACTACAGTTCTACCACAAGAAAGAAAAAAAAAGGACTGATAAAATACCCAAGCCTACAACTAAATGAATTAGAAAGACAACAGCAAAAAAGCCCAAGGGAAGTAGAAATAAGGAAATAATAAAGATCAGAGCAGAAATAAATGACATAGAGACTGAAAAACCAGTACAAAAGATCAGTAAATCTAAGAGCTGGTTCTTTGAAAAGGTAAAAAGACTGATGAACACCTAGTCAGACTCATCAAGAAGGAAAGAGAGAGGACCCAAATAAATATAATCAGAAATGGAAGAGGCAATATAACAATGGACACCACAAAAATACAAAAGATTATAAGCAACTAGAGGCCTAGTGCACAAAATTGTGCACCAGTGGGTTCCCTCTGCCTGGTCTGCGGGATCGGGCCAAAACCAGCTCTCCAACATTTCCCGAGGGGTCCTGGACTGAGAGAGGGTGCAGACAAGGCCAAGGGACCCCACTGGTGCATGATCGGGGGTGGGGAAGGACATGGATGGTTGCCAGCCATCCATGGAGAGCTCCAGGGCACGGCCAGCCCATCTCTCTCAGTCCTGATTGGCCAGACCCCAGCAGTAAGCTAACCTACCAGTTGGAGCATTTGCCTCCAGTGGTCAATGCATGTCACAGCAACTGGTCGACCAGTAGACTGTCTGCCCCCTGGTGGTCAGTGCACGTTAGAGCAACCAGTTGAGCAGCCTTAGCGTATAGGATACTATGAACAACTATAGGCCAACAAACTGGACAACCTGGACAAAATGGACAAATTCCTAGAAACATACAATCTTCCAAAACTCAATCAGGAAGAATCAGAAAACCTGAGTAGGCTGATAGCAACTGATGACATTTAATCAGTAATTAAAAAACTTCCAGCAAACAAAAGTCCTGGAACAGATGGATTTACAGGAGAATTTTACCAAACATTCAAGAAGATCTAACAACTAACCTCCTCAAATTATTCCAAAAATTCAAGAGGAAGGGACAATTTCAAGCTCTTTTTACAAAGCCAGTCTGATTCTAATTACAAAACCAGATAAAGGCACTACACAGAAAGAAAACTACAGGATAATATCTCTGATGAACACAGATGCTAAGATTCCCCTCAAAATGTTAGCAAATCGGATCCAGCAATATATTAAAAAGATCATACACCAAAATCAAGTGGGATTTATTTCAGGGATGCAAAGCTGGTACAATTTGCCAATCAAAAAATGTGGTATATCACATAAACAAATCTATAATAATAAAAGCATAATATGCTAATTAGACTGGACAGTTGAAGGACCTCCAGACGTCCAAAAGCCAGGGCTGTGAGGGCCGAAGCAAGCCACCATGGCTGCAAGGGCCAAGCCCCTTGCATGAATTTCATGCATCTGGCCTCTAGCTGAAAGATAAAAACCCCATGATCATGTCAATAGAAGTAGAAAAAAACATTCAACAAAATGCAGCATCTTTTTATTTTTTAAAAATATATGTTTATAGATTTCAGAGAGGAAGGGAGATGGAGAGAGAGATAGAAACATCAATGATGAGAGAGAATCATTAATTGGCTGCCTCCTGCACACCTCACATTGGGGACTGAACCCGCAACCCAGGCAATGCCCTTGACGGAATTGAACCCATGACCCTTCAGTCCACAGGCTGATGCTCTATCCACTGAGCCAAGCCGGCTAGGGTGATGCAACACCTTTTTAAATAAAAACTTTCAGTAAAGTGGGAATAGAGAGATCATACCTCAACATAATAAAGCCCCTAAATGAGAACCCTACATCCAACATAGTACCCAATGGGCAAAAACTAAAAGCAATTCCCTTAACCACAGGAAAAAGACAAGGATGCTCACTTTCACCACTCTTATTCAACATAGCACTGGAAGACCTAGCCTCAGCAATCAGAAAAGAGATAAAAGGCATTCAAATTGAAAAGTAGGAAGTAAAATTGTCATTATTTGCAGATGACATGATATTGTACATAGAAAACCATAAAGACTCCACCAAGAAACTACTAGACTTAATAAAGGAATTCTGCAAGGTAGTAGGATACAAAATCAACATCCACAAAATTGATGGCATTTTTGTATACCAATAATGAACACTTAGAGAGAGAAACTAAAAAAGCAATCCCATTTACCATTGTAACAACAAAAAAATAAGATACCTAGGAATAAACTTAACCAAGGAGGTAAAAAGACCTATACTTGGAAAACTATAGGACATTAAAAAAAAAAGAAATAAGGGACGATATGAACAAATGGAAAATTATATCATGTTCATGGATTGGAAGAATTAACATATTAAAATGTCTATACTACTCAAAGCAATCTAGAGATTCAATGCAATCCCTATTAAAACACCAAAGGCATACTTCACAGAGCAAGAACAAATAATCCTAAAATTTATATGGAACTATAAAAGACCCTAAATAGCTGCAGCAATCTTCAGAAAGAAGAATGAAGTAGGAGGGATCACAATACCAGATATCAAACTATACTACAAAGCCATTGTAACCAAAACAGCCTGGTACTGGCATAAGAACAGGCATATAGACCAATGGATCAGAACAGAGAGCCCATAAATTGACCCACACCATCACAGTCAATTAATATTTGGAGGCAAGAATATACACTAGATTCAAGACAGCCTCTTCAAAAAATGGTGTTGGGTAAAGTGGACAGACACATGCAAAACCTGAAACTAGACTACCAACTTACACCATACACAAGAATAAACTCAAGATGGATAAAAAACTTAAAACTGTAAGGCATGAAACTATAAAAGTCTTAGAGGAGAACAAGGCAGTAAAATCTCAGACATCTCATGTAGCAATCTGTTTACATATACATCTCCTAGGGAAGACAAAGGAGCTAAGTGGGACTACCTCAAAATAAAAAGCTTCTGCACAGCGAAAGAAGCCACCAACAAAATGAAAAGAGAGCCCACTGCATAGGAATGCATCTGATAAGGGGTTAATTTCCAAAATATATAAAGTACTCATACAACTCAACAAAAGGAAGACAAAAAAATCTATAAAATGGCCAGAAGATCTGAATAGACATTTCTCCAAAAAGGACATACAAATGGCCAAGAGACACATGAAAAAAATGCTCAAAGTCACTTATCATCAGAGAAATGACAATTAAAACCACAATGGGCTATCACCTCACACTTGTCAGAATAGCTATCATCAACAAATCAACAAACAACAAATGCTGGGGTGTATGTGGGAAAAAGGGACCACTAGTTCACTGCTGCTGGGAATGCAGGTTGGTGTAGTCACTATGGGAAACAGTATGGAGTTTCCTCAAAAAGTTAAAACTGGAACTTCCTTTTGACCCAGTGATCCCACTTCTGGGAATATATCCTAAAAACCCCAATATTCCAATCAGAAAGAATCTGCACACCACTATATTCTTAGCAGTATTATTTAAAATAACTGAGGTTTGGAAACAACCCAAGTGTCCATCAGTAAATAAATGGATAAAAAACCTGTGGGACATTTACACAATAGAATACTATGCAGCTGTAAAAAAAAGAGGGATATCTTAACCTTTGGGACATCACAGATGGACCTGGAAAATATTATGCTAAGTTAAATAAGCCAACCTGAAAAAAATATAACATGATCTCACTTATTTGTGGAATCTAATGAGC
This sequence comes from Myotis nattereri, assembly GCF_964212035.1. Taxonomy (NCBI): domain Eukaryota; kingdom Metazoa; phylum Chordata; class Mammalia; order Chiroptera; family Vespertilionidae; genus Myotis; species Myotis nattereri. The sequence goes on from NC_138077.1 coordinate 99,687,159, forward strand.
GAATGAATTGACCTACAAAATAAGGCCAGACGCATGGAGGCATGGAACAGACTGACATACATCAATATGGGGTTGGAGGGACAAGAAGAGATAAATCAAGAACTTATATACATATATGCATAGCCCATAGACATGGGCAACAGGATAGTGAAGACATGGGTGGATAGGTAGGGCCTGGGAAGATGGGGGTAAAGGAAAGGGGCAGAAGGGAAGATGTCTGTAATATTATCAATAGTAAAAAGTTTATTTAAAAAAAACCCAGACTCAACCACATTATAAAGTTCTACTTGGTTTATAGCATTTTCTCTGGAGGTGTAAAGCAACCATTTTACTCCATTAATGCCTATAAGTGTTCAATAACCTTATTCTGTAAAAATAATAATTATAATTGCTACCATATTTTCTATACTGGTGATACACCAGCCCCTGTCCTGGGCACTTTATATATAATACCTCAATTCTTACAAATGTCATTCAAAAATGTTATTATCCTCAAATTATAGAAATGGAAATGGAGGCTTAAAGAAGTTACATTTGCCCAGGGTCACAGCTCAGCAGGCTATATTCTGTGTTCTTCCTACCATGCCTTGCTGACTGCTTGCTGCATTATAAAACGCACAACTTCAACACCATAGCATTTGCCTTTTTAGATCACAGCTTTGCGTTTCTGAAAACCACGTAAAAATAGTCTATTAAGTAAGGAGAAATAATAACACAGTATTATACAATAGTTATACAAATAAATAACAAACTCTAGTTCAGAAAGAAAGTTTAGTATATAATATATACATTTGAAAGAAATGGTAAAAATTTTTCTCTTTTTAAGGTTAGCAAGGGCAACCAATTTGTGGAATGGTCATAGGGCATATGCATGTTGGTAAAGGGACCATATAACATTTTCCAAAACAGTGCGTTTTTGCAAGTGAAAAGGAATAATCACCAGGCAGATGGAGGGACTGCATGCTGAGACTGAGGCTGTCCTGGTAAACAGGAATGTGTGGCTATCCTGTGCACATAAAGTCGAATTGGTGAATGAGAGAAACAGAGCTGAGACTAACCTAAACTCTCCGTGCTTTTTCTCTAAGGCTTAAGTGGAGTAATGGTGCATACCTTATAGAATTTTTCCATCTGCAAGAGGTATGCAAAATGAGGGTTAGAAAAGTTTTTCCAATGCTATTTGTGTTTAACAAATTGCTCCCTTGGTAGAATGATTTTACATAATAAATTAATTTTGAAAACAAAAAACAAAAAAACCCCTCCTAAACTGGTTATAAACTATCCCACATTAGAAAAGAAATGGAAAGAATTATTCCACCATATATGTCTTTCCTCAATCAGACTACACTGTTCTTCAATCAGATATTTAAAACATTCCATAAAGTACAAAAAATATGGCTGTCGAACAACAAACATACCATATGAAAAATAAATTTGCAAATACTAAATATTTTTGCATTGTGTTAAAGTAATTTACATAACTCTAAAACTAATAAAATTGAGTTTACTATCCAATAAATGGAATTTTATATCATGTTTGTTATCAGCTAAATAATTCATTATTCCATTTTATATACACACTCTATAATTAACTTACTAACTCAGCGGTAAGATGCTTGCCGTTAATCCATTCATTTCCACAAGTCCAATCCCCACCCCCCAGAAAAGGTACAAAATGTATGTGAGTAGAAAAGCAAAAGGTTAGGCATTTAATATGAAGGAATTTTTAATCAGAGGAGAAAGCAGCTGGTTGAGGTTCTCTCCCCCTCCAAGTGGAGATGGCAGATTGCATTGTGATTAGTGAGTGACACCTGTTTCCTACTAGCCTTTTCCTGAAGCAGGCAAAACATGAAGTTGGCTATAGAAGTATTCTTGACATTTTGTTGTACTTTCCTTTAAAAACCAACTTCTTGTAAAGCCAGATATTATTTTTAGTCATGGTGTGCCTATTTTTTTAAAAAAACAATTCAGAGGCTAAGTTTGCCTGCAGGTAATAGGAAACTATTTTACAAGGGGAAAGAGAGAGGATTATATTTTCAGTAATTTGGAAACAGTCTATTTTGGTATACTCATAAATTTAATAAAAATTTTAAAAGATTCACCTGAAACTTACAGTTTGCAATACTATTTTATTATTAGAATCATATTACATGCAATCATTGGTATCTTGGTATGAGTACCACAGATAGCTTCACTATTTATTCCTTTGTGTCTTCTCCACTCTTGCTTCATCTACCGCTTCCTTGGAAACTGTATTTATTTATTTTCTTCTTTCCACATGTCAGAGTTGGAATGGAGTTTTTAAAAATCTGGTTCAACTTCGTCACTTTATAGATGAGATTTTGATGTCCATCAGGGGAAGTGGCTTTTTCAAATCACACAGCTTGCGCTGGCTGGGTAGTTCAGTTGGATAGATTGTCTTCTCTATATGCCAAGGTTCTGAGTTCCATCCACAGTTAGGGCACATAAAGAATCAACCAATGAATGCATAAATACTAGTAAGTGGAACAAGAAATCATTCTCTCTCTCTCTCTCTCTCTCTCTCTCTCTCTCTCTCTCTCTCTCTTTCCCCCTCTCTCACCTTTTCTCTTCCCATTCCCCTCTGTCTCTCAAAAAGAAAAAAAAAATCACACAGCTTGAAAGTGGCAGAGCGGAAACTAAGGTATGGTACTTTATTATGGCAACCCTACAGCAAACTCACACAAAAGAATAGAAACACTATAGCTAATTAATTAATACAGACAATAAAGATAATAAATTTCTTTTCACAACATTGATTCTAGTCTTTATTTTACTGTTTATGAAGTTATGGCCCCAGAAAGAGAGGTAACCTTTCTAGGTAGTTACAATAAAGGTAGACCAAGTTTCCAAACTCTCAGATCAAGTAATCATGTTCCAGTGCCCCATGTTATGTCTCATATACAAAGGCCCAAACACAAAAGCATCCCGTAGAAATCCTTGGTTGCAGGAGGTAGACACTTTAGAAACTTCCTTTACTACTTATGATTTGGTATAATACATGATTGCTTCTTATGTTTCTGCATCCATTTAATGAATATATTTATGTGATGGGCTTTTGCAGAGCTCCAACCATGTGCTAGGCACTCTTACACACTTTAAAGTTTTATAGATAACCCTAACCCACTATTGCACTTAACACTTCTATCACCTATTGGATTGTCAAACTCAAATATGCATTAATGTATGCTTATGTCTAGCACGCTTAAATTTTAATAGCATGCATCAAAAATTCCACATCACAACAGTAACTCATTATTAAAGAGAAGTAGTGGTATAAGGGAAAATGCACTAAAATTGCTATAAAAAAAAAAAGACTTGGATCCTTCATTGTTAAATTCTGACATTTAATCAAATCATGTCACCAAACATAAGAGCTATACACTTGATTAGAATTTAGGGACTGGATAATGTTTAGTATAGACTGAAAGGGAAAAAGCATCATTAGAAAAAAACCCAACACAGAACTAAGTATTAGAACATAACTCTTAATTTTAATTTTTCTATTTACTGGCTTTGACTGTTACAAACCACTTGGCCTCTCTGTGGTTCCTTTATCTACAGCATGAGAAAATGTGACTCATCATTTAATATTGCTTCTAGTTCTAACATGATTTAGATTTGAAAAAGTAAATATAATTTCAAGCCATGATCTATTTAATCCAGGGGGTGGGGGTATGTCCGGCCCGTGGACCATATAAGGCTCAAGAAATCATTTGACTTAGCCCTGCCAATCATTAGGGGTGAGCTAATTAAATGTTTGACCAAATATAGCAGTGTAATTTTTAAACTGATAATTTTGTATGGGTGGCGAATTATGTTATAAATATACAATGGCTCTTGGCAGAAAAAGGTTCCCCACTCCTGATAATCAATAGTTGCCTTACACAAATGATAGCTCACAAGATGCTGAGCTGTTTTGACACCCAGCTTACATGAATTTTAAAACAATATGTGTGCTTTGTCCTTAGTACACATAACAAAATGCAGGAGCAGAAGTCCTGTGTTTTATGTGTGGTAGGAGGAGCATGCGATATATATATCCCTATAGAAACAAAGAACATGCATTCATATCATCAAAGCCTTTATCACTTTAATTCCTTAATTATGATCTTCATTTCTTAATAATTGAAACCAGACATCTGTTGCCAGCAGACATGATGGTATATTGTTTTTAGGCTTATGTCAATCAAATGTCTGTATATCAGCTTTGACCATGGAGATTTCATTTTTCCAATAGAGAGGTTGGAATTAATGAGAAGGTAATGGGCTATTGCAATCCTCAAGAACTAGGTTGTAAAGTTTCAGCTAGTTAGGAAATTTCTATAGGATCAAGGGTATTCCTTGATCTCTCAAAGTACTAGAGATTGCAAAGGCACTTGCCTGAAGAGAGTTGATACGGTGGTCAAGGATAAAACCTGAAGAATACTTCTGTAGGCCTCATGCCATGTCCATGAAGCTGAATGGAGCCAGAACCCTCACCTGACTAGTCAGCATCCTTAACCCTGAGGAAAATTCCTGTTTCAGGACAGGCAAGACTTGTTTATCTAGTCCTGAAGGTCGCCTGCCTATATCTTTATTAATTAGGAGAGATTCCTTATAATAACTTTGGAACAGAGGTATTCAATGTTTAGAGTGTTATAGAATTACATATTATTTTTCTCATTTAAATAATATTATTTATCCAATTTTCTTTATCAACATCAATGTAGGTGCCTTCACAACAGATGCTTTAAGAAGCCGATTATGTGCTTTTGTATCAAGTTATGTTGAAGTCTCCTTTTCTAGTCTGCTTTTAACAAAATATTAAAGTATCTCTTTATTATTTTAACAATCATCTATTTACCAATTAATCTGAGCCAGGCAGTATGCAAAATGCTGGGAACACAATGCCCTCTAGAAAACTTACAAGAGTCAAACAGAGAAGTAGAATACAATCAAGTTGGACAGAAATAACTCAATCTACCATTGGGTCCAGCTTGGGTAATAGTGTCAGATGAGTCTAGTGAACTAGTCTAGTCTAGTGACTAGGTGATAGGGAAAAGTAAGTGGGGCAGAGGCTAAATGGGCAAAGAGAAAGAAGATTTAAGAGAGACCATTCTTCTCTAATTCTGCCTGCTTCTATAATTCTGGTTCTCCTTTAGGGGCAACTTATTACTCTTCCTTTACAAATTGTGTCTTTTGGAGACAATTTTGTTTCTAAAGCCTTACTAGGAAAAAAGCTGATAAGAGCCTCGAGATAATGGTAACTCAATTTCTATGCTGTATTCTTGCCTCATCACCACTGCTGAGTGAAATTTCTCCATGGCTTAGAAAGTAATCATCTCTCTTTAAAAGAACATTAAAAACTCATCCATCAAAGTTCATGAGAAAGCAAATCTTTGGACCTAGGGAAGATAAAATGAGAGTGGAATTTGAGCAAAAACAAGCAGAAGTAGGAGTGTGTCTTAAAGTCTAGCTAATTTTCTATTACCATTTTATTGATAATTGAAGTATCTTTGTCTCTTAATCTAATATTGTTAGCACAAATCTTCATGCATGCCTTTTCTCAATATAAAATTTGAAAATGAACTTATGACATAGCTCTACAAGTCCCCTTGTTACTTACTCTTACTCTAAAGTAGTTGTTTCTTGGCTAGACTCTCACAACTCTTGATGGGTACTTCTGTTAAAATACTTATGGTTCCAGATTAACACAAGGACTAATAAACTCCTCAAAGGTGAAGAATGAGTTTTATTTGAATGACCATTTCTAGAACCTATAAAGCACCTGTCCTGTGAAAACTATTCAATAAATGTTCAGTAGACAAATGAATAAACAGTAGGAACCAAAATAAATAGATTTTTATAATTCTTAAAATTCATGTTATTGATAAACTAATTTCATTAATAATCTGAGTATTTATTTCCAAGAAACAGAAAATTAGCTTAACTAATCATACAATTTATTTACTTCATGTGTGAATTTGATAAGGGTATAGAAAAAGTATATAATGTATAGCGACACTAGAGATAAATTTTATGTAATGTAAAATACTTGAATAGCATTTGCATTTTTTTTTCATTTAAAGGTAATACTCTGGATACATCCATGCTTAAGATTTTCTTCATTAGATTTCAAAATTCCTGAACTTCCTTTGCAATTCCTCCCACACTCGCCTCACCTCTTACACAGTATATCCACAAACTAATATCCAAATGCATTTATGTAATGAAAAGGTACAAAACTTCCTAATTAGTGCTGACTTTCAATTTGGACTATTTCAAACATCTTACTAGCAATAACCTTGAAGTGTCAATGAGTGTGTTATTAAAAGGGAGGTCTCATCCAAAAATATGATTTGGTCACTTGGAAAGTCATAATATCTGATCAAGCAGTGTGTTTCTTAATTGAAATTAATAAAAAAGCAGCATTATCACAAGTCATCAGGATTTCTAGTTAGGATGCTAAAGTATCTTAAGACAGATGATTTATTCAACTATTTGGAGCTTCTCCAGAAGAGCTAGACCATAAATAAAACAAAAAAAAAAGAACAGCAAGACTGGAGAAATCACAGTACACTGCAGGAACTGGGAAGGGGTTACATTTCCCCCACCTTGAATATAGCAGCTCTAATGCATTCGGTGCAGTTACACTTTGACAAATAACACTGATTCTATGCAGGTCATTTCCGTATCTTCCCAAGGACACTCTCAAAAGCCTTTTGAGGGAACCCATCTTATATTCTAATTTCTCCGGTGACCTAGAGAGAGAACTGTGTTTTGTTTATTATTGTGAACTGCCTTAAGAAAAGCCATCTTCTGTTTGAAATCACAGCTATTAATGAAAGAACATTTTCTTACTCTTTCCGGATAAAAGATGAACTGTTTATCTTTTGTACATACAATCCATAATTTGTCTTACCTTTATTTTACCTATACCAATAAAAATTTTTACACAACAGGTTCGCAAGAAGTGATACCATTTTTGTTTTTTTATATGGGCCTTATATATTGAGGCTTAAAGTTAAAGGCACGCCCCCCCCCACCCCCCCCCCCCCCCTGGAAAAAAACAAAAAAACAAAAAGCAAACCAAAAAAAAAAAAAAAACCACATTTTTTTTGACTGGAGGAAAAACTCCAATAATTTTTACTGTAAAATGTTCATCAAGCTAAATGAGTTTCAGTTATGTTCAGAATGAGGACAGAAAATAATTCCACTACAGAGAAATTTAGTTTGCCTGAAATGCTAAGAGCAGCCCCTGCTGGTTACTGTCAAATAATTTTATGAAAGGTAAATTTTAATGAAAAATGTTGAAATAATAGAGCAGAATGTACTGGAGAGTTCTTTCTTTTTCAATAATGCATGCTGTCTCCTTTGACACCTTTTCAACTTGTTACCTAAAGTGTTTGCCACAATCACATATAAAGTTCTATCTGAATCTTAAAGTTCCGTTTCTTTGAAGTAATCATTTAAAAAAATAACTCAACCACTCACTTGACAGAAACATAGCTCAAATCAGCTTTGTCTGCCCCCCGCCCCCGCAAAAAAAAAAAAAAAAAGCACAAAAAAAAAAAAACCCAACTCATTGGTTATAAGGGGAATACTAAGGAAACATTATTGTGGGTATAGATTTATAGTTTGAATTAAAAGTACAATGTTACTGCCCAGCTGGTTGAACATCATCCCATGCACCAGACTAAATGCCCAGTCAGAGTACATGCCAGGGTTGTAGGCTTGATCCCCAGTAGGGGGTGTGCAGGAGGCATCTGATTGATGCTTCTCTTTCATTGATGTTTCTATCTCTCTCTCTCTCCCTCTCCCTTCCTCTCTCTGAAATCAGTAAAAAACATATTTAAAAGGAAAAAAAAAGATATGGGCCCTAGCCAATGTGGCTCTGTGGTTATAATGTCAACCTGTGCACAGAAGGGTCTTGGGTTCAACTATCCATCAAGGGCACATATCTAAGTTGCTGGTTTCCTCTGAAGCCTGTTTGAGGCCCGTGCGGAAGACAACCAATCCATGTGGATGTGTCTCTCTCACATCTCTCTCTCTCTCTCTCTCTCTCTCTCTCTCTCTCTCTCTCCCTCTCTCTCTCTCTCTATCTCTCCCTCTCCCTCTCCCTCTCTAAAAATCAATGGAAAAAATATTCTGCAGTGAGGATTAACAACAAAAAAGTAAAACTTTACTGAATCATACATTATTAGATCATTATTTTTTAAATGTCAAATAGAGGCATATTAAAAATAACAAAATCTATAATAATAAAAGTGTAATATGCTAATTAGACCAGATGTCCTTCTGGACGTCCTTCCAGGTGACCTTCCAGATGAAGCCACTGCTGCAAGGGCCGAGGCGGCCGCCATAGCTGTGGGAGCTGAGGCAGCCGTGGCGACGGCGGGGGGCCAAGCCCCTTGCACAAATTTCGTGCATCTGGCCTCCAGTAGCATATAAGCTTCCAATTATGGCTCTATAAGTGAAACAGGACATAAACAAACATTGATTTAAATAACTTAAGAATTATATTCTTTCTTGCTCTCACCACCATTTTTTCTTAGAGGTACAGGGAAAATAATAACAAAATGAATTATAAGAGACTGAAATAATTCTGTGCTTTTTATTTTCTCTCTCCTCCCTTGATTTGTTCTCCCAAGTAGGTTGAACTAACTCCTTGAACACAATTTGCATAAAATGATTCTAAGTCTCTAAAGCGGGCTACTAAGTGTCCCTTAATTGCGGTCTTGACCTAACAGCTCCTCATCCTTAGACACCTTAGGACATCCAAGATCGATCCAGGGAAAACATGTATCGCTGCTCACTGTCCTGGCCACACCCCCAGGGCCAAGCCCCTATCCAGTGACTGCCAATCACCCACAGCCTCAATATTAGCTTTTGGATGCTCCACCTTTGTCTACAAGATAAGTCCAATCATCTTTCCATGGAACGTAATTTGGCCTACACATGGCCATCAATACTTGTACGCCTAGTAATATATATTCTTTTTTTGTTATTTTGAATTCTGCTTTATTAATTTAAATTTTAGACAAGTAAAAAGCCTAAATGGTTACATAGAAAGATGGAATTTTAGTAACACATTTATTTCCATCTCCTTGCTCACTCTGGGCTTTCTGCCTGAAATACCCATCCTCTACTTCCCTTATGGATAAATTCTACTCAAGTCAGAATTTGTGAAGGTATGTTTATCTCATCCACTATGCTATGAACAACTGAGGGCAGGGACAGAAAAATATATGTTCTGATATCTTCTATTTATTCTCTCTTAGTCTATCCAATTTTGTTTTAAAATAAACTTGTTACATGACACATTAGTAAGTTCCAAATTGAAGTTTAATAATAATAACATTGAATCTCATCTATCTAAACTGTGAGTTAGGTAGATTCTAATGTACAATTTTATTGTAGCTGTATCCATAAAATGGGAAAAGAAAAGAAACATTTCCATTTCTTTTTTTTCTTTTTCAATAGATAATTTTTAAGAGCAGAAATAGTTTCACAGTAAAATTAAGTGGAAAGTAAAGAGATTACCCATTAAATCACTTACCCTCACACATGCATAGCCTCCCCCATTATCAACACCCCCTTCCAGAGTTGTATATTTGTTACAATTGATGAACCTTCATTGACATATCATAATCATAATAATCCATAGTTTGCATTAGGGTTCACACTTCATATTGCACATTCTATGGGTTTGGAACAATCTGTAAAGACATTTGTCCACCATTATAGTATCATACAGAGTAGTTTCACTATCTTTTTTTGTTTTTATAAAGATACTAGAGGCCCAGTGCATGAAATTCGTGTGTGTGTGTGGGGGGGGGGGCATGTGTCCCTCAGCCCAGCGTGCACCTTCTCCAATCTGGGACCCACAGGGATTGAGCCTAAACAGGCAATTGGACATCCCTCTCACAATCCAGGACTGCTAGCTCACAACCGCTCGCCTGCCTGCCTGATTGCCCTTAACCTCTTCTGCCTGCCAGCCTGTTCACACCCTAACCACTCCCCTGCCAACCTGATCGATGCCAAACTGCTCCCCAGCCAGCCTGATTTCCCCCATGTGCCCTCCCTTGCAGACATGGTCACCCCTAACTGCTCCCCCTTGCAGCCTGGTTGCTCCCAACTGCCCTCCCCTGCAGGCCTGGTCCCTCCCAACTACCCTTCCCTGCAGGTCATCTTGTGGTGGCCATCTTGGGTCCACATGGGACAGCCATCTTGTGTGTTGGAGTGATGGTCAATTTGCACATTACCTCTTTATTATATAGGACTAGAGACCCGGTGTATGAAATTTGTGCGGGGGGGGGGGGGGTGCTCCTCAGCCTGGCCTGCACTCTCTCCAATCTGGGACCCCTTAGGGATCCCTGTGGGATCGAGCCTAAACCGGCAGTCAGACATCCTTCTAGCAATCTGGGAGTGCTGGTTCCTAACTGCTCACCTGCCTGCCTGCCTGATTGCCCCTAATCACTCTGCCTGCCGGCCTGCTTGCCACCACCTGCCCCCCTTCAGGCCTGCTCACTCCCACCTGCACTCCCTGCCAGCCTGTTCACCCCCAACTCTCCCCCCCACTGGCCTGATCACCCACAATGGCCTCATCCACCAGCCTGATCAACCACAACTGCCCTCCCCTCTTGGCTCCTAACTGCCTCTACCTCAGCCCCACCACCATGGCTTTGTCCAGAAGAACATCTGGAAGGTCTCCTGGAAGGTCTCCCAGTCTAATTAGCACGTTACCCTTTTATTAGTATAGATAGAGGCCTGGTGCATGGGTGGGGGCTGGCTGGTTTGCCCTGAAGGATGACCAGGAGCAGGGTGGGGGGTCCCTTATGGTCAGGGTGGCCTGGGCAAGGGGCCTGTGGTGGTTTGCAGGCCATCCATGCCCCCATTGGGATGGGGGTCCCCAGTGGGGATGGTGCCGGCCTGGTTGAGGGGCTGGGCAGTTTGCAGGCCAGCCACACCCCCATAGGGTGGGAGGTCTCTGCTGGGGTGCCTGTCCAGCCTGGGTGAGGGGCTGATGGCTGTTTTCAGGCTGGCCACGCCCCCGGCGGGGACCCTCACCCCAGTGGTGGTGTGGCCAACCTGGGTGAGGGGCTGAGGGCCATTTGCAGACCCCTCCCTTGGTAGCCGGCTCAGGCGACCCAAGCCTCCCACCATCTCTGGCTAGCTCTGTGGCCGCCACCATCTTTATCCCACTAATTTGCATATTCCCTCCTGATTGGCTGTGGGGCGTTGTGGAGGTATGGTCAATTTGCATATCTGTCTAGTATTAGTGTAGATTACTCCAAATAATACATAATATTAACAATTTAAGTTAACACCTATTAACGTAGTTTATATTATTGTTGTTTTTGGATCTCTCTATTGTGTATACCCAAATTTTATAAAATATGTATTATAACATACACTTTATATACTTTTGAAATTTAACAATATAGTACACTATATACCTCATTAAATATTCTACTATATTCATTTTTTAAAAAACATAAATATTTTATTGTGTGAAAGATAAGTAAAAATATATTTAACTAGCATTATGGAATTTAATTTCTAGTTTTTTTCAATGTTACAAAGCGCCATTTGATGAATATTCTTTTAGATTTATATATGTGTATTTTTATGATCTCCTTCAAACAAATTCTTAAAATTAGAATCACTTAATTGAAAGATATTCACATTTTAAACACTTTTTAGGTGTATTTTTAAAGTGATCTTTAAGAAGTTGTAAAAATGTATGGCCCTATGAATATAATTTCTTATAACATTAATACTGAAACAATACAAATAAATATCAAAAATAAATAAATGTAACAAATACATTTTTAAAATAACTTAAAATGTACACACTTGTTATAATTTGTCTTACATTACTAGTAATATTGAAATATTTCTATATTAATAATTAAAGTAATCTATATTTTATCATTCTTTTTCATAATTTTTATTTTTTAATTATAGTTGATGTACAGTATTATATTAGTTTCAGGTGTACAACCCAATAATTAGACATTTATATAACTTATGAAGTGATCACTCCAATAAATCTAGGGCCCCAGAGATCCAAGACGGTGACATAGGTAAATGCCTGTGCTCACTGACTTCACAACCACATCAAAATTACAACTAAAATACAGAACAACCACCATCCAGAACCGCTGGAAATCTGGCTGAATGGAAGTACTACAACTAGAGAAATAAAGAAGAAAGCACACTAAGGCTGGTAGGAAGTGCGGAGGCGTGCAATGGGCTGGTCCAGCACCAGGATGTGCTGCTTTTTTAATCAGGAGGGAGATCTCTTTGGAGGCTGCCTGGAGGAGCAAGTGGTCCCAGACCCACACCAGATGCCCAGCCCAGGGACCCAGAGCTGGGGGAAGAAGTCCCTATGGGCAATAAGAACTATGGACTGTGAAAACCAATGTGGATTGGGGCTGAGTGACAAACAGGCTGCTGGAGACCAAACTGCTCCTCTTAAAGGCCAGCACCATGAACTGAATTTACAAACTGCTGCTGGCTCTGAGTTCCAGTGCAGGGTGAGGCTCTGGGAGACCCAGACACATATGGGGAGAAACTGGACTATCTGGAATTAGGGCAGGAACTCGGGGACAGCTTTCTTCCAGACAGAGGTGCTACCATTGTTCCTGTGCTGGGATCTCCCTGGTGCAGGGCTGACTGGCAGCCATTTCTGTTTACTCTGCCCTGGTGATTCCCTGAGGCCCTGCCCCACCCAATTTACAACCCTACCCAAGCTGTGCAGAGCAGCTTTTGCATATGAATAGCCTGTCCTTTCTCAGGCTAAAAACCTGTCAAACAAGCTGCAGCTGAGTCAGGGAGCCCCAAACCTATCAATAAAAGGCCCAAGTTCCAACACCAGCACCAGCCTGCCTTGCTTCACAGTTGGGCCTCGTCTGGGCACTTCTAAACCTGATACAAAGAGGAGGAATCTGCAGATCTCTCTGTAGCTCCTGTTGTATGGCCCCAGGCAGTGGCTGACTTTACACCTCCCTGGAGACCCAAGATCCAGTATACCTAGTGGTCAATGTGAGACCATACCAGATTAAAATTTTCACATCCATAAGCAACACACTCAAGAGGTAGGCTCAGTGAACACCAAAACCCCACTGAAGCAAGTCTTGCTCCAGAAGGGTGTATCCTAGACAGAAGCTCTCCCACTGTAGTTGCAGCTGGTCCCCACAGTCAATTGGCCTGGAGGTCAATTTCTCCCAGTGATACCAACAGCAGTCAAGGCTCAACTACAATGAGACTGTGCACACAGCCCACAAAGGAATGAACCACGAGTGTCCACTTCAGGTGATTGGGGAGGCTGAACCACTGGGCCCTATAGGACACCTACTACACACGCCACTCTATCAACTCAAGAAAACTTAGCAGCTACCCAATACATAGAAACAAACATAGGGAAGCAGCCAAAATGCAAAGACAAATAAACATGTCACAAATGGAAGACAGCAAACTACTGGATATAGAGTTCAAATCCACAGTTATAAGGTTACTCAAGAATCATCTAGAAACCTCCAAGGAACTTAGTGAGACCTTCAAGGATTTTAGTGAGAATGCCAAAAAAAAAAAAAAAAGAGAAAAGTGTTAGTCAGAAATTAAGCATACACTGACTGAAATAAATAATAATATACAAGGTTTCAACAATAGACTAGAGGATCCTGAGAATAAAATCAATGATTTGAAATACAAGATACAAGGAAGCAAAAAACACACAACCAGAATAGCAAAAAGAAAAAAGAAACCAAAAATATGAAGATAGTAAGGAACCTCTGGAACAACTTCAAGCTTACCAACATCTGAATTATGGGGGTGCTAGAAGAATAGAGAGAGAGCAAGATACTAAAAACCTATTTGAAGAAATAATGACAGAAAACTTCCCCTACCTGGTGAAAGAATTAGATTTACAAGTCCAGGAAGCACAGAGAATGCCAAACAAGAGGGACCCAAAGAAGACCACACCAAGACACATATAATTAAAATGCCAAGGGCAAAAGACAAAGAGAGAATCTTAAAAGCAGCAAGAGAAAAACACTTAGTTACCTATAAGGGAGTGCCCATACAACTGTCAGCTGATTTCTCAACAGAAATTATGCAGGCCAGAAGGGAGTGGCAAGAAATATACAAAGTAATGAATAGCAAGAACCTACAACCAGATTACTCTATTCAGCAAAGCTATCATTTAGAATGGAAGGTCAGATAAAGAGCTTCACAGACAAGAAAAAGCTAAAGAAGTTCATGACCACCAAACCTGCATTATATGAAATGCTGAAAGGTATTCTTTAAGAAGAGGAAGAAGAAGAAAAAGGTAAAGATAAAAAATATGAACAACAAATACACATCTATCAACAAGTGAATCTAAAAATCAAGTGAATAAAAAATCTGATGAACAGAATAAACTGGTGAATATAATAGAATCAGGGGCATAGAAAAGGAGTGGACCGACAATTCTCGGTGGGAAAGGGGTGTGAGGGTGCGGGAAGAGACTGACTGGACAAAAATTGTACACCTATGGATGAAGACAGTGGGGGAGCGGGTAAGGGCAGAGGGTGGAGTGGGAACCTGGTGGAGGGGGAACCATGTGGAGGGAAGCTATGGGGGGGGGGAAGAGGAAGAACTGTAATAATCTGAACAATAAAGATTTTAAAAAAATGAAAGAAAAGAAATAACTTGATCAACATCAATCTTAATCATCACCTATATTTTTATCTACTATTTTGGATTCTTTATTTTTATACAAATAATTTTTAATTCATATTACTTAGCAATAAAGCCACTGGAGTGAGAAAGAGACAAAACGTCAATATCTTGACCTTTAATTTTAGGAATTTCTCTTATTTTACTAATAAACTTTAGAGTAAATATGCTTCCATATTAAATTTATATAGATTGAAGGGTATCCCAGTTTTCAAAAATTTTAAATGTGACTAAATATCAGTCAAGATTCTATACAATGACCTCTTAGCAGCCTATGTAAACAGAGTTTAAGACATCTTGTTGTGATCATTAATTCTCTCCTGTTTTCAAATGGAATGGAGTTTCCTAAGCAACCCCCTAAATCTATAGAATGCTTTTCATTCTCCCATCCAAAAATCAATTAAATTGAATTGACACCTTGGTTAAATTAAAACCTGGAAACTACTTTCAATGGGGAAAATATATGTTTAATTTATTTAAACTACATATAAAGGTATTTGAGTATTTTAATTGCATACACATATTTTTAAAATGAACATTGATATGCTATTTATATAAGACATTGTCTAGGACTGAAATTATATTTTCTGTAATACTTAAAAGTTGCTAAGTTTTAATTATGTTTTAGAAAGTTTCTTTGATAGTAAACCTATAATAGCAGAGATTAATTATAAAGGGCAATATTCAAAGAAATAAAATCTGTGATCCTTTTTATTTAAAATTTTTACAAAATTTAAATTTTGTATGTAATCATTAGCTATTCAAATTCACCTATTCACAAAAAGATGTAAAAGTAGTTTTCTCTAAGTCATAATATTAACACATATTCCATTTTCTTTTGCCATAACTGTGTTTTAGTATGTTACAATTAAAAACATATATTTAAAATGCTATGAAAGGTAGATATAGATATCAGTAAGAAAAAAATACATGCTCAAACAGTGCCATATTTAAGAAAAATAAACCTTCAAGAAACTTCTCATAAGTTTCCTCAGTGTCACTAATACTATAATATAAAATTATTCCTTACACAATTCTGCATATTATTCCATTGCTCAAATAAATGAGCAGGTGTTGGTTTTTACATATATTTCTAGATAAAAACAAGCAAATATTTTAAGCTGGACCCAACAATTATTTGAGTTCCTCAGAGGTGTTATGGGAATATGCAGAAAATGCAGGGAAGACTGATGGAAATTTAATAATCGCTGTCACATATATAAAAGAACTAGAAGCCTGGTGCATGAAATTCATGCATGGGGGGAGGGGGTGTCTCTCAGCCTGGCTTGCACCCTCTCACCATCTGGGACCCCTTGGGGGATGTCCGACTGCCGGTTAGGCCCAATACTTGTGGGCCTTATAATGTTATATGGAGTCATAAAAAGAATGTCATTGGCATTCTCTCAACAACCTCTCAGCACCCTGAAAAATAAAATGTGGACATTCAAAAAAAGAAAATGCAATCATGAGTTGCAAAATGATATTTTGACCAAGGACAGTCCACACATATGACCTTGCTGTACCATATTGCCTAGATGTGTAGTAGGTGTACCACCAGGTTTATGTCAGTATGCGCTATTATGTTCGGACAACGATAAAATTGCCTAATGATGTATTTCTCAGAATGTACCCCCATCATTAAGTAGCACATCACTCTAAGAAACATGTTATTCTAACCTGTAAGCCTTAAATTCCAAAGTTCTTCCTCCACAAATCATTGTTTCTTATAAAGTTGTTATTTAATCTTGATGCCTAAGCAGTCATGCTATGAACAAAAAATTTAAAACTAGAGAAAAGTTTATGCTCTTATAAGTAAATAAAAATATAATACCTGATCAGTTCTGTTGTAGTCAATATCAGACACAATTTCTGGCAAGGGAATTTTTCCTTATGGTCAAAAATTTATAGAGTTTATTAGGGACGTAAATATTTTAAATCTGGGCATGTACAATTAAAACGTTTGGAAGTCCCATTAGCTGCTTTTATTAATTATGACTTAATCATTCAGTTAAACATGTTTAACTTATTTTAGTTTCTCTTAAAAATTAAAAATTTCTCTCTGAATTTGAGTTATTAAATGCATTTGGAAACAGTAAAAAAGGTATTGTACCAAAGTGCATTTTAGATATTTCCTTAATTATTTTAGCTTATAAATTAAATCTCAATCAAAGTCATGAGATTAGGAATGTCCTACAGAGAAGAAATGGCTAAATAGAAGCAGCTAGAAATTATTATAACAAATACCCAAGCATTTATAAAATATTAGAATGAAGCCATTGGTTTTTCAACTGTTTGAGTGTTCAAAGGGTTATTACATCCTCAGAATGACTAGGATAAGATAAGGCAAGAATATTGATAAAATATAGATTCTATAAACATCCAAAACATACAGTTACCAAGTTACCTTTAAAAAAAATTTGGAATTATTAAAGTAAAATGTAATTCAAAAAATTTATATAGCAATCTTAGAATCTCATGTGATTGATATTAAACTTAATGTTTGCAATAAGTTGGTATTTTTAGAAAGCAGTATATTTTAGTTTTTCTAAAAGCCCTGATAATTTAGTTCTCAAAGATTTTCCTATAAAAGGTAACCTAGAAATATAAGTAAAATAAAAATGTCACTGTCGTAGCAATTAACAGCCATTAGTCATGAAAGTCAAAGCTCTTTATAAATGTAAATATGTTTCACTCTTCCAGGTCAGGAAATAAAGCAACTAAAGATTAAATCAGGGTAAGTGAATTCAAAGCATTGGTCAAGCTCTTAAAACAAAGGTCAGAGTGAACATTTCCTCAATTTTATTGAAGTCTCTGGGGTATGAGTTATATCTATCAGAGAATATTTATGTCAGAAGAGAGGGTAAGGACACATAACAGATAGACCACAAATTTCTTTCCATATATGATAGAAAAGGCAATAATTTACTTTGTTCCCAAATTCTTGCACTCATCAACACTCTGAGTTACAATTTGAGATTTTTCTCATTGAGTACGTTTTCTCCCTTTTATGTTATTGAATTTGTACCAATGTATCTTCTCTTGCATCTTTTATGATTCAAATCAATAAAGCCACACAAAACTCCAAGCAGACTGACTTCAAGTCAGAGACTGCATTGATTTAATTATAAAGTTGCTCCTCAACAATAATCTTCCTTATGCTTTTGCTATTGTTTGGAATGCAATTTTGGATAGGCAAAAAGATACACAACAATGTTTGTTTTGTTTTTTTTAATTTTGAAATGGAAGACTTAAATTATATTTTCCTTATGTGCTAACAAGGGCCTTACTAATAAAAATTATTTTGGTAGGAAAAGAATTTAAAATGGGAATTTTATTCAGTTTTACATAAAGTGTATTGTTCTAGCAATAAGACGTAGAATTAGGAGCATGCTTTATTTAAGGTATTATTTCAAGATCAATGTCAGAGGGTTTGAGAAAGAACTTCTGAATTCTATCTATTTTTTAAGCAGTGAACACGAAGACAATAAAGTTGAACTGTTGAGAAGGCTAAAAAGGGCTAATTCCAATGTAACCCTGATATTTGGGGGGGTAACAATTGGAATCCATGCCAGCAAGCTCATTGTACATTCTTGATAACCTATAATTAAGTCACTACCTCCTTCCCAGAAACTGGTCTTGCAGAACCTGTTACAGAGGCCATAAAACTGTGAACAGCGCACTGCCCCGGAGGGAGGGTTATTAATGCTGGCGCCAGGCCAGACCATCCGATATGGCCTGGAGACCCCCAACACCTGGGGGCGAACTTGCAAGGCCCGCAAAAAGGACCGGAAGCATAATCCATATTTGCGGGACAAAGACCACAGGGAGATATAAAGGAGAAGCCCCCTGCATATTACTTTACTCAGATTTGGAAAGTTATTCCCTGAGTCCGCTGGCATAAATAAACAGTGTCACTCCTTTTCTCTAAAGCATTGCTTGTTTTTTCTTTGGTCTTCTGCAACACTGTTAATACATCCACAGTCTACCCATGACTTTTTCAGAACGTGATATTGCTGAAAAATACCCATTTGATGCCATGTCCAAATCTAGCTTTTGCACCACTTATTTCTTCTCCTTCATAGACAATCCTTCTCTAGGGAGTCATCTGCATTACTTCACCTCTCATTCACTCACCTACATCATTGTAGTATTCATTATCAGCATTCCAATTCAAACTGAGTTTAACAAGGTCATTAATGATCTGTATTTTACTGTATTTAAAGACCACTTTTCTCTCTTCACCTAGCTCAGTTGTTCTTATTGGGGACAATTTTGTCTCCTACTCATCAAAGAACAATGACTAATGGGCAGAGCTCAGGGATGAAGCAGCAAACACAAAGTCAATAAAGTTGAACTTTTATTGCATCCACAGCCTACCCTTGCCTTTTTTCAGAATGTGATCTTGCTGAAAGATAGCCATTTGATGGCTACATGTCAGGCAGGGGTCTGTTAAAAATTCCACCATGGGTATGCTCCTTGGATTGGATTCTGAAGGTTGAGGCACATTCTGCCGAAGCCATGTTGTCTACCTCCTGGTCATCAAGGTAAAAAATTCATCATCTTCTCCTTGGTATTCCATTCCTTAGAAATCTACCGGATACCTCAATATACCTCCAATTCCACCAAATCCTTTCACAAACTTGGATCCTTCTTGTGACTTATCTGTGACAATTTCCAATGTAGCTTAATTTTCCCCCCTTACCATTTATCCCCTCGATGCCCTCTTCCACCTGCATCCATCTCCCCACCCCACAATCACCACACTGTTGCCCATGTCCATGAGTTTTCTCTCTTTTATTTTCTTTTATGTACACTCCCCCAACCCCCACAACATCCCTCTCCCCACCAGAGCTCAGGGAAACTTGGGTTCTTGTCTGTTATTAATATTTATGAACATTGTAGGTATTGTAGCACTTTAGTTAAATAAGCCTTTTTGAGCTCATCAAGAATCTCAACTGTCATTCAACATTTTGACTTGATTTTTGTTTCCTATGAGGACATGGATTATAAGACTCAAAAAACAACAAAAACACTTGCAAATGAAATTGAGAAAACCAGGCATTTGAACATTGAGAAATATCTATCATAGAAACCACAATAGGAATAACCAGAAAAAGAAATCACTGAATAATGACAAAGTCAACACTGATGCACACTGTTCTAGATGATAAAAATGATGTTAATTTCCTTCTTAATACAAAATAATACCAATATCAATAAAACTTCTCATATGTAAATTTCATCTCAAAGAAGTGAATTAATTACAGGGTAGGACAAAGGTAGGTTTACTACAGTTGTGAGTACAAGAAATAGAGTTTATTCTTTTATTATTATTTATTAATTACTCTATTAATTTGCATTACATCTGGAAACCTCCTTTTTCCCCCTGTATATTTCAAAGAGAAAGAAGTTGCTAATATATAAAATATGACAATAATTATTGTATATAAAAAATTTCAATTCATACATCCAAATTTTAAATCTATATTAGCTTCACTATCTGTAAGTTTCAATAACCATTCAGAACCAGCTCCTTAGAGAGCATTCACATATGCACATCTGGGAATGCCCATAAAAGCAGGATGTGGTAGGTTGTAACAATGAAATATTACTATTCCTTTGTGCTTCACGTATTTTAGATTACCATGAACTGTCAACAACATAGAAAGGAATTAACAGTAAATTTCAAATTCTTACTGAGAATAGTAGTAAAAAGTAATGGTTTTACCTTAGACTTTATAAAAAATTTTTATGGATTCACTACACAAATTATATCTTTTAAGTTCAAATAGAATAGATTAAGTCATACCTTTTGGTAATGAAGCTACAAGAGAAGGTTTTCAAATGATTTTTGTTTGTTTGTTTTTTAATCCTCACTTGAGGATTCTTTTTCCATTTATTTTTAGAGAGAGTAGAAGGGTATGAGGGAGGGGGGAGGAAGAGAGAGAGAGAGAGAGAGAGAGAGAGAGAGAGAGAGAGAGAGAGAGAGAAACATTGATGTGAGACACATCAATTGGTTGCCTCCCACATGCAAATGGGGCCTGGGGTCAAACCTGCAACCCAGGTATGTGCCCTTGATTAGGAATTGAACCTAAGGCCCTTTGGTGTATGGGCCGATGCTCTAATTACTGAGCAACACTGGCCAGCCACAATAAATCATTCTTTATTCCTAGTTTTCACTTACAGCACATTTTCATTATGCTAGTTAAAACAACATTATAATTTCTGAGTGATATAAACTCTAATAGATAGGATGCTGAAAAACTAAGAATCATGCCTTGCTGTGGGGAAATTGTTGAATTTCATTTCTGCTGCAATATGGCCAGATAGTAGATGATCAATAATACATGTCAAATATGTTAATGAATTGTACTCAAACTTCAAACACCAGCCATATGTTACATTTTCTATTAAGTCTTTACCTAACCCCATCTGCTCCTTTTTTTTCTTACTATTTTTTTTCTTTATTGATTAAGGTATTACATATGTGTCCTTATCCCCCCATTGCCCCCCACCCTCCTGCTCATGCCCTCACCCCCCTAGTGTCTGTGTCCATTGGTTTTGCTAATATGCATGCATGCAAGTCCTTTGGTTGCTCCTTTTTGATACAGACTCTCCATGAACTCATACAACATCACTAATTCTTCTTTCCTAAGAGTTGTTCACAAAGAATTAGATAAGTATGAATATCAGAAAGTGGTGTCTTTGCAAGCCTAGTCAACAGTGGAGTAAGACTACATTTCAGAGCTCTTCTTCCTATACTCCTGGGTTTACAAGCCCAATGGGAGTAGGACTCAAATAGAGTAATGACGTCATGTCTAATAGGAGCATTCCCCCAACCTAAGGATTCAATGCCAGGAACAGAGAAAAGTTATATTAACTAACACTGTATTCCTTTGAGTTACCATTGAGAAAGAACTTTAACAAAATCATGCCATGGTCCAGAACTGAGGGTTTGAAGTAGAAAAGCAGGGTAAGGTTGCAATAATATACTCACCGCGATTTTCAAGTTAAAAAGCATAATACCTGTAGTCTTTTAGGAATTCTTAGACTCTTGCAACATCAATAGAAAGGAATTACCTGGAATATAGTACCTTTCCATTGGTATTAATGCAGTTAGCTTTCAATAAACTAGACACTGAACCCAAAATATTGTAGTAACATGATAACTGTAGCTCAGTATTGAGGATTCTATGGCCTCAAGGGCAGGTGTGGCTCGCTGTCTACTTGCTCAGATCACTCTCTTTGCAGCATCTCCTCTTATTTCCTTACTCTCCTTCCTTATGTATTCCGCCTCCCATTCCATTTCCTCCTCCTGCCACTTATCCATGCTTAGGAAACTAACACCACATTGTTTTCCTCAGGGCTACCTTAATTTTCATCAAAATAGAAAAACAATCTAAGAAAATGCAGATTATTTCATTAAGTCATATTAATGAATATTTTAACCAACATATTCTATTCATATTTTGATTTTTTCAAATTTAACCCTTTTTATCTTTATTGAAGACAAACTTTGATCTTTTCAAACCAGACTATGAAAATAATTCAGATACCAGGTAATACACCTCTCAAGATTATAATAATGGAAATGTTTTAGAAATACTATGTCCTCAGAAAAAAATTAGCCCATTTAGAATGTCTAAACATGAGTATTAACATGAAGAATAAGCCTCAAAATACACCAAACATACTTGTTCTTTCCATTGCTTTATTTTGTGGCTTAAGCTTACGATAGTCATACAATTATGGCTGTATTATACCTCCACTGGCATAGATTGTCAGGATGATTTTGTTTTAATAAACTATAAATATTACAGAAATGAGGTGTCACAAAAGAGGAGAGAGTACTCCCATATTGCTTTCAGAGTCAATTTCTAAGATAATTTTTATTACTATATCCTAGAATTTCGCTATGTTTAAAAATAATCAGAAAATGTTGATAATTATTTTGCTTTTTCTGTGGTGAAAGAGACAGTTAATCTTATATTATAATCAGAATCCACTTACAGAGTTCAATCTGTCTATTAAGAACTGAAAACCCTTCTGGATAATGGGCAAAATAATTTGCAAATCTCTGATAGGAAATGCTATGATTTTAGTAGAGGAAGGTCCATACTGATGAGCAAGACAGAAAACATCACTGAATCGTTAGAAGAGTCAACATTTACAATAATGATTTAAAAAAAAAATGTCTAAGTGCCAAAAAAGAAAAAGAAAGGGAGAAGAGAGAGAAAAAAGGGACAAAAATAAAGGAGGAAAAAAAATATTATTTTGCATTGAATATTTTAACAATGCTACTCTGCAAACCAAAATTATTTGTTAAATGAAAGGGAAAATGTTTTTAACACATGCCTTTTGGCCCGTTTCATAAGTAAATAATGAATTGTGCATAAGCATATTATACTGTTGAGTTTCCATTTACAATTTAGAGAGAGTATGAAAGAATTGTAGGTGTCAGAGATGAACGTATAGACAAAGGTTTACCTTAAAGCCATTAACTGTTTTTCCAATATTTACTGGCCTCTAGGGGGACATAATGGAAATATATGCATTTCTAGAATCGTGGTTTTCAGTGAAAAGGGTACTTTATAGACCTGACAGAATGAAATAAAAGATGCACCGACAGCCTGGCCAGCGTGGATCAGTGGCTGAGCATCACCTCTGAACTAGGAGGTCATGGTTCCATTCCTGGTCTGGCACATGCCGGGGCTCGATCCCCAGTGCAGGGTATGCAGGTGGCAACTGATCAATGATCTCTCTCATCACTGATGTTTCCATCCCCCCTCCCTCTCTAGAATCAATAAAAATATGTTAAAAGAAAAGATACACCAACAGCAAAAGAAACCTCAATTTTTTGATTTGGTAATGTTTAAAAACAAATAAATAAGCAAGACTTGTTAAGACACAATTTGCAATTGTATTCGATATAATAGAATTAACTTTAGGAAAGGATATAAATCAATGTTCAGGAAATTTAATACATTTATTTTAATTTTTAAATTAATCATAAACCAAGTCCTGTTTAATTTGCAAAACATGAAATGTATCAATCCTGGGAAACACTTATTTTTGGCACAGTAATAGAAGACACAGACACTTACTATGCTATTAGAAAAAAAAAAGAAAAATATTTACATAAAACTGATTAATTTTTAATATATCCTGGGTAGTAAGGGCCATGCCTACAATAAGGCAGATCGCTATTAGTGCCTATTTCCAGCAATCGCCATGTGTCTTTCAATTTTTATTTTTAGCTCATTACAGTCCAATAAATAATAAGGATCAATAAAAACTTATTGAATGGTTTAAAAATAAATGTAAGTACACTGATTAGAAGAAATCAGCCAAATAAAGATGAAAATAGTAATTCAGAGTAGCAGGTCAGAAATCGGTACTCTATATTTCCTTTTTTGTGTGTTAATCCTCACCTGAGTATATTTTTCCATTGATTTTTTAAAAATATATTTTATTGATTTTTTACAGAGAGGAAGGGAGAGAGATAGAGAGGTAAAAACATCGATGAGAGAGAAACATCGATCAGCTGCCTCCTGCACATCTCCTACTGGGGAGGTGCCCGCAACCCAGGTACATGCCCTTGACCGGAATCGAACCTGGGACCTTTCAGTCCGCAAGCCGACGCTCTATCCACTGAGCCAAACCGGTTTTGGCTTCCATTGATTTTTAAAGAGAGTGGAAGGGAAGGGGGAAGAGAGAGAGAGACAAACATTGATATGGGAGAGACACATCGATTGCTTGCCTCCCACATGCACACCTACTGGAGCAGGGAAAGAACCTGAAACCCAGGTACATGCCTTTGACTGGGAATCCAATCCATGACCCTGTGGTCTGCAGGCCGACGCTCTAACCACTGAGCAGAGCAAGCTGGGGCAATGTTACCATTATGATGCTATTGTCTTACCTTTGTCCACTCCTTTTTGTGTCCCTTATATTTTCTTAATGTCTTTTTAGTATTACATCGTAGTCTAAAACTACCCAGACATGACCCCAGTTCTTCCAATTTCAATAACTTTATTCATAGAGTCTAGCATCTAAAATATCATGGATATAAAAATATACAGTACATTAAAAATACTGGCATTTTACATTCTTTCAGGCTATGAATATGTGGTATACGCAATGTCAAAAAATATCTAATTCTGACATTATTTTACTTTTAAAATTACATATACCAAAGACATGCTCAAAGAATGAAATGACTCAATCATTGAGAATATACTGTATTTGTTCAAGTTACACATGCCAGTCATAAATAATACATTTTATAATAAGCCGCATCTGAGCACCTTTACCCTCAAAAACAAAAAGCAGCTTCAAGAGACATCCTTTGCTTCTGAATTAATAAAGAATTGTCTTTGGCTTGATTTCATTTATTCATTCATTCATTCATTCATTCACTCTTTGTCAGATATTTATGGAGAGCCAATTATTTCCTGTGATAGGAATGAGTCTCTTGCATATGAAAAAGGCATGGAAACCACTCTTGGGAAGTTGACAAACTTGGTGGGAATAGAAAAGGCTCATAAAATTATCTAAAATTTAGTGTCAGCAAAAATATGATTCATCATGAGTTTAGCTAAGCTATTGCATGGTATTGTTAACTCAGCATCCATTTTTTTTTTTTTAAATCAGAAGGCTTGCAGGGACCTTAAATTGACACTAGCCCCTTATACAAATGCATGCCCTAGATAACGGCACAGAGTCATAAGCAAATGTAAGTTCCTGTCAAGATTCCCCAACAACCTCTGTGATCAATAGTTCTTTCCCAGCACCTGTATGCCTTATGTACCCCTTAGCTGAGATTCCACATGGGGCTAACAGAAACCCTTCTCTTTAGGTTTGAACTGACCACTCCTGCCTTAGTCTGGGAACTGCAAAGCACTCCACCCACAGACCCTGGAAAGGCATATGCCCCGGGTCCTGCCTTTCTCTCTGCCTGCACTGTCTTGACCTCCCCAAGTGGCCTCAGAGCTGTGCCCTGTACCTCTTTCAGGACCTATGAACTGTGAGTAATAAACTTCTCTATTTCAATTTCTCTGGTTGTCTGTTGTAGAACTGGCTCACCATCTAGTACTCTGCCATCCACTTAACAAAAGTTAACTTAACAAAGTCATAACCTAAGTCTATAAATTCAAAAAAGAGGAGATAGATGAAAGGGGAACCTAAGGTACACAGAAGAATATGGTAGCTCCACAAAGAATTTATTTATTTTAACAGATATCTGAAGAATGAGGGGAAGCATTGCAGTAAGCAAGTTAGAGAGAGCAAAGAGATAATATGATATCTAGAAAGGTTACAATTTGTATTTTTTAAATTTTTGAGAATTACTACTAATTAAATATTTCAGAAATATGAATGGTATGGCGAGTGAAAACGTTTGGACTGTAAAAGAGATTAACATCTTCCCCGGAGGCCAGAAGAGACCAGGACAATGCGTAACAGGTGTCTTGATTAAAAGATCAGCCTGGGAGCAGTGTGGAGAAGAATAAAAAGGAAAGAGAACCAAGTATTTAGATCTTCTGTGAGGTAATTTATTTTAATTAATTCAGGGAGATCACATTGATATTTGTGTCTGATATTAACTTTCATTGACACCCGAAGGATGGTTCATTAGTATTTGTAGGAACCCAATCTGGAACACACGCTCCAGATATACTTCATATATCACCTGATCTTTAGCAGAAGTTTAACTGACCAGCACAAAGGACTGAGATATTACTTGGATGACTGAGGAGATCTCCATTGGAGGGAATGAGAATGTGTAATATTCCACATACATGGCTGGCTGGCAAGATTGCACCTGCTCTTTGCTCCTCTGTATACTGTTTGAGAAACCAACAAGTCCAAGAACCTTTAGCAGTGCCCCAGGTCTAGAACCCTATTGAGGCTTGCTCTCCTGCTCCCTGGAGGAAGAGTCTCATTGTTTGAGAGAACATTGGCTGCTCCTGAAGCCATAGTATCACTGCCTTGGTGAAGGGGGTGGTTCTCATAAAAGTGCCTCGGGAGAGACAAGAGGAGCTTGCCGAGTTTTCAGGACCATGTATGGATTTTGTTCTTCTTTACTAATAACTGTGCACAGCAGATTTTGGTCTGGTACCTGCGTTCATTGTAGCAGACAAGGGGGAGTTTTTAGAGACAAGAATAAGAGCCATTTCTTACCCCCTAGTCACAAAAAGTCACCAGTATTTACCAAATAATGTGATAATTCCTGAAATAACAAAAATTTAGGACAGTTTGCAGCAGAGGCTATTCTAGAAGGCCAGATCAAACATCATTTATGACTTAGCAAAGATAATGGCAATGGGTCCATAGAAGAATAAATGATTTAAAAAAGAGATATATTAAATAGAATCAGCAGAACTTGATGACAGACACTGTGTATGCAAATTTTAAAAAGTGAAAAGTTTCTATCAGTTACTTTAACAAGGGAGGAAAATATATTTTAAAAGAAAGGCCTTGGGGGAGCATTGTATTGCATACTTCCTGTGGGTGCTGTAATAAATAACACCAACTTGGTGGTTAAAAACAACACAGAAATTCATTCTCTCACAATTCTGGAAGCTAGAAGTTTGAAATGAGTAGCATTGGGCTTATATCAGGTTTCAGCAAGGTTGCCTGTCTCCCAGAGGCTTTAGGGAAAACCCTGTTGATATTCTTTGACCTGCAACTAAACCATTCCTCCATGGTCACATTGCCTTCTCTTCTGTGTCTATCAAATCTTCCTATGCCTCACTACCATCAGGACATTTAGATAATTCAAGATAATCCTCCCATCTAAAAAGCCAGGTTCCAGAGATTAGAATCTAATAATCTTTGAGTCCATTATTTAGCCTACTACCGATATTAATTTTAACAGTTATTTTTATATGTTTTTATTGATTTCAGAGAGAGGAAGGGAAAGGGAGAAATATCAATGATAAGAGATAATCATTGATCGTCTGCCTCCTGCATGCCTCCTACAGAGGATCAAGCCAGAAACGGAGGCATGTGCCCTGATTTGGAATTGAACTGTGACCTCCTGGTTCATGGGTCGATGCTCAAACTTTGAATTACACTGGCTGGGCCAGACATTAATTTTAAATGACCATAAAATTGGAGTCTGCAGGTATGAGACAGAAAGCAGGGTCATTTACTGAGAGAAGATAATGCTGGTAAAACTGGATTCTTGGCATTCTAAATTTGTAAAGCAGCAGTTGGGGAGAATGGAGCAGAGAACCAAGTAGTTGCTGCATAGTCTTCTGAATAGAGGAGAAAGACAGTAGCAAATATGGTGGTGACAATAATGCAATAAATGGAAGAAATGTTTTCCAGGCATCCTTGGATGGCTGGATGTAGGAATCAAGATAACAAGTGGTTGGAATAATAAGCTACTGGAGTTTGTTGAGCATATGTTATTGAAAAAACAACAACTAGTAAACAAGGGGTCAGGAGTGTTGGTTAAAGCTGTTAAAGTCTTGGGTAATGGGAGTTCAGTTGGATGAAGTCAGGAGAATGCTGAAACATTTGAGAAAAGAGTTGATAATAGAGTTAATATGGGTGAAGTGATCAAAGTTTATTTTTAAAGTAATAAAGAGACTTAGTCTTTAAATGTGGAATGATTGATAATAGTGTCTATATGGTAATGGATGATTAGAGAGTATGGGTGTTGAATATTATTGTTGAATAGAGTAAGAAAGTGAGTGGGTAGTCATTCTTGAACTCTAATATGTCTAAGCATTATCTGGCAAGCTTGTGAAAAATGCATATTCCCTGATTCTACTTTTGATAATTTCTATCCTATAGGTCTGATGTGGAACTCTTAAATGTTCTCTTTAACCAAAACCATTTGGATGCAGGCTTATAACACTGAAAGTGACCATTAAATGGTTAGAATTATAACTTAACATAAAGATTGTTGATAGTAACATGAAAACAAGATTTTGGATGAGAGAGTAAAAAGTATGTTAAGTAGTTATCAAGGGAGGGGAGTGATAAAAAGTCAGTAAACAATAAAATAAATAACAATAGGGCTAAAAAGTATTCAGTGACATTGACAAAAAGGACAAAATGGTTTTCCATGAGGACAAAGTGGAATAGGCTAGCATTTACAATGGGGGCAAGAAGAAGGTAATTCCATCCCGGGGTGAAACAAGAATAAGAAAATGTGTTGCCTCTACACAAGGGTCTTTTAAAAGAAATTTTATCTTCAAGAAAGAGTCAAGATTGAAATAAAGTAAAGGAATAATCTTGTCACTTATGTATATGGATCCATTCCCCAAACATAGTGTCATTCATAGTTTATCTCTCACTTTTTGCACATAGAAAAAACACCTCACTAAATATTTTAAAAATAATATTTATTTTTTTATCTTCAAATGTGGCACTAAGTTGGTGTATCAAAACTTATTTTAATAGTATATTTCATTAAAAACAGTATTATATAAATGCACATTTTATAATACATTCTCTTAAAAAATAATTCTGATAATAAAACATTGTTTTTTCAATCAAATAGCAAAAGTTTATAATGCAAGAAATAATATATTGTCACACACCTATATTTATAAACTTATGCCTTCAAAACTAATAATATTCAAAATTTAGTGTATATAATCAGAAGTAATAAAAATTTTTAAACTTATGTATTTTTGTTTTATTGAAATATAATTGATGTGATGTACTTCTCTAATAAAATATGTCTATATTTCCCCATATTTCAGTCATAAAAGACAATAGGAATAATATACATAAGCAAAATATTTAGTTCAAATTTTAAAAGCATTCTGTCTAATGCCTATGGCAGCATTACTAACATTATGCAAAAGATAAAAGCAATACAAATGTCTATTAACCAATAAATAGATAACCAAAATGTGGTATATTTCTACAATGGAATGCTATTCAGTAAAAAAAGGAATAAAATACTGATTTATATGCTGTAATATGGATAAATCTTGAAAATATTTTTTGCTAAGAGAAAGAAGCCATTCACCAAATTCCACACATCTTATGATTCCATTTTTAGGAAATGCCCAGAAGGGAAATCTATAAAGGCAGAAAGTAGATTAGCAGTTGCCAGGGGCCAGGCACTACTCTGAGGCTGAAGCAAAAGGAAATGGGTAGCGAATGCTAGTGGATAGAAGGTGACTTGGGGGAGAGGGGTGATATTCTAAAATTAGTTGATCAAAACCATTGAATTGCACACTTTAAACTGGCTTACTATATGGTATGATAACTGTTTCTCAATAAAACTTTTAAAAATCAAAAGCTTTCGGTCTAAGTTCTCCCTCCACTATAACCTGTGGTCAATCCTATATAAAGGTTTCCAACATATTTCCTCCTATCCAATCCCTTCTGCTCTCTCACTTTAAACTGGCTTACTCTTTCCTGTCTTGAATTTCTATGAACATTTCCAGAAGCACTGCTGGTAACAAGATCTACTCCGTTCAAGTTGCACACCTGTCACTTAAATTTTACTTTTCCCATTATTTCATTTCTTCATGGCTGACAGTGGAATGACATCCTATCCCTTCTGTTTTCCTTGGTAATGAATATAACACACATTCTGGAACACAATTGCAAGTTCCTTATAAAATAAACCTCCAAAACCAATTATAATACACTGGGTGTCCCAAATCTTCTTCCCAAAGATCAAAGTCTTATTTCCCTGAATTGTTAGCATGATTGAAATCAAAACAGCCTGCTTCTAGCTTTCAGTCTTATGATCCTGATGATAGAAAGAATAAATGTGGTAGAAAACAGCTGTACATTTTCAGGAATGATAAACTTCAGCTGGATTTTTTTTTTTAAACTAAAGTTTTGCGTTTGAAGTTTCTCTCAGCAACTAAATTTAGACAGTCGCAAATGATGCAGAAATGGGGTTTTGAAGATGAAAGATGAAAAGTAGCACAACAGACTAAAGTTGGCCCAAGGAAGATGAAATAACCAAGTAAATAATGCAGGAAGTAATCAGATTCAGAGAATTGTGACATCAACTTAATAAACTGAAAACCATTTCTGGGGAGAAATAGGTCATAATGATAATTCCTTACAATATGCTATGAAGACAATAAAATTTAACAGTCAAAAAATTCATCAGAAATATGGTACTTGATAAT
Source organism: Myotis nattereri (assembly GCF_964212035.1). NCBI lineage: Eukaryota > Metazoa > Chordata > Mammalia > Chiroptera > Vespertilionidae > Myotis > Myotis nattereri. The sequence continues at coordinate 99,717,998 of NC_138077.1, forward strand.
TAATGAGAAATAGTAGATTAAAACAAATTGAAATGTGTTTATTTCTTTTATTACAGAAACCCGGGTTATGTATAAAATATGAATCCTTCAAAAGTGAAGAATAATGTTTTATGCAAAAGTTGGAAAACTTTATAAAAATGTTACTTTAACTTTTCTGATAAAACATTAGAGATTTTTTATATCAGATATCAAGTTGAAAATCTGGTTTGATTATTTTTTGAAAGATGATCATTTGTACTAAATGGAAGATGTGAGCTGTCCTGTTTAATTATAAATAAGCACCTTGATTCATGTTGAGGGACTCAAACTGTTTTATGATTTATGCCAGAGTTTTGAAAATCCTGGGTTTTACTAAATATATATATATATATATAGAAACATCAATGAGAGAGAAACATCAATCAGCTGCATCCTGTATGCCCCCTCCTGGGGATTGAGTCCATAACCCGGGCATGTACCCTGAATGGGAATTGAACTGGGGACATTGGTCCATGGGATGGTGCTCAAGCCACTGAGTCACATGGGCCAGTCTCACTTCTTTGGTGAACTACCATTTAGTTTGGGCAGATTTTAGTAAAACTAATAGGCCAAGATTACAACCATTCTACCTAGTGGATTTTATTCTTACTTCAGTTGAAATTTAAATCTTGGTGGTCAAAAATTAATATGTATAGGAGCTACCAAATATATTATTAACATTTATTTTCTAAGAAGTTTCTATTTCAAAAGTTTGGGGTCATTAAGAGTAGTTTTATAATCCTGTGTTACTTTAAAAGACTATTATCACCAAATAAAATGTACATAGCCAGGAAAACTCTTTATATGAGAAGAAGGTTTTGCTTTTGATTCCTCTATTAGAAAACTATCAAAGATCATACCTTTTTATCACATTTAAGTTTTTAAATAAAGTTGATGTATCTAGTTTAATAACATATTTAGTGCACCAAATTTAGCTGATGCTCCATTATGCACATATGTAATAGTCATGTGCCACTATTCACTCTTGTTAGTGGGCAGTGCAGGATTTAGGTCACCTGAAGAAATTGTGGAGAGGGTCTTTGTGGAAGATTTATAGGGTTATAAATGAAAACCAAATAAATATATAACATTATCATGCTTATCAGTCTCGTCTGTGGCTATAACTCTTTACACATTACCTTTACATCAACAAAGATGAATGGCTTTAAACCCACATTTAATTATTTTTTTTAATATATTTTATTGATTTTTTTACAGAGAAGAAGGGAGAGGGATAGAGAGCTAGAAACATCGATGAGAGAGAAACATCGATCAGCTGCCCCCTGCATGACCTCCAGTGGGGATGTGCCCGCAACCAAGGTACATGCCTTTGACTGGAATCGAATCCCGGACCCTTGAGTCCCAGGCCGCCATTCTATCCACTGAGCCAAACCAGTTCGGCAAATTTATTTTTTATTGAATTTATTAGGGTGATATTGGTTAATAAAATTATATAGGTTTAAGGTATACAATTCTACAGCACATAATCTGTATCTTATATTGTGTGTTCACCACCCCAAGTCAAGTTTCTTTCCATCATCATTTATCCCCTCTTTATCCTCTTCTACCTTCCCCCGCTCACCTTTCACTCTGGTAATCACCATACTATTATCTATGTTCATGAGTCTTTCTTTTTTTTCCCCTTGCTTAATTCCTTCACTCTTTCACCCATCCCCCAACACCCTCTCCTCTGACAGCTGTCAGTCTGTTCTCATGAATTTGTTTCCAGTTTGTTTATTTGGTTCATTAGATTACACATATAAGTGAAATCATATGGTACTTGTCTTTCTCTGACTGGCTTATTTCACTGAGCATAATAATCATTTAAAAAAGTGAAAATGGATGGACACAATTCTAAATGTGGCAGTGATTTTAATGTATAATATCCTTAAAATAAAGTACAATGTGATGTTGGTACATTTTCATGAGAATAGATGTAAGTTACTACTGGAGGATGTTAGTTACTCAGAGGATTTGCTATGGTCAGTCAATATGGGGCAGAGCTTGACATTGGCCATCCCATTAAGCCATTCAAAGATTCCCCACAGGCAAATTTAGGCACATATAACATCTGAGCTCAGTCATGGAAGTCAGAAATGAAGACATATTCCACATGATAGCTAAACTCTTTCACTTTTATAATAGTCATTAATGGCCTGTAGACAAGGCTCAATCTTCTAGGTAAACAACCAATTTGTTGTTTGAAGGGATAATGTAATCATTTGTTAATTTTGTTTCCTGTTTTGGCACACTAGATTGTATTTATTTGTTCTCTGATATACATAACTTTAATCTAAACTCATTTAAAATGCAATTTTCTTTAGAATCTGCAGCATCTTTTACTTTGTTGAATAAGCTCACTGTAGACTATCTCCAATTTTATTTTCTTCTTAATAAGTCAAATTATGCCTGGAACCATATCTATTTAAGAATACTTATAAATAAGTAAACAAATAAACAAGTAAGCTGAGATATAATTTGTATTCCTCTTTTTGGGGGGTAAAGCTCAAGTGCCAGATTTCCTATAGTTAATAAAGTAGCTTTAATAACAATTTCTAAAAAAGAGACATTAAAGCAGGCTCTAATACACAACTGGCTAAATGAATTCACCAGCAATGTGTCTACTTTGACAATACACAGATGTCAATAAAATAAACAACTGCATTTGTTTATGGTCATTTCTCATATGTAAAACTGTGGTAAAACCAGAATAATGTAATTCCAAACAAATACGTAATTTGAGTATGACAAATTCTGTCATTAGAATTATTATTTACAGGTAGCCCTCTGTAAGAACATAATTGTGATAAACCTCTTAAAGTTTCTAACCAAAAGTCCACATAAGTTATTTTGCAGCCAAAGCCAACCTTAAATATCTTTTAAAGACAGAATCTGATCTGACAAAAATTCATGGTGTATACCTGTTTCCTTTGTTGTAGGTTGATTTAAGTGATGCCATCAGAACCATAGGAAACATGAGAGCTGTCAGATGCTACATTGCCCATGCTGCACTTGGAAGAAGCCAGCCTTTAATACTTCCATTTTCACATGTCCCACAATTCTGAAGTTGACCATTAAGTCAATTTTTATTGAATGTGCATTTAAAAAAAAATCTTTATTGTTGAGAGTATTATAGATATCTACCTTTTTTCCCTCATTGTCCCCCTCTACCCGGTTCCCACCCCACCTCAAGCCTTCACCACCCTATTGTCTGAGTCCATAGGAAATGCATATATACATATCAGATGTTTGGTTAATCTCTTCTTGTCTGTGAATCTCCCTTCCCTCTGAGATTTGTCAGTCTGGTTCATGTTTCCATGTCTCTGTTTCTATTTTATTTACCAGTTTATTTTGTTCATTTAGATTCCTTGTTCTTTTATTTTGCTTTTTATTGATAGATATGTATTTATTGCCATTTTATTGTTCACATTCACATTTTTTATCTTCTTCTTCTTGTTCCTCTTCCTCTTCCTCTTCTTAAAGAATACCCTCCAATATTTCATGTAATACTAAAATGGGGTGGTGATGAACTCCAGTTTGTTCTTGTCTGTGAATCTCAATTCAAAATGATAGCTTTGTTGGGTAGCTTGTTTGTAGGTCCTTGCTATTCATCACTGAATATTTCTTGCCACTTTCTTCTGGCCAGCAAATGTTTCTGTTGAGAAATCTTTGACAGTTGTATGGATGTTCCTTTGTAGGTAAATAAGTGCTTTTTTTCTTTCTGTTTTTAAGATTCTCTCTTTGTCTTTAACCCTTATCATTTTAATTATGATGTGCCTAGGGTGGGCCTCTTTGGGTTCCACTTGTTTTAGAACTCTCTGGGCTCCCCAGACTTGTAAATTTATTTTTTTCACCAGGTATGGGAAGTTTTCTGTTATTCGTTCTTCAAATAAGTTTTTAATATCTTGCTCTTTCTCTTCTCCTGGCACCCTCATAATGTGAATGTTGGTACAGTTGAAGTTATCCCAAAGGTTCCTTATAATATCATCATATTTTTGGATTATTTTTTCTATTTGCTCTTCTGATTGGATTTATTTGTTTAGTCATATTCCAAATCATTGATTTGATTCTTGGAATCCTTTATTCTACTATTGAATCCCTGTAAATTATTCTTTATTTCAGTTTAGTATATGCTTAATTTCTGACTGGTCCTTTTTCATGTCTGTAAAATTCTAAGATCCTTAATAGTCTCACTAAGTCCCTTGAAGCTCTCATTAATACAGGCAGTCCTTGGGTTACATCAGACTTGACGTACGTCGTTTGTGGTTACGTTGCCATCTCCCATTTATTTATAAAAAAAAAGTTCCAAGTTCCATCATTTCGATGTATGTACATATGTGCTTTATGTTTTTTTTATTATTTATTTACCACAAGTAAAGGTCAGGAATTATCTTTCTTTTAAATATTTTTTTTACTGTTTCACTTCATTACTGCTGTATATGTGCTCCATGTGAGTGACATAAGTGCTTAGGTAGGTGAGTTCTGATTTATGGCGAAAATCGCGTTACGTCGTGCTGTAGGAACGGATCTCCGATGTAACCCAAGGACCTACTGTATCCTTGAGCAACCTTATAACCATTGTTTTGAACCCTTTATCCAATAGTATGCTTGCTTCCACTCATTTTTTTTTTCTGGAGATTTCTTTTGTTCTTTCATTTGTGACGTGTTTCTTGGTTTCCACATGTTGGCAGCTTCCCAGTGTTTGTTTCTATGTACAGTGGGGCCTTGACTTACGAGTGTCCCGACTAATGAGTTTTTCAAGATACGAGCCATCTCTCTGCTGATTTTTTGCTTTGAGTTGTGAGCTAAAATTCGGGTTATGAGCCAGCTTCAGATACCCTACCGCTAGTTGGCACAGCGAACGTCACAGTGAACGCCACAACATCAGCCCAGCATCATGTATCTCACTTGTTCACTTTAAGATTTGACATACGAGTAATTTGAGTTACGAGCTTCATGACGGAATGAATTAAACTCATAAGTCAAGGTTCCACTGTATTAGGTAGTATGCTATATCTCCTGGAATTTGTAGAATGACCTTGGGTGGTAGTTGTTCTGTAGGGTCTAGTGGCTCAGCCTCCCCAGTCACCTGACCTGGGCACTCCAGGTGTGCCCCTGTGTGGGCTGTGTGTACAGTCTTCTTATAGTTGAGCCTTGATTGCTGTTGGCATCACTGGGAGGAGTTGACCTCCAGGCCCATTGGCTGTGAGGTCAAGCTGTGACTATGGTGGAAGAGCTAATGTGCAGAAGGCACCCTTATGGAGCAGGACTTGCTTCAGTGGGGCTTTGGTGCTCACTAAGCCGGCCCCTTGAATGTGTTGCTCATGGATGTATAGAGCTGTAATCTGGTATTGTCTAAAGCTGTTCACCAGGTATATTGGCTCTGGGACCTCCCAGAAGATGCAAAGTCAGTCACTGCCTGGGGCCACCCAGCAGGAGCTACCTAGTAGAGAGTAATCAGCAAATGGCTGCTACTTGCTACTTGTATTGGTTTTGGAAGTGCCCAGGCAAGGCCAAGTTGTGGAGCAAGGCAGGCTGGTACTTATGCTGGATCTTAAGCCTTTTATTGATAGGTATGGGGTGCATTGATGCTGCCAGCTGATGCTTGTTTGAGAGATTTTTTAGGAGAGTCTGAAGCCTGAGCCAGGACAGGACATTCATATGGAAACGCTGCTTCAAATAGTTCGGTTGGGGCTATGAGTTGGATGGGGCAGGGTCTCAGGAAATCACCAACACTGAATGAACAGTGTGCTCCAGGATGATGGAAACTCAGAGCCAGTTAGCTCTGAGATGGGGAAGGTCTCAGCACAGGAACAATAACCCTTGCGAGCACCCTCATCTTAGAGAAAGCTGCCCCAGTGTTCCTAACCCACTGTCAGACAATCCAGTTCTTCCCCATATGTCCCTGACTCCCCCAAACTGTTGTCCCAGTGCCGGAGCTCAGAGAAAGTGGAACCATGTAAGTGTGTGTGCTGGCCCTTTAAGAGGAACTGTGTGGGATTCCAGCAGTCTCTGCGTCACTCAACCACAATCCCTACTGGTTTTTACAGCCCCAAGTTCTCTTTCCAGCTTTGGAACCCTGGGCTGGAGGTCTGGTGAGGGGCTGGGACACCTTGCTCCTCATTGGCCTCATAGGAGGTCTCCACAGCCAAGATATCCCTCCCCATTTAAAAAAATGCCACATGTGGGTGTCTGACCAGCCCTTTCCAGGCCTTTGCCCCTCCTACCAGTCTCAGTGTACTTCTTCTTTACTCCTCTAGTTGTAGGACTTACATTCAGCTAATTTTCAGGTGGTTCTGAATGATGGTTGTTCTGTTTTAGTTATAATTTTCTTGTGGTTGTGGGAGGCGGTGAGTACCTGCATTTACCTATGCCACTATCTTGGTTCTCTCCTAAATGTGCATTTTTATTATAGACATACAAGCTTTTTTGTTGCTGTTGGTAGTGGTGGTATTTTTTTCAACAAAAGTATAGCATCAGCTACCTGACCTATAATTTTAACAAAGTTGTCAGATTCAAATTAGATCCTATGAAAAAACTTAATAATCTGGGTCTGAGCCTCTAGTCATTTATTAGACATGGAGGAAAAGGACCTTTTCTTTTTCTGTGTTTAATCAGACTTTTGAAAAATCCTATCTAATAAAAGAGAAACATGGTAATTGGCATACGACCGCTACCCTTCCCATTGGCTAATCAGGGAGATATGCAAATTAACTGCAAACCAAGATGGCGGCTGGCAGCCAGGCAGCTTGAAACTAACATGAGGCTTGCTTGCTTCAGTGACAGAGGACTGCAATGTTCCCCGCATGCTGCTGCAGGCCTCTGAGCTGCAAATCTAAGCAACTATGTAACAAATATAGAAGCTAAACAAAACCCAAGAAACCTGCTTTAGTCACCAGGCTTCAGTCAGCAGGATAGCAACATTATAAGCAAAGGCCAGAAACCTACTTTCAGCAGCGGAGGCCTAAGAGCTGGGGCCAAGCCTCAAAGCTAAAGCTGGCCCAGAATAAAAAAAAGAAAAGAAAGAAAGGAGCAGTTGGGAGCTTCAGTCACCCCCAGCCTGAAAACAGCCCTCAGCCCCTCACCCAGACTGGCCAGGGATCCCAGTGGGGACCCCCACCCTGAAGGGTGTGTGACCAGCTGCAAACAGCCATCATCCCCTCACCCAGGCTGGCCAGGCCCCTGAGTGGGGACCCCCACCCTGATCCAGGACACCCTTCAGGGCAAACCAGCCGGCCCCCACCTGTGTACCAGGCCTCTATCCTATATAGTTAAAGGGTAATATGCCTCCCAGCACCGGGATCAGCGGAGCCGCGAGGCCTCCTGGCACCAGGATCAGCGTGACAGGGGGCAGCGCCCAAACCCCCTGATCGCCCTGTGGCTCTGTGTGTGACAGGGGGCGGGGCCACAACCTCCCTATCTGTCCTGCTCTGTTCGTGACAGGGGAAGGTGCCCCAACCCCCTGATCAGCCCTGCTCTGTGCCTGATAGGGGGGAGCTCCCCAACCCCCTGATCACCCTGCGGCTCTGTGTGTGACAGGGTGCGGCGCCCCGACTCCCCCACCCCATGGGCCCTGCTCTGTGTGTGACGGGGTAGAGCCATAACCTCCCCATCAGCCCTGCCCTGAGTGTGAGAGTGGTGGCGTCCCAACCCCCTGATGGGCCCTGCTCTGTGCTTGACAGGGGACAGTGCCCAACCCCCCGATTGGCCCTGCTCTGTGCATGATAGGGGGTGGCGCCGCAACCTCCCCATCAACCCTGCCTTGAGTGTGACAGGGGACAGTGCCCCAACCCCCAATTGGCCCTACCCTGAGCGTGACTGAGGTGGCATCACAACCTCCTGATCTCCCTGCTCTGTGCATGACAGGAGGCGGTGCCCCAACTCCCCAATCAGCCCTGCTCTGAGCCCGACCAGGGGCTGCACCTAGGGATTGGGCCTGCCCTCTGCCACCCAGGAGCAGGCCTAAGCCAGCAGGTCATTATCTCCCGAGGGGTCCCAGACTGCGAGAGGGCAAAGGCCGGGCTGAGGGCCCCCCCTCCCCCCCCGCCCCGAGTGCACAAATTTTTGTGCACTGGGCATCTAGTATATTATATAATTAATTATTGTACAGATACAAAGTGGCATTTTATCATATCATTTAAATCATGAGAAAGAAGAACAAAGTTGGGGGGATTATAATACCAGATATCAAGTTATACTATAAAACCAGTGTACTTACAACAGTGTGGCACTAGCACAACAACAGATATATAGATCAATGGAACATAACAGAGAACCCAGAAATCAATCCAAGCCATTATGCTCAATTGATATTTGACAAAGGAGACAAGAGCATACAATGAAGTCAAGGCTGTCTCTTCAATGAAAAGTGTTGGGAAAATTGGACAGATAAATGAGAAAAAATGAAAGTAGACAACCAACTTACACCATACAGAAATATAAACTCAAAATGGATAAAAGACTTAAATGTAAGGCGTGAAACCATAAAAATCTTAGAAGAAGCCATAGGCAGCAAAGTTTCAGACATCTCTCATAGCAGTATGTTTACCCATACATCTCTTAGGGCAAAGGAAACTAAGGAGAAAATAATCAAATGGGACTACATCAAAATAAAAGGCTCTGTACAGCAAAAGAAACCACCATTACAATGAAAAGGGAACCCACTGGATGGGAGAACATATTTGCCAATGATACATTTGATAAAGGGTTAATATCCAAAGTATATAAAGTACTTGTACAACTCAACAAAAGAAGACAAACAATCCAATTAAAAAATGGGCAGACCTGAATAGACATTTCTCCAAATTGGTCAAGAGATATATGAAAAAATGCTCAATGTCACTAATCATCAGAAAGATGCAAATTTAAAATGATAATGAGTTATCACCTCACACCTATCAGAAAGGCTATCATCAACAAATCAACAAATGACAAGTGTTGGTGAGGATATGTAGGAAAGGGAACCTTAGTACACTACTGGTGGGAATGCAGACTGGTGCAGCCACAGTGGAAAACAGTATGGAGGTTCCTCAAAAAATTAAAAATGGAACTCCCATTTAATCCAGTGATCCCACTTCTAGGAATATATCCTAAGAAATCTGAAACACCAATCAGAAAGAATATATGCACCCCTATGTTCATAGCAGCATAATTTACAAAAACTAAGATTTGGAAACAGCCAAGAGCCACTAGTCCTCCCAACCCAGTTGATTCTGAGCAAGTAGTGGGAGGGCCCACACAGGAAGGGGGACTCAAAATCTCTGCAAGGAGTTCACAGAAGACAAAACCTTTGCAAAGGCAAAGTCTGCATCTTTGAGAAGCCCTCAAGGCCTCTGGCATGAGAGCTGGTACATGCATCAGTGTGGTTCCCATGCTGAGTGAATTAAAGAGACAGCACCTGAGACAGCAACTGCACTAAACCTGGGACTTATGTTGGGGCTGGGGCAGAGTGAGATACCTGTGCCAAACATTCACTCTTCCCCTCCCATAGTGTGGGTTGTCATGGGGAGGTGGCTTCCCAGATGGGACTACATTTCCCAGCACTCCATGCATCGTGAGTGGATTAAAAAGTGGTAGTGCATTTATACAATGGAATATTATGCAGTTGTAAAAAAGAAAGAACTCATCATTTGCAACAGCATGGATGGACCTGGAGAATATTATGCTAAGCAAAATAAGTCACTCAGAGAAAGATAAGTACCACATGATCTCACTCATTTGAGGAATCAAATGAACAAAATAAACAGATGAACAAAATAGTTTCAGAAACATAGAAGCATAGAACAGGTTGAGGAATTTCAGAGGGAAGATGGAAGTGGGTGGGTGGGGAATAATTAGCCAATTAACTGGGAACTTATATGTGTACTAGAGTCCTGGTGCACAAAATTTGTGCTTGGGTTGGGGGCGTCCCTCAGCCCAGCCTGCACCCTTTCCAATCCCAGACCCCTCGGAGGATGTCTGATGGCCAGTTTAGGCCTGATCTTGCAGGGTATTGCAATCCGGGACCACTGGCTCCTAACCATTCGCCTGCCTGCCTGCCTGATCACTCCAACCACTCTGCCAGCCTTTCTGATGCCCCGAACTGCTCCCCTACCTGCCTGATTGCCTCTAATTGCTTCTGCCTGCCTGCTTGATAGCCCCTAACTGCTCTCCTGCTGGCCTGATCATCCTTAACTGTTCCCCTGCCTGCCTGGTCACCCCTACCACCTCTTCCTGCTGGCCTGGTCACCCCTAACTGCCCTCCCCTGCTGGCCTGGTTGCTCCTAATTGCCCTCCCCTGCCATCCTGGTCGCCCCTAACTGCCCTCCCCTGCTGGCCTAGTCACTCGTAACTGCCCTCCCCTGCCGGCCTGGTCACTCCTAACTGCCCTCCCCTGCCATCCTGGTCGCGCCTAACCTCCTCTGCCTTGGCCCCCGCCACCATAGCTTTGTCTGGAAAGACGTCCAGATGGATGTCTAGAAGATGTCTATTCTAATTAGCATATTACCCTTTTAATAGTATAGATATGGACACAGGCAATAGAGTGGTGAAGGCCTGGGAGGAGTGGGTGCAGGATGGAAGGATCAATGGGAAAAAACAAACAAATAAAGGGGACATCTGTAATACTTTCAACAATAAAGAAAATAATTACTAAATAAACAGATCAAAAGCTTAAAATGTTTCAGGGCTGGTAACAGAAGAAAGAAATAGTGTTTAAAGAGCTTGGGTATCACCTATTGCAAAATAAGGTCGACAAGATGAGGAGTTAAAGCTCTAATATTTTTTGCCTAACAGACACTTTGTGGACACTACAAAGACCATGCCATAGTCCCGAAAAAAGAGCTAACAGACTCTTTGACATAACCATAAATATCCATATTTCAGCTCAGATGCTGGCTCATTGCAAGAAAAATATTTATTAAAAAGTTCTCAAAGTCAGTGCCATTGTCAAGAGAATTGGGTATTATTTGAATGCATATGCGTATTCTACTGCAGTCCAGTGCTAACTTTGGAAAATTGCACTGTGTGGCTATAGCAGAAACTGCTGTCTAAATTCTGAGATATTGGTCTCCAGCAACTGACAGTACTGCGCTACCCTGTGATTGGCCATTAAGATTTCTGTTATGTGAAAGGAGAGCACTGGCTGGATACATGACATTCTCTGGACACTAATGTATGACTTGGTTGGCTTTCTTGGGCACATGTTCTCAGAATTCCCTCTCTCAAAATGAAATTTTTTTAAACTTTCCTCTTCAGTTCTAGCTAGTATCAAAGTTGCTAGTTTTTCAATGGGTTTGAACCATTTTTTAATAATGCTACTTTTAGACACAGAACCATCCTTCCATATCTGAACTGTGATTAAGTCTATTTTTTTATACCCTTTGAACAATTACCTCCTACAGCAAAGACTTCATCTATTTCCTCCCAATGAACATAAGCAGAAGCACCACTTATTATTTTAAAACTTGATGTAGTTGCTAAAAGGAAAAGGCATAAACAGTGTAGAGATAAAAGTTTCCTTTCTAATTTGAAGGCATATTGCAAATTTCTAAACAAGATCATTTTTTCCATGATATAAAACAAAACAAAAGCAAACTTGTGATTATTAAAAGACTTCATTCCTTTAAGGAGAGTAACCTGTTTTCTAATATACTAATTATGCAGTTTTCTGTATATTTTTTCTAAAGTATAGTTTTCTATATTTTCTGAAGTCTTAAATTTTTTACTTTAAAAATTCACAGTTCAAAACCTATCACTTAGAACTATCCTGATTTAATCTGATTAAGCAGAGCCTCATCTATTTGCTTCAATTTATGTTACCACCTTACAATTTTTTTTACCATCATAATCCTGCCTGTAGAATTGTGCTGAAATCCATAGCCAAAGTCCTCCCTTTTGGCTTTCCTAATCTGTGTCCTCAGAGGTGCTGTTTCAGAAGGAAGGGATATTTCTGGTCTGGCTGTCCTTCTCATTGGCTTGGTGATAGGCATCCTCACATTACAGTAGACAGTGTGGCCTCTGCTTGTTACCATGTCACTTCAAATAGTTGGTCCTTTTGGGTAGGTATGGAGATGTTTTTACTAATTAATGATTAATTTATCTTCACAAGTATACTTTATTTTAAAAACAATTAACCTGAAAATTAATTATTCTGTTTCTGGAAAATTTGGAACTGATGTAATGAACACTACAAGCATAGTATTGCTAGACTCACCGTCCTTCTTAATGTCAGACACTGCGGTTACTATGAAACACCTCTTCACCCCCTCTTTATGCAGTTCTAATCCTTATTTTGTTGGAACAGTAATCTGGCCAGTTAAAATCTTGTTTGCCCAGGTTCCGTCCAGGAGACACAAGGGGAAAGCTGGGAATTCTGAAGAAGCTTTTCCTTTCCTGACAAAAAGGAACAGTTGAGGCTGGTAAACCTCCCTGCCCTTTCTTCCTGCTGTGAAAGTGGGTGTGATATCTGGAGCTCCAACTGCCATTTTATGACCATGAAGTGGCAACTATGAGGGAATAATCTACAAAATCATAGAGATGTAGAACCTGACATTGTTGAGCTGCTGAACCAATGCCAGCAGCCACAAACTTCCAGATCTTAAGTTTTATATGGCGTCTAGTTGTGTGCTTAGGCATCTTAATTTCCTCCCCCGCTAGTTCTCGCTGGGTGCATGCATATCTAATTTTCAATGACTCTTTTATTCCCATCTTTTCAAAGTGCTAATAGATATTTCTATCATGCTCTTTCATAGAAATCTGAAATTTAGGTATAAATATAGAGTTATTATCTTCATCTGCTCAAAATTAAAAACAAAATGTCCATATTTTCCTTTTGAGTTAATGGCACCATCATTTACACAACTGCTCAAATGAGAAAGCCAGGATTCACCCTGATTGCCACTGTCCCTGTAATTCACACATCCTATCACTCCCTAAGGCTTGCTGCTTTGATCTAGCCAATATCACTTAGATGCTTGCCCTTCTTCTACTCCTTCTGTCACTAAATCCTTTGGTTGAACATCAAACCGCCACTTTGTCCTCTTATTTCCAATCCCCTCATTTTCACCCACTCATACCTGTTTTATCAGAGTGATTTTTCTAAAACTTGGATATAATCCCACCACTTTCCTCCTTGTAAACTTTCAGGAAATTTCTTTACCTATAAAATAAAGTCAAAATTGCCTGGTATGCATACAAATTCCCATGATCTGTGATGGGTTTTCTGTTCTGCTACATCTTTAGCTAACACCTGATGAAAATGACATGATTTCTGGCTGACAGTCTGCTGTGCTGTTTTTGCTTTACATTTATTATGCAAATAATATATAAATGTATTAAAATAGAGTAAAATTAGAAAGATATTCTTAAACTCTCAATTCCTCTTAACATTCCACTTCCAAGAAATAATCTCTATCAAACACTGAATGCAGGTCCCATCATGTTCGATCTTCCCTCCTCATTGCTATGTTTCTGCTGAGAATGGCTTTCCCCTTTTGTGTAGTGAACATATGGATCTAATAGTCCAGACTCAAAGGTAATTTATTCAAGAGTTTATTTCCTCAACTGTGTGAAAATGTAGGGAAAATACCCTCATGTGTCTCTAGGCTTAGGCTAGTCTAGGCAAAGAAAACTGGAAACTGGGTTAAAGGATATGTCTTGAATGTAAAAGAATGGATGGATAGACAGCAATCTTTAGAGATAGATAGAGATTTATCTTCTCAGAGCTATACATAGGCTTCTATTTTTAAGGAGAAATGAAATCTGAGAGACATCCACTTATATTTCAAATTCAAGTTTACATTACATTTCCAAATAATAAAACATTTGCAATGTAAGGTTTCTCACCCTCTTGAAAGAGAGGATGGTAGCAGCTTTATAGCAGGGCCCATATAAACCTTAAGATTCATAATTATGGAGTTCCTCTCCTGTGGCATAACTCTCTTTGTACACACAGGCATAACCAACAGGCTCTCATCTCTTTGTCTTAGATGGGGGCAGGGTGAGTTTAGGGAAATAGTTTGATATATACATATATATCTTACCTAATAATAGACAAACATGTAAATTAACCATCCCTCTGCTATGCTCACCAGCCAATCAGGAGAGTATGCAAATTAACCCAACAAAGATGGCAGTTAGTTTGCAAACATAGGGGTGAAATGGCCGAGCGAAGGCTGAAGGCTCCGTCCAGAGCCTCAAAGGCTGGAGCGAAGGCCTGGGTCCCAGGTGCCAGAGGAAAACCGGTGCCGGCAGCCAGGGGAAGGGAAGGCCTATTGCACGAATCTCTTTGTGCAATGGGCCTCTAGTATATATATATATATATATATATATATATATATATATATATATATTGATTTTAGTGAGAGGACGGGGAGAGAGAGAGAGAGAGGAGAGAGAGAGAGAGAGAGAGAGAGAGAGAGAGAGAGAGAGAGAGAGAGAGAGAGACTCCTGTACATGCCCTCATCAGGAATGGAAACCATAACATAACCTAGGTATGTGCCCTGACTGGGAATCCAACCTGCAACCTTTTGGTATATGGGACAATGCTCCAACCAACTGATCCACATAATCCAGGGTGGAAATATGCTGTTTTGAACTGGAAACTTATGTTTACTTTGAGGATAATAAAGATAAATATAAATATTAGAAATTTATCAAATTGAGAAAATTAAAGCCTTCTACTCTGTTCTCTCATAAGCACTTATTCATACTTCTAATAATGAACTTAACACATTGGTTTATCAATATATTCATATATATTTTCGTTAATTCTCACCTGAGAATATATTTTTCATTGATTTTTAGAGAGAGTGGAAGGAAAGAGGAGAGACAGAGAGAGAAATATCTATGTGAGACACATTGATTGGTTACCTCCTGCATGTATGTGGGATGGAGCCTGAAACCGAGATATAAGCCCTTGACTGGAATCGAACCCAAGACCCTTCAGTCTGCAGGCTGTCACTCTATTCAGTGAGCCAAACTGGCTAGGACTATCAATATATTTTTTTTAAATATATGTTATCATGTAAATGTTAGTTACAAGATAATAGAAGCTGTCATCTATTTATTTTTGAGTCACTAGTTACTTGCATGTCTTACTTCATTGGAAATAATAAATAATTGAATAATAAAATTATACAAATAACAAATATTTAGGTATAATTTAATTCCTTGGGAATATACTACAATGCTTCCAAATAAAAATAAAATTGTCATCATATAGCTTCATAGCCTATCATATTTTCACCTAGAAAACCAAATTTTGTACTAAATTTATAACAAATTTATAACTGAAGCTTATATTGAATTTATGTTAAATATCTTTGTAAAACTTGAAAAAAAAAAGGCATCTATCAACCAAGTGACATTCTATAGCACTGACCTAAACTGGAGAGAGGGTTGGGAGCTGGAGAAGAGTCAGGAGGAGCAGGAAGAGGCAGAGAAACAACAATTCCCACCCACCCAAAAGTGTCAACATAGGGTGACATTTTTGAATTTTGGGTGACAGAAGTAGAAAGATTAAACCAATTCCAATAATATCAAATAATCACTGCAACAAAGTAATTATAAACCATGTAAAACCATGAGAAATATTGATTTCTCTAAACTTGTTTATATTCTAATATTTAAGTTAAAAATCCCATTTTGTTTTTGTTCAGAGTAGAAATCAGAGTAGATTTTTTAAATTCTGTCTTGAGATAGTTTTTGTTATACTTGAAATAAAATACAACTGTTATGACAAAGTAATAAATATAAATATTATTATTACTTTATGGATTATTGCAAAAAGTTAACATATGTTTATATCTGTGACTAGAAAATGAAGTGGATTAAGAAATTATGTCAATTAAAGACTTCCCCACCTTCTTTTAAATAACTGGATTCTCTATTTGGGAGAAAGTCATTGACTTTACTACAGAAAGATTATCAGTAAATTTGTGCTGCTGACCCAATAGCCTAATCATTATTGTCAGGAAGTCAATTTGAGATCACAGGTCACAGCTTTAAATTCAAGTGTGACACAGGGAATTTAATCAATAAATGTGTACACACAGAAAAGAAATGCTGCAGGGAAAGCTATTTTAGTAATACAGTTACTTAAACTGGCTGAAAATTATTCTGTAAAGGTGTTTAAGTGAAGATAATATTTTGTTTGAGTGCATTTTAAATTAACATGTTTCATATAAGAAATTCTGCAAAGCTTATTATTATCAGGCCTAAGTACTTTGCATTTCAGTTTTTGCCTTAATGATTTCATTGAAACCACTTTCTTGAAGGTCACCAATAATCCCCTAATTGCTAAATCCAATGGTCTATTTTAGGCTCATCTTTTTTGACATTACTTCATCATTTCATACCGCTCATGTCCCCTCTCTGTCACAGAATAAAGTGAATGTAAGTCTGTGTACCCTCTGCATTTTCTTCACTGAGTGTTCTATTTTTGTCCTTTTGGAATCTTTTTTCAGTAAATATAAGCATGAACAAGGTAGAGTTTATGAAAAGTTAATTAGCAATTGTATTACTCAGGCATTAGGGATATCTCCTTTTCAAATGAACAATTATAGAGGATTTATAACAAAACTAAAAGGGAAACATACATATAGGTAATTCATTAAATCTGAGGTTGGCAAACTACTAGTATGTCTATGGCCTAAATCCAGTTTACTGCTTTTTTTTGTAACTAAAGTTTTATTTGATCACTAGTAGCCTGGTGCGCAAAATCTGTGCATATTAAAAGGGAATTAATTAGTGGAGATATTTTAATATTGCTATTTGCCCTTTCTCTATAATAGAAGTGTGAGAGATGAAAGGAAATTAGTAAAATGTGTATAAAAATAATATATAAACTTATTAATAAATAAAGAGTAACAAAAGGATATAACAACAACAGAGGCATGATATAAAAACTACAAAAACATGATATGAAAACAACAAAAACATGATATAAAAACAACAGTGATGCAAATAATGACTGATAAAGTGATTCAACTTATTCTAATATCTCCCTGTACACCACATTAAGAGTAAAAACACTTTCAGAGTGCTTACTAATTTCCCTTGTGATGAAGTATTTAGAACTTTAACTATAACATCACATGCTCTTCAAACTCAAGAGAAAGCAACATAATTGACCATGTGCAAAAACGGGTTCAGGTAGGAATATGCCTACTCTTTCTAGAGTTTGTCCTTGTGATTTATTAATAATCATCACAAATGCTGGCATCACAGGAAACCATCATTGAATCAATTTAAATGTGATGCCAGTGTCAGATGGGGACAAATTAATTCTTGGAATCAGAACAACCTCTCCCTCTGCAGATCCCGTTAATACTTCAGCTTCGATAATGTTAGGTCATAATCTTTTGATAATAAATCTGGTACCATTACAAAGACCCCATTTACTATTGAGATTTCTCAATAGCATGATGATTGCACCCACTTTCAATTTTAATTTATGACATGGCATTCCCAAAGGAGTAATACTATTAAGAAATTTGAAGGGAAAATTTTCCTTTTTAGCATCATCTGTGGAATCAATGGAATCATCACTCAAATATGTGTGAAAATCTCCATCGAGTATATCCAAAATTTCTTCATTTAATTTTTGAACATGCTCCTTTTTTGGACAAAGAATTGCATATTTAGATATATTTTTACTATTATCTATAGATATAGTATTTCCAAAGGTAGCTTCAATAATAGATCCATTACAAATCATTTCACAGGGGATTTCAATAATATCCATTCCTAAATGAAAACTGCTATCAAGTTTGCCATCTCCAAGTTTTAGTAACCATCCATTGTAAGCAGAATCCTCTGATCTCATATTTGTTGCAAGAGACAACTTTCTGAAACATCCCCAAACATTGAAGTACTTTAAACTCGTTTGTACTATGGCTGATCACATAGCATGTGGTACAATACTGAGACATTGTCGAAAATCTCCTTCAAGAAGGAGAACTTTCCCACCAAATACAACATTCAAATTTCCCTTAGTAATTTGTCTATGGCATTTATATCATGACTGGATGCCGTGGTGCATTCATCAATAATGAGAAGTTGGGCCTTTTAAATAGTTTTAGCAACTTCACTCTTTATATTGAGTCTAGAAATTGAAGTTTCATTTAATGGAATCGGTAATTTATATTGGGAATGAAAGGTGCTTCCACCGAGAAATAAATTTGCAGCAATTCCTGTAGACGCTGTGGGTGAAACTGTACCATCACAACCTCTAATATAATGTATTAAAACTTTATACAGATATGCAGGTGATTAGGATTCCTAGATGGCAGGCCCCTGACAGCAAGCTGGCCACCATTCTGTGAGGAATGGGGCTCCCTCCTCCCTCCTGTCAGGGTCTGGGGTGCAGGTGAATGGGGTTCCTGGCTGGCAGGCCACTGACAGCAAGCTATCCAACAGCAGATGCTGTGAGAAATGGGGCTGCCTCCTCCCTACTGTCAGGGTCTGGTTTGAAGGCCGGACTCAGTACTTCCACACTCCCTTCCGAGGGCGGGTTCCTGCCTGAAACCTCGCCCGCCGGGAAACAGCTGGGGAAGGGTGCCGCTGTTTCCAAGATGATCCCTGCAGGACTGACTTCCTTCTGCTTGGTCATGCTTCTGGACGTGATGTTACACCCAGGCTTTTTATATAAGTAGACTAGAGGCCCGGTGCCCAAAATTCGTGCATTGGAGGGGCGTGTTCCTCAGCTCAGCTTTCACCCTCTCCAATCTGAGACCCCTTGGGAGATGTCCGACTGCTGGTTTAGGCCCGATCCCATTGTGATCAGGCCTAAACTGGCAGTCGGACATCCCTCTCACAATCCAGGAATGCTGGCTCCCAACTGCTCGCCTGCTTGCCTGCCTAATTGCCCCTAACGTCTTCTGCCTGCCAGCCTGATCGACGCCTAACTGCTCCCCTGCTGGCCCGATCACCCCCCAACTGCCCTTTCCTGCTGGTCTGATCACCTCTAACTGCCATCCCCTGCAGGCCCAGTCGCCCCCAACTGCCCTCCCCTGCTGGCCTGGTTTCCCCTAACTGTCCTCCCCTGCCAGCCCGTTTGCTCCTAACTGCCCTTCCCTGCAGGCCTGATTGTTCACAACTGCCCTCCCCTGCCATCCATCCTGTGGCAGCCATCTTGTGATAACATGGGCATGGCCATCTTGTGACCACATGGGGTGGCCATCTTGTGAGGGTGTGATGGTCAATTTGCATATTACCTCTTTATTATATAGGATAGCCATGCCCATTCAGTTACATATTATCTATTGGCTGCATTTTGCTACAAAGGAAAAGTTGAGCAATTGCCATAAAGATCATATATCAGGCAAAGTCTGAAATATTTACTCTCTATCTTTAGGTAAAAAAAAAGTTGACAGACCCCATAGGTTAGAGAATTAATTAAGTGAACTGAAAAGGGAACCATCAATCTTTTTTTTTTTCTTTAATAAAAAGAAAAGCTGTCTCTATTGAAAGCTTTATGTTAAGATGAGAAGATGATGTAGGACTAATTGCAGTCATAAGATTTTTCTAAAGATGTCTATATTTTAAAATATATTTTTATTGATTTCAGAGAAAGGAAAGGAGGGGGAGAAAGAGATAGAAACATCATTGATGCGAGAGAATTATTGATTCGCTACTTCCTGCATACCCCACACAGGGGATCAAGCCCACAACCCCAGAACCAGGCATGTTCCCTGACCGGGAATTGAACTGTTACCTCCTGGTTCATAGGTTGATGCTCAACCACTGAGCCATGCAGACTGGGCATTAGAGATGCCTTTTTAGATATGACTTTCATTTCGGCATCTTCCCTCAAGACTAAATCTGTGGGCCCAGTATAACTGGTTACCTACAAGGATTCTCCAAGATGTCATGTCATTTCATCCACTGTTCTGGTTTCAAGAGTACACACAAGCAGGCAGGGCTCCATGTGGGGAAGGTCCCTTTTCTAGTACACCAGTCTCTGTTTGAGAGTCTGCATGTTGTGAGTAAGTTGATCTACTTTATTCCAAAGGAAAAGAATGCTAGAAACCATGCTAAATGAAGTTTCTGCAAGACTTGTTGCCCCTAGTTTCTTCTTGAATTCCATTATACCTCTATTATCCTTATTATAACCAACTCTCCCATATCCATCCATTATTTGGGCCAATCTAAGTGGGTTTGTCTCTCTTATAACCAAAATGTACTTCCCCTGACACCAAGGAAACTGATAGCAGACTCTTGCATGGTGCACTTCATAAGAAAGAATATCAGAAAAAATTTAAATAACCAAAGAAAAGCTTAGCACATTCATATTTGTCTTAGTAATCTTAGACAACAAACAACAGGCATTTATTTCTCCTAGTTCTGGAAGTCAGGAAGTACAAGATCAAGGTGCCCACAGATTAGGTTCTTGGTGAAGGTGCTCTTCCTGACTTGTAGTCAACTTGCCTTCTCACTATGTCCTCATATGACCTTTCTTCGTGCAAGTTAAATTGTTCATGTTATTCAACAAAATAATATTTTTAGGTAGAATTTCTATGGTACATAAGTAAAACCCCATTAAAGATTTTAAGAGACCTTGATTTCATACTGATATCTAGCTTTCTGTTCATGTATACATAATTTTAACACATTTTAATAAACATATTAATTTATGTTAATTAATTGTTTGAGATTTCTTTGACTTGAGGTTATAAAACAAAGTTATCTGTATCTATAGAAGACTGGCAGAAACAGTATTTTTAAAATAATCTAATTTAATAATTCCTTTCATCCTATGGAACTATATTCTTTTTATTCCTGAAAATCTATTTGAAGACTTTTCATCAAGAATTAACATTCAAACATGTAAAATAATAGAATGGAGATGTAAAAGGATATATTTCAGTTATACATCTAACTAGCTTATGACCATGGACAATATTTAGAACCTAAAAGAAAGAGACTTACTAAGCTGTTAAATGAAATGAGGTTATTTCAAAGGTCATTTCAAGCTATGACATTTCATGATTGATAGAAGACTTTCATTAGTGATCTAATATGTAGATTCACTGTTCTCTAAAGCTTGTTATATAATTTCTTAATTGACATTATCAACAAAAAAATGTTACCATACTTTAGTCAATCTTTTCACAGTAGCTCAAGTCATAGCCATTTAATAATCCTACTTTGAGTCTCTAATTTAATGGAAAGATGAAGAGTTTTACTAGAATTCTGTATTTAAAGTGGTATTCCATGTATGAGCAGTCTTTAATATGCATAGTTCTGGAATGCACAGATTTTAGTTATCATGGCTTAGTTAAATAACTCCAGTCTCCCAACAAAATGGTCAACATCTCAGTTACCATGGTATAGTAGTTATGAGTAAATTCATAAAATGCAAACTTCGCTGCTAGCTCTTTAGCCCATAAGTCATGAAAGAAAGAAGTGCATCATAATTAATGATGATTTAGGTCACTTCTTCCAAGTCTGTCTGATTGGCCACTGTGCATCTGTTATTCAGATCATACACAGACAGCAAGCTTGTAGTTGTGTTGACTCCTGATCTCCCACTAATAAATCCAAGAGTCTTTTATAAATCTAGTTCGTTATTATTATAAGAATGTCATTTAAGTTTATCCTAAAAATAGAAGGCTTATACTAAGTTGAAACTTGTAACTAGAGCCTGAATAGTTCCTTTCCAATAAATTCTTGATAGAAGATTTTGATCAACAAAAAAAATGACCCATACCAGTCAGTACTGCTATTATCAAGAAAACAAAAGACAACAAATGTTGACAAGGATAAAGAGATTAGAACCATTTACACTATTGGTGGGAATACAAAATGATGCAATCATTATGGAAAACAGATTGGAGATTCCTCAAAAAGTTAAAAATAATGATACAACAATCTCACCTCCTGGTACATATTCAAAAATGTTGAAATCAGGATATCAATGGGAATGCTAGCACCAGACATTAGCATTCCCATGTTCATTGGAACATTATTCACAATAGTCAAAAGGTGGAAAAACCTAAATATTAATTGACAGATGAATGGATAAAGAAAACATGGCATATACATAACATGGAATACTATTAAATCTTAAAAAATGAAGGAAATTCTGTCATTTGCAACATCTATAAATCTTAAGGACATTATGGCTAAGTGTAATAAGCCAGTCACAGAAAGATAAATGCTGTATGATTCTACTCATGTGAGGTACCTAAAATAATTAAATTCATAGAAGCAAAGAATAGTATGGTGGTTGTCAGGGGTTGAGGAGAGGGAAAATGGGGGATTGTTGTGCAATGAGTATGAAGTTTCAGTTAAATGAGATGAATAAGCTCTAGAGATCTGTACAACAGTTTACAATAATGTATTATTATATGCTAAAAATATGTTAAGATAATAGATCTCATGTTAAGTGTTTTTACCACAATAGTAAAATTTAAAAGTCAAAGTTTAGTCACAAATTGGAAAGTGATGATGCTGGAAGTGAAATTCAAATTGAACATAAATGGAGTTTGAGAAGCAATAGCTGTCTGTGCAAATGACAACACTGCCTCTCTTCCGGAGACTCTATACATGCAGCCAGAGCTATTTTAGTGAAGGCAAACCTGCTGACATAATGAGGAGAGTGATTGTGAAGAAAGTGATGAAGATGTCCCAGAGGAAGTGATGCTGGCAAAATACTTCCCATTAAAGGAACTCTCACAGATATTTCATTACATTGAAAGCACAAAGAATAAATTGTTGGAAGCTGAGCTGAACTTGGAAAGAATATGACAATTTACAAAGGCATATAAAGATGCCTGCTCTGCGGCATAACTTGTATAACAAGAAAAAGGCATAACTGTTTAAACTACCTGATCATTTTTCATAAAGTAATAAAGCACTTTAATTCTCAGTGCTTCTGATGTTTTAAATTACAAGATGTGCTAAATGAATATTAGTTTTACTATAATTTTAATTTCCCTGTTCATTTATGACAGACAGTAAGAGATTTTTTAATATTTTGGCTAAAACTTTTAAGGGTCATGAGACAATCATAATTTTTCTCATTAAGATTTTTACACAATTTCAGCTTGCATGGCCATTTTACAGTCAGGTATGATCTTTCAAAGTAAAGATTGCCTGTGTTAGTTTCAGTAAATTTTACTGACTAAATGCTGTAAGAATTTTCAACACAAATACTGCATTATATGTTATTTGGGAGGTAGAAAGAGTTGAGGAGAACCTCTTACTATAATTAATTCTTCAGTTGATTTTCATATGACCTTTAACTTCTCTGTGCTCTGTCATAGATATTATCCATTTTAGAGGCATAGTGATGTTTAAAAGTAAAATAGCAGGAGATGGGCTCTAAAGGATTAAATAAGCTAATTATCATCTCAGTAACAGTACCATTCTAAAGCTCAGGGTTCAAATGACTGGAACCCTGGTATCTGAAGCTTCACTTCACCTTCTGAGCTCTAGCGTGTCTTGGAGTCTGACTTTTCTCATTTCCTTACCCACATGTCTTATTTTTCTTTCCTCTTTCTTTCTTTCCTCCTTCCTTCCCTTGACTCTTTTCCACTAACTAGCCTTAGAATGGATCCATATCTTTATTTTTTTAAAAAAAATAACATATATCCTATTATTTGGCAAACTTTGATTCAACATCTATCATCACATGATACCTCTATTCAGAATCCTATATAATAAAAGGCTAATATGCAAATTGTCCTCTTGGGAGTTTGACTGACCAGGAGTTCATGCACTGACCACCAGGGGGCGGTGTGGAATGAAGGAAGGCCCCAGTGGGCAGCCAGCAGCCGGGGAAGGAAGGCTCCTATCGGCCCTGCTCACTGGCCAGACCTAGGGACCCTTTCCATGCACAAATTTCATGCACCGGGCCTCTAGTTTTTAATAATTTCCAATTCTGCTCTCTTTCTCTCTCACACACACAAACTAACAAAATAAATAACATCTCAGAATAAGTGTTTTTCCTTGTACATAACCCTCAGTTTATTTTTCCTCCTATGTTTTCATAGCACTGAAGTTATGCACATTAAATGAAACTCATTTCCCAGCATTAACTCTTCAATACTTAAAAAGTCTCCTGATACACAGGTTAAAAAGTTCTTAATTGCATACATCAGAGTTCAGTTCATCATAGTCTCCAAATCCTATAAACATAATTGGTTTCTGGGAACATGCACAGTATTAATTTCAAAATAATTCACTATGCATCTTGGCAAACAATTATGTTTCTAATTTGTTAATTGAAAGGAGAAAGACATGAAAAAATATAAATGTTGAAATACTAACTATAAATTCCATTAAAATTTTATGATATGTGGTCATATTCTGGAGAAAATACACCATTTATTTGCTAGTGCAATTTTAAGGAGGAGGGGCACTGTATGATAAATTGAAAAAATATATAGAAATTGTTTTAGAACAACTTGCATTTCATACTCTGGTGTATGTAACTTTCAGCCTCTTTTTGTCTGAAGAATGAAAAGACAAACTTTAAGAGCATCTAAAATCTTTTCCATTTCCAAATACATATGGTTCTCTGAACAACTTCTATAATTAATCAAGCAAATATTTTTTTCCCTCAATTCTCACACACTGGCTTTTTTGGACAATTTTTCAGCATGGAGTTTTAACAAAAGAAAGGGTATCTGTACCTCAAATAAATCTAAACCAAAATTATAAAGTAAAATGCTTCTAGTTAATTTTGTCCTTTTAATATACCTTGTAGAAGAAACTGCCTTTAATATAAGATCTTCTTTAGGTTGTATTCTATTAGAGGAAATTGGACCAAAATTGATCTGGGTAGAGAAATTTATCATTACCTGCATAAACTGGACAAAAAAAATGTGATTAGGCTACACGTGCCCATCATAGCCTTTTTTGAAGAGCAAGCCTTGAACAAAAAGCCAGGATTCAATGAATCAATAACAGTAAAAGCAAAATTGGAGGGCTGTCAAATCAACTTAATTTCTCTCTTCTGAACTAGTGACATCCAATCTACCTGACCCACAATGCTAATAATCAAATTAGATTGCCTTTGACTCCTTTTACCCAGAGTCAAAACACAAATCTGACTGTAACATTTTATATACTCAACTCTGAAAAGCCACTAACATACCAATGTATACTCCAAATAAATGCTTGTTGAATTCTCAGGATGAGGCAGAGGACAACATTATTTTTGATTATGCTCTTAAACTAAATGGAACAATTAAAATAATAGGTTGCATTCACCCATTCAAAAATATCTCAAACCTAAAGATATTTTCAAGCATCAGGATTGATATGGTGTATCCCTTTCAATGGCATTTCTTTTGCAAAAAGCAGGCATTTTTCATTCTATGCAGGTATATAAGACCTAAATATAATTTTCCTTCAATTGGATCCTATTATTTTCCATCTGGCCTCTAGGTATCTTTCTTATGGGTCCCCTTAGCAATTTATATAACACAGGCCTTATTACACTGTGCAATAATTTCCTGTGTATAATAACTGAGAGGAATCATGACTCCATATTCTTTCAAATGTAAATGTCCAGTACAATGATACTTATTGAGTGAATTAATGATTATAAAAGGATAATATTACAGATATGGCACATTCTAAAACTGTGGGCCTGTCTCTATAGAGATACAATTGGCCTTCAAGAAGAGTTATTTTTAATTCCTCTTTAAGAGGAGAGTTTTTTTTCTTTGCAACTATTATAGGAGCTATCCATAGATCTGAGGCTTTATTACATCACATTATCCAAAAACAAGATTTCATTCAAGAAGATGGTCAAGATGCCCTCAAAGGAAGCAGTTCCCAATATGGATTCTAGGAAGAGATGGGTATCTTAGTGGATGCTACAGTGCATGTCTTCACACTGTCAAAGGAGCTCATCAAGGCTGTTGGAGCCCAGCCTGCCTTCGGGGATTAAGAAAATCAAAACAAAACAAAACACACACACACACAAACACACACACACACACAGATGGTACTCAGCTAAAATTTTTCTTTCCCAGCAAATACACTTATATTTGTAAATATTTGAACAATTTTTCAGCTGGTGTTTCTCATAGAGTTTTACCAAAAGAAAGGATACCTGTGGTCAAAGATTCTAAATGAAGAGAGAAAGGATAAAGAGGTGAGTTAAATAACAAATGTCTAATAAGCCAACTTTCTTCATTTGAATAATTTGAAATGAGATTATAAAGCTATAACACTGTCAAATAGAGTACAAAGTGTAAATTAAGCCAGAAAAAAATATGAAAGAAGATAAGCAACATAAAAGGATGTGTAAAAGACAAAAGTAAAATGATAAGAAGAATAGGAGGGAAAGGAAGTTTTTGGTAGCCAAATAGAACGACAGTGTTAGGAAGGAAAATAATTCCTTCTTTGAAAGCACTTCCAGAGGACCCAGATTTAAAATCAAGTAGTGCCCGAGGTCATTTCCCCTTTGCTTTTCTTCCTTTTCTTAGTCTTCCAGAATATGACACACTTTAAGGGACCTGAGGTCAGAAGTTACATTAACCAAGCTCTGTGACTCTAGAGGGGCATTAGTTTAGCCATTCTGGGAGGGAAAACATTCCCTACCCTTCTACATTCTCTTGCCTACTCTAATGATTAGACATGAGGCAGGTTAAGAGGAGAAAAACAAAGTTAATTTTATACATATGGAGGCCCCATAGGTATAAAATCCCAGAACTGAACAAAGCAAGCTGTTTATATATCTTTTGGACAAAGAAACAACTATTTGTGAATATTTGACAAAACAAGGGGGTTTTGCTTTGGGTAGCAAATTAATAAAGAAGTAACAAAGTTTGTTTATGCAGCTTCCTTGCCTTGCATTCCCCATCTCTGGTGATAAGGACACCTTCGCTCCTGCTGGCATAAGGAGGATATCTTTACATGGGAGACTTATTTCCAGCTTTGGGGGTGGACAACAAAGGAGGGTCAGAGTATTCTTGCACTGACTCTGTTTCAAAGGAACTTTAATTCAGAATAATCAATATGCCAAACGGGCATCCGTTGGGTCAACCGGCCCTGAGTCCCTAGAGCAGCAATATCCATAGTGTTGTTCATCCTGAATCCTTGGCTTTGGTGTGGAGAAATCCAAGGCCGAGCTCAGCACATCTTCAAGCACAGAATTACATACAGAGCGATGGAAAGGGGAAGAGAGAGAGGAGGGTGGGAGCTAGCTATGCAGTTATGGAAAGTGAGTACCTGCATTAGGAAGTGATCAGCACCTTGCAAAGTCCCGCCTTTAAAAGGCACCAGTGGTTCAGGGCTAGAAAATGATGTGTGTTGTGTTAATGGCCGTGTGTTTTAAACGAAATCTGGAAGCATATTTAAACATGAGCAGATGGGACAAAAAAGAAAACTGCATTATGGGGATTGCACTGCTGTGGCCGGGCACTGATCTAAAAAAAGAAAAGGCAGGGGTTAGGAGGAGATTTAATATCTTACCTGATTTTTTGTATAGACACACAGGTCTGACTTCACAGGGACCAAAGAAACCTGTTTATCGGGATGTCCAAATAAAAGAGAAGAACCTCTGGGTGTGGTGAAGGCTGGGAGAAGTCTGGTATAAGTTCAGGGAACTTCCCTTCTCATAGACTAACCTCCAAGCAAGAGATAACTGAAGAATAAAGCACTTTTCTCAGATGAAGAAAGCTTGTCCCGGAAAGCTGGTTTATTCAAGAAGCCCTGGGCAAGCAGCAGATCTGATCAGTAAAGGAAGCACCGTGGCTGCCCTGCCAAGGGTTTGAAAAGACCTCAGTACAGTAGCTGAGATGAAGCTGGCACCTGATAACAGCAACTGTTACCGTCTTTATTCCCTTTTTCTGAGTGGCTCAAATTGACAGCCTGGAAAGCGAGTGCTTAGCAAATTTGTTATGATTTATTTGTATTTAAATTTCTGTAGATGTCATTTGTGTCATGTAAGAGCTAGACTGATCTCCGTAGGGATTTTATTCCTTTGTCACTAAAAAGATAAAAACTCGACACTTTGGGGAAAGTTAACAATTACTTTCTAGAAGAGAGCAAGCACTGGACATCAAAACAGTTATGGAATCTAGAATAAATTTTATTTTCATTATGAGTATAAAATATAAACTATTTTTTAAATACATCCATTAATAACCAAAAAAAGAGTAGTGTTTTTTATTTTGTTTTTTCCTTTATGGGGAGGGAGGGTGAAGGGAAGAGGTATTCATTCTGTAGCATATGGAGAGATAAATGGCTTCCTCTCATGGTTAAAAATAATTCTGAGTGGTCTCCACACAAGGATCCCAGAGAGACCTTGGAAGCATTGCAAATCTGCCAGGGCTTCTGGGGCAGATTTGATGACGTCAGTGCACTTGAACATACCACTCTCAACTGGGCTTCAGAACGGCCACTTCGTTTCGAGGAAAAACACCTGCCACTACTGGTGTGCGGGAGCCAGCTCACACGGGCTTGGCTCCTGGGAGCTGACTGCACGCCTTTCCCAGTCCCACCACGGGGCCATTGGGCTGTGCACAAGGGAAGGGGTTTCATGGAAAGTTACCTCTCAGACTAATCTGATCATAGATTCCTACTTTTACTTTTCCAGTAAAAGTTTAATCTTTGTCTTAAGCAAGCCCACCTTTTAAATGAACATCACCACCCTCAAGAGAACACATCGTCTTGTTAGCTATCCTGTAATCCAATCCCACCTTGCTTTCTCCCACTTTCATGTAATCTCCCTTACTTCATTCACTCTTAATTCCAAACGCATAAAAATCATAAGCTGCAAAACTGTCATTCTTCAGAGCATTTGAGATCTTTCTTCCTGGCAATTGTCATCATCAGTTTGGGCTCAAAAAAACTCATAAAAATTATTTACAGATTTGGACGTTTCTTACATTGACAAGGTTGGTAGCTTGAAATTGGCCTTGGGAATTGGCAAAAGCTACAAACCACGGCTCCCCCCACTTTCAGAGCCAGTTATTAAACATTTACCAACATGCCACTGTCACTATCCTCGCTCTGACTTTTGTCATCTATCTGAACAGTGTCACTTCACAGTAAGTCATTAACACTTTGCCAGGGAACTTGTCAATAAGACATTAGTCAATGGTCAATGTTGATTTTTTTTCTGCCTATAGCCCAGAACTGCAGTCCTCAGAGCTACCCGCCTCCATTCTCACCCGCCTGTCCACAGAACTGACTCCCTGCCAAGATGCCGAACCACAGGCAGACTTGCACAGGTGGGAAAGCCCAGCAGAGGATTAAGATAGCAGAGTTTCTACAGGCACTCTACATCTAATTCTTTCAGATTTTTGAAGACACAATTCAAATTCCACCTTCTCCATGTAAACTGATTCAGTCATTTATATTGTTTTTCCCTCTTCGCTCTTTGTAGGTGGTTTTTATTTCCATTGCGATGGTCATCTCATTCTGGTTCATAATACCAAATGGAATCATAGAAAATACCATTAAGTAAAATGATTTGAATATCATCAGTTTTATATAGTTTAATCTAATAAATTTAATTGTTTCATGTTTTTGTTCTCCATTATAATGTAAAGTCTTTGAGAGTTGTAGCTATGTTTTATTCATCATTTAACTCTCTATTGGGACAAATAGCTCACATCTGAGTATTCATAAAATTTTAATTAAGTGAATGAGAATAAAAAAAATATGATTAAACAAAGAACAGTTTAAGAATTCATATTTCAGATAAAAATAAAACAATGATTTACTGTTTTCAATTGCTTTCTTATGCATTTGAACACATTTGACAGGTCTGGTTATGACAATGCCAATAATACAATCTGTCCGGGGCATTCATATGGGTAAGTGTATTTATTCTGCCTAGTAAACACTCAGCCCTTCATAAATGCCATGAAAGTCTAGCTATAACTTAGTCTACATGAAAATCTGTACATGAGACATTTTAATAATATAATTTAATTTATATTCTTGGAATTATCATATCAAAGAGACTTTATCTTGGTCCTAATGACAATATCCCAATCAAGCATTACTGTTCTACAAATTAGTAAAAATTTATATAATTGGTAGTTTATTCTTTACTATTGATACTATCTATCTGCTTTTTCTGCTACCTTTACTTTATCAAAGTAAAGAAAAAGAGGAACAGGATACCTAGAAGCAAACAAACAGTAAAAATTATTTAACATTTACAAATGTAAAATGAGTAGCAGCCCTGTGGAAGAACATGAAACAGAGGAAAGGCAATTAAGAATCATGATTTCTCCCTTGTGACAATAGAAAACATGGCCTAAAGTGGAAATTGACAGGCAATGATTTTGAATTAGCTGTTAACATATCAATAGGTGTAAACTGCAGTAGGTAATGTTGACTTAAATTGGAAGATCCCTATCCTAGCTCTGACTTTAGATTTGAGACACACATACAAGAAGGCATTTTATTCTGTCAGTTTGTATCAGAGCAGAGATAAAGGGCAACAAGTTCAACCAAGACAAACAGGATATAAATTGTCACTTTATCTGAGACCTCCAAGAAGGTGGTTCAGTGCACTGACCCAGTCAGGGCAGGTGTTAATGATTTCTAATGGTTCATTAAAGATAGGGACCCATGTAAAACTGTGTTTAGTTTGACAGAAAATGTCTAGGACTAACTAGGATGAACAAAGGGAGAGGCAGGAATAAGCAAATATTGCCTCTTCATTGATTAGTAGTTAAAAATCTATATAACACAGTATGTCTAGAAAAAAATGTCTTCACTACAATTTTAGGAAAGCTACATTGGTTAATATTTCTCCATTCATCCCATTAATACTTAGGTCACAGGGCAAAGTCAGAATTAAATATCATAATTAAAAATGCGAAAAACTAGAGGAAAGCAATTTGATAAGATATCATAAGGGAAAAGAAAGGGGGAAACACAATTTAGCTGTTAGTGAATTATGTAACCATGGTTCCCAAACTGGACTGTGGACCACCTAGGACAGTGGTTGGCAAACTCATTAGTCAACAGAGCCAAATATCAACAGTACAATGATTGAAATTTCTTTTGAGAGCCAAATTTTTTAAACTTAAACTATATAGGTAGGCACATTCAACTTTAAATTCAAATTTAAATTCACGGTTTTCATCTTCCGTTTTTCTTTGCTTCTTTGTAGCCATCTCAAACAGGGCACCTAAAAAAAATGTTTCATTTTATAATAATAAAGCCACCAACACAAAAGAATTACAATTCTTAAATTGATGACAAAAATACATGTAGGATTTGCAGCTGGTTGGAAAAATACAGGTAACTTTATGCTTCGTGTAGGTACTTTTGTCACCCGCGCGCGATCTGTGGACGTGACTAGCACTAACAACTGCACAATGAGACTGCTGGCTGACTGGCTCACTCAACTCGTGCATGAATCGCGCGCCTCCCCTGAGCTGCAAATCCCGCGGCCCGCCTGCGCTGCGTCTCCCGTAGCCCGATTGACCGACACCCCCTACCTCTTCTAACGCCACTTCTTCAAAATAGACTTGCCCAGACTGAAAACCGACTTCTGCGCATGGGCCACGAAGTTTCAATCTCACTGTACGTGCACGCCCGCATGTGGTATTTTGTGGAAGAGCCACACTCAAGGGGCCAAAGAGCCGCATGTGACTCACGAGCCGTGGTTTGCCGACCACTGACCTAGGAAGTAAAATGTTTTAAGTATGTAGAAAGAATGAAATGACAATTCTTTCAATAGATAAGCAAAGCAACGTACACTACTGTATGGAAATTTATGTCTCACATGGAGAGGCTGTAGCATAGTGGATAGGCACATGGACTAAACCCAGACTAACTGAGTTCAAATTCCACTTCCTAGCCATGTGACTTGCCCAAGTTACATAAACTCCTCTGAGAATCAATTCTATATAAAATGAGGAAATGAGTAGAAACTCCCCCAGAATTTTTATGAAAACTAAATGAGTTTAAGCTAAAGATTTTGGAATATTACTTGGTACATAGCAAATACTATACAAATGTCTACCATTAGTATATACTCAGGACAATTAGCAGTTATAAAATACAACAGAATACAAACGAATTTAAAAGCTTTATTATATTTATAGTAGCCTTTTTTCATTATGCATCTTCCTTATCAGCACATACTTGTAGTAAAACCATTTTCAAGAAGTTCATATTATTTTTTTCTAAATAAGAAGAAATGAGCCTGAGAATTTTATAAGTAAGTACAATTAATTTTAAAAATGGCCTACTAACCCTAGCCAGTTGCTCAACTGTTAGAGCCTCAGCTCACAGGCTGAAGGGCCCCAGGTTCGATTCCGGTAGCGGGCATGTACCTCGGGGGCAGGCTTGATCCCTGGCCCCAGGTCGGGGTGCATGCAGGAGATAACCAATCAATGTGTCTCACATCAATGTTTCTCTCTGTTTCCCCCCCTTCTGTCTAGTCTCTCTAAAAAAAAACAAAAAAAAAGATCCTCGGGGAGGATTAACAACAACAAATGACCTACTAACAAACAAACAAACAAACAAACAAACAACCCTTTAATCTAGTTCCCTGGCAGAGATGCCAGATAAGCATATAAAACAACAACGAAAACCTCTTAGGTCTCTGGGTCTTAGCATCACTCACCTTCTCTATATACTATCTCCCCACTGATTCCAGAATACTGGGGTCTTCAAAGAGATGAATGAATAACTCATCACTGTGGAGGTTTAGGGTTGTTAACTTGTGTACAAACAAAAATTCAGGGCTTAGGGTCTTGATACATTAGACTCATCTACATTTGAAAAATAAGTATTGATAAAACTAAAGAAGCCAAGTATCCTATATAATAAAAGCCTAATATGCAAATCAACTGAACGGTGGAATGATTGGTCCCTATGATGCGCACTGACCACCAGAGGACAGACGCTCAA
Source organism: Myotis nattereri (assembly GCF_964212035.1). NCBI lineage: Eukaryota > Metazoa > Chordata > Mammalia > Chiroptera > Vespertilionidae > Myotis > Myotis nattereri. The sequence goes on from NC_138077.1 coordinate 99,750,845, forward strand.
TGCAGGAACTGCCCCCAGCCCGCAGGCCCCAGGCCAGCCAAGGCAGGTGCCAGAGGGCCCTCCCCCCCGCTCGATAGGTCGCTGATCACCCTGCAGAGGAAGGTGACCAGCAGCAGTGGTGGGGGATGGGGCCAGCGAGCAGGCAGTGCCAGGCCGGCCAAGGCGGGGGCCAGTAGGTGGCCCCACAAATAGGCCCTGGTCACTGGCTAGGCCTTGGGACCCTACCCATGCACGATCTTCATGCATCAGGCCTCTAGTTAATTATTAAAAGGCCAACCTGGCAATGCTCATAATAAGGAACGGGGAAATCATAAATTGCATTGCTTCATGAAGGTTTATTCCCTGTAACATTGTATGCCTTGCATAGATTAGAAGCTCACTTATATTTGCTGAGTTTATAGAAGAAAATTTGAAAATGAAATAGCTAACAAATGTGTTTTTCTTTACAGGGTTGGAATACTTTACTTACTATGTTCCTTAGTTATTAGTAAACAAATGACAAAAATTCTTTAAAAAACACTGTGAGTTGTCTACATAAAGATAATATATCGGGTTTAGTCTCTGAGAGACTTTGTACGCGCTTTATGATTGGTGAGAAAAGTCCTAAAGCTGCATGTGAGTACTAAGAGATTGACCTCTTTTAGCTTATGTGGGCTCTTAATATAACAGTCACTGAACTAGCTAATTAGCTTGGCACAATTTCAAGTGATTGGATCCTAGAAAGTCATACAGTACAACAGAAGGCATCTCTTGGCAAGAATAACTATAACTCATCCTTCTCTTGGAGTCATTCTTGTGGAAAGGACTTTTAGCAGCTTTTTTTTTTCCTCTGCCACTAATTTATAAAAAAGAAAAACGCCCATTAAATTTATCATAGTAACACTCAGTGTTGTGCAAGCAAAGTGAGGAGACAGCGATGCATGATCTATGTAAATGAGACATAGAGGCAAGCTACTGTATGCTGTTGTCCAGGAACTAAGCCTTTCTCTTCAGATAAATATTTTGGAAATTTTTATATTTAGACAAATTACATTGGCATATGGAAAATGTTGGCAAGTTGAGAGCCCTTCATAATTCTACTCCATTAGAGAGGAAATATATATATATATATATATATATATATATATATACATACTAGGGGCCCGGTGCACGAAATTCGTGTGGGGGGGAGAGTGTCCCTCAGCCCAGCCTGCCCCCTCTCACATACTGGGAGCCCTCAGGCGTTGACCCCCATCACCCTCCGATCGCCTGATCGGCCCCTTGCCCAGGCCTGACACCTCTGGCAGAGGTGTCAGGCTTGGACAGGGGACCCCCATCTCCCCCCGATCACTGGCTCTGGCCCCCGCCCAGGTCTGAGGCCTCTGGCCCAGGAATCATGCCTGGGCAGGGGACTCCCATCTCCCTCTGATCGCTTGCTCCACCCCCCGCCCAAGCCTGATGCCTCTGACCCAGGCTTCAGGCCTGGGCAAGGGGACCATCATATCCCCCCAATCCCCGGCTCCGCCCCCCACCCAGGCCTGATGCCTTAGCCAGAGGAGTTGACCCTCATCACCCTCCGATCACCAATCACCGGATCGGCCCCTTGACCAGGCCTGAGGCCTCCGGCAGAGGTGTCAGGCTTGGACAGGGGACCCCCATCTCCCCCCGATCACTGGCTCTGGCCCCCGCCCAGGTCTGAGGCCTCTGGCCCAGGAATCATGCCTGGGCAGGGGACTCCCATCTCCCTCTGATCGCTTGCTCCACCCCCCGCCCAAGCCTGATGCCTCTGACCCAGGCTTCAGGCCTGGGCAAGGGGACCATCATATCCCCCCAATCCCCGGCTCCGCCCCCCACCCAGGCCTGATGCCTTAGCCAGAGGAGTTGACCCTCATCACCCTCCGATCACCAATCACCGGATCGGCCCCTTGACCAGGCCTGAGGCCTCCGGCAGAGGTGTCAGGCCTGGACAGGGGACCCCCAGCTCCCCGCGGTTGCAGGCTCTGCCCCTGCCCAGGCCTAACGCCTCTGGCCTAGGCGTCCGGCCCAGGCAGCGGGGACCTGCAGTGGCAGCGGGGGGTGCCGCGATGGTGGGCTCCGCTTTAGGCCCAGGCAAGGGACCCCTAGCTCCTGGGACTGCCAGCTTCAACCTTGCCCAGCTCCCATCGCTGGCTCCACCCCTACTTCCTGCTATCACTGGCCAGGGCAGCAAAGGCGCCTGATTCTCCGATCATGGCTGGGGGGCAGGGCAAATGCGGCCCCAGGGCTGCCTTTGCCCTGCCCCCCAGCTCTTAGCTCCCCCCTGGGTTTCCGATCACTGTCAGTGGCAGGGGGCTTCTTCCTGCTTTCCCTTTCACCTCCCTGCATTGTGCCTACATATGCAAATTAGCCGCCATCTTGTTGGCAGTTAACTGCCAATCTTAGTTGGCAGTTAATTTGCATATAGCCCTGATTAGCCAATGAAAAAGGTATCGCCGTACGCCAATTACCATTTTTCTCTTTTATTAGTGTAGATAATTTTTTCACCCTAATAGGCAAATAGACCTAACTGCGGAACACCTGAACAACAGAACAACCAGTCGCTATAAATGTGCTGACCACTAGAGGGCATGCATGGATTGGCAGCAAGCGGCAGAGCACAGAACTAGATGGGCATAGACCATGGTAGGGTGGTGGAACAGGTGAGCGGTGGCGCCAGACCAAGGCAGGGCGTCAGTCACTGTCACTGAAGTGAGCCTCTGGTGGTTACTGAAAATTCTTTGCTCCCTCCCGCATGCCACCGTCCTGCCCCGCACTCACACCTGCTGCCAGCACTGGCCCCACTTGACCCATTGCCAATGCTGGAGCTGCAGCTCGCACCTGCTGCTGGCACCCAGCAACGGCCCCCATCAGTTTGTGCCATCATTGGGTGCAAGTGGTGGCTGCAGGCCCCAATTGCCTCTCAGGGCTTCTCCACCTCTCCCTGCTCCTGAGGGACGAGTGGGGCCAGCAGCCACCTCTCGCACCTGCTGCTGGTGATGTCCCTGCTTGCACCTGCTACCAGCCCCGGAGCTGCTGCTAGCACCCACTGCCAGTGCCGACCCCACTCACACTCACAGCCGGCACTGGAGCTGCTGCTCGCACCCGTTGCTGGTGCCTAGCGCCGGTCCCAATGCCTCGGTGCTGTCAGTGGGTGTGAACGACGGCTGCTGGCCCCAATCACCCCTGAGGGCTTCTCCACCTCCCCCTGTTCCTGAGGGGCAACTGGGGCAGCAGCTGCGCTTGCACCCACTGATGGCGTCAGTCCTGCTCACACCTGCTACTGGCACTGGCCATATTGCTCTGTGCCATCAGCAGATGCAAGCAGGGCCAGCACTGAGTAGCGACGGATGGAGTGGGGCTGCTGGCAGACAGGGGACCTGGGGCTGCAGCGGGAGGGGCTGGGCGGGGGTGCAGAGGATGGGCCAAGACCCACCCCTATGCCCACCACAGCCTTGTGGTCCACAGTTCCTTTCAAGGTGCACGAATTCATGCACTGAGCCCCTAGTATATATATTATATATATCCCCCCAAATGACTCAAATGATAGATTCCAGAAAATTCCACTTGTTTTTTTCTCAAAAGCTGAAGCCTTGGTTTAGCATGCTTCCTCTTGAAAACATGGATTCCCAAATATGTCTACTACAGGAAGAGAGGCCCCCTGTCAAGCTCACTCAGATGTCTAAGCTGCCAGGTACATGTATTTATAAGTAAAAATTAGTGAACTGACCAGCTCAGAAGTCTGTAATTGTAAAAATTGTTGTGTTAAATCACTGTCTCACATGGGAGAACTGGCAAACACCAGGGATACTCATGATGAATGGAAACATGATTCTTTAGAAGCTGTATTGGTTTATGTCCTGTTTTTGCCGGAGACAGTCAGTGCCTTTTGTCACTAGATTCAGTGTACACACACCAGGCTTGTGACCAGCACTGGGGAACTTGTGTGCTAGGGTTTCAAGTGTAGAGTTCACCTGATCAGCCCAAATTTGACTCCTTCTAGAGCAACCAGAGTCTCTTTGAGTAGTAACTTAGAAATTTTCTTGGAAGTGACAATGACAGGCTAGCAAACATTCTGAGATCTAAAGTGTTTCCCTTTCTTCCCTGGTTATCCGATGGCATTGGCCAGCTAACTCCATGTTTCTCAACCCCATTATTTTTGGTCAAGGTTAAAATCACCTAGGCCCATGGTCGGCAAACTGCGGCTCACAAGCCACATGCGGCTCTTTGGTCCCTTGAGTGTGGCTCTTCCTAAGCCTTAGGAGTACCCTAATTAAGTTAATAACAATGTACCTACCTATATAGTTTAAGTTTAAAAAATTTGGCTCTCAAAAGAAATTTCAATCATTGTACTGTTGATATTTGGCTCTGTTGACTAGTGAGTTTGCCAACCACTGATCCTAATCTCTTTTTCACTCTTATACTCTATCTCTATTCTTATTCTTCCGATTACTAATTTTTCCTTCTCGCCCTACTTTTTAATTGTATCTTCTGGGACAAGGCATAACAATCTTTTCTGCAACTCAGCTACTTCTCTAAACTCCTTCATCATTTTCTCAACTTGCAAGGAACTCCCTGAAAAATATTACCTCTATGGTCTTCTCTACTGGTGGCTGTTTATCATCAGAATCTATACACTTCAGATTTGGAAGTTGGTCAGCACCTCTTTGATGCATTATTCACAACTGTCTCCACCCCAGAATATGCTATCGACCTGAAGTCATGGTGTTCTCCCTGTTCACTGATCTAATGATATCCCAAGATGTTCACTTCGTGTTAGCCATTCCCTCTTAGGTCCAAATTCTGGGTTTTATCAACATCATCAAAGAACTGTTTCACATTTGAATCATTGTTTTTAAATTTATCCATTCTCTCATAAAAGTCTCTTCCTCTAGCTCTACTGACCCTCTCTTCTCAAAAACCAGTGATATTTTTAGTTCCTTTGCCTTTTATTTTTCCCTTTCAGCCTTCATTAATCCTTGATCCCTTTCTAATATAAGTTACCTCATAAAGTATTTCATCTATTTTCTCATGTGCACTAAACTTCCTTGTCCCACTCTCATATCTATCAGGGAAGTCTCAATACTGGATAAGTCTACTGTTTTTACAACTGTATCTAGGGCTTAAATATGCTATAAATTTATTGTTTACCAAAATAATATTTTTTTAATTAATTCTAGGTTCTACATACTGATTAGACACTAGGAATACAATAGAGAACAAATCATTCGCAGGCTCTACTGCATAGCTCTTTCCATCTAGAGGGGAATAGAAGCATTGATTAAATAACAACACAAACAAATATTAAAATACAAATATGTTAAGGGCAAACTTGTTAATGTGGCTCAATAGGTACTCTATAATGGAGCACCTACTCACCACTTTATGTTCATATAGAGGCATGGTCTCTTTCTCTGTTGTTTTTACAGGGGTCTCTTTTTGCTTAGAAAATGTTCTGGATGACCCCTATTTATCTGTTTGGTCTTCTTCCAGTTCCAGGTAGGTGCCACAATGTATTCATATGGCACTGGCTATGTCACCTACCAGGTTGGTAATAGATTTTACTAACCAGGTTGATTTCAAGAGACAGGCAGTAAAATGGAAAATAAACTACATTTCCAAAGGAAACTTATTTTACATGTTGAAAAACATGATAAAAAGTAAAGAAAGTTTAGAAATTGAAAAAGAATGTGGCAGACAGGGGACTGACTACATGCACACAGAGGGGGAGACTGGCTATACAAAAAAGATAAGAGAAATTTAATACCTGCTCCCAATGAGAGAATTTAGAGAAAAGGAGTGATGCCTAGACACAACTACAGGGAAGCTTTCTGTGTGATATCTATATAAATGCTCTTTATCTGTTTCTTAAAGCCTCTGATAAGTTAAATAATGTTTCATACATTTTCATTTTGGGAGAATGGGAGGGGGAGAAATTTATGTGCAGACACAGTTTGGAGGAAGGTGAGCTACATTTTCATTATTTGGTGCTTAGTACATTGCACTGCAATTGCTAGTTTAACTGTCAGTTTCCCCCAATAAATTTTAAGTTCCATGTAAGCAGAACTCATAATTAGCTTGGTTAGTACAGTGCCTATTATAGAGCAAGTGATCAAAAAGAATGTTTATTAAGTAAATCTAAAAATTAATGAATAAATGTATGGAATGAATATGTTATATATTATGACATAATTGAAATTTCAAGAAGATACCAGAGGCTAGCAATTCAAAGTTGTATAATACCTAGTAGGAGTACAGTAATTGCAACTAATTTTAATTCTCCTTTAAGAAGAAATACAAACATTTAAGCATAACCAATGGACAACAGCTAATAGGAGGGGTGAGGGCCTATGCTGGGGGTGGGAGCAGGTTGGGAGAGGTCAGTGGGGGGAAAAAGAGACATGTAATACTTTCAACAATAAATAATTAAAAAACAAAAGACAACAAACATTTAAAATTACGTATCATTTTACAATTATTTGATTTGGTTATGAAAAGATCTATCCTTGGATTATATTAAAACCAAGGCAAATTTATTTTATCACTTTTTAAAGTTTATATGATTATGTGTGTGTATAATAGACAAAAAGTTATAGTCAATAGCCTGGCCTGTGTGGTTCAGTGTTTAAGCTTTGACCTATGAACAAGGAGGTAGAGGTTCGATTCCCGGTCAGGGCACATGATCAGGTTGTGGGCTTGGTCCCTACTGGGGGCATGCGAGAGGCAGCCAATCAATGATTCTCTCTCATAATTGATGTTTTTATCTCTCTCTCTCTCCCTCTCCCTTCCTTTCTAAAATCAATAAAAATAAATTTTAATTTAAACAAAAGTTGTAGTCTATAGATTGATTGATTTTTCACATTATATTTATAAAAGGGGATGGGGGAAGAAAGAGAAAGAGAGACTAGATATTGGAGAGAGAGAATACAAAACTATTGACAATTTCAAATCGTATGAAAGGCATGTGAAGTTATTAAAAAATAATTGAAGCTGAAATCGGTTTGGCTCAGTGAATGGAGTGTCGGCCTGCGGACTGAAGGGTCCCAGGTTCGGTTCAGGTCAGGGGCATGTGCCTTGGTTGAGGGTACATCCCCAGTGGGAGATGTGCAGGAGGCAGCTGATCGATGTTTCTCTCTCATGGATGTTTCTAACTTTCTGTCTCTCTCCCTTCCTCTCTGTGAAAAATCAATAAAATATATTAAAAAAATAATTGAAAAGATGTTTACAAGAAGTAAAATAGGTCATTAGTAGGAAACTAATGACTTAGTTTTATTTTCATAATTATTTTATTTAAGAAGTAACTTCAAAGGATTAGGACTGCCTGATTCTTGGCCTCTTTTATACACATGTGTGCACATGGGGACACAAACACAGACAAACACATACACCAGTTAAAGCTCACCTTTTCATCTACCACAGAGACTATTGCCTTTCTCATCTTCCTGTTTTTTCTTCTAAAATAATGATTAGTTACTTCAAATTATAATGTTATTAAATACTAGAGGCCTGGTGCACAAAAATTTTTGCACTCGGGGTCGGGGGGGGTGGGTGTCCCTCAGCTCAGCCTGTGCCCTCTCGCAGTCTGGGACCCCTTGGGGGATTTCCATCTGCTGGCTTAGGCACGCTCCCCGGGTGATCGGGCCTAAGCTGGCAGTCAGACATCCCTCTGGCAGCCAGGGATGTCCACTTGCCAGCAGGGAGCAAGCTTAAGCTGTAGTTGGACATCCTTAGAGCTGCTGAGGCAGTGGGAGAGGCTCCCACCACCACCACTGTGCTGGCAGCCATCAGTCTGGCTTGTGGCTGATCACAGCTCCCTCTGTGGGAACACACTGACCACCAGGGGGCAGCTCCTGTATTGAGCATCTGCCCCCTGGTGGTCAGTGTGTGTCATAGTGACCAGTCATTCCCAGTCGTTCTGCTGTTAGGGTCAATTTGCATATTACCCTTTTACTATATAGGATAGAGGCCTGGTGCATGGGTGGGGTCCAGCTGGTTTTCCCTGAAGGGTGTCCCGGAACAGGTTGGGGATCTTGCTGGGGTGCCTGGCCAGCCTGGGTGAGGGGCTGAGGGCTGTTTTCAGGCTGGCCACATGCCCCAGCGACCCAAGCTCCCAGACTATCCTTCTTTTCTTTTCTTTTTCTTTTTTCTAGGATTTATTTATCTTCTATAATTGAAACTTCATAGGCTTGAGCGGAGCCCAGGCTGCCAGCCCCTCCTTGAGTAGAGGCCAGGCTGGCTGGAAGCAGATGTCTGGGATTTATTTTTCTTCTATAATTGAAACTTTGTAGCCTTGAGCGGAGCCATGGGCCAACTAGGACAGGCAGGAAGCTTGGCTTCCTCCATCGCGGGGGGGGGGGCAACCCAAGCCTCCTGCTTGCTCCAGCTCTGTGACCACCGCCATTTTTGTGATGGAGTGATGGTTAATTTGCATATTACTCTTTTATTAGATAGGATTTTCAATATTTGACTTGATTTCCCTTGAGAGAAAATAGCCCAGAACCTTTCTTTCTAAACAATAAATACAACACCTTGCTTCCTTGCTTAGTCTTTTAATTCTTTACCATCACCTGATTCAGTTATGAACTCCTTTGCATGGCTTGTGTGACTTAACCAAATCATATCTCAGAACTACAGGCCTGGTGCACAGGTCCCTCAGCCTGGCCTGCAGGATTGGGCGGGAACTGGCTCTCCGACCCTCCCCTAAGGATTGTGAGAGGGCACAGGCCAGGCCAAGGGCCCCCACGGGTGCACTAAAGTGGCCAAGAAAAGATGTGGGAGGTTGGCCAGCTGAGGAGGGACCGGGTGATGGCTCCAGGACATGTCCGGCCCATCACGCTCAGTCCCAATCAACTGAACCCCAGCAGCAAGCTAACCTGCTGGTTGGAGCGTCTGCTCCCTGGTGGTCAGTGCACGTCATAGTGAGTGGTTTAGTGGCCTTAGCATGTCATTAGCATATTATACTTTGATTGGTTAAATGGACACCAGATGACCGGACACTTAGCATATTAGGCTTTTAATATATAGGACTAGAGGCTCGGTGCATGGAATTCATGCACTGGTGGGGGCGTGGCCTGTGGGGATTGTCCCGCTGTGGGAGTACAGCGCATCCTGGTCAGCTGAGTGGCTGTGGACCAGCTCTCTTAGTGGCTGCTCCTGCTGTTGGAGCGCCTTTCATCCTGGTCAGCCAAGCAGTGTTCCCACTATGGGAGTGCACTGACCACCAGAGGGCAGCTCCTACATTACACGTCTGCCCTCTGGTGGTCAGTGCATGTCATAGTGATTGGTCCACCGGTCGTTCTGCCATTTGGTTGCTGAGCATTTATTATATAGGACTAGGGGCCCAGTGTACAAATTCATGCACCTTGAAAGGAACTGTGGACCATGAGGCTGTCATGGGCACAGGGGTGGGTCTCAACCCATCCTCTGCACCCCTGCCCTGCTTCTCCTGCCATGGCCCTTGGTCCCTTGTCTGCTGGCAGCCCTGCTCCCACCACTGCTCTCCCAAGTGCTGACGGGGCTTGCCCTGCTCACACCCGCTGATGGCGCAGAGCAATTTGGGACTGTGCCAGTAGCGGGTGAGAGCAGGGCCACTGCTGTCAGTGGGTGTGAGCTGCGGCTGCTGCCCTGTTCACCCCTCAGGAGCAGGGGGAGGTAAAGTAGCCCTCAGAGCTGGCACCGGGCACTGGCAGAGGGTGTGAGCACCAGGTGGGACCGCGGCATGCAGGAGCAACGAATTTTCAGTAACCACCAGAGGCTCACCCCAATCACAATGACCAATGCCCCATGCTCACCTGCTCCACCATCCCGCTGCAGCCACTGCCCACCATGTTCCACACTCTGCTGCCTGCTGCCTACGCCTGCCATGTTCCGCACGTGCCCCAAGTGGTCAGCACACATTGTTTGGTTGTTCAGTTGTTCCACCATTCTGCCATTTGGTCTATTTGCATCTTAGGGTTTTATATATATAGATGGCCTCAGCCATAATTGCATTTGGAATTTATTACTCTAATAATTCTGTCACAATGAACTTTTTTTTTTTTTTTACCATTTCCTGAAGCATGCCTTGCCTTTTCTTTAATGGGTACTGTGGCAGACCCTTGTTTGCCAAGTCAACATAATGAATGTGAAAATGTGTATGCATGATAAAATGTTATGCAAGGTGCTTCCTTTATATGATTTATACTTTTTTGACAGGGCTATTTGATTTTAAGTCATTGATATAGTTCTCCTATAATCTTCTTCATGAAGTGTTTAATAGCTAAAAAGGAGAAAAAGAACTATAATCTTAACTGTGAACATTTCATCTATTTAGTAGAGATACAAATAAATGTTTTCATAGAAGGTTGAATAAGTCAAAAATATATAAAAGCCCATAGTTTAAGTTCCCCTTTTAAAACTAGTGTTTAAGGAAATGGAGAATATTCCATTTTAAAGGACACATGGCTCTCCTTTGCTCTTAATGCTGGTGAAGAACACAGAGACTCTTTCCTATCTGGCATTAATTTGACATTTTTGGCATTTCATGGATTTTTTTTTAGAATACTAAAACTTTTTAAAATGACCAATTTGAAAAAAAAATCACTAGTAATGTTGCCTAAATTGTCTTCTCTTTTAATTTCTTGCCTTTTAAGGTGGATCACAAGGAATGAAACTCAACACATTTTTAATGAATCAGTCTTATTATTGTTACACTAGAGGCACGGTGCATGAAATTCGTGCACCTTGGGTGGGGGCCCTTTAGCCCAGCCTGCACCCTCTCCAATCTGGGACCGGGCCTAAACTGGCAGTTGGATATCCCTCTCACAATCCAAGACTGCTGGCTCCTAACTGACCCTCCCCCCCCCCACCAGCCTGGTTGCCTCCCCCAGCCAGCCTGGTCACCTCCAACTGCCCCCCCGCCCCGACAGCCTGGTCACCCGACACAACCTGCTGTTCAGTCATTTGGTCATCCCTCACTAACCCCCCTGCTGGCTTGGTCGCCCCACACAGCCTGCTGTTCAGTCATTACTATTACTATGATGGTGTCCTGGTCAATTTGCATATTCCTCTATTAGTAGTATAGATTATGTTAAATATTAATACCCTTAGAGGTTATTGAGGCCATTAGGGCTATTTTCCTTAGTTTGTCTGTTTCTTACATTTTTTAAATGTCTATTTCGTTAATTTGTAAACCTTTGCTTTTGATGCTTAACTGTCATCTTGTAAAGCTTGAGGAATACTTATGTTTTTACTGATGCCGAGGCTGTCAAGGCATAATAATGATACAGAATTGTGTAATGTAAACTGTGTATAAGATATTTTTCTAAAATCTCTATGTGTATTAACTCATTTATTCCTCACAAAAATTTATGTACATTTTATATATAATGAAATGGAGGAAGAGAGAGAGGTTAAATTATTTGCCCACTATCATAAGACTAGTAGGAATTTGGCCCTAGTTGGTCTGACTTCAGAGTCTGTGGTTTTATCCTTTGTACTATGATGCCTAGGTAAAAAGGTATTAAAATTTTAAACTATATTATGAATGTGTATAATAAAAGAGGTATATTAAAATTTTAGAAGTCAAAGGATGTGTAAAAAGAAGAGAGTTAAAACCAAGATGCAATGATTTAACTCATATTTACAGTGTAGCTAGTATATATCAGGAAGCTTGAAATAATGTGGGAGTAATAAAGACATTTTCCTGCCCTCATAGAACCAATAATCTAATGGGCAAAACAGAAATGAGTCCAGCAGGAGGCTCTATCCTATTCCAGCAATAACTATGGTTAACATTTTGTATTATAAAGTTAAAGATTTCTCTCTATCCTCAGGAAAAGTAATTCTATTTTATACACTTTCCTCAAATATGCTTATATTTTAAGAACTATAATTTTCTTGTAAAATGTACTAGCAATTATAAGATTTACAAACTCCTTACTCTTCAGTTACTTTGGTTAAATATACAAAGAGCTAGAAATCAAAATTGAAGGAAAAATTTTTAAGTTTTTTCAGATTAACCCGAATAGCTAGAATGCTTTTAGGCTAACCCATGTGACTTAAAGTTGAGGAAAAGGACGATAATACCAAGACACGGATTCTTAAGGCCACCCCGAGAAAAGCACAAAGTTGAGTGCAAACTCACTTGAAAAATCTACTACTCCAAATTATACATTTTCAATTACATACTAGTTAATTGTACTGTTCTCTTAGATAATCACTTGAGACGTAGTTTATCTTATTCCTAATAATACCTTGGTGGTATGAAAAAGCTGTAGCTTTTATATTACAATATTTATTGTAAAATAGTGTTTGGTTTGGAAATTTCTTTCCTTGTCAAACAATTAGTATTTGGATATCAGTTATGATTTCTAGAACAAATAGGGTTTTGCAAATCTCTTTATAGATGTTATGGAATTTATGGAGACCATGAAATTGTAAGCACATTTTAGTATTCTTGCTTTTTTGATGGAGACTCAGCAGGATCTATGACCAGGAAATTGTTAGAATCATTGGTCTATGGAACTTTAGTTTTACTGTATTTTATTCTTTGATGGATTCTTTGTAAGTAAAATATTTTCTGATGAAATGTATCTGGTAAGCAAGATTACTTTACTTATTGAAAGAGTAGACTCAAGATTTGAGAATTAACACCAAACAATTAGCTTTCTAAATGATACAGTAGAATATTATTTTATTAGAAAATATACTCAAGTATTAGTGGGTTGTAAAGTTATTGTAAGAACCTAACTCTTTGTTAATTTCTTTTCTCTTCTAAACTGACTGATTCAACCAACAAGCTAATAGGAAACTTTTATGTCAAATAGGTTATGACTATATCTTCTCACTAGAGTAAAGATCAAAGGAATGGTCCTTTCCCCCAACTTAGACTGTTATCACGCGCTTCCAGAGATAAGGAAATGAAAGCCCAGACTTCCTTTTGGAGGCGGAGGATGTTCTTTGTAGCCCCAGTTTCTCATTAACCTTTAGCTTACTCTCTCAAGGCCATTTGTCTACCTTGCACTCAAAGTTAAACAAGACCACAAAAGGATGGATATTTCCTGCTAAAACTTGTAATCCAGGAAAGATAAATGTTAAATTACAAATTATATCTATCTAAACTACTTAAATACAATAATCATTATTTAGTATTACTATATATAAGTATTCATTTACCTTGTCCAAGGATATTGTAAAGGAACTATTTAGGCTCCAGTTACAAATTTAAACTTAGAATGAACCTTCTATTTCTAAGATAAACCTGAGTGATTTTTTTTTTTTTTATAATAATGGACTAGTTTCATTTACCAAAATTTTGTTGCCAAATGGATCCAGAAACTTCAATTTAAAAGAGTTTTTAAAGGACAGGGGAAAACACAACATTCACAAAGTAAAACTAAAAGAGGGTTATATAATCAAATCATCAAAAATCAATAATGTGTGTCTAAAATCTGAAGTATAATTCACTACTCTATTTTTTTCTTATTTTTCATACTTTTAAAAGTTTCTCCAATTTTATTAGAGAGAAAATTTCCAGCAACTTTAAAACTTTGTGCTTTACTACAAATGTGTTTTTCCCCCCATTATACCTTGAACTTAGCATAATTTGAAGCATAATGTCAAAATTGCGAAGCAGGCTATGTTGTAGCATTTCCTTTTTCTTCAGTATCCACTCTGTTCAAACCTCTTTGGGATTTGTCTTCCTTTGTCCCAGATATTTTTTGGTACTCATTAAGCTAGAATCACTGGCAAAAAGAAAAATAAAACCCATAAATAGTTTTGAGACTGGGTGGTCTATGATTTCAAGAATTAGTTATGGTTTTACAGATTAACTCCTTTGATTGTTCTGCATAAATTTTATTGGAAAAAATGTCCTATGTGGAGACTTTTCCTTCTGGGGGTGTGGAAACTTTTTTCCTTTCCTTGTGTGGGTGGAAAGACTACATTTATAGTGCAAATGTTACAATTTATTTAAAATACTATCACAAAATGTTGCCTGGAGTTTTCAATTTTACTTTAATCAAGTGATATCGAAAATAAATACACATACAAGTGATTTTCTTTACCTGAAAACATGGCAAAAAGTAAAGAAAGATACATTTGTGTGACACTGATTAAAAGTGACAAGATTTTAAAAGAACAAGAAACATATTTTTGATGCCATCAGTTTTGCCAGCCTGAGGTACCGCTTGAAGAAAACACTCTTATTTAGTTTTTGGTAGTATCATAGTGGAATATGTACACTGTTAGTCAATGATAATCTGGGAACTAGAATATAGTTCTTCTGTTCTTTGATTCATGACAGAATCTTTATATATTGTCTATATAAACCCTTGCTGTAACATGAAATTAGTATAGAATTAAAGCAAAATTCAAGGAAACTAAGGAACTAAGTAATGGACAACAGCCTCCTTCCCCCCCAGACTAATACCAATTACTAAACTCAGTTTTATTCTCCTCTTTCTCCTTTCAACATCTCCTCCTCCCTGAAGGCTTTGAGTAGAATTAAAATACTCTACACATATGACTAAGTTTTCCTATACATTACTCATAACTTCGAAAACTCAAGCTGTTTTCTTGTCAAAAGCCCATAGAAGCACTGTCTTAATCTAAAAGCTTTTCTTGAACTCTGACTAGGTTGCATAACTTCTAAACCAGGGAATACAGAGAAACAAAGGAGGAAAGTAGGAAAAAGGGAGGAAATGAGCTGGGCATTGTTATGCATGAAACTCCACAATATCATGCTTGTTTTAATGGTCAGAGTCATAATTTCTTCTCCTAACTATAAGTCTTCTCTTTCCAGAGCCAGATCTAGTGATGTCCTAATACACATTCCTTTCCAATCACTTCAAATAGGCATCTAAGTTCTCAGCAGCCTCTAGAAAATGAACCCTAGTCAGATTTGCTAAGTCTTTTAGAACATAAATTATTGAAACAAGTAGAATTGCATATGATTTTTTAAATGAAAAAATACACATTTAATTTTATTTTTTTCAAATGGGGACTAAACTTGATTCCGGTATTGCCCAGCTCTTTGTTTTAAGGTATGTTATGTTCCTATTTAATAAAGTAGCTTAGGAAATAGATAAAATCCTGGAATATTCTAGAAAAGAGGTTCTCATAACCATTTGAGATGTTTGCCCAAATCGAATCTTTATTTCCTGGTTTATTTCAAGTCCAAATAAATGTATAAGGGTTTGAGAACTACCTCAAAAATATGTTTCAGAAATCCCAGTCACATGAAATTATAGATGTAAATAAACATTCATAATCAACTGGAGAACCACAACATAAGAATTTGAAGAAATAATGCTTGATAGACACCAGGTGACATATGCATGTGTGTTTTCCAGTTTTGGGGGGTTACAGTTTAAAAATAATTTTATCATCTAAGTCTATATTAAACAGAATTATATTATACTGAAGCAACTGGAACTTTAAACATTTTGTCATCTATAAAAAAGTTAGCAAGCTCTCAAAACCAAGGAGCAATGTATAATATTAAACTTAAATGTTTTTTTTTTTTTTGATCAAATATGGGTTGGTTCCAATTTCTCAATATGTGTCTTAGGTTATTTTTAAACTGATTAAATAACAAAAATATTACTGTACTCTAATTTCATTGTCCTTGGTAATCATGTTTTCTGGTTTAAAATTCTTAAATATGCTCAGGCTGCCACAGTCACTCTGTTGTTCATTTTCCTTATAAAATGTATAAAGCTCAATCTAATTTTTATGAAATATTTGTTTTGATCATTTATCTAATGATGTAGGGGGTTCTTTAAGGCTCAGGTCTGTGCCTTCCTCTTTTCTCTATCAAATCTCTCTGCCTCACTAATCTCATAAAATTTCATTTAAATTCCTTTTTTTATGTTAGCAATTTTCAAATTTAGATCCTCAGTAAAAAAGACCATTTTTCCGAACTCCAATCAACCTATGCAATTGCTTTCTTGACGTGTCCTCCTGTTTGTTCTGCAGACATATCCAAACTAAGGTGCCAATAAATAATGGTACACTCAATTTCTACTGTTACAACTCTAACCATTTCCAGCCTTCCTCATGTCAGCTAACAGCATCTCCTTCCACTGAGTTAGTCAAGCCAAAACGAGTTTCATTCTTTTAAAAAAAATTCATAGAGTTTATTTTTTAGAGAAGTTTTAGGTTTATGGGAAAATTGAATGGAAGGTACAGGTTTCCTATAAACCCCTGCTCTCCATGCCTCCTTTAGCAACACCCCCCACCAGAGCAGAGCATTTGTTACAATTGATAAATCTACACTGACACTGCATTATCAACTCCTCAGTTTACATTAGGGTTCCCTCTTAGTGTTTTCCATTCTATAGGTTTTGACAAATATATAATTAAGTGTTATTGTAGAAATATTCCTTTTCTCCTTCACCTCCATCCCTAGTCCAAATTAATCTACATGGATTTCACCTACAAAAATATTTTCTGAATTTATCCTTTTTACCGATACTGCCTCGCACATCACATCTGAAATAGAATACTAGGCTCCAAAATGCCTTTCCAACTTCACTCATTCTGGTACACACCCTTCCATCAAAAAATGTATACTCTAATAGCAACCAAATCAGTTCACTTATGGCTGGATGACTTTTGATTGTGCCGCATATAAAATTCAATCTCTTTTAAGATATCTGCCAATGATACATTCAATAAGAGGTTAATATCCAAAATTTATAAAGAACTCATACAACTTAACACCAAAACCTCAAAACAATACAATTAATAAATAGGCAAAGGACTTCATTAGACACTTCTCTAAGGAGGACACACAGATGGCTAATACACATATGAAAAGATGTGCAATGTCACTAATGATCATAGCAGTGCAAATTAAAACCACAGTGAGATATCACCTCATACCTCTCAGAATAGCTATCATGAATAAATCCACAAACAGGTTTTGGCAAAAATGTGGAGAAAAGGGAACCCTTGTTCACTGTTGGCTGGAATACAGATTGGTGCAACCAATATGAAAAACAGTATGGAGATTCTTCAAAACATTAAAAATGGAACTGCCATTCCATTTTTGGAATGATCCAGCAATTCAGATATATCTGAAGAAACCCAAATCACTAATTTGAAAGAATATATGTACCCCTATGTTCATTGCAACACTATTTGCAATAGCCAAGATATGGAAGCACCTCAAGTGCCCACTAACAGATGAGTAGATAAAAGTTTAGTGGTACATATGTACAATGAAATATTACTGGGCCATAAAAAAGAATGCAATCTTATCATTTGCAACATGGATTGACCTAGAGGATATTATGCTAATGAGATAAGTCAGAGAGAAAAAGACAAATACCATATGATTTTACTTGCATATAGAATCTAAAGAGCAAGATAAACAAATAAAACAG
The DNA here is from genome assembly GCF_964212035.1 of Myotis nattereri. Taxonomy (NCBI): domain Eukaryota; kingdom Metazoa; phylum Chordata; class Mammalia; order Chiroptera; family Vespertilionidae; genus Myotis; species Myotis nattereri. Next base: position 99,768,208 of record NC_138077.1, read on the forward strand.
AAACAAACTCATAGATACAGAAAACAGACTGTTTATTAGCCAATTGGAGGAAGGTTGGGGGGGCTTAAGTGAAAAAGTTGAAGGGATTAAGATGTACAAATTCGAAGCCACAAAATAGTCATGGGGATGTGAAGTACAGCATAGGAATCCTATATAATAAAAGGGTAAATATTCAAATTGACCCTAACAGCAGAACATCTGGGAATGACTGGTCACTATGACACAAACTGACTACCAGGGCGCAGACGCTCAATGCAGGAGCTGCCTCCTGGTGGTCAGTGCTCTCCCACGGCGGGAGCTCTGCTCAGCCACAAGCTGCCAGCACAGTGGTGGTGGCGGGAGCCTCTCCCACCTCCTCAGCAGCGCTAAGGATGCCTGACTGCAGCTTAGGATTGCTCCCCGCTGGCAAATGGACATCCCCTGAGGGCTCCTGGGCTGCCAGAGGGATGTCTGACTGCCAGCTTAGGCCCGATCCCCTGGGGAGCGGGCCTAAGGCAGCAGGTGGACATCCCCTGAGGGGTCCCAGACTGCGAGAGGGCACAAGCTGGGCTGAAGGACCCTCCTTTTATCACTCAAACCTTCACACTCTGGTGGCTTTAGCATGTTTGCACAACTGTTTTCTCTCCTGGATGCTCTTCCATTCGCCTCATCCTTTATGTGACCAGTACCCTCGTGACCTTTAGGTCTCAGTTTAAATGTTCACTCTGGAAAAAAATGCCTCCATTGGTCACCTAACCCAAAACAGGGTTATAATTCAAACTCAACCACTCCCTAACTAACATTGGGAAATTTTAAAAACTTCTCTGAGGCTCAATATTTTTATCTAAAAATTAATAAATTGATGACAATATGTATACACTTCATAAGGTTGTTGAGAGGCTAAGTGATTAATGTGTACAAAGTGCGAGAGTACAGTAGCTGCTATGTGGGGAGCTTTCAGAAATTATCTTGCTTCTTTTTATCTTTTATTAACAAGTTTAAATTTTCTTTTTTCTCAAATATACTCGACCAACAGCATTAGGTTTACAGTATTTGGATTTCAGATTTTCTCTCCCTATTCCTCCCAAACACCAAAACAACTCTTGTTAAATTTTGATTTTAGATTATCTTTTCTGGTACCAGTTTTATTCACTTGGAGAGATATAGATAATAATCCAATTTATTTAAAACATACAATATTTTCTATTAAATGCTGCACAGGGTACATACCATAATGATTACTTTCCCCAAATTACACTTATTATATTGACCAAAACTAGATTTCTAACATTCTCCTTAGGATTTTAAAACAAAAGTACTAAGAAAATTTTGAAAAAACATATATTACAGAAGATACTGAGAATATTTTATGTGGAAAAATGCAAAGGAGAAGCTAGTAACAACCTAAATCACCTGCTTATGTCAAGTATGTTAGCTTTGAAATTAATTTATCTTTTCTTGCATTTATCAACATCTGCATTCCTTATAGTACTGTGATATTGGCAATATCAAGAGCAGGGAAAAAGTAAATTTTAAATCAGCAGCTTTAGAAGGAAAAATAATAATAAACAGGTAATTATGTCTGACTTAATTCTCTATTCTTTAAAATATATTCATAGCAAAAAGTATATGAGACCATTTAATAACTAACTTGAAAATAAAAAAAAAAAGCAAAATGTTTCTAACGTATTCAGATAGTGCTTGGCTTTCAGAAGTAAGGATCATACACTTCATAGAAAATAATAATTTTCAGTATTTTGGTTTATTTTTGAAAGCATCACCAAGAGTTCTCTGTAAGTTCTTTAGTCTAAATAGATTTTTAAATGTGAAGAATGGGAGGTTAGATTCCTTTGTGAATTGAGGATTTCTAATCATCTTTCTCTGCAGTGTTTAGCTTTAATTACTTTAGAAAACATACCAACCACACACAGCAATAATTTTTATAGTTATGTTGACAAGAGCTTAACTATACTCTGAGCACCACAAAATCCATCCATCATCTCTAATCCCAATGGCTCTGGGGAAATAACACTAAAGAAACCTCAGCTAAATTTAAATCTGTAATAAGCCAAAGAAGGAATAAAGATAACTATCCCCAGATTAGTACACATTCTGACAATTTTAAGAAAATAATTACTACAACTTTCTTATGTGGAATTGTTAATTTCAAGGCACAAGTTAGGATAAAATTAAAGACAAGAATTTCACCACACAATTATATTTTACCTAACACAGCAAAATCTTTATCTGATTTCAATGCCTATACCAAGTGGACCAATAGTGTTATTTTTTGTTAACAGCTCTCACAATAAAGTATCCAAGTTGTAGGCTGAAGAAGTAGAATAAATTTCCATAGGGGAAAAAAACCTGTTTTCTTCCAAATTTAACTTATAAATTTTAGCACTGAATTGTGAAGTAAGTTGCATAAAGCTTTCCTATATACAGTTTTAAATATATGTAACTACACACATATCTTTTCCAATAGCTTTTGATTTTAGTATATATAATAGTTCAGTGTAATTAAAACTGGAGATTTAAAAAGGAGAATTGACTATAAAAATAAAGACACTAAGGTATGCATAAGATATTATGAAATAAAATAAATACCCTATGAAATTTTAACCAGGTTTTGTTTATTACAGATAATTTAAAACATTTTTCTTTATTTTTTTAACAGAAATTTAATTGACCAACATTTCTAGAAGCAAAACATAAAGATTCAAATGATTTAGATGATGTAATAAAATAAAGGGTAAATAAACCTGAAAGTATCCGGAGGTTTTGGAGTAAAAAAGACCTATGTTAAAGTTTTGAATCATAATTGGCAATATTGGTGACCACTGGCCATCCTGTCCCATCTGCCAAACAGACTTAATTATACTTCATAAGTAGAGTTGTTGCAGTAAGTCTACAAGACACGACTAGAGCTAGCCTGCTTATAATAATAGCAATAATCATTCTTGCAAAAAAAGTCAATAACACATAATCAGGATTTACTCTATGCCCAGTATTATTTTAAGGGCATTCATGAATTATTCCATTGAAAAGTTATATAAATTTTCCCAACTAACCACTTATTATTCTCATTTTACAAATATGAAAATCGACTCACTGAGAAATTAAGGACTTGCCCAACTTCATACCTATGTTAGTGGCCAAGTAAGAATTCTAGCCTAAGTGCCTGCCTCCAGATCTCCTCCTTTAAGCACTGCATATGATATTGAGTAAATAAATGTCAAATAAATATATACAATATGCATCTATACATATAAAAATACAGAAAATATTTTTCAGAAAAAGAGGAGTCTTAGAAACAAAAACAAAATCAGAGATCCAGCAATGTTTGAATTTAAAAGATGTATAACTTTGAGCTCACAGAACTCATTTGTCTTTCTAGTGAAGAACTTGAAACATGATTATCAATATATTTCCTCTCTGCCCTGTGTGCCAAGCACTACACTGTGGATAAAAATCAAATTTTCCCTTATACCAATTCTGATCCTATCCCATTAATTCCAACCTTATTATAAAAAGAACCCAGAAGAGGGTAGAACAGCTACCTGACTAGACTTCAAATAAATAAAGAGAAATTAAATTCCACAGATTAAGAGCATGGTTTCTTACTCTAACTATAGGTTAGCAATGAAAGGTCAGGAACAAATGATAGTTACAGAGAAGTCAGCAGAGTCCCAAATTTGGGAATGTGCTAGAAGCTAACAGGCACAACTTATTTTTAAGTCTCACAAAATCATTTCCCATAATTCAAACACACACACACACACACACACACACACACACACACACACACACACATATATATATATATGTATATATATACATATATATATATATATATATATATATGAAATAATATTCCCCTTTGTTATTACAAAAGTACTATATGAATAACACTTGTGTGCTCTGTGAAGAAATAATGAATCTTTGCTGCCTCCCACTCTAGGGCCATATGCCTAACAAAACTTTGCTCTTATGGGGGCTGCTAAGTGTAATCTGAAAAAATTTGAACTTGGTCCTAAAATCTTAAAAATCATTAAGGTTTGGAAATATTTTAAATTATTAATTGTTTTTTGTAGGACTATAGTTGAGGTTTTAGTTCATTTTTTATCTACAAAGGCTTTCATTATAGACTGGGGAGGTGGTGAGCTACTGAACAATCCTGGAATGAACACTATGTAGATAAATTGTGTTGCCAAACAAGGTTGCACATTTTGTCCTCTTTGAGAATAAGATTGCTTCTCTGCATATTATTTTTTAACTGAGAAGTAGAAATTAGACCAATGGTTCTCAATCTTGGCAACACTTAGAATCACAAGTCTAAAGGAACGCCTATTCCAAGGGCCTGAATTGACAAATTTTATTTATTTTTATTAGGATAGGCCAGAGACTTTACAATTTTTAAAACATGCTCAGGTGATTCTCTTTTGTACTAGAGTTAGGGACCATTGCCTTCAACTAAGTGTAATGGGTTCTTGTTTGCTTCTTCAATTCCCTGTCTTCCCCCTCTTCCTTTCCCACTTTTTCCTCTTCCTTCTGTTTCTTCTCCATTCTCTGAAACTAAGAGAACATCAGGGGTTTGGATTTTCCCTGGGTACACTACCTGGGTACATGATCAATGACATTTTTATTAAGGAACTAGAGGCCCAGTGCACAAAAATTTGTGCACTCGTGGGGGGGGGGTCCCTTAGCCCGGCCTGTGCCCTCTCACAGTCTGGGACCCCTCAGGGGATGTACACCTGCTGGTTTTGGCCTGCTCCCCAAGGGATCAGGCCTAAGCTGGCAGTCAGACATCCTTCTGGCAGCCTGGGAGCCCTCGGGGAATGTCCATTTGCCAGCAGGGAACAGGCCTAAGCTGCATTCGGACATCCTTAGCACTGCTGAGGAGGCGGGAGAGGCTCCCGCCACCACCGCTGTGCTGGCAGACATCAGCCTGGCTTGTGGATGAGCAGAGCTTCTGCCATGGGAGCGCACTGACCACCAGGGGGCATCTCCTGCATTGAGAGTCTGCCCCCTGGTGGTCAGTGCGTGTCATAGTGACCAGTCATTCCCGATTATTCTGATATTAGGGTCAATTTGCATATTACCCTTTTATTATATAGGACTAGAGGCCCGGTGCATAAAAATTTCTGCACTTGGGGGGGGGGGGGTCCCTCAGCCTGGCCTGTGCCCTCTTGCAGTCTGGGACCCCTCAGGAGATAACGACCTGCTGGCTTAGGCCCGTTCCCAGGTGGCAGAGGGCAGGACCAATCCCTAGGTGCAGCCCCTGGTTGGGAGGTTGCGATGCCACCCTCAGTAATGCTCAGGGTAGGGCCGATTGGGGGATTGGGGCACCGCCCCCTGTCACACTCAAGGCAGGGTCGATGAGGAGGTTGCGATGCCACCCCCTGTCACGCACAGAGCAGGGCCCATCAGAGGGATTGGGGAGCTCCCCCCTGTCACTCACAGAGTAGGGCCAATAGGGGAGTTGGGGCGCCGCACCCTGTCACACTCAGGGCAGGGCCGATGGGGAGGTTATGGCTCTACCCCGTCACACACAGAGCAGGGCCAGTGGGGGGCAGTTGGGGTGCCGCCCTCTATCACCCACAGAGCAGGGCTGATCAGGGGGTTGGGAAGCTCCCCCCATCAGGCCAGAGCAGGGCTGATTAGGGGGTTGGGGCTCCTTCCCCTGTCATGAACAGAGCAGGGCGGATAGGGAGGTTGTGGCCCCGCCCCCGTCACACACAGAGCCACAGGGCGATCAGGGAATTTGGGCGCTGCCCCCGTCACGCTGATCCCAGTGCCAGGGAGGCGTCACGGCTCCGCTGATCCCGGTGCTGGGAGTCATATTACCCTCTTACTATATAGGATAGAGGCCTGGTGCACGGGTGGGGGCTGACCGGTTTGCCCTGAACGGTGTCCTGGATCAGGGTGGGGGTCCCCACCAGGGTGCCTGGCCAGCCTGGATGAGGGGATGATTTCTGTTTGCAGCTGGTCACACACCCTTCAGGGTGGGGGTCCCCACTGGTGTGCCTGGCCAGTCTGGGTGAGGTGATGAGGGCTGTTTTCAGGCTGGCAGGTGACTGAAGCTCCCAACCGCTCATTTTTTCTTTTATTCTGGGCCAGCTTTAGCTCTGAGGCTTGGCTCCAGCTCTTAGCCCTCAGCTGCTGAAAGCAGGTATCTGGTTTGTTTGGGTTCTATAATCGAAACACTGTTGCAACTCCAGCTCTGAGATCCCAGCTGGCTGAAAGCAGGTTTCTGGGGTTTTGTTTAGCTTCTATATTTGTAACAATGTTTCAAACTGCAATCTCAGAGGCCGGCAGCGGCAGGCGGGGAACGTTGGAATCCTCCGTCACTGAAGCAAGCTAGCCTCATATTAGCTTCAAGCTGCCTGGCTGCCGGCCGCCATCTTGGCTGGCAGTTGATTTGCATATCTTGCTGATTAGCCAATGGGAAGGGTAGCGGAGTGACACCAATTTGCATGTTTCTCTTTTATTAGTGTAGATGTTAACTTATCCTATACTAGAGGCCCAGTGCACAAAAATTTGTGCACTCAGGGGAGGACTCCTTCAGCCCAGCCTGTGCCTTTTCACAGTGAAGGACCCCTTGGGGGATGTCCACCTGCTGGCTTAGGCCTGCTACCCGGGGGATCGGGCCTAAGCTGGCAGTCTGACATCCCTCTGGCAGCCCGGGAGACCTCGGGGGATGTCTACTTGCCAGCAGTGAGCGGCCTAAGCTGCAGTCGGAGATCCATAGCACTGCTGAGGAGGCGGGAGAGGCTCCCACCACCACTGTTGTGCTGGCAGCCATCAGCCAACTTGTGGATGAGCAGAGCTTGCCCTGTGGAAGCACACAGACCACCAGGGGGCAGCTCCTGTATTGAGCATCTGCTCCCTGGTGGTCAGTGTGTGTCATAGTGATCAGTCATTCCCAGTCGTTCTGCTGTTAGGGTTAATTTGCATATTACCCTTTTATTATATAGGATAGAGGCCCAGTGCACAGGTGGGGGCAAGCTGGGGTGCCTGGCCAGCCTGGGTGAGGGGCTGAGGGCCTTTTTCAGTCTGGCCACACCCCCTTCAGGGTGTGGGTCCCTATTGGGGTGGCTGACCAGCCTCATTGAGGGACTGATGGCTGTTTACAGGCTGGTCAAGCCCCTGCGGGGACTCTCATCCCATGGGGGTTTGGCCAGCCTGGGTGAGGGCCTGAGGGCCATTTTCAGGCTGGCCACTTCCCCCCGGTGACCCAAGCTCCCAGCCTCTTGTTTTTTCTTTTTTCTGGGATTTATTTATCTTCTATAATTGAAACTTTGTAACTTTGAGCAGAGCCCAAGGCCGGCCAAGAAAGGCAGGAAGCTTGGCTTCCTCCATCACCAGGGGAAACCTAAGCCTCCTGCTTACTCCAGCTCTGTGGCAAGTATTTTAGTTGGGTTAATTTGCATACTTGCTCCTGATTGGCTTGTGGGTGTCGCTTGTGGGCCTGGCTTGAGCCTAGTGGAGGGATGGTCAATTTGCATGTTTCTCTTTAATTATATAGGATAATAAAACTCTAGTATGCTAAGTGTCTGGTTGACCAGTCGGCCTTTCAACCAATCAAAGTATAATATGCTAATGATATGCTAAGGCCACTCAACTGCTTGCTATGACATGCATTGAACACCAGGGGGCAGATGTTCTGACCAGTAGGTTAGCATGCTGCTGGAGTCTGGCCAATTGGGACTGAGTGAGATGGGCCAGACACTCCCTGGCACCCCCCCCCCCCCCAGTCCCTCTCTGGCTAGCCAACCTCCCACATCCTTCCCCAGCCCCAGTCATGCACCAGTTGGGTCTCTCAGCCTGGCTTGTGCCTTCATGAAATCTGGGACCCCTTGGGGGATGTCGGAGAACCAATTTCGGCCTGATCCCTCAGGCCAGGCTGAGGAAGCCCACTGGTGCACAAATTCATGCATTGGGCCTCTGGTATCCTATAAACACAAGAGAGATAAACTCTGGAAGGGGATCTAATAATTCTAAGAGTAGTGTATACAGTTCTAATTTTAAATTTTCTTTTCAAAAGTATAATTTTTTTCTGCTACTTCAGGGCATCAATGTTTTATTAAATGATACAGTAAAATTTGTGGTGAAGTTTTGACAGGGCTCTATCTAGCCTGAGGTACAGTGGTGCCTACCCTGGTGTGGGTACTGATGCATGATAGTTAGCACAGGAAACAGGTCTAGGATCTACCCCTCATTTCCCCTTCTAGGTTAGAACACTACAGATGTGACTAGTGGCTGGATATCTGACCCCATCCCAATTCCCTGGAGTCAAAAATATAGTTGAGACAAATAAAAACTGGTGTCAGTCAGAGTTGACAGCCATGTTGATCTACATTGTGACTTTGAAGCCATTCTATTCCAAAAAAAAGAACTACCATCCTGAGAGCAGTGACTGAAATGAGCTGTACCAACAACCAGAGACTATGACCCACTCCCATTCCCTGCCCTTACTCATAGTTGGTAAAAGCCTCAACCCAGACCCCCTAGGTGCGACTCATTTTCTTTTCTTTTTTTAAAAAAATATATTTTATTGATTTTTACAGAGAGGGAGGGAGAGGGATAAAGAGTTAGAAACATTGATGAGAGAGAAACATCAATCAGCTGCCTCCTGCACACCCCCTACTGGGGATGTGCCTGCAACCAAGGTACATGCCCTTGAGCGGAATCCAACCTGGGACTCTTCAGTCAGCAGGCTGACACTCTATCCACTGAGCCAAACTGGTTAGGGCGAGACTCATTTTCTTAGTTCTCGCACACCCTTTCTTTGTCAGTGTGTACTGTCACCTTAATAAATCTGCTGTGTTTTGCTGAATCTCTTGGTTTCATTCTTGATTTTTTCCCCTTGCGATGGGACAAGTACTTGGACACAGCCATTGGGTTGAGGCCTCTCTTGGCCTCCCAGTGAGGAATCTGGCATCACTACAAACCCAAAGAAGAAAGCCCAAATGACAGCACAATGACCCAGAGGAAGTTTGATGTGGCTTTGAGCCAAAAGTCGCTGAGGTGTGTGGGAAAGGAGAAAATTTCCTTTTCCATCTTAGTTTTTCTGGCTGTTTTAATAATTGAAATGATGTAAGACATATTAACAGGAGAAAATAATCAGATTTAATTACGTGTGTACATATGGTATACATATGGGTGTTCCATAAAAATGCGGAGCCTGAGGATAAATTGGGCAATTGAGGTTTATATTCCACCTTCATATAAAGAGAAAGGGGGTAGTGGTTTGAAACTTCAAAGGGGAAGAAGGCAATTTACATGGAAATGGAAAAGTAAATGTTTGCTAAATAAAGGTTTGCTGGGCTGCCCTTTACAATGGGACACACAGAGAAGTTTGATCAGAGGCCTTTGGTAGGTTCCTCACTAGTTTACATTAACTATAGTTATCTATGATGATAGCTCCCTTCCTGGAGTAGCTCCTCTATCTAAGTCCCTTTAGGCAATTAGAAGGAAGGCTAAGGCTCTTCCTGAGTCTTCTGTTTCTTAAAAATAACCAGCTTAAAATAATTTATTTCAAAGAGGCATATTTTGGGTGGCAAATTCTGCTCCCCTTCAAGGGAAACAAGACCACATAAAGGGTTTATGCAACATGTCAGCCATCTTCAGAGATTTCCAAAGATGCAAAGGAAGCCTCACACTTGGAGCATGAAGTGAGCAGTCGGGATCCTAGGTAACGACTAAGGTGGGAATCTGCACAGTGTGGGGATATCTAGGTCACTTCAGTTCATTTTAGAAAAACACATGCACACACACACACATGCGCACACACATGCACACACACATGCACACATACAGGAAAGCCACAAGAAACAGAAAAGATACCTGCAACTCTCCCTGTGGAGACTTTGTTCAGACTTTGTTTCTTTTTATCCAACCGATATACAGTTTTGCTTTTTAAATTTCCCCTTTAAAATCTTAACAATATAGTACATGTTGCAAACATGTTAATGTGTAAATAAATTTACTACATCCACTTAAGGCAAGGATGCCTTTTAAATAATTAATTTTGAAACAACTAAAAACAAACCTTACCATCCTTTCCAGCCATAAGTTAATGAACTTATGACTCCTTCAACCAGCACCATGGAAAATTGCCTCCAGTAAATGCAGAAACAAGCATGAATTTATATATCCCCCAAGACTTTTGTATGTTTGGAATATTAAGAAAAAAATCCTCCAGAGGTTTTTAAATTCTGAGACGGAGGCAAAAGAAAAAAGTGTTTTTTTTATTTTGTTTTTGTTTTTTGCTTAAAGTTAGACTGTACATTTTAAAAGCCTTTGTTCTCAGCATTTCTGTAGAGTAAGGTCTGAATGAACGCAGAAGTTGATCCAAACTCCTGTAGGGCACACTATACAACTGAGTCCTGCCCAAGTCTGTCAATGCAAAGCTCCAGCCCAGGAGGGCTTCAAGTGCAGAAGACTCTAAACTAAGATTAATTTGGTGTCCATGTAATACCTGGACTTCAGTGCCTTCATGAACCACATACAGTAAATATAAAAGACATATGTTTGTACATGTGAATTTTTATAAGGAGAAATTATTGTTCTTAAAGAGAGTCATACCCTAAGAAAAAGGTAAGGAGGTCTGTTCTACAGTATATTGATGGCCTCAGGTATCTCTGATTTCTACTTGGGAATTACAGCAAGGAGATTACAAATCTTAGGGACTCTGCCTCCCAGGCTCATCTTTGTTAGATCAGATGGAAAGGTTTTAGTAATCCTTCACATCCTTCAGAAAAATTGTCCACCAGAAGAAACTCAGGGACCTTTGCCAGGTAGTATGAAACTCTCATTTCCGATGGACTGAGAACTAATCTTGAGACTGTGACTACAGATGGTTATGCTGTGCCCTTATATTATGAACAATAGTCTGAGGCTCCGGGGCACTTTTTAGCCCTTTTCTACTTGAAATAAATACAATAGATATTTGATGGCACTCTCAATGAAGCTATCAAGCTTTATTTTAAACAATGGAAAGGTTTTTTTAATTTTATTTACACTCAATCTCTAAATAAAATATTTAAACATCAACACATAGTGAATTTTGATTTAAAAGAAATGCCTGGACTTCCTTAAAAACAGTGGAGTGTGGTTCCCCAGCCTGAAGCAGTTCCTGGAAACATTAAAATGCACAGTCTCAGGTCCCATCCCAGTATTGCTAAATCAGAATCTGTATTCTTAAGATCATTAGGTGATCTGCATGAACATTAAAGTTTGAGAAGCATTATTTATGATGTATAATTTCATTTTCTATTGGTGTGTGTGCGTGTGTGTGTGTGTGTGTGTGTGTGTGTGTGTGTGTGTGTTGGGGAGGTGGAACAGGGTTGGGAGACATCATCCATCTTTACCAGAATTTTCTCACTTTATCTTTGTAAAGCTTTGACATTTTATTTTAAAGTCTTCAGTGATTGCTGTCAACTGGAATTGAGGATCCATCTGGATTCCCTTAGGTAAAGGATGATAGCCAGTGACTAAGAGTTGTGACGTTCCTAATTCACCTGGGACATGGGCACACTTGCAGCATCCTGCTACCCAGCACTAGAAGTGTCTCCACCTAGCCCTGCCCCCATAAGTGCCCTTTTAAGGTTATCAGTGTCTCTTGGGTTGCCCTGTGGTTTTTTAAACAATATATATTTTTTTTGATTTTTAGGGAGAGAGAGAGAGAGAGAGAGAGAGAGAGAGATCAATGTGAGATAGGAACATCAATCCGCTACCTTCTGCACCTCCCTCCATCTGGGCATGTGCCCTAACCAATAATTGAACTGACAACTTTTCAGTTCATAGGATGACACCCAACCCACTGAGCAAAACTGGCCAGGGCATTGCCTTGTCATCTTAAAGAAGGCATGGGCTCTCTAAATGTTGTTTCTTTAGGATTTTAATTTTTTTCATTTCACCTTTTGAAAGACATAATGATAAGGCTGTGGCTTTGGTTTTTAGTGTACAACCATTGTCTTTTTGGCTTGTAGAATTCCAATTAAAATGTAAATTTCTGGAAAATGCTAAGAATAATCACTTATTGAAATTTATAATTGGCTAAACTACATAAAATATCTCTATAAAATTTTAATATTCAAAGCCAGTTTTCAAAGGGTAGTTCTGATTTGAAATGTCTGTAAGATGGCATTGAAACTAGCTATTAAACATTTTCTATATTATGATAAAATATTTTTAATCATTCATTCCTTTCTATTCTATTTTATAGGTCACATTGTGAGGATAAAGAATAATAAATAGATAATTTGTTTTCTGGTAATTAAAGGAATATATTATTCATGATAAAAATCTGAAGTTAAAAGGAACTATTTGCAGGCAACCTGGTTATGTATTCTCGAGTTGCACAAACAAATCTTTGAATTTCTTGCCTACTTCCAATTTTGTGTTACTCTAGAAACTATCCTATTGGGTTCTAAAAAGTTATAACACTGAAAGCAAATATTTCTATCTGTAATCTTATATTTTTCCCCAGAAAATGAGGTCAATGATAGTTGCCATGTAATTCTGTTGGGTATTTTTTAAAGTTAACATTTCTTGATTTTTACTTAACTACATTTCAAGCATTTTATCATATGTGAATGGGGGTTGAAGAGTATTTAAATTTTGCACCTAACATTTTTAAAATCCGAGAGAGAGAGAGAGAGAGAGAGAGAGAGAGAGAGAGAGAGAGAGAGAGAGACATTGATTGTCTTTTGTATGTGCTCTGCTCTGACCAGAATCCAGCCTGCAACCTTCTTTTAGGGCAAGGGATGCTGCTCCAACCAACTGAGCCATTCCAGCTGGGCCCATGAAATAAGCCAGTCAGAGAAAGATAAATATCACATGATCTCACTCATTTATGGAATATAATGAACAACATAAACTGATGAACAAAAACAGATCCAGAGACAGAGAAGCATTGTTCAGACCATCAAACCTCAGAGGGAAGGTAGGGGAGGGTGGAGTAAGGGTGAGAGATCAATCAAAGGACTTGTATGCACGCATATAGCCTAAGCAATGGACACAGACACCACGGGGGTGAGGGCATGAGTGGAGGTGGGGGTGGGGGCAGTGGGAGGATAAGGACACATATGTGATACCTTAATCCATAAAGAATTTTTTTTTTTTGCTTATAAAATGGCCATAAGAGTCCTGTGCAGATGAACTAGTTAATGTATTGCTGACTCTTTAGGAAGGCAAACTCTTAGGCCCTGCTCCAGAAATTTGGGCTGGAGCTCAGTCCTTTGGTTTAACAAGCTCTCCTGGTGTTCCTGATGCACAATGACGTGTGAGAACCCCTGTTCAAGGTAGAGTGCCTAAGAATCGTTCACTGGGGAGGTAAGGACCATGACCACATTACATTGGCTTAAGGAATGAAAAGGGAGAATACTGGAGATGAAGGGGTGTCAAGAACACATTACTATTTTAGTAAATGCAGTTGAGAAGGAGACCGGAGAGAATATTAGGATAAGTATATTTAGGAAAAACTGTAGGCTATTAGTTGCTGTTTTTTCCCCAATGTAACCACTTCGTGTGCTGTTTTAAAATATATATTTTTATTGAGTTCAGAGAGGAAGGGAGAGGGAGAGAGAGATAGAAACAACAATACTGAGAAAGAATCATCATTTGGCTGCCTCCTGGATGCCCCCTACTGGGGATCGACCTGCAAGGTGGGCATACGCTCTGACTGGGACTCGAACAGTGGCCTCTGGTTCATAGCTTGATGCTCAGTCCCTGAGCCATGCCGGTGAGGCTTCATATGCTTTTTAAAAAATTATTTTTCATTTGAGGCACATGTGTAGTGAAAAGAAAGAGCACAGAGTTTGCAATCCAAGCGAAAGGATAAAATTTATACAGGAAGAAACATATATGGTAAACAAATTGGAAAGGTTTAAAGCTTCTGAAAATAAAAATTGTATATTAATAAATTTGCAATACTTTTCAATTTATACATAAAAGTAGCCATTTCCTTTTTTTTTTTTTTAAAAAAAAAAATAAGTATAACACCCAATATTTGTGAACTTGTGAAGAAAGGAGCATAGTCTGCATACTGCTGTTGGCCACTGAAATTGGCATACTCTTTTATGATGACTAAATAACAAAAAGTATGAAAAGTCAATTATGGTCATTGTGTTTGCTTCAATAATTCCATCTCCATGGATCTACCCTAACAAAATAATTCAAGAGTAGCAAATGTCTCTGTATAAAATGTATTGTTGTATATCCTGTCTTCCTTCCTCAATTGTACACTCTTGGATATTTTTACTTATGTGCCTCTTATATACCCTATGGGTACACCAGCATAGATCTTTTCATATTGCATTATAAATAGTTTCATTTACATGTCTATGGTAAGAATCCTTAAAATCTATTTCTTTTTCTTACAATGTAAGTAGAATCTAATTTTCTTTCAACTGGACACATGTTCTCCCAGAATGAAAATGTTGTCTAGCATCCCTTAATGCTAAGTGTCACCATGACACCTATGACACCTGGCCAATGGAAAGTAAAGTATTGTGTGGCAGTTTGGGGAAATATTTTGTAAAATATGCTGATATAAACCTATTGCCTTTGTTTTCCATTCCAGTTCCTGGAAAGTAAGTGTGGGGTCTGGAATTATTTTAGTCTACAAAGAAGAATGCCACTCTCTAGAGATGGCAAAGCAGAAAGCTACAAGCTAAATAAGCAGCACTGAGATTTCTACATCTGGATACTTATTTGAAAAAGAAATAGACTTCTTTCTAAATAGAAATAATATGTTTAGGGTCACTTATTCATAAACAATCTTAATAAAACTAATATAAAATTTATTTTGTGAACTACTTGAGGGCAGAAACTATAGTTTATTCACTTTTATCTTTAGTACATATTACATAAAAATATATTGCAAAAATCAGTTTTTATAAGCCACAATAGATTCCTGAAATGTCCTAAAATTAAGTTGTCAAGTAAAAATGCATTAGAACATTAACATACTTACACTGAAAATGATTCATTACTTACCTTACTTTTTTTAAAATTTTTAAAAGTCATTTTAATATCAAGATATAGAGAGAATATTTCTTTTTTCAGTTTTTTTATTTCAAGAAAAACTATTTTAAATATAATAATGTTACATGCAATAAACATTAATATCTCAAGAAAAATGATTTTCAATATGATAATGTTTCATGCAATAAACACCAATTATTCAAGAAAAATGATCTTCTTACATATAATAACTAGAGGCCTAGTACATGAATTTGTGCACCAGTAGGGTCCCTCAGCCTGGCTTGTGGGATAGGTCCAAAACCGGCTCTCCGACATCCCCCGAGGAGTCCTGGATTGCGAGAGGGTGCAGGCCAGGCTGAGGGACCCCACTGGTGCACAATCGGGGCCTGGGAGTGACACAGGAGATTGGCCAGCTGGGAAGGGACTAAGGGAAGGCTCCAGGGCATGTCCGGCCTGTCTCGCTCAGTCCCAATCAGCTGGACCCCAGCAGCAAGCTAACCTACCTGTTGGAACATCTTCCCCCTGGTGGTCAGTGCACATCATAGCAATCAGTTGAGTGGCCTTAGCATATCATTAGCATATTACGCTTTGATTAGTTAAACGGACAACCAGAAGACCTGACACTTAGCATAGTAGGCTTTTATTATATAGGATATTACATGCAATAAACATTAATATTTCAAGAATAAAAGGATTTTAAGTATAATAATATCAAAACTGTACTAACATAGTATGATATCACAAAAGTTGTAGGAACTATTAAAAATCTGTAAATAACAGGATTACTTCTATTATATTCTAGCATATTTTTTCCCCTCTGGCTATATTTTTGTTCATCAGTTTATGTTATTCATTATATTCCACAAAAGAGTGAGATCACATGATATTTATCTTTCCCTGACTGGGTTATTTCACTTAGCATGATGCTTTTAAAGTCTATTTTGTCATATGTGAGTATTGTTACTCCAGCTTTTTCTTTTCTTTTCCATTTGCATGGGAAATTTTTTTCCATCCCTTCACTTTCATCCTGTGTGTGTCTTTTGTTTTGAGGTTGGTCTCTTGCAGACAGCATATAGTTGAGTCATGTTTTTGTATCCATTCAGCTACCCTTTGCCTTTTGATTGGAGCATTTACTCCATTTACATTTAGGGTTATTATTGAGAGGTACTTATTTATAACCATTTTAATTCTGAGGTACATGCCCTGGACTGGAATCGAACCTGGGACCCTTCAGTCTGCAGGCCGATGCTCTATCCACTGAGCCAAACCTGTCAGGGCACCATTTTAATTCTGTATGGCTAGGTTTCTCTCTGTTTCTTCTTCCCAGCAATCTCTTAAAACAAGCCCTTTAGCATTTCTTGTAATGCTGGCTTGGTGGTGATGAACTCCTTTTGCCTTTTTTTTGTTTGTTTGGGAAGCTCTTTATTTGACTGTCTATTTTGAATGATAGCCTTGCTGGATATAGTAATTTTGGTCTCAGTTCCTTGCTTTCTATTACCTTGAGTACTTCATGCCAGTCCCTTCTGGCCTGTAGAGTTTCTGATGAGAAATCAGGTGTCAGCCTTATGGGAACTCCTTTGTAGGTAACAGTTTTCTTTTCTCTTCTGCCTTTAAGATTCTCTCTTTGTCTTTAATTTTTGGCATTTTAATTATGATGTGTCTGGGTGTGGGTCTGTTTGGGTTCTTCTTGTTTGGGGTTCTCTGTGCCTCCTGAGCTTGTGTGACTTTTTCCTTTACCAGGTTAGGGAAGTTTTCTGCCATTATTTCTTCAAACACCTTCTCTATTCCTTTCTCCCTGTCTGCCTCTTCTGGCACACCTACTATTCTAATATTGTTATGTTTCACATTGTCCTACAGCTCCCTGAAGCTGTCCTCCTGTTTTTTAATAGTTTTTTTTTTTCCTTTTTGGTTCTCTAATTGAGTGATTTTTTCAACTCTGTCTTCTAATTCACTGATTGGATCCTCAGCTTCCCCTAATCTGCTGTGTATTCCTTCCAATGTATTCTTTATTTGTGTTATGTCATTCTTTATCTCAGACTGTTCTTTTTTCATAGTTACTATATCTTTTTTCATACTGTTGAGCATTTTTTTAAAAATATATTTTATTGATTTTCCACAGAGAGGAACAGAGAGGGACAGAGAGCCAGAAACATTGATGAGAGAGAAACATCAATCAGCTGCCTCCTGCACACACCCCACTGGGGATGTGCCTGCAACCAAGGCACATGCCCTTGACCGGAATCAAACCTGGGACCCTTGAGTCTGCAGGCCGACGCTCCATCCATTGAGCCAAACCAGTTAGGGCACTGTTGAGCATTTTTAATATTACTCTGAACTCTGTTTCAGATAAATTTCTTATCTCTGCTTCATTTATCTCTCCTTCTGGAGAACTCATTAGTTCTTTCATTTGGGGGTTGTTTCTTTGTTTCCTCATTTTGGTTTCTTTTTGGATTTGTGACTGTGTATTAGGTAGATCCCTTATACCTCTCAATCTCTAGTGCAGGACAGTGTTAAAGGCTGTTTCTGACTAATTGGATTAGGCTAAAACTCAAAGCCTCCAGAGACTGCCTTTGTCTACAGAGTAATAGGATGCCTACTTGAATTGCCCCAGGCAATCATCCTCAGGTGTGGCAAGAGTTTTTTCAACAGAGTGGGGCAGTTGCTTCTGCCTTAAGGCTAATTGTTACTTTTAATCTCTTAAGTGTCCTCAGGGCAAAGTTTTTTCCAATAGGGTGTGTCAACTCTCTTCCCCTCAGGCAAGGCAGATGTCTATGTGAAAAAGATGTCCTCTGCTGGGTGAGGGAATGACTCAGCCCAGGAAACTTGGGGTGTCTGCCTTCTGAGCTCTATCCCCTGAGACCCCACTCCTAGGTTCTGCTTTCACAGCTCCAGTCCACTTCACCCTCTCTCTGCTGGGGCACAAGGTGGGTGGCTCCACAGGGAATTTTTGTGCAGTGGTCCTTTATGAGGGTGCCTGAACTTTCAGCTGCCACTCCCTGGCAGATTGCACCCCACTGCTTTTCACAGCTAGATGTTATATGGGTACCCTCCTCAGTTTGGTGTTCTCTGCTGGGGAGCCCAGCTTGGGGATTAGATCCCAGAGTTCTCAGTGGCTCTCCTCACAGCTGAGATATCTCTTTGGGACTTCAGTTGCTGTCTGTGGGTGCCCAGCCAGCCCTTTCACACATCCACCCCTCCTACCAGTCTCTATGCAGTCTCCACCTTCAATTCTTGGGTATCAGGGTTCTCTCTTGTGAGTTTTCCATTGATTATTCAGGAAGCCTTTCTGTATTTCAGTTGTAATTCCAGCTTGTTCCTGGGAGCATGTATGTGCAGCATCCTCCTACTCTGCCACCATTTTTAATCTTCCTTACCTTAATTTTTAATTTGACTGAGAATCTTGAATTTTTATTTGTTAAATCTGGTAACCCTAAATTAAAGCTTTTTAAAACGTTATCTTTATTAGATACTTCTAAATTTGCCTTTATAATAAAATCTCAATTAAAGCTTAAAGTTTTTAGGAAATTTGAATTATACAAAAAGGTTGTTCTATTTGGTGTTCATAGTTCACTGAAAATTATTTTCAAAATACAAGTATATGTATATGTTTTTTAATACCTACATAAAATTTTGTGTTTATTTTTAATATTTTCCCAAATATCTATTTCTAAATGAAATATTTATATACTGATGTCTAATAAACATCAGATTCTTATAAATATTGTATGATTTTTAGTTTTACTTCAGAATTTCCTCTTCTATATCTCAATATTTTATTGATAAACACATAAATTTCACTTGTGATCTTAATAAGGTTCAAGAGTTTCAACCAAGAATGAACATGTTCTTTCACATTTTCTACAGGTTTTATTAAATGAAAGCAAAACAAATAGGCAGAAAATAAAATTCAAGAAAAAATAAAACTAAAAAATCAATTGAAAAATAATAAGAAAAATGTGTCTCAGGAGCAGGGATCTTAGGATATTTAATAGCATATCTCTATAAAACCTGAAAAGTTAAATAATCATGTGATTAATGTTTGAGACATGTCATGTCTTCTGAAAGCAATTGATAAACATTAAGAATTATAGAAATAAAGACATTTCTTCTTTCTGTTTTGAAAACACCCCACAAAACAAAGAACCCAAAAACAGAAATTAGGAGGTTTTGCTGTTATGAACAAAAATATATGGAAAGAAAGACTGAGAACAATGATGAATAACTTCACATAAAAGAAGAAGGTGAAATCTCAGGATCTAGAGAAGAAAGAATATTGCAAGAAGCAAGCTGTCTTGCCTGATAGATCTTAGAAATTCTCAACAATTTGATGCCCCAAAGGAAAGATGGAGTGAAGATAAAAATAGATACAATTAAAAATATATATATTTTAAAAAGCAATTAGAACCTCTGGTGCCCATCCTTAACCTCTTCCAGTATCATAGGAGACCTGCAATGTCTTCCCTGCCAAAACTTCATCCGGGAGGTTGTAGATGTAAAACATCTCAGGGGGTGAGATGGGCTGTGGGATTACCCTTCAAGGTAGCTTCCCAGGCTAATATCAAAGTTTCAAGCTCTTGGGCAGGAGATTAGAATGTTCTTCTGAGAGAATCTGAACCATCACTTAGAACCATCACCCATAGATGCTGGAGTTGGGGAGTTAGAACCCAAACCAGCATCGATCAGAATCATTGGCTTAATGAGTTTATGGAGTCGCCATTGCTTTTATTTCTTGAAATAAATTTTCTTTTTTTTTGTATTGCTTTATTTTATTTTTAAATTGTACTTTACATTCAATATCACTTTTTTTCTTTTTTTTCTGTTTTGAAAGATCTTTTATTATTATTATTATTTTTAATCTTTAATTTCTTTATTGGTTAAGGTATTACAAGTGTGTCCTCATCCCCCCATTACTCCCCAACCCCCCCCCCCCCCGACTCATGCTCTCATCCCCCTGTTGTCCATGTCCATTGGTTAGGCTTATATGCAAGCATACAAGTCCTTTGGTTGATCTCTTCCCCTTACCCCCACCCTCCCCTACTTTCCCTCTGGGGATTGATATGCTAAGTGAAATAAGCCAGTCAGAGAAAGTTAAATACCACATGATCTCACTCATTTGTGGAATATAGAGAACAACATAGACTAATGAACAGGGACTGATCCAAAGACAGAGAAACAGCAATCAATATCATTTTATATTAGTTTCAGTTGTACAGCATAGTGGTTAGAAAATTATATATTTTACAAAGTGTTCCCTTAATATTTCCAGTACCCATGTTATTTCAAAATTATAAAACAGCAATTTATGAGATTAAATGCCTGGAATTTTCAGATTCATGTTTTGAAATCACAAAGTTGATTTCCTGAGCAGTATTGTGCATGCATGCTGTTCAAATGACAATATAAATGTTAGAACACATTCAAGTGAAGTGAATTGCTTTTCAAATCAACAGGTATAATACTCCAATATCAAATAAGAGGTGAGTTTTCACAGGGGAGAAGGCAAACATTGTTTTCTGAGTACTCACTGAACCCGATATTAGATATTTTAGATGGTGTAAGGAGAAAAGAAAAGCCCTAAATAAATATATGCCCAAAGTAACATTCCATTTATTTTTCAGGAGTAATCTTATGTACATTGTATCAAAAGATCCTCAATTATATGCTTCCATTAAGTATTCTTGCTTTGCCTATTTAAAAAATGATATGTCACTTAGTTAATTGTTTAATACTTTATGACTTAAGTTTTCTTTTATTTGTTTTTAATTATTTTCACAAGTGTATAAACTGAGGACAAAAAAGATATGTTCCCCATGAATGACTCATAGCATATAGAATAAAACCAAACAGTAGATTAAAAAAAATTTAGTTCATCTAAAAGAAATCATTTGATTTTGGGGTTCATAGTCAAACATATAAAATCCACAATTTTTAACATCAGCACAACAATAACAACAATAGAATCATCACTGCAGACTGAATACAATGGTAGAATGACATGAATTTACAAATAGAAGTGTAAAACAACAATTTTTCTAAGTACTGTAAATACATGTCGTCTTTATTGTGAAATACTTTCATTCATTGTGACACCATGAAAGGCTCTGGTTATATAGTGGTGGGCAAGACAGCAACAGCCACTCCTTCATGCCCCTTTCAGTATAAAATACATCAATATGAATTAAGGATGCAGATTTACCCAGGGGATAGAAAGCTTAGTGAATGGAGCCAGAGAGATTTGAGGCTAAATCCCTGCTTTGACACCAGTTGACTATTATGTAGTACATTAAATATTGGGGACATTTCTGAAAGCCTTACCAGAAGCTATTTGATCGCCCATTCTTCACAAACGCATAGGATAAGGAAGGCCAAATGATTTGACTTTTGCTTGGCAAAACTAGCCTAGAAACACAACTTAAAAAACTATTTAAAAAAAAGCAACTACAGGATTCATCTGGCTCTTTCATTAAGTAAAACGTTATTATAAACATGGAATTTATGAAATGTATGAAAGCTAAAATACATAGTGTATTGTGCATTTAAATGAAAACATTAAAACTAACTTGCATACAAATTTTATGAAAGTCTAACCATTTTCTTAGGTATGTGTATATAAGTATCCTATATAATAAAAGCCTAATATGTTAAGTGTCCAGTTGTCTGGTCATCCGTTCAAGTTCAATCAATCAAAGCATAATATGCTAATGATATGCTAAGGCCACTCAACTGCTTGCTATGATTGGGACTGAGCAAGACAGGCCAGACATGCCCTGGAGCCCTCCCATGGTCCCTCCCTGGCTAGCCAGCCTCCCATGTCCCCCCTTGGCCCTGATCGTGTACCAGTGGGGTCCCTCGGCCAGGCCTGTGCCCTCTTGCAGTCTGGGCTGATGGACCCTCCCTCCCGAGTGCATGAATTTTGTGCCTCTAATGTGTATATCCTATCTATCATCCATCTATCTATCTATCTATCTATCTATCTATCTATCTATCTATCCATCTATGTGTGTGTATCTATCCTATATAATAAAAGGCTAATATGAAAATCGACCGAACAGCGGAATGACCGGTCACTATAATGCGCACTGACCACCAGGAGGTAGACCCTCAATGTAGGAACTATCCCCTGGTGGTCAGTGCGCTCCCACAGGGGGAGCGCCGCTCAGCCAGAAGGCCTGAGCCAGGCTCACTGCTGGTGAGCCCAGCAGTGGTGACAGGAGCCTCTCCCACCTCTGTGGCAGTCAGACATCCCCGAGGGCTCCCATACTGCGAGAGGGTGCAGGCCGGGCTGAAGGACGCCCTTCTCACCCTGAATGCACGAGTAAACAAGTGACAGTTACTGACTGTATATAAAAATCATAAAATATGTAGCTTCAATACATTCATCTCACATAAGACAGTCTATCCTATGTAATAAAGAGCTAATATGCTAATTAGACCAAACAACCGACCGACCATCCAGATGACATTTCAGACAACTGTCCAGATGACCTTCTGGACGAAGCCTGGGCTGCACAGGATGGCCAGGGCTGCGATGGCTGGCTGAGGCTGCAAGGGCCAAGTCCCTTGCATGAATTTTGTGCATCAGGCCTCTGGTTTAGCATCTTCAACCTTAATTCTATCAATAAAAATGAGTATGCGCATGATCATTGGAAAAATATGATTATAGGAGGCAAGTTTTAGAAATTATTATTATATATTGAGTAGTGTGTGAGAGACAATCTCTTTTAATTAAAGATTCTAATTCAAATTAGGATCCATAAGATATAACAATAAAAATGTGTGCTGAGAAGAAACCTTGAGAAGTTAATATATTGATAAAAATAAAGATTTAATTAAATTCATAAATTGTGAACAGCAATAGAAATGGTAACAGCTCTGAGCTGTGGTGGTTATAGCTTTCTGCATGCACCGCATCACTCTTACATAGTCCAGAAGAGAACTGGTCCCCTGCTGACAGACCATCAACTTACTAAAAGCAAGCTAAAACTGCACTTTAGCAAATAAAGTTCCCAGGACTTCTCTTATAAGGGTTGGGCATGGTTCTAGCAGGGCAGCAGTGGAGCTAACCTGGCCAGACTTGTGTTCAACAGATCCTTTCTCCTGGCTTTCTCCTCGCAGCATCCCTTTAAGGTCCCTCTCTCTCTGCCTCAGAGCAGGTCAGCCCACCCAAGGACTCCCTACTGTGGATTTATTCTTGTGTTCTTTGCCTAAATGAAAGTTTTTTTGCAATGTTAAAGGGGGAAATGTGTTCTACTTTTACCTTTTTATGAAATTTTGGGGGTTATAAAAATATTTCATAAATACATTTGAGTCAGAGCAATGTTAGGAGAAGCATTTTATCTTCCCTGAAACATCCAAAATGTGCTATCCTTTCCTCGTTTTTAATATAACCCAGTGGGATTCCCTTTAGACACAGAAATGACAATAAAATGGAATGAAAAGACACCACTTAAGGACTGCTTTCATATTTTTAACATCATGATCTAGAATACTAACTTTAGGAGCACAGTTTGTTCCTGAGGCAGGCGCTTCCCCCATTCCCCTTTCTTTTTTTGTGTTTTTCTTAAAAGAACACCATCACCTGTCAATTTGCCACCTAAAGCGCCTTGTATTCTATTTCCCATGCGGACGATTTCTAGATCTCTTCTTCCTAGCCATCCTCTACCTCTGGAGAAGAAAGGAAGAAAACCATTCAACCTCAGTCACCTGCTTTTTCACTTTGTTCTCCAGCTACACTTTAAAGTCCTCAGAAATAAACCATAGGTGGCCAACCATGCCCAGATTGACAGCTTACTGATTTTTTTCTCTGATTTTGGAAGCTCCAAGCTAGTTAGAATTCAATTTGTTTTAACAAGCAAACCCCATCTTATTCGTGGGAGTGTGCTAAAATCTATGTCCAGTCTTCCTAGGAGATTTTCCTTGGTAAAGCAAATAAATCTTTCATCAAACTTTGTAGAAATGGAGTATTAGGGGCTAGACTGAGTGTTTCCTGGACCAAGTCACAGAATAGCAGCTTTGTGCTTGGCCAGTTGCACAGGGTTTTGCTTGGCCTGCCTCCAGGTTTTTCATTTTTAAATCGAATGTCTTTAGTTGGGGCCTAAATTCTCCAGACCTCTCAGGTTCTACGGGTCAGGTTGTTTTCCACCTGGACCTTCGCATGTATAAGTTATCTGCTTAGTTCTAAAGGTGTTTAAGTTTGCAATTTCCATATTGACTACTAATAATGTACCATCATCAGGAAAGAAAGAGGAGTATTTTGGCCTATGTCAGGCTTTTTGAAATCCATAACTGCCAAAGTAGTGAAGTTAGTACAATTTTATTTTTTAAATTCATTTTTATTAACTTTTAATGGAAATAAATGCTCAAGAAGATTACAAAATTTTTGAGATTGCAAAATTTTATGTTGGGAAAAAATCCATGGATTAAAAATTTTATATATATTTTTAGACTTGCTGTACCTTATGCAGTAATGTATAAAAGCCCATTTTTATCAAATCATGTCATACAATAATTATTATAATTATTGTCCTTTTTATTTCATCTCATGAAATATGTGATATTTTCTATTTTATTATAATACATGAAAAATTAATTTATATATTATATGATGAAGCGAAGATAATTTAACAAACTGTATAGAGGATATATGAGCACAAATGGTTAGCCCACAGCAAAAAATTATCTTAAAACAATTAAAAAACAATAGTACATAAATATTAACAAAAATGCTTATTTATTTTTGATTATTTGGAAGTACACTAATGATTGTATGTTCAATTAAAATGTATCCAAGTAATTATGTTTTGTGTGGTTTGAGCATTAACCTTCTTATTTTTAATTTGAGTTTCAAGTCTGTTACTAAATAACATGATAGTCTTTTTGATCACTACTGCTTATGCAGTGAGAAAGAGAATCAGAGGCTGGGGCACAGAAACCAACGAGAAAGCCCAAACTCCTTCTAACAGTGTTTGGCAAACACTATTAAATTTGGATTTATCTTTCAACAACTGCTTTTATAGTAATAGAAAAGCAGATGATTGCTCTTGGGAACCTTGTTTGTATTACATGTGTTTAGTATTTCAGTTAAAATGTATTCTAAGTAGATTGACAACTTGTTATCAGTTCTTAGGGCTTCCACAGTCATCTATCAGTAACAGGTCTAAAAAGTCATTTTAAGTTAGTGTTGTCCTCTTTACAGCACTCTAAAATCTAACTGCCTTCACCTGTAACTGCTCCCCTGAGACATTTTATGCTACAAAAAACATACTTTTCAACACCTTTGTCAGTTTCTCAACAAAAGTGTGTAATGATAATAAATATTCTCATTGAGTAATTGCTCAGTCCAACATATGCAAATGAAAATTTGTCATTTCCTCTCAGTTAAATGCATTCTGAAATGTGCTATATGCCATGTTCATAAATATAAATATTATTAGAGAACAAATCAATAAACTATTGATGAAATTCTGTCATTGCTGAGGATAAAGACTTTCTAAATCATTATTAGTTATTTTTTCTTAACACATCAACAAAATTCAAAAATGGATCAATAATAGAATTAATTTTAAAAAAGTATGCTTATGTGCAGATAATAAAGCAAACCAGAAGTAAACTGATATAATTAATTTTTGGAGTTAAGAAATAATAATTGAAATAAGTTTAGGAGCCAGTTTGGTTTCAATGGTAGAAAGAGTTTTTAAATATAAAATAATCAGTTTTACTGATTTTTTTCCACTTTTCAATAAACTATTCGAGCCCTGGGAAATCTAAGATCAAAATTAATTTACAATATTTCATTTGACTTGAACTCAGGACCTCCTGTTACATAATGGAAAGTTCATGATTCTACTCAGATAAGCCAAGTTCGCTAATGTTTTTATTGTGCAATTATATACGGAACGATATTAAGTTACTTTGAAAATGTTCTGCAACAAATCCTAATCAATAAATCCCATTCACTTGAAATAATTATCATCATCCAGGACATTTGTGTCACACTGAACTAACCTCACCTAATAATAATGGTTAAATTGCCTGATTAAAATTTGATCATCACTGAGAACTTCAGCTCATAGTCCAATTCCACAACCAGATGAGGTAAATGTATTTAAACATTGTACCTGTTATATACTAAGCATATGAAAAATTAAAAATTCGCCACAGATACTTCAGAATTATATTATACATTGTATACCATAGAGTGAAATGTTAATATTTATCTTCTTAACACTTTGAAAAATATCTATAAGTTCTATATTTACAAAAGTTGGAAAGGAAAACAAAATAGTTCAATTGGGTGGAGAATACACACACACAAACACAAACATATTGGATAAATGAAATATAGTTAGGTTTTAAGAGCACTACTAAGTTGTCTTGGAATTTGGGTACAAAGATGAATTATAAATTTTTTCACACACTGATATGATATAAAAATAACTTTATGGCTTAAGCTCAGAATCTTGACCATTGATAATATCAAGAGCCAAAGGCTGTGACTTCACTGTGAAAGGCTGGATATGGAGATAGAGGAGCCTTACTCTTAAACTGTGAAAATATTTTACACTGAGCATATTTACCTGCATTGTCTCACTATTATTTAAAAACACCCATGCTGTTGGAATTTGGGTAGAATAAGGCATTTTTATCTGGGGACATGAAAGAGAGGTGTCAATGGTCTAGGTCTAGGACTTGAGAATGTCAGTTTAGAGCAATGGTTCTCAACCTTCCTAATGCTGCGACCCTTTAATACAGTTCCTCATGTTGTGGTGACCCACAATTTCATAGTTACAAATTGAACATAATTAAGGCATAGTGATTAATCACAAAAACAATATGTAATTATATATGTTTTTTCCAATGGTCTTAGGCAACCCCTGTGAAAGGGTCGCTCGACCCCCAAAGGGGTTGCGACCCACAGGTTGAGAACCGCTGGTTTAGAGGATATACTAGAGGGAAGGCAGCGATATTACAGCCTGGGCACCACATTGGGCATCAGACATGATTAGAATCTTAGGTCAGTTTCTTGCTATGTAACCTTGGGCATATACTTTAACTTCTTCAAACATTAGGGTTTGTTTTTTTTGTTTTGTTTTGTTTTTTATCTGCAAAATTATACAATAGCATCTAGTTTGCTGTGTTGTTGTGAGGATAAAAATCTATAATAACAAAAGCATAGTATGCTAATTAGACAGGATGTCCTTCTGGACAACCTCCTGGACCAAGCCTTGGCAGCGGGGGCCAAGGCAGAGGCAGAAACCGCCATGGCGGAGGCCGAGCCCACAGCACAAATTTTATGCATCGGGCCTCTAGTAATATATACAAAGTGTTATTTGAAGGTGTGCTGTTGTTATTAGGACTGAAAACGTAGGCAGCTAGTGATTACAATGAGAAATGGAGGTAAGAATACAGACTCTGAGAAGAAAGAATCAGGTATGATCTAGCTTCAGTTTCTGTCAGCACACTGAAAAAAACGGTTCTATCACATAATCTGTGACCTCCTAATCAACAAATCCCATACAATGCCTCTGCCTCACTCAATTTACAGCTGCAGCACTTGACTGTTGACAATCTTTGTTTCTAGTACCCCTCCTGATTCTTTCCATCTGACTTCACCTGGGTCCCATGCTGGCTCTGAGTTCTTTATTGCCTTCTAAATGTCACCACTTTTTCCCCAAATATTTTGTTCTTGGCCACCTTTAATTAAATTTTATTTTATTTTATTCAGCTCAACTAACTGAGCATTCATTGAACTTATTGATGTGCAAGCACTGAGGGCTGCATGGAAGTCTGGAAGCATGTGTTTAAAGATATGTGAGAGTCAGTCTTGAACCTTAAGAAAGTTTTATTTTAGTGGAAAGTTTTATTTTATTTTATTTTAGGCTGTTAAATTGCGTTGTTTACCCATATCTTCAGAAAAAAAGTCACTTCTGCTGTCGTGGTAAACAACCTGCTTCCCTATTTATAATGGTCTGGCCCTCTAGCAACTTCAGTGCAAAATTATAGCTAATTTGCCTACAAACGTCAGGTGGTCATAATAATCTGGCCACTCAGCGTATATATAGATGATCTGAAGGTTTTTTAAAGCACCTAATCAGGGTGAGTTTTACATATTTATCTCCAGCCTTAACTTCTATCCCAAACTCCAGAATTCAGATTTCAAATGCCCTCTGGACATGTCAAATGAACTATTTTCAAATGTGATCTCATTACATCTCCTTCTAAACAGTGCTTCCTTTCCGTATAACTGGGTGGTTAGTAGTCACATGGTTATCCCTGTTATCAAGATTCACCTTGAATCAGTCCAAACACTTTCAAAATCTTCCAAAAGACTCCCATTTTACTCTCTATTCCATTTCTACTACTTGCTGCCTAACATCAGACCCTCAGTCAGACAATTAGAAGAAACATAAACATGTTTCCCAATCCCTTTTATACAAGTTACCTGTTCAATTTTTACAAAGTACAATTCTAGTCATGTCTCTCACTATTCAAAACTCCCCCATGGCCCTGGCCAGTTTGCTCAGTAGTTAGAGGGTAAACCCACAGACTGAAGAGTTGCAGGTTTGATTCCTGATTAAGGGAGTCTACCTTGATTGCAGGTTCAATCCCCAGCCCCTACGTGCGCCTGAGGGACAACCAATGGATGTGTTTCTCTCACATCAATGTTTCTCTCTCTCCCCCGTTCCCCATCCTCCCTCCTTCCCACTTTCTCTCTAAAAACAATGGATAAAATATCCTCAGATGAGGATTACAACAAAAAAAAGTGTATAGCTCATAAAACAAAATCTGGTCTCTTTTTTGCAGAACTAAAATGCTCCATCATTTGGCCCAACTCTATTCATACTCTTTTCTAACGTTCTCATCATGCTCACTATCTCAGCAATAATTATTAATTCCAGACCTTTAGCAGCTAAATGCCTTTTCTTATGTAATCTCTTACCTCAGCTAACAAAGTGTTTGACTTATTCTATATAATTAAATCATAGCTGATATTTAAGTCCCAGCTCAGATTTCAATTCCACTTGGAGATTCTACCATCATTCCTTTTTTTAGAGTCATAATTAATGGCAAATTTATTTTTTCATCCTATATATTTTTCCTATCTTTATTTATTTAGCTGTAGGTTATGATTAATTATCTGTCATTTTTAGCTCTTCCATGGAAAGGCAGAGCCCTATGTGTAGGTGTATAATAGACATTTGTTGGTCAGGAAAAAAACTAGTAAGTGATGCCCTAACCAGTTTGGCTCAATGGATAGAATGTTGGCCTGCGGACTGAAAGGTCCCAGGTTCGATTCTGGTCAAGGGCATATACCTTGGTTGTGGGCATTTCCCCAGGAGGAGGTGTGTAGGAGGCAGCTGATCAATGTTTCTCTCTCATCGATGTTTCTAACTATCCCTCTCCCTTCCTCTCTGTAAAAAAATCAATAAAATGTATTTAAAAATAAAAAAACTAGTAAGCGAGGAGTACTGGAATGCTAAATAATATTTTGAAAGACCTGCTAAAGAATGTGATACACCCTCACCTCTCACTTTTCCTTCTCCCCAGACAGCCTCATCTATAGACAAGGTTTCAGTTAGCAGCCATATGCTGAGAACAACAAAATATATCCTGGAGCCCAGCTCTCTTTTCTCAACCTGCTTAAAATTGAACTCAGCTTCTTCCTTCCTAAATCTGACTTCTCTTCTTAATATTCTCTCTATAGATGGTACCATTACTCAACCAGTTGCCCAAAGAAAAAACTTGGTGCCATTCCTTATCTCTTCTTTTCCTTCATCTCCTACATCCTGCAGTTATTTTACCTCTTAAATATTTCTCAAGCATGTCTATACCATTGAATGTTTATGTCCTTCCCAAATCCATACATCAATATTCTAACCCACAATGTATTAAGAAGTAGGGCTTTTGTGAGATGATTAGGTCTTGAGGGTGAAGTCCTCATGAATAAGATTAGTGTCCTTTTAAGAGACTCCAGAGAACTCTCCTGCCCCTCCTACCTTGTGAGGACACAGCAAGAAAACACCTAGCTATGAACCAGGAATCACATCCTCACCAGACACTGGATCTGCCAGTACCTTGATCTTGGACTTTCCACCCTCCCGCATTGTAAGAAACAAATATCTACTGTTTATAAGCTACCCAGGGTATGCTATTCTCTTATAGAAGACAACAACAGATAAATCCACAAGTCCACACTTTTTTCCTCTAAAATCTGTAGGGCTGCTACACTGCTTTACATAAATGACTCACCTTCTTTATAACTTCTTCTGCAGTTCCCTATTCCTCTATGAACTGAATCGGTTTTTACAACACATAGTAAAAGACATTCCATGTCCTTTCTTACTGACTTCTCTGGGCTCATTTATGCTACTCTGTGCCTCATTTTCTGTGTTCCTTCTATCCACTGTATTTCCCTCTTTCACTTTGGTAATACATGCCTTAAATATAGATGAGTCATTATATTCAAGGGGAAAATCTTCTACAACTTTCTGAAATTGGTTGTTTCTCATCTTTTTCTCATTAGCAATACCCTATCTTTCCCTTTTGATTATGTTTATCTTCCATAAAAAAACACACAAAATAAGCAAATAACAAACAAACGGAGTTTATTTATGATGGGGAACATATCCAGCTATGTTTGAATTTATTTGTTCTATGGTGACATGGTCAGTTAGCTTGTTAGAAAATTTACTCTGGCCTCAAATAAGAGCTGTCCAAATGTGCATTTCATGGACCTTACACTTTAATTTTAACTAGCTAGTGAATTTGAACTACTTATTCTTGTTTGTCTACAGTTGATTATTCAGGTGCCCTATAATATCACATTCTAACACCCTAAACTGGCCCATTCAAAACCAAAAACTTCCAGAAACTAGATGAAGCATTGAAACTACTTCAGAGAATTTTCTCTTAATCAGTTTATTCTAACCAGACAGGTTCAATTAACATGCAAACAAAATTGATAATATGAATAACAAGGTAATTATAGTTAAAAGGAGTCTAGCTTCCCATTTAAAATTTATTGTTTTCATGGCTAATCAGACATTCACTTCTTACTAGTTGAATTGGGAATTTTTTTGTATCTTAAATCCTACAAAAAGCTCCATTATTCTTTTCATATTTTAGTATTTTTAAGAAAAAAGTTACATATCCTCATTCATCACAAATATATCTACACAAGAGAAAACTTTAATTGATGAAAAAATTAAAATGAATAAGACCATAAACATTCAATAGCTATAGATTCTTTTTGAATGTCTAAATGTCAAAATAGCTTTGATTTACATAATTAAATTTGCCAAATCATTAGCCCATAATGTAATGGCTCTTGGTAATATACAGGGGGAATGAAACAACTAAGCACTTAATGTTCTAAAATTGACTACAACACTAGAAATGATTTCCACGTAATTGCTAGAAAGAGCTAAATAAAAATGATTTATAGACAGTACATTTGAGTGGGTAACAGTTTGTATAGGTCTTGCTTTAAAACATCCAATTAATGTTTCAATTTGGTGTAGCAATTATAGCAGTTTCCCTGGAAAGCATTGTGGCTTAAATGAGGGTATAGCCCAAACTTCAGGAGCACCCTTTCATACATCTGTTCATACACAGTTTCATACAGAATGTAAGATGGAATTTTGATCTTCATCCTTGAAAACTGAGTGTTCACTTGGGAATTAAAGTTTTAGTCTTAACCTTTTAATTCATTATACTTTATGCATGCTTCCTCTGGGATATCCTTAGCACATCTGATACATTCAGTGGTAAAGGACTAGTCACTTTTTTTTTAAACATTTCAAATTCCTTACAGATTATATTTTTGTCAAATATTCTGAAAATGAATTGCAAAAAAACAAAAAAAAATACAAAGACTAACTACACATCAAATTTTTAAATTGCATTTATTGATTTCACAAATATTAAATAACTGGCAATGTGCTATAACCTGGCCAAGGTTTTTCTAGCTCCCACTCTTACAATTGTTAATTAAAACTCAGGAATGGCAGTGTTTTTTATTTACTTACTAACTCTGCTCACTTAATAAAGTACTTCCTTCAACCCAGACAAGGTTTTTGTTTCCTCAGCTAATTATTTAACAAAAGCATTTCCTGAATTTTCTTACATTTGCATTTCAACACCTAAATATTAGGCTTTGTTTTCAAACCTGTATTGCTCTAGGACTTGTCTATCCTGGCACACTAACTATTATGTGGGGAAACCGGGAACCACAGTGCAAAGGCAATGGCAGGAAG
Organism: Myotis nattereri; assembly: GCF_964212035.1. NCBI lineage: Eukaryota > Metazoa > Chordata > Mammalia > Chiroptera > Vespertilionidae > Myotis > Myotis nattereri. The sequence continues at coordinate 99,800,436 of NC_138077.1, forward strand.
AGGAGATACACCTGAGTTAAAAACATACACAGAAAGTACAGCTCAAGACAATACTACCAAGTGCCCATTAGCTGAAGAAATCACAATACAGGGTCAGCCAGTTCTCACTGGCCAACAGTGTACAGAGCAAAATGCTGACCTACTCATATATATGTGGATATATAAGTAATTATGCAAAGCTCTGTAATGGATTATGTAAGTTACATACTTTATATATGAATTATATGTCTATGTAGACTTATGTTTATGTGTAAAAATATGTATATGTATAAATATATGCAAACATGCATTCACATACAAGTTCCTAACAACTCCCCCTTCCCAGAAAATACATCAGAAACAAATAATATTATAATAAACCATTAGAGCATAGATTATGTCAAATGTATATCTTAAATTTAGAACATTTCTCTGAACTCCAAACTCGAATAGTCAAGTGTAATTCTATACTCAATGACTCCCTTAGATTTTTTAAAGGAGCTAAAATATCAAGGTGTCCAAAATTGAGTTCATTTTTTTAACATTATTTTTTATTTTTTAATTACAGTTGACATACAATATTATGTTAATTTCAGGTGTATACCCCAGGGATTAGACATTATAAAACTTACTAAGTGATCATCCCAAAATATTCATACCCACCTGACACCATACGTAGTTATTAGAATATTATTGACTATATCCCATATACTATACTTTACACCCCCATGACCATACTATAACTACTCATTTGTACTTCTAAATCTCTTCACATTTTTCACTCATTCCACCAACCGCCCTCCAATCTGGTAATATGTTTTCTGTATCTATGAGTCTATTTCTGTTCTGCTTGTTTGTTTATTTTGATTTTTAGATTCAGTTGTTGATAGGTATGCACTTATTGCCATTTTATTGTTCATATTTTTGATATTTTTTTCTTCTTTTTCTTAAAGAAGACCCTTCAACATACTGGTTTGGTGGTGATGAACTTCTTTAGCTTTTTCTTATCTGGAAAGCTCTTTGTTTGATCTTCAACTCTAAAGATAGCTCTGCTGGGTAGAGTATTCTTAGTTGTAGGCTTTTGTTTTTCATTACTTTGAATATTTCTTGCCACTCTCTTCTGGTCTTCAAAGTTTCTGTTGAGAAATCACCTGATAGTCTTATGGGTGCTCCCTTATAAGTAACTAACTGCTTTTCTCTTGCAGCTTTCAAGATTCCTTATCTTTGACTTTTGAAATTTTAATTATGATGTGTTTTGGTGTGGGCCTCTTTAGATTCCACTTGTTTGAGACTCTCTGTGCTTCCTGCACTTGTATGACTATTTTTTCATCAGGTAAGGGAAGTTTACTGTCATTAATTTTTCAAATAGGTTTTCAATTTCTTGGTCCCTATCTTCTCCTTGCTGCACCCCCATCATGCTATTGTTGGTATGCTTGGAGTTATCCCAGAGTCTCCTTACACTATCTTCATATTTTCTTAATTCTTTTTTTCTTTTTGCTCTTCTGATTTGGTGTTTTATGCTTCTTCAAGTTCTAAATCACTGATTTAATTTTAGGTGTCATCTACTCTACTATTGATTCCCTTTAAATTATTCTTCACTTCGGTTAGTATATCCTTCACTTCTGACTTTTTCTTTAATGGTTCCTACCTTTTTTGTTGTAGTTATCACTAAATACCTTTAAATTCTCACTAAGTTCCTTGAGCAATTGTATAACCATTGTTTTGGACTCTGTATCTGGTAGTTTTCTTGCTTCCATATCAGTTAGTGCTTTTTCTGGAGATTTCTCCTGTTCTTTCATTTGTGACATGTTTCTTTGTCTCCACATTTTGGCTTCTTCTCTGGGTTTGTTTCTTTATTTTATGTAGAGCTTCCATGTCTCCCAGACTTGGTAGAGTGGTCTTGTGTAACAGGTGTCCTGTAAAGCCCAGGGGTACAACCTCATCAATCACCTCAACTCGGCACCCCAGGTGTGCCCCTGTGTGGGCTGTGTGCACTGCCCTGTTGAGCCTTGATTGCTGTTGGCATCATTATAAAGTATTGACCCCCAGGCCAATGGGCTGTGAGGACCAGCTTCAACTACAGCAAAAGAGCTGCTGTGCAGGTGATGCTCTTACTTATGGAGCAGGACTTGCTGCAGTGGGGCTTTGGTGCACTGGCGCATGTGGAGGTGGTAGGGTTGTAATCTGTTGTGGTCTAAAGCTGTCTACCAAGTGCCCTGTCTCTGGGGCCTCCCAGGAGAAGTAAAGTCAGCTACTGACTGTCCCCTGCCTGGGGCCACTCGGCACAAGCTACTGAGCAATCTGCAGATGGCTGCTATTTGTAATGGGCTTGGAGATGCCAGGAAAGGCCAAGCTGTGAACCAAGGCAAGCTGCTGCTAGTGCCAGGCCTGGGGCTACTTAGTGAGAAGTACAGAGACACTGAGGCCAGCTGCCACTTGTTTGAGATAATTTAGGAAAGTCCAAAGCATGAGGCAAGTGAGACCAGTTGTATGTAAAAGCCAATGGAAATGGCTTGGGTGAGGTGCAGCTGAGTGGGATGGGACCTCAGAGAATCACTAGGTGGAGTGAACAGTGTGAGCCAGATTGAGAGAGACTGAGATATGGTGCCTGCCTTTTGGTGCTGTGGTTGGAAGAGCTCAGCAAAGGAGCAATGGCCTCTGCCAGCACTATTATCTGGAATAAAGCTGACCTCCCCCAGCTCTTGCCCTGATGCCAGACATTTCAGTTCCTCCCTGTATGCCCCTGGTTATTTCAAGTTTCTGCTCCAATACTGGAGCTCAGAGGGAGTGAGTCTGAGTAAATCCATGCATAAGCCCTTTAAGAGGAACTGCCTGATAATCTAGCAGCCTCTGTATTTCTTAGCCTTAATTCCCACTGGTTTTTATAACCCAAAGTTATGGGTACTTGTCTTCTGGGCCACGGACCCTGGGCTGAGAAGTCTGGTGTGGGGCTGGGACCCCTCCCTTCTATGGGGAGATCCCACAGACATAATATCTCTCCTGATTAAAATACACCACACATGGGTGTTGTATCAGCCTGTTCTGCACCACCGCACCTCCTAATAGTCTTCTTTAATGCCATAGTTGTAGGATTTCCATTCAGCTATATTTCAGGTGGTTCTGAATTATGGTTGTATTGTAAATTATTTGTATTTTTTATGTGGTTGTGGGAGAACTTTAATACTACATTTACCTACACTGCCATCTTGACTGGAAGCCCAAAATTGAACTCTTAACTGGCTCCTTGAGCCCCACTTTTTCTAATGAAACCTGTCAGATTGCCCCACTTTAGCAATTTATCTTATGGAAATTCAGAGTCAGTTCATCTTTTTTTATGGAAGCATAATAACTACTGGTAAAAGATTAATTAAATATCTCTATAGCTACTCAATGGGATATTATTCAACTTTTAAATGAAAAAGATAGGTTTTTGTATCCTGACTTGTAAATATATGTTTCAAGATACAATGTTAAGTTAAAAGGCAAATTTCAACATAAGTAAAGTATGATTAAAATTATGTATAATGATAGTAGAAATCTAACCTCTTAATATAGATATAGGTGAAAAACATTTGTAAGAAAACATGTAAAAAGTTCATAGTGGCGATGTCAGGGTACTCAGATGATAGAAAATGTGCACTTTTAGAAGTATTTCTATAATAAATGACTAATTAATTTTTTTTTCATTTTGCAATCAGAAAATTTTTTAAAAGTTCATAAAAGAGGGGAATAAAGATATAAAGAAGTAAAGTGAGCAGTGAGGAACACAGTAAAAAGAAGAGAAACCCAAGATAGGAAACCCATAGAGAAGAAAAAAAATATTAAGCAAAGTAGTGCATGAGACTTAGTTATCATTTGAATTGTGGTTTGCCCAAAGAGAAAGCCAGGTCAGAACCAGAGCTACCATAATGCTGCTAATTTTTAAATGAGAGGCAAATTATTCTTTAAAATGATAAAGAAGCCTTTTGAATTATAACACACATTTTATTGGAACTTCACTGAGTTCCTAATACCCTCAAGCACAAGTGCTCTGTACACTAGTTCAAAACTGCCAAAATGTCTCAGAGGTATGACATTTTCAGTGAGTGAAAAGACAAATGATGAGCATTTAGTCAAAGCTTGAAGTCTCTAAAAACTTGGAAAAATAAATAAAAGGAAATGAGCTCTACAATTGCTCATTACCTTTTTTTTTGGAAAGATGGCCTCATTTTTGGGGCAATTTTAACTGATCTTTATAAGTAATACGTTCAAAATATGGGAAGGTAATGTGTGGTGAGTGACATGATTAAGAGGGCTATGTGTGGTATTTTTGAGAGTGTTTTTTTGTTGGGTTTTTCTTGTTTGTTTGTTTAGAGATGTAAAAGCTAAGGGTACTGACTGTACTTCCTGGAACAAAATATATAATAATGTTTTGATAGGAACGCAATATAGAAAATATTGTTATGCCAATTTTAAGCAACTTTGACCTTACATATAAACATAGAACTTTTAGCTACTGACAGCTACTGTGCTATTTTGGCTTCTACAAGCAATGGGACACTAAGCAAAAAGCAACAAGCCCAGGATTTGTACTTTTAGTCACAAGAATTATTATTTATTTATTTATTTATTATTTATTTATTTATTTATTTATTTATTCATTTTGCAGGGCCCACATTTCACATTTTATTGCACTTTTTCCACAATCACTGAGTCCTGCTGGGCTGTGCCCAGGGCTCTGGAGGCAGGACCTGGAAGGTGAAGCTGCACAGCAAGCCATTCCCGGGAGGGGCTGCCCCAGGGACCCTGTGAGTGTGACCTCGTGGCCATGGTTGGGAGACCCGTCGAGGACTGAACCCCACACCCAGCGCCCACTTAGGTGGCCCTCATGACTCCCATCCCACTCTGCACACCGCCTCCCGGATGCTGAACCCAAACAGGGAAGAATTATTTTTTTTTACGTGCTATCATTAGTTTATTGTACCCATTTTACTATGTTTTATTGTTTACTCTTTGCTGCTTTTGCTTAGTATACTTAAAATTGAGCTGTTTAATAACAAATCAACATGTATTTAGACAGATGCACCAATAATTATTATATCAAAAGCAAGAAGAATATGTCATCATTAACCTAAAAGTTCTAAGAAATTGTCCTGTTTATATTTAAAGCAAATCTTTTTTAGAAAAACTGTAATAATGCCATACAATAAAAACTTATTTTTAAAGAAATTTATCTTAAAATAATTATATTAATCATAATCTTTGGTTCATGACACATTATCAACATCAGTCCATGACTCCCTTCTTTCTTCCCTTCTTTCCTTCCTTCCTTCCTTCCTTCCTTCCTTCCTTCCTTCCTTCCTTCTTTCCTTCCTTCCTTCCTTCCTTCTTCTTGCTCTCTCTTTTTGTTTCTTTCTTTCATCATTTTTTTTTAAATAGTGAAAACAATGAACTCAAACTCAAAAATTAGATTACCAAAACTTATATGGATCTATGTGTTCTTTCCCTACCCTTTGTTTGCTTCTATCAATGAAATAACTAATATTCTCAATTTTTCATTATTCTTTCCTTAAAGAAAAATCAACATATACTACATATATGTATTTATTCCAAAACAACCTATTATTTTCTAAAAAGGAATTTATTTTAGTAACAACTAGCATGTAGTTTTGTAGGAACTGATTTTTTAATTCAACTTCATATTAAGATTATCATTTATTGCTTATAGTTAGTTGTAGTTCATATATGTATAATATTTCACTGTGCACTAGCCTATAGCTGATCTCTTCACTCTCCTGTTGAAAGACTGAGTATTCTCTAATGGCAAAACCCAGCATTTCACCCCTAGGAATATTAACAAGATACATTCTTGTGCATGTGTAGCAAAAATGTTTACAACTATGCTATAAATAACAGCAAAAAAAAAAAAATCAGAAATCCTGATTTTGAACTTTAATCTAAGAAATTTATTTACCACAACTGTCTAACATTCTCATGCAGGTGTCTGTTGTGAAATCAATTGAATATTAAGTATCTTTATTACTATTTTAACATTAATTTTTGGATAAAACTAACTATATTCAAGGAAAATTTTTCTGAATGTATTCACTTATCTTCTCCTACTTTACTAACACTATTGTTACCAATACTATTGTAATTAATCAAGTTACTGACATCAGGAAAGAAGCAAAGGGAAGACCAAATATTATAGACATATCATTTGGGTAGATTGGCCAGGAAGCTAAAGCTTTATACTATACTGCCCAGGGTGCCACCAGTTTATTCTCCTGCAGATCACTGGAGGAAGGACAAGATAGGAGGAAGATGGGCTCATGAGCAGTAAGTTAGGGTGAAGTCAGAAAGGTACTTGCTTGTCAGTCAAAACTGAGAACAGGTCATTGGCCAGAATGGGTGTGGCCACTGCAAGGGCATGAAATTGGGATATTTAATCCCAAAAAAGGAGTTCACTCCCTTGTGTGTTGTGCTTGACTCCTGGTCTGGGAGGCTCTCTCCTTGCTGCTTCCTGGCTGTGGGCCATGGGACACAATGGACTAATGAACTGCTGCTGACCTGATGCCGAACTGGAACTGGATGAAACATTGAAGGGAAAGTCTGGTCACTGGCTCTGCTTCTAGCTCTACTGAAACCCCAGCTACACTTCTTCTATGACTGGAATGGGACTTTGGGAACCAGGGATGTAATTTCATACAAATAAAAACCACTTATCCTCCCATGCAAGTCTCAGACAATTCTTTTTCTAGAGGTATCATAAGGACCCCAACCCAGCATCCAGTTGGGAAGAGGACACCCCAATTTCCCCAACAACATTACCACTATACAAAATGTACAAAATTGATACCTGGTAACCCTATAGCTGTGTTTGATTCCTTGGCATAGACTTCTTATTAATATTTTCCTTGTATTTGATGATTTTCTATCTTTGTACACCTGAACACCACTATATATATCATAACACTGAACAGTGCCTTGCACACAATAGATGGTCAGTAGATATTTGTTGAATGGCTAAGGTATGACCAGTATAGTGTGAATGTATTACAGTGGCTTGATGTTCTCCACACTTCTGTGTGGCTGAAGAGTATTTACTATTTTAGGAATGTAGACACAGTGTTTAAAACATGTTCTGTAATAACAGTATATTCTAACTTTATCAAATATAGGATTCTAACTTCATCAATACAGTACTAGTATATTCTAACTTGATCAAATACAGGATTCTACAATCATCAAATACAGTATTCTTATGTTCAAGTCTGCTAAAATGCAAATAGAATTTTTTTCATCATTTATTAAGTACCTCCATAATTAACTCACAACACTTCTTTTATATTCTGCCAAAAAAATAATAACGTTTTTGGCTGGAAAATGTAAAATTCAACCAAAAGTGGAGCATCTATCTATTTCAGAGGCCTTCTGGTGGTGATTATGGCCTTAATTAACACAGGCTTTCTATAGTGAGAGGGAATTGCTGACACACACAATGGAAGGGGCTCTGTGAGAAAAATGAACAGTAATAAATGTTCACTTTGAAGTTTGCTTGACAGAGTGCTTAGATTATGGAAAGTTGAAACACTATCCCGAATATGGCTGATAAATGGGATTCCTTTCCTGACCCTTGTTTCAATTTTAATGCTGCAGTTTGGGAGCCTTGCCTCTGAAAGTCAAAGATTTATGGTGAGTGAAAAATGTCCATATTAAAAGGTAAGAGGAGAACCGGATGATATTCACTTTTGACCACTATAATTAATAGCTGAATCTTCAGTGGTAACTAATTGCATGGAGGTCAGTATGTTGCCATGGTAATGTCCTAGCCAAGCAATTTTACCCATTTTCCAGTCTGTTGCCCCTTTGCATAACTGAAGTTATAAAATGCTTTAATTGCAAGATTTGCAAATGATGCAACATCTGGGCTCTAATTTACATATAAAGGGAGAAGTTTAGAGGTGTTATTAGCATATCTGTGTGAACTCCTCAATTTTTACACTTAGTTACAAAACCTTCAGTTTTACCAATGAAGTCTGTGTATAATAATAATAATAATAATAATAATTAATAATAATAATAATAAAGCATAATTAGATCTGAGAATCAGGAAGTAAGTTTCCACCATTTTATTTTAGGAAATACAATTTTTTAATGGCAAATTTACTTTGACTCTCTCTTAAGTAATTTAAGAAACTTGGTAAATGTCAGAATTACATAAACATTTAAAGACCTGCATAATTCTCATGACTATATATTACAATAAAAATTTTAAAAATGTGTATAGTGCCCTGGCCAGTGTGCTCAGTGGATAGAATCTCAGTCCAAATGGGTGATGGGTTCGATTCTTAGCCAAGGGCACATACCTGGGTTGCAGGATCAATCCTTGGCCCCAGTTGGGATGTGTGGTAAGCAACCAAATGATGTGTGCCTCTTACATCAGTGTTTCTCTCTCTCTCCCTCTTATTCTCTCCTACTCTTGTCACTCTCCCTTCCACTTTTTCTAAAAATCAATAAAAAATATCCTCAGGTGATGATAAAAAAAAAATGTCTATAGAGTATGCTTTAGAAAATTCAGCAAAAAAAAAAAAAGAAAAAAAAATGTAAACTAATGAAACAATAATGTGATTTATTATTTAGTTATAAGCAGGTGAGAATTCCTGTAACAGTGTTTTACTAAGATAATAGAATATGGAATTTATAAATTAACTAAATTAACTAATTCCAGGTAATACAGATAAGTGGTATTTCTAAAATAATGTTCTAAGAAATAGGAGTAGGTTAAGTGTGTTTATAAGTTTGGTGTTACTGGTGTTTTATGTAAAATAAACAAACAAATAAAACAAATGTCATTAGAATCCGAGTTTATTTTGGCTATTGGGTTCTGGAATGAAGTCTCTCAAGGATCCTCCCAAAGTTTGTAACAGCGTGTAGATGTCCTGCATACCCTCCCAACAATGTGATAGTTACAGTGGAACTACTTGACAGGTCTCAAAAGCAGAAGAATACTGAGAACTGGGAAGAACAGGGCTAGAATGAAAAGAAACAAAAAGCCAGAGCCCCTCACTATCTTTGTAATGGACTTTTTATTTTATAAGCATCATTGAGCTTTCTAGTAGTAATTTGATGCCCAGGGCATCTTTTCCCACCAAAGTCATGACTTTCAACTGTATTTTCCAGGATGCTGACACAGCTCATTATCTGAGACTTCATACCTCTAAATCTCAATGTTTGCAGCAAAGTTGGGTTACAAAAAAACACAAAAAAGAACTAAAATATGAAGGTTTAAACATAAAAATATAAATTTAGGCATATATGTCTTATACTATTAAATTGCATTTAATGTATTCTTTTGTATCTAATAAATATTATGTTAAAAATGTTCATCAGGAAGAAAATTTCATCTGAATGTAAAGTACACAGTACAACACAAAGAGAAAGGGCCTGGAGGACCTGGGACCTGGTGTTCAGAGAGATGGATCACATGTCAGCTCTCTTCTCAGGTAGATTGGGCAACATCCTAACACAGCTCCTGCGTCTGTAAGGTGGGATTGGTAATGCCTACTAACCATCTTGTCATGGAAATTTAACAATGAAAATACAGTCCTTAGTAATATGCCTAATATATGTACATAATAACCTTTAGATAATAGTACATAATATAATTTTAATTATCCACCTCATTTGTGGGTACAACCACTACACCTGTTAGAAGTGACTGAAATTGGTTAGAGAAAGATAAAATCATGACAGGCTGGTAATTCTGAGTTAGCCTGTGGTCTCCTAATGAGAGCATAGTCTTTTACTAATAGCCAATTTGTTGGAAATAAAGCTGCTTTTGAAGTTCTATCTAGGCTCACATTTTTTTCATTGCTGTACTAAATTTTCGTGCTGCTGGGCTATGTTAATCCCACAGAGAACATCGTCCTCCCCTTGGTAAGGCAAAGGTGTCAGAGTAGGCAGTTAGTTAGTTATTAATGGAAGAGAAAAGTGTTCTGGTTGAGCCTGATTAGGAAACGGCAGCTTCACAGTCACTCGGGGTAGTAATCTGCATCGTTCTGGCCACCATCCTGCCTAGTCAAACTGGGCAAGAAAGACAGCCTGGCAGTCACCCAGGTAGATAACCAGCATCACTGAGCCGGATTAACGGGGAAGGAGAAAACAGCGAGGGACTTCCTTTAACTAAGTGCATGCACAGTAGAAGCCAAATGATGACGTGGAATTATGAAGCATGCATAGTAGGAGCCAAAACGACAACCATAAAAGGGGGAGGGCACTACCCTGGGAAAGTCTGGGGAAAGGATCAGATTGGAGAAGGGCACAACCTCCAGAAAATCCAGGAAATAAATGGATTGGGTAAGGGAAGGGCACCTGCATGGGCTGGGAAAAGCCAGGAAAGAGATTGGATAGTTTCCAAACCCAAGGCAGTACATAGAAGCTTAGCAAGGACCTCAGGGCAACCACTATACTAGAGCCTGCCCACTATGCTCTCCGCCTCTCCTTGAGAGTACTGTCACCTGTCACTTTTCCTTTAATAAATCTTGCCACTATCACTTAAAACTCCTCCTATGTGAGTGTCCCTGAAATTCTTTTACTGTGACATCACAGTCAGGAGCCTATGCCTCCGGTAACAAAGGTAGTAGAAATGTTTCCTCAAGAAAAGTCTGGGAGGAACTGTACTTGGCAGGAAGAGGGAGGTGCTGGTTGAGATCAAACAATAGTTTACGAGAATGAGGTACAAGAGTGAGGGAAACGAAAAGCTGAGAACTGGAAAAAACAGGAATCAGTACATTTGTAGATGGTCCCAGAGTAGCTAGAGGCCACACAAAAAGGAAGGCAAGTCCTTTTCATGTATCAATGACCTTAAGAGGAGGAGGCAGAAGGGTTTAGATTAATAAAGAGTTCTAAAGAAAAACATTACCATGCATATTTTTTTCAAGTATAACTAACTTTACCTTTATTTATGCAAACAATTTCTTACTTTCTTCTTGCAATTTTTCAATGCTTAAAAAGCCGTCTAATTCAGATAATAATAGCTCATCATTAACGCCTGAAGACCACTCTTTAAATATATTTTGATTTACTAGTCAGAGCTCTCATTTAATGCAGAGGAAATTAAGACCTAAATAAATTGAGCAGTGCACTCAACAAATGTATATTACGTACTTTTTATTTATATTAACCTGTGAGGATACAAAACTTATAAGACTGAATGCCTCTTCTCCTGTGACATATAGTCTTCTAGGAAGTGGGCATATGAGCCCGCTGGGCCAACCTGAGCACCTCATTGAGAGAGTACAATGGTTCAATGATGGGCATTCCATCCAAAGAGATCCTTCTCTTGATCTTTTGCAGAAATATTGGATTCGCTCTTTTCCTTCAGGAATTAGAACTGGAACCTTAGAGATTCTAGGGTTATTGTTGCCACCTTGTGGGAAAATCCTTTTTGTAGATGACACAGAAGATGAGCTGAGAGTTGCAGGGATACAGATTCCTGATGATTTGTGCATGAGTTTGCATTGATGGCTGAAACCATCATACTTTTCTATTATCATCCAACACCTCCTCTTCCTTAAATACTTAAGCATTTGAGATGGGTTGCTGACTTTTACAAGCAATGTAAGGTTTCTGACTAATAAAATTGATTTAGAACTTGTAAGGGTGGAAATATACAGACAACCACAAATTAATTTTGTTTAACAAAAGCCCTTAACAGCTAAATTTATGTTGAAGCTAATGTGCATGTTTTTACTACACTTTAGCCATCATTAAAGTCTCAGGGTTTAATACTCTTTCCTGTATTTTGTTGAAATTCAAAATAATCTAAGTGCTCCTAAAACAATATTACTCCAATTGATCACGCTATGCTACTTCTTAGACTTTATCTGAACAGTTGTAGAACTTGAAAAATGCTTGCAATTTTAGTGGGTATTTCTATTCCAGAACTCTGCTTAGACACAGTGTGAAGCCACCACTCTAAACCCCATGCCTGTATGTTTGTGGTAAAAATAGAATTTTTTCAAACAAAATGTGATGGCTTGGAAATAACTGCTACCTGCTTGTACCTTCGTGTTGCAAAACTGTCAAGTACTTCAACCTGTTAATTATCACCAACCAGAGCTTGGAATGGTTTCACTAGGAATAGAAACATCTTCCATTAGTGTGTGAGAAAGACGGGGGGGGAGGGAGGGCGGGGGGTGGAGAAAGAGACAGAGGGGAGAGAGAGAGAGAATGAATGAACTCGGTACTCGGTTCCTGGTAAGCCCTCATTATTTAAAAAATAAAAACAAAACTGAAAACTCAGTTTGTACGATTACGAATGCGTGTGGTAAAACTATAGAGAAAGAATGATAAACAGAAATTAGTAAAGTAGCTAGCTCTGAGAGGAAAGGAAATGGGTTGGGAAGAACCACACAGGTGGCATCTAAGTTGATGCAACATTTTATCTTTAAACCAGGTGAGACACAGACCAGTCAGGTGGTCATTGCATTAGTAAACTTTATATCTAATATGTATTTTAATAGGATTTTGTAGTTTCAGTTTTACATTGCTTTTTGTATTCTTGTTTTATCTTTGTTTCCCTAGCATGCCTTTAAAAATAAAATTTAATTTTCTTTTGAATATGTTTATGTTTTTCTAGAAAGGATGAATGGGATGGGAAGATTAAAATATAACAGATAATGAATGTTTGCATATTAGATAAAATAGAACTTAGCCACTTAAATAAGTTGTGTTGTTTTTTGTTTGTTTGTTTTTTGCTCAAGGAAATATTAATATTTTAAATAAGTTCTTAAGCAGGAATAAATAACATAATATATGACCCGACAATTAGTAAGCTTCAATTTGTTTTAATTCCTTGTGTTATTATTTCTAATGGATTTTAACCAGTTTGTTAATGTGGTATTATAGGAACAATATCTTCTCTATTTTTATTTTTAAAAAATAGTTTACTGATTTTTAGAGAGAGAGAAAGGGAAACACAGATTGCTGCCTCTTGCATGCCCCCTACCGGGTATCTAGCTAGCACCCGGGGCATGTGCCATGCCTGGGACTCAAACCAGTAACTTTCAGTGCATGGGATGAAGCCTAACTCACTGAGCCACACCAGCCAGGGCTCTCTTTTTATTTTTATTTGTCCTCTTCCTCTTCCCACTTAAAAACAAAATGAGGCTTCTAACTCTGAGAGCTATTCACATTCCACCTATTTTTTACATACATGTTTCAAAAATAATTTTGAAGCATAGATCATTGATTTAATATCAATTGCTAGTAAAAATGGCCATTTATTTAAATAGATAACAAGGACTTACAGAAATAAGCAATCAATTACACGAATATAAAAAATTATGCTATCACAATATTTTTAAAATCCATTAACCTCAGATATGATTTTGTTTTGTTTTGTTCTGATGGATTTTTTGTTTTTGTTTTTTTACATGGTGTTGTATACAATTTAAGGACTATTATGGACTATTTTCTTGAAATTGGTAAAAATGTTTCTTTCCTTTCTAAAAACAATTATTGGGGTGACATTGGTTAATAGGATCAAATGTACATTTCTATGACACACGATCTGTATCATGGCATTGTGTGCCCACCACCCAAAGTCAACTCATCTTCTGTCACCATATGTTTGGGTCTCTTTACCTTTTACTACCCTTTCATCCCCTTCCCTCTGGTAATTCCCATTCTGTTGTTTGTTAACTATGAGTTTCAATTTTATATTCCACATATGAGTGAAATCTGTGGTTCTTAGCTTTAACTTATTTCTCTTAGCATAATATTCTCAAGATCTACCCATGTTGTCCCAAATGGCTATATTTCATTATTTTTCTTATGGCTGAGTAGCATTTCATAGTATATATGTACCACGTCTACTTTATCCAATCTTCTATCGAAGGACTCAAGTGTTGTCTCCATGTCTTGGCCACCATGAATAATGCTGCAAGGAACATAGGGGTGATATATCTTTGTGAATAAATGTTTTCAAGTTTTTCATGTAGATAACCAGAAGAGGGGTTGCTGGGTCATATGATAATTATATTCTTAATTTTTTGAGGAACTGCCATATTGTTTCCAAAGTGGCTATACTCAGATATGTTTTTAATATCTGTATTTAACCGAAGTGTAACTGTGTCTTTTGTGGCTGGCTTTGCTGTAACAGATTCCTCCTTGGTGTTAGTGTCATAAGTAAGTAAATAAAAACACACTCACAAACCTATTCTGAAAATATTTCTGAAAAGAATTGTTTTTTACTTCATACATATCACAACCCATAGAAACATTTTTATATAACTTTTACCTTAATCTTATTTCCCCAAATTCCTCACCCTATGACACTTGCCAGATAGCTCCCTAGTTTGTCTGTCTCATCCCTCCCAAGACAATGCTCCTCTCCTCTCCTCCCCTCCCACACACCTGATTCCAAATATCTTGTTCACTCACATATCACTCATAAAACAAAAATAGTGCCAAGGGCAAAATCACATAAGGCTGTGCCACCATAGCCTTCATCATACCAACATACTTCTCCAATCACGTACGTAGTTGGAAGGTGCTTTTGATATTTTTTAAAGTTTTACCCATTTTTAAATTATTCTTTTATTTCAGTGTGCAAGCTGCTGTCTCTCAGCTCCAGACTCACCTTTGTGTACTCTGCTTTGTGATGCTGCCACTGCAACTCTGCTAGCTACATCTCTGCCCACTGTTCTCTGAGAGGTTCTGCCAGTAGGGGACCTAGTGGGAGCCTGGAAAACTGGAGGAGGAAGCAGCACTTTGTTCCTTACAATTCCTGGGAGATTCTTCACATGAGTAGCAGCAATTCTTTGGCATAGCAGCAGCCTTTACTTTCCCTCTATACTTGCAGAGCTCGCTACATCATACTTTCTGACCCAGACACTGTCACTAGCCTATAGTTCGCCTTCCCCAGAGGCCTGGGGCCCAGCCTGGGTCCTCTGACCTCAGAGACACCAGACAAGGCAAGCAACACCCCTTCTCTGACGTCTGAGTTCCAGCTTTTCCAAGCTTCTAAGTTTTAACTACTCTGACCTCTTCTCTGAATTCCTCCAGCTAGGGTGGTAATGACTTGCTGAATTGCTAATGGTAATAACCTTGCATTTTTTCATATCTTTTCAGTTACTCAGTCAATAACTTTACACCTACTTAACAATTATTTATATTAAAATCTCTCTGTTCAATCATTTGCTGCTGTTATTGTGTCCTGATTGGATCCTGACTTATGCAACTGTTGTTTGTAGTCCATCTGTCACTTTCAGAGTGGCTCCTCGGCAGTAACAAAGAGTCCACAAAGCTACTGAGCTCAGGTTGATGTGTCTGCATGCAAATCATGGAATGCTGTTATCATTTACTCAGCATTTACTGTGTCCAGGTATTGTGCTAAATGCTTTACTTGCATACTCATGTTTAATCCTTGCTCTAGCACCAAGAGGTAGATGATATTATTCACATTGTACAAGTGGGAGAATGGAGAGGCTCAAACAAGTAGATCATTGGTTTTCAGTCCTGAAGCAGGTAAGGGGAGGCACTGAGATTAGTGCCCTGGCTGTCTGACTCCAATGCCTGTGCTTTAACCACAAGCCTTACCAAAGAGCAGACCATCTGTACCGTAATATCAGAAACTCTGAAATTTCTACAAGTAAACCCTCAATAACCTTCCCTCTCCATCAGTACTGGCCTCCTGTCTGGTCACTATTTCACAGGTAAGTAATCCTGTTTATTTAGTATTTTCACTTATGGCTCAGAAGCTCAGGCTTCCTCAGGACTCCATATCAATGGAAACTCCCTGTCCTAGAGCTCCTCTCTAATCTCACATACAAATCTACACAACTTGACTCTAACAATTTATTCTCCTCCTTAAGGTATTAAAAGGATCTCAGTTACCAGAGGAATCAAGTCCAAAGCCCTTAGCCCAGCATTTCAGAACCTTTGTGACCGACCCAGGCCCAACTTACCTTTTCCCCTCCCAAGCACTGACTACTCTTCACATCAAACCGTTGTAAACATACCCAGGGCACGGGGTCCTTTTCCATTCTTCCCTATACCAAGTGCAGTTCTGGATGTGCAGTACATGATTTGTGAATAAAGGCAAGAATGAATGAAAACCAATACTGTAGTCATTACTAAATGAAGTTGTCATGCTTTTTCTGTTTCCTTAAATTGCTCTCTTCTGATCTATAAAGTCAAATTTCCTCATTTTTTTTTTTTACCCATTCATTTAATCCACAAATTTTTTGAAAGCCTGTAACTAGTCTCATTCTTCAATAACGGTCTCTAATCCTCTAGTGCTTCCTCAATGAAGCCAATCCTGAAACCCCAGGCCACAGACTGCCCTTTCTCTCCCCTCCCTCCTGGCACCAATCTCTCTCTCCTGAGATTTCTTATATCGCTTTCCTTATGGCACTTATATCTATTTTGATGTTGGGTAAAAAATAAAAAATTCCTAAAGGTAAGTACTGTCTCACTCATGTTAATTCCACAAGGAGTCTTTAAAGAAATGTAGACATCCTTTGTTATCTCACCTATAATAAAAAGGTTAGGAATCTAAAAGGAAGTATTATGGGATATATGAACTTTTTGCAATTCCCTGCATGCTTTCATGAAAGAAGATTTTAAATTTTAAAATAGCAGCAGTATTTCATAATTTTAAAACTATTAAGTTTAAAATTAAATTACCAACTAATTACAAATATTTCAGACTAAGACTTCCCTATGGTCTTTAGTTTTTATTTTCACCTGTTCCTGAGAAGCAATGAACTTGGACCCTGGAGACATGGGTTCTGAAGTCAGGCATATTTGATTTTTGAATTGTTGCTGCCATTTCTTGGGACTGTGATGTTGGAATATTACTAAACCATTTTAATCTGCCAATTCCTTGTAAATAAAACAAGAAAATACCAAGTACTCATTTCATTGGGTTGTCATAATGATTAATTAAGATGATGCATATAAAAGGTTTAGCATAATGTCTTCCATATAGTAAGCACATAATTAATGTAAACTATTAATATTAACTGCCTCAACATCTTCTAGTCCATGCAAAGCTCCCCAACACAGCTTTGAATGTGGTTAAGATATTGGAATTTGGTTTCAAAACAATGTCAGCTCTTGAATGGAAAGTGTAGAAAAATAAAAATCCATTATATCTGTGAGGTAGGAGGGTTTGGAGATGGATTATGTGGCTCTCAAAAGTATTAATTATGGTGAAGACTTCATATTAGTCCTAGGGGAAGGTCAGTGCAAGTGGGAATAAAGGTTAGTGATCAAGGGAAGGCAGAAATACATTCATGCAGCTGGTGACACTCTGTGGGTGGCAGTAGTTACTAATATATGGAGGGCCAGGCGCAGAAAAACCCAGAGGACCCAAGGCAACACAGGTCTGCAGCGGAGTGTTCAGGGAATAATCAAGGGTAATCAAGGTGAGTGGGCTGGTCAAATGCAAAGCTAATTTTAATATGTCTAAGTTACTTTGTTTATAGGCAGTTTGTCCTGTGTCCTCAGTTGCCAGGGTGTCTTGAATGGAAAGGCTTTCATGTCACTTGCTTCTGAGATGTGGATAGCTTCAGTCACATGCAGCAGGGTTTCCATATAACTAAGGGGGTGTGCTCCTGGCCTCCACAGCCTTGGTGAGCATGGCTATTAGCTCTGACAAGTAAGGACATTGGCTACCATTATTGACCTTAATGGAAAAGAACAGAGGAAGTGTGTTGTTAGCCAAAGATAAGGTGAGTAGTGTCACATGTAGTTTTTAATATTTAATGAATCTATATGGGTACAATCCATTATGTGACAATTTAATTATATGACAAAAAAGTTTGATAAATAATATTGTGGTAGGACATCTAATTCATTATTTAACAAAGAAATCAATACTTTCATAAATCATCGTTCTCCACAGATGTACTTTTTTCCCCTCCAAGTGTGTAAAAATCCTTATTCAGATTCCATAGGCAATTTATTTTCTGGTCAGGGCAAGTTTGAATGGAAGTTTAATTGGGCCCAGGACAGACATAAATTCTATTTACCTCTTTTTTTTTTTAACCATTGCATGGAAAGGCCTTTGTTACAAGTACTTTTCAGGAAGCCTTAACCATGTACAGAAAGCATTTTCCCATCATGTTTTAAGAGCAGAAAGTAGTGGCAGCCATAACTTATGTATTAAACTATAAGAAAACAAAATAATAGCACAATAATTTTTTTGCATACTATCCTTTATATATAGTATAAAATACATATATAGTAATACATATATATTAACAGCTTTTTTTACTTCAGTATTTTTCAAGTATTAGGTTTTAAACATCACAGAATTTAATGCATTTATTAAATAGATGGCTCCAGATCAGTACTGACTTTAATTGTTTAGATGTTATTCCATCTAGGAGAAAATTATTTTATTCTAGTTTAAATATTTGCAATATATAATATATTACTCTCTCACTTAAATTAAATCCCATCTTATTTTTTAAACTATTATAATTCATCTATTTTATAATTTAATTCACGTTCATCTACTTTATAACTTAATAGTTATGCTTCTTTGTCTGAAATGATATATATTATCACATTCTCATTCTAATCACAAGTGATATTGAACAGAAGAAATCAATTGCGGAATACATTTTTTCCTCCACTTAGGTTGCTTCTGATTGTTGATCATATGTGAGTAAAGTATTTAAGATTCCTGAATTCCTCAAAAGAATTAGCACCTTAAAAATCTATTTCCATTGGTAAAAATGACCTATTTTTTATTAGAGGCTAAAACTACTAATTCTCTATAACAAATTCAGAACCAGCGTGCAGCCATCTAAAGCCTTCTTTGAATGTAACAAAATACATTATTTGTAATTTTTCATCTCATTTTAGCAACTTTATTGCATTAGTAACTGCCTGTCATTATAATTTATTATTAATGATTTTTTCAGAAAGTAATGAAGCATAAAAACCTTTTGGATGCATTTTCATGTTTGAATACAAATATTATCATTTAGTTATTTTGTAAGATCCTACTTAATAGTTCATGTTTTGACATTTGGTTAAAAATTACTGCAGGAGAATGAAGTTTTCTTACATCACTTAGCATCAAACATTGTAAAATAGCATTTTTTTCCCAGAGGTATATTTTATATCATGGTGTAGTACCCTAACAAATGTCAAAGCAGAATTAAGAGCAAATATAAACATTTCTGGATTAACAGAGCCTCAGACCACACAAAATCATAGTGGCTAAGGTCTTGAACTTGAAATCTGGTTCTGCCATTTTCTAACTGGGGGATCTTGGGAAGTTTATTAATCTTTCTGTTCTTCAATATTTTTCCCTGAAAAATGAAGATAATTATACTACCTTTCTCATAGTCAGAGCACTGAAACAATTTTTTAATTTTTAATTTGGAAATAATTTTAGACTTAGAGAAAGTTACAAAAATAGGAGAGAAAGTTCATATAACCCTATGTTAGTGTCCTATAATGCTAACAATGTAAATTAGCAAAGTATAATCCTGAAAGCCAGGAAGTTAAAATTGCTGCAATACTATTAACTGAACCAGAGACCTTATTAGATGGTCACCTAGATTCCTTCAAATGTATATATTTTTTCTATTTCAGAATTAAATCCAGTATTCTACATAGCATGTTATTATGTCTTTTCAGTATTCTTCCAATTTGAAGTAGTTCCTCAAGTCTTCCTTGCATTTCATGGTTTTTGAAATATATATATATATATATTTCAGAGAGGAAGAGAGAGGGAGAAAGATAGAAACATCAATGATGAGAGAGAATCAATGATTGGCTGCCTCCTGCACATGCTACACTGGGGATCGAGCCCATAATCCGGGCATGTGCCCAGACCGGAATCGAATGGTGACTTCCTGGTTCTTAGGTCAGCACTCAACCACTGAGCCATGCTGGCTGGGTATGGTTTTGGCCCTTTTGATGAGATTGGGCAGTTATTTCATGGTTGATATCTTAGTTTTGCTTTATATGTTTTCCTTTAGTTTTTACCTGTATAGTATCCAGTCAATAAACTGCTTTTCAAAGTTAGTCAGGATAGCTTTTCAATATATATATATAATTTTGTGAATTTATTTTCCTAGAACATTTTAAATGTGCCAGAAAAATGTTCTTTTGTTTAATTTAGGTGATATGATGGTGGACAAAAACTCTCTCTAAACCTTTTGGTTTCAGTTTGAGTGTTAGCAAGAGAGCTCTGTGGATTAGAGCTAGACTTATGGATTTAATATTTTTCTTCCTTTGCCCTCCCAAGCCAGATTCCCCCTCAGCTTTGTTCCCCCTTAAAGTTGACAAAATAATATATACCTTGGAATATATTAAAAATGGAAATGAGAAGAAAATGGAGGGACCTAGTACAGTATATTATTGATACCATTCTGGAGTACTTGATAACTTGGGGAATGATTGTGGGCAATAACAGTGTGGGTTAATATCTAATTTTAAGTCTAAAGAAAGGAAACCAAGAGTTAATCATATCCTGAGTCTGAAATACAAAAACAAACTAGTCACAAGTTTTCTGTTTTTAGTTAGTTTGTTTCTTAATATTTTCAGGATAAATTGCAAGCCTAATACATGTTGAAAGATGATAACAGGCAGAAAAGCACTTCAGGTTGATAATAAACTAAAGAAGAGCTGATCTCTATCATTTTGAATTTACCTGAAGATAGCAACACTACACCTGTTATGACTGATTCTAGACACTGCTACTTTCTGGAAAACATGCTGACAAACACCTTTCAATGAATGATTTAAATTATTTTAATAAGTAAGAATTTTATCTTATAATTGGACATAAAATGGACACAAACCTGATTTAAACATTTTTATTCAATGGTAAGTATTTTCCATTACTTTTCTTACTGTGCTAAATAAGAGCATAATTTGGTATTCTGGAGTTAGAGTTAATAAGAATTGTGAAGTACTATGTTCTTTTGAAATATTGACCAATTTTTTTCCTTTAAAATTATTTTGCCCTTTCAATATTTTAAATATTCATGTTCAAAAATGGAATGAGCAACAGAACCATCAGATAATCAAATTACCATCATATCAAGGCTGATGATAAGACTGTCTCTTTCATGAATCATCAGTGATTCATTTCACATAGTTGTAAAAGCATGCAAATGCGTTTATGTGGGGGTCTCCCATAACTGGATAAAAATGTCAGGAGGTTATTTAGGCAGAATTTACTGAACAAAGTTGAAAATCTAAGACTGAATCAAGTCTACATGATAATTTCTTCATGCTTTCAAACACTCTTTAAACAAAAATAAATGTTTAAACAAAAAATAATCTGGTTCTACCACTTAATACTCTAAGAAGTTATAAACTATCAGTTCTCTTCAATTAAATTATATCTTTTATAGTTAATCATTATACCTCTATAAAATTAAAACAAATACTCTACAGCTCATCAACAAATCCTGTTATAGATTCTGTATAAATCTGTTTGATCTCAAATCACATGTTCTGTGAATTTTGGCAGCATTGATTTTATCAGGATAAAAGCTTAGCATTTCCTAGGTTAGTCTCATGGTAGAAGATAATACAGAAAGCTTTTTGAAACCATGTTAATATGTAGTATGGTTTATATAATAGCCAATATTTTCTATTATAATTCAATGGCTTTTCTTTAGTTTTTGAAAGATTCATATTCCATTGAGTTATACAGGGTGAGGCAAAAGTAGGTTTACAGTTGTTCTTATGTAAAATAAAACAATAACTAGTAAATAATAATGCAGAAATATACTCCGCTTCATGTTCTCACGACTATAAACCTACTTTTGCCCTACCCTGTAAAAGATAGTGTGTGTACATAAAAGAGAAGACTGTTAGCTTTCAAATTAAAATAATAATAATAAAATAAATACATGTATGTGGGAAACACTGACCTGAAATTGCAAACTTTAAGGAAAAACTATCCCCCTGCTTCTCCTCACCATCCCCGCCCTGCAGACTGCCTCCCATATGCCACCCTTCCTGCTCCAGTCCCCTGGTGTGGTATAAGCGGGTCTATCCCCAAGTGTCTTTTTTTCAGGTTTCATTTCTAGGGTACTAGAAAGATAAAAGAAATGCAGGTGCACAAAGCATTTGAAAGGGGTCCATTTTCATAGAGTATACACACCAAATTCCCTTCTGTCCTTTGAGCCCAGGTCAACTCAGCTGCAGTTTGAAACTCCTGAAGCTCCTAAATCCACAGGGTTCATCTCCTGCTGGAGGCTTCCTCCTGCTGGTCATCTCCTGTCGTGCAGCCTCACTGGGCTCCTCCCAGCACTGCAGCTGCAGTAGAAACAGCACATAGACCCCCTTCCTGGTTCCAAAATGGCCTTGGAGCTGAATACCATGCACACCTGCAGCTCCCTTCATTTCATACTATTGCACAGGCATGTTGACTATGTCCTGGCCATACAAGCTCACCACTCTCAAATCTTCCCTGATCTCAGCATGGTTCGTCCTCCGTAATTCACACAGTGACAGCATGACTCTGAGGTCACCCTAGTGCCCCAGGAGCTGCAGTGGCTGCCTGACAGCCGCTTGGTGGATAGGTCAAACTTTGGTCAGAGACTAATGAGAAATTTCCCAGCACCCTGCTTGACTCAGACTACTTCCAAGCTTTGCTCATATTATCTCCCTGGTTTCCTTGGCCCCTGTTTGTCTTTGGATGTGGATTTATGAATTCAGTCTAATTTAGATCGTTGCCTGAAGTCACAATGGAGGCTGCTGGCTCACAATGACATGCTCCTGGTGGCCACCGGAAGTCCTCTCCCTGGAAGAGTCCTGTTTCCGTGCTATGGTTCTGCCAGTACCTTTGAATAAGTGCCTTTCAATTTGGGCAACGATCTGGCCCATAACACTGCCCCTTATCATTAATTGCAAAGTCTCTCTACTGGTGGCCTTCACAACTAAATATGACAGCAGATGCCTACTGTAGTCACCAAAATGTGATTAAATAACATTTTTATCACTGCTTTTATACCAAAAAGTGTAACTCAAGCTATTTGCCTCATATCTGGGATCAATAACTATACATTTCCCTTCTATGTCAGTATCGTTACTCCTTTGGGATTAGCACAGTATTTCTAATTTTCAGTATAAGAAAATGAGGATGAATGATACAAGTAAATACATGAAATTATGTACAGTGATATTTTAAAATATTTGTTATTGATATCAGAGAGGAAGGAAGAAGGAGAGAGAGATAGAAATATCAATGATGAGAGAGAATCATTGATCAGCTGCCTCCTGCATGCCCCACACTGGGGATTGAGCCCGCAACCCAAGCATGTGCCCTGACTGGAATCAAACTGTGACCTCCTGGTTCATAGGTCGATGCTCAACCACTGAGCCACACTGGCTGGGCAGTAATTTTTTATAACACGTGCTGTGTGACTATTATTTTATAAAATACTAGAGGCCTGATGCACGAAATTCATGCAAGAGTAGGCCCCCCTTCCTCCAGCTGCCGGCACCAGCTTCCCTCTGGCACTTGGGACCCAGGCTTCCCTCACAGCACCGGCTTCATCTATAAGGACGTCTGGAAGGACATCTGGTCTAATTAGCATATTACACTTTTATTATTATAGATGTTCAAATAATTAAGTGGATAATTAAGTCTCAAACATATCTCCTCTAAGTCATCAACATAGAAACATAATGTGCAAAGTCCCTGTTGGTTGTTAGCAGGACCAGATTAGCAGGCAGAGCTGATAGTCCTTTAAATTTTCCTCTTTCTGTGACCCAGAGTGACCCTGAGGCTTTGCTTTTGCAGCTCTGTTCTAGAGAATTGTTTCAAGCCAGTCAGTGGGCTAGGCAAGCTTCGAAGCCTGACACAAATACAATTTTGTTAAATCTTACAATTTTAATATGTTGGAAGCCAAGTTGAATTGTGTGTCTCTTTGATTATGAACTTATGAGGAAATGTCTCCATACCATCTGAATTTTTAAAAGCCACAGTCTTTCTGAAGACAGACATCAATATGTGTGCCTTTATAATTATTGACCAAATATAAATGAGATAAACACTGACACAGAGGTGGGAAGGTCAAAGACAATGGAAGCTATGGGGCTTGGACAGTAAAGAAAAGATGAACATTCGCTGAGTAACTTCTACTTCACAGACTCCATGCCTGGTCCTTTATACACAACGGGCCATTCAGTTCTCATAGCAGCTTCTTAATTTAGACATTATTAACTTCATTTTACAGTTGAATAGACTAGACATACTCATTGACATATCAAAGGCCCAGCAACAATGTGAAGGAAAGTTAATGTTCTATTTAGAAGTCTTGAGTTGTAGTCACCAAAAGCTCCAGCTAACTTAGGGAAAACAAACAGAGAAACATATGTATCTATGAAGATGACAGGTTGGTTTACAGAATTAAAGAAGTTAAAGACAACTCAGAAAGTTAAGAACCAGGCAGCTCCAGTATTTAGGTAGCAGGTTCCCTCCAACTGAAAGGAAAAGACTTAGCCAAAGTCACACTGTAGCCAAACCAGCTAAGCACTCCCATCATAACTGTAAGTTTAGCGTTTATTATGAACTGAACTCTGTTTTATTTGTCGAAAGCCTAACCCCATGTACATCAGAATATGACTACGTTTGGAGATAGGACCCTTAAATAAGTAATTAAGACAAATATCATATGATCTCACTTGTATGTGGTATCTAATGAACAAAATAAACTGACAAAGTAGGTCTAGAGGCATGGGTACATGGAACAGACAGACAATCTCAGCGGGAAGTGGTAGGGGGGACTGGAGAGATTAGCTAAAGAACATACGTGCATATATGCATAGCCCATGGATACAGACAACAATGTGGTGAAGGTGGGGGGAGGTACTGGGTAAAGGAAAGCAAATGAGGGAGGGGGGAATGGGGGGCATCTGTAATAGTGTCAATAATTTTTTTAAAAAAGCAAAAAAAAAAAAAAGAAGAAGTGGCTAAGTTTAAATGAAGCCATTAAGGTGAGCTCAAATCCAATCTGGCTGGTGTTTTTATAGGAAGAGAAGATTTAGACACAGAGACACCAGGGATGAAAGTGCACAGAGGAAAGCCCATTCAAGGTCACACACAGCGAGAAGGTGCTATCTGCAAGCCAAGAGGAGAGGCCTCAGCAGATCTCTAACCTGCCAACATCTGACCTTGGACTTCTAGCCAGCAGAACTGTGAGAAAACAAATTTCTGTTGTTGAAGCCAGTCTGTAATATTTTATTATACAGTGTTCTTTCCATAACATTATTTCTTTAATTAATGAATCTTATTTAAAAATAATTTTAAGGCCAATATTCTACATAAATGCATCTACTTGTAGACATCCAGTTGACTCTGACTCATTAATGCTTATCTGGGGCTGATGTAGCATAGTGAGTTAGAGTGGAGGCTCTGGGCATGGAAAGCACAAATCCCAGCTCTGACATGTCTTTGCTGGTTTGCTTTGGTCAATATTTTTAATAATTCCCTGCATCATTCTCCATTGGCAAAGGGGATAATAATTGCATGCAACTCATGAAGTTGTACAGATTAATCTATGTAAAGCACTTAGGATGGGGCCTGGTCTAGACTGTTTATTCTAGGTACATCCTTCAGGGGCAGGGAGCAGGTGATTGGAAAAGCATTCTCAGCAGTGCAGTCCATCCAAGCAGGCCCTGTTCCCACATCACAATTGCCATTTGGTTAGTGGTTCCTAAATGAGATCCTTCAAAATTCTAAGCATTTACCCTTCCTCTTCCTTTTTCTCCTTCTTCTTTAAACTTGTCATGGTCTCATGTAAAACTTTAGACAATAAAAAAAAGAACAAACACTTGTCATGGTCGTGTGTGTGTGTGTGTGTGTGTGTGTGTGTGTGTGTGTGTGTGTGAATGAGGAGGAAATGACCATTTTATTTCCTCTCTACATTTTACCCCAAACCCAAAGTGATTCTTTTTGCACTAACTCACAATTTATTCACAAAAATATCACCAACTGAGGATATTCTAAAACTAGTAGGTAAAGTTGCTGAAGCCCTTGCATGTCTGGTTTCATGCACAGAAGCAGGTGATAAATAAACAAATAGGAAAATATTTGTTTTTATTGCTACGCATCTTATAACCTGTTCTATAGTCATCTCTTTTTTTGCATTTTGATACAGCATTTTCATTAAAAACATTAACTGGTATTGACACATTCAAAATACCTTGTTTTGATTAGTTTCAAGCTATATCTCCATTGCAATTTGTACCTTTGAGAGTGTGGGTTTGATTTAAATTCCAAAAATCCTATAGATACATTATGACATCATTTCCTGTGGGCTAAGCAAGTAATATTCACCTGGAAGTTACAATGCTATTATCCATTATTCTTTGTCCTTTCAGCAAGCTGAATTAAAAATGTATTTCCCACAACGTATTCAACTAGAGATTTGATTAACACATTTTTCACTATATTTTTATCATGACAGCAATGGCTCTTACAGCAATTTAGCATAACACATGAAGGGATGGGCCATTCAAACATGTCAGTTACTTTTTACCTACAAAAAATTCAACAACCATATGTATATGAGTTTATGGAATACATTTTTAGCACATATCACACGGTTATTTTTGAGATTTATTCCATGAAAAATCCACTCTTGTGATTATGTTTCTAGTTTGTGTATTATATAAGTTAAAATGCTCTCTAAATTATCTGAATCCTATAGATAGCGATGCTTTTCATGTGACAATGAGTATCTTTTTTTGGTATATTATTTCCAGCTTCTAGTTTTCATATATTTTGAAGGTTTGGTATGAATCTCCAAATTTTATTTCCTTGTTTCTATGACATTTGGTAAGGATTCCACTCTAACTTATCTCACAGTGATGCCAACGTCTTTAGACAACACTCATTAAACTCAGGGAGCCCAAAATGCCAGAGGAACGCATCAACAGGCCAGGCTGGAGGCACTTCGTAGATGTACCTGAACAGACTAATGCACAAAAGCCAGCTCAATATGTGACAGCTTGGCTGTAACAAAGAAACCACATCCATTTCCCAAGTGCTCACCCAGGACTTATGGACAGTCTCGTTTACAGATGAGGACATTATCGAATTTTACTGAGATTAGTGACTACTCCAGTGTCAGGCTGCAGGTTAGTTACAGACAATTCATGTTTATAGCCCACAATCCCAATTTGCAATTCTTCGCTAACCATGCCAAATGATTCTATGGCAGAGAGTATGTTCACATCTCACAGAAAAGTAAACAATTAAAATGTGGCAAATACATCAATGAAGGAATACATGACAGAATTTTTTTATTAAGTGGTTTGTTAAGCCATCTGTAGATAACTATATAAGTTGATATTTGCTTAAGCAATCCCTTATTTTAACCCAAACTCTCTTAGTAGAGCAGAGTGTGAAAATCCTTTATGAATGTGGCTGATTGGCCAACAGTTATTTCTCAGCTGTAACAGCTTTACACAAACACATACACAGAGAAGTAGAAAGAAGGACATATTACTCATGATCTCCTAGTAATTAGAGTTACTCCTTTGCTCTCTCTGGGGAGACGAGGGAGGTGGGGTGACTTATCAACTATCTTAGTCCATTTGGACTGTTGTATCAAAAATACCATACACTGGGATCTTATACACAACAAATATTTAATTCTCACAGTTTGGGAGGTTGGAGTATGTAGATCATGGAGTATGCAGATTCAGTGTCTGGCGAGGCCCCGCCTCCTGCCTAGGCATCTTTTTGCTGTAGCATCACAGGGCAGACGGGTCTGGGAGCTCTGTGGGGCCTCTTTTACAGCACCTCTAATCCCATTCATGCAGGCTCCACCCACATGACCTAAGCTTCTCCCAAAAACCCCACTTTCCTAATGCTGTACCACCACATTGGGCATTAGATTTCAACATATGAATGTTGGGGGGGACACAGATATTCAGTCCATGGCACCAACTGTCTGAGAAGCCAGGTTTAACAATTATTAGGTTTTCGCCAATGCCATGTAGCTGGCAAACAATAGGAAGAGGCAGCTGACACCCTGGCCATGCTCCAAATCCATGCACAGGACTGATTTTTCTGTTTTCTTTACACTCTTTTCAAAACTCCTGATATCAAAGGGGTCAGGATTGTTTTCTTATCTTATTTTTACAGTAAAAAGTTATTTCCAGCTTTCTATTACAACATTCAGACCTTGGATAACTTCCATTTGGATCCAGATCAAACATACAATCCCTGTCCTGCCCTTTGCCCTTGGGACTCAAAATACTTGCTCTTCCCCCAACTCACTCCCCATGAGCTGGAGAAGGAGAACTCTGTTGCTATTGTCCTAGCAAGAGTATCTTGGCCAGAGGCTTGTGCATTTTAATGGTAATACATGCAACAAAATGGGTTTTCCTAAAATTTGTGGCTTGTTTCTATCCAAGGCTGAGCATTGTTATGTAAACCACTGTTTCACTATTTGAATTCTGAAAGATAATTAATATTATTCCATTGATAGAATTGAAATTAGATATAAGTAGATTTTAGTTCCCTCAAAAATAGTGGAATGTATTATAGAATATATTTTTCTCAATTATATTTATTTTACCTTATTTGTCAGTAATTCTGGAAACAAATTTTTAAAAAGTTTAGATATTAAGTCAGGGGGAAAAAACACTAATTTTTCTGAAGGACCCAACTAAGTTTTTTCTCATTCTAGTTCTCTTTCTTGCCCTCTTTCTGGATTGTAGTTTCTTAATTTAAATTCAGTATTAAGTCCTGGCCAGTGTGGCTCAGTTGGTTGGAGTGTCATTCCATATGACAAAAGGTGGCAGCTTCAATTCTCAGTTGGGGGCACATGACCAGGTTATGGATTGGATCTCTGGTTGGGGCACTTGAGGTAAGAAACAGTCACTAAATTTAATTTTAGGATCAAGTTTTAGGATAAACATAGCTTAAGAATCCTGTACTAGAGGTAGATTTAGCCACAGATATTCTAATTGAACTCAGATTATCTGTGCTTTTATAAACATACTAGAGGCCCGGTGCACAAAAATTTGTGCACTGGCATGGGGGGGGGTGTCCCTCAGCCCCACTTGTGCCCTCTCACAGTCTGGGACCCCTCGGGAGATAACGACTGCTGGCTTAGACCCACTCCCCAGTGGCAGAGGGCAAACCCAATCCCTAGGTGCCTGCCCCGCAGCCCCTGGTTGGGCTCAGAGCAAGGCCGACTGGGGAGTTGGGGTGCCACCCCCTGTCACACTCAAGGCAGGGTCGATGGGGAGGTTGCGGCGCCACCCCCTGTCACGCATAGAGCAGGGCGGATCAGGGGGTTGTGGTGCCACCACAGTCACATACAGAGGCAGCCGATGAGGGGGTTGGGGTGCTGCCCCCTGTCACACACAGAGCAGGGCCGATCAGGGGGTTGGGAAGCTTCCCCCTGTCATGCACAGAGCAGGGCCGATCAGGAGGTTGTGATGCCACCCTCAGTCACACTCAGGGTAGGGCCAATTGGGGGGTTGGGGCGCCGCCCCCTGTCACACTCAAGGCATGATCGATGGGGAGATTGGGGCGCCGCCCCATCACCCACAGAGCAGGGCCAATCAGGGGATTGGGGCACTCCTCCCTGTCACACTCAGGGCAGGGCTGATGGGGAGGTTGTGGCTCCACCCTGTCACACACAGAGCAGGGCCCATGAGGGGGTTGGGGGGCCGCACCCTGTCACACACAGAGCAGGGCCGATCAGGGGATTGGGGAGCTCCCCCCATCAGACACAGAGCAGGGCCGATCAGGGGGTTGGGGCACCTTCCCCTGTAACGAACACAACAGGGGGGATAGGGAGGTTGTGGCCTCACCCCCTGTCACACACAGAGCCGCAGGGCGATCAGGGGGTTTGGGTGCTGCCCCCTGTCATGCTGATCCTGGTGCCGGGAGGCATATTACCCTTTTACTATATAGGATAGAGGCTTGGTGCATGGGTGGGGGCCGGCTGGTTTGCCCTGAAGGGTGTCCTGGATCAGGGTGGGGGTCCCACTGGGGTGCCTGGCCAACCTGGGTGAGGGGCTGAGTGCCGTTTTCAGGCTGGCGGGTGACTGAAGCTCCCAACCGCTCCTTTTTTCCTTTTTTTTAATTCTTGGATTTATGGCTGTCACTGGAGCTGAGAGCTGGCTTTAGCTGTGAGACCTTGCTGCTGAAAGCAGGTTTCTGGCTTTGTTTACTTTCTGTATTTGAAACTTTGTTGCGACTCCAGCTCTGAGGTCCGGCTGACTGAAAACAGGTTTCTGGGGTTTTGTTTAGCTTCCATATTTGTAACAATATTTCTTAGCAGCTCAGTGCCCAGCAGTGGTAGGCGGGGAACGTTGGAGTCCTCCATCACTGCAGCAAGCAAGCCTCCTGTTCATGTCAGTAGCCTGACTGCCGGCCGCCATCTTAGCTGGCAGTTAATTTGCATATCACCCTGATTAGCCAATGGGAAGGTTAGCAGATGTACGGCTAATTACCATGTTTCTCTTTTATTAGATAGGACTAGAGGCCAGTGCACATCGGCCAGGCCAGCGGGGGAGGGGGGGGGGTGTCGCAGGTGGTTGGCTGGCCTGCCCCACCCCTGATTGGGGTCGGAAGCCAATCAGGGTGGAGCCGACCACGGGGAGAGCAGCTCCCTCTGTGGTTGGTGTGATTCTCTTAATTTGATCTCTACTTTCTGAGACTGAACCTGGATTTTCCTGTCACTCCTTAACTTCATTCGTGTGCTTTTGATTTGTGTGTGGTAATCTCACTTGGACATTTAGGGCTCCTGTCTTTGAGTTGCTGTGTTGGTTACCACCTCCTCTCCCCACCTCTTCCTCCTTCCCACCACCCCCTTTCCTCCAGCCAGGTTTACTGAGTCAGTAGGTGACTCAACTTGAATGTTGACTCACTAATTAAATCAGTGGGCATTTGTTAATTTGGCTCACAAAAAGGCTCGCAACAAAGGTGTTGGGGGCCAACTGGGGACTGGGCTGGGCGGGGGGCAATCAGGGCTTGAATCAGGCTGGTTAGGTGCCACCGTGTGTGTCAGAGCCACTGGTCATTCTGGTCATTCCACCATAACAGTCACTGGCATATATATATATATATATATATATATATATATATATATATATATATATATAGACTAAAGGCCCAGTTCATGAATTCGTGCATGGGTGGAGTCCAACCAGCCCACCCCAATGAGGGCTGATCTGGGGCCAGGCTGGCCTGAGGGATGGACCACTAGAGGTTGGCCAGCTGGCTCTGCCCCCAATCAGGGGTGTTGGAGGCAGGGCTGGCTGGCTGGAGGGATCACAGGCAGTTGGCCAGCTGGCCCTGCCCCCGATTGGGGGGGGGCAATCAGGGGCCAGGCCTACTGGGGAGAGGGGCCGAGGGAGGTTGGGGGGCCGATTGGGGGCCCCTATTGGGTCAGTTGGCTGCCACAGTGCATGTCATAGCTACTGGTCATTCCGGTCGCTTGACTTTTATATATATAGATGTCTTTTTTTTTTTAAAGGAGATATCTTACACATAAAGAAGTAATTTTGAATCAGCACCTCAAACTTTCTAGTCTTTGTCAATTTCTTCATTGACAAAGCCACTCAGGTGGCTTGGGTCAACATTTCTCCATGGTACCAAAGGAAGTGAAGGATACAATGTAAAGTCAGTTAAAGGAGGAGGCAGCAGCAGAAACACTGCTTAGGTGCTCAGGGCATTGGTCAACAACAGTTAAGAGAAAGAGGGCAAACACAAAAAGGAGGAACATTAAATATGCTATCATGTCAATGTCAACCACCAGAATTTTCAGACAAGGCCAGTAATCTGCTTGGAAGAGAGCACTGGATAATTTGTCTTGAGGGCATATTTTCATAGTTACAAGCATTCTATTTTATTTAGATTACATCAGTGTTCAAGTCTGGTGGTATTATATTTATTCTGGAAAGATGTATCTATCTAATCACATTCTCCCAAAGACTGAAAAGAAAATCAGCTGTGCATAATAAAACAAATTGTTACCATACTGTACACCAGTGCCTCTGAAAAAGAACAATATATGGATTTGGGGTGGACTTTTCCTTACCCTGTACTCCAAGTGATTTTTTGGAATCATCTATGTCGTGGGTCATAACCAGACATGTTATTTACAGGAAACTAGGTAGTTTCTCATAGTTCCAGATCTTTTCTAAAAGTGTGATGTTGGTTTCAAGGGACTTCAGGTGGGTGATGTATAGTCAATGCAATTACATAACCACTTCTGCAAAAGTCTCTCTACATTATGTCAGCTTTTTGTGTGTTCAACACATTGGGAGTGATGAGTAACACATATACGTTCTACAATAAAATTTTCTTCTACTCACCTTATATTAGATTTGTTGAATTGTCATTAACTGTATTTCAAAAACACCTAAAAAGGACATTGCACTGCTTTTTTTGGTAAAGGGAGTCCTGTAAATTACAAATTGCAAAACAATAAAAAAGTGTGAAGTATTAGATATTTCTAGATGTGAGCAAGTAAATTTTTAACGTTTCAGCTGGAAGAAAACACTCACTTTTAACCAGAATTTCACATGTATTTAAATGTTTAAAAAATCTTAGACAAAATAGAATGGCATTTAGATCAAGCAAAAAAATGTTTTCTTTTCAAAGATACATGGAATGACATAGCTGGTAAGATCTGCTTTTTTTTCTTGGAAATTGAATTGGAAAAAGAAATGAATCTTAATAGTTGACAAGGACTAGCTGGGAACTGAAAAAGCACAAACTATGTCGCCAGTAAATAAAAGGATTATATATCAAGGAGGAGGTACCTTTATTCTTGGTCTCATTTAAGTTTGGAAATCATTTTAGGCTGAGTGCTAAAACAAAAAGCTTTATTTCTTCTAACTTATGTTAAATCACATTTTAAAATTTGTGTCCCAAAGGACTTCAAACAAGCACCATAATAATATATTCAAGGTAACTAATTTATATTCATCAGTCATTCCTGCCCTTTTATGGTATCTATGTTTTGAGACTTAGTTTTAGGATTATAGCCAAAATTCACACACATCGGAAAAGAATATTAAACAAGGACAAATATCCCTTAAACCACACAAGGATTAATGACATGTTCAGAGACACCCTTTGCTACACTCCCACTGCAGACATAATTAATGCAGGCAAATAAGTGCGCAGCCCCTGAGATGTGCTTCATGTATACACTGAACTCCTATTACAGTTCCCTTCCCTTCCAAATGCAGCCATTCAGTTCTATACCTTAATATTTTTCTTATCAAGTTTTGGAAAGTCAAATAAAACAATCCTTCAAGGAAATTGAAGCTTAGAATATGCAAATTGTATTAGTTATGCACAAGGATTCTTAGCTATGTATTAACAGTTTAAGGGATTAGAGAGTTGTTTCATCTTCTTATAAATTTGAACTGCTGCAGTAGATGTGAGAAATTCCTGAGAAGCCTACTGAAGCCAGTTGCTTTTACCCATGAATAATATGCCCATCTTGGGGCATGGCTAAGCATTTATCTTTATCCCGTACTTCGTACTTCATGAATATGCGGGACACTTTCGCTCTCTCTGGAACTGTTAGACACAATCCACTTAGATTTGCTCTTTGAGGTGAACGGCAAAGCTCAGATGAAGATTTCATGCTTCAATAACTGACATGTAAATGTAGAGGGTTAGGTTACAGGGTAGTGGGGCTCAAATAAAACCCTGTAAGTGAATTGGTTAATTCAAAAGAGAATGCAAACTAATGATGAAGGAAGTAACAACCAAATTGTGCTTAAGTATTTTTAAAGTTGAAAAAAAGAGAACCCTACACTGATAACATGGGTACTTCAGGAAATACTTTACCTCTAGAAGTGAATAGAGACCTTTCAGCTGTTTGAAATAGAAACATATTGCTCCTTAAGAGTCTAAATGAAAGTAAGTTATGAAAGAGAAGGCACTATGCCTGAAGGCAGATGATCAGTAGATGTGTTGGTTTTAATTTTTATTATTTACACTATACATGCTATGTATTTTTGCCATTTGACCTTGTAACACCATTGGATTTATTTGATCACTTCTTCCATAAAATACTTTCTTCTTTTTCCTGGCTTCCTTGGTAATTTTTGATTTTTTTTTTTTGGCAGTCTTACTTAATAATATCATTTACTTTCCTAACCCAGAACCCGTCTCCCAGACTTTGCTTTGCTATCTACCCTCGTTAGGGTGTCTCACCCTGGATCACACTGTAGATTTGCTCCTTATACTGGAGATGCCCCACTTATAACTCTAGCCCAGATCTCTCCCCAGAGCTCTGCATTTTTATATACAACTTTCTGCTCACATGTTCAAGTGTACATCTAGTGGGTACATCAAATTTAACACATATAACACTAACTCATGACTTCTCTCTCAAAAATACTCTTATGACAGTGTTCTCCTTTTCAATAAATGGGGATCCTGTCTCTTTAGTAGCTCAGAACAGGTACCTTGGAATTATACCATTCTTAAAGTCCTCTTCTACTCCTTGATTTAGCATCAAGCTGTGTTGGCTATATCTGAAAATACATGCTGACCTGAAGTACTTGCCACCATCTTCCTTACGCCTACACTGAATTTTTGAAATAATCCAACTTTCCCATGGATCATTTTACTGGATCAATTGCCTGCCTTGACCTTTGCTCTTTCCACTCAGTCTTTGCAAAATACAAAAGGCAAATAGGTCCTTCCAAAAGATTCATTTTTTTTTTTCTGTGCTCAAAGCCTTCCAATGGCTTCCAATCTCACGCCGAGTGAGAATCAAAGTTTTTAGACCAGTTTCCAAAGTCCTATATTATCTGACCCCCTTCCTTTCCTGCTAATATCCCCTGTATTCTTTTCCACTCAGAACGACTTCCTTGCTGCTTTTCAAACATATCAAGCATATTGATACCCCAGAGCCTTGACTCTGTCAGGAATGCTTTCCTGCTATATCTATCCACACAACCCCCTCCCTTAACCCCATTCAGCTTCTGCTCAAATGTGGCCTCCTCAATGAGGCCTTCCTTAACCACTCTATCTAAAACTCCTTCTCTGTTTCACTGTTTCTGTACACATATTTTTTTTTCTCCATTGCACTTAATACCATCTGACTCAATGCATTTCCTTAATTATTTTTTACTAGTGACCCAGTGCATAAAATTCATGCATGTTAAAAGGGAATTAATTAGAGGAAATATTTTAATATTGCTATTTGCCCTTTATCTAAAATAGAAGTATCAGAGATGAAAGAAAATTAGAAAAATGTATGTGAAAATCTTCCTCCTGTCAGAGTCTGGAGTGCGCCATGGGAACCAGAGTCAAGTTCCCACGCACTCATGTGTGTCTCAAAATTATTGGAGACCCAGACCCGGCTGGCCCCACCCCTGGGCTAGATCCAGACCCGGCTGGCCCAATCACCGTCAACCCCGCTGGGTGCGGGGCACAGCCTGAGGTCCCCCGGCACCTTGAGGTCCCTTGGCCTGGGACAGGGGACATGGCCTGAGGTCCCCTTCAAGCCCTGCCAGACAGGGGGTGCAGCCTCAGGTCCCCTGGCCCTGGGCAGGGTGCATGGCCTGAGGTTCCCTGGCCTGGGCCGGAGCAGTGGGCATGCCTTGAGGTACCTGTCAAGCCCTGCCGGGTTGGGGCATGGCCTCAAGTCTCCCAGCCCCGGCAGGGGTGGGGTAGTGCCTTGAGGTTCCCCATCAAGCCCTATGGGTGGGGGCTGTGGCCTGAGGCTCCCTGTCAAGCCCCACATGGCAGGGGTGTGGCCTCAGGTCCCCCAGCCTGGCACTTGGGCAGGGGGCATAGCTTCAGGCCCTCCGGGCAGGTGCTAGGGCAGGGGGCACAGCCTGAGGTCCCCCATTAAGCCCTGCATGGTGGGGGACACGGCCTCAGGTCCTCCAGCCAGGCACCAGGGTGGGGGCATGGCCTTAGGTCCCCTGTCAAACCCACCGGGCGAGGGGTGCAGACTCAGGTCCCCTGCCCGGCCCAGCTCCACACAACCTCAGGTGCCTGCTGATTGCTCATTAAGGCTCATTATGGGAACTTGGCCTCTGCTTTGGGTACACCCATCTTGTGTTATGGAATCCCTGCCTCTGCTGTGGGCACAGCCATCTTGACCATTATGGCATGACAGTCAATTTGCATATTCCCTCTTTATTAGGTAAGATTTCTTGTCCCCCGCACTCAATGTATGCTCCATGAGCAGGATTTCTAGCTGTATTTAGTGCAGTAATACTGGTGCTTAGAACAGAACCTCATATAACACCTTAACAAGCTACCAGATGAGTATCTTTTGTATGCTTTTTAATTTATATGTTTCACAATACAGATTTCAAAAAGGGAAGGTAGTATAAAAAATAAGTATAAATTAAGGAAAGCAGTGGTTTCTGCACACAGCTGGTTTAACACATTTATTGTTTCTTTTAATAAATATCAAACTCTATTACATGATAAGAGTTTAATTTAAATTAGTGCTTTACAACCAGCTGCTCTGCTATCACGTGGACAAAATAGGATCTCCAAAATTAATAGATGAACTTATGTAATTGTACTAGAAAAGAGATGAGGCAAGGAGATGGATTAAGGCAACTCATTAAATAGATTATGATGAAATAAGATAAACATAAATTTGTGATTAGAAGCTATAGTTAGAAATTATTTACTACTTCATTGGCAAACTTGAAAAATAATTCGTTTTACTATTTACTATTTATTTGTCTTGGTGGTTAGACTATAGAACAAGTATTTTATAAAAATTCACTTTCTAGACCCTATAGTTTTCTTATAAAGACATTCTTGTGGATATTTTCCATACTTTATCAGCAGTCAGAATTTTTTAATGCCCTTCCAATGATTGTGAAATTTCCAACTTTATTAGTCAAGATAGAAAGCAGAAAACTTGGCTCCACAGATACCTTGGAGGCAGTCACTTGACTTGGTGCCACAAATCAGATTTGCCCATATATGACTTTGACCTAGAAGGGAGCAAGTTAAGCACAAACAAGCACCACTTGTCAGGTTCTGTTCTTAGCCCAAGACTAAGTTAATAAATGCATGTGAAATGTAGCAGTCCCTCTATCTTAAATTGCTCATTATAGTTTATATCATGTACAATAAAAACTTATAAAATAGTTTCATGTAATGGTTGAAATGAATAAATTTGCAGCTTTCTTGTATAATGAGATCTAAAACCTGTCTTGGGTGAGAAAACAATCACATTTTTTCTTTAATGGAGAAAGCCTATATCATGATTTATTATATAATCAACAGCCCTTTAACAGTCCTGGGTGCATAGATGCTCAATAGATAATTGACTAATAAAGTCTATTATATTATAATTACAATATACTTTATAAATGTACTCATTAGATATTAAGAACTTGGAGGCCCTATCATCATAAGAAGGGCAAGAATTTAAGAGTCATGCAGCCCTACGGCATAACCTTGAAAGTTTTCTTAACTGCCTTTTGCTTCACTTTCCTCTTTAGTAAAATAGGGATCATGATGCTTATTTGCAGGACTGAGATAATTAAAGCAGGCCATGAATTTTAAAGGAACTGATACCTGATAAGTACTCACATCAAATGGTAACTAGTGCCTACAAACTTAAAGATTTCCAAATAACCTAAATTCTGGAGTTACAAGCAAAGTCCTGTCTGTGTGAGGCTGCAGAGTATGTCATATCTAATTACCTGCAGATCTCCCATAGATTGGACAAAATTTCTTAGGCAGCTGTGAATCCTTACGTGGGTCCAAAATAGCTGGTGTGCATTAACAAATACTTAAGAACTTGGACCTAAATGTTTTTGTCTGTATTAGGACATAAACCATGTAACAGAATGCAAATTATTTAACACCAATTTAATCATGATTTGCAGAGTAATAATATCTATTTTTTCCACCAAGGTTACTCTAATTAGAACCAATGAGACTCATTAAAACTCAAAACCCATCTAGTGCACCAACGCCGTAGTAGACAAAATTAAAATTGGGCACATCGGTGCGATAGCGCTTCTGTTTTCACTTACCTTCAAGTAAGATGTCTCTGTGGTGTTTCTTTGCAATTTGCATTCCTTAATGTACTCAAATGTGTGTATAAAATGTTCTAATCAGTGCACATATTAAAAAAGTATGTGAGCCTGAATTTTTATTATTGTTTCGAGTGTAGAGGATCATGGTAGA
Source organism: Myotis nattereri (assembly GCF_964212035.1). Classification (NCBI taxonomy): domain Eukaryota; kingdom Metazoa; phylum Chordata; class Mammalia; order Chiroptera; family Vespertilionidae; genus Myotis; species Myotis nattereri. The sequence goes on from NC_138077.1 coordinate 99,838,567, forward strand.
AAAGGCTCTAACTCCGTTTTATGCCTGAAGGATTTCAGACAGTAGATGGATTCATGCATCACTGGCTTTTCAGTGAAGAGTGAACCCTACCAGAGGACTGAGAGAGAAAAGGTGAGGTTTTAAGGATCTGTGAAGCACGGCAGGAATGCTCAGTGCGGGCGAACTGAGGGCAGGCTCTCAGACCAGAGGAGCCTGTCAGGGCAGCAGGGCTTAGCAGCCCCTGCCTGGGCCTCAGTGGTAGGGTTTTCTTTCCTGACAGGTGTCTGGAATACATGAAGCCTTCCAGCAGTGTATTTTGGGACTAGAAAGCATATCATAAGCTCGGTCATGAACTATACATAGAAGCTTGGCCGGTGGGCAAGACAAAAAGAGAGTCTAGGCAAAGGAACAATGTGTGCACGATTCTCAGAGGTTTGAAAGAGAATGACTCATTTGGGAAACTCTTCGTGGTCACTGGTTGGAGCCCAGAGGACATTAGGGAAATGATAGGGAATGAAACTGGAAAGATAGACTGGAGCTAGATATTGAAGAATCTTGCCTGCTAAGCTCCCTGGCTCCTTGGCTTCTTGAGTATATGTGGATAATGTGATGGGTGATAGGGGATACGGTTGTGGCTAGATCTCACCTTAGGATCTCCCTTTCCTCTGTGGAGAAGGGTGCAAGTTCAGCGGATAAAGGGAATGGTCAGTGTAGGTCAGGATGTCTCCTTTTGAGGAATTGAATGAGTGGAATAGTAAAGAAGAAATGAGAGAGGGGTCATACCAGAAACTGTGTGGAATATACAGTCATTGATGGTGTCAACTGGCATGTTTGTATGATTAATCAGTAGGCAGGCATTTCAGCATAATAAACATTTTTGTTTGGCATTTTAGTACACATCACTGCCACATTGTGATTTCTTTATATATGTCCAGACTTGAAAAACAAACAAACAATTTTATAAGGTAGACTTACAATAATTTTACTTTAAAATCCCTTTGAGTAAAACTAGTGACAGTAACAAATTATAGCACCTATTTTTTTGGCACTATTGTTCTAAATGCTTTACAAATATTAATTCACTTAAACCTCACAGCAACCCACATGATGGTGACTGTTATTATTTTCATTTTCCAGATGATCTTAGAGAGGTTAAGAATTTGTCCAAAGTTTCATACTAGTAGGTGGTGAGGTTATGATTTGAGCTTAGGTAATTCTATTCACTTGTTCTTAACCATTAGCTTGTGCTTAATAAATTATGTAATAGGATAAAAAATGCCCATAATAACTTGTAACCACCTTGGTTCTATCACCCTCTTATTAATTCTTGCTTTGCTTGAAGAATTTGGGCAAAACCATTTTTAGCATGTAATGCAAAGTAGAATGCAATTATTCACTGAACATTCAGTTTTGTGAGATCCTGTCAGAGTGTAAGGGATGTCTAGCTTCTGAGAAGAGGGGTATAAACGTACACGCAGCAGCACTTATTACATACAATACATGCACAAAGCAGGATAAGTAAGGCAATCAAATGGCATGTTATAAAATATCTAACACATATAAATACATAAGAAATGGAAAAAACAAACAAAAAACAAAAGGATCAGCCTAAATGATTTTTTTTTTTTGCCTAATGAAGAATAAACTAAAAAGGATGTGTGTGTATGTGTGTATGTGTGTGTGTGTGTATGTGTGTATGTGTATATGTGTGTGTATGTGTGTATGTGTGTGTATGTGTGTGTATGTGTGTATGTGTGTATGTGTATGTGTGTATGTGTGTGTGCGTGCGTGCATGTGTGTGTATGTGTGTGTATGTGTGTGCATGCGTGCATGTGTGTGTGTGTGTGTGTGTTTGTGGGGGGGTGGAGGGGGGTGGCAGACCTGCTCCTGGCACAATGACTGCTCTCACATGTCCTCCTTTCTCACCAGCGACCATTCAAGGCCTCAAATGACAACAGATCCACCTGAGAGCACAGGTGACTTCACCATGTTCACTCTCGCACAGTGTCTCAAGTGCTAGGGTTTTTCTGCATGCATCTAAAGTTAAAAACAAAAAATGAATACATTGAGGTTTTGCATTTGCTTCTGTAGAACATATATACTATACCAATGGTTAAGATAGAGAGTGACTATTTTATTTTTATTCAGTACATATCTAGTATCAGTATTTTGTTATTTTCTATGTATAAAATAAGATTAGAGCTGGTCTCTAAGCTTTGGCATTTATTTTCTAACTAAAAAGCTATAAATTTTGCCACTGGTCATAGGTAAAAAAATATTTATTAAATATGTACATAGAAAATAAACATATTTTATTTCATAATTTTGTACCTACTGATTACTGAGCCATTTAAGCTACACAAGTGTTAAACAAGTAAAAATTAGTTTTAGATAATTAGGTGATACATTTTATCATCTTTACTCTTACTTTTATATTCCTGTGCTGAATGAGAGGCTGAAATATCCTCATGTAATTGCACCAAACACAAACGCAGCATCCTCAAACATACTCTTTTGCTTTGCAATAAACCTTTTATTTACAAATGGGTTTTCATTATCTATAGAAAATGCAAATGATGCAAGTGAACTCATTCAAGATTAATTTTATTTGAGAAGTGCAGGATGTGTTGCTCTTCCTTTTCACAGGCAAATACCCATAACATACATTAATGTTTCATGAGAATAAATAGCATATTAAAGGAATCCTTATGGAGAAATGACATTTCATCATATCACATACAAATAATTCTGACATTTGTGGGGACAAAGAAACATGACTTTGACATTACCCTTGGCTAAGGTTTTAAAATAAAACATGGTGTTGTTCTTTTGTTGTTGTTGTTTCATTTAGATAAGTTCACTCAGCATCACTTAAAATCCCCCCACACACTGATTCCAATTTTATGCACAAAAGTATTTAAATGTTCAACTTCCTTAACTGAAATATTTTGTTTGCAAGTCTTAAGCTGAGCACCACTGCTAATACTTTTTTTTTATTATTATTTAATTTGTATGAGTTTTGCCTCGGTTGAAGTAAGATACAATTCCTAAGGAGCCTCATTAGGACTTCCATCTGAATCAGAAAAACAATAATTGTTTTCTCTCAGAATAAATAAACTTGGAGAGCTCAAAGTGATGTTAGGTGCCAATCTTGGTGTCTGAGTTCACCTCAGCTGAATGATTTAACAATTTTGAGTTATATCACCCAGGAGGGCTGTGATGTTATGAATCTATCCTACTCAGTAGGCTCTGCGGTTGAAATTCCTGTCTAATGGTGTGTGCTAATACATAATGATAATGTCCTTCACTGAGTTTCTCTCTAATGGTGTGTGTTACTTTATAATGATAATATGTGAGAGCGAGACAATAACGTTAACATTCCTTCTCTACTGAGCAGAACATACTCCAGATATTACAGCACTCTTGAATGACCTCAACTAGTGGCTCTCTCAAATTGGAAAACAGAAAGTGAATAAAATGGAGAAGAAACATATCTCATTTTAAATTTGCCAAGCAAGTAGAGAAATCGCCCCATGGTAATTCATTAGGATACACAGTATTTTGAAGAACTAGAGGCAGTTTTTTTTTTTCTTTCACTGTCTTTTAACATAGATGCTCAGGGGTTTATATTTACTTCGTCTCCAAGTGCCCCTTGAACATGATTCCCTTTTAGTGGAAAGGATGCTAAGGGAACCACCTGGCCGAATCCCTCCTGGGGGTGAACATGCTGTAGTTTTTCTGTAGATTCTCCCATGATTCTATTCAACTAGCATAGCCCAGAGTAAAAGTAAAAGTGTAAACAAATGTATGATACTTTATGCCAAAGTACTTAGAACTTTATTTACATTGGGAAAGTCATTTAATGAAAGCATCCACATCTTTACTTCTTATTAAGGTCAGTCAGAACACATAAGCAAGAATGCTCTCTGATTTTAAAAGAACAAGTGAGAAAGCAGAACACCTATTTATTCCCCTTGGAGCATTATGGCATAGGAGTCCTCAGGTAAATATGAAGAATCACATACTAAAATACTAAAAGTTGTCAAAAATGCTAACAGCCAGCCCTGGCCAGCATGGTTCAGTGGTTTGAGCATCAGCCCACACACCTAAGGGTCACAGGTTCAGTTCCTGGTCAAGGGCATTCACTTGGGTTACAGGTTTGATCCCCACCTGCAGGAGGCAACCAGTCCAGCTATCTCTCTCACATGGATGTTTCTCTCTCTCTCTCTCTCTCTCTCTCTCTCTCTCTCTCTCTCTCTCTCCTCTCTCTCCCTCTCTCTTTCTCCTCTCTCTCTCTCTTTCTCTCCCCTCACCCCTCACCCCCTTGCACTGTCTCTGAAAAATCAATGGAAGAAGTATCCTTGGGTCAGGATTAAAAAAATTGTGAACAGCCATATATATTTTATAAGGTAAGGTGAGTGAGGTAGTTATTTTATATAAATCTATCTAAGTACTTTATGCCTTGACTTTTCCAGTTTTATTTTTGTGTGTAAAGTTGTCACAATACTACAATTAATAAAACAGTGTTTGTGAAACCCCTATAAACAATTAAACTTTAGTATAACAAGTAGTAATAGTAAAAATAATAGCAACTGCTACCCACTGAATATTTAAAATGTACCAAGAGAAACAAAAAATAAAATAAAATAAAATGTACTGAGAACAAATAAATAAATAAAATAAAACATACCAAGAATAGAGCAGTGTTTTTACATTTATTATCTTATTGAATTCTTTTTTAAATGTTTTTATTGATGTTTAGTTAGCAAGGAAGGGAGAGAGAGAGATGGGAACATCAATAAGAGAATCACATTGATGGGCTTTCTCTTGCACAGGATTAAGCCTGCAACCTGGGCATGTGTCCTGACTGGGAATGGAACCCCAAGGCCTCTTGGATACATGGGACAATGCTCACTCCACTGAGCAACACCAGCCAGGCTGAATTCTTAAAAAAATAATCCTATAATAGAGATACTTTTCCTTATTTCTAAAGTTAATATCAACCTAAATTTCAAATGGATAATAAATGAAATAGCTGATCTTGCCTGTCTCTGGATTGTGAGTCCTAATTATGAATGGAGACAAGGTAAAATCATCTCTCCAGTAAGTTTTGTAAGTTGCCTTTGAGGATCATTTTGCCATGCTTCTTGGAAGTGAAGTGGTCTGTAAATCTGTCACTCTTTATTTACATACAAATTCAAAGTCAATGCCTTGGAATAGAAGGGCTGACTAAAACCAAACAAGCTCTCTAGCTTCCTTGACTAGTCCACGTGGTGGCTATCTTCATAGTCATCCTTTCCATTGCCAATATCTATTCATTATTACGTGAAAAATAAAGGAAGAATAACGGTATTTTATGAGATATACTGAACTCTCTTTTAATAACACTGTAGCAATAAAAGAAATTAAACCAATCCATAGAAAACATATGACCTAGATATGATCTTTACAAGAGGTCAGGCAGAAGTCTTTATCTAGATTACAAAATTAACTAAAATAAAAAATAAATTCTAAATGAAAATAAACTTTAATGGAGGGTCAACCAACTACAAGAAAAAATCTTTAGATGCTATTCTGTGAAGGGTTAATTCAGCAGGCTTGAGGTGTTGAAACCCCGCACATTTCATGAAAGGATGGGTCCTTGATGGGCTCCTAGGGGACAGCCTCTAAGCCTTTGGAATATTCTGGCTGATAACAGTGTCTTTGTACACTAGGGGTTTGGGGTCACATCAGGTAGCTTATGCAAACAATGTGATATATATTGAATTATTGGTTTTTCAGTTTCAGGTTTTTTGTTTTGTTTTTTTCACCTGAAACCTTGGGTCACACTGTACTGATTAGACTTCGGGGGGGGGGGGTGGGGGCTGGAAACTGAGTAGCTAAGGTCAGTCCCAGAAACGATCCATGCCTACTAGTATACTACTGATCCCCATAGGGACTCTGGACTCGAGGCTCAAGGGAGCTTCCCTGGTTAGCAATACTTCATGCGTGTCTTAACTCGTTCTTGCTTAGAAAATTAAGCACTGTTTCTCAAACTCCTAGATTCCACTCTGTGTGCTTTTTGTCTCTGCTGACTTTAAGCTGTATGTCACTGTAATAAACTGTAGCTGTAAGTATAATAGCTTTCCTGAGTTCTGTGAGTTCTACTAAATTGTCAAACTAGAAGATGGTCCTGGGCACCCAGCAAAAATGCTGCTAATAAATTAGGGAAACCACGGAGTGAAGAGCTTCAGACCATGCACGATGGCTCCTGGTAAAGCAGGAGCCCCCTACCTGCTGGACCAACTAAACTGTCCGGAGGCAGATATGGAGAGCTGACCTCAACTCCTTCGATACCCTGGGTATTTCTGACTTCTGAACGTGCTCAGCTTTGGAAGCTTCCCAAGGTCCAGGTATAAAGTACAACTGCAAAGTGCATGCAGAGAAAGAAGAAAAGTTCTATTTGGGGAAAAATAGTAAGACAGTGAATTTGTTAGTACTGTGTCTCCAAAGAATTAGAGTATCAATTTCTAATTCTCTTTTGAAAAGTTAATTTGTAAGAGACATCAAGCTATACTTGATATATACTGACATACAGATATAATTTATATACATTTATATATATTGAAAATATGGTATATTAAGTATTTATATGGTATAGCATATCTTAGAGAGTAATTCAGTTTTACTAGAGACCCAGTTGCTAGCCCATGCTCAGCAACTTGTTAGCTTCAAATTGGGGTGATAAAAATGGTCTGAACTATTTAGGACTCAGGAGGACTCATCTTAGTCCCAACTCTGCTATTGGCTAATTTTGTAAATTAGTTAATTCATTTACACTGTGACCCTCAGGTTTCTCATTCAAAAATAGGGATACTAAATTGTATATCCCATAAATTATGTAAACCCACTTCCACTTTGCAAAGCAAAATGAAAATATACACTTTTATTGCTTTCAATTAATAAAGTAAAACACTTGGTTTGTTTACTGAAGCAGACTATTGTGAGATTATGAGGTATAAAGGCACTAACAAGACTAAAGCATGCACCCACACTTATTGACAAGGCTGATTAAATCTTCCTACTCCAAAAAATCTGTCTTGTTCCTTGCCCACCTCTAGATATAATCTCACATAGCATTTGTTAACGCATTTTCTTGTGACAATTATCTTATTTTTCTTTTCAATATTCTCATTTGTGTTCCTGTAAATAAATTTATTAAGAAGGAAACTCTATATTAAATAGAGCAATTACTATTATTAAACAATTTGATATCCCTGTCCAAGTGAGACCAATAAACTAAATGTACAGTAGTGTTATTAGAGCAGGAATTCTCAACCCTGCCTTTTATTTATGTAGAGGCCCAGTGCACGAAATTCGTGCAGGGGTGGGGGGTGTCCCTCAGCCCAGTCTGTACTCTCTCCAATCTGGGACCCCTTGGGGGATGTCTGACAGGGATCTGGCCTAAACGGGCAGTCGGACATCCCTCTCACAATCCAGGACTGCTGGCTCCCAAATTCTTGCCTGCCTGTCTGCCTGATTGCCCCTAACTGCTTCTGCCTGCCTGCCTGTTCAACCCTTAACCACTCCCTGCCAGCCTGATCGATGCCTAACTGCTCTCTGCTGGCCCGTTTGCTCCCAACTGCCCTTCCCTGCCAGCCTGGTCCCCCCAACTACCCTCCCCTGCCAAAACGATCACCCTTCACTGCCCTCCCCTGCTGGCCTGGTCCCCCTCAACGGCCCTCCCCTGCTGGCCTGATCACCCAAACTGCCCTCCCCTGCCAGCCATCTTGTGGTGGCCATCTTTGACCACATGGGGGCAGCCATCTTGTGCAAGGGTGTGATAGTCAATTTGCATATTACCTCTTTATTTTATAGTATTGCTTAGGAGGGGGGTAAAAATAACAACACCAAATAAAACAAATCAACTGATTTTTTTAAAAAAGCAAAAAATCATTTCAGGCCAATTGATCAGATCTCTAGGAATGAGAAACAAAGCACCTGAATTTTTAAAAAAGGAAAATAAATCTCCCAGATAACTGTGTGCAAATCAAAGAACCCTTGATCCCAAGTCCAAATTTTAGTTTAACTTCCTATTGGTTAAAATTTTGAATATTTAACTAGATGTATGTTAAATTATAAAAATTCAGTTGAATCTTGATCATAATCTTGTTCACAGAAATTGTTCTTGAAAAGTACCAAGTCTGGTGGCAAGGAGCTCAGGAATAAGTGAAGTCTAACTATGTCATCCCAATTTACTTCAAATTATTTATTCACAGACATAAACAATCATTATTTAGTACAGTTAATAACCCATGACAAGTTTCCTTAAAAAATGGGTCCTCGAAATTCAATTTTATTTATTAGCCAATTTGAATTTTTTTTCGTAGGCATTTATCCATCAAACAAGGCACTGTTATTGCACATGCATTATGCAGCATGTCAAATTAAACCATTGTTGATAAAACAAACATTAGTTATTGAAATTATCCAAATGCCAGCTTGAAATGCTGTGTTGTAGCTAATAAATATGCCTAACTTCCAGTACAGAAAGAGTGGGCAAACATGATAATTTGATTTCTATGCCTGTATTTCATAAAAATTAAAAAGATATATATATCTCACAAAGAACAATGGTTTCATCTTCTATTTAGTGCTGGGCACATGGTGCTGGCACAGGTAACTTTTAATGGTAACAAGTATTATCAGCAATGCTAACAAGTTCTCTTATTTTGTTTCTTTATTGGAAAACACATTTTTAACATCTTTAATCATGTGGAAAGGGCTTTCCAGTGCTCAATTTGATATTATTTCTAAGGTGTGCATTTCCTGGAATAAGAGGAATGGCCTGAGATACAGATATTTAGATGAATTATCAAAGAAGGGACCCAAACTTAACAGTTTTGATCACTTATGCAGTAAAGTATTTGTTATATGTAAACTTATTAAATTCATGCTGATAAGCTTATTCAAGGCTCTAAATTTGACCTTGATCCTGTATTTTAGTGAGAAGTACTTGTTGAGATGGCTTTAAGACCATCTATGACAATCTGCCCAGATCTGATACTACAAGATAAATTAAATTTTAAAGTGGCTAGCATTCTCACAAACTATTCTATATACTTAGTGTTTACACCCCTACATCTATCTTCTCCACACTATACCCCAATGGAACTTTCCATTAAAGAACTTTTAAGGGTACTGTAAAGAATGCAATAAACCATTAATATTTTCACCTTTTTTCAAAAATTCCAATTAATACATATATTTTAGATAGAAACATGACCACCATTGTATAATGTAACTAACTGTAGAAAGTGAGATTTAAGTATTAATTTTCTCTTTTTCCTCAACTTTTATAAAGCATACTTCTTAAGCAGACCAAATTCTTTAAAGAGATACATTTTTATTAATAACTTATGTGATTAGGCACTTTACCAAATTCTTCCTCCCTCCTTCCCTTGCTACAAGTGCATATCATGCTCCTACTGGGAGACAGGTAATATTCGGGCATAGGAGATAGTAAACATTACAGACTTGGTCTCTGTCCTCAGAAAGCTTGCTCTCACATGATGAAAACAGACACTTAAACAGGCATCTAATTAAAGGAATATTTATAACCAATGTGTATTTAGGAGGAAGAGATCACTTTGGGAACTTATTCTAAAAGCACTTCAGAATAGACTTCCTAAAGAAAGCAATATTTAACCCAAAATAATCAGAATAAATAATATGTAGCCATCTAAACCACCTTAAAGTGGAGATAAGGGGAGAGTTTCAGATGCACATAAGAGCATTTGCAACAAAGCAATCTGAGACAAAGAGGAAGTGTGCCATGTTCTAAGTATCCTATCTAATAAAGACGGATATGCAAATTGACCATCGCTTCATGACAAAGATGGCAGCGCCCACAGCCAATAAGGAGGGAATATGTAAATTGACATGAAAAAGATGGCAGCAGCCAGGCCAGGGTGCTTGCATTGTCGCCATGGCGACGACGTAGGTGTTCTGCCCTGCTCCGACTGTTCCGGGCCTCTGGGCAGCACGTGAAGGTGGAAAGGTGGCTCTGGGCCAGAGAGAAGGCAGAAAGGCAGTGCCTGCTGGAGTGAAAGTGGTGCCGGCAGCCAGGGGAAGGAAGGCCTATTCTTGCACGAATCTTCATGCATCAGGCCTCTAGTTAAAATATAATGATTTTTAATTCTAAGTGTCTGTAGGAGGGAGTCTCTAACTTGGCATTATTAATAGTTCAGACTGGATAATTCTTTGGTGTGTGTGTGTCTGTGGGGGGAGGGTGCATGTGTATGTGTGTGTATGTGATGTGGGGGGGTTGGTATGCGGGACATGGGGCTTGTTCTGTCCTATCCATTACAGGATATTAAGCAGCATCCCTGACTTCTACCCACTATATGCCTGTGGCAACCTCATACCCAAATTGTGACAAAGATGACTCCATGCATTGTTCCTTGGGAGGTAAAACCATCCCAACTGACAACCTGGTCTACAGGTAAAAGGATTGAAAATGGGATAACAGGAGGCTACAGAGATTAGCAAAGGTGGCTCTTCCACCAGACCTTATTGCCATTTTGTCCTTCCATATTCAATCTGAAGCTTTTTGCTAAAACCTAATTCTCCACAATCCTCTTCTTCTCTCCTTACTCAAGGTATGGGAAGGTTGACAGAATGTAATGCCTCTCAAGAAATACAAGCCATCATTGTCCAAGTCAAAGAGGAAATATCTGGAAGTAATAAAACCAATTAGAATAATAGGTTTATAATCTTAGTGAGAAATGTTTAGGGTTGGAGCTGAATAGCCCTGTATGGATGAAATGAGATTTAAAATATTTTAAGAGATAGCATTAATATTTGTTCATCACAAATTTTTTATATGTGGTGAGGAAGAGGAAGATGTGAAGATAACTTTCAGCCTTACTTGGTGATTAGTGATATCATACTCAAGTTCTGGAAAATAAGTAATATGAATGTTAAAAACTCTATAATATGGGAGACAGAAACTGAGGTAACATAGATTATCCAATTAGGTACTACATGGGACAAAGTGTGAGTAATAAAGAGAAACATTTAGTGGGTTATGCCTTTTTTGAAGGAATAATGCACATCTATGAAAATACTTTTCAATCAAAAATTACTATTATCTATTTTATATATAATTACTATATATATATATATATATATATATATATATATATATATATATTACCTCTAATATATAAACTAGTGGCCTGGTGCATGAAATTCATGCACTGGGTAGGGGACTGTCCCTCAGCCCAGCTTGCACCCTCTCCAATGTGGGACCCATCAGGAGATGTCTGACTGCAGGTCGGACTTCTGGCTCCTAACCACTAACCTGCCTGCCTGCCTGATTGCCCCTAACCACTGCCTGCTGGACTGCTTGCCCCCAACTGCCCCCCCTGCTGGCCTACTCATCCCCAACTGCCCCCTCTGCTGGCCTGTTAGCCCCCACCTGCCCTCCCTGCCAGCCTACTTGCCCCCAACTGCCCCCCCGCCAGGCTGATTGTCCCCAACAGACCCCAACTGACGGCCTGCTTGCCCCTAACTGGCCCCCCCAACTTCTCACTTCCAACTGACCCCCCCACCAGTCTGACCACCCACAACTGCCCTCCCCCCTTGGCCCCTAACCACCTCTACCTCAGCCCCGCCACCATGGCTTTGTCCAGAAGAATGTCTGGAAGGTCTCCTGGAAGTTCTCCCAGTCTAATTAGCATATTACCCTTTTATTAGTATAGATAGAGGCCTGGTGCATGGGTGGGGACCTGCTGATTTGCCCTGAGGGTGTCCCGGATCAGGGTAGGGGTTCCCTTGGGGGATGAGGCAGCCTGGGAAAGAGGCCTTTGGTGGTTTGCATGCCAGCCATGCCCCCATGGGGTGAGGGTCCCCGCTGGGGGTGTGTGGTCAACCTGGGTCAGGGGATGAGGGTTGTTTTCAGGCTGGCCACACCCCCCAGAGGGGACCCTCACCCCATGGGTGTGTGGGTAGCCTGGGTAAGGGGCTGAGGGCCATTTTCAGGCTGGCCACTCCCCCCAGTGAGGACCCTCACCCCATGGTGGCATGGCCAGCCTGGGTGAGAGGATGAGGGTTGTTTGCAGGCCCCTCCCTTGATGGCTAGCCTGGGCGATCCAAGCTTTCCACTTACTCTGGCTGGCTCCATGGCCACCGCCCACAGGCCTCTCCTTCAGTGGCTGGCCCAGGAAGGCGGGAAGCTTGGCGTCCTCCATCACTGGGGGTGATCCAAGCTTCCCGCCAGCTATGACTGGCTCTGTGGCCGCCACCATCTTTGTCTTGCTAATTTGCATATTCCCTCCTGATTGGCTTGTGGTGTTGTGGGGGTAAGGTCAATTTACATATTTGTCTATTATTAGTGTAGATGAGTCCAGTATAACAAAATAGGACCTTCTCCAAAGTAGAAAATATTATAATATGCATTGTGAGATTAATCACTGCTTAACTTCATGATTGCTTTCTTCTTCCTTCCCTTTTTTCCCTGTCTCTATCTATTTTTATAATTTTATATTTAGTTTAAAAAAGGAACAAACAAGTAAAGGAGGAGAGACATCAAGACAGATGCAGAGACAAAAATGAGAAACAGTAGAAGGAGTCAATATTGCTTCCCCAAGGTATGGTATGCCAGACTTTATTTTAGATAATGTGCCATATGAGACATATCTCTCTGGTCTCTAGAGACTTTTGAAATAATTACATTTGGGTCACCCTTCTTTTATCAAGAAGCTGAAGATGCTATCAATGTGTTTCTATTTCACAGAGCTTACAAACCTTCAGTGGAATCTTGGATGTTTTATGGCAAGTATCTTGGATAAAATACACACCATAAAAGTGTTTCTCTATTAATCTTTGGAGTGTTTTGTTCTGCTTTGATCATAGTTCTGGGGATTATATTACAGCGTGTTTACTGTTTGAACTGTATTTTCTAACTGAACCACAGTGTTCAGGGGATGTAGTAGTCTACAGAGTTAGATCAAAATTAGGTTACACAACACAATGAAGCTAACACAGCTTATGCACAGGTGAAAAAAGATCATCCTTTTTCTAAAATGAAATTCAAGAAATCCTTTTATTTCCCTAGTAGAATGAATACACTTCTTTCCCAGAAACACTTATATTCTGCTACAAGGCACACAATGCATACCATATGTACAATATATCCTACTGAATAAATGATAGTGTTATAAGGAATCTTAAGAGATATCTAGTCTATACTGTCTCCAAATAATGAGATTCTGTCTACAGCATCCTTGAAAACAATGATCCTCTTTATGCAAAGTCTCCATTCTTCCTCTTTTCCTTTATGAAAAACTACATGCTAGGTGTGGCAGTGGCCACCTATAGCAGAGTGAGGCTGATGGGGCTCCTACTCTTCTCTACATGCAGCTCCAGGCAACTAGAGAAGAAGACATGTTATGAAGCAAGCGCCGCTGCAAATACAGCAACTGGACTCATTCAAGGAGCAGATTGAGACTCTATAGTGTTCATAGCCAAGATTAAAAAACACTTCTAGAGGGTTTATTTAAGAAAGAAACTGCAGAGCATTATTTTTACCTCATTTAATAGGTATTATAATTCAATGTAATTTTTATTTTAGACTTTAATAGGTATGTCTATTGACCTAAAATATTTTATTTTTATTTTTCCTTAATTATCTTTTTAAATTCTTCAACAATTGGGCAAATACTTATATCATTAAAAAGAAGAAATTGATATATATATCAACATATATATATATGACACATAGGCACAGACAACAGTACAGTGATAGCCAGAAGGAAGGGGGGTGGGTGGAGGTAGAAGTGGGTAAGGGGAGGATAAATGGGGATGGAGAGAGACTTGGGACTTTGGGTGGTGGGTGCATCATGCAGTATGCAGATGATGTTTTATTAAGTTGTGCACTGGAACCCTGTATGGTTTTTTTGACCATCCCAATAAAAGCAATAAAGTAAAAAAAAATAAATAAATAAAAAAGAAGAAAGTGACATAATTTTGCACTTATATTCTTAACAGAATGGATAATTTTATTTTATTTAATATATTTTATTGATTTTTTACAGAGAGGAAGGAAGAGGAATAGAGAGTTAGAAACATCAATGAGAGAGAAACATTGACCAGCTGCCTCCTGCACACCCCCTACTGGGGATGTGCCCGCAACCAAGGTACATGCCCTTGACTGGAATCGAACCTGGGACCCTTCACTCCACAGGCTGACGCTCTATCTACTGAGCCAAACCGGTCAGGGCAGAATCGATAATTTTCTGATAATGAATAAAACATTTACTTGGGTAAGATAGAGTATTTAAAGATTAAATTAGGCAGAATATAGAAGAGGAAGAAGTGTAAAACATCTCCCTTTAACTTGTAATATTAGCCATATGTTCTTGTTTTGGGAAAGATTAAAAATGTACTATGAAATTTACCATGTTTTGATAAATCATTTAAAATTAATATAGGTTTTCTTAAAATAGATTTTTATTTACATAGATCAAATGGGTAGGTTTTACATGTAAAGAGTAATTCAAGATTGGGAGTCACTTTTGGTTGCCTTTAAGTGTTCAGTGAAATTTAAATATAGAATAATGGAATTAGACATAATTTTTATCTTTTGCATTTCAAAGAGCTTCAGACTCTCTTGATTGTTGTTGGTCATAGGGTATAAAGTATTTTGAAATATTAATTGACAAAAGAAGTTTTGAGGAATTAGAAATTATTGCATTGCCATTTTATTTTAGACACTAGAGGCCCAGTGCATGAAATTCATGCATGGGAAGGGGGTCCCTTCAGCCCAGCCTGCACCCTCTCCAATCCCGGACCCCTCTAGGAATGTCCAACTGCCGGTTTAGAATCGGGCCTAAACCGGCAGTCGGACATCCCTCTCACAATCCTGGATCACTGGCTCCTAATCACTCACCTGCCTGCTTGCCTGGTCACCCCTAACTGCCCTCCCATGCCAGCTTGGTCACCTTACTGCCCCCCACGCCAGCCTGGTTGCCCCCAACTACCCCACTTTTCTGGCCTGGTTGCCCCTAACTGCTCCCCCACCGACCTAGTTGCCCGTTGCTGGCTCCCCTGCCAGCTTAATCACCCCAACTGCCCCTCTGCCGGTCTGGTCTCCTCCAACTGCCCCTCCTGCTGGCCTGGGCACACCTTACTGCCCCCCACCGCTGATCTGGTCACCCCACGCAGCCTGCTTGTTCAGTTGTTTGGTCGTCCCTCACTAACCCCCTGCCAGCCTGGTCGTAGGCAGCCATCTTGTGAGGGCATGAGGGTTAATTTGCATATTACCTCTTTATTATATAGGATGGTGATTCTCAGTTTGTCCCACTACGTTTCCCATTGGACATTATTAGATCCCTTCAATTGTACTATCAAGAACTATCAATACAAATAAAACTTCACAAATTACTTTGAAAACTCAAATGATTGCTTTTTTAATTAAAAATTTTTAATTAAATTTTATAGATATAACTATAGATCCACATGCAGTTGTAAGAAATAATACAGAGAGATACTGTGTACCCTTTACCCAGATTCCCCCAGTGTTAACATTTACAAAACTGTTGTCTAAAACCACAACCAGGATATTTACATTTATTCAATCCACTTATCTGATAAAGCTTTACCTGTATTCATGTATGTATATTTAGTTATATACAATTTGTTTGTTTTGTTTTACAGTTGTATTCTTTTTTATTGAACTTATTGGGGTGACATTATCACATGTTAACCCACCACCACATGCAACTGTTCCATCTTCCCAAGGGTCCCTTGGATTGTTCATCATAACCACTCCTGCTTTTCTCGGCCTCCTCTCCCTAATCACTGGCAACCATTGATCTGGTCCCTATTTCAAAAATGTTGACATTTGAAATGTGGAATTATACAGTATGCAAACTTTTAAGATTGGATTTTTTCACTTAATATAATTCCTAGAAAATTCATTTAAGTCACTGAATCTATAAATATGCTGGTCCTTTTTATTGCTAAGTAACATTCCATGGTAGATAGGTATAACAACTTAACCATTCACTCACCCATTGAAGGGTATCTGGGCTAGCTTTGGCAATTATAGAGTTACTATAAATATTTATATCCAAGTTTTCATGTGAATATAGGCTTTTATTTATCAGAATAAGTGCTCAAGAGCAAAATATAGTTTAATCATATGATAATTGCATATTTAAATTTATTTGTTTTGCAGAGTAGCTGTACCATTTTTATATTCTCAACAGTAAGGCACGTGTGACCTAGTTTCTCTGCAATCTTTAAAACATTTAGTAGTGTTCTCTATTTTTAATTTTAGCTGTTGTGATACTTGTATAATGATATCTCATTATGGTTTTAATTTGCTCATCTCTGATGATTTAGGATGTTGAATATCATTTTTTTACCTTTTTATAATAAGATTTTTTTACTGTTGAGTTTAGAGAGTTTATATTTATTCTAGATAGCCCTTTGTTGGATACATTGTAAATATATTCTCCCAAACTTTAGCTTTTCTTTTCATTCTTTTCACATGGTCTTCTACAGAGCAAAAGTTACATTGAGTTTAAACATGATTCGATTTATTATATTTTTTCCTTTTATGAATTATTTTTTGTTTTAATTCTAAAGAACTCTTGCTTAACCTAGATCTTGAAAATGTTCTCCTTTTTTTCTAAAAGTTTAATAATTTTACATTTTTACATAAATCTTTGGTCCATTTTGATTAACTGTATATACAGGGTGGCCCAAAAAACATATACACACTTTAACAGCTAATAGCTCAATTTATGTTTCTTTCTTTTCAGACTTAACCCTTCAGAATCAATAATTATTCAAAGTGTGTATCCATTTTTTGGGTTGTGAAATTTAGGTCAGATATTTTTTTTCCTATGGAAAATTGTTGAATGGCTAATATGTTTCAATATAAATTTTAGTATCTTTATCCCACTGATATGATAGTACTGATAAAGTCAATACCAAATTGATAAAAAGTTTTAAATACTTTTGTTACATTTTTATTCAGAGCAATCCTTTTCATATGTTATGTCAATTGAACCATAAACAGAGTATTGCTATTACACAGTATTTGGCACTGTAATGGCAGTTGTTAAAATTGATGTCTACTCTGTTATCTTTATTAATGGGCCATTGCAGTGAATAGACAAACAGATTGTATCTTCCTTTCGGGAAAGCAGAGCATTTAATCCAGGACTGCTAAGGGACACCAGAACTCTGTCATCAAAGCACAAAATGCTGTTGATTGCCTCTAGTTAAGGTCAAGTTCCAATGAAAGTGAGGGGAAATCTTGTCTTGAGGACCATCTGTGTTTTCTCAGCTTGTGATCTTCACCTGCATCTTACAAATGATGAAGCCAAGGCTCAGAAAGTTAAAGGAACCAGCGATCCACATTTGTTTGGTCAGTAAATGTCAGAGCAAATTCTACCTGCTGCCAAATTCCTACAATCTTTTTAGTGCTCAGAGAGCCTCTCATTGGTTTTTAATTGTCTTCCTAATTTCTAGATGTTTTGCTCTTTCTCACTAGTCTAACTATATTCTTTAACATATTTTCTTATTGCTAATGAGAATACTGGTGCCATTGAATGCAACTGCACAGTAACAGTCTAATCATTGTCCCATTTTAACTTATTTTTCTTCAGATTATTGATAATGGAATATCCCTTATAGATATCAAACCTCTGACTCTAAAGGAGAACAATTAGTAGCAAATGCGGGATTTTGCACTTATTCTCATGTTTGTAGTAGTCTTCTCTATATAAATAGCCATTGTCACAGGGCCATATTGTTCTCCTTTTAATCTTTAAGTCTTTTATTCTTAACACATTTTCAGGAACTAAACATTCTGTGCCAGAGCCCATGCTTTGACTATGGAGGCAAGCTTTGTGTGCATTACAGCAGCCAGGATGTTAATGCTCATCACCAACCTGAGCTGCAGCCTCATAATTGTAGGACAGTTAGTGCCTTTATGGTTTTATGTATTAAACATTCAGAGATGAATTGAATATGTGTCTCAGAGATCTATGACAGAAGGGTTAATACTGAATTGTTGAATTTCAAATGGATTCTCCAAAATTGGAGGAAATGATGTGCCAAGATACATGTGTAATGTGTTTCTTTGGGCACCTTTATGCTGATAATGGCCAAGACCTACAACAATTCCTGACTCCCATTGGAATTCTTGAACTCATAAGAGGCAAAAATGATTTTATAAGGAGCCATATATCAGTGACCTTGGCCTTTATATATGATATATGAATTTTATTTAACTTAAAGTGTTTATCAATTCATGTGTAATCTGTAAATGTTTCTTAAGTTTATTTTGTGGCACTTTTTGTTACAAAAATATTACATAATTTTATATTCTCATTACACATTGTCATTGAATGATTTGTTCCTTACCATTCTCAGTTCCCTCACTACTATAAAGCCCACAGAGATGAGCGCCCTGCAGGTATGAACATGAATCTTGCAATGGACACTATCATTTTTATAAATTATAAGACTCAAATATACTTCTGTGAAATGTTATACTTGTACACAAGAAAATGTAATTATGTAGATGATAAACAATTCCCATTTATATGCACACAATGCATTCTAAATCTTTCTCTCAGTTTGTATGTAACCCACAGAACTTTTTCCATTTGTATATAGAGATATAAATATAAATTGTCTTCACACAGGGCGGGGAGACAGGAGAAGCTGCCAAGGCAGAGAGCTGAGATGCCGCTATGATGTGAGGTGGTGAGTCTAGGGGCAGCGTGCGGCTGCTCAGATAATAGCTGTGGGTAGAGACACTGCTACTACTGTGTAGGAAAGATATGTACTTACCAGCCTATATGTGATTGCTGTGAAGGACTGTCCTGTGTGTTGGCCATGTGGCCACTGGCTTCAGCAATAAAGACTCATTCCTAGATACCCACAACTTCTCATAGCTCCTCTGTCTGAGACCCAGAGTTCAAGGAGGTCCAGCCCCAGGCAGAGGGGCTTGGACCCGGCACCTGTACTTAGTGAGCAGAGGATAAAAGAGGAACTTGGACTAAGTTCCCAACAGTTGTACAGTGGGCAGGGTTCCAGAAGGAACATGCCCTGGTGTAGTTGGGAAGAATTTAGAACATATGGACTCAGAGCAACTCAGAGCCGCGGTGCTGAGCAGTGCTTGTGCAGGGCTCTTGCTGTCTCTGACAGAGTCACAGGTATATCTCCAAAACACTAAAAATAAATTTAAAAGAAAATTACATTAAAATATAGTTCTTAAACATTTTTCTACATTATTTGAATAGGAAAAACATTCCTATTTTGACTGCTATATGCTGAAAAATGCACAATATTTATCTTATTTCTGAAATAAATTGATAGCTTGTGTCTCAAACAAAAAGTAAAATATTGTTTGACACACAAGGTTTACTCTATGGCAAGAGCTGTTAACCTCAGGTCCACAGATACCTAAGAAGTTTGCAGGTAGACAATAGGGGGCTTGTGCTATTGGACAAGAAAAAAATATTTATTTTCAATAACTTCTGTAAAAAGTGGAAAACAAGCTACAAAACTATTAGGGGTATACATGGCTTAGACATCACAATAATTTTCCTATTATATTACGATCGTTGGAGGTATCTCAACATATATTTTATGATGAGCATTATTTTGAAACTTTGTTGGTTATTCATCCTGAAATGAGATCTTGTCATTTAATGTGTTGATAACAAATTTCAGATCTATGATACCACATGTTTAATCACATAATAATTTGATAAATATTTCAATACACTTTGAAGGTATTTTATTATACATATTTTAAAACACTATTTTTATAGTGTGTTTATAAGCTGTACAGAATTTCCAAAGTGGTTGATGTCCCAAACAAAGAAATATTAAACTCCTTGGGTGAGTATCCAAAGGAAAAAAACAACACTAACTTGAAAAGATATATGCCATGCTGCCTGCCATATTCACTGAAGCATTATTTACAATAACCAAGACATAGAAGCAACCTGAGTGTCATCAACAGATGAATGGATTGAGAATATGTGATCACATATACATATGCGATGGAATATTATTCAGCTGTAAAAAAAAGAAAACCTTGTCATTTGTGACGCTATGGATGGACCTTGAAGGCATTATCCTAAGTACAATAAGTCAAGCAAAGAAAAACAAATACCATATGATCTCACTTATATGTGGAATCTAAAACAAAAATAGAACTCTGAACTCATAGATACAGAAAACAGATAGATAGTTACCAGAAGTGGGGGATGGGGAGGAGCCCGTATAATGGGTAAAGAGGGTTGGAAGGTACACATTTTCAGTCATAAAATAAATAAGTCAAGTGAATGTAATGTACAGCAAAGTGACTGTAGTTAATAATACTGTATTGTATATTTGAAAGTTGCTCAGAGGGTAGATTTTAAAAGTTTTCATCACAAGAAAATAAATTTGTAACTATGGCAATAGGCGTTAACTATAATTATTGTGCTAACAATTTCACAATATTTTTATAAAAATATTGAATCATGATGTTGTATCCTTGAAACTAATTTAATGCTATGTCTCCATCATATTTAAATAAAAAATAGCACTCCTTATTCAATCCCCCCCTTGGATTATTATAATTATGTTATGTTTGATGGCGTCTTAAGGAGATTTCTACAAAAAAATTCCCAAAAATATATTCCCCTTTGGCAGATAAGTATGATACAAACGTCCATCCTCTAAAGTTGAAGTTCTTTTCAGAATAAACTCAAACATTTTACCCTGTCATTTAGTTGATGTGTTGCTGTCTAAAATATTGATTGATGGTTGACAGCATTGATGTCATAAATTATGCATGCCAATTTAGTGAACACAATTAAACTGAGGCAGTATGGGTAATTTCAATAATTACACATATAAATAGTATTATTAGTCTTGTCAAAATCTGCACCTATACTAAATGTCAGCATTTAGTATCAACAAAGTGTATTAAGATTCAGTATGTAATGCCCTTTGGTTGGGAGACTGATTTCAAATTCAATGACTTGTTAAAATAAAATTAGCATACATTGGTCTGACAATTTTTGTTGTTTTTTTTTTTACTTATATTTGAAGTTTGAGTGAGAATGTGCACTCTAGATTCTTGGTTACTTCTATTGTTTAATGGTATAGAGAAGTTAAAAATGAGCCATTTATAATACATGGGAGAATTCTTTTTTTTTTTTTTTAGTTTATCTTTATTGTTGAAAGCATTACACATGTCCCCTTTGTTTGTTTGTTTTTCTCATTGAACCACTTCACCCTGCACCTGCCCCTTCCAGGCCTTCACCACTCTATTGTCTGTGTCCATGGGCTATGCATATAAGTTCTTGGGTTAATAATCTCCACTAACCCCCTACTCCAGACTTCCCTCTGAAATTTTTCAGTCTGTTCCATGCTTCTATGTCTCTGGATCTATTTTGTTCACCAGTTTATTTTGTTCATTAGATTCTATATATGAGTGAGATCCTGTGATACTTATATTTCTCTGCCTGGCATATTTCACTCAGCATAATACTCTCCAGGTCCATCCATGCTGTTGCAAATGGTAAGAGTTCTTTCTTTTTTATAGCTGCATAGTATTCCATTGTGTAGATGTACCACAGCTTTTTTTATCCACTCATCTGCTGATAGGTACTTGGGATGTTTCCAAATCTTAGCTATTGTAAATTGTGCTGCTATGAATACAGGAGTGCATACGTACTTTCTGATCAGTGTTTCTGGTTTCTTAGGATATATTTCTAGAAGTGGGATTACTGGGTGAAATGGGAGCTTCGTTTTTAATTTTTTGAGGAAACTCCATACTATCTTCCACAGTGTCTGCACCAGTCTGCATTCCTACCAGCAGTGAACTAGGGTTTCCTTTTCTCCACATCTTCACCAGCACTTGTTGTTTGTTGATATCTTGATGATAGTCAGTCTGACAGGTGTAAGGTGATACCTCATTGTAGTTTTAATTTGCATCTCTCTTATGACCAGTGACTTTGAGCATGTTTTCATTTGTCTCTTGGCCTTCTTCATGACTACTTTGGAGAAGTGTCTATTTAGGTCCTTTGCCCTTTTTTTTAATTGGATTATTTGTCCTCCTTTTGTTAGGTTATATGAGTTCCTTATATATTTTGGAAATTAATCCCTTATCAGATGCATCATTGGCAGATATGTTCTCCTATGCAGTGGGCTCTCTTTTCATTTTGTTAATGGTTTCTTTAGCTGTGCAGAGCTTTTTATTTTGATGTAGTCCCATTTCTTTATTTTCTCCTTAGTTTTCTTTGCCTTTCAGTGGTCGGCTAACTGTGGCTTGGCAAACCACTGCTCGCGAGCCACATGCAGCTCTTTGGCCCCTTGAGTGTGGCTCTTCCACAAAATACCAGCTCTTCCACAAATGTTAGGAACTGACTTCAGATCATTTGAAACTCCAATATCTGTTAGTTTCACTCATTCATTCTGATGAATATATTTTACATTCAAAGAGACATTATATATTCACTTGGGTAAAATAAAATTCACTTCAAATTAGATGACTTAGTAATGATATGTTATTACCAATTTTAACCCATTTGATTGATATTTACAGAATGCCAAGTATACCTTCAACTCAAAAATATACATTTTTCACAGAAAATGACTTTATGCAAGATAATTTAATCTACATATACAAAAGCCCAGAGATCAGAACAACTGAAAGACTGGTTGCTATGATGCACACTGCAGCGGCCAACTGGCCCAGTTGGCCTCTGCCAACTGTCCACAGCCCCTCCATCCAGCCAGCCCCACCCCTGATCAGCTGCCCTACCCCAATTGGGGGTGGAGCTGGCCAGCCAACCTCCTGCCTCCCCTCCCCACTGCTGGGCCCCCCAGACCGCACCTGTGCACAAATTTGTGCACTGGGCCTCTAGTCTATATATATATAAAAGGCTAAGTGACCAACAGGCCATCCATCCAACTGTCCAACCAACCAGCTGGTACATATGATGCACACTAGCAATTTAAAATAGACGTTGAGCCCTAAGTGGTTTGGCTCAGTGGATAGAGTGTTGGCCTGCAGAGTGAAAGGTCCCAGGTTAGATTCTGGTTAAGGGCATGTACCTTGGTTGTAGGCACATCCCCAGTAGGAGGTGTGCAGGAGGCAGCTGATTGATGTTTCTCTCTCATCAATGTTTCTAACTCTTTATCCCTCTCCCTTCATCTCTGTAAAAAATCAATAAAATATATTTAAAATAGACGTTGACTTGTGCATGTGCAATGCATACAAAGCTCTTGAGATGGATATTATTGAAACCCCCTGTGAAATGATTTGTAATGGATCTATTATTGAAGCTACCTTTGGAAATAGTATATCTATAAATAATATTAAAAATATATCTAAATGTACAATTCTTTGTCCCCAAAATGAGCACGTTCATAAATTAAACGAAGAAATTTTGGATCTACCTGATGGAGATTTTCAAACCTATTTGAGTGATGATTCCATCGATTCAACGGATGATGCCCAAAAAGGAAAATTTTCCCATTGAATTTCCTAATAGTATTACTCCTTCAGGAATGTCATGTCATAAATTAAAATTGAAAGTAGGTGCAATCATCATGCTACTGAGAAATCTTAATAGTAAATGGTACTAAATTTGTAATGGTACTAAATTTATTATAATAGTAAATGGTACTAAATTTGTAATGGTACTAAATTTATTATCAAAAGATTGCAAGCTAACATTATTGAAGCTGAAGTATTAACAGGAACTTCAGAAGGAGAGGTTGTTCTGATTCCAAGAATTGATCTGTCCCCATCTGACACTGGCCTCCCATTTAAATTAATTTGAAGACAGTTTCCTGTGATGCCAGCATTTGTGGTGACTATTAATAAATCACAAGGACAAACTCTAGACAGAGTAGGAATATTCCTACCTGAACCCATTTTTGGATATGGTCAGTTATATGTTGCTTTCTTTTGAGTTTGAAGAGCATGTGATGTTAAAGTTGTAAATACTTTATCACAAGGGAAATTAGTCAAGCACTCTGAAAGTGTTTTTACTCTTAATGTGGTGTACAGAGAGATATTAGAATAAGTTTAATCAATTTATCAGTCATTGTTTTTATCAATGTTGTTTTTCTATCATGTCTTTGTTATTATATTGTGTTGTTTATTTATTAATAAATTTATATATTATTTTCATATACATACAATATAGAAGCATTGTACTAATTTTCTTTCATCTCTGACACTTCTATAATAGAGGAAGGGCGAATACTGATATTAAAATATTTCTTCTAATTAATTTCTTTTCAATGTGCATGAATCCGTGCACCAGGCTACTAGTCTTAAATAATATAATATGTAATGTTTTCCAAAGTAATTTAAATCAGAAAATCACTATTTAAAAGTCTCTGTTAAACATGATATTTTTTGTCTTATATTTAACAATAAACTTTTGTACACATGTTTAATTTTAAAATAAAAGTTGTAGAATCAGCTGTGAAAATTATTATTGCCTATGTGCTCTACAAGACTAAGTAAGTTGGTGATTGGAACATAAAAATTCTGAATTGCACTGAATAAGTTAGAAGACTATTTGAAATACAGAAACAAATCTATTAAAGGGGAATTTTTTAGATCCTCTCCTTAATCAAGGCTCTGAATTTTACTCATTAGGGATTTTCTGTCAGGTTGGCAATTGCACTTATATATGACACAGTCACATACTCTGGCAAACTTGCATACAGTTAAATTTCCAAAAGAGTGATACAGAGAGAAAGCTATACAGGCTCATGAGAAGAGAAAGAGCAAATGTAATCTGGAAGCAGGGTGGCCCCCTTGAAGATCAGTAACTTTAAAAGAAGGAAAAGTCTTTTTTATTCACTATCCATGCATGAGACACACATATACCTATTTAGTAGTTTGAAACATTTGTAATTTTATAAATTATAATATATGACAAGTAATCATTCCAAAAACTCTATGAAATAAAGTCATTCACCTCCATTCAGTAACTAAATTGTCTCAGACATAGAGTTATATGTAATTACCCAGGGCAAGTGAATAGGAAGGGGAGGACCATCTACACTATGAGCCCTACCCTCCGACTACCACACAATGCCAGAAGAAATACGGAAAGGAAAAATGTGCAATGACTGTGTAGTATAAAAACTGTTCTAAATGGATGACCTAGAGAAAAAAAAATATTTTCTGACATATAAAGAACTCATTAAGGGTGAAAATAAAGTATTTATTCACTTGGGTACTTACAAATTTGCACATGTATTAGAAATACAGCAGTAAATTGAACAGTCAAGGAAAGTCCCTAATCCCATGAGGCTTACATTAAGTGGAAAAACAAATGCATAAAGAAAAAAAGAATATGGTAATGGGTATGAAATGGGCTCAAAGGAAGCCATTTTAGACAGGAAAAATTAGCATAGTAATGATACAAACTTATAGAAGTCCATCCACCATCCTTCCTTGCTTAGTGGCAAATGTAGAAACAATTGTATCATGTATTTGGACTCAACAAGTTAAAAATTAGCAGACTTACAGTTCTACAAAACCATAAATCTGACTCCAATGAAGACTGTCAGAGCCACAGGCTGAGGCTTGTCAGCATGCATCTCCCTCCACCTTTTGAGTACTAGCCTCTCAGTTCACATTCTTGTCTGTTCTCTGGAGACAACATCAGTGTGTCAAGCTTCTACAATCTGGGATCATTTCTTTGCATTTGTAAATGGCACTCCTATTTTAATAAGTGTACTTTTAGCTAAAAATAAAAAAATCTCCTCATAGTCCATGACAAATGCTTACAATTTTCCTCTCAAGCAAATGCATAAGAGGAAATGGTATGCTCTGACACTGTGCTCCCCAACAGGGTAGCTCCTTGGCACATGGCCACTGAGCACTTGGACTGTGGCTGGTCTGAACTAAGATGTACTGCCACAATACTAGTATAGTTTTAAGACTTTGAAAACATTGGGTTAAATAAAATCATTTAATTTATTTGTTTATACTCTATAAAATATGACTACAAAAATATTTAGTTATGTATATGACTCATTACAATTCCGGTCTAGAGGGAAGAGACTCAAAGACTGAGGATTAGGCCTAATCTCTAATGAATGGCTCTAAACCCAGAAAAATAATCCCAACAGCATGTATTCCTCTAGCCTCTTAAAAATTAAAGAAATTGGCACTGTTCTATTGACAGTATTGTGAATTATATGTATAACTATGGCTAACTCATGTCATCCACAAACTGTAACGTGCATGAATTCCTTAATGGCTATTTGCATGTACTTATTGCCAAAAGCAGTTGAGTTGTACATTTTTGCTTTCTAAGGACCACTCTTATTTTGCAGTTATCCTGCACACTTAAAAATGTTAATCTGGCAAGGAGTATCTTAAAGCAATATTTTGAACCTCTTGAGATCCTTCTAAATCATTGTTGAATACATAAAATCCCAGTATAACTGTATTACTCTGTTTGTATTCAGTAAAGGACACTAAAGGAGCCTCAGAGAATAACAAAGTTTTGAAAAAATCATGTCTCTGTTAACATGAGGACAATTTAACATATTATGCTGTTTATTTTTTCTAAACTAAAATAATTTATTTAAAAATAAGAATGCTCCATGAGACCATGAATTTATTCATAAGATTAATGTTAAGAATTATTTTGTGATACACAAACACACACACACATAAATGTATATAACAATGTAAACACAGGGCACATGCACATTTTCCCAATAAATGATCAATTTTTCTAAATATGCCTGAAATAAAAATAACCACATGTATAGAGAACACTAGCAAACTGCTCTGTGTTTTTTTTTCTAAATATAACAACTGATTAAACATTTAAAATCTGACACATACTCTCTTTTATTTCCTCCCCTTGGAAATAATGGCATGCTTTTGGAGAATTTTGTGAGGTATGAGATTTTTTCAGTAAATAATAATGGATTTAACCAATAGCTCTCAAATTTCGATCCCTGGATCAGCAGTATCAACACCATCTGAAAACTTCCTAAACAAGCAACCTCAGCGTCCCCACCCTGCCCTGCACTAAACCAGACATTTTGGGCGAGACTCAGAATCCTGTTTTTAAAAAATGACCCAGGATGATTTTTTTTGACGAAGTTTGCAAAGTTTGAGAACCACTGGATTAGAGAAAAACTTCAGAGTGTGATAAATTGTCTAATAAAATTTTAGTGAGCTAAAATAAAACCAGCATTTATAAGTTTAATATGGTATTGAAATTCACAATAAAAATTCACAATATGCCTGAAAAACATTGTTGTACTAATTTTTCTCCCAAGAAAATAAACACATTACAGAAAAAAAATCTCTCTCAATTCCTTTATAATTTTCCATCCTTGCCCAGAAGAGGTATTGTCTAAGTCCATGAATAAAAAGATAGCAAGGCCAGCAATTCTATTTATGCTTGGAACAGTGCCTGGCACATATTAAGCACCATATAATTGTTAGCTACTATTATTATTTTCATTGTTGTTTTTGTTTTCTTTGCTAGTAGCCAATTCCTAAAGGACATTCACAAAGTGAAAAACAAACTGCTCTTGAATGAGAAACAAAGGTCTTATGATGAAGTATGCTTATTTCTATGATACAGTGTGAAATGTGTCTACCGATGGGTTAAGCACTAGACTCTGAGACTACTGAAGATTAAAATTTTGCAAGAGGACATCTTGAAAATTTCCCCTGAGGTCCCATTTGAGTCTGTAGGCCAACGCTCTATCCACTGAGCCAAACCGGTCAGGGCTCCCATTTGAATTGTAGAAGAGAAAAGTGGTTCCTATACAGACACATTATTAGCGAGGCAAGATGGTTAACAGTGTGCACATGTGTGTATGTGAGCGTGGTAAAAAGGGAGTTGTCTTGGTTTCCTAGGAATAATAATAAGTAATAATAATAATAATCAAGTATATCTGGCTAATTGGCTTAAATAATAGATATATATTGTCTTACAATTTTTGAAGCTAGAAGTCCAAAATCAAGATGTCTGAAGGGTTGGTTCATTCCAAAAACTGTAAGGAAAACATCTATTCCAGGCCCCTCTCCTTGGCTTGTAGCTGACTATCTTCCCCCTGCATCGTTTTACATTGTCTTCCCTCTACGCTTGTTTCTGCATCCAAAGTTACCCTTTTTATAAGTACACCAGTCATATTGGATTAGTATTTACCCTAAATACCTCATTTTAACTTTATTACTTCTCCAAAGACCCTATCTCCAAATATCTCCATTCTGAGGTACTGGGGTTTAGTACTTTAACAGATGAATTTAGGATGGGGACACAATTCAATCCATGACAGAAATGGTAAGGGATCAGTGTGTAAAATAGATTGCTTTGATATTATACAGTATCTTCTATACCAGCGGTTCTTAACCTGTGGGTCGCGACCCCTTTGGGGGTCGAACGAGCCTTTCACAGGGGTCGCCTATGACCATCGGAAAACACATATATAATTACATATTATTTTTGTGATTAATCACTATGCTTTAATTATGTTCAATTTGTAACAATGAAAATACATCCTGCATATCAGATATTTACATTACAATTCATAATAGTAGCAAAATTACAGTTATGAATTAGCAACAAAAATAATTTTATGGTTGGGGGTCACCACAACATGAGGAACTGTATTAAAGGGTCGCGGCATTAGGAAGGTTGAGAACCACTGTTCTAAACAATGCCACATTTATACCTTTTTTCTGATTATGACAATGCATTATTAGAGGATTTTAAGGAGGGGAATGATATGATGTGCTTTCTGGGAGCCACAGGCAATAAGGACTGGAATGGGAGGAAACTGGGATAGTCAATGGCTGGAGTCAACAGCCACTTCAAAAGGCTCCTTGAATATAAGAGAGGAGGAGAGTTTGAAGAACTCAGTCATGAATTCAAGAGCTATGTCATATGAAGAAATTTGTTCAGTTGTTTTTGTTGTTCTTGTTTAAGACAAAAGAGCAGTAAGTCATTTAAAAATAACCACTAGGATTTTAGTTGGGCTCATAATTGTGTTGATGATACTAGAGAAAAGGCATGATTAAGTAAAGTATTTATGAAATTATGTATGGAATAGAATTCAGATCTACCATCAATCCTATATAATAAAGAGGTAATATGCAAATTGACCATCATTCCAACACATAAGGCGGCTGCCCCCATGTGGTCAAAGATGGCCGCCCCCATGTGGACACAAGATGACCAGCAGAGGAGGGCAGTTGTGGACAATCAGGCCAGCAGGGGAGGGCAGTTTGGAGGGACCAGGCCTGCAGGGGAGGGCAGTTGGGGGAGACCAGGCCTGCAGGGGAAAACAGTTGGGGGGGGACCAGGCCTTCAGGGGAGGGAAGTAGGGGAAAACCAGGCCTGCAGGGGAGGGCAGTTAGGGGTGACTAGGCCAGCAGGGGTGGGCAGTTAGGGGCAATCAGGCCATCAGGGAAGCATTTAGGCATCAATCAGGATGGAAGGGGAGTGGTTAGGAGGTGATCAGGCAGGCAGGCAGGCGAACATTTGGGAGCCAGCAGTCCTGGATTGTGAGAGGAATGTCCGACTGCCTGTTTAGGCCCGATCCCACTAGGGGACCCTTGAAGGGTCCTAGATTGTAGAGGTTGCAGGCTGGGCATTGGGACACCCCCCAGCTCATGCATGAATTTCATGCACCGGGCCTCTGGTTAGAAATAAAGACCAATGTGTTAGATGAGACTGGGGGCTGGGAACATCAAGTTAGCACAGGGAAGGTATCAAAACCATGGGCATAAATAAGCACATTCAGTGGAAATTTAGAGGAAGTGGGGAATTAGATTTAGCAGGAGACATTGAAGCCATTAACATCTAATGAGCAGCTATAGAGAAGACTGTGAAAGCCAAAGAAATTTGTGAGAAGAAGAGGCTGGCAAAAAAATTACACTGTGAAAACCCCAAAAGGAAAGGAGAGTCCAGGAAAGTAGAATTAAGATGTTTAAATGCTGTGAAATGGCAGGTACTTTACAGCCTTAAAAGGGAACACTCTGAACTCTAAAGACACCAATATAGAATATTCTAGAACAGCCGTGGGCAAATTACGGCCCACAGGCTGGACCCGGCCCGTTTGAAATGAATAAAACTAAAAAAAAAAAAAGACCGTACCCTTTTATGTAATGATGTTTACTTTGAATTTATATTAGTTCACACAAACACTCCATCCATGCTTTTGTTCCGGCCCGCCGGTCCAGTTTAAGAACCCATTGTGGCCCTCGAGTCAAAAAGTTTGCCCACCCCTGTTCTAGAATATGCCTGTGCGAGTGTGTGTATGTGTGTGTGTGTGTGTCTGAGTGTGTGTGTGTGTGTGTGTGTGACATGTTAGAACTATATAATGTTCTTGGGAAGAGCTTATCTCAATTTTTAGTCCATATTCTACTGCAGCACAGAGCTGTCAACCTCCTTTGCTAATTCATTTGCTCAACCAAATATTTAATAAGCATATATCGTGAGCCAGAGACAGAGATAAAATCTGAAAATACACGGTTAAAATTTTATAGCTTCTATCCTCAGGGAGCTCTCAAATTCCTTTGATTTTGACAATGGAGGGTTGTATATGGTTCTCATTTGCCGCTTCCTGGCACTCTGATGTTTTCTTTACCTGAAGCTGAGTTCTATGCTCTATCAAGCAAGTCAGGCATTTTCTGAAATCTATCCCAAACTAAAATTTTATAACAGATTATTGTGATACTTCCTGACATTTTAGGAATTACTTGTTCTTCTCTGTCTTGAAGAAATGGATAGAAATAGAGTTGTTATAAAATAGAAATCTGCAGGCTACCAAATTTCAAAACAGGTTCAAGTGTTAGGGAAAGTTTCTAACTTTTGTTTGTGTTACCTAAAGTGGCTAAAAGATTTTGAACACACTATTTCCCAGTTAATCTATGCACTGTCATTACTGCTGTCATAATTGTGATTTCAATCATAATTATCTCTACCACTACTATTTCAAAGAGAAAACTAGAAATATAAGGACTCTTGAATTGAAAATTACCCTCTTGAATTTATTTATAAGTACTAAAGTGAATGAAATGAATACCAGCAAACTATTCTGGTCAGATTTTTTTTCTCTTTTCTGTTTTTTTTTCCTTTTTCTTTGGTGGAGGGAGAATTTTGAAAAATTTACAAAAGATATCACAGACCATGTGTACAATTATGGTCAAATGTTTCAATTAAAAATAAATTGTATCACAATTTTATGTTTCACAAAGAGGTTTTTTAAAAATTGGATTTTCTTGTGTAACCTAGTAGAGTACCTTTGAATATACATCTGCTCATAAATATTACTAACAGACCAAAAAGCTGACATTTAAATGTCATTTCTATAAATAAACCACACACTCCGATGCCTGATTTGAGGGGTGAGTGTTATAGAGTAACTGGGGAAAAATTATTTTTAAAGGAGAGGAGCAACTTTTGATTTATGGTACAAACTATTTCTCATGTTAAAGAAACCCAACTAATTTAATTAAAGGTTAAGGATAAAAGCCAGGCTAATTTTATGTTCAGAATGGTTAATAGCTCCACCATTTTCCTGGTAACTTTGGCCAAAAACCAGGGAGTCACCTTTGATCTCTCATGTCCTGTCAATTACCAACTAGAATGTTGACTTCTTCACATAATTCATTTCTTTTATCTCAGTCCAGTTCAGGTCATACCCATTTTATGCCTCAATTACAACAATAATTTTCACCTGAATTAAGACTAATGGCAAATTTCAAAATACATCTTAAAAATCACAGCAGATATTATGAAACTTTGCAAAGTTAATATATTTTCTTAACTGATTTTTCTTCATTTTCTTCTAGTTGATCAGCTGAATAGTATAATGACTCTGAGTTGTGCATGAACAAAATTTAAACCTGAGCGCCTAATATTTAACACAATATGTTAACTTCTTTTATCCTGCCCAACAATTTTTTTTTTCTTCTCCATTACTCCCCAAAGCTAATTTCCTACTTCTGTCAGATTATTCTTACACTTCCCTGAACCTTTCCCTTTCACTGTCTGGGTGACCATTTTGCACATTCACAATGTATGGTCATTCTCCCCTTTTAATTTACACTCCAAATCATTTCTTATACTTAAAAAAACTAAACGTATTGCAACTGATGTCTCCTTGTCTAATCCCAGCCTATGACATGTTTTATATTTGCTTAAATAAGAATCTATACCATGCAAATTAGCACTCAAGTCTATATTGTATTAGATATGGTTTTCTTTCTCTTTCATGCATTTTTGCTATGTTCTCAAGTACTGGACCTTGTGAGTACTGCAAGGCCAGTGACTTTAAACATTGTCATGGTGAAGTGCTTTATTTGTTATTTTACTTACAAACTACATATTTTGAAAGCTTTGTCTAACCACTACACTCACTAATCAAATGACTAATTTGTTTTTTGCATTAGATACTCAGAATTTCTGTTCTGTTGATACTACACTGGTCTCAAGGAAAAACTCATGATACTTTAACTATTGAACTTGCAGAAACACTGGAACTAGCCCAAGAACTCCCATGTTTGACTTTTAGGACGCCTAAGACTTTGGGGCAGCTACTGTGGATAAGGGTCACTTCTTGTTTGTATTACACTCTCAGCAACCAGAACAATTTCAGGTGCTCAGCTGGAGTGCAATGTTCTGTGTAGCCTAATGATTCTAATGGGAGTGTTGGAGGAAGAGAATAAACCTAAAACCCCAAGGAAAAAAGGTAGTTGTGGTAAAAGGAACATGCTTTTCAAATGTGGGTCTAAGTATAAAAAGTTGAGAAGTACTTGTTATTTTAAAATAAAGGGTTTCTATTTTTCTGATAATGACAATTTACTATTGAAGGCTAAGAGGGAGGTTATAGGACCAATAGGAGGGATAAAGTAATTTAATTATTCTCCCAAATGTTTCTTTATTGCTGAGCTCTTACAGGTAAGATCCTTTTAACAGCAGACTCTGCAAAAGAGAGTAAAATACTTAAAGTGAGTTATCTGAGCTGATAAAGCTCAGCAGATGGATTTAATGGCACAGATAGTAAGCTAACAGAACAAGTAGCAAGAAATAAAATACAATAAGAACAACAGCAAAAGGAACATCAATCATGCTAATTTAAATGAACATATATAAAGTTAACAGCATAATAATCTGAGTGATGACTTTGATAAGAAGTTTGAAATAAACAAACAAACAGAAGACAAAGATGATAGAATAACAGCATCAAAAAGAAATCTCATCTGAATGTCCTAACTCAGGAGCAGGGGTGGGAAGAAATGAGTGACACTCCAGTCAGCCTGCTCAGCTCTCCTTCTCCCAGGCTGAGGGCCTCTGCAGGTGACCCTGGCGAGTGAGCTCAAGGATGAAGTCTAAAGCAAGGTGCCTAATGCCTGAGAGGAGGTCCTGGCAGAAAAGGTAATGAAGTTTGTTTCTGAGTGCTTACTGACATGTCTATGCCACGTATCATTTCATCTTCATACTAGTGATGAAGGCAGGTGGTATTATGTTTATTTTCTGTTTCAGAAAACATACTCATAGTTGTTGTTGTTGTTGTTGTTTTGTGTGTGTGTGTATGTGCATTTGTGTTTGTTTTGTAATTTAGCCAAAATCATGCCATTTCTTGGAAGGAGAAATAAAAATTATGCTCTATTTTATCAGCTTCCAAAGTTCATACATATGGCTCCAGCTGACCTCCATATGGTTTTTATAGGTAGACAAATTACACACAAAATTTCCCTTCAAACACATGAACCAAAAGATGAAGTAAAGTATTTACAAACAATGAAGATAAAATTCCATTTTATTACTGTTGATATTTGCAGTATGGCATACTGGATAGTGTTTACTGTGGGAATAGTTGTGGAAGCTTCTTTCGATAACTTAATCATCCCTTCAAGATTTATTTATTGAACTAGTAACAATACAGATTTAATAGAAAAAATGTTCTCTGGCTAAATGTTACTTACATTTTAAGAAGGAAGATAATTAATGAAATAAGAGCATAAGGGAAGATAGCTAAGTAGATGGTTTGAGCAGGGAGGAAAGGGATGGCCAAAGAGACAGTGGAAAGGAGTGGGGAGATGGTGCTGTGGGGCGCAGAAAGACAGAACATGGGCTGTGTGCCATGCAGCTTCAAGCTCTCAGAAGATGGTGATTGAACAGTTCGCGTTTACCGTGACAACAAAGAGGTTATAGATGACGTTAATGTTGATAAGAGCAATTTCAGTGGAATGGCATTGGGAGTAGGGAGAGAGAGGGAACCATGAATGGGAGGTGAGAAGTGAAGCCAGACAGTGCAGACAACTTTTTAAGGAAACGTGATCAGCAGGAATAGGCACATAGAAGAGCAATAAAACTGTGGTGTGATTTAATTATATATTCTACAGCGTATATTTGAATGCTAATGGGAAGGATTCGGTACTTATAAAGTAGCAGCAGCTAATGTCCCAGTGTGTCCTATGTGCCCGGAATTATTCTAGATGTTAAACAACATAGACTTATTTAATACTCTTGACAATCCTATGGGATCGTTGCTACTCGTTTACATTTATAGACATGGAAATTGTGGCACAGAAAGTTGAACTTGTCCAAGGTCCTGAGTTGGTAAGTGACAGAATCAGGATTTAAGCAGTCTCACTCTGGTTTTACCTATTGATATCCTACAATATATTAGTTTCTCCAAAAAAGAGGGCCAAGTTGCAAGTTTAGGAGAGAAAACAATGGATGAAATCCATGTGATGGCAGGAGAGAGAGAATAAAAAATACATGTTAGATTTTGAAGTGTCATAATGAACCAGGGCTTGTTTATTATATCTCATCAACTGTGACTCAGTGAATCTTCAGATATTAATAATGATGGTAATCCCTTCTCTTGAGAAAAAATAGACAGATTACGACTTACTCTCTAAACAAGTGCTCATGATTTTAACCTCCAGCATCCAAGCAGTATACTTTAGAAATTGAAACCTTCAATCCAGATGTCTTCCCTAGTAAGTGTTAAATTGCTTCTAATTTTAAAGGACAAAAGTGATTATGTGGTGTTGCTGGCTACAAGTCAGGTGTGGCTGAAGCATGTATAAAGTGCTTTCGGATACGCTAACACTCAACAGTGTTAATTAAAGACAATAATATGCTTGGCTCTTTGATTTGGAGGGTTCCTGCTAAGATGATGTAAACAATGAAATGTACAAAAAAGCTGAATTTTGAAAATTTGTATCAGCAGAATTTTTTGGTTTCTAAAGTGAAGCCATGTAATCTCCTGACATGGAGAAACAAAATTCTTCTGGAGGTCTATGAAATTATTATAGCTACTAACTTCAGGAGAAGATGGATATGAAGGAGGAAGGAAATTCAAAAAAAGAAAAATCTTTATTTACTGACAGAATTTTAATGAAGATTTGAACTAATCAAATCTTTCGTAAGCCCTGGCCTGTGTGACTCGGTTGAGTGTCATCCTGTGCACCAAAGGGTCTCTGGTTCAATTCCTGGTTAGAACACATACATGGGGGAGGCAACCAATTCATGTTTCTCTCTCTCTCTCTCTCTCTCTCTCTCTCTCTCTCTCTCTCTCTCTCTCTCTCTTTCCCCTCCCCATCCCTCCCTCTTCATTCCTCTCTCTCTAAAAAAATCAATTAAAACATTTTTTAAAAATCTTTCTTAAAATCACTAAGCTATTTCTTTAAAAGTTATAAATATTTTAGGTTAAAAAATATACTATGCAGTAATATATAGAGATATATAATAGAAATGAAGCCTTTTTGCTAATGATTCTCTTCTCTGATTAGGAATGAAGTCCCTAAGAGTTAATCCATTCAGGAGAGAATTATACTGTTTTGTTAGATAGTATAGCAATAGACTGCTTCCATTTTCCTAGAATGGATGAAAAGAAATCATGTTTAATTTCCTTCTCTCCTACCTACCCTCCTCCCTTTTCCCTCTTCTCCTCCATTTTCCAAGCACAATTATTGCAGATTTACAAGGTGTAATATCTCCCAGATGTGAGAGATTTCCTGATTTACTCCTAATTACCCTCAAAGAATAATTATCAAAGATTTGCTTTAGAATCTTAAAGAGAAAAGAATAATTATTCTAGTTTTCTATATAATATGATCCAAAAATATCTAATTGGGAATTTATTTTCAAAATTAGGCTCCCATAGCTTCGCTTGGGGCATTAAAATAGATGGCAATATGCCCAGCATAATCTATTATTGCCTAAGTTATAAATAAAAGGATATGAAAATTCTTAATATTTTTGTATTCTAATGTTACTATTTAATTGATAATAAAGAACAGAAATGTGTGCTAAAAATGGCAATTGCTAATCAATGGAGATTTTGAAAATATCCATTCATAAAAATATTAATAATATTTGGCCATAAGAAATAAAATGGAAGGAAGCAGGAACACTTGGTAGATCCAACATGACAAAAACATACCAGAAACAAGAGAGAATTTGATCAAACCTAAAGAATAAAAACTTTTCTAAAAAACCAGGAGCAAATAACTTAATCACATTTCTGTGAGAATTTTTTGCCAAGACAACCTTTCTGCAATAAATACTGCTTGATCACGGAGCAGCCCTCTACTGATCCCCACCTGTTCTAGGAAACGGAACATTGAAGAATTCTTCTCCTTTGGAAATGTTCCCAAGTTGCTGGCTTGCCTTCTTTGCAGCTTCTGAAGCTGTCAAATGTGTCTGAAGGTCAGTTAGAGAGTCCCCCACCCACCTCTGGTTCCAAACTTTCTGCCTTAATAGAACACTTGCTAGTCAGACTCTCTGAGTTTCCTCTTTTTACTCTACAAAACTGATTCTCCTTTGTTTTAGACCTTTGTAGATAAAAGGTAGAGTGTCTTGCTTGAGATCATATGAACTATTGCAAAATCTAATTTAGTGTTTTGATCTCTCATGTCTCATAAATATTTTAATTTACAGATGTTTTATGTAGGTTATTAACTCTGACCAAACGAAATATAACTAATGTCATATACTATTCTAGATCCCACTGTGGACCAAGATAGAAATCGGTGGGAAAGAAAGTGTGTCTCACTCCCAGGATAACGCTCTACACGAGGATAACGTTCTACACGAGGATAACACTCTACACTCCCATGATAACGCTCTTCCTGCTGATGCTAAATTTTTGAAAAGTATTTCATTCCGTAATTTGACAGATGAACATTCAAACCCAAAGGCAGAATTAATTCAAGAGTTTAATATGAAAAAGCCAAATTCAGTAAGTGTAAATGATTTTTCAAACCCTAATATTGTGCTAGTGTGTGTGCACACAGGCATAGGGAAAAGGGAGGGAGGCGGGAGGGAATGAAGGCAGGGGGACAGTGGAGTTTCTTAAAAGGAAAACAAGTTCAGAAAATCATCAGTAGATGAAATGAAAGCAGAGGGTCTCACTGAGGGAAAATACAACCATTTATAGAGAAAAGGAAATGATCTAGAAAATCAATAAACAGCTCGTGAAATGTTAACATGCTCTGGTCAGCTGTGTCTCTCTGAGCCCTGGAATATCACTTCTCCTGGTTGCAGGCTCCTTCCTGCTGCCAGTACAGGCCTCCTTTCAACCTCCCTCCCGCCGCCCATTCTTCAGCCAGTGGTCCTTCTAAATGCCAACCTGACCATGTCTCTTCCCTGACCAAGGCCTCTGTAATGATTTCCTATTGCTCCTCAGATAAATCTACTTCCTGTTTAGCATCTCACTTGTTCCCTCTTCACTCTTCCTCTCCCCCAACACTGCCTTACTCTCTCTTGCTTCTGGTCTCTGCACTGGCTGCTTCCTCTGCTTGGAATAACCCTGCCCCCACCTGCCATTTCCTTCCTCACTAACCCCAATTATTCTTTTCAACTAACTGCTTAGAAACCTCTTCCTGGAAAGCCTCTCATGTCCTCCTCCCTTCAAGTACCTGAGGTGTCCCATAGCATGCTCACATTTTAAGCTCCTGCTTTATAAGGCACTCCATTTATTGTGTTTGCTTGTGTCCTGGTCTGTGAGACCCCCTAGATTGTGACCCATCTAATAACATTCTGGTGTCCATCTTACTCCTCATTATACAACCACTAACTAGCAAAGTCCATAGTATATAGTAACTAGCCAATAAATATTAAGCTAATAAGTGAAAGTGATTTAGGTGAACTATAAAAAGAACAGAACCAATATACAAAAGATTAAAAATTATAAATATTTTAAATGAGACTCAAAAATAAACTCATATCCTCAATCTGCTTTTCAAAGCTTTTAAGACCTCAGTAAAACGGAGCCTTTCCGATTTGTTATTCTATCAATAGCACACCAATGATATATGGTCCACTGACAAATGGAATGCTTTGCAGAGCTAGAAAATCAGAGTAAAACAGAACAAACTGATTAGATTTAAAGATTATATGGGGTCAAAGTTTTAAGAATCTTGCATTCTAGAATTCCCAGAAGTGAGAGTATGATAGCATCCACAAATCAATCCTCCACGTGCAGAAGTGCATGAGTGATGTGCCTGGGCTGAGGCTTCTGCAGCTCATAGCCTCTAAGAGTTCATTTCAGTACATGAAGCTGCTAATGCAGGTGAGTGAATACTACTTACATGCTAGTTTTGTGTTACTTAGTAACTCAAAAGGGAATTCATATGTAGGCCACAGCCTGACATGACAGGAACTTTTCAAATACAATAATTCCTCCACGCAAACAGAATCTTTACATGCATTAAGAGTAACAGTATAAGGAGACATATATAATACTTTCAACAATAAAGATTTAAAAGCAAACAAACAAATAAGCAAATTGAGTTGAAAAAGAAAATAAAAAGCACGGGCTTATTTCACTTAGCACAATGCTCTCCAGGTCCATCCACACTGGTGTGTATGGTAAGAGTTCCTTCCTTTTTATAGCAGTGTAGTATTCTATTGTGTAGATGTACCACAATTTTCTAATCCACTCATCTGCTGATGGGCACCTAGGCTGTTTCAAAATCTTAGCTATTGTAAATTTTGCTGCTATGAACCTATATAACCTTTGAAAACAAAAGATAAAAAGTGAATTCTCTCTTGCCCTGGCCAGAGTGGCTCAGTTGGTTGGGTGTTGCCTCATGCATGGGAAGGTTGCTAGTTCCATTCCTGGTCAGGGCACATGCTTGGGTTTCAGGCTCAAGCACTGGTACGGGGTGTGCAGGAGGTAACTGATTAATGTTTCTCTCTCACATTAATGTTTCTCTCCCTCTCCCTTTCTCTCTCTCTAAAAATCATAAAAAGTCATTTAAAATAAAAGTTAAATTTCTCTCCATAGGATAACATATTTGTTGGTCCCATGGGTGGGGGAAGAGCTCTCTCAAACTTCTTGCCTTTTAGACTTCATTTACTCCCAGAGACAAAGATCTACCTGTGACAAGTAAAATGTCACTTTATAATTTTCTGCTGTACAACTGCAACATTTGAAAAATTAGATAATTACCATGGTAATTACTGGATATCATGAAAATATAAAGACAGTTATTTTAATATTATTATTATTAAACGTATACACATTATTTTGAGTGCTGAAAAATAGTTGTTTGCTAACTAGAAATTTAAGCGATAACAAAGAATTGTTTTATAGAAGTACTAGAGGCCCAGTGCATGACATTCATGCACTGGGGGGTATGGGGGTGCCTCAGCCCAACCTGCACCCTCTCCAATCTGGGAGCCCTCAGGGGAGCCCTCTCCAATCCGAGAGTTTCTGTCTGTCTTTGCAATCATATGAGCAAATTGTCTGAGACCCCAACTCAGTTTGGTTTGTTGCTCACAGAATAATAGAGGCTTTTTTTTCTTTGCTTCATTGGTGGAGATTTCCTGGAAGTTTTAGGATATCTTCCCTTTAATTTTTCCTAGACACTCTGATTTTACTTATGTCTCTCACCTTTGCTTTCCCTCCATCCCCACCGCAACAGTAACTTGCTCCAGGCTCACTTTGCTCTAGTGCAGGGGTGGGCAAACTTTTTAAACAGAGGGCCAGGTCACTGTCCCTCAGACCGTTGGAGGGCCGGACTATAGTTTAAAAAAAAACTGTGAACAAATGCCTATGCACACTGCACATATCTTATTTTGAAGTAAAAAAGCAAAACAGGAACAAATACAATATTTGTATTTGCATGTGGCCCGCGGGCCGTAGTTTGAGGACCCCTGCTCTAGTGTCTAGGAGATCTGTCTGCCACCAGAACTACAATTCCCAGCATTCGTGGTGCTCCCCACGATCTTGGTTTTCCCTTCCTGCTCTGTCTCCGTCCCATGGCCTCCCACTCTGACAAGTCCTCCAAGCCACCAGCTCTCCTTCTCTGCTCTCCATCTGGCGGCTTGGGGAGCCAATTTCCCCCAGTAGCTCCACTCTCTTCCAGCTCTCCACCCAGCACCTGTGTATGCAAATTAACCCGCCATCTTTGTTGGGTTAATTTGCATACTCACTCCTGATTGGCTGGTGAGTAGCGGAGGGACAGACAACTTACATGTTTCTCTCTTATTATATAGGATAAAAGGAGCAAATGTAGGGTTTACCTCAAAGAATTTTTCATTTCTTAAGTGACTTTCTGTATCACAGTGCATATTAAAGTTGTACCGCAAAGGGAAAATACAAATTATTAAAGGTAGATAGATTTTAAAATGTTGAATTTTTCAAGGCATTTTTAATATCAGGAACAAGACTAATATCTTTAAGATACGTTTTCATTTTCTTCCATTTTCACTGAGCAAGAGCTAGAAAGATATTTTTCTACCTCCTGTCAATTTTATAGAAGTATAATGCCAAAACTTGAAAGGTGTGTTAGAAGAAAACCAACATCCAGGAAGAGAGTTCGTTTTTAAATAGATTTTCTATCCCATAGTCCTCAAAGTGTAGTCCTTGGTCCAGCAGCACTGGCAGCACCTGAAAGATGATGAGAAGCACAGAATCTCTTGGTGTTGCTCTAGACCAGTGATGGCGAACCTTTTGAGCTCGGCGTGTCAGCATTTTGAAAAACCCTAACTTAACTGGTGCCGTGTCACATATAGAAATTTTTGATATTTGCAACAATAGTAAAACAAAGATTTATATTTTTTATATTTATTTTATATATTTAAATGCCATTTAACAAAGAAAAATCAACCAAAAAAATGAGTTCGCGTGTCAGAGGTGTCATAGGTTCACCATCACTGCTCTAGACAAACTAAGTTAGAACCTGCATGGCCCCCATACTCCCTGGAGAACTGTACACATATTAAATTTTGAGAAGGCATATTTTATTCCACAGTTTCATATAGGTCATTCATCCTTAAAGCTCAAGATTTATCATAGCTCATATTTATAATGTTTTTCTATCATAGTGAAAGGAGTTTTTAGGGGTAAAATAGGCAGGTTTAGGAAATTTTAGGAATTAAGGGGTCCATGGGAAAACCACAGGGTTGCAAAGCTGGGAGCTGCCAGAAGGTACACATTTCCATAGGTTAAGGGAGCTGGGAGCTGCAGAAGGTACACATTTAAAGAATAAAGGGAAGGAAGCCCCTCATTCAGAGAGGGAAGAGGAAGGCCAAAGGGAATAGAAAAACAATAAGGGAGAAGAAGAGGGGAGCCTCACGTGAGGTTTGAGCTCAGAAGCTGCTGCAGTGACCAATCAGAGGGGATAGCAAAATACAAAGAACTGCTGCCTTTTTAAGCCATAGAAAAAAGGGACTTAGTGGGACTCTCCCCGCCCCCACATGGGAGTCTGTGTTTGTTTCTCAATAAATTCCCATCTTTTCCTGTACCACCTTTTGTCCGTGGTTTCTTTCTTCCACTCCACCTGGACAAGGACCCGGGAATTATCCTGCCCAGAGGAACACCATGTGTGTTCCAGTTCAATTTTTGTATTTCAATAGGAAGGGATATGTTTTAATTTTATAGACAGAAAAAGAATAGTGTGTATAAGAGATGCAATTTACCACATATTACAGTCAGGAAAGATAAATCTGTTAATGAGCTATCAATATTAAAATGCTTTCTTCACATTGTTCTATGATTTGAAGCTATGAAAGGAATAACATTTTAGACAATAAAAGCAGACTCTTGCCAATGTCCTTGAGTTTTGGTGCAATTGGAAGTTGTATGATGTATAAAGAAGGTCTCTGGGATGAGTTTACTTTGTGTCCTTTTTCTTTTAACTGTCATTGATTAGAGATTTATAATTCTATGTGATTGCATAATAACAGGAAAACTCTGTACTTTTTGCTGTCTCTATTTTACTGTTGACTAATTTCCTGATTTTATTATACCATCCCCAATCTG
This sequence comes from Myotis nattereri, assembly GCF_964212035.1. Classification (NCBI taxonomy): domain Eukaryota; kingdom Metazoa; phylum Chordata; class Mammalia; order Chiroptera; family Vespertilionidae; genus Myotis; species Myotis nattereri. The sequence continues at coordinate 99,880,855 of NC_138077.1, forward strand.
AATAATTTTGCTATTTTATTAAGTTTAATTGATTCATTCCATTGCTTTGCATGCCTAATGCTAATAATATTGATTAGTATATACTTGCTAGGACAAAACACAATGTGGGGAATGATGTGTATTAAATGATAAATAAGATATAGTCTCTTCTCTCAAATATACTCCAGTTCATCAGCAGAGTTAAGGCATATACGCAAATAACCATGATTAATTTCCATGACAAAACAAAAATGCTATGGGAATACAGAGAGCAGTCACTTCTGATTTGTAGAATTAGTTAAGACTTCCTGAAGGAGAAAGCATTTAAAAGTAGACCCAGGAGGATGGTTGGGATAATAACAAGAAGAAAATCTTGTAAAAGGCATTTTGAGAGTGCAGAAAGCAAGAGTGTATCTCCATACGGTGGATTGTTTCAAAAACTGCCCAGGGGATGAAGTAACCAAATAACTTTCAATCTACTTGTATTAAAGTATACAACGTTAAAATGATGACTTGCAAAAATATATGTAATAAGCTTCTTTAGCTGATTTTAAAAAAAACAGTTTAATGAGTGAAGTAGCAAGATGATAAAGGCAGTTCAAAGGAGGATAAAATAGGCTGCTTAAAATAAAAGCCACGACTGCCCTAACCAGTTTGGCTCAGTGGATAGAGCATCGGCCTGTGGACTGAAGGGTCTCGGGTTCAATTCCAGTCAGGGGCATGTACCTTGGTTGCGGGCACATGCCCAGGGGGAGCTGTGCAGGAGGCAGCTGATTGATGCTTCTCTCTCATCGATGTTTCTAACTCTCTATCCCTCTCCCTTCCTCTCTGTAGAAAATCAATAAAATATATTTTTAAAAAATTAAATAAAAGCCACTGTAGGAAAAAATCTCAGGGATAATGTTGCAGAATTAGATACATAATTGGTTAACATCCTATAGTGCAGCGGTTCTCAACCTGTGGGTCGTGACCTCTTTGGGGGTTGAACGACCCTTTCACAGGGGTCGCCTAAGACCATTGGAAAACACATATATAATTACATATTGTTTTTGTGGTTAATCACTATGCTTTAATTATGTTCAATTTGTAACAATGAAAATACATCCTGCATATCAGATATTTACATTATGATTCATAACAGTAGCAAAATTACAGTTATGAAATAGCAACAAAAATAATTTTATGTTTGGGGGTCACCACAACATGAGGAACTGTATTAAAGGGTCGCGGCATTAGGAAGGTTGAGAACCACTGCTATAGGGCAATAAAAATGTAACCTTTGAGGTTATCTTTTCCAGTGGACAGAAATCATATGTTACTTATCAATCTCCTAAAAGTTAACATCTAACATTACAGTCTGGCCCTAATCAATAGTAAACCAGTTACAACTCTCTTGGACACCAGCTAACTCTTAGGTTGACTATTTGATAATGCTCAGATAGAACTTCAAAGGGCATTCCTAGATGGTAATTTTTAAATTGATTTGTCAACACCACCCCCTTAACTAGCTATTATCTCACCTAGCTTGTAGAGGAAACTGAGTCTTAGGGATATACTCAAATTATTAAAATCACATAGATAATATATGAAAGGAATAAGCTCTTAAAAACAAACAAAATACTGAGACCTTAATCCAGATTGTTTGATTTCAAAGCCATAGCCCTTGAACTACACAAAAGGTAAAGTTTATCCTGATCCTGTCCAAGGCAACATCTAAGTGATAAACTAATTAAATTCAACACTTTAAACAAAATAAACACCCACCTCACCCCGAAGCCATAAGGTTGTTGGATTCCTGCTGCACAAATTAAGAGGCTGACTGACATCCAAGAGCAAGAGGAGGAAGGGAGGGTGGTGCAGTCAGAGGGGAAAGATCTGGGAAAAGAACTGGACCCAGAATTCTCAGATTGTACAGTGTGTTCAGTGTATAACACACTCTGGTGTCCTGAGGACAGGACAGACCAAAGCTATGGTATCAGATAAGTGTGGATGGAGATGCTACTCGCAGCCTTGCCTTAAAGAGCTAGAATTTGTTTTTGTTTTTTGTGGTTCTTAATCACTTTTGGATCATATACCAGGTATTATTCAGAGGAAAGTAACAAAGTCATTCTGAAATGTGCATTTCTGTACTTACACAACATTTTATACTCCACCTTTCAAGGCCTATACATTTTTTAAGACACTAAGATTTTAATTCTATATAAAAACACCAGTAGGTGGGCAGTGAGGACTCCTAGAAGCTTTATAGACATTGGAATAACCTACCTATGCATCATTTAAGCACACCATTTAATAAGTAAATGAGGTTTTAACTAAAATAGGGATGATGGAAAATAATGTAATTCTTGTCTTCCCCAAGTTAGCACCAAAACCAAATCTTCTAGTTCAGGTTGATCCAATTACAGCCACGATTTCATTAAAACAAAACAAAACAAACAAACTTCACACCTCATCCCTGGCAGGAGTAGAAAAGTATGAGCAACAAGAGGGTGCTAAAGGCAGAAGCTCTGAAGCTAGATGCCCGGGTTTAAACATCAAGTTCTCTAATATCTAGAAGTGAGTTTTTCAAACTTGTCTGTTTCAATATTCTTATTTGTGAAAGAAACATAATGATAGGACTTACCTGTTATGAGATTTCAGTAAGTTTTCATTCATATTTACAGTGTTTAAAGCAGTGTTTAGCATATAGTAAGTGTATAAAAGCGATTTGTTAAATAAGTGTGCACATCCCACAAGTTTTTCCATTTTCATTTGCTTAAAATATATAGAAAACATGTCTATCAAATACTCAGAATCTGCAATATCACTGGTGAAAGTCTATAACACTTCTACAACTTCATTTTGGAGAATATAACTGCATTTCTGTGCCTTCAGAAGTCTTCAGGATTGTCCCCGCCAGTGTGGCTCAGCGGTTGAGCATTGATCCCTGAACCAAGAGGTCACTGGTTTGATTCTGTCAAGGCACATGCCTGGGTTGTGGGGGCTCGATCTCCAGAAGAGGGTATACAGGAGGAAGTTGGTCAATGATGTTCCTCTCTCATTGGTGTTTCTATCTCTCTATCCCTCTCCCTTCCTCTCTCTCTCTAAAACTAAATAAAAACATATTTAAAAAAAAGTCTTCAGGATTCACAAATGACACTGTCTGATGACTTAACAAAACATCAACCTTTTGTAATCTGGGGAAACTAAGGTGGTTTTTTTTTTAATATTCCTAAAATGGAGATATCACCTATAAATTATGTTTTTCCTCCATGGGCTAATATAATTTCACTTAAAGTTTCTGGTATTTCCTGAATGATTAATTATGTAATGTTAAATGTGAATTCATTAGAGAAATATGTAACTAATGTATATTATTAACTGCTACACTTCATCTTATTGTACTTTATCTTTTGAAATTAATTCATCGAATTGAATTAATAAACTCTACCATTATCTTAATTATGGCTTTATACCTTGATAATTCTCTCTCATAGAATTAATTACCATTTTGCTTCTCAGTATCTTTATACAAAAATCTTCAAATTACATAGGTACTCTTGGTGCTTAACTGAAAATATATTTATGACTTTTCGTATTTTAATGCTTGTGACTTAATCACAGTTGGGATAATTCTATATCTTGTTTTAAGTCAGGGACGATATGAAATGTATACATTGCTTCAGTAAAGAGAAACTTTCTCACCCATTATATTAATTCTGATAAAGAAAACTCTGTTTCATAACATCGAACTTGGCCAAGAGCACACAAGTTTGCCTTTGTGAAATATTTTATTCTGAAGATTAATGCTATTTGAGTATGCCTAGGTTTCTCTTTCATAAACCTGGATAGTATTTAACACTTATTTAACTCAGGAGTTGTGAATCTTCTAGTATTCTAACGATGAAAATACCTTACATAATTTCATGTCATGATGCAAACATGGTATATTGCTCACCCCTGGAGTTATGAAGCACATCATATTGCAAGCCTTCTTTAATTTCCACTATGTGAACTTTGGGATGTTTCTTATTATATTACCTATAAGGTAGCTTGCCATACATGTAATGATTAAAAAAATAAGGTAGTTACTGATAAAGAGAGGACAGATAGAATTTTGAAATGAGCATATTTCTGTATCCATTTACTGCATTAAAAATAGATTTTTATTTGAGGAGCATGGATATATAAAGCTAAGTATACGTAAGTTTAAATGTACACAGAGGGAAATTCACTTTTTTAACTAAAGATACTATTCTTGCCATATTTTCACACCAGATTACTTTCATTAGTAAATTTCAATGAGCATGTTCATATTTGAACAGTAGAGGGAGCTCTAAAAAAACTTAGTATATAAGTGAAAAGTTATAGTGATATAAATTTTTAAGTAAAAAATACTAAAAATTCTTGAGTGAAAAATAAATAAATTGTATTGTAAAAATCACATGCCCTTTAAACTCCTTTAGAGGGTTAGTAAGTTTTCCTTATTTTTTAAAATCTTTAAAATTTGTCTTATTTTAGGTTCTAGACATAAAAAAGTCATTTATTATTTCATTTACATCCCATTAAGTTTATGTATAAATTTACTTAAACATATCTGGTCTAGATTCTTTTATATGACATACTCCCCATTTATGCATGCTACAGTTGGATTAAAAGTTTGTGAAAACTTATACTATCAGGTCACCAAGAACGTTATTTTGCTAAAGTTTGACTCACTGACTCTGTAGGTCTAAATAAAAGTGGGCTAGAATAAACATAGATTCCTAAAATCTCAAAACTATCCAAAGACTGTAGCTGGTTGATGAATAGTTGATATTCCCCAGGTGTTTATTGAAATCTTAATGCTGTTCTTGGCACTCTAATAAACATAAAAGGAATTCAACCAAGTGAAGGTGTTCTCAGCAGCCTGGGAAAGCTGTAATGCTGGAGGAAAGGTCTCAGTGGTTGAGCATTGACCTAGGAACCAAGAGGTCATTGGTTCGATTCCCTGTCAGGGCACATGCCTGGGCTCAAGGGGTCAGGGGGCTTCTCCTTCTAAGATGAATAACTTATTCATACATGAAGGCTCATACATCTCAGGCTTGATTTGAAGAATATATGATATAATGAAGGTAATTTTCTTAAACTATTACTAAATCACAAGTTTTCAATAAATAGTCTTATATTCCATGTATATCCACAGAGCTAGTAAGTGTACATAATTCATTATTCATATTTTCAAAATCTAAAAATTTTTGAAAAGTGATATTATTTTTCATATAATTCACTTTGTGGCTGAGCATAGCCTGACCCAAACCAATCATCAACAGGGTATGACCTCAATTAATATGAAGTTATATATAATCACTATATTTTACACTTTAGTTACATCATCATTTTGCTGAACACTAACATGTTTGATTACCAGAGGCTCACCCAAAACCCCATGTGGATTTTATGTACTATCTAGTATAGGCATCCTAGTATTGTTGTAGACTCTGGAAATTTTTGAATTCTAAAACATTTAGTTGAAAGAATTTTAGATGAGGGATTGTAGCCTATGGCCCTATACCTGTCTCCAAACTGTTTTCAGTCTATGTTATTATTGTGTTTAATTTATGACATTCAGAAGTATATATCGGCACCTGTCATGCAGAGAAGATCTGATCAATAATCCATCATTAGGTAGGCTGTTATGGATTGAATCTTTGGGTCTCCTCCAAATTTGTTAGTTGAAATCCTCACCCCCGTTCTATCTCCCGCAGTGTGATGGTATTAGGAAGTGGGCCTTTGGGAAATAATTAGGATTAGATGAGGTTATGAGGATGACCTTATACTAGTAAGTGCCCTTATAAGAGTCAAGAGAGAGTTTGCTTCCCCTCTCTGCTTTCTGCCATATGAGGATACAAGAGTAATCAGCAGCCTACAACTTAGCCCTCTCCTGAACCTGAACACCTTAGCAACCTGATTGAAAACTGTGAGAAATACATTTCTGTTGATGACCAACACAACTGTGGTACTGGTACTTTATGTCATAGCAGCCTGAACTAAGACACAGGACATGAAAGGTGCAGGAATCTACATCCACATCAAGCCACTTGATAATTGACATCTAAATGATCTAAGCATTATAACAGTGTTATGTGAAACCACTGTGCCTTCTTGCTAATCACAGACACTACTTTTTCAAAGGAGAATGACAACCTATTTAGTTGCAGATTTTTCCTATCAAATCTGGTCTATAATTACATCATTTAGTAGATAGAACACAGAATGTGAAGGGCCCACATATCATTAAACACCACAAAATCTGTTAGATAACAGGTAACAAATCAAAGAGAAAATGATTCATAATAATTATTGAGAGAGGGCTGATAATAAAATGATTTATAACGTATCTAATAGATTTTAAAAATGATATTGGTTCTGTACTAATGATTTGATAGGACAACAGAAACACTACAGAAATATAAAGACTGTATTTAAGGACATGGATTGTTTTCTATTTCTGAAAATGAAACATAAGAAACATAGAGAAAATAAAAACACAGATGCCATGAAAGTGACCAGTTTAGACTCTAGGAATTTTTTTCCGAAGAAGTTTAAAATATAGTATAACAATCATTTTGACACGGTATTAAAGCAGCCTAGTATGTACACCCATATATATTTTTTTCTTCTTGATCCATAAGAGTCCCTTTCCCTCTCAGAAATTTTCAATGTTAGCCTAAAAGCAACCCTGAATTCATAGTGTCAATTACTATGTAAAGAAAAAATAAATATGTCTAGATACTTTCATTATAATAACAGATATTATACCAAGATATATGTATTTCCAAAATAAGATAAGTATAGCACTGGCAAGGTATGAAATGGCATGAAAAGAATGGCTTATTAAAGGAAATTTATGAATATAAGTTCAAAATCACAAATACAGAATAGACTGTTTGAAAGTAAACTAGCACGCTGAATAAATATTTCCTTCTTAAAGCACAATCATGCAATAGCATGAAACATAAAGATGTAGTTATTCCAAGGTTATCACTACTTTCCTTCTTCATTCTTGAAATGCTAGGCTGCTTTTGTCTTTTCCTTGTCTCACTTTCTTCTTTCCCCACTGTGGAAATGGTTTGTTTGCTAGTCACAGCTTTATTTTGGTTTTTCCCTGCTGTGTTGGTGTTAAAACAAATTAGTACATTTCCCTAAAGGTAACTGATTGAGACATTTCCTTTCCTACAGATAGAGATATAAATGATTGAATATATTTATTTTAAGGTAGTTGAGTTTTAGTGCCTCTGTGGCTTATTTCCTGCTGAGGAATCTCACTGCTTCACAGTGAAATACTTTGAAAGATGCCTGAAGAGTTGGCCTGTTGTTTCATCTGATAGGTATACTAAAGTAATGCAGAGCTTTCTTCCCTTTCCATTTTTCCTTTTTTATCCTCTTCTATTCCTCTCTCCCCTTCACTCTCACTCCCTTTCTCCTTCTTTGTCTTCTCTGTGTTCCTTTTCTCCCTCTCTCTATTGCATTGATATTTGTAATGCTGTTGGGATGTATTTTGAAAACATTAATAATGAGAAGACCACGTTAGGAGTAAAACCACTTGTATCCATCTTTTCTTGTTAATCTTTTCTTTTATAATAGAACTAGAGGCCCGGTGCACAAAAATTTTTGCACTCGGGGGGAGGGGTCCTTCAGCCCAGCCTGTGCCCTCTCGCAGTCTGGGACCCCTCGGGAAATAATGACCTGCTGGCTGAGGCCCACTCCCGGGTGGCAGAGGGCAGGCCCAATCCCTAGGTTCAGCCCCTGGTTGGGCTCAGAGCAGGGCTGATTGGGGAGTTGGGGAGCCGCACCCTGTCACACACAGAGCAGGGCCGATCAGAGGGTTGGGGGAGCTCCCCCCTATCAGGCACAGAGAAGGGCTGATCAGGGGATTGGGGTGCCTTCCATTGTCACGAACAGAGCAGGACGGATAGGGAGGTTGTGGCCCTGCCCCCTGTCACACACAGAGCCGCAGGGTGATCAGGGGGTTTGGGCGTTGCTCCCTGTCACGCTGATCCTGGTGCCAGGAGGCCTTGCTGCTCCACTGATCCCGGTGCTGGGAGGCCTCGCGGCTCCGCTGATCCCGGTGCTGGGAGGCATATTACCCTTTTACTATATAGGATAGAGGCCTGGTGCATGGGTGGGGGCCGGCTGGATTGCCCTGACGGGTGTCCTGGATCAGGGTGGGGGTCCCCACTGGGGTGCCTGGCCAGCCTGGGTGAGGGGATGATAGCTGTTTGCAGCTGGTCACACACCCTTCAGGGTGGGGGTCCCCACTGGGGTGCCTGGCCAGTCTGGGTGAGGGGCTGAGGGCTGTTTTAAGGCTGGCAGGTGACTGAAGCTCCCAACCGCTCCTTTTTTTCTTTTCTTTTTTTATTCTGGGCCAGCTTTAGCTCTGGCTCCAGCTCTGAGGCTCAGGCATCTGGTTTGTTTGGGTTCTACAATCGAAACACTGTATCAACTCCAGCTCTGAGATACCAGCTGGCTAAAAGCAGGTTTCTGGGGTTTTGTTTAGCTTCTATATTTGTAACAATGTTTCAAACTGCAAGCTCAGAGGCCGGCAGCGGCAGGCAGGGAACGTTGGAGTCCTCCGTCACTGAAGGAAGCAAGCCTCATGTTCGCTTCAAGCTGCCTGGCTGCCGGCCGCCATCTTGGGTGGCAGTTAATTTGCATATCACCCTGATTAGCCAATGGGAAGGGTAGCGGATGTACAGCTAATTACCATGTTTCTTTTTTATTAGATAGGATTATACTCAATAAAGATCATATGACTTTTTAAAACTGATCAGCATTCTTTAGTGAAATATATCTCTGATGAGGCTGACTTGGAAGTTTCTCAAGATGAAGTGTTTTGAGCAATAGAAAAACAGAAATCAGAAATTCTAGGCACTCTCCCAGGCCAGAGGAGCAAGTGGCCGAGAGTGCCTGGGGCAGTGGGTACTCAGAACTGAGTGACGCATTAGGGTGTGATAAGGGCTCTGAACTGTGCTTCATGCTGCTTCTCCCCCTGTGCTCTCACTGCAGCTCAACTGATTTCAATTTTAGAAACCCTGTTTGTTATACTTCTGTGTTTAGTAATAAACACTCCCTGCACATATGATTAGGAAGATTCCTGATAAAACTGTCATGATAGACCTTTTTGCCTTACTCTTTTGCAAAGTCCCTTGGTATCCAACCCCCTACTGTGTCTACTAGTTTGAGAGTTCGCTTTGGTTGCCTTTAATAGAAATTCTACACTTACAAGGCAAGGCAAAAGCCCCAGGACCCATTCATACAAGCAGTTTACTGCCATTTCTGTAATTCAGTAGAAACTTTGTAGACAAAATAACCCACATGTTTTTCATTTTATGTATGTTTTTTTTTGTTGTTGTTGTTGTTAATCCTCACCTGAGGATATCTTTTTTTTAAGAGAGAGTGGAAAGAAGGGGGAGAGACAGAGAAACATCGATGTGTGATTGGTACATTTATTGGTTAACTCCCACAGGATGAATAAGGAGTAGTGTAGAGTGGAGCAACCTTTACCTGTTTGGATAATTCCACATCTACTTCAGTTCGGATGGCTGATTGTCACAAGGTCAGTAGGTGACTCAACTTGCCTGGGATCGTCGTGACTTACACCTTGGTCCTGACTTAATTTTTAGCAGCCCCTCTCTCCTTTCATTCTCAAAATCCTCCAATTTGAACAAAATATATAGTCACCTTATATATGTGACCCTTTTTTCTAGGTAAATATACAAGAAGTTGCAAGACAAATATTAAACCTCTGAGTAAAAGACAAAATACTGCCAATATTACATTTAAAAATAACAAAAAAATCTGTTAAATAGATACATTAGTGTTGTGAAGATAGATGTTATCAATTTTCTGTGTTTTTCACTGCGCTTTAATTCATTATTGATTTGGTCTACTTAGAGCTCATAGTAACAATGACAGCTCTTGCAAAGAAATGTGAACTACGAAGCCTAAATCCAATGTGCTCCCACCTCTTTGCTCTTGGGAAAAGAGTTAATAGTTCCAGGCCACGAAGGTTCCATTTTGGTACACTCAAAAAGCCATGGCATCACAGAGCCTGAACAGATTAGCATGGTTTCAAAATCACAACAATTAACTTCTTGCTCTCTAATTGACTGACACGTGGGTCAAATAAATACAATTTGAAAAAAAATGTGAGGGCAAAGTTCTTTTGATGGACATGAGATTTTCTACTTGTTAAAATTATTTTATGTTAGCATAGGGTCATTACAGGCTAAGAGAGGGCTGGTGGATTTCTGTCATCAAATGTGCATAAAGGGAACCCAACTATCCATTGCAAATAAGATGCTCTCCCTTTATTAGTATCCATGATTTTTCTTTGGCTCATTGAAGCATTTAATATATACTTTAAATACAAAGTAAACACAGGATTTTCTATGTAAAAATGTGGGAATTGGAAATATAAGAATATCATAATCTATCTATATAAAGCCTTAAGTGACTGGTGGGTATCACTCACACTGACCACAAGAGGGCATATGTTCAATGCAGGGGCTGCTCCCTGGTGGTCAGTGCGCTCCCACAGTGGGAGCACTGCTCAGGTAACCAACAGGTGCCAGACACCTGGCTCATGGGGAGCACAGCTGCGGCAGTGCAAGCGTCTCCCACAGACACTCTCCCTGTGTATCCCTTTCCCATCCAGGCTGAGCGGCAGCAGTGGCAGGCACAACAAGACCTGGATGAGCAGGAGCAGTGTGGCGCCCTGCCTGGTCTCGGGCTCCTTCCTCACCGCCTGCCACTTGGCGCACTACTACATCCCTCCGGGGATGTTGGACTGCCAGTTCTGGCCCAATCCCTGCAGGCCACTGGGGAGTGGCCAAAATTGGCAGTCCAACATCCCCCGAAGGGTCCCAGATTGTGAGAGGGCACAGGCCAGGCTGAGGGACTCCACTGGTGCACGAATGCATGCACCGGGTATTAATATAATAGCATTCTTTTAGATAATATTTTCATTAAAAAAAAATACCTTTAAAAACAGAGAACTGTTTGATTATAACCTGGACTTAAACATCTCTATGTATGTATATCATTATTGGGGCATATTTAAGTTAAAATATATTGCTTAAAATATGGCAATATATGGCAATTAATAGTGTACACACTGACCATTTACTTTATTATGTAACACATATTATGTCATGTGAAAAAAAAATGATAATACTGTCTCTTAAGGATGCACTGTGTTCAAATGTTTCACCTGATCTACAGTCAACTTATTTGAGACTTAAGGTAATTGATGTCATCACAAATTTCTTATACCATCAACATCTGATAAAAAATTGACAACTAAGAAGCAAATAAAGATATGCAGAAATGATAAGTTTGAATTCCTAAATCAAAATTAGCCCACCAGTAATGCCATTTGGCAATTAATAAGCATTTTCCAGTAATGAGCAATAATAATAATCTATAATAATAAAAACAAAATATGCTAATTAGACCGGACAGCCAAACAGCAGAATCACTGTCCAGATGACCTTCTGGGTGACACCCAGAAGCGACACCCACTGGCGCCAGACCAGCCAAGGCGGGTGTGGTGCAATTGATCGGGGGCCCAACCATTGCCCCATGATAGCCCCAAAGAGGGAGGCCCAGGCCACCGACCAGCGGGCTGCAGCAAGGGAAGCCTGGGTCCTGGGTGCCAGAGGGAAGCTGGTGCTGGCAACCGTGGAAGGAAGGCCTACTCTTGCACTAATTTCATGCATCAGGACTCTAATAATTTATAAAACCCTACGTGATTCTTATAAAAAATTGAGAGAAGCATTTTAAAAGTTCTGAACAAGCATCAACAGATGTTTTATGTTACTTAACATGGACAGCTATGACAGGTTAGCGCCCTCAACATTTTTATAGTTACTGCCTCCTTAGAATTCAGTAAAATATATAGCAGTACTATTAACAAAAATTAGTTAGGAAAAAAGCACTCATAAAATAAGTGAAGGGCAGAGTGTCTGATGACAGAAATTGAATAGTTATTGTGTTTTCTAATAGAGAAATTAGAAAATTAAGTCATTAATTGAAGCTTCTCAAAATTTTTCAAAGTATTTTACACAGCTTAATAAAAAAAAAGAGAGAGAGAGAGATCTTTTAGGTAGAGCAAGGGTAGGCAAATTTTAAAGATCTTGCAAAGTTTTCCTATTCCTTCCCTTTCTGTCATCTATCCAAGAAACCATTGGTTCAAGCCTGAAAAGAAAAGTAAACAAGCATTTGAGGGATGGAGAAATACAGAAAAAAGAAAAAAGAGAAGGATGCTTGCAGTGTTAATTAGCTCCCCCAATAATAATACATTTCATTCATTCTTTGACTTGAAGATTTTCATTGAATATATTCATTTCACCACAGAGATATAAGTGGAATTAGAAGATGGCATTTTAGTCAAAAACATTATTCTTAGTAAAGAGCATAAAGAAAAACATGACAAATATTACTTCAGGTGTGATATTCAGAAAGATATAATCCACAGGACAAAAGAAATCTGCTTAATCAGAACTGTTTGAGGATGATGACATTTATTCTCCAATTGTGGTTTTATAAGATTGGAGTAAGAACAGTTGAATAGAAAGGGCACCTGAGACTGAAAAAGGAGTGTGACTAGAGAGATAGTTCACACTGTGCTGATCTTGGTAACTGACACAAGGAGAATGAAAAGATTTAAAAAACTCTGTGCTTCATACGATATATCAGCAGGAATTTTGAAAGATACAAAGCAATTATAAAACATTTGTGACTAACAACAGAAAGTATATTCATTCTAATCATAATATCAATCTCTATCAACTAATGAGTATCTGCTACCAGCTTGCTATTGATAGCAATATTTTATACCTATTATTTTCAATTTTATTAAGAATCCTACAATGAAGATAGAATTATACTTATTTTATAGAGAGAAACTAACCCTCAGGGAAGTAAAATATCTTATCCAAACAAAAGCCAAAAAGAGGCGAATCTAGGATTGGTCTGTCTGCCTCCACTTGATATGTGTTTGTCAGCCTTTGTTCTGTGACTGCATGCCCCAGATAGTCAGATGCTGGGCTCAAGAGATAAATAAGACATGTCACTAAATCTCAAGAGACTGACACTCTAATAGTTGTAAACAACTAGCACAGATGTTGCCAGCTCACAAGATATTTGAAAGGGGAAGCCAGCAGACCTCTATAAGAAAGGTTTCCTGAAAGGGATGTATGATGTCCTAAATTATGGAGAAGGTATAGGAAAGTGGAAGGAAGTGAGGATGAGCAGATTAGAACTTCAGGAGGATGAACAGCATAATGGAAAGGCTTGACCAATTATTGTGAAAGGTGGGGAGGAACATTGCTTTATTTGAATATGAGAATACTACCTACATGGATAATATTTCCTAATTCTGTGTTTCTAAGACTAGGAGGGGTTGATTGCCTTCTCACTTCCTTGTCTCTTTAACCCCCATGGACTAAATGAATTTACTTTAGAAATGAACCAATTCTTTTTTTTTAAAAAAGAAAATGTATTTTATTGATTTTAGAGAGGAAAGGAGAGGGGGAGAGAAAAACATCAATGAAGAGAGACAATCACTGATTGGCTGACTCCTGCACACCCTTGACTGAGGATCCAGCCCGCAACCCAGGCATATGCCCTTGGTTGGAATCAAACCCAGGACCCCTCAGTCCACAGGCTGACTCTCTATCCATTGAGCCAAACCAGCCAAACCAATTCTTTGTATTAGTATATGTATTATTATATCCCCCTCCTAGTTTTTATCAACATGTCATGGAAGATGAACAATGATGAATAAAGAAAATAAAGAAGGGAGAAACCAAGATGGCGGCATAGGTAAACACCAGAAATTGCTGCCTTCCACAACAAATTCAAAAATACAACTAAAAGACAAAATGGACATCATCCAGAACCACAGGAAGGCTGGATGAATGGAAATTCTACAATTAGAAGGAAAGAGAAAAACACACTGAGACTCAGAGGAGGTGCGGAAGTGCAGAATTACGGAGGCGCAGGTGGCAAGGGCTGGCAACTGAGGACGTGGCTGTCTTTTTCAATTGGGAGGGAGTCACAAGCCCCCAACTGCTCTGAACTCAAGTTCCAGGTGAGTCTCTGGGTACCCAGACTCATACGGGGAGAAACTGGACTGTCTAGCAGTGGGCAGAAATCGGAACTCGAGGGAGGCTTTCTCTCAAAGGTGCTTGCAGCGATTACTGGGACACTGATATGCGGGGCCCCTTAGGGCAGGGCTGAGGATCAGCCATAGCTGCTTGCTCTGCCCTGTTGATTCCCTGAAACCCTGCTCCACCTAAGCTGCAGCAGAGGCTTTTGCATATGAATGACCTGGCCCTTTGCAATCTGAAAATTACCTAACAAACTGCAGCTGGGTCAGAGAGATGCAGAACATCCAAAAGAAGGCCCAAGGCCCCACAGCAGCTTGCATTGCTTCACAGCTGGGCCTCATCAGGGCACTTCCAAATCCCCAACAAAAAAGAGGAATCTGCAGATCTCTCCATAGCTCCTGCTGGGTAGCCTCAGGCAGAGGTTAAATTAGGACCTCCTTAGATCCAAGAGCCAGTGTACCCAGTGGTCAGAGTGGGACCATCCAATTACAACTCCTGAGATCCATAAGGGACACACTCAGGGGGCAGACTCAGTGAGCACCAAAGCCCCACTGAAGCAAGTCTTGCCTCATAAGGGTGTCTTCAGCACAGAAGTTCTCCCACCATAGACACAGCTGATTCTCACAGCCAATTGGCCTGGAGGTCAATTCCTCTCAGTGATACCTACAACAATCAAGGCTTAACTACAACAAGACTGTGCACAACGCCCACAAAGGGGTGCACCAAGAGTGTCCATCTCAGGTAATTGGGGAGGCTGAACCACTGGGCTCTATAGGACACCTAGCACACAAAGCCACTCTACCCACACAGGGAAGCATAAAAATGCAGAGACAAAGAAACAGGTCACAAATGACAGAAATGGGGGAAAGAAAATGACTGGATATAGAGTTCAAAACCACACCTTTAAGATTTTTCAAGAACTTTCTAGAAACCACTGATAGATTTAGTAAGACCCTCAAAAAATCTGGTAAGACCGCCGATAAATGTAGTGAGACCCTCAAGAAATCTAGTGAGACCCTCGAAGTTATGAAAAAGGCAACTAGAAATTAAGCATACACTGACTGAAATAAAGGATATTATGCAGAGTTCCAACAGCAGGCTAGAGGATTGCAAGAATCAAGTCAAAGATTTGAAATACGAAGAAGCAAAAAACACCCAACCGGAAAAGCAAAATGAAAAAAGAATCCCAAAATACGAAGCTAGTATAAGGAGCTCTTGGACAGCTTCAAGCGTACCAACATCCGAATTATAGGGGTTCCAGAAGAAGACAGAGGGCAAGATATTGAAAACCTATTTAAAGAAATAATGACAGAAAACTTCCCCCACCTGGTGAAAGAAATAGACTTACAGGTCCAGGAAGCGCAGAGAACCCCAAACAAAAGGAATCCAAAGAGGACCACACCAAGACACATCATAATTAAAATGCCAAGAGCAAAAGACAAAGAGAGAATCTTAAAAGCAGCAAGGGAGAGAAAGTCAGTTACCTACAAGGGAGTACCCATATGACTGTCAGCTGATTTCTCAACAGAAACTTTGCAGGCAAGAAGGGAGTGGCAAGAAATATTCAAAGTGTTGAATGCCAAGAACCTACAACCAAGATTACTTTATCCAGCAAAGCTATCATTCAGAATTGAAGTTCAGATAAAGAGCTTCACAGATAAGAAAAAGCTAAAGGAGTTCATCACCACCAAACCAGTATTCTATGAAATGCTGAAAGGTATCCTTTAAGAAGAGGAAGAAGAAGGTAAAGATACAAATTATGAACAACAAATACACATCTATCAACAAGTGAATCTGAAAATCAAGTGAATAAATAATCTGATGAACAGAATAAACTGGTGATTATAATAGAATCAGGGGCATAGAAAGGGAGTGGACTGACCATTCTTGGGGAAGGGGAAGGGTGTGGGGGATGTGGGAAGAGACTGGACAAAAATCGTGTACATATGGATGAGGACAGTGGGGGGGCGGGTGGTGAGGGCGGTGGGGTGGTGGGAACCTGGTGGAGGAGAGCTGTGGGGGTAAAAAAAGGAACAACTGTAATAATCTGAACAATAAATATTTAATTAAAAAAAAAGAAAATAAAGAAGGTATAACTAGTTAGAAATAGAGTAAGTCAAACAATTTGTTTGGTGCATGTGCTAGTGAATAGTTTGATCTAGTTTTAAAATAATAAGCTACTATATTGATTACAATGGCAGGTACCCTTCTAGTCATTTAAAGAGAGGCCTTAGAATGAAGCAGTAACATATGTGGGAGAGAAAATGGGGATTATTTTTGACTCTAAGTTTAAAGGGAGTTGATAATATGACATTTTTAATTATATATATACTAGAGGCCTGGTGCACAAAAATTTGTGCACTCGGGGGGGAAGGGGGGTCCCTCAGCCAGGCCTGTGCACTCTTGCAGTCTGGGACCCCTCGGGAGATAACGAGCTGCTGGCTTAGGCCTGCTCCCGGGTGGCAGAGGGCAGGCCCAATCCCTAGGTGCAGTCCCTGGTCGGGCTCAGAGCAGGGCCGATTGGGGAGTTGGGGCGCCGCCCCCTGTCATGCACAGAGCAGGGCTGATTGGGAGTTGCAATTCCACCCTCAGTCACACTCAGGGTAGGGCCGATTGGGGGGTTGGGGCACCACCCCCTGTCACACTCAAGGCAGGGTTGATGGGGAGGTTGCGGTGCCACCCCCTGTCACGCACAGAGCAGGGCCCATCAGGGGGGTTGGGGCTCTTTACCCTGTCACGCACAGAGCAGGGTCGATCAGGGGGTTGGGGAGCTCCCCCCTGTCACACACAGAGCAGGGTCAATCAGGGGGTTGGGGATCTCCCCCTTGTCACTCTCAGAGTAGGGCCGAAGGGGAGTTGGGGCACCACCTACTGTAACACCCAGAGCAGGGCCGATCAGGGGTTTGGGGCGCCGCCACTCTCACACTCAGGGCAGGGCCAATGGGGAGGTTATGGCTCTACCCCATCACACACAGAGCAGGGCCTGTGGGGGGGGGGAGGGTGGGGACGCCACATCCTGTCACACAGAGCCGCAGGGCAATCAGGGGGTTCGGGAGCTCCCCCCTGTCTCGCACAGAGCAGGGATGATCAGATGTTTGGGGCGCCTTCCCCTGTCACGAACAGAGCAGGGTGGATAGGGAGGTTGTGGCCCCGCACCCTGTCACACACAGAGCAGGGCCGATCAGGGGGTTGGGGAGCTTCCCCCATCAGGCACAGAGCAGGGTTGCTCAGGGGGTTGGGGCCCCGACCCCTGTCACACACAGAGCCGCAGAGTGATCAGGGTGTTTGTGCGCTGGCCCCTGTCACGCTTATTCCGGTGCCGGGAGGCATATTACCCTTTTACTATATAGGATAGATGCCTGGTGCATGGGTGGGGCTGGCTGGTTTGCCCTGAAGCGTGTCCTGGATCAGGGTGGGGGTCCCCGCTGGGGTGCCTGGCCTGCCTGGATGAGGGGGTGATGGCTGTTTGCAGCTGGTCACACACCCTTCAGGGTGGGGGTCCCCACTGGGGTGCCTGGCCAGTCTGGGTGAGGGGCTGAGGGCTGTTTTCAGGCTCGCAGGTGACTGAAGCTCCCAACTGCTCCTTTTTTTTTTTTTTTTTATTCTGGGCCAGCTTTAGCTCTGGCTCCAGCTCTGAGGCCTCTGCTGGGTTCTATAATCGAGATACTGTATCAACTCAAGCTCTGAGATCCTGGCTCGCTGAAAGCAGGTTTCTGGGGTTTTGTTTAGCTTCTATATTTGTTACAATGTTTCTTATACTGCAGGCTCAGAGGCTGGCAAGGCAGGCGGGGAACGTTGGAGTCCTCCTTCACTGAAGCAAGCAAGCCTCATGTTAGTTTCAAGCCGCCTGGCTGCCGGCCGCCATCTTGGCTGACAGTTAATTTGCATATCTCGCTGATTAGCCAATGGGAAGGGTAGCAGTCGTATGCCAATTACCATGTCTCTCTTTTATTAGATAGGATATATTCAGAGTATTAGTAAGAGCATCCTATATAATAATACCCTAATATGCAAATCGACCAAATGGTGGAATGACTGGTCACTATGAACTGACCACCAGGGGCCAGACACTCAATATAGGAGCTGCTCCCTTGTGGTCAGCCAGAAGCCAGGCTCATGGCTGGTTAGTGTAGTGGCACTGTCAGGAGCCTCTGCGGCAGCACTGAGGAGCAGCAAGCTGAGTGGTAGGGAGCAGCAAGCAGGTGGGCAGTAGGAGCGAGGGGTCCCGGACTGTGAGAGGGCACAGGCCGGCTGAGGGACACCACCCCCACCCCCAGTGCCTGAATTTCATGCACCAGGCCTCTAGTGATAATGATAATCAGCAATGATGACTATAATAACAATAGCTACTATTACTGAGTGCTTGCTCTGTGCCAGGCCCTGTGCTGAGCTCATTATATCTCATTTGATTACAATAAGATATGAGATAGGTAATAGTACCTGCTTCTCCAAAGGGTAAATTGAAGCTGAGAGAGGTGACTTGAGTAGTCAATTATGATCACACAAGTAGTAATGTCATACTGGGATTTTTACCCAGGTTCATCTGGTTCAAAAACCTATTACAGTATTCACAACCAAGGAATCTGTAGCTCCTTTAAGCTCTTTGCTATTAGCTGCAACTACAGGATCTCCTTTAGTTCAAAAGTGTATGGACATTGTTGAATTGGTGTGTTTTCAAGTAAAGTGGCAGAATGATGAAAGTGCCTGAAAACCAAGTTTTGTGGCATTTAGAAGTGTAATTAAGAGAATCCATGATAGCTTTTTAAAAATTATAGTTGAAGGCTAATCATGTAAATGTGTAGTTCTGATGCAAAGTATTAAGTGCAGAGAGATCTGAGTTGCATATAAGGGATATTCTGATAACCACTACGTATTGAAAATAAATGGTCTTGTGTCTAGAGAAGTAATTCAGATCATATGTTGCATGCCAATTGTGCATTGTGATCAATTGCCATGTCTACTGGGTGGGCAGTATTGATTAGGTGGGAAATTAAAAAAAAAAAAGATTAGAAGTATTAGAAGAGAAAAAATAAACATTTTAGCTTAGATGAATAAAAGAAAAAGACAATGAGTAGTTTCAGGAGAGTCTATGTAACTTTTGTAGATAGGAGAAAAGATCTAATGGAGATAATACAATCTAACCTAATGACTGCATCAAATTCCTCCTAAGAAATGTAGAATTTAAAATGTAGAATTATCTTGGATAACTACACACAATCCACTCCTAGGTGCTCTTGCAAGGAGAGCACCCCTGGGCAATAGCATTACAATGAGAAAAGAAATTGAAATAAACAGTAATTAGAGGCAAGCTCAAGCTTGATCTTCGGTAAAAATTTAGAGAGAAGTTGAAAAATAGTTTGTGCCATGGCAATGAAATGAAGACACAAAGAAGTTTGAAATTTTATATAAAAATACTCTATAAAAATGGTCAGACCAATGCCAATGTAGAGATAATAAATTCAGAGTTGCTTATCCATACTGAATAACCCCTTCTCCTGGTTTACATTCATAGGAGGCAATCTCGGGAACCACAGATGCACTAGTGCCCAGTATCAGTGGGCCCAGAACAGCAGGGATTATTGGTCTGCTTTTATTGCTCCTCCCACCCTTTCTGGCATCCAGCAGGTTTTGACCAAGGGTTGGGGATAGCAGAACATGACACAAAAACATTCTAAAACAGCCATTTTTTTTTTTTTTTAGTTTAAAATGTTTGTAAATAATTTATTTAAAACGGGAAAAATTTACAGAGGCAATATTATCCTTAAACACTATGCGTCTATCACTCACTGACATAAAAATTTACACACCATGCAGCAAAATCAACCATTTTGAGTGGCTTTAAATTCCTGTGCCTTGCATTTATGGGCAGGAAAGAATGGTTAAAAAATGCATGTGTCTATGAGAGTGCCCTGAATGTAAATATTGTCTGCTTGGGTGTTGTGTTTAGAAATAGCTGTGAATAATGCTGCAATGAACATAGGGATGCAGGTATCTTTACAGAAATGATTAGATAATGAAGATGTGGTATATATATATATATATATATATATATATATATATATATATATATACAATGAAATACTACTCAGCCATAAGAAAAGATGAAATGCTGCCATTTGTGACAACATGGAATACTATGTTAAGCAAAGTAAGTCAGACAGAAAAAGTCAAGAACCATATGATTTCACTCATATGTGGGATATAATACTGAAAGCAACAAATGAACAACAAAGAAAAACAAAACTCATAGACACAGACCAACAGTATGGTGGTTACTAGAGGGAAGTGGGTGCAGTGGCAATAAAATGTAAAGAGGGTCAAATATATGGTAATGGAAGAAGATTTAACTTTGGGTGTTGAGCACACAATGCATTATACTGATGATGTACCATAGAATTGTACACCTGAAACCTATATAACCTTATTAACCAATGTCACACCAATAATTTTAATTTATTTTTTAATTTTTTAGTGTTTTTTCTTTATTTTTAAAATATCTTTATTGAGATTATTACAGATGTCCTCCTTTGCCCCTATTGCCCCCATCCACCTGGTTCCCAACCTGCCCCAGGCCTTAACCATCCTACTGTCTGTGTCCTTATGTGTCCTTAGGTAAGATCTTTGGTTAATTTCTTCCAGCACCTCCCCTCCCTGAACCCTTCCCTCTAAGATTCATCAGTTTGTTCTATGCTTCCATGCCTCTTATTCTATTTTATTCACCGGTTTATTTTGTTAGTCAGATTTCTTGTTTGTCTAGCTTTTTTTTAGATCCAATTGTTGATAGATATGTATTTGTTGTCGTTTTTTGGTTCATATCCTTTATTTCTCCTCCTCCTCCTCCTCCTCCTCCTCCTCCTCCTCCTCCTCCTCCTCCTCCTCCTCCTTCTTCTTCTTCTTCTTCTTCTTCTTCTTCTTCTTCTTCTTCTTCTTCTCCTTCTCCTTCTCCTTCTCCTTCTCCTTCTCCTTCTCCTTCTCCTTCTCCTTCTCCTTCTCCTTCTCCTTCTCCTTCTCCTTCTCCTTCTCCTTCTTCTTCTTCTTCTTCTTCTTCTTCTTCTTCTTCTTCTTCTTCCTTTTTCTTCTTCAATACCCTTCAACATTTCATGTAATACTGGTTTGGTGGTGATGAACTTCTTTGGCTTTTTCTTATCTGTGGAGCTCTTTATTTGACCTTCAATTCTAAATGAGAGCTTTGCTGGGTAGAGTAATACTGATTATAGGTCCTTGCTATTCATCACTTTGAATATTTCTTGTCACTCCCTTCTGGCCTGCAAAGTTTCTGTTGAGAAATCAGCTGACAGTCAAATGGGCAATCCCCTATAGGTAACTAACTGTTTTTCTTTTGCTGATTTTAAGATTCTCTTTTTGTCTTTAGACCTTTGAATTTTAATCATGATGTGTCTTGGCGTGGATCTCTTTGTGCTTCTGGGACTATTTGTGTTTCTGGGACATGTAAGTCTATTTCTTTCACCAGGTAAGAGAAGTTTCCTGACATTATTTCTTCAAATAGGTTTTCAATATCTTGCTCTCTCTTATCTCCTTCTGGCACCCCCATAATGCAAATGTTGGTATGCTTGAAGTTGTTCAAGAGCAGCCGTGGGCAAACTACGGCCCGCGGGCCGGATCCGGCCCGTTTGAAATGAATAAAACTATTGAAAAAAAAGACCGTACCCTTTTGTGTAATGATGTTTACTTTGAATTTATATTAGTTCACACAAATACTCCATCCATGCTTTTGTTCCGGCCCTCCAGTCCAGTTTAAGAACCCATTGTGGCCCTCGAGTCAAAAAGTTTGCCCACCCCTGTTCAAGAGGCTTCTTACACTATATTCATATTTTCGGATGCTTTTCCTTTTTGCTCTTCTAATTGGGTGTTTTTTGCTTCCTCATATTCCACATAGTTGATTTACTTCTCAGACTCCTTTACTCTACTGTTGAATCCCTGTAAAGTATTCTTTATTTTAGTTAGTGTATGGTTGATTACTTACTGGTCATTTTTCGTGTCTTTGACTTTCTCACTAAGATCCTTGAAAGTCTCATGAAGATCTTTATAACCATGGCTCTGAACTCTGTACCCAAAAGGTTGCTTGCTTCCATTTCTTTCATTTGTGACATGTTTCTTTGTCTCCCCATTTTGGTTGCTTCCTTGTATTTGTTTCTATGTATAAGGTAGAGCTGCTATGTCTCTTAAATTGGTAGAGTGGTCTTGTGTAGTAGGTGTCCTGTAGGGTCCAGTGGCTCAGCCTCCCAGTCACCTGAGCTGGACACTCTCAGTGCATCCCTGTGTGGACTATGTACACAGTCTTGTAGTTGAGTCTTGAATGCTGTTGGTGTCACTGGGAGGAAATGACCTCCAGGCCAATTGGCTGTGAAAACCAGCTGTGGCTAGAGTGGAAGAGCTGCTGTAGGGGAAACACACCTATGGGTCAGGACTTGCTTCAGTGGGGCTTCGGTGCTCCATGATTCTACCCCTTGAGTGTGTAGATCATGGATGTGAAAAGTTGTAATCTGCTATGGTCTGAAGCTGTCCATTGGGTGCACTAGCTCTGGGGCATTCAGGGAGTTGAAAAATCAGCCACTCTCTTGAGCCATCCTGCTATTTGTATTAGGCTTAGAGGTGCCCAGGCAAAGCCCAGCTAGGAAGCAAGGCAGGCTGGTGCTAGAGCTGGGTTTGGGGCCTTTTATTGATAGATTTGGTGCACGTTAACCCAGCTGCAACTTGTTTGAGAGATTTTAGCAAAGTCTGAAGCCTGAGCCTTGCATGCCATTCATATGCAAAAGCCACTGCACACAGGTTGGGTGGGGCTGCAAATTGGATGGGGCATGGTCTCAGGGAATCACCAGGGCATAACAAACAGTTGTGGCTTCCAGTCAGCCTAGTGGCCCATTGAGGAGGTCCTAGCACTGGAACAATGACCCCTGCAAGCACCTCAGTCTAGAAGAAAGCTGCCCCAAGTTTCTGTCCTGATGTCAGACAATCCAGTTCCTCTTCATATGTATCTTCATCCCTGAGAGACTCACCTGGTTCTGGTGGTCAGAAGAAGTGGGACCTTGTAAATTCAGTTCATGTGCCAGCCCTTTAAGAGGAAGAGCAGGATCTTTAGAGGCCTCTGTGTCACTGAGCCCCAATCCCCACTGGTTTTTCCAGCCCTTGGTTACTCATTACAGAGATTACTTTTCCCAGTCTGGGAGCCTGGGCTTGGGGTCTGGTGTGGGTCTGGGACCCCTTGCTTCTCACGGGCACCTCCACAGAGATGATCTCCCTCCAAATTAAAAAATGGTCTAGCCCGTTCAGCACTTCCACCCCTCCTACCAGTCTCAGCGTGCTTTCTTCTTTACGACTCTAGTTGTAGGACTTCCATTCAGCCAGATTTCAAGCAGTTCTGAAGGTTGTTCTGTACTTTAGTTATAATTTGGATGTGGTTATGGGAGGCAGTCAGTACTGGCGTTTACCTATGCTGCCATCTTGGTTCTAATAAATTTAATTTAAAAATACAAGTATTGAGGATACTATCTTGGATTCACAGCTTTTAAAATCATGGACCTTGCTCTGTGTGCTTTGTATGTTTTAACAATATTCTAGAATTTGGAATATCAAAGATGCTTGATATCATAATGCATGCTTGCTGAGATCAACATTTCTTTAAGTGTTTAAACAAAATCTTGCTATCCTTGACAGGAAATGTTCTCAGAAGTTATTTATTTCTTCCAAAGAAATTTTTATGTGTTCCATTAACCAATATGGCTGTCCTTATAATATTCATGATTATTCAGTGTTTCAAAACTGTTTTAATATATCTTACTGTCATCTTGCTATTATTGCTTGTCTGAAGTAAAGAAACTTTGTTACATTTGTTCTATAATTGTTCTAAGAGATGCACTCCATTCTTTATCACATTATTCAAAAAGTATGTTTTTTTTGGAAGGAGAATTGAAGTGCAAGTTTAAAATTATAAATCTAACTTTTTTATTCATATAATAAAATACTAGTAATTTAGAAGAAGGTAAATGGTTTGCATTACTTGTAAGATTGTTTTTAAAGAAGAGGCATCATTATCCTGATGGTTCATGGTGGTATTATAACATTATAAAATATTTCAAAATTGCTATTACAATAAGCTTAAAGCAGTTATAAGTTCATTATGACATTTTTTTTCCTCTCAACAAAGGCAAAATATGTATTTTTCTTTTAACTTAAGTGATTTTGAAACTCCCTAAATAGTACTTAAAGATTTTCATGCTTCTTGGAATAAATTATGTTCATTTATTCCTAAATATAATAAAATCATTGAGAAGTGTCAGAAGAGAAGAAACCCTAGGGAAACTATTAACATTTTTTATCTCCAGTTCGTATGGGAATATGAATTCCAGAAAATGCAACTATCACAACAGAGGGAGTTGATTTTCTCTGGATTTATCTTTGGCATGTTATCTTAAACAGCAAAAGAGGACATATTCTTTTACATTTTTGGTGTTTTTAAGGCAATTGTTATCAAATCTGACAGGATTTAGTCCAAATAGTGTCTATCATATCGTTATCAATGTACCAACTATTTTGAGTTTTGAAGCTCAATCACTATGTTTAACCAAAGTAAAATAGTAGATTAAAAACTACCCAGAAAAATAAAGCTGAAAATCAGTAATAAGTAGGGCATAGCCCTGGCTGATGTCTCTGAGTTGGCTGGGTAGAAACATCAATGTGAGAGGGAAATATGGACCAGCTGCCTCTTGCATGCCCCCTATTGGGGATTGAGAGCATGTGCCCTGACTGGGAATCAAACTGTGATCTCTTGGTTCATAGGTCAATACTCAACCACTGAGCCAGAGGCAATATTTAAATGGCTATAACTCTCTGGAGGCTTTTTGATATATTCCAATTTTTAGTTTTAAACTTTAAGCCAATCATGTCAAGCTTAATTATGGTTACTATCCTGTATAATAAAAGACGAATATGCAAATTGTCCCGTGGGGCGGTCCTTTGAGCTGGAATTCAACTGGGAGACCAGGAGTTAGACTGCTCGCTATGATGTGCACTGACCACCAGGGGGAAGCGGGGAACAGGCCAGGTGTCCGAGACATGGCGCTGGCAGCGGGAGGCAGTGGAAACGCTGCCAGCCCTGATGGGCCCCGATGAGAGCAGGACCACAATGGGATTGTGGAGCAGGTGAGTGGACAGCGCCAGGCCAAAGCAGGTGCAAGCGGGGCCCAATTGCCCCATTGATCGCCCCGCAGATAGGACCAGCAGTGTTGGTGGGGGGTGGGGCTGCTGCCCGGCTCCCAGCCACTGACAGCTCCACCAGGGATCCTGGCCCTGATCAATCACCCTGCAGGCGAGATGGTGGAGCAGGTGACGGGGCAGCTCCAGGCCAAGGTGGGGTGCCATGAGAGGCTGCAGGGCTGTGAGACTGGGGGCACAAGCTGAGCCCTGATCTCTGCAGGCCACCCCAAGGGACTCCACCCGTGCATGAATTCATGTACCAGGCCTCTAGAACACTATAGGATGTTATCAACCTTGACAATATCAAAATAAGGGAACACTACAGAAGTTAGAAAGTGACAGATTTTGTGACAGACGGAATGATAGGATGCTAATAGTGTCATCCTAACTAGTGTGACGTTTCAGACACAACTTAAAATTCAGGAGACAAAAACGTATAGTCTTTGTTTAAAGTTATATAATAACCAATGGAAGGATTCAAAATAGTGACATAAATATGAAAAACCAGGCAGCAAATGAAAAGGGAAAGTGTAAATAAGCTAAATGATCATCTTTTAACACAAGAAATGAGTCTCAAGATAAATTGAGTAATAAAAGCATAACATATTCTTTAGAATTATGGAGATAACTATGAGAAAAACAAAAATTAAAAAAAGGTGAAAAAATGTTTTCTACTGGGAAGGATGATAGAGGATTAGGTCAAGCTATGATTAACTTTATGAAAATAAAAATTATATATAATAACCAAAGTGTCCTTCAACAGAATATTGGACAAAGATGTGATATATATATATATATATATATATATATATATATATATATATATATAAATATATATAAATACTACTTAGCTATAAGAAAAGACAAAACTGCCAATTTCAACAACATGGATGGAGCTTGAGAATATTATGTTAAATGAAATAAGTCAGTGAGAAAAAGCTAAGAACATTGTGATTGTACCCATATGTGGGATATAAAACTGAAAATAATAGGCACAGACAACAGTGTAGTGGTTACCAGTAGATAGGTGGTTGTGGTGGGGATAGTAAAGGGTAAAGAGGGCCAAATATATGGTGATGGAAAATAATTTGACTCTGGATGGTGGCACACAATGAGATATACAGATCCTGTATTATAGAAATGTACACTTGAAAATTACATGATGTTATTAACCAATGTCACGCCAATAAATTTAATAAAAATGTAAATTAGTACACAATATAGATCTATAACATACATGTGTATTCAACACAACCAACACCACTATTTGTATTATTTTCTTTTGAAATGACTTAAGCTTTTGAAAATAATGAACACAATTTTTTTTTTAGTTATTTAGGATCATAATATCAGTAATGCAAATAACTAAATTCACAAAAAAATTGGTGTACTAAAATGCTTAATGAAATAACTAAAATATAAATCAAGCATCAGCCATTCTCATTACTGACAACTTATAATACACATGTCTATCTATTGTAACGATACAGATATGTTCACTGAATCTAGTATACTAAATTACATTTGGCTTTCTTCCTTTCAAATTTAACCAGAACATTCACCCTCTTTTTGTAAAGATAAACTTACTGATTCAATGTTTTATTCATTTCTCTGACTGGGTAAAAATACATAACCCCCTTTCCTTACTGAGGGCTAAGAATTACAAGGTTGTGTATTGATCTGCCCTCCAATTTCTTCATGTCCAAGGGGGAAAACAAATGAAAGGTGAGTTTCTTCTTTAATACTTCTAACTTGGAAACCATTCACAAACTACTAGCTGCCTTGATCCAACTGATATAGTAATGACTTATACAAAAATTAATAGCATCTTAGGGTCAAATATATATAAAATTAATTTTTTAATTTTATATAATTTTTTAAATTTAAGTAATGAGAAATTTACAGAGCCATCTTCATGACCTTTATTATTTTTAGAGGTTGTCTTTCCAAAAAGCAACTGAAGCTTTGGAGGGACATGAATTGACATCAAGCACTCTTCATACACTATGATCTTGTTTCTTGCCACTTACACCTGAAGATGAGAGAGATCTACTTTATTTATTTATTTTGGGTACCTCTCCATAACCTTTTGCATAACCGAACTTTAGAAAACTCATATAATCCCTTGATATATCACTATTAAAAAGTACTCTGGAAAAATTGCAGGCATTCATAATCTTATTTTATTTTCATCTCCTTCAAATTGTTTGCATAATTCTTGGAATAGACTAGGCATTTCCTATCATTTCAATGAAGTTTATTCTATTTCATAGAAAAATTACTAGTAGTGACCTTGATTTATTTATTGCTCATTCTGGGTACAGATTTTCTATAAAAAGATTTTATGCTTTTAAATATAGTTCATATTTGCTGGTGACAAAATTAGATTTGAACCACCTGCTTGTTGTGTGCAAGCATCACCATTAAATTCACAGTTAATCATGCCATAAATACTCATGCCTTGGGAATGTGCCAGACACATGCCTTTTTCAGTAATGTGATTTCACCCTGAGTCCCCACCACAGAATTGTAACTCAAGGGAGCAGCTAAACCATTCAGAACAGACACTTAGAAATGTGCCTTTGATATAAACACATAGATGAGATCAAGGGCCTGTTCATTTTAAAATAAAATTAAATACTCAAAGCATATCATTACATAAAAGAAGTTTCCCTACACAGTTGTCAATCTTATTTCATCCAGTGAATACTGAAGGATGGAGCTTAAGGAAAGTGGGGCATACTGTAAAGTAGAGGAGATAAGGAGTCAATATTTAAGCAGTTACACAGTGCTGTCTGCCTTTAGACACACAAATGCAATCTAGGGCAGCAAAGTAGGATATGGAGCAGGAGTCAGTGAGAAATGATTAGGGTTTAAATAAAAGCATAGGTTGTGAAACACATAACTTTTGTGTCTATCTTTATTTTTTTTATCACAAAAGTAACACATACTCATGTGATAAAAGTGCAAAAAGAAGAAAAAAAGTCCTGAATTATAATCCAAATCCCCCACTGTAACCTACATCCTCCTAGTTACTCCAGGAGATAATTACTATTAATGGTTTCCTTCCTGTCATTTGCTGATATGTGTGGATGTAATTTTTCTCTTAAGTGGGAAAAAGCTACTCATGCTCTTCACCCCTTTAAAAAATTCTCCTTTCTCCATGCCCTAGCTAGTTTGGCTCAGTAGATAGAGCATTGGCCTAGAACTGAAGGGTCCCTGGTTTAATTCCAGTCAAGGCATGTGCCTCAGTTGCAGGCTCCATCCCTGGCCCTGTTCAGGGTGTGTGTGTGAGGCAACCAATGGGTGTGTCTCTTTCACATCCACATTGATATTTCTCTCTCTCTCTGTCTCTCCCCCTCTCTTTCACTCTCTCTCTAAAAAAAAACAAAAAAAAACAAAACCCAGAAAAACAAAAAAACCCAGTGTTTCTAAGAATCAGAAAAACAAAACATTTCTCCATTCTCCATATTATGTCATGGATTTAGCTGATTTTTTTTATTTAGCTGATTTTTTAAAACAAGTTATAAAACATTTCATTGTATAGGTCTAGCTAATTTTATGTGTGTGTGTGTGTGTGTGTGTGTGTGTGTGTGTAATTGCAACCCAATCTAAAACATAGTGTGTTTTCATATTTTTCTATAAGTTAAAATTTGTGTAGTAAAATTTCTAGGTCTCTTGGTATGCATATTTCAAACTTAGCAGAATTCACCCAAGTTCTTGCACTAAGAAGGTTCAACCACCCCATTGCACGCCAATGCATGCTTCCCACATCATGATGATAATTAGCATTATCAAATATTTTAATACCCACCAGCTTGATATAGTATTTCACTGCTCAGTTGAATAGGAAAAAAAATACAACTTTTCATATATTCAAAAAATTTATGGACAGGAAGATGGAAGCCAGCAGTATGGCAGTGAGGAAGGGAGTATGAGAGAGTGAGAAAGCAAAAGGGGAGTGTGTGGACGTGTGTGTTGTGGGCGTGTGAGCAAGGGACAGTTAGATCATGCAAGACTTTCTGGGGCTGGCGACCGGGCTCTCATAGTCAGGGAGCCCCTGCTATTGCTGCCAGCACTGAAAGGCAGTGGTACTGGCACAGAAACCACACCATCTTGAAAGGCAGAGCCGCTGTGAGTAGGAACCCACCCTCACCACCACCCCAACTGGACTCAGACCCTACAGACACTCTGGACAAAGACCTGCTACCACAGCTGCAGACACAGGGACACTGAGACTCAAGCCATCCTGGCCTCAGGTTCCTGTGAGTCCTGAAGGGAGTTCTCCTCCCCCTTACCTGCCACGGCAACATAAGTCCCACACATTCCAAGCCACCCCTGACTATCAGTGCACACAGCTACTGCCAGCTGTGCCACTCAGGCCCCTCAACTGGCTCCTAACTGTTGCACGAGACTCCTGCCAGACTGCGGCAGCCCGCCACGCGTCTCCTGGGCACACAAGCCGGCCCCTTACTCTCTGCATGCACAACTCGCACTAGCTGCATCTCCTGGGCACCCAAGCTTTCCCCTGTCTGCATGTGTGCACACGCACTGCTCTCACCAGCTGCACCTCCGAGGCACCTGAGCTGGCCCCTGACTGTTGGTGTGTGCGGCTCCAGCGAGCTGCATCTCACAGATACTCCAGTCATCCCCTGACTGTTGGCATCTGTGTGGCTCCTGCCAGCCTGCAGCAGATGCACCTCCCAATACCCCGAGCTTGCCTTCGACTGTCGGGGTGTGCTACACTCATGCGAAGCCCACTGCCACAGCTCAGGCCCCGTGAAACTTGGCAACTGGACCCTTCAGTGACAGATAAAATGGGGAGACAAAAAAGCAACCCCCAAAGGAAAGAAAAGGAAGAATCACACACACACACACACACACACACACACCACACACACACACACACACACACACAAACACACACGAACTAAATGAAACAGAGGCATGCAATATGTCAGAAAAAGAATTCAGAATAATGGACATACAGTTCATAAACCAGGTGAACAAGAAAAATCAATAACCTATGTTAGTATCAAGAAAAATCAAATGTGATATAGGTACAATAAAACACATGATGGAAAGTTTCAGTTGTAGACTAAGAGAAGCAGAGGACCGAATTAGTGAGGTAGAAGATAGGATAGAGAAACAAGCCCAATCTGACTGGAGAAAAAAAAAGAGATAGCAGGAGGAGAGCCTAAGGGAGCTCTGGAACAACAGGAAACAAAGTAACATATGTATAATAGGGGGGCCAGAATGACAAGAAGAGCAACAAGGACTAGAGAACCTATTTGAAGAAATAATGACAAAAAACTTCCCTGATATGGGGAAGAAAAATCTCACAAGCACAGAGTCACAAACAAGTTGAACCCCAAAAGACCCACCCCAAAACATATCATAATTACAATGGCAAACGTTAATGACAAAGAGAGAATCTTAAGGGCTGCAAGAGACTCACATAGACTGAAAGTGAAGGGATGGAAAAATATCTTTCAGGCAAATGGAAATGAAAAAAAATAAAAGCTGAGTTAGCAATACTTATATCTGACAAAGTAGACCTCAAAGTGAAGGCATAAAAAGAGATAAGAAAGGCCACTTCATAATACTAAAGGAATCGATATAACAAGAGGATATAACTCTAGTAAACATATATGCACCCAATCGAGGAGCACCCAAATACAAAAAACAAAAAATAAAAACAAAAACCTTCTGTAAGATATCAAGGGAGAGATTGAAAACAATATGATCATAGTAGGGGAATTTAATACCCCACTGCCATCACTGGATAAATCCTCTAGACAAAAAAAAAAAATCAGCAAAAAAAACAGCAATTCTAAATGACTCACTAGATCAGATGGACTTAATTGACATCTAGAGAACATTTCACTGCAAAGCTAACAGAATATAGTACATTCTTCTCAAGTGCACATGGGACATTTTCAAAGATAGACCAAATATTGGGCACAGGCAAAGCCTCTCTAAATTCAAGAAGATTGAAATCATATCGAGCATCTTTTCAGACCACAATGGCATCATATTAGAATCAGCTACAAAAAACAATTTAAAAAAATCAAACACTTGGAGGCTGACTAGCATGCCATTAAACAATGATTGGGCTACCAAAGAGATCAAAGAAGAAATTAAAAACATCCTGAAAAGGAATGGCAATTAAAACACAACAATCCAAAACCTATGTGACACAGTGAAAGCATTCCTGAGAGGGAAGTTCATAGCTCTACAGGCCTACCTAAAAAAAAAAAAAAAAAAAAAAAAAGGGAAAAAAAGACAAAAATGGTAATAAATTATCTAAGTCTATAACTTAAATAATTAGAAAGAGAGCAACAAGAAAATTCTAGAGTGAGCAGAAGGAAGGCGTTCATAAAGATCAGAGCAGAAAAAAAAAATAACATAGAGACCAAAAAAACAATACAAAAGATCAATGAAACCAAGAGCTGGTTATTTGAAAAGATAAACAAGACTGATAAACCTCTAGACAGGCTTACCAAGAAACAAAGATAGAAGACCCAAATAAACAAAAGCAGAAATGAAAGAGGTGAAATAACAACAGACCTCAAGAAATACAAAGGATTGTAAAAAAATAAATACTATGAACAACTCTATTCCAGGAAACTTAACAACCAGAGGAAATGGACATAGTCCTAGAAAAATATGACCTTTCAAACTCAACCAAGAATCAAAAAATCTCACCAGGCCAATAACTAAGGAGGATTGAAGTAGTCATCAAAACGCTGCCAGCAAACAAAAGCAGGGCAAGATGGCTTTGCAGGGGAGTTTTACCAATCATTCAAAGAACTAAAACTTATCCTTCTCAGACTATGCTAAAAAATTCAACAGGAAGGCACACTTCCAAGCTTTCTATATGAAGCAAGCATTACCCTAATCCCAAAACCAGATAAGGACACTACAAAGAAAGAGAATTACAGGCCAAGACGCCTGATGAACATAGATACTAAAATCCTCAACAAAATTTTAGCAAATCATATCCAGCATTACATTAGAAAGATCATACACCATGAGCAAGTGGGATTTATTTCAGGGATGCAAGCCTGGTACAAATCAACAAATATGATACATCACAAAAACAAATTGAGAGACACAACTCACATGATCATATCAATTAATGCAGAAAAGGCTTTTGACCAAATCCAATACCCTTTTCCTGATAAAAACTCTCAGCAAAGTGGGAATTGAGGGATAATACTTCAACATAATAAAAGCCTTATATGACAAATCTACAGCCAACATCATATTCAATGAGCAAAAATTAAAACCATTTCCCCTAAAAACAGGAACAAGACAGGGATGCCCACTTTCACCACTCCTGTTCGACACAGTACTGGAAGTGCAAGCCCTAGCAATCAGACAAGACAAAGAAGTAAAAGGCATCTAAATTGGAAAAGAAGTAAAATTGTCATTATTCACAGATGACATGATATTGTACATAGAAAACCCCCCAAAGACTCCCTCAAAAAAACTATTAGAATTAATAAATGAATTTTGAAATATAACAGGATACAAAACTAACACCCAAAAATCTATGGGTTTTTTTATACACTAATAATGAACTTACAGAAAGAGAAACTAAAAAATAAATAAATAAATAAATCCCATTTACCATTGCAACAAAAAAATCAAGATACCTAGCAATAAATTTAACTAAGGAGGTAAAGGACCTGTACTCAGAAAATTACAGGACATTGAAAAAGAAATAGAGAAAGACATAAACAATTGGAAGAATACACTGTGTCCATGGATTGGTAGAATCAACATCATAAAAATGTCCATACTACCCAAGGCAATCTATAGATTCAATGCAATCCCCATTAAAATACCAAAGGCATATTTCAAAGACCTAGAACAAACTCTCCAAAAATTCATCTTGAACAATAGCTGCAGCCATCTTGAGAAAGAAAAACAAAGTTAGAGGGATCACAATGCCAGATATCAAGCTATACAACAAAGCCACTGTCCTCAAAACTGCCTGGCACTGGCACAAGAACAGACATATAGACTAATAGAACAGAATGGAGAACCCAGAAATTGACCCAAACCACTATGCTCAATTAATATTTGAAAAAAGGAGGCAAGAGCATACAATGGAGTAAAGACAGTCTCTTCAATAAATGGTGTTGGGAAAATTGGACAGATACATGCAAAAAAATGAAACTAGACCACCAACTTACACCATACACAAAAACAAACTCAAAATGGATAAAGGACTTAAGCGTTAAGACAAGAAACTATAAAAATAATATAAGAAGCCATCAGCAGCAAAATAACAGACATTTGTCCTAGCAATATCTTTACATTAATTTTCCTAGGGCAATGGAAACTAAGGATAAAATAAACATATGGGACTACATCAAAATAAAAAGCTTCTGTACAGCAAAAGAAAGCATCAACAAAAGAACAAGAAAGCCCACTGCATGGGAGAACATATTTGCCAATTTTATCTTTGATAAAGATTTATTCTCCAAAATTTATAGGGTACTCATGCAACTTAACAAAAGGAATATAAACAACCCTATCAAAAAATGGACAAAGGACCTAAATAGACACTTTTTGAAAGAGCACATTCAGAAAGCCAAGAGACAAATGAAAACATGCTCAAAGTCAGTAATCATCTGAGAGATGCAAATGAAAATGGCAATGCAGTACCACCTCACACCTGTCAGAATGGCTATCATCAACAAATAAACAAACGACAAGTGCTAGAGAGGATGCGGAGGAAAGGAAGCCTCTTGCACTGCTTGTGGGAATGCAGAAGGGGTAAGAGATCAACCAAAGCCACTGTAGAGAACAGTATGGCGTTTCCTCAAAAAGTTAAAAATGGAACTCCCTTTTGACCCAGTGATCCCACTTCTAGGACTATATCCCAAGAAACACCAATCAGAAAGGATATATACACCCCTATGTTCAATAGCAGCACAATTTATAATAGCTAAGATGTGGAAACAGCCTAAGTGCCCAACAGCAGATGAGTAGATTAAAAAACTGTGGTACATCTACACAATGGAATACTACACTGCTATAAATAAAAGGAATTCTTACCATTTGCAACAGCATGGATGGAACTGGAGAGCATTATGCTAAATGAAATAAGCCAGTCAGAGAAAGATAAATATCACATGTTCTCACTCATTTGTCAAGTATAATCAACAACATAAACTGATGAACAAAAATAGAACCAGAGACAAAGAAGAGACTGTTCAACCTATGATGGCAGGTGGGGGATGAAGGGGTAAGAGATCAATCAAAGGACTCATATGCATGCATATGAGCATAACCAATGGACAAGACAGGGGGTGGTGAGGGCCTGTGCTTGAGAATGGGGTTTTTTGGGGAGAGGTCAATGGGGGGGGGAAGGAAACTTATGTAATACTTTAAACAATAAAGAATTTAAATTAAAAAAAATTAGCAAGACTTAATACAATCACCTTCATCTAATCTACACTGAAGCAGAAAGTTCTTAAGAGTGTACAGACTAATTTATGGAGGTTCCAGATTTATTCTGATAATTTTAAATGTATGAAGATCCAGTGATGGAAGATTTTAAACATTATTTCACATGGGTAATAAGACTTACAGTTTTCAGGACCCTGGCCAATGTCAAAGAACTAATTAATAAATTAGAATTTAATACCCCATGTCTCTTATCTCTACTCAGAGATACCTTGCTTCTGACTCCTGACAGTCCACTGAAGATCCAAGTTCACAATGACTTTCTTGTCATTAAATCCATATGTCTCTTTTATACTCTTACTAGAGGCCTGGTGCACAAAAATTTGTGCACTTGTGGGTGTCCCTCAGCCAGGCTTGGGGATGACCACCTGCTGACTTAGGCTCGCTTCCCAGGGGATTGGGCCTAAGCTGGCTGTCAGACATCCTTCTGGCAGCCCGGGAGCCCTCTGGGGATGTCCACTTGCCAGCAGAGAGCAGGCCTAAGCTGCAGTCGGACATCCTTAGTGCTGCTGAGGAGGTGGGAGAGGCTCCCGCCACCACCGCTGTGCTGGCAACCATCAGCCTGGCTTGTGGCTGAGCAGAGCTCCCCTATGTGGGAGCACACTGACCACCAAGGGGCAGCTCCTGCATTGGACATCTGCCCCCTGGTGGTCAGTGTGTATCATAGTGACCAGTCATTCCCAGTTGTTCTGCTGTTAGGGTCAATTTGCATATTACCCTTTTATTATATAGGATTAAAACCAGTGAATTTGAGTTGATGCTTGCACACAATAAGCAGGTGGTTCAAATCTAATTTTGTCACCAGCAAATATGAACTATATGTAAAAGCATAAAATCTTTTTATAGAAAATCTGTACCCAGGATGAACAATAAATAAATCAAGGTCACTACTAGTAAATTTTTTATGAAATAGAGTAAACTTAATTGAAATGATAGGAAATGCCTAGTCTATTCCAGGAGTTATGCAAACAATTTGAAGGAGAGGAAAGTAACATAGGATTATGAATGCCTGCAACTTTTCCAGAGTACTTTTTAACAGTGACATATCAAGAGATTACATGAGTATTTTTAAATATGTGGATAGAATGAGACACTGTGGTTCACTTTCTGCTGGGCAGTCATTTGCTCTTGGCTTCCTTGTTTCACATTGCTGGTTTTTCTCTTGTTGCCCTTGTTTCATTTGGAATCCCAGTTAGATGCCTCTTTTTTGTCCAACTATAGTATCTTGCAGCTCCTCAATGCTCTGTATTTGACCCTTTTATCACTAATTAAGCAATGTTTCAGTCCATCTATATTTATATGTTGATGACTCAAATTTATATCTTTATTCAAGTTCTCTCTCAAGACCTTGATTATGCTTAGGTCTTGTCCATTTTCACATCCAAACTTCCCTACTGAACTCTCTACTTCATCACGTGCTTACCCAACCATCCATCAAACTTGCTAATCAGGGAATCCAGAATCTTTTTCAAACCAAATCTTATTTAACAAGCATCTTTTCATGGCTTCCTATTGCTCTTAAAGTCCAAAGTTACTTAATATCCTTTAAGAGACTTATCATGATCTGTTTCCAGATTAATATCTCATCTTCCCAGTACTGAAACTCTGAACAATAGAACTAACCAGATAGAAACAAATGGAACTACTTTTAATGCCTTAAAAATCCATGCAGTGTCTGATCCTTTAGGTTAATTTGGGATATCACAGCCTTCAGATCCATTCAAATGTTAGTAATATATTCATCCTAGATTTATAAAAGAGCTTATTGATATGATAGTTACCATACTGCATTATAATTGCTTGCTCAAGAGGATTCTTTTTCACCCTCGCAGTAGATTGTTAAGTCTATGAAAGGCTTATTATTTTCTTGTTTTTGTTTTTTACTCTCCATAGTGACATGAAGCACAAATATCTTAATCAATGATTAGTATTGAGTTAATTATATGGAAAAAAAGTTGAAGCTAAACTTCTTTCCCTTTCTTTCTGACAGTCCTTGGCTACCTCCTCTAAGCTGGTACTACACATATGAAATTTGTCATTTCATATGTATAGTACTACTAGTTTAAATATCAGAATAAACATTGTTATAAAGTAAATTCTACCTAATACACTTCAAATCCAGATTGCTGGTTTTTATTTATTTATTTATTTATTTATTTATTTATTTATCACATGCTAACTTAAAATATTTAGAAAATATTCTCATAAAAATGTTATTGCTCACAATTTAAGTTCCTCCTGCCTATATTTTGTGAATGAAGTATTGGAAAACTCGGCCTTAAACATGGGACACATGAAAGGGAACTAGCATTTGAAGAAGCACTGCAAAGGTCATTTCGTAAAGAAGAAAGATGATAAACATTTATCAACTACTATGATAAAGAAAAATTTTGAGATACAAAGAAAGTAAAACTAAAACACAAAAGCAACAATAATACAATCAAGAACTTTACAATCACAGTCATATGTTTATTATCTTATTTATATGTGACATTTAAGAATCCAGTTAGTTTGTCAGCTGCTTGATGGCAGGGAACTATTAAAAAAAAGAGAGAGAGAATCCACTTTAGAGTAATAGGAAATGAATTTATTTTTACATATATAAAGTTTGAAGTGATGGTGGGACTTGGTGTTTTTAAATACTTGAAAACTGTCAGAGTGAGAGATAGACCATATCTAGGACTAATGGAGGAACATTTTAAGAAGGAAAATGATGATTGAACCTAAGGAATAATTTTCTATTAAATAAATCTGTTTGAAAATGAAATAGGCTTCTGATGGAGGAATCCACTATCACTAAAAATGTTTCAGTACATTATTGATGGCCACTGATCAAGGCCGATGTAAAGGAAATAGGTTGAGCTATAGGAAAGTGTATATTGATGGGATATTCTGAGGTATAAGGATATGTCCTGCTCTACTTGTTACACTGAAATGTCAACTTGATTACAATCTGTAAGTGATTTAATTTAAAAATTCTGGAAACAAAGAGCTGCCTCAGGGGATAGTTGATGGCTTCCCCCCTGCTGTTACACAGCATTGTCTCAGGGAATATCTCTATAGAGGCTAGGAGATTGTGATGCATTTCTAATAATTATATCTAGAAGCAGTAAAATTTATACCATAGTTACTGTGGCCTACTCTTTGGGATCAAGATTATAGAAAATGATGCAGAACTTTGTTAAGGACTTTGAAAGCAAAGAGTTCAAGAACTAGGTACATTTGCTCATATGAAATTTAAGAGTTGAAGGAAATTTGCATTTTGTGAATAATTTTAAAAATTTACAATGAAAAATATAATCTTATAGGTAATTTGGGATTATTAATACCTATTTTAAGTATTAAATTCTATTTGTAACATTTTTCTTATACCCCAACCCCAATAATATTGTGAGATCGAAAAATACAAATTTTACTAAGAAACATTTTGACAGAGTAGTGATCAATAATGCATAAACATCTGTAAATTTTTTCAGAAAAATTTTAATTCTCCCATGATATACCATCTTATATCAATACTAGTCTTTTTAGGTATTAAGAATTTGAGAATCACACAAACTGTGGATATTCCCGCACAATCTGTACTTAAATCCACGGGAATAGGCAGTGCTTCCTTGATAATTTTCTAGCAACTGAATATTCTTATTGAAACACTTTACTCATCTTTCCTTTGTGATTGATATCCTGCCCACCCCTACCCCTCACCCCCAATTTCTCAATGGGCACAGGAACCAAAATCCTGGCTATGGTGAGAAATAACTGTTACTGTCCCATCTTCCTCCAACTTTGCTGATTTCTCCTTGATGTTCTCTCTCACTTTTATAAAAGTCTCCCTCTAGTTCCCATCTATAATAAAAATTACAGATGATAAAACATTTTTCTATTTAATTCTCAATATCTCAATATTTGTTTCTTAATCTGTGCTTTTGAAATGTCTACTATTTAACACTGTCATTGTCCCATCTGAGATTCTCTGTCATCTCTATTTTTCAGTGTTTGCTTACCAACTCTCCAAGACAGAGTGCAACCTGCTCTGTATTCCAACTCCTAATCTCGGCCTCTCAGCCCTCCTCCAATTTTACTTTATTTACAGGGCTGCAAGCAATGAATGTTCATATTCAATTAGAAAACAAACACATAATAAATATTGACTACAAACTTTTTTTGTCAGTGTAGAGAAAGTGCCAAACTCACAGTAAGCTCAGTGAATGTTCGTTGAATAAATTGAATGTAAATAAACACTCTCCTTTTAACTACCATTTCTCTCCTCCTGGGAGATGGAAGAATCAATACCAATTAAAATAAATATTCTGAACATCCAAATACAACATGATAAATTTTCTAAGGACTATAATAAAGTAGTGATTTTTATACACACACTGTTCTGAATGAAAAGGTGATTGATTTAGGAATATGGAATGCTATTAAAAAGATACTGATCTCTATCATGTGACTTGCTTGGCATGACATTAAAACAAATAAACCAATCTTACCAGGACTGTAACAGCAATCATATGATGTCCATCATAGTAGATGTAGGGTTCTTATCCTCATAGCAACATCTGTAGTACTTATGCTAATCACTTTAAATTAACCTTGATATGAAAAAAAAGAAAAGAAAAGAAAACTCCAGGGATAAAGCTGTTGTTGTGGCAGTTCAAATGAGTAACATAATTTTCTAATAAAACTCCACAGCAAAAATTAGGATAACAAGATCCTATTAGCAAATTTTCCTAATATGCATTGGTTAAACCACAGCCTCAGTGCTAGCACAGGGGTAATTAGAGGTATCACAGATAATGAGCTGCCTTATTGATGATTGCCCTTTTGTAACCCAGCCTAGTTCAAGGAGAAGTATTTTGAGTAATTTATAATTAAAAAAAAAACACAAGTTAATGATAATTTTACATTTTTAACTTTAAATTTAGTATAAGTTTAGTGGTCTCTTTTTTTAGTGGGGATATTTTCTAGGGTCAGCAGAACATAAAAACAAACATTACCCACCTAGACATAAATCACAAACTGTACCCACATAGACATAAATCTATGGCTTAAAAAAAGAACCTGTTTTGTAAAGCATGCAGTATTGTACAAATGAAAACACATGGGCTTTCTGGCACAGTCATACATTTTCACCATCGGTCCAGGGAATTAAGAAAGTGCTTTAAATGTAATAATTAAGAGTTTATTTGGTCCAGGTATAGGGTATCATGAAATGTCATCCTTTATTGACCTAATAATTCAAGCCCAAGCAGGGCATTTTGAGAGGCCGTGTTTCATTTAATCAAATTATCCAGAAAATTGGTAGATTTCACCCTGGGGAAAAGATTAAGCACGACAAAAAGTTTGTGTGTTTGCAGCTGTCTTTTTGAAATAAGCTATACCTAAATAAAAAACAAGCTGTATTGTCCATCCCTTTCCTAACATAAGCAATTTGGTATCATGGTGATAAACTTAAGAGTTTAAAACAAAATAGACAGGAAAAAACATAGACATGATAGGCGAAGTCAAGAAAAGAATTTTACCTCTATGTGTATATGGCATGCCTGACACACTGAGGATAGTCAATAAATGCTTGTTGAACATTAAAATGTGAGTATATTTAGAAGTTTATACATAAGAGAAAAATAAATATGCTATAAGATTTTGCAAAATGCCTAAATGGAAGACCATTTACTTTTAGTAAAAGTAAACTATGGAATTTCCTATTAAATATCATATTTATTTTAAAATATATTTTAACTGTACATATTTTAATGAATATAAAATCAGAACTCAAGTTGTGTGTAGTTGAACTGTAGCAACTAAATTAAAATGGAAGATTATTTTCTGAAAGTAAATATAACTGCTCCTGTGCATTGAATTTTGAAAATTCCCTAGAGTAATTAAGTAATTAGATTTTGCTTCTGAACTGGATTGCTTAAATATGGGGTAGTTAATTTTAAAAATTGTGAACCCAAGTGCTGCTTGGCCCAAGGGATCAGCACTTGAGGTGGAAATATCACTTTTTTGGTAGCTTGGATTTGGCCCAGATCAATATACCAAAGACATCAAGGCAGAGTTGTGAAATTTTATGTGGAATAAAATCAAGTTGTTCAAAATTCCTTGTGGAAAAATAAAAATATTCACTGACAAACATTAAGGACTAGAGGCCTGGTGCACAAAATTTATGCACGGGGAGGGGCATCCCTCAGCCTGGCCTGCACCCTCTCCAATCTGGGACCTTTTGGGGATGTTCGACTGCCTCTTGCAATCTGGGACCACTGGCTCCTAACTGCTCACCTGCCTGACTGCCTGATCGCCCCTAACCACCTCTGCCTGCCTGCCTGATCATCCCTAACTGTTCCCCTGCTGGCCTGATCACCCATAACTGCCTCTGCCTCACCCTGCACCCGGGACCCAGGATTCCCTCCTCTGGCTGGCCACAGGCACCCAGACCCAGGCCAGCTTTGCCCGGGGCCAGCCGCAGCTGAAGGGCAGGTGGCTTTGCCCAGGCCATAGACACAGGCGCCTGGGACCGTGGGGCGGGCAGCTTGTCCCTCTCCCGGGCTGAAGCCTGGCTGGTCCCCATTCATCTCTCGCAAGCTCATTTGTGCCTGGCTGGTCCCCATTCCTGTCTTGTGAGCTCATTTGTGCCTGGCTGGTTCCCATTCCTCTCTCCCCAGTGTTCAGAGCCATTACAGTGTGACAGTGTGAGGGCATGATGACTATTTGATATTAGCTCTTTATTATACAGGATAGTGTTGGTATAGGCTTTGGTAGTGTATTAATCTTCTATTGTTGCTATAACAAATTGCAAAAAACTTAGAAGCTTAAAACAACAAAAACATATTAACTTATAGTTCTGACAGTCAGAATTCCAAATGGGTCTCATTGACTAAAATCAAGATGTCAGCAGTACTGCATTCCTTCTGGAGGCTCCAGGAAAATCCTTTCATATGTCTTTTCCAGCCCTTCACTACCATCAATGCCCTTGACTCATGACTTAATTCCTCCATCTTCTAAACCAGCAACACAGGAGTTTTCCTTTTCATTCTGCTATCTTCCTGGCTCTCTTCTGCCTCTTTTTCCCTGGATTAACCAGGGAAATTGGATTATATTGGACCCACATGGGTAATCCAGTCTAATCTCCCTAATTTGAGGTCAGATGCTTAGCAATCTTAACCTATCTGCAACCTTAATTTTC
Source organism: Myotis nattereri (assembly GCF_964212035.1). NCBI lineage: Eukaryota > Metazoa > Chordata > Mammalia > Chiroptera > Vespertilionidae > Myotis > Myotis nattereri. Next base: position 99,922,852 of record NC_138077.1, read on the forward strand.
ACTTGCTTTGTCATCTAATTTTTTTGCCAGGTGCTGAGGATTAGGACATAGATATTTTGGGGCACCACCTGCTTACTACAGGTGTAATTGCTACAAATCACTGGGTGAGCCTGAAGAATTCATTAAGTCATTTTTTTTTTTTTTTTACTAAATGACAGGAAACAATACAATCATTTTCCATTGTACTAAGTTCCTTTGTAAAATTATATTGACTTAAATTTGGATAATTCTAATTAATGTCTAATAACTATTTAAATTTCTGATGAAAGAAAGAAATATTTTCAGATTTATGCTATTTACATATAACTTTGTAGATGGGCAACTCTAGAAAATATATCTAGTTGAGATTTTGGAAGCATTTTACCATGAAACATCTAGATACAGTCAGTTGGACCATAATACTGTCTTTGAAATAAAACTCCAGATGAAAACTCAGCCAATGACACTCACTTTACTTTGTAAAAAGTTAGGAACAACAGTAAAAAGAACCTTCTCTGCTATATGTACTTTAAAGTTTCCTTAAGTCCCTTTCAGAACATGAGAAGATAGTGCTTTCATAATAAAGTGAATCTTGCCTTAACCCAAATAATTTAAGTTGGATAACAATTAATTAAGCATATGCACAGATATCACTAATATGTTAGTAGGTGAAACTAGGCATTAATTAGGAAGAATAGAAAATCTAGAGTAAAACTATACTTTTTGAAGAAGAATAATAGGATACGTTATAAAACACAAAATATACTCAAGAAGAAAGATCAGAATAACTTTGGATAATTGGAAAAAATTATCTAGTATGAATTTCAATTTAGAAAAAATAAAAAAAAATATTTTGTAGGAATATATTCCACTAGAGTCAAAGTTAAGGCTATAACTGAATAGGGTTATAACAATATTACAAAAATTAATAATGATAAAATCATTAATGGGAAGGCTATTGAAGACAGCACAGATAATTTTTACAGCTCAAGGAGAATCATTTCAGTTTCATCAGTAATCCTATATAATAAAGAGATAATATTCAAATTAACCCAATGCCCTCACAAGATGGCTGCCTACAACCAGGTTGGCAAGGGGGTTAGTAAGGGATGACCCAATGACTGAACAAGCAGACTGTGTGGGGCAACCAGGCGGGCAGCAGGGCCATGAGGTGTGACCAGGACAGCAGGGGGGGGTGGTTGGGGGAGAACAGGCCGGCAGGGGGGGCAGTTAGGGGCAACCAGGCTGGCAAGGAGTGTGCAGTTAGGGCGACCACACTGGCAGGGGAGGCAGTGAGGGGTGATCAGGCCTGCAGGGGGGTGTAGTTAGGGGTGACCAGGCAGGCAGGTTGAGCAATTAGGATTCAGCGGTCCAGGATTGTGAGAAGGATGTCCGACTGCCGGCTTAGGCCCGATCCAAGGGGTCCTGGATTAGAGAGGGTGCAGACTGGACTGAGGGGGTCCCTGCACCTCATGCACAAATTTCGTGCACCAGGGCTCTAGCTACTTATAAGCCTTATCTTAAGAAAACTTTCACATTTTCAAAGGAAAATGCTTATCACTTTGACAGAAACATGAAACACTCCTCTAAAAATTTTAGGTGATGATTTCATTGACAGGTATACAGTATTAAGATCTTCTCTAATCACATCCAAATCTGGATTTCATTTATCCTACATAGACAATAATATACCTTAAATTTTATTTTACCTTTCAATGAACCATATGCATTTCAAATGTAAACTATACACATGTTGTTCAATTATTTCACAAGACCAGGTGCCCTAAATATGATCAAAGTATCCACTTAAATTGTGCCACTCTGACAGAAACTTCTGTAACAGCAATACTGAACAAAACAAGCAGATGTATAACTAATGCTATTATTTGACACAGTATGAAAAGGAAGGATCCAGTATTGAGTAGAATAGTAAAAAGGAGTCAAGGAAGTGGACCCAGTAAGTGTGGACTGTCCTTTCAAGACCTTTGGGAGTGAAAAGAAAGGAGAAAGACAGTAAACAACTTGGTGGATTCATGAGCTGATTTAGCCCATGAAAGTTGTTCTCAGCTCATTTTGAAAGAGATTAAGGCTAGAATTCAGCCCTAGATTACATTAAAAAACCTTTATTCTTGAGAGTATTACAGATGTCCCACCTTCCTCCCCACCATTGCCCCTCTCTACCCTACCCCAAGCCTTCACCAACATATTGTCTGTGTCCATAGATAATGCATATATGCATATAAGTTCTTTGGTTAATATCTTCCTGACCTCTTCATTCCCTCTGAGATTCGTCAGTCTGTTCCATGCTTCTGAATCTATTTTATTCATCAGTTTATTTTGTTCATTAGATTTCTTGTCAGTTTATTTTGATTTTTATATTCAATTGTTGATAGATATGCATTTATTGCCATTTTATTGTTCATATTTCCCCTCCTCCTCCTTCTCCTTCTTCAAGAATACTCTAAAACATTTCATGTAATACTGGTTTGTTGGTGATGAACTCCTTTAGCTTTTTCTTATCTGTGAAGCTCTTTATCTGACCTTCAATTCTAAATGATAGTTTTGCTGGATAGAGTAGTACTTATTGTATGTCCTAGCTATTCACCACTTTGAATATTTCTTGCCACTCCCTTCTGGCATGCAAAGTTTTTGTTGAGAAATCCGCTGACAATCTTATGAGCAATTCCTTGTAGGTAACTAACTGCTTTTATCTTGCTGCCTTTTTAGATTCTCTCTTTGTCTTTAACCCTTGACATATTAATTATGATGTGTCATGATTTGGGCCTCTTTGGGATATCCCTATTTGGGACTCTCTGTGCTTACTGGACTTGTAAGTCCATTTCTTTCACCAGGTAGGGGAAGGTTCCTGTCATTATTTCTTCAAATAAGTTTTCAATATCTTGCTCTCTCTCTTCTTCTGGCACCCGCATAATATGAATTTTAGCACCCTTGAAGTTGTTCCAGAGGCTCTTTACACTTTCTTCTTGTTTTTAGACTCTTTCTTTCTTTCTTTTTTTGGCTCTTCTTATTGGGTGTTTTTTGCTTCCTCATATTCCACATAGTTGATTAGATTATTAGACTCCTCTACTCTACTATTGAATCCCTGTAAATTATTCTTTATTTCAGTTAGTATATGCTTAATTTATGACTGGTCCTTTTTCGTCTTGGAAATTCTCATGTCTTTGAAGATCCTTGAAAGTCTGATTAAGTCCCTTGAAGCCCTCATTAAGTCCCTGGAAGCTCTCCATAAGATCCTTGAGTAACATTATAACCATTATTTTGAACTTTGTACCCAGTCGTTTGCTTGCTTCCATTTCTTTGATTTGTGACATGTTTCTTTGTCTCCTCATTTTGATTGCTTCCCTGTGTTTGTTTCCATGTATTAGGTAGAGATTTTATGTCTCCTGGAATTGTAGAATAGCCTTGTATAGTAGGTGTTCTGTAGGGCCTAGTGGCATAGCCTCCCCAGTCACCTGAGCTGGGCACTCTAGGTGCAGCCCTGTGTGGGCTGTGTGCACAGTCCTGTAGTAGTTGAATGTTGATTGCTGTTGGCATTACTGGGAGGAATTAACCTCCAGGCCAATTGGCTTTGAAGACCAGCTGTGACTATGGTGGAGGAGCTACTATACAGGAGACACTCCTATGGAGCAGGACTTGCTTCAGTGGGCCTTTGGTGCTCACTGAGTCTTCAACTTTAGTGTGTCACTTGTGGATGTGTAGAGTTGTAATCTGGTATGTTTGAAGCTGTTCACTGGGTACAATAGCTCTGGGGTCTCCTGGGAGGTGCAGAGTCAGCCACTGCCTGGGGCCACCTGGCAGGAGCTACAGAGTGATCTGAAGATGGCTACTACTTTTATTGTGCTTGACAGTGCCCATGGGAGGCCCAGCTGTGAAGCAAGGCAGACTGGTGTCAGTGCTGTGTCTTGGGCCTTTATTGATAGGTTTGTGGTACACTGATGCCAGCTGCTGCTTGTTTGAGAGATTTCAGGGAAGTCTGAAACCTGAGCTAGGACAGGCCATTCATATGGGAAAGCCACTGCAAACAGCTTGGGTGGGGCTTCAAATTAGATGGAGCAGGATCTCAGGGAATCACCAGGACAGAGCAAACAGTATGGGCCAGGCTTATGGAAACTCAGATATGGCTGCCAGTCAGCTTTGCAATTGGGGAGGACCCAGCACAGGAACAATGACCCCTGTAAGCAGTCTCTCTGGGAGAAAACTGTCTCCTAGTTCTTGCCCCAATGCCAAATAATCCAGTTCCTCCCTGTGTATCCCTGCCTCCACTGCCCTCCCCCCTCACCCCCAAGTCATTGCCCCAATGCTGGAGTCCAGAGGAATCAGGACCCTGTAAGTGCATGTGCTGGCCCTTTAAGAGGAACTGCCTGGGTTTCAATCATCTTCTGTGTGACTCAGCCACAGTCTCCACTGGTTTTTACAGCCTCAAGTTACAGGGACTTCTATTCTCAGCTCTGGAATTCGGGGCTGAGGGTCTCATGTGGAGCTGGGGTGCCTTGGTTATCAGAGGAAGCCTCTGCAGTCAAGATATCCTTTCTGATTAAAAAAACACCACAAATGGGTGTTTGACCAGCCCATTCTGTGCCTCTGCCCTCTCTCCCAATCTTTATATATTTTCTTCTTTACTTCTATAGTTGTAGGACTTCCATTCAGCCCAGATTTCAGACAGTTCTGAATGATGGTTGCTCTGTATTTTAGTTGTAATGTTGATGTTGTTCTGAGTCAGTGAGTACCAGCATTTATCTAGGCCACCATCTTGTTTTTCTAAGATTAATTTCCCTTAGGCTTTCTATTCAGTCAGTAAACAGCAATGCAATACACACACACACACACACACACACACACACACACACACACACACACGAAAAGATCCAGCAATGCAAATATATATAAAAAGATACAGTGATGCAAATATATATATATATATATATATATATATATATATATATATATATATTTCATTGAATAAATGCTTCTCCCTATGATGGTCTCAATTCTTAGTATAAAGAACATGCCAAATTAGAGGATCCCAGGGCCCAGATTCACTGTCTACAGGTTATGACTGAGAGGGGTGCTATGGGGTGGGGTTGTGGAGGGGAAAGCCCACACAGTGAGGCCCACCTCTGTATATATGAAGTAAGTGCTGATCACCATTATACATTCCTGCATCATTGAACCCTATAAGAAATTGGTCTAGCATGCAAGCAAAAGATTTGTTTTATTTAACTTTTAAATTTTTAGAATAGAAGTGTCTTAAACATGTTGATAGAATGAAAAGAAAATCTGGTAGAGTAAAAGAGACTGAAGTATAGAAGAGAGAAAGAATAATCCCCACTGAAGTCCTTGAAAAGATGGATGGAAATGAGATTTGACTCTGAGGTGAAGAGGGGAGGGAGGAGATGGAGTAGTTGGTGAAGGTAAATACTGAGTTAAAGAAAAAGAATTGGGAAATTTTATGTCTCTAGTCTTTAATTTTTCAAAAAAGAGGTGCAAAATAATCCCTCATATGGGCTCAGTGTGTAGTAAATGTTCTGGCTCAAGGGCACTAGAGACTATTTGGGACAAAGCTTTAAAAATGAGCAAGGTAGGAAAATAATGACAAATACAGTGAAAACCAAAACCATGTTAATATAAAGAAATAGTGAGAATCTCAGAGGGAAGGCGGGGCAGGGTAGGTGGGTGGGAAGAGATCAATCAAAAAACCTTTATGCATATATTCATAACCTATGACATAGACAATGAGGTTATGAAGGCCTGAGGAAGAGGGTGGGGGTGGGGTTGAAGAGGTGAATGAGGGGAATTGCTTTCAACAATAAAGATTTAAAATCTATACTAATAAAAGGGTAATATGCTAATAAGGGCGGATGTCTTCCAGATGGCCATCCAGACAAAGCCACAGTGGCTGCAAGGCCGGGGGCTCAGGCAGCCATGAGCCCCAGCGGCTGCGAGGCCTGGGGTTCAGGCCTCATAGCTGCCCTGGCCAGCAGTGGCAGCAGCAGCTGAGTAATGGGAGTGGTGCCTCCCCCTGATCAGCCTGGTCTCCTCCCACAGAGGGAGGCCAGACTGTGGCTTAGGCCCACTCCCCACGGGGTCCTAAGCCTTTGGTAGGACATCCCCTGAGAGCTCCAGGACTGTGAGAGAAGGCAGGCCAGGCCTCTAGTAAATAAATAAAACTAAAGAGAAAAAAAGAAATAGTGAGAACCCCTTATTTTCAATTCTGTGTCAATCTCTTAACACCTTTCAAGCTACTTGCACCCAGGTCTGAAATCACCTCCATTAGGGAGGCTGTTCCTCTTCTCCATGCTCCATATCATAGGAGGGATCCAACAGAAATGTGGATTCACTAGATTTACTCCTTCCTATTTTCTTCTGAAGGTGGTGAGGTCCCCTGAACCAGACTCTGCCTTGTCTTTACAGCGCTGGCCTCTCCCATCATGGCGTAGGACAGGCCATGGCACAAATAGGAGAAAACAACCAAATACATAAATCAAACACTCATTCTTCAACAACTTAAAGTATTTAATGTCTTTTATAGAAGTAGCAGCATTAGTACTGAGAATAAACTTGGCCTGGGAATTAGAAGATTTGAAAATGTTTATTTTATTTGGAGTGCCATGAATCCCCACATATGTTTGACAAAGATCTTAAATGGAAACTAATTTGAAGAGTATTAGACTTTGAGCTCTTTGAAGACAAGATGTCGTAATTATCTGGCCTAACACATACTAGGTAGTTATTCAATAGTTATTTGTTAGAGAAATGAATCCCAAGACTTAAATCAACACCACTTCCAGGACTATGGTTGACATTTAACATATCATTTTTAGGTTAAACTAAATGGAAAGTTAAATAAAAATATTTAAATAAGAAAATTTTCCTATTTTTATTTATTACGGCAGATTCTATGATTCTTCTTTGCATTTCAGAATAAAAAAGAAAAAGAAAAAAGGAAAATGACAAGAGAAGCATAGTGTTCATTGCAAGGACTTGTTTTGAGCCCCCAACTTAATATAACCTTTTCTTGAAAGTAAGTTTCATGTATGAAGGAGATATCTTAAGAATTAAAATGTGTGGTAAGTTTATAGACCTCTTAATTTTCCAAATATGCTTTTCTGTATGTACTAGTTTTTCTGTAGTGGGAGTAGTTTGATAGTAAAAAGTAGTTTAATATTTGTAAATTAAAAAGAGGTTGGAATAAAGTAAGTGCAGTTAAAACATACCAATGCTGAGTTCATAAAAAAATAAATGATACCCTTCACCCAATGCATCGGTTTAAACTCTACTTCAGTCCAGCTTCACCCTGACTATCCAATCCTGTTTCTTATGCATTCACAAGGCACATCTTTGCCCCAGGTACACCTGAAACCCCCATTAGCCCCTGTAATTGCCACATCCAAAAACCATTTCTCTTAGCCTTTTTAAATCCATATTCTTCCCTTCCTTCAAGGTCTCTGAGATACCACTTGAGCCCACCTCTTTCAAAAAAAAATTTTTTTTTGTTACTTATACATACTTCTGTCTGTTACTGAATATCATTTCAGGTGAATAATACCTTTAAAGCTTATGCTGAATTCTTAGAATGTCATTTAGTGAAACATCTATATTAAAAATCTTGCCCAAAATGCAAGGTTAGCTGCTCCCCAGCAGGATCCCATAACTGGGTACGGATCTCCTCGGGGGTATTCAATTTTTTTTTTATGCCTTTCATTATAGTTGGCCGTTTGCTTGACTGCCTTACACCAAATGCTCCTTTTTCTCACTGAGACACAGCGTTCTCTTATCCTCTTCTAGACCATTGGCCTCATAACAGAAGCTCTGCCAGGAAACTTTTGTTGCTTAAATGTTAATGCTGTAAGCTTTCTGACATATGAAAGTAGAAAAACCTTAAAAAGAAGAATGAGAATAAGCAAATCCTGTTGCTGTCTGACCTACTCATCTGTCTTTCTGTTTTGACCTTTTTTAAATAAACTATTTTTAGTAGAATTCCTTTGCCTCACATTATTTGAAAGGGAACAAAAACAGATAATTCTAGGTTCTTTTGGGTTTACATATCTAACCTTTTATACTTTACTACTTAGATGGATGGATAACACCACTGAAACATTTTTGTGTCAGGAGAAAAAAAATTTGTATAAATGCAACTTGATGTATTTAGTCTTGAATTTGGTGGCCTCCTATTCATGAATAAAATACAATGTAGTATTTTAATTAAGAGCACCCTGGTACTCTACAAGGATATTAAAGGTAAAATACTGCTTTTCATACCATGGAGCTAGTAGTTACATGGGTGACCTCGGAAGATAAGTCATAACAGTTAAACAGTGGTATATGATGATAATGGATGCCTGCTTTAAAATTGTATTGAATTAAGACCTAGATGAGTGGTACAGCTGATTAATATTATTAATTTAGAAAAAGAAATAAAGATAAAAAATTTAAAGACAGCTTTGTTGTAGAAGTTATAAACTTATTGGGCACTGTAGAAATCCCTTTCATGCCAAAGAAAAGGAAGAAGAAAAATAAGCACTGGGAATTGTTCCTCTGTGAGCTTGTACACAGTGAGCCAGAATCCTTTCTTTTTCTACATATATACACTCACTTGCGTGTGTCTGCTGCTTTGGTTTAGTTTTTCTTATGTCTGGATAACATGCGTCTGTATCTTTTATGCATTCAGTATGAAGTAAAATATTAACATGATGAGCATCTCTCTTGAGGAAATTGTGAGCACCTTTTAGTCCTAGAATTAAATACCTGTTGTAGGTCTGCAAAAGGATGGCACTTCATAAGAACAAAAAATAATGAATTTTAGCCTATTGTAAAATACTTATTTACCACATGTATTCTGAATTGGGAAGTTATCTTCACAGAAGTAAAATAGAAGAAAACACACACCCTCTTTAAGTCACATTGTCTGGCATGCAGTGTATCTAACTTCATGTCTCAAAACCTTGGCATGTCTCTATACCCATGTCTAAATTTTGTGGCACCTGCATGGGATAAACAGATTTATGCCTCAAAATTATTTCATTTAAAGGTGTGCATAAATTAAAAGCATGGGAATTGATTATTTAATACTCTTCCTTCTCCTGAAATCCTCTTTCAGATTTTGAATATTTCTTTAAAACATTATCCTATATAAAAAAGCCTAATATGTTAAGTGTCCAGTCATCTAGTTGGCTATTCAACCAATCAAAGAGTAATATGCTAATAATATGCTAAGGCAGCTCAAACGCTCGCTATGATGTGCACTGACCACCAGGGGACAGACAGTCAACTGGTCGACCAGTTACTATGATGTGCACTGACCTCCAGGAGGCAAATGCCCAACTAGTAGGTTAGCTTGTTGCTGGGGTCTGGCCAATCGGGACTGAGTGAGATGGGCGGGACATGCCCTGGAGTCCTCCTGTGGCGTCCCTCCCTGGCCTCTATTGTGCACCAGTGGGGTCCCTTGGCCTGGCCTGCGCTCTCTCACAATCCAGGACCCCTCAGGGGATGTCAGAGAGTGGGTTTCAGCCCGATCCCATAGGCCAGGCTGAGAGACCCCACTGGTGCACGAATTCGTCCACCAGGTTTCTAGTTTAATATAAAGCAAAATGAAAGGGACTGAATATCTTTCAGAAGAATAGGATTAATTATTTTCTTTCAACCCATATCTAACATTTTTAATAGCTTCTTAGTTTCTCAAATATATGTTGCATTTAAAAATTATTTTGATTATGTCTTTGCTCTGAAGACCTAATTTAAAATGACCCTACTAATCTTACAATTTATAATAATGTTAATGAGGATGTAATGAGAATAATATTTATCAGCTTTCTTTCTCAGGGTTATCAAGTTAGAAGTATTTTCCTTTAGTTTTATCAGGCTACAGGGGCCTCCTTGCTCATAAGATGCATATTTTTAATGAAAGAGATATATCACTTTTTCACATGTCAATCATGTCACAAAAATTACTTTGAGTTGCTAGGATAGCTGCCTAATTTGAGGAGTAGAAAATCACCTGTCACTACTGACTGAATACAAAGTGGTAAAGTCATGATTGCAGGTTTTACTTATAAGGCAAATTGTCTATCAATGGAAGGGAGTTAACTAATCATTTAAAAAACTTTAATGACAAATCCTTATTATTTTGATCACACCAAAGTTGAGTTAAAGACATAGACAATCAAAACCACATTTTCTGTTTTTTTTAAAATTAAATTTATTGGGGTGACATTGCCTAATAAAATTATATAGGTTTCAAGTATACAATTCTATGATGCATTTTTAAAATAACTGCTGGTTTCCCACTCTTAGATGATGATAGTCAACCTGCTTGCACAGCTAACTGTTATGGACTGAATGTTTGTGCTGTACCCTCATTCATATGTTGAAATCTAATATCTAATGAGATGGTGTTTGTAAGTGGGACCTTTGGGAGGAAATTAGGTCATGAAACTGGAAGCTCCATGAAGGGGATTTTTAAGAAGAGGCCAGAGAGCTAGCTTCTTCCTTTTCCATCATGTGAGGAGGCAGGGAGAAGTCAGTCTTCTGCAGCCTGTAAGGGGGCTCTCACCAGAACCTGACCATGCTAGCACCATTATCCCTGACTTCCAGTCTCCAGGACTATGAACAAAAAAATTTCTGATGTTGATAAGCTACCTACTTTATAGTATCCTATCTAATAAAAGAGAAACATGGTAATTGGCGTACGACCGCTACCCTTCCCATTGGCTAATCAGGGCGATATGCAAATTAACTGCCAGCCAAGATGGCGGCCGGCAGCCAGGCAGCTTAAACTGAACATCAGGCTTGCTTACTTCAGTGACGGAGGACTGCAACGTTACCTGCCTGCCTTGCCGGCCTCTGAGCTTGCAGTTTAAGAAACATTGTAACAAATATAGAAGCTAAACAAAACCCCAGAAACCAGCTTTCAGCCGGCTGGGATCTCAGAGCTGGAGTTATACATTGTTTTGATTATAGAACCCAAACAAAACAGATACCTGCTTTCAGCAGCTGAAGCCTCAGATCTGGAGCCAGAGTTAAAGCTGCCACAGAATAAAAAAAGAAAAAGAAAAAAAGGAGCAGTTGGGAGCTTCAGTCCCTGCCTGAAAACAGCCCTCAGACCCTCATCCAGGCTGGCCAGGCACCCCAGTGGGGACCCCCAACCTGATCCAGGACACCCTTCAGGGCAAACCAGCCGGCCCCCACCCATGCACCAGGCCTCTATTCTATATAGTAAAAGGGTAATATGCCTCCCAGCACCGGGATCAGCGGAGCTGCGAGGCTTCCCGGCACCAGGATCAGCGTGACAGGGGTAGCGCCCAAACCCCCTAATCGCCCTGCAGCTCTGTGTGTGACAGGGGGTGGGGCCACAATCTCCCTATCGGCCCTGCTCCGTTCCTGACAGGGGAAGGTGCCCCAACCCCCTGATCAGCCCTGCTCTGTGCATGATAAGGGGGGGCTCCCCAACACCCTGATCGTCCTGCGGCTCTGTGTGTGACAGGGTGCGGTGCCCCAACCTCCCCCCCCACCCCACGGGCCCTGCTCTGTGTGTGACAGGATAGAGCCATAACCTCCCCATCGGCCCTGCCCTGAGTGTGAGAGTGGCGGTGCCCCAACCCCCTGATTGGCCTTGCTCTGTGGGTGATAGAGGGCGGTGCCCCCCCCCCCCCGAAGGGCCCTGCTCTGTGTGTGATGGAGTAGAGCCATAACCTCCCCATCAGCCCTGCCCTGAGTGTGAGAGTGGCGGCGCCCCAACCCCTTGATCGGCCCTGCTCTGTGGGTGATAGAGGGCGGCGCCCCAACCCCCTGATCCTCCCTGCTCTGTGTGTGACAGGGGGCGGTGCCCCAACTCCCCTATCGGTCCTACTCTGTGAGTGACAGGGGGAGCTCCCCAACCCCCTGATCGACCCTGCTCTGTTCATGACAGGGGGGAGCTCCCCAAGCCCCTGTTTGACCCTCCTCTCTGCATGACAGGGGGGAGCTCCCCAACCCCCTGATCGGCCCTGCTCTGTGCGTGACAGGGGGTGGCGCCGCAACCTCCCCATCGACCCTGCCTTGAGTGTGACAGGGGGCGGTGCCCCAACCCCCCAATCAGCCCTACCCTGAGCGTGACTGAGGGTGGCATCGCAACCTCCCGATCCGCCCTGCTCTGTGCATGACAGCGGGCGGCGCCCCAACTCCCCAATCGGCCCTGCTCTGAGCCCGACCAGGGGCTGCACCTAGGGATTGGGCCTGCCCTCTGCCACCCGGGAGCAGGCCTAAGCCAGCAGGTCGTTATCTCCCGAGGGGTCCCAGACTGCGAGAGGGCACAGGCCGGGCTGAGGGACCCTCCCTCTACCCCCGAGTGCACAAATTTTCGTGCACCGGGCCTCTAGTTTTATTATAACAGCCTGAGCTGATGGTCACAGCTGCCCAGAGAAGCATGTGCAACCAGGACTCAGTGTTCCTAAGCCTTCTGGGCAGACACATCCCCATTAACCTGGCTCACAGGGTTGTGCTTTGTGATTACTTGTTTTCACCTAATTTGGAAATCAGGTGATGAACCTTCACAAAAGGAGGAGATTATGAAGTCAGCATTCTGCAGAGAAAGTGGCTGATAAGTAGAAGAGAATAAAAAACATACTTGAGCAAAGGAAGGTGGTGGGGCAGGGCAACATAATCAGACAAAGCCATGAAGTCAGGAGAGGCAGTGTACTAGTAGGAAACAATGCTAATTATTTTCCAAGAGCTTAAGTTTTAGTATTCAAAGAAATGGATATAACTCCTGCTCAGACCCTTACTAACTATATGACCTTGGGCAAAGTACTTCACTTCTTTGACTCTCAATTTCCTCATCTTCAAAATAAAAATTATGATAAACCTGCCTTAGGAATTGGGAAAATTAGATAATGCAGTAAATGTTCCACATAGACCAATGTGTAATATTCATTTAGTAAATGATAGCTTTAAAGCTTTAATGTTTATTATTGAAATAAAGCTTGAGCACTTGGATAGTCCCGAGTTTTAAAGTAGTGTTTGTTTGGATTTTGTTTGTTTGTTTTTGTTTTCTACTTTTTCAACAGATATTACTAAAAAGCCTGAAACAATATGCAACACCCTTACTGGAGCTCTGTTGAATTACCCAATGGATAGAATAAGCATGTGCCTAGGATACCAAAAAAGAAACATCACAAACAAAACAAAACAAAAGAAGAGAAGATGAGAATAGCTATAGAGAAGTTATTTTATCTTTTCATGGTGCAATTTTATGTCATATTTTAAAATAAAGTCATATTATAAGTTTGTATATTAAAATTATACTGAGAAAAAATAATATTTTAATATTTGTGTCTTGTTAAGAATATAAGAATAGCAGAGGACACCAAAAGGTATCCACTGAACCCAAAAGAGGAGAAATTTAAACCAGAACAAAGTCTGTTATCACTAAATTCTTAGTGAGGTGAAGTGAAAAATTGTTATCAGAAGCTTACTGTAAAATATTCAGCCTATGCTGGGTATGAATGGTAAACATATATAGTTTTAATTTTAGAATAAACTTTCATTAATTTTCAAAAAATTATTTTATCATTTCTTACAATATCTCAAATTCAAGAATATTCTTGATACATACCTAATTCTTTTTTCCTAAGGCAGGGAAAAAAATAAACAATCTGTCTCATGTTTATTAGAATTCCTAAGTTTCATGACTTTATTTTCGGCAAAGACCCAAATGCTATTGGAAAGTAAAACTTTATACTTTAATACTTATGTATGTCTTACTATAACTGAATTTATTACCTCTTAAAATGAAGAAAGGAGAGCATTTATGTGGGGAATATAAGCAAGAGGGTTAGGGATTCTTCTGGTTGGAAGGACAGTGAGCCTATAGTTTATTTCTACCATAACAGCATAGGCCAGCCCTGTTACTATCTTTACTCATGCAGCAGGAGAATATATTTTTGAAATAGTCTGCTGAATATTTTATTTCTTAATAACTATCATTTTCCAATACCTCCACCATTTGAAGCTTGTGTATTCATTTCATTGGAGGAAAGGTGGATAGAGCCTAAAAAATATAAAGTGAGCTCCATTTTTCAAACTAAGGTTTTGCCTGTACCCAAACTAAGGCTCACTTGCATGATCAAGAGCCAAGTCCTTGAGAGGAAATGAGATTTTCTGATCCAAACTCTATGGAGACTGACTATAGTGTAAATTATGATGGGGAGATGGGGGGAAAATCAGGACATGACATAGGGGAGTGCTCATGATGACCAATGTAAGATATATATTGGGTGTAGCATTTTCAGGCAGAAAGAGGGCCTTGAATGATGTTTTTAGTTATATGTAGCCCAGAAGTGGCATGAGTGAAATCTAAATGATTGTTTTTCAGGTAATCATCTGAAGAGTCTATTATCTCTACATTCACAATATTCAATTCTACCAACCTGGTCTAAGCCACTATAATCCTTGTCTAATTTATTGCAATTCTCCCTAAGATAACCTTCTATTAGTCCCCTCAAACTTCACCCCTACCCTGTTAGTACACACCCCATGAAGAATATCACTGATCAGGCTTCTGTAAAGGTAAGCCACATTAGGTTACTCATCTGCTCAAAACTCTCAAATGGTATCCTATTGAGCTCAGAGTCAAAGCTGAAGTCTTATATTTACTAATGTCTCACCAGTGACCTGTAAGAAGTCACTAAATATTTGTTGGATGAGTTAAGAAAAATAAATACATTTCTTCTCATTGGAAGTAAAAGCTAAGGACTTTTTGGTTGGCTATGAGTTTTAAAGTTCTTTTCCTCAAACCCCATTTAATCTCTAGCCTCTCACTTTCTCCCTCCTTCTGGCTAGAGTATTTCACAAAGTTAGCAGGCACACTATTGCCTCAGGACCCTAAGTCTGTCCATTTCTTCTGCCTGAAATGTTTTTCCACAAGATACCTGTGTGACTCTCCATTCTCTGTCTGCTAAAGGCTTTGTAAATCCTTCCCTGATCATCTTATTTAAAATTATAATATTTACACATCCCTCTGTTCAGCTATATATTCTACATCCTATTTAAAATTATAAAATATGTTCAGCTGGTGTGGCTCGGTGGTTGAATATCAACCTATGAACCAGGAGATCATGGTTTGATTCCCAGTCAGGGCACATGCTCACATTACAGTTGGCTCAATCCCAAGCAGGGGGCATGCAGGAGGCAGCGGATCAATGATTCTCTGTCATCACTGATGTTTCTATCTCTCTCTCCATCTCCCTTCCTCTCTGTAAAAATATGAATAAAAACATATTTTTAAAAGTATATAATATGCTATATATTTTAACTTTTAAATAATTTTACACCCCCCCCACACACACACAGAGAACATAAATGTAGGATAGTGCTTATTTTCATCTCATTTATTCACTCCTTTTCTCCTAACTGAAACAGTGTTACTTGGTCTATCATAGGCATTCAAAAAGCATGCATGGATATGATAAGTGAATCAGTTAATGATAGGAAGAAGGTCTGGTTTGGTTCACCAACGAGCAAAGAATGGAAAAGAATATTAGGAACTCTGTAAGATAAAATAAAAATAAATGCACTTAGATGTTACTCCTAAAGTTGCTACTAATGAACTATATCATCTTTAAATACTTTTTGTACATCCTTTTTTAAAAGCAATTTCAATGTTTCATCTATAAGAACAAGTTGAGTAATATTTATAATAATAAAAGTGTAATATGCTAATTAGACCGGATGTCCTTCTGAACCACCTTCCAGATGAAGCTAGGGCTGTGAGGGCCGAACCCTTTGCACAAATTTTGTGCATCGGACCTCTAAGTGTAATATAAGATCCTTCACATCTCTCATTTTTTTTCTAATGGCAGATTTTATACTCCATTCTCTGGTCCCATTTCAGAAAATAGAAATTTATAACTATTTATGTGCTTATGTATCTGTATTAGTCTGGCTTTTGTCAGGATTACATGAAATGCAGCATTTTTCAAAAGTCCCGCCCCCCCCCCCCCCCCCAGTATAAACATAGCATTTTTTACATTTTTCCCTAACATAAACAATTACTAAAGAAACATTTATAAATTTTGATGTTAGGTTTTCCAAACTAATGATGATATGAAAGAGAAAAATACAACTCCACACACATACACAGCTGAAATTTATCAGAAAAAAATATAAGCCAATCTCCTCTTCCAGGCAGCCTGCCCCAGCTGGTCTAAGAACATACAACACCATGGCTTCCAAATTTTAGTTTATAAGAAACACATATGTTAGTTTTATAGGTCTTGATCATTACAAAATCACAGATTGCAGGGTTTGTCGCCTCAGAAACTAATCAAAAGGTGACACATTCTGTTAACTTCTATTATGCATTCATAATAACATCTTTCAATCCAATGTCATAAAGAATTCATGTAGGACATTAATCATGCAAGACCACTAAATTGTTCTCATTTCAATGATAATTGTTTACTCTTATAAATGGTTTGAGTTCCAACAATCCCACTGAATAAAATATATCTCCCACTCACTCTGGAATGGGAAAGAAATTAACCTATGAAATAACAAACTGAATGTGTAATGTGACTTGTAGAAAAACTAAAATTTAGTAGAGCTCTTCTCTGTTTAATGACAAAGACCAATGGCACAAAGGATACTTCTGTAGGCTCTACTAAAAAAAACCTTGAGAAAAAAAATGAAACCAAACTATAGCAAAACCATGTATAATCAGCAAATATCTATAAACAAACCCTCTTTAATATCTACATGAGACGGTTGACCCTGAAAAGTATCTTGTAAATGAAACTCAATACACCTTGCTAGTCAACAAAGCTAAATCTAATTAGAGTGTCAATCATTAGCCAGGAACAAAAGAAAAGGAAATCTAAAGGTAAATTAATTCAGTAATGTCTGGTGAAATGGCATGAGAACTGCCAGTCTTATGATCTGACTTCTAATCCTAAATTCACTAATGCTTCCATAACCTTGAGATTGACACTTAAACTCCCGTCTCAGTGTCTTTCATGTGTAAAATGAGAAAGCAGGATTCCACAATTTTGTAGGTTTGTCCTAGCACCAACATTTTATGAGTCTATAAAGAAAGCTAATTAAAAACTCTGATTAAAAATGATTTGTCTCCAATTTTTCTACTTCCCCACTGCCTACTTAACAGAACAAGAAAGGGATCAATTTGAGACAGCCCTTTCAGCCTAAAGGTGCCACAACTAATGCACTGTCTATTCCTGCTTTCTAAATGAAACCTTTCTGTATACATATTTAAAGTGTCTACTTTATGAGCATAATAAATAGCAATTGCCCTTTAATGGCAACTTTAGCTGTGACCATTATGGCACAATTTAAGTGCTTGAAAACACTAATGGGAGTGATCCAATGTTAATTATACTAAGGATATGAAAGCTGTTCACAAGAACTCCTTCAAAATTAAGTAAAACCCTGGCTAATTCTAATTACAGTCTGTCTGGAAATGATAAGAGAAATTAAACACCCCCTTTGAGCCGCTTCCTTAATATAACATCACTATTTGCCCACATGGGTTGAGCAAACATTGTGACACAGAAAAGTGGGATTCTGAAACAAAAGATTTTTTTCATTTTAAAAGAGAAAAGAAAAATGATGAATTATTTACATAGTAAATGCATATTAAAACAGTGCTAACCTCTTGTCTCTAAGCCTAAGGTAACCCATTTTTTAAAGGGCTTATTCATTAAATTTTCAGACACAAATTTCAGACACCTCCAGTGTCTTTTTAGACTTATTTTATGAACCATTTAGAATAAATAAATTTTAAAAATAAAACCATGAAAACTCTCATTCACCTTAAAATCATGGATTTAAAAAAAATTAAAGGTCATACCAAATATTTTTGTTTCTTTCAGAAATATCTATTCCTAACTCTCATCTTTTTCCTTCACTCATTTCTTGAATGCCTTCTATCTGCTAGTACTGGGTGTTAAAATAAAATGGTTAATCTTGCTGCCTTTAAGGAGTTTATAGTCTAGCAGAGACAGACTTGTAAAAACTAACAGTTCATGATTACACCTTGGCATCTGTTATGAGAGAAATATGTTTTTCTCTCTGCCTTCCAGCTCATTTTTCCCTTTTTCCTTCAAATTCTGCTGCTTTTCTCATTATAAATTGGTTTATATGGATACCTGGCTGAACTAAACTGGAATAGTAGAAATTAAGTGATTGACTTATCCAATTTTAATAATTTGTTAGAAATAAGAAGGTCATAGGATTGCATGAAAACCATCAGCTAGACAGCCTGGCAATTTCAAAGTGCTACATTTTGAAAAGTGAGGCAAATGACATCTCATCAATAATGAAAATAATTGGGTGACAGTGTTCGATTTTCAATATGCACATTGTTTTAACATATCATAAACTAAGTGAAACATTAGTAGGACAAGAGAAATCCACTTGTTTTTTAAGTTAACTGGAGGCCTGGTGCATGAAATATTGTGCACTGGAGGGGAGTCCCTCAGCCAGGCTTATGCCCTCCTGCAGTCCAGCACCGCTCGCTCCTTACCACCTGCCTGCAGCGGAGGCAGGAGAGGCTCCCGCCACAGCCATGGCACTCACCAGCTGTGAGCCCGACTTCTGTTTCAGTGGTGCTCCCCGAGTGGAAGCGCACTGATCACCAGGGGCCAGCTCCTGTGTTGAGCGTCTACCTCCTGGTGATCAGTGTGCTTCATAGTGGCTGGTCCTTCCACCATTCAGTTGATTTGCATATTAGGGTTTTATTATACAGGATAACAGTCCTAAACAGATTGAAATAATTTAATTGCACTGAAAAGTGTCCCATAATCTCTAAATTATAGGTATTTGTACGTTAACCCAGATAGTTATGGCAAATACCTGGATACTTTACAAATCACCTGAAATCATGTATTATCTATCACAGACTTTCTAATCTGTCTATATATCTAGTTTCAAGTGACCCATAGGGCATATGTCAAATGCCTGCCTTGGAAAGTTATCTGTCATTTCAGCAACATCAGTTTTACAGCAGTAGGGTAGTTTCCATGACATTTAATCTGTGTTGCCTTGGAAAAATAATTGTATCACTGTTCCTAAGTATATGTTTTCAAATGCAGGGCACTTTGCACCTTATGTTTTTTAAATATATGCAGATCCCCATTGTCTCCTGTGGCCACGTCAAACTCAATACTAAGAGGGTTTATACATGAATCCAAAGGTTCCATTGGTATTCCTTGTAATAAATTTCTGAAATTTCTTTGTGTTTTTTATATTTTAAAAACTAAATTCTATTAGCAAGACTTTTTAAACCTGGTCATGATTTTTATATTTTCTTCAGATTTTTCTAAGATTTTCTTTTGCCAGGTGAACACACACACACACACACACACACACACACACACGCACCATATTCACTAAAAATGTTCTCCCCATTTTCATTCATAGGCTTGCAGTCAGTGTTTTTCAGATTTTCCCTTACTGGTAAACAACGCTGCATCTGACTCTATTTCTTTGCTATTTGCCTATTTTTCCCCACACTAAATGTCCTCATTGTAACCACCCATCATATACTGGTATTGTTAGCCTCCTTACTGATAACCATAGCATTTTCTACTCAGCATTGCCATCATTTCTTATTAAGGTGATTTATTCCTTTATCAGATGGTTACTATATAAAGACATTCTTCCTTTCACCGGAAAAATAGATTTAGAAATAAACAACCTAGAGAAAGCATCAAGGTCAGAAAAACAGGTAAGATGATGAGAGAATGTGGAAAACACAGGAATGGATAATGTGCTGGAGAGTGGAAAATGATGGCAATGGAGCTCTATAGAGGAGAGGCAATGGCTAGACCACAGAAGCCTGAGATGCACCTGTAGAGAGGACAGGTGGCTAACACAAACTCTCTGTGTGACTTCAGGCAAGCCACTGAATTTCTCTAGTATTGTTTCTTCATGTCTAAAACAATGAGTTCAGTACCCTTGGGGGATATTCCCAGAAGGAACACAGGAAAAGGCAGACAATTTAGGGAGAGCTCAACTATCAAAAGATTGGGAAAAAGAGAAAAAAATGGGGGAAAAAGTGAGAAAATAATTTAAACACTGGCTTTAAGAAATTGATAGGTATCACCATTATGAAACACAGAGGAAAGGCAGGGATGGGGAGGTGGGAAGGAAGAGGTCAACCAAAGAACTTGTATGCATATATGAATAACCCATGGACACAGACAATAAGATGGTGAAGTCCTGGGGGAGAGGGCGGGCTAGAAGGGGTTAATGGGGGACAAGGGAGACATATGTAATACCTTCAACAATAAAGATTTAAAAAAAACATTAATCAAATCAAGCAAAAAAAAAAGAAATTGGTAATCATCCAGAATCACCTATAGAAATAAAATAATTAAGCATTCAGTTTTCTCCTTTAGAGAGGTATCTCACATACACACACACACACACACACACACACACACACAAACACACACCAGGATTCAATTATGGTAGAATATAGTGTATTATCTACTGGAGTTATGTAGAGGCTAAAAAAACTTTGGGTGCTTGAAGTTAGTCCTTTATAAAATAGAGCAAGACTATATTATTACATTAGTAATACTAGCTGTAAGCTAGATCCAGAATAAGAGAGAGAGAAAGAGAAAGAGAAAGGCAGAGAGAAAGAGAGAGAGTTGAGGGAGAGTGAGAAAGATAGAAAAAAAGAGATAAAGGTAGAAGGATAAATTGATAATTACATAAGAGAAATGAAGATGGAGACACAAACTCTAGGAATTGGCCCCTTAGTTTTACTTCTGTCATCTGAGAGAGAAAAGTAATGGGGATCTGACCTCTAGCTTTCTTTGGAAATTATTTAATTTAGCTTGTATCAGAATAAAAAGAGGAGACAGACATTAATAGCAAGAGTAACCAATTATTGCAATTCACTAGCTTTACATCTATACTAATAAAAGGTTAATATGCTAATTAGACCAGGAGACCTTCTGGGAGACCTTCTGAACATTCTTCCAGACAAAACCATGGTGGTGGGGCCGAGGCAGAGGTGGTTAGGGGAGATCAGGCCAGCAGGGGAGGGCAATTGGGGGTGAGCAGGCTGGCAGGGCAGGCAGTGGGGGGCAAGCAGGCCGGCAAGGGGGGGCAGGTGGGGGTGAGCAGGCCGGCAAGGGTAGGCAGTTAGGGATGATCAGGCTGCCAGGGGGGCGGGGTGCCATTGGGGTTGATCAGGCTGGCAGTCAGAGTGGTTAGGGGCAATCAGGCTGGCAGGCAGGTGAGTGGTTAGGAGCCAGCGGTCCTGGATTACAAGAGGGATGTCCGACTGCCAGTTTAGGCCTCATCACACATTGGGCCTAAACTGGCAGTCGGACATCCCCCGAGGGGTCCCAGATTGGAGAGGGTGCAGGCCGGGCTCAGGGACACCCCCCCACCCCAATGCATGAATTTTGTCCACTGAGCCACTAGTATATTAATAATTAGTAAAGTGAATGTAGCATAGGTAAATTAATTGCCCCAGCTAAATGGCGATAGGGCACTCACTACAATCTTCATTCAATATACCTCAAAAGTAAATCATCTGTTGAAACATATAGTTCTTCAGGGTTATTGGTATCCTGGTGACTTTTTGCCTGTTACTTCTGCACTTGAAAAGACTGTATAACTCTCCATATTTTTAGATTTCTTTTATGGACAAGGAAAGAGCTTATATGATTATATTTTTAAACTTGAAATTTCACTTTCCAAAATTAATTTAATTTTTAAAAATATTGCCTTGATTCTGCCTTCTGATCCGTATTTCACTAAATAGAAAGAGAGCAATAGACTCATGGACCACCAGCTAGAGTAGAAAATAAGCAGTGGTGTGAATAATCCCCAAACGTTGGGTAATTATAAGAAAAATTCCATTTATCTCCTGAATACACACAATGAGTTGGAGAGAATAGATTTACTAATCTAATTACTCTCTGTTGTAACTGAGCCAATACTGAAATGACTTTACACACCCTGGGTACACACCAACTGTTGGAGGTAAGGAGGGACCTATAACCATACTAAATACTGAGGGAAAACATTTTTAATATGCAATCCACAGGGTAAAATGCCATCCTTAGAGCTGTGTCTGAATTATGACAAAACTGGTCAATTTCTGTAGTTCGTATGAGAAATTAAACAAAATTCTTTAAAAGGAAAATCAAGTTGGAACTTTTTATCGGTACATACTAAATTGCTCACTTCAGTCAAAATACCTAACTTCAAATGCAGATATAGTGAAAGTAAAAATTATAGTACCAAGTGGCTTATAAGAATTGATCATTTTTCCTACTTTATAAATAAAGAATTAAAAACGACGTGTGCCATATTTATAATAACTCTATATAAAGTGATGATTATATAGAAAGACTGGATATTTTTAAAGTTCACTATCAAAGAGGAAATGCAGACAAAGAAGACAAGGGGAAAATATAAATTAAGCTTCCATCTCTCTAGCATTTATTGTGTATTGAGCATAGTGATTGTCTATAGGCAGTTTACTAAAACACTCAAAACAATTCCCAAATATGTAGGTATATTATTGCTGTGTTCCCAAAAAGGAAATGGAGGCTGACAGACTTTGAGAAATTTATCTTTTTTCTTTTTTTCCTTGAAAATATGGAACGCTTCATGAGTTTGTGTGTCATCCTTGCACAGGAGCCATGCTATTCTTCTCTGTATTTTTACAATTTTAGTATATGTGTTACCGAAGCGAGCACTTGAGAAATTTATCTTAAACAGGATATTGAGTTGGTAAGTGAAAGTTTTCTAATTTGGACTAAGATATGTCTGTTTGTAAACCTGGCTTTCCCCATTTGTGTCCCCTTAAAATCAGAAGACAAAAGGAAAAGACAGAATGCAATGTTTTGTCTAGTATAGTGGGACTCACTCATCCAAAGCGATAGACCCGTCCAAATCTGAAAGTCACATTCTGAACCCCAAAGCCAAAAATAAAAATGACCTTTTTTTTAAAATTTAATAGGATTCATTTATTCATTTTAAAAGATTCTGTAATGTAGAATTTTCTTAGCATTGTTTGATTTATGTCAGCTTTACTTAAAAAAGCAGGTGTTGAAGAGGATTGAAGTCACCAAGGTCCAATTAGGCCTTGACTAACACTAGAGCAAGTTATCTTTCTGGACCTGGGTTTCCTGCAGAACAATGTGATGTTGAACTCAATGACTTTCAAGATTCTTTTCAGTGATAAAACTCAGTTAACATAAGCACCCTGATTCTCAATTCAAACTTTTTTTGTATTACCCCAATCTATTTCTTATATTACCATAAATCCTTCAGACGTGCTGCTGATCAGTGATTCAGTTCATCAAGACCTGATCAGAACAACATATAAAGAGACAAAGAAGCAATTATGTTCAGTTTCCCTGTTGTCACCTGACATGGAAAGGGGCTAGAGATATATTTATATTGTGATTCCAAGGGATAAAGGAACCCTATTTGAATCAATCCTCTGAGTCTGTTCTTATGCTTTTGGGCTGACCTACTTATTTGAGGGATATAAGTTTCTTGATTTTTTTCCCTCCTCCATTCAAATTGTATTGATCCTGTCAAGTGCATCAATGTATCAAAACCCTATGAAAATGGAAGGATTGATCCAGGTCAAAGGTATTAACCACAAGGAGAAAAAAGAGTCTTGAATGGAAACACATATTTACAACTTGCTTCCTTTACATTCTTTCTCTCTCTAGTTTTGTTTCTGTCCTATAATTTTCTAATAAGTGAATTAAATCCATATTTGCCATTATGGCAGTTACTAATATTATAACATGCAGCTTCCCTGGTACAAAAAAGTGAAAAAAAAAAGAGTAAAATCTGGGACATTTGCCATTTTCATAGAGGCTACAGTGGTGGTTGTTGCTTTTGAGATGTCAAGTTGTTTTATTATATTTATTCCCTGACTGTACAGTTTTTATCCATATTTAATTTACCATCTTATTTTGCTTTGTGGTTGCAGCCAGGGAATTTGAGAATGTTTGGCACCCTACATTTAATTTATTCCTAAAATAATCAGATCATAATTTATACCTGTGCAAAATGTCTTTAATGTAGATCAGGGTCAGCAAACTTTTTATATAAAGTGCCAGTAGTAACTATTGTCATCTTTATGGCTGACATACAGTCTCTGCTTCAATTAAGTCAGCTGTTATAGTGTACAAGCAGCCATCCTATCTAATAATAGACAAACATGGTAATTGACCATACCTTTGCTACACCTCCCATTGGCTAATCAGCATGATATGCAAATTACCCGCCAACAAAGATGGCAGTTAATTTGCATACAGCAGGCAAATCCCACTGCGCCACCCTGCCTGGGGCTGGCGGCAGTGCGATCCCTAGCTGCTGGCTGCCCCAGTGTGAGATTCTGGCCTGCCATGTGTGGGGCGGGGTGGGCATCAGCGAGATCCCCAGCCGCTGCCCGCCCCAGCCCGGGATCTGGGCCTGTCATGTGTGGGGTGGGGCGGGCGGCAGCACTATCTGAGCAGCCGCCCCACCCAGCTCAAGATCTGGGCCTGCCATCTGCAACCAGGGGAGATGGGGCAGACACCATGGGATTGGGAGTGCCATCTGCCACCAGAGGAGCGGGCCTAAGCCAGCAGGTGGTTATCTCCTGAGGGGTCCCAGACTGTGAGAGGGCACAGGTTGGGCTGAGGGACCCCCCACCACCACCAGTGCACAAATTTTTGTGCACTGGGCTTCTAGTCTATAATAATAAAAGCATAATATGCAAATCAACTGAATGGCTGAACAGCAGAACAACCATCTGGATAACCACGCTATGACACCCACTGGCACCAGGCCAGCCAAGGTGGGTGCAATGCAATTGGTCGGGGGCCCTGCCATCACTCCATGATCACCCCGCAGAGGGAGGCCCAGGCCACCGGCCAGCAGGGTGATCAATTGAAGAGCTCCACAATTGCCACAATGAGGAGGGCCCAGGCCACCGACCGGAAGGCTGTAGCAGGTGGTCAAGAACTTGCTCTGTATGGGTGATCCATGGTGGAGCCCCAGCTGGGTGGGAGGGGCTTCCCTCTGTGGGGCAATTGATTGTGGGGCTCCCAGACTGTGAGAGGGCACAGCCAGACTGAGGGCCCCGCCCCACGAGTGCACAGATTTTGTCCACCGAACCTCTAGTAGATATATAAACAAGGATTGTGGCTATGTTCCAGTAAGACTTCATTTACCAAAACCATGGCACAGGTAAGATTTAGCAATGGGTTGTAGTTTGATGACTTTGATTTCGATCCTTTGATTTGTGGCCATACATTTAACTCATGTTTTCAAGCATCAAACTAGCGTTATATGTTGAACATAAATACATATGCAATATGGTTTTGGAAACCTATTACTTCTGTCTGGGTTGTTCTTTTCTTGATTTACAGTGGAATCCTACTCAACTTTCTGAGTCCAGATCAAATTTCATCTCTAGGGAGCTTTCCCAATCCCTTCTCACGTCCACCCTTAATTTACAACTCAGTTATTCCTTCTTTGTAGAGCTGTAACTTCTCACATATATTTAACATTGTGCAATATGACAATTTTATGTGTTTGTTCTTCATCAAATTGTAAGTTTTTAAGAGAAGGATAAACTGTTATTCCTCTTTGATCCCTATGAACAAGGACAAGGACCGACTTTAGCTTGTAATTAAAAATTCAATAAGTGCTTATTCAACAATATGCACTAGGGAAATTAAGTTCATTATTATTTTTTTACTTTATAAGACAATTGATCTTTTTGAATTTCAGGAAACATGATAATGTATTATGTTTGTTTAATCTAAAAAACAATATTTAGCTAAGAGGTGGATTGATGCCATCACCATAGAATATGCAGGGTGTCTCCCACAAAAAAATTGCATACATACTTTAACATCTGATAGCTCAATTTTGAAAATGAAATATATTTTAATAAACACTGCCTTTATAATTATTCAAAGTATGTAAACATTTTTTGGGACACCCTATATTTGCTTTTTTTAACAAATATGAAATCTGAAGATGTCAAACCATCATACAACCTTAAATAAAAGACTATTTCACCACTCCCTTTACAGCTAGGTTTTGCCAGGTGACTAATTTCTAGGCAATAACAGGGTGGGTGGGTGGGAGGAGATCAACCAAAGAATATGTATGCATATATGCATAATCCACAGACACAGTTGATGGCTGGGGCAGGGGGCAGAGGTGGACTAGGAAGGGTCAATGGTGGAAAAAAAGGGGACATATGTAATACTTTCAACAGCAAATATTTAAGAAAAAAGTTTTTTAAATAATATATAAATGAAAAATGTTGTGTGGAACTTCCAGGAAGGCTTCTTTAAGAGACTTAACCCAGGTGAAAGGAGCATCCCTCTTCCCTTTCCTATTTTTCTTTTTCATTTTTTCTGGAATGTGAAAGTCATGAGTCAGTCCCAAGTGGGCATCTTGGAGCAGAAATACAGACTAAACCTGGGTTCATGTTGGAACTTCTGTGCCCCTCGTGGACTGCCTTCTCCAAAATTCTTTTATGCAACATTGTTGTTTCTGGTTTCTATTGCAGAAACCTGTTTGTTAATATATAACTCATACAGTGTTATATATTCCATTTAACATTAAGTAATTTCTCTGTATTCTAAACCTTATGCAATGTATCTTTGCCAATATAGAAATAAATGAAAACCCCTTGAGTGATAAAAATATAAGAAAAATGAGAAAGAAGATAAACATCAGAAAAGATAAACATCAGGCCTTTCCAAAACATGTCAGTAATTATTTATAAAATACTAGAAGCGTGTTGCACAAAAAGATTCGTGCAATAGGCCTTCCCTTCCCCTGGCTGCTGGCACCAGTTTCCCTCCGGCACCCAGGACCCAGGCCTTCGCTCCGACCGGAGCCACCTTCAGTCTTTGCTGCTCTGGCTAAAGCCGCCTTCAGTCTTCACTCCACCACTTCGCGCCTATGTATGCAAATTAACCGCCATCTTTGTCAGTGGTTAATTTGCATATCTCGCCGATTAGCCAATAGGAGGCGTAGCAAAGGTACGGTCAATTACCATGTTTGTCTATTATTATCTAGGATAATATTTAGGATTATTTTCATCTAAAATGAGATGCAAACTGTGAACATGATTCTTTCCTATCTCTCTCATAAAATTACTTCTCATTTCAGGCAAACATTTAGGATATTTGTAATGGTAGGAGAAGAAAATACCTGTACATATTGTTGTAAGCCATTTAAGCATCAGTCTGTTTTGATTATTGTGTCTGGATATTAGCACTATATGTGATTGATAATTTAGCAAGATTTGTGCTCCAATCTATTTTTTAGAAGGTTGACCATGGTGAGGAATAAAGGGTTCCTACTTTGGAGAGCATTAGGTAAATGACAGCACGTACAGAGTCCACCTGGCTTTGCATCCTGGATGTGTTGCTCCCCACCTGTGTGCACTTCAGCAAGTTATGGAAGTTCCTAGTGGCTTCAGTTTTCCTATCTATAACACAGTGATAACAACATTAACCCCATTGGGTTTTGTGATGATAAAATGGATTAATATATGTAAAATACTTAGGAATAGTAAACACTTTTACTTTTGGCTAGTTTTCTTTTTCTTTACCGTCAATTTTACTTTAGCAATGACCCATAATCTGCCACTTGCCATCTATGTGACCCAGAAGGAGACACTTCACTTCCCTAAAACCTTAAGTTTTTTATCTCTAAGATGAAGAAATACCAACCTATTGATGCTATTTTAGAGATTAATTAAGATATATCTAAAGCCACTGGTTCAGTGCCTGGCCCATGGTTAGCACATAACATTTTGTTTTCCCTTTACTTTCTCTTTTCCTTTTAGTTATTGATAATCATATTTCCCCCCATCTAAACCTCTAAATAGGCAAATGTAGTTAGAATGAGATGGAATACACATAATAGGTAAATTCATTTTTTTTTTTTTACAAATTAACACATATGTATATACACCAATAAAAACATTTAAATGTATTATTTACACGTATAATCAACAAACACTGTACTTGCCAATCACACTGTGTAGATATATTATTACAGATAATGTAATATATTATATATATATAATATATATGACATCATGTAATCAATCTCTCATCTAATAGATAGAAGTTAAACACAATCTTATTGAAAAGGGATTCTATATTCCTCATCTATGTTTTTTAACTGTGTACAAAATCTCCCCATCCCTTTATCGTCTCCTTAATTTTAAAAATTAAATTTATTGGGGTGATACTGGGTAATAAAATTATATAGGTTTTAAGTGTACAAATCTATGATACATGCTCTGTATATTGCATTGTGTGCACAAGACCCAAAGTCAAATCTTGTATTTGACTCCCATTACCTTTAACTATCACCACCCCTGTTCCCTCTAGTAGCCACCATACTGTTGTTTATGTCTATGAGGTGTTTTTTTTATTTGCTCACTTGTTGTTTTCAGTTTTATATCCCACATATGAGTGAAATCATAAGGTTCTTTACTTTTTCTGTATGACTTATTTTGCTTAGCATGATAGTCTGAGGATCCATTCATGTTGTCGCAAATGGCAGTATTTCATCTTTTCTTCTGGCTGAGTTACACCCCCTTTTAAAGA
Organism: Myotis nattereri; assembly: GCF_964212035.1. Lineage (NCBI taxonomy): Eukaryota > Metazoa > Chordata > Mammalia > Chiroptera > Vespertilionidae > Myotis > Myotis nattereri. Next base: position 99,951,462 of record NC_138077.1, read on the forward strand.
GAGGAAACCTGAACTGACTTAGAGATTAATCAAGGAACCATCTGTCTAATTACCTTCAGGAACTTGCAGACTATGCAAAATATTACTCTTCCAAAATATCATTCTGTCTGGGAAACTCTCCTTCTAACAGCATTTATGTTTCTTAGAATACTGTTTTTTAGATCACAATATCTGTCAAATTATTAAAAAATGAATCTCAATTCCATCTCTAAAACGAATAAAATGGAATATATGATCTCGCAGGTCTTACCTAGTTATAATTTTCTGTAATTTTATGATTTTCTGGAGATTTGTTTCATTAAAAATGGTTGGCAGAGAGGGAAAACAAAAAGAAAAAAGAAAGGAGAGTGCAGAAGAGAATACTGGTAAATTTAAAACTGCAGAGAGAGCCAAGTCCTCAATCCACCAACACATTGAGAAAAAATCTCACAGCACATTGTTACTGCCTTTGCAGTAATGAAAGGAAATCTACAATTGGCTCTGAGAATGTGTTTTGGATCACATTTTGAACTTCCAATTCGCTAATGTAATTTTTATAAAAGTTTCTGAAAGGTGTGGGAAGGTCATAAAAAAGGAGATACTCACTCTGCACCTATATAGATTCATTCTTGGTGTGAGAAATTTTGGATGTGGGCATGGAAGTAGAATGGGAGGAAGGAACAACATTGAGGCACCTGGTAAAGTGGAGAGAACCTTCTCACAGCTCTCCATTGCTTATGGAGTCCCAGTTATATATCCCCCCATGAAGTACATATTATCAGTCCAAATCTACATAATAAAATATCCACTCCTTACTTTATATAAATTGCACAGAATACAATTCTAATTCACAGATATGGAATCCTGTTAAAGTTGCAAACATATTGCAGGGACAAATTCCAAATAAACCTACATCTATTAGCTGTCTAAATCTAGCGTTTCACTTTTGACCTTCTCATAGCAGCTTTATGTGTTTTTTACTTTCTGCTTGCTTAAATGCTTCAGGGCTCTTGGTACCACATGCTACCAACCAATATAAAACCTGTAATTGGAACTGAGAGGAAATTGATATAAATGAAAAATCAAGAAACTGCACATGTTCCTTTGAAGACATTTTAGAGTTTCTACTAGTGACAGTTGGAATAAATTTTGCTAATTGCAAAAGAGAAGGAATGAATGCCTGACAGAGACAAGGGTTACTCATTCAGTTGTAAACTCTTTGTAGAGTTCAATGTTGGTAAAGACAAAACTTGTTTCTCACTATATTCCTAAAACATAACACTGTGTCTGACACAGAAGACATGTATAATAAATGTCTTTAGAGGTTGTTATGTAAAGGAGCAAAGTTAAGCTTAGGTTTTTTGTTTTTTTTAAAATATATTTCATCAATTTTTAACAGAGAGAAAGGGAGAGAGACAGAGAGTCAGAAACATTGATGAGAGAGAAACACCAGTCAGCTACCTCCCACACATCTCCCACTGGGGATGTGCCCTCAACCCAGGTACACGCCCCTGACCGGAATCGAACCTGGGACCCTTCAGTCCGCAGGCCAACGCTCTATCCACTGAGCAAAACTGTCTTCGGCAAGCTTAGGTTTTATGTGCAAATATAAACAATAGAGAGGCAAAAATATGTATGCATTTAGTTGGATACATTTAAAAATCCCCAAATCTAGTTTTGTTGTGAAAAAAAAGAGAAGTATTCCAGGTTTTATTTTATTCACTTTTATTTTTGTCTGGTGATAGCTTGGAAACAAAGGAAATGTATTTGGGAATAAAGTAATAAACATACCAATTTCTTAAAGTCAAAGTAGCCCCCAAACTATCAAACAAATTAAATTAACTTTTCCCTTTCATTTAAACATTTCGTGGAATTACAAAGATCGCTTAACAATAAAAGGCGCAGGGGGGTAAAGTGAAGGTATGAAGACACCAAATTTAAAATTGGATTGAGAAAAGAACTGTAACAAGACACAAATTAACAAAAACCACTATTTGAGCATTCCAGATTAGAAATAGTCAATATCATAGAAGGTAGACTAGCTATGAAAAGTGTTTGCAGGACAGAAGTTCAGGGAGAGAGCAATAGCACAGAGGAAAGGTAATTTCGCTATAAGTTAGAAATAAATCCTGAGAAGAGAGAGAAAAGGCTGCATTTAGTTTTAAATTTAGGTGCTTTTAACCCTCTTACTTTCTTAGGCAAAAAAATGAAAAGTATTAACACCACCTCTAACTTGGGTGTGTCTCAAACCAAAGGCTGATCTGCTGATATCAGTCAATAGTTGCTACGGAAGAACACGGAGGAAAGAAAAGAAAGAAGGAAAGTTAATAGACCATTCCCACTGTTACCTGTCCTCTAGGTTTTCTTAGTAATAAACAAACGAAAAAAATTTATAACGTTTACTTAATGGAGGAGAATCTAATCCATAAGTAAATCTGCTCGCTGGAGAAACAGAGTTAGAAGAAAAATCACAGGGGAAACTGACGTTCAGAAGAGCTTTATGTGAGGTTAAAAATAAAATTTAAAAAAGACTTAAAAGGATAAAGTGGACCTCCAAAGGCATCAACAACAAGTACTTATGATTTTTTAATAATAGAGATTAAAAGGCCAATGATAACATATTTAAACAATATATTTGATATCTAAATTACTACCATTTTCAAAAATAATATTTTCCAAATGGTTATTGGTTAGGATAATAAAGACTATTTTACCCACTAATAGAACACAATTATGGACTTTTCTGCAGAGCCAGCTGAATGAAGGACAATTCTCAGCTGCTTCTATGAATGTTACCAGGTTTCTCTCAGGCAAGGGATTGCATTTTAGGCAAAGCTTGAGGTTGAGGACGTGAGAGAAGAGCTTTAAGCACAGGGTGGGCTACAGGGAAAAGTCTTTTCTTCTTTTCTTTTAAATTAAATCTTTATTGTTGAAAGTATTACATATGTTCCCTTTTCCCCACCATTAACCCTTTCTTGCCTGCCCCCACAACTCTCCTCAGGCCATCACCACCCTACTGTCTGTGTCCATGGGTTATGCATACATGCATAAAGATTCTTTGATCTCTTCCCACCCACCTCCAGACCCCTGTCTTTCCTCTGAGATTCCACAGTCTGTTACATGCTTCTGTGTCTCTGCATCTATTTTGTTTCTCAATTTATTTAGTTCATTAATTTGCATCTCTCTGATGACCAGTGACTTTGAGCATTTTTTTTTCATATGTCTCCTGTGTATGTCTGCTTTGAGAAGTGTCTATTTAGGTCCTTTGCCCATTTTTAAATTGGATTGCTTTTCTTCCTGTTGTTAAGTTGTATGAGTTCCTTATATATTTTGGAAATTAACCTCTTATTGGATGTATCATTGGCAAAGAGTGCACTCCCCTTTCATTCTGTTGATGGTCACTTTTGCTGTGCAGAAGCTTTTTATTTTCATGTAGTCCCATTTCTTTATTTTCTTCTTAGTTTCCTTTGCCCTAGATGTATCCTTAAACATATTACTATAAGAGATGCCTGAGATCTTGCTACCTATGGCTTCTTTTAGAATTTTTATGGTAAACATATACGTTGCAAAGTATCTCTCAAATATTTCCAGAATCCATCTGGCTTCCTACTTCATTAGGGCAATATTACTGACTATATTCCCTCAGCTGCACTTTACATCTCTGTGACTATTTTGTAACCATCAATTTGTATTTTTTAATCCTTTCACCTTTTTCACCCAGCTTCCCAATACCTCTCCCCCTGGCAAACATTAGTTCATTCTGTGTGTCTATGAGTCTGTTTCAATGTTATTTGTTGTTGTTGTTCTTTAGAATCCTCATAAAAGTGAAATAACATGGTATTTTTCTTTCACTGATTGTCATATTTCACTTAGCATAATGCTGTTCAGGTCCATCCAAGCTGTCACAAAGGGTAAGATTTCATTCTTTTGTTTATTTTCTTTTTTATTGAATTTATTGGGTTATTTTTTATGGCTGAGAAAATATTCCACAGAATTTTTATTTTATTTTTTTCCTCACTTACAATATGTTTATGAGAGAGAGAGAGAGAGAGAGAGAGAGAGAGAGAGAGAAATGTGAGAGAGAAACATCAATTGGTTGGCTCCCATAAACTCCCTGACCAGGAATCTGTTCTGAAGCCCACGTATATACTCTGACCAAGAATCAAACCCTCAACCTTTTGGTTTATGGGAACATGCTCCATCCAACTGAACCACCTGACCAGGGTTTCCATAGCTTTTTATAGCCATTGCTTATTGTTGGGCACTTGGGTTGCTTCCATATCTTGGCTATTGCAAATAACACTACAATGAACATAGCAGTGAATATATTCTTTCAAATTACTGTTTTGAATTTCTTCTGATATATACCCGGAAGTGGAATTTCTAGGTCATTAGGCAGTATATATATATATATATATATATATATATATATATATATATATATTAAAAGCATAATATGCTAATTAGACCAGACAGCTGAACCACCTTCCGGATGTCCTTCCAGACAACCTTCTGAATGAAGCTGGGACTGCGAGGGCCGAGCCCCTTGCACAAATTTTGTGCATTGGGCCTCTAGTATATATATTTATTTTTTAAAATTTAATTTATTGTGGTTAAATTGGTTAATAAGATCACACAGGTGTCCAAGTCTCTGACATGTGATCTGTATACTGTACTGTGTGGCCACCACCATAGTGAAATATTTTTCTGTCACTATATATTTGACCCTCTTTACTCTTTACTACCTCCCATTCTCTCTGTTAACCACCATACTGTTGTCTGTATGTATGAGTTTTTGTTTGTTAGTTTTTCTTACTTGTTCATTTGTTGTTTTTGATGTTATATTCCACAAATGAGTAAAATCATATAATTCTTGACTTTTTCTGCCTGGCTTATTTTGCTTAGCATGATATTCTCAAGAGTCATCCCTGTTTTGCAAATGGCAGTATTTCATTTTTTCTTATGGCTGAGTAGTATTCCATTCTATTTATGTACTGAATCTTCTTTATCCAATCATCTATCATTATCCACTTCTGTTGTTCCATGTCTTGGCTACCATGCATAATGCTGCAATGGACATATGGTGCATATATCCTTGCTAATAAATGTTTCAAATTTTGGGGGTAAATATATCATAGAGGAGTTGCTGGGTCATATGGTAACTCTATTCTTAATTTTTTGTGGAGCCTCCATACTGTCTTCCATAGCAGCTACTCCAGTCTGCATTCCCATCCACAGTGCATTAAGGTTCCCTTTTCTCCACATCCTCATCAACACTTGTTGTTCGTGAATTTATTTATAATAGCCATTCTGACAGGTACGAGGTGATATCTCATTGTGATTTTTACCTTAATTTCTCTTATGATTAATAATGTTGAGCATCATTTCATATGTGTATTGACCACCTGTATGTCTTCTTTGAAGTGTGTAGTCTTCTTTCCATTTTTATTTGTGGTTTTTCTTTTTCTACTGTTGAGTTGTCTGAGTTATTTATAATTTTTGGATATTAACCATTTTTCACATGTATCTTTGACAAATAACTTCCCCCATTCAGTAAGTTGTTTTTTTTTTTCATTTTTTTGATGGTTTCCTTTGCTGTACAAAAACATTTTAGTTTAATGTAGATCCATTTCTTGATTCTTTCTTTTTTTTTTCCTTGCCCAAGGAGATATATCAGAGAAAATATTGCTAAGAGAAGTATCAGAGATTTTATGGCCATTTTCTTCTATGAATTTTATAGTTTTGAGTCTTAATCCATGGTCTTAAGTCTTTAATCCCTTTTGAGTTTTTTCTTGTATATGGTGAAAGAAGATGATGTAGTTTAATTTTTTAATGTATGTATCCAATTTTCCAAACACCATTTATTAAACAGACTGTCTTTACCTCATTGTATGTTTTTGCCTCCTTTGTCAAATATTATTTGATCATATAGACCTAGTTTTATTTCTGGGCTCTCTATTCTACACAAGGGAGTGTCTTAACTTTGACTGAATGCCTGGTAAAGTGGAAGAGAATCTTGAACCACATCTGACCAAACTTTTATATGTAAACCCAGGTTACAAAAAATATAGGATACAGGAGCATGTTAAATGATACCATGGGGATGAAATAATCAAAATTTTGCATATGGGGAATAAAAAGACAAATAACACAATTTTATCAACAAATAAATTAAAATTAAAAAAGAAATTTAAAAAGAGCCATAGGGATTTATCAAGAATATATAATGAGTAAATCTTAGATATTAATTCAAATAAATCAATTATAATAAATTTTTGTAAGACACTTAAATAAATTTAAACACTAATTATTTCGTGACATTAAAAGATATTTCTTAATAATTGCAGGAGTGTTAATAATATTAATGGTTATGTTTAAAAAGTTCTTACATTCTCAAATACTTAAGCTTAGAATAGTATGATATCTGGGAATTATTTTAGCATTCTATGAAATTGGTGGTAAAGTGGGTAGGTTTGAAGATAAAATAAGTTTGATAGTTGTTCAAGCTGAGTACTGTGTATATGGAGTTCATTACATTAATCTCCCCACTTTATTTTACAATTCAAAATTTTCAAGTTAAAAAAAATTAGAAAGTCAGTGAGAGCTCTAAAGATAAAATTAAATAATGAAGCAATTCACTCCATGACATGTAAAATTATATTTAGATATTTGATGTTTAATTTTTTTTAGTTTCACCATTTTTAATTATTTATAAAATTTTGAGGAGGACACTGTTTGAGGAGGGAAACAGGAAAGTTGTGCAGTCAGAGTTCATAGAGAAGTTAAAACCATGGAATCTACCTCTCCCTGTCTATATGGTTCCAGTTCTACTTAGTATAAAATTCATTGTTCTTCAGGTCCATCCATGTTGTCACAAAAGGAAAGATTTCCTTCTTTTTTTTGGCCAAGTATTATTCCACTGTGAAAATGTAACTGTATACTTTAGGTGATGGAAGGAGATTTGACTTGGGGTTGTGAACACACAATACAATATACAGATGATGTATTATAGAATTGTACACCTCAAACTTATATAAGTTTATTAACCAATGTTACCCCAATAAATTCAATAAAAATTTTAAAAAATAATTCATGGTTATGATGGCTTACAAGGACTCACAATCTACCCCTAGTTACTGCTCAAATTGTCAGAGGCTTTCCTTAAGCATTCTTTCCATTACACTCAACAACTTTGTCAGGCTTTACTTTTCTTTGTGGCATTATCCCTATATTAAATTGTGTATTTCTGTATTTATTGGTTTTATTATTCTTCATATAGGCTGTGTATTTATGGGAACATTATTTCACTTTGTTTTTGTATGTGACCTGAGCTCTTAGAACAAAGATAGGCAATATTAGACATTGATTAAAAATATGCTGAAAATGAATTATGAGATCCAAACACAAGTATTTATGATAGATAGCTACCTGGGCTTTGCTAGAATAATTTTGTGTTGGGGTTCTCACAACTTCATGAAGAATAGCAATTGTTAGAAAGTACTTCCTTTTGTAGTAAGCTGAATGTTTCTTGTTCTACTTTCCACCCATTGCCCTTAATTTTCCCTCTGGTGTTAATGTGAGCATGCCATCATCTCCCTTGGAACAATTAGGAGCTCCTTTCTTCACAAAGTTGGTGGTTAGTGTGGCCATGGAACCTGGAGTTCTACCTTCAGCAAAGAGCAAATTATTATTTTTTTTAGGTTCTTTCAGAAAAATCAAACTCATGTGCTGCATTCTGCATTTGGCCTAAAGATTAAATTACCACTTGTTCTCTTATTTATTAACGAAGAGGCCTGGTGCACAAAATCCGTGCACTGGGGTGGAGGCCAGGGGGCGGGGGTGTCCCTCAGCCTGGCCTGTGCCCTCTTGCAGTCCAGGAGCCTTCAGGGGATGTCCAACTGATGGCTTAGGCCAACTCCTCACGAGTGGGCCTAAGCTGTCAGTCAGATATCCTTAGTGCTGCCATGGAGATGGGAGAGGATCCCACCACCATCGCTGTGCTCACCAGCTGTGAGCCTGGCTTCTGGCTGAGCGGCGCTCCCCCTGTGAGGGCACACTGACCACCAGGAAGCAGCTCCTGCATTGAGCATTTGACCCCTGGTGGTCAGTGCAAGTAATAGCTATTGGCTGTTCCGCTGTTTGGTATATTTGTATATTAGCCTTTTATTATATAGGATTGATATAGATATAAGATTGCTTGTGGCAGTCATTGATAAGAAAAGGATCACTGGTTTCATTTATAAAAAACTAATTCTCAGTTCTTTCATCATACTATTTTTTTGTGTGTATGTGTGTGCTCTTCTAAATATATTTCAAGTTCTTTCCAAAGCAAGGCATTAAGAACCCCAAAGTTCAGGTATGCCTCTGGGCTGGGTCCAATGCTGTCTTGCATTCATGCTTCAGTATAGAAGATATGAACAAGGACATCTCCTATCTGTGACACAGGACCCCCTCCTCCAGGGCATCTGTCCTTGGTTGATTCCAGAGGTGGCAGCAGTGGCCAACATGGAAAACACACTGGACTTTTCCTTTGGAAGTGGGACATCACCATCTTTTCCATGACTTTTTCCTCCAGTTTCTTAACATATAGAAGAAAGTAATCTACTTTGAAGAAACTGGATAATTCCAAAAAACAAAAACACATGCTTCGAAAGCAGTGTGCATTCAGATATTCTGGGTTTAATTCAGCTGCTGGATGAGCTGATTGATGCATTCACCTCGATAACCAGGGAGCCCACCTCCTTAAAGACGCCCATTCCATTCTTGGGAGCATGACGGGCCACTGAGAGATGGAAAGGGCACAAGAACCCTGAGATCACCTGGAAATTCTTCCTTGGGAAGGCAATTTCATGAATGAGGTCTTCCAAGCAAATGACACCAAATTTCCCCAGATGCTCCTCAATCACTGTGTTGTCTGTCAAAGGGATGATCTTGACCTTGGCTTGCCCACGTTTGAAGATGAGCTCCTGGACAGACTTCAGATTTGGAAGTCCATTGGAGGTCACATAAGGTTCCATTGTACACAGTGCTTTTATGGTCTGGGGGGTCACTTTAACAAAGACACCACTGAAAATCTTCAGGTGAAGGCTTGCAATGGTCCTTTGTACCATTAAGCTCACTCCATTGATCCTTTGGAAACCATAAGGTTTCACTTCTAGTTGTCTGAGGTGCACTTTGTCATGTTGTTGCCTCCAGGCATCATGTAGGAACCATTCCAGTTGCTTAAATCTGATATCTTTTTCTTTCCTCTGCTCCTTCTTTTCCAAAAGTGCCCGCTTAGCCTGGGTGGCTTTGAGGGCATGATAAGCCTTCCTCTTTTTTTGGAGATTTTCTGGAACCAAAGGGATCTTTTTTTTTGCTCTTCCTCAGCCATCTTTCTAATGCACATCATCATACTATCTTTTGAAATATGATTCGTATTTCCAATTTCCTCTTTTCCTACTTCTGAATCATTATTTATCCTGTTTCCCCATTCCTTCTCATTTACAATACACAAAGTTAAGCTCAGTATCACCTGCAAATATAATAAATATGTGTGATTTTTACATCTTCCCAGTTAATGATGAAAGATAAAACAATATTGCACCTGGCAGCCTAAAATAAAGGCTACCATCAATAGTCATATTAGAAGCTAGCTTGCACTAAATAAACTGTTTTGCAATGTAAAATGTATATTCTAAATGTACTGATGGACATTTAGTGAAGGAAATAATTAGAAGTGATGATAAGTTATGCCTACCTAATTACAGTTTTCAAGAACTGTCACTTTCAACTGATAATGGATTGATCTGATGGGTCTCATAGGTCTTCACAGTCATTAGGTGCCAGCTATTACTTTCTGTATCATGTCTGTCTCTCAGATTCTAAACACATTCTTATTTATGTCTCTTATCAAGCCCAAGTTTACTTTTCTGCGATGAAAACAGTGCACTCCTACAACCGTATAGTGAGCACTGGAAACACTCTCAAATATTGTCTTGTACATTTTTAAGTGTTCTCAGTGCTGAACCATTGTAAAGCAAAGTAAATATGCTATGCACATTTTCATTAGTTACTATTCTAATAGTAATTTGAACCATTGTCCTTTGCCAGATGAGCAGATGAAGAGAGAGAACAATATGAAAACACAGCACTGTTCTATTTACACATCATGGCAAATAATAATCACTCATTTAATACAAGAAACAGCAAATTTGAGTTTCATTTATTGATATTGATAATTGTGTGATGCATTTGGATTAAAAAGGTGAGAAAAACTAGATGTGTTAAGTGAATTATTTAAAAACTAATTTTTTAAGGAGGCTGTTAGAGAATATATTGCAATTAAGCATCTATATTGATGAAATTTTTTTTTCAGTGGTTGGTTTTATTGAGTTTGTTGTCATTGTATAGAAGTATATATACCTTTCAAATAAAGGTTTTGCTTTTCTTTGTAGTTATCTGTACATGAAATCTGTTATCTTATTCAAATCATAGTACTTCTATTTTTGAAATATATAAAGCATATCCTCATTTTTCCTAAGTAAAATGCCAATTCTAAACATTAGATTTTATTTCATTTATACAGGTAGAGCACCTATTTCCTTTATCAGAGTAAATAAGTTTTCACACGTAAGGCTAAACTATTTCTAATTCAGCAGTGCATGGGGAATTTATATTTTAAAGCAAAGAAAAGAGCACTCAGCCCATATCACCACAAATCTGTTCAGGTGGAACAGGATAGGACGACATGACAGTCAGGCAGCAGGCATGATATGACAGCTTATAGACAGACTATGAAAGGGAACTTTGAAGAAAGGAGCAGCTGTATTCTACTGTATTCTGCAATTAAAGCTATTAAGGCAAAAGGAAATTATCTTCACTTCCACCTTCTTGATTCTGAGCTATCTCTCTGCACTGTTCTAACAAAGCCTGATGCATTTATATTTCATTGTGATAAACATAATTGATATCATAAGCATTTTTAAATGATCACTGTATAATATATGCTTTTAAGAAACACTGTATTTATTATTATAAATGTTCAAATACTTATTCTGAATGATACTGAAGTTCATGAAAGTATACTTTAAATATTGTCAATGGCAAAATAAGTCATTTTGAAGATGAACTTTCTAATTAGTTATGTAGTAGTTGAAGTTTCTAGTCTCTTCCCAGAAATTAGTTATACTAGAAAAAAATGATAATTCAAATAGTGTACATCATTCAGAAGTAATATGCAGATGAGGTCAAGACTCCATCATGGTCATGACCAGCTCAGGAGGAAGGGCCGGGCTCGGCCCCGAGCCTGAGAGAACAACACGCAGGCAGGGCCTGAGCCTGAGAGATCAACACAGAGGGGCACCTGCTCCTGACCTCTGTGGCGCGGCTGGGGGCAGGCCCCCAGTGGACACACACGCACACACACAGGATGCCTGCTCTGAGCTCAATGGCGCGGCTGGGGGCAGGCCCCCAGTAGACACACACACACACACACACACACACATGGCACCTGCTCTGAGCCTCCATGGCGCTCCTGGGGGAAGACCCCCAGGGGACACACATGCGGGGCACACACAAGGGGAGCAGACCTAAGCTGTCAGTAGGACATCCCCTGAGGACTCCCAGACTATGAGAGGGGCAAGCTGGGCTGAGGGACCCCCACCCCCAGTGTACAAATTTCGTGCACGGGCCTCTAGTCAATATATATAAAAGCTTAAGCAACTGTTATGATGGAATGACCAGAACGACTGGTTGCTATGATGCATACTGACCACCAGGGGGCAGACAGTCAACACAGGAGCTGCCCCCAGCCCGCAGGCCCTAATCGCTGGATGTGGCCTGCTGGCCAACCTCCCGTGGTCCCTTCCCCTGGCTGGCAGGCCCCCATTGCCTGATCAGGGTTTGCTGGCCAACCTCCTAGTCCCTCTCCCTGGCTGGCAGGCCCCCATCACCTGTTCGAGGCCAGGCCCCCAACTGGGATAGGGATCTGGGGGTGGGTGGTGGTGGATGTGGCCCCTTTCCCAGGGGGGCTGAATGCCGGCTCCCTCCTCGGGGCTGACAGCCAAACTCCTGGTCCCTCTCCACACCTGGCAGGCCCCAATTGGTCCATCGCCCACCTGCTGTGATGGCGGTTGGCCTTCCCCCTGGCCAGCAGGCCCTGATTATCTGGAAGCCCTTGATCACCCAATCGGGGCTGGGCCCCATCTGGGATGGGGAACTGGGGGTGGGTGACTGTGACCAACCTCCTGCTGTGCCTAGGCAGGGAGCTTTGACCTCTCGCTGGCTACCTGGGGGTGAGAGTGATGGGGACAGAGGTGTGGTGAGAATGCGGGGTGTCTTCTGAGCTTGCTCTCACTCCCCATGCTAACCTCTCCCTGGATGCCAGGGTTCATGCCCTGTGCTCAGGTGCCAGGAGCCCATGAGGAGCCTGTCCTGTACCTGTGTGGCCTCTTCCAGGTGAGCCAGACTACAACCACTGGGACCGCAGGGGCCAGTTGGGTTCCCCTTGGGTTCCAGTCCAGTCTGGCTCCTGCCCTGGTGGTCTCTGCCCTGATCAGGCTTGGCCTCTGCCCTGATCCTGGGCTCCAGGTGAGGGCCCCGCCTGGGCACCGAATGTGCTCATGGCCATGGCCTCAGAGCAGGTGCCATGCTGGGTCCCTTGCTCTCTACCCGCAGCCCCTCTCCAGCCACCCATCCCTGTGCTCATCACTCCTTGGAGTAGAACTGCAGCTGCTTTTCCTGCTGCTTCTTCTGGATAAATGCCATGGAGGGTGGTGGGCATGGGCCCAGGATGCAGGGACATCACTGCCACCTGCCACAAAAGAGCTGGTCTGTGAGGCCAGTCAGGAGAGAGCGTGCTGCCCAGATGGCTTCTGCATGGCACTACTGGGGGGCCCAGAGGCCCACCTAGCGCCCCAGCCCATGACATCCAGCTGTGCTCACCGCATCTCTGTGTGGGGATTGGGGCTCTGTGACTCTGGTGGAGGGGGGTGTGTGGGGGCCCAATGGTCCAGGTGCTTCCCAGGGCCTAGAGCTCAACTGCGATCTGTCCTTCCATGCCAGATGCTCGTACTTTGATCGCCAGCCAGGCCTAGGGACCCCGGCCATGCATGAATTTTGTGCACCGGGCCTCTAGTATTTTTATAAAAATGATATTGTAAAAAACAGGGTAAATGTCATAGACATAAGCCACTCTCAGTTCCCTGAGTACGCATATCTCTACATTACTCTTCTGTGTCCTGTTCACATAAAATATTATAGGAGAGTTCAAAGATATGAGCCTTTATAATTAAACACTAAAGGCCCAGTGCACAACACTTTGTGCACTCGGGGGGGCGGGGGGGTTCCTCAGCCTGGCCTGTGCCCTTTCGCAGTCTGGGACCCTTCAGGGGATGTCCACCTGCTGGTTTAGGCCCGCTCCCCAGGGGATCGGGTCTAAGCTGGCAGTCAGACATCCCTCTGGCAACACCGGAGCACTCGGGAGATGTCCACTTGCCAGCGGGGAGCAGACCTGAGCTGCAGTCAGACATCCTTAACGCTGCTGAGGAAGCAGGAGAGTCTCCTGCCACCACCACAGTGCTGGCATCTGTCAGCTTGGCTTGTGGCTGAACAGAGCTCCCCCTGTGGGAACATACTGACCACCAGGGGGCAGCTCCTGCATTGAGCGTCTGCCCCCTGGTGGTCAGTGTGTGTCATAGTGACCAGTCATTCCCAGATGTTCTGCTGTTAGGGTCAATTTGCATATTAACCTTTTATTAAATAGGATAGAGGCCTGGTACACAGGTGGGGGCCAGCTGGTTTGTCCTGAAGGGTTTCCTGGCTCAGGGTGGGGGGGTCCCACTGGGTTGCCTGGCCAGCCTGGGCGAGGGACTGATGGCTGTTTGCAGGCTGGTCAAGTCCCCCAATGGGGACCCTCACCCCATGGGGGTGTAGCCAGCCTGGTTGAGGGGCTGAGTGCTGTTTGCAGGCTGGCCACAGCCCCTTTAGGGTGGGGTGGGGTCCCTCTTGGGTGCCTGGATAGCCTGGGTGAGGGGCTTATGGCTGTTTTCAGGCTGGCCACACCCACCGGCTGGAAGCAAGTATCTGGGATTTATTTAACTTCTATAATTGAAACTTTGTAACCTTGGTCTGGCTGGAAGCCTCGGTTGCCCCTGGCAATATGCTTCCTCCATCGCTGGGTTAACCCAAGCCTCCTGCTCAGTCCAGCTCCGTGGCCACCACCATCTTTGTGACAGAGTGATGGAGTGAGGGAGTGAGGGAGTGAGGGAGTGACAGTTAATTTGCATAGTACTCTTTTCTTAGATAGGATTTTCCACTATTTAAAAGGAAATACAGATTGAGATGAGGAAAAAAGTAATATACCGGCCCCAAATTCTAGACAGACTTGGGTGCCAATTCTGGCTCTGTCACTTTTCTGCCAAGTGACCTGATTCAGAATAAAAAGACTGTAAATGGTAGATTTGGGTTACTTCATCCACAACTATCCCAAGTGCTAAGAATAGTGCCTGACACACATTGGACTCATGATACTGCCTGCTGGGTGGAAAAATCAATGAATGATTAGCCTTAGGAAGACATTTAGAATGACATTTGTAAAGTACTATGTATTATAGTCCTAACTTTGATTCTTCATATCACCTATATTTTCCACAATAGCAGCTAGAACAATATATGTACTGAAGTTTCTCATTAGAGTATTTGGATTCAATTATTATATAATAGAGGCCCAGTGCACGAAATTCTTGCACTGGTAGGGTCCTTAGTGACTGTCGACTGCTGGCCTGGTACTCCCTCCCTTCCCCCAGCTGATCTGCCCCCTAGTTGAACTCTTGGAAGAACTCTGGTCATGGAGACAATTTGCATACTATGCTTTCATTATATAAGATAGCAGAGTATGTGACTACCCATTTTAAAAGGGACAATCTAACAATAGACATCTTTCTCTAAAATGCAAACTTAATAGCTCCCTCAAACATCGAAAGAACTTAAGAGACAGAGGTGACATCTCTTTCCAAACTAAACTTATGTTTTATATTGATAACATCTAGTTTAAAATAAAAAATAAACAATTGTTGTTCAAAAAGTAGAGTGAACATTTTACAAATAAGTAAAATAACAGCTTTTATTTGTACCCTCATTGCTAGTCTTGCTGATATTTTGCAGGATAAGTTATCAGTCTCATGATATATATGATAGCAGGCCCCCCTGCAGTGTCCTACTAGGTCTGCTTAGAGTCCTGGCTCAGCTGGAAGCTACTGACTATGGGACAAGTAACGCCCCACAAAATAGCATTTCTTTTAAGGAAAGCTATTATGAATAGCTACCATTTTATTAAAAAATTATACTGTTTTTATTTTTTCCTTATTCAAAAAGAAGGAGGAGGGACTCAACAATTTGAACCATGTAATTTTAGAATGTGGAACATATCCAACTCTCAACTTTATCTTCCAGAACTGACTTTAATAAAGTAAAAATTACCTTTTATCACATGGATTTTTGAGTCAGACACAGAGCTTTTCAGAGCTGTCACTCTCTCACACAAAACTAATGTGTCCGCCTTTGTCAAGGACAAAACTAATGTAGCCTCCCCATCTCCCTCTGCTGTAGAGGAGTTTATACATTACAGGAAAGCAAGGCCTTGGTGCTGACTTTGTTTCATAGTGTCACCTCCATTGACTTTAGGCTAATTAGATACTTCACTGTCCTTATATAGCCATATGATGCCTTACTTATTTTTCTCCAAAACTATTTTCTTTTCTTTTATATATTTCTTTTTTTCTTTTTTTACTAGTAAAAGTCAATTTCCCCCAGGATATGAGGTATTTGATTCTCATTCTTTGATTAAAAGGGAAAAAATGACAACAACAAAACTGAGTTTCCAACCCTTTGTTCAGCTCCTTGAGTAGATAAGTTTGTATTTGTTCTTCAATAAAAACATTGTGTTCCTTTTTTAAATAAATAAATCCTATTTAATTTTATATAGCAATAAATCCTATTTAATTTTATATTGGTAGACACCTGAGCTGGGCTAGAAGCCACAGTAAATGAAGGAGAATTCACAATCCACAAAGCAATGTAAAATTCTGTCTTCATTGTGGATCTGAGGGGTGATAATTGTAGATGATGTTGACTTTTGAAAATTGTTTCTTTTCATCAATATAGTTTGAATGTATACTCTTTGAAATGAGTGTTGAATGTGTATGCACACAGAAACATTTGTTATCTATATTTCCTTTAGTGTTTTGTCTAATAGTTACCCAAAAGAAAATGACTGTGGGGAGAATAAAAAGGTGTAAACTCATTTAAAACTAGAAAAAAGATCTTAAAGGAGATAAATTGTGATGTTTAAAATTTACAGTTGATGTCTCCTAGATGGTGATTGCCTAGAATGAATGACTTAGGACATGAGAAATTACTGCAGAAAGTCAAGGACTCTCCTTGTGAGTGGAAGGAGATGGAAGCTTGGGCATTGGGATGGAGAAGCAAAACTTAGAACTAATACCTGTCAATAAGGGAACTCTTATGAAGGATTTATTTTTATTTTCTCCTATTTTTCTTGCTTATTTTCTCCCACTTTTCAGTAAAACCTTTCATACAAAACCTTATGTTGGAGGGAATTTGAGGGAAAGGGAAGTATAAGCTTGTGTGGCCTTCTAAACATCAGCCCTCTAATGAGGTCAAGGAAGTAATTAATTTTGGAGTCCCAGGTGTTGGTCAGAAATAAAGTCAAGCTGAGTTAGACCTATGAGTAGCCAAACAAACTGGATAACTAGAAGCGAATGGGGTGCATACAGACCCATGCATAGATATGAATCTGTATTTTCTAATTATACCAGCACATGGAAGAGTAAGTGGATATAAACTTGCTTACAAATGCATTTTATTGATTACTATTTTTATTTTTCAACTCTCTTGAAGTATAATTGATAACTAAACTGTACAGATTTAAAGTGTACAATGTGATGATATATCATGTATACATTGTCAGATGATTACCTCAATCAAGGCAATTAACATATTCATCACATCATAAGTCTATCATTTTTGTGTTGTGGCAAGAATATGCAAGATCTACTCTCTTAGCAGACTTCAAGTATACAATAAGGTATTATTAACTATAATCACCATGCTGTAAATAGATTCCTAGAACCACCTTATCTAATAAAAGAGAGACATGCAAATTGACCATACCTCGGCTGCACCCACAAGCCACACCCATAAGCCACGCCCACCAGCCAATCAAGAGCAAGTATGCAACTAAACCCAATCAAGATGGCGGCAGTCACAGAGCTGGAGCAAACAGGAGGCTTATGTTGCCCCTGGTGATGGAGGAAGCCAAGCTTCCCTCCTGCCCTGGCTGACTGGGCTATGCTCGAGGCTACGAAGTTTCAATTATAGAAGATAAATAAATCCCAGATACCTGCTTCCAGCTGCTGTGGCCTCCGCTCAAGGAGGGTCTGGGCACCTGGGTTGCCTGGGGCCATAGCCAGCCAGCAAACAGCCATCAGCCCCTCACCCAGGCTGGCCAGGTACCCCAGCGGGGATCTCCACCCTGAAGGGGGTGTGGCCAACCTAAAAATGGCCTTCAGCCCCTCACTCAGGCTGGCCACACCTCCATGGGGTGAGGGTCCTTGCTGGGGGGCTTGGCCAGCCTGCAAGCAGCCATCAGCCCCTCACCCAGGCTGGTCATGCACCCCAGTGGGGGCCCCCCATTCTGAAGGGGGTGTGGGCAGCCTGCTAACCACCACAGGCCCCTTTCCCAGGTTGCCCCACACCCCAAGGGAACCCCAACCCTGATCCGGGACACCCTTCAGTGCAAACCAGCCAGCCCCCACCCATGCACCAGGCTTCTATCTATACTAATAAAAAGGTAATATGCTAATTAGACTGGGAGACCTTCCAGGAGACCTTCTGGATGTTCTTCCGGACAAAGCCATAATGGCGGGGCTGAGGTAGAGGCAGTTATAGGTCAAGAGGGGAGGGCAGTTGTGGGTAATCAGGGTGGTGGAGGGCAGGGCCATTGGGGGTAAACAGACCAGCAGGGGGGCCATTTGGGGGCAAGCAGGCCATCAGTGGGAGTCAGTTGGAGGTGATCAGGACAGTGCGGGGGGGCAGTTTGGAGTGAGCAGGCCAGCAGGGGGTGATCAGGCTGGTGGGGGGGGCAATGGGGGCAAGCAGGCCAGCAGGCAGAGTGGTTAGGGGCAATCAGGCAGGCAGGCAGGTGAGCAGTTAGGAGCCAGCAGACCCGGATTGCGAGAGGGATGTCTGACTGCCGATTTAGGCCCAATCCCTGTAAACCGGCAGTAGGACATCCTTTGAGGTGTCCCAGATTGGAGCGGGTGCAGACCGGGCTGAGGAACACCCCCTCCCCCATGCACAGATTTAGTGCACCGGGCTTCTAGTTCATATTATAACTGAAAGTTTGTACCTTTTGACAGACAGCTCTCCATTTCCCACACTCCCCAGCTCTTTGAACCACTATTCTACTATTTCTATGAGTTCAATGTTTTTATGGTTTGTTTGTTTGTTTGTTTTAAGATTCCACATATGAGT
Organism: Myotis nattereri; assembly: GCF_964212035.1. NCBI lineage: Eukaryota > Metazoa > Chordata > Mammalia > Chiroptera > Vespertilionidae > Myotis > Myotis nattereri. The sequence goes on from NC_138077.1 coordinate 99,969,975, forward strand.
GAGATCATACAAAATTTGCCTTTCTCTCTCTGGCTTATTTCACTTAGCATAATGTTCTCCAGTTTTATCCACATTGTTGCAAAAGGCAGAATAGAGATAATGTGATATATTTTCATGTACCTATTATTCTATTATTTAGATATAGAAAAAAGAAATCTTGACATTTGTAACAAATGCATTTTAATACCTAGTAGTAAAAGAGTTGTTTCAAGTAATTACAACTCACAATATTTTCTCACTTTTTTGCTTAGTCATTGATTCATTAAAATATGTTTGAAATATATTCTTTTGGAAAATACATGCTAAGGATTTTTCCAGATTACTAGAATGACAATAGTGAAAATAACATTGAAAATGTATTCCTTCTTGAGCTTGTCTTCAAATAGAGGAGTCAAATAATAAAGGAGCAAACAAAGAAATATAAAATGTAATGTGAGGAAGTGATTAGAGACATGAAAAAAAGAAAAAAAGAGTTTAAGAAGATAAAAAGATATCAATCAGGGTTCTCCAGAGAAATATAATCAATAAGATATATATGTATGTATGCATGTTAGCCCAAAACATACACATACATATGTGTGTATATATGTCTGTCTGCATCTATCTGAGAGAGATATATATTTTAAGGAATTAGTTCATGTGATTGTGGGACTAACAAGTGTAAAATCTGCAAGGAAGGCTATCAAGCTGGGGATTTTGGCAGGAGGTGAAAATGCCAACTTGACTCTGAAGGTGAGAGGAAGAATTCTTTCCTTTTTGGAGACTTATTTTTTTCTCTTAGAGCTTTCAGGTGATAGATGAAACTCAACACATTACAGAGGGTAATGTATGTTACTCAAAGTCTATAGATTTAGATGTTAATCATATCTTAAAATACTTTCACAAAACATCTAAACCCATTTTTGACTAAGCAACTGAACGTATAGCCTAGTAAGATTGACACATAAAATTAACAATCACAACAAGAGACAAGGAATATTCCTTTTAAAGGACAGGGCATTTAAAAGAAGACATGAAAGAATTGAAGAAAGTGAGCCTTCAGAATACCTGGAAGAAGCTTCCCAGCAAAGGAAAAAGTCTGTACGGAGGCCCTGAGGCAGGAGTAGCAGGCAGTGTCAAAGAACAACCCAGAGGATTTCTACTATGGCTTGAGTGCAGTGAGCCAGGGAGAGAGAATATAAGATCAAAGAGCAGTAAGGGACTGTTTGGCCTTTTAAGAACTTTGCTGTTTCTTTTAAGCACAAGGGAAAACCATGTAGAGTTTTGAACAATCAACTGCATGATGTGACTCAAGAATAAAGAAGTTCATGTTGGCTGTTATGTGAGGAATAGACTACTAGGAGGCAAAAGGGTAAGCTGGAAATGTATTGAATATCATAATTGTGGATTGGGATGTCATAGTGACAGTGTGGTTGATGAGAAATGGTTAAATTCTGGACATATTTGGAAAGTAGCAACAGATTTGCTGATATTTTGGGTAAGGGTTTGTAAAAGAATCCTACATAATAAAAGCCTAATATGCTAAGTGTCGGTCATCTGGTCATCTGTTCAACCAATCAAAGTGTAATATTCTAATGATATGCTAAGAGAGCTCAACCACTAGCTATGACGTGCACTGACCACCAGGGGGCATATGCTCTGACCAGTAGGTTAGCTTGCTGCTGGGGTCCGGCACATCAGGACTGAGCAAGACAGGCTGGACACACCCTGGAGCTCTACTGCAGTCCCTTTCCAGCTGGGCAACCTCCCATGTCCCTCCCTGGCCCCGATTGTACACTAGTGGTGTCCCTTGGCCTGGCCTGTGCCCTCTCTCAATCCGGGACCTCTCAGGGGATATTGGAGAGCCGGTTTTGGCCTGATCCCACAGGCCAGGCCGAAGGATCCCACTGGTGCACAAATTCATACACTGGGCCTCTAGTTAGATAAATAAATAAAAAAATGTTTCTAAAAATTTATCCTTAGCAATGAAATAAATGGTTTTACCACTTACTGAGATGAGGGACACTGAAAAGAAGTCTATGGAGTCAAGATTTCAGCTTGGAACATGGTAACTTTAAGATGCCTAGGAGATATCCACATTGAGAAATCAAGTAGGTAGCTGGATATAAAAAGAGTCTTGGGAACAGCAGAGGTGAATTTGGCAGTCATGGAAAATATAGAGGTAAAAAGACATTTGTAATGGATGGAATCATCTAAGAACTGAAATTATTTTCCCCTAAAATGTGATCTTATTTAAACTGGAACTTAAAGAATGAACAGTGTGATTTGTCAGGTGAGGATGAAGAAATAGGGGAGGGAGAATGGGCAGAATGTTAGACACATTGTTATATTAATTTGTATAACTGTTAAACAATCATGGATTTGGAAATTATCCCTATTTTACAGGTAAGGAAAAGCAGTTTGCTTAATGTCCACAATATTCTGTCTGAAATATAAATGCAGACTCCAAAGATAATTTTGGAAGCACTTCCATTGTACAATGTTACACTGCTGACCTCAAGGACTTTATAGTATGGCTGTTAACTATATGAAATATTCTATATGAATTATGAAATATTAATAGGCATATATTTCATGAAACACTCTACTTTCATAAAAACATGAAACCATAGATAATTGAGCAATCAATATCCATAGCTTTTCTACATTTTTTATATAAAAGTGAGAATCAGACAGGCACTAGTATTATTTTATACATGAATTTCATATTTTGTATTCTGAAACATTGATGTCCTTCTTTAAAGGCTTTGTAAGAGACCAGCTCCATAACCCCATTATTTGAACATTTTCACCCAATTTTCAAGGACTTTTATAACATAACTGTTGACCATATGTTTCTTCCATAAGTTTGATGATGGTTTAAAATAAACAGAACACATACACTAAGGGAAGTAAAAAATGATCTACAGTCTAACTGACCTAAAAATAATATATAATACCTAGCACCAGGATGAAAACATTTATGATGTCAGTGAACAAATGATTAATCACTTAATCACATCTAAGTTAGTAAGTATTTTAGTGGTAAGACATTTAAGTTTTAATTAGTTTTCACTTATTGAATGTGAGGCTGTTTGAAAGCACTAAGATACGACAAGGCCTGTTTTAGTATTCCATTAATACACAACTCAGCAAACTCAAATATCTCCAACCACTTAAATCAGGTATTAATTAAACAATAAAACATAACCCAGAGCAATTGAAGGCTATTACATTCTTTTTGTGCCTTAAACTTTGGAATCAGATGTGGGAAATAAGGAATGAAGAGTAATTCAAAGTACTATTAAGTAAAGGCAGATTAAGGGCACTACTAAAGAGAAAATTATGTATATGATTATTTCATTTGCCTTTATCTATTTACAAATGTTGACCCCAAACACATATGTAGGAGTATTTTTCCCCTTTTTAAAAATATGAGGCGAAATAACATAACATAACATAAAATAAACCACTTTTAAACATTTAAAAATTTTTTCAATACAGATAACATACAATTAGTTGTAGTTGTACACCCAGGGATTAGACATTATATAACTTTTAGGTGATCATCCTGATAAATCTCATACCCATCTGACACGATACATAGTTTTTAGAATATTACTGGCTATATTTCCTATGCAGTACTTTACATCCCACATGATTATTATGTAACTACCAATTTACACTTCTAATCCTTTCACCACCTTTTTCGCCTAACTCAACAAACCCCTCTCACCTGGAACCTGTCAAAATGTTCTCTATCTATCTATCTATCTATCTATCATCTATCTATCATCTATCTATCTATCATCTATCTATCTATCTATCTATCTATCTATCTATCTATCTATCATCTATCTATCTATCATCTATCTATATACTAGAGGCCCGATGCACAAAGATTCATGCAAGAATGGGCCTTCCTTCCCCTGGCTGCTGGCACTGCCTTCACTCCAGCCCAGAACCACCTTTCTGCCTTTGTTCTGACCCGGAGCTGCCTTTCCGCCTTCCCCATTGCCCAGAGGCCCGGAGCAGCTGGGGCAGTGCAGAATGCCTGCATCCCACCCTGCCCCCGCCGCTCGGGACCTGCATATGCAAATTAACCCACCATCTTTGTTGGGTTAATTTGCATACTCACTCCTGATTGGCTGGTGGGTGTCACAATGGTACGGTCGATTTGTGTCTTTTATTAGTGTGTGTGTGTGTGTGTGTGTGTGTGTGTATCTTTCTGCAATGCTGGTTTAATTATTTTGATATTAAGATTCAATTGTTGACACATATACATTTATTGCCATTTTATTATTCATATTTTTTATCTTTTTTTCCCTTTTCTCCTTAAAGAATGCTCTTTAAGTTTTCTTATAATAACTGGTTTGTTAGTTATGAACTCCTTTAACCTTTACTTATCTGGGAAAGTCTTTATCTTTCCTTTGAATTAAATGATAGCTTTGCTGGGTAGATTAATCTTGTGTATAGGCCCTTGCTTTTCATCACTTTGAATATTTCTTGCCACTTCCTTCTGGACTGAAATGTTTCTGCTGACAGTCTTATGAGTGCTCCCTTGTAGGTAACTAACAGCTCTTCTCTTGTTGCTTTTATGATTCCCTTTGTCTTTAAATGTTTGCGTTTTAATTTTGATGTGTCTTGGTGTTGGCATTTTTGTGCTCATCTTTTCTGAGACTCTGCATTTCCTAGACTTGTAGGTGTAGGTCTATTTTCTTTACCAGGTTAGGGAAGTTTTCTGTCGTTATTTTTTCAAATAGGTTTTTAATTCTTGCTCTCTCTCTTCTCTTCCCAGCATCCCCATTTTGAAAATATTGGCCCTGAAAGTGCAAAGAGATGGATTCTACCAACAACCTCGGGAAGCCTTACCAGTTGTGACTATGATGGAGACTATAGCTCCAACTGGCACTGGGGTTGCAGGCTTCTGAGATCCTAAGCAGAGTACCTAAGTACGCTATGCCTGAACTTCTGCCCCAATGACATGAATCCGAAATATGACAACTGCTCGTGTTTCATGAGAATTACTTTCTGGACCACTAGGCTTATTTTAAAAACTCTTGAAAGTTTTACAAAAGTGTAATAAAATGCATCTCTTACTGAAATAGGGACAACATCTATATATGCATAACAGAATAATATTTTTAAAGATATTAACCTATGTTCTTTTTTTTAATATATATTTTATTGATTTTTTACAGAGAGGAAGGGAGAGAGATAGAGAGTTAGAAACATCGATGAGAGAGAAACATCGATCAGCTGCCTCCTGCACATCTCCCACTGGGGATGTGCCCGCAACCAAGGTACATGCCCTTGACCGGAATAGAACCTGGGACCTTTCAGTCCGCAGGCCGACGCTCTATCCACTGAGCCAAACCGGTTCCGGCTAACCTATGTTCTTTTTGTCTTTCTTGCCATATTCACATTTCTCTTTTCCCCTTCCAAGCACATAGATCATTTTACTGAGATCAATTACCATACAAAAGGATGTGGTGAAATAGAAAGCAAAAAAATATGTGTTTGGCTGGGGTGTCACAAAAGCTTCATTCTCCTGAAGTATTTAGAGGGTTTAAGGCATAACAATTACTTAGGAAAGACATCATGAAAACACAGGGAAGGTGTAGAGAAAGGAAACTGCATATTTCTCAGTTGTATATTGTTCTCTGGCCCATTCATTACAGGGCTGAAGAAAACAACCTACAGGTCTGAGAGAGGGAGGGTAGATAGAAGCAAAGGGACACGATAGTCCTTGTCCTCTCTCCTAGGTTATTGCTGGGCAGGAGGTAGGATACCAGCGATTAAATGGGTGCATAATGTGTATTGGCTTATGGTCTTTAGGCAGCCTTGAAGACACTAACATGTTCTCACATGCTTTTGAAGTTGCAGAAATGCTGTTCTGTCTCTTGCTATTACATAGAAGTAACCTAGAGAGTTTCAGTGCTGTAAGAATCAGGGGAGAGGACATCAGCATGATGAATTCCATTGAGATCAAAACCATTTCTTCACTTTGGCATTATAAAGGACCTAAAAATATATAAACACCCTAAGTGAAAGGCAGGACATCCTAGAGTATATTTATTTTTTAAAAAATAATAAGAATCTATTAGTGTTAAGTGCAGTACTAATAGTTGAGGACATCGCAGATAAAATTAAGTTCTTGTCTTTATGAAGCTCCCAGTCATGTGTGTATGTGTGTGTGTGTGTGTGTGTGTGTGTGTGTATGTTTGTGTCTGTAAGGCAGTTAATAAATAAATAAAGTATAGGTACATAGTATGTCAGATTGTGGTAAGTGCTACTGAGAAATGAAAAGCATAGTAAGGAGATGGCAATAGAGATTAACTCTCCCTGGAATTTCAGACTCATCAGTCCAACCCCTACTTAATATCGCCACATAGTGCTTAATTGATATTTCAAACTATTTATAGTTAAACAGAATTTGAGATTCCCTTCCTACCCTGGGATTTTCTATCTCAGTAAGTGGCCCTGTCATCAAGCCAAAAATCAAAATATTATCCATGATTTCTCTCTTGTCAATCCATCAACAAGTCTCACTGAATCTACTGTTAAATATATCCCAAATATGTCAACTTCTTTCCATCTCTACCACCCTAGCCAATGCCATCATCTCATTCAACCCAGTTGTCTATTCTTTCTTCTTTGACCTAAATTCTAGTCTTCCCATAGCAACTCCAGTGATCTTTAAATAATATCAATCACCTTTTTTACTCAGTCCACCAACCCCACTCCTCAAGGAAACCATCAGTTTGTTCTAGGTATCTATGAGTCTGTTTCCGTTTGTTTGTTTGTTTGTTTGTTTATATTGTGTGGAAAGGTAAAGGGATTGAAAAGTATAGAATATTGGTTACAAAACAGTCATGGGGATGTAAAGTACAGCATAGGAAATTTTGTTAATATTCTAATGACTATGTATGGGGCCAGTTGAATACTGAAAATATCAGGTGGAACACTTTCCTTTCTTCTTACTTCTCTTCCTCTCTATTTTTACGGAAAATATATTCATCCTCTCGAGACTAAGGTCTGTGCTCTTAACTCAACCCTTTCTGACTCTGTAGCAATTTGCTCTTTCAATCACTGCAGCCTAAATTCCCTCCTCTCCCCCTTTCTGTCTCCCTCTAAGGATCTCAAAAAAATCAAAATAAATCCAAATATCAACAATGAATAAAATCCAAATTGTCCCAACCCCAAATATCATCTTGTTTCCTTCCAAACGTCTCTGTCTCTCACTCCCCCATCTGCTCTCTATTCTAGTATTTTTTTTGACCACCTATCACTCAGTTCTCAATACATCATTTTTTTTCTACTTACATCACACCAGAAATATATTTTTGCCAAGGTTACCAGAAATCTCTCCATTATTTTATTCCATGGAAATTTATTGATCTATCTTCTTTGATCCAATAGCAACATTTGACATTTATTCTATCCTTTCTCTCTGGTTGTTATATCTTCTCTGCCTGAAATTCTCCATCTTTTTTGTGGGATTCTTTCCACTGGTTAGAATTTAGGTACTTACCTCTTCCCATCCTTTACATTTTTATCTTATATGTTTATATAGTCTCAAGATTCCATTTCTAAGATATTCTTATTCCTTATAAATTTATTTCTTACCACAGACTTATATATCCAATTATTTTCTGGGAAATCTAGCATTGCTGAAAGCATCTTGGTTTCTTTCATTCCTTCAGCCTAATATCCAATCGCTTTCTGCACTTAACCTCCTGTAAATCTCTTTCATATGTTATCTTTTCCACCCCTTGTGAACCACTTGTCACCCTCCTAATTTCCTTCTGCTTCTAGCCTCTTCTCCTCCTGACCTTTAATTATGCACATGATAATCTATTAAAATTTTCAATATCAGCATTTTGCTTCCATGCTTGCGATTTGTCAGAATTTCTTGATAAATTTTATATTTATATTGTTTCTTATGTCTGAAGTTTTGTATGACACCATTCTGTGCCAATAATTCACTTGTACTCATTTCTTTGAGTTAATGATTAAAATATGGGAAAATTCTAATGCACTAAACTTAATAATGTTTCTATAAGTTTTCCCCATATTTTGAAATAAAATGAATGCACTTAATTAGTATTGTGCAATCATTATAATTTGAAGATAAAAAGCTTTAAGGCATGGATCATACACCAAATAGATCCCATATATGCTGTTCAGAAGATAAATATATTGCTGTCAAAAGTGAAATACAATAGCATGAAAAAATAATAATATTATATATTTTATTTCTAAGAATAATAAGTAGTACTAGTAAGTATCATTTTGAGATTCAGAACACTACAAAATAACAGGAAAATAAAATATCCTTTAGAATTTGCCCACACATATTTATTTTGAATTTTCTAATATTTGAGAAGATTCTCACTGATCCTTGCCAAATGTCATCATAGGGCATTTCAAAGATATATGAGTTTTCATTATCATATAACCAGGGATTTTTCTGAATAAATTTATTTTTTGAAAAATACTTGTTAGACAATCTGTACAAAAATGTTCAAAGGCCTAACTACTCTTACATAAAGGATGCGTGTTCCATCTAAGCCACCAATGTAAATCAAAATTGTCATAACTCAGGTTACCTCAGTTTTATTTATAAAGGAATAAATCTCTCCACACAAACACAAATCATTAGCCTGGAAAGGTTCATAACACCATTCCAAATTAACGAATCTGAAAGAACTATACACATAAGGTCTAGAATCTGTGTATTTATTTTTTTACTGGAAATAAATTACTGGGAAAAGCTCTAACATTATCTACTTATTGATAATTCCCCCAAGGCTGCAAAGTCCTTTGCAGTAAAAACTGAAATTATTTATATAACACTTTGAAGTTTACAGACCTGGTTCACATGTATTATACCACTTGATGCACCCTTCAGCCTTGGTGATAACATACACAGGACTTACTTTGCAACTTTATAATTAACAGTCAGAAGATGAAATGAGACAATGACTTGCCCAAAATTATGTAGCTGTAGAGTGAAAGAGTTAAGACTTAAACCAAATCTTACAAGAGGCATCTTATATTCTTTCCATTTTTGATATTTTAGCCTGGTGAAAGTATATGAAACTGTGTATGACAAACCAGTACAAAAGTGGAATTTTGTGTGGAACCTGAATTCTAGACAATTTTACTTCCATTGAGACATCAACCTCAACTTTGAAAAGCATTTTAGAAAAAGACAGAGATATTTAACTTTTGATAAGAAAAATAGGTGATACCCATTTTTCAAAGCAGTCTCAAAGGACTCATGAAAGCAGTAAAGCAACATAACTGGTGAAGATCTTCACATGATTCTTGGAGGGACTGCTGGCATATTGTTTCCTTATGAAAGAATGATTAGGGAATAAAATATGTTGGTCAAAGAGAATGGATAGCTGTTCAAAGAGGGCCCTGTCAAAAGACATATGGGGAAAAACATATCTAGTTAATAGGATTTTTATAATCAATATTTTAGTAAAATTCTCCTTAGAATATAAATATTTTTCTTTTATCTTGTTTTTCATTATTTTGGTTGTCACTAAGTTAAAAAAAATTCTTGCACTAACCGGTTTGGCTCAGTGGATAGAGTATCTGCCTGCAGACTGAAGGGTCCCAGGTTCGATTCCGGTCAAGGGCATGTACCTTATTGTGAGCACATCCCCAGTAGGGGGTGTGCAGGAGGCAGCTGATTGATGTTTCTCTCTCAACGATGTTTCTAACTCTCTATCCCTCTCCCTTCCTCTCTGTAAAAAATCAATAAAATATATATATTTTTAAAAAATTCTTGATAGACTATAGCAGTGGCTCTCAATCTTCTGGCCCTTTAAATATAGTTCCTCATGTTGCGACTCAACCATAAAATTATTTTTGTTGCTACTTCATAACTGTAATGTTGCTACTGTTATGAATCGTAATGTAAATATCTGATATGCAGGATGGTCTTAGGCGACCCCTGTGAAAGGGTCGTTCGACCCCCAAAGGGGTCGCGACCCACAGGTTGAGAACTGCTGGACTATAGGGATATCCTATATAATAAAAGCCTAATATGCTAAGTGTCCAGTTGTCCATTCAACCAATCAAAGCATAATATGCTAATGATATGCTAAAGCTGCTCAACTGCTCGCCATGACGTGCACTGATTGTCAGGGGGCAGACAGTTGACCAGTTGATCAGTCACTATGATGTGCACTGACCACCAGGGAGCAGATGCTCCAACTGGTAGGTTAGCTTGCTGCTGGGGTCTGAGTGAGACAGGCCGGACGTGCCCTGGAGCCCTCCCACGGTCCCTCCCTGCCCCTCCCTGGCTGGCCAACCTCCTGCGTTCCTCCCCACCTGGATCATGCACTAGTGGGGTCCCTCGGCCTGGCCTGCACCCTCTTGCAATCTGGAGCTCCTCAGGGGATGTTGAAGAGCCAGTTTCAGCCCGATCCCGCAGACCAGGCCAAGGGACCCCACTGGTGCCTCTAGTAACAAATAAAGAACTATTTAACACTTGAAATGATAAGCTAGAAACATTCATATATTGGATATAATAAGTGAGCATAGATATAAATTAGATAATCTAATCAAGATATCTAATTCCTCTGCACTGCAGGAATTTTACTTTTGAAATTTTAGAAAATTTAAACTATACCTCTAGAAAACTAATATTCACTAATTACAACTTCCTGAGGAAAAGGGAATGCTTGGTTTTTAGTTGTTGATTACTGCTTCTCACTCCAGCTTTCTGTGCTACAATGTAGATTCCCTGCTTGACTGAGCTCATTGAGAGTAAGGGCTGAATGCTCCTACCATGTAATACAGGTACCTGTTACTGACACACAGAAGATACTTCAGTAGGTATTTTCAATGAGAATAAATTCAAATGTGTGATGTAAACTTTGACTTTCTGGGAGAGATGATATGGAGCCTGAATATGGTAGTTCCATATCCAGCCTATTTATTGATAGCACATATAACGTGTACAAATAAGTTATAATGATTTTTTTTTAAACAATGAGAGTAACATATTTACTGGTAGAAAACAAAATGTCTGAAAACAAAATGTCCAAAAACAAAAAAATTATTATATATAACTCAATAACATTATAGCATAATATATTTTAGCAAACTGTTTCTAAAAACAATTTAAAATATCTTTAACTATGCATGTTCATAAACACAATAGTGCCTATTAGTATTAGCTGTTATAAAATCATCTTTGAATAGCAATAAAGTTGCGTCAGATATAGCATGGAAGTAACTTTACAAACAAAGATACATTTGCATCTATTTTATTAAATGAAATTTACCATTTTCAATATTGATAATTTGTTTAATAAAAATATGAATTTGAGGATGTTGGAAATATATGAATTATTTCTGAAAACATCATGTTAAGTAATTGAGTTTATGATAAATTCTACATAAAATCCAGCTAACCTAATTTTTCAAATTGCTTGAAATTGCAGATGAAGATATTAACAATTCTTTTATTAAAGAATAAAGTGGCCATAATACCCAAGGCAATATGCTGATTAAAGCAAGTGCAATGGAAGATAACCCATAAGCTTCATAATTCCTTGGATAATAGATCGGTGATTCACTGTAATGTGCGTATTAAGCAATATGGAAAATTGGGTCAAATTAGACAGTGAGATAGAGTTGTTCATATATGTCATGGCTTGCCATGGAGATAATAAAAGTGACATTTCTTAACCTAAGTCTCTAGAGATAAGATACTTGGCATCAAATTAGTCAGTTACCTAACCTTTTGGAAAATTTGTGGGTGTGATCATTAAAAGAAAATTGCCTTAAAATGTGCAATTATGATATACAGCAAAATTATAGGGGACAAATTTTCTGTCTAATAGTAAATTGAAACCCTGCCTTGTTGAAGAAATGAGAGTTTAGAAAAAGGCACTATATGGTTATTTGCATAAAATAATGTACCTAACTCATACTCATGATGGCTGTTCTGTATGGCCCTAAAGCACTCTAACATTTATGGGAGAACAAGTCCTCAGAGGGCCATTGTAAGATCCAAATAATTGGTAGTATCAATCAGCCTTTCTGAAATGGAAATATTTCATTTTTTTTCATCAGGCAAAACACTTATTTTGTTTTGAAAAGATGACAGGAAATAAAAGCTTAACTACATAGAGTGATTCTATGTTGGCTATTAATTAAGGTCACACTCAGGGAAACTTGAAAGCAGTTCTGAGCAACTTCTGAGATTTGGCACTTCCTACTCAAATACGACTGCATAACCACACTTCTTTTCTTTAGTCACTAAATTTAGCTAAAGTTGGTGGGCCTTAAATATAAATCTGATTGATGTAATCAGTTTAAATTTTGGTTACTGCCATGTTAGAAATGTATTCATCTGATTATCTTTTTGATACATATGTTTAGATGACTGGGGAGCCCAGCTCATTCAGGCCTTTCTAAATTCAATAAGAGTCCAATTCCCAAACAGTGTTGGCCTTATATATACAGAGGATTTGATACTATCATGTTTGGACATCCTGAGGCACCCAGATAGTCTCCCAGACAGGGGTACTGAAGGTATCTTTGCTGAGAACAGAAATCATTTGCATTATGGTAAATGGAAAATGATTCACCTTTTTGGGGCCCTTCAGGCTGCTTGAATCATGTCATCTTACTATGCCTAGTTTCCTGCACCCTCAGGCCAGTAACTTCCTTGCTCTTGACTTATCTTTCTCAGTGGCTCTGACTTGAACCCACATGGGAATCATCTGCAGGGCTTATTGAGGTATAGATTGCCGGGCCTCATCACAGAGTATTAGTTCAAGAATTTGCATTTCTAATGAGCTCCCAGGTGGTGCTAATGCAAACTTTGAGAGCCATTGTTCTTCTGTGGCTAAATTGAAGTAGCTTTTGATTCATTCATATAGTCCCCAGTTATTTTTTAATATATTATCCATTAAATTATATAAAATATAGATATCTATATAATAAAGAGCTAATATGCAAATAGTTGTCACACCCTCGTGTCCTTGTGCCTTCGTCCCTCTCACTGGGGCCGGGGGACCTGAGGCTGTGACCCCCACCTGGTGGGGCTTGATGGGGGTGGGGACGGCTGGGTCTGGGTCTTACGACATTTCGAGGCACACGTGGGTGGGCAGGGACTTGACTTTGCAACGTGCCCCAGACTCTGACAGAAGAAAGATTTTCATATACATTTTACTAATTTTCTTTAATATCTGACACTCCTATTATAGAGAAAGGGGCAAATAGAAATTCTTCTAATTAATTCCCTTTTAATGTGCATGGATTTCGTGCACCAGGCCACTAGTATTTACAATAAATGTCTAGAACCATGCACTCTGTAAGGAACATTAAATAACAACAGATCTTATGCTCTTCTTCTTTCCAATTGCCCCATGCCTTCCTGCTGCTCTAAATTCCAACACAGTGATTCCTCTCTCCAGATCCTCTAATCCTTGGAGGAAACTCAACTTTAAGATTGTTCCTTTACCCAATTCTTAATTGCTTTCATATAATTTCCATTTGCTTTATGCAGGTGATCTCATTTGTGTGGCATGAAGAATGCAATGTAATTAAACTAATACATACTAATGCTTGAGACTTGGTGTGAATGTTCACATTTTAAAAAGATGCCTTTGAGATAGCATCAATTTCAAAATCCATGACAATATGAAGTGAGAATTATCATGTAGTTATGATGTGTTTTTTCCCTCATATCTCCTATCTTTGCACCCACTTCATTAGCACTGCAAATGATTCATCTAGAGCTCTGGGCAAGATGAATTGGTTTCGAGCTACTTGAAATATTTAGTAACTTTGTAGAAACCAAATACAATTTCTGTTTTAAATAGTGTGTCTGCATATTCCTTCAATCAAACATTGAAAAGTTATAAAACTTTTGTGATAACCAATAACTCTACCTAAACATCTGTTCTTATTGGCAATGTTCCAATAAGATATTTCTGTTTTTATAAGGTGAAACTATTATCCATTACATGGCCATAGAAGTCCGTGGTTCAGGTAATTGAATGATAGCTTTCCCATCAGAGTATAATGAGTCCATCTCTCCTATACAAATTTACTTCCTAGATTTTTAAATGGTAAAATAGCATAATATATTTAATAGAAGTGATTCTAAAATCATTGCTAGTCTGAGGACTAATATGAAAAAGACAACATTGGCCTACTGCAGCAAGGATGGGAGGAAAATATGTAAGCAATTAAAAAGGTACTAAGGAATAGAAGGGCAAAGGAGTTGGAAATTGTGTTGAATGATGGTGGCGACAATCTGGAAGGATTCATAATTATGAATCATGGACTTCTAAGCTGTTGTTGCCAAGGCCGCCTTGTTGACTCTTCCCCCTTTATTTCCTTTTTTACTTCTCTTTATTATCTTTAATCTCTTCCTTCTCACTCTCTTCATCTTTTTAAATTTGCTTTTAATTTTGTTGTTCTTTATTTTGACTCTGCCCCCTGAAATCTATGTATTCATCAATTACCAACTTTATTTGCTAATTTGATGGTTCCAGCTAACATAAACAATTGAAAGTAACTGTGCATTTAGTCAAAATTTCACTTTATGACAAATTCCTTTATAATCTGATTTACACACAAAAATAGGTTACTGTCTGTCCCTAAAGGTAAAACCCTGGGCAAGACACTGAGGACTCCTCTGGGTCTTACTTTCATCCCTTAGCAAATAGTTGAGTTAAATAATTTCCAGCTCTAAAGCTTATTTTCTACATTTTCTAATTCTATAAGATTATTTCTAAGGGAACATTTTACTACAAATTGCTAGTCCATGTAGAAATAACAACTACTTATTTTTATTTTTTAAAAATATATTTTTATTGATTTAACAAAGGAAGGGAGAAGAAAGAGAGAGAGAAACATCAGTGAGAGAGAATCATTGACCCCTAAATGGGGACCGAACCTGCAACTGGGCACATGCCCTGACTGGGAATCCAACTATGACCTCCTGGTTCACAGGTCAACACTCAGCAACTGAGCCACATTGGCTGGTCAACAGCTACTTATTTTATTGGGGAAGTAAACTTAGCGGGAGAATAAGAAGTATTTTCAATGGAGAAATGCCATGACATTTATTGTGAGAGTAAAACTGCTGAGTTGTGATGCCTCGCATATTTTCTATCCCATATATATATTTGCAAAATATTTTCCTCAGTTATAATTAAAGTTTTTATCTTGTGCTGACTGCAGTATTCTATAAATGTTGTTTTTATTGTTGTTTTCCCAGCACTAACATTTCGGGCCTTTTATTTTATTTTATTTTTACAATTGGATACTCCAGTATAAACTGGAAATGTTATAAACAGAACCAGCCATGCAGGCAGTATGTAAGAGCTTTTTCTGGTAAAAATCTCACACAATGTACTCAGTCCATTTACATTCTCTCACTGAAGCTTATAAAACAAGATAGGAAAGGCAGATGTTCACATTTGCTCAGGCAGAGGTCAGAAACAACTTTCAGAGGGAATTTGAAGCTTAGGCAAAAATCCAAACACATAAAAGCACATCCATTTTAAAACCAGTAAAAATCAACTGTTACTTGGGATAGCAGATGGCAATGTTTTATGAACTATTTTGTAACATTATAGAATTCCCAGCATCTACTAAAATTCAGCTTCATGAATAGCATTAAAGAAGCTCTGCCTTTTTTCCACATGGTATTTTTACGTGAAATGCTATATAGTGAACTTAAAAAGAATTTCTTAAGATGTGAAAGGATTGCTAATGCACACAATGACAGGTGAGCACCAGGTCAGCGTGATGTGAGCCAAGGACATTTTTCCATGCTGGGAAAACACCATGATATTGAAGTTACTATATTTCCGTTTTAAAGGAATTTGTAACTAAAATGTGTAAAGTTAGATAAATCTCAGTTTATATTAGAACATATACACTGAGTGGCCACATTACTATGACCGGCCAGATTATTATGACCACCCCATCAGTACTTCACTGGGCCACATTTTGCCTTCATTACTGCGGGGATTCTTTTTGGCATTGACTCCACGAGATGTTGAAAGGTGATGCAAGGAATCGACACCATGCCTGATGAACAGCCCTGTCCAGTTCTGTGAGATTTGATGGTTGTGGAAGCAGCTGCCCGATGTCTCTGAACTTCGTCCCACAAATGCTCAATTGGATTGAGATCTGGTGATTGTGGGGGCCACCTAAGCAAGGTAAAGTCTCCCTCATGTTCTTGAAAACACTCCTGCACAATACGAGTACCGTGGCATGGCGCATTGTCTTGTTGGAAGAAGCCATCTCCATTGGGATACACCATCAACATGATAGCATGAACTTAATCAGCAACGATACTTAGGTATGTTGTGCTATTCAGACATTTATAATGATCTGACCCTCTAGCAACTTCTGTGCAAAATTATAGCTAATTTGCCTACAAACGTCACGTGGTCATAATAATCTGGCCACTCAGTGTGTGTGTGTGTCCTTTTCCGAGGACATACTTCTATTAATTGTTTTTTTTTTTTTTTTTTTTTTTTTTAGAAAGAGGAAAGGAGAGGGGGAGAGATAAAAAAAAAGAGGCATAAATGTGAGAGTGAAATATCAATTGGCTGACCACCCACCTCCCTACCCTCATGTGCCCTGACCAGAAACCTGGGTATGTGCTTTGACCTGGAATGGAACCTGTGACCTTTCAGTGTATGGGAGGGTCCTCCAATCAACTGAGCCATTCTAAGCCAGAGCTAGAATATAACCTTTTAATGCACATTTAGCCAATTAGCACCTAATCCTATATGATTATTGCTAAGGAAACATTTACTACAAATTGCTAGTCCATGTGGATTGAACAATTACTTATTGTATTGTGGAAATAAACTTAGTAAGAGAATGAGAAGTCTTTTCAATGGAGAAAACACATTTATTGGAGATTAAAACTTCTGAGTTGTGATGCCTCACATATTTGTGTATTTCCTCTTCATGTTTTTGCCAAATAGTAAGGAATGGGATGAAGAATTCAGAGGATAAGTCTGAAAGTCTTTGAAGATTTTCTTCAGTAGTTGGACATAAGAAACAGCAGCAACAGAGATGTTCAATTAAATTTAATGCAACCAGAAACCAGAAAGGGAGGAAATTGGGGCTTATGACCTTTGAAGACTGTATGTAAGTT
Source organism: Myotis nattereri (assembly GCF_964212035.1). Taxonomy (NCBI): domain Eukaryota; kingdom Metazoa; phylum Chordata; class Mammalia; order Chiroptera; family Vespertilionidae; genus Myotis; species Myotis nattereri. The sequence goes on from NC_138077.1 coordinate 99,987,121, forward strand.
TGAGTGGCAAAAAGTACAAATTTTAAAATAAAAATTAACATTACTGGATTCTTATTTCCTCAAAAGTTAAGTAAAAAACAATTATGTTATTAAGGTAACTTTTAATAAATTGATTTGCAGAGATACTAGAATTATAAAGAATTCTGATAGCTTTCAATAATAGAAATATTAATTCAATAATTTTATATAGAATTTGGTTTCATATACAGATCAACCTATTTTACAGTAAAACTTTAGGTTTGTTATATTTATGGCATTGCAACTGCCATATCCTATCTAATAAAGAGGGAATATGCTAATTGACCCTCACACTGTCACAAAGATGGCAGCGCCCACAGCCAATAAGGAGGGAATATGCTAATTGACTGCCACACCCTCAAAGATGGCAGCACCCACAGCCACAAGATGGCAGTGCCCAGTCCCCTCAGCCCGCTGGGGTGGCAGGCATGCCGCAAGGCCTGGCCCACCCCCAGGCAGGCCGGGCCTTGCTGCGTGCCTGCCTCTGGAGACCCCCAGTCTCCTCAGCCCCCCAGGTGCCCAGGGCCAACCTGAGGCACAGGCAAGCCTCAGATCTTGGCTGCCCAGCCACCCAGGGCCACCCAAGGCTCAGGTAACCAGGGCCAGCCAAGGCTTGTGTTGCTGGCAGTGGCAGCAGCAGAGATGTGATGGGGGTGTCACCTTCCCCTGATCACCGGGTTGCCTCCTGCCCCTGAGGGCTCCCGGACTGTGAGGGGGGCAGGCCGGGCTGAGGGACCCCTCTCTCCAGTGCATGATTTTCATCCACCAGGCCTCTAGTTCTAATATATTGATCAATGTTTCATAAGTTATATATAGACAGGTTGCTACATATTTACCAAAAGACTTATCACAACCATATTTAATAATTTTGAATGAGTGCTGCTTTTTACTACTAAGTGACCAATTAATAAGAAAAATACAATTTTTCTCCATCTTTTAACTTCCGGCCCAACTGAATATCAAAGAATTTTAAAAGTTATCAATTACCTTTTTTTTTTCTTTTTTATTGTTTACTGTATTACATATGCCTCCTTTTCCCCCCCAATTGACCCTTCCATGGCCACACCCACCCCTCAGGACAAGCCCCCGCCGCCTCAGTGTGCATGTCCATTGTTTCTGCTAATATGCATGCATATAAGTCCTTTGGTTGACCTCTGACCCCCTCACCCTCACCCTCCTCTTCCTTCCCTCTGAAATTGGACTGTCCGTTTGGTGTTTCTCTGTCTCTGGATCTATTTTTGTTCATCGGTTTATGTTGTTCATTATATTCCACAAATAAGTGAGAACATGTGATATTTATCTTTCTCTGACTGGCTTATTTCACTTGGCATAATGCTCTCCAGGCCTAAGACCACCAACTCACACAATACACAAAAATAAACTCAAAATGGATAAAAGAATTAAACATAAGATGGGAAACCATAAAATTCTTAGAAGCCTCCATAGGCAGCAAAATATCAGACATATGTGATAGCAATATCTTTACTGATACAGCTCCTAGGTCAATGGAAACTAAGGAGAAAATAAACAAATGGGACTACATCTTTTAAAAACGCAGAGTCATAGTTAATATTTGTGATAAAGAATCAGCAGTAAAACAATTTATTTTTTTGGATTTATTTTATAACAGATAAGAGAATAGGCATTGCACATAATTATTATAGTTTATTCTCACAAACACCCCAAGGAAGCAGACATGATTATTTGCATTTTAGAGCTAAGATTGGCAGCTTGACTAAAATCATATGGGTAGTAAGTTTTGAGGCCAGAATTTGAACTCAGTGCTGCCTAACTGCAAATTCAATGTTCCTTTGATCATATCATTTGGACTGCCACAGTACACAACCAGTGAACACCATTCATTTGCATTAGCTGCAATAAAATTTCTCTGAAATTTTGATACCTCCTGAAATGTTATATAAAACCATTTTCCCCCAAGAACACTCATTTTATTGTGATAAAATCTATGTTGATACGTATACCAAGGGAACCTAGCTCTTAGATATATCAGGTCATTTCCAAGGTTTACCTGATGGTAGCTCAACCTTACTCTTAGCCCTCTGTCCATGTGGAAGTAGACTCTTGAAACCTGTGATTGCAAACTTCCGTCATTAGTGACAGAAAATGCCACACCATCTCCCAACACTCCAGGTTAAAAGTGAAACACTGAAGGAACATAGCAATAGCTAAATTTTATTGCTAAGACATTTCTTCATATAAGTAACATTCCAAATCAAAAATAGGTCTGGCAAGTAAGTACAAATGCCATAATTCTTAATAAAAAGAAAACTATTTCAATAGATAGGTGTTGTCATCATGAGAGGGGAAGGTAAATGGGTCCATGTAGCAAGTGTTTTGCCCCTCAGCTTTCAATGGGAAATCCATCAAAATGCAAAAAGGGTAGAGAATCAGTTCACATGCAGCTGAATTATTCACTAAGCTTCAAGCAATTGTTTCTATGCTCAAAATCAAGAAATAGCTTTGAAAGACTTGAAGAATTCACAATAAATGTATTTTTAAAAGGAGCCCAGGAAAAAGCAAAGCTGACTAAATAATAAATTGGGAATAGTTGTTTTTTGTTTGTTTGTTTGTTTGTTTTTTCCCTCTGAAGGGATTAATTCAGATCTAGTAATTTCCCTGAAAGTGGTGCTCTAGTATCTCTAACATTTAAATGAAACTTCTTTTGAATTGTTTTCTTTTTTTTTTTAATTTATTTTATTGATTTTTTACAGAGAGGAAGGGAGAGAGATAGAGAGCCAGAAACATCGATGAGAGAGAAACATCGATCAGCTGCCTCCTGCACATCTCCCACTGGGGATGTGCCCGCAACCCAGGTACATGCCCTTGACCGGAATCGAACCCGGGACCTTTCAGTCCGCAGGCCGACGCTCTATCCACGGAGCCAAACCGGTTTTGGCATGAATTGTTTTCTTAATAGGTTATTTTACATGTTCTTAGGACAAGATCAGAGAAAACTACATGGACAAATGAACTACATGAACAAATATTTATTAAGGTGACACTTTAAAGATAGTAAAGTTCCAAATATATGTAACACACAGTCCATCTCTCCCTACACAAATTTACTTCTTAGATTTTTAAATGGTAAAATAGCATAATATGTTTAATGGAAGTGATTCTAAAATCATTGCTAGATTGATCTTCTCTAAGTCAGTAATGTCCACCTTTTTGCAAAGTGCCCACTCAGAAAAAAATTCAACATCTTCACGTAGCTGCACATGATAGGGTCAGTTTCTCTCCGTGGCCTCCGTGTCCATCCTCCTTCACACTCTTTCACATTTGGCTGTATTTCTTGCTGTACTCGACCGGACACACATGCTCCTACTTTAAAGCCTTTGAAATGACAGTTCTCTCTGCTTTAAACCTCTTCCCCTCAGTTATTTTCATGTCTTACTATTTCACTGTTTCTCTGCTCAGTTACCTTATCAGTGATATGGTCCTGGCTACCCTATTTAAACTAACACTCCCCCTCATAACTCTGTATTCCCTTATGCTAGTTTGTAGATTAATATTCACTTTTCCATCATACTGGGAAAACTGTATTCCCCATCCCTGGGCTTTTTTACTCATTTAGGCTAAAGTGATATAAGTTGAATTTTCAATAGACGGTATGGTTCACCCTGATCTCTTGCCCTTCCGACATTGCCATGTGAAGCACATGTCCCATAGCCTGTGGATTCCAAGAGCTGGGTGAGAGAAATGTGGAGCCCGGTCCTCCAAGCCCAACCTTCTTAGTCAAGTCCAGCCTACTTAAACCACACTCCAGTCTGCAGCCCCATGATGAGTGAGCCCAGCTGAAATCTGCTCAGCCACCTGCAAAGCTCAGCTGATCTCCAGCAGAATCTGGACAGTTGAGGCAAATAAATGTTTATTGCTGTAGGGCACTGATGAGATTTTAGTGATTCTCAATATAGTATTTTTGTGACATCTAACTGGTACATTCTAAATTTTATAGTACATTTATTATCACACATATTATACATTTAATTCTTTACTTGCTTACTGTAATGTGCATTTTCCATAATATATACTTCTTAGAAGAGAGACTTATTCTGTTTATTGCTATCCTCTCACCACCAAGAATGGAAGTTGGAATTCAGTTGTCTCTCAATAAATATTGTGGAATTGTCTACTATATGTTATTGCAATTATCTGAAATGCACAGGAAAAAAGGAGATACATTTTTAAAAAAGAAATGTACTTTATGCTTTCATGGAAATTATAAACTAAATATTTTAAAATATGTATATTTATATTTACTTATATACAATATTATATCATTTAAGTAGAATTTAGAGCCCCAAAGTTATATTTATAATTTTATCTCCAGTGGCATCAACAAAACAAAAATTTTGTTAAAAGAAAAATATTTTCACTGACAGCATTTCCTATAAAATGACATGAAACTAATCATCTTTATTTTAATCATCCTATTAAAATAAACTATCCGTATGCATAATTGGCCTAATGTAATATATTTTATAATTCATTATCTCTTTTCTTATCCTTTTCAGAGCTCTGCCAATCAACTAACTCTACAATCTTCTCCTGTCCTTGCCTCCCATTCTTCCTTAGTCAGCTATCAGATGATGATTTAGTATTTGCAGAGCTCTACAGCAGGTAATTAGAGTTAGTGAAAGGTATGAAACAACATGGTAAAGTCTTTAGGGTTTAGAAAACGAAATACCTGCTCCCAACAGGGTAGACATATAAGCAAGCAAATATGACCCCCTGCAGCTTAATCCAGTGTATATCAGCACCTAAGTTCATACCACTCTCCTGCTCATGAAGAAATCTTCATGTTTTCTAAATGTTCTTTCTTTTTTCTTTACACCTCTTCTTTTTGCCTGTGCTATTTGTTATGTCTTCCTAGATAACAACACAACACTTCTTCAGTTGGAAAGAGTTTATTACTTTTACAAAATAATTAAAAGTGTTACCCAGCCAACATTTGTTGATTTATTGATGATAGCCATTCCGACAGGTATAAGGTGACATCTCATTGTGGTTTAATTTGTATTTCTCTGATGACTAGTCATTATGAGCATCCTTTCCTATGTCTATTGGTCATCAGTATGTGCTCTTTGGAGAAGTTTCTACTCAGGTCCTTTGTTCTATTCTTAATTAGATTATTTGTTTTTGGTGTTGAGTTTTTATAAGTTTCTTATAAATTTTAAGTATTAAGCTTTTATCAGATATGTCAGCAAATACTATGTTCTCACATTTAGTGGGTTGTCTTTTCATTTTGTTGATGTCAAGTATGTGGAGAAAAGGGAACCCTCGTGCACTATTGGTGGGAATGCAGATTGGTGCATCCACTGTGGAAAGCAGTATGGAGTTACCTCAAAAAAATAAAAATGGAATTGCCTTATGACCCTGCAATTCCACTTCTAGGACTAAATATGAAGAAACCAAATAAACTAATTTAAAAGTATATATGCATCTGAATGTTCATTGCAGTGTTACTTATAATAGCCAAGATTTGGAAGAAACCAATTTTCCATCAGCAGATGAGTGAATAAAAATGCTGTGGCACTTTTATACAATGGCATACTATTCAGTCATAAAAAGGAAGCAAATATTACTCTTTTCAGTGGAATGTATGGACCTGGAGGTTATTATGTTGAGAGAAATAAGCCAGTCAGAGAAAGACAAGTACCATATGATTTCACTTATATGTGGAATCTAATGAAGAAAATAAAATTGGATATAGACTCATGGATACAGAGAACAGATTAATAGCTGTCATATGGGAAGAGGTTGTTGGGCTGGGTGAGAAGCTAGAAGGGATTAAGAAAAACAAAAAAGACTCATGGATAGACATATTATGGTGATTACCAGAGGGAAAGAGGTATGGGAGAGGTAGAAGAGAGTAAGTGGGGATAAATGATGACCAGAGAAGACCTGAGTTGGGTGGGGTGGAAAAAAAATACAATACACAGATGATGTATTGTAGACTTGTATACCTGAAACCTGTATGATTTTATTAACCAATGTCACCCCAATAGATTCAATAAAGAAAATATTACTTAGAAAGCATACTCTCACTTTCATGATCTTTATGGTTGTATCCTCTAAATTTCTGCTCTAAATATTATGTGAATATATTTTTTGGGAGGAAGGCATTGCTTCTGGCCATTATTCTTGTTAGATTTTCAAAACAAAATGTTGACTCCTAGATTGAATAAATTATTCACTAGAATATAAAACCTTTAAAGACAGAAGTTCTTTCCTATTTATTTATCACTAGTCTAAAATGTAGGGATTTAGAAAACATTTACTGAAAGTAGAAAGGATTAGTTAGATAATCATTTAGCTGTGAATCATGAGCTCTATATAGAGTAGAAGAAATCATATTAAATAGACTATTTTATTGGCTCAAAGTAGAGCTTATGTTGAGTTGGCACACTCAGGTTAAACCTCAAAAGAGGCAGAATTTGAAACGGGCCCAGAGGGTGGGCATAAATATCATATTAGGATTCAACAACTAGCCAAATTACATGGAGAAGAAAATAACAACTCAAAAAAGTTTTGGGCCTGGAACAGATTTTGAGTGCCCGGGTGAGTCAGTCCATAGATGTGGAGTGCTGATGTGTGCTCTTTTAAAACATGGTGCATTCATTTTGAAAACTTATCAGCTTTGTTCATTGTGAAGACATAGAAGGCCTTCTTTTAAGTTAAATTACATGAGAGCTGCATTTTTGGATATGTAAATACCACTGGTAGTCTTCCCAATGCTTCTTTTGACATTTTTGTTTAATTTTTCATTTTTAGACTCTGACAGTCACCTCAGCATTTTTTTTTTTCATGAGACTGACATACTGCCCCACTTATCAACAGCGCTGTGATTTATCACCTTAATAACAGGAAATCATTTGGTAGCCCAGCTCTATTTTACTTAAACAATGACCTGTAACTTTAATCTGATGCTTTTCAAGATTCTTTATTTTTCCATATAAGACCAATTAAATTGAAGCATTTTAAATGAACATTTCTCTCAAAAAGTTACAAAAAATAAAATATTTATTTAAAAATAATAAAAATTATTTCAATAATACAGTTATTAAAGCAATGGACTTAGGCTACTCGAGAACAATTTTTAGAATAAATGTAGTGATAGAGAAATGCACAAGCCCAATTTTATTTATTAATATAACATGTATAGATAATAGGATGAGAATTATATTAGTTATACTTTTTTATAACAGATTTCTAATAAATCTTCACATCTACTTCTTAGCATAATATTATTATAATTAAATCTACTAAACAATTATACAAATGAAATTATATTAAGAACTCTTATAAACTACTGAATTTAGGAAAAACAGGCATCTTTAAAGTATTTATTTCAATACAGGATATGTTACTTATTGCCCTATTTCAATAAGAATAAAAGAGGAAGTAATCACTGCCAATTCCGCTGATTATGTAAAATATACATTTTTTTCTATCACTTAATTGATGATGGGAAATGTGGCAGTTTTATGGGAGAAGCAACACACATACAAAAAAATCATGGAAGCACAGACACGCATATCAAATCACAGAGAAATGTTATACTTTTAGATATGTTATATTATTAATGTGATGAGAGTTGTAATATGAATTAAAATTATTTACTTTAAGATTAAAAAAAATCCAAAACTTTCATTTGTATACAATGGCATGGAATTTCAAAAAGCATGTAAAAAAATAATCGCAGCCTTTAGTTATGAACATTTTTATTGAAATTTCACAAAATAACCTTCCTGTCAAGCAACCAGTGCAGTATGGTACTGATAGTTATCAGGCTTCCCTTGCATTTTATGTATAATTCAAAGCTTATTCTTAAGTCATTTGGAAGAGAAATATGCTCATATAGTGAAGTGGTACATATACTGGGAAAGACTGAAAAGTAAATCCACCATAAGTATCTTTTAAAATGTGCATAGCCTAGGAGCAAAATAAGTGCTTCTATTTATATAGTCATTCCACAAGAATTTATCGATTACCCTACTATCTGCCATGACCTCTTCATATAAACTTGATTAATAAATGACTGATGCCCTTAGGTAACTTTAAGTGATTGCAGTATGTGAAGATATAAGTATTCACAGGTTGCAATAAGAATATAAAACATTTGGAGGGGTGTCAGAGAGGCTACTTATAAGGGGTAGAACTCTTTTATTTGTATTCTAAAGAGTCAAAGTTAGATAAAACTAGCAAATAAAAAGCAAGTATAAAACATCTTGGAGAAGAACATATAGGAAAGTAAGAAGGAAAGGTGGCATAAAATTGCATGCTTACTATATTCAGAGAAATAAATTCACTCAGTGAAGCATATGTATAAGCAAATGGGGTTGGGAGGGGGTAAAGGGTAAGACGAGGTATAGGCAAGAACAAGATTATGAAGCCATTGATATATATTATGCGAAGCTTTGGCGATTGTAGCATTCCTCAAAGATGGACCTCAAAAGAAACATCCTTCCCAGTATTCATATTATTTCTGTTTATATGAGCTAACCTGGTGTGACTCACTTCAACCAAAAGAATATAGGGAAAGTGATACCATGTTCTTCTAAGACTGACTTCTACCTAGGTTTCCTGGGCAGCTAGCTCTTGGCATGCTTCTTCTTGGAACCCAGCAGCTATGGTGTGAGAAGCCACATGGAAAAGCCACTGTAAATGATCCAGTCAACAGCTCAAGCTGAGCTCCCAGCCACAGTAGTGAATCACATGGTGACCCATTTTGGGTTGTCCAACCTACTGGAGACTTCAGATGACTAATTCTGGCCAACATCTAATTGCAGCATTATAAGAGACCCCAAGCAAGAATTAACCAGCTGAGCCTTGTCAACCTACAGGATCATGAGAGGTAATAATAAATCTTTAGTCATTAAGTTTGGGGAAGGCTTGTTATATAGCATTAAATAACTGAAATAGCATCCATTTCTGAAATAGGGTTCATTTAAAGATTTTATTTTGTTATTGTTTTATTACTTAAAGTATTACAAAGGGTATTACATATGTGCCCCACCCCCCCTCTGCCCTTGACAATCCCCTGGCCTCCCCTATCCCCCAGTGTCTTATGTCCATTGGTTATGCTTATATGCATGCATACAAGTCCTTCGGTTGATCTCTTACCCAGCCCCCTCCTGCCCCCAACCCTCCCCGGCCTTCCCACTGCAGTTTGACAATCTGTTTGAGGCAGCTCTCCCTCTGTATCTATTATTGTTCATAAGTTTATAATGGTCTTTATTATCCATGAATGAGTGAGATCATGTGGTATTTTTCCTTCATTGACTGGCTTATTTCACTTAGCATAATGCTCTCCAGTTCCATCCATGCCGTTGCAAATGGTAAGAGTTCCTTCTTTTAAATCTGGACCATGTTTCAGGGGAATCATTCCAGTTTTAATATGAATGGTAAAACAAAGTAAAACCTGAACAGCATCAATACTAGTTATTGCAGCAATTCAAATGAACATGACGAGGGCTTAGAATTAAGACAAAGGAATAGAGAAGACCTAAGGAATATAATATACAGGGCCTGAGGCCTTGGCATTTCACTGGATTTGGTGCAGAAGGAGTGGTAAGCAGAAGTGAGAAGTCTGGGTTGACTTTGCAAGAGAATATATTTTACTTTATTCATTCATCCAGCAGTTGTACATTGAACCCTGATATCTGTGGTAAAGGTGAGCAGAAAGAGCCAAGCTCCCTGGTCTCATGAATCTTAAAATCTAGTGGGAGAAGAAAAAAATTAATCACATATTCTCGTCAAACCAATAAAATAACTAATCTATAATAATAAAAGCATAATATGCTAATTAGACCAGACACCCGGACATCCTTCCAGATGACCTTCTGGGCAAAGCCGGGGCTGTGAGGGCGGAGCCCCTTGCATAAATTCTGTGCATCAGGCCTCTAGATTAATGGAAGCCATGAGAAGCATATGGAACCATATCTACTCAAGGAAAGTAGGAGTTTGACAGATGACTAAATAGAGAGATTTCAAAGATAATTAGGAATTGATTCAGTTGAGTCAGAAGGAACAGCCATTCTATGTTCACAAAGAATAAATAGTAAACACAGGAAAAATTACATAGTCAGTGAATTAAAAGAAGCTGAGAGACAGAGCATATTGGAAAGAGATGAGAGGGGGTGACCTATATAAGTCAAGGCTCAAGAGAAGTAGGTAAGGGTAAAATCTTACAGGCCTTGCCAGCTATAATGATCTTTGTATTTATTCTAATAGCATTTGGAACTCATCAGGTGGGTTTGAGAAGCATTGTGATATTAGCATTTTATCTCAATTACGTAATTCTGATGTTAGTGTGGAGAATGAGTTGAAGAAGAACTAGAGTGCATGAGAGGACCGGCAAGGAGATTATCAAAGTACAAGCCTTTCAGTACCTGGCATATATTGAGTACTCAGTAAGTCAATAAATATTAGCAGTCATTATTATCATTATTGGTATTGTCATTGCCATTGTTGTCTCCAACTAGGTTGATGGAGATTGTGAATAGACATATTCAAGATACATTTTGTGATGATATAAATAAATAAGGCTGGGGTAGGAGGATAGTGAGAAATGAATAAAAAATGGCTCCTGGGTTGTAGGTATATGCAACAGGATAAAAGGTGCGTGAATATATGATGAGTCCTGTTGGGGACAAGATGATTCTGAGATTTTCTTTAGACACACGTGTGTCTGTGTGTGTGTTTAAATAATAATCACCTATAGTTGTTATATAACATATTTGGAAACCAAATCCATAATGGCTACCTCATTAAGTTACTTTAAAAAAAGTAAGGGAAGCCAAGTGCATCTTTATTTTGATCCACCATCCAATGCCATGATTGAACAAATGGTTATGAGGATTTTGCATATCTAGCACAAGTTGTCTCTTGATATTTATATCTTACTGAAGATGATAATAAAGAATTTATTTCCTCTTTTCAGTTATTTTTTATTGCATATAGCTTTATAGGTATTACATTGTTTTTCAGTATCCTGAAACTTTTCATAGTTATTTTTCTTTCTAACTTTTAAAATGCTATCATGGAATCTCAGCATAATGGTTTATTTATTTTCTCCATAGAAACAAATTCATTGCTGTACATATCAGCTTAGGTTTAAAGCAAATTTTATTTCATGATAGTGAATGATGATATGAGTGCAGTGTTGTGAATTTAATGTCTGATGGAGCAGTGAAAAAGTTCCTCATATATTTCACATATCTAAAGATTAGTTATGACACAGGGTCTTCAATGCTTTGAATGTATAAGATTCGGTGTTGGCAATATGACCTGCATATCTAACCACACACAGTCCAGAAATAGAGCATGCTGAAAGTCAGCCTGAACTTTCCCATAGTAAATGATAGGACATGAAAGAATAGTGTGTAAATCTTATATTAAAAATATCATAAAGTAATATAGACAAAATATTCATCAAATGATAATATTTATAGCCAACACATTTTTTTGGGGGGGCACTATTATTCATTCACATTTTCTCTTTCCTCATGGAAAACAGTTCCATGTAATGGAAAAAAATACAGCATAGCATATCATTTTTCTATTGAATGAAATGGTTGTGTGTTTGATCTTCCTGAAAGCCTGCACATTATGATTGATAATACACTTGATTCTTAAAGTAGCATATACCACTGCAATAATATTAATATAGATATTGCCAGGACTTAAATAATAATTAATGTAGTTTATTAAAATGTGATAGAAATCAACAAGACCAGGCACTGGTACTTCATCCTGACAACAAATGTGAATTAATATTATAACATTAGGTCAGAATATAATTTCCTACCAGGCTAAAGATAAAGATATTAGATGTTGTGCACTTACACAGTTTGGTATTCTAAGAGCAATTCAATGGTTCAATATCATTATTATACATGTAATCTATGTACCTAGTTCCAATATAATTTTGGGGGAATATTCTATACTTAAAAAAAAAATGGAGGGCATTTTAGTAGTGTGGGAGAGAAGAGAGGATAGGGAGGAAAGGAGAAAATGTGTAATAGAAAAGACAAGTGTTTTTTTCTTTGCTTGTCAAACCAAAAGCACCTTACCTAACTTACATGCCAAAAGTAACAAGAACAATTAAAATGTTTTGACTTCAATCTCTTTTAGACTGGAAATGGTTTTCATTATACTTGAAGGTTAATAGTATGACAGTGATGGATATATCCAAGAAAATAATACATATTTATAACAATACACACTTTTCTTGTGAAATAGATTGGAAAAATATAATAGCATATAGGAATTATATTAAAATGAAGGTCTTTCAATCTGATGAATATCATGAGTGTTACTTTCTCAAAGACATTGTTAAAATTAGAAACATTCATTTTCAGCCAATTCTTAATTATCTACATTTAGATTATCCACTCTGTGGATTATCTGCTGAAATTTTATATTTTCAAAGAATTTCTTCCTTTCTTCAAGCAGTTTTCTGAAACAATCATCCAACATTGCAGTAATAAATAAAAAACTCAATAAAGCAAAATAAAATGGGGTATGGTGTGAATTGGTGTAAGTGCCTCATCCCTGACTCTAAAATTGATTTCAAATCCCATTGTGAACTACTTTTATTACCCAATATTTTGTAATATTCACAATATTTCTTCTATAACTGGTCAAATAATGTAATGTCAAATGCACTTTTTGGCGTAATAATATTTGCATATGGGTCCACCTATACTTTTGACTAATATAAATCCTTCCTATATAAATACATTTTAAAAGATATCTGGATGGCATGTTTTAAGTTATCTGGATAAAAAAGGGGACTCACTCCTTTAGATGGCCTATATCCTCAATACCCTTTGTTCTCATGCTTCAACAAAAAACTATAAAAAATATGATCTATCCTAGCCTGTTTGGCTCAGTGGATGAAATGTCGGCCTGTGGACTGAAGGGTCCTGGGTTTGATTCTAGTCAAGGGCACATGCCAGGGTTGCGGCCTGGATCCCCAGTAGAGGGTGTGCAGGAGGCAGCCAATCAATGATTCCCTCTCATCATTGATGTTTCTATCTCTCTCTCCCTCTCCTTTCCTCTCTGAAATCAATAAAAATATATTAACATATATATATGATCCATATATTAAGTATTTATTAAATGAATAAATGAATGAATGAAGTTTAGATATTCATAGGGATTATATATATTTTGGAAGAAATGATATATTTACAGAAGTTAATATTTATCTCCCAAGAATTAACATCTGGAAGTCTTGAAGAATTTAAAGAACAAAATCATGAAAAAGTCCTGTTTAGAATATTCCAAACAGAGAAAGGCCCTGAAGCAGATTATAGAAAAATGTGTATAAGTACATTTGTGTTTGCGTGGTTGTATACTCATTCTTCTGCTTAAACTAGAATGTCTATTTGATCTATCTTTGGAAAATAAATGTTATCTTACTTCCAAGAGATGATAGGGTAATTGTGTTTCTAATGGTTAGTTCATTTCTACCAGGGGAAGGGAAAAGTAGTTTATTTTTTATTATCTAAAATTATTTTTTAATATATTTTTATTGATTTCAGTGAGGGAGAGAGAGGGAGAGAAACATCAATGATGAGAGAATATTATTGATCGGCTGCCTTCTGGATGCCCCCCTACTGGGGATCGAGCCCACAACCCAGGCATATGCCCCTGACTAGAATCGAACCCAGGACCCTTCAGTCCACAGGCCAATGCCCTATCCACTGAGCCAAACCAGCTAGGGCATATTATTTACAATTCTTAAATCCTAAGTAATTTTTTGAAATTATTTGAATGTACCACTGACCCCTAGCAAGGTGAAAAAGAAACTGAATAAGAACATTTTTTAGTATGTGTTGAAGGCTATTCCTAGAGATAGAGTAGCTGTGATTCTTGAGAGCAGAATTAAGACAAAGAAAATAAAAAGAGGTAGGTCCATGGATTTGTCAGTGGGGGGCCCAGTATTGTTTTTTTGTTGTTGTTCCTTAGAAATGCTGAAACAGAAAACCTATCTTTTCAGATCAATTTTGTATCTTTGGGAGTGAGGTATTCCCTTTTGATTTTTCTTAGACTCTGCACTACTCATCTAATACTCACATGATTGACATCAGTAACCTCTAGATCTTTTAGCCTTCCTTTAAGAAAGTATTCTTATTAAAACTTGGGACAATCCCAAATATGAATCTGTACTTTGTAATCAGATTGGGACATGTGAGAGGCCCCAGACCAGGGGTCCTCAAACTACGGCCCGTGGGCCACATGCGGCCCGCTGAAAACACTTATCCGTCCCGCCGGGTGTTTTGCCGCCGCTGTGTGCATAGGAATTTGTTCATAGTTTTTTTTTTAAACTGTAGTCTGGCCCTCCAACGGTCTGAGGGACAGTGAACTGGCCCCCTGTTTAAAAAGTTTGAGGACCCCTGTCCCAGACTGTGAAATGGATTTGAAATATGAACAAGAACCATTTGCCCTTCTCCCGTTAATGTCTCTTTCTCCTTCTAGCTCCCATTCTTTTCCTTCTTTCTTTCTAAGCTTCTCTCTCTCCCTGATCCTCTATCAAACACTTACATCCCATTCAATCACTGCTACAGTGCTAATAAACAACCATGCTTTTCAGTGACTTAACTAACAGAGGGCAATGGCACAGACACTGAAGGTTGTTTCCACTAAGGGTCATAGTAAGGGTTCTACCTAGTCACATTGGGCTCCTCATACCAGTAAATTGTAAAAAATGAAAGGAGTTACTTTCTTCGAAAGTTTCTAATAGAGTAGATCCTAAAAGTTATTATCAAAAGGAAAACAAATTGTAACTATCTGAGGTGATAGATATTAACTAAACTTATTATGTTAATAATTTTGCAAAATATATAGAGAGAGCAAGTCATGCTGCACACCTTAAATGATGTTGTGTGTCAATCACATCTTCATCAAACTGGATGACCAAGAAAGAAAAGAGCTGCTACACTGAATGAAGAACTCTGCCTGCCTCTTCATCGTGGTGGTCTGGAGGAGTGTGTCGGACCCAGGCCATGCACTGGGAAAACGCTTAGTGCTTTTGTGACCAGCGATAACATGAAATGAGCAGTGGCAGTCACCACAGCCCAACAAGAAAAAGGCAACTAAGGGCTCACACTTCTCAGGAGTAAAGTCTAGATCACAGAGCCAACCCCTGCCCTAAGGTATGGGACCCAGATCACTAGACATTCTAGCATAAGACTGGGAAATCTGGAATGGATGATGAAGATGAAAGATGATGAATGGGTATTAAAAATCTAGGATTAGCAGCGTCATAAAAACTGTAGCTTGTTTTACAAATCCAAAAATTTCCTCTCCTTTCAAGGAAGTGAGGGTTTCTTGTCCTTGTACAAGATTCAAATACCATAAAAGGATGTAGATTTGAATGGATGAGGTGGACATTATCCTACCCAGATCATGTATCACTTCAAACCACACAGCCCTACCAATAACCTTGGGTCTCAACTGCTATCATTGATTACCCATCTGTAAGAGCCTGGCAACGGGCCATGCCATCCCCATGATAATAAATCTATTTTTTACTGTCACAGTGTAGGAGACCCATGTGCAGTGATGACTGGCGGGTGGGTGTACCTAGGCACTGGCCAGATTACACCTGCAGATGCTGAAGTTGAATAACAACACTGCCAATTAGCCAATTTTCTTGGGCTAAGTAATGCAATCTTGATCCAAAGAGAAAAGAGAGGAGGGACAAAGAATGGGGTTATAGAAAATATCCATAAAATTATAGAAATGGTGAAGGATCTTCTTTGGAGGGAAATTTAATTAGTAGCTTTCAACTTTTATGACTATGACTGACAGTAGTAAATACAACTTATATCACACTGTAGTGTAAATACCTAACACATGCAGACACACTTAGATATTAAATTATGTATGAACTACAACTGAAAAAAAAAACCAATAATTACTCTTACTAACTGTGATTCACTCAGGTATTTTCCTTCCTATTTTAGTTAATCCTATTTCATTTAAAATAAAATTACTCATCATTGTGGTCCATAAATTTATAATGAAACAAATTTAGTAGGCTTTGATTAGGACACACAAAAAAATCTAATTGCATTACTTATAATGGCTCAACATTATGTATGTATATCTATGTATAGGTATATTGTATATAGGTATGTTGACAGTGTATACTGAGTTTTTATGTAATGTAAAATGTAAAAAAAATAACATAAAATTGGATGAATGTCCTGCTCTATACTTTTCCACCTCAGATTAGGAATTGAGAGGAAGTAATTCAAGTCAGTAAGCCTGAAGCTGGGACTACACACTAGAGCAGGTGTGGGCAAACTTTTTGACTCGAGGGCCACAATGGGTTCTTAAACTGGACCTGAGGGCCGGAACAAAAGCATGGATGGAGTGTTTGTGTGAACTAATATAAATTCAAAGTAAACATCATTACATAAAAGGGTGCGGTCTTTTTTTTTTTTTTTTTAGTTTTATTCATTTCAAACGGGCCGGATCCGGCCTGTGGGCCATAGTTTGCCCACGGCTGCACTAGAGCCTAACATTTAATCATCTTAGAATTTTAAAAAAATCAATATTTTGCAAATTATTATTATTATTATGTTTTGAAATTGTGCTCTGCAACTGCACATAAAAATGTCCTCATTTCTCTGGGCCTCATTTTCCTTATCTGCAAATAAATTACCTATTATTGATTTCTCCTAATATTGCTGAAATATTGATAAAGTCACTTTGGGACATTCCAAGTGACTTCAGCTAAATGGAGAAAATGAAAAAAGACCTGTTTGGGTCTCATATACTGGTATACTAATAAAAAAGGACAGATATGGTATCTGTACTTAGGATTCTACAAGTGATTGAAGTTGTTGGTGGAGGCTGAGTGGAAGAAGATTAAATAAAGAAGTGAAAAATCTGAAAGGATTGAGTCTGTTTCTTTTTAATGTTTGCTCAAGAGTTTTTTGTTCTTATTCTCTTTGTTATGTTTTAAACAGAAAGGATAATAAACAACTAGAATGGCACCAACATACCACAGAGATTAGAAAAACATTAAAAAATAATAATAACAACCCCTGACCGTTTGGCTCAGTGGATGGAGCGTCGGCCTACAGACTGAGGGGTCCCAGGTTCGATTCAGGTCAAGGGGCATGTACCTTGGTTGCAGGCACCTCCCAGTAGGGAGTGTGCAGGAAGCAGCTGAATCAATGTTTCTCTCTCATTGATGTTTCTAACTCTTTCTCCCTCTCCCTTCCTCTCTGTAGAAAATTAATAAAATATATTAAAAAAAATAACGGCTTAGTATTTATGACACAATTTTAAATTTTTTACTTTTCCTCTATATCTAGTCCATCCTGTTTCTCTAAGAATAGCTGGTAAATTTCATTATCAGGCTATAATACTATTTACCATAGTTTGGAATAATTTGATAGGAAATTATTCTAAAATAATTTAAGATAATTTTAAAGCTTAATTAAATAATACTTTTTTTTTAGAAATATCATTTTGTGTAATAATTTCTTCCCTATCCCAAACCTACACAGATATTTTTTGTTTCCTGAATACTATAAAGCTTTATTTTTTTTTAAACTTTTAAATCTTTAATTCACTAGATATTTTTATATGTGGTGTGATGTAGGAATCCTCTATTTTCTTTTTCATCAGTTTTTCTGAATTGTTATTTATTGTTCTACTGGAGGCCTGGTGTACAAATTCATGCACAGGTGGGGTCCCTCAGCCTGGCTCGTGATTGGGGCCAATTGGGGCCATCTCACACAGTCCTGATCAGGGCTGGTGGGGGGTGAGGGACCACGGAGGTTGGCCAGTGGTGGGAGGTTCGCTGTGGGAGTGCACTAACCACCAGGTGCAGCTCTGGTATTGAGCATCTGACTTCTGGTGGTCAATGCACGTCATAGGGAGTGGTTGAGCACCCTCAGCATATCATTAGCATGTTATGCTTTGATTGACAGGACACTTAGCATATTAGGCTTTTATTATATAGGATTTTCTAGTATAACATCATGTTAATACTTAAAATATTAAAGGTAAAATGTGTTGTTGTAGGCTTTTCTCTCAAATGGATTTCTAATGATTTTTTTAATAGTTTTTTTACCTATTTTTAAAAATCTTTATTGTTGAAAGTATTACATATAACCCCTTTTTTTTCTCCATTGACCCCATCTAGCCCATTCCCCAACCCCAGGCCTTCATCACACTATTATCTGTGTTATACTATGCAGCTGTAAAAAAAATAAAATAAATAAACAAACTCTTAGCCTTTGAGATAGCATGGAGGGTATTATGCTAGCAAAATAACCCAATCAGAGAAAGACAAGTATCACATGATCTTACTCATATATGGAATCTAATGAACAAAATAAACTGATAAACAAAATAGATCCAGAGACATAGAAATACGGAACAGACTGACAAATTTCAGAAGGAAGGTGGGTACTGCCTAGTGCTGTATCTGAATTGAATACAATGAAATCTATCAAGCACCTAGCTCAGTGCCAGAAAAGTTCTAGCTTCCAATTTTAGAACATGACTAGGCTGGATAAGATTAAACATTTATGGCATAATTTTCCAAAGTATTAAGAAACAAAATTACATAAGTCAGTCCACAATTAAAACATTTGAAAGTAAAATAAATTTGTGAAATATTGAATATCTTCTCTCTTTTTTTATATTTTATTGATTTTTTTACAGAGAGGAAGGGAGAAGGATAGAGAGTAAGAAACATCGATGAGAGAGAAACATCAATCAACTGCCTCCTGCGCACTCCCTACTGGGGATGTGCCCGCAACCAAGGTACATGCCCTTGACTGGAATCGAACCTGGGACCCTTGAGTCTGCAGGCTGACGTTCTATCCACTGAGCCAGACCAGTTAGGGCTCTTCTCTCTTTCTTATAGGTTGTGATAAGTCATTCAGTAGGAAAAGTTTTGAACTTTAATTATTTAGGTTTCCCTTGAATATTTGATCATAAAACTTTTTTCCATACCAACATCCAACCATATTACTATTGTTTAATACATTTTTGTCCAAGATAAATGTCTGAAAAATTCTCAGACAACTTATTTTCCAGTGTTTGAAGATAAGGTCATAAGATGGTTTCTGAAATGTTGAATAATTTGTTAAATAATTATTCGAACAGACAAATACTGCCATGCTTGTGTGTACATGAGTTGACTCACTATTATTCATCAATATTCTGCTTTTTTCCCCTTTGTGGAAACAAGGAGACCTCATTTCTCATTCCCCTTTGCTGCTGAAGAGGTCATGTGACTAGTCCACATGACAGATCCATTAGCTGTGTGGCGAGGTTCCAGAAGTCAATTTTAGGCTGAGGCACTGACAAGCTTTGTGCTCTTGCCTTGTTGTGCCCAATGTCACACAGTCTGCTGAAACAGACTGGAACCCTAAGTGACAATGTGAAGAACAGTCTCCCTAGAAAGGAATCTGGGGCCACTGTGCACTTTGCATAAGGGGTAAATTAACCTTTGTTGTCTTAAGTAACACAAATTTTGTAGTTGATTATTACCACAGCACAACCTTATCCCCTTATAAATGATATATCAAGCATTTAAAAATTTTGAAAAACTCATTTCTAACAAAAATGCTCTAATATTTTTTGAAAATGTCTTTATCTAAATGCTTTTTAAAAATACTGGCAATATAAGATATGGAAGAAACCCATTTGCCGATTGATTGACAAGTGGATAAAAAAGTTGCGGTACGGTGCTAGCCTGGTTGGGCTCAGTGGATAGAGTCAGTCTACAGACTGAAGGATCGTGGGTTTGATTCCACTGAAGGGCACATGCCCCAGTGGAGGGCATGCAAAAGGCAGCCAATCAATGATTCTCTTTCATCACTGATGTTTCTGTCTCTCTTTCCCTCTCCTTTCCTCTCTAAAATCAATAAAAATATATTTTTTAAAAAGTTGTGGTACATACTATATACAGGGTGAGTCCAAAGTAATTTCATAGTTATTCCTATGGAAAAGAATACAATAACTAATAAATATAAGAATATATATGTATATATATATATATATATGAATATAATAAATATAAAAATATACCAGTAATATAAGAATAAACTCTGTTTCACATACTCACAACTAAAAACCTACTTTTGCCTCACCTTGCACAATGAACTATTACTCGGCCATAAAAAGTAGTGAAATATTACCATTTGGGACAGCATGGATGAATCTAGAGGATATTAAGCTAAGTCAAGTCAGTCAGATAAAGACAAATACCAAATAATTTCACTTATGTGTGTAATTTAAAGAAAAAAAATTAATGAACAAACAAAAATTGAAACAGACTCAAAAACACAGAGAATAGACTGATGGTTGCCAGAGGGGTGGGTGGCTGGGGAACGGGTAAAAAAGGTGAAGGGATTAAGACCTGCACATTGGTAGTCATAATATTGTCACAGGGATATAAACTACAGTATAGAGAATCTATAATAATTAAAGCATAATATGCAAATGGACCAAACAGCTGAACGGTGGAACAACTATTTGGACAACCACACTATGATACCCACTGGTGCCAGGCCAGCCAAGGCGGGTGCAATGCAATTGGTCAGGGGCCTTGCCATCGCCCCATGATCGTCCTGCAGAGGAAGGCCCAGGCCACTGGCCAGCGGGTTGAGGCTGGTGGGTGGGGCCTCCCTCTGTGGGGGATGATCCATCACGGAGCCCTGGCTGGGTGAACAAGACCTACCTCTTTGGGGCCATCGATCAGAGAGTCCTGCCATCAATCACCCCAAAGGAGGAGGCTCAGGCTACCCAGCCGGTGGTGCTGCAGTGGGTGGCCTGGGCCTCCCTCTGTGGGGCAATCGCAGGGCTCACGGACTGCAAGAGGGCGCAAGCCAGGCTGACCCCCCCCCCCCCAGTGCATGATTTTGTGCACCAGGCCCCTCTAGTACAGTTAATAATATTGTAATAACTGTGTATGGTGCCAGTTTGGTACTGGAAATATTGGGGGGAACACTTTGTAAAGTATATGATTGTCTAACCAGTGTGCTGTACACCTGAAACTAATACCAACTAATATTGGATGCAAACTGTAATTGAAAAATAAAATTTAAAAATTAAAAAATAAAACACTGGCAATAAAATATCTTTAAAGTCAAGTGTTTTAGAATGATTTATTGTTGTTTTATGATTTTTAAAAACCTTCATTAACATTAAATATAAGAAATACAACTATCAAATTTCAGTAATCTTTAAAGTTTAAATAACCGCATCAAAAAGTTATTTGTTCAAATTTTCATAATTTTTTTACTGTCAGATTTTAAATATTTACTCTCAAAATTTCAGATGAAATGGTAAGAATAAAAATTAGTTTTAATTAAAAGTTTGGGTTGATTTTATTACTTAAAATAAATTATAGAACCTAAAGTTGAAATATCATTCACTTAAAAATAATAGAAAACTAAATTAAAAGTGTGAATTGTATGAAACATTATACTCAGTCATTTAAACTTTATTTTAAATATCTACTTTCTCAGACAATTCTTTATTCTAAAACCTACTTAATATTGATTATTCAAGCTTCACCTCTATCATCATGAAAAAACAAAAAACACAGAACTAAAAGTATACAAAAAGGGACGTTTTTCCTAAACATTGTGATATGTTCGGTGTTTCTGCTATTTGGCATTCATGATGTTGAAAATTATTTCAATAGATGACTTTTCCAATTATCAGACTCCTCACCCCACTTTGGTAGTTAGCTTAAAAACTGTTTCTTGCTTCTTTATTCCAGGGTCAGAAACATTTAATCATCTCTGCATTTGTGACAATGTGAGCGGGTCAAATATTCACTATGCTCTGAATATCCAATTTAAGCAATATTTCTAAAATTCAAAATTCAGTTTGATTTTGCACAGTAAGACAATTGCTTATCAGTATTTATCTTTTTTATTTTTTGACATCTTTATGGGCTCAGAACGCTCCAGTTCTGTGGCATCTGCGCACTCTCCACCTCCACCTCCAATTATGGCATCAGAAACAATAAGGCTTGTGATTGGAGAAAGCCTGTTTGACAAGGTATGGGCAGCTACGCACCCACGGGGCTCCCTCCTCGGCTGACTTCCGGGTATAAGACGCCCCTCAATTTTCAGTCTAACGATTTTAGAAAAAATAGCGCCTTATACATGGAAAAATAGAATAATGATGAAAAAAATTAATAACTCTCTACTGAATTGTACCTTGTTCTGCAGGTGTTCCATTCTTGGGTTGTCAAATATTTCTAAAGTGTTTATTATTAGTGATTCCTTTGTGAACAAGCTAATGGTGCTGAACAAGCATTTAAAACTCTCTTTGGAGAACTCTATCAGGTTCTGGGTAATGTTGTTTTGAGGAGACAGAAGGAAGCTAGGTAGTCAGGAATAGGGACCATGGAGGAAGGGAAAGGAAGTAGAACCAGCAACCCAACTAGGTGGAGTTACTAAGGCAACCCAACCGGGTGGGGAAGGAAGGGCACATGTGGGAAACACGAGCTTTAAAATGAATGACTGTTGCTAAGACAGGCAGCTTGCAGATAACCAATCACAAGACAGTGAGGCATATAACCAACCCCAAGAATATTATTAGGGCAGAATTCTTTGAAAGGATCAATCAGGAACTAGCAACACCTGTATCTGCCCCTAGATTAAAATGCATGTGCTTCCTCTCTCCTCAGCATGCTAGATTATCGGGTTGGTGGCAGGAGACATGCTCCCCTGCACCCACATGGCTTATGGCCATATGGGACTCCACACATGGACTAGTAGACTTTAATTTGCTTGGATGCTGAACTACACACAATTGCAACATGGAACCCCAGCTGCACCTTTTCCAGGACTGGCTTCTCTCAATAAATTTTGCCTCTGTTTACTGATTTTGTCTGCAATCCATTCTTTGGTTTTACAAGACAATGAACTTGGATTCAAACACCCCACATTTTGGTTTCAACTTCACTTATCCAGAAGTAAAAATCTAAAGATCATGTCACAGCACAATGCACAAATATTAAACTATATTTTGGGGGAAACAAACAGAACTGACTTTTGCTATGTATACAATTTAAATTGCAAATATTGTATCTAGAGAGTTTCCAACCAACCAAGAACATTAACTAGCTCTAGAAATATAGAAAATCAGTTAATTTAAATCCAGTTAACAGACATTTTATAAGATTGTAAAAATTAATAAACAGAAGCCCTATGTAAAGTGAAGTCAAGAGGAAAGAAGTAAGGACTCTCCAGCATGTATCTGTCACTCAAGGGCATCTACTGACTCCAAACGGGAAGAAACACACCTTGCATCACTAACAGGAAGTGCTTCTGCATAACTGAAAAGATTTCTCCTTGAACAGTAACAGCCCAGCCAGTGGGAGACCATAACTCAGCCAATGAGAAGTCACTATACTCTGATCCTTTGGGTTCCTCTAGAGCAGTGGTTCTCAACCTTCCTAATGCCGTGACCCTTAAATAAGTTCCTCATGTTGTGGTGACCCCTAATTTCATTGTTACAAATTGAACATAATTAAAGCATAGTGATTAATCACAAAAACAATATGTAATTATATATGTGTTTTCCGATGGTCTTAGGCGACCCCTGTGAAAGGGTTGTTAGACCTCCAAAGGGGTCGCGACCCACAGGTTGAGAACCGCTGCTCTAGTGGATTCTTCATTTACAACAACCTCTCCCAAGTTCTTAAAAAAGTTCCTCTCCTTTATTTCTCTAAACTTGTGCCTGGTTCACAGTTGGACCATATGCCCCAAATTGCATATTTGTTGTTCCCAATTGGGATAATCCCTTTTGCTGGCGAAACACCTGGCTATCTATTTGTTAAAAGTCCACATTTTATACACACATAGAAGCAACTCCCTTCCCCAGAGGTTAGTCTCCAGATTTACAAACAGACAGCAAATTGTAGAAGTGAACTATTTCTTTACATCCATCCATGATTAGTATGTCTTTCTTGCTGAAAGATTTGTTGTAAATGCTAAGAAACGCACAAAGTAGGGCATGCGGAATGATTTTGGGGAGGGAAAAGAAATAAAGAACAATTTGAGTCATATATTTGAGCCCTTTAAATATGCTTTTTGATATAATGTGTAATAAATGTAATTCATTATAATATATGTTATTTATACATAGTTTTAAATACATATATTTGGCAAGGTCAAAACATTTTATTGACAAGGGGACATGCTCCGTAAGTTTTGAAATCACTGTGGTATTACATTAAGTAAATATATCCTCTTTATTATTTATGAATGAAAAATCATTGTGATATGCTTTGATTAAAATTTATAGTTCCATTGTTCTTTACAGTTTATAAAATGCTTTTGTAAAAATAAATTCCTTTTATGGGACCTATGCTATGAAAGCTCTTGTTTACTTTGGGAGCCAGATTAGTAATGATAAATAGGAACATAATGGTTTAGACTTGCATTTCATTAGTGATACAACTGCTTATTATCTGCAAATCTGGTTACTTAAAGTATTCTGAAGTTGATTTTTCATCTAAAAATTGGGATAATTAAGTTTATTTTTTAAAGTTATTTTGAGGAATACATGAATTAATATGTAAAGTCTGTTTCAAAGTAAGTGCTGAAACTTCAGCTAAACGAAAGTTTCTATTGGTTCTAACAATTCTTGGTACTTCTCTAAAGCTATTTGAAAGGATTCTTTAAATCAAAATTTTAAGAACAACGAAGGAATTAGCTATAAACCACAGTTTAGTAATAGTTCTAGAACCCATAATAGATGGAGCGAATGATAAATTTTGGTAAGACAACAACCTGGTGTTAATCAGCAGTCTCCTCCCTTAATCAGGAAGGACTAACATGATGACTTTGCCTTTGGTGGACTGTCCTGGGTGCTCATTGCTCATACATGCACTCTTTTCACAAGAAATTGACAGCACACTGAAGATATTTTGGTTATTTTCTTGTATTAAAACTTATTAGCAGTTGCCAGAGATCTCAGTTTTCTATATTTGAAGTATAGACACCTGCTCCCTCAACACAAACTCAGTGAGCATACATTCATTAAACATTCTTGTTCATTTAAATCTGCTGCCACACATATTCATGCACAGAGAATTTCAGCTTGGAAAATTGATTGTTAATGTTCACTGCATAGGCCTATTAGACTTTAAGGAAGTTAATTTTAAAATATGGTTTATGTAATAAACTTGTACCATGTAATAAATGTATTAATTTTATTCATAAACTACTTAGGAAATATCTACACCTTCTTCTGCTAAGAAACTAAAATTTGCTATAATATCATGGAATGGTGAAGAGTATATCATGATATTTTCATGGTTTTAAATAAAGTAAATGGATATGATAAAGATGTTAGCTCAGCATTTTAATATTTTCAAAAACCCTGGAAATAACCAAACTAACAATCTATATATAAAAAAGCCTAAGCAACCATTATGACCAAATGACCGGAACAACCAATTGACCAGTTGCTATGACACGTACTGACCACCAGGGGGCAGATGCTGAATGCCAACCTCCTGTGTCCCCTCCTCTCTGGCAGACCCTCCAATTGGCCCCTATTGGGGGGCCGGCCAGATGACCTTCCATGGCCCCTCCCCCTGGCCAGCCAACCTCCTGCAGCCTTTCCTTCCTGCTGGCCAAACTTCCACAGCCCCTCCCCCAGCCGGCTGCCCCCCAGCCCCATAGGTCTTGATTGCTGGCCAGGCCAAGGGACCCCACCTGTGCATGAATTTGTGCACTGAGCCTCTAGTAGAATTGATAAAATGCCTGTGTATAATTTTGATAAAATGACATAAAACTTTAAAAAATGATGTAAGTGTACAAAAACATTTAATTACATCAAAAATATTTACTATATATTTTTAGTAAAAAGAGGAGTAAAAAATACTATAGGATAATTCTGACCCATTTCTGTGGAAAAGATGTAAATAAACCTTTGAGAAAATAATTAGAAGGTCGAGTTACCTTTGTGTCTAGAGTGTTTTTTTTGCCAATTTAAAAATGTAATCATCTTAAAATAATGATAATAATAATATAAAATATATTTTAGAAGAATGTTTGGCCACATTGTATATATGTACTCTACAAAAAGTTCTACTAAGGAAGGTCAAATTCATTTGGCTAGTTCTTAATAAAAAATCTATCAGAAGTTCCCAAATTTTCTCATGTATAAGAGATACTTGGAGAATTAATCTAAAATGAAGATTCCTAAACCCCAATTCCCAGAGATTCAGATTAAGTTAGTCTGACATGGCTGCCAATGAGCTGCATTCCTAAAGAGCACTTCACATGGTTCTGATTCAGCTGCAGTTAAAAAAAAAAAAACAACACAAAACCTGGCCGGAAGCTGACACTCAAAATGCGCTTTACCTTTTCCCACTGATTCTCCTTTACATGGTAGTCCACACTGTGTGTAGAAAGAGGCATTTTTGCAGGGAGAAACATGCTGACCTGAGAAGTTTCATCTGAAGCTCTAAATATACCCAGACATCTTTAATAGCAGCAGCAGCAGCAGCAGCAGCATTAGTAGTGACAGCAGCTGATACCTCCATTGCACTCACTCTGCAAAGGTTACTGCCCCAAACCACACATAAAGAGCCAACTCAATAAAGATAATAGAAAATAATAATGTCCAGTAGATGGTTCTCAGCTCTGCACTAGGGAAAGTTAGCAAAGGCTAAAGAGGTCTTAAGAGAGATTATAAGAGAGCACCCTGGCTACATTATGAGATGCCCAGATAAGTTACTAGAGTAGTTTTTGACACAAAGATGAACACAGTATATTCCTAGGTCTTTTCATTCCCTAGTAATTCTCAAAAACTTATAGCTCAGCTGAAAAATAGAATCAAGTTCTAAGGTGTTCTCTGTGCTGCTTTCTGAAAGTGCTTGTAGTTCAATTCCTCAGTTTGTGGATTACCCAGAACCCTCACTTGCTTTTCCTCTGCCCACTTAGAAAATGGTCCTTGGCCAATTCATTCACTTCATTTCTTCTGAAAGGCAAGTAGGGAGTGGACATTTCAAGGCAACTTCCATATGCCCCAATTTCTTTCTTTTTCTTCTGTTTCTCTTCCTTTCTCTGTCCTTTTATTTTTTAAAATCTATTTTTTTAAATATATTTTTTTAAATATATTTTTCAGAGAGGAAGGAAGAGGGAGAGAGAGATAGAAACATCAATGATGAGAGAGAATCATGGATCAGCTGCCTCTTGCATGCCCCCCACTGGGGATAGAACCCACAACCCGGGAATGTGCCCTTGACCAGAATCGGACCCAGGATACTTTAGTCCGCAGGTCGACATTTTAGCTATTGAGCCAAGCCTGCTAGGGCTCTCTGTCCTTTTAAATGCAGTACCTTTGCTACACTAAAGCCAGAACACAACACAACTTGAGTTTTCAGTTTAGAATTGAAAGTTTCACTCTCTAAGACCAAACAGTTTAACAGCTGTGAGTAGACATTAGGCCAGGGGTCCTCAAACTACGGCCCGCGGGCCACATGCAAATACAAATATTGTGTTTGTTCCCATTTTGTTTTTTCACTTCAAAATAAGATATGTGCAGTGTGCATAGGAATTTGTTCATAGTTTTTTTTAAACTATAGTCCGGCCCTCCAACGGTCTGAGGGACAGTGAATTGACCCCCTGTTTAAAAAGTTTGAGGACCCCTGCATTAGGCAATCCAGCTTAGAGCAAGAAGTTTCAAGCTATTTTCTTATTTTTAACACGAAAATCACCTTGACATTGAATTTGCCACATTTCTTAATCTAGTTACAAGAGGTCAGAAAGGACTTGTGTCCAGACACCAACCATCTCCCTTGCTTTTAAACTTGAAGGTGTACACCTTCAGGTGTGAAAGAAAAGTACTAAGATATTTTTTTTTAATGCTGATAGGAGGAACATGGACATATTGAATATATCTCATTTTTCCATGTATACAACGCCCCCCATTTTTCCAACCTAAAATTAAGAAATCAATATTTTAAATATTTTGCTGGTTTCCTCTTAAGGCCTTCTTCTTTTGTGGCATCTTAAGGAGTTGTTCTTTCTGTTTTCTCCACTGTCTGTTTATATACTCAGTGGGCAGAGGTCCAAACTGTCTCTCTGCAGCTCTATTTGCATGCTCTTTTGCATAGCTGGTTACATTCAGTAACAATAAAGCTCGTCATTGGAGGAAGCCTGTTTGACAAGGTATGGACAGCTACGCACCGTGCAGCTCTCTCTTCCACTGACTTCCATGTATGAGACACCCCTGGATTATCAGTCTAACAATTAAAAAAAAAATAGCGTTTTATACATGGAAAAAATAAGGTAATGATGAAAAAACGTAATAGCTCTCTACTGAATAGTACCTTGTTCTTCAAGTGTTCCATTCTTGGGTTGTCAATCTGCTTCTGCTGAAAACTATATTTGTGCCCTCTAGTTTTTAATATACAAGTCTTAAAAAATGAATGATTATTTTCTTCTTCCAAATACTTAAGATTCTTTTGACCAACAGTTCCTTTGTAAAAGATCTAAATTAGACTAGGGAATGTTTCTTTTTTAAATTTCTGAAACTTCCATTCAAGTTGCTTAAGTATTGACAAACCTTACTCATTGAGGCTTCCTAGGAGGGCTTCTGTAAAGGAGAACGGCACTACCAATATCCTGGATTTCTTAGAAACTTTGCTGTACTCTTTATCAACTCAAGTAATTAAAAATATATTGTGAAGTTGTACAAAATATCCCAGCACTGGTTTACAAAAAATGATCGGCATAATATAATTTTTAGTTCTGTCAAGATAAAGCATCTGCACTGGTTTCCTCAGGGTAGAGTGAACATTTCTATCACACTGTTTTCTAGGACTTAACACTTACCAACTCCACTGAGTACAACACAAAGCCTTTCACAAAAAACAAATCCAAAATTTAATGTCCAGTATATGTCTGTTGTATGTGCTATAGATGTTAGGTTAGAAATGGACCAAGGGGCTGAAACAACATTGCTATATACCTGCAAAGTTTAACATCTTATTTTGTCTTTTTGTTTTTCTTTTCTAACTTTTTTTATAGTTTAACATCTTTAAGTAAAGGGACCACTAAGGTAGCACTTCTAGAGCCCAAAGGTTGTTTACTTTGAAAGCCTTGTGACTCTTTGCCCTCGGGTGTTGTGCTGTCCTGGGGGCAAACTTGACCCTTGTTCAAGGTAAGCAGGAAGTGCCAGAGAAGGAGTGCCTCTGGAAGCAGTCTTCCACCAGTAATGATGGAGGTTTGGTGAATACAGGACCCATTTCAGCACTTCAAGGGGGCAACTTAGATGTGTCTTACTCAGCCTCCCAGACTTTTCAGAAGAGTTGTGCCTCAGTGGCCCTCAGTGGTAGTCAGCTAATAAAGTACACCTTTATAGATTTCTTCTCTTTCTTTTTCTATTTCTTTATTCCCTTGGCTGCACCCTGGAGTGCACCTATATTCACAGCCTGGCGTTGGACTTGATTGGGATTATGTATCTGGGGTCTCAGCTCTTGCTGAATTATCTGCTCTCCTCCATGTAATCTCACATCTTATTCCTCACCACACAGCCTCTAACAAGACAGGTATCTCCCATGGCCCTTGTAAAAAATAATATAGATGAAGCCACTTAAAATTGAAATCAGAGTTGCCATCCCAGAGAAACTGCCATCCAGAGGAAGATCTTATGCCTCTAACCTTTGGACTGCTAAAACAGGGCAAGACAACTTTTGCACCGGGCCAAAAGAAACTGTTTGCAAAGATAACAAGGAAGCAGATATTATGACTACTGGACTGAAAATTTCAAACATTGTTTAGAATTAGCATCACCACGTTAGCTTATCTTCAGCTGTAGAAATTCCTTCCTCCTATTGATGCAATTCTTCCCTTTCCTTTTCTTTTGCTTTTGCCTCCTAATAAAAATACTATTGGGATTGCTGCCTGATTTAGTGCTTTCGAGATAGCTACTCTTTTGGATCTCAAAAAATGCTTGTTTCATCTCACTTTGGCCTTTCAAGTTAAAACAGTTGAGGGTTCCAAAGAATGCAAATGTAGAAACTGTCACTTCTTAAGGCTAAGTCCTGGGACTGAAATATTGTCACTCCTACCACATTCTATTAGTTAAAGCAATCCATAGGACCTGCCCAAGTATAAGGAGAGCACACAACACAAACACACTGATATCCAAAGACAAGGTTCCTTGAATTCATCTACATGATGAACTACCCACCGTGGATATATGAGAATACTTACTGCAAGTCAACAGCATTAGAAAAAGGAAAAGGGTAGGAGGCATGTCTAATAGTTAGCACATGATTTAACAAACTCTTCCATCACTCACTGACAGGCGGATGTTAAAAATAGGCTGAGGATAATCATCTACAGCACTCTAATTTTTTTTCTTTAATTCCTTTATTCTATAAGGAACTGTGGAGCACCTCACACGTGCCAGGCACTATGGGAGTACTTGTCCTCAATAAGCATGAGCAATATCATTATTTTGATCATCTTTTAATGCTTGGCATGATCCTTGTGGCTAGAATGCTTTATACATGCTGTTCTCTCTGCCTGGGTATCACTTGGCTCTTCGATTCATTGTTACCTTCTATCTTTCTTTCTAGTCCATATCTGTGTCACTTCTTTAGGGACATATCTCCAAGATTCAGAGCTCTTTGTACCTTTTCCTTGTAACCTTTAGCAGAATCACATTTCTTTTTCACTTTTGTTTTGGTCTCCCCACTAGTTCAGAATTCCATGAGAATAGGAACCCTTATGTCTTTTGAGTCACCATTTCCCAGCATCTAGCATAGCACCTGAGACACAGTCAGCCTTCAATAAATATTTACTGAATGAATTCGTGATTAAATGGTGGGTCCAGCTAGTTACATATTCCTTTACAGTTATTTTCTGAAAATACACCTTAAAAAACTCATCCTTTCTCAATTGCATCCCCCCAGCCCTCCGCCAGCAACATATAACCACAACACAATAGTCAAGAAATGCAAAAACAGCAATAATCCAGAAGTTGTCAACATAATTTTTAAAAAAACAACTCATACAATACACAACTTTTAATGACTATCTGAGAATCTCTTCATTTATTTTTTTCCTGTGAGCCCTGTGTCTTGAATTCAAGACTTAGGTCCTTTATCTCTATATTGCATATGTTTGAGATAGATTCTAAATATCTGTTGATTCAGTGAATGTATACATTTAAATGTCATAGTTGATCATTTAACTAAAAACTGCAAAATAAATGGTATAAGATGATTCTGTTTGTAACTTGAAAGTTAATAATTTAACATCTAATTATTCCTATTAAATATATACTGAAAAATGCAATTAACCCTAGGGACACAATCTGACATTTAACCTTTTCAAACAGATTCCTACTTCTGAGTTGTTCTCTGGTTAAAATAATATTCGACTTGTTTAACTTGCCTAGTCTATGATTGGGAAATTAGGCATATTAGTTAAAGAGATGGACAGAGTCTTTTTTAAGGTTTACTCAATATAAAATGTGTATTGCCATCAAATTCTATATTTGTCAATTGATTACATTTAATATTTTAAAAGTCAAGATACCCCTAAATGTAGGTTACATATAAATTGATATATAGCATACATATATTCCAGTACAATTGTTTAAATATGGCACAAGTTGGAATATTCTCTCTCTACACAGAATATCTATAGCACTTTATTACTATAATACCAATTAAAGATGACATTGTAAATGAAATATAAGTAGCAAATATTTACACAATTTTCAATAGATAGGCTTCCCTAATAAACCTCTGCTCAGTATTGGCCAGAGAATATAAATTATTTCTCAAGAAAGAATATTGCCTGTCTTATAAATGCTGTGGCTTGCACAAAAACTTGCAAATCCAACAAAGTTTTAGGTTCCTAGTAGACATACAATTTGTCACTCTGGTGCTGGGGCTGTATATGCTTAACCTTTTTGGTGGGTCTTTACGTCCTTGAGAACCATTAGCTCACTGGAGAACACACTTGTGTTTTAGCATGCAGCTGTACCCCGACTATGTTTTGTATGTTTGAAGAAGCAGAAAAAGCTAGCTGGCATCATTAGCTAGCCATGAGGCAGGGGTGTTCATGGAATTATTAAACAACTGATAATGATATTAAAAAGGGAAAATACTCAGCAATAGAAGGCAATATTTTGGAAGCAACGTTATATTTTGTTTCTTTTCCACTATCCATTTGTGTATGGAGCACAAACAAAAGTGACACATCACAAAAGCTTCCTCTTTGTTTACAGGAGGAAATTTCTGAAGTTTTAATCCATAAGTATGTATACAAATTTTAAAGCCATCCCAATTTTTAATTTTTATTAAACCATATGCCCATTTGTTCACAATTCAGAAAAACACTAATATTTTTTAGTGTGCTTTAAAATCCACATGTGACATCCTAATAAAAGGAATTGGAAATAGTTCCCAAACCATTGGCAGGATTAGGGATAGTGTTTAAAATTATTTTGAAAAATTCCTTCTATGCCATCTGTTGAGTGCTTTTCCTTTAAATATCAATTTCCCTGCTTACTAGTACTTGAAAGATTGACATTGTGTTTTTCTTTCCAGTTGTATGAAATCCAACTTTGATTAGAAAGCAGTATACTAGTGTCTTTTCATTTATCTTATCATTATTCATTCTTAATGCCATTATAAACTGTTTTTCCTTGGAATACTAAATTCCAGCTCTATTTTTTTGTATGGTTCTACATAAAATCACATATTAACAGAAAAATTTGGCTTTGAGTAATATTTCAAAAGCTTCATTGTATTAGAATCTCTTATATCCAAACATTAAAACACAGATATACATACAGTCTTTTTAAAGATCAGATAATTATCTCGCACAAACTCAGTTCTGAATTGTACATTAAGAAAATACAGCTGTTGAATATTTAAATGTTAACTGTGATAGCATTTTACATATATATATATATATATATATATATATATATATATGTATATATATATATATTTATTTTATTTTTTTGTGGTTTGAGAGTGTATTGGTAGATTGGTGTACAAAAGAAAATAAATTGACCATGCAATTTAAAATCAGTGATTCCACATCTTGCCTCTGTGGGCCACAACATCCCCCATGTGACTTCTGTAGAAAGAGATGGTCAAGCTAAAAGCACCTTCCAGGTTGGTTAAATGTACATTACATAAAAGTCACTGGGCAGAACACTTTCATGGATGACACTATTCAGTGGTTCTCAACCTTCTGGCCCTTTAAATACAATTCCTCATGTTGTGACCCAACCATAAAATTATTTTCGTTGCTACTTCATTACTGTAATGTTGCTACTGTTATGAATCGTAATGTAAATATCTGATATGCAGAATGGTCTTAGGCGACCCCTGTGAAAGGGTCGTTCGATCGCCAACGGGGTCACAACCCACAGGTTGAGAACCGCTGCACTATATGATTATTTTCCTGAATTCAGCTTGGCTTTCTGCTCAGGTTTTAGGGACACATCACCCCTCCCACCACACACACACCGACATGCACACATGCACTTACACATTTAATCACAACTATAGATATGATCTGTTTTTCCTGGATATACTTATATTGATTTAAATAGAGGTTTATGTGGCAAACATAACACATAAAAGAAAATAATTTATACCACCTGAAATTTTGTTTGAAAAAAAGGTAGCTTCAGAGTTATTTAAGGTAACATTGCCAGATAAAATACTGACCACCCAGTTACATTTAAATTTCAAATACATAAATGTCGTTTATCATATAAAATACTAGAGGCCAGGTACATGGACTCATGCACCAGTGGGGTCCCTCCCTGGCCTGCTGGCCCCAATCAGCCCAGATTGGGACTGAGCAAGCCAGGCCAGACTCATCCTGGAGCCCTCCTGTGGTCCCTCCCTACCCTGATCAGGAAGGTGGGGTCCCTCAGCCTGCGGTAATTAGCTGAAATCGGCCTGGTGCATGGATTCATGCAGGGCATGTCCAGCTGGTCTCGCCCAGTCCCTATTGGCCAGACCCCAGGAGCAAGCAAACCTACCAGTTGGAGCGTCTGCCCCCTGGTGGTCAGTGTGCATCGCAGTTACTGGTCAAACGGTCGCTTAGGCTCTTATATACATAGATGCTTACACTAAATGGTATTTTATGTTTATCTTAAATTCATATTCAACTGAACAGCTTACATTTGTATTTGCAAAATCTGGCAACCATCATCTAAAGGTATCATTTAGTGGTAATATTTTAAACTTATAATTACCTTGTAAATACCATACAATTTTACATTTTCTTTTGGAAGACACTCTTATTTTAATACAGTTCAATAAAAGATAAAACAATCTGATCAATTAACTGCTAAATGTGAGAATCCTAGTAGGTTGAAACTATTTGACTAATTGATAAAAAAATTAATACTTTTAGCAAACCTTAAATAATAATTTATTTTTCAGATGGCAGTAATAATTTCAAAAATGTATAGCAGTAATTGCCAAAATTCTTTCTTCCCCCTTGTTTCCTCCCTCCCTCTGTCCCTCCCTCCCTCCCTCCTTTCTTTCCTCCCTATTTTCCTGCCTTCCTTAGTTCTTCCATTCTTTCCTTCCTTCTTTTCACTCTCACTGTGGTAGCTGGCCTCAAAGATGGTCCCTAATCTCAATGCCATGTTTTCTGGTATTTGTGTACATTCCTTCCACATTGAATTAAGTTTGTCAGTGTGACTAACAGAATACAACAATCATGATGATAAGTTGCTTCCAATGCAAAATCTTAAAAGACATTGTTGCTGCCAAAACTGGTTTGGCTCAGAGGATAGAGCATTGGCCTGCGGACTGAAGGGTCCCAGGTTCGATTCCGGTCAAGGGCATGTACCTGGGTTGCGGGCACATCCCCAGTAGGAGATGTGCAGGAGGCAGCTGATCGATGTTTCTCTCTCATCGATGTTTCTAACTCTCTATCTCTCTCCCTTCCTCTCTGTAAAAAATCAATAAAATATATTTTAAAAAAAAAAAGACATTGTTGCTTCTGCCTCAGCCTCTTGATCACTCATTCTGGGGAAGCCAGCTGCCATGTTGTGAGAAGTATACATGTTGGAGAACTAGGGTCTCCTCCCAACATCCAGTGAGAAACTGAGGTCTCCTATCATAGCCATGTGAGTGAGCTATCTTGGAAACACTCCAGCCCCAATTAAACTTTCAGTGATGGCAGTCCTGGCCAACATCTTAGCTGTAACCTCACGAGAAACTTCGATGAGTACATAAGGCAATCTGAGATGGCTAACTCTCAGAAATTGTGTGAGAAAGTGTTTGATGTTTTAAGCCACTAGGTTTTGTGGAGTACTTTGTCACGTATCAAAATATAATTAATACTCTCAGAAAATCTGCTTTGAATACAGTTTAAGAAAAAAACAATCAATATTCCCTACTAATGCCTTCATCCCATGTAAATATCTTTGAGCCCATGAATCTCTGGAGCAAGTACAACATTCTTAAACCTGATTTCATCTGTTTTCAAAAGATCATACTTAAAAAATCATCTAAATATTGCTGTTCAAACCACATATTTCCCTAGCATGTCATTTCTATTTGAATATTAGGAGAGTTTTTGTATTATTTATACAAATCTAGACCATTCCTCTCACCTTGTCTAAACAAAAGTCCTTATAGCTGTAGGTATGTTAATACACAACATGTGGAAGACTAAACTCCGTACAGCATGAATAACACACTCAACCTTGATGATTACCATTCTGTCACACCACTTATAGTCTTTTCTTGTAGACAGGATTCTAATGATCCTAAGCAATAAACCTCTAAAACCTATGCCTAGAAGTAATTGCTATAGTTCTTATACTGATTGTTGTCTCTATCGCCTGACCTTTCAGAGTCCCCAAGTATCAAAAACTAACATTTTTATGCAAAATTAAATGCATTTATATCCCTCTTTCATTAATATAAGAATCAATTCAGGAACACATTCACATGGTATTGATACTTAAAACCAACCAAACAAAAGAAAACTTCCTTTATTTGGATCAAGCCAGCTCCTAACCCCCTTACTTCTTTATATCCTTATTTATCATTCTGGTGTCACACAATATTAATTTGTTTTTAACAATGTTCCTTTTCATTAACTGATATGTTTTCTTTTATGAAAGATCTCAGGCTAATGTTTCTACATGTTTATACTCAAGACTATCATGGGAATACTGTATCATAATATTATTTTTTTATTATTATTTTTTTAAACCTCACCAGGGATATTTTTCCATTGATTTTTTTTTTTTTTGAGAGAGAGAGAGACAATGGAAGACAGAGGGAAAGACAGAGAGAAACATCAATGTGAGAGAAACACATTGATTGGTTGCCTCCTGCATGCGGCCCAACCAAGGCCCAGGCCGGGCAGGAGCCTGCAACCAGAATCAAACCTAGGACCCTTCGGTCTGCAGACCGAGGCTCTATCCATTGAGCCAAACTGGGGCTAGGGCTATTATTATTATTATTATTATTTTTAAATATAGTTTATTAATTTTTTTACAGAAAGGAAGGGAGAGGGATAGAGAGTCAGAAACATCGATGAGAGAGAAACATCGATCAGCTGCCTCCTGCACACCTCCCACTAGGGATGTGCCCGCAACCAAGGTGCATGCCCTTGACGGGAATCAAACCTGGGCCCCTTCAGTCTGCAGACCGACGCTCTATCCACTGAGCCAAACCGGTCAGGGTTATTATTATTATTATTAATTATTTATTTAATCCTCACCTGAGGATTAAATTTTTTCCACTGATTTTTTTTAGAGAGAATAGAAGATAGGGAGGATGAGGAGAGAGAGAGAGAGAGGGAGAGAGAGGGGGGGAGAGAGAGAGAGAGAGAGAGAGAGAGAGAGAGAGAAAGAGAGAGAGAGAGAGAGAGAGAGAAACATTGATATGACAAAGACAATTGGTTGTCTCCCAGTGTGCCCAACTGGGATCCAGCCTGCAACCAAAGTATGTGCCCTTGATCAGGAATCAAACCCTAGACCCTGCAGTCCTCAGCCAAAGCTTTAACCACTGAGCTAAAGTGGCCAGCGCTGCATCATTTTATTTTGCCCTTAATTCACAGGCATTATTAATGATAACAAAGTGTAGTCATAAATATGAGACTCTCAGATTTACTATGTTACTTGTGTTTAATAAAACTACCCTACATGGTATAAAATTTTATTTTTATAATTTAAAATCTCATCACTTCTCTTTAATTCATTTTTCCCAATCTTTTTTTCTACAATATGAAAATATGCAATGTAATGATTCCATCTCCCCCTGCCCCCCACTTTTTTTTCCAAGGAATCTACAGGGCCAAACAATTTTGTCTTTTAACAACTGTTTTTATGTGATAGGTTCATTATAAAGATGTTCAGAACCTGTGAAAAGAGAGAGACCAGGTATTTGGGCAGATGGAACTTATAAGTTCTATATTTTAGTATTCACTGCTGAATAGATGCAGACTACTGAAGCAGAAAAATGGCCTAGTTTCTTATTTTATAGCATAAATATAAACGGAGGGGGGAAACATCTATTTAAAATACCATAATTAAAACTAGTAATAAACTCTAAAATTAAGATAAATATTGCAGCTACATTTTCCCAATAGTATCCATATATTTAAACCTGAAATTCTAAGATAAAAGGGAAATATTCACATTTAAAGTTGGGCTTGCAGTGTCTGAAACTAGAGGAGAGGTACTGATTAAGATAATCATGCAAAAATATTCACCCGAAGGCTAGATTCTTAGAAAAAATCTGAAAAGGATCCCTGCTCATTTTAAAAAGATAGCCTTAAAAGTCCTATTACTTTGAAAAAAATATAACATAATTGTAACAATTAAACAACAACTAGAACAAGTATCAATGATAATTTATGAAGGGCAGCAAAATGTATTGTTTAATAATGATTATTGATTATGCGCATGACATTTGATAACACATTTCCTTCTTTTAGTGGACTGGCAGTCTGTCCATCGGAATGCTATTCTGACATCACCATTAGGAATTGCTTTTCTATTTTATTCATACCTCCTGAAATTATAAGGACTCAGGCCATATTATTTGCAGCCATAGGCTATTTCTGGAACTCTGCTTTGCAGTTTTTACTTAGCTTGTAAGCTTAAAAATTTAAAGTACATCCACCAATCCTCCATTGTCTGTTCATCATCATCTATTTTCTTGACTATTTCATTATAGCACTTCCACGTGAGATCTGTCATTTTTACATCCAGCATGATATTCTTCCCCTTCCCTCACCTCTATGGTTTCCAGCACTATCAGTTGCACAAATTTTTTACACATTAAAGGTCAAAACTATTGACCAGAATGCATAATAAATGCCAGGAAGCAAGAATACAGCGGTGGAAATGGCCCCTGATGCAGAGCACATGCAATCGAAGAGAGCCATGTAGGGCAGTCATTGCTAAGGACATACGCATCACAGTGTCCTAATGCCCTTCGATCAATTTTGAATAAGCTGAGAATAAGTAAGTCAGGGAATGGGAAAATATACATTAGCAGCCCCATGTAACATATTAGTATGCATGTGTGTGCATGAGTGTGTGTCGTTAAATAAACAGAGTAAGCCCACATCATACTCTGGATTTACTTCCACTTACTTCTACCCCTCTCTTCCTTACTCATCACTCAGAAATGCTCTGCTTATAAAATTTGAATACAAAACATTTAATCATCTAGTCATCAACTTCTATGTCTCTCTCAGTTTCTTTTACTTGGCTACTCCTCTTTTCCTGTTTTCAAGTGTATCATGTCCATTTACTCCTGCTCTCACTATTGACCCACCTTTGTCTCTATTTCATTTCTATTCATTTTAAATCCAGGTGCTTTCATGCAAATAGCTACGACTTTCTTTCCCAGAGTTGTCTTTCTATCCCATTCATTTGGCAATGTCATCTATCTGCTTTGTTAAAGGACATGCTGGCTGCTGAGAGCTCCTGGAGAAAATGTAACAGTGAACACTAGTGGCACCACACCTCAGGGGGCTCCCAGCTGAGCTGGGCTTGGACTGGTTCTTGGCAGCTCTATGTTTTCCTCATTGGCTCTCTCTTCTGCTTTCCTCAGTGACTGTCTCCTTCATCCTCCTGTCCCTTTCAACTTGCTAATATTCACCTTAAGTTTTACAGAGAACATGGAAGCAATTCAATGGTACCTTCCTCACTATGGGGTCAAATCTACAAAATTACCTGTATTTACCACTATTCATTTCACTTTCCCTTAAATTTAGGATTGGAGACATGGACCACTACTTAATGACAATTCTTCAGATATGGGCAAAATTTTATCTCTTTTCACAACCTTAGGTATCCTACTATGCTTACTCTCCTTTCTCTTTCATGGAACTTTAGTAAAAACCAAATAATTTTTTGGTGTCTTCAGTTCACAAAGAAACCTCACCTTTTTCTGACCTTGACTTTTACCGCCCATTTATTTGCCATTTTATTTATTTATTTTTTAAAAATATTTTATTGATTTTTTACAGAGAGGAAGGGAGAGAGATAGAGAGTTAGAAACACCGATGAGAGAGAAACATCGACCAGCTGCCTCCTGCACACCCCCCACTGGGGATGTGCCGTAACCAAGGTACATGCCCTTGACCAGAATCGAACCTGGGACCCTTGAGTCCGCAGGCCGACACTCTATCCACTGAGCCAAACCTGTTAGGGCTTATTTGCCATTTTAAAATAAAATTTATTCTCCATTTATTCTCCCTTTCAAAATCAAATTTCATGAATGGGTTGACTAAAGTTTTCTTTTCTACATCTAATCTCACATTCACTTCTATTAGGACACATACATAATACCTTAATCAATAAAGAAAAAAAATTAAAACAAAACAAAACAAAAAAGATTTCACATCCCAACTGGCTGGTGTAGCTCAGTTGATTGATCATCTTCCTGAACACCAAGAGGTTGCCAGTTCAATTCCCCAGTTGCCGGCTGGAATAAACCCCCAGTAGAGGGCGTTCAAGAGGCAGCTGACCCATATTTCGCTCTCTTAATCCCTCTCCTTTCCTCTGGTGAACATAGATGCTAAATTCCTCTACAAAGTCCTGGCAAATCAGATCCAGCATTACATTAGAAATATCATACACCATGACCAAGTGGGATTTATCCCAGGGATGCAAGGATCATACAATATCCACAAATCAACAAACTGAGAGAGAAAAATCACATAGTCATATCAACTGATACAGAAAAAGCATTTGACAAAATCCAACATCCTTTTTTGATAAAAGCCCTTAGCCAAGTGGGAATAGAGGGATCATACCTCAACATAATAAAAGCCTTATATGACAAACCTATAGCCAAAATTATACTCAATGGCCAAAACCAAAACTATTTCCCCTAAGAACAGGAACAAGACAAGGTTTCCCACTATCATCACTTCTGTTCAACATAGTACTGGAAGTGCTAGCCATAGCACTTAGACAGGAAGAAGAAAAAAAGGCATCCAAATTGGAAAAGAAGAAGTAAAACTGTCATTTTTTCACAGATGACATGATATTGTAGATAGAAAACCCCAAAGATTTCATCAAAAAACTCCTAGACTTAATTAATAAATGAATTTGGCAATGTAGCAGGATATGAAATTAACACTCAGAAATCTATGGCTTTTTTATACACCAATAATGAACTTACATAAAGAGAAATTAAAAAAAAATCACATTTAGCATTGCAACAAAAAAATTAAAATACATAGGAATAAACTTAACTAAGGAGGTAAAAGACTAGTTGGAAAACTACAGGACATTGAAAAAAGAGATACAGGAAGACATAAACAAATGGAAGAATATACTGTGCTCATGGATTGGAAGAATCAACATCATTAAAATGTCCATACTATCCAAACCAATCTATAAATCCAATGCAATCTCCATTAAAATATCAATGGCATATTTCACAAACCTAGAACAAACTCTCCAAAATTTCATCTGGAATAAAAAAAAAAAAAAGACCCTGAATAGCCACAGCTATCCTGAGGAAGAAGAACAAAGTAGGAGGGATCTCAATATCAAATATTAAGCTATACTACAAAGCCACTATCTTCAAAATTGCCTGGTACTGGCACAAGTACAGACATATAGACCAATAGAACGGAACAGAGAACCCAGAAATTGACCCAAGCTAGTATGCTCAATTAATATTTGACAAAGGAGGCATACAATGGAGTCAAGACCGTCTCTTCAATAAATGGTGTTGGGAAAATTGGACAGATACATGCAAAAAAATGAAACTTGACCATCAACTTACACCATAAACAAAAATAAATTCAAAATGAATAAAGGACTTAAACAGATGGGAAACCATAAAAACCTTAGAACAAACCACAGACATATGTCATACCAATATCTTTACCAATATAGCCCCTAGGGCAATGGAAATTAAGGAGAAAATAAACAAATGGGACAACATCAAAATAAAAAGCTTCTGCACAACACAAGAAACCATCAAAAAAACAAGAAAACCCACTGCATGGGAGAACATATTTGCCAATGTTATCTCTGATAAGAGTTTAGTCTCCAACATTTATAGGGAACTCATACAACTTAACAAAAGGAAGACAAACAATCCAATCAAAAAATGGGCAAAAAAATAATAATAATATTATAAGAGACTATACCACTGAAGCTTATGGGAAATTGAGAACAGAAAGACTATTTAGGGAAAGAAACTGATCTCACAGGTGTGTCTAGCATAGAGGGAACTCCAGGAAAGATGACAATCTGGTACTCGGATAAATCCAAGTCTGCATGAAACCTTAGTCATTACCTTTTTTTTAAAAAAAAAATATATATTTTATTGATTTTTTACAGAGAGGAAGGGAGAGAGATAGAGAGTTAGAAACATCGATGAGAGAGAATCATCGATCAGCTGCCTCCTGCACATCTCCTACTGGGGATATGCCTGCAACCCAGGTACATGCCCTTGACCGGAATCGAACCTGGGACCTCTCAGTCCGCAGGCCGATGCTCTATCCACTGAACCAAACCGGTTTCGGCAGTCATTACCTTTTTTAACATCTCAAATTAAACAACTATTAAATGGTGTTGTTTTTTTTAATGGAAATGTCAAACTGTTCTTTAAAATTGAATATTTTATCCTAACAATGAAATATGCTATAATAAAACAACATATTGATCAACTTAAAAAAAATGGGCAAAGGACGTAAATAGACACTTTCCAAAAGAGGACATATGGAAGGCCAAGAGACATATGAAAACATGCTCAAAGTCACTAATCATCAAAGAGATGCAATCAAAATGACAATGAGATACCATCTCACACCTGTCAGAATGGCTATCATCAACAAATCAACAAAGGACAAGTGCTGGCGAGGATGCAAAGAAAAAGGAACCCTCTTGCACTGCTGGTAGGAATGCAGATGGAATGCACTGTGGAGACAGTATGGAGTTTCCTCAAAATAAAATTGGAACTCCCATTTGACCCAGTGATCCCACTTCTAGGAATATACCCCAAGAAATCAGAAACACCAATTAGAAAGGATATATGCACCCCTATGTTCATAGCAGCACAATTTACCATAGCTAAGATTTGGAAACAGCCTAAGTGCCCATAAGCAGATAAGTGGATTAAAAACTGTGGTACATCTACACAATGGAATACTATGTTGATGTAAAAAAAAAAAAAGACAGAACTCTTATAATTTGCAAGAGATGGATGGACCTGGAGACCATTATGCTAAGCATAATAAGCCAGTCAGAGAAAGAGAAATATCACATGAAAACACTCATTTGTGGAATATAGTGAACAACATAAACCAGTGAACAAAAATAGATCCAGAGACAAAGAAGCATTGAATTGGCTGTCAAACCTCAAAGGGAAGGTGAGGGAAGAGGATGGGGCAGGTAATAGATCCACCAAAGGACTTGTATGCATGCATATAAGCATGACCAATGGACACAGTCACTAGAGGGGTGAGGGCATGTGCTGGGGAGGCAGGGAGTGGTCTGGGAGAGCTCAATGGAGGAAAAAAATAATATTGTAATAGCTATGTACGGGCCAGAGAGGGTACTTGAAATATCAGGGCAACCACTCTGTAAAGTATATGATTGTCTAACCAGCCGTGGGCAAACTACGGCCCGCGGGCCGGCGGCCCGTTTGAAATGAATAAAACTAAAAAAAAAAAAAAAAAAGACCGTACCCTTTTATGTAATGATGTTTACTTTGAATTTATATTAGTTCACACAAACACTCCATCCATGCTTTTGTTCCGGCCCTCTGGTCCAGTTTAAGAACCCATTGTGGCCCTTGAGTCAAAAAGTTTGCCCACCCCTGGCTCTAACCACTACGTTGTGCACCTGAAACTAATACAGTTAAACTAATAAAATTGAATGTGAACTATAATTGAAAAAAAGATAGAAAATTGTATGTTATATGTTTTTCATCATAATAAATATATATAAACATATTAAAATATTTTGTGGTATCAGAATATCTGAAGAAGAAAATAATTTCTACATAAACTATATCATCACTTTGCTCTTAACGATTTTAAGTATGTTCCTGATTCCCAGACTAATGCACATAAGCAAATTTATTTTCTCAGTTAGATGAAAGAACACTTTTATAGCCTTGATCCCATTTACAAAGAGCCAACACAATTTACTAAATGGTGCCCCAGTGACCTGAAAGGTTAATTCAGATCAAACATGCAAGTAGTTTTTAATCTTTGTTGAGAAGTTGATTCACTGTCTAATATGGGAACTCTTATGACCTGCATCAGGCCTGCCCATGTAGAATTATTTAAGTGTATCCAAATTCTCTTTAGTCATTCTCTCAAACTAAATTTGAGTCTAAATTCAGATCTAAACCTTATGAAACAAGGGACTGAAGCCAAAGTATGCAACACCTTGATAGGAAGCTATCACAAAATTGTACATTTAAGAAAGGCAAGAGTTGACACAGGGTTCCGCTGAAGAAATTGAGGAGTAAGCCTATAAAAAGGGATTGTTTTGAAATGTATATTTCTTCCATTTCTAGTCCATTGTTTCATATATTAGTCTATTACTCCAACAGGTATTTAAATAAAGAAACTTGAACTTTTGAGGTGTCTATATGTGCATGTCAGAAAACAAGAATTAGATGGATACAGGGCTATGAAGAGTTGGCAGAAAGAGCAGACAAAATGAAACTTCAGAAGCATTGCAGTATTATATGCAGAGACAATGTAAAAATTGGGGACTAAATGTAAATTTCATGTCAAAATTATGCAAACATTGTCATTCAGGGGTGTTCTAATTCCCTTTATCATTTGAACATAAAATTACTGGTGAAGATTTCAAATGATAAAGATGATCACACCACCCACACTCCACCCAACTAAGATTTGAATCAATATGTGGGCAGGAAGGCATGGGTATCTGCATATTTAAAGAGCAGTTCTTTAGGCAATTATAAGGTATATCTAACACTGAAAACTGTTGCTTCTTTAAAAATAATACAGACCATATTAATATCAAGTTGTGATGTAATAATCTTGATTCCAGCTTGATGAATGACGTACAAAACTACTTCTTTAGCATTTCTCTCCACACCAGCTTGGTCTCTTTCTGCCTCGCATTACACATGCTCTGAATGAAAAAGTGCAGGCCCGTCCCGAGTGGCTCAGTTTTGGCTGTTGTCATTAGCAACCACGGTTGAATGACCACAAAATTCACCACAGAATCAGTGGTTCCCAACCTTCCTAATGCCGCGACCCTTTAATACATTTCCTCATGTTGTGGTGACC
The DNA here is from genome assembly GCF_964212035.1 of Myotis nattereri. Taxonomy (NCBI): domain Eukaryota; kingdom Metazoa; phylum Chordata; class Mammalia; order Chiroptera; family Vespertilionidae; genus Myotis; species Myotis nattereri. The sequence continues at coordinate 100,031,958 of NC_138077.1, forward strand.
CCCAATTTCATTGTTACAAATTGAACATAATTAAAGCATAGTGATTAATCACAAAAACAATATGCAATTATATATGTGTTTTCCGGTGGTATAAGGCGACCCCTGTGAAAGGGTCATTCGACCCCCAAAGGGGTCGCGACCCACAGGCTGAGAACCGCTGGAGTAGAGACTGCTGTCCACCTAAACATTGCTGGCTGTTGGATCCCCAGGAGGAAATTCTCACTGATTATTACAACCGGCATATAAATAAATACCAAAATAAGGGTGGGGTTCAAAAGATAAATGTTGGATTTGTTTGTTACAATATTTTCTTAAATTTGATGTTTATATGTTCAGTTGGAAGAGATTCAATAATTTAATAGATGTTTTACACCTAGCTTTGCTGTGAAACTAGTTATGCCACAAATAATCTCATTGCTTTCCTGCTAATAAGAGCTAGTAATTATCAGCATGAATTTCTTGACCAGCTCCGGGGTTGAACACAAACTATTCCTTGCCAGTTCCCTACTCCTTACACACATGGAATACCCTTTATTAATTGGTGATAACTCTTATAGATTTAAGCAAATAGAATGAAATGACAGTTTTATGTAGAGGTACACAATAATTCTGATTCAGCCTTCAAAAATAGCTTCTATCAATTAGAATTGGTAATATTTTTTTGAGAAAATACGAAATTCTACCATAGAAAATTATTTAATTTGGAAGTGTTAGGGTCACCGAAGGAGGAATGCATGAGGCCAAAAAGGGTGAAAAATTATGAATTTATTAAGTCATCTGGATATCCAAATGGGCTGAGCCTCAAAATGGCGCCCTCCTCCAAAGATGGGGAGGGGGAGGTTTTTAAAGGACTCTAGGTGAGCTTTTTCTTGGAGAAGAATTATCTGTGCAGGTCCAGATTCTGGGAAGTCCGGAGGGAAGAGATAATGGTCTTAGCAAGTGGAATGTCCATTGTGAAGTGGCCTAAAGGTCAGCACCCAGGGGAGGGGGTATCAATTCGATTATTTGATCAGATCTTACATTCCAGCCTTTTTGTTTTATGGAATAGGGACAAAGGTCATATGATCTGAAATTACTTCCTCCTGAGGGGGGACATCAAGATCAGAGGGGAGTGGACTTGGATAGTCGTCGGCTGGACAAGGGGTCGCAGCAGCATGCTTTCCCCAAGAGACTGCTTGGTGAAGGCTCGAAAGCAGTCCTGTTGAGTGAGTTGGGAGGTAAAATCTGGTCCTGAGGCTGCCACAGCATCACTTGTCTGGTTTTGCTGCTTTTCTGGGCCTGGAGCTGAAATACAGCTGAGGCCTAGATATTATCTTTAGGGAGGAAAAGATCAAGGGTGTAAATTGCCTGACTAGTGATTTGAAAGGGGAGGATAGGTTACCCTGGGGCGAGGTACTTATTTTGCCAGTTTTGGCATCCATAGCTTTCTTATAGGTCCTGAGACAGGGTTTCAAAATATGGTAGAGCAGTGGTCATGCTCGCTCCTTATGCCAGTCCCAACACCTGCTGAGATACTGAGAGTTATGAGGAGAGGGATTATCTGGACTGTCCTTTTGTGTCAGATAGAATGGGTTACAGAGACAGGTAAAGACTGATTATTGGGGGCTACATCTACATTGGGTGAGAGAAGAGAGTATAGATTCCTGTCCAGTGGGAGGTAGATGTATGTGTTTCCCCACAGAGGAAGAAGGATCCCTGATCATGGAGACAAGCTGAAAGATGTAGGGCGAAGAGGTGGACTAAAGGGTATGAGGTTCATTTTCCCGGTTCCATGCTTCAAGACAAGAGGGTAGTCACCATGGCTCTACTAATAAGGTGGCAGATGAAAGTAGGCAGGGATGTTAGAATGGGCTGTTACCCAGGGGAAAAGCAAAAGGGAAGGAAAGTAGCAATTGAAGTCTCAGGCCTGGATGGTTGGTTGCAAGCTGATGATGGGAGATGGCCTATTGTTATATTGCCCTGTGACCTTGTAAAGCATAAAGGGGTTGGGGTGATTAGTGGGATATATAGAGTGATAGGACCTGTGACCGGGATAGAGAAAGGAGCTACCTTAGCAAGAGATTGAATATAAGAAAGAAAAGAAGAGGGGCTTGATTTGCCAGGGCTATAGGATAATTATCTAAAAGGGTCTCTTCCTTTTTGAGAAATATAGTTCCCTTTTCCTTTTTATAAGCTAGAGTGGTTTGTCTGATTCCATCTCTTGATTGATATAGGGATGGTGGTATAGGCTGAAGAGGAGAGGGAAAGGCAGAGCCAGCAATTCCTGGCTAAGTCTAGATTGGTCTGGTTTAGGAGGGAATGGGTAAGGTTAAGTGTCCATTTGAGATAAGTGGAGATGAGAAAGTTTCTTATGGGTGTAGGAGAGGAGGACTGGAATAGGATGAGAAAGAGAGCTAATTCACACTTCCAAGTTCAGGTTTGTGCCAAGCGGGGAGAGGGTATGTTCAGGATCTAGAAAGGCTATCTCGTCCCATGGATAATCAAAGTCCCCTTGTAGAAGGCAGTCCCATGGAAAGGTGAGAATCCTGATGCAAAGGGAGAAGGAGCAGTAGCTAGCACCTGAAGGATTTGTATTGGAAGAGGAGGTGGGCTTTCAGGGAAGTTAGGGTTATTATGGTACATAGGGAGCACCTGCAGAGATGCTCACTCATTCATCCTCTTCTTCTGGGATGTGGGTAAGGCGGAGTCTGGTGGGCCTGATCTGGTGGCTGTGATACTTAGGGGACTCCAGCTCATGTGATGGAGGTGTTCTGGGGATGGGTTTTAATCTGGAAAGGTGGAATCATGGGCTGTGTCCTGATAGTTAAGCTGCAATTGGATCAGTTAAGAGTACCTGATAAGAGCCTTGCCCGCAGGGCTGTAAATTATCGATAGATTTTCTTTAGGAGGAATAGCGGGGATGTCTTCTGTAAAAGGTTTGGGAAGACCTGATCAGCATGTTCTTCAGTAATTGTATGATGAGATTTAAAACATAGTCTCCAAGAGTGGTCTCTGTGGAAGGTAAGTTTCCTAATAAGAAGGGCCTTCCATACAGGAGTTCAAAAGGACTAAGAAAGGAAAGATGCATTGGGGAATTGCCCTGATGTGCATAAAGGCTAGAGGTAGGAGAGTAGTTTAAAGTTCTTTATTTTGGGAGTTAATTTAGTTAGGCGAAATTTAATTAAGAATTTGCCTTTTCTACCTTGCCTGAAGATTGGGGCTAGGGGAGAAGGTGGTTGCTGGTTAGGAGGGTTGGGTTTGGGGAATCTACTACATGTGAGGGAAGGGATGTGTTAGGGGGTGGTGGTTGGTGGTCTGTGGGGTCAAAAGTAGATTCAGAATCAGAAGTGTTACGGGATATGCTGTTTTATGTGATGGAGAAGAATCTGATAGGTAGAGCTGGATTGACAGAGAGAGGGTCGAGACTGGAGGGTGAAAAGGCCTGGATGTAGGGAATCTCTGATCATTTTCCATTGCAGTGACAGCAATTATCTAAATTATGCAATGTATTAAAATTGAAAGTGCTGTTTGTCCCATGAGAGAAGAAGGGTGAGTGACAGACCACAAATCCAAAGGTGACTGTTTAGGGCAGGCATCCCCACTGCTAAACAAATCACCACGAGAAATGAGAGGTGACCCTCTGGACTGGGCGTCCCCAACCAAGAAGGACCCAAAGCCAAATGGCTTAGCGCTAGAACCTTCAAGATGAGAGACTTTCTGAGAAGTTAGTGAGAGAGAGTGGGCCGAAGGCTCGAGACAAAGGAAATTGTGGAATGTCACTCACCTAGAGAAGATTGGCTGGTGTGGGATGAAGGGTCAGCAATGGAGTGTCCTGATCCAGTGTGCTTGGCTGGTTTGGGAAGGTTCATAAGGGAGGCCTAATCGAGGCCGGCCATCATGTTACCCGAGTAGGATTAGGAGATAAGTCCAGGTTTGAGCTGCCACTGCTGACTGTTCTCTGAGTAGTAAACTTGGGGTGATCAAAGCCAGGACAATGGCTCCCCACCCCCATGGAACCCTCCAGAGTTTCAGCACCAAATGTTAGGGTTGCTGAAGGAGAAATGTACGAGACCAAAAAGGGTGAAGAGTTATGAATTTATTAAGTCATCTGGATACCCAGATGGGCTGAGTCCCAAAATGGTGCCAGCCCCCAAAGAATGGCAGTCAGAGGTTTCTAAAGGATTCTAGGTGGGCTTTTTCTGGGTGGAGAATTCTCCGTGCAGGTCTGGATTCAGAGAAACTCCAGAGGGGCGAGATAATGGTCTTAGCAAGTGGAATGTCCATTGTGAAGTGGCCTAAAGGTCAGTTCCTAGGGGAGGGATTATCAATTCGATTATTTGATCAGAACTTACAGGAAGTAATAGTAGTTGAAATTTCTTAGATAAAAATACGCTGGTTGAAATATAGACTTCCTGGCTTATTAATGAGAAATATTAATGTTGTAATATTCATAAAAATATCTGATAGTGAGTGACAAAAAGGGCTCTATATGAATTACAAGTATATGTTGTGCAATAGCCTATGTTTAGCTAGCACTTAGTGAACATAGTCATCTTTAGTGCTAATTCTTGTCTAAAGGTATGTTTGTATAATCTATTAATAAAATTATCACCTATAAATTAAGTATATGACTTTTAATTGTACACATTCTTTTTCTACAAAAAGATATTGAATGCAAATAAATGCTGAATAAAATCATAGGACCACACAATAGTTTCAGGGATACTTAATACTAAAAAATTAAATTTCCATTAAAATGGAAAATGAGACTGAAATGATTGTGGAAATATAACTCAAATGGTATAAGGTAATGTGCCTAAATAATTTGTTAGTTAAATTACATATTTTGTTACAATCTCAGGGCTGAGATTATTTAAAAAAAAAATATATATATATATGTATATATATATATATATATATATATATATATATATATATATATTTCATTACAACAGTACATGTCCTGATTTGGTTTCCTGAAGAGCAAATATTTTCAGAGTAGAAAACATTAACATATTGCTTTAGTATGGTAGAAAAATAGACCATCTATCATCTTGTTTTAAGGGAAGGTTCACGGATCAGCTCTTGCATGCTGTTTGTGCGTATTTCCTACACTTTGCATTGCTAAATAATTGAGAACATTAGCTCCCAAACCATGAAAAATTTATTTTAACATGATGTATTATTAATCAATTTAATTTAAAATGATCTGGAAAGTTCCAATTTCAGTTGTGATGCTTGAAGATAAAATCAAGCAGAGGTTGGTACTTATTAAAATTGTGTTAACTCCTTGTTTCCCAATTTTTAATTTTTTTTTTCAAAAGTGGGTCAAACTCTAATGAAAACTGCATAAAAATGGTAAGCTGGCCATTTTAGTCTACAAGTTCATTCAAATATGTATGACAAAAAGCTATAACAAATTTAGTCAGTCAACCCTTCAGTAATTAGCAATATTGTGCTGACACTTTTAAATCCTACATCGATACACACACACACACACACACACACACACACACACGAGTGTGTAATTTGAAAACTATGTGAAAATCTTCCCCTTTCTCCTCAGTTCTGACAATTTGGTTTATGTTTTGCCTCCCCAGTTTGATAGAATTGCAAAATAATTCTTAAAAATATTCAGTGCTTTTGAGATAAAGTTAGAAGACCAATGCCTGCTCAGGTAGCTCCTGTGTCCCCAGGAAACAATAGTCGGAGAGTTAAAGTAGGGCCCATGAACACATAAATATCCAGTCATTGTGATTTCTAGTCTTCCATACAGAGTTTTGACCTTTCAGAGAGTTGTGCATGTCTCCCACATTTGGATGCTTACAGAGGTCCCATTGCTTCAGAACTACCAATACAAAGGAGCTCCTGAAGTACCAAAATTGCACTGGAGTCCATGATGTGTTTCTGCAACCATAATGCATTCCAAAATGAGGAAGATGGGAGATTCTAGTCTGTATTTTTGTTAGGAAGACCAAAGACATACTGTCTGATTTATCACTTATGAAGGAGCAAGACAGAGAGAGAAAGTGCCCTGGCCCTGATAAGCCCACTGTCTTTTTTCCCACTCCCAGTGATAATACACATTCCATACAATAGCATTTGCAAATATTGCCAGTGTGGGTAATAATAGAGTGAAACACTTTTGACTTATGTGTCCTTCCTTTTTCCTGTAAATTACTTAATCCTGTAAATCCTGTAAATCACTGTTACTTGAATATAAATCAGAAATAGCCCTTGCAATTTTGATAACTTAAAATATATTTAAATGTTGGAGGAAGACTTAGGAATGTATGAACCTGTGTGGTAAAGGAAATGTGTCTTCCCTATAGAAGGTATTTTGCCTGAAGTATTATCACAGAAAAATAAAAGAGTTGGTTTCAACAAGTTTTAGTTGAGATACATTTAGGGAAAATGAAAAATTTACTTGAAAAGGATAATATGAATGGAAAAGCTGGGAGATCTTTTCTGCAAAATTTCTAACAGAAAATATTTTTCACTAGGATTTTATTATGTAGGCTATTTCTATTTATTGTATACTAGAGGTCCAGTGCACAGAATTCATGCACAGGTGGGGTCCTTAGGCCTTGCTGGTGATCAAGGCCTATTGGGGCCATCTTGCCCAGTCCCGATGAGGGCCAGGCTGGCCAGAGCCTACCAGACAGTACCTCCCAGATGAGGGGAGGAATGGAGGAGGGATTGCGAGAAGTTTGCCAGCTGTGGGGAGGGACTGGGGGAGGTTGGCTGGCTGTGGGAGGTTGGCTGTGGGAGCATACTGACCACCAGGGGTCAGCTCCTGTGTTGAGCATCTGCCCCCTAGTGGTTAGTGCGCATCATAATGACTGGTCGACCAGTCATTCTGGTTGTTCTGGTTGTTTGGTTGTAATGGTTGCTTAGGCTTGCTTAGGCTTTTATATATATAGACTAGAGGCCTGGTGCACAAAAATTTGTGCACTAGCGGGGGCGGGTGGTGTCCCTCAGCCCCACTTGTGCCCTCTCACAGTCTGGGATCCCTCGGAAGATAACGACCCGCTGGCTTAGGCCTGCTCCCGGGTGGCAGAAGGCAGGCCCAATTCCTAGGTGCAGCTCCTGGTTGAGATCAGAGCAGGGCCGATTGGGGAGTTGGGGTGCTGCCCCCTGTCATGCACAGAGCAGGGCGGATTGGGAGGTTGCGATGCCACCCCCAGTCACAATCAGGGTAGGGCCGATTGGGGGGTTGGGGCACCGTCCCCTGTCACACTCAAGGCAGGGTCGAAGGGGAGGTTGCGGCGCCACCCCCTGTCACACACAGAGCAGGGCCGATCAGAGGGTTGGGGCGCCTTCCCCTGTCACGAACAGATATAGAGGTTGTGGCCCTGCCCCATGTCACACACAGAGCCACAGGGTGATCAGGGGGTTTGGGCGCTGCCCTCTGTCACGCTGCTCCAGGGGTTAGGAGGCCTCATGGCTCTGCTGATCCCGGTGCCGGGAGGCCTCGCGGCTCTGCTGATATTGGGTTCTGGAAGCCTCGTGGCTCCACTGATCCCGGGTTCTGGAGGCCTCGCGGCTCCGCTGATCCCGGTGCTGGGAGGCATATTACCCTTTTACTATATAGGATAGAGGCCTGGCGCATGGGTGGAGGCTGGCTGGTTTGCCCTGAAGGGCGTCCTGGATCTGGGTGGGGGTCCCACTTGGGTGCCTGGCCAGCCTGGATGAAGGGATGATGGCTCTTTGCAGCTGGTCACACACCCTTCAGGGTGGGGGTCCCCACTGGGGTGCCTGGGCAGTCTGGGTGAGGGGCTGAGGACCGTTTTCAGGCTGGTGGGTGACTGAAGCTCCCAACCTCTCCTTTTTTTCTTTTTCTTTTTCTTTTTTTTTTTTTTATTCTGGGGTTTATTTACCTTCTAGGGCTGTCACTGGAACTGAGAGCCGGCTTTAGCTCTGAGGCTCAGCTCCAGCTCTGAGACCTCAGCTGCTGAAAGCAGGTATCCGGTTTGTTTGGCTTCTATAATTGAAACACTGTTGCAACTGCAGCTCGGCCGGCTGGCTGAAAGCATGGGGTTTTTTTTTCTTCTATAATTGCAACATTGTTTCTTAGAGTGCAGTTCAGAGCCCAGCAGTGGCAGGCGGAGGACCTTGGGTTCCTCCTTCACTGGAGCAAGCAAGCCTCCTGTTTGCTTCAGCTGCCTGGCTGCCGGCTACCATCTTGGGTGGCAGTTAATTTGCATATCACCCTGATTAGCCAATGGGAAGCGTGTCGGAGGTATGGTTAATTATCATGTTTGTCTATTATTAGATAGGACTAGTGGTCTGGTGCATGAAATCCATGTACATTAAACGGGAATTAGAGGAAATATTTTAATATTGCTATTTGCCCTTTCTCTATGATAGAAGTATCAGAGATGAAAGAAAATTAGTAAAATGTATATGAAAATCTCCCTCCTGTCAGAGTCCGGGGCATGCTACCACAGGACCCAGAGTCAAGTCCGTGCCCACCTGCGCACACCTCGAAATCACGGAGACCCAGACCCAGCCAGCCCCACCCCCGTCAAGCCCTGCAAGGCGGGGGGGGGGGGCGGGCGCAGCCTTAGGTCCTGCATTAAGCCCCACTGGGAAGGGGTGAGGCCTCAGGTCTCCTGTCAAGCCCCGCTGTGTGGGGGGCGCATCCTCAGATCCCCCAAGGCAGGGGGTATGGCCTCAGGTATCCCAACCTGGCCTCAGGTCCCCCGGCCCCAACACCAGGATGGGGGGCACAGCCTTAGGTCCCCCGTCCTGGCCTCAGGTCCCCCAGCCCAGGCTAAGGTCCCTCAGCCCTGGCGCCAGGGCACGAGGGTCCCAGGGCATGATGACCATTTCATATTAGCTCTTTATTATATAGGATGCTTTGTTACTGCACATATTAAATCTATTTTCTTCTGGCATATATGTCTAATTTCCTTCCAGAGAGCAAGAACCAGCTCTTAATCATCATGGTACTCTGCATGGCCATGGTAGAAGCCTTAATATATGTTTGTTGATTTAAACAACTCCAAAGCTTCATCTGGTTATTTGAATTTCTATAATTCAGCATATTAACTATTTATCATGTGGGCTCTTCTCATATTTGAAGTCTTCTGAATTTCATTCATGGCCAGTAGAATTTGCCATCCAAAAGAATGATTCAACACAATGAAATGCCAAACACCAAGACACTGTTTATTCATGATAATCTTATCATCACTTGTTAAAACACCCACTTCTCTTGTCTTCTCTTAAGCAGAGAATTTGCCATACCCACTCTGAGTTGAGCTCTAAGCATAAATTTTCTTCCATTAAGGCTAAAATCCTATACTCTTACTAATTCAATTTTTAATGATTGCTCAGAAAAATTATATTTCACACATCTCATCCAATAACAAAAATCACAAAGTGTTAATGAATGAAAATGGTTATACATTTCTGATGATAATATGTTCAAATCATTAACACCATGTATATACTTACATATTTCAGAGTTACCATTCTTTTGGGAAATAAATCTGGGATGTCACAAAAATAAATTAAGATCAAACTCAAACAGAAATAAAGCAGCTTGGTTTTACAGTCACTTATATTTATTTAGAGAACAAAAAAAGAAGAAATCTTTCTATAATTTCTAGCTTTGTGTTGATGATGTGATAATTATTTAACCCAAGGAAATCTCAGTAATAGGCAGATAAAAATGGCTTTAAATATGAAGAAAGTGTATGAAGTGTCAAAGGATAATGTAAGCATATATTTCAAAAATAAAATAGAGAATAGAATTGGATTATGAGATAATGTAGCTATAAATAAAGGAACAAAGTTTAATTTCAATATTAAGTGGAGGACACAAATCAAAGAAGAGGATTTCAAGGGAAGTCAGTCTTTGCAATGACATGAGGATAATTTGTTTTGAGCTACTTTAGCAGTAATGAAACTTTTATTTTAAATTAAGTGAAAATTAAAACAAAACATGAAGGAGAAGAAAATGCCCAAACATTTGGTAAAGCTGCCCAGGTGTTGATAGCCTGAGCCCTATCAGTACAGTAAATGTTAGAATTTCTATAATAATAATAAAAAAGTTAGTTTAGTATAGACAGTTAATAGTTTTTAATTGAGATCACCATGTAAACTGCATTCAATTTCATTTGATTTTCTATTACATTCTTTGATTTGCATTTGAAAATCAGTTTCTCTATTTGGATCTACCTGACTCATTTCATTCACTGTGTACAGTCTATCTGTAGCTCAATAGCTTATATCCTGAATTGACTTCATCCTATCTAATAATAGACAAACAGGGTAATTGACTGTACCTTCACTACACTTCCCATTGGCTAATCAGCAAGATATGCAAATCAACCACCAACGAAGATGGCAGTTAATTTGCATACGTAGGCGTGAAGCGGTGGAGCAAAGACTGAAAGCGGCTCAGTCGGAGCAGTGAAGGCTTTGAAGGTGGTTCTGGCTGGAGCAGGGAAGGCTTTGAAGGCAGCTCTGGCCGGAGCGAAGGCCTGGGTCCCTGGTGCCAAAGGAAAACTGGTGCAGGCAGCCAGGGGAAAGGAAGGCCTAGTGCATGAATCTTTTCATGCAACAGGCCTCTAGTTTAATATAATTATATTCCTAAACAAGAAAATATTAAAGTACATTGCTTAATAGAAATAAAAAGGAAATGTGTGTATCATTAGAATGAAATACCATTTCTAAGAATCATATTATAGTTGAAATCAGATATGATAGGTAGGTACTTGGTGAAAAGAATAAAACTAGGATGATTACACGTTATTTTTCTCTCTTTCATTTTATATTAAACTAGTTAAAAGGAAAATAAAAATTTAATTCTTATAAGACCTAAAAGAAACACTCTAACTTTGCAATAGCTTTTTTGGTAGCTTAAAATAAACCTTGATTTTCCTTTATTCCAATAATTAAATTTTCATTCTCTCCTATATGACTGGACACTTAAACTTATTTTAGGCTATAAATGAACTAGGATTACTTGTATGGGAAGATAAAACATGAAAAAAATAAAAAATAAAGACGTACTATGAGTGGCCTCAGCTTAGAAGGCAATTTAGGACCTAATCTGAAAATGTAGATCGAATATGTGAAGCTGTCCTCTATACATAAGTACAAACACATACATTTTTCTGCCACTAGGAAATATATCCATTTCAATATCCTAAATATTTAAGTTTGTCTATTTCATTGATGAGGTCATAAAAGTTTTAAGTCAGAATCTTCATTATTTAATAACTAGAGGCCCGGTGCACAAATATTTGTGCACTCGGGGGTGGGGGGGGAAGGGGCGTCCCCCAGCCCAGCCTGTGCCCTCTCGCAGTCTGGGACCCCTCGGGAGATAACAACCTGCTGGCTTAGGCCTGCTCCTGGGTGGCAGAGGGCAGGCTCAATTCCTAGGTGCAGCCCCTGGTCGGGCTCAGAGCAGGGCCGATTGGGGGGTTGGGGCACCACCCCCTGTCACACTCAAGGCAGGATCGATGGGGAGGTTGCGGCGCGACCCCCTGTCATGCACAGAGCAGGGCCAATCCGGGGGTTGGGGCACTGCCCCCTGTCACACACAGAGCAGGGCCCATCAGAGGGGTTGGGGCTCTGTACCCTGTCATGCACAGAGCAGGGCCCATCAGGGGGTTGGGGAGCTCCCCCCTGTCACTCACAGAGTAGGTCCGATAGGGGAGTTGGGGCACCGTCCCCTGTCACACACAGAGCAGGGCGGATCAGTGGGATCACCCACAGAGCAGGGCCAATCAGGGGATTGGGGCGCCGCCACTGTCACACTCAGGGCAGGGCTGATGGGGAGGTTATGGCTCTACCCCGTCACACACAGAGCAGGACCTGGGGGGTGGGGGTTGGGGCCCTGCCCCCTGTCACACACAGAGCAGGTCCGATCAGGGTGTTTGGGCACTGCCCCGTGTCATTCTGATCCCGGTGCCGGGAGGCATATTACCCTTTTACTATATAGGGTAGAGGCCTGGTTCATGGGTGGGGGCCAGCTCGTTTGCCCTGAAGGGTGTCCTGGATCAGGGTGGGGGTCCCCACTGGGGTGCCTGGCCAGCCTGGGTGAGGGGATGATGGCTATTTGGTGCTGGTCACACACCCTTCAGGGTGGGGGTCCCCACTAAGTTGCCTGGCCAGTCTGGGTGAGGGGCTGGGGACTGTTTTCAGGCTGGTGGTGACTGAACTCCCAAATGCTCCTTTTTTCCTTTTTTTTATTTTTTATTCTGGGCCAGCTTTAGCTTGAGGCTTGGCTCCAGCTCTTAGGCCGCTGCTCCTGAAAGTAGGTTTCTGGCCTTTGCATACAATGTTGCGATCCTGCTGGCTGAAGTCCAGCGGTATCTGTTACAGTGTTAGAAACTGCAGGCTCAGAGGCCTGCAGCTGCAAGCGGGGAACGTTGGTTTCCTCCGTCACTGAGGCAAGCAAGCCTCATGTTAGTTTCAAGCTGCCTGGCTACCGGCCGCCATCTTGGCTGACAGTTAATTTGCCTATCTCACTGATTAGCCAATGAAAAGGGTAGCAGTCGTACGCCAATTACCATGTTTCTCTTTTATTAGTGTAGATTTCATAGTAATTTAATAGTTGTAATCTTTATTGTTTAGTCTGATCCTTCGGATAGATAGCACACACACAGACTGCTCTACTGTGTGCTGTGTCTCATGTATTCTTAGATTAGTAAAGAGATCTGATGAATGGCAGAATATATCATCTAAATAATCACAAACAACAACAATGTTGTGCATAAGATTCCAAACCTTCAGGGCTTCACTGAATTTTAGGCAGAAAAACAAATTACAAAATTGCTACAGCATTTTGCTTTTGACAATAAATTTCTAGTAGAAATAGAGAAGCACCCCCCCCCCCCAAAAAAAAAATACACTGAATTAATGATTTTTGTCTAAACAGTGACAAAACACGGACATAAACACGAAAATTTTGTTCACTATTTTTCACTTGGGATAAACAAAACAGACTCCTCTCAGGAACTGATATAAAACGAGTAACTTAAAAACAACAAATTCCAGTGAACACATGTCTGGGGAGTAGTACTTTTCCTGGAAATAGATCTGTACTCTATCATATATCCTCATTGAAATCCAAGAATTAAAAAAAAATGAACTATTTATGTCATGTATATTCTTATCCCAGCACTGTTTCAACTTTGTTGTTGCATTTAATTTTTTTTGTCTGGTTTTTGATATAGACCTATTATTATACTAGTACACCTTTTACCAATGAGAACACTAAATTCAAAGGGTTTTGTAACATACTCAAGATTATAGTTTACTAAGTAATAGAGCTTAATTTGAAATTCAAGGTTGTCTGCCTAGGAGGTCATGCTCTAGTAGACTAACATATCAGTTCCTGCTCAATAAACTATACTACTTCTGTAGGAGCCTTATATCAGGTAAAAACTTGAACTGTAAGAGAGTTTTGTTTTGATAAATGAATAGAGAATTATCCGATAAATTTCTTTTCAAAGTACTATTAAATATAGTAAATGATAAGTTACCTGATAAAGAAAAGGCTGTTTATAAGGAAACCATTTTTAGAAAAACAGTATTCTATGGGGCGTCCATCCAAGATACCACTTAAAATTAAAGACATTCTACTAGGACAGTGATGGAGAACCTTTTGAGCTTGGCGTGTCAGCATTTAGAAAAACCCTAACTTAACTCTAGTGCCATGTCACATATAGAAATTTTTTGATATTTGAAACCATAGTAAAACAAATATTTATATTTTTTATATTTATTTTATATATTTAAATGCCATTTAACAAATAGAAATCAACCAAGAAAATGAGTTCGCGTGTCATAGGTTCGCCATCACTGTATTGGGAGATGTGGAAACTAAGAGAAAAACATGCGTCAGAAATTACTCATTGACAGCATTTGATATAATATTTCAGCTGGATATGGTGATTATTCATCTTGATACCTATAATATCATACTCCAAGTAGATATAAAGATTTCTAAGTCTTTAGAAGCTCTCACAGTCTCAATGTACACTTATTTTTTTGTATATCAAAAAGTTTTAGAAATTTCTACAATAAAAAATAAAATAAAAAACTATTATGTTTCAATGTAGTTCCCGATGCTCATTTGACTATAGGACTCTTCTCATTCAACACTTATAAGAGTCTGAGTGTTCAATCCAGAATTTGCTACAGCTTATTATATTAGAATTCATATTGAATCCATACAACCTCCCAAATGTCATCCCAAACTGACAAAATGCATGAATAGTGATGTGGGAGAAAAAAACTTAGCAAACTCACAAAATTTTCTTCCAAATAATATTTATATATTTTTGAATACTTATAACATTTGAGATATTCTGTAACCACCTAATTTACATAAACTGAAGAGTGAACAGATTAACATACATTTGATATCATTTTCTTAAATTTCTTAATTATCCCTAATTTTCACACTCTTATCATTGTCCTTTTTCCAATTAATCAGTGATAAACTTACATATGAAATGTATTTTCCAAATATATTTACACATTGATGTATACAGCAATATGTTTTCAAGTTATGTTCTGCATTTTTTTTTAAATATATTTTATTGATTTTTTACAGAGAGGAAGGGAGAGGGATAGAGAGTTAGAAACATCGATGAGAGAGAAACATCGATCAGCTGCCTCCTGCACACCTACTGGGGATGTGCCCACAACCCAGGTACATGCCCTTGACCGGAATCGAACCTGGGACCTTTCAGTCCGCAGGCCGACGCTCTATCCACTGAGCCAAACCGGTTCGGCATGTTCTGCATTTTTTCTCTTACTGAAATAGATTTGCTTAAATATCTTTTGTTTAAAGCTTTGTTTAAAAGGATATTTTTTGCAAGCTTAATAGTAAGCTAAATTAAAATGATTAAGAATTTATTCGCTACCCTTGAACAAAAAACACAGGATGTTTTATAGGCTTGACATGAGTTGAATCTCTTGAAAACTATCTGTGTTTGGAGCAAAAACAGGCAACTGGTGAGGAAAGATAAAATATAATTCTGTCCACGAATTTAATGGCAAAAAAACAAAACTGTCCTCATGTTGTTATCCATGCCAGCTGAGCACACATTTCTCAATTTCTTCCAACTATTATCAGTAGGAAGCTTATCAATGAAGATTGACATCAGTGTTTGAATTAAGCAAAATGTTGATTTCATTGAGTTTGGTATTTGGAATCAAACAAAGACCAAGATAGAGTTTAAATGATATGCTTATTTTATCCCTTTGTTATACCTTTAACTATAGGAAAAATGCCTGTACCATTATGTTATTCATTCCATATCAGTTTCTATCTTAAAAGGGTCTCTACTGATTATAAAATATAACATGATCCTTTTATAATGCTTGGAAAATACTATACACAAATATGTGTGTACTAGAGGCCTGGTGCACAAAATTCATGCACGGGGGGGGGCGGGTGCCCTCAGCCCAGACTACAGTCTCTTGCAATTTGAGACTGCTGACTCCTAACCACTCACCTACCTATCTGCCTGATCATCCCTAACCACTCTGCATACCTGCCTGATGCCCCTAACTGCTCGCCTGCCTGCCTGATTGGCCCTAACCACTCTCCTGCCTGATTACCCCTAATCACTCACCTGCCTGCCTGATTGCCCCTAACTGCTCTCCTGCCAGCCTGATCACCCCAACCGCCTCTGCCTCAGCCCCTGCCATGGCGGCTTCATCCAGAAGGACGTCTGGAATGATGTCTGGAAGGTCGTTTGGCTGTCCGGTCTAATTAGCATATTATGCTTTTATTATTATAGATATGTATAAATAAGAAGACAACATAAAATATGGTTTCTAAGAACAAATATTATGACTAATTGTTTATAGTTGGAATAATATTTTCCCATCTATTCTCCTGATGATATCAATCACCTGATTTTCCTCATTCTGACACTAAAAATTTTCCTAATGCCCTCCATGTTTCTCATTAGAAGGGCTTGCAATTAGGGGAAGATGAGTCTTTTACCTATATTTACATGTGAATTTTCTTCTATCTTTATGCCACTGTTCAATTTGACTTAACATACTGTATGGATTCTCATGTGTCAAACAATTGTCTGGGCATGTGGGATCCACAATGACAAGCATAATGAGGACCATTCCCATTCCCATTCTTACTGAGAAAAACAATGCATTTTAAAGAGAAAGAAACGCCTACACAATATGTGGGATTATGCAGTGAAGCGTAATGACCAATGCATAATGACTGGATCACAGATCAGCAGGAGGGTGGAGCTACAAGCAGGCAGTGAAGAGCTACAGGAAGGGGCAGGGCAGCAAGCTATAAGGGGGAAGAAACAGGGGGAGCTACAGAAGGGCGGGGCATCAGGCAGAGAGCTACTGGAAAGTAGCAGCAAGCTACTGGCCAGTAACTGGCACACGGATTCATGTGTAGGGCTACTAGTTTTCCATAAAAGGTTTTGATAGAAGTGACCGCAGACAAGGCACAATGTTGTCAGAAAGTGATTGGAAGGTTACTTTAGATTAGGTAATGAAGAAAGGTCTATCTAGATGAAATATAAACTTTAGACCTGAGCATCAAGAATGAGTTACAATGCCCAACTGGCATAGTTCAGTGGTTGAGCATCAACCTATAAACCAGGAGGTCATGATTCAATTCAATTCCCCATTAGGGCACATGCCCTAGGTTTCAGGCTCAATCCCTCAGGAGTGGGGGGCAGGAAGGGTGCAGAAGGAAGCCTATTAATGATTCTCTCTCATCATTGATGTTTCTATCTCTCTCCCTCTCCCTTCCTCTCTGAAAATAAAATTATATATATTTTTAAAGAATGAGTTACCATGTTAATAAGGATCAGAAAAGGAAAAAATGGTCCAGGAGAAAGAAATAATGAGGACAAAATATTTGCTGCAAACAAAACAATTGCTTTATCTGAGAAACAGTAACACCATAATTGGAACATGATAAACAAGGGGAGAAGTGGTTTAAAATAAATGAAAACAACTGGGGATGGGCTGGCACAGTTTTATAGGGTTTTGTAGGCCAGAGTCAAATACAGAATTTATTATAAGTACAAGGTGAAGCTACTAGAAGATTTTAAGCTGTTTGGATGCATGGTGAATGATTTTTAAGGAAAACATTCTTGTCTATAAATATGCAACTTAACTACAGAATGGGATCTTTGCAAAATGTCAAAATTAGATAGGGCCCACAAAAAAGAGAAAATGTTGAATCTCTGTATTTTCACACAAATCCCTTATGGACATATTCAAATACAGGCAAACAAATTTTATTGTTTCTAGTAGGGCTATTGACCAACTAGCTTTGGGCTAGGAATCTGAACATGGCTACTGGGATTTTCTATTTGTGTGACCAAGAGTGGATCACTTTCTAGAATACTTAGAAAAGGTGAGTGTCACACTGGCTCACCTTAAAAATCCTACAAAATACATCCTTTCCTCTTTTCCTACCCCTCTTCAAGTCACTTACTTGTGGACCATTTTGTTAAGGAAAATGGAATTAAATCTACACTAATAAAAGACAAACATGAAAATTGACCATACCTTTGCTATGCCTTAAGCCATGCCCACCAGCCAATCAGAGCGACTATATGCAAATTAACCCAACCAAGATGGCGGCTGGCAGCCTTGGAGCTGGAGCAAGCAGGAGGCTTGGTTGCCCCAATGTTAGAAGAAGCCTAGCTTCCCTCCTGCCGCAGCAGCTCTGAGCTCCATTCAAAGCAACAAAGTTTCAATTATAGAAGGAAAATAAACCCCAGATACCTGCTTGAAGCCGGCCATGGCCACGGAGATGGAGCAAGCAGGAGGCTTGCCTCCCGCCTGCCCTGGCTGGCTCTGAGCTCCTCTCAAGGCTACAAAGTTTCAACTATAGAAGGTAAATAAATCCCAGAATAAAAAAAGAAAAAGAAAAAATGGAGAGGCTGGGAGCTTCCGTCGCTGGGGGTCTTGGCCAGCCTGAAAACAGTCCTCAGCCCCTCACCCAGACTGGCCAGGCACCCCAGTGTGTACCGCCCACCCTAAAGGGTGTATGTCCAGCCTGAAAACAGCCATCAGCCCCTCACCCAGGCTGGCCAGGTACCCCAGTGGAGACACCCACCCTGAAGGGGGTGTGACCAGCTGCAAACAGCCATCATCCCCTTACCCAGGCTGGCCAGGCACCCCCAGTAGGACTCCCACCCTGATCCGGAACACCCTTCAGGGCAAACCAGCCGGCCCCCACCCATGCACCAGGCCTCTATCCTATATAATAAAAGGGTAATATGCAAATTGACCCTAACAGCAGAACAACTGGGAATGACTGGTCACTATGACACACACTGACCACCAGGGGGCAGATGCTCAATGCAGGAGCTGCCTCCTAGTGGTCAGTGTGCTCCCACAAGGGGAGCTTTGCTCAGCCACAAGCCAGGCTGACAGCTGCCAGTATAGCGGTGGTGGTGGGAGCCTCTCCTGCCTCCTCAGCAGCGCTAAGGATGTCCAACTGCAGCTTAGGTCTGCTTCCCGCTGGCAAGTGGACATCCCCCGAGGGCTGCCAAGCTGCCAGAGGGATGTCTGACTGCCAGCTTGGGCCCGATCCCCCAGGGAGTGGGCCTAAGCCAGCAGGTGGGCATCCTTTGAGGGGTCCCAGACTGCAAGAGGGCATAGGCCTGGCTGAGGGACCCCCCCCCCCCTCGAGTGCACATATTTTTGTGCACTGGGCCTCTAGTATAAAATAACAACAATAGGGGCTGTGCATACTTATTGCTACTATAAATAAGAAAATCCCCATTATCATCTATATTTGCAACTATAGGTACAGATTGAGTTTGGAAAAATAACTAATTCAAAAAGTAATTATCATCAAGAGAGGGTTCCTGTCGCATTAAAATTGTCCAGAAGATACTTAATTATAGATGTTTAGCAAAACTTGCTTATTATAAAAGGTTGACTCTATCAATTCACTAAATCTATACTTTTTTATATTGTGCTACTTTGAAAAAAAATAATGCTATGGGAAATATGACTAAATCAATCATCAAATGATTAAAATGTAAAATAAAGAAATGATTTGATTTTGGGTGGTAGATACATAATATATTATACATGTCATGTATCATAGAAATGTGCACTTGAGCCCTAGCTAGTTTGGCTCAGTGGATAGAGTGTCAGCCTGTGGACTGAAGGGTCCCAGGTTCAGTTCTGGTCAAGGGCAGATGCCTGAGTTGAGGACTTGATCCCCAGTCAGGGACGTGCAGGAGGCAGCTGATTTTCTCTCATCATTGATGTTTCTATCTCTCTCTCTCTCCCTCTTCCCTCCTCTCTGAAATCAATAAAAAATACATATATTAAAAAAAAAAGAAATTTGCACTTGAACCCTATATGAGCCTATTAATCAATGTCACCCCAATAAATTTAATAAAAAGAAATAAATTTTAAAAAATAAAAAAATGAAACATTTTACTACTGGCATATAATATTTTTTTTTTAACATCAGAAATGTTTATTACCAGATACTTGGATTAATTTAGTCACACCCATTTTTAAAAAGCATACAATATGAGCAAAACAAATTACTAAAGGGAAAAGACAAGATACAATAATTACATAAAGAATGTCAAGAACCTACAATGCATTACAGAAGTATACCAGCAAATCATTTTCAAAGGCATGATTAGTTTCCAAATATAATTTGCCCATATGCACCACCTGGCAAAGCAATGGAAAGTGACTCCCCAAGCCCTCAAGCTCTTCTCCTATAGACTATCTTTATGAGTCCTTTCCTCTTCAAGGTTGCTTTTGACATTAAGTTTGTGTAAAGAAGAAAATCAAATAACAAAAAAAAATAAAAAAGATGAACATAAGGATTAGAGCAAAGGAACGCATGTTTTCCAAACCTTCCCGATTGCAGTTCTTAATGATAATTTCTGATATCTATATGCAGTAATGACAATCTGCTGGTTTTGAGCAAAGAAAGAAAGCAGGTTGGAAGGTTTTGTTAAGTAAAAGAGAAGAACAATAAACGGATTACTAGCTCTTCCAAATTTAGTCAACATTTTAGGGTAAACTTATGAATAATCTTTAGATATCTGAGCTTCATAATTTTCATCTGAAAAAAACTATATTTAAATTCTTTGTACATTCCAAAATCATTTCTATCTAGAATTAATCATGAGCTAAGTCATATAATAAACAAGCTTTGGCCTCAGCCTTTCTGCATGACTTCATCTTTAACCAAGTACTCTCTACCCTTCAGCCATACTGACCTTGCTCTTCCTGGAACAAGCCGCCTTCTTCTCATATCAGAGCCTCAAAGCTTTAACTTCTGCCTGGAGTATTCCCAAGGCTCATCATTCAAATCTGTGGTCAGATGTCACCTCCTCAAAGAGGCCTTCCTCAATTACTTCACTAAATTAACTTTTTCATTCTCCTTAACATTTGTCATTATTAGCTGCTGATTACCGACCTCTTCCATTCTTATCAAAGTAAAAACTCCAGGAAGAGTGCTAAGTATTGCCATTTTTAATTCCATGCCAATGAATATTATCACATATATGAATATCCCATTAATGTTCAATAAAAACAGAATATGTATGCTTTATATCTCATTGTTATGTTAGACTTAGTACAAAAAAAATCAAAGTCTGAATTGTCTTTTAACTTTTTCAGTTTTCTTAGTTTTTTATATTAGAAGCCTTAGATCCATCATTTCTTTTTTTTTAAAATCTCACCTTATCTCTTCAATTTATTCTACCATTAAATGCTATGATAGTCACCCTCCCAACCCATCATGCCTACCTTTCTATACCAATCTTGAAACAATTTACATAATCCCTGACTTTTTATCTGCCCTGAATGATAAAGAGGAAGTACGCCTAAGACTCCAGCTTTATGTTGTAACTTGCAACTTTAAATATACTAGTTTTTCTCCATAAGCCTAACAGATTCAAGCTTACCATATTAGTTAGCAAGGTCAGAGATCTTGTAACCTTAAATGTTCTAATGTATTTAGAGCTGCTTCTATAAATCATTCATTTGGAGTAACAAGTTATTAAATAAGAATATTCCTCAGGGTCTAAAGAAATCCTATGAAATAAAGAGGGAATATGCTAATTGATTGTCCTGCCCTCAAAGATGGCGGCACCCACAGCCACAGATGGCCAGCAGGGGAGGGCAGTTAGGGGCAACCAGGCCTGCAGGGGAGGGCAGTTAGGGGTGACCTGGCCTGCAGGGGAGGGCAGTAGGGGGTGACCAGGCCAGCAAGGGAGGGCAGTTAGGGGTGACCAGACTGGCAAGGGAGGGCAGTTGGGGGCAACCAGGCCCACAGGGTAGGGCAGTTGGGAGCTACTGGGCTGGCAGGGGAGGGCAGTTGGGGGCGATTGGGCTGGCAGAGGAGGGCAGTTGGGGGCAATCAAGCCAGTAGAGGAGCAGTTAGGCATCTATCAGGCTGGCAGGGGAGTTGCTAGGGGGTGATCAGGCTGGCATTCAGGGGCAATCAGGCAGGCAGGCAGGCAGGTGAGAGATTGGGAGCCAGCAGTCCCAGATTGTGAGAGGGATGTCCGACTGCCGGTTTAGGCCTGATCCCACAGAGATCGGGCCTAAACTGGCAGTCTGACATCCCCTGAGGTGTCCCCAATTGGAGAGAGTGAAGGCTGGGCTGAGGGACACCTCCTCAGTGCAAGAATTTTGTGCACCGGAACTCTAGTGCTTAATAACATGACATAGCATGTGCATTCCCACAGAACATAATTTTGGCATTATTTAATATTTAAAAAAATTATTTTAGATAAAAGTAAAGTCACAGCTCACAAACACTAGTGTACATTGCATTCACCTGATACCTGAAATCTATATAATATAATCATCATGCAATAAAGACTCTTGCCCAGCAGGTGTGTATTGTTTAACAGACTCTGCAAGTAATTCTAATGATCTTGGTCTTAAAGTCACATCTTGATTTTAACAGTGGGCTGCAGATAACTTACCTATGCAATGGAGTGAAAATGATGGTTGAGATAGATTTAGAGGACCCTGGGCATGTCATTTGCAGATATCATTTTGGAGAACTTAGGGTCAGTGTCATAGTTCTGAAGTTCAGCAACTGCTTTGAGAAATATGTGTCTTGCTCATAATCGCAACCAGAAAAAAATACAAATGCTTTTCTTGTCAACAATTTTAAAAAAATAGGCTATTTGATAGTAATGGAGAGAATAAGTTAAATTTCAAGTAGAACAAATAACTGTTAGTTATAGATTTTGCTGGATTAAAACTTAAAAAGGGACTCCCTGGCATCATCTAATTTCCTCATGCAAAGAGAAGAATGTAAGGGAATCTTTTCACTGGCAACAAAGTAAATGACAAAAAAAAAAAAAGGCACTGTCTGAAAAAATTGCTGAATGACCTCCCCTTGAGATATGCCCTACCAATTCAAAATGCTTCTAAGAAACAAACTCCCATTGGCTCTGGTAGGCAGAATAATGGTACACAACAGACATCCACAACCAAATTTCCAAAAGTTATAAATGTGTTATGATACATGTCAGGAGACACTCTGCAGATGTGATCGGAATTAAGAACTTTGAGATGTTAAAATTATCCTGGATAACCTAGGTAGGTTCATTCCAATCATACTAGTTCTTAAAATGGAGGAAAGATTGCAGAACAGTGGGTCAGAAAAAGGCAAATTGAGAGAGACTTGGTGCCTGGTTTCGAAGATGGACAAAGGGGATCAGGAAAGTAGCAGGCTTTAAAAGCAGCTGATGGCTTGTAGTTTATAGCCAGCTGAAACATGGGGACTGTGATGGTTAATTTTATATGTCAGTGTCACTAGGTTAAGAGATGCTTAGATCATTGGTAAAACTTTCTTCTTGGGTGTGTCTGTGAGGCTGTTTCTGAAAGATAGTAACACCTGAATCTGTACACTGAGTAAAAGAGATGGCCCTCACCAATGTAGTAGTCATCAGCCAATTCATTGAGATCATAAATAGAAAAAGTTAGAGAAAGGATATATTTGCTTTCTATGCTTTAACTGGGGTATCTATCTTCTCCAACCCACAGACATCAGACTTTAGAGATCCTGATTCTTGGGCCCTCTGATTCAGACCAGGACTTACACGATTGGCTCCCCTGGTTTTCAAGACTTGGGTTTGAATGGAATTACACCCCCAGCTTTCTTGGTCCTCCAGCTTGCAGGTAAAAGGTCATGAGACTTTCAGTCTCAATAATCACCTGAGTCAGTCCCTGATAGTAAATCCTTTTTTAAATATCTATCTGTCATCTATCTATCTATCTATCTATCTATCTATCTATCTATCATCTATCTATCTATCATCTATCATCATCTATATATCATCTTCTATTGGTTCTGCTAAAGAGAAAATCACAGTCCCCAAATGACATCACCTGTGCTAAAGCCCATGATATCAACTCTAGATTTAATACCTGACCTAATTGCTCTTTTTACTTATCCCAGAAACATCCTATATAACAAAAGGCTATTATGCAAATCGACCAAACGGTGGAACGACCGGTTGTTATGATGCACACTGACCACCAGAGGTCAGACGCTTAATGCAGGAGCTGCCCCCTGGTAGTCAGTACATTCCCACTGGAGGAGCTCTGCTCAGCCAGAAGCTGTGAGCCCAGCTGGCGAGCACAGCGGCGGTAGCGGGAGCCTCTCCTGCCTCTGCAGCAGTGGGACATCCCCTGAGGGCTCCCAGACTGCAAGAGGGTGCAGGCCAGGCTGAGAGATCCCCTGAGTGCATGAATTTCATGCACCAGGCCTCTAGTAATCTTAATAAACAAGTCTGGAATTTTCTGGTCAGGGACCAGTAATCTGTCACATGGTTCCTCTCTGTCTCCATGGAAAGGAGAAGCAATCTGTGAAATAAAAACCCTTGCCATTCCCTTCACCCCAAAAGAAGACATCCTGGTCTAAAAATAACATTTTCCTGGGTGTGCGTGTGGTGTTGTTGTTAATAGTTCCTTCATCCCACCCTTCTTCCTATAAAAAAACTTCCATTCTGTAAGCCACTCTGACTGCCCTTCAAGTCGCTAGATAAAATGCTGCTGCCTGATTGATGATTCTCTTAATAAAGCCAATTAGATTTTCAAATTTCCTTGGTTAAATTTTGTTCTTTAACAGTCTGTTTATCTGATGAACACTGACCAGTACTGACACCTTAGTCCTAAACTCAAGTAGCCGAACTCTGTCAAAATTCCAAATGAGCAGGAAATGTATTCTTCCCTAGAGCCTCCCAAAAAGAATGCAGCCTGCTGACAATTTGATTTTAGCTGAGTAAGACTTGTAGCAGACTTGTGCCTTACAGAACTGTAAGACAAGAGACTTGCTGTAACATCAATGATAGGAAACTAACAAACCGACTTAATAAGGATGTTAGTAAAAGAGAGTGTGTGATTTTAACAGAGAAGAAAAAGAGCTGCCATGCCTGAATGCACAATTACAGAAATGGCTTCAAGCATCATCTCCTACTCAATTGCTAAGTTAAGAATGTAGATCAACATATGGAAGCCCAGCATTTACCACTGAGGACATGAGGTTGATAGCTGATTCTATTCCTTTAACTGAAAAAATAATTAAATCCAATACCAAGTCAGTATTTTAAAAATATATATATCCACTTGACAATTTTACACAAACATGAATAAATAAGGAAAACTCACAAGTGAAAAATAAATAAAATTGTTCTTAGCACATAAGAAAAATTGTTCTAAGTCTAAGGCTAGGTCCATTCAGTACAGTATTATCTTTTAGGGAAACCATGGTGTTTGTTTGTTTTGTTCAAGTATTGTTAACTTCAAAACTCAAAAAATTCAGAAGTTTCCCCCCAGACAAATTATGGAAAAGCCTTCCAGGAATTCATATAATATTTCTGAAAAAAAATTGGTATTTTAAATATAATGATTTCACGTATTTTATTACAATTGTGTAAGCTCAAACATTTAAAATACTCTACTAACCATGACTGGATGGGTCGGTTGGTTGGAGCATCATCCTTTATACCAAAAGGTCTCAGGTTTGATTCCAGTCAGGGCACATACCCAGGTTGTGGGTTCCAACCCCAGACGGGTGAGTATGGGAGGCAATCAATCAATGTTTCTTTCTCTCTCTCTCTCTCTCTCTCTCTCTCTCTCTCTCTCTCTCTCTCCTAAACATTATCCTATATATATATATAATTAGATTATTATTATAATATATATATATATATTAATTAGATTATTAATGATTTTGACCAGTTTTATCATAATAATATATTTTTATTCTTATATCCCCAGGGTAAATATTTAATTTTATTTTCTCATCTTTCATATATGGATAATGTAAATATCTACATTAGAAATTGATTGTGATAATTAAATATTGGAGGCATGTAGAATAACTCTGGATATTTATAATGCTGCCATAGATTTAAATTCTTATTGTTATTGTTAATTGCTTATCCTAACTTAATTTTTTATTACTTTCACTGCCTTTTTAAAAAGCTCCTTTCCAGATGCTGTCCATCTATATTATATGTCACATTTTTTCATTAATCAATAACCTGTAGGTGTATGCTAGGTATTGAGATGATTTAAATACTGACTGTCCTTACTTTCAAAAGTGGGCAGCATATTCCAATTAGAATAGTAACTAAAGGTCACGTGGTTTAACTTTCAGACCACTGTAGGTAACCTGCAACAAGCAAACTTCTCCCAGGTCCCTGTATCTGAAGATTTAAAATATAAAGGTTTATTTCTTGTCCTTGCAAAGCTGACTGTGGGTCCTGCAAACCATGCAAGGTGTCAATGAAAGCTGAGTTTCATCTTTACAGAAACATGGGCTCAGGACCACTGTATGAGTGAAGGAGAAGAGATGGGTATATAAATATCTCTGCTCACATTTTATTGCCCAACAGGAATGTCATGGTCATGCCAAATTCAGGAAGGTGAGGAATTATAATCTCTCCTGTGTCCAGTAGGAGAACCAGATATATTAGTGTGTATCATGAACATTTCCCTCCTATGTGTACTTCTGCTAGGTAAAGTTGGAACCTTCTGTCATACTTGGTTTGTATGATTCATATTGGGGATCATAGAGAGAACACTGAATTGTCTAAACTATTTTATTTATTTATTTATCTACCTATCCCCATCCAAGGATATTTCCCCCTGATTTTTACAGAGAGTAGGTGGAAGGGAAGGAGAGAGGAGAGAGAGAGACGAGAGAGAGAGAGAGAAAGAGAGAGAGAGAGAGAGAGAGAGAGAGAGAGAGAGAGAGAGAAGAGAGAAGAGAGAGAGAGAGAGAGAGAGAGAGAGAGAGAGAGAGAGAGAGAGAGAAACATCGATGTGAGAGAGACACATCAATTGGTTGCCTGGCAAACTTGCCCAAACTGTAGCCTGGATTGAGCCTGCAACCGAGGTATGCACCCTTGACCAGAATAGAACTGATACCCTTTGGTCAGAGGGCCAATGCTTTAAACACTGAGCAGAACTGATGAGGGCTGTCTAAGTTACTTTAGAAATTGATAGGATTTCAGGTCCAGTGATGGCAAATAAGTCTGATAAATTTGATTTTACAAATAGCAAATATCTAATGGATATGTTTTATATCTTTACTGCACACCAAGTTTTATATTGTCATAAAAAAGATGTATTAAATTTGTAATGGTGTACTTTTTAAATATATTACTATATTACTGATAATTTTTCTCAAAATTAAAAATAACCATATACTTATTTAAAAAACACAATTGTTTTAAATAAACTTCTCTACACTATATCTTTCTATAATGTAATTATATTTCAGTGTTCATTCCAATTACAGAATTTTTGCCCAACTCATAAATTTTAATGTTCTGCAATTAAATAAGGTGATAACTGTACTTAGAGCTTTTATATTATATCCCATTCAAATATCATCTTTACATGTAAATTGTGTTCCCCTGTAGGATGGGGCACTTTCATACATCCCACCTCTGAGGAAGGAGAGAATCTACAAATATGAATTTCACCATCTCAGTAGCAGAAAACAAACCAGATATTGAGACAGCCTGATTTATCCAGTTCAATATCCCATTCTAGAGATCCTGGGATAGCACTTCGGTGTAATTTTATACTCAATTTAAAATATTCCAGTATGTATTTAAACTATAAACTTGTTTTAAACTCTTAAGGTACCATGGGTACCAGCTCAGCAGCAGCACATTGATGAAAGTTTGTTTTCAAGTTCTTGGGCTTCTATAATTGGTATGCTTCACAAATTAAGTCTATCTTTTATATAGAAAAATGGCTACACTAGTGTTAGCCATTTCCCACACCATGAGTTATGGAATAACATTAATTTAAAATGGATTCATTCTTGCTCAGGTTTGCTATCATTGATTGTGATATGATGATGCTCTGTATACCAATCTCTCCATTCCAATAGTCTATAATCATTTAAAAACGTATTATCAGTAGACTTAATAATGTGAATCTCTTCTATTATTAACTAATTAATTAAAAGATAAAAATACTGAAATAAATATACCAGGCTAAATAGAGGAAGGTAAAAAAAGCTGGATTTTTCCCCATAAGGTAAAATCATTTTGGAATATAATATTGAACAGTGAGCCTGAGTTTTCTAAAATGTTTCTATGATTTCACCAGTGTGTGCTCTTTAGGTAATGGGTCTACAACAAAACTTTCATGAGTGGAGAAATGTAGAGTTGGGAGTCATGAGCTGGTTCACTTTACAATCTATCAGTTACTCCTGGGAAAAGCCAAATTCCTACTTCCCAAGATTTAATGTTATTACCACTTTATCACTTCATGCAGAGCTTTTGCATCTTTTTTTTACTCTGACCTATTTTCCTGATCTCATTTTAAAAGTTGTTATCTTTGTGTATTAAATTGTTCAGAATTCCCCCGGGTCTTTCAGTTAATATGTTGAAAGCTCTTCCTGGTACTAGAAAAAGAATGCAGTGTCATACCATTCCAAGGCGATGGGATTCCTAGATTCCTTAGTTTTAGCCCCAGATTCAACAATTAGGCAAAACCCTGCATCCATGTTGTCTTAGATGTGAAAGAGTGATTATGATTTCTCCCTCATGGTGCTCCTCCCTTCAGGTGCTTACGTGAAGAAAGATGATCCACTTACAGAGAGACTAACAAAGCATCTGGCATGCAACAGACACTTGTCAAGAAATTTCCTTTCCTTTATACTTATTTACTACTCAAGACAGGTTGCAGGTTTGTATCTTTAACAAATACAAATTCAATTCTAAGAACTTTGGACTTTTGTTTTCATTTATGTTTCATCTCTCTGTGATATGACTTAAATGTTATAAAATTATATTTTGCTTATGTGCTTAATATCAACTAAATATTTTTGTATATAATCAACATGCTCTACAGGGCTATGTGCTAAAAATCATGTAAGTTATTCTTCGTGGGTCATTTAATTGCTGATAAAAGATTTTTGCCTTATATTATAACTTTAGCACCTAATCTTGTGTGACTTGACGTTACCATCCAAATGTTTCCACTTACACTTACACACAGTATCCCTTCTAATCAGCCACCACATATTTGGACTATTCTCATTTCCATCACCTTGCACATGTTTCCTCTCACCTGAATACCATCTCTCTTTCCCTCTGCTTGGTCACCTATAATTTAAACACAATGAGACTCTTAACTATTGCCCCCATCTTCATTGTTTATTTCACCTTTGAATTTCTCCATTTCCATTGCAAATATAACCATTTAATTAAACGTGGCTTTCTATAATTTACTGTTGTTTCATGTATACCTTTTGCCTACAAAACTAGATTACAAACTTCCAGATGTTAGAGAGACATATCTTGAAATTCTCTTGTATACTAACTGATTAATAGACTAAATTATTAATTTAGGTCAAACCTACTAATATAAACAGCTTTAATTTCCTATTTTTCTTCTCCTATATATCCCTTATCTACCTGTATCCCTATTAGCAAATCCAAACATATCCTCACAATTTCATACTCACATGTTGCATAATAAAAATACAAGTAAAACCTGACACTATGTTACTAGGTGAAAAAAAAAACAAAAACAAGGTTGATGCTGAGGAACTGATGTGAGTATTAAAGACTCAGATACACTCCTCTCTCCAGAGGTGACTCACCAGGATGCACACCATTTATTTCTGTAGGTCATGTGATTTCAAGGAATCTCCCCACCCCACCCCCACTGCCTTGGTGTTACTTTCTTACTAAGCTTTCCCTCTCCAACCTTCCACTGTGTTTCTCAACACAAGGACATCTATCTTTTACTTTAGAAACTTGTATTTCCAATAAACACAGGGAAACAAATAAGAGTAGGTCAAAGTTCATAACACAAATGCTACAAAGCTTTCAATAATCAGATAAAGTTCTTCACAAAGATTATTTAATTCCCCATACAACTGCCTCTGTTATTATTTTGGTGTCATATATTCCATTCATTTAAAATTTACATACTGAAAATTCATTTATAAAAATGAAAATATCAGAACTCTTTGTAAAGTATGACTGTTTCTAATGTGAAGACACTTTCCTACTTTACTGAGAAACTAATTGATTTAGTAGTTCTGAAACAATTTAAAAACCACTTGGGCTACTTAACACAGAAAAGGTCCTTGGGGTCTCTAGAGATTTTCGTTCAATAGGAATGAGATGTAGCCTGGACATGTATATTTTTAACAAGCTCCCCTGTGATTTCCATATATCGCAGGCACAAGACTTGGAAAGCATGGCATTTTACTGTTAGTATAGAGCAATAACGTCACCTGTTTGACACTTGACAGGCCCCCATTTAAGTTGTCAGCTCAGGGGAGCATCCTAATAGCACCTACATCTTCATGTCCATTTTGTGTTCCTAAAAATGTGTGCTTAAACCGAGCCTTGCTTCTATACCAAACTGAATTTAGCCCCAAAGCATAACACACACACTCTCTCTCTCTCTCTCTCTCTCTCTCTCTCTCTCTCTCTCTCTCTCATAATTTAGCAAGAATTGGGCAGCAGTGCTGTGATAATACTAGTTGCTTTGTTCTTCACATAAGACAAATGTGTGTGAAGGTCATCAAACTTTAGTTCCTTTGAGGTACTTTTTATCCTAACCTATATCACAAACAGAACTTCCTAGATTTAATTTGCACCTGGTTATCATACATTTTCACCCAGTGCTCTAGCATTTCAAGCCTACATACCTTCTACAAATCATAAAATGACTATTGTTCTTTATTAGTTTATGATGAGAGAAAACTGTAATTGTTGCTTCATTTAATAGTTTTCCAGAAGCTACTCAATCTCTGATGTGGTGAGCCACCCTTCTGTAGTAAAATGTACAAAAAAAAGCTAACATTTTATCAGATTATTGAAATAAGTCTAATACATATTCAGTCATTGTTCTCATTCTTTTAAATAAAGAAGTAAAATGCATATATATATATATATATTCATTTATGGGGTTATTACTACCTATTTTATCTCTCCTAAAAAAAAATAATTTACATAGGTAGGTATCTGTACTGTATAAATCATAAGTTTTTCAAGTTCATTATTCACTGTTTATGAAGAACAATTAAGTTCTAAGCCCCAATGCAGAGCTGTAGACAAAATTGAAAACAATTAAGGCAAAAGTCAGGATACCCAAGAGATTATTATCCAAATAATCCTACTTCATAGGAAGCCATTGTAATAATGGAGCCGAAAAAATACATCAAGTTTCTAATTTATAATTAAGATTTGAATTATTAATGCCAAGTATATTGTTAATAATTTGGCATAAGTATATACAGAAAAAGAAAATTTTATTAAATAAGTATATTTACATCTAGAAAAAAATTAATAATGCTGTGAAAAAATCTAATTAAGATTAGCCTATTCCTGAATAAGAGTACTGACATATATATTTTTACTTATCTATTTGGAGTACTTAAATAAACTTGGAGTTCACTGTCTTCTAAACAGATCTATTTTATTTTATTTCTTTTATTGTTTAAAGTATTACATATGTCTCCTTTTTCTTGATTGATCCCCTCTCCACCACTCCCTCCCTCATCTCCCGGAGGGCAAGCCCCCACCGCCCCAGTGACTGTGTCCATTGGTTATGCTAATATGCATGCATACAAGTCCTTTGGTTGATCTCTAACCGCCCCCTCCCCTGCCTTCTCTCTGAGGATGGACGGTCTTCAGATCTTATTTTAAACCACAGAATTGTATTATTACAACTTTTGTTTTAGTTTTCAAGGAACTATTTATTGTCACTATTTTTATTTTCTTTCCTAAAACAAATGCCTCTGTCTATCTGTTAAAATAGAAAGTAGCAAAATTATGAAGAAAACTTAAAAATTTTCAACTGGAAGAACACTGGATGGATGTATCAATAACTTTTTTCAGACTAAAGAAACATTGTATGAGTTTATGTGTTATTTTTTCATTTTAAATAAGTACCTTTTCTACAGGTATATCGTATACATGGAATTCATACTGACTTTGTGCATCACAGATATTTGTAAAGTGAATAACACTCATTACTCAGATTTAGTCTCAAGATAATTTTCAGCAAAATAGTATAGGCAGCCATTATTCATCAACAAGTGTTGGCAACTGTTGTGAATTGAAATCTAGAGTCTGTTATATGCATCCCATTTAATCACTGAGACATTATTGCTCCATTAATAAAAATGAGAACCTACAACCAGGTCAATGTGCAAAAAATTAAGAAGAACATTTAAAATAATAAAACCAATATTAATTCATTGTTATTTACTAGGGACTATGATAAAGACATTAAATTGATTATTTAACTAAATTTGAATATTTTTTCTTATCCCTATATTTTTTCTATATGGTTCAAATTCACACAATAATGGCAAATATTACTCTGCTTTATTTGTTATCCAGACTTCACTGCCTGTGTTATTTGTCAGACTTTACCTATAGGCATTAAATAACATATAGAACACATTGTTCTCTTAGATATTTTAATTTTGATTTTATATGGAAAATTCATATAGTAGTGGCATGTGGAAATGTTGGAAGGAAAGAAGGGACAAAACAAAAATTTATTTTAAAAAAGATAATAATCATTTGCAGAGGAGGGAAAACAGACCTGGGTTCGTATTTCAGAGGGGGAATAAGCCAAGGGGAGAGGTTAAAAAAGAAACAAGGTAGGCTAGGGATATGACTTTAAGTTTACAATTTAATTTACATAAGATAACTTAGTCAAGATTCTACTAATAGTATTTTAATGTTTCATTTTAGATGCACTGCTTAGCATAGTGGTAAAAATTACTGCTATACTTACTTAATTTGCATTAAGAACTGGAAATTACCTCTTTAACATATATCTTATTATTTTCCCTTATGTTAAAATTATAAAATAAAAATTTTAAAACAAAAATTTTGTAAATCAGTTTCAAAATATATGCACAAATACATGTAGAATACCTAACATAGTAACATAATTTTTATTATAATCTCAATATTTTGAATAGTTAAAGCATCAAAAAGCCTTAATATCCTATCTAATAAAAGATAAATATGGTAATTAGCCATACCTCCACTACGCTTCCCATTGCCTAATCAGGGCGATATGCAAATTAACTGCCAGCCAAGATGGCGGCCAGCAGCCAGGCAGCTTGAAGGGAACATGAGGCTTGCTTGCTTCAGTGGCGGAGGAAGCTAATGTTCTCCGCCAGCCGCTGCGGGCCTCTGAGCTTGCAGTTTGAAACATTGTTACAAATATAGAAGCTAAACAAAACCCCAGAAACCTGCTTTCAGCCAGCCGGGATCTCAGAACTGAAGTTGAAACAGTGTTTCAATTATAGAACCCAAACAAACCAGATACCTGCTTTCAGCAGCAGAGGCCTCAGACCTGGAGCCAGAGTTAAAGCTGGCCCAGAATAAAAAAAAAAAAAAGAACAAAAGGAGAGGTTGGGAGCTTCAGTCACCTGCCAGCCTGAAAACAGCCCTCAACCCCTCACCCAGACTGGCCAGGCACCCCAGTGGGGATCCCAACCCTGAAGGGTGTGTGACCAGCTGCAAACAGCCATCATCCCCTCATCCAGGCTGGCCAGGCGCCCCAGTGTGGACCCCCACCCTGATCCAGGACACCCTTCAGGGCAAACCAGCCAGCCCCCACCCATGCACCAGGCCTCTATCCTATATAGTAAAAGGGTAATATGCCTCCCAGCACCGGGATCAGCAGAGCCACGAGGCATCCCGGCACTGGGATCAGCATGACAGGATGCAGCGCCCAAACCCCTTGATAACTCTGCAGTTCTGTGTGTGACAGGGGCCAGGGCCACAACCTCCCTATCTGCCCTGATCTGTTCGTGACAGGGGAAGGCACCCCAACCCCCTGATCGGCCCTGCTCTGTGCCTGATAGGGGGGAGCTCCCCAACCCCCTGTTCGCCCTGTGGCTCTGTGTGTGACAGGGTGCGACACCCCAACCCCCCACCCCCCACGGGCCCTGCTCTGTGTGTAATGGGGTAGAGCCATAACCTCCCCATCAGCTCTGCCCTGAGTGTGACAGTGGCGGTGCCCCAACCCCCTGATCGGCCCTGCTCTGTGGGTGATAGAGGGTGGCTCCCCAAACCCCTGATCCTCCCTGCTCTGTGTGTGACAGGGGGGGAGCTCCTCAACCCCCTGATGAGCCCTGCTCTGTTCGTGACAGGAGGGAGCTCCCCAACCCCCTGATGGGCCCTGCTCTGTGCATGACAGGGTATGGAGCCCCAACCCCCCTGATGGGCCCTGCTCTGTGTGTGACAGGGGGCAGTGCCCCAACCCCCGGATTGGCCCTGCTCTGTGCGTGACGGGGAGAGCTCCCCAACTCCCTGATGGGCCCTACTCTGTGTGTGACAGGTGGGAGCTCCCCAACCCCCTAATTGATCCTGATCTGTGCGTGATGGGGGCAGCGCCCCAACCCCCTGATTGGCCCTCCTCTGTGCATGACAGGGGGTGATGCCGCAACCTCCCCATCAACCCTGCCTTGAGTGTGACAGGGGGCGGTGCCCCAACCCCCCCAATCGGCCCTACCCTGAGCGCGACTGAGGGTGGCATCGCAACCCCCGATCCGCCCTGCTCTGTGCATGACAGGGGGTGGTGCCCCAACTCCCCAATCGGCCCTGCTCTGAGCCCGGCCCAGGGCTGCACCTAGGGATTGGGCCTGCCCTCTGCCACTTGGGAGTAGGCCTAAGCCAGCAGGTTGTTATCACCTGCGAAGTCCCAGACTTTGAGAAGGCACAGGCCGGGCTGAGGGACCCCCCCCCCCCCCCAAGTGCACAAATCTTTGTGCACCGGGCCTCTAGTTATGAAATAAAAAATAAGATATTATGATGATAGTGTTTCTGTATTTAAATATAATGCCCCTAAATAAACATTTGTTTTTGGTGAAGGGCACATTTTAATGTTTTCAATAGAAGTGAGCTATTTTAATTGTTAAAATGCTAGCATCTGGCCTAAATAAATATAATAACTATCATCTTGGTGGAGATGGGTGGGAAGAGATTAACCAAAGAATTTGCAAGCCTATATTCATAACCCATGGACATAGATAATAGTGTGGTGGAAACCCTGGGGCAGAGGGCAACTGTGAGTTAGAAGGGATCAATGGGGAAAAAAGGGGGGCATCTGTAATACTTTCAACAATAAAGATTTTTTTTAAAAAATGAGTTATCCCTTATTTCAAGATAATTATTTTGAGCTCTATACCAATAGAAATTTGGTAGAACTTTGCTAACTTTATAAGGCATGTTTGAGCCTAAGTAAGAATGACTATGATTTGCTTTCAGTTTAAAATACTAAAAACAATAAGCTAAAATAAATCTATTATTTTCCAAGGTAAATACAAGCTATAACATAGAAATAATTTTCTTAACTTTGGAATCTATGTTTAAGTAGATTAAATTGATAGGCTAAAACTCATTGTTAGATGTAATTGATGAATATTTAATTTTAATATAGATGTATATAACAAAGGAAAATGGAAAGAGAAATTACCAAGTTACTTCATAAGAAGCTATATTATTCCTTGTATTTGTATGTTTCATACAAACCTCTGAATCTGTAAACAGCCGTGTCTTACAGGAATATTGTACGCATTTTATTAGAAAGGTATAGAGGCAAAAAATTTATGGATTTTTTAATCTGCAATAATGAGGTAAGATTTATAAATACAGAGAATATAGGCTGAAGAGTGCACATGCAGTAATATATTTGGAAAAATTTATCTCAATATGAAATCATAGTTCAAGATGATATCTTCCTTTTGTTTTCAAATATCCTGTTCATAGGCAACAAATTATTTCCATTTAAAACTTATAATGGTGAATCAAATTTAGATTTTAATCACGGTGATAACACAGGTCTCAGCCATTTTCCTAAAATATTCTATATTCTTATCATATCAATAGGTAGAATTTTCCCTTCAGAATAAGTTATTGCACATTGGTAAATGATTTCTCTGCTACATTTTTGAAGAACTTCTCAAGGTATTACTTCTGAGGATTTCTAATTTGAAATATCAGCTAGTACCGCAGTCAATAAGTTTTTATTGCTCATATCTCAATATCAGTTTTCTGTGCATATCACACTCTGACCTGAATATCCAAAATCAATTTATAAAATACTAGAGGCCCAGTGCACAAAAATTTGTACACTGGGCGGGGGGGGGGGGGGGGGGGAGTTCCTCAGTCCAGCCTGTGCCCTCTTGCAGTCTGGGGCCCCTCGGGAATGACCACCTGCTGGCTTAGGCCTGCTCCCCTGGGGATTGGGCCTAAGCTGGCAATCAGACATCCCTCTGGCAGCCTGGCAGCCCTCAGGGGATGTCCACTTGCCAGCGGGAAGCAGACCTAAGCTGCAGTCGGACATCCTTAGTGCTGCTGAGGAGGCAGGAGAGGCTCCCACCACCACCGCTGTACTGGCAGCCATTAGCCTGGCTTGTGGCTGAGCAGAGCTCCCCCATGTGAGAGCGCACTGACTACCAGAGGGCAGCTCCTGCATTGAGCGTCTGCCCCCTGTTGGTCACTGTGTGTCATAGTGACCAGTCATTCCCAGTCTTTCTTCTGTTAGGGTCAGTTTGCATATTACCCTTTTACTATATAGGATAGAGACCTGGTGCATGGGTGGGGGCCAGCTGATTTGCCCTGAAGGGTGTCCCGGATCAGGGTGGGGGTCCTGCTGGGGTGCCTGGCCAGCCTGGGTGAGTGGCTGATGACTGTTTTCAAGCTGGCTACACACCCTTCAGGGTGGGGGCCCCCACTGGGGTGCCTGGCCAGTCTGGGTGAGGGGCTGAGGGCCGTTTTCAGGCTGGCCGGTGACTGAAGCTCCCAGCCTCTCCTTTTTTTCTTTTCTTTTTTTAAATTCTGGGATTTATTTACCTTCTATAATTGAAACTTTGTTGCCTTCACTGGCGCTCCCAGTCTGAGGCCGCAGCTGGCTGAAAGCAGGTATCTGGGGTTTGTTTAGCTTCTATAATTGAAACTTTGTTGCTTTTGGAGCTGTTGGTTTTGGAGCTTAGAGTAGGCCGCAGCAGGCGGGGAACCTGGCTTCCTCCATCACTGGAGCAAACAAGCCTCCTGATCACTTCAGCTGCGTGGCTGCTGGCTGCCATCTCTGTTGGCAGTTAATTTGCATATCTCACTGATTAGCCAATGGAAAGCGTAGCAGAGG
This sequence comes from Myotis nattereri, assembly GCF_964212035.1. Taxonomy (NCBI): domain Eukaryota; kingdom Metazoa; phylum Chordata; class Mammalia; order Chiroptera; family Vespertilionidae; genus Myotis; species Myotis nattereri. The sequence continues at coordinate 100,068,591 of NC_138077.1, forward strand.
TATGGTTAATTACCCTTTTTGTCTTTTATTAGATAGGATACACTCTGAATAAAATTTGAGTAAGATGTTAGTAAATTTTTTTTTTTTTTTTCATTTTGAAAAATGTATTTTTTAACTTCAGGGCAACTAAATTTTTATGTATACTTTTGGAAAACATTTTTATATAAGCTAATTTGTTTGTTGTTGCTTCTTAAATTTTACTGGTACTGAAAAATTAAAATAACCTTAGAAAAATAATAGTTTTAGATTTAAAAGTCCATTTAGATAAATGCACTATTTAATAAAATGATGTAAATAACATTATATTATTTATTATTTATAAAATATAAAACATTTATTGAATGGATGGATATAAAGACACACAAAAATACTTAGCAGAACTGTCAAAAACTAGAGTTATCAATCAACATTAACTTTCCTTTAAAAAAAAATGTAGAGGAAGATATGGAACTAAGACACACAAAAATTAAGGCACAGTCTAAAAATTGCAAGTAGTTCCTTTTACCTAGAAAATCAACTAGGGTCAAAGCTAAGTTTTGGGGCAAAGAAAGTTTGAAGAAAGGGGCAGAGAGAAAATGCAAATTATATTTGATACAATTTGCACAGTCACTGGGTTTACATGGCAATCATCCTTTTAATACTCACCAAGGAAGGACATGTTTTATTGATTTTACTTATTTTTTATTAGAAAGAAAGGAAGGGGGGGGAGAGAGAGAGAAAGAGAGAGAGAGAGAGAGAGAGAGAGAGAGAGAGAGAGAGAGAGAGAGAAACACATGAAGGGGCTGCCTTCTGTATGTGCCTGAACCAGGAACTGAACCCGCAACAGTTTGGTGTATGGATGATGCTCCAACCAACTGAGCTACACCGGTCAGGGCTCAACACATATTTGATTGCTATTTATGTGCTACACAAAAAAATTTTAGATGCTGTATATACAGAAGCAAATAAAATACAGGAATAATCTTTGCTTTCATGGGTTATAATTAATATAACTGGTAAATAAATATTAATAATGATTTTTCAAGACTTAGCTCAATCGTGCTTCCTTCCAGGAAACCCGCCATCACTCCTCCTAGTCCACTAAGGTGAACTCTCCCACCTGCTCTTTTTGTGCCCTCTATTGTAAAACCTAACACCTTTCATTTTAAGCGATTGTAACCTCCTGCAGCTGTCCTCTTATCCTTGAAGGCAATGACCATGGCTTACTTGCCGTTTCTTAACAGCTCCTAGCATAGAGTGTAGTACACAGTTGGAGCGGAAAAGCCTTTGTGGAACAGTGGTGTATGTCATTTCAACACTGGATTAACAGAATCAACACAGACCTATTCCAAACCACCTGTACTTTAAACTCTGTTTTGATGCTGAAATACAGCCGTTTGCCCTAAATAATTATTTAGACTCAATGACACCTAAGAAATTACTTTAACATCTATCACTATAGGATCAACACTGAGGATATCTGCTACATGTTAAAGAAGAAACCAATATGACGTACAACCCTAAATTATGTATATTAGTTTTATATACATGCATACTATCCAAATAAGGGATGCAATATTTAGGAGAGCAGAATTTTTTGCCTGTCTTATTAGTTGCTGTATCCCCAGAGCAATACCTGACATATAGTAAGTATTCAATAAAGCTCTGTGGAAAGAAGAAAGGAATTATAGGTGGAAGGAAGGGAGGAGGAACATAAAGATTTTGTTTGTTTTATGAAGATAGCCTATGTTCTTCTTAGTATAGGTATACTAATCTACAAAAGTATACATATGTTAAAGATAAATATAACACATTTTAATTTTATATATATCTTATATTTAAATATATGATGACTTGTTACGACTTTTATCTAGAAAAAACATTAGTATTTAATTTTTAAAGATGTACTCAATTAGGACTGAAAATCAAAGGTGCAACAAAGTTTATTTTATTAAATCATCAGAGTACAGTTGAGCCTTGAACAACATGGTGTGAACTGCATGCCCACTTATATGAGGATTTTTTTTTAATGAATACTATAAATGTATTTTTTCTTTTCTTATGACTTTTTAAATAAAATTTTCTTTTTTCTAGCTTACTTTAGTGTAAGAATACAGTATATAATAACATTAATTGGCAGTTTATGTATCTGTAAGTCATCCAGCCAACAGTAAGCTATTAGAAGTTACGTTTTGGGGGAGTCAAAGATTAATGCAGATTACTATGTGGAGGGTCAGCACTCCAAACCCCTACATTGTTCAAAACGGGTCAACTGTAATTGGAATCAGATTGTTCATCTCCAGTCAACCTTACCCACATTTAGCTGGTAGTAGCTTATGTTCTGTTGGCTGAAAAAACTGACATATCTTTATGTCTAATAGATACAAATCTATAGACATGGGAAAATGAGCGGTCACACTGCAGAAGTGATATGCTGATTAATACATGTTGATAAACTAAATCTCTTCACTTAAAGTAGTATATCTTTGCTACTCTTTCTACACAGAGAAATTCACCCAGCTAGATGAAAAACTATGTAAGGGAGATTAAACGGAAAGACAATAACATTTTGAGGAAGGGCAAAGATAAATTATTTTATAGAGAGGTCCTTGAGTGGCCCCAAGAGTGTTGGAATGGTGTATGACTTTAATGATTATGCATTTATGCAAATTATATTTTTGTATTGTATATGACCAAATAGTTTACTTATTAGTAAGCTTTCCATGCCAGTTGATAACTCTTGGATGTCAGAAAGCTGAACAGAGCTCTGTGCCTCAAACATTAGTAGGGGGACAGGTAGGTAAGGTAATTTACTATTCAGTAACTCCAATTTGATCACATCAGACTAGACAGCTTCCGTCTATTTTCACCATCACAGATGCAGGTCCATTTTGCTAAGCATACAGATTTTGGGGGTGAATTTAAGAAACTTTGTTATTATATAAAATCTTTTATTTTTAAATATTTGAAACTAATGTAAGACAAAATGATAGAGTTGGAATAGGGTCTCTGGGCTGGACTATTGAATGTGTGCACACACACAAACAGCAAAATTTGTGATTCAATTTTAAGGTTGAATAGGCCCCTCTGATTTGAAGTATAGGTCTTATGGTTTTACTTATTTCTCTGCTTTTCTCCTCTGAAAGCTCTTCATGACAATAGTATAGCCCCAAAGAGTTGGCTCAGATGGTCTAGATGGCTGAGTATGAGGACATATCCAGCAAGCCAATTATCTTGTTCTTGTCTATAAAGTGTGGACTAAAGTACTTACTGAGAATAAATAGCGTACTACAAAGCTAAATTAAGAAATATATGAACATATCCCTATGTATAATGTGCACCCAGGGATAGTTTTAGTAAAAATTATAAGAAAATTACTTGGAAAAAAAAACTTTAAGTATAATTCATTCATGCCAGTTGAAATGACTATGCAGTGAGCAGATAAAGCATTGTGTGCCCTTGGATTGACATGGCAGTTTTATTTATAATCTTTCCACTGTAAACAAACCATTTATTCTCTCCCTGAGCTTTATCAGGGATGCTCTTCTGTATTGCTGCCTGGCCTGTCTCATCACATGCTCTGACATCTGCCAGTTTTGTGGCAGACACTGCCATTGTGAAGTCTGCGCTTAAACCATTCCATCCTCTGGGAATTCCCTGAACAGAAATTTCTCTGACACAAAATTCAACGTCTCTAGTGAAGCCTTACACAGAGTTCACAAGATAACCTGCCTGTTTTTTGTTCACCTATTCTAATTTAACTGCATATTGTCAGATATTTATTTATTTTATTCTAATAGAATTGAGGGTATTTTTTTTTATTATGAATGAACCAAAATCACCATAAAACCATCTGAACTGTTGGCAGTTTCTATAAATCAGATACTTTGTGTCTTTTCCTCTCTCATCACACATTAAAAGAAAAAAAAATATTTTTGTACATTCTTTTAAATAGAATATTGACAATTAATGAAAACACCATTCACTAGGAAAACCATATGAAAAGTTTTTAGTTCCAAATTAAATTGCTAAAAATGAGAATAACATGACTGTAAACTCAAGCATCTAACCAGTATCAAAAGCAGCAAAAGTGAAAATGAACCTGTTTTGATTTATGTGTGCCATTTGAAGTTTGGATGTGTTTGCTAAGCAGTCGCTACTGAATATATTCTTCATTTATTAACTGAATAGTTGTATAATGGGGGACAGAGTTGAATAGGCAAAGCTATATGTTCCCCTTCTATGAACATCTATTAACATACATTGTTCTTATTTCTCCAGAACATCTAATACCTGGGAGGAAGAAGGACAATACATGTTAACTGAGCTTTTAGAGTCCTCAAAAAGTCTTTCTTCTTTCTTTTTTCTATTTTCAGAACATAAACATTGCTTTAAAAAAAACAAACAACAAACCTCTTCCTAGCTCACCTCAACTCATCACTTCCCACATCCTTCAGAATACTGCTCAATCAATTTTTTCCATTTGCTTGCAAATTCAAACTCTTTTTTATTTAATCTTCAGTTTGAAATAATGCTAAAGTTTGCCTATCTTCAAAACAGAATTCTCTACTCTTTCATTGTAACATCTTTTCTCTCTTCTTTTCCTTTAGCCTAAATTTGTTTGAAAAATCATCTGTACTTTCTCAGTTCCCCTACACCCTCTAAGCCCCAAGTACAAACTAGAACCACCATTGAAGGCCACAGGAAGCTACCTATTAGATGTACTGGCCTTTTTAGTTTGTAGATAGCACTGCCTTCCTAGAAAACACTCCTTCCTTGTTCTCTGCCTGTTCCTTGGGTTCCCTTCTTCCTCTGTAGATAAACATTCTGATCACAGCTATATCCTCTTCATTTATTAGTATAATCATTCATTAGTATTCATTTTCAGAGTATTCTTTATTTATTAGCATTCTCTTTGCTTGACTTTCTTTAATGGGTTCAACAATCACAAATTATCTATATAATAAAAGCCTAAGCAACACTTATGGCAGAACAACCAGAATGACCGGTCGCTATGATGCGCACTGACCACCAGGGGGCAGACACTCAATGCAGGAGCTGCCCCCTGGTGGTCAGTACACTCCCACAGGGGGAGTGCCGCTCAGCCAGAAGCTGGGCTCACAGCTGGCAAGCGCAGCGGTGGTGGCAGGAGCCATTCCCGCCTCCGCAGCAGCGCTAAGGAGCAGCGAGCCAAGTGGTAAGGAGCAGTGAGTAGACGGGCGGTAAGGAGTGAGGGGTCCCAGACTATGAGAGGGTGCGGGCTGGGGTGAAGGACCTCCCCCCCAGTGTGCAAATTTCATGCACTGGGCCTCTAGTTAAGTTGATAAAAGCTCTAGATATGTTCTAGATATGTGTGGACTAATGAAAAAAATGTAGCATTGTGATTGAGGATAAGTTTTCCAGCTTGATTTTAAATTTAGGCTTAAATTTCAGCATTGCCTCTTATTCATAGAGAGACATAGAGCAAAATGCTTAACTTCATGTCTCAGTTTTGTCACCTACATAATAACAAAGCACTTACCTTATTGTTGCAAGAATGAAGTAAGTATAAACAAAGTGGTATAATAGTACAAGAATATCGTAAACTTTCAATCAGTAGTCTACACGTACGTTATATATGTCCTTCCTTCCAAAGTTGTCCTTGCCCCTCAATCTTGATTTTCTGTGGCCTAATTTAATTTGCCTTCGTCAGACTTAACACAGTAGCCAAATTTTTCATGAACATTAATTCACTCTCTTGCTTGAAAACTTCCAATAAGTTCTTGTTTCAATAAGAATTAAATCCAACACCTAAAACCTGATCTAAATTTTGCTTCTACCTCTCTTTCCAAACTCATCTCTTCTCACTATTCTCTGTGTCCATGGACCATTTGTTGGGCAATGGAACTGGCTGCACTCATTCTTAGTAGATGGTCTCTGCATAGAGCAAATTTGGCACAAATCTACAAAAGGAGGTCTTCTCTTCATCTTCCATCTCTTAACTCAAATGGTACCTAGAGAAACGCTCTTCAACACCCATTGTCCCTATAATGTTCATTTTTCTTTAAATCACTTCAAAGAGTCTAAAATTATACTTGCTTAGTTGTTTTTAGCCCTCCCATATAGACTATAAATTCCTTGAGAACTGGGATTCTACTTTTTCATTATAGTAGTCTGTCATGCTTAGAATGTTGCCTGACATACATAATAGAAGATCAAAAATATTGACTGGATATGTAAATAAATCACTTCATTATCTGACAGCAATAATCTTTACTTCATCTGTATACATTTTATATTTCTCACCTCCTATCTTATATTGAGGTACTCTGTAAATACGTCTTACTTTTCCCATTAGACTCTTAAGCTCCTTGAAATCAGAAAGCAAACATTTCCATCTCTATACATATTTTTAGCAGCTTGCAAATACTTTTTCACATACTAAGTATTAACAAAGGTTTGTAAACAAATGAATGCCAAATCTCTCTCTCTCTCTCTCTCTCTCTCTCTCTCTCTCTCTCTCTCTCGAAGTGAATATGTAATTGGCATTAAAATGTATTAGAATGCTTTCCTTACAGTTAAATATCTTCTAGGAATTAGACCTCAAAACACTCAGTTGTTAGACTTGAAATAAACCACTGCATTCCATAAATTTCACCAAAAATTTATTGGCCACCAAACACAGGATAAGCATTAAATCTGCCCACTATTTCCCCCCATTGGTACCAGAAATAATATCAGAAACATGGTACAAATACCTACACAACACAGAAATAAGAATAAAAAAAGAATGTCACGTAAATGAACAAAATAAAACACAAGCAGAAGAGAATGAGCACAAATGCTAATAGCAGTAATTTTTTTAAACCCAGAATAATGATAACATGCTAATGCTTGAAGTAATGCTGGCCAGGATAACCAGAGCATTTTATTTTAAAAAATTAAAAAAAAAACTTGAATAAAATATAAATTGAAAAATCCTAAATCTTCAATATAGGAAGTTAATTGACAAATACACATATTAAACATACCCTTAACACCACATGAAACAATATTCATCTACACAAACTTTCAGGTATTAGCTCAAATCAAACATAGTTGGAATGTTATTAATGTTCCCAAAGGCTATAATCTGCTTCACCAGAAGCATTGCTTCATATCATTGTTTATTTATCTTTAATGGAAAATAATGGCAAAATAAACTCCTACAAAGTATTTACAAGTATTTTTAAAAATTGTCATAAAGTTCATGTTCAGAAGAAACTACTTTAAAATTATGATAAGATTTTTAAATTTATCTCAAAATAAGAGTATAGAATAAAAAATATACTGATTTTTAGAGAGAGAGGGAGGGGGAGAGAGAGGTGAGAGCAAAACATGGATCAGTTGCCTCTTGCAAGTCCCCCACCAGGAATCCAGCCCACTACCCAGGCATGTGCCCAGATCTGGAGTAGAACCAGCAACCCTTCAGAGCACAGGACTATGCCCAACCAACTGAGCCACACCAGCCAGGGCAAATAAAGAATTTTAAATATAAGAAAAATTTGTTCTCATAAATATTGTTTTTAGTGACAAGCTATTGCAAAGTAGCTGATTTGACTTATATCTCATGGCATCATTTGGTAAATATGTTAGACATGCTACAAGAATAACCCAAGAACTCTTCACCAAAGAAACAGAAATGAATACAGGGCATTAAGGATAAATTTAAAAACTCAGAATCATTATTCTACTATGTATAAAAACATTTTAAAAATTAGCAATGCCTTTCTTTTTATAAAGATATTTTAAGAGCCCTGGCCAGTTTGGCTCAGTGGATGGAGCATCGGCCTGCGATTCCGGTCGGGGGCATGCCCCTTGGTTGCGGGCATAACCCCAGTAGGGGGTGTGCAGGAGGCAGCTGATCAATGTTTCTCTCTCATCGATGTTTCTAACTCTCTATCCCTCTCCCTTCCTCTCTGTAAAAAATCAATAAAATATATTTTAAAAATATATTTTAAGATATTTTCTCATGTGGTTATAGGCAAAAGTGTAGATTTGAAGAACGTATTAATTTCTCATTTAGTTTTTAGCTTAAAAACTTTTAGCAAGCCTATATGGAAATATTTCTTCCTTAAAAATGCAAATCTGTCTATTATGTATGCCATGCCACATAGAATACCTATTACCACTTTTATTTGTACATCCCAGTTCTTTCCTAAAGCCACAGCCTCTCTTTTACATGCTATTAAAACAATATCTTCCTTTATTAATGTCTGCCTCAGTGTTCATTCTTCTAACCTTTCCTTATCACCTCTGACCATTAAGCATAGTCTACTCAATGCTTATATGATGGTCTTTCATCACTCTGTAAAAGCATAAAATGACTTCTCACCATTGTCCGTACAGTAGAATGTACAGTCATGCACCTCAAACTAACGCTTTGTTTAATGACAAACCACTTATACAATGGTGGTCTCATAAGATTATCATGAAGCGGAAAATTCCTATTGCCCAGTGATGTTGTGATGTCATAGCACAATGTGTTACTCGTGTATTTGGTGTTGCTGGTTTAAACAAACCTACTCTACTGCCAGTCCTATACATAACATTATGTACAGCCCATAATATTTGATAATGATAATAAATAACTATGATACTGGTTTATGTACTCACTGTACTATACTTTTAATCATATTTTAGAGTTTACTCTTTCTACTTAAAAAAAAAAGGTTGTTGGAAAACAGCACGCCATGTTACAATGACAGCTGCTTCATACACCTCATGTTTACCAAGTCTCTCGGTTGCATCATTTTCTCTTGTGCTTGATGTAATCTTATATTGCTTTGTATAGTAACATGCTGTACAGGTTAGCAGCCTAGCTGTATCCTAGGGTAGGCCACCTAGGTTTATGTAAGTGTACTCTATGATGTTTGCACAATGACAAAGTCACCAAGGACACATTTTTCAGAATGCAACCCCATTGTTAAGCAGCACGTGCTTTTCCACATTCTGGCCTCATGTTTTTGAAATGCCTCCCACCACTTATTGGTTTGGCAAAATGCTATTCCTAGTTTAGAACAAGCTGAAAATTGGATTTATGTGTCAGAAATTCCTTGATATATGTAGGCAGTATTGGTGGCTCTGTTCCTTGAGATCCTAGAATATTTTGTAGAAAATAACTTGTAATACTGCATGCACCACTCTGCACTATAATTATTTGTAGTCTTGTGCATCCTATCAAAGCCTGAACTCCTTGAAGTTTGATAATATATCTTACTTCTCTTTAAATGCTTGTTTAATAAAGATGCATGGATGACAATTGATGTTTGATTTCAAAGATTGTTACACATTTCTTATAAATTAACATATTTTCAAAGATTATTACACATTACTTATAGGTTAACATATTTTATAAAAATTAAATCAATAAATCTCTAACACTGTTACTACACCTGGGCACATCAACAAGTCCTAGAGCATTTGAAATAACAGACATTCTATTAACTAATTCACTTCCTGATTTGCCATCATTACTGAAATCAACTTGATTTCCTTTGAAACGAATTTAGAGAGACATCCAAAAACAATGAGTGAAGAATTTTATTCTTTGTTTCTTTTTAAGGCTTATTTGACTAGTATCCCTTTCACCTAATCACAAAATAGTAGTTAAAATTTCTTTAACTGTGTTTATGGTATTTTTATTTTAAGACATCTCAAATCATGCTATTAGCTGCCATAGTAGGTGACTTTTCTGCAGGTATATTTCCAATAAACAGGCACTGACAAAAATGGAGTGACAGAGGGTGACTTTAAAGTCATCCAGTCAGTCACAGATGTGCTCCTAGAAATACATAGTGTTCAGGGACCAAATTGCATGTCACCGAGTTAATTCATAACAAACCGATACTGGTAGTAATGTATTCAACTGGAAAATGCTACCAAGTTGGGTTATCAATGATTCTTGGAATCATAATAGCAGCATATTTCCATTAGGAAAAATACATATACAAGATAGTATCCCTTTTCTTTATAGGAGGAAAATAACGCAAGCAGTTTGCTAGATATTTTTAGTATAACACTCTGTCATGCATGTGTTCGACAAGAGAATAATAAACAACCATGAACTATGGTCCTCAGTTTCTCTCACATAGGGAGAGGATTGCTGAAGTGTAAAAAAAAAGAAAATAAAAATAACTTCAGAAAAAGCTGGAAGCAAGGAGGCCAAAAGATTAGCAAACAAAAAAAATTGAGGATTGAGGGAATGCCAACATTATAAGAACTCTTTTAGATGATATCAATTTTTCCTGGGAATATTTAGCAGCAATTTCACAGAATTAGAACCCCAATCCTTCTTTCTGTGTGTAGTACTCTTGCTCAGAAAGCAATAACTATTGAAAAAACAACCATCATGCAATCACTTTTGTCAATAAAAGGCAACAATGCCTAAAGCATGACCTCTAAATATGCCTTAAATCACTCATGCGGCTATTCCATTAACAGTGCAATTTAGCCATAGCATGTTGTTCTGCGTCAACATTGTGGATGCATCATTTAATTTAAAATAGACATTGGGAAGCTCTCTCGTGAGTTATTTTATGACGATTCCTTCCACCAAAAGCTTGTATGTAATTCCACAGATATTACATTTCTGAATCTGGATTCGGAAATATGGTGCACATAGATTTTTGGTGAATTGAATTTTCAGAATATTTTATCAGATTTGATGAACTGTTACAGACACTGGGAGACCACTGATTCTTGGACTTTCACAACTCTTGAAAAGTTGGGTAACTGAAAAACTTATACACTATATCTAACTGATAAAAAAAAGTATATATGTATATATATTCTGGTAATAAAAGAACAGTGGACCACAAATAATTTTATTTAAACAGATAATGAGCAAAATTCATGGTATCTTCAGCTAAATGGCTTTCCATATTTGGACAAATCCTGATACAAATGGCATTATAATAAGAGCCTTGCCACTTCTATATATTTATGAGGCTTAGTATTTTTGTTGAAGTCATTGGGTTAAGAAAGTGATTTAGACCTAAGTGAAAACTTTGTTTTAGTTCAAGTTTATTGATTGGTATTATTAAGATTTTGGGACAATGGAATAGGCTCACTAAAATGCAAGTAACTTAGTTTAAGACTAAGATTGGGAAGAATTAAGGTAATTAAGAAGGATTAAGAGAAAAGCATTCAGCAAGTACTTTTCACTGTCGTATATAAAAAAATATAGAAATATAAGGCACAGTCTTATTTTCAAAAATGAAATCAAGTAAAAATACAGATATTTAGAAACCATATACAGAAGTCCCACTTTATCTTTAATTTTGCTTTGTGAAGTTTCAGTTATCTGCAGATATATAGTCTGAAAATATTAAATGGAAAAGTCCAAAAATAGACTTTTCATAATTTGAAGTGGCATCCCATTCTAGGTAGAGTAATAAAATTTTGTGCAATCTCACTCTGTCCCACCAAGATATAAATCATTCCTCTGTCCATCGAATCCATGCTGTGTATGCTACGGGCCCATTAGTCAGTTAGTAGCTTCAGTTATCAGATCAACCAACAAAGAGCTAATGCTCAAGTAACTTTGTGTAGAAGACTAACTCTACATCACAATGCCTACATCATTCACTTTATCTCAGGAAAAAGAAGGGTGAATACAGTACAATAAAGTATTTTGTGAGAGAAAAAGAGGAGACACACATAAATTTTATTATAACATATTATTACTATAATTGTACTATTTCATTATTATTTATTGTTGTTAATCTCTTAGTATGCCTAATTCATACATTAAACTTTATTACCAATGTGTACATATAGAAAGAACATAGTATGTATAGGGTTTCTTACTATTTGTGATTTCAGACATCTACTGGAGTCTTGGAATGTTTCCCCTGGAGATAAGCAATATAATATGAAAAATACTAGAAACTAAGTACATATGAAGGGCACAGGAGATAAAATACTCAAATATGATTTAGGAGGAGTGCAGTGTATGATATATTCAATTACAATGCCCATACGAAAATTAATACTTGGAACACTAGTAATTCTGACTCATTAATGCTATACCTGAAAATATCATCATCTTCCCACTATAACTTATGCTTTATAAAACTGAATTGTACTTTAATTGTTCAAAAAGACTTCATTATTTTCTACTTTTGTACTGCTCTTTGCTTGAATTCTGCTGTATTTGTGAGTAGTCATCATTTTTTTATCTATCTTCTATGTTATCTCCCCTATTAATTCACCTCCAGCTCTCCAGATAATATTTAGTTACTTTCCCTATATGCTACCAGAGGACTTTCTATTGATCTCCACTTCATAACTTCTCATCAGCTTACCTACAGGCTTACTTTATCAGGCATTATAATTCCTGAGAATAAGAATGTACTGCATTCTTCTCTGTAATTGCCTCAGTGCTTGATATATAGAAGGTTCTCAGTGAATGTTTATTCACTGAGATGAATATGTGACTGCATGCATGGAAGTATCCAAGATTATTTAAGATCACTTCGTGACCTCCACAGTGTGATATGAAGGTTGTTACATTCATTCATCTGCCATTACTTAAATCCATCTTTCTTGGTCTTGAGGCTAGCCATCCTTGAACACTTTCTAAGAAAACTATCCAGACAGTGAGGATTTTATTAGAGATAGACAACTTCCTGAGACAAAGCAGAATGTAAAATTTAAGATAAGTAATGGGTTGTCAAAAACACATTTTATAAATTTCACAGTTTTCCCAAGTCCTAAGACTGAAAACCACCTTATCTAGAATTTCATGTTCTCACAATGCTTAGTGTTTATTTTAATAACATCCCTAATATCTCTTTATAGGCATTATCAAATTCAATGATTCCAACTAATGTAGCCCCTGAACTCCTGAGGGGTTCTAACAATACTTGATGCTCCAGACCACCTGCTTAAAAAAAAAGGAGGGGGGAAAAAAAAGCTTATGATAGTCACACTATTGAAGAAGGTTAAAAGAATGGTCAAAGCTTTCTTTTGTTGAATCCACTTCAGAAATGAGCTATTATTATCTGAACTATGATCTTCTTAGGGCTGAGTGGAATCAAGACATAAAATAAAACTAAAATAAGCCACACATGCAGGCTTGTACCAGGACACTGAAATTTCCAGTTGTTCTCAAAACAGATTTCTATAAGCAAGGATGATTTTTTGCTTAGAACTTCAATGTATATATCCTCCCCATGTAGGCAGAGGTTAAGTGGTTGTACAATTGTGATAACAGGGGGTGGGGGTAGGGTGGAGGGGAGCATTTTATAGGCAGTAACACTAGTAATTAGCATTAAAGTGGGTTTTTGAAGGGCCCAGACAAGAAAAAAGAATTAATGATGTTGCTAATGTCACAGGGAGGAGACTTCAGATTTCATAGCAGTTTAATCTCTTATGACCTTCTAAATGTTTTATCATTTATGGTAAATTTCAAAAATGACCACAATAATTTGAGGCTCTTCCTGTTAAAATGTGAGAGGATAGGAGTTTTTCCCCCAAATGTTGAAAACAAGTTTGCCTTGTGACTTGCTTTGACTGACTGAATAAATGAATGAATCAGAAATGTTATTGATTTAAAAAATTGTTATTGGGCCTTTAGCCTAGTCCAGTGGTCGGCAAACTGCGGCTCGTGAGCCACATGCGGCTCTTTGACCACTTGAGTGTGGCCACGAAGTTTCAATCGCACTGTACATGTGTGCCCGCAAGTGGTATTTTGTGGAAGAGCCACACTCAAGGGGCTGCAGTTTGCCGACCACTGGCCTAGTCCTTAAGAAGTCCTGCAATTTGTATTAAGTTCTTAGAATCCCTGACATCTACTGCAATGTGAACAAGCTCGGCCTAGCATGTTGGATGGTGAGAGACATATTTGGCAGTCACCCTCATTAGACCACTAGCTGTGCTAATTGAAAGAAAGATACCAGACATTAGGATAAGACCATTTTGGATAACAAAGCTCCTGGTCAAAACCACTACTGACCACAGAAGCATGAATAAGCCCACCCAAGATAAGCCTGACCTTAATAGATAAGCAGAAATGCTCAAATGATTAACAGATTCATTCATGAACAATAATAATGGTTGCTGTTAAGCACTAAATTTTGAGGTGGTTTATTGCACATTGGAAATTGCCTAACACATTCTCTAGTCTCACATTCAATATCTAATCTTCAGAAATAATCTCTGTATCTCTAATTCATGGTCTAATGTTTGGTCTTGTTCTGGGAGAACTTCAGGAGGCATGTTTGGTGGGGGAGGATGTTAGCTTTATCTAACCCCAGTCATTGTGAAGGGTTCAATTGAAGTCAGTTAGAGGAACAAAACCTCCCTGTCGTTCTCACTGGGTTTCTAAGGGGCACCACTTCTGGCTTCAGGAAGTGATGATAAAGCCATGTGCAATCACTGGTCTCAACCCACTCCCAACTTGTAATGAATACAGGGATAGTTATCTACCAATATGGGGCTCTGGCTTAATTGGTTTCACAATGATATAATTTTTTTGCCCAATATTTGAATTTATTTTCATCAGATAATTTAAAACATAAGCTATATGTTATATGTGTCAGTGTATTTAAGAAAAGTGTTTTCTCATGAGTAAGATATAGTATGGGTATTTAATATTTCAAATATACTATCATATGGAAACAATTTTTCAAGCAAAAGATTAAGCCCTCCCAATTTATTTTAACTATGTTGAGCATTGTTTAAAGAAATTCACACCAACTTTACCTCAGGTTATCAGGTCCATATTATTGCTCAACCTTGGTAGCAATATTCTGTCAAGAGAGGTAAGCCTAAACTCCAGGGTTTTTAGCTTTTTAGATCTGTATAAAATCTATATTAAATGAGGCATTAATATTCCTAGACTTTGCATATTTATTTTTTTAACATAAATAGCAAATATAATCACCTGTTTAACTACATCTGGATGTGGCAACATCACTCCTTAAGATATAAGTTAACAAAGCACAAATATAATTTCTCTAATTATTTAATATTTAATATTATTATTTTTTAAATAAATTTTTATTGATTTCAGAGAGGAAGGGAAAGAAAGAGATAGAAACAACAATGATGAAAGAGAACCATCGGTCTTCTGCCTCCTGCATGCCCCATACTGGGGATCGAGCCCACAACTTGGGCAATTCCCTAACCAGGAATCAAACTCTGACCTCCTGGTTCATAGGTTGACACAACCACTGAGCCATGCCGGCTTGACACATTTAGTATTATTTTGTATTAGTTTGATGTTACAGCATAATAGTTAGACAATCATATACTTTACAGTATCCCCCCCCCCATATTTTCAGTACCCACTTGGCACTATATATAGTTATATTATTAACTAATTTCTAATAGTCACCCCCATGACTATTTTGTAACTACCAATTCGTACTTCCTAATCTCTTCAGCAGTCCCTCAAACCCCCTCCTTTCTGGCAACCATCAGTTTGTATCTGTGAGTCTGTTTCTGTTTTGTTTATCCATTTATATTATTGTTTAGTTTCCACATATAAGTGAAATCATATGGTACCTTTCTCTGACTGACTTATTTCACTTAACATAATGCCCTGTAGGTCCATCATGCTATCACAAATGATAAGATTTTATTTTTTATGGCTGAGTAATACTCCACAGCTTTTTTATCTAATTGTCTTTTGAAGGGTATTTGGGTTACTTCAATATATTTGCTATTGTAAATAACACTGCAATGAACATAGGGGTGCATATATTCTTCTGAATTAGTGTTTTGGGTTCATTTGAATATATACCCCAAAGTGAAATTGTTGGTCATAAATTCACCCAACTTTGCACAGAAAGGATTAATGTCAAATACTTTTTAATATATAATTTAACCTGATATAAGTGAAAATAAGAATAACAAGTAAAATTAATTAATGACACTCTACTAAAACGTGTCAACAGTTGATAATCAAAAGTCCAGTCTAGTAAGGTGACCTTCTTTTACCCACAATTTCTTCTAAGTAATCTTTTAGAGTAAACATGCTATTAGAAAATTTTTATCTTATTCTTTAATAGTGAGATTATGTCCCCTTATTATAGGAAAGCTACAGAAATCCTAATAACTTGATATAAGTTACATACATTATTTTTCTGTGTGAAATCTTCCTCTTTATTTATTCTTTATTTTTAATTAAATTTTATTGGGGTGACATTTCAGTGTGAACATATAGCTTTCATGTGTGAATTTCTAAGTTACAAAATCTGCATATATACATTCTTAAGTGAGTTTAGTAATATAGTAACTATTCTACTGCCTGGAGATGAACACAATTTAATATGTCAAATAATCACCCGGGAACCAGGAAGGTTGATGTGAATCTTGTTTTGGGTGACATTGATCTTTTACATAAACTTGAAGAAGTCACAGTAAAAAAAAGTGAACTTGAAAAAAGTATTTTTCAATGTGAAAAAATTGAAGCAAACATTTGGTATGCAGCTAATTTCTAAGTTTCTTGTTTTGCTTTTTCTCACATCAGCAAATGTGCAGTCAATAGAGTATGTGCAAAACCTCAGATATAATTATGTATATAACATATTATAAATAGCCTTTCAATTTTTGATGATTTATATAGTTTTGTGTGCACAGAATATTCTGGAGCAAACACATGATAACCGAAGAAGGTCAAAGATAAGATCATCTTAATTTTAATGAAGCAATGTTCTTCTTGCATTACTAATGCTTGTGCTCAAATTAAATAGTAAACTAAAGCATTACCTTAGCTACTCTCATAAATTTATAAACAAACACAACACATTGTCATATGCTAGGGTTCATCATTTACTGTGTGTCATCTCTGTGCCAGTCTGCCATGAAATTTCCAGCTTGCAGGGAGTATAAAGTTGATTAAGTACCTTGGAACTCATGGGAAGGCAGATTCTCTCCTTAAGGATGCGTACAGTGAGAGAAGTTTACAAAGGTTACCATGGGGATTCTGGGGAAGAAATAAAACCCAATTTACTAGAGAAGAATTTGGAAGGAGATGTCATATGAGTCAGCAATCAGTCTAGTGCCTGGTTATTATAAATAGTAGATATATTATTTTTTGTCAACTAAGTTATCATTAAAGGTGTATAGAGCAGCTGCTTATAATAAAAATGAATCTTCATGCAAAATCAATTGTTGCCCCATTCCAGTTTTTGTTGCTGCCCCAGGAAAGAGTATCTTTGTCACCATTATTAGGGATAATTTTACTTAGTATTATAATTATCTGTACTTTGTATTATGACCAAAGAAGAGCTCCTGACAAATCTAGCATGATAACTCCAATGTTCTCTATTATCATATAGAGATGTCTTCACTCTGTGGTTTCTTTGTAACCATTTTTTTTTTGGCACTTAATTACTTTTTTAAATTTATCTTTATTGTTGAAAGTACAGTGGGGCCTTGACTTATGAGTGTCGCGACTAACGAGTTTTTCAAGACACGAGCCGTCTCTCAGCCGATTTTTTGCTTTGAGTTGTGAGCTAAAATTTGGGTTACAAGCCAGCTTCAGATACCCCACCGCTAGTTGACACAGCAAACGTCACAGTGAACACCACAACATGAGCCCAGCATCACGTGTCTCACTCATTCACGTTATGATTTGACATACGAATAATTTGAGTTACGAGCTCCATCATGGAATGAATTAAACTTGTAAGTCAAGGCCCCATTGTATTACAGATGTCCCCTGTTTTTCCCCATTGACCCCTTCTAGCCTGCCTCAGGCCTCTGCTCCAAGCCTTTACCACACTATTACCTGTGTCCATGGGTTATGCATATCTAATCTAATAAAAGACAAACATGCAAATTGACCATACATCTGCTACACCCACAAGCCATGCCCACAAGCCAATCAGGAGCAAATATGCAAATTAACCCAACTAAGATGGCGGCGGCCACAGAGCTGGAGCAGCAGGAGGCTTGGGTTGACCCTGGTGATGGAGGAAGCCAAGCTTCCTGCCTGCCCTGCCGGCCCTGAGTTCCGCTCAAGGTTACAAAGTTTCAATTATAGAAGATAAATAAATCCCAGATACCTGCTTCCAGCTGGCAGCTGTGGCCAGCCTGAACACAGCCATCAGCCCCTCACCCAGGCTGGCCAGGCACCCCAGTAGGGACCCCCACCCTGAAGGGGGTGTGGCCAGCCTAAAAATGGCCCTCAGCCCCTCACCCAGGCTGGCCAGGCACCCAAGTGGGACCCCCACCCTGATCTGGGACACCCTTCCGGGCAAACCAGCTGGCCCCCACCCATGCACCAGCCTCTATCCTATATAGTAAAAGGGTAATATGCAAATTGACCCTGACAGCAGAATGACTGGGAATGACTGGTCACTATGACACACACTGACCACCAGGGGGCAGACGCTTAATGCAGGAGCTTCCCCCTGGTGGTCAGTGCGCTCCCACAGTGGGAGCTCTGCTCAGCCACAAGCTAGGCTGATGGCTGCCAGCACAGCGGTGGTTGTGGGAGCCTCTCCCGCCTCCTCAGCAGCGCTAAGGATGTCTGACTGCAGCTTAGACCTGCTCCCTGCTGGCAAGTGGACATCCCCTGAGGGCTCCTGTGCTGCCAGAGGGATGTCTGACTGCCAGCTTAGGCCTGATCCCCAGGGGAGTGGGCCTAAGCCAGCAGATGAACATCTCCCGAGGGGTCCCAGACTATGAGAGGGCACAAGCTGGGCTGAGGGACCCCCTCAAGTGCACAAATTTTTGTACACTGGGTCTCTAGTACGCATATAAGTTCCTTGGTTGATCTCTTCCCACCCACCCATAGATCTATTGTGAGGCTTAGTTTATTTAAATCTCATACAATATGACTCAAATTTGCTTCACTAGGTACAGATAACTTGTTATAAACTGAAAGAAATCTAAAAAGTAAGAACATAATATTTAAATTTTTCAGTGTGGAGTAGTTTTTCTTCTCTATGGATACCTCAAACTTAGTAGATTCATGTGAATTGGACTATGAGCAGTTGGAGGGTTAGAGAGGGGTAAGAAGGGAGAAAAACCAGGACTAAATTCCAGTTTTACAATACGATTGACCTAATGAATGATGATATTGCTTAAAAGATACAGTAAATATCAGAGAATGATTAAGGTTAGACATTTTGAATTTGAAGTAGCTTAGGACATCCATTTAGCTGGCTTTTAGATGATAGTACTGAAGTTCTGAAAAGAGAATTAAAAAAGAGGTATAACTATGTAAGTCATCACTAGACAGTACCTATTTCCAAGAGTGAACAAAGATGAAATCACTTAGAGAGAGACTGCAGAATGAAAATAGCAGACCCCACTGGCAGAGCTTTGGAGAGAACTAACATGTACAGGCTAGACAAAGCAAGGAGTCTCAAGAGAACACAATGTGAAACTCGGACAACCGGGAGTTTGTGATGACTCAGAAAGCCATTGAATACTTTTCAGATGTAAGGATTGATTAGTGATGTTAAAGGCAGCAGAGAAGTCCATCAAGACCTGAATAATGACTATTCCTTGTATTTGGAATTAAAAGGCCGTTGATGAAAAGAGGGAGAGACATTTCTGTAAAACACATGAGAAAGAAACCACATTGCAGTGGGAAGAGTTGGGCATAGAAACACTGCATGGCACTCTGTGTTGTTTGTAGATGAAGGAAAGAGAAAAACAGACATAATATAGAGTAATATTGAATCAAGAAAGAGTTCTTATATATTTCATAGTCTGTTTTGTTTTCATTTTTGTTAATGGTAGACTAAGAGTTTTGATAATACATTGGGAAAGAGAATAAGAATGAGAAAATATTCTAAAGAATAATTGGGAGAGACATTTTTACATAATAGAATATATTGTCTCTACATCTTATGAATTCCTTCAAGAAATTTTTAGTTTTAATTACAATTCCTGACTTATATTCAAATGCATTATGAAGTTAGGGAAAATAAACATGACAAATTAAAGTCCTTTAATATTCTTCCTTTCAAAAGTTATGGCCTATGTGGTTCTCCTTTGAATCTGAATGGTTGCTGGGACTTCTTTAACCAATCTAATGCAGTAAAAGAGAAACCATGCTGTTTTCTGATTCTAAGTCTTAAGAAACAAGGACCTTCAACTTCCTATCTCTTGACATAGTCTACAGAGGAGCTTTTTTGCTGCCATGTTTAAAGTCCAACCACCCTAACAGGATCAAAGAGTAAAAAATCAAACCCAGGTAAAAGCTCCGGCCTGGTGCAGCCACTGTGGTCAACTGGCCTGGCTGAGTCCCACCTTTAGGCATTTCTCCACAGAATCAGACATAAGATTGAAACTGCTGTGACCTTTTATGTCAGCTCATCAGGCTGCTGAATAACCACTGCTGACATTAGTAACTGACATATGGAGTAAAATCACCTAGATGAATCCTGATCCACAAAAGCACGAAATATAATATCATAGTTCTTGTTTTAAGCTTCTAAATTTGGGTGTAATTTGTTATGCAGCAGTAAGTACTTGAAACACTATTTTAAAAGATGTATCTATGTCACACTTTCACTTATGACTAGTATTGACTAATTTTATTTTTAAAAGATGTAAAAAGGTACATAAATTATGTTCCATTCAGCCCTCACCTACTTTTTTTGGCAACATTTTTATCTTAACTCCTATTTTTATATTCAGCCTGGAGGAAAACACAGTAGAACTTTCAGGATTTGATTTTGTTTCATTCAATAATGATACATGATCATTTTTTAAAAAAATATATTTTATTGATTTTTTTGCAGAGGGAGAGGGATAGAGAGTTAGAAACATCGATGAGAGAGAAACATTGATCAGCTGCCTCCTGCACACCCGCTACTGGGGATGTGCCTGCAACCAAGATTCATGCCCTTGACCAGAATTGAACCTGGGACCCTTCAGTCTGCAGGCCAACGCTCTATCCACTAAGCCAAACCGGTTAGGGCAATACATGATAATTTTATAAAAAGCTTCAAAAGCTAACCTTTACTATATTTAGATAGGATGCCAAAAGAAAAATAATCACAATTAAATTAACATTACTTTTAAAATTCATTATCTACACTTTTAAGTAATGATCCTTAATAAACAATAATGAATATATATCACTGTGTGGGGGTAAATATTATCCATTGTTGATAATACATACTCCAAACAAACTGATACAAAAAGATTGATAATGTAATATTGCACAAAATCATAGTGAAACCTCATTACAGCTTCCAAATAATGCTACTTTCACACAATACTCATTTTGAAAAAACAAACCCAAGTAAGAGCCTTGATGTTCAAAATAGGTTATTTAGATATTTTTTTCTGATGGAAATGGAAGCCACTTGAACAATGTAAATTATATAAAAAGCTCCATGGAGTCCATTTTCTTTCATTTTGCATGGTTTCCTGCAGACTATAATAACCAATTGTTTTATGGCTTAAATAATGTTGAGTGTGAGCATTTTCACTGTGGTAAATTCAGGCACAAACCGCAGGAAGTAGTGATGCAGTAAATGGAATTTTCCCCTTTGAGTCAGTGTTATCTCTAATATCCTGCAGTGTGTTTAAACTCACACTACTGCTGGCATGAATTATTTTAGGGAAAGCAGCAAAAACAAATATATCCATTTCTTTACCTTCAAATTGTTCCCACTTCCCTACCACCATGATGATTGAAATTTGAGTATATTAATTGTAGGTAAGGGTTTTATAAATATCTCCTGACAGAGAGGTAGGTAGGTGGATAGCTAGCTAGCTAGATAGCTGATAGATAGAAGAGACAGTCCCTTTCCACACTGTTCAGAATGATTTATGAACAATGAAATTAGGAATTTTAACTGGTGACAGGTCAATTGATTATTTTATATGAGATATAATTAATATAAATAAATTAATGTCTATGCGACTATCTTCTTAGATCAAAGAGTTATTTTAACACTAAAAATAACTACTTTAGGGAATTAAATGTTCAAAGAAAGGAAAGTATGGAAAATTGCTTATGGCATATATTTATATTTCTGCTCAACTTCTATATTGGGTGCACTTAATTTTGCTAACAATAGTATGTCATCCTACTATTTAAATTACTATAGTTTAAAATAAAATATGTTTTTTATTGTAATTTTCATTGCTTGGACTGTAATTTTAAAATGCTAAAGTAAGTAATGCTATGTAAAGCAACCTTGTACAAGATGAAAACTAATTAATGTGAAGTACTATTTGAAGATATATTTTTATGTAAAATATCAGATATAGAATACTCTCTTAATGCATCATTAGCCAAATAAAATCTGTGAAAACAAAAAAAATTCATAAAACATTGTTTGTATAGTAAAATAAATATTGGATTCCAAGGGATTATATAACATAAGAATATTTCATTAAAATTTTATATTATGTAAGTAAT
Organism: Myotis nattereri; assembly: GCF_964212035.1. Classification (NCBI taxonomy): domain Eukaryota; kingdom Metazoa; phylum Chordata; class Mammalia; order Chiroptera; family Vespertilionidae; genus Myotis; species Myotis nattereri. Next base: position 100,090,936 of record NC_138077.1, read on the forward strand.
TTTGAAAATAGCATTGCTGTATTACTGTAAAATGAAAGCTAATCTCTACTAATTCATGTAAAATTACTCCTCTGTTACATTAGTGAATGTAAAATTAACTGATTTAGAAAAATCACAAAGAAAAAGGATAATAGACCATTCGGTGGTCAGAATCTGTTGAGTGCCTAACATGTATCAGTGATGGAGTCATGAACAAAACTCCAAAGTATTTGCCCCTGTGAAACTTACACTTTAAATAAAAAAATACAGAATAAAATTAACAAAATATAGTACATCAGATCGTAAGCACTAAGAATAATAGAGCAGGATAAGGGATAGAAAGTGATGGGTCTGAGGAGAGTAGTGTCCTATGTTAGGTAGTTTAATCAGGGAAGATCTCTCTGAATAGGTGCTCCTTAAGCAGAGCAGAATGAAATAAGAGAGGGTATCAGGTAGATATCCATAACAAAAATATTCCTTGCTAAGGAACAGAATATGCAAAGCACCTGAGAAGGGGGAGGCCATATGGCATTGTCATGAAACATAAAGCTAGCCAAACAAAGAGGGAGAGTGAAAACCAACAAAGGTAAAGAGTAGGGGTAGGGTAGGTGAAGATCCTGCAGGACCTAGAAGCCCATGGTAAAGACTGAAATTAATTCTCAGGAATATGGGAAGCCATCTTAATGTTTTGAGCAGAGAAGTGACATTTTGTCTTTGGTTGTAAAAAGATCATTTTGACTGTTTTGCATAATTAGATACATAATATGAAATTATATTGGTTGTTGGTACATAGAAAAGTAAATCCAGAATGTCTCATGCTATGAATCATTATAAGAGAGTAAGACAAATCTGGCTCAAAGGTTCAATTTAATAGGCCATTTTCAATGCATTTTATGGGTCTAATTATTCTCAATCTTGAGGCCTTATCATTATCATAAGCCCTAATGTCAAATATGAAAATTGGAATTTCTCATTAGGGAATTCTGAAAAGTTCTTGGATGATCTTCCATTAGCCTCACTTTTACTTCAATTTATAGTTTTGCATGTCTTTCAAGGTCTAAATTACTATTAATCTAGCTCTCATCCTGCTATAAGTAATTTCTAATAGACACATCCCCAGTTAGCTTCTGCATAGCAAAAAGCATGTGATGTACTAATTGAATCTCAATTAGCTTACATCATGTCTCTTCCGGAAGTTCAAAACATGATTGTTACCATATTAAAGGTTCAGAAGAAGAAGGACAAATATTTCTCTACTATATTGCTACAAAAGAAATCCAACCACATGTACAGGACTCAGAGTTTTATTTATATTAAAATGTAAAAAGCTTATAAATTAAAAAAGGTATAAGGTGTCCCCTTTTATGAGCTGTCAGAGAATACCATAGAGCACAAGGTACATTTATTTTAGAGTACAGGTTCAGGTAGTAGTATACACAGAAAGCCAAACCACAGACTCTCTTCTGTGCTCACATATGACACTATGACATGCTTCAGTTCCAAACTAATTAGAATGAATTGTGGTTCCTTATTGAAAAATTCCTCAGTTGGCTTACTTTAATCTCTTTTAGAGTTTGTTCATAAAGAAAACAACAGAGTAGCATTCTGGCTGACAATGGAACAGCCAATAAGTTGAGAGGAAAAATAAAGCAAAGCAAATCTCACTCATTTATGGAATATAATGAACAACATAAACTGATGAACAAAAATAGATCCAGAGACAGAGAAGCATTGATCAGACCATCAAACCTCAGAGGGAAGGTAGGGGAGGGTGGGGGTAAGGGGGAGAGATCAACCAAAGGACTTGTATGCATGCATAAAAGCCTAACCAATGGACACAGACAACAGGTGGGTGAGGGCATGAGTGGGGGCAGGGGGGCCATGGGGGATAAGGACACAGATGTAATACCTTAATCAATAAAGAAAGAAAGAAAATTAAAAAATTGAAAAGTTAGAGAAAATTAAGCATCAGATGATGCAAATTAATTGCAATTTACACAGTATATTGTACTCCCTATTAGAATTGATAGTTTTTTTTAAAAAAAGGTACTGTAAAAGGGGAACGTATTATTAAGCCTGATAATCTACAAAAGTTTAGAAATTCTTAAAGAAACGCGATGTATAGGCCTCAAGATATTCTCTATTGTTTGCTCAACTCCCCCAAAGTTTTTGGTGAGGTGATGCAATATTCTATTTTGTATATGAACAATCAGACATTTCCTATTAATAAAATTACTCACTATCACAAAAATAGTAAAACAAATAATAAAAATTCAGGCAGAATTTAAAACGAATTAATGAATAATAGCCTTATAAGTTAGTCAGGAAATGTGTGATGAAGAAAGGATCCCCTAACAACTACTTTGCAATTTAACTAACGTAAACATACATACATATATATTGACACTATTATTTGACAGGAATTATTCTGTTTTAGAAATACAGCTTTGAACAAGAAGCACTTGTTTTCATGAAACTCATATCTAGTGCAGAGAGACATATTGTAAACAATTAAATAAATCAATGAAAAAATATCTCAGAAAGAAATGAATGCTATAAATAAAGTAAAAATAGGGAAAAGTGGTGAGATTTATTGGTTTAATTAGGTCATACTTTATTTTATTTTTTAAAATATATTTTATTGATTTTTACAGAGAAGAAGGGAGAGGGATAGAGAGTTAGAAACATCGATGAGAGATAAACATCAATCGGCTGCCTCCAGCACACCCCCTACTGGGGATGTTCCCACAACCAAGGTACATGCCCTTGACTGGAATCAAACCTGGGACCCTTCAGTCTACAGGCCAATGCTCTATCCACTGAGCCAAACCAGTTAGGGCTAATTAGGTCATACTTTAGATTGAGAAGTCAGAGAAGGAGTTTCTGAGATGTCAAGCCAATTGAAACTATATGAGGTGAAGATAGAGTCATCAAGTAGTATTTTAGGCAGAGGACATGGTAAATGGAAAGACCTAATGAGAAATAAAGCTTGAAGCAATAGTAAAAATTGATTCAGAAAATCTTAGCAGGGATCAAAACTTGAATTTTATTTTAGTGTATGCGAAGCTACTGGAGGGATTTATTCTGAGGTGAGATCTGATTTGATATATATTATTAAAAAGTTATTCTGTTTCAGCTCTGACTGAGGTTGGAATATAAGTTAGAAGATTAAGGGCACAGTCCAGATGAAAGACAATGATGTCTTGGGCTAAGAAATTTAAATGAAGTGTCAGAAGAAAACATCTATAATAATAAAAGTGTAATATGCTAGTTAGACCGAACGTCCTTCCGGACATCCTTCAGGATGACCTTCCAGATAAAGCTGGGGCTGCAAGGGAAGCCCGGGTCCCAGGTGCCAGAGGGAAGCCAGTGCCAGCAGCTAAGGGAAGGAAAGCCTACTCTTGCATGAATTTCATGCATCGGGCCTCTAGTTTTTACTATAATAAAGAATAAAGTATTTGAAACATCCCTTAAGCACTTTAAAAGCATCCCTAACACATGTACTGTTGATGTGCTAATTACAGATCATTCTGAGCTTTTGATTAATATTGACTCCCTAAGGAATTTTATTAAGAAAATAGTTGTGCTGAAACCAGTTTTGCTCAGTGGATAGAGCGTCGGCTTGCGGACTGAAAGGTCCCAGGTTCGATTCCGGTCGAGGGCATGTACCTGGGTTGCGGGCACATCCCCAGTGGGAGATGTGCAGGAGGCAGCTGATGGATGTTTCTCTCTCATCGATGTTTCTAACTCTCTATCTCTCTCCCTTCCTCTCTGTAAAAAATCAATAAAATATATTTTTTAAAAAAGAAAAGAGTTGTATTATTAAAACACATTGATTTTCTGTTAGGCATAGGGGTTAGTTCTTTTTACAAGCAAATATATCAAACATAAGAGAAAGACCATGTAATGAACATTATCTATTACAGTTACCTAGACATCATCAGAGTCCTGGAAACTAGGAGAAAAACATATTGGGAGCATGATGTGAAATTACAATTACCTGTCCTTACTTTATCTTTAGTAATAAATACTTAAGAAACTTATAATGATGTTGATTATGATAATGAATGATGAATATGCTGTTGTAGTAACTTTACCAAGTGCTACCCATTCTGGTTTAGCATCTTGTTAAGCATCTTAATTTTTGAATTGTTTTCTATTAGTAGTGATAGATTTAGGCCAATTCATCTATCACTTTATTATAGTCTCTGTTGTGATAAATGGCAAGGAGCTTTGTGTTAGGAGTTCAAGATGAGACCAAGGAGTAGAAGCATAAATTTAAAGGAGACCAGGATCCTGATTGTGTGTGTGTGTGTGTGTGTGTGCATGCACACATGTGAGCTTGCAGGTGAGACAAAAGGGAAAGAGGCTATAGAGATTTTACCAAGTGCTACCCATTTATACTATTTCTTCACCTACTTGTATCATTCAATCAGAATGAGACAGATCACATAGATTGCAAGCATATCTTCAACCCAAGGCCAAATATATTATTTAGTGTAATTTCTATTCAAATTTTGGATTATTTTTTAAAGAAACAACTAAATAAAGGTAGGTAATGTGTCATGTCCTGATCCGCCTTGTACTGTAATCTGGAGAAGGGCAAGAAAGCATCAGCATACAAAAGAGTGACTGGCACAATAAATATCTGTTAAAAAGTTAACAGAATCAGCCCTCAGGCAAAAGAGAAGGAAGACTAGGGTGGTTGAAAGGGAACTAACCCAGTCTGGTTGCATACTAAAATCTCTTGCTAGCAACAACTGAACAGAAAGAAAAACCACTCAACAATAAAAATAATTTTTAAAAAAGAAAGAAAAATCATAACCACTGGATTTTGCTGTTGGAGGTGAAAGGAGTTTTAGAGATAAAATAGACAGGTTTAGGGAATCTTAGAGAATAAAGAGAGTTCATGGGGGAGGAATGCATATGTGAAGGACAGGGGTATCTCTGGCCTGAGGATTCAAAGCAATTATAAAGTAGATCAAAAGCAGCCCTGACCTAAGCATCTTGGAGATGCCAAAATGCTTATTTTACTTGTACAAAGGATAGAAAAATGCCACACAATAAGGGGGCAGGAAGTCATACATTCACAGAGGATAAAGGAAAATTACAGGATGATGGGAAAAAGGAAACGATTTTCACAGAGAATAGAGGAATGTTTCAAAATAAGGGGGGAGAGAAAGAGAGGGGCACCAGGTGGGCTTTGGCCTTTGAAACTGATATTACATAACAAAATAACCAATGAGGAGAGCATGGGGGCCCTAAATTAATGAAAGGTCCAATTAGAAAGGGTCAGGTTCAAACAAAGAACTGCAGCATATATAAAGTGGAGACAATGGGACATGAGGCAGGATTTTTTTATTTTTCCAAGAACAGGTTTTTCCCATTTGGGGGTCCCTCCCCAGGGGATCCCCTTTGGGATACCCTTGCCCACATGGAGTTTGTAAATGCTTCCAATAAACTTCTACATTTTTATTAAATAAATCTGTTAGTCCAAGATGAATTTATTCTTCATCTTTGTCAAACAGGAACCCTTGAGAAGAATTCTGTACCCCCAAACCCCACATTTCACAGGGATTATGGATCAGACACCATAAATGAAGTCTATTATTTCTTCAAACTATGATTAGTGGGTAACAATCACAAAGTTTTAGATCTGGAATATGCTTGAAGCAATACATTTAACACATGTACCATCCTTTACAAATTAGAAAACTGTAGTCTAGAGAGGTAATTCACCTTACCAAAGCTAACACAGCTGGTTAGTGATACCTAGACCTCTTGACTTCAAATTAATAAAATACTGTTTAAGCTACTATCAGCAACCTTATAATCAATAAAATAAGGCATCTATAATATTTACTTTCTTATATAGTGTGCTTATTGAGGCATTTAACTTATTTTGTAATTTTATAAATATAAAATACTCTAATACATTAAAAGATAATGAATATCTTTGATTTTTAGCAAATAGTGAAGAGTAATTTAAAATGATCAAATGGATTTACCAGTTCGGTTGAGTGGATAGAGTGCCAGCCTGCAGGCTGAGTGGCCCCAGGTTCCATTCCAGTCAAGGGCACATGCCCAGGTTGTGGGCTTGATCCCCAATAGGGGGCATGCAGAAGGCAGCCAATCAATGATTCTCTCTCATCATTGATGTTTCTATCTCTCTCTCCCTCTCCCTTCCACCCTGAAATCAATAAAAAATATTAAATAAATAAATAAATAAGTAAATAAATAAAATGATCAAAAGTCTACACTAAACAGTAATAATTATAACACCAAGTCTTTTTTTTAAGTCGTAGGCTTTTAATTTGTCTATTTTACTCTTTTTAAATGTTATGAATTGGCAGCCTTTCCATATAAAGTCAGTTTACTTATATTAGCATATATACTTCCTTTGTATTTGTTTTGAATTTCAAAATAGAATGGTAAATTTCTTATGGAGATATTAATTTAGGAATTAGGATCCTATTATGTTAGGTATACAAAGGTTATGCATTTCTCTTAGTATATTTCTGATATGAGATTTGAGATTGAACTAAAATGTTTAATTAATTAAGTGGTCTTAAGTAATTATTAATTTTTAGATATTTTACCAAAATTATCATCATGGCAATTTTCAAAAATGTTGCTTTCTAAAAAAAATACATTCTGCCTTCCTTTTTACCCACTTTATCCACATTTTTTATTTGCGATTGTATTATATATCTATTTGCATTTCTAGATACAAATATAATGAAAATTTCCCCTCCTGTAGAACAGTTTAGATCTCCATGAATAGAAAACACTTAGGTACAGCCATGGCTACACTGGGGTGAATAGTAAGTTCTGCCATTTACTCAGCAATGCCTCACTGAAACTGCTCAATGCTGGAAAATCTTAAAGCTGGAAAAGCACACGTGGCACCCAAAAGGCCTTCAGAAATCTTCCGTAAGCAGTGCTGCTCACCCACCACACTCAAGGAAGCAGATCACACTGTGTTGGCTGGATGATATTGCACATCACTCAAGTGCATTGCCAGGGCTCACTTCTATTTACAGTCTGCGAGGCTCCTTTATCAAGATTAATTCTAGAATTTATTAAAACAACACATGTTTTCAACATATCAATACAGTATATGAAAAAAAAGTGTTATTGCGTCCTTACTTCTGTTGAGGTGCGTCAGCTGTACTATATTGACTTAACCAGAGAGGGCTTATTTGCCCCTCAAGATAAAAAGAGTTGTGTCTGCCGAACCAGTTTGGCTCAGTGGATAGAGCGTCAGCCTGCAGACTCAAGGGTCCCGGGTTCGATTCCGGTCAAGGGCATGTACCTTGGTTGTTTGCACATCCCCGGTGCGGGGTGTGCAGGAGGCAGCTGATCGATCTCTCTCATCGATGTTTCTGACTCTCTGTCCCTCTCCCTTCTTCTCTGTAAAAAAAATCAATAAAAATATATTAAAAAAAAAGAGTTGTGTCTCTGGCCAGGTGATTCAATTGGTTGGAGTGAAATTCTGCACAACAAATGTTGTGGTTCAATTCTTGATTGGGGTGCCTATGAGAGGCAATAGATTGGTGGTTCTCTCTCACATCAATGTTTCTCTCTTTCTCCCTACCCCTATCTCTAAAAATCAATAAACACATATCCTCAGTGAGTCTTAGAGGAAGCAGTTTAGACCTGATAGAGGAGCTTCACAATGTCATCACAGTGGCTCTTTTTTGCTTTTAACCTCACTCTCCATGGAGTTCAGTACTTATCCTCCTGCTCACAAGACAGTTGCTCTATTTCCAAGCATTGGAAAACACAAGGGCAAACAGCAGAAAGCAGATTTTAGCCAACTCTTTCTCCTTTCAAAAACTGTGCTCAAAAATTAAAAATGGAACTTCCATTTGACCCACTGATCCCACTTCCAGGAATATATCCTAAGAAACCAGAAACACCAATCAGAAATATAGGCACCCCTATGTTCGTAAAAGTACAAATTACAATAGCTAAGATTTTGAAACATCCCAAGTGCCCATCAGCAGATGAGTGGATAAAAAAGCTGTGGTACATTTACACCATGGGATACTATGAAGTTGTAAAAGAGAAAGAACTCTTAGCCATTGAGACAGCATGGAGGTGAATATTATGCTAAGCAAAATAAGCCAGTCAGAGAAATATAAGTATCACATCATCTCACTCATACATGGAACCTAATGAACAAAAACTGATGAATAAAATAGATCCAGAAATATAGAACCATGGAATAGACTGATGAATTTCAGAGGGTAGGTAGGGGTGGGTAGGGTGGGTGGGGAGCTATTAACCAGGGAATTTATATGCGTACTAGAAGCCCGAAGCATGAAATTTATGCATGGGTAGGATCTCTAGGCCTGGCCTGTGATCAGGGCTGAACTTCCTGGGCTGCCTGCAGCCAGCCCCGCCCCACATTGCCATCATTCACCCTCTGTGTGTGGGGCAACTGGTGGGGTGATTGGGGCCCCACTCACACCCGCCTTGGCCTGGCACCCACCCCTGGTTCCCTGTTCCCCAGCAGGTGATCGGAGCCTGCCGGCTGGGGGTAGGGATCGAGATTTTGGTGGGCAGGCCCTGATTGGGACCTGCGGGCTGGGGGCAGCTCCTGTGTTGAGCGTCTTCCCCCTGGTGGTCAATGCACATCATAGCGACTAGTCGTTCCGCTGTCTGGTCGATTTTCAAATTATGCTTTTACTAGTGTGTGTATAGATGATAGATAGATAGATAGATAGATAGATAGATAGATAGATAGATAGAGATATGTATAGCCCATGGACACAGACATAGAGTGGTGAAGACCTGGGAGGGGCAGGTTGGGTGGAGGGGGTCAATAGAAAAACAAACAAACAAAGGGGATATCTGTAATACTTTCAGCAATAAAGATAAAACAAAAACAAAACAAAAAAACTTTTGCACGAAGGCTCACCAAGTGACATCAACCTGTATCTTGTTTTCTAGAACTGGATCGTGTGACTATGCCTAGTTTAAAAAATGTTCAAGAAGGTGAGCACTTAATGCCAACTTGAAAAAAAAAATCCCTAAGTAAAGGGAAATGGGGCAAATGATACTGACAGACAATTAGAATTTGCTGCCCCTTCCTCATTAGGAAATGTTTGTTTAAAAGGTTGTTAACTACAACTTTGTTATAGAAATTTTTAATATTACAACACATATAGTGCTTAGCAGACTTTTTCAAATCAAAAGTCAAGTATTTTACCCAGGACTCCCTAATGTTTTCCTTTCTCCTTTTCTTTATGTTTAGAGGCAAGGGCACCCCCACATCTAAAATAAAACTACTCAACAATCATGATTTCAATGTGGGGAGCAGGAATACACATTGGTGGAATGAAGAAAGGAACCCTTTATGTTTTTTCCATTTGGGTCAATACAGGGTGGGCAAAAGTAAGTTTACAGATGTTCCTATGGAAAATATGATAATTAATGAATAATTAATAATATAAAAATAAACTCAGTTTCACATCTCAAAACTGTAAACTTACTTTTGCTCCACCCCTGTGTTGTTAAGCCTAAAAAAAGGAGAGGATTCTAATCATGGCCAATCACATGGTTGGGTCAACTTCAGAAGTATTCAGCTTCTCATCTGGAAGCTAAGTAGTTCCTGTGTGAGTGACAGAATGTGCAAGCTCCATCCCAGTTACACACAGGCAACTTCATACAGAACTATGCTGGTCAGAAGTGGGGGTTAACCTTAGCAAACTTCTCAACCAACTCAGTCAAACATGGGTAGCCATAGATGCATGAACAGCATGCTTTGCACTTGCATGAAATTGAAAGTGGAGCTTACTATACGTAACATGTTTCTAGGCCACCTTCAGACTGAATATAAAGTCATAATTTTAGATAGAGATCTTTATGTTTATAATATGCTGGCTTCTCAATATATTTCTTTTGAAAGGTGCAGATTTTCAGGAGTTACCAGCATTAATATGCCAATGTATCTTTATCAGTGTGTTGATGATATTTTATAGAAAAGTCTCATTATATATACCATATTAAGGAAGATGGCTGAGGAGTGTCATTAAAGTCATTCAGAACTGAGTTTAATTTTTGATGTGGCTACTTCAGTCAGTGCAAGCTTGATATCTCAGTTTTCTCATTTTTAGAGTGGCATAAAAACACTTGCCTCGTATGATTGTTTTGAAGCTTGAATAAAATAATAAACATAAAAGCTTGAAGCAATTCTGGCCTAGATTACATGCTTAATAAATGGTTTCTAGAATTAATAAACTAAACTGAATGGAAATAAGAAATGGCTGTCTTCCAGGATTTATCTATAGTCAGAAGAAATTAAAGTTTGGAAAATGATATTAAATATTATATTTCACATCATTCTTTTTAATGGTTTCTAAGTGTCCTGAATAAAGTCAGATGAGCAATTGAAAATACATAGTTGTATTTTATTCACAACTATGTCATAAAAGTATGTATTATCAAGGCAAAACTAATTACTTTATTAGACACCCCCCCCAAAAAAAAATAAATAAAAGTAGTTAGAAAATAAGGGAAGAAGATGGTTATCAATGAGTATTATCAAAGGAAACATGAAAACCAAAGAAAAGTACATAGTGGGGGAAATATCTTTCTTATGATATAAGCTTTGCTTAGGACAAAGTGATGTGAGCCTGAGAAATCTAAGAGTAAGGCATTTGTGTGCATCTTACCATTGTGCATATCAAGAAGAGGGCTATGTGTGTGAACAGTAGAAAGCTTCAGAAAGTATTTGATGCTATAAAACAAACAACCATTTGTGCTTTCAGCTTTACTTGTATTTGCTATTACAGGACCATAATAATATGAAACACCTAACAGGAGACAGCATAATAGGCGCTGGTAATTCATAGCAAGAAACACCCTTCCACAAATGAAACTCATTCCCTATTACATCTCAGATGAAAGTATCTTTCAATTTTAAAGCATTATTGCTAGCTAAAAAGGCTCATCCAATATTTAGAAAGCAACAATTTTCATCTGAAATAAACTGCAAATGCTAAAGCCTATTGTCTGAATCTAAGAGTTTCATGATTTTGAGGAATATATATTGGACAAATGTAATTGCTCATTGTAGATTCCTCTGTTGTCTCTTTCCAGATAACTATAATTTGAATCTAAAGGAAAGCTAAGTAACTTATTTTTTTTTCAGTTGGAATAGATGATTATTATAATATGCTCTATTTATAATATAATTAGGCATATAAATATATATTTATTATAATTTCTATGGCAAAGATGAATTAAGAACTTGTCCCCTGCTTTCTGGAAGCTATATTTTAGTGGGAGAGTGAGTCTGAATATTATGTTAGTATTGACATCTTCTATACTAATAATAGCCTAAGGCTGTCATGACCGGATGGACAACCAAACACCTGGGTCACGGCAGCGGCAGCAGGAGTCAGGCCTGGGTCCTGGAGGCAGCAGTGGCGGCAAGAGTAGGCCTGGGTCCATCACCAATTAGAAGGCACCTCAGGGTGAGGACCATCACCTCAGCCAGAACTCAAGATGTTCACCTGGCCTGGCCTGGCCCCTCCTCAGAGGCAGCCCCTTTCCTCCATGTTCACTTCAGAGGACAGACAGGGATGCCTAAGAGGCTGGGGCCATGGTGCCCCATCCCTACCCTACTCCCCTGGCTTCCTTCACCTGTGGCCCCACAGAAGGGTAGGTATGAGAGCCCTTCCCCTGCTACCTCTCACCACTGGCTCCGGCCATCCCTCAGCACACAGGAATATTGGCTTTCAAACTTGCCCTACTCATTTCCTGTCACCCCCTTCCAGGGCCTCTGCTCTGGATGGGGCCTTTGGAATCCAGGGCTCTGGGGTTTTACAACAGAGCTGGGGTGGGAAAGGATAAACAGCACAGAAGATGGAAGATATGGCCACCCACCTCTGACTCAGCTTGGCCAATTAGTTCAGCCTCCGAACATGGCACTCAGACGGATCCCTACTTCCCCAGCAACAGCTCTAGGGCCTCGGCCCCAGTACCAACCTCCTCTCTCCCTTGGCCCTCCCCATACTGGTGCTTGCTGCAGCTCCGTGTGCCTTACTTAACCACCCCTCCCTTCCCTGTTCTTACAAAGGAGGCTGCATCTTTGTATGTTATATTCATATAAATGTTGTAATACTTTAGAAAAACAAACAAAAAACGATGATCAAGAGAATGCCACAGTCAACGTCCAGAGAGTCCGGCTCAGGAGAATGTAGAGATGGGAGAATTCCGTAAATTGGCAGATGCGAAGATATTTCTGAGTGACTGCCTGGCGTGTGACAGTTGTGTGACCACAGAGGAAGGAGTCCAAGTTTCTCAGCAGAACACCAAGGACTTCTTCTGTGTTCTGAACCGTTGCTTTGGTTTTAAGAATTCCCCGCTCTCCATCTGTTGGCTCCTTCCCTCTGAGGGGCACTGTCATCGTCACATGGGTGCAACTGGAATATTGTATCTAGAGAGGATTGCCCCAATGTATGTATCCTTTTATCCAACGATGAAAAAATCCCAAAGAATAAGAATGGACACAGACTACTGTCCTTTAGGCTTAAAAAAACAACAACAACCCCGAAGTGTCCTGCAAAGAGCTGTCTTAGTTCTGTCCATGTGCCTCAGAGAGATTGGATGAGGAAGTGTCCCAGGTTGGCCCTGACTTTACCCACTTATGTTACTCTTGAAGGTGTCTTTGCCACAATATGAATAAACTGCCACCTTTTGGAATAGGGGCTCATACCAAAGTCTGCATTCCTGACTTTTCTTGAAACAGATCTATGTTCTGCAGCTGTGGCCACCGTCCTGAGACCAGGTCCTGTCTGGGAATCAGGGGGCACTGGAGTGGAGGCCCCCTCCCTGTGCCCTTTTACATTCAGGAATTGACCTGAACTCCTCACTTTGAGGGAGGCCTACAAGGTTGACATGTGTCACAGATAGAAGGATGAAGAGGCAGACAACCTGCTTGGTCTCTCCCTGGGTGGGGTCAGGCAGATGAAGGCCAGCCAGCTTGCCCCACAATTGGGAAAGATAGTGTCCCCTGTGTCCACCTCACACCCCGTGGGCCCGGCCACTCCCCTCAGCTCCGGGCAGCCCTCTGCGTTCCATGACAGCGCGCTCTGCCCTCACATGCTTCTCGCCCTAAATGAGAAGGAAGAGAGCAGTTGGCCCACAGACAACTACACAGAAAGATAAGGCTCACAGCTGGCGAGCACAGTGGTGGTAGCGGGAGCCTCTCCTGCCTCCATGGCAGCGCTAAGGAGTGGTGCGCCCGGTGGTAAGGAGCAGCGAGCAGGCAGGCGGACATCCCCTGAGGGGTCCCGGACTGTGAGAGGGTGCAAGTCAGGCTGAGGGACCCCTGCTCCAGTGCAAGAATTTCATGCACTGGGCCTCTAGTAAGTACTATAATGAAGGAATAAAACATGGGAAACTAGAATAGAAGAAAGAGCACATTCCTGAGGTATTCACAGGATTAGACAGGTAAAACAGGTTGAAGGTTTTCAGATTACTACAGCTTATTACCTGGAAGAATAAGAGACCAAGTAAGAAGAAACAGTCTAGAAGGCAGTGTCTTTTGGGAGTGGGGAAGAAGAAATAAAATCTCCAGAGTTATGGCAGTGTAAAACCCCCAGTAAGGAGGAGACTCTTGGGTAGACAAAGCAGATGCCTACTAGTGGAGGGAAGAATGTGGTTATGTATAACTAGTCTCTAGGGGAGGTGGGCTGTTGTACAATCCATTTGCAGACCTTTGACATAAGCCTCAGGAAATCTTATAGCTACAGACGAAAAACACTTTTCATCCTAAACATTGAATTTACAGAACATTGGTAAAATAAACTATAAAGGGCTATTTCATCAAATAACCAACTAAAATATATGGGGAAACATGAATGTTTCCATTGTTTACCTTTTACTTCTTTGTATTTTAATTTTATGTATTTTTTTTAATTTGGATATGATTCATGTACAATTTGTTTCATTTGGATGTTTTAAATTTATTCAAAATGCATTTTTAATATTTATATTTTATAATTATATAGTTTGATTATATAAATAGAATTACATTTGTTTACTGATATTATATCCTGCAACCTTGATAAATTCACTCATTAACTCTAGTTTAATTTTTAGATAGGTCCCATTGAGAGTTTTTTAATTGCAACTATGTCATACATAAATAAAGACAGTTTTACTTCAGTTAATAAATGTTTTATTCAATGAGTTTTGCCAATTGTACACATGTAGCAATAATGCAAGGTAAAATAAATAAATTTTTCATCACTCCAGAGAATTTCATTTTGCAACCTTCTGGTCAATCTCATCACTCCTGAGGCACTAATTATTGAGATTTGCATTACTGTATATTTGTTTTGTCCGTTTTTGGAATTTATATAAATCATACAACATGTCTTCTTTTGATTCTGCTATATTTTGCTTAGCATTATGTTTTGGGATTCATATATGTTGTTGCATATTTTAGGAATTAATGTATTTTGGGTTGCTGAGCAGTATTCCACCACAACTTGCTCATTTTCCTATTGACAGATATTTGGGTTGTTTCCAGTTAGGGGCTATCATAAATAAGTTACTACCTACAGATAGAATCACCTGGTCATAAGGTAAATATAGATACTTGATTTATAAAAGATTGCAAACAGTCTTCCAAAGTAGATACACTTTTATACTTCTCGTCAGCAATGTATGAGCTTCCTAGTTGTTTGTACCCTCTCCACTGTCAGCAGATAAAAAGAATGGATGTCATTGTGGCCTTAATTTTAGTTGTCCTCATGATTAAAAATATTGAGCAATTTTTCATACATTTGTTGGCCATTTTATACCTCACTTGTGAAATGTCTGCTCAAGTTTTTTAACCTTTTTTTTTCTAATTGAGATGTACACCCTTTTTTTTAAAAAAAAAGGATTTATAGGAGTTTTATGTGTTTTGAATGAGTGCTTTATTAAATCTACATATTCCTAATAATTTCCCCTAATATGTAACTTACATGTTTTAATGTTGTTTAGATGAGAACAAACTTAAAGTTTTAATAAACTCCTATTTACAATTGTTTTCTTTTATGGTTACTAATCTTTCAATTCAATCAAGAAATCTTTGTCTACCCCAAGGTAATATGTATATATTTCTGTGTTTTCTTCTAGAAACTTTGTGGGGCTAGCTTTTGGATTATATCCATGGCCAATTGGAAGTTACTTTTTTGCAAAAAGGATGAGGAACAATCAAACTTCATGTTTTTATGTAGATATTTATTTTATTTAGCACCATCTGTTAAAAAGACTTTCACTCATTGAATCGATTTGGTGCCTTGGTCAAAATCAATTGACTAGCTATGCATAGGTCTAATTCTGAACTCTCCATCTGTTGCATTGATCTTCACATTCTTACTGTTGTAGCTTTAATAGAACTGTTGAAATCAGGTAGTGCAGGTCTTCCAAATGTTTCTATACTTTGAAAATTGCTTCTCCAGGTAAATTTTAGAATAAGGTTATCCATTTCTTTAAAAACTCCAACTGGGATTTTGATTGGTATTCTGTTCAACTCATATATCCATTTATGGAGAATGTGCATTTAACAATATTGATTCTTCTAATCCATTACTATTTAAATCTCCATTTGTTTCCATTTCACATAATTTTTCAGTCACTTTTGTTAAATTGAATCTTAAGGATTTAGGTAATTAAAATTATTGTTTATTAAATATAGAATATAACACTGAAGCCATGTGATTTCTAACATAATGATCAGATTTAGATATATGTTTTACATAATTAAGTTTCTTGCAATGTATTGAGTCTTTCTTTATAGATAATAATATGACCTATCTGGGTGAACATTGCCTACGGTGTTAAAAAATGTGCATTCTGCAGATGTAGAATGGGGTGCTATGTTAATGCCAACAAAGTCAAGCTGGTATTTATTTATTTATTTATTTATTTATTTATTTATTTATGGTCTACTTGTTCTACCCATTACTAGAGAGATGTGTTAAAGTCTCCAACTACGATTATGGTTGTGTCTATTTTTTCCATTATTTCTCTCAACTTTAATTTCATGTTATTGAAATTTTATCATATACAAATATACTTCGAATTGTTATCACTTCTTGATGACTTGATCCTTTTATCATTATGATGTGCCTCTCTTTTCTCTGGTAGTATGTATTCTGCTTGAAGTATATCTTATTTGAAATTTATATACTAGTAGCCACAATGGCTTTATTATACTCAGTGTTGTATGATACACTTTTTCACTAATTTAAACCCCTTTATATATTTACAGTACAATTTTATTACACAGCACATAGCTAAATCTTGCTGTTTTACCTAATCTAGCATTTCTCTCTTAATTAAAATATTTATTCCAGTTCTACCTAGTGCAATTATTGATATTTAGATCTGTCATTTTATGTCTTTGTTTTCTATTTATTCCACATATTCTTTACTTTTCTGTTTCTCCTTTCCTGTTACAATTTGGATGACACAAATATTTTGGGGTTTTTTTCTTTCACATTTTGGCTATAATCTGTTGTGTTTTTTATGTGTTATTTTAGAAAGCACAATATGTATCTTTAATTTATCACAATACACCTTTGACTATTTTTATACTACATTATAAGACAACAGTGCACTTCCATTTATCCTGTTCCATCCCTGTGCACAATAAGTCTTATATTTTACCTCTCCTTGTGCAATAAATGACACAGCTCGTTGTATTCTAAGGAAGGACACATCCTTCTCTTGTCAGGCTGCTATTAATGTCAGGGGCAAATCAGTCTAATCTGGAGTTATACTATATCTGTGCTCTGCTGCAGCTGTAGCTAGATTCCACTGAGCTCCAAATATTACTTCTAAAACTAAGATGAACCTCTGAATAATATCCTTTGCATAAAATACACTTAAGGTCACTAAAATTTTTTTCAGCTCCCAAATTCACTTAAATGTTACCTAATAATTGAGCAAGAAAAACTCACAGGGGACACTTTTTATGTTAATGTGCTTTCATTTTAGTAATTTTTATTTAACTTTCTATTTACCCAATCATATTAGATTGCTATGCAGGTATTCTGAGTGAAGAAACATAATCCCAATGACAGTCTTAGATAATTGTACCATACATAAATGTTAATGAGGAAGTGAATGTATGCATTAGAGTATTAGCAAAATAAAACCCTTAAGAGGATGCATTCTAGAATCAGTCAGTTTCTATCCTGATATTCACAATTTGATCTCAGACAACTTCCTTAACACCTTCCAAGCCTTGGCTGTCCCAGCTGAAAATGAGGATTATTGGTACCTATTCCATAGTGTCAGCTTAATAATTAAATCATTTACTAATACCAAACACTATTAAAATGTTAGCTTTCATCAGGAAGTGTGACTTATATATAATCTGCTTGTGCTAATTTAATCCTCTTTATTATCTATTCATAATTAATATTATGCATCTAGTATATTGCCACATTTTTTAAAAGACCAAAATAGTTTAGTTATAACTTCAATACCCAAAATATGATAACTTACTTAAATAAGTTAGAAACCACATCACATTCTTAGCCAGAGAGTAGTCAAATAACATAACATCACCAGCAAACATACAACCTATTATGCACTCACATGCACATGCATAGTTAGTGCAGCACATTCAAATGTCTAGCAAAATATCTCATTTGATCCTATCAGCACTGAAAAATAGGGAAGCTAAATTTATAAAATTATTTTTAAATGAATAAATGAAAGCAAATCATAATTTACCAAAAATCTCATGAGAAATCCATGGCAGATATCAGACATGTAAACAGACATCTCTGCTGAGAAGTCTCCTTTCTCCTAATTACACCCAGCAGTTTTCCCTATATGAAGAAAACAATTTTCCTTCATAATTTATTACATTTCTTAAGACTTCTCTAAAAATATCATTTGCCTAGAATGTGTGACAGTGATTGGTGCCAGTAAAAATTTATCACTTTCAGATTATTTTTTTCACTTTATATTATAATGGAAATTACGGTTTAATATTTTACTGGTTTTATATATAACTCCCCACAAATAAAGCAGTAATAAATTATTGTACAGTAATAATAAGCAGCTGAGAGCTCTAAGTAATCATAAATAGTAATGACTATCTTCACTGTTAGTATTTGAATAATAATTTATAAAAACATAATGAAGTTCTAATGAATCAAAAGTACAGTATCAAAATAGTTATTTTGGTAAGGAAATACTTCAGCAAAAGTAGAAGTTATTGTTTCAAATTTTATAAAAGCATCCCCCAAATGTTTTTTTGTTATTTTTTTTTAATTTATGAAAACGTTATGTGAATGTATCCAAAATTTTGGATATATTCTTACAAAGAACAGAAAAAAGAAACAGCTGGGATTCAAAACATTTAAAAGCATATCTTAACATACATGAACTGCTCAGTTTTTGTCAAGTATTATAATGGTTCTCTGTTTAAAAATTAGTTACTTGTAAAATGAAGCTACTGAATTTTTTATAATCATGTGTCTTGAATAGAGAGTATGCTTATTCATTATGATTTAAAATGCTTCATCTACGCTGAGTTTTAAAACAAGTAGAGAAACAGATGTCAGACATCTAATGTTGCTATTCTCAATCAGAGATCATTTTTAGTTTAACTGTTCCTCCTCTCTGACTGTAATAAATGTGCTTTCACATGCATTTCTGGTCCCAAGAACTGCAACCCCTGGAAAATGTGAAGCAAGCTGAGATTTGCAAATGCCCCAGACATTGTTATGCAAAGAAAGTCTCTGTCTCTCCTAAAAGTAAGAATTTAGGTGTTAATTAGAAGTTTGTTTGAGAGTTCTCTAACTTCTAGGAAAATACAATCTCTTAGAAGAACTCTTCCTGAAGCCATCCAATAAATGCAATACGGAGCTCTTCTAAAACTGTTTGAAAAACATAAAAGAGACATAGACATTCTTTTTGGTTTTTATTTCCATGTTTGATATATACATTTCAAGAATTGAAATGATACCATTGTAATTAGTTAATTATTAATAATAGGACATGAGTAAAGGGAAGTCCAGACATTATAGGCATGTCAGTTAAGCAGCTTCACCAGGAAGCTGCAACTTTGCACTCCCGCAGGGAATCACCAGCTTATTTCCTGCAAAACACGGAGGGAAAGGATCCAACAAAGGAAAGATGGATGCATGCCCAGTAAAGTTGGGCTGACATAGGGAAGGTACTGGTCTGTCAGTCATACCTGAGAACAGAAATAATTGACCAGAATGGGCATGTCCACTGCAAGACCACGGAAATATGGAAACACATAATCTCCTAAACAAAGGAGTGATCTCTCTTGTGCTCTTGAATCTCTCTTGGTTTCCTTGCATTCACCTCTATAGCCTATGGCCATGAGGACCCCACAGGCAATGGATTATTGTACTGCAGCAGGGAAACACAAGCAAAGATAGGCTGATGCTGCACTGGACCCAGCTCCAACATGGAAAGGAAACTCTGGACTCTGTCTCTGATTTTAGCTTTATTGAAGCCCCAGCTTCACTCCTCCAATTGCAGGACAAAGGGAAATGAAACTTTTGGTATAATTCCATGGAAATAAAGCCTTCTATTGTATCTAATCTTCCCATGTGAGTGTCAGGTAATTACTTTTTTGGGGATATTACAAGAAATCCACTCCCACTCACAGCCTGAGAGGCAAGACCCTCTCCCTCCATTAACAAATGAAAGGGACAATCTTTATTTTCTGCAAACACCCTTTGATATCTGTGTTAATTCAACTAAGGTAAAGAACGGGGGTCCAGTAAATATAAAAAAATGTTAGGTAATATAGTGGGTGTGGCTGAATGTGCAGTGTAGTTTTTAAATTCTTCAGGCAGATTCCAAGAAACTTTCTTTCTACTGATTTACCGCAACTATTTTCTAACCCACATGCAATAAATGGGATATTAACATGTAAATAGTGTTTTCTTAATTCTTTCAAGTTTCTCATTTTTTTATAAAAAATGTATTTTCTCACCCCTGATTAGCACCTAAAATACTGTTCTCATAACTATATAAAACCATGCCTAACATAAAACATTACATAAGACTATTCCACTCTCAGCATCTGCAAGGGAATTTAGTTACTGAGATGATAGAAATATCATATCAAGATAGTCCTGCCTATAACATCTGCATGAAACAGGGATCCAAAGCAATCCTATCTAATAAAAGAGAAACATGGTAATTAGTGTACGGCAGCTACCCTTCCCATTGGCTAATCAGGGCGATATGCAAATTAACTGCCAGCCAAGATGGCAGCCGGCAGCCAGGCAGCTTAAAGCGAAAATGAGGCTTGCTTGCTTCAGTGATGGAAGACTCCAACGTTCCCCGCCTACTGCTGCCGGCCTCTGAGCTGCAACTCTAAGCAACTATGTTACAAATATAGAAGCTAAACAAAACCCCAGAAACCTGTTTTAGTTGCCAGGCTTCAGCCAGCAGGATCGCAACATTGTTTCAAATACAGAAGGTAAACAAAGGCCAGAAACCTGCTTTCAGCAGCCGAGGCCTAAGAACTGGAGCCTCAAAGCTAAAGTTGGCCCAAAATTAAAAAAAAAAAAAGAAAAAAAGGTGCGGTTGGGAGCTTCAGTCACCCACCAGCCTGTAAACAACCCTCAGCCCCTCACCCAGACTGGCCAGGCATCCCAGTGGGGACCCCCACCCTGATCCAGGACACCCTTCAGGGCAAACCAGCCGGCCCCCACCCGTGCACCAGGCATCTATCCTATATAGTAAAAGGGTAATATGCCTCCCAGCACTGGGATCAGCGGGACAGGGGGCAGCGCCCAAACCCCCTGATCGCCCTGCGGCTCTGTGTGTGACAGGGGGCGGGGCCACAACCTCCCTATCCGCCCTGCTCTGTTCGTGTCAGGGGAAGGTGCCCCAACCCTCTGATCAGCCCTGCTCTGTGCCTGATAGGGGGGAGCTCCCCAAAAGCCTGATTGCCCTGCGGCTCTGTGTGTGACAGGGTGTGGCACCTCAACCCCTCCCCCCCCACGGGCCCTGCTCTGTGTGTGACGGGGTAGAGCCATAACCTCCCCATCGGCCCTGCCCTGAGTGTGACAGGGTGTGGCGCCCCAAGCCCCTGATCCACCTGCTCTGTGTGTGATAGGGGGTGGTGCCCCAATTCTCCTATCGGCCCTACTCTGTGAGTGACGGGGGGAGCTCCCCAAACCACTGATGGGCCCTTCTCTGTGCGTGACAGGAGGGAGCTCCCCAACCCACTGATCGACCCTGCTCTGTGCGTGACAGGGTACGGAGCCCCAACCCCCTGATGGGCCCTGCTCTGTGAGTGACAGTGGGCAGCGCCCCAACCCCCTGATTGGCCCTGCTCTGTGCGTGACAGGGTGTGGCGCCACAACCTCCCCATCAACCCTGCCTTGAGTGTGACAGGGGGCGGTGCCCCAACCCCCCAATCAGTCCTACCCTGAGCGTGACTGAGGGTGGCATCGCAACCTCCCAATCCACCCTGCTCTGTGCATGACAGGGGGCAGTGCCCCAACTCCCCAATCAGCCCTGCTCTGAGCCCGACCAGAGGCTGCACCTAGGGATTGGGCCTGCCCTCTGCCACCCGGGAGCAGGCCTAAGCCAGCAGGTCATTTTCTCCCGAGGGGTCCCAGACTGCGAGAGGGCACAGGCCGGGCTGAGGGGACCCCCCCCCCCCCTCCGAGGGCACAAATTTTTGTGCACCGGGCCTCTAGTCTTTTATAATAAAGGCCTAGTGCATTTTTTCCTATTTTAACCTGGATTGTATTTATGTGCATTTATATAAATCCATGTAAAATATGCAAAGTCCACCAGATAACCACATGCTGATAGTGACTGTTAAGAATCGTATTTCAGGAGAGAAAAAGGCATGCTTTTGAATTCAAATATGGTTTTATATTTGCGAAGTTGTTCTACAGCTTTCTTGTATAACCTCTTATCGAAAGCCACATGTGCCTTCTAACAATGGGGTAATATAATTTTTAATTATTTAGTTATAGCGATCTCTGGCCGAGAAACTAGAGAGCAGCCTAGAATCAGGTTGAAGCATGTGAGAGGCACAGTTTATTTATAACATATTTATGAGAAACTCAGTAGTAAAACTCAGCCTAATAAAGGACCAAAGTCAGTGTCTTTGCAATCCACAGTATATGTTACATATAAAGGCCACTTCAGCAATCATTCATGAACACAAGAGAAAGACCCAAGTTTTCAAGTCCACTTTTTAAAAAGTCATTTAGTAAGGTGATAATCATAAATAATCCTATATAATAAAAGCCTAATATGCTAAGTGTTCAGTCCTCCAGTGACAGGTCAACTATTCAACCAAAGTGTAATATGCTAATGAGATGCTAAGGCCGCTCAACCACTCGCTAAGATGTGCACTGACCACCAGGGGGCAGATGCTCTAACTGGTAGGTTAGCTTGCTGCTGGGGCCCAGCAGATCAGGACTGAGCGAGATGGGCTGGACATGCCCTAGAGCCCTACTGCAGTCTCTCCCCCACCCCGATCGTGCATTGGTGGGGTCCCTCAGCCTGGCCTGCACCCTCTCGAAATCCGGGACCACTCGGAGGATGTTGGAGAGCCAGTTTTGGCCCAATCCCACAGGCCACTCCACTAGGGAGGGCGCCAGACACAGGACTCATAGCTGGCGAGCGCTGCTGTGGCCGTGCGAGCCTCTCCTGATAGGGACTGATTGGGCGCGTGCCCATAGCAGGCACAGTGGGTCCAGGATGAGTGAGAATGTCAAATAGGAGCTGCAGGTGGCGTTGGACTGCAGGTTTTGGCCTGATCCTTTCAGGCCACCCAGAGGGACCCCATCCATGCACAAATTCGTGCACCAGGCCTCTAGTATACTAAATAAACTAGTTTAACTCATTTGAATCAAAATTTGAATAGGAAATTAAACATTAAACTCTAATCGTATAAATAACTCCATATAATTATTCCAGATCTAAGAAAAAATATTTTCAATTTGTTTTATCAAAAATTTCATCTAAACTTTAACTAGGATTCCACCCCAAATAAAACAAAAGTTCACATTAGAATGAACACAAGCAAAGGCAGAAACCAGAGGAATGGAAAAATACCAATACGAACAAGACGTGTGCCTAACTTACCTCACTGAAAATTCTAATAGCTACTTCAACAACCTGAGGAGGTAGTTTTCTCTCAAGATGAAAGCATAGCCATATCTTTAATTCTGCAGACATTGGATAATCTATCAATATAGTTCAAGAGATTTATACACACTCTTAACTTTAGGAGCAAAATTAGTCTACAGGTAATGAAATACTTCAATTTACTAGGTTGACAAATATAGCATATCCATATAAGTTCAGCATAATGATTGCAAATGAGATATAATAAATTTTTAAAATACATTATTTTAACACTTTGTATATGATTATTAATATGGTGTTTTGATAAAATATAGATATAGCATTGTGTAATTATTAAAATTTATAAAACATAAGCTATATCCCAAGCACTTTGATTACATTTGTGAATCAGACTTCACAACAAACCTGTGAGATTGCTAGCAGTAGCCCCTTTAAAAACTGAAGAAACTGAGAGCCTTATAAGTTAAATAATTTAATCAAAGTAACATAGCTAATATTAGGTAAATGGGTCTCCCTACATACCCATGAGGTGGTATGTATGTATTTATGTATGTATGCATGCATATTTATAACAGCATGGCAAACAATAAAGGCATAATATAGAAACATAAGTCTGTGAAATATTGGTATTCCTAGTTTATATACTAAAACACCCAAAAGATTATAATGTGGAGGCACGTAATGGAAACAATTCATAAATGTGTTACATAGAGGAAGGTGCCTTCTACATCAGAATCCTAATGGAGTTAAAGAACATAAAATAAAGATTAAGATTTAACAGCCCCATTCCATGTATAGTGAATCAAAATATCCAAAGGGCAGGCCCAATACACTGTAGAATTCATCAGGTGGTTCTGATGTTCAATCTAGTTGGTGAACCACTTGAGCCAAAAGTCTCAAAAGTCTGCTAGTTTCTCTATTTATTATATTCTGTGAGGCTATTATATTGATCTTCAACTTAGGTAAAATTAAGAATAGGAAAATAATTCTATTTTCAAGTTATCTTTTGGGAGAATAATGTGCAAAAGTTATGAAGGTAGGGGATTATTTACCATTACCATAAAAAGCCAAAATTTAGGGCTCTTGACATATATATTGTGATTTATATATTACTTTCTTTTTTCGCCTTTAGATAATATAGAAATGAATCCCATGACTGCTATTCAGCCACATGTGATATTAGTAAAATTATGTAAAATTTCTATACCTCATTTCTTTATCTATCAAAGAGAACTCATATTACACATATCATTATTTTATTGTGACAATTGAGGAAAAATTCTTGTAAATATGCTTTGTAAAATTGAAAGGCCTATGCAATAACAAATAATGTAATGATTATTGATTTATAATAAAACTAGTGGCTCAGTGCACGAATTCATGCATGGGTGGGGGCCCTCGGCCTGGCCGGCAACCAGGGCCAATCTGGGCCTGCTGGCCAGAGGGAGGGACCACAGGAGGTTGGCTGAGAGAGCACACTGACCACCAGGGGACAGCTCCTGCATTGAGTGTCTGCCCCTTGGTGGTCAGTGCGCATCATAGCGATCGGTTGTTCGGTCCTTTGGTCACTTAGGTTTTTATATATATAGA
Source organism: Myotis nattereri (assembly GCF_964212035.1). Classification (NCBI taxonomy): domain Eukaryota; kingdom Metazoa; phylum Chordata; class Mammalia; order Chiroptera; family Vespertilionidae; genus Myotis; species Myotis nattereri. The sequence goes on from NC_138077.1 coordinate 100,115,638, forward strand.
TAATAACATTAAAATATATACCATTTTATTCATATTTCTAGGACACATTCTTATATGCCTAAATCATCTCCTTTGGTCTTATAAGGTTGTAAGGGGACTAAGATAAGAATACAGGCTTCTTCTGATAACAATAATATAATTTATTTTCATAAATCAATTTGTATAAAATTAAACAACAAAAAAAGATAGTGAGGCCCATGTTCCTACTGTGCAGCCAGCCCTGGATGTCCACCCACACTAACCCTCACCGAGGTGAAGGTCAAGTGCAAGGCAGCGGTTGCCTGGGAGGCTGAAAAGCCTCTCTCCATAAAGGAGGTAGAGGTGGCACCCCCAAAGGCTCATGAAGTTCGAATTATTACCACTGCAGTGTGCCACACTGATGCCTAGACCCTGAGTGGGGCTGATCCTGAAGGGAGTTTTCCCGTGATCCTGGGACACGAAGGTACGGGAATTGTGGAAAGTGTTGGCATAGGAGTTACTAAAATTAAAGCAGGTGATACAGTCATCTCACTTTACATCCCTCAATGTGGAGAATGCAAATTTTGGCTAATTCCTAAAACAAATCTTTGCCAGAAGAGTCACTCAAGGGAAAGGTTTAATGCCAGATGGCACTAGCAGCTTTACTTGCAAAGAAAAGACAGTTTACATTACATGGGAACCAGCACATTCTCTGAATACACAGTTGTTGCTAATACCTCTGTTGCTAAAATGGATCCTTTAGCACCTTTGGATAAAGTCTGCCTCCTGGGTTGTGGCATTTTCACTGCCTATGGTGCTGCTGTGAACACTGCCAAGTGGAGCCTGGCTCTACTTGTGTTGTCTTCGGCCTAGGAGGAGTTGATCGGTGGTTATCGTGGGCTGTAAAGTGGCCGGTGTGTCCCAGATCATTGGTGTGGATATCAATAAAGATAAATTTGCAAAGGCCAAAGAGTTTGGAGCCTGCGATGTATCAGCCCCTAGGACTTAAGTAAACCCATCCAGGAAGTGCTCATTGAGATGACCAATGGGGGAGAAGATGCTCCTTTGTGTGTGTTGGTAATGTGAAGGCCATGAGAGCTGTGCTGAAGGCCTGCCTCAGATCGTCACTCGGCCCTTTCAGCTCCTCTTAGGAGGCACGTGGAAAGGCACCGCCTTCGGAGGATGGGAAGGTGTAGAATTGTCCCAAAGTTGGTGTCTGAATATATGTCCAAAAAGATAAAAGTTGATGAATTTGTGACCCACAATCTTTCTTTCGATGAAATTAACAAAGCCTTTGAACTGCTGCATGCAGGAAAGAGCATCCGGACTGTGGTGAAATTTTAAATTCCAAAAAAGCAAATGCGTCCATCCTTATAACTGAATCATGTGAGCTCAATGGAGCAGCCAGGCAAGCTGGGAGAAGCTCTAACAAGTTCACAGACTCTTAGATGTTCGGTAACCCACTCCAGGGAATAATTTTTTTTCTGTATAATTAATATGTCTAATTAAGGACAGGGCTAATATAGTCATAAATCTGTTTTCTGGACTTTTCTTCTCATGAATAATTGCTAGCTCCTTAAGGAAATTTTTTAACAAAATAAAAGTAATTTCTGAAGAAAATAAAAAAGATGGTGAATGCTATCTCATCAGTGTTCCTATTTGCTTAACTTAAGTCTTGCCTTATTTCTCTTTGGCTTTGGAAAGCAAGTCATTATTTGCAACACTTTTCATATTTATCCATATCTTAAATATCTGATAAAACATAAACTTCCATTAAAATAGTTAATACTATCAGACTTCCATGGTCTCTATCAACTTCCAAATCATTAAATATCATATTTTAAGATTGCTATTTATATGGAACATTATCAAATAGGTAAGAAAAAAAGACAATTTGAATTTATAAAGCAAACAAACTGAGCACTGCTGGTATAAGTCATACTATAAAATATCACACAGATTATGACGCAAATAGAGAATGCTTTCTTCAACAAGAAAACTTCAGTTATTACTGCAAATATATTTCAAAGTACAAAGCCTGGATATCCACTAAGAAAAATGTGATGTTCTCTATGTGTTAAAAAGAAGAAGAAGCAAGAATTGATCAATTGTGGAAAACAAATATAAACAATCTACTTATATAAAAACCATGGGTGGTGTTCATCACGACCAGAACAGAACCGCGACCAAGAGGAAGGAAGTCAGAGGTTGACTTGGCAATGGCAGCGCCCTCCCCCAAGCTGTTTCCCGAAGCTGTTTTTTGTAAGGGCAGGGTTTGAGGCAGGAACCTGCCCTCGGAGCATAGAGGCTGATCTTTCTAAAGTGTGCCGCACAACAGCCCAGCCAGGGGTGAACCTGAGTCGGGGAAGCTGAAAGGCTTAGAAAAGACAGATAAGAGAATGAAAGCTGGATCTCAGTGGGACGCTGCTTCTCTTAGAGACAGCAACCATGCCCACAGCCATCCCTTTATTTTATAGCAGACGCTACTAGGCAAAGTAAGGGCGTGACCAAGATGTTTACAACACTCTCCTGGGTTTCAATACTACTCAACTACAGGCACCTGAACTCTATCAAGCCTACACCATTCAGGCACGTGGGGCCAGACCATAGGTTCAAGCTTACAACTCAGCTGTTGGCTATAATTGTGCTGGGAGGGCCCTGCCCTCCAAGCTGGGACTTGCATGTAGCAATGAGAGGACTGTGCCCTCTCATCAGTCCAAGGTTTGAACCTGTCCAAAACACTGTAGCAGCTCCCCACAATAAAGTTTTAATTCTGTTTCTTTGTTACTACTGTCATGGCCCCACCCCATAACAAAGAAACAATTTCCAGAGGATGAGGCCCAGGAATCAGGATTTTAAAAATATTCCCGGGTGATTCTAATGTGCAGCCAAGGTTGAGAAACACTGCTATAGATAATATTAAAAATATATCTAAACATGCAATTCTTTGTCCAAAAAATGAGAATGTTCAAAAATTAAATGAAGAAAATTTGGATATACTCGATGGAGATTTTCACACATATTTGAGTGATGATTCCATTGATTCCACAGGTGATGCTGAAAAGGAAAATTTTCCCATCAAATTTCTTAATAGTATTACTCCTTCAGGAATGCCGTGTCATAAATTAAAATTGAAAGTGGGTGCAATCATCATGCTATTGAGAAATCTCAATAACAAATGGGGGTCTTTGTAATGGTACCAGATTTATTATCAAAAGATTATGACCTAACATTATCTAAGCTGAAGTATTAACAGGATCTGCAGAGGGAGAGGCTGTTCTGATTTCAAGAATTAATTTGTCCCCATCTAACACTGGCCTCCCACTTAAATTGATTCGACGACAGTTTCCCGTGATGCCAGCGTTTGTGATGACTATTAATAAATCACAAGGACAAACTCTAGACAAAGTAGGCATATTCCTACCTGAACCCATTTTTGCACATGGTCAGTTATATGTTGCTTTCTCTCAAGTTTGAAGAGCATGTGATGTTACAGTTAAAGTTCTAAGTACTTCATCACAAGGGAAATTAGTCAAGCGCTCTGAAAGTGTTTTCACTCTTAATCTGGTGTACAGGGAGATATTAGAATAAGTTTAATCACTTTATCGCCATTGTTTGCATCACTGTTGTTTTTATATCGTGTTTTTGTTGTTTTCATATCATGTTTTTGTTGTTTTCATATCGTGTTTTTGTTGTTTTCATATCATGTTTTTGTCATTTTTATATCATGCCTCTGTTGTTCTATCCTTTTCTTACTGTTTTTTTATTAATAAATTTGTATATGATTTTCATATAAATTTTACTAATTTCCTTTCATCTCTCACACTTCTCTTATAGAGAAAGGGCAAATAGCAATATTAAAATATCTCTGCTAATTCCCTTTTTAAAAAAATATATTTTATTGATTTTTTACAGAGAGGAAGGGAGAGGGATAGAGAGTTAGAAACATCGAAGAGAGAGAAACATCAATCAGCTGCCTCCTGCACACTCCCCACTGGGGATGTGCCCGCAACCAAGGTACATGCCCTTGACCGGAATCGAACCTGGGACCCTTGAGTCCGCAGGTCGATGCTCTATCCACTGAGCCAAACTGGTTAGGGCAATTAATTCCCTTTTAATGTGCACGAATTTTGTGTACCGGGCTACTAGTCCAGTATAAATGACACAAAGCAAAGCAATTACCTTTTGTTATATAAAGTTTTTTTTTTTCTTTTTGGTGAATTGAAAAAAAAGAAAAAAAAGATCCTCAGTAAAAAAAGTTTAAATCCTTGTCATTTTTATGACAGTCCCATTGATAATGGGTTTTATTGGAAGATTTTCTCCATGTTTTCTCAAGTTTCTGCATCATATCAAATAATAGAGGCACTGATATCGTTTGTTTCAGAATACCTTTTCAAGGTGTTTGTATAGTGCACAGTCTTGAAAAAAGTAAATAGCCCATCCCTCATAGGTTTGCTTATAGCCTTTGAAGTTATAGATACTTTCTCTCTCTCTGGAGCAAAGGATAAACACACTTATTGTTGAGTATATGCACAACGTTACTCTTCTATAAAGTAATCTATCAAATGTGCAGGTATTCCCTAAATCTCTTCATATGGTCCTGTGAAAATTGGGGTATTAGAAAACTGACACAAGAAAAATATTGTTGTCATTGCTACTACAATTGCTGTAAGAAAATTTCCTTTGATTGATGCACCTCTTGCCAGACTCACCAAGAAACAAAGAGGACACAAAAAGCAAAATCAAATAAGAGAGGTGATGTAACAACTGACCTCACAGAGATACACAGGATCATAAAAGAACAACTCTATTCGAACAAACTAGACAACCTTGAAAAAAAGTACATATTCCTAGAAAAATACAATCTCCCAAAACTCAATCAGGAAGGATCAGAAAACCTGAATGGCTGATAACTACTGATGAAATTGAAGCAGTAACAAAAAAACAAACAAATAACAACAACAACAAAAAGCTTCCAGCAAATAAAACACCTGGTCTAGATGGCTTCACAGGAGAGTTTTACCAAACATTCAAAGAAGAACTAACACCTATCCTCCTCAAGCTATTCCAAAATATTCAAGAAAAAGGAACACTTCCAAGCTCTTTCTATGAGGCCAGAATTACCATAATTCCAAAACCAGATAAAGACACTACAAAGAAAGAGAATTACAGGCCAATATCCCTGATGAACATAGATGCTAAAATCCTCCACAAAATCCTAGCAAATCGGATCCAGCAATATATTAGAAAGATTTTATATATATACTATGACCAAATAGGATTTATTCTGGGGATGCAAAGCTGGTACAATATCTACAAATCAATAAATGTGATATAGCACATTAACAAATTGCAACACAAAAATCACATGATCATATCAATAAATACAGAAAAAGCATTTGACAAAATCCAACACCTTTCTTGATAAAAACTCTCAGCAAAGTGGAAATTGATGGATCATACACAACATAATAAAAGCCTTATATGACAAACCTACAGCCAACATCATACTCAATGGGCAAAAACTATAATCATTTCCTATAAGAATAGTAACAAGACAGGGATACCCACTTTCATCACTCTTGTTCGACATAGTACTAGAAGTGCTAGCCATAGGAAGAAGAAATCAAAGGCATCTAAATTGGAAGGAAGAAATAAAATTGTCATTATTCACAAGACAACACGATATAGTACATAGAAAACCGTATAGACTCGCCCCCAAAACTACTGGATTTAATAAACGAATTCGATATCATAGCAGGGTATAAAATTAACACCTAGAAATCTATGGCATTTTTATACACCAATAATGAACACTAAGAAAGAGAAACTAAAAATAAAATCCCATTTATCATTCCAACAAAAAAATTAAGATACTTAGGAATAAACTTAACCAAAGAGGTAAAGGACCTGTATTCAGAAAATTATAGGATGTTGAAAAAAGAGAAGAAGATATACAAAAGTTGAAGAATATGCCATGTTCATGGATTAGTAGAATCAACATCATTAAAATGTCCATGCTACCCAAAGAAATCTACAGATTCAATGCAATCCATATTAAAATACCAAGGGCATATTTCACAGACCTAGAACAAATACTCCAAAAATTTATATTAAATCAAAAAAGACCCCAAATAGCAACAGCAATTTTGAGAAAAAAGAACAAACTCGGAGGGATCACAATACCAGATATGAAGTTATACAACAAAGCCATTGTACTCAAAACAGCCTGGGGCTGGCACAAGAACAGACATATAGACCAATGGAACAGGAAAGAGAACCCAGAAATACACCCAAGCCATTATGCTCACTTAATATTTGACAAAGGAGGCGAGAGCATATAATGGGGTTAAGAAAGTTTCTTCAATAAATGGCTTTGGAAAAATTGGACAGATACATGCAAAAAAAAAACAAAACCCAAAAAACAACAACAACAACAAAAAACTAGACCACCAAAATAAACTAAAAAAAAATAAACCCAAAATGTATAAAAGACTTAAATGTAAGGCATGAAGCCCTAAAACTCCTAGAAGAAACCATTGGCAGCAAAATCTCAGACATCTCTCACAACAATATGTTTACCGATGCATCTCCTAGGACAATGGAATCTGAGGAGAAAATAAACAAATGGGACTACATAAAAATAAAGAGCTTCTGCACAGCAAAAGAAACCACGAACAAAATAATGAGAGCCCACTGCATGGGAGAACATATCTGCCAAAGATACATCCGTTAAGGGGTTAATCTCCAAAATTCATAGGGAACTCATACAACTTAACAAAAAGAAGACAAACAATCGAATTAAAAAAGGGGCAAAGAACCTAAATAGACACTCCTCCAAAGTGGACATACAAAATGCCAAAAGGCATATGAAAAAATTCTCAGTGACTAATCATCTGAGAAATGCATATCAAAACGGCAATGGGGTACTATCTTCACACCTGTCAAAATGGCTATCATCAACAAATCAACAAATGACAAGTGCTGGTGAGGATGTGCAGAAAAGGGAACCCTTGTACACTGCTGGTGGCAATGCAGGCTGGTGCAGCCTCTGTGGAAAACAGTAAGGAATTTCTTTAAAAAATTAAAAGGTGGAACTGCCATTCGACCTAGGGATCCCGCTTCTAGGAATATACACTAAGAAATCAGAAACACTAATTCATAGCAGCACAATTTTCAATGGGTAAGATTTGGAAACAGCCTAAGTGCTCATCAGCAGAGGAGTGGACTAAAAAGCTATGGCAAATCTATACAATGGAATACTATGCAGCTTAAAAAAGAAAGAACTCTTACCATTTGCAATAGCCTGGATGGACCTGGAGAGCATTATGCTAAGAGAAATAAGCCAGTCATATTAAGATAAGTATTTCATGGTCTCACTCATTTGTGGAATCTAATGAACTACATGAACTGATGAACAAAAATAGACTCAGAAATATCATGGAATAGACTGTCAAACCTCAGAAGAAAGGCAGAGGAGGCAGTGGGGGGGGGGGTTGCTGAAAGAGATCAACCAATGAACTCATATGCATATATACATAACTCATGGACACAGACAATAGAGTGGTGAAGGCCCGGGGTGGGGGACAGGGGTCAATGGGGGGAAATGGGACATATGTAATATTTTCAACAATAATTTAAAAAATAAAATAAAGTCATAAAAATGGAAAAGAAAATGTCTTTTGTTTCTGACCCAGTTGTTTCATGTCTTCTGCCATGAAACTGTTGCAAGCTAACTTGACAGCTTAGTAGGGTAAAATCTCAAAACCTTCCCAGTTCTTGACATTTTCCAGATATGAAACTTGATACCTTAAGCACATTTTAAAAATTAAATTTGAAGCTCATACTTCTGGAATAATAGTTTCTAAGTTTAACGTGAGGCTTTGCCAACTATTACCTGTATGGTCTTGAAAGTGTCATATAATTTCTCCAGGACTCATTTACATTATCTGTAAAATAGGGGTAATAACGTTTCTCCCATGTCTTAGGATTGTTGTGATGAGTTAAATGAGTATATGAAGAGTACTGAGAAGAGTGGCTCATATTTACTAGATGTTTAATTAATGCTAGCTATAATTTATTATGTTTTATAAAATTGTGAGAATAGGGATATGAAAAGAAAATATCCATAGGTACACCATCAATTTTACATGTTGTTACTTTTGGGTAGTTTTTTATGTTTTGATCTTATATTTATTTTCATAATTATTAGTATATTTAGAACCAATTTCAAGCAGATTATTTTTCTTTTGTTTCTATTTTATTGTTGACATTATTACAGATGTCCCCCATTTCTCCTCTGGGCAGAGACCCTGCCTCTCCTCCCTCTGGCCCTCACCACATCATTGTCTGTGACCATGGGCTTTGCGAATATGCTGTTTGGCTAATCTCTTCACCTTCTTTCATCCAGCCTGCCTCATCCACCTCCCCTCTGACATCTGTCAGTCTGTATCATATATCTATACCTCTGGTTCTATTTTGCTCATCAGGTTATTTCGTTCATTTTACTCCACATATAAATGAAATCATATGGTATTTGTCTTTCTCTGACTGGCTTATTTCACTTAGCACAATATTCTCCAGGTCCACCCATGCTGTCACAAAAGGTAAGAATTATTTCCATTTCAGAGCTGCATGGTATTCCATTGGGTAAATGTTCCACAGCTTTTGTATTCATTCATCTACTGATAGGCACTTCAGCTGTTTCCAAATCTTGGTTATTATAAATAATGCTGCTATAAACATAGGGGTTCACATATTCTTTCTGATTGGTGTTTGGGATTGTTAGGATATATTCCAGAAAGCAGGATAGCTGGGTCTAAAGGAAGATCCATTTTTAATTTTTTGAGGAAACTCCATACTGTTTTCTATACTGACTTCATTCCCACCAGCAGTGTACTAGGGTTGCCTTTTCTCCACATCCTCAGCAACACTTATTGTTTGTTGATTTATTGATGATGGCCATTCTGAAAGGTGTGAAGTGATATGTCATTGTGATTTTAATTTGCATTTATCTGATGATTAGTGACCTTGAGCATTTATTCATATGCCTATTGGTCATCTGTATGTCCTCTTTGGAGAAGTGTCTATTCAGGTCTTTGGCCCATTTTTTAATTGGGCTTTTTATCTTCCTAATGTTACTTTTATAAGTTCTTTATATATTTTGGATATTAACCCTTTATCAGATGTATCATTGCCAAATATGTTCCCCCATACAGTGGGCTCCCTTTTTGTTTTGTTGATGGTTTCTTTTACTGTGCAGAAGCTTTTTAGTTCTATGCAGTCCCATTTGTTCTCTCTTTTCCTTTGATTCCCTTGCCCTAGGTAGGAGATATATTGACAAAAATATTGCTATGAGAAATGTCTAAGATTTTATTGCCTATGTATTTTAGGATTTTTATGGTTTTACATTTTACATTTAAGTATTTTATTCATTTTGGGTTTACTTTTGTGTACAGTATAAGTTTGTGGTCTAGTTTCATTTTTGCATGTTCCTGTCCAATTTTCCCAACACCATTTATTGAATAGACTGTTTTTACTTCATTGTGTGTTCTTGCCTCCTTCGCCAAATATTAACCGTAGAGGTGTGGGTTTATTTCTGGGCCCTTTGTTCTGTTCCATTTATCTGCATGCCCATTCTGAAGCCAGTACCAGATGGTTTTTATTGCAATGGCCTGTAATATAGTTTGATATCCTGTATTGTGATCCTTCCAATTTAGCTCTTCTTCCCCAAGATTTCTGCAGCTATCAGTGGCATATTTTATAGATCTAGGGAAAATATTTAAAAAATTTGCATGGAACAAAAAAGGACCTCAAATAGCCTCAGCCATCAAAGGGGATATTTTAAAATTTGATTACATTGGTTTTATTTAGGTCCCTTGGCTTCAATGAATAGACTCATGCATGGTTTGAATCCTGGCCCCATACCCCTTACAAATGTAACAAAACTCTTACACAGTAAGTAAGATCATCAGGATGGCCCAATTTTGATAAGGATTCCATATGTATCTGGTTTATTGAGAAATCTCAACTCTTTGGGCCATAAACATAGACTAGTGACTTAAGTTGCTTTTAATGTTGGTATAGCAAAGCTCCCTTTCTATTATTTTATAACATTCCACCAGACCCCATAAATTTTTGCACACTTTTAATAAATAGCATCACCCAGTCATATAGCTAATTCAAAGTCTTCACTATTCATACTTCATAGCAATTTAGATTTGTGGTTAGATGGAGTTGAGCTGCACCACACCTTCTTTATGGACAATATTTGCTAGTGGTAAAGCAGGAAGGAGTAATAAAGAGGCAGATATAGAACATAATTGGTTGTCTGTGGATATGGGATGTGACTCTGCTCTCTAATTTAGTCTAGTTTACCCTCATACTAATGGGTTCCTCATAGGCTATGCCCATGGTATTCTTAGGGTAATCTAAAGCTTTGCCCTTGCTTTTCCTGATGCTGAGGAACTCTCTTAAAAATAAGTACACCGATTTACCTTCATTTTTTTTTCTATTAGTAGAGGTCTCTAATTCTCCCTTTTGTTCAGTGGTTTGACGATTTCTGCATTTTAACATAAATACTTGAGATGTTAATTTAGATGTCACATTTTTCCCCTTTTAAGGCATAATTTAAGTAGTTATTCAAGGACAGCTCCCAGCCTCCTATCCGAACTTAACCAGAGCAGTTCTGGCCAGAAAGATAGCCTTTCCCCTCAATTACTATCCTCCCCACAGTGAATTCTATTTTATTTTCAAAATTTTATTTTCTTCCCCAGTCTTTATATAGACTAATGTTGATTATGTGGGGTACTATCAAGTGATGTTGAATAGTGTTAAAGAATTTTCTATAAGTCTCTGAAGTCTCAAGGGCAGTGATTTGAAGTGGGGAGTTTAATACTTTTTTGGTTTTAGCTTTCTTCCTCGTCTATCATCCTTGAACATTTGAGAGTCCAAGTGAAAATTCTCTTACAATTATACCATATTAGTGATATAATAAACACAATTTTAAACATTAGATGGCATAATGTAAGAGCCTACTTTTGGAAAAATACAAATCTACAAAACGTTATACTGCAAAAGGATTTTCTAATATTGTTAATTTTCCCATAATCAATGACCTGTTATTGTGCTGTTCTTCCCTACTTGGTCCCAGTGCACATGGCCACATGCCAGAACAGGGTGGGGTATGACAAAATACGCTATTTGTTTGTTTGTTTTTTACCGATTGTCATTTTATTTATTTTTAACAGCAATAATAGCACATTTATTGTGCATTTAATTCTATATATCATTTAGTCTTCATGCCAATCCTAGATACTATTTTTTTTCATTTTTTTTTAGCAATATTGAGATATAGTTGGTATATTGCATTGTTTAAATTTAAGATATACAAGGTGATTTGATATACATATATATTGTGAAATGATTACTACAATGAGATTAGTTAACACATTTCTCATCTCACATAGTTACCATTTTTTGTTGCTGTTGATGATTTTGCTATTTTGAATCCACAACTTTTCAAAAACTATAAAATAATTTTTGGTAAAATAAATAGAAAAAATAACTTCCATTGAGTGTTTCAGATTTGAATAGCAGATTTTATTATAACAGGTAAATTTCAAGCACACAAGTCCTTTGTTCTGAATTATCACATCACATTCTAAACAGGTTTGAATTTGTAAATGTTAAATACACCTCCTCATTATTTAAAAAAATGGAATGCACACCCACTTCTATACACCCACTAATGACAAAATTTCAACAGAAATTTTCTAAATACTTTAGAACTAACATAAATAGAATAAATAATTATTTTGTATTAAGTAAAAATATTCTAATTATGATGTTTCTGTCTGTTCTTCAGTACCTAAGGCATTAATAAATCCTGAGGTAAAAGAAAAATCTATGCCTTCTTAGAGTTTGGAAACATAGAAGGTGAAAGGAAGGTTATCACAGTAAAATCAGAATATGAATCAGTACTTGGGTAGTTTATCTTCCACTTATTTTGCTGAAAACAAATCTAATTCCCAGCAAGGACTGCTAATCATAAAATGATATAATCCATTTTTTTTTTGTCTGAATGTTATTTCTCAATAGGTGTTCACCTACAGAAATCTATGAACCTTTGGTTCAAATGCAGGCATAGCATTCTTCCAGCTGTGTGTGTGTCTATCAAACTGCATCACCCTCACATTAGGGAGTATACCATTATGCTTTTATTCCAAATTGATGCAAAGTGCCCTGTTGTAAAGGAGGCCGCAAAGGGAGTTCGCAGAGTAATCTCTTTTGCTTTCATAGTGTCACTCTATGAGTGTATCAGGCAAATTCTTGCCTTTCTGATTGGTGAAGAGATGGGTGAAAAATCAAATTTCTTAACTCCTTTAGGAGGATGTAAAATGTAGGTTAAATTCTCATAGTATAATTGACTTGAAAAACTTCTCTGGAAACCCCAATGGAGAAAAGATGATGAATGAGTGTCTGTGAAACATTGTAATGGTCTAAGTTATCTGGTAGCTCTGGACAATAAAATATGTCTTTTTTATATACATTGCCCACATTTCTAACTGCTATATTATGCAACTGTCGGCTACATATCATTAGACATGATTTTGAAAGCCAAAAGAGTAATATTTCATGAAATCAAAACCAGAAAGTAATTTAAAAGTCAATGACTCCCACTCTGAAAAAAGTCTTGACCTCAGCTTTCAAAAAAAAATAAAAGGGATAGCTTAGACTTAGTGCCAATGCTCCCATGTAAGATTTATTGCCCATATTTTTTGTTTTTTCTTAGTGTTTTAAAAATTGTCTCAGAATTATAAAAGAATGTTAGTGCTAGTACCTTGGAGAATTAACATTCTTTCCTTCAGAAGTTGCTAAATGCTTTAAAAAAATAACGAAACAAATACAAAGAATCCTTCTAATAGAGGTCCCAAGAGTGTAGTTTCCAGAAGGACAAGGCTGATCTTTCCTGTGCTTCTTCTTTTGTGTGATCAAAGTCTGAGCTAATTGGCCTATTAGGACAAAGCCTGATCCATCTTAGGACCCTTAGAGAGCCTGCCTTATGGAGGAGGTAAATGGATTAAAGAGAAACTGAGATTACTTGGGAACAGAGAGTGACACTCTAAAAGGAGCACCTTTACATTTAAAATAATAAAGTACCTGACGATACAAACATAGACTTGGGCCTGCTTTGAAGTAGAAATGTTAAAGCAAATACAGTGGATTAACAAAGAGTTACAGAAAAATAACTATGAAAGGAAATGTCATAAAACTTTCAGCAATTAATTTAAATTGAAGTAGGGAAAGGAGACATGGATTAAGAAACTTGTGCTTTGTTCTGGCGCTGCCATTTCCTTCTCTGATGTTCTTGGAGAATCCAGAAATGGTTTTCGGTATTAACCTCAGGGTAATATTTTAGTCCATGGAAGTTCTTTTTTTTTCCAATTAAACTAGGAAAGGTCAAATATATTTTATTCTTCAGGTATATTTTATGGGGAATTTTTTTTGAAAAAAAACATCTCATTTTATCACATCTAGGGAGTCCAGTGCAAATTTTAGCACCAAAAATAGTATCATTGTAATTGAACTAGAACTTAACTTGCTTGTTGGAATACTTCCCCTGTGTTGAAATACGAAACTCTGCCCAGCCTAGATACACACTCTTCACTTACACACTTACATGAACCCACCTCACATTTGCATCACACATTTTGAAGAGTCTGGTCATAGAGAGTGAAGAGAAAAGTGTCTTTCCTAGGCTTTGCACAGGCCTTTCCACGTCTTGGTTCTCCTGAGATCCATGCCTGATCCTGCTGATGTTTCTGTCTTGGCCTCATTCTCATGGACTAGCCCTTCCCCACACAACTCCTTGTATCTTCAATTCCTTTTTTTTTCTCCAAACCATGCTCATTATATCTGATTTCTGCTGCATTCAAACATTAAACTATCATCATAAGAGGTAGTAAAACTTGGGGATTAAGAGCATGTAGGCTTCACAGTTATTCAAATACTGAATAAAATTTGTGCACCTTGAAAGGAACTGTGGGCCCTGAAGCTGCAGTGGGCACAGGGGCAGGTCTCGGCCCATCCTCCATGCCCCCACCTGGCCCCTTCCACTGCAGCCCCCAGTCCCCTGTCTGCCTGCAGCCCCTCTCCCTCCACCACCACTCCCGCATGCTGACAGCACTGGTCCTGCTCACACCTGCAGATGTTGCAGAGCAATTGGGGCCGGTGCCAGCAGTGGGTGTGAGCAGTGGCTGCTGCCCCAATTGCCCCTCAAGAGCAGGCGGACATGGAGAAGCCCTCAGGGGCGATCAGGGCCAGTGCGCCAGGTGTGGCTGGTGCCGGCAGCAGGTGCGAGCGCTGGGAGGGACCAGGGCACACAGGAGCAAAGAATCTTCAGTAACCACCAGAGGCTCACACCAATGACAGTGACCAGTGCCCCGCCTTGGTCTGCCCCCTCTCACCTGCTCCACCATGCCACCACGGCCAATGCCTGGCATGTTCCGCACATGCATGTCATAGTTCAGTTGTTCGGTTGTTCTGCCGTTCGGTCTATTTGCATATTAGAGTTTTATATATATAGGTGAATTGAAATCTAAGTCTAACAATAATGAGTAGTAATTATTAAATTATTTAACTTCAAAAATTATCAATTTCATATATAATTATATGTATGAATATAGATATATATGTGGATATATATATATATATATAAATACTTACAACATTATAATTAAAATGTTAAGAACAGTAATTAATATTGTTGTCCCTCAGTATCCATGGGAGATTGATTCCAAAACCCCCAGGAATACCCAAATCCACAGATGCTCAAGTTCCTTATAATATAAAATGGTGTACTATTTGCAGATAACCTATACTTGCATATAGGCAGGGTGTGCCTACACATCAATGTGTGAGAAATTCACATTTTGCTTTTGAAAATTTCTGGGGTTTTTCCCTACAAATATCTCTGATTTGTGGTTGGTTGAATCCCTAGATGTGAAATCCACAAATACAGTGGACCAATTGTGTTAAACAATGTGCACAGAATCTAAAATATAAATGTTGCTTAAATAGCCATTGCTATCTCCCAAATAATCAACTTTAATCTTTCTCTCAAACCATTTTAACTTGAACACATTATTTCCTAAGTGACATTCACTTTCTTATTTGTTGGTTTCAGAAACTTTGAATGCATCTTTTCATCTTTCTTTTATCCTACATTCTTTCAATTTAATCAGTGACCAAGTAGTAGAGCATTTACTGAAACAAGTCCACATTTCACATAAATTACTATAAGTGCCTCCTACCTGCACTTCATATTTTGGGGATTCCTTGACTTTCAGACTTATAAAGAATAGCTCAAAGAGTATTACTACCTGGCTTGAATGAAAGTAGAGCTCAAAGGATATTACTACCTTGAATGAAAATTCTGATAACCACAATGACTACAAAATTTGAACAGATTGGAAGTTAATCCACATCTTTAAGGTCTTCATGACATCTTTCTTCATTCTCTACACAGGTGGACTCACTTCCTTACTTTTCTTAATTAATTTGCATCACACCTTCAATTCTTATATAATTTATTTATTTGTGTTAATAAATGTTTGGTGAATTAATTCAGTTGTAAAAGCTGAATTCTGATCACTCCTGGATGCAAAAGTAACCTGGAATACCAGTCTATCAAATTTTAAAAGATCTTTAAGTCAAACAAATCAATTATCTTCCAATATGATTATCTTAAAAGCTTATGTAATATTTTTTAAAAAGTAGAAAAAGCTTAAAAAGTTACATATATAGCAAAAATTAATGGAATTCACTGGAATATTTTTATAAAAAAAAGAAAGAATAGTTGGAAGGGGATGAAATGCCCAACCCTGAAAACAGATTCAATTATATCAAAATGCTAAGAAGTAAAATCCAAATTTATGCAGATTTAGACAACTTTTGGACACAATGATATCATAATAGAAGTAATGAATCAGATTTTGCATTCTCATTTTTTAAGTGAATCGTACAAAATTACACCTTCCCCATATTATCTCTAGAGATCTCAAGGACTTTAATTTTCTTTTTTAATATATTTTTATTGATTTCATAGAGGAAGGGATAGGGAGAGAGAGAGAGAGAGAGAGAGAGAGAGAGAGAGAGAGAGAGAGAGAGAGAGAGAAACATCAGTGTGATGAGAGAGAATTATTGATCAGCTGCTTCCTCTACACCTCTCACCAGGGATCGAGCCCACATCCTGGGCATGTGCCCTGACTGGGAATCTAGCCGTGACCTCCTGGCTCATATGTTGATGCTCAACCACTGAGCCATGCCAGCCCAGCTCAAGGATTTTCTTATTTGTACACACACACACGCACACACTCACACACACACAAATCAATTTCCACAGGTTCTCTACTACACTACTGGGTATAACAGCTTCCTCAAGGTTTCATTCTACTTCCAAGTTCCTGAGATCTCACCACACCAATATTGGATGATCTATTGCCTTGCTTTGCCACTTAAATAGCTCTTCATCTATATACATTCCAATTATTTTCAAAGAACTTAAAAAGGAAGTAGGCAGGAGTCACAAGGCCCATCTTCCTAAAGGATTCCTCTCTCTCAGATTTCTAGGTTATATTCTGCAATTTCTCACATGCAAAACTTCATTCTAGAAGGTGTCCATCCCACATGCAAATCAGCTTCTGCAGACAGACAACTGTGTGCTGCCAGTCACTCATTTTTCAGTCAAATACATTAATTCTTCATCTCACTCAGCTGGGGATATCCTGTTACAGATCAAGACATTGAGCATTTTTATCACTTAAAGCAAAGACAAATGGCAGAATTATGCTTGCAACATGCCCTATAGACTGTTTTTATTGTGCTTTCTTCTTGGATAGAAAGCACCAACATAGGTCATTTGTATGTGAGAGTTTTATTGAACAGATATCAAAAGTAATGATTTGCAACCTTAGCTGCATTCAAGCTTGAACAAAATCCACAACTCAGAACTCCAAACTAGAGAAGAGTTTCTGGTAATTGACTACAATATAATTGATTACAAATTATATTTACTGAAAAAAGTATATGTACTTATCTGTGGGATAATGAAACTTGAATACCATTTAATAAAATTTGAGTCACAACTATTGCTGTTTACAAGGCAAAGAACCAAATTACATATTAAACCTATATAAAAATCAATGTTAATGAAATTTAATCATTCTGCATTGGCCTGGAAATCTGTGTCAATACTAAAAATCATGACATCAGTTTTCTCCCATAAATGGTAAATATAGATTTTAATTAGTTTACCCAAACCTTCTATGACATGTTGTCCCCAATACAGACCTGTGTATTTGCTGGACATATTTTGAAAATGTGTAATCCAATGACAATGATGTAAGGGGAATGTTTTGTATGAGTGAGTCTCTTGTAATTTTCCCTGTGTTGGCAGTGTGACACTGACTGTCCTTCATGAAAGACTATATTGATGAGGATGTTTATAGAGCAAACAGCCTTGGAATATATAGACAGCATTTCCCTCCAGTGCAAAGGGTATATATCCTCATAGACTGTTCCCTCCAAAACTAAGAGCAGGCATACCTACTGCCATTTATAGAAGAATTAGGTTCTCTAAACTCAAAGCTCTCCTGAAATACCACCCACTGTTTGTGCAGTCATTTACTGGGCCAATTTGTGTCACTCCCATAGGACTTAGATTCAAGGGGAATCAATGTAAATGTGCATATTTTTGTAATGTTTGCTCTGCTGTGAGTAACAGTTTTTGTTTTATGACCTAAAAGTCACATGTCTTCTGCTAAGATTCATTAAACTGTGACAGGTTTACTTGTTAGTTTGCAGAATCTAAGACCCTTCATAGTTCAAGACAGCTTTTTAGGAGGGGATTTGGAAGGTGACAAAGACATACTGAAAAAGTATCTCACAGGCTGGATAACAAGATTTGAGGGGAATCCAGGGGGTTAATTGTGAATGTGTTATTCAATTAGTTAAACAAGGAGGCCAGTAGAATCATTTTGCTCTGATGCCATGGTGGCCTACATAAGCAAACCAAACCTTAAGGCTGTAAATGCTTAAGGTTACAATATCAATGAGCTAGCAACAGCTAATCACAAGCAGCCAACTAGGCTTTGAGCTATTGCCAATCAAATTATTCCCTTTCTTTGTTTCCAAACTTTATGTTTTCTCCCCCTGGCTCCTGCTAGCAAAGTACCTCTAACCACTTCTAGTTTGGCTCTGCCTAATTTGAATCTATTTTTGCTCAAACTCTTAAATATTTTAATATGCCTCAGTTTATCTTTGAACAATGTTGATCAAACTAGATGGTCAAACAAGCAGTAAGTCTTTTACTTTATTTTCTGTAAACAAAGAGGAAATGAATGGTGGTACTAGCCTTAGTGAAAAAGAATCAAAGATAGATGTTAAAAATTATACACCCTGACTCACTATAAGGGGATTGTCATTCACTGGGATGACTGGAAAGAGAGAACAGCACAGACTACAATAAAACAATGTTTCCAAAAATACTCTCAAAATATCGAACTTGCCCTGGCCAGTTTGGCTCATTGGATAGAGCGTTGGCCTGGGGACTGAAGGGTCCCAGGTTCGATTCTGGTCAAAGGCATATGCCCGGGTTGCGGGCTCAATCCCCAGTAGAGGGTGTGCAGGAAGAAGCCAATCAATGATTCTCTCTCATCATTGATGTTTTTATCTCTCCTCTCCCTCTCCCTTTGTCTGTGAAATCAATAAAAATATTATTTTTAAAATATACTAAAGGCCCGGTGCATGAAATCTGTTCACGGGGGTAGAAGGTCCCCTCAGCCCAGTCTGCACCCTCTGCAATCTGGGATCCCGTGGGGGACATCCCTCTCACAATCCTGGACCGCTGGCTCCTACCTGCTCACCTGCCTGCCTGCTGATCACCCCTAATTGCCCCCCTGCCAGCCTGGTCACCCCCAACTGCCCCCCTGCCGGCCTGTTTGCCCCTAACTGACCCCCCCCCCAGCCAGCCTGGTCACCCCACACAGCCTGCTGTTCAGTCATTACTGTTACTGTGACAGCATATAGGTTTTGTAGGTCATGTAAAGCCTCTAACACATACCATTATTTCTTTATTTCTTACAAGCTTTTAGAAAAGGGAAACACAATCTTAGTTCTGGGGCCATCCATAAAGAAAAACAAGGTGTGGGCTGGATTTGACCCAAGGTGGGGGACCACAAAGGAACTGGAGTAAAGGAAGTTGTGTAACTGAAGAGGACGAGATCTGCCTCCGTAGGATATGATGTGGGCAGGTATTTCCTGGAGATTATATAGTTATATTTTTCTTACAATAATCTACCTAACACTGTTATGATAATATTTCTAACATACTGAATCTGATTATAAATTTCTTTTGATAATTAATAAATTTTCTCAAAGGGGACCATAAATAAAAATTTCAGTAATTCTGACTTTTAGAAAATACAGCAATACCAGATAAAGAACAGGTAATGACCTCTAAGGAGATGGAAAACACCTAAAAGATTCACAATACAACCCATAAAAATTGTTCCTTTGCCTTTCTTTATTTTAATGACAGTTCCCAAATGGCAGATTTGTCCCAAGTATTCTTATTAAGTTGTTTCTACAAGTTAATTACTAACATATAACATATGTCAGGATATATTAGCTCTAATAGTTGCTTCTTTAGTATTTGTAACACGAGCAATGAATTTTTAGAACAAAAAATCCCATTTTATTTGAAATATTGACTTAGTTTTTATGCATCAGCTAAAGGTAAGAATCACTTTTAACCAATGACTACTTGCCTGGCTCTTCTAATCATTAAACCCAACATCCTTCCAAAACCAGGAAGTTATCTAATAATAAAATATCATAATAATCTTTGTGACCTAGGATATGTTTTCTCTAAATGTTAAATGCTTATAAAATGCCAAGATACTCCAATAACTTTAAAGTACATATACAGTAAAGCAGCTTAAGTCCATTCAGGGCTTCAATACTTTAGACTTCACATTACATATACTTTTATACTCACATTATTCTGGTCGGGAATAAATCAGTTGGAATGATAGACTGACATCCAGGGTAGGCTATAACATTCTGACCAAGACAAACAAGCTTTCTTGAACATGGTCAAGGAAGGAAATGTTTGGGTATTGTTCTATCCCACAAGGTTATGCTATCTTGGAGGATAAATGAAATTATCTCTACTGAAGGTTGAGGGAGAGCAAAAGGACAGCTTGCCAGTGTGAATCTTTTTATTAGAATGACATGCAATTGTTTTGAACGCATCCTTCTGTTTTTCCAGTGTTCATGCCTTAACCAGCAAAATTGACAGCCAGTGTTATTGTGCAATTACCTAGCTTTTGCCTTCACAATTATCCTTCTATACACAACTTTAGTTTTATTTTCTTTCCTTAAATCAGTTAAATTTTGTTAAAGTTTGCATCTAGTAGTTTATACAATAGTTTGAAGAGAAATTTTGGTGGCATCAAATAACCAATGATTATAATAAAGTTGAATAATATTTACACATCAAACTTTGGTAAATTTCCTCTAGGTCATACATAGTTGGAAAACAAATATATGATGATATACGCATAACATGCACAAACACTAAACACTTTTAATTTACTATGAATTAACAACCTTGGAGATATAAAAATATAAGATTATTGTGACTGTTAACAAAAATATACACCCAAAAACAGAGATTATAAGAGCACTAATCAAACTCATGCTAAAAGTGGTGCTGCACATAGCATGTCTTAAATACCCTTATGAGTTTAGCAGTGGTCTATAATTTCAGATAAATTATACAGAATGCAGTTTGCTAAGGAGAATAACCATGATGAACAAACTTCAAAAATATCTAATTAGGATGAAGAAATTAACAAACATGCATTAGGTGTCTTGCCTAAGTTCAGATTTCTTCAAAGTGAAGGATGAAGCCCCATATCAATCAATCTATTATCTGATAATATAATGTCACATGCTCAAAACAGGTGACATATCTCGAAACAGTATATGGCTTCAAATATAACTAACTTATTGCTAGTGTTTCATGAGGGTATGTGTGATAAACTCTAAATTTATTTCGTGTATAAAATGGAAACTCTTTAGAAAAGTTTATGTTATCACTTTAATCTACTGCCTAAATAATATTTATCCTTCATTTCATAATCTTATATTCAACTTTCCATATTTTCAGTAAAGTGATCCTACTTTGGTGAACTGAATTTTGTTATATATATATGAATCAGAAATAAAAATCAATTTTAGTTGTCAAGCTGCTTAAGCAGTAGCCAAAATACATGTATATTAATAAGTAAAAATTAAAAGAAAGAACTTGAAGAAAAAAATAAAACTCCAAATTATTTTATTGCAGAGATATGGAAAGAAATAATGTCTGCTTGGTTGGTCATATTGGGAAAGGTAAAAGACAGGAACTCACAACCATTCTATCCAGTGGTGGAATGAAGTTTAGTAAAGGGATGAAGAGGTACCTCAGTTTACTACAGCTACTAGTATATGCATATGGGCTCAAAAACAACTACAAACAACTATTGGGATTTCTTCTCACCTTGTCACATTTTTCTCTTGAAATACTAATTATCATCATACTGTGGGAAGGAAAATACAGATAATATGTAATCAGAGAACAACATGCTCATAGTTAAATTATATTAAATTACTATTCTTAGTTTTACAGAAGCATTAATAATAAATATCATATGGTTAAGAGTCCCCTCAATCCTTATTATTTAATTTGTTGTAACCTTTGTGATTTTTAAACAATATCTTCTACATAATGAGAACAGACTAATATTGGGGTTAATATAGCAAATTAGATCTAAAAATATATATCCATAATAAAAAATCAAATCAAAGTATGTTTTTATGATTCTTCATATTTCTACGGGGTCTGTTGTTATTTTGCCTCTCTAATTTCTGATTTTGTTTATATGTGTCTTTTCTCTTTGCTTCTTGGTGAGCCTGGCTAGAGGTTCATCAATCTTGTTTATCCTTTCAAAGAACCAGCTCTTAGTTTCATTGATCTTTTGTATTTTTTTTTTGTCTCTATGTCATTTTTTTCTGCTTTGATCTTTTATTATCTCCTTCCTTCTCTTCACTCTGGACTTTTCTTGTTGCGCTCTTTTTAATTCTTCAAGTTGCAGAGTTAGATGATTTATTACAGTTTTTCTTATTTTGTGAGGTAGGCCTGTAATGCTATGAACTTCCCTCTCAGGACTGCTTTCCCTGTGTCCCATAGATTTTGGATTATTGTTTTTTCTTTGTCATTTGTTTCCAGGATGTTTTTTATTTCTTCTTTGATCTCTTTGGTAAACCAATCACTGTTTAATAGCATGCTATTTAGCCTCCAAGTGTTTGAATTTTTGTGATTGTTTTTATTGTAGTTTATTTCTAATATTCCATTATGATCTGAGAAGATGCTTGATATGATTTCAATCTTCTTGAATTTGGAGAGACTTTGCCTGTGACTTAATATGTGTTCTATCTTTGAAAATGTCCCATGTGTGCTTCAGAAGAATGTATATTCTGTTGTTTTGGTGTTGAATGTTCTGAAGATGTCAATTAAGTCCATCAGATCTAGTGAGTCATTTAGGATTGCTGTTTCTTTGCCGATTTTTTGTCTAGAGGATTCATCCAGGAATGTTAATGGGGTATTGAAGTCTACTACTATGATTGTATTGCTGTCAATCTCACCCCTGATATCTTCCAGAAGGTTTTTTGTTTGTTTGTTTGTTTGTTTTTGTATTTGGGTGCTCCTGCATTGGGGGCATGTATGTTTACCAGAGTTATATCCTCTTATTGTATCGATCCCTTTAGAATTATGAAGTAGCCTTCCTTGTCTCTTGTTATGACCTTCACTTTGAGGTCTATTTTGTCAGATATAAGTATTGCTACTGCAGCTTTTTTTTTCATTTCCATCCCTTCACTTTCAGTCCCTTGTTCTGAGGTGGATCTCCTGTAGACAGCATATATATGGATCATGTTTTTTTATCCATTCAGACACTCGATGGCTTTTGATTGGAGCATTTAATCCATTTACATTTAATGTTACTATTGATAGTTACTTGTTTGTAGCCATTTCAAGTCTTTATGCCTGTGTTCCTGTCTCCCTTTCTATTTCTTACTTTTACACCATTCCCTTTAGCATTTTTTGCATTGCTGGCTTGATAGTGATAAACTCCCTTAGTTGTTGTATTTTTTGTTTGTTTGTTTATTTTGTTTTTTGTTTTTCTGTCTACAAAGCTCCTGATTTCTCCTTCAATTTTGAATGATAGCCTTGCTGGATAGAGTATTCTTGGATTCAGTCCTTTGCTCTGCATCATTTTGTTTACTTCCTTCCATTCCCTTCTTGCCTGATGTGTTTCTTTTGAGAAATTATTTGATAATCTGATGGAGGATACTTTGTATTAACTCTCTGTCCCTCTCTTGCAGCCTTTAAGATTCTCTCTTTGTCATTAACATTTGTCATTGTAATTATGATGTGTCTTGGTGTGGGTCTTATGGGGTTCATCTTGCTTGGGACTCTCTGTACTTATGTGATTTTTTCTTCCACATACCAGGGAAGTTTTCTGTCATTATTTCTTCAAATAGATTCCCTAATCCTTGCTGCTCTTCTTGTCCTCTGGCACCCCTATTATACGTATGTTACTTCTTTCATATTGCCCCAAATCTCCCTTAGGCTCTCCTCCTGCTATTTTTTTTTTCTTTCTCAAGTTGCTGTTTAGGTTGGGCTTGTTTCTCTACCTTATCTTCTAACTTACTAATTCGGCCCTCTGCTTCTCCTTGTCTACTGTTGAAACCTTCTATCACATTTTTGATTGCAGCTATATCACTTTTGATTTTTTCCTGTTTTTTGCATGCATTGTTGATTTTCTCGTCCATCTGGCTTATTACCCATACAGCCACTCATCTGAATTCTTTTTCTGACATATCACATGCCTTCATTTCATTCAGTTCCTTTCTTGGTTATTCCTCTTTTTCTTTCCTTTGGGGATTGTTTCATTGTCTCCCCATTCTAGCTATCACCAGAAGGTCCAAGTGCCGAATTGTGGGGGCTTGAGCTGTGTGCAGTGGGAGCATCACACAACCCAAGTGTCACTGAAGAGCTCAGACATGGAGATGTGTGGCTTCCGTAGGTTGGCGGAGATCCGTGCACTGAGAATCAGAGTCCCTGCACTCCTGTTCCAAGAATCTGAGTCACAGGTGCTCAGTAAGGCCTTGTGCGTGCACCAAGAATCAGGGTACCCACATGCATGCCAAGAATTAGGTTCCCCATGCACATGCTGAGAATTGTAGTGTCTGGCGTTCCATGCAGCTTCGCGTGCATACCTAGAATCAGGATCCCTGCACGCACTTGCTGAGAAACAGAGTCCCATAAAACCAATTAGCATTATGCTTTTAAGAAATAAGGAATCAATTTCATTATTCATCTCCACCCTTCATAGTTTTTATTGCTACTTCTCTTTCTCATTTTTTTTCTCTTTTTCTTATTCCACTGTCTTCTTCCACACCCTAACTATTATGACTTCCTGTTAACAGCATACATGCACTGACGTTTTTCCTATTCAAGGATTAACTTTACAAAACAGGTACAAATAAGTGTGATGCCCAATTATGCCATAAACAAATAAGAGAAAAGACAAAGTTTTTTTTGTTATCAACAGATCTTCTCTAAGCACTTAAACAAAAGAAAGATTCATTTTTTAAAACTATAAACTATCCTCATTTTTGGCTGCAGCCTACTGTTTTACAGCTTCTATAGATCTAGCAATTGAGTTCAAAGTGACTCTGAAAATATTTACATATTGATACAACAAGGGCAGATTTCTTAAATGTTTTCTGATACATGCTTTAACTGCAGATTCTGCCACCTGTGTTATGAAGAATATGTAGGAGGCCAAAAGAGCTTGATTAGGGAAGAGAGCATGTACTGACCATGTTTTCAGAGGCTAGAAACCTGATAAAGACAAAGGCTTAAAATGGAAAGGTCTGAAAAGACATGGAGGGATCTTAAATTCTTATTACTAAGTGAAAAAGCCTATCTGAAAAGGCTACCTACTGTGTAATTACTATTATATGATATTTTGGACAAGGTAAAACAATAGAGACAGTAAATAGGTCATTGGTTGCCAGGGGTTGGGAATGTGGGAAGGGTAAATAGATATAGCAAAGAGGATTTAAAATGTTTAGAGCAATGAAAATACTCTGCATGATGCTATAATGGTTGATACCTGTCATTATACATATATCCAACTCATAGAATATATAACAGGAAGAGTGAACCCTAATGAACTTTGGTTTATAATGATGTGTGCACATAGGCCCATCAATTTTCACAAAAGTACCACTCTGGTGAAGGATGTTGACTATGAGGGAGTCTATGCATGTGTGGGAGAAGAAGGTATATGGAAAACCTCTTACCTTTCCATAACTGCTCTTTCAAGGGCTTAAAATGAAAGCTCCATTTTACATCTCAAAAATTAAAATGCTCAAAGTCACCCAAGGGATGCAGATCAAAACAACAATATGATATTACCTCACACCTGTCAGAATGGCTATCATCACCAATTAAGAAACAACAAATGTTGACAGGGTCGTGGAGAAAAGGGAACACTAGTACACTGCTGGTGGGAATGCAGACTTCTGCAACCATTATGGAAAACAGTATAGAGTTCCCTCTTAAAATTAAAAATGGAACTCCCATTTGAACCAGTGATCCCACTTCTAGGAATATATTCTAAGAAGCCAGAAACACCAATCAGAAAGGACATATGCACCCCTATGTTTATAGCAGTGCAATTTACAATAGCTAAGATTTGGAAACAGCCAAGTGTCCATCAGCAGATGATTGGGTTAAAAAGCTGTGGTACATCTACACAATGGAATACTACATGGCAATAAAAAAGGAAGAACTCTTACCATTTGCAATAGCATGGATGGACCTGGAAAGTATTATGCTGAGTGAAATAAGCTAGAAAGAGAATGATAAGTATCACATGATCTTGCTCATCTGTGGAACCCAGTGAACCAAATAAACTCATGATCAAAAATAGACCCAGAGACATAGAAGCATGAACAGACTGTTGAGCCTCAGAGGAAAGGGAGGAGAGGGTAAGTGGGAAGAGAGCAACCAATAAACTTGTATGCATATATGCATAACTGTGGACACAGACAATGGGGTGGTGAGGGTCTGGAAGACAGGGTATGGGAGCAGGCTGGAAGAGGTTAATGGGCGGGGAAGGAAGACCTATGTAATATTTTCAACAATAAAGATTTAAAAATATTAGATAAGGTCCTATTAAAAGTAAAACATCTGTTGCTTAATTTTTAAATGGTATTGCTAGGAACATGCTTGATACAAACAATTGCATTTCCACAGAAAACAGAGGTTGTATACTATTACTTATAATTATATCCACTAACTTCTTTTTAGCCTATTTTAAGAAATTATAACCCCAAACGTGAATTTTGATAATTTGACTTATATTTTAACTAGTTATTAAATATACATGTGTGGGAACCATGTCAGAGTATGCCAAATGTCCAAGGCCATTCTGGGCATGGGAATCTTTATCAGGATGTCCAAGGCTAAGATACTACATACAGGTGCAAGGACACAGCAATCTAGACTGTGCAAGCCTGCCCTTCTATAACCCAAAAGACTGAGGTCAGTATTTGCCAAAAAGCCTCTTTTGTCTAAGTAGTATAAAGTATGGTACTGACCAGCAAGTAGCTACCTCAGATAATGGCTGATGGCTGGTGTGACTGCTTAGAGAGCCTGTAGCTCTAAGGATGGCTCTTAAATAGTTCCTATGTTGGAGGCTACTATGCAGGAAAGATGTATTGTGAACCAGCCAGTGTGTGGCTACCTGCTGTATGTGACTGCTTTGAAGGACTGTTTTGTCTAGTGGTTCCATATAAGCAATGGCTACATGGCCTCTAGCTCCTACAATGAAGACTCTCTTATCTATGCACAACTTCTCGTGGCTTCTCCATCTACCACTCAGTGTCCAAGAAGGTCCAGCCCCTGGCAGAGGGACTCAGACCCAACAGTTGGCATAGTGAAGCAGGATAAAGGAACTAAGTTCCCAACAATGACCAAGCTGTTTGCAGATAATGAAACAAACAGCCGTTACACTTTCCTCTCAATGTCCTAACACTTAGTATTTTCCTCAACTTAAGATGCCTTTCTCCCACTTGGGTGTTTAGTTCAGATGCTTTCTTCTCTGTGAAACATAAGGAGATTTTCCTAAACAGACTTTCATTCACTTATTCGTTCAATAAATATATATTGACCAGCATATACATTCCAAACATTTAATGTGGCTGGAATTCAATGATAAATAAAAGAGTTCAGAGACTCTCTCATAGTCAAATACATGAGAAAACAAATGCAGATTTGAACAAACAAAATAACAGAAGCGGAATAGGGTTTTTAGAAAAAAATGGGGATGTAGGAGATGAAAGTAGGCTTCTTTAAATTTTGTGGTTAGTGTAGTGGGTTTATTTTTGAGGAGGTAATATTTGGGCTAAATCCTGAATAACAAAAAAAATCCATTCTTTTTGAATGTCTTCTTGTATAAACAATTTCTTACACTAAGTAGACTTTAAGCTCACGAAGATAAAGGACCAGGTGTTTTCATTATTGTACTCTCAAGAATGAGAGCAATATTTGCTACATATGCAGGGTAATTAATAAGGTTTATTGAATGCATCATTTATGAGTATACATATGTTTTCTTAATTTACCAAGTGCTACACAAACAGAGAAACTTGA
Source organism: Myotis nattereri (assembly GCF_964212035.1). Lineage (NCBI taxonomy): Eukaryota > Metazoa > Chordata > Mammalia > Chiroptera > Vespertilionidae > Myotis > Myotis nattereri. Next base: position 100,143,431 of record NC_138077.1, read on the forward strand.
GGTAATATTTTTTCTACTCATTTATTCAACATGAGAATCATGACACAGCAAGACATCTACAGATGGGAAAGACAGTTAAGAGTTATTGCATAGCTAATGTATGCCAAATATTGCTGTTGGCAGTCTATCTACAGTATCTCAATGATTACAACCACTTTCTCGGTCAGGTACCACAATTTGCATTTAACAAACTCTGAAACACTGGTTCCAGAGAGGTTATGTAAGCTATCCAAGGTCATAGGGATCTTATGTGAAAACTAGAGGACTGGTGCACAAAAATTTGTGCACTCAGGGGAGTCCCCCAGACCGGCCTGCACCCTCTGTCAGTCTGAGAGTCCTTGGGGGATGTCCAACTGATGGCTTAGGCTTGTGGCTGAGTCGCACTTTCCCTTTGGGAGCACACTGACGACCAGGGGGCAGCTCCGGCCCCACTCCCCATTGCCCCACCATCGCTGCCACTGGTGTCCTCCCTCTGCAGGAGGTGACCAGTGGGGCAATCAGGGGGGTGATGCCGGCCACTTGGTCACCACCGTCTTCTGATTGCCATCCCCTCACTCTGCCCATTGGCACCCACCTTGGCTAGCCTGGCACCGCCTGCTCACCAGCCCCATCCCCCATCAACTGGTCATTCCATTGTTCAGTCGATTTGCATATTGGGCTTTTATTATATATGATGATGCCAAGATTTTTGGAAAGACTCTTTACTCAAAGACCAACACTAATAAACCATTAGTTCTTAAAGTGTGTCCCCAGGATCAACAGCATCAGCATCACCTGCAAATTTCTTACATAGGCGAGCTCTTGGATCTAACTTCAGACCTCCTGAGTTAGAAAATATAGGAATGGGCCCCAGCACTCTGTTTTGACAAGCCCTCCAAGTGATACGAATATTCACTGAAGTTGGAAAACCACTTCACTCTACAACAACAAAAAACCCACAGAATTCCCCACTCAGCTCAGACCTTCCTTCTATTATATAACTTATTTTTGTATCCAGTGTAATGTTTTACTATATTCATTGTGTAAAAATCATTTTTAATGCACTAACTATATTCTCAAGGGAAAAATTATATGTTTATGTGGCATAAAGAGGTGGAGAGTATTAAATTACATTTCTTGGATAGAGAGTACAGATTTCTCCCCACCCACATTCAAAAACCAAATTAATGTGACAGTTTTAGAAACTTGTAAACAGCTTTTACCCATCAAGATTATACTGTCTATAATAAAAAGAAAATCAGAAATATATTTCTTAAATTTTGTGTAAGATATAAAACCCAGGAGACTAATAAATTATGATTAAATGAAACTTAGCAGTTTAAAAATATAAGAACACAAACCCATTTGAATTTTTTTAATGTTCTCCTTTATTTTATTACTAATACAAAATTTTAGATATAGAAGCATGGAACATACTGAGGAATCTCAGAGGGAAGGCAGGAATCTCAGTGGGGGAGGGGCGTAGAGGGAGGTTAACTGGGGAACTTAAATGCATACTAGAGGTCCAGTGCATAAAAATTCATGCACTCATGAATTCATGAAGGAGGGGGGTGTCCTTCAGCCCAGCCTTTGCCCTCTCACAGACTGGGAGCCCTCAGGAGATGTCCGACTGATGGCTTCGGCAGGAAGCGGGCCTAAGCTGCAGTTTGGCCTCTCTCTGCAGGAGGCAACTGGGCAGGCTGATCAGGGGACAGAGTTGGCCTGTGAGAAGCCGGCCCCACCCTCCGCTGCCACAGCCACAGCCACTGCAGCCACAGCCGCCACTACTGGTGGCCTCCCTCTGTGGAGGCAACCAGACGGACAGATCAGGGGACAGCACCGGTCGGTGAGCGGCCCACCCTGCCCCCACCAATTGCCCCTCCAGCCCTGCTGTTCACCACCATCCCCCCCCCCATCGCTGTCCCCTCCCTCTGCCGGCATGTTCCTTGGCTGTCCTGGTGCCACCTGCTTGCCGGTTGTGCTCCCCACCAACTGGTCATTCCACCATTTAGTTGATTTGCATATTGTACTTTTATTATATAGGATATGCTTAGCACATGGACCCAGACAATAGTGTGGTGAAGGCCTGGGAGGAGTGGTGAGGGGTACAAGGGGTTAATGGTGAAAAGGGGAACATCTGTAATACTTTCAACAATAAAGACAAATTTAAAAGAAAATTAGAGTAATTTATAGATTTTTTTAAACTGCTATTTTTCTCAATATAAACAGATGTGGGATAGTCTTAAATTTGGGGTCATAAAACACCTTTATAAAGATATATATTAATAAAAGCATAATATTCTAATTAGACCAGACAGCCAAAAGACCTTCCAGACAAAGTTGGGCCAACTTTGTCTGCAACGGCCAACGCAAGCCACTGTGGCTGCAAGGGCTGAGCCCCTTGCACAAATTTTGTGCATAGGCCTCTAGTATACATATATATACATACATATACATACATATATATGATGTATAGAAAATATGAAACAAATTATATTCTCTGGCTGAAACCAAAATCCCTCTTATGAAGTGACTCTAGGCAAAGGACAAAGGAATAATTTTTCTTAAAATTCCTTCATTCATGAAACACAAAGATAACTTCCCATTTTGCCATTTACAATAGGAATTAATGAGTCAAAATATAAATCTATGCTTTCTATTTATATTTTTGTAGTGAATAGATCATCTCAAGAGTTTTCTTCATCCAGGCAATATAGTTTAATAGTCTACTTGTTTAAATAATCTAGGTATTATTTAAACAAATAGTTTATTTGTTTAAATAATCCAGATATTATTTAAATTTCTCTGGATGTGAGATGCAGACAGAAGTTTGATGTGGGATGGTTGATGCAAAATGCTTGGATATCAACAAATATTCATCATAGGCTGACAATGTCAAATCATGGGGTTAAAACCAAGCAACAAGGAGTCTAGAGACAAAAAGAAAATAAGAGGCAGATGGGATGAAAGTCCTCAAGAAATAAAACAAGATGGGATTAAGGTTAGACTTAGCAGCCGTGAAGGGAGGTTACATGCAAAAAGTAGAAGCTTGTCGTTAAAAGAGTTTCAGAGTCAAAGCTGCAGGAGTGGCTATATATATAAGGATATAAGTTATTTATAAAAGCTGGCAACAAGATTCCTAAGGTAATTTTAACAAATGATAAATATTTTTTTTAATTTCCCTTTATTTTAATCATTTTTTCTAAAAAAACACACATACCATGCAAATACTTAACTCCTATGTTTAGAACCAAAAAAAAAAAAAATGTTATAGAACCACATTTTAACTTTATTATTTAAGATAACTTGCTTAATATTTACGTTTTTACTGAGTTCTTAGTACATTACTACCAGTGGACTCAAAATACTTATTCAAAAACCTTTCCTTAGTTATCCCATTTGAAGTGGTAGAAAAGCTTCAAACTGATAAATCCTACTGAAGGCAACTATAAACAACATTTGATTCATATATACTGAAAGTTGTAAGTAATGAATGATTTAGATAGAACACATTTAACACTGTCTAGCAATGAACATTTATTATTGGAATATCATGGCAGATGAGCCTGTGGTAGATAGTAAACCATAAATCAGATGTGATCCCACAACAAATTGTACCTCATCAACTGCTTTAATATGTCACGAAGCTTCCAAATAGACATCACTAGTCCATTTGTTAAACCCAAACTACTTTTTCACTGACAAAGCAAAAGACATTTGGTATTTTCATTATATGTAGTATCAAAATGAATCGATGAGATCTAGTCATCCAAAGTAGAATTTCTATGAGGATGGGCTATTGAAATTCATTCCTTAGTTTTTTTCACCCAAATGACTTTAGGATAGTCTTTTATTATATTTTTTACAAATGTTATAAGAATGAGTATTGCACTTAGATTCTGAAACTAAAAATACCAACATTATTATTTAAAAAAATATGTTTCTATTTAAGCAGAATTGAAGGAAAATGTATTTTCCCTTTACATTTGTTATAAAACTAAGTATTAAGGCATTCCCAAATGACACTACAAAAAGAACAAAAAAGCTTGGTTGAATGCTCATATACTCATACAGGCATGATAAGTACACTATTAAGAAACTGTGCTACAAAAAAATACTTCTTGCAAAGAAAATCATAAGAAGTCTAGTTTTCTGATATTAAAAAAAATCCTTTTTATTCCTTCTGTCACATTGATTATTCCCCCATCATGTTGATTAGTTATGAACCTTGCTTATCTCTGCAGTTAATTGAGCTCATTTCTATCTCTCCTTTAGATATGCATAATTCTGTTGTACATTGTGTTCTTCCGTGGACTGTACGGTGCTTTAAGTGTGGACAGCCTTCCTCATCTGGTTTCTGTTCCATTCCGCCCCTCTCAGTTCAATGTACAATTCTTATACGCATTCTATTACTCCACAATCATTGTTCAAACATTTAAAAAAATCTACAGGGATATATGAAAATGTTGATAGTGATATTGTTTTAAAAGTACGATCTCTTTAAATTTAGTATTCAAATAAATGGTTTTGAAGTACACATTTTGCATGATACATTGGATTCCTGAAAGCCAGATCCTCTTGTTAGTAGACATTTGAAAATGCTTCATGTGGTCACAAGGAATGCTAAGTTATAATGTCTTAAAGAAATGCATCACTGCTCCTGCAAAAGCAAGAGACCTCTAAAAGGATTTGGAAAAAAAGAGCTCGAGTGAATTTTTTTCTCCCCAATTAGGAGTGTTTAACCTGAGGAAAGGTTCTTTTAAAATTGGAGTAAAAGTTTCCATTAATTTTTAGACATCAGATTATCACGAACCCCATTTCATGTTAGTCCTTGCTGAGTCTGCCACACCACAAAACAAAACTCTCCCCTGACTCTGAGCGGTTCCTGCAGCAGGACGCATAGGCCATTAAGAAGGTCAGCATGACTACTTGATTACCTTACAAGATTTGCTTCCCCTGTTAGGGGGACAGCATATTTGCTGTGTGCTTTAAAAAATGTGAGTTCCCAAAACTGGGTCTCTTTGCTACAGTATCATCTGCCCTGTTGTATCAATCTGTGAGGCTTGGGAGTAAAAGATATAGAACATTCACACCCAGGCTCTTGCTGTAACTGTGCCGTGCTGAGAGTGCAGTTTGTTAACTGGCTTGCTCTGATCCATTGAGACTTTTTTCTACTTTGGGGAACTGTGACATTCTGGTAAACCAATCTGCATGCTTGCTCAGTCATCTTTTTTGGGGTTTTGTTACTTATTGCCATTCTTTATTAGGTCGGAATTTTTCTATGGCAATTAATGGCATATTCTATAAAAAATAAAATGATATTTTATAATGGGAAACTAATACTAATTTAGAGAAAAGTTCTCAAAAGTAATTAAAAAACCAAAAGCTCAATGGTTAGCAAATTTTCCAATTACTGTAATTAATATTTTTGGAAATATCTTTAAATGATTTAACAGCAAGATGCTGCTTTATTTCTATTTCCTATAACCATACAATCAGAAAGTCGGATAGGAACAAAGAGATAATCCCTCTTAATAGGTAGTCCTGCATACTCTCCTTCAACTTCTAGTGACAATATATATCAACTAGAGGCCCGGTGCACAAAAATTTGTGCACTCCGGGGGCGCGGGGGAGGGGGGGGTTCCTCAGCCCCTCCTGAGCCCTCTCGCAGTCTGGGACCCCTCAGAAGATAACGACCTGCTGGCTTAGGCCTGCTCCCCGGTAGCAGAGGGCAGGCCCAATCCCTAGGTGCAGCCCCTGGTCAGGCTCAGAGCAGGGCTGATTGGGGAGTTGGGGCGCCACCCCCTGTCATGCACAGAGCAGGGCGGATTGGGAGGTTGCGATGCCACCCTCAGTCACGCTCAGGGTAGGACTGATTGGGGGGTTGGGGCACCGCCCCCTGTCACACTCAAGGCAGGGTCGATGGGGAGGTTGCGGCACCACCCCCTGTCACGCACAGAGCAGGGCCAATCATGGGGTTGGGGCACTGCCCCCTGTCATGGACAGAGCAGGTCCGAACAAGGGGTTGGAGAGCTCCCCCCTGTCACGCACAGAGCAGGGTCAATCAGGGGGTTGGGGAGCTCCCCCCTGTCACTCACAGAGTAGGGCTGATAGGGGAGTTGGGGCACCGCCCCCTGTCACACTCAGGGCAGGGCGGATCAGGGGGTTGGGGCGCCGCCCACTATCACCCACAGAGCAGGGCCGATCAGGGGGTTGGGGCGCCGCCACTCTCACACTCAGGGCAGGGCCAATGGGGAGGTTATGGCTCTACCCTGTCACACACAGAGCAGGGCCCGTGGGGTGGGGGGGTTGGGGCACCGCACCCTGTCACACACAGAGCTGCAGGGTGATCAGGGGGTTGGGGAGCTCCCCCTTATCAGGCACAGAGCAGGGCCAATCAGGGGGTTGGGGTGCCTTCCCCTGTGAGGAACAGAGCAGGGCCGATAGGGAGGTTGTGGCCCCGCCCTCTGTCACACAAACAGCTGCAGGGCGATCAAGGGGTTTGGGCGCTGCCCGGTCAAGCTGATCCTGGAGCCTGGAGGCCTCACGGCTCCACTGATCCCAGTGCTGGGAGGCATATTACCCTTTTACTATGTAGAATAGAGGCCTGGTGCATGGGTGGGGGCTGGCTGGTTTGCCCTGAAGGGTGTCCTGGATCAGGGTGGGGGTCCCCACTGGGGTGCCTGGCCAGCCTGGATGAGGGGGTGATGGCTGTTTGCAGCTGGTCACACACCCTTCAGGGTGGGGGTCCCCATTGGGGTGACTGGGCAGTCTGGGTGAGGGGCTGAGGGCTGTTTTCAGGCTGGCGGTGACTGAATCTCCCAACTGCTCCTTTTATTCTTTCTTTTTTTTTATTCTGGGACAGCTTCACCTCTGGCTCCAGCTCTGATGCCTCTGCTGCTGAAAGAAGGTATCTGGTTTGTTTCGGTTCTATAATCAAAACTCTGTATCAACTCCAGCTCTGAGATCCCAGCTCGCTGAAAGCTGGTTTCTGGGGTTTTGTTTAGCTACAATATTTGTTACAATGTTTCTTAAACTGCAAGCTCAGAGGCCAGCAAGGCAGGTGGGGAATGTTGGAGTCCTCCGTCACTGAAGCAAGCAAGCCTCATGTTAGTTTCAAGCTGCCTGGCTGCCGGATGCCATCTTGGTTGGCAGTTAATTTGAATATCTCGCTGATTAGCCAATGGGAAGGGTAGCGGTCGTACGCCAATTACCATGTTTCTCTTTTATTAGATAGGATGTCCACAAGATAGACATGTCATGCTCAGGAAATTCTAGCCCTTTGGGCAATATTTTTTACATTGATCAAAAATATGGAACTTCTTAAAGCATCAATTAATTTAGCTAAGCATCTAGAGCAGGAGTGGGCAAACTTTTTGTGAGTGCGTGCCAAAACCAGCAAAATCTCTGACTCAAAATTCTTCTGCGTGCCAACCCCAATTTTTTGAGAACATGTTACGCCTACTTGATATCTCTTAAGGTGTACATATGTGAAGAACCTTTAAGAAAGAATACAATTCATTCAAGCAACAAAAACACAGTATATGATGATGAAAAATACATTTATTTTTTAATGTATACATGTACACTGATAGTCCAACAGAAAACTTTATGACTCCATTTGATATTATCAGTGGGACTTTTGCTGCTGCATCCCTGATGACAGAGATTTTACATCAGGTTTATATTTTGTGACCTTTAGAGATATGCACGAGCTACTACTTTCATTGTCAGGTTACTCCTATTACAACACCTAACAAAATTCATCACTGAGAACAAAGATTCTTAAGCGTATGTGGATGAAACCAAAACACTGGTCGGATCTATGAAGGCAGGGAGAGTTAAGGCAGAGGCATAGAAATTTCTCTTCCCCTCTCTCCTCAATCCATGTCTATGGTCTTTAAGATAACTTGTTATGTAAATTTATTTATTTATCTAAGATGCACCTACACTGAATTCATCTGAAAAATAAAAAAGTTGATATTAAGAAAAAAATTGTAAATGGAAGATTATGAGAGGGTTTCTCGTGCCAGAGGTTGCCCACCCCTGATCTAGGGCATCTCTTCTCTTTATCTTTGAAGTACCAGACTACATTTTTTCCATCTCTCCATTTGACTCTAAAAAAAGTTATCTTATTCCTCATTTTCTAGAATGAGCCTATACTTTTTAAAAAGATTCTTCATAAGGATTGCAAATTTTCAGCACCCTATTTGCTATTGTCTATATGTTCTTTATTCCACTGTTTAAACAGCAATGCATAGACCATTTACTTTTTAAAATGTGCATATATATATGAGTATAGCCAAAATATGGATTTGCCTTTCTTTTAATCTTCACATCACATTGCCTGTTTAAATTAGAATATTTTTCACAAAAATGATGTCAGTGATGTTTAAACTATTCAGAACTAATCTACAGGGTTTATATATTGATGTGGGAGAATTTTTTTTCATGTTGGGCTCTGGCCTTCATTATCTACTTTCAGTGTATAAAATGTTCATATTAAATATTGATTAGAAAAATCAAGGAATGATTTTCAATACATTTCTGCTTTTTATGGTATGAATTGTGACACTGCTGATCATCATTCTTAAATTTAAAAGCATGATTTTTCATGTAAATTGAAAATAAAATTGATAAAATATGTACTTCTAATATTAAATGAAAAGATAATGTATAAAATGTACATTTGTATTACTAAGGAATATATATATATATATATATATATATATATATATATATATATTTATTTAAAATGTACTACCAATAAAATAAATTTTAATTAAAATAAGAGACTACTATATATTAATATAAAATTGAAAAAATAATTTTATACTATTAACAGTATATCTCATTAGTCATTCAAATACAATTTTGTTCAGCATGTAAGTTGAAAATTTTTTATGCAGTGAGCTTTGGCATTATAAATACAGAGCCTTAAAACAATCACACCTTTTGAGATAATAATCCTACTTCTAGAAACCTACCAAGAAGAGAATGATCACATTTATGCACAAAGATATTTTTAACAGAATAATAGTGCAAAATTTGACACAATCTAAATTTAAGTAAAAGAAAGTATGATACAAAATTATATATTTAAATTAATAATTCTGTATATATATATTATGACACACACACACACACACACACACACACACACTGAGTGGCCAGATTATTATGACCACCTGACGTTTGTAGGCAAATTAGCTATAATTTCATGCTGAATTTGCTAGAGGGCCAGACCATTATAAATAGGGAAGCAGGTTGTTTACCATGACAGTAGAAGTGGATTTTTTCTGAAGATATGGGTAAACAATGTGATTCAACAGCCTTTGAACGTGGGATATATATATATATACCAGATTATTATGACCACCTGACCTGATATTTATAGGCAAATTAGCCGTACACTGCATCCTATGGGATATGGAAGGCGAAGGCCTGTTCAAACACCTTTTCTGTCTTCAGTTAACAAGATAAAACGTCTCCAATTCGCACAGGAACACAAAGATTGGACAGTCGAGCATTGGAAAAAAGTCATGTGGTCCGATGAATCACTTTTCCAGTTGCATCATGCAAATGGCAGAGTGAGAATTTGGCGGAAACAGCATGAAAGCATGCACCCCACATGCATGAGTACAACCCTTCAAGCTGGTGAGGGCATTGTTATGGTTTGGGGCATGTTTTTTTTTAAATATATTTTTATTGATTTTTTACAGAGAGGAAGGGAGAGAGACAGAGAGTTAGAAACATCGATGAGAGAGAAACATCGATCAGCTGCCTCCTGCACATCTCCCACTGGAGATATGCCCGCAACCCAGGCACACGCCCTTGACCGGAATCGAACCTGGGACCTTTCAGTCCCCAGGCCGACGCTCTATCCACTGAGCCAAACCGGTTTCGGCGGGGCATGTTTTCCTGGCATGATTTGGGCCCTTTAATTCGTGTGGAACAACGTCTGAATAGCACAACATACCTAAGTATCATTCCTGATCAAGTTCATCCTATCACGTTGATGGCATATCCCAATGGAGATGGTTTCTTCCAACAAGACAATGCGCCATGCCACGGTGCTCGTATTGTGCAGGAGTGGTTTCAAGAACATGAGGGAGACTTTACCTTGCTTAGGTGGCCCCACAATCACCAGATCTCAATCCAATTGAGGATTTGTGGGACGAAGTTAAAAGAGCCATCAGGCAGCTGGTTCCACAACCATCAAATCTCACAGAACTGGACAGTGCTATTCATCAGGCATGGTCAGATTCCTCGCATCACCTTTCAACATCTTGTGGAGTCAATGCCAAGAAGAATCGCCACAGTATTGAAGGCAAAACGTGGCCCAGTGAAGTACTGATGGGGTGGTCATAATAATCTGGCCACTCATGTTCAAATATATCCCACGTTCAAAGGCTGTTAAATCACATTGTTACCCATATTGTCAGAAAAACCTCACTTCTATTGTCGTGGTAAACAACCTGTTTCCCTATTTATAATGGTCTGGCCCTTTAGCAACTTCAGTGTGAAATTACAGCTAATTTACCTACAAAGGTCAGGTGGTCAAGTGGTCATAATAATCTGGCCACTCAGTGTGTATATATATATATATATATATATATATATATATATATATATATATATGTTTATTATATAACCTAATGTATCTGTTTACCAGTATGTATATATATGTGGATATGTATATATTTTAGTAGTTTTCTTGGCATTCAAAAGTATTGGGCAGGATTGAAGTGATTATTCTTAGGGAGAAGAGTTATAGTAATTTGGGTTTCTCTTTAACACTTTTCCCAGCATTTTTATGTAGATTGATGATGTGTTATTATGAAAATGAAAATTAAATTGACCTGAGGTTAAGTTTATCTAGGAACTAACCTCTTCTATAATGCTATGATAATTACTAAAACTCATAAAGAACTCCTAGTTGCCAAGACTAAAAATTTCCAGAAATTGCAAAATATTCAGTGTCACAAAACTTCACCACCAAATATTTTTTCATGATCTCCAACATGCTTTGTCCTTAGTTGCCTAATGTTTCTGAAATTCTTTAAAGACCCAGTGTTCATTTCTCAGTTGCTTAGAAATATATTTTCTACAATACTCTCAGATCAGAATAATTAAATTCTGCACAGTATTCTAATTGACCATACTTTAAAGCTTGTCTTGGCACAGTTAACCATCCCTTTTTGATCAAGGAACAATAATGCTTCATTTTCAACATCTTTTCAAATGTTATCATATTTAAAAATCTCATGGGAACATGATTATTAACAGTATCAAAACAAAGAATTAAAAATATAATTATGTGTCTATGCCTTAAGTGGCTTTCATGAACAGGCAGGTGAGAAACATTTGACATTAACTGCTTTGGTATATAGATTGACTAAAATACAGACAATGGTATATATCATCCAGGCTACAACTAAACTCATTCACTAACACTGCTTCTATCTGACACTCCATACATTTGTAAAGTAGGATTAATATTACTTTTAATTCAAACTAAGGGACAATTGGGGAAAAATGGCATAATCAGAATTCCCTCTCAAAGTATTCACAATTTCATTAATTATTTACAAACCTAAAATGCATATGTAAAAAATAGTATGTTAAGTTTATTCTACAATATAATGAACTAGAGGCCCAGTGCACAAAATTTGTGTGGGGGCGGGGGGTGTCCCACAGCCCGGCCTGCACCCTCTCCAATCTGGGACCCCTCGGGGGATGTCTGACTGCTTCTTGCAATCCGGGCCCACTGGCTCCTAACCACTTGCCTGCCTGCCTGATCACCCCTAACCACTTCTGTTTGCCTGATCACCCCTAACTGCTCCCCTGCTGGCCTGATCGCCCCTAACCGCATCTGCCTCACCCCGCACCCAGGACTCAGGAGTCCCTCCTTTAGCCAGTCACAGGCACCCAGGACCCGGGCTTCCCTCCCTCTGGCCGGCTGCAAGCACCCAGGACCCGGGCTGGCTTCACTTGGACCAGCCACAGCTGCAGGGGACCATGGGCAGGTGGCTTTTCCTGGGCCACCACTGCAAGCGCCTGCGACCATGAGGGGGAAGGCTTGTCCCTCTCCTGCTGCAGCCTGATCCCTATTCCTCCCTCATGAGCTCATTTGTGCCTGGCTGGCCCCCATTTGTCTCTCACGAGCTCATTTGTGCCTGGCTGGTCCCCATTTCTCTCTCCCCAGTGTTGAGCGTCTGAGCCATTACTGTGTGATGGCGTGAGGGCATGATGACCATTTGCATATTAGCTCTTTATTATATAGGAGGATGTGAAATTCTGCTGACTTCTTTTTTGCTTTGATACTATAATAGTTGATATTCATAATGATGACCCTGAGCCACAGTGATGTCTCAGAATATAAAAATATACACAAGTTAACAGTGTAATATTAAATAAAGTGTTGCATTTAAAAGTATTTGAGGTTATTTTATAGGCTATCATATTTACAATGATTGATCTGTTTGTGATATTTCTATTAACATTAAAAATTTATTTACAAAAATGGGGGACATCTGTAATAGTGTCAAAAATAAAAAAAAATCATTTTCTGAAAACCACATTCTCAGACTAAAGCAAATAACAGGAAAATTGCATTTGCAAGTGCTTTTTTTCCTCCTCAAGTAGATGGGGATGAGCATTTTTTTAAAAGAATATCTCACTTGAAATCAAACAAATTTTATTTTACCAATTAAAGACACTTGTTTTCATATACTTCTTTAAAACTTCCAGATTCACCTGGACATTTAGGCATATTTTAAATCTGCAAACTCTATGTAAATTACTTAAAGATCTCTGCCTTAAATAATCAGCCCATAGTGAACATATTATTTGTTAATAAATTTAAAGGATTAAAGCAATTATCAATTCCTTAAATGAGAGAGAAAAGCCAATTTATTTTTCTGTCCCATCAAATTTTCAATCATACCCATTTGTAGTGACATTTAGGAATCATCTTAACTTAGTAGTTGTGCAATATTTTAAGAATGAATTTTATTGTATATTTAAAGTGTACACAAGCAACCCCATGAATGAGTCCTGAATGGAAAAGAGCACAAAGCTTTATTTCAAGTGGACCCCATGTATTGTGTCTCCATAGAATTTATTCATCCCCTGAGGTTTCTGATACTATAAAAGTGACCTTTTTCTTTCTTAGTGTTTAACTCTTGGCAGCTCAAAGTACTACCCATGTTTTCTCCTATAATATCTCCCTTTAAAATGGGTTCTGATAGGAGGGAAAAACATAATACATTGACATTGAGTATTTCGTAGAAGTTTGAGTGGCACACCAAACTCATCAATTGTGACAAGGACAGGTAATTTTATTGAAGCTGTGTTGCAATCCTCAGTAGAACTTCTCCTGTTTCTCCATGTTTATGTATTATTCAGACCAATAGTGACCTAAAGTAGAAAAAAGCTTCCTGCCTCTTAAAACTTTTATTGAGAGGAGTTCAAAATGCACACATTTAAGTGCTATTCTGTGTGTATTTAATGTAGAGTGAAAAGCTGTTTGGTGCCCATTTTAGATTCACTGGCAACAAGACAGACAACAACGCATGTGCTAGGAGTCATAAAGATATATATATATGAAAAATTAAAAGTTTAAAATTAATTTGAACTTATAATGTAATGCACCACGTGGAAATCTAAAAATCAACTTCCAAATGAAACAGCTTGAAACTTTTTCTTGCCATCTGGTTTTGGACTGGGCTCATTCAATTCCAATTTTGCCCTTGTGAATGCTCCAATTTTATATATACTATATGGGAACGATGATCTACATGCCACCTAAGAATATCTTCTTGGATTTCCTAAAAATATAATTTCTTTCTACAGCATCAATGTTTCCCAAATAACCTATTAATCATGGGCATACTTTTCCTTATTTTAAGTCAGATGTGATATTAGTATTTTATTTATTGACTTGTTGAATGATTGTATTTTATTTGACTAAAAATTATATATATGTACATACACAGATACAACTAACAGTTTTACATATTTAATGAGTCTAAAATACAGATTGATGAATTCAAATGAGGAGAGAAAAAAACAGATTTGGCTCTTTGAATAGCAAAGTAAGAGAAAAAGTAGGGCCTAATATATAGACATAGGATTAAATAAGATTATGCATGAAAAGCATTTACACCATTCTGGCATACAAATAGTACTCAGTAAATGTTAGCAATTAACTTTTAGCTTTGTGTGTGTGTGTGTGTGTGTGTGTGTGTGTGTGTGTGTGCAGATAATAATAAATAAAATATTTGATCTTATTTAATTTTTATGGATAAAATATTTAGTAAAAATACTGTTAGTAACTTCAGATATATTGTCTTATTTTTTCACACAAAGTAATATAGTGAGAATGCTGAGAATTATAGGAGTCAAACATAGCTAATAAATGGCAGAGATGTGGAGAAAATATTGATTTATTTGTTATACCTTTATGACAAAATAAAGTGTAGCAAATGTGAGCAACCATACCGTAAAGTTGTGTTTAAATATATCTGCAAGATATTAAAGCCAAGATTTTTGTAATCAAAATTACAAGAATTTAAGCTACAATAGGTACATAAGAATGGATCTTCTCAGTTTTACTGATCATTTAGTTCTTAATAATCTAGTTAGGTTTAATTGAAAGTAGATGACATTACAAATAAAACTGACTTCCAGTATCTTTATATAATGCCTTTAAAAATAATTATTATAAGTTAAAATATTTTGATTTAGAAAAGTATTAAATGATTTTGTGTTACAACTATAATAAATTAGTCTCTGTATGTATATCACATAAAGTTTAGCAAAGTGAGCTACCATGCCATAAAGTTGTGTTTAAATGTATCTGCAAGATATTAAAGCCAAGATTATGTACTTAACTAGTGCATCCAGTCACTTGCTTAGATTCTTCAAACAGTTCAAAATCATGCTTTTCTATATATGCATAATGCATTTAAAATTATAAAAGTAAATCTTAAAGACCATCCAATACTTTAATTATGATATGAAGGACTTTTTTTAGAAAACATATATTGAGGCTTTAAGCTACATTTTTGAATCTCTATGAAGCTTCTGTTAAAGAGTATGGGAGGAAAAGGGGACATATGTAATACTTCCTACAATAAATATTTTAAAAATAATAAAAATAAAAAATATATAACTTAAAATTGATAATTTACATAACCACATAATTTATACACATATAGGTAAATGCAATAATTATAAAAGACAGACTATTTATATATGGGACTAGTGGCCTGGTGCACAAAATTTGTACACTCAAGGGGAGGGGGTTCCTCAGCTCAGCCTGTGCCATCTCACAGTCCAGGAGCTCTCAGGGGATGTCTGACTGAAGACCTAAGCTGGCAGTTGGACATCCTTAGCACTGCCACAGACATCCCACCACCACCACTGCGCATACCAGCCATGAGCCCAGCTTCTGGCTGAGTGGCGCTCCCCCTGCGGAAGCACACTGGCAATCAGGGGGCAGCCCCTGCATTGAGTATCTGCCCCATGGTGGTCAGTGTGTGTCATAGTGACCAGTTGTTCCATTGTTCGGTCAATTTGCATATTAGCTTTTTATTATATAGGATATTAACTCATAAAGATTATACTTTATTTTATAGATATACTCTCACAGATACCTATATATAATGTATATATTATTATACACACATACATACAGAGACTAATTTATTATAGTTATAACACAAAATCACTTAATAATTTTGACAGAAAGTATTTTGAACTGTCAAATAAACCACTTAAAAAGATGATTTTTGCATAACACACTATGTATTAGGAACAGTTTTCAGTAAAAAATCTCAATAACAGTGACATTTTATATTAAACTCTTCACAGTGAGAAGACCCCATCACAACCTGAACTTTTATTCTAGTGCATGATTCTGTGTCACTGCTTTTGTTTTTAAGATACCAAATATATCTCGCAAATATAATGAGGCAAGCTTTCTACAGGGTTATGGTTATCTTCAAAATACCCAGGTAATCGGCACCATTCATTGTTCCTTAAATATTGCAGTCATCATATGACTTGTCTTACTAAGTCCTACAATGGCCCATTGTTCCCAAATTCTACAAATGTTAGTTCTCTCTGCCTGATTCTCAAAGCCATACTTAACTTACTTAACTAATTCTGCTATTTCCCACTAATTTCCCACATGCTACTCATCTGCATCAGATTGATTACTTGATTATCCCCCAAATGTATCACACTGTTTGCCTGGGTTACCTGGCTCAAAAATATACCACTTGATAACTGTAGTCAAGTTGTTACTCTCATATGACCAAGGAGATTATAAAAATAGAAGTATCTTTCACCTAGGGTTGATGCAAGCATTATGCCACAAAATTTAAAGAAATTATATAACACAGAGCCTAGCACAGAGTATGTGCTTAAGAAATAGGAAAGAAAAGGAAGAGAATGGAGAGAAGGGAAGGGAAGGGAAGGGAAGGGAAGGGAAGGGAAGGGAAGGGAAGGGAAGGGAAGGGAAGGGAAGGGAAGGGACTCAGTCTGCATATATATATAACATACAGCTCTATATCACCATGTCATTGTTATTATAGTTGTTATCATTTGAAATATATTTTATTTTTATATTTACCTATCAGAGCCTTAAAAACTAGAGACACATAATTTACAGCCATGCATTGCACTAGTTATTTTTCCACATGTATCTTTATGCTTCGCTAACCATTTAAATTATAAGTTTCTATTGGGAGCATTCCATAAATATTTATTTATTTGAATGAATATAATATAATTAATATAATATAATATAATAAATATAATATAACATAATATTATATTATATTTTAGGTTTCCTACTGTATAAGCAAAGTATAGAGATATAGTTGATATACATAATTTTTTTCTAATAATACAAGAAATGTTGCATTTTGAATGTACAAATTACTGCCGTAATCCTTTGAAGGCCTAGAGTGGAAATGCATGATCAGCAAATGTTTTCTACCTAACAGCGCTTCAAGTTTAACTCATCACACTTGGCAGTCAACAACTTCAGCCCCAAGTCCTTGCATGTGTCCCTGCACTGATCCATGTAATCCCTAAACAGGAGTGGGGCATTCTGTTAGAGAAATGAAAATCTGCTCGCGGTAGCCAGAAGCAATTCTCATATCCCTATGGATTGTGGAAGAGACTTCAGTTACATTCTGGATGCCCTAAAATAAATTATTTATTAGCTGCCAACTGTTACATTAGAGATTTCATGATGTGCCCCTGCCTCCAGAACATAATCTTGGACTTTGCCCAGATTGATAACTACTTCTTTGATGGCAGAGCTTTTGACATTGATATGACAGAGATTCTACCAACCATATGTAAGGTCTGTCCTAATAGTCTATGTGGTGAACTCGTCATACATTGACAGAAAGAATTAATTTCTATACTTATTCTGGCAACATACCAAGAGCTATAAATTGGCAGTGCTGAATTAAGTTATTAATCTATTTTCCTCAATAATACCAGGCAAATATTTTTTCTATGTGAGAATACAGACTGTAATTTGGTAATTTATACAAAGAATTTAAAATGCAACCATTTCAATAAATATTATTGGAAAATGTATACGAAGTTTTTTTATTGTTGTTTCTGCATACTACTATTGATTGGATAATACCCTATTAATATCTACAAAAGAACTCCATTACAAAATGGAAGCTGAAGCACACAGGGTAGACTTAATTTGACGTAAGGGAGAATGCTTTAGCAGCAAACTGGACTAGATTTCAAATGGAATCTGTTAAGTATAAACCACATCCTTCCTAGAAAGGTAATGGATTCACAACTACTTTCCCCCTGTGGTCAAAAACAGCAGGTTTCCTTCAAATCCTGTATAGCCACACCAGTGCTAATATAGACTGTTTCCTAGACTATATAGTCATGCCTTTCCACAAACCAAAGATCCCAAATAGATTATTGAGATTTATAGGTTAAGGTGAACTGACACAGCTATCCCATAGCTAACGGTACTTTGACATATCACATAAACAGGAATAGGAATGCTATTTGTACTTTAAAAGACAATTATCTCTCATTTAAAAAAAAATTGCACAAATGGAAAAGACAAGACAAACTAAAAAAAAATCAGTGTGAATCATCCAGAAGTTAATAAGTGACTTTTAAAACATATTGAATGGAGATATCCCAATTTTACTTTAAATTGAGGTAGCATTTATATAGTGGAAGATAACTTTAGAATATAATTTGTATATTTGTACAGTATCCTCCAACTTTTGTTTTTAACGTTACATTCACTTACTTCAGTGGGAGACATACCAATTTAAGGGAAGAAATATCTCCTTCATCCCCAAAATAAAAGTCCTCACACTCATAGATTACAATTTCCCAGAGGGTAGAAAGCTCTATATATAACATATATATTTTTTTAGTGTAGTTGATAGACTAAATTTTGAATACCTATTGTAATAAATGGCCTTTAAAACCTAATATGAAATCAGAAAAGAAATTCCTTTCATTTGTGAAGCTGTATATCATTTTAAGTTACTAGTTAATGACTTTGGATCTTTGATTTGACTTTAACTATATAACTAAAATTGTGACTCTTTAGTTACATTTCTTAAATGCTATTCCTGGCTAAAGGCAGTCCTAAGGACTAGTGTGGCTAAACGGCTGAAAGACAACTTTAGATGAAGCCATAGGCCCTAATGTGTTAAAGTCTGGTCTTGGAAAATACTAGTAGAATGGAATTCTGATGTAATAGGCTAATTTTCTTCCTTTTTCAGGGAAATATCACCTACTGTTGAATGACCTTGGTTTCCTAATCAAACAAAAATCATTCACAGATAAAAGATCCCCAGCCTTGGCTGATCAAGGCCACTATTTAATTCACATAATATTCAATTGACTTAGACCTTATTACAACTCACATTTAAAATGTTTATTTTAAAATTTTAGTTCTTTTGCAAATAACAAAGCCTGTAAACATAACTATATTTTACTTTATTTTTACACTTAAATAACTCTGAAGGATGAAGGTTTAAATTTGAAAAAAGAAAATGTTAGCCATGATCTATCCTGAAGCAAACATTTTATGACATACTTGCAAACTCTTTGAAAATACAGCTTATAGCAGCAGTGCTAACACAATCTTACCTAAGAATTCATGAACCCCTACACTAATATAGCCAGGGCATTTCATTACTGTCAATTTATCTCACTTTAAAAAAATAAACAAACTCTTTTAAAATCTTTATTTCCCCCCTAGCTGGTTTGGCTCAATGGATAGAGCATTGGCCTGCAGACTAAAGGATCCGGGTTCAATTCTGATTAAGGGCACATGACCAGGTTGCAGGCTCAAACACTAGTAGGGGGTGTGCAAGAGGCAGCCAAACAATGATTCTCTCTCATCATTGATGTTTCTATCTTTCTCTTTCTCTCCCTTTAAATAAATAAATAAATAATAAATAAATAAGTCTTTATTTCCTTCTGAGTTTCTGAACAGTTATTTGTGTGTGGGATTTGGCTCTGACTCCTCGCTCTGAAGTGGAGATGGTGGAACTGACAGGCACACACACATATAGGAACCAGTACATGTACCTGATAATGGTGGCATGCATTTAAATATGTTCATACCATACTTTCCGCAGGCACAATCTGACTTTATAAAGAATACATAAACCCTCAAACTACATTCTTTAAAATGGTTCAGCACTTTGCTTCCTGAGCAATAGTTTTCCCCACTTTTTCAAAAATATTTATTGTTGACAGTATTACGTATGTCCTTTTATTTTCCCTATTGACCCCTTCTAGCCCACCCCCACTGCCCTACCCCAGGCCTTCACCACCCTATTGTCTGTGTCCATGGATTATGCATATATGCATATAAGTTCTTTGCTTGATCACTTCCCACCCACCCACCCTCCCACATCTTCCTTCAGTTTTCCACACTTTTGATAAAAGTATTATTCTATTTGTAAGTTATATTAAAAAATAACTTCCTTTCACTTATTTTCTAATATAAAGAACACTTTAAAACTCTTCCATTTTTCCTCCATATGTCATCCACTAAAAATGTATTTTAGTTAAATATTAAATAAAATCTCAGGGTGTTTTAATTACAAGGGAACAAACATATTACATTAATAATAGATAACTAAAATGAAACATGGAAGTTAAAAGTGAAATGGTGAATCAGAATAAAAAACAAAGTGATTATGGATAAGATATACTCAAGTCAATTTTTAAGAGTAAGAAAAGTCCATTATCCTCAAAAACCAATTTTTCTTTTCTGAATTTATCAAATGTTATTTTTCAATAATACTAGAGAACATGCCTACATTCCACAACAGATTTTCATACAATTGTTAAGCATACTCCCTGATTTCTGCACCTAAAAAAACCACTCAAATAATCTTTTGACACCATAGGAAAGATATACTCATTTCAAACTTGAGTTAGAATTTGCCCTTCAGTTGTAGAAAAGGTATTAAATCTATTATTGCATTCAGATAGAGATTAAATAATTTAAAGAATTGAAAAACAGAAATTGTGATTATACACATCACAAATAAGACACTATATTTTTCATGAATATTCATACACTTCGGTACCAGGTTCACAATCTCACATTATAAATTACTTTTGAACAGCTTTTTTTTTCCTTACTGTACTACTTTCTATGAGTCTGCCAGAATTTTCCAAGTTTTATAATACTATAAATACATTCATATTTTTCTACAACTAAGCTTGCAATTTAAATAATGTAGTAAAGTGTGGTAATAAAAATGATTTTCCAACATTAAAAAGGTAAGATATAGCACCTTTTTAGAAGTAAGAAATATGTCATTAACACCTAAAGTCATAGAATATTTTATAACCAGTCTAATTTTTTATAGATTTTACTTATTCATAAATTCATAAATTGCTGAGCATCTATTATGTATAAGACTAAATGTTAACATATATAAATCAAGACAAAATTTCTCTTCAAATAACTTACAAAGTGGCAAACAAATACACAATAGATACACTTAACAATAAAGTAAAGTGAGGACTGACAAATGTCTCCTGATCTGAATGAAATGCCCTAGTCATTGGAGAGATGGGATATTGCTCTCAGCATGTCACTGAGGAGCATGGGACCTAGTAGGCAGAGCTAGTATAGTAGTAAAGGAGCATTCCAGAAAAAAGAAAAATGATCCATTTATGTTTCTTCAAACCAGAAAATGGTAATTTTTTTGGTGTCTGTGATATACTAAATCATCCATGTTCAAATTTTATTAATAAAAAACTTTATTTCTTACACAATAGCAGGAATTTAAGATATTCGGTTGTGTGAGGTACTTACTAAAACAAAGTAATTTTTTTTTTACTAGCTCATATAACTAGAAAAGAAGTCAGAAGCAATATTGTAAAAATGACACCAGCACATTTTTTTTAAAATTTTTAAAGTAAAAGAAAAAAAGCTTCAGAAAATTTCAAAACAAACAAAAAATATCAATAATTATCAATATAGTATGTGAGACCATGACAATTATGACATAAAATCTAAAATGCCACTCTGGATATTCCCAATGGCAGTGATTCAATGCACCATGAAATAATACAAAGAGATAGCATGTACTCATATACCTTCTAACTACTCAGAGAGAGGGGGAGTAACTGCCAGAGAGGTTTTCTTTGTTTAGCAAAGAGAGATATGAACAAGTGGCTGCTATAATTTATAAAAGGAAGCAAGTCAGAGTGTTGTGAAAGTATCTTCTGAATCGTCAAAAGTTTTAATAATGTCATGCTCTATTGACAGAGTTTAACTCTTGTCATAACTGAGAAGTTTGAATGAACTCAACAAACACTTCCATGGAATTTAAATGGAAGAGTGGGTGGGGCATTATTGACAGTCAGCATTGGCCCCTCCCCTTAGTTTGTCAGTGGCTACTCTGATTGGTCACTGTTTGTATTACAAAGGTGCTTAATGTTTTGACTATCACCCTTAATGTTAGCCTTATCCTATCTTTTATTCCTATTTTACTACTTATACTTATTTATTGACTATTTTTACTTTTAATAGCAGCTATAAATATTAAAACTTTGCTTAAATTCTAACTTCTAATAATATCCTTTTTGTTACATATATTGATCACCTATAATGTAAACTTCTCTATAAAGTTGTGCTCATTGGAATGGAGCTGTTTACATCTTTTAGATATTCTTCCCAATGAGAGTAATTAAATGCAAAATAATTGGGTCCTTCAATCCTAATGAAGATGGTTTCAGCAGTGTAGTTAGAATTTCTAGTAAGTTTGTCATGAATACAAGCTTAGGATAACTTCTACTGCTCTAAACTAAGCAGATGAGACACCTGCTTTCCCCTAAGGAGTTCACATGTTGTGATTAAATGCAAAAGCATGTGCCTGAGGGAAAACTTGTGGGCCTATTAACCTATATTTGTGATTCATGTTCATTGATGAGCTTAAAAATCCCTTGGTAGCCAACAATAATCAGTATTTTCACCAAATGCTCTAACAAGTCAGCTTACAGATACTTGTTTTGAGCTGCCTGCCACATGCTGTAGGTAACACTCCCCACAGGCCCCAGCTACTCACTGGCCTATGATGCTACCACTCCCCAGCCCTGTCCCAATAATCCCTTCTCTCAGAATGGTGATTTCTGTTAATACAACAAAAATGTAAATTGTCAGTGTGGGCAGGTTGCCATATGGAGGTTGACAGCTGCTCGATCAGAATAAGACAAATGCAAACAGGCAATGGGAATGCAAAAAAAAAAAAACCCACCAAAACAAAACAAAAAAACAAACAAACAAAAAAACATAACACACCACCATCAAATAGCCAAGCTCATGAATAAGTAAATATTTAAACATATACATATACATATGCATATCAATGTAAAGCTACTTTGCAGAAACCCGGAATCTGTAGAAAATATTTATGCTATGCATATACAATGACAAAAAGAGGCACTGAAAAGGGAATAATTTTAAAGTAAAGAACAGCCAATAGATTTAAAGTTTTCCAGTAACTTGCCTGACCTTTCTAAAATACACAAGACTTTGTTAACAGTAAATGAAATATGTTGCTATGACTGCCTCTTCCTGAACTTGACTGAGTCATATCATTGTTGCACAGCAGAGAGAGCAACTTTCTAGCTGAGCTAGTTAGAGGACATTGGAAAAAGCAGTCATGTGCTCAAAAATGAAACCTTTCAGACCTGATTTACAAATAAAACCCAGTGCCTCTGTATTTCAAGCTGTGCAGAATGAATAAATGCCTAGGAACACATGCAATCACTTTGAAGTAAACCTTCTGACTAGGTTAACAATTTTTCTATAATCTTGCAGCAACGTAACTTGTTCACTGGGTCTCTAGAGCTCCAAACTCCACTGCTAAAGTTTACCACAGCAAATCATATATTTTAGAAGTGCCCACTATTCTTAAAAAATTTATATAGAGAGTACAAGTTAAGACGCCTGACATCTCCTAGAGTTGATAACACCATATATCTCTAGATCCCAAGCTACCAAAATGCTGCCATGCAGACTAACATAAATAACAGCTTGCAGCTTGCAAAAAAAAAAAAAATCGCTGATAACACTAGAAAAGACAGTAACAGAGTGACATAATTTACAAGACCCCAAAATAATTTGCAGCTCCACTCCTTGGGGTGCATCTGCACCAACCATCTCAGCTAAGTGCCTGTTGGAACTTTTCCCTGGAAGGTACAGTAGGTGGAAGATTTGCAAGACCTTAATGCAACAAGAAGACAAAACAGAAAGATCAAACTGAAGGAGCCTGCGTATTTAGAAAATCCTGCAGAGGTGCTGTGAAAAATTATTATAACTTCTTATTGCTGCACATGCTTCTCTTTAACCTCACATCATAACGCGGACAGTAAAGCAAAGGTGGGAAGATCCAAGAAACATTTTAGAAGCAAGATCAAAATACTAGGCGGTCCGAGTCAGCTTGCTCAGAGTGGGTCCAGATGCTGTTGAAAGGACGCTGCTGCACAGTAACATCCTCAGATAGCTCCCATCAGGATTGCTCCCAAAACAGGCAAACACTGCCCCAAAAGTCTCCCACGGGATATTCCTGCAGCCTCATTTTGGCTTACAGCATTCACAGAACAGATACCCCGATAACGTGTGTTTAGTAGAAACAAATGGCATTCAAGAAAAGCAGCATCAACAGAACTTTATAAAAAGGCATGTTCAAAGTATCAAACAGCATCTCTCATCATAATTTTTTCAACAGCAGAAAGAAATGGATTATAGCACTTCAAAATACTGAAAGGCTCAGTCTCTTTCAACAGATTTTTTTTCCAATGAAGTTAATGTGATTTATCTTTATTAACACATCAACATTGATAGAGTCAGCCAGAAAATCAGTGTTGATGGTACTGCTTTTCCTGACATTCCCCTTCTCACACATCCTTCTGATCATTTCACAAAATCTGCTAACAATTCCGAGATCTAATATATTTGGGGCCCATTTCTTTTTTTAAATAATGCAGCTTCTTAGGAATACCAAACATATCCTTGAATTAGAGCAGCATGCATCTGGCCCTATATCCTTCCACAGGGGGAAAAATCCCTGTAATGCTTTGATAGCCCAGAAAATCAAATATTGGGAAAAATGTATTTATATCAATAACAGAGGAAAACTCTTCTTCCCAGCCACCTGCAACACAGATTCTTTCCTGAAATAGGAACCTGATTTCACACAGAGCAGTCCCTCTACCTTCAGCTGTCGAGTTACCATCAATCAGCCTGGCTAACTCCAATTAGATCTTTAACCGCAAACTTTTCATCACTTACCCCCCTTCCAAGGCTTTCCTTTCCAGGGGGGCCGAGTCAGCTTGCTCAGAGTTGGTCCAGAGAAGCAGAGCATCAAAACGAGGAGAAGTTCAAGTCTAGTAATTTTCCCCACTTTCTCTGATGATAACATCTCCACAAGTTAATTTCACACAGTGTCTCACATCCTCTTCCCCCGGTTATTGAAATAGCGTTAATCATTGAAAAACCCGAGGCAGGTGCTGTTTTGCCATCTTTAACAGCTGAAGGAGCAGCTCCCCGACTAGCCCTGAGCCAAGCTACATTTCTCACGGATCCGGCTCCTCCGGACGCAGCAGCACTGCTCCTGCTCCAGGGGCTGTACAATAATTTCTGATCTCCACTTTGCTTTCCGTGGGAATATAGTCCTCAGCGTTCTGGGTGAGCTTGATTGCAAAGGATAAAAACAGCAATGTCTGTGTCCAGCAGAAAAGAGAAAATATGTCAGTATCGTGTGAAAAAGATGAGCAGCATTTGTACTGACAGCTTTCAGGCTGCTGTGTGATCCTAATAGCCGTGCAACCAACCAAATTGCTCTTTTAAGAGTAATAAGGCTTCTGTGAAAGCCGCTGTCGCTGCCACTTGGGTGGGTAGTGCTGAGCTTGAAAATTGCCCAGGAACCTCCACAGATAACGACTGCTCCAGCCCCGCTTCGGAATATTAAGGGCTGAGGAAACAGAGTATGCACAGAGGGTAGTTAATCTATTGTGTGGCTAGAGGAGGATTCCAGCAATGTAGTAGGGAAAGGCACGGAACATAAAAGGCATTTTATTTTTCCTCTACTTCACCCCATGACGTTTAAAGGGGATTGTGTCTGTACTAATTATTCATAAAAGGGTCTGAAATATTTATTCAAAGAACACCAAGTGTATGATTTTTATCCCCAGTCATAAAACACGCAGGGCAAGTTTTCAATAGTTGCAGTTCTCTTCTGCGTTAGTCAGTTTCTTTGGGTGTTACCCAAATGAGCCCACAATGAGAGCTGTAAGCAAACTTTTGGACACCAACACAGACTCCACCACGGCTGTGCTAATCACACAACAGGGAAGCACATGTTTTATGTGTTTGTGCATATCACTATAGAAATATAGAGCTCACTAAGTCAGTCTTTTGCAATTATATTTATGAAAACATTATTGATCATAAGGTATAGTTATAGTCAACATCTGGATACAAGAATCCTCGGGTTGTGGGCTCCATCTCCAGTAGCCTGCAGGAGGCAGCCAATCATTCTCTCTCATCATTGATGTTTCCATCTCTCTCTCCTTCTCCCTTCCTCTCTAAAATTAATAAAAAATATATGTATGTTAAAAGGATTATGTCCTTGAATGAAGAGGAGGTGGATGAAAGCAAATCATATCAAAGTAACTCAGTCTCTACTGCATGAAGTGAATTATCATGACTGAAACATTCTAGCCAATATTTGAAATCTGCCTGCATCTTAGTATTATTTATATGGTCACTTATCCCTTTAATCAGTAAGCCACAATGCATGAATTATACATTTATGTACTTTAAAGTAATCAATTGCTATATAATGATAACCGCCAATTTTATGATGCTACCACTTTCAAAATGGGATAAATTGCTCTTTTCAAATCATGTTATTGAAAGAGGTACTTTTGGAAGAATAATTTATCTTGTGGAGATAAACTATAGTACATTTCAAAAGACAGTTATTAAAATATGTTTTAATATATAGAAAATAATATTTATATATTGATGGGATATACAAAACAAACTCATAGATTATCCCCTGGTTTAGAAACAATAATCAATTTGCATTCAACTTTTAATTTGAAAACTTATTAGGGAAGTAAGAAAAGTTCATATGATGCTGATTTTATAACTAGTGAATTTAAAATTTTACATCTATATAACTTTAAAATGGTAAGTTCAATTTTTTTTTGGTTCATTCTCACCCAAGGACATTTTTCCATTGAGTTTTAGAGAGTGGGTGGGATGAGAGAGAGAGAGAGAGAGAGAGAGAGAGAGAGAGAGAGAGAGAGAATGAGAATCCTCGATGTGAGAGAGACACATGGATTTGTTGCCTCCCAGATGTGCCCTGACTGGGTTGGGGATGGAACCGGCAACCTAGGTATGTGTCCTTGACCAGGAATCAAACCCAAGACTCTTCAGTGCGTGGGCCAACGCTCTGACCACTGACCAGCACCGGCCCTGGGGCAGTAAGTTCACATGTAACTCAGAATTATATTTCCTCTCTACCAGCCATTCTTCATTTTGTTTACCTAATCATCCCCTCTCTCCTTAAAAGAATGTAAACAGAAGTTGGTAAATTAATTTGCCAACTCCCTCACCATCACATTCTAAGCAAGATTCTAGAACCAAACATATTTACTATCTACTGGCTCCATTGCTCTTGAAAGAAACAACACAACCTTTCGTAATTAGTGAATTACTTTTTGTAATCACCTGAGCCTTATGTGGAATAGGGAACTGACAAATAGATTTAGGCAACGGAAAGGATGTTGGTAGGGATGTCAAACTTTTCTGAAGGGTCTGACCAGAATGGGGTTAGTAGGAAAACACTCTTTCTCAACATGGGATACAGTTAGCTAGGTTGACGCTTAAGAAAATTTCAAGTTTAGATTTTTAAGATTTGCTTTCTTTTGGGGGACTCCAAGTAAACACCAGGCCATAACTATATCTGGAAATTAAACAGGAATTAGAGGAACCAAATCATCATTAATAGAGGGAAGACCATTCTCCTCTAGAACTCACCTGGCTGAGTGTAGTGCTACTCAAGGTTTCTAAATGCTGGAAGAGATAAGAGGGAAACCTCAGATGGGGGAGTGCCAAAGTGAATGAATAAGGGTGGAGTTTGAAAAAAAAGAGAAATATTGAGTGGAGGGGGTCCACGTGAGACATATCTCTGCACAGGCTTCCATCCTAATTTAATTTGATAATAACAAATTAGCTAATTTTTTACAAATTCTACTTACTTAACATGGATTAACTCATTAAATCCTTACAAAAACCCAATGAAGTAAGAATAACAATTTCTATTTAGTACATTAAGAAACTGAGGCACAGAGAGTGTACGTCACTTACCCACAGTCATAGAACTCAAATAGCTCAGCTTTGAGCCTTAGCAAATCACTATGCTAAGCTCTCTACTAAACTGTACTTTTTGTACTCTTAACCCATCTGAGCAGCTTGCTTGACTTTTTTGTGAGGCAATATATGTATTCATTTATTTTATTCTTCTATTACAGTTGATGTTATATATTATTGTATATTAGTTTCAGGTGTGCAGTATAGTAGTTAAACAGTTATATAACTTACAAAGTGATCCCCCTGTAATTCAAGTACGCACCTGACACCATACATGGTTATTGCAGTGTTATTGACTATATTCCCCATGCTGCACTTCACATCCCTGTGACTATTTTGTAACTACCAATTTGTACTTCTTAATCCCTTCACCTTTTTCACCCAGCCCACCAACCCCCCTCCCCTCTGGCAACCTGCTAGCTTGTTCTTAAGTAACATCTTTATATTATAAAAGAATAGCAAGTAATATTAGCACACTCAATGTGTGCCAGGTTTTAATTGCTTTTTGTATTTTAGTTATTTCATCTTCATAAAAACCTTTTGAGGTGAATCCATTAGTAGTCATATTTTGTGGATAATTACTTGTTCAATATCATATAGTGAGTAAATGACAGAGCCAGGATTTGAACCCTCCATATGTTCTCAGTGTTTGTCATTCTGCTTCTGTTTTCCAGAGTCTGGTGCAGGGGTCTGGGAAAACCAGTTAGGGCTCCGGGATGGTTGGAAGGGTAAGAGATTTGGATGTGGGGCTCTTATGGTATCTGTGATATAGAAACTTGCATTGGTTGTTGGCAGCTGCAGGGAGATACAGAACTAAGAAGGTACCAGTGAAGGTCCCCTGAGAGAGGCAATCAGAATAAACTTCACCAGCTACATGTTCTCAAAGGACAACAGAAGGAAAGAGAAAGGCTCAGCAAGACCCCACTTGTGGATAGTTGCAATGCAACATACGAAACGCTTTAACGTAGGTCATACAGAAAAGACTGAAAAGAACAAGAACTGTGAAGGTGGCACACACTAAATTAAAGTGCAGTGAGCGGTAGGAGAAATACTTGGTACAGCAAGAATATTCTACACAGAGAAGATGACCTTTTGACTAAGAATCAAGTGATGCATATATATTTTAAAATAAGGTCAAATCAGGCAAAAGGCAGAGAATAATCTAGACTGAGGAAACAGCATGAGGATGGTCACAGAGATAAAAGAAAGCCTGACAACTCCCAAGAACTTCTAGAAGATAGCATGGTTGGGGTATCTGAGCCTATTAGTGGGAGATGAGGTAACAATGGTAGGCAGGAACTGGATTAAAAATTTTAAATATGTTTACTGCCAAAGGTCTTAGATTTTTCCTTTTGGGGACAGAGAGTTAATAATGTGAGTTTACATCAAGAAAATGTCTTGATCCAAAATTAACTTTCTTAAAAATATATTTGGAAGCAGAAAACCCATTTAGAAAAAACAATATTCCAAGTAAGATATATTTGCAAACTGAACTAAAACAGTGGAATAGGAAGGGACTGAACCCTATCCTCAGGATGATTATGTACTTAACAATTTGGTGACAAATAGAAGCAGGGAGCAATGGAGCATTACTCCAGTGTTTCAGCTCCCTTCTTTAAATATGTGTTTATCAGTTAGGTTTTGTCTGACTTGCCAACATTTGCTCTGATTTTCACACCATTAAGCAAGATTTAGGTATCTTAGCAATTATATTCATTTTTATTCTGATACCATTATTCACTCTATTCCAATGACACCCTCTAACATCTTACTATTTATGAACAATGAATACCATCTTATCTTTTATTTATTTTCTTAACAAGTACGTATGTGATCTTACTAATCTCTGATACTAAGTAATAATGGTGTAAAGTGAGCCATGCTTTTAATGATGGAAAATATACAAAATAAAACCTCTTCTTATTAGTTGATAAGCAAAATTGTTGCTAAGCATTTGAAAAGAATAAGTTGATTTTTGTATCCATATATTTTTTAATCTCACAGATTATACTCATTTCATGAAATGTGGCTGCAGACTGAGCCAATCCCTCATCTGAAAACTCTGTGAATTTGGTCATTAGGTAGCTAAGTGGTTCTTGGTCAAGGGCAATTATATTTTCTGCACAGAATGCCAAATGTCAGACATTTTTTTGGTTCTCACAGTGGGTGTGTGTATTTGGGTGGGGGATGCTAATAGCATATATAGTGGCTAAAGGCCAGAGGAATTTCCAAACCTCCTATAGTACATAGGACAGCCCCCACAACAAAGAATAACCTGGCCAAAAATGTCAATGGTGCCAAAGCTGAGAAACTCAGGTATCTTCAGCTTGTCTGACCACAAGATGATGGTTCCTTCCTCTGGCCACTGTTTCCCTAAGTACAGCCAAAACAAATGCTCTTGACTCAAGTTCACAGGAAAACCACAGAACACTTAACAGTGTGTTCCCCTCTGACTCCAAGGTAACATGTCCTATTTATATTCTTATGCTTTAAAGGAAGTCTCCTATTTCTCCAACTATAATTCCCTGATAGCAATCACTCATCTCCCTGAGCACCTCACGCCAGGCCAAGTGTTGGAGTGCTGAAAAGGGCCGAGTGACGCATCTGTATATCGGTAAAAATCATTCTTGTTCACAAAGTCTCAGTGTCTCTCCATTACTTAAAATGCTAGAGAAAATCACCAAGACACACTAAGCTCTCTGGATCTCTGACTGCTCACCCTTTTATTAACCACAATGATTATTCTCTACTAACTATAGGTTGTACTATTATTAATATATTTTATAGACTTCATTAGTAAGCCATCAGCATAAAATTTTAGCTGGGATTTAATCAAGGAGAGTTGTAAATTAGCCATAGTATTAGCTTGATAACTCTTGAAATACCAAATATAAGTTCATGAATACATGCATACAGACATACATACATAAATAGTTGTCATTAATCGCTTTCTTTTTACTCCCTAACTCTCTAGCATTCTATTTTGACTATGTAAGCCAAAATACAAATATGAATGTTTTGATGTCATATTAAAAACACATTTTATTCTAATACCATTATAAGAATAAGTGTTTTTCTCTTTGTTTTTATTATATTTTCTTTAAACAAAAACAATGAGGTCATCTCAGGTCACTCTAAATGCAAATCATTACACAGGCTCAATAAGAGCAAGATCCCTGGATTTTTTACAAGTTATGGTAACATCTAGTATACATTCATTGTATTTCCAAGGTCACATAGATATAGTTACATATTTACCATGTCAAATGTGTACCATATAATTATCTCAGTTACAGTATGGCTGAGAAATTAATTCTGGTTAATTGAAATACCTACTGAACTGCCGAAACCGGTTTGGCTCAGTGGATAGAGCGTCGGCCTGCGGACTGAGAGGTCCCAGGTTCGATTCTGGTCAAGGGCATGTACCTGGGTTGCGGGCATATCCCCAGTGGGAGATGTGCAGGAGGCGGCTGATCGATGATTCTCTCTCATCGATGTTTCTAACTCTCTATCTCTCTCCCTTCCTCTCTGTAAAAGATCAATAAAATATATTTAAAAAAAAATACCTACTGAACTAAAAGAAATGAATCATGTTTTCATTGTTATTGAGAAATATTTAGAAATATTTTTCTTTTTTCTTTTTTTTGCCAGTGATTTCTATGGAACAAACATAGAAACACAGGTCTTAATCCCTGTGATTTAAGACCCTGCACACGGCTGTAGGAATGCCAGTTCACACCCTGTTCGCCTGCATTTGTAAAAGATCACAAGGCAGAGCTGAATCTGTAAACATCAATGCAAACTGGTAAGTTGAACTTTCACAAGTCAAATGGAAACATATATGTCTTTATCTCAGGGTCCTTTTTATGGTTTTACTTCATAATATGATTTTAAAAACTTCCACTGGGCCAGGCAGCCTGATTATTTGCTCTCCCAAAGCTTGTTTTGAAGGGAGACTCTATTTGTATTTCTTAATAGCTCCCAGTAGTTGAGGGTGTGTCAAGATCTGTCAGTCTCCCAGAGGGGAGAATCTCAGTCAGCACCTAGATTCAGGCTAATGGAAAGCTATAACAAGCGATTGTAAATATTAGTGGGGTCCATTTGAATCACCTGGAGACATTACGTGACCAAAGGTAGCTACAAAGAAAAGTGGTGTCGTCATTCTGGAGAGCCAGGTGACCAACCTAAATTTAGAGGTTCCATTACTTTGAGAAAAAGGACATTAGTAGGATACAGTTCTCTAGTTTTGCTTCAACAAGTTATGCATGGAGCTGGAAACATGTTTCGAAAAAAAATCTCCATGTTTCTCTGACATGCACCTCTACTCCAGTGTTGAGTAACTCTCTTGAAAGGAAAAAAACTTTTATCTGGGTTTTCTCTATAACACCTAGTCCATTATCTTTATATACATATTTGACAAAATTAGAGTCAAGTTCAAAAATTTTTGAATGGAATTTAGTGTTTGTGATTTCATGAAAAAATTTTAATTGATTTCTGACATATGTTAATTCATATTTAACCTAAGCTGCAAATGATTACATGATTTTTCTGTAAAGGGGGAAGATGTTGGGTCTTGGAAAGATGTCCTACTGATTTCAAGCCTGCAAATCTATTCAAATATGCCTGAACCTGTAAAAAATATTTTTTCTTCATCTGAGATAATTTTCTTGGGCTTATGTAAAGTTCATTTAAATACAGGGGAGAAAGCTTGCCATGGTCTACTGGCTATGCTATGTCAATTACATGGTCATGAAAAATATCAATAGGATGATTATTAAAGAAATATTTCTTTTTAATATTTTGTAATAAACTTACTCTAATGTGGGATATTCTTTTCTACAACAATATAAAATCTAAAGGATCTTTTGAGCTAAATAGCTAGAAAGTCACTAAGTCATAGCGTTGCAGAGTCCTATGAGGGTATCTGTAGAGTATTTATTAATATATATGGTTGAATATGCTCTGGTTCTCCCCAGAGTGATCTTGAGACCCCAGGAATACTATAATATTATTTCAGTTTCTGGTTAAATGGTAGATCTCCCAAGGAAAATATCTGTATTGTAAAGATGCCAGTTACAACTACAGCTAACCACTTTTTTTTAAACCAACTAAACTGGTTGTCAGATCATATATGAGCTGTGAAATAGTGTGAAATTTAAAGAAATTAATAGTAATGTTTAAGAAATGTGAGACATTATTTTTGTAATGTGTAACTACATCCTATGATGAATTCATTTTTAAAAATATATTTCTTTTATTGATTTCAGAGAGGAAGGGAGAAGGAGAGAGAGATAGAAACATCAATGATGAAGGAGAATGCCCTTCACTGGGGATTGAGCCTGCAATCAGAGCATGTGCCCTTGGCTGGAATCGAACCCAGGACCCTTCAATCCATAGGCCGATGTTCTATCCACTGAGCCAAACCAGCTAAGGCCCTATGATGAATTCTTATTGTCAGATAGGAATTTCTGTAGAAATAGCTTTAGTTTTATCATACAGTTACATATCATTGTAGAATTGAGTATACAGTAGTATAAAATTATTTATTTTTCTCTCATAAAAAATGCCTGGATACAGGCAATAGAGTTCTGTTTCACAAAGTTCTGAGACTCAGGCTCCTTCTTTTTTTTTCCTTCCCAACTTTACTGAAGTATAGTTGACAACTAAAATTGCATGCTTTTAAGGTGTAAAACATGATTTGATATAAATATACACTGTAAAATATTCACCACAAGCAAGCTAATTAGCATATCCATCACCTTACATAGATTATTGTGTGTGTGTATGTGTGTGTGTGTGCATGTTTAAACTACATAAGATCTACTCTCCTTCTATCTTATTTCTTTATCAGTGATAATTTTTATTTTCAAGACAACTCAAAATCCAAGAGTTTCTCTTCATATGCAGACATCATGTCAGCAGGAAGAAGGACAAAAAAAAAGGAGGGGAAAAAAAGACAGGTGGTGTAGCTGGATATTTGTAAGCAAGGATCTGAAGTCCTGCCAAGAAGAAGTGAATGTTCACCATGTGACTTGCAAGTGAGTCATGCTGGGTCAAGATTGCACACAATCTTGAGTTCCCAGAACATTTAGGTCCCTGAGAAAGGATAAGATTAAATAATCGTAGGTAGAGCAGAAAGGGAGTGCACAGCTGAAAGTTGTCTTCAATGCACTATTGTAATATAGAACAAAACAAAATTTTATTGATTAACTGCTGACGCACTAACCTCGTGCCAAACCCAATAAAAGCAACGGTTGAGGGTACAGAGTTGCTACACGCCTGAGCGAGCTGTAGCCCTCTGCCCGGCATCAATCGCCTGTGCGCTCTTCTTACCTCTGTGTCTTCGGTTCATTAAACATCCCTCAACAAGGTGGAAGCAGCTCTCTCTCAGATTTAGGAAAATTGTCACATGTCAACTTTGCTTATAATACATTGACCCTATTTTTGTTTAAGCTCTCTATAAAGGAAGCTGTAAAGTGAAGTCTTTAGTCTGAGTAACTATGAGATAAGTTAAAATATAGGGTTCTAGTCCTCTGAGGAAATGGGAGAAGTTTTGGGAAAAACTAGCAGTCCCTGGCATGGACTATTATAATAGACAGAAGATAGATCTTAAAAAAGCAAAACACAAACAAACAAACAAATATCAAAAACAACTTTAGTAGTAACTTTTATCCACTAACACAGTGACCCCTACTACTTAAGATGATTGAAGAATCAAACATAATTAAATCAATTTACAATAAAACTTTTTAAATAGGCTCATAGAATCTGCCTCAGATTAGTCTGAAAAAATTATGTAGTCTGAATTGTATAGTTAAGCTTATGATTATGAAACAAAAACTGAGCAAGAACAAAAATTACTTTGTTTATATAGAACAAAGAGGAAATATTGATTAAAATATTTTTGATTAAATACTTCAAGTAAAAAATTCCAATTTTTTAGAAAGAAGATTCTTGAATTTATCTCAAATGCTTTAGATGCTCTTAATTTCCAATCATTAATTATAACCCTACCCTTTTACATAATGGTAAACCAATATTTTCTTTCTTCCTCAGGATAATTCTTTGAATATTAGGAAATAGCTGCTTTTTCTCCTTGAGTCTCACCCCACAATCACCTTCAGGCCAAGAAATCTGGTTTTCTTGAACACAAATTTCAGATTCATTATCATTAGAGTAATCTTCCTTTGGATTTCTGGATGCTATTAAGTATGTTAAAGTCAATCTTAACATCTGATTCAACAACATTTATTCATCCTAAAGTACAAGACATTCTTTCTCCTTCTTTCAATCCTAATTCAAGTTGAACTACATATAAAAGAAATGATCCGGCAGGGCAGCTATTCACAATCCCCTCCCGCTTCCCATCTCCACCTATCCCATGCACATCCCTTAGATAGGGATTATGTCATATGACAAAAGTGTGGCTCACAATTGCTTCTACAGTTCATTTGTCCTGTGAACTCTAGCATTAAGCCTAATGATTTTGACAAGAAAATAGTCACCTGTCTCTATTTCCTTTTCTGTTGGATGTCAATTTAACATGCCCATGGGGACTATTCATTATTAGCCTCTGAAACTTCCAGGAAGAGACAGTTTCTTTGTTTTTATTTTAAATCATTTAAACTATTTTAAAACCAACTGAAAATAATATTTTAAATAATCATTCCTAACAGTGCAATTTATATATACACATTATATATTAATATACATATATGCATATATGCATATGTAAGCACTAATTCCTAAGTAGGAGAATTTGTTAATTAATCACCCTTAACAGCAAAATAGCTTCCCATTAGTCAAGCTTCAGGTTAATTAATTCGCCAGAAGATAAGTGATATAAGTCTTAGTGCTTTCTCCTTAAGTACTTATATTCCATCTGCATATGCTCAATATAAGTCTCACTGAGCAGCCTAATTTCTGCTTTTGTGGATGCTGAATTTTAGCTCAGATCTGATCATCTTTTTCTTGTAATGATATATATTGAAGGCAAATTTTCTTTGATGTAGGTCTTTTTAAAGTGGTGAGTGAAGTATGCATTTAGGATTGACCAAATAGACATTTTAAGGAGCATCCACAGTCTGCTACTGAGGTTGAAGTAGATTTCTTATGCGACCAAAATTTCTAGGCCAAAAAAGAAATCCATTATCACTGCATGTATGACATTCCAGGCAAATACACCCAAGAAAATAAATCACTAGGTGACAATGTCTGATAAAAAGTAGAGCTAGTGAATTAACCAATTTGTAAATATCTTTTTGTTATAATTGTTAGAAAATAGGCATCTTGGACATGGAGTTGTTAACCCATTTCAGAAATGGACATCAGGATTTGTTCATGCGAGGGGTGTGTGTGGATGTGTTCATATTCACATTGTGGTGATAACCACAGATATGTGTGCATCTCGTTAGGCTGTGCTATAGGAATATGTTGTTAAGTACTTCAGTCAAAACTTGCCACCTTGCTAATATTTTAAATTATAAATTATAATTCTCTTAGAAGCATTATACTTTGTGTACTTGTGCTATGGAACATTAAGGGAATGCAGTATTTTAATTGTAACTTTGTGAATATCTTTTATCTAGAGGTCTGTTGCTATTTTTGTACTTTATGAAATTTTTGTCACCAAGTAAGGCAGGATTACATTTTCTTCCAGACTGAGTTGGTGTAGGGTATTCTTGGTTAGCAAAATACTCATAGCTTTGGGACTTTGAAATGGTAAATATTCATGATATGTAAGAAAGCATGATACATAACTGTACCATCTTAATTACATAAAAATGAAAATTTAGTTGTGTAGATACACAGGACTTAGAAGGACAGGTCAGACTGTAAACTGCTTGTGATTATGGATGGCTTTGTTCTTTGCTTGTATTTTTCAGTTTCCTATATATGCACATGTTAACTTTAAAAAAATAAATGCTACCTTGAAAGACAAAAAGAAAGAAAGAAAGAAAGAAAGAAAGAAAGAAAGAAAGAAAGAAAGAAAAGAAAAGAAAAGAAAAGATAAGAAGAGAAAAGAAAAGAAGTCACTGAAATGTTTCTTTTAGTTATTTATTTGGAACTAGAAATGTCTAACCTTGTGACAGACATTTGGCTGAGTGCCACCTAACAACTCACTCCCAATTGCTTAAGGAGGATGTGGAGGAGATAGACATCAAGGCTGTAAGCACCATCTACAAAATCTAGCTGACACCTCATTCCCAAATTCCAGATTCATTTATAGAACTGCTATTTAATATCAACACTTGGGTGATAATAAGGATTTTAAAATGACTCTCATGGTATTCAGTACATTGTTTCATCCTCTCCTACCACCAAGGTTACTCCTGTGGTTATGTTCTTCTATTGTAAAAAGAAAGATTATCCAAGTGAAAGTGATATAATCCCAATAGATCTTTGAAAGCAGAGAGCTTTATCAAGCTGGCAGCAGAAGAGGAGAACATATGGGTAAATCAGAGAGATTTGAGGCAAAAGAAGGATGTAATGGAACATTACTGTGTTTGAAGACAGAGAGAGACATCATGAACAATGACTAGAGAGTGACCCCTCTGATACCAGCCAGCAAGAAAATATGGAAAAGTCCTACAACCACAAGGCATTGAATTTTGTCAACAACCTGAAAATGGATTATTTCCCAGAGCCTACAGATAATAACCAGTTTGGATGAGGTCTTGATTTTGGCATTGTGAAACTCTAAACAGATAAATCATATGGACTTTTAAAAATGTGAGGTAATAATTGAGTGTTATTTCTTATTTGCTAAGTTTTGGTACTTTGTCATGCATCAACAAACAACTAATACAGAAGTCTAAGAAATATTTCAAACTCAGTATATTAGAAAAACAAATTCTGGTATTTCATCCCAATCATAGTTTTTCTAAAGGAAACTTCATTCTTCCAGCTTTTCAGGTGAAAAAAAACACCTAGTGTCATTCTCATATCCTTTTTTTTCTCTCAAATCCATATATAAAATCCATTTCAAATTTGTTGAATCAATGTCTGCAAAATATCCAGAACCTAATCAGTTCCCATTCTTTTCATACTCCCATGCTGGTCTGAGCCACTAATACCTCTCAGCTTTTAAGAGTCAATGAATAAGGTCTTCCTGCTTCAACCCTATCCTACCTCCTCTCTACATATTTTGCCAATGTGGTAGAAAAAAATAATCTTTGAAGAACTTGTCACATCAGGCCTTTTGTCAAAATTTGCTTCACCTCACCATATAACTCAGAGTAAAAGTCAGAGCCCAGGCAATGACCTGGAATGTCTTTAATGACAGTCCCTCCCCCATTGACCTTGTCTTCCTAGCCTCCCCTTCAGTCAAGCAGAATCAGTAATATGGGCTTCCTTAACATTCAAAGAATCTGGACACGTTTGCCTTAGATATTTGTTCTAATGGCCCCTTTATCTCTGACTCAGCTTCATCAAATACCTCACTTGCATCAGGTTTTTGCTCAGATTTCACCTTCTCAATAGCACCATCACCCATGTAGCATGATCCTTGCCCTAATTCCTAACACTCTAGATCCCCCTTATCCTGTTTGAATTTCTTTTTCATTTTTCCATATTTTTACTAATTTTCAATATGCTATCTACTTTACTTCTTTATTATTTTTGTATTATTTCCCATGACCCCCTAAATAGAATGTAAGCTCCTTTAGAACAGGTATTTTTATTAGTTTTATTCAGTAATGTATACATCTAAAGCACCTGAATATTTACCTAACATACAGAAGAAGTTCAGTAAATATTTGTTAAACAAATGAATGTAGTGCAAGCATTGGGTATGCTGATTAAAGGAGGAGAACACCACCTACAGCTCTAAGTTGCTTATCAGAGGCATATTCAAAGGAACAATGAATAATGATAGTGAAACTAGAGTTACCTTGAACACATCAGTCTAACCATAAACCAAATTTTAAAAACAATCACAAAGGTTAATACTGCATATCTCTTTGGGAATTTTCATGGTAGAGATAAAGAGAATATGCATTCCTGGTTCTACTACTTGCCAGCAGTGGGAACCTGGTTATTTAATCTTTCTGTCTCATATTTATCATCTCTAAAATTAAGATGAGGTTGTTTTGAAGTTAAATGAGATAACAGATTGAAAGTGTCTGACAGAGAGCATGACTGTTTCTCCCTTCTGTGCATTCTCTAGCTACAGATCTTTATATATAAAACCCTAATATGCAAATAAACAGAACAGCAGAACAACTGGTCACAATGACATGCACTGACCATCAGGGAGCGCATGTGGAACATAGCGGGCGTCGGCCATGGTGGGATGGTGGAGCAGGTGAGCGGGGGCGCCAGACAAAAGCGGGGCTCTGGTCGCTGTCATCTGAGCGAGCCTCTGGTGGTTACTGAAAATTCTTTGCTCCCACATTCCCCGGTCCCGCCCAGCACTTGCACCTGCTGCCGGTGCCGTCCTGCTCACACCCACTGCCAGCGCCCGCCCCAATCGGACATGTTGCCAGCAGACAGGACTGGAGGCTGCAGTGGGAGGGGCTAAGCAGGGGCGTGGTGGATGGGTCGAGATCTGCCCCTGTGCCCACCGCAGCCTCACGGCCCACAGTTCCTTTCAAGGTGCACAAATTAGTGCACTGGGCCCCTAGTTGTTAAATAATTGCAAGGGGTTGAATATGTCTGAATGATGCCATCTGAATCCATGTTATTTATTTATAAACTTTTTAAATACTCTCCATTATCCTAATTCCCAAATGGGGTTCCAGGTAAGGTTACTGAAGACAAAATTTAGAGACTTCATCACTAGAACCAGTGTCTTAATTTGGAGCCTCAAATTTCCTGGTATATACTTGATCCAAACTCATACCACATAAGTTGTCCTGACCTCTACTGGCTCTCCATTTTCCCTGTCCCCTTCTTCTTATTTCTCCATCCTTCTACTGATATTGTTGTATTTAATCTGGTTATTAATTAACTGGACAGGAACAAAGGGAAGTTGAATATTATAGGCATGCCTAGTAAAGTCTGAATGACATAGGGAGGGTGCTTTCCTGTTGAACACCCCTGGCAGCAGGTCATTGGCCACGATGGGCATGGCCACTGCAAGGATACAAAATCTGAAATTCATAAGCTTCTTAACAAAGGAAGTACCTCCTTCTCTCTTGCTTGCCTGTGCTCCTGCGTCTCCTGTTGTAGAGGATGCACTCCCTGCTTTCGCCCATGTGGCTCATAACCATGTGGGCCCCACACAATGGACTAATGGACTGTGACTAACCTGACACCCTGCTGGACTTCACTCCACCAGGGACTGGAAACCTTGGACACTGGATTTTTTTAGCTGCTGAATTTCCAGCTGCACCTTTTCTAGGACAGGTTTAAGGAAAATGAAACTTTTGAAACCCAGGGAAACAATTCCACGAAGATAAAAATTACTCATTCTCCCATGTGAGTCTTACAAAATTATTTTTATCAAGATATCCTAAGAGCCCAACCCCCAATACCCAGTGGGGAAATGGATACCCCATTTTCACCTATAATAGTATAATTTCTCTAATTCATCTTTGTAACCTCTACAGGACCTGAAACAGGTTTTCATACAGAGAATTATTCACTACATTTGCTAAACAATTAAATAACTTAGGAATTGACTAAGGCTTGTAGTTCCTCCACAATAGCATATCTTGGAGGAGCCTGTATAATTTCAGGAATTTTATTCCTATGTTTCAATCCTGGGACTAATGAGGACTTTTCCAGGGAACACTAATCCAGGGTCAGCACTTTAGGTTCATTGTAACCCATGTCTGCTCTGTGTGAATAAAGTTAGACAATCCAGGTGACTATCCTGTTGTTCTTTTATGACTATTATCCCTTTAAAAATATGTTACATATTCACCGATGCTATCTCAAATAAGGGTTTAATCTCCAAAATTTACAGGGTACTCATACAACTTAACAAAAGGAAGATAAACAATCCAATCAAAAAATGGGCAAAGGATCTAAATAAACACTTTTCAAAAGAGGACATACAGAAGGCCACGAGACATATGGAAACATGCTCAAAGTCACTAATCATCTGAGAGATGCAAATAAAAACAATAATAAGGCACCATCTCTCACCTGTCAGAATGGCTATCATACACAAACCAACAAATGACAAGCGCTGGCAAGGATGTGGAGAAAAAGGAACCCTCATGCCTTACTGGTGGGAATGCAGACTGGTGCAACCACTGTGAAAAACAGTATGGATATTGCTCTAAAAATTAAAAATGGAACTCCCATTCGACCCAGTATTCCAACTTCTGGGAAAATATCCCAAGAAACCAGAAACACCAATCAGAAAGAACATATGCACCCGTATGTTCATAGCAGCACAATTTACAATAGCTATGATTTGGAAACAGCCTAAGTGCCCATCAGCAGATGACTGGATTAGAAAACTGTGGTACATCTACACAATGGAATACTACGCTGCTATAAAAAGAAGGAACTTTTAGCATTTGCAACAGCATGGATGGCCTGGAGAGCATTATGCAAAAAGAAATGACAGTCGGAGAAAGATAAATATCACACGATCTCACTCATATGTGGGATATAATGAACAGCATAAACTGATGAACAAAAATAGATCCAGAGACAAAGAAACACTGAACAGACAGTCCAACCTCCAAGAGAAGGCAGGGGAAAGGGGAGTAAAGAGATCAACCAAAGGACTTGTATGCATATTAGCATAACCAATGGACATGGACTCTGGGGCAGTGGAGGATTGTCCTGGAGGAGTGGGAGTGGCAAAGGGGGGTCAATCGGGGGGAAAAGAAGACATATGTAATACTTTAATATATATATTGCAGCATTCAGAAAAAAGCAGAGAGCACTAGATTGAAACATAATTTCTCTTCCAAGCATACTCCATTTGTTTATGTTTTTCTCAAAGTTTTCATTGGGAAATTAAGTATATTTTAATGTTTGTCTCAAGTAAGGTATTTTTTATAGGTACAAAATAAGCTTTCTTTTTTCCAAAGTACTTTGAACTTTATTTTCTAAAAACAATTTCTAAAGGTGAAGTTATAAACATTTTCTCCCCTGGAAAAAAGTTAATTAGGCACCATTTTAAAAGGAGATTCTTTTTTTTTTTTTAAATATATTTTATTGATTTTTTACAGAGAGGAAGGGAGAGAGATAGAGAGTTAGAAACATCGATGAGAGAGAAACATCGATCAGCTGCCTCCTGCACACCTCCTACTGGGGATATGCCCGCAACCCAGGTACATGCCCTTGACCGGAATCGAACCCGGGACCTTTCAGTCCGCAGGCCGACGCTCTATCCACTGAGCCAAACCGGTTTTGGCAAAAGGAGATTCTTAAAGTAGATATTTAAGCATAAGTATGCAACAATTGGCATACTTTCACAAATGGGTTTATTTCTAGGCATGTGGAACTCTGCTACAGCATAATATAAAGCAGAGAATTTCCAGGTGATAAAAATCAACCTTTGGGTGGTCCAATTGTGTCTCACTCCTGGTTTCCTTAGAGGGCATCAGGGAGGTAGTGTTCTAGTACAAGCACATGACAAGCAATAGGAGGCATTTTTAAAAGAGGACTTAGGATTGGAAGTTTCCCCAAGTAAGTGCAGTAACCTTCCTTTCAAAGATGAGAAATTGTTTCAGAGAGACAAAGTGATTTGCTCTCAAAAAGAACATGGTTGTTTGAAGCCTTAATTTCTCCACCTGTGAAAGGATAGTTGCCTGTGTTTTCTCCATGGCATTAGAAATCATGAAAGTTTGGATTCTTGCACCTATAGCCATCTTATCTGCCATCCACATGTTCACTATTCTAGACAATAGCCTCTGTGAACTGACTGAAGGTCTTAAGGAGATATGACACTGAATGACTTATCCTGGTACTTCAGATTCTGCTACAGGAGACCTATTCCTTAATGTTTCACATCTGCTCACTCCCACCCACTTTTCATTATTATTAAAGACTTTAATTTTTCGAGCAGTTTTAGGTTTCATAGCCAAATAGAGAGGAAGGCACAAAAATTGACTCCTCATTATTAACATTCCCCACCAGAGTGGTAC
Organism: Myotis nattereri; assembly: GCF_964212035.1. Taxonomy (NCBI): domain Eukaryota; kingdom Metazoa; phylum Chordata; class Mammalia; order Chiroptera; family Vespertilionidae; genus Myotis; species Myotis nattereri. The sequence goes on from NC_138077.1 coordinate 100,186,403, forward strand.
ATTTGTTACAATCATGATTATACATTGAAATGTCATAATCACACAAAGTCCATAGTTTACACTAGAGTTCACACTTTGAATTGTACATTCTAAGAGTTTGTACAAACATATAATGGTATATCTATCATTATAGTATCAGATTATTTTAACCACCCTAAAAATACTGTGTTCCTCTCCTTCCCCAACCCCTAGCAACCACTGATCTTTTTACTGTCCCCAAACTTCTGCCTTTTCCAGAATGTCAGATAATTGGAATTATTCAATATGTATCCTAGAACTCTGTGTGGTTTTCTTTTTTTTTTTTTTTTAATGAATCAGGTCTGATGTAAATAAATTTTAAAATGTGGCAATTGTGTTTTAGATATATTTAGTTGATTAACAAGCTATTAATGTAACTGTAGTTTTAAAATTCCTTTTTAACTTCTCTCTTTTCCTGTCACTCTTAATCCATCAAGCTATCCACTCACCTAGTTTTAAGACAATGACTTCTAAGTAAGTAGCCAAATATTCAGGAAGTTAGTAACTGGTCCTATATTTAATGGCCACATTCCAGCATTAATGGGTCAACTCCCATAATTATACAGGACTCTATTGCAATAATAGACTCTATTGCAATAATCAGATAGGCACTGAGGCAGAATAGGAAGGTAAATAGTAACTAGCAGAATATAAGAAGTGTTTTAAAGACATAATAACATGCCATAGAAGGAAGATGAAAGTGAGATGAATCATTGTCAAGGGTGGGAAAAAACAAAATGCTTAGATAGGATTCTAACTTATATCACGAGAAAGGTAAAATGGGATTAACTAAGCAAAGACAGACAGGTGCGCTAGTTTTCTGTGGCTGCTTTAGCAAATTATCACAAATTTTGTGCCTTAAAATAATGGAAATGTATTTCCTCTCACAGTTCTGGAGGAAAAAATGTCTGAAAAAAAGGTACCAGAAGGGAAGGGCTATATTCCCTCTGGAGGTTCTAGGGAGAATTCTTCCTTGTCTTTTCCAGCTTCTGGTGGCTGTGGGCACTTCCTGGCTTCCTCAGTTTATGGCTACATCACTCCAATCTCTGCCTTCATCACCACACAATTTTGTTCTCTGTGTGTCTGTTCTCCTAGGTAGGTCCTTCATAAAAACACTTTTCATTGGATTCAGGGTTCATCAAAATGACCTTATCTCAAGATCTTGAACTTAATTACCTCTGCCAAGACCTTCTTTCCAAATAAGGTAACTTTCACGAGTTCCAGGGATTTGCCATAGCTATCTTTTGGGGGGTACCATTTTGTTTATAAGTGGCTGTGTTACTGTGCTTGTATTGGGGTTAGCAGTGGAGTTAGGTTCAAGGCCAGTAAAAGCAAGATACTCCTTGAAAGACCTTTGGAGTCTAGTAATACACTAGCATCTTTACCTTGATTCTTTTTTGAAAATAAATTTTTAAGCTAAAGAAGTATGATTATGGTTATGGTAGAAACTCAACAATTCATTTTTAATTTTTTTCAGTTGAAATGATATTTTATTTTCTATATGTTTTACTTAAAAAATAATACACTAATTAAATATGTTTATAACTCTTTGTCTTGTCCTTTTCTGTTACGTGTCTTAACTTTAAATACTTTTTATTTTTATTTTTTTAAATATATTTTATTGATTTTTTACAGAGAGGAAGGGAGAGGGATAGAGAGTTAGAAACATCAATGAGAGAGAAACATCGATCAGCTGACTCCTGCACACCCCCTACTGGGGATGTGCCCGCAACCAAGGTACATGCCCTTGACTGGAATCTAACCTGGGACCCTTCAGTCCACAAGCCAACGCTCTATACACTGAGCCAAACTGGTTAGGGCAATAAATTTTATTTTTTAATTACAGTTGAAGTACAATGTTATATTAGTCTCAGGTGTGCAACCCAATGATGATACATTATATCGTTTACTCAGTGATCATTCTGATAAACCTAGTACCCCTCTGACACCATATATACCTTTTATAATATTATTGGCTATATTCCCTACGCTGTACTTAACATCCCCATGACTATTCTATAATTACCAATTTGTCCTTAATCCCTTCATCTTTTTCATCCATCACCCCAATCCTCCTCCCATCTCACAACCATCAAAATGTTCTCTGTATCTTTGATTCTATTTCTGTTCTGCTTGTTTGTTTATTTTGTTTTTTTAGATCTAGATTGTCTGGTGTAAGCATTGTTATCCCAGCTTTTGTTTGTTTCCATTTTCATGAAATAAATTTTTCCATTCTTTTACTTTTAGTGAAGTGAGTCTCTTGTTGACAGCATATGCAAGGGTTTTGTTTTGTTATCAGTGCAGTCTCCATATGCCTTTTGATTGGAACATTTAATCCATTTGCATTTAAAGAATTTGTTATTTGATAAGTATTTATTGCCATTTTATTATTCATATTTTTTATCTTTTATTGTTGTTCTTAAAGAAGAACCTATAACATTTCTTATAATACTAGTTTGGTGGTGATGAGATCCTTTAGTTTTTTCTTGTCTGGGAAGCCCTTTATATGTTCTTTATTTCTAAGTGATTGCTTTGCTGGGTAGAGTAATCTTGGTTGTAGGTCACTGGTTTTTATAACTTTGACTATTTCTTGCCAATCCCTTCTGGCTTACAAACATTCTCTTAAAAAATCAGCTGATAGTCTTATGGGAGTTCCTTATAAATAACTAACTGATTTTCTCTTACTGCTTTTAAGATTCTCTCTTTGTCTTTAATCTGATGTTTCTTGGTGTGAGCCTCTTTGGGTTCATTGTATTTGAGACTCTCTGCACTTTCTGGACTTGTATGTCTATTTCCTTCTCTAGGTTAGAGAAGTTTTCCATCATTGTTTTTTCACATGGGTTTTCAATTCTTTGCTCTCCTCTCTCTTCTCCTTCTGGCACCCCCATGATGTGAATGTTGGTAGGCTTGAATTTGTCCCAAAGACTTTTATTATGATCCTCATTTCCTTGGGGTCATTTTTTTTTTCTTTTTGCTGTTGTGATAGGTGTTCTCTGCTTTCCTAAGCCCCAAATCTCTGATTTGATCCTCTGCTTCATCTACTCCTCTACTGATTCCCTTAGTGTGTTTATTATTTCTGATGGCTCTTTTTTATGTTTTCTATCTTTGTTTCTAAAGTTTCCTACCTCTTTGTTGAAATTCTCGGTAAGTTTATCTACTCTTCCCCTACATTAATTGAGTATCCTTATAACCAGTGCTTTAAATTCTGCATCTAGTATATTGCTTGTATCCATTTTGTTTAGTTATTTTTCTGAAGTTTTGTTTGTTCTTTCATTTGGGATATAATTCTTTGTCCTTTCATTTTGGTAACTGTCCTGTGTTTGTTTCTACATATTAGGCAGAGTTGCTATATCTCTTGGGCTTTTTAGAGTGGCCTAATGTAGCAGGTGTTCTTTAGAGTCCTGTGGCATAGCCTCCACAGGCACCCAAGCTGGGCACTCCAGGTGAGCCTTCTACTCATCACCCCCAGCCTTTTGTGGACTGTACATCCTCCTGTTGTAGTTGAGCCTTGATTGCTATGTGCATGTCAGTGGTATGGATTTACCCCTGGGCCTATTGATTGTGAGGACTGGCTGCCACCATGCAGTTGTGTAGGGGCGAACCCCACAGAGCAGGACTTACTTCAGAGTAACTCTGGTGCCCACTGAGTTCACCCATTAAATGTGTCATTCATGGAGGTGGTTGGATGGTGCTTCAATGTGATATGAAGCTGTCTACTAGGTACACTGGCTATGGGTTCTTCCAGGAGGTCCAGGCCACCTCAGCCAACACCTGCGCCTTGTGTGGGGCCACCACAATAAGCTACAAAGTGATCTTCAAGTGGTGTTGTGCTTGGAGGTGCCCAGGAGATGCCAAGACAAGAACCAAGGCTGGCTGCTGCTAGTGATGGGCCTAGGGCTACTTAGTGGGAAGTATGTGGCATGCTAAGGCCAGATCCTGCTTGTTTGAGAGATTTTTAGGAAAGTCTGAAGCATGAGCCAAAACGGGCCCTTTGTATGGAAAAGCCACTGGAAACAAGTTGGATGGGCCCACAAATGGATGGTGCAGAGTTTCAAGGGATCACCAGCAGGTGGTGAACAATGATATTCAGGTTGATGGAGACTCAGATATGGCACCTTCCCAAAGCTCTTTGTGGAGAGGGTTCAGGGAAGGAACAATGGCATCCACCAGCACTTTTGTCTGGGAGAAAGCTCACCCAGCTCTTGTTCTGATTCCAGATAACGCAGTTCCTCATTAGTGCCCCAGCGCTGGACTCAGAGTGAGTCTGAATAAGTCCATGTATGAGACCCTTAAGAGGAATACGTGGGACTCCAGCAGACTTCTGTCTCACTCAGCCACAATTTAAACCAGTTTTTATAGTCAGAAGTTATTAAGACTTATCTTCCTGGCACTGGAACCCTGTGTTGTGTGGCCTGGTATGGGTCTGAGACCCCTCACTATTCAGGGGGAACCTCTGCATTTTAGATATTTCTCCAGATATTTATACAACACACATGGGTGTGGGGCCAGCATGTTCTGTATCTCTACCCCTCTTACCAGTTTCAATGGGGCTTATTTTTTTATATCCTTAGTTCTAGTTCTTTTATTCAGCCAGATTTCAGATAGTTTGCAATGATGGTTGTTCTGTAGTTTAGTGGTTTTTGTTGTTGTTGTTAATCCTCATACAAGGATATTTTTCCATTGATTTTAGATGGAATGGAAGGGAGAAAGGCAGGTACAGATAGAAAGAGAGAAACAATGATGAGAGAGAGGCACATTGATTGGTTATCTCCCACAGATGCCCTGACCAGGACAGGGATTAAACTTGCAACCCAGGTATGTGCCCTTGACCAGGAATTGAACCCATGACATTTCCTTGCATGGGTCACCACTCTAACCACTGAACTACAATGGCCAAGTCTGGTTGTAATTTTTATATGGTTGTGGGAAGAAGTGAGTACTGTCTTTACCTATGCCACCATCTTAAACTTCAAGTCTTCATTTTTTAAATGAAGTAACAGGCTCAGTAAGGTTATATAATTCAGTCAAACTCACATCAGCAATGCAGGTGTCTCAAGTAACAAATTCAGAATCTAAATAAAAGTCATTCAATTTTGATTCCAAGATGGCAGCTGGGAGGATGGCAGTGAGGGAGAGTGTGAGAGAGTGAAGGAGCGAAAGGGGAGTGTGTGGATATGGTATGTGTGTGTGTGCGCGCGCGCGCGTGCCAGCTAGATCTTGCAGGACCTTCGGGAGCTGGAGGATCAGCTCACATAGCCAGGCAGCCTCTGCTACTGCTGTAATCTCTCCTGGTGGGCCGGCTGTGCCGTAGAGGCTGTGCCATCATGAAGGGGAGAGCTGTTGTGACTGGAAGCCCAGCCTCACCTCCAACCAGGAGGCCCTCAGACACCACACAGGATCCTACAGCCACTCTGGCCAAGGACCTGCTGCCTCGGCTTCTGGCCCACAAACAGCAGGACTTCAGCCTCCCCAGCTGATGGCTCCTGTGAGTTCTGGAATGTGGATCCCTCCTGACAGACAGATGCCTTAGTACCCAGCACTGGGACTATGCCAGCAGCTGCTCCGAGACCTTGTGAGGAACAGCCACAGCCTGCTACCGCCCAAGAAACAGAGGCCCCACGACTGCCTGAGGAGCAGCCACCACTTGCTACCACATGACCCGCCACCAAGCCCACCGCTGCAGCCACAGGCTGATAATTAAGGAGGAAATTGAAGCAGTCATCAAAAAAATTCCAGCAAACAAAATCCCATTGCCAGACAGCTTCCCAGGGGAGTTTTACCAAACATTCAAAGAAGAACTAAAACTGATCCTTCTCAGACTATTCCAAAAAATTGAAGAGGAAGGCACACTTCCAAGCGCTTTCTATGAAGCCAGCATTACCCTAATCCCAAATCAGATAAAGACACTACAAAGAAAGAGAATTACAGGCCAACATGCCTGATAAATATAGATGCTAAAATCCTCAACAAAATTCTAGCAAATCGAATCCAGCATTGCATTAGAAAGATCATACACCATAACCAAGTGGGATTTATTCCAGAGATACAAGGCTGGTACAATATCCACAAATCAATGAATGTGATACATCACATAAACAAATTGAGAGAAAAAAATCACATAATCATATCAATTTATGCAGAAAAGGCATTTTACAAAATCCAACACCCTTTTATGATAAAAACTCTTAGCAAAATGGGAAAAGAGGGATCATACCTCAACATAATAAAAGCTTATATGACAAACCTACAGCCAACATCATACTCAATGGGCAAAAACTAAAACCATTTCCCTAAGGACAGAAATGAGACAGGAATGCCCACTTTTACCACTCCTGTTTGACATAGTACTGGACATACTAGCTATAGCGATCAGATAAGAAGAAGAAATAAAAGGCATCCAAATTGGAAAAGAAAAATTAAAATTGTCATTATTTGCAGATGACATGACAATGTACATAGAAAACACTAAAGACTCCATCAAAAAACTACTAGAATAAATGAAGTAGCAGGATACAAAATTAACACCCAGAAATCTATGGCTTTTTTTATACACCAATAATGAACTCACATAAAAAGAAACTAAAAAAAAAAAAAAACAATCCCATTTACAATTACAACAAAAAATTAAGATACCTAGGAATAAATTTAAACAAAGAGGTAAAGGACTTGTACTCAGAAAATTACAGGATGCTGAAAAAAGAGATAGAGGAATACATAAACAAATGGAAGAATATACCATGTTCATGGATTGGTAGAATCAAGATCATTAAAATGTCCATTCTACCCAAAGTGATCTTTAGATTCAATGCAATCCCTATTAAAATAAAAAAGGCATACTTCAAAGATCTAGAACAAACTCTCCAAAAATTCATCTGGAATTAAAAAAAAAAAAAAGACCCTGAATAGCTGCAGCCATTTTGAGTAAGAAGAACAAAGTTGGAGGGATCACACCAGATATCAAGCTATATTACAAAGCCACTGTTCTCAGAACTGCCTGGTACTGGCACAAGAACAGACATATAGACCAATGGAACAGAACAAAGAACCCATAAATCAACCCAAGCCATTATGCTCAATTAATATTTGACAAAGGAGGCAAGAGCATACAATAGAGTCAAGACAGTCTCTTCAATAAATTGTGTTGGGAAATTTGGTCAGATACATGCAAAAAGATGAAACTAGACCACCAGCTTACACCATACACAAAAATAAACTCAAAATGGATAAAGGACTTAAATGTAAGATGGGAAACCTAATAGAAGCCATAGGCAGCAAAATAGCAGACATTTGTTGTACAATAACTTTACCAATACAGCCTGTAGGGCAGCAGTTCTCAACCTGTGGGTCTTGACCCCTTTGGGGCTCGAATGACCCTTTCACTGGGGTCGCCTAAGACCATCAGAAAACACATATATAATTACATATTGGTTTTGTGATTAATCACTATGCTTTAATTATACTCAATTTGTAACAATGAAAATACATCCTGCATATCAGGTATTTACATTAAAATTCATAACAGTAGCAAAATTACAGTTATGAAGTAGCAACGAAAATAATTTTATGGTTGGGCTTACCACAACATGAGAAACTGTATTAAAGGGTCACGGCATTAGGAAGGTTGAGAACCACTGCCGTAGGGCAATGGAAACTAAAGAGAAAATAAACAAATGGGACTACATCAAAATAAAAAGCTACTGCACAGCAAAAGAAACCATCAACAAAATAACAAGAAGGCCCATTGCATGGGAGAAAATGTTTGCCAATGTTATCTCTGATAAGGGTTTAATCTCCAAATTTTATAAGGAACTCATACAACTTAACAAAAGGAAGATAAAAAATCCAATAAAAAATGGGCAAAGGACTTAAATAGACACTTTTCCAGAGAAGACATACAGAAAGCCAAGAGACATATGAAAACATGCTCAAAGTCACTAATCATCCAAGTGATATAAATCAAAACCACAATGCAGTACCATCTTACACTTGTCAGAATGGCTATCATCAACAAATCAACAAACAATAATTACTGGCGAGGATGTGGAGAAAAAGGTACCTTCATGTACTGCTGGTGGGAATGCAGACTAGTGCAACCACTGTGGAAAAACAGTATGGCGTTTCCTCAAAAATTAAAAATGGAACTCCCATTTGACCCAGTAATCGCACTTCTTGGAATATATCCCAAGAAAACAGAAACACTTATCAGAAAAGATATGTGCACCCCTATGTTCATAGCAGCACAATTTATAATAAGTTATAAATTGTACTCATCAGCAGATGAGTGGATTAAAAAACTGTGGTACATCTATACCAGTGGTCGGCAAACTCATTAGTCAACAGAGCCAAATATCAACAGTACAACGATTGAAATTTCTTTTGAGAGCCAAATTTTTTAAACTTCAACTATATAAGTAGGCACATTCAACTTTAAATTCAACTTTAAATTCACGGTTTTCGTCTTCCATTTTTCTTTGTTTCTTCTTTGCAGCCATCTCAAACAGGGCACCTAAAAAAATGTTTCATTTTATAATTATAAAGCCACCAACACAAAAGAATTACAATTCTTAAATTGATGACAAAATTGCCTGTAGGATTTGCAGCTGGTTGGAAAAATACAGGTAACTTTATGCTTCAAGTAGGTACTTTTGTCACCGGTGCGCGTTTTGCAGATGCAACTAGCACTAACCACTGCACAATGAGACTGCAGACTGACTGGCTCACTCAACTTGTGCATGAATCGCGCGTGCCTCCCCCGAGCTGCGTATCCCGCAGGCCGCGCTGTGTCTCCCGTCATCCGACCGACCGACCAACACCCCCCACTTCTTCTAACGCCACTTCTTCAAAATAGACCCACCCAGGCTGAAAACCGACTTCTGAGCATGGGCCACGAAGTTTCAATCGCACTGTAAGTGCGTGCCCGCACTTGGTATTTTGTGGAAGAGCCACACTCAAGGGGCCAAAGAGCCGCATGTGGCTCGAGAGCCGCGGTTTGCTGATCACTGATCTATACAATGGAATACTATGCTGCTGTAAAAACAAAACAAAACAAAACAAAAAAAACAAAAAAAAAAACACGAGGAATTCTTACCATTTGTAACAGCATGGATAGAACTGTAGAGCATTATGCTAAGCAAAATAAGCCTGTCAGAGAAACTAAATATCACATGATCTAACTCATTTGTGGAATATAATGAACAACATAAACTGATGAACAAAAATAGAACCAGTCATAGAAGCATCGAACAGACTGTCCAGCCTATGAGGGAAGGCAGGGTGTGAGGGGGTAAGAGATCAACCAAAGGACTTGTATGCATGCATATGAGCATAACCAATGGACACAGGTGGGGGTGGGGGTGAGGGCATGTGCTGGGGCGTGGGGGTGGCTGGGGAGAGGTCAATGGGAGGAAAGGAGACTTATGTAATACTTTAAACAATAAAGAATTTAAATTAAAAAAAAAAACAAAAAAACTGATGAACAACAACCAAAAAGTCATTCAACTTTTATTGTATTCTAAATGTGACCTTTTTAACTATATTTTCTTTTCCCCATCAAGTTATTGAAGACATAAATCCACACACAGAGAATTCTAAGATAACTAGAGGCCTGGTGTGCAGATTTGTGCATATTGAAAGGAAATTAAAAAGAAGGTGGTTGACAGAGCTGGACTAGGCGAGATGGGCCGGACACCCCCTGGAGCCAACCTCCCATGGTCCCTCTCTGGCTGGCTGCACCTGGGGCAGCGCCTGGGATCCAAGGACATCTGCAGAGTGAGCTAGGTCCCTCCGGCAGTTGGGGTCCCTCAGACTGGCCTGTGGGGACCGGGCCAAAAACCAGCTCTCGGACATCCCCCAAAGGGTCCCGGAGTGCCAGAGGGCACCCTGCAAAAGTTGCTGTCTCTCAGCAGCTCCTGCATTGAGCGTCTGCCCCCTGGTGGTCAGTGTGCGTCATACCTACCAACCAGTTGGCTAGTCAGCCAGTCAGCTGGTCACTTAGCCTTTGATGTATATAGAAAATGTATACTTTAACTTCATCAATGGATCCTTAGGGCCAATTCACAAAGAATATTATTTTATAACTCTACTATGCAGAGATGACTTTTCACTTGTGGAAAACAAGGATGAACATACACAATAGTACAACAACATACTAAAATTCTTTGTTTTATATCTACTTCAGAGAAATGAAAATTTCTTGAAGGCAGACATTATATAGTGGCGGTGACAAAGTTTGCCTCCATATGTAAACCCCTTTAAAGCCCTGTCTATGAACCTACTCGTGGTGATAGTTGGAATATGTGTGACTATTGCTCCCCATCCAACCTCACAGCCCGCAAACACCACTGATTGGACCAGGTGAAGACAAGGAAAATTAATCTATGGGTTGAGATAACACTTTTTTCAATTAGAAATTTAAATTGAAAATATTTAATCTAAGTTGTGTATGTGTCATATTATTAGTGGTGTATATGAGTTAAAGTCAGTAAATTTTTGTTATGAGTTCCTATAAGCTGCCCAAGTATCTTTCCTATGTGCCTTTTTTTTTCTTTTAATCTTCACTGGAGAATGTGTTTCTATTGATTTGAGAGAGAGAGAGAGAGAGAGAGAGAGAGGGAGAGAGAGAGAGAGAGAGAGAGAAATTATGTAAGAGCAAAACATTGATTAATTGCCCCAGTGTGTGCCCAACCAGGGATTGAACCTGCAACCTAGATATGTGCCCTGAACAGGAATTGAACCTGCAACTTTTTGGTGTATTGGATGGTATTCCAATCAACTAAGCCACCCATCTACGGCTCCTAAGTGCCTCTTTTCACTTGAACTAGTAACTCAAACTTTACCTTATTAGGAGAACATCTCCCCATATGCTGCATGAGAATGTCCTATTTGAATTAATGACCTCATGAATCCCACCTCTGATCTTCAGCAAGAGAACAGTTTGGGAAATGTGTCCTACCTATAAATAACAGGTCTTAGGGCACCATCACTCATTTGAGGAATAGGGCAAAAATCACTCTTCATTAAGACAAAATTTCACCTTTACATTATTCTTCACTAGAGAACAAAATTTATAACTAGGGTGCAAATGCTTTTGTCCAGATTCACTTGACCATTGGCTATGACCTCTGAGGCTAATGATCAGATGAAAATTCAAGAAAAGGTATTTCTAAGCATATGACATTTTAAAGACAAGTGTTCCAACTGTCACAATATGCCACTTTTGAAAAACAAAACCATTTCTATCTTTGCAGTCACTTTGCAATATTATGAAGCATCACACCCTAATGTGTTAGAGCAGGCACTTGAATTACTGACTAATATGCAAAAAAAAAAAAAATACAACAATCACAAAAAGACATCTGAGGAAATGATCTAAATTGGAAGTGACATCTGGCCAAAACCTATAAGGGATAATTGAGGCCATTTAAAGTAAGTAAATCCATCAGCCTACTGAGGGCTCTCTTTAAGGTATATCATCAGATAAATCCATCCTATTACAAATATATTCTTATAGTCTCTTCCCAACAACATCTGGTCTTCCCTGTGAGAAGCAATAATTTCATCAAATATTTCACTTGTTCTCTACATTTTTTAGGTCTTTGGAAGCTGAGTAAACCCATATAATTAAGAATGGCCAGTGAAATACGAGCTAAAGTAACTGACGTGCATCCATTCTGGACTGGGCAGCCAGGTGCATGTGTGTCATTCTGTATTCTCTTCACCTGCCACGGGGAAAGCAGAGGCCTGGTTTCAGAGAACATGGCAGCAAGGTGGTGGGCCTTTGGCCATATTGGATCCCTGAGTGACTATGAATCAGAACCATCTGTATACCCTGCTCATATCTGACCTGTGTACCATAAGCAATAAATATAATTTTTTTAAGCAACTGCGACTTTGAGTGCTTTCTTCTAAACTGAGTTGAATATGTAAAAGAAAAGCTGAGTCATGGGAGAAGAAAAACTATAATAGAAAGAATATTGGCTCAAAAACATAAAAACAAAAATGCGCATGTCCTTAACCTTGCAAATCCAAGGAAACGTTAACCTTAGCGAAGCTTTGAAAGGTGATCCTGGGGTTACGGAAGTGTTTCTGCCAGCCTGCTGAAAGGGCCACTCCAGCAAAAGTCCCTATCCCCACAGATCACAAAAGCTACAACTGCAGCTAGTAATCCTCCAACCAATCGATCAGGATCAATCAGAACACAGCCTCTGATCACCCTTTGCACACCTTTCTGGTCTTACTTTAACATGCTGTTTTGTTCCTTCTCATCTTTTGGGGGTTCAAAGCTCTACACACCAACTGGAATTGTTGCCTCTATTCCCTGTTGCATTGAACCCTCTTTCTAACCTCCTGGCATGTGGGCCTGAAGAGTTTCTGTTTCAATCTGGCCCCTTTGGCTTTTAGTGTCATTTTCCTCTGCCTGTTTTTAGCCATCATTTGAGGGAATAGATTCAGTTACTTGATGAAACCATTTGATTTTTCTGAACATTTACTTTGCCCTTTAAAAGGGCACACTTTCTAATTCCCATAACAACACATGCTAGCAGACAAGAAGCCAGCTTGACTACTGAGACCTTTCAGGTCTCAGGACATTCTAGATTGTATGTTATTGCTACCCCTGATTGCCTGCAGTTTAATATCCTTGTACAGTTTCCTTTTCTCTGGTGAGAGAACTATGATACCTCAGGATTGTTGTTTTTTTTCTTGATTAAAAGAAGTTGTAATCTGAAAATTATTTTTAAAAAATTTAGTGTTATAATAAACCAGAAACAAATACTGTCTGAAGAAAAGTAAAGAAAAACAAACAAACAAACAAAACTACCTGAGCACTTCCTGCCATATAACATTTAGAAATCTCATCTTTTAAAAATCACTTAATAGTATTTCTATTTATCATAATTATAGGTAACCAAGCAAGCTAATCAGATCAATACAAGGAAGTAAATTGAAATAAAAACATAATGTTTAGCATTCTTTGACATGTAAAAATAGAAAGTTAAAGGAGTTATATACTCTACTATACTATAAAACAATTAAAAATTATCTTTCTCTAGCTAATAAAAAATTATCTAAATTGCACGAAGGGCTTTTTCTTTATTGTTTCATGTGATTGTTAAGTCATTTCTTGTGCTTTCATTTTAAACTGTATCCTTAAACCACTCATCTGGCTAAAACACACTGTGCACTCTGTCTGCAGCCACCAAGGTAGGAGCTTCTCAAAGCGCAGAGAGGGAAGTGGAAGGAGAGAATAGATGGATCAAAGAGCCTACATTCTGTATCTTAAATATTTTGTTTTTAACCTGCTTGACAGAATACCTCATCCATTATAGCCTCTTATAAACACTGAACTGAAACCTTCTCTAATCATGAAGAAAAAGGAAATGTAGCTAATTTCCTGATGGTTGACAATAGCATTCAGGTAGGTAGTGGAGATGGTCACCTTTCTGAGTTGATTGGTGTGGTGCTGACAGCGTTACCTGCCTACTCATGTACATTCACTAGCCTTCTTGCTTCCTGATCATTTTAACTAACATATTTAACTGGGCTACTGTTTAGAGCAGAGCAATTAAAATATGTATGCAGTATTTTCTGTGAGTTCTAAATTTGCATAATAAGGAAAAAAGACAGAGAAATTGAGGGTCTGATCAAATAATTGAATTGATACCCCCTCCCCTGGGAACTGACCTTCAGACCACTTCACAATGGACATTCCCTTTTGCTTATACCAAATTACACTTGCTAAGACCATTATCCTTCCCCTCTGGGCCTTTCTAGGATCTAGACTAATCAGAGAATTCTCTGCCCAGGAAAAGCCTGCCTAGAGTCCTTTGAAATCCCTGACTTCCTGTCCTTGGGCGCCATTTTGGGGCTCAGCCCATCTGGTCTCTAGATGACTTAATACATTTATAAGCCCTTAGCACTTTGTCCTCATCTGTTCCTCCTTCAGTGACCCTAACATTTGGTGCCGAAACATGGGAGGATTCCACAGGGAAGAGGAGCCATTGTCCTGGCTTCGGTGACTCTGAGTTTGCCACTTGGAAAGCAGTAGGCAGCAGAAGATCATCCTGGGCTTACCTTCGAATACTACTTGGGTGACTCGATCGCAGGTCTCAAGTAGACCTTCCTCACTTATGGACCCTCCCAGACCATCCAAGGAAGATGCCAGATCCCAGATCGGGAACCTCTTCTCTGTTGCTGACCCTCCATCCCACACTAGCCAACTTTCTCTAGGTGAGTGACGTTCCACAATTTGCCTCATCCAGACTTCTGCCTACTCTCTCTCACTGACTTCTCAAAAGTCTCTTGTCTCAAAATTCTCTCATTTCGAAAGTCCTAGTGCTAGGCCAGAAGACTCCTCAGCCATTCGGCTTTGGGCCCTTCTGGATTGAGGACACCCAGTTAGGAAGGTCACCTCTCGTTTAGTCCATCTCTTCTCCCTACACCTTTCCACTTGTCTCCATGATCAGGGAATTTTTCTTTCTCTGTGGGGAAAACATATACATCTGCCTCCTGACCAACTGGACAGGAACATGTACTCTCATCTATCTCTCACCCAATGTAGATGTAGCTCTTGATAATCAGTCTTTACCTATCCCTGTAACCCATCATATCTGACACAAAAGAGCAGTCCAGATAATCCCTCTCCTCATAACCCTTGGCATCACAGCAGGGATTGGAACTGGCATATGGGGCTTAACAACTGCTTTATTATATTTTGCAAATTCATGGGACTACTGGCTAAAGAATATAAATTGATATACCTGGCTACTTCCCTTCATAGGATGATTAACATTTCTATTCCTCATTCTTGTTTTGGCCCATGTATTCTGCACCATTTTTCATCTTTCCTTTAGGACTGCTTTCGAGCCTCCACCAACCAGCGTCTTGGGAAAAACATTCTGCTGCAACCCCTAGCTTCAACCATGAAGAATCTGTACAGTGTTCCAGCCAACTACAATCAAAGTCCATCCCCCTATGATCGTGACATTCTCCCCTCAGCAGGAAGTAACTATGGAAGATATGACCTCTGTCCCTAGTCCATAAAACAAAAACGATGGAATGTTAGGTCTGATCAAACATTGAATCGACACTCCTGCCCTGGGAACTGACCTTTAGACCACTTCACAATGGACATTCCCTTTTGCTTAGACCACATTCCACCTTCTAAGACCACATTCTACTTGCTAACACTATTATCCTTCTATTCTGGACCATCCTAGGATCTGGACCACATATATATCTGCGAGAAAATTCTCTGCCTAGAAAAAGACTGCCTAGAGTCCTTTAAAATCTCTGACTCCCCATCTCTTGGTGTTGGTGCAATTTTGGTGCTCAGACCATCTGGCCTCCAGATGACCCAATCATATAGAATAAAAGGCTAATATGCAAATTGTCCCCTTGACCAGGAGTTCAACCAGGAGTTTGACCTGGAGGTGGGGACGGCCCACCAACTGCCCACAGCGCCTCCCCACAGCCAGCCCATCCTGATCGGCCCTGATCAGGGTGGGCTGGTCAGAACCCACCCGTGCACAAATTTGTGCACTGGGCCTCTAGTAAATTTATAAATCCTTACCACTTTGGCTTTATGTATTCCTCCTTTGGTGACCCTAACAGAAATGTAGAAAGAAACTTATACGCTGTGGTTCAGAAACTTTGTAATAAATTATTATTATTTTTAGAAGTACATCTATTTTTTAAATATCAACAGCTAACTCTTGAGTACTTTCATTGTGGCAGGGACTGTTCTATTACTTTTTATACATAGACTTATTTAATCCTCACAACCCAAGAGTTACATGCTTTTATCACTCCATTGCACATAAAAAAATTTAGGGCACCCAGCTGGTTAATAGTTGAGTGGAATTTTATTCCAGCCAACATGTTTCTGGTCCTCTGCACTACTATGCTATCTACACTCCACCACACTTGGAACATATAAATAGAAAGGCAGAACTTTCCTGGTTGAAGTAGAAGATCTCAGGCTTAGAGCTTTAGGTGCTCTCTCTGTGGTGGAAGTTTCAAATTTAGCAGAGCTGACTTTGATAACCTGCTCTAGACTAGATCAGGTGGCTTCCCAGGGACAAGCAGCATTGTAGAGAAGCCAATAGTCAATGCCAGAAATTTAGAATACTGGGTCCTTCAGTAGGAGGGAGAAGCCCAGGAATAATAGAATAATTTTCAATATTCTTTCAGAGTATGCTTTATCAAAAGTTCTTTCTTATTGTAATTAGTCAATTTACATGCTTACATCTCTTTGATCAAACTCCATTTTCAAAGAATTATTTAGTCTTGAAGTAATTCTTCCACATCTCATAAAAACCAGGTATGTACATTACTAAGGCCAATGAGCAAATCCAATTTTAAGACACATTTTTTACACTTAGATAAAGTAATCTCACTTTAAAGTAAATGCTAAAAAAATATTTCAATAGAACATTTTTTAAAAGATAAGCCTGGGAATCTTTTCCTTCATTATTTTTTCTTACGGTCTCAAGGGAAAGTGAAATATCTTGCAAGCATACCTCCCATCATATTCACCTGCTTTCTGAAAGGATTTAACTATGTATACAAAAATATTAACAGTAACATTACATGGCACTTACTATGAGCCAGGCACTCTTCTAAGAGCAGATATACATGTTACTTTAATTCTCACACATAACCTTATGAAGCACATTGTCTGATCATCCTTATTTTACAGATGAGGAAACTGAAGTATAAAAATGCTGAGATAAAGATCTGGGGTTCAAATACAGCCAACATGGTTTTAGAGGACACACCATTAACCACTACGCAATGTCACTCCAACACAAGTAAATTACCAAATAAAATTATTAAGCAGAGAAAGCAGACAAATGGAAATATGCCTTGTCAGTTCTCTAATGCCAGAAATCTAAGGCCCTTTTCAAGGCTCAGTCTCAACTTGTCCAAAACTGAATTAGTCATCTTTTCTTCAAAGCTTCTTTTTTGATATTATATTCCTCTGTACCATGATAGGTTAGATTATGGCACAGTAAGAAATGATCCAGATAGCTCCGTGGTTTAAAGGAAGAAAGTTATGTATTTTGGCCAGTGAGGGCTTGGTGCATGTCCACTTGGTCCTGAGATTCAGGCAGATGGAGTAGAGTCTATTTGGAACATGGCTAGTCTCATGGTAGAAGGTAAAATAAAAAGCATTGTGAATCAGTGCCTGCTCCCGGAGCTTTCTCCTCGCAGAGGAACGTGGCACTCCCTGTCATGCTTTATTATACAAAGGAAGTCTCGTGGCCATAAGTGAATCAACAGGTCAGGGATATAAATTTATTGCAGAGAAAATAATAAATTTAAGTGAGAAGCAATATTTTCAATGAAAGTCTCCATCTTAATTAATTAGCATCACCACCTCCATAAGCTGGAAGCCAGAAATTTATTTCTAAATTTTATTTATATATTAACTTCCATAAGCAAACAATACCCAAGACCTATTTAGTCCTCATTCTAGACCAGTGGTTCTCAACCTTCTGGCCCTTTAAATACAGTTCCTCCTGTTGTGACCCAACCATAAAATTATTTTCGTTGCTACTTCATAACTGTAATGTTGCTACTGCTATGAATCATAATGTAAATATCTGATATGCAGGATGGTCTTAGGCGACCCCTGTGAAAGGGCCGTTCGACCGCCAAAGGGGTCGCAACTCACGGTTGAGAACCGCTGTTCTAGACATTTGTCTCAACCATTCACTCTCTTCCATTCCCAGAGTTCTATGTCAGATCTCAAAAGCTTTCTTCCAGTTTTAGCAATAGATTTCTAGCAGTTTTTCCATTCTCTATTCAGCCTAATCCCCTTTTGAACATTAAATGCGCTGTCACCAAAGTGATGTTAAATAAAAATATAATAATAATAAAAATATAATAATAAATTATCTTCCATCAATTACAATTCTATAATGATTTTCTATCTTCTACAGGATTAACATAAAAAGCATCTCCCTGCCAAGACTGCTCTACTCTACCTCCCAACAGCCAACAAGATTTACACAGTAGCCCTCTACCTAACTTTTTGCAGTTCATTGAGCATATCATGACATTTTGTGTTTTTGATCCTTAGCTTAGGCTATCTTTCTACAAAGTTGCCTGTATCTGTCTCTGCCAGGTAAAAATCCACTTCAGTAAATGTATTGTGTGTGTGTGTGTGTGTGTGTGTGTGTGTGTGTGTGTGTGAAAGGTCTTCTCTCGTTTTCCAATGGTTGTTCCCAACTCTGCACTACAATATGCTCTGAATATGAAGTGACATTAATTAGGTCTGTTCACTCTGTCCATGATTTACATATTTTATATAGCAATTATTTCTTTGAATGACTATAACTTCTATTGGCTATGAACTATTTGAAAGAAATGTTAATGTATCATTCATTTTTGTATATGCAGTGCCTACCATAGTGCCCAGAATATAATACTACTCAGTAAATCTTAAGCAATTAATGAGCTCTTATTAAATAATAATGAGAGAGAATTGAAATTGTGTGTGAAGACCATATTTAAACCAAAGAGAAATATACAAGGACATGGAAAACATGACAGGAAGTGGGTTTAATGAGGCAGGGAATAAAAAATAGAGATGATTCTCCTTAAGATATGCAAATGAGAAAAAAAAATGAAAGAAAAGGGAATTTGGGAGAAAGGTTAAGTTCAATGTTTGATTCAATTAGAGACTAAAGTATGAGTCAACAAGTTTACATTCTAATTTTACTTTCTGTAGTATGGCAATTCATTTATTCATCATTCATATAAACACAGTCTCTTATTTCCATGTCCTGTCCATTAAAATTAAATTGATGTAAAGTAAAGTAATATTTGCCTTGGAATGAAAATAACCTGATTCTCTGGAATTTTTTCAGCTCCTGAAATCATTAACATAAAAATATTGCTTAAATGTTTATGTTAAATGTTAAATGTTTGTAATAATAAAATACATTATATTTTTTACTTTTGAACTTTCCCCCCCTCTAACTTGTGTTCTCTGATGATAGTTTTGATATGTTATTCTTCTTATACATACATAAAAATAACATTTTCACTACTCTTTAATTAATCTGGTACCAAAGTACCACCATTATAATTAAGCCAATGTACTTAAATTACTTATATTTAGGTATTTGCAGTCAAATCATTTCGTACAGAAACTAGAATAAGTATGGGTGAGAAGGCCTGTAACTATGAAAGTATTCTAATATATTACATGTATATAGCACCTATTCAGTGAAGACCTACTTGGATTTTTAAATAGCATTAATAAGCAGAAAATAATCAAAATTTTGTTCTGAACATGAAAAATTACCTTTGTTGCTAAAATGATCTTTTATTAAACTTGAATTATTTTTCAGACTTGTCTGTGGACTTAAATATTATTTCTCCAAACATAATCCTGGAGAAAGCACGATGTAATGACTAGGCTTGTAGGGCAAAAATAATTTGCTAACAGCTTTTGAAAGGAACAACAGATAAACAAAAGACCAGTTTTATCAGTGAGTGAGACTGGATCATATTGTGATATAGCTAGAAAGAACTTAAGCCCCCACCCCAAAATCCAGTTATTTCCCTGCAATGTAACTGTTGCACGTTAGAAAATGTGCTAGTTAAAACTCTGGAGAAATGGCAATATGTATGATGAGTTGGAATCGGATAAAGAACTGAATTTAAAAAGCTAATCTCTTTTAGAAAAAAAAATAAAGCTAAATTTAAAATAATCAAGAGGTTTCTCTTTTTTTATCCACATGATCTGATGTGGGTAAATTATATTTTGAAAAAACAATTGAAACATATAAAATTAGAGCAGTGTGTTTTTGCACACCGAGAGAAGCTGTAAATCAATGGGTCAAAAAGGTGGAAAATGAATGCATAATAGTCTTGGTTAGTTCATAAAATGAATGGGTTGTATCTATCAGATATATACTGGGAGATGCCTTTAGCAAGTTACGATGATAAAGTTTATTTCAGAATTCTTTATAGCCGTAGTGTACCTTGCAGTACTCCATACTCTAAAGGAATGATCAGGAATACTATAAACATCGGGGAAAGATCAAGATCTCATCAGGATTATTAAAGTTGAAAGAGGTAAATTTCTCAATAGAAAAAAAAACACAAAAAAAACACCTCTCATCCCTTTATTGCCAAGGTAAAA
Organism: Myotis nattereri; assembly: GCF_964212035.1. Taxonomy (NCBI): domain Eukaryota; kingdom Metazoa; phylum Chordata; class Mammalia; order Chiroptera; family Vespertilionidae; genus Myotis; species Myotis nattereri. The sequence continues at coordinate 100,206,576 of NC_138077.1, forward strand.
TAATCCTAAAATATTTTCTCTGTTTATATGCCATCTTGTCTCAAAAAGGTTTGAAAGGATATTAATAAGATTCCCAAACATACAAATTTATAAAAGTTTTTAAAAAATAAAAATATACAGTAAAGGGAATAAAGGGGCAAGGGTATTATAGTGAATCTGAATGATGCTAATACAAATAGAATGCCTGAGTCCTTTAATTGGTTTTAAATTTTCTAGTGGTCAGTGCAAAAAATGGAAAACAGCCATTATAAAATTCAGGTTCCATGAAATAAATGCTGAGCAAGTGCTCAGAACTGTTCCTAAGACAAGACAGGTACCTCTTTATAAGATTTTCATAAAGAAGACCCTTGTGTAATAAAATGAAAAACTTTCTCAACACCTTCAAAAGAAAGACAATCAAGTGTCATAGGGCTGTTTCTTATTTTAAAATAAGTCTCTGCAGAGGCAGATGACATGCTAGGAAACTGTGTTTCAGTGTTCGGTGATAGAAAGGCCAAGAGCACATTTCAGCATTCTACAGTTCAGCATTTCTTGAGGAACAGGTGAACTGCACGTCCTCCAGGAACTCTGTCATAAATGGTGCTTCTGTCCATTAAATTTTAAATGAAAACCAAGTGACAACAAATTCAGAAATGCATTCTTTTGAAAGTATCTCAAGTGTAACTATTTCATATTGCTAGATTAGTAAAGATCCATATATCACAGGCAAGTCTTATATTTAAGGCTGAGTTTATTTAGAAAAGCTGTTTGGTTTTTATTGAAGTTGGAACATCAGAATGCAACAGGGCCTAAGAGACAATGAGAGAAAGCAAGGAAATTTTAAATACTTATATTAAACTAGCATTCAAAGAGCAGGATGCTGCATATGAGATTGTTAGGACAAATAATTCTTTCCTGAGATAATTCTTATAAGGGGAAATAACAATGATTCCTTAATGTGTCTCTAAGTAACCTACTAATAAAATAGGTTAAGTATGTCCAAATGGATTATTGCAGTCTATCACCACCTCTTTAACAAGAATATGTTGCTCTATGGCAGGGGGTCACAATTTTTTTTGTTTGTTTAATTTAAAAGGTTGTTTCATGTTTTTTAATGAAACAACTGGGCTCAAATTCTGTTCTTTTCATAAAATGTCTCAATCAGGATTCCTTTCAATAAAATGAAAGTATAAAAGCTAGAATTCTACCTTATTATCTTCTCACCCTAAGGCTCACATCACAGTAAAGGCAATTCTAGAAGCATAAGTATGTATGTGAGATAAATAAATATATATATTTGTTGTTGTTGTTGTTGTTGTTGTTGTTGTTATTGATTTCAAAGAGAACAGGAGAGGGAGGGAGAAGGAAAAAACATCAATGATGAGAAAATCATTGTTTGGCTGCCTCCTGCATGCTCCCTACTGAGGATTGTGCCCCCAATCCGGGCATGTGCCCTTGAGAGGAATCAAACCCAGGACCCTTCAGTGTGCAGTCCGATGCTCCATCCACTGAGCCAAACCAGGTAGGGCTGTATGTTTTCTTATTGAGATTTTGCAAAGCACATCATATACAAACCAGAGATGTAAAATAATCCACAGTGCCGTTGCTCACTGATACTGCCATGAGGCTTAGAAACTAAATGTGGGATTTGACACCCAGCAAGAATTATCACTCAAGGCAGAACACTGGTATTAAAAATTGAAAAATAAAGTTGAAGACTTCCCAAGTTGCATTAGAATTTGTTTTAAATGAAAGTGCTAAAAATGATTTAGTTAGCACAGAGTTTAAAATTACAATGAGCAAGAAAATATGCATTGTAATAATCATAAAAAGTAAAGTAACTCTAAGCCAATTATTTTATAAACATCATGCATTTATAATGACTCATTATCTTTTAAGGAAATAAACAATTTCATAACATTATTGGATTTCACATGACATTGAATTCATTTAGGAGAATTTTGACAATTTACTATGATTCTTAAGTGTATCAGCCAATTCAACTGTGTCACTCAAAAATTAAGAATAGCAGGCTAACAATGCCAAAATTATTACTTCTCATTTATATCTTCATGACTGACATTTTAAATGGCAAATATATTTTCTCAAGAGTAAAAATACAGGACCATATTATTAGATATTATTATAAAATGCAGAACAGGCTGGCTATACTTTGGGGAATAAAACTACAATTAACCATCAAGTGGAAATGCAATCACAGTTCTTATGTAGGCAAATAGTATGTAATCAATGTGCAAAATTACATTTGAAGCATTTAGGAAGAACTCTTCACACTGTTCTTACTATATATTCAATGCAACTAAAATGAGGATATGAAGATGTCAAGGCCATATCCATGAATGTTTACCACATAATGTTACTTTAAGGGCTGTTCTTGAAGAGCTTTCAGAATCCATTCAATTACATATTTATTGAATGCCATCTAGGGGCTTAACGTTGGGTGAACTCTGTAGGGGTACAGACCAGAGAACACACAATCTTTGAACTTTTGGACCAGCCTAGGAAATGATTCTTTGTGCTGGCAAACTCATGCACAGCAGGAAGGAACTTTTATACTCTCCTTATTGTATTTAAACAATGTTTGATACTACAATAAAGTGCCTCTCTAAAAATGTGTCATAAAAGGCAGTTATACTTTTTGAGATTAGAAACTTTTGCAGAGAATAGTACTTGTGACTGCAGTCTAGATAATAGGAAGAATATAGTTAGGTATATAAGAAATGCTGTATTTCCCAGGAAAGGAAAGCAATGAAAACCAAGTCATCCTATATAATAAAAGGGTAATAGGCAAATTGTCCCTCCAACTGGGAGTTCCACCAGAGTTTGACCAGGGGACAGGGCCGGCCCACCAACCTTCCGCATCCCCTCCACCCAGCCGGCCCAGCCCTATTGGCCCTATCAGGGCAGGCTGGCTGGACCCCACCTGTGCACCAATTTGTGTACTGGGCCTCTAGTATAAGATAAGTTAGAACTCAGAGCTACCTTAGGCACAGTGAGTACATGACTCTGATTCAGGGGTAGGAAGATAAATCTGAGAGTGAATAAAAGTACTATGAAGTCTCCCATCAAAACTTTTTAAAACATACTATCAATTGTTTTCTAACTCTATAAGTAATATTGGTTTATTGTAAATTAGTTGAAAAAAAGTAAAAGTTGAAAAATAAAATAACCTACAAACACTCTCACACATGCATAGCCTCATCGTTGTGCAATCACAACTGTAGAGTCATAGTATGTATCCTTTTTAATTGTATCACCAGAATTTTTCCAGATAATTAAAAACTTTTCATAAATATTCTCTTAGTGGTTCAATAGCATCCCAGTATGTGGATTGTCATAGCTTCACTGTCTTTGCTTTATGGGTGGATATGAGACTTTATTTGTTATTTTTGGTATGACAAACATGTTTGCCTAGAAAATCTTGGCATCACTGACCTAGGACAGGTCCCCAGAAAGGCAATTATGGTAGCAAAACATAAAAGTGTCTTTAAGGCTTTCAGCACAAACTGCCCAGCACCTCCTGAAGGATTGCTCCAGTGTACACACCCACCATCAGAGTGTAAGGAAGTCCCCGGTGCCTCACTGGACTAGGTGTTGGACATGCCATTCAGACATCTTTGCTAGAGTAAGAGGTGAAGAATATCTGTTTACATGTACACTGACTTGGTAAGATTTTCAAGCAGACATTGAAGAAAAGAGAAACAATTTGGAGAAAAACTCAAAGAAAATAAAAGTGCCTGCTATTTTAGGTAAAAGTTGTAAAGATCTTTGAGAAATAAAACTATTTCTAAAAATAAATAATAGTGGTCACTTAAAACAGACCATTTGGAAGAGATTGAAAGAAGGGTCTGAATCCAGATTGGAGAGGGACATGCTATGTCTAGGGTAAGTATCAGTTTATTGAGTCTAAAACAAAAGCCACTGTAATTATTAGGACAAAATTAACTTAGTAAGGCATTATATAATTTGTCAATATATTTCAGGCCTTTAAACATTGTTGTGCTTACCTTTGTTGAATTTCTTATGTACTTATTCCAGAAAGAAAGCCTTCTGCCTAAAATGTGTGGAAATATCAAACACACTATGTTTTAGGAAGTTTAAAAATACGTATTCTTCACCTGCATGAGGCACCTATTTAAAATAATTCTGAAATATGAAAATCAATTTGACCAAAATATACCTTTCATTTTTCACTAGTCATTGTGTGGAAAGCACAATGCCAGAGAAAAACTAGAGATTCTTTTCAATACAAAAGTTTGAATAAAGAATGTTGGGAAACAGTATGGAGTTTCCTCAAAAAATTAAAAATAGAACTACCTTTGCCCAGGGATCCACTTCTGGGAATATATCCTAAGAATCCTGCAACATCAATCAGAAAGAATATATGCATCTCTATGTTTATAGAAACATTATTTACAATAATCAAGATCTGGAAACAGCCCAAGTGCCCAAGCAGATGAGTAGGTAAAAAACCTATGGAACATTTACCCAATGGAATACAATGCGGCCATAAAAAAGAAGGGGCTTTTACTCTTTGCAACAGCATGGTTGGTCTTGGAGAGTATTATGCTAAATGAAATAAGTCAGTTGGAGAAAAAGAAATGCCATATGTGTGATGTCACTAATATGTGGAATCTAATGAACAAAATAAACTGATGAACAAAATGGAACCAGAAACATGGATACATGGAATAGACTGCCTGGTGCCCAAGGGGGAGGATGGTGGTGACTGGATAAAGAGAGTGAAGTGGATTAGCTAAAGAAAATACATGCATATCCCACGGACATAGACAATAGTTTGGTGAAGCCCCAGGGAGAGGAAGATGAGGTGGGTGGAAGTGGGCAAAGGGAGGAGAATGGGGGACACCTGCAACTATGTCAACATTAAAATTTTTAAATTAAAAAAAAGTAATTTAAAAGATTTGACTCCTCAAAACTGTCAAGGTCATGAAAAACAAGGAAAGACAGAATCCTTCACAGACCAGAGGAGACAGGCAGACATATTGCAATGTGGTCACCTAGAGGGTAGCCTCGATCAGAAGAAGGATATGAGTAGAAAACCGGTGAAATCCCACCGAATCTAGAGTTAAACTCATAGGAGTTTGCTGATAAGATTCTCTCAGTCTTGATTGATATGTCATGGTTATGTGAGCTGGCCACATTCGGACAAACTGACATCTATCTCTATGTCCATAACTTTTCTACAGGTTTAAAATTATCCCCCCCAAAAGAGCAAAATTTAAAATAAAGAAAACATCTATATACACACTCAAAAGAATGTTGGAATATAGAATCACTGGAAGATATATTTTCAGAACATGATCCAAGAAGTAAAAGCCTGAGTAGTGTCCTATAGTAACACATTTTGAGATGAGAGAAGGGAATTGACTCCTGCAGGAATTAAAGTACATTGTAATGGAGAGATACATACCAAAACTATATTCGGATGACTGATCTATTCAGCCACAACTTATTTTGAAATATTCCTTAAACTTAGTCAATCTAATTGAGTAGAGAATTGCAGGAAATTTTCCAAAGTAAGGTAAGTTTGCAATGGTCATCCTATACACACACATGCACACACACTTATACATATATATAAAGACATACATTATACACATGCACACACACACACACACCATATATATATATATATATATATATATATATATATATATATATATACACTGAGTTGCCATATTATTATGACCACCTGACGTTTGTAGGCAAATTAGCTGTACACTGCATCCTATGGGATATGGAAGCCGAAGGCCTGTTCAAACACCTTGGCTGTCTTCAGTTAACAAGATAAAATGTCTCCACTTCGCACAGGAACACAAGGATTGGACAGTTGAGCATTGGAAAAAAAGTCATGTGGTCCAATGAATCACATTTCCAGTTGCATTATGCAGATTGCAGAGTGAGAATTTGGTAGAAAGCATGAAAACATGCACCCCACATGCATGAGTACAACCCTTCAAGCTGGTGAGGTCAGTGTTTTGGTTTGGGGCATGTTTTCCTGGCATGATTTTGGCACTTTAATTTGTGTGGAATAACGTCTGAATAGCACAACATACCTAAGTATCATTGCTGAGCAAGTTCATCCTATCATGTTGATGGTGTATCCCAATGGAGATGGCTTCTTCCAACAAGACAATGTGCCATGCCACAGTGCCCATATTGTGCAGGAGTGGTTTCAAGAACATGAGGGAGACTTTACCTTGCCTAGGTGGCCCCCACAATCACCAGATCTCAATCCAATTGAGCATTTGTGGGACGAAGTTAAAAGAGCCATCAGGCAGCTGGTTCCACAACCATCAAATCTCACAGAACTGGACAGTGCTATTCATCAGGCATGGTGTTGATTCCTCGCATCACCTTTCAACATCTCGTAGAGTCAATGCCAAGAAGAATCGTCACAGTATTGAAGGCAAAAGGTGGCCCAACGAAGTACTGTTGGGGTGGTCATAATAATCTGGCCACTCAGTGTATATGTATATCCCACATTCAAAGGCTGTTATATCACATGTTTACCCATATCTTCAGAAAAAAATCACTTCTACTGTTGTGGTAAACAATCTGCTTCCCTATTTATAATGTTCTGGCCCTCTACCAACTTCTGTGTGAAATTATAGCTAATTTGCCTACAAATGTCAAGTGGTCATAATAATCTGGCCAGTCAGTGTGCAAATATATATCCATGATATATCCATATCTCTATATAGTGTATATGTTATATATAGTGTATATATTATATATATTTAGCTATGTATAAAATGTGTGTATATGTATAATTAAATATACATTTATACTTTCTATACATGTGTTAATTTCAATAACATTATTAATTTTAAATGTATTATTATATAAGAGTGTATCTTGTTTTTAGTAAGCCCATAGCCTACACATTCCCCATGTTATCATCTTTATCTCCCGGGCATTGGATAGGGATGGAATACTGGCTTAGAATGTGGAAGGGCTTATAAGTGTAGCAGCTCAATCAGTAAATCTATAAAAGGAGGATTAGTAGCATTCACATTCTCTACAAAATAAATCAGTGGATTTCCATCCTAATTCACCAACTGCATGTCTCCTCTTTCTCGCCACAAAATATCTATGACAGCCAGATCGTGAACACAGAAACAGAACTATTTCTGACACGTGCATGTGTCTCCTTGTTCAGATTTATCATCACAGAATGACAGGTTCCAGTGCTTTCTAACTTTTACTTCAGGGAAAATCTTTTAAAATAATTCCAGGACAAACTTGTATTTTTCTCTGAGTATTATGTTATTTTTATTGGCTTGTCAAAATCTTCTGATCCCATGTCTACTGACTTGATGAGATGAAGCTTAGTAGTGCCTAAGAGACACTGAGGATATTTGTTAGGGAACAGATACATTAAAATTCTGTTTCAGGAACAATGATATATACAAGTATAGTTGCTACCATGAACAACATCCAGTACAGTAAGTTAGATGGAAATATAATTGTGATTTTTCCAGTTCATTAGAATGGAAAACTGCAACTTCTCAAGGTATCTATAAGATTCTGAATATTATGACTGCAATATTAAACTCCACCCTTTATTATAAACTAGAGGCCAGGTGCATGAAATTCATGCACGGGCGGGGGGGTCCCCTCAGCCTGGTCTGTACCCTCTCCAATCTGGGACCCCTGGCGCAGTGGTTCTCAACCTTCTGGCCCTTTAAATATAGTTGCTCATGTTGTGACCCAACCATAAAATTATTTTCGTTGCTAATTCATAACTGTAATGTTGCTACTGTTATGAATTGTAATTTAAATATCTGATATGCAGGATGGTCTTAGGCGACCCCTGTGAAAGGGTCCTTTGACCGCCAAAGGGGTCAAGACCCACAGGTTGAGAACTACTGTCTTGGGGGATGTCTGACTGTCTTGGGGGAGTTGGACTTGCCTCTCACAATCCGGGACTGCTGGTTCCTAACCCCTCACCTACCTACTTACCTGATTGCCCCTAACCACCTCTGCCTGCCTGATCACCCCTAACCACCTCTCCCTGCCTGCCTGATCACCCCTAACTGCTCCCCTGCTGGCCTGATCACCCCTAACTGCCTCTGCCTCGGCCCTGCACCTGGGATCCAGGATTCTCTCCTCTGGCTAGGCCACAGGCACCCGGGACCTGGGCTTCTCTGCTTATGGCTGGCCGCAGGCACCTGGGACCCAGATCAGCCACAGCCGCAGGGGACCGGGGGCAGGCACCTGGGACTGCGGGTGGGTGGCTTCTCTCTCCCGGGCCACAGCAGCAGACACTGGTGCACGGGCCCAGCTTTGTGAGGAAGGACGTCCAGAAGGTTGTCTGGAAGACGTCCAGTCTAATTAGCATATTACCCTTTTATTAGTATAGATCCGAGGTCTGCAAACCGTGGCTCGCGAGCCACATGCGGCTCTTTGGCCCCTTGAGTGTGGCTCTTCCACAAAATACCACATGTGGGCGCACATGTACAGTGTGATTGAAACTTCGTGGCCCATGCGCAGAAGTCAATATTTTGTGGAAGAGCCACACTCAAGGGCCAAAGAGCCGCATGTGGCTCACGAGCCGCGGTTTGCTGAGCCGCAGTTTGCCAACCACTGGTATAGATGAACAACCTTTGAAACTTGATTTTTGGATATTTCTCAAGCTATTCACAATGATTTTTCTCATTTTTAAGGCTCAATTCTATTTGATTCAATTTCTACTTTCTTTACCCAATTACTATTGCTCTGTGGCAGATTTTATTAAACTATAAAAATTTAACTTTATCATTCATTAAAATGGATATCTGACAATATTAAATTTTAGCCTTTACCTCTTAGTGATTAAGTTGATCTGTGCTTTGATCCAGTAATCTCTCTGCAGTATCAGTAAAAGACTGCACAAAACTAGGCTACTGACTGGTGATTATTAGAATCTGATAAGTTTCCTGTTAGAAATTTAGCTTTAAACATGAAAGAATAAAAAAATGGTTTGTACTAATATTTACTTATTTTTGTGGTCAGGGCTACAGAATATTTAGCCCAAGAAAGCTGGTGTTTACTTTTACTTATGTAGCTATTGATGGACTTAATCCTGTATAATAAAAGCCTAATATGCTAAGTGCCCAGTCATCTGGTCATCCATTCAACCAATCAATGGGTAATATGCTAATGATATGCTAAGGCTGCTAAACCACTTGCCATGACCTACACTGACCACCAAGGGGCAGACAGTTGTCTGGTCGACCAGTCTCTATGATGTGCACTGACCACCAGAGGACAGATGCTCTGACTGGTAGTTTAGCTTGCTGCTGGGGTCCGGCTGATTGGGACTGAGCGAGACAGGCTGGACATCTGAGCCGGGCATGCCCTGGAGCACTCCAGCAATCCCTCCCTGGCTGGCCAACCTCCCTCATCCCTCTCCAGTCCCGATCATGCACTAGTGGGGTCCCTTGGCCTGGCCTGAACCCTTTCGCAATATGGGGCCCCTCAGGGGATATCGGAGAGCCAGTTTTAGCCCTATCCTGCAGGCTAGACTGAGGGATCCCACTGGTGCACGAATTTGTGCACCAGATCTCTAGTGTGACAATAAAACCTATGCTATAAAAATAAAATTCCTTTACCTCAGGCATTCATTATTTGACTGAAGGTTATTTCCAGGGTAAAGAACATCATTCTCTATACCAAGAGCATTGCTAATTTTATAATGATTTTATTATTGATGGAAGCACATTGACTTTTGGTAGTAGCATCAAGGGCAATTCCTTAAGGACTTTGTAATTTTCTAATATTTTCCTTATTAACTGGTTTTATCCACTCCTAGCTTCTTTCATTTCATACTACAAGCCTTTTATTTCCACTCCTTAGCAACCAATATGTGGGTAGATATTAATTTAGGCAAAATAGATACAGCAATCCCACTAAAGATAGGAAATATCTTACTTTTACTCTTTGTCTTACACACACACACACACACACACACACACACACACACGGTTCATTGTCACACACACCTCTTTTCCATAGGCTTTTCCTCTTGGAACATTCCATTCTCCCTTTCCTGTGTTCTCACCTTGCATTTTCTGATCAATTCATATAGATTATTAAGGTTCTAAATTTAGACATTTCTTTGGAAGCCTTTATCAATACTAAATCCTGGGTTAATTTTTCCTCTTCTGTTTTTCCAGCGGTTCTGAATGGGATTTCTGATGTAAAAATATTTTGCACACTACTGCATTTTCCTGTTTGTTTGTGTGATGTCCCAACTAGACTCTAAGTTCTCTGTGAGTGCACACAATGTCATGCATCACTGCACCCTATCATCCGGTACAGTACTGAGCATCTAACCTGTGCTCAATAAATATTGTTGAATAAATGAACAAATGAATGGCTCCTGATTGAAACTGTATATGTGTGTGTTGTTAACATGATAGTCATGAACCATGTGTCTGTTGAGTTCTTAAAATGTGACCAGTCCAAATGAGATGTACTTAAGTGAAAGGTTTTAAAGACTTGGGATGAAAAAAGTAAAATATTCCATTAATAATTTTATATGAATCACATGTTAAAATAATATCTTTGATGTCTTGGAATAAATATAGTGTACTACTAAAATTAATTTTACTTGCTTTTATTGCTTTCTTTAATAAGGATACTTGAAATTTTTAAGTTAAATGTGTGGCTCATATTCATGGCTTGTATTGTATTTCTGTTGGGCAGTTGTAGTATAAATCACAGATTCCAGGGACAAGAACATCATCACCTTTTATTTTAGCTTTCTTGTCATTCAGTGTTCTGCATGGCATTGTCCCATTGTCAACGAGATGAAAAAACAGTTATATTTTAAATTTTATCTGCAAGACTTTCTTAATTTCAGCATTCTTATTACTTAACACTCTGTTGCCTTTAATTAAAATAAATTAGATTATTGGAATGTTATGAATTGACTATAAAAGAAGTTTAAACAATATTATTAAATTATAATTCCAATATGGAAACATTAAGAATATGTTCTATTTTAGAGTTCATGCAAAAGAAAAGAATGACTCTAGGTCGACACAGTGTTCTATATGTGTACTGTTCAATAGAATAGCTGCTAACTACATGTGGCTCTCTGAGCACATGAATATGGTCAGTGTAACTGATTAAATTAATTTTTAATTTTAATTATTTTAAATAGCCACATGTTGTTAATATCTATTGTACTGGACTTTGTACCTCCCAGCGGTTCTCAACCTGTGGGTCGCGAACAATGAAAATACATCCTGCATATCAGATATTTACATTACAATTCATAACAGTAGCAAAATTATAGTTATGAAGTAGCAACGAAAATAATTTTATCTTTGGGGGTCACCACAACATGAGGAATGGTATTAAAGGGTAGCAGCATTAGGAAGGTTGAGAACCACTGTGTCCTACTTCTAGCAGTACTGAATTTTAAGTAATGTCCTATCTTGAAATACCATGTTGAGAATATTTCTATCACACTGAAATCATGAGTAACTAAAACATAAAGTTTACAAACTTAAAGTGGTTCAAACACTTTAGAAAGGCATTGCGAATTGTGTTTTAAGAGTTTTTCTTATGAAAGAAAGAGATGCATATTTTAGTTAGCAGCAAGATCTACTTATACATTAATTATTTGATATCAGCATCCCTTTATGTAGTTAAATTATATGTTTGATTTTTAATTAAAATTAAAAATACATTACAAAACAATTTAAAAATAAGCTTCCCGAGTTCCTTGTTTTTTTTTCTTTTTCAAAACATTTTAGAAGCACACTGCTTTTGAAACTATGTGAGTGATTAATTCAGGATAACTAAACCTCTGGAAGTCATATGCAGGAGGGCTTTGTTGTGTAAAAACAATTTCTGATGTGGAAATATGTTAAATGAGTTGGGTATTGCTGTGTATTTAAAATGCTGAACCTCATTCTTCCTATCTGTCTCCTGAATAATCTGCACAAAACAGGTCTTTAAAGAACATGGTGTAATTAACATTCAATTTTATGTGCTTTAATTATGAGCTAATGTCTGATTGAATAGATAACATTTCTGTGTGTGGTTTTTAGCCAGAGAAGTATTAGAATCATAAAAAAATCTTAGAATTGTACAAGGTTCTTGTCCAGTTTTTTTTCATGTTGTAGAATAGAAATATTAGAGAGTGAAATGACATTGTGAAAGTCACAATTACACAGTAGAGACTGAGATAAACACTGATTTTTAGGAAATGGCAGAATAACTATTGTAATTTAAAATGTTATCATTTCCTTTGAATGGTGTCTATGTAATGTATCTGTATTCCATTACCCCCAAATGTCCCACAGCTGTTTGGTCACAGCAGAGAGGAAAGAAAACTAACCTTTTCTGGGAACCTGCTCTGGGCGGGGCATCGTGCCTGATGTTTCCACGCACTGCTACTCCTTGTAATATTCCTTTCAACCTTTCAGGGGACAGGTGAAGAAATGAGGGTTCTCAGCAGTTTGGGAAACTTGTTCCTGCTCAAAAAACTGAGGTCACAATGGGGGACAGGGACAGCAAGAGTGAAGTCTGCATTGGTCTAATAATGGTCTATGCTTTTCCTTCCACATAACACTGATTCTTCTGAGAAACTCATATGTTTTATAATCCTGACTAATTTAGACTTGCAGAAAAAGTGTAAGCCAACATTGCTTTTGGAAATATGTTTGGAAAATATTTGCTATCAAAAACACACAATTTCTTTTATTTATTTTAAGGTTTTATACTTCTCCCTATTAAAATGTGATTGTTTTAATGTTAAATTAATTTCTCTTATTAAGTTAACTTAATATTAACATCATGTTACTAAACAAATTCAAAATCTTTTTTACTTTTGTTTTTTACTTTAAATTAAAATATTTTCTGTGGTGTTAAATAACTTCATTGATTGAGCTTTGTAGATGTCATAATGTTTTAGATATATGTAGAGTTCCCCAAAAAATTCATATTTAATTTCAGGGAAATTGTGCATGGGGGAAAAAACATGGTATTCAAATAATATGACATTCTGATTTTGGTCTTCTTGGTGAACCTCAAAAGAATGACTAGAACCAATCAATGGTTGAGGTACATATATGATAGATTAAAGATAGTAGATATGTTTCTATATTTTTCTCTGGATAACAAATCACATAAAAGAGAGTCAGAGATTAAGAGTAGTTTCTCGATTAAGATTGATCTGGCCTTGAATTCTTCACTTACTTGAATTATAATTGTGGTTTTGCTAAACCTCAGATTACTCAAAATGGTAGCAGTATTTTAATTCGCCTCACATTGATAGAAGTATAGTACTTAACATTGAAACTCTCACATAGTACTTTCTCAATTAGTTCAATTATTATTGCATCTATTGTTCAGCAATTGAAATATAGTAAGTTAGGGCAGTTCTTTTATTTTTTAAAATACATTTTATTGATTTTTTTATAGACAGGAAGAGAGAGTCAGAAACATCGATGAGAAACATCGATCAGCCGCCTCCTGCACACTCCCTAACTGGGTATGTGCCCGCAACCAAGGCACATGCCCTTGACCGGAATTGAACCTGGGACCCTTGAGTCGGCAGGCTGACATTCTATCCACTGAGTCAAACCGGTTAGGGCGAGGACAGTTCTTTTTTATCCTATATAATAAAAGCCTAATATACAAGCCTAATATCCCCGGGGGTGGTCATTAGACCAGGAGACTGAGAGTTCGACCACTTGCTATGATGTGTGCTGACCACCAGGGGGCGGCGTGGAACATGGTAGGCGTTGGTGATACAGTACTGGCAGTGGGCAGCAGTGGAGTTGCTGGTGGCCTTGATAGGCCCCAATGGAAGCGGGACCATGGCGGGATGGTGGAGCAGGAGTGGGCGGCACCAGGCCAAGGTGGGTGCAAGCAGGGACCAGATTGCCCTGTCAATCACCCCACAGGTGGTGATCAGCGGTGGCAGCAGGAAAGCAGAGCTGCTGCCTGGCTCCCAAGTGCTGAGGGAGCCAGGCAGGGGGCCTGGCCCCTATCAATTGTCCTGCAGAAGGGATGGTGGAGCAGGTGAGGGGGTGGCGCCAGGCCAAGGTGGGGTGCCAGGCGGAGCTGTGGGGCTGTGAGACTGGGGGCACGAGCTGGGGCTTGATCTCTGCAGGCCATTCTAGGGATCTTGAATTCGTGCACCAGGCCTCTAGTATTAAATAACTAACCAAATTGTATATCCAACGAGAAGAGTATATGTAAGAATTATTTTGTTTTTAAATATATTTTATTGATTTCAGAGAGAGAGGGAAACATCAATGATGAGACAGAATAATGTATTGACTACCTCCTGCACATCCCCTACTGGGGATCAAGCCTGCAACCAAGGGTGGAGGGGGTAATGTGCCATGGCTGGGAATCGAACTGTGACCTCCTGGTTCATAGGGCGATGTTCAACCACTGAGATGCACCGTCTGGACTGTAAAAATTATTTTTCAACTTCCAGTGTCACAGGTCTTAGTATGTAAAATCACATTCACTAAATGCATGTGAACTAACTAGATAAAATAGTGCCTTTACTGTTATACTTACATAACATTGGCATATTTCTTTAAACTTAGAGTGCTTGTTCTAAGAAAGATAAAGTAATATAATCTCTATTTCAGAGCAAATCATATACTAAATATTTTAGTCCATATACAAAATATTTTATAGATGAATGTACAATATACAAACTTCTTTAAAAAGTTTAAAAATGTGTTCCTTAACTTCAGACCTACTTTTGAAAATTATTTTTGCTACTAAATGAAAGTTTGAGAAAAAAACACCTATATATATGCATGCTACTGCTAAAAGTACAAATAAAATGACCTACTCCTGAGAGTCATCATCTGCCTTATTTTAAGCACAGTAGCTGGAAAAACACATTATCTCCCAGTGCTGCTCCCTTGCTGACATGTCAGAACTGTATTGAGGGAGTCTCTCTGAAAGGGGGTGCTCTGATTAGCTGGGGACTCTAACACTAATCCCTGTGAAATTTTCAAAATTTGAGTTTCAAAATTAAAAAAATATATATATTATTTGAAAAATATTTTTATAATAACTTCCAATGATTCAAAAATTTAACTCTTCTTTCCTCACATGTATAGGTTACTGAGTTAATATAAATGGATGGCCCTACCGAGGCATAAAATATAAAGAGATTGTGTCAAGTGTCGTAGTGTTTGACAAATGCTAATTTACCTGAATAGCAGGACACAAATCATTTAGTTTGAAAAATTTCTGTCCTTGTGAGTCAACATTCTCCTCAGTCATTGCAGTAAATACCTTACTTTCATGTTGGAAAATTTTATATTTATATGGCATATACAGACTTTTAGAAAGCTCAACACTATTATTAGGAATATGGATTTTTTTGGAGAAGATTCTAATTTTAAATGACACATCTGAAGAAGAGACAGCTGGAATGGCAGATTAAAGAACTCCAGATAGATTTTGAACATAGAGTTCTCTCTCTCTCTCTCTCTCTCTCTCTCTCTCTCTCTCTCTCTCTCTCTCGACAAGCAAGTTAGTCACTTCAGAAATATTTTAAGAACCAATATTTATTATTGAGTCTGATTTTATCATTAGGTAAAAAGATCGAGTAGTTTATATCAATGTTTATCTCAATGGAAGAGAGAGGGAGAGAGAGAGAGAGAGAGAGAGAGAGAGAGAGAGAGAGAGAGAGAGAGAGAGGAGACAGGGAGAAAGTATGCTGTATGTGTGCTGCCCAGTGTGTTCTAGAGTTGACATATGTTAAGAGATGCATATTGTGTGTGGATACCTAATTATATTGAACAGATTAGACAAAAAGAAGGGGATTGGAGATTCTGCCTATATTAGGCAATAAATATCAGCTCATTCACAGATTTCATTGATTAGGATTCACAGGCTTTCTCTGGTTCTGACAGTCTCTCAATCTTCTTTCATTCCTCTTGTATACAAGTCCTTACTGCCATATGGAGATGTAGCATGCAGCAAGGAGCCATGGCTAAATATCAAATGCATAAGTTAATGTTACTTCCTCCTTTAAAATAACAACTCTTGGTGCCAAAGAAAAATATAATTCAAATAGTATTTCTTGTCATATTGTTTTTACTTTATATTTTTGTTTACTCAAATAGTTGGTTAATCTCTATATTACTATAAAGATAAATAAGCTTATTTTAAATAATTAGTCTGATAAACCACCTGCCATAGCAATGACTATTCAAGATGCTAATAATAAAGAAAACAATGATAACACTTTAATTTCCACAGGCGGAAAATCTACCAAGTGTTTCAAAGTAAAGCCGCAATTCAACATAATAAAAACCCTTGTAAAAAGTAGAGGAGTTTCTGTGCTGTCGTTCCTGTTTATGAAACTGAGGTTTTCAGCTCTAAAGGTAATTGATCACCTTAGATCTCCATCATTTTGAGTAGCATATCTGAAACCAGAATCCAAATTTCTGTGCTCTGAGTCTAGTATTTTTTAACTGTTTCATATTAACTGAAGACTAGTAATGAAATTAATGCTATTTTTCTTCTTCCTTCTTTCCCTCCCTCCCCCTTTCCTTCTTCCTTCCTTGCATATCTTTAGATGATATATTTAGCATTGTTTATTCATTATTTAATTTACTCATATTTTCAACTTTTATTATGTGCTGGGTAGCACAAAAGGTCTCAAGTAAAATGCTTAATAAGACACAAACCTAAGCTGTGTCCATAACAATTAATAGAAACTCTTAAAAATAAAATGGGGGAGAGGGAGGACAAAGCCAACACATAGAATATGGTTTCAGTCACAGTGCAATGTTTCCCTATTACGTCATAGTCTATTATCAGTTCATGTTTTCTCAGCTTGAGTGTGGGCAACTGTACAAAACCAGAGGGCATAATTTATATTTGCTGCCACCTATAACTGAGTTTATTTATGCAAATATGTTGTGCTTCTAAGCAATGTCTTTTATATTTGTGGTAATAAAGAAAAAAGAAACAGTGATGAGAACCACAGTGCTAGACAGAGGAGAAATGTATGTTTAAAAGGTTGAGTTATATTAAATCTTCCCTTTGGCAGTCAACAGAGGTGAAACTCCTATGTGCCATTGATCATCCCTTGAACCACTGCATCAATGTTTATACAAGTGAAGTGGAAATGACCTTTGAGAAATTACCTAGGACATATCCTGACTTCAATAAGCACTATTCTTAAATCCTGTCAGTAATTTGACAGTCAGTTCTATTTTTAACCACATCTAAGGAAAAGGATTGTGTAAAATCCAATAGTAGTCTTTTCTGCTTGTAGTAAAAAAAATTTCTTGCAACCTCCTTATTACTATCTTTAATCATCTAATATCACCCAGACTCTGATTTTTCCCCTTTTCATCTCTGTGTGAATAGAGAATGGATGATCAATCACTTATCAAGAAGCCCCAAATTGGACAATCATACTTAAATTAATATTCTATGTAAATTTTCCAATACAGGAAGGACTTGCAGGTTAAGTGGTGATTCTAATATTTTGAATATAAGCAAAGTGTATGTATATGAGAGACCTGGTGCAGGGATCATGCACATTAAAAGGAAATTAATTAGAAAGTGGCCAGTGGGGTGCGACTGGGTGAGATGGGCCGGGCATTCCCTGGAGCTAACCTCCTGCGATCCCTCCCTGGCTGGCCGCACCTGGGGCAGCGCTGTGGCTCGAAGATTGTCTGCAGAGTGAGCAGGGTCTCTCTGGCAGGTGGGTTCCCTCGGCCTGGCCTGTGGGGATTGGGCCAAAACTGGCTCTCTGACATCCCCAGAGGGGTCCTGGATTGCAAGAGGACAGTTTTCGGGTGACCCCCCCTGGAATCAGACTCCCTCCTCTCTGGTTCTGGGTGCCTCACCCGAGCACCGCAGCTTCCAAGTCACTGCAGCTCAGCAGCCCCTGCATTGAGCGTCTACCCCCTGGTGTTCATTGCACATCATAGCTTCCGGTTGGACTGTCGAATGGTAGGACGGTTGCTTAGGCATGTGTGTGTGTGTGTGTGTGTGTGTGTGTGTGTGTGTGTGTTTAAATAGATTCTACAATCACATGAAAACTTGGAAACACTGGATTTTCCAAAAAGGTAAGGAGATTGAAAGCACTGGTTTTTAGGTCAACTGAAAGATATGTGTGCTTTTACAGCCATGGATTCATCAACGTATTCATTTATTTCATTTACTCGGTTTTTTTTTTGTTTGTGTGTGTGTGTGTGTTTTCATTCAACCATAACTTATTGAGTATATGTGCTGAATAAAGTACTATGTGCTATGTGTTAGTGATACAAAGCACAGATAAAACATCCTTCAAAAACTCACAATCTATTGGGTGACTTTGGTTTACATATATTTGTATTAGATCAAATCTTTCAGAAGGGACAAATAACCTATGAAGGTGATATCATAAAGGTGAGGGCAGAAAGAGTTTCAAGAAGTGAGAGGTGAACATTGTAAAGTTTCATTTTGAAAATGGGATACAGTTATTTCAATTTTCCATAAAGCAAGTAATATTAAATCTCTGATTTGAATTCTTGCCAACAGATGACCGACATTAATACTGTAGCCGGTGAGAGCAAGAATATAAGTGTGGCTGTGTGAAAAACTTTATATGTGTATAGATTTCAATATATTATTCCCATTGTTATAATTTACTATAAAGACTTAGGGTTACATGTTGCCTAACCAGTGAATAAATTGAACATCGTTCCACTTGAAATTTACAAAATTCTATTAAATTGAGGAGAAGAAGAAATTATAAGTAATATTACTTTGCATTGTGGACTGTATTGTGTTCCCCCAAGTTTATGTTAAAATTCTACCCAACAATGAGACTGTGTTTGGAAATAGGACCTTTAAAAGGGTAATTAGGGTACAATGAGATCATAAGGGTAGGACTCTAATCCAGTAGGACTGGTATCCTTATAAGAGTAGAAGGAGATACCAGGGATGAATGTGCACAGAGTACACGATCAGAGGGTGGCATTCTGCAAACCAGGAGCGGAGGTCTTACCAGAAACCAGCCCTGATGGGACCTTGACCTCAGTCTTCCAGCATCCAGCACTAGGAGAAATTTCTGTTCAGGCTACACAGTCTGTGGTATTTTATTACGGCAGCTGAGCTAATCCACTTTATTAAGGAGAAACAATACCAACAAGCACCTTATACTATGTTCTTAGTGGTGATGGGTCATGTGTTTAGAACTTCATGAGTATAATCTCATCTCTTCCTCAGGACAGTCTGAGGAGATACGCACTTTGGTGATGCCATGGTATAAATGTGAGGTGCAGAGAGGTGCAGTGACTTGTCAAAGGTCAGCTAGCTAGTGAGTAAGTCATTGTTCTTGAGGGAAAGAGTACACAGTAACCATCATTAACATAACTTTTCTTTTGTAATATTATTCACATATTTTAGTTAATATTAAAAATAATTAAAAATTTAGCATTACAGTGTAATCCCATTTTTTTTACATTATGAAAGCAAACAAAATGCAGTTTTAATAGAATTTAAAATACTATTCGTAAAGGTAAATTTATAAACTTTATCAATTGCTGCAACTCCATTTTTTTCAAAAATGAAACATTGAAACAGAAGTGGGAGGAAGAATATTGCAAATATAAGTATTACATTTAATGTTTGATAGCATAATGTAATTGCAAAAGACTTGGTTACTATTTAAAGGGCAGATCATATAAACCCAACACTAAATTTTAAAACCTACACATTCCCAAATAGACTTGCTAGTGATTAAAAAATATACATTTATGAGCATGAAAGCTTGAAATGTAATAAGGGCCCAGATGAGTTAGTGATGGCTGTCGTAAAATCATCAGAGCATTTTATTTACAATTTGTAATAAAGCTGTCACACATTGAATTTATAAAAGCATTTATCTTAGAAAAATAAATCTGCTTGCCAAGGGCAAGTTAATAACCTCTACAGTTCATTTCAATATATGGACAAAGAGATAGTTTGAGTAATAGAGACTTATAAGACGTTCATTGGAGAAATGTATAGGATACTGTGACAATGAAAATATCACTCAAAAGGATTCTATGCTGTGAATTAACAGCAGGAATACTTTCTACATCATCTGAAATACAAATCAATATTGTTAACTACCAACCTAAAGGACATGAACACAGAGAAAAGTGTGTCCATGTGTCTTATTTTCAAAAACAATTAAAAATATTTCAATTTAAGAATCAAAAGAACATGTGGATTTTTGAAATACCTAACTGAATGTGTAGCTGTTTCCTAATGATTAGATGTCATTTGCTTATTTGAATAATCTAAGGGAAGAAAATGTTATTTAATACATGGGGTTTTTATATATACTTGGAAATGTAAACATATACAATTTTAAAAAATAGATTCCTTGAAATTTCAGGCAAGTTTGATGGAAGCACAGAAGACATCAGTTAGACGCTGCTTAAAATAAGTACAGTGATAGTATGATATAGTTGCAAAAGTCTCAGCCCTCATCATGAGGTTGGGCAAGTCACGTAACCTTTTTGTGGTTCATGTTCTTCAGAATGTTCATAAGGATTTCCAGTGTTACTTTGTATACCCCCTTGGAAATGCAAATATAATCTTGAGTATAAAATTTCAGGAGCATTTATATGTGTGTATTTTCTCTAAATGTAATGCTGTATAAAGAGAGAGGACATGCAAGATATAAAACCTATAAAATCTTTCAGTTAGAACAGGGTCAGCAAATTTTTCCTTACTCAACTCCACATTGTAATTATAAAGCAATTATAACAATATGTAAACAACTGGGTGTGGCTATGTTCCAAGAAAACTCTATTTACAGAAACAGACAGGGGATGTAAGTTAGTCAAAGAACCATAATTTGACAGCCATTTCAAAGAAAAAAAAAAAAGAGTTTTATATATTTTTTTTAAAAAGACACTGAAATTTTTCTTTGAAAATTATCAATTTTATGTTTGGTTTTCCTATTGAAAAAGTAAAATTGTATACATGAAGAATTTCCCATTGATCAGCATATTTTTCTTTACTTTTGATCATTCCATAAACTTGATACTGTTGTAATAAAGCCAGTTATTAATTAACTGGAAAGGAGCAAAGAGAGGGTCAAATAGACATATGCCCAGTAAAGTCTGGGTGACAAAGGGAGAGTACTTGTATGTCAGTCACACCTGGGAACAGGTCATTGTGCAGTGTAGGTGTGGCCACTGAAAGCATGAGAAGGTTTAAGATACTTAATCTCCTAAACAAAGGAGTTCTTTCCCTTGGCCCTCTTGGTTCTCCTGACACTTTTGTTGCAGGGGACACGCTCTGTTGGCTCCCCAACATTTGCTCACATGGCCCACAGCCATGTGGACCCCCCACAATAGACTGATAGACTGTAACTAGCCTAATGCTAACTTGGACCCAGGTCTACCATGGAATGGAAACTCTGGACACGGGCTTTACTTTTGGCTCTGCCCAATCTCCAGCTGCACCTCTTCCAGGACTGGATTAAGGGAAATAGGACTTTCTAAATCAAACAATGTAATTCCACACAAATAAAAATCACTCATCTTCCCATGTGAGTCTCAAAAAATTATATTTCTCTAGATATTGTAAGGACTCCACTCCCAGCACTCAGTGGGGAAAAGTATCCCCCAATTCTACTGGTGGATGTTCCACTTTCACTAGTAACAAACTCAAATATCCTTCCTAAATTTTTGGTTTTTTGTTTTTATAAGTGATGAAACAAGAAATCCCACAGGTTGAAGAATTTGGACAGCAAATTGGTCTATTGGTTTTGTTAAGAATGTACTAAATTATTTTATGCACAAAGCACTTCTTTTGGCAACTCCTGGTTCAGATTCTAGCTCTGGATAACCATCTTTGTTTTCTCTTATATGCACCAGGACTGATAACAGTATTTACTTTACAGGATTGTTGTGAAGCTTAAGTGAGTTAATCCTATAAAATAAAGAGGTAATATGCAAATTAACCCTCATGCCCTCACAGGATGGCTGCCTATGAGTAGGCCGGCAGGGGGGGTTAGTGAGAGACAACCAAATGACTGAACAGCAGGCTGTGTGGGGCAACCAGGCCGGCAGGAGAGGGCCATGAGGGGCAACCAGGCTGGTGGGGGGGTCATTAGGGGTGACCAGGCCAGCGGGGGGGGGGGGCGCAGTTGGGGGCAACTAGGCTGGCGGGGGGGGGCAGTAAGTGGTGACCAGGCTGGTGCAGGGGGGGGGGCAGTTAGGAGCAACCAGGCCAGCAGGGAGGGGCAGTTGGGGGTGACCTGGATGGCAGAGGGGGGCAGTTAGGAGCGATTAGGCTGGCACGCAGAGGCAGTGAGGGAAGATCAGGCTGGCAGGTGGGGGCAGTTAGGGGCAACCAGGCAGGCAGGAAGGTGAGTGATTAGGAGCCAGCAGTCCAGGATTGTGAGAGGAATGTCTGACTGCCGGTTTAGGCCCAATCCTGGGGATCGGGCCTAAACCGGCAGTCAGACAATCCCCAAGGGGTCCCGGATTGGAGAGAGTGAAGGCTGGGCTGAGGGTACCTCCCCCCATGCATGAATTTCATGCACCTGGCCTCTAGTGGGTATATAAAACTTTACAAGTTCACCAAATATAGAAAGTATACAGTAATAGACATTGTTATCACTGTAGTTCTTAACATTAATAAATATCCCAGGTCTTTGAATAAGTTATGTGCAGTTAAAGACAAGGAAAAAATAAATATATTAAATATCCCACAATGTAACAGAAACAAGTATTTTACCACAAGCTGATATTTAAGGGTTAATAAGCATGAAGTAGATCAATTAAGGAAGGTTGAGGGAAACAATGAAGATGATGTGTTTTACACTGGATCCTGAAGTAGGGCATTGTCATTAGTAGGTATTTGATGATGGAGCCCAAGAGAGGATGCTGTTCAAGCAGGCCCAAAGCAGAGGAAATGCCCAGGAACTTGTTTGCCTCTAGGCCTCACTTTTAAAAGAACCTTTTCTTAGGGCAAGTGCGGTAAGAACAAATGCAGTCAGCATTCTAGATTTTAAATGTAGAGATAAAAAATTTCTTGTGAAAAGAAAGAGCCACTGAAATCATTCTCAAGGAACTGGGAAGAGTTGAGAGAAGACTAGAAAGAGACAGAGCACTGGGACCTACTCCAGAGCTGGCTCCCTCTTGTCTTATAATCTCAGGTCATTATCATACCATCTTTATGTTTCAGGTTTCATCTCTGAAAATGAAGAAAACACATTGAGTGACGGGTACTCCTACCAGAGTCTATAACCATTTCATGTAGTCATGGCAAAAGAATGAAGCAGAAGGGTGCTAGGAACCAGAACTCTAATTGCACCCTTTTAATAGGGAAGGAACTTCTGAACATTTTAATTCTTGTATTATTTAAAAGATTAAAGGACACAGATTTTAATTATTTCACATTAAGTTTTGTAGGCAAGGAAATGTACTATAAATACAGAGCTAGAATCATGTGGAGAGGTACAGGGATATAAAGCTGAAAAAAAATTCTATTGTGTTATAGGACAGAATACTGGCAGGAAAAATAAAGGAGTGATAATAGATGAAGGTTTAAAAGTACTGTTATGTCATGCCCATTTGGAATTAAGACTATAGCTAATGACTTCATTTTTGTAATCTACAAAGTACTTTATTATATGGTATCCCATCTCATCATAATAATCCTGTAAGACAAAATTTATCCCATGAAAAATTTCAATACTGGCTCAGATTTATGAAGCCTAGATTTTTTGAATTCCAATATGGTTGCCTTCCTCAAAGGTAATTGGCAACCCCTGCAGCTAAGAAGCATGGTGCTGTGATTGAGCAGTATTTGTTGTTTATCTTTGCAGCCCTGTGAACTTTACTGATAAAGGGGAAAGAAGGCATTTCACTGTTGCAATTATGTAGTAACCAGGAGATCAGTGCTTAGGGGACTGAACATGTGGAACTGCATGGATGACTGAAATATAGTGTTCAGAATCTTTCTTGGACCCTGGTCCTGGTGTCTTGGGGACTTTGAGTTTGACATGCAGAGATTTAGCTTGTGAAGGGTGGCTACTGCTACTGTTGATATTAACTCTAAACCAGTTGTCAACATTTAACTGCCAGAAGATTTTGCATAAAAGTTTTAACTTCCAACTTTTTACATTTACAGATCTGGTATTAATTTGCTAGAAGTGGACAGTAGCTATAATAGCGCTCTCTTTGCCCAAGTTGTGATAATTTTCTATCATTTTTCTCTTTTTTTTTAAACTGTAGTTAACAGTACTATGTTGTATGCTTAAAATTTGCTAAGAGGATAGATCTTATGCTGTGTCCTTATTACAAATTTATAAGAAATAAAGTGCGCCAGGGGAAACTTTGGAGGTGATGAGTATGTTTATGTTATAGATTGCAGTGGATGTGGACTAATTTCTAAACATCAATTTGTGTGCTTAAATATGTACATCTTTTTGTAGATCAGTCATACCTATTGCTTCTTTTTTAAAAAAAAAAATTCTTTATTGTTTAAAGTATTACATATGTATCCTTTTTCCTCTATTGTTTTCTCCCGGCCACTGCCACCCTCCAGCGTATGGCTTCACCACCCCTCGTGTCTGTGGCCATTGGTTATGCTCATATACATGCATACAGGTCCTCTGGTTTATCTCTTAACACCCCGCACGACCCTCCCCTGCCTTACCTCTGAGGTTTGATGGTCTGTTTGATGCTTCTCTGTCTCTGGACCTATTTTTGTTCATCAGTTTATGTTGTTCATTATATTCCACAAATGAGTGAGATCATGTGAGATACTTATCTTTCTCCAACTGGCTTAGTTCGCTAGCAAAATGCTCTCCATGTTCATCAATGCTTTTGCGAATAGTAAGAGTTCTTATTTTACAGAAACATAGTATTCCATTGTGTAGATGTATCACTGCTTTTTAATCTACTCATCTGTTGATAGGCACTTAGGTTGTTTTCAAATTTTAGCTATTGTAAACTGTGCTGCTATGAACATAGGGGTGCATATATCCTTTCTGATTGGTGTTTCTGATTTCTTGGGATATATTCCTAGAAGTGGGATTACTAGGTCAAATTTAACTTGATAGTCTTCATATATTTCATTTACCTTTATGACCCCTGGAGACTTAAATTTTCAAGACTGGATTTATAATCTGAGGTTCTCGAAGACCACAAGAGTATTTTTTATCCTTTGTCTGCCATCAGCATTCTAATATATTGCATGTGGACCAAGATTAGAAAAACTAACATCCAGCCTTAGGGGGCACCTCAGGTATATAAAGAAGGAGAGAAAAGTTTACGAAATAGAGAGTAAGTGACAGTCACAAAGTAAAAACACAGTATTCAGCTACCAAAGCCAAACACCTAACTGTATCAAAGCCGATTAAAATAACCTTTTCCATTTTATGTCACTTGTCATTTTGTCTGTCCAGGAAAAAATTGATATCCGTCCCTCTAAACAGTAGAGAGTTCATTGAAATTCAAAATTTTTTCATATGATATCAACCCTTTGGAATTATCTCAGAATAAACCACTTATGCAATGAATTAAAGAAGGAAAATAAGCAAAGTAGAGAAATTTTATTCATCACCAAACATTCATATTCTTTCACATAGACTAAATTATAATGTGTAATATGTATTAAGTGTTGCTGTCTTAACTCTTGAATTACTGCCCAGTTCACTGTAGCATAAATTATAATAAAATGCTTCTAGGAGTAGTAGATGCAAGGGGTCCCATTTGCCATGTTCTGATGATTAAAACAAGAAGAAGATTTCCCTTCCAAGTGACAAGCATGTTCCATGTAAAGCCAACTGAATGAAAATAACTTGTTAAACTATTTTTAGATTTTTAAAGAGGCATGCTATACATTCCCTCCAATAATAGTAGTTAAAGTGAATGCAAAAGAAAACTAACTTAGCTATGAAATGTTTCCCTATTCTTTTCCTTACCAATTCTATAATGGTCATTCTCAACTACTACCTATGTCTATAAAATATAAATTATGTAGTATACCAGGCACTGCATTTTTATTTTACTTTTAAAATTTCTTTTTTATTGTTGAAAGTATTGCAGATGTCCTCCCCATTGACCCTTTCCACCCTGCCCCCCCAGGCCTTCACCAAGGAAATGTATTTTTAAATAGGATATATGAATTCAACCATACATGAAAAATATATTCTAATATATACAACTAACTGAAAAAAAAAAAAAACACACACATAATACTTTTTCTACAGTGAGGTGAGAACTTATTTAATATAACGACAAACAGGGTAATCAAAATACTTTCAGGCTCATTTTAATTTCATGTTCTTTCATGTTAAAATATATTTGCTACTTTAATTTAAATTAGGCATGATTTATTAAATTTTAAATTATATTTCACCCCTATACATGTGGGAGTTAACTTGTTGTATATGGCCCTTAGGTGAGTTATACACAAAATAAAATAACATAATAAACCCAATTTTGAACATAACTTCAAACCCTATGAGCAAGTATAGTTCAGGAAAACTCTATGTGGTATGATCTTATGAAGAACAGAAATTTGCACCACCTTTACAATTACATAACATTTAAATTTGGTTCTGAAAAAGGCCTCAGGGTTCCACTGTAAAGAGGTCAAGGAAAAGGACCCTCGAGTCTTTACAAAGCTGAGACCCAAACTCCTCTTATTAGTGATAGAAAATTCAGAATGAAAGGTGAATGAAATCCCAGTTTATATAATTGTTTAGCTGTTCCTTTATAAATTCCCATTTCAGTATCTTTTTAGTATGATATATTGCATAATTAGTCGCAATACCCTATCTTTGATTTTCTGTACTCGCTCTATTGTTTCCTTAGATGTTATCATAAGATAAATTGAGGGAAAAAAAACTTGAAAAGATAAAGAAACTTGCTAGGACTCCTTTCTAATGGCTCTTTCAGGTTTATCTGTACCTCACATTATTTTTTACTTGTTTTGTAATTCTGTAGGTTTTAGATTTCTAATAGAAATGCAGATTTTATCTAATAGACAGGCACTTGATTATTGTACTGTGGATATTGATTGCATCTATTTGTAAATTCATTTCAGAATTCCACAGTGTTCCTTTGGAAACTCCTTTGAACTAGTTGTACCTTTTTTACCAGTTTCTTCATCAATTAATGAATTAAATAAAGCTTTGTTATGTGTCTATCTTATATTTATATCAATCATGATTTCATATTTATAAATAAATATTCTTTGACAACATCTATTCTCCATTCCATTCCATTCATCTTTCCTGTTTGACTACTGGAATGTCATCTTTTACTGTTTTCTAATTCTATAGTCACTGCTTTTCATGACAAACAGTATCAGCCCCATGTAGATATTGGAATTTATATTTACTTTTTTGATTTATTAACCTTATCATATGTACCCCTTCCTCCCTCATGTCATGTACATCTAACTCATCAGCATTCATGTTCCACATTTACTAATCCTTAGGCCTCACCTGGACCACCACCACACTTTTGTTCTTTCTATGGTTTCAACGATACACAGAAAACTGCTAAATATCTTTTCTAGCTCCAATATTTTTTAGGAATCCAGATTAATTAATTCTTCTCATTATTAAAGTTCTCGGTTGTCTACCATTTCATACTGCATTGTCAAGAGCTATGAAAGGTTTAAATTTTACTCTGCTGTTAAGCTATTAAGTTAAGCTGATGGAGATTCATGGATGCTGGCAGAAGACAGAGACTCCTGGGTCAGAATCAGCAACAAAGGACTTTGTTATTCATGACCTTCCTAATTATGTGGGTTCTCCTTGTTCCCTAAATTCCATGGGGAAATGTGGATGTGGGTCCAGCTTGGTGCTGTGCACACAGTGAGTCTGCATCACAACTGAAAAGCCCCAAGCTTAGGAAATTCTTTTAGAAGAGACTGCAAGCAATCCTACCCAGCATATGTCTCAAAGAGAGACATTATTTTCATTAGTTTCATATTGAACAGCAAATACATCTGCCTCCTACTGAACAGAGACACTATTATTACAGTGGTTAGTTATTAACAAAAAAGGGGGCAAATGAAACCAGGCATTAAGCCTGCGTGGTTAGAAAGGGGCAGCTTCATAGGCTCCCAGGGACAACTGGCCCATTAGTCAGGATTACCAGGGGGAGGGATCAAACAATAGTTGGGGAATTCCTATACTGAGGCATGTGCAATAGAGGCCAAGACAAGGACCATAAAGGGGAGGAGTCTAGCCTGGGAAAATCTGGTAAAAAGATCAGGTGAGATAAAGGCACAAAACACTGGAAGATGCAGGAAAGGGTTTGAATAGAGAGAGGGTCTAGCGAAAGCCTGAGAAGATTTAGGAAGGAGATTGATTACTTTGAAATAAAATTTACCCCTTCTCAGGCCCAAGGTAATATAATCAAAGCTTAACAAAGGCTCCAGGTTCATTTGTTCACATGCTAGCAGCCTTGTGGGCCCAAGTGCAACATGGTTGAGGCCCAGGCACTGTGGAGCCTTGGCATCAGACATACAAATGGAGAAACGGGATGCAGAGAAGTTCTGCATCTCTGGTCTTGGCCTTTTGGGTCCTGACAGGTGTGGGTACGGGTCTGAGGTTCCAGAGGTTGGACTTCTTCTGCAGCAATATGGAGCTGAACCACTTGGTCATGGGTGAGACATTGGGCACATGGGGGCAATCCTTCTTTTTTTCTGCAATAAATCTTACCACTACAGCTCACATCCTCCTATGCGTGCATCCCCGAAATGCTTTCCTTGCCACTTCGTAGAAAGATCCTATGGCCATCAGAAACATTATCACTAACTTCTACAGCTATTCACCACCTTGAAAGTATAGTTCAGAACAAAAGCCCTCAGTGCCTCTGTTTACAAGATGTGCCAAAAAACTGAGAGACCAATGTAGGCTTGACTCTCAAACAAAGCCAGAATCCTGAGATGAGCATTTGGGAGCTTTCAGAAACTTTTCCTCAGCTTATTTCTTTAGCATTGGTTCTGCCTCAGAGCATGCAGTGAATAAACTTTATACTTGGGACTAAGTGTAGGGAATTAAATAAATGATTAATGACTATTAAATTGATGGAGAAGTGGAAGTTAGAATTAATTCATTATAGTTTTAAAATTAATTCATTATAGTTTTTGATCCATGTTCTTTTAGTTAGATTTTATGATACACTCTACTTGCTGTTTTTCCTGAAAGGAGAAATTTCAACATTAAAATACCAACAACATCCTCAAGAAACAAATGACAATGAGGTTAGGGGATCCCATCTGAGAATACAATAACAACTATTCAACTTTTATACAAATAGTACTCAATCTCAGTCACAGATGAATAAATGTGCCTGATTTAATGCTCCCAGCCCCCTTAATGGGATAATGATGGTTAGGAAAGAAGGAAAGTTGATAACATGTAATAATTTTACACTTCAAAGTAAAGAAAGCATTAGTCATCACTTAAAATCCCAAGCCCACATTATACCTTACATTTAATTAAAGTCAGGGATTTATTAGTAAGAAAGAGTAAGGGAGAAATAAATCAAAGTAAGTCATGCAGACCAAGGAGAGATGGTTTTTTAAAAGTAATTTTTAAGAGAATATAATGTATTCAGTTATATTTTGAGAAACGTCTCTGGTGAGGAAGACTATAATCAAGCAGAAAAGCTAATGTAAGCTATACATTTTGGAAAAATATCTGATGAAAGAAATATCATGTTTGCAAATAACATCATGAATAGCCACACATTATATCTCACATTTGTAATTATTAAAGTTAAAAAAACATTTTCTTTAGTTAAGGCAACTTTTATAATTTATTATAAGTTAGTTGAAAGCTTAAATTATCTTGGTACTCAGAGTAAATTTCACATTGAAATGTATAAAAAAATACAAGATTGCTTTGCTCTTTAAAATTGAAACTTCCTTAAATAGTTGCCTTTTAATATGAAGTTTAATAAAAATGTATTGGGTTTTTTTGAGGATTAATAACACTAAAAATAAACCTAAAATAAGCATTAGTGTTTACATAAAATATCAAATATATAACTTAGTGAATATTAAAATCAATCCAAATCAAAATCATGCTAATTCTATATAATAAAGAGCTAATATGCAAATCGTTGTCATGCCTTCTCCCCATCACACCATAAGGGCTCAGACACTCAACACTGGGGAGAGAGAAATGGGGACCAGCCAGGCACAAATGAGCTTACAAGAGAGGAATGGGGACCAGCCAGGCTGCGGCCCGGGAGAGGGATAAGCTGCCCACCCCGTGGTCCTGGGTGCCTGCAACTGGCTGGAGGAGGGAATCCTGGGTCCCGGGTACAGGGCGAGGCAGAGGCATTTAGGGGTGATCAGGCAAGCAGGGGAGAAGTTAGGGGTGATCAGGCAGGCAGGCAGGCGAGCAGTTCGGAGCCAGCAGTCCCAGATTGCAAGAGGCATTCGGACATCCCCCAAGGGGTCCCGGATTGGAGAGGGTGTGGGCCAGGCTGAGAAACACTCCCCACCCCTGCACAAATTTCATATACAGGGCCTCTAGTATACTATAAATATCCTATACAATAAAAGACTAATATGCAAATAGACTGAATGACAGAACAACCGGTTGCTATGACATGCACTGACCACCATGGGCGCATGCAGTACATGGTGGATATCAACAACAGGTGGCAGAGCGCAGAACATGGAGGGTGTCAGTTGTGGCAGGATGGTGGCGTAGGTGAGCAAGGGTGTCAGACCAAGGTGGGGTGTCAGTTGTTGTCATCGGGGCAAGCCTCTGGTGGTTACTGAAAATTCTTTGCTCCTGCATGCCGCGGTCCCACCGGGCACTCACACCCGCTGCTGGCGTCGACCCCACTCGCACCCGCTGCTGGCGCCCAATGCTGGCAGAAGTGGGGCTGCAGGCAGGCAGGGGACCAGGGGCTGAGGCGGGAAGGGCCGGGTGGGAATGTGGAGGATGAGCTGAGACCCGCCCCTGTGCCCACCACAGCCTCATGCCCAACAGTTCCTTTCAAAATGCACGAATTCGTGCACTGGGCTCCTAGTACTTATTTTAAGTTGCAAAAACCTTGACATTGAAGAAAAATGTATTTTACTTGGGCAAGAAACTTGAGGAAACAACTTTTGTTAAAAATTGTATGTTAAAATAAAGAAAATGAATGGGCTCAATTTTGAGTCTCTTCTAGTCCCACAGATCAAAAGATGATGAGAAAAATGTAGAGAATGCACATTTCCAGAAAAATATTGAGAGTCAATAAAATATGCCAAGAGTTGAGATTTGAGAAAACATTTGAATTTGTTTTTGAATGGTACAGACATAAATTTAAAGTGAAAGAGATTTCTCAAAAACATTTTGACCCCTCCCATACTCCAGAACTCATTGTTTTATGAGATCTACTATTGACTAATTTTATTGTTGAGCTAAATGTAAATGAGAATAATGTGGTTTTAATTGCATGTGGATTTACTACACAACAGATACCTTGAAACCATCTTATTAATCAGAGAAAAAGAGTTAACTAGTATTCTTTATAATTTTTAAAATTTTGTTTTTAATTAGACACTTGAATTTAAATCTATAAACCTCTTCCCATTATTGTAATGTATTTTCAAGCCAACATTTACCTAGGGTCTTTAAAAATTCAAATTGATTTTTGAAATCACAAAACAGTGTCTATGGAGAAATATTTTAAATTTAGAAATTCAGAATTAGTGTTTAGAAATTACAGTTGGCAGCCCTCCTCAGTTTTGGGACCTGGTACTTAGAGCTGAATCTCATGAAAGAACTCATCCTAACAGGGTCATCTTGGTGGATCACAGGGAATCTCACTGTGGACCAATGGGCGATTCAGTGAGAATTGTGAGAATTATGCTATTTTCTGACATTTGTGAGTTTCAAGGACTATACTTTCACACTTTTTCAGATAGGGCTAGAACCTAAAAAAATGTAACATAGAATGTAGCAGCTAATCTTATGCATTCTCACACAGGCAAATATTACTAGCTTTCC
The DNA here is from genome assembly GCF_964212035.1 of Myotis nattereri. NCBI lineage: Eukaryota > Metazoa > Chordata > Mammalia > Chiroptera > Vespertilionidae > Myotis > Myotis nattereri. The sequence goes on from NC_138077.1 coordinate 100,238,572, forward strand.
GATTACTCTAAACTTTATATGACCTGGTAAAGATTGTCCCTTTAACTCTAGGCCAATTTATTGATTTAACTACCAATGAACAGTCTTCCACAAGCACCTAAAACTTTCCTAAGACCTTTTCTCTCCTTGACTCCTTATCCGAGAATGGCATCATTACCATCTATCTAAAGCACCAGTCTAAATCCTTCCATTTCTGCTACTCCAAAAGCACATCAATTAATAAATAGTCTGTTCTTTTATTTAAAAACCTTATTGTGATCATTTCAGATTTGCATGCAGCTGTAGGAAATAACACAGAGAGATCTTATGTATACTTTACCTAGTTGTTTCCAATGGTAATAATTTATAAAATTATGGTACAATATCACAGTCATGATGCTGATAGGCACTGAAACAATCCACAGATCTTATTCATGTTTCCTCGGTTCTGTTTCTGTGTGTGTGTGTGTGTGTGTGTGTGTGTGTTTAAGTATGTACAAATTTATCACATGAGTCCATGTATATATCACCAGAGTGGAGGTATTGAATAGTTACATCACCACAAAATCTTACTAGTTTTGTTTGTGTTTTTTTTTATTCTCAATTTCTCTTCTTTTACTCTCCTCTCCAATCTCTAACCTCCTCTATTGAAATAACCTCCTTGCAAGCATTCATGACTCTAGACTTCCAGTCCCTCCAATTTCTCTTTCACAACACATTTATAAAATGCAAATCTGCCCTCTAGGCAACTTCCAGAAAAGCTAGTTCTCTAAGTCTCTGACTTATAGTAAATTTACATGCTGGAGAAGTACTGCACATTACTAAAATATAAAATTTGAATACAAAGTGACTGACATAATATATTAGTCATATAAAGAAAAAAAAATCAAATACTTTTGTGACCTGTCCTATTAATACGTTATTCAGTGACAATTAACAGTCTTATTTATGAATTTGGTGGTTCTCATAGTCACACAATGTAAAATGTTATAAGAAATTGATAGAAACTATATGTCTACTTTACTTTTATATTTTGAAATATTAAAACAAATACCTATCAGCTCTTGTTTTTCAGATTTATATCACTTCAGTCACAACCCTGCAACTGAAGTAAAAAAATCAAAGACATAGACCTGAGAAAGTAAAATTACTGCACTTAAAGATGAATTTCTGAAATATACTGGTATAATTACCAATTTATTCACAGGCAGCTATAAATTGCTATTAATGATTTGTATATTGAGTATCATGACATGTCACATTACTTCTAAGAGTATGCTCCTTTGCTATCAACAATTTGTCTTATAGTTTCTAGAAATTTATTGACTCCTTTCCATTTCTCTTCTCTCAAGATAAGTTCTCTTGAGAGTTAATCATGTAACTTACTAGAAATTTATCCAAACTACTTCCTACCCAGAGTAAATTGTGTCATATTACACGCTGAGCAATACCACTAAATTATAAGAATGGATAAGCCATTCTTCCATTTTTTCAGATGCAAATTAAAAGAGATGTCATATAATATTGATGCTCATGTGGTCTAGTACTTACCCGGTTCTATAAGAAGGGCAATAAGACACTTGACATAACCCTTTCTCTCTTCTCTCACATGATAGCAGCATGACTTTTAGTGACCATAATGTATGGCAATAAAAACCTCATAAATACAGGTCATTGGGTGAGAAATGGTGTGAGGATGGGAGGAAAAGGTGAAAGGAATAAAAACAATTTGCCAGGTTTTTGTTTGTTTGTTTGTTTGTTTGTTTGTTTGTTTTGTTAATGCTCACTGGAGGATATTCTTTTCAATTGATTTTTAAACAGAAGTGAGAAAGAGAAAGAAGGGAGAGAGAGAGAGACAGAAAATCAGTGTGAGAGAGACACATTGATTGGTTGCCTCCAGCACACACTCCAACTGGGATCAGGGATGGATCCTGCAATTCAGGTATGTGCCCTTGACCAGGAATCAAACCTGAGACCCTTCCATGTGCAGGCCGACTCTCCAATCACTGAAGAACACTGGCCAGGGTCAAATTGCCAGTTTTAAAAATTGCCATGGGAATTTAAAGTGCAGCACAGGGAATGTAGTCAACAATATTGTAATAACTATGTATGCTGCCAGATGAGTACTAGACTTATTGAGGTGATCACTTCATAAAGTATATAAACGTCTAATCACTATGTTGTATAACTGAAATTAATATAATATTGTATGTCAACTATAATTGAAAAATAATTTTAAAAAATTAAAAACATGGAAACTAATTTTTATCTTAGATATTAATCATTACATTGTATTTAGCTACATTATGTATATGAGCATACCTGTCTTTAAAGTTTTTACACATTTCTAATTAAAACACTTCCTGACAAAGAGTCTAATCTCTAAAATATTGTGGTGCTTAGTCTTACATGTTAACTTGTCTAGGCCTTTGTATCCAATTACTTAATTAAACATGTTGCTGAGGAGGTATTTTGTAGATGTAGTTAACATTTGCAATCAGTTGACTTTAAGTGAAGCAGATTACCCTTGATCAGTTGGGTGGGTCTCACACAATCCCTTGAAGGCCTTAAGAACAAAAACAGATAAAGAAATTCTGTATCAAGAATACAACATCAGCTCTTCTTTGAGTTTCAATCTTCAGGCCTCCTACACATTTTAGATCCTCAACCCCCATAATTTGGTAAGCTAATTCTATAAATTAAATCTTTCTTCTAGCTCTATAAATGGATAGATATTATATAGATATGGAGATAGAAATAGATATAAAGATAAGCATAGGGATTAGATATAGATATTTCCTATTGGATTTGTATGGAGGATCCTAATACTAATAACACTGATTAATAATGTAAGTAGTATTGACTAATGAAATGGGCATATTGACAGCATATTAAAACCACCCTAAAGACAGTGGTGATTGTCTCCCTAGTTCCATTTCTCCATCCTTTATCAAGTAGCACCAAATAGCTTGGTTGATCAGCTGAAATGAACTCACCCTTCGTTCCAGAATTAGGATTGGATTAGTCCAGAAACAACCTGCATAATCCCAGTATACCCATCACCATTCATCTTCACTATTGAGTAGTGATGGAGATGAGTTATCTCACTTTAAAATGTCTACTTTTGAAAGCTTAAGTTTCACATTAAAACACAGTCTGAACTTATACTAATTTATATACTTCAAGTCTCTACTCAAGTGTCACCTATCAGGTAACATCACCTTCCATAAAAGTAGCAAAAGTGACAGTCTTCTAGCTCTCTCAGTTTCCATAATTTGCTTCTCAGTAGCAATATCATACCATAGTTCATTTGTTATTTTTCTGGTTTCTACATTATTCTTCATGATGTTCACTGCCATTCCATAAGTGTCTATAATGGTGCTTGTCACATAGACAACACCCAGAAAACATTTGCTTGATGAAGGAAAGAACAGCAACTAGTAACATCTTTAAGTCATCACATTTTAAACTCAAGTCAAATTTTACAAGCATCCATTGAAGGTTTTATTCTAGCTTCAAACTAATTCAATCATTTTAACTGAGATTAAATGATATATTACAGATTAGACACCATATATATATATATATATATATATATATATATATATATATACTTTGACTCTTCATTTTAATTTTTTATTTTGCATTTCTTATAGAAAACAGTTACATAAATGACTCCAAAACATCATGCTCATGACTTTTTCCCTATAGTTGATGCTAAAAATAAGTTTTGCTTTGGAAGTATTTACATGAAAAGTATGACACTTTGCTAGAGAATATATAAGTATGATCCCGTATGGAAATTGACCATTTTACCACCAAACCAAGTTTGTAAAATGAAAGTTGTGAAATAACACCATCTGGGTATAATTGTAGTTTTACATTAATTTCATCCAGGGCATAAATGTGATTATCTTTCATTTTTGCTATTCACTGGCAAAAGAAACCACCTCATCCCTTGCCTCTCCCATTTCAAGTTTCCTTCACATACTCCCTCAACTATCTGGAAATAGATTTTTTTTAATGTGGCATTGAAAATTATGAGCACAACAACAGTTAATAAGTCTTCCAGCCTGATGACAAATATGGTCATCCATCTTCAGTTATGAGAATACAATTACAGATGGTGTTTGGACCTCAGCAATTTAATAAAAAGGCTTTGGGGGTAAGACAGGTGCCACTGATAAGAACTCTTTTCTTCACTTATATCGAGCTCAGCTACAATCAGTCAGGAAAGAATATGCTCTGAAGCCTGAAGCTGCAGTTGGATAGAAGCATATATCCTACTACCTCTATACTTTCTTGCATTTACATAGCTCTGATAATCCAGGTGAATTATAAGAATAGAAATGTATGTGCACAAATACAGTAATGATTACAAAGTATCCATGCAAAAACTATAAACAAAACAAAAAAACACAATATGTGATATTCTAAAATATTGTAGATTTTGACCCATAGAATATGATTAAATAATGAATATCCAAACTCATTGGAGAAAATGAGAAACATTAAAAAGTAATTTTTAAACTGTAATTAATATTAGTTAGCATTTATTTAGCACTTACAAGTGGCAAAGCATTGTTTCAAGTACTTTTCCAGATTTTTTACCTCATTTTATCCTTAGAGAATCTCTACATAATTCATTTTACCTGTGAGCAAGAGCTAAGGTACAGGGAATAACTTGCCCAAGGCCAGACTCCTTTGAAAAGGCAGAATTAGGACATGTCACACTGGTTCTATGGTAGACAACCTCTTCTGTATGCAAAGCTAGTTATTAACTCCTTAAGCACTGACATTTCCCTGAAAGTAGGAGGTATTTCAGAATGTCATTCATAGTCAGTATGACTTTTGTTCTATGATGAAAAGGAATCAAGTTTATACAAATATAATTTGTACAATAAAGATGCAAAATGAGAAGACTATTCAAAACTAGGTATTCTATTTCCAAAAAGATTATCAAGTAATCTTTTTAAAATATTACTTATATCATGATACACAATTTTAAATGTCATTTGTTATAGATTTTTATTTATGCATAGTTTTGAAGATAAAAACAAGTGAAGCTATAAATTTCTTAATATTACATAATTGCATTAAGTTATAACAGATTTCCCTAAAGCGAACTCCGTTATTCATTGGTCTCACAATAAACATGAGAAATTTTATTTGATTCATTCCACTGTTGGAAATTCACAACATACTTAACATATTTAAGGCTCTGAAATACTTTGAAGGGAAGGGGAGTAACTATTTTAGATCACTTAACTCATTTAAAAATATATTTGAAGACAGACTTTAGCACAATATCTTGAAGTTTCCCAAGAAGCAATATTCTTCAAACATTTTTTCAGAAACAGTGGCCTACTTTGGAAAGCCTATTTTATCAAAGATTCTTTCTCATTCTACTTTCCTTTTAGTCAAATGCATTTTAGAACATGTTTTGTCTCTCTTGCAAAAGATATAGTAAAATAATATTTTAGTATAATATTATTATTCTGTAGAAGAATTGTGACTGCCATCATCAAACATGACATACCTAAAAGCAGTAATAATAGAAACTTCCTGTGTCAATATGACTTTGTTGCTTGTATCAGGAAAGTTTTGCTTAGGAAAGGTAAAATTATAAATTAATAATAAGTAACTTTAATTTTTGCTTTGATAGTTCCTGCAGATTCAAATTTCAAAGATATAATTCTGGTCACCTGGATAAACAGTTCAGTTAACAACAATTTCATTATTAAAATCAAAGATATAATTATCAAAACTTTCACTTTGCTTATCCATAAATCCTATACTGTTATGTCCTAAACTTTCCATTCCCAATCAGTTGCCTGCCTTGGAAAACCCACCTAAACCACTTAAGTCCAGACACCCTAATTATGTAAATACCAACTTTGACTCCACACTTTAGAGGCACAGCTCTGAGTCTGTCACAGTGGTGTCTTCTCTAACTTCAGTAATCTAGTCCATTTAGTTTTGCTTTATTATTAAGGTATCTGGGAATATTTAGAGGGGTTCAACAAAGTTGAAGTATAATTATTAATTAATTATAAAATAAGGAAGACAATAAAAGATTTGCACATAAAAATCACTATTTCAAAGAAGTCCCAGTTTTAGCACCATTTAAAATTCCTTTTGTCTCCCAAAACACCAAATATATTTGCATCTTAATAATTAATCATCTTAGGTAACTTACATTTAGAAAATCGAACACATATACAAGTAGGTGCTAAATACTGGGTGAACTGCATAGAGATAGTAAGTCCAGCACTTCCTGTAGCTTAGAAGTTGGTGGGATGACAGCTCTTTAAAGGAACACACACAAAAACACACATGAGGACAAAATTTAGCAGTGCCATGGCAACCAACCCAAAACAAAATAGGAAAAAATGACTGGAAGATACTGTTAGATTGTGGGAGTGTGAGATGAAAACCCTAAGGAAATAAAACAACATAAGATTTGAAGAATGAGAGTCAGCCATCCTAAGGCTGATAAAAGAACAATGCTGCAAATAGAGCAGCATGGGTGGAGGTCTGGAAATTTAAGAACAAACAACAATAACAATAAGGAAACCTTGGTACATCGAAAGAATTAAATGAAGGTTAATGTATCCAGGTAGAGCACACAGATAGGGCAGTTGCACATTTGTGGGAGATGGATTGGAATGGAAAGAAATTTGTATTAAAAAAATCTTTTTGTTGAGCTATTACAGATATCCCCTTTTACTCCCATTAACCACTCCACCCACTTCCTGACCTGCTCCAGGCCTTCACCACCCTATTCTTTGTGTTCATAGGTAATTCATATATGCATAAGAGTTCTTTGGTTAATATCTTCCCACCCTCTACTCTCCCCTTCCCTCTGAGATTCATCAGTCTGTTTCATGTTTCCATACCTCTGGGTCTATTTTATTCACTGGTTTATTTTGTTCATTAGATTCCTTTTTTGTTATTTTGATTTTTAGATTCAGTTGTCAATAGATATGCATTCATTATCATTTTATTGTTCATATTTCTCCTTCTCCTTCTCCTTCTCCTTCTCCTTCTCCTTCTCCTTCTCCTTCTCCTTCTTCTTCTTCTTCTTTTTCTTCTTCTTCGTCTTCTTCAGAATACCCTCAAGATTCCATCTAATACTTGTTTTGTGGTGATGAACTCCTTTAGCTTTTTCTTGTTTGTGAAGCTCTTTATCTGACCTTTAATTCTAAATGATAACTTTGCTGGGTAGAGTAATCTTGATTGTGGGTCCTTGCTATTTATCACTTTGAATATTTCTTACTACTCCCTTCAGGCCTACAAAGTTTCTGTTGAGAAATTAGTTGACAGTAGTGTGGGTACTTCCTTGTAGGTAGCTAACTACTTTCCTCTTGCTGATTTTAGTTTCTCAATTTGTCTTTAATCTTTGACATTTTAACTATGGTGTGTCTTGGTTTGGGCCTCTTTGGGTTCCTCTTGTCTGGGAATCTCTACACCCTGGACTTGTAAATCTATTTCTTTCACTGGGTATAGGAAATATTCTGTCATTATTTCTTCAGATAGGTTTTTGATATCTTGCTGCTTCTCTTCTCCTTTTGGCACCCCAATAATGCAAATGTTGGTACACTTGAAGTTGTCCCAAAGGCTCCTTACACTATCTTCATAGTTTTGGATTCTTTTTTCTTTCTGCTCTTCTGATTGGGTGATTTTTGTGTCTTTATATTCCAAATTGTTGATTTGCTTCTCTGAATCCTCAACTCTGTTGAATCCCTGTAAATTATTCTTTATTACACTTAGTGTATGCTTGATTTCTGACTGGTCCTTTTTCATGTCTTTGATGTTCTCACTAAGGTTCTTGAATTTCTCATTAAGATCCTTGAACTTCCCATGAAGTCTCTTGAGGGATTTCAAGGATCTTATGAGAATTTCAAGAACCTTAGTGAGATGGCCAGTGTTGCTCAGTAGTTGAGGCTCAAGTCAGGAACCAAGATGCCACTGGTTTGATTCCTAGTCAGGTCACATGCCCTGATTGCGGGCTTGATCCACTGTGGAGGGCATGCAGGAGGCAGCTGATTGATGATGTTTCTCTCTCATCAATGTTTCTATCTCTCTATCCCTCTTTCTTCCTCTCTCTCTAAAAAATTCAATAAAACATATTTTTTTAAAAACAAAAAAAGGATCCTTAAGCAATCTCATTACCATTGTTTTGAACTCTGTATCTAGTACTTTGCTTGATTCCATTTCATTTAGTTCTTTTTTTAAAGGTTTCTTTTGTTCCTTCATTTGTGACATGTTTCTTTGTCTCCACATTTTGACTGCTTCCCTGTGTTTCTATGTATTAGGTAGAGCTGCTGTCTCTCCTGGAATTGGTAGAGTGGGCTTGTGTAGCAGTTGTCCTGTAGGGCCCAGTGTCTCAGCCTCCTCAGTCACCTGAGCTTGGCACTCTAGGTGCATTCCTGTATAGTCTTGTTGTAGTTGAGCCTTAATTGCTGTTGGCATCACTGGGAGGAATTGATCTCCGGGCCAATTGTCTGTGAGGACCAACTACAACTACAGTGGAAAAACTGCTGTGCAGGAGATCCCCCTATGGAGCAGGACTTGCTTCAGTGGGGCTTTGGTGCTCACTGAGTTTACCCTTGAGTGTGTCATTTGCATGTGTAGCATTATAATCTAGTATGGTCTGACACTATCTACCAGGAGCACTGGTTTTGGGGCGTCCTTGGAGGTGCAATCAGACACTGCCTGGAGCCACCTGGCAGGAGCTACAGAGTGATCTGCAGATGGCTGCTACTTGTGTTAGGCTTGGAAGTGCCCAGGAGAGGCCAAACTGTGAAGCAAGGCAGGCTGCTGCTAGTGCTGGGTCTTGGGTCTATTATTGATAGGTATGGGGCATGCTGATGCTAGCTGATGCTTGTGTGAGAAAGTTTGAAGCCTGAGCTAGGACAGGGTATTCATATAGAAAAACCACTGCAAACAGCTTGGGTGGGTCTGAAAATTGGATAGGGTGAGTTCTCAGGTAATCATCAAGTTATAGTAAACAGTGTGAGCCAGGCAGAGCCAGGCTTATGGAAACTTGGGTATAACTACCAGTCAGATCTGGGATGAGAGAGGTCTCAGAATAGGAACAATGACCCTTGTGCATACCCCTGTCTGGGATAAGGCCAACTCTGGGTTTTTGCTCCAATGCCAGACAATCCAATTCTTCCCCATATGGCCCTCAATCCCCCAACCTGCTGACCCAGTGTTCAAGCTCAGAGGGAGCGGATCTGGGTAAGTTAGCATGCAGGCCCTTTAAGAATAACTGCCTGAGTCTCCAGCAGCCTCTGTGTCACTCAGCCACTATCCCCACTGGTTTTTACAGCCCAAAATACAGGAACTTCTCTTCCCAGGTCTGAAACCCTGGGCTGGGGGTCCAGTGTGGAGCTGAGACACCTTGCTCCTCACTGGAGGCCTCTACAGCTGAGATATCCCTTCCAATTTAAAACATGCCGCACATGGGTGTTGGACCAGCCTGTCTATGCTTCCACCCCTATCAGTTTTAATGTGCTTGCTCCTTTACTTCTCTAGTTGTGGGTCTTCCATTGAGCCAGATTTCAGACGGTTCTGAATGATAGCCGTTCTGTATTTTGGTTGTAATTTTGATGTGGTTCTGGATTTTTTTTTCAATATATAATGGTAAAATTTTGTTTATATCTAACAGGATGTTAACATAACGTGAATAATGTTTTCAATAGCAAAATATAGTGTTTGGGTAGATAATGAATTTTAGAAGGTCAAGAATGCATGTGGGTAAATCAGTTAAGAGACTACTAGAATTGCCCTAGAAAGATAAATGGTAGCTTTGACTGGAGCAGTTGCCAGGAATACAGACTAAAGTAGAAGAATTCCTAATAGATTTTATTAGACACAGATAACAAACAATGTTGTGTTGGCCAGAGGGAAGGGGAGGCGAGGGCTGGGTAAAGGTGGGCAAAGGACAGGGGGGACTTGGGACATCTGTAATAATGGAAACAGTAAACAAATAACAGACAGCATGTGGCAGTAAAGTGAACATGAACCTCAGAAAGAGAAAGAGGAAAGAACGATTCCATGTCTGAGTAAATGGATATATAGAAATATATGTTCCTCTTCAGTCAGCTGACATAGGGTTCCATTACAAATTAGAGTTTGGTGCACCCGACAGCCTCTCTCTGATAATGACACATCATTTTCTTTCACCTAATCTCTGAGTAACCCTTGAGCACCATGGTGTGTTCCATACCTGGTGATTTACATCCAAGATGCAATAATTTCCACGGCCATCAACCTCATCCTGTCATCACAATCCAAAAAGTTTAAATTGCAGGGAAATAAAATTAAGGGTTTGGCTGAGAAATCAGTTCAGCTCTAATTATATAGTTTAGCTCTGTAAAAAGAAATAGAGTTAATATAGGGGCCATTAGAAACTTCACAGAGCAGTTAATTAAGACAGATTAGTTAAAAAAAAAGAAACTCTTGTCCAAAGTTTCGCACTCCCAAAATTTTTCCTCAAAATGAACCTTTCTTAATTAGGTGGGAAAATAATATGCACAACTGGGAATAAAACTAGATTAGCCAAAGTTTTCAGGCAATAATATTAAGGTAGTCTACTCCCTAACCATGACATTTTACTGGCAAAGTGCACAAATACAGTAATGATTATAAAGTATCCATGCAAAAACTATAAACAAAAATGAAATAAGATCTCATAAAACAGCCTTACTTGGTTTGGCTCAGTGGATAGAGCATCCGCTTGCAGAAGGGTCCCAGGTTCAATTCCGGTCAAGGGCACATGCCCGGATTGTGGGCTTGATCCCCAGTAGGGGCGTGCAGGAGGCAGCTGATCAATGATTCTCTCTCATCCTTGATGCTTCTAGCTCTCTCTCTCTCCCTCTCCCTTCCCCTCTGAAATCAATAAAAATATACTTTTAAAAAACAAACAAACAACAACAACAAAACAACTCATGACACATTTCATACTGAATTTTAACTAAAAATTCAGAAAAAAAAGGTAAGTGGAAAGATGCTAAGGAACTGCCCATGACATGACAATTTTACTAATTATTTTGTAAAACCTGCATTAGCCTTTTTGTGTTCCAGTTAACTTATAAGGTATTGTATTATGTCTTCAGATTACAAGAAAGGATACAATTGAATTATACTCTGTGCCTTGCCTGCCACTTGGAAAGCCCTGAAATCATTTCAAATTAAATGACAAGTAACTCAGTCAATATTGCATCTACTGCTTCACAGCTGTTGAAACGGTGACTCTTGTGAGCTGATGTGCAGGACATAGGGGTCAATCTCACCATTTCTTGAACATTTAATACAAATTTTATTTCTGGTTAAACAACAAGTTATTCACTAACAAAATATGCATATCACATATCAGAATTGTTTTCCAACTGGCCCTTCCATGTTGCTGACATATAATTATATAATATACAAACATATGAAAATAAAAAGCATGTATATTTCATAAACTTTAGTCTCTCCTATTACTAAATATGGGTATTAAAAGCTCTTGGAACTATCCTAACTCTCCTTTTCTTTCAGAAGGAGGAAAAACTGTTTAGAATATAACAGTTTAGGGTGGCTGGTAGGATGGAGATGAAACAACAGCAGTAGCTTAGAGTAGACTTGCCGGAGTCCTAGAGGGTGAGCATCGTTCAGCAGATCAAAGGCAAGCAGTTGGATTCTTAGTCTCAAATATAACTAAAGAAAAGAGAATAATTTAGAAATTTTGATATATTGCACAATAGATGTAGGACTTGTGATGGATTCCTTGACCCTTTGAGAATAGAGAAGTTTAAATAAAAAATGGTGCAAGAAGATAAGAAGAGAATATTAAGGATTGGTGGTTATAGAAAATAAAACACAACAGAGAAAAAAATAAGCCAAAATCATTTATTTTTGGAAGGAAATATTTGTATGTGACTAAATGGAAACTAAATTTTAATGAAACTAGTGTTATAGGTTAGGATACTTTTTCCAGAGAACTTTTACCCTGGGTAGTTTCATCAATGCTTGATGTTAATCATCTGTCACAGTGCAGCTAATACATGTATTCATCCATTCATACACCAACACAGACGGAATTTCTACAACATGGCAGGCTCGCTGCTGCTCATAGAGAATCCAGCAGTAACTACAACAGGTATTGGGCTTGTCCTCATGGGGTTATACTCTGGTGTACTTTCACATTCAATCAGCATTCTTACATCAATGTTGATATTTTCCAGTATAGAAAAAATTCTGTAAGGTTTAGAATATACATAATATAAATGATAGATATATATTAAAATAATATTTTACCACTTTTGCAAAGGCAAATTTAAAGTTCAGAGCTTTTAGAGAAAATGCTTATATTTGAACTATTTATGAATCAATTTTATAGAACAATTTTGTTTAAGCAATTTTAAAGGTGATATTAGTCTTATACTTATCTAGATATAGAAGTCATATAATTCATTAAACTCTCCAAAATTGATGAAATAATATTGTCAGAGTATTTTTATTCATATTTAAAAATTATTTTTACAGTATTTTGCAGTTATATTATTTCTATTTTAACTCATTCATTTTTCTATATTCGCATAATTTGTCTACAAGCATACTTTTTGCCAAAGTATAATTTATAGTTTTCTGATCTCCTAATACCCAGCCCAATGCTTCCTCTAATATATTACAACACTTCTCTGAATTATTGACTATATAAGGTCAGCTGGTTAGATAAGAGTCCCAAAAGAATATGGCTCAAGCAAAACAGAAGCTGTGTTTCTTTCATCTAAAAGTCTGGACAGTTCAGGGCTGGTTATATAGCTCCACCATTTTCTGTGAAGCTGGCGCTGCTCTTATGGCCTTTATGTTATATCTCTGCCATCCTCAGATATTGTTTCTACATTTCTCAGACAAGTACTACAACTCAACTATCGTTCACCTTTGGTGATGGGAAGTGGGTTGAAAAGATAGAGAGTGCATGCTTCCCCCCTTTCATCAGACAACTGCACACAGCACATTCCATGGATCAGACCCTCCTCAAGTGATCATTCCTCGCCACTATCCTCTGAAAAAGAAAAAAAGTTGTGATGCCCTGGACAGCTGGCTAGTCTTTGCTACATCTTCTGAACAGTTCTATCCCTGGCTTTACCTCTTAGTTGTGTAAACTAAATCTCTCTGTGCTTCAGTTGTCTTGTACCTATATAGAAAAAATAATAATACTTATTTTATAGTTGTGTTACATGGATTTAATAAGATATGATATGTAAAATGCTTAAAAGATTGTTTGGCAGAGTAAATAATTAAGATTATCAGCTACTGTTTGCTGTTATTATTAAAATCAGATAATGGAATCAGATCCTTCCCAAAGCCCCTCTTCCAAGTGGGCTCTCTCCCAAATTAAAAGAAATGTAAAGTGGCAATATTTGAACAAAGACCTGAAGAAAAGTAAGGACCAAAGTCTTGTCACTCCTTCTCACTGTGATTGATATCTACTAACTTGTCACTTCCTCCTAAATAACCTCTTCCACAGTAACGCAAGGGTTATTTTTTTTTTTAAAGGATAAGATTCATTCAGGTAATTCTTCTATTTAAGAAGCTTTGTCACCCTAACTGGATTGGCTCACTGGATAGAGCGTAGGCCTGCGGACTGAAGGGTCCCAGGTTCAATTCCGGTCAACGGCATGTACCTTGATTGCAGGCACATTCCCAGTAGGGGGAGTGCAGGAGGCAGCTGATTGATGCTTCTCTCTCATCGATGTTTCTAACTCTCTATCCCTCTCCGTTCCTCTCTGTAAAAAATAAATAAACTATATTTAAAAAAAAGAAATGTCTCATCTTGTTGTCTAGCTTGCTAATAGACATGAAATATACTGCATAGATAGACACACAAAATGTTGGTCTCTATTTCATCTTATGCACTTACTAATTTTAAGATATATATATATATATATATATATATATATATATATATATATAGAGAGAGAGAGAGAGAGAGAGAGAGAGAGAGAGAGAGATGCCTAAACCCATGGTTGGCAAACCGCAGCTCGCAAGCCACATGCAGCTCTTTGGCCCCTTTAGTGTGGCTCTTCCACAAAATACCACATGCGGGCACACACATACAGTGTCATTGAAACTTCGTGGCCCATGCGCAGAAGTCAGTATTTTGTGGAAGAGCCACACTCAAGGGGCCAAAGAGCCACATGTGCCTCACGAGCAGCTGTTTGTCGAGCTGCAGTTTGCCAACCACTGGCCTAAACGACCATTACTACCAGTTGCTATGACACTCACTGACCACCAGGGGACAGACCCTCAACATAGAAGCTGCCCCCTGGTGGTCAATGTGCTCCCATAGCCAACCTCCTGTGGCCGGCCAACCTCCCATGGTCCCTCCCCCGGCTGGCCCCAATGCGCCCCGATCGCCAGCCAGGCTGAGGGACCCCACCCATGCACGAATTTGTGCACTGGGATATATATATATATCCTATCTAATAAAAGAGGAACATGGTAATTAGCCATACCTCCGCTACCCTTCCCATTGGCTAATTAGGGTGATATGCAAATTAACTGCCAGCCAAGATGGTGTGGCGGCCGGCAGCCAGGCAGCTTGAAGCAACATGAGGCTTGCTTGCTTCAGTGACGGAGGACTCCAACATTCCCCGCCTGCCTTGCCGGCCTCTGAGCTTGCAGTTTGAAACATTGTTACAAATATAGAAGCTAAACAAAACCCCAGAAACCTGCTTTCAGCCAGCCAGGATCTCAGAGCTGGAGTTAAAACAGTGTTTCGATTATAGAACCCAAACAAACCAGATACCTGCTTTCAGCAGCCGAGGCCTAAGAGCTGGAGCCAAGCCTCAGAGCTAAAGCTGGCCCAGAATTTAAGAAAAAAAAAAAAAAAGAAAAAAAGGAGCAGTTGGGAGCTTCAGTCACCTGCCAGCCTGAAAACAGTCCTCAGCCCCTCACCCAGACTGGCCAGGCACCCCAGTGGAGACCCCCACCCTGATCCAGGACACCCTTCAGGGCAAACCAGCCAGCCCTCACATGTGCACCAGGACTCTATCCTATATAGTAAAAGGGTAATATGCCTCCCGGCACCGGGATCAGCATGACAGGGGCCAGCACCCAAACCCCCTGATCGCCCTGTGGCTCTGTGTGTGACAGGGGGTGGGGCCACAACCTCCCTAACTGCACTGCTCTGTTCAGGACAGGGGAAGGCGCCCCAACCCCCTGATCAGCCCTGCTCTGTGCCTGATAGGGGGGAGCTCCCCAACCCCCTGATCGCCCTGCGGCTCTGAGTGTGACAGGGTGCGGTGCCCCAACCCCCTGATCGGCCTTGCTCTGTGTGTGACAGGGTGCACCGCCCCAACCCGCCCCCATGGGCCCTGCTCTGTGTGTGATGGGGTAGAGCCATTACCTCCCCATCGGCCCTGCCCTGAGTGTGACAGGGTGCAGCGCCCCAACCCCCTGATCCACCCTGCTCTGTGTGTGACAGGGCGCGGTGCCCCAACTCCCCTATCGGCCCTACTCTGTAAGTGACAAGGGGGAGCTCCTCAACCCCCTGATCGGCCCTGCTCTGTGTGTGACAGGGGGTGGCGCTGCAACCTCCCTATCGACCCTGCCTTGAGTGTGACAGGGGGCAGTGCCCCAACCCCCCAATCGGCCCTACCCTGAGAGTGACTGAGGGTGTCATCACAACCTCCCAATCCACCCTGCTCTGTGCATGACAGGGGGCAGCGCCCCAACTTCCCAGTCGGCCCTGCTCTGAGCCCGACCAGGGGCTGCACCTAGGGTTTGGGCCTGCCCTCTGCCACCTGGGAGCAGGCCTAAGCCAGCAGGGCGTTATCTCCCGAGGGGTCTCAGACTGGGAGAGGGCACAGGCCAGGCTGAGGGACCCCCCTTCCCCCCGAGTGCACAAATTTTTGTGCACCGGGCCTCTAGTATATATATAAAAGGCTAAGTGACTGGCCGACCAGCAGACTGGGTATGATGTGCACTGACCACCAGGAAGCAGACACTCAACGTAGGAGCTGCTGAGCGACAGCAACAGTACAGAGTACCCTCTCGCACTCCGGGGCCCCTCAGGGGATGTCAGGCTGCCAGTTTCAATCCAATCCCCGCAGGCCAGGCCGAGGGACCCCACCTGCCAGAGGGGCCTCTCTCACATGGCAGACACCCATTGAACCCTGGTGCCGCCCCAGTGCAGCAGGCCAGGGAGGGACCGTCGGAGGTTGGCTCCAGAGTGTGTTAGGCCCCTCTCGCCCAGTCTGGCACCACTGGCCACCTTCTAATTAATTTCCTTTCAATGTGCATGAATCCATGCACCAGGCCTCTAGTTTTTATATAGAGTAATATTTATTTTGTTCTAAACAAATTTCTCACAAGTAATAAAAAATGAGATTATTAAGATATTACCTTAATAATTTGTTAGAAGAAGGTAAACAGTAGGGGAAAGAGTAAACACCACTTTTCTCACCCATGAAGCATCCTGCCTGCAAGTGCACCTTCTGCTGATGACTCTCCATGGCTTTCACTATTTCTCCACTTCCTGTGGGTTTTATCTCCCTCTATCCTGGGTTTAATGCTCGGAGAGTTGGGGTCTTCATGACACATTCTCAGAGTGATTCCTGCTGCCTCCCAGTCCTAGGATACTATATGTTCTCTTCAATTTATTTACATTATTTTGTAATGTTTCCTGAAAGTAATCATGGAAGATACACTCCCTTTTTTCTCTTTCTTTACATTTTACCAAAACAAAACAAAACAAAACGCCACCTGACCTCACCTTCCTCCTTCCCACCCGCCACACATTTCCTGAGAGGTTAAGAAAGGTGTGTGCGGCAGGTGCATGCTGAGCAGAACACGAAGAAAAACAAAAAGCCTGTAGTCCCGGAGGAGCTGAAAGCTGCATGTAGAGCAATACACCAGAAAGACCATGTCAGGGGCTGAAGGAGTCAGAAAGAATATGGAAGTCAATTTTGCAATCTGGCACCAGAGGTTCAAGTGAAAAAGTTAAGTAAGTGACTCAGGAGCAAAGAGGAAATTAAGGAAATGAGAAACCGCAGGAGCTGCCTTTTGTTGAGTGGCGGGGGGATGGAGGGGGTGGTTCCCCTCTTCTTTTTGTAAAGACACTGATCCCATCATGAGAGCTCCACTGCCATAACCTAATTATGCCCCATAATCCCCACCTGCTAATACTATTTTATTGGGGGTCAGGGTTCCAAATAAATGGGGGCACAAACATGCAGTCCATAACACCCATGTTGAAACATGGCTATTGAAGAACTATTTCAGAAAGCACCTTCATAAAATGATTGCTACTTTTGGCAATAATGAAATGTATTCACCAAGATCCATTTCTAACCACCTAATAAAAAAGGAAAAAGGAATGTCTCAGACTTTTCAGAGCCATTAAGGAAAAACAAACACCATAACATTTCAGGGATGACAATGATAATATTTCATAGCGGCAATCAGTACTTTTGTTGCTCTACTCAACAGACATAATATCTGACAGCTCTAGCATCCCTTAAATAAGATTCTAATCTCTTCTCACTTTGCCTCACATGTGAATATTTAATTATTCACAGTTCCACCACGAAAGTTGTCCTAATCCATCGGAGCCAATGATAAAACATTATAAAAAGGAAAGGCCATTAGATTTTATAGCACCCAGGTAGTAAATTTTTTCTCTTCTCTAAAATGTATAATCATTTTTTACCACCGTAATTCACACAGAAGGAAGCAAAAGTATATGTTAGAGACACAATTAGCAACAATCTGCAAATTTTTATCACACACCATTTGTTTCAGGAATGCATTTGAAAGTTTGTGCGGAAACATTTTTTATCTTCTGGGATTTGAAAGCTAAGGTGCTAATTGTAGTACTCTGTTCACTTAGTAATGTAACTGAGCACGAGCTTAAAGCAAAAGAGTTTTCCAATTCAAGAGTTTGAACCACTGAAATTTATCTTGTAAAACTTCCAACATACAAGTATGTAAGCTCCACGAGGCCAGGAACTTCTCTCAGTTTTCTTCTCTGCTGTATCTTCTGCAGTACCTAACACATAATACATACTCAATACATATTTGTACAAGGAATGTGAGTGTGTTTATTAGTGATTTTCACACCATCTTATGTTTGCACACTTCTTAGAAATTTTTTGTCAATTTTCATTTGCATCTTTTCTTCTTATCACATGCCCTTAAGATTCTAACAAGTCTATGGTGTATGTAGATAACAAAGTAAACATTCCAGAAAACACAGGATTGGCAATGCCTGTGAGTAAAGACTAGAAATATGCTATCATGTTAGAGAACCATAGTACCACAAAGCGACTATATTCATAAAATGTAAATTAATTGCTATTGGTAGATTTCTTTCTTTAAAAATTCCATAAACCAAAGCTAGTGGGATGAGGAGGGATTTGTCCTTCTATGGAATTATCTTTTCAAATCCACTGTCTTCATAAGGGCCAAGGTTTTTCAATATAAAGCAGACTTATCTACATATTAAAATATTTGTCTTACTTCACGAAAATAATATATCCTTGCCATTTAAGTAATGACATTTTCAAGTAATTTGTCTCTATGAGTACAAACCAAGGGTAATCAAAGTAATTTTTAATAATTTCAGAAATGAAATTTCATTTGTTGACTAATTATTAACATTTCTAACATATGTAAGTAAAGTTAGTTTAAGTAAAGTGTACAAAAAAAAAAAAAGGATGGAGACGTTACCCTTGTCCTCAAGGGGTTTATTTTCTTCCCAGTGAGATGCTTTTTCTACTGAATTGTAACTCGTTGGCATGTATACTGTTTTCCACTTCATTGCAATCTGGATTGTTCTAGATGTTTCTAAAACATTCTTCAGCATTTCTTTTTATTTTAATATATATGTTTTTATTGTTGACCGTATTACAGATATATCCCATTCCCCCACCTCCTCTTTTCCTCTCTGCATAGCTCCTAAATCAATTTTGAATTTCACCATCAAACATGTACTCAGTATAATATATTTAGCATGGAAATCCCCACTGAAACATTTTTAAACGCATCCCAGGAAAATTCCTTAACCTCGCACTCCCATTAAAGGCCCAACCTTGTCCCCATCTCTCTCCTGCAGAGACACAGAGGCTCAGTCTGGAATGGCCTGGGTGCTCTGCCTGATGACTCCCTGATCCTGCTCACTCACCCTCCTCCTCGCAACCGCTGTTCTCCCTGTGAACTCCCTGTCTTCCTTCTGCCTATTTTCATGCCCATCTTTCCTTCAAAGCCCTGGTCACACTTCTGAGAACTAGGATGCCTTCTCTGACAACAGGCAGTCAGATTTTGTGTGTCTTGCTTTCTTAAGAATTTTCACTTCCTATTGGAACACTCATCTGTTCCTTTTCACAGGAAACTGGTACCCCTTAAGTTGAATCTTTAGTCATTGTAGACACACTTTACATAAACCATTTGTTAAAAATATGCTTTAGGTAAGCATCAAAGTACAAGTTTTGTTATGAAAATTAAAGAATGTAATTTGCATTCTTGATCAGGTGGAAATCATAATGACTTCTACCCAAAAGTACCTTTAAATCAGTTTGCATGCTTCCATTTGCACTAAAATAAAACCACAGGTTATGTACCATAAAGCATAGTAGAGGGGCCATGTCAAGAAAATGCTGATGTTGGTCTTAACACCTGTCTATCTCTACATAATAAAATCATTCCTACCAAATAATTGCTTGGTTAGGGCCTATACAAATAGATTCTTTAAACAAAATGTGTGTGTGTATTTATGCATTATAGAGATACATATTATGTACACTTACACATACAAATATTAATCTATTTTATGTACAATACACATATATAACCATTTAAATTATGTAAAGTAACATTAGGTAATCTTGAATTTTTCTGTTGAATTAAATTACATAGTAGTATCCATTAGAATAAGTCTGCTGCTATGGTTAACATTTGAGATTGCAGTATTTATTGTTGGACTCACTTAAAAAACAACACACAAAATCTATTTTAATTATCTTCATCTCTGTAACCACCATTGTTGCACCCAAACCTTCATTCCTAGATTAAAACTATAGTTCTCAAGTTTAGTGAGCATCTAAGTTACCTGGAGGCTTTGTTAAACCATAGTTTAGTGTAATTCTGGAGGAGAAGGGCTGAAACTTTGCATTTCTAATAAGTTCTCCGGTGATGCTGACACTGTTGGTTCCTGGACCACGTATTGAGAGACCCTGAAATAGACTATTGTAAAAGTTTCCTAATTCATCTCCCTGCTTCCATTTTTTTTATTACACTCTTCTGTAATCTTCTCTCTAAAAGCAGAAATTGAGATCTTTTACAAACATAAATAAGATTATTTTTCTTTATTGCTTGCAACCTTTCTTTGGCTTTACATTTCAGTGAAAATAACATCCAAACTCCTAAAATGGTAAAATAGAAACAAAACTATTTCAACTTCACTAATTTTGTTGCCACAATATACATAGAAAACAATAATACTCGTATGGCATTTTGAGATTAAAGAATACCAGATCCAAGTCCCCAGCTGGTTCAGGCCCCCACAGGCCACACAAAGGCTGATTAGATACAAACTAGATGTGCCTTAAATCTCATTCCAGCCTCAAAGTTTTGGGGCAAATCACTATCCCAGAATATCTATTAACTATTCCCAGAACTGAATTGGAATTACCTGAAATTTGCTCCTACTTACCTCTCTATTCTCATCCACTTTTTCAACATTCATGGTCTCTACCCACATTGCCTTTTTTCTGTCTCTCTTTCTGACTGATACTAGGCTTGGTCATACATCAATAATCTTACCTCTTTAATTTATTATTGTGCTCTTCTAGAATCGTGATGACATGAAAAAGATACTCAATAGTTACTAATTTATTAAATTGCCAATACATTTATTTATTTATTGGTCATTTATTAATTAATTGGACAATACATTTGAGCTGCTTCTTTAAATCACTCCTAGGATATAATGGTAAGGCATATGTAATGGTTCGAAAGTGTAAAGGATAATGTTTATTTCTCCATCTGCTATGGCAAATATTCAATTCATCCAAGATTCATATCCAATTATTTAGATATATTGTATTATAAAGATTATAGTGCTTAAAATGAGGCTTTTTTATGATCAGTACAGCACAAACATGAGCCAATGCCATGGAAAGGCAGAGAAAAGCGAAAGACAAGAGGGAAGCATGGCATGCCGTGCAAGGGGCTGTATGGGGAGAGTGCCCCAGGATGAGGATGGACAAAGCAGATGGAGAGCCACGAGATGGTGAGGACCCCATGGACAAATGTTTTGATGGGTGTTAGGATAGAACACTCGGGCAAAGTCATAAGGGGAATTTACTGGTTAATTTGAACATCACTGGTCACATACAAGGGAGGGCAAGAAGAGAAACGTGTGGCAGGGACCAGCCTTATCACACCGGTGCATCTGGTTGCCTGGGTGAGGTGCTCAGTCTGTTTGTGTGGATGTTGAAACATCAGGAAAATGCAAAGTTTTAAAAATTAACAATACATGCATCTTCAAAGGGAGGGATGCTAGGATACAGCATGTTTGCAATTTGTTCTGTAGAAATTAAATTTCTATTGAATGGTTTTTATTTACGTGTTTTTGTTTATTGTTCAGTTCATTAGATTCCACATATAAGTTCAATCATATGGTATTTATCTATTGAATGCTTTAAAAATGTGATGTTTAGAGAAAAAAAGGGTGTAAAGGAAAAGCAAAAGAGATGACAATTATAGTTTGGCTTACTGTTAGGTTCCAGTGATCAAATCCTAGGTAATGTAGATGTTCTTTCATAATTTCAGTATCCAAGAGACTTTAAAACCAAATATTTTAGTTTTATATTTTTTTATGTTTGGGAGGTTAAATTCATTTGCTTTAAAGAGGCACAATTAATGGCTCCTATAATTAAATATATTAATTAAATTTCACTATTATTCATCCTGTTAAAGATTTAAAATGCTGTAAATGTTATTGCTTTTTAATTATTAATTATATAAACCTTAAAAACACAATATCTTGTTCAGTTTCAAATGACTACAGTACTATTTTATTAACAATGAATATGACAACTGAAAGATTAGACTGATAATTTAACTTTCATAAAATGTATATAGAGGAAAACTACATTATGTACACTACTGTCACAGTTTCTCTAACAGATTTTATATTACCTAGTCATTTACTCTTTCTTACTAATTTAATTATCATGCAAATAGTTAATACCATATATTAATCAGAAAACTTTAATTATGTATTTTTCTCCTTTAAAAAATTAGCTTCTAATTTTTAACAAATTTGAGAAAAAGATATATTATTTCAATTTCCTACTCCAATATTAACAAGGAGAAACTCTATACTATCTTGTAGTATTGCCATTTGTAAGGTTTATAGAGGTTATTAAACACAGAAGGATTGCTAACAAACTACTCATACAAGGTAAGATGAAAGGTACTTACCTATTGTTCACACCTCTCCAATTGCTTTTTCAAGAACCTCTGAGATTGTTCTTTGAGGATATCATCTAGCTCAGTGGTCGGCAAACTCATTAGTCAACAGAGCCAAATATCAAGAGTACAACAATTGAAATTTATTTTGAGAACCAAATTTTTTAAACTATATAGGTAGGTACATTGTTATTAACTTAATTAGGGTAGTCCTAAACTGGCCTTTGCTAAAAAACGTCCTCAATCCGAATGAGGTACGTTCGCTGAGGTCGACCCCTTCCAACTCTCCCATCCACACTCGTCTTGTATACTTGTCTTGTCTATCTCCTTTCGTTCATCCTCTCTATATGTCCAAACCATCTCAACATACCTTTCTCAATCTTCGACACTACATCTTCTTTCACTCCACAACTTTCCCTAAAATTAACTTAATAAACTTTACTTAAAGTTTTAAGTCAACTTCGCACTATACTTGTGCGCCCGCATGTGGTATTTTGTGGAAGAGCCACACTCAAGGGGCCAAAGAGCCTCATGTGGCTCGCGAGCCGCCGTTTGCTGACCACTGATCTAGCTTAATAAAACATGATCTTTAAGCACAGTAGGTAGAAATAGACCCGCAAAATTTCTTTCCCTCTGAAATATACACATTTTTTGCGGGGGCAAAATAAAAGGTGAAGTTACATGAGAAAATTCAGGATGAGGACAAAATTTGACATAAGTAGATATATTCATAAAAGCAGATTAATTAAATTTCACTATCATTCATCCTGTTAAAGATTTAAAATGGTGTAGACTGGCCGCGCGTCCCAGCAGCCTCCCTGCAGCCGACGATCCTGCCGCGCCTCCCGCCAAGACCTCACCAGAATGCCGTCTCAAATGGAACACACCATGGAAACCATGATGTTCACGTTTCATAAGTTTGCTGGGGATAAAGGCTACTTAACCAAGGAGGACCTAAGAGTACTCATGGAAAAGGAGTTCCCTGGATTTTTGGAAAATCAAAAAGACCCTCTGGCTGTAGACAAAATAATGAAGGACCTGGACCAGTGCGGAGACGGCAGAGTTGGCTTCCAGAGCTTCTTTTCGCTAATTGCTGGGCTCACCATCGCATGCAATGACTATTTCGTAGTACACATGAAGCAGAAGGGAAGGAAGTGAGCAGTTACTTTGCCCTGATAAGAGTTCTCCCAATGGGTCCCTTAAGGAATATGTGCCCCACAGCTTCCCTCTGTCTAAGAATTTCATGAGCAGATTGGGACTCTTAAAAAAATGTACAAATAAAATCCCACCCCCATTGAATAAGAGAAAGAAAAGCCAATAAAGCCAGATAAGCTTTTGATTTTTATATTGCTTGTATCCTCTTGCCCCCCAATAAACACGTTTTTTTTTAGTTCCTAAAAAAAAATAAATAAATAAAATAAAAAAATAAAATAAAATGGTGTAAATGTTACTTTCTAATGTTATGCTTTTAAACACAGAAGGGTATGTAGGGTTATACTAATTTTCAGTTACTTACATTCTGAAGCATTTATCCATGCTAAGTAGAAATAACCTGACAAATAAAATTAAACATAGACCGAGACATAAAATTAAATACTTTTTCTAGTTCCCTTTATAATTAATAATGAATCCAAATTAATGAGAACAAAAAAAAAATTAAGAACCTGACTTATTTGAATAGGCAATTAGTCAAATAGGCCAAAAAATTAAGTATACTGGGTTGATTTTTTTTGTGTGTGCATAGTAATGCATGTGCTTCTTTATTAATTTATTAAATAACAAGTTTTATCAGTAAATTTAGTAACCAATATGTATCAGTACAGTGATGCTTACAATTTGTATTTTAAGGAAACACGGGTGCCAAAGTTGTACATGCCTTTGCTATCACTAAAACCCATTACTTCCACTTATAAATCAGGGAAACAACAATGATCAGGTAAACATCAGTGAAAATTAACATGAGCCTTTTCTCATTCAAGTTCACAGACCCTGTAAATTCTAACTCAGACTCCACTCTAGAACACTGCTCTAGAGTCATTTTCATAAGAAACGCAAAGTCTTGGAGGCCATTTCTTTCCTTAGCACCTCTCCTAAAAATGGTGGGGCCAGAGGTTCTCCAAGTTTGCTACTGGAAGCTTCTAGTTCAACTGACTTGTTTCAGAACTGGGAGGCAGAATGCTTCCTTTTTTTCTAGCTTCATATTTCTCAAACACAATGACCTATGACAATAATAAGAAATGCACCTTGCTTTAAGACTCAGTGCTCATACACACAGCAAACTAGATTTCATAGAACAACTCCCTACATGTATAGTATGCAGTTTGCTAGGGCTGCCGTCACAAGATACCACAGACTGTGTGGCTTAAACGGCAGAAATTTATTTTCCTACAGATCAGGAGTATGGAAGTTCAAGATCAAGTTCAGTGGTGGTCTCTTCTGAACTCTCTCCTTGACTAACAGAGGCCGGCTTCTCACTGTGTTCTTACACGGCCTTGCTTCTGTGTGAGTGCATCCTGGGGTCTCTGTCTTAACCTCCTGGTATTATGGGGTCACCAATTCAAATGAACTAGAAACCACCACAATGCGCTAATTTTAATTTAATCACCTCTTTAAAGGCCCGATTTCCAAATATTGTTACATGTTGAGGTATTGGGAATTAAGACGTCAACATATTGAATTTGAGGGGATACAATTTAGCATATAACATATAAAATGAAAACATAACTATATTCATATAAAACAGTACCTATTAATATTGAAATGTATCAAGCAAATCCCCCCAAAATTAGGAAAGGTTTTTAATATATTGCAATGGATGTGCTTCTTTAGTATAGTCTGAAACACATAAGACAATACAATATACACAGCTGATACACTGTCAAGCCTTTTGTAATTTTTATTTTCATCAGATATGAGTTGAAATTTGTAGTTCACACTAATAAATCATTGAAAACAGTTATGACAATAATAATACATTCTGTTCATTTAATTGAATTTTTTTCTCATCCTACTCCATGTCTTATAGGCATCCATCAATGTAAATAAGAAATCAGGCTCCAAGTTTAATTCACTAATGGATGTTTTACCTAAGCACTTTTCTTTTTTGTTCTTTTTTAAAATAAATCTTTATTGTTCAGATTATTACAGTTGTTCCTCTTTTTCCCCCCATAACTCCCCTCCACCTGGTTCCCACCCCACCCTCTGCCCTTACCACCCCCACTGTCCTCATCCATAGGTGTACGATTTTTTTCCGGTCTCTTCCTGCACCCACCACACCCTTTTTCCCCCTATAATTGTCAGTCCACTCCCTTTCTACACTCCTGATTCTATTATATTCACGTTTACTCTGTTCATCAGATTATTTATTCACTTGATTCTTAGATTCACTTGTTGATAGATGCGTATTTGTTGTTCATAATTTTTATCTTTACCTTTTTCTTCTTCCTCTTGTTAAAGAATACCTTTCAGCATTTCATATAATACTGGTTTGATGGTGATGAACTCCTTTAGCTTTTCCTTATCTGTGAAGCTCTTTATCTGACCTTCAATTCTGAATGATAGCTTTGCTGGGTAAAGAAATCTTGCTTGTAGGTTCCTGCTATTCATCACTTTGAATATTTCTTGCCACTCCCTTCTGGCCTGCATAGTTCTGTTGAGAAATCAGCTGTCAGTTGTATGGGTACTCCCTTGTAGGTAACTAACTGTTTTTCTCTTGCTGCTTTTAAGATTCTCTCTTTGTCTTTTGCCCTTGGCATTTTAATTATGATGTGTCTTGGTGTGGTCCTCTTTGGATTCCTTTTGTTTGGGGTTCTCTGCGCTTCCTGGACTTGGAAGTCTATTTCTTTCACCAGGTAGGGGAAGTTTTCTGTCATTATTTCTTCAAATAGGTTTTCAATATCTTGCTCTCTCTCTTCTTCTGGCGCCCCCATAATTCAGATGTTGGTACTCTTGAAGTTGTCCCAGAGGCTCCTTACACTATCTTCTTATTTTTGAGTTCTTTTTTTCTTTTTGCTTTTCCGGTTGGGTGTTTTTTGCTTCTTCATATTTCAAATCTTTGACTTGATTCTTGCGATCCTCTAGTCTGCTGTTGGATCTCTGTATATTATTCTTTATTTCAGTCAGTGTATGCTTAATTTCTAGTTGGACCTTTTTCATATCCTCGAGGGTCTCACTAAATTCATCGGCGGTTTCTAGAAAATTCTTGAAAAACCTTATAACCGTGGTTTTGAACTCTATATCAATGTCTACTGACATAATATGAAATTTCCAATTTATTCATCTTTGCTTATACAACTTCTTTTAATAAAATGTGACTATGTCCTGCTGTCTTTTTTCTCCCCTCTTATCTTCCACCTTTTTAAAAACATCCATCTCAAGTCTATATAAATCCTTTACTAGCTATTCAGTTTATACTGATCTTGTCTCTCCAAAGTGCTCCAACATTCTACCATGCACCTCTTTTTAACACCTACAATGATATTAATAGCCATACAAATACCAACAAATGAAGTAGTGATTTCTATAAAATAGCACATATATGATTTAATGTTAAGAAATACAAAGTTAATTTTCTGAATTTTCTTTCTAAGTAAATGTGACAAGTTATAAAACAAAGTTACACATTCAAGTGCTCTAAATTCAGAAATATCCTTAGGGTTGCTTTAAATTTTCATGTGTTTCTTTCAGTTAAGTTTCTTGTTTTTTTGTTTTTTTTTGTTTTCCTCATGGTACATTTGTTTAATATTAACTTTGAATGCACTACTTTGAATAGATTTACCAAAACCTACATTTGTTTTTTAAGGCTTCGATAACAAACTGGTGGCTTAAAGTAAGTTTTATTCTCTCAGAGTTGTGGAGAGTAGGACTCTGAAATCAAAGTGTTGGCAGGGACATGCTGTCTCTGAAAGTTCTGTAAAGAAGCCTCCTCATATTTTCCAGCTGCTGGTGGCTGCTGGTAATCCTGGGCATCTCCTGGTTACATCACTCTAATCTCTGCCTCCATTGCCCCATTGCCTTCTTCTCTGTAAGTCTTGTGTCTGTGTGTCCAAGTCTTCCTCTCTTTTCTTTTATAAAGACAGAGGTCACTGGATTAGGGACTACTTTAATCCAGTATGAGCACATTTTAACACTACTTAAATCTATTACATCTTGTAAAGACCTCATTTCCAAATATGGTCATATTTATAAGCACTGGGAGTTAGAACTTGAACATAACTTTCTAAGGATACAATTCAACCCACCTACTGTTTGGCCCCCAACTCCATACCCTTTCCATGGACAAATGCTTTCATAACATCATGACATCCCCCAAAGTTAACCTATTTCATCATCAACTCTAAATCCAAATTATCTAAATCAGATATAGGCAAGACCCATACTGGAGAAAATTTCCTCCTCATCTGTGGAGATGAGAAATTGGTAATGAATCATCTGCTTCCAAAATATAATGTGCAGGCCTTGGATAGACATTACCATTTCAGAAGGCAAAACTAGAAGGAAAAAGGGGTCACATCCCAAGTAAGTTCAAAACTCAACAAGGCAATTCCATTAGGTTTCCAGGCCCCAGAAGAATTTTCTATGGCTCGATGCTCTCACTTCTCAATCCTCAACAGTGACATCCTTGCTCTCTAGCTTGTTAAGATGGAATAGTAACAGAAAAGCACTTACCTTGAATATTCCTTTAAACCAAGTCATTTCAGACTTAAAATGCTAGCACATTCAGATCAATATTTAATGAGATTAATACACATATTCATATGAACTTAGTGCTATGGAAATGTTAAGAATTAATAGTATATACTCTTTTAAATCAATATTGTCTGTTACTTTTAAATCTTGATAAAACTAGAAAATAAAATACAGGATCGAATAAGTAACAATAGCAATAATGAAATAGTCATAAATTAGATAATAGTTAACTGATTATCTGTAAACTGGAACAATATACAACCTTTAAAATATATATCAATGAACAATATATAAGAAAATAATCTAGCCCAAGCCGGTTTGCTCAGTGGCTAGAGCATCGGCCTATGGACCGAAAGGTCCCAGGTTCAATTCCAGTCAAGGGCACATGCCCAGGTTGTGGGCTTGATTCCCCAGAAGGGGGAGTGCAGGAGGTAGCCAATCAGTGATTTTTCTCATCATTGATGTTTCTCTCTCTCCCTCTCCCTTCTTCTCTGAAATCAATCAATCAATAAGTGTTAAAATAAAAAATAAAATAATCTAAAAAGGTAATTTTAGATAAGATATAGTGGAAAGCAAAGCACATATGTATTAATAACATTTATCTTCAATTTGTAATTTTATGGGTCATTTACATTTTCTGTATTCATCATTTATATTTTTCAGTTTTTGAACATGAACATTTATTTCACATAGGTGCAACTAGTTGTGGGTGGCTCTTTAGAAGCCTGTGCCAGCCAACTCTACCAGCCTATTGTCCTTGTCTGCCTCCTGCTTATAGAGGCTATAAAAACCTGAAACTCAGTTCTAGTTCTCCAGTTTATTGTAGTTAAATGCTGTCACTGTGACCAAGTTGTTTCAATTAGAGATGAGGGAAAATCTGATGAACATTCTGAGAGAGAGAGACGAGAGAGAGAGAAAGAGAGAGAGAGAGAGAGAGAGAGAGAGAGAGAGAGAGAGAGAGAGAGAGAAAGGCTGCCTGGCCAAACCCTTCTCTCTCCTTTAGGTAGAGTTGTATGAAATGTGGTTTCTAGAACAGGCCCAATGCCCTGACCACCCAGAAATGCCTGTTTCACAGCTGTACACAATAATTTATTATTATAGCAACACGTATATATTTTTTAAAAAACAAGCAAAATTAGGAGAGCTAGAGTAGCAGTTGAGATCAGGGGTCACTGCTATTGAATAAACTTTTTTACGAGAAAATGAAAGCATTCCAATAATGTAGCCCAGATGAGTAATACCTAAAAATTGCTATATGTCATTGTTTATTACAAAGGAACACAATTCACTAAGATAATATACAGCATCACTAGGACATTTTTACACCTAGGTGATTTCATTAATTGATCAATTCTTTTCTGGTAACAAATGGTCATCGAGTCAGTAATTCAGATCTGGGGAATGGAAAACTACCTATAGAAAGCTGAAGTCGCTTTTATATTAAATAAACAAACAAATGAACAAGCAAACAAAAACTACCAACCTATTACAAAATTCAGTGAAAATTTTTAAGTAAACATATTTTCTTCTAGCATTAGAAATAATTCAGCTCATAAGGTTTTTACTACATTTTTGTCTAATGACATTATTTTGGTTTCTGTTCAGTTAATATATATATATTTGTTTTGAGCACCAATGATATACCAAGCATGTCATATATTGCTGGGACTAACAAATATGTGTGTCCTACATGCTGTTGAGTTTGTTCTGACCTCTGGGGACCCTATGAGTGAGTGATGTCTACCGTCTCTTGTATGCAACAGCCCTGCTCAGCTCCTGTAGACTCATGTCTATGGCTTCTTTTATGGAGCCAGCCCATCTCATATTTGGTCTTCCTCTCCCTGCTGCCTTCTTTTTTCATATTATTTACTTTTCCAAAGAACCTTGCCTTCTCATGGTATATCTGAAGTAGTACACTTCAGTTTTGCCATTTTGCCTCTAGTAATATTTCAGGCTAATTTACCTTAGGACTCACTTGTTTATCTTTCTGGTCATCCAGGCTATCCAAAGAGTTTTCCAATATTGGAATGTATTCTGAACATTTCCAATATACAGGACATTATTTTATTTTTCATGTAAGAAAATGCACAAAAATGCCTGCTTTTAGAATGTTTATACTCTCTAAGATAAATCAAAATATTATTTATATTGCTATTTAATTCTTTAAATAGGTAATTTTTGGTATGAAGATGCATGATTTAGGAAAAAGTAGGAGGGCTTATTCTAGGATCAGGATAAATAAATGACTGCACACAGTAGTACTCAATAATGTTGCTTATATCAAAAACCAAAGCTGAGGACTAAAAACAAGTGTGGTTGTATAAGTAAATAGTGGTAGCATGGAAAAAAGAAGTATCAGTAAAGTGAAAAATTCTAAATGAAAAGGGCCAATATAGCTGGTGCATAATAAGGAGGTAGAAGGATAATAAGACCTGTGGCTGATTAAATGAGTCAAAGTAATGTAGGAATTTGTAAGCAATGGAAGTTTCCAAAGAGTATTAAATGTGAGAGTGGCATGATCAGATTTTTTTTTTTGGTCTTGTCCATTCTATGTAGAGAAAAAAAAAATGATGAAAGCTAAACATGTATAATGGGAGAATATCTAATATACCGTAATCTTTGACATGATAATGGTGGGCTTGGACAGTTGGGTAACACAAAAAAATAAATAAAATAAGAAAGATAAGAAAATGATATAACTGTTTCAATATGGAAAGTGAATATGAGGGATATTTTTAAAGTTCTTAGATTTCTAGATTAAGGAAATGAATGAATGAATGAATGTGATGTTTATAGTTAAGTAGGAAAACTCTTAACCCATATTGGTGGGAAAGACCATGCACTGAACATTAAACAAGCTTGCCATCCAAGTATAAGTATTAAGCACTTAATCTGATCTACATGATTGGATCTGAGAAAGAAGGGTCTTGGGGTTTAAAAGTGCAAGATATTAATTAGGGCCATTGGTGTAAGAAAATCATCAGATGCCCAGCCAGTGTGGTTCAGTGGTTGAGTGCTGACCTATGAACCAGGAGGTCTCAGTTCCCAGTCAGGGCACATGCCTGGGTTGTGGGCTCGATCCCCAGTGTAAGGCATGAAGAAGTCAGCCAATAAATGATTCTCTCTCATCATTGGTGTTTCTCTCTCTCTCTCCCTCTCCTTTCCTCTCTAAAATCAATAAAAATATATTAAAAAATTATTAGAAAGAATATAACTTAAAAGATAATAAGTTTTGAAGAGAAACAATTAGAAATATCAAAGAATGGGTAAGAAGAGGCAGGCATTCAATGGAGCCAAGATAGTCTCTTCAATAAATGGTGTTGGGAAAATTGGACAGATATATGCAAGAAAATGAAACTAGACCACCAACTTACACCATACACAAAAATAAACTCAAAATGGATAAAGGACTTAAATGTACGACAGGAAACCATAAAAATTCTAGAAGAATCCAAAGGCAACAAAATCTCAGACATATGCCGAAGCAATTTCTTCACTGATACAGCTCCTAGGGCACTTGAAACTAAAGAGAAAATGAACAAATGGGACTACATCAAAATAAAAAGCTTCTGCACAGCAAAAGAAACCATCAACAAAACAATGAGAAAACCCACTGTGTGGGAAAACATATTTGCCAATGTCATATCTGATAAGGGCCTAATCTCCAAAATTTATAGGGAACTCATACAACTTAACAAAAGGAAGATAAACAATCCAATCAAAAAATGGGCAAAGGACCTAAATAGACACCTTTCAAAAGAGGACATTCAGAAAGCCAAGAGACATATGAAAACATGCTCAAAGTCACTAATCATCCGAGAGATGCAAATCAAAACAACAATGAGGTACCATCTCACACCTGTCAGACTGGCTATCATCAACAAATCAACAAACGACAAGTGCTGGAGAGGATGTGGAGAAAAAGGAACACTTGTGCACTGCTGGTGGGAATGCAGACTGGTGCAGCCACTATGGAAGACAGTATGGCGTTTCCTTAAAAAACTGAAAATGGAACTCCCATTTGACCCTGTGATCCCACTTCTAGGAATATATCCCAAGAAACCAGAAACACCAATCAGAAAGGATATATGCACCCCTATGTTCATAGCAGCACAATTCACCATAGCTAAGATCTGGAAACAGCCTAAGTGCCCATCAGTAGATGAATGGATTAGAAAACTGTGGTACATCTACACGATGGAATACTATGCT
Organism: Myotis nattereri; assembly: GCF_964212035.1. Classification (NCBI taxonomy): domain Eukaryota; kingdom Metazoa; phylum Chordata; class Mammalia; order Chiroptera; family Vespertilionidae; genus Myotis; species Myotis nattereri. The sequence goes on from NC_138077.1 coordinate 100,270,924, forward strand.
TCTCTAAAAAGGAAGGAACTCTTACCATTTGCAACGTCATGGATGGAACTGGAGACTATTATGCTAAGTGAAATAAGCCAGTCAATGAAGGAAACATACCACATGATCTCACTCATTCATGGATAATAGAGACCATTATAAACTTTTGAACAATAATAGATACAGAGGCAGAGCTGCCTCAAACAGATTGTCAAACTGCAGCGGGAAGGCCGGGGAGGGTTGGGGGGCAGGAGGTAGGAAGGTAAGAGATCAACTAAAAGACTTGTATGCATGCATATAAGCATAACCAATGGACATAAGACACTGGGGCATAGGGGAGGCTGGGGGACTGTCTAGGGCGGGGTGATAAAATGGACACATATGTAATACCTTTTGTAATACTTTAAGCAATTAAAAAAATAAAATAAAATAAACAAAAAAAAAAAAAAAAAAAAGAAGAGGCAGGCATAAAAGAACTTGAATTAAATGGCCAGAGATATGGAGAGGTATCTTTTGTTTAAAAAGAGTGTGTATTTACAAAGTAGGAACTATTTTGTTCCTATATAAATTTTAGTAATATGCTGATAATAAAAAGCAAAATCAGTAGGCTATACATAGATACACACACAGAAAGAGATTTTCATGAGGAAGTGGCTCATGTAATTCTGGAAGCTGAGAAAGCCCACAATCTCCTGTCTACAAGCTGGGGACCAAGCCGCTGATGCAGTTTCAGTCCTGAGAACCAGGGTGCTAATGGTATAAGTTCCGGTTCAAGTCTGAAGCCCCAAGAATCAGGAGCTTCAATGTACAATGAAAGAAAAGATGGATGTCCCAGCTCCAGCAGAGATCAAACTTGTCCCTATTCTGATTTTTTGTTCTATTCGGGTCTTCAAAATATGGGATGATGCCCTCCCATATTGACAGGGTGATTTTCTTCATTCCCTCTAAAAATCCAAATGCTAATATTTTTCAGAAATATTCTCCCGGACACAGCCTTAAAGAGTGTTTTACCAGCTATCTGGGCAGCCCATACTTCAGCCACGTTGACACATAAAATTAAGCATCACAGTGGGGAAATAAGAAAATGAAGTATGTGAATTTAAGAACCCGTAAAAGTTTACCTTTGAATTGGAAAATAGAGATGAGACATGAATGCAGAAAAATTTCGAGTTAGTATGTAGGTCGTTCTGTTTTATTTTTAAATAACAGAAACTAAAGCATGTGTACAGGCCGATGGGAAGAATTCAGTAGATATACTCCTATATACCAGTGTATCCCCACTGGGCTGTAAGCAGAGACCCTCTTCAACTGCACTGTATTAAATATTAGAATAATACCCAGCAGTGGAATTTAAATAAATGTATGAGAGAATGAAAAACAAGAGAAAGAGAGATAAAGATAGAGACAGAGAGGGAGTAAGAGAGAAGGAAGAAAAAAAGGAAAAGAAAGGAAGGGAGGAATTATCCAATAGAGAGAGTGAAGTTGAATTTGAATATGCTAGAGATACTAAAAATAAATGACACAAAATTTTAGCTCAGTGGATAGAGTGTCGGCCTATGGACTCAAGAGTCCCAGGTTCAATTCCGGTCAAAGGCATGTACCTTGGTTGCAAGCACATCCCCAGTAGGGAGTGTGCAGGAGGCAGCTGATAGATGTTTCTCTCTCATCGATGTTTCTGGCTCTCTATCCCTCTCCCTTCCTCTCTGTAAAAAAATCAATAAAATATATTTTTTTTAAAAAAATTAAAAATAAATGACACAAGATTTTCAAGAAAGCCTGCAAAGGGTAGATGACAGTCCTTCTTTTAGACAGATAGTGAAAGTGATAGATATGTAAGTAGATGAGCCAAGTGAGTAGATGGTGGCTGAGTACAGGGTTATTTCCTCTGTGAAATAAAAGTGTGGGTGGTATAGTGGTAAAGGATGAAAGAGAGTGAAAAGGTTGAAATCATTATAAAAGAGCTGGACAAGAGAACTCATAAGACGAAAGCAATAGGATTAACAGTCAGTATTGGAAAAGCCTGGAGGAGATCTATGATCATGAAATATGTAAGAAGAATTAAATAGCATCAATATAATGTTAACAGCATCAACAATTAACATTGCGTTTCTGCTTAAGTGATCTTTGTGTGACATCTGATTATGAAGCAATTCAGAAACAGCAGTTGTTTCTGATAAGAGGGCATCATTCATATTTGTAATTCATGCTCTATTTGCAAATCTGCATCAAACTTGCCTTCATTTAAATAATATTTAGGCATATCCTCCCATTCCGGGATGAAAATGCAAACAAATGTTTTCCTTCTGTAAATGACTACAGGCCCAATTATATTGCTGCTGTTGCAGCACCAGTTGCAGAAAGCGTCAGATTGGTGGATCTGCATTGAGCATGCCTCCAGACACTAAATTTATAGAAGCTGGAACAATAGGCTAAGATGTAACCAAAATACCCTTAGTTATGGTCTTCTCATCCTCTGATTCTCAGATCTACTAGTCTTTATGAGCCACCTGTGGATGCATTAAAATCTAAGAATATAGCAAAATTCTTAAAATTTTGCTAGTTTAAGAATCTATTTTTTTTTAATTTCTCATTTTCTTGATGATGCCTGTGAATACTTTGTATTTACAGCTAGTCACTTTGTGTTAAAACTCAGACCACAACTTGGCTCATGATGCTTGGAACCCCCAGGTGCAATGTGGAATAAAATATTCATGATGTTAGCTGCCTATATTGAACAAGTTAGCACTTAACTCCATACATTTATTTTATTAATGAAGACTCGCAATTGTTATTTTAAATCCTGAATAAAAAATAGCTAAAAAAAATAAAACTGCCAAGTACTTTTATTGAGTCAATAAATTTCAGTATTGTTCCTAAAGGATATACTGATTTTGATTTAGAATTAAGCTGTTTTACTACTTGTTGCTGCATAAATACCTCACATTATGTTACATATTTATTTATACACTATAATAACCCTTAACCTGTTATTATGCACCAAACTCTTATACAAAAGGTTGCCTCATTTTTGTTTCTCAGACATAAAATCAGATTGCTTGAATATGTACACAAGTCTTTATTGAATTAGATTGAATAATAAAGTCACTAACTGCTCTAGTGTTAGAGGTGAAGGACGTAGAGATAAATAAACACCTTCCCAAACCCAATCTCATAACAGGCACAGACAGGAGATAGAAAATAAATCTGGGGATGGATGAGCAATTACAGAAGAGAGATCAAAGAAGTCATCAATGACAAAATGAAACCTGAACTGGCTTTTGTAGAACAACAAGCTGTTTTCCTCTCTAGCAAGATTGAATGAGCATTATAGACAAAGTGATCAGTGTATGCCAAAATGCAGAAGGGCAAGAGAGCCAGAGTGCAATGGGAAAAATTCACAGGGATGTACTTCTGGTACATGAAGTAGGAGAAGGTTAGGGTAAGGTTTATGGTTAAGGTTAGAAGTGGAGGTGATAACCAGTGAAAGTGAGAGTAAGCAAGACATGGTTATAAAGGCCTTTATGCATCATACTGAAAAGCTTGTGCTTCACTGAGTTACCTGAATTCTCAATAGAGATAGACAGCTGTGTATTAGTGTATTAGGGCTGTCATATATCATACCACTGACTGGATAACCTCAAACTACAGGAATTTACTGTCTCACAGTGCTGGAAGCTGGAAGTCTGAAAGCAGGATGTTTGTTAATTCCTCGTGACGGCAGTAGGTAATTTCAGATGGTAGTTAAAGGCACAGAAAAGGGTGAAATCACAAAGAAAAGGAATAAAATGAGAATATAAGGGAGAAGGGTCATAGAAAGGACATTCACAGGTATACAGAAGAATTCAGAGGAAGATAATTTGAATAGTCATAAAACATCATAAGTAGGAAGAAGGTGATATTGGCTAATGTTTATGAAGAATAGAGAGAACTAATAAGACAAGGCTGAAACAGTCATTAATTTAACAACTAATAGAACATGTGTGGTCTTCATTGCTTTAAGTAGATGGTAGTAGTAGTAACTCTGGAAGGGGATATTGTGTTTAAGGAAAGGCATGTTGGGAATGAGAAATGTAATACAATGGATATTCATAGAAAGAGAGGGACTTGAAGCGATGGGACAGTGAAAGGGGTTGAGAAGGGGAGAAACAAAGTGCATTGGATTTCATCAGGAAAAAGACCTCATTTTTAGTGATTGCAGGAAAACATGTGTGGACACTCAGATAAATTAATTATTGGGGGAAGAGTGATAAGTGGGAGTGGGGGCTGACACCTAAAACATCATTCTTTGAACTTTAGGAAAAGACTTGATCATCTGCTAGAGAAAGCTGTGGCGGTTGTTGGGCAGTGTTTCCTAGTGGTGTGCCAGCAGATTCAACAGTTGTGGTTTCCCCAAAAGGTGCTGATTTCCTTTTCACTTACCAAACACACTTCAGAAAGAGAAAGGGTTGTAATATTTTATGTAATTCCGTTTAAACGCCGGCTCCCAGGCCCCCTTAATCTCTTACTGAACGTGGAGTTGGGGAAAGAGGCACAGGTGTTTAGACCTGGATGGCTGCCTTCTGGACTTCCATGGGCTCTCACTGCTGTGAAGAGATTTATTTTTATAGGTGTTCCAGCAGATCACCTTCTCATTTAACGTTGCCAAATGCATGTGAGCAGTGGACCTTAATGCTATAAGAACATGTCATTAAATTGATTTTAAGCTAAGATTACTTTTCTGAGTTATCATGGTCTAGGACAAGTGGTTTGTTCACCTTCCGAAATAAGAAAATGAAGGAATAAAAATAAGTAAAAAGTGAAGGAGGCACATGAAGACAGCAGAATCAAAACCAGTGTAGTATTAGTGATCACTGAAGGGACATCCTTCCCTTTGTCTAGGCCGAGCTGGGACTCAGTAAACTGATTTGAGAGAATGAAGACATGATTGCTGATTTAAAAAAAACAAAACTGTTTCAAACTTTGCCTAGAATTGTTACAATTGTAAGATGCTTTAGAGAACATGCAGTTCCCCTTACTTAATTTTCAGATAAGAGAAAAATATTTAGAAATAGATGAAAACTACTACCACAACATCCCCATCCCTTCACTACTACCCTCAAAACACAGGACACAGGCCAGAAGTTCACAAAGCACATACAAGCTCGCTCTCTCTCTCTCTCTCTCTCTCTCTCTCTCTCTCTCTCACACACACACACACACACACACACACAGCCCATGGCACATCTCAGAACCAAGAAAATTATGTAGTACTAAAATTATTTCATTATTTGTTTAAAATAAATAGATTACATGTAAAGAATACCCATCATCCCTAAATTATTCCAAATATATCCATAATGTTTATGACACTTATTTGTCCCTATCTGATACTAAGTAGGTTTTCAAACTCATGTTATAAATAGTAAAAATAATATGTTATAGTCTTCATTAAATTTCTCAGTATAAAGTTACTTTTTGGAAAAATAAAGGAATCTCAGGGTTTAGTAAATTTGCTTTAAAAGTTGTGCTCAGGGTGAGCTATTTATTTTAGAAGATTATATTAAAATGTTTTTTATAATAATTCAAACATATTTTGGACAAATTTACTTTAATTCTACATTTAGACAATTTTAAACACATTTTCAAGGTTTAGAAGAAATTTCTTATTTGCTCTTGATCCATATTTACCATATTCGTAGAATTTTGAAATTGAAAAAAAAAGTGAGTTTACATATCTTCAGATGTGTAGTTTTTGTTATTTGAAATTATAAACTTGAAAATTTGAATATTCTGAGATTCTATTTTAATTAATAAGTCTAAATTCAATTTTAGATGTAAGAAATAACAATGACTAGGGGAAAGGGGGATGAAAAGGAGACTGGATTTGGGGAACAGTGAAATATTGTTTGAAATCATAATGATTGACACATGCCAGTGTACATTTTTTCAGAACCATAGTCTGTGCGATGCCAACAGTGAACCCCAGAGTAAACCATGCACTCTGGCTGATTACGATGTGTCACTGTTGGTTCATTAGTTGTAACAAATGGACCACTCCGGTGGGGAATGGCCAATAATGGGGGAGGCTGTGCATGTGTGGACACATGGGGTAGATGGGAAGTCTGTTCCTTTACCTTAATTTTGCTGCGAACCTAAAACTGCTCTTTAAAAAAGTGTAAAAAGTGAGCAAGAAATAAATCATTTAATGCAATATGTCATGAAAGTAATATGAGAGGAAAAGTTATTTTTCTTAAATAATGGAATATAACATAAGATATTTGCCTTGGTATAAAATCTAATTGTACTTTAAAATGTTATTTTTAAAATTTTGATAGGTCATTGAAAATTTGATTGAAGTTTAACACTTTCTTGACCTTGTGAAATGCACAGCCCCCACTATTTGTATTACAATATTTGTTGAATGAATGATAGTCTATTAATGTCTCATTAAAAATAACTTGAAAAACATTTATATTTAGTATGGTTGCTTTCTGCTAGATGGAAATAGAAAAAATTACAAAATAGAATCAGTCAAAAGCTTATTACATCGTTTAAACCCTTTCGGATTGTGTCATGGACTCTGGAAAAACATTGCCAGGAGTTAATATTTTGACAGTCCTGGTCAGGGAAGGAGGTAAAAGGCTGTGCATTATGTATTACCCTGATATTTAAGCCAAATTAATAAAAATGCCAGAATGATCAAGTATTTGTACTGCTGATATAAGGAATGTGATTGGAATGAAGGAGAAGTAGCTGAACCTGGATGAGAACAGAAATGTGATAATTTGGTGATCTTCAAGACTTTAAGAATGAATAGAATTGAGCCTTAGGAAAGTTATAAATTTGGTGACATAGGTCCATGTTATGAAGTGCTAGTCTAGGTCTTTTGTATTCCCTTGCTATTCTTATCTTTAGGTCAAATTAATAGCCTGATAAAATAGGACTCAACATTCAAAATCAAACTTTAAAATCTAAGCTTGTTTTGAACTTACATCCCAAAGCCTAGTTTTCTATTTTTATGTACATTGTTTTTCCACATTTTTGCTCAATACAATGATGAAGTCAAAATATAAGCAAAACACAGTTACTATAATTTAAGAAAATATCTTAGTGCTTTATTTAAACATAGTGTGACTCAACATTATCATGACTTTCTTTAGAATACAAATTACAGTATTCTTGAAAATTATTTAACCTAATATCTTATATTGAATCATTCTAAATTTTATTTTAATAATACAAGGTTCAGAAACATACACTAAAAACATAGTATAGTTTTGGTAAAATAGTTATAATCATTTTTAAAATATCTTTCCATAGCCTTCTTTCTAATTACCTTAATCCTACTTTATTAAAAACTTAGTTCAAGATTATATCACATTATTTCTTATAAATTTTCCCTTTTTTTCTCTTACTCCAAATTTTCTTTTTCTTTATTATTCTGATTATCTCTGCCATTAGCCCTGTTGAATGTTCTAGGTTCTGTTGTTTTTTATGGATATCATGGCCAACCATAAATCTCTTTCTCAAGAAAACTTTCTACTCTATATCCCCTGAAATTCCACCCATCCCTTCCACATTCCCCTTTATGGTAGATTAATGATGACTGCAAATTATTTGGCTCTCCTTCCATCAATTAGTCGATCTGTGTCAGCCTTGTGATTTGTTTTGACTTATAGAAATGTAGTAGCAGAGACACTGTTCACCTTATAAAGACAGACCTTTGGATTTCTGTAGCATTCACCTTCACCATGCTGGATGCTCCCTCTTGCAAGTAAAATACCACCCAAGAAGTTTAATACTTTAAAAACACTATGACATGCGGAAGTCAAATCCACTCACAGAGGACCATGGGGGCTCATGGAGAAGTGTCAAGGTGCCTGACATGTGAAACTCAAGGAAGTGATAGTGAAGAATACAGGGATATTTCAGCCGAATGGAGAGGACTATAGATGAACAAAAGCATGCACTGAATGGACAGGGGGAAACTTAGGTGGCAGGAACCTGACTTTAATGCTGAATCAAAGTTAATTACAGAGTAAATAAACTCTACTAAAAGTACACTTTACCCAGGGTTAATCCTAATCTTATCTCCTAATAAATGATACCGCTTAGTTCACATGTTACGGTTTGGCAAGAGTGTGTATACAACTGCAAAGCAAATAACTTTGGATGAAGAATTAGGAGATTCACTAAAGTTGATATCAGGAGACTTAAATTAATTTCTTTCTTTGCCACTTATTACACAAGGTTAGTTTCAATACTTTAACCTCTTCAAGTTAATTTCTCATTAACAAGTTCCGGGAATACTAACTCAGTGCTGAGCAGAGAATTAATTTGAAGTTGGAAGTACAATTATTATAAAATTTCAAATTATACACAATTGTTAGATTAAATAACTGCAAAAATTCATCTAGGGCTAAACATGAAAAATAAACAAGAATCCAGAATCCTATAGAGAGAAAAACAGGTTTAGATAGCATAATTAAATACTTTATACGTACTTGATTATGATATTAATCATACTGCCTAATGAAAATAAAGCAAATTTTTCTATTTGCTCTTCTTTTATTTTTTTTGAAAAGAAAATAGTAGATATTAAACCTGGCCAGTGTGGCTCAGTTCATTGGAGCATCAAACCTTACACCACAGGACTGCAGGTTTGATTCCTGATCAGGGCACATACCTAGATTGTGGGTTCAATCTATGCCCCTAAGGGTCATGGGTTGCATCCCCAGTCAGGGTGAGTACTGGAGGCAGCCGATGGACACTTCTCTCTCACGTTCATGTGCCTCTCTTTCTTTTTCCTTTCCTCTCTCTCTAGAATCAATAAAAAAAAAATCCTCAGGTGAGGATTTTTAAAAAGTAGATATTAAATCCTAGGTAGAAATTTTAATCAAAACAGCATTTACTAACTATGTTTAAATATAGCACACAGAAGGAAATTTTTATTCAGGCTAACAATAAATTTGCTATTGATTTGAGTCCCTAATCAAAGGAACAATATAACCTATTTTAAAATTTATTTATTTACTTATTTTTAATCCTAGCCTGAGGGCATATTTATTGATTTTTAGAGAGAGAGGAAGTGTGAGACACACAGAGAGAGAAACATTGATGTGAGAAAGAAACATTAATGGGATTCCTATCATACTAGCCCTGAACAGAGATTGAACCCACAATCTAGATATGTGCCTTGATCAGGAATCGAACCTGCAGCCCTGTGGTGTAAGGGTTGATGCTCTAACCAACAGGGTTTAAAAATTTTAAGCCAATATGCCCTAAAAGTTTTCAAAAACAATTTAAGCCTAGTAGACAAGCATAATATCAGCAATGGCTCAATAATTTTACAATGACATATACATAATACTACTTTTCACATGACTAGAAGTTCATGGATTTTTGAGCTTTTTTTCATAAGTGGTTTAAAAGTTCAGATAGCTTACGAACAATGCAATATGCTTTGGAACAGGTAAAGTACAAGATTCCTAGAAATCTGTGTTGTTGTTTTCATTAATTTTGAAATTTATATAATATTAGGTTTATTAAAGAGTTGCTTATCATGAAAGCATCAAAATAAACACAAAATAAATTCAATATTTAGTCAACTGATATAAATCAGCAGTAGGCCAATTTTACTGTTTTTAATTGGGGGTAATTATCATATCCAGAATGTAAATAGAATGGAAGGTAAAGTGTTTTATTTGTTGTTATGTTATAGTGTGTAAATATCTATATTTTTCATTCTAATGGTTTGATGCTTCTGGCCTAGGCCAAATAATATCCCATCAATTTAACCTACTAACCTCTAGCACCTACAGCCTCTTTTTTACTACAACATTGTATCATCTAATCCATTCTTCACTGGATCCATAAAAAAATCAAATCTGATCATGTCACTTCTTCAATGACTGTACATTACATAGAGGGTAAATTCTAAGTTCTCCAATACAAAGATTTTCATTGTTTGTCATTGGGCTACCTTTTCCAGGTTCATGGGTAGCTAACCACTTTTCTCCCCATGAACTGATTCCATAGGCATGCTATGCCTTTTCATACTACTGTATTTATCACATCTCCATACAGGAATACTGTCCTATTCCTAGTGTTGTTTGATTTCAATAATATTCAAATATAAATATAGCTGTTGCCCCTCCAGGAAGCATCTGATTCACTTTCCTTGAAACTCTTAATACTCGGTACATACAGTTATGATACTGTTAAATAACAATGCATTTTCCTCCTCAGCTATTCTATATCACATAGAGAAAGTGTTTGATATTTGTACCAAGTATATGCTGGCTACCTCTAGTAGGGCTAAAGAAGATCTTACAAAAAGTGGTATTAATATTAAAGGATATTTAAAAACTGTTTTAAAAACTATTGTATAGATATAAAATAAACACATGTCAGAGGTTTTATTTAACACATTAATTAATAAAAAAAAATACTAATATTTTACTACTGGCTTAAAGGAAAATTCAAAGTACCATATATATTAAGGTCCTTCAGCAAAGCAAAATGAATTCACCATAGTTAGAAAATTGGATTTTTCCAATTTGAGGGACATCTATTGCTCTCCATTTGCATGTCTATGAACAAGATCACAGACATTGTTATTTAATAATTTAGAGAGTTGAAATAGTTCAAAGACAATGAGAGTGGAGGAGAATCTGGAATTGTATATAAATATTCAGTAACATATATTTTTCTTTGCCCATTTTCAAGTATTTCAAAATTTTTCCTGAGCTGTTACAAAAAGTCTTGAATAAAACTCACATTATACAAAAAGTATAGGTAAGGGGAATAAGGTGCAAGAGTAGGGAAATTAAGCTCTACCAATGATTAAATTGCATTACTAACTAGGGACATGTAGGGAGACTTAGAATATTTCTGAGAAGTGTAATAAGGATAAGTTACTCAGGCATAAATAGCTGTTCGAGAACATACTTTAGTGAACTTATTTCTAATAGATGATAATTAATCCTAAAGCCAACACAAGGCAAACAATAGGTTGTTTCCACCACAAGAGGTAAATTTCTTGAGAAATTTTATTCTAATCCTGAGCGCTCAAGAACTTTATTCATCGTTAAGACCTGATGCCAGTATCATCTTTTTAATAAAACCTAACCTGTCAAATGCAAGTTACATCATTCCTTTTCTCTGTGTGATCCATGTTGTCCCTGCAGTTACTTCTATAATAGCACAAATCTACTCTTTTAAAAAAAATTATTATTGTTGAAAGAATTAAAGATGTCTTTTTTACCCATTGACCCCATCCACTCTGCACCCACACCCCTACCCAGGCCTTCACTAAAGTATTGTCTGTATCCATGGGTTATGCATATATGCATATGCATTTTTCAGTTTTTCTCCCCACCCACCCACCCACACCCTTCTTCCCTCTGAGATTAGTCAATCTGTTTATGCTTCTATGTTTCTTGGTCTATTTTGTTCATCAGTTTATTTTGTTCATTAGATTCCACATATGAGTGAGATCATGTGGTACTTGTCTTTCTCTGACAGGCTTATTTCACTTAGCATAATACTCTCCAAGTCCCTCCATACTGCTTCCAAGGAGAGAGATCTTTGTTTTTACTGCTGCATAGTATTCCATAGTATAAGTGTACCACAACTTTTTTATCCACTTTTGTATTGCTTGAGCTGTTTCTAGATCCTAGCTATTGTATATTGTGCTGCTATGAATATAGGGGTGCATACATTCTTTCTGATTAGTGACAAATGCTCTCTTAATCCCCTTATGGGTTGCCTGTGTTGCTATTTTATACACAAGCTCCTTGAGGGTAGGCTCTGTGTTTAGTCCATTCTTATTTTCATTTATTTCACACATTTGTGACACAGATGATTTTTTTAAAAATGTTTGGTCGACATCTGAATAAAAAGGGATATATTAAAAATGGACAGATTCATCTTTAAATAGGTTAACTGAAGACTTCTTTCTTATTTTTGAATGAGGGGCTTAACATATCAAATTAACTTAAAGCAATGATACAAAGCAAATAAAATACTAAAATTAACATAAATTCATGAGCTATGTGTCCCTAATACTTCCTGTGTCTCTGAGGTCATCGAGGTCATGTCATGAATATGTTTAGTGTGTGTTTTAAGACAGTGTTAATCTACAAAAATGTGTCAATAAATAGTGTTTAATATTAAGATAAAACTGAACAAACTAGTATTTATTTAAAATACATTCCCTTCCTTAGTTCTCCACTTTGTATTTCAAAGCCATCACCCTGTGCCATGTGTTATAGATGGCAAAATGTGCTTGACTAAAGACAATCTTGAATTGATATGTATCCACATAATTTCCTCTTGGAAGTGAAAGTACTGATTAGTCATTGGTTAATCCTGCCAAACTGGAGCCTTAGAAAGAATACATCCTTTTGGAAAGACCTATGTCAGCTGTACTGGACAAGGCCATGTTAGAGTAGCTCCTTTCAGAGACCTCTGAATTCCCTTTCAAAAACGGAAGATTAAACAATCGCCTGCTCCATTGGTTGGTATTTTCCTGAGATACTTTTATTTTAAAAACAATCCATTCTTTCCCTAATCATTATACCTAATCTCCCCAAATGTAAGTTTACCTTTAGACCTTTTAGTAAACCTGCTATTTCAGATTATATTTACATTTTTGCTCTATATTTTTTTAATTTTTAATAAAGTCAAAAGAAAAAGAACATATTATATTTTATATAATTATAACTTACATATTTACATAATAATACTTACTAGGAGATAAACTATTTTCTATATAGTCCTCATATTAGCTACCTGTCCTCTTACTATGAGTAAAGCTTCTTAAATAAAATTAAACTGGGTTAAAGCTTTATCTAGTTTACTATTTATTTTCTGCTCAAACTCTGCATCTGGTAGAGTAGAGTTCCTAGCTAAGGTTCATTATTAAGAGAATTAAGACAAGTTATTTTGAATATTGATGGCTCTAATTGCTGCATCCAGATATTACATTAACCAAGCTCTCAGGCAAATGTCTCATAGACATTTGGATTATGTTTCTTTGAGGCTGTGAATCTGTTCTGACTTTACAAATTAATATTGATGTTTAACAGGTTGACTAACATTAATAATGTGCTTAGTATGTGCAGCATTGATACCCATTCTTTCAGTATCTTATGGAGATGTACAGAGCACCCTTTTCTAAATGAGAAAAGTAAGGCTCAGAGAGATCAAGCACACCTTTCAAGATGAAACAGATGGTGAGTGCCCAACCAAGGTAAGCCCAGGACCGACTAATACTTTCACTTAACTAGGGAGGAAGGGACTGAGACTTTTGACACAAGGGAGTGACTATAAAGCACAGCATAAAGAAACTTGACTGCCTTTAGATTTTGCATATCCAAACTGGAGAAACAGCTTATCATAATTACTATGATAACTAATTAGAGATGGAAAGTTTCAAATCACCCATATAATGGAACACAAAATGGCAAGCAAAATATATATTAAAATTAAAAATAGATAATTATGTTATAAAATTATTCAGAGAATAGACAGTAAAGAAGGACAATTATTAGATAATAATGTAAAACAATGATTTAAGTGAGAAGCCCTTGAAAAGGCTGCTGTACTCTAGCAGGCTGTAGGTGATGGTCCATTCTGAGAGTGGGGCACTGGACACCAGTATCTGAAGAGGGCAGAGCAGTATCTGAATGATAAATGGGCTCCAGGGCGACTTGGGGTTGCACTAACCTTTTATCTCTCTCTTTATTTTGCATCCCAGCTTCTAGAGCCAGACCTGCTGGTCAGGAGAGGTGCGCCACCAGGGAGGTGAAGAGGGCAAGTTTGCCTCGAGGCGGGCTAGCTGGTGTGCCCACTCCTGTAAGACTTATTGGATCCCTCCTGAGCAGTCAGAAAGGATGGCATGCTCAGATGGAGGTGCTTAAAGAAGGGGTACCTCAGAACTGTGGGCAGAGAAATATCAAGCTCCCAGAGATGGTAGGATATTCGAGGAGGTAGGAGGGATACATACCTGGGGAGAGCTTGTGTAAGTTCCACTACACTTTGGGTGACAAAACTACTGTGTGGGAAGAGGCTGGGTAGTGAAAGACATGGCACCTGAGCAGAGCTGCGCAGCCTGCAGACGGCTGTAAGAGCAGGGCAAGGAGTGGCATCTGGAGGGCTCCTTCTTGCTTCCCAAGAGCAGGAGTGTGAATGCACCCTGACCTAGGAAGGGCCTCTAGGCTGCTCTGTTTGCTCACTAAAATTAAATTTAGAATAAATTTTCTATCCTCCAAAAGTCTCTCATTAGCCTTTCCCACCACCATCCAAGCCTTATTCTTTCTCACCAAAAGTCTAATAATCCTCTGGCTTGAAAGAGAAAGAGGCAGCGCTTTTGTTGAAGACAGGGGTAACAAAGCAACAATAACAGCTGTATTATTGTGTTAACAGAGTGTCTATGTCAGGCACTGTGATAGGAGCTTTATAAGACTTTATCTCATGGAATCCTCACTACAATCCCAGGAAAAGAATACTAGGATCATCTTCATGTCACTATCGGGTAAGGAGAGAGCTTAAACAAACAAACAAAAACAAAAACAAAAAAAACAATTAAATACATTCTTTGTCCAGGCTGTTAGTAAAGCCATCTAAAACTACAGGTGACTTCATGTCAGCATAATTTCCCAGTAAAGATTTTAAAAATTCCTTTTACATTATGTAAAAATTAGCTACTGACCCAATATATTTCCAACTAAACTCACCTTTAGAATGTCTATCGTTCTCTGTCTTTTCCAGAAAGGCCTAAGCAAACCCTAATAATGCACACAGTTTTCATATAACATCTTGCAGCCTTTTTTATATGCTCATGACCATGCACTATGCTTTGGCACATTCCTGGATATCGACGGGATGACTCAGATTGTGATATGCAGCCAACAGAGGACAAAAATGTCTAGCTATGGGACACATAAAGGTATCACTTTCCCCACTGACTCACAGAGTTCGTCTTGTCGCTCACGTAAACAGCAATGGGAGGGCAAGTGCCTGCCCTCTGGAATATGAAGGTGTTCTGTTCTGAGAACAGCAGAATCCAAACCTCTGCAGCTGGCCATTGAATCAGCTATTAACAACTGATTAGGAGGATATATTTCTGAATATTCTATTTCTCTCCAGTACAAAGGAAGGGCAATTTTAAACAGAATTCACTGCCCTGAATGTCTGACTCCATCAAGCCATTTTGTGAAATAGAACTATAATTCAAGTCTGTAAGTTAATGGAGGTTGACAGGAAGGTACACATTGCATTTTGCAAAGGAGCCTTGATTACTTTCTCTGCTTCCTATTGGCAATAAAGGCTTGACAGTTTCCATTTCTTAAAAGAACAGCTTTATTATTTTCCCTCAATTCTAAGTACTTAAGTTGACTTTAAAATAGTTGCAAGTAAATGGAGTTCCTTTATTGAAAAGAAAAAAAGGAGCAGGTAAGAGGAATTTCTTACCCAGTTTCTTTCAATCTTCTATCACTTAAGAAATTTAAAGTAACAAATTGGTGCAATTGAAAACTTTGAATTCTTTAAAATGTTTAAGCTATGGCTTAGAGACTCTAGCAGTCAGGGGCCAGGCAGAATGCCAATGGCTTACACTCAAATTGGGTAATTCGAGGAGGCAGTCAAAATGTGTAAATTTAATAAAGACACTATTTACAAAAGTGCAGGCTGTTGTGTAGGAAAACTGTAATGGATAGTTTAGTCTGCTGGGGCTGGTATCAGCAGGGTATCTCACTCTATTTAGGACTAACAAGGCAAGAAGAGAGGAGTCAGAGTTCTGGAAGCAGGGCCTGGAATCTTCACTTGAGGGCAGCAGTCAGCCTCACAGGGAAGGAGTAGGGAAAATTAGTGCCTGGTTTTGCTTTCGTTCCTCTTTCTGACTCTTTGGCAGTGGTCCACTTTGGCCAAACCTACTGGAAGCCCATTGCCGTAGTCCATCTCAGTCAACCTAACACAGTACAAAGCACCATGGAAAAGGGTGGAGTGGATCTGAACAGGTAAGTAGAAGATATCCAGAGACACACTCCTTTAGGCAATCATGTAAATGGTTCTGTTCACTAACCTTTGCTATGCAAAGACACATTTGAATCAAGACTTGCAATTTCTAAAGGCCCTTCGGTAGTCAAGTAGATTTCATGAGGGAATGATTGATCCAGTCTGTGCTTGTGGACCATCATAGCTACCCAAGTTTTTCAGCAACATAAGAGAGCTGAAAGCAGGGTTTGATTTTCTAAAGCAGGGGTGGGGCACAGCCAGCCCTGCCAAGGCATTAGGGGAGAGTTAATAAAATGGTTGACCAAATGTAGCAGGCTATTTTTAAATTGATAATTTTGTATGGCCCGTGAATGATGTTATAAATATGCAGATGGCCCTGGCAGAAGACAAGTTCCCCATCCCTGGTAAAGAATCTAAGGAAGGTCAGAGAAGGCAGACCAACAAGTCCTCTGATACTTTAAGCAGAATAATAGACCCAGGGCATCACCCAATTCCAGAACAAATAGAAGAAATGGAAATGTACTGTCTTGTCCATAACTGTCACTGGTGAGTTCCATCAACATTATCTACATGTATCTCATTTTCTTGAGCATAATGTACAGTAGTAATTCTGCAGAAATCAGCCACACCCTCTCCATGGACACTCGGTTATACCACTGTCTCAATAATTACTCCACACTTTCAACCACTAGTTACAAAGTATAAACATTTGACCTTCTCTAGTCTCTGCATCTATGACACATTTAATAAATTCAATAAATATTTATCATGTGATAATGTGACAAGCAATGTTCCACATGCTAGAGATAAAGCACTGAAGTAAAGTCTCACCTACACATGGCCCACTAGTCAAAGCTTAAGTCACTTTTGCAATCATAACACCAAGCATCTCAGAAAAATGTATGATTTAGTATAAAAGTATCATTAAACAGTTGATTGAATAAGTCCATATTATAGTCATTGAATGGTGTTTTATACATACTATTCATACTAGAGGCCCGATGTACGGATTCGTGCACCAATGGGGCCCCTTGGCCTGGCCTGTGGGGATGGGGCTGAAACTGGCTCTCCAACCTCCCCTGAGGGTCCTGAATTGCGAGAGGATGCAGGCCAGGCTAAGGTGCATGATCGGGGCCAGAAAGGGATGTGTCCAGCCCGTCTCGCCCAGTCCCGATTGGCTGGACCCCAGCAGCAAGCTAACTTACTGATCAGAGTGTCTGCCTCATGGTGGTCAATGTGCATCATATGACTGGTTGAACGGCTGAAAGGTCAATTAGCATATTAGGCTTTTTGTATATATAGATATTTCATATATGTAGAAAGTTATGGTTCTTGCTTTTATTTTTATTTTTGGCTATTGTGTGAATTTCTAAAACAGTGGACACTGCTTCATTCAAGTGAGATAGAAGATTGCCAAGTGAAGTACAACATGATGTAGGTATAAAATATTTGGTAGGATATACAGACTAGGAATGTAGACTTGCATTTTCTTTTTGTTTCAGGGGAGAAGAGCTGAACTGTGCTGCGCACATGTTCGGTGCAGCAGTCACTGGCACATGAATGCTTCCCTCTGTGTTCCACTTTCACCCATGGCAGTGCCTTGGATCATGTTCATGTTTGGTATTTTATTAGCAGAAAATGTAGTGGGCTGGCTTGAAGAATATATTTGGGGTTTCTTTAAATCATATTTTTTTCTGTTTGACATTTCTCATTGTATTGCACCATGTCAAGTAAGCATGGACCAGTGTGTACAGTATATTGAATTTTCTTCAGTAGTTCAAGACAAATTAGTTCTCTGCCCACATATCACTTAAAGCACTAATCCCTGTGTAGCCCAGCAAACTTTAGACTGTACCTGTTCTGCATTTAAAGTTAGGGCGGTGCATCATGAACACCTGTCAAAGTTTATAGCCATCTGCTGCCTCAAAAAATCTAAATTCTAATAATATAAAATTAACAGATGGGAAAGAGCTGTCACCTCAGCTCTGAAGAGTATAACTGCAACCTTAGAATGAAAATGTTCTCCATTTTGCTGGTAATTGTTTTCAATGGCCATTGGAACACAGTTCACAATGATGGCACATTACTGACATACTTTGTTTCTATTCGGGGATGGTTTGGATAAGGCGTATTTCATAATGATTTCTAAAACTCCACATTAAGGTGAGTCTTCCTCTTCTCAATGAAGGCACAAAATAATAAAGATATAATTAAATGTGCTTCATCATATGACAGTCCTGAGGGAATGAAAAGATACCTTTGAGACTAGAAATGTAATGTCTTAAATAAGACATTAAAGTTAGTTAGGATCTACTTATATAAAATTAAGTACAAAAATTAGATGTTGAGAGGAAATTCATAGCTAACTGTGTGTATTTTCAGGAACTAGAAATCCATATTCACAAATAATTGAGAAGACTCTTCTTACAAGAAGAATAATTAAAAATAAAATTATAGACCTCAGGTTTTGTTTTGCTTTGAAAAATTACCATGCCTTTGTGTTGTTTTCTATTTCTGATCATAAAAGTAATGCCTGCTCAATATCAATAATTCAAACCTTACAGAGTGCTTAAAGTGCAATGGGAGGTAGCCATGATTTCATGCTCCACAAACCTGAGGAACAAACATCAATAAGTCTTTTTTATTTTTCCAATTAATGACTCAAGAACCCACATGCCAGTTTTGTAAGGAGTCTAATCTCTACGTCTTGAGGCTGGCCCCAAGCTATCCACAATTCATAGGAGCTACGTAGCCCCGGTCGTGGCTGATCCACAATGTAAAGACAGTACCCAAATTTGAACCCGGTTTGGTGCTGCGGGGCCTTTACTCCCATGTGTGGGTAAAGTGTGGCCCCCTCTTCACTCCCAAAGGGGTTAGTCTACATGGTAAAGATTCTCAGAGGTGTGCATCTCTGCATAGCCCACTGTAACCTTTCTTAATAGACCCTACCTGCCTGGACTACTGAGCTTGTCCAAGTGCCCCTCCCACTGCGTATATTAGTCTTCTATTGCTGCCATGACAAATGTGGAAATAAATAAAAAATCATTCACATGAAAATTAAAAAAGGATATTTACCCAGAGCTTGCCATAGTGAGAGGCTCAGCTCCATCACCTGCCTTTGGCAGAGACTCTACTATAGGGGACTGTAGAAGCTTTATAGTGGAAAAAAGGGGGAGGGTTGACATGTGTTGATTGTAAGCTGTTGGTATGGATACCAGAGGAGGCTAATTAGAAGCAAGGCACTATGCCTGTTTGGTGAAGGGAGCATATTTGGCTTTCACTGGTTGGTCCTAAGTTGATAGTGGGGGCGGCGGGGAGGGAGGATTTAAAAAGTTGGAAGTTACTGATCAAGTCCTGGTGCTTTTGAGCTAATTTCTGCAGAGGTTTTTTGGTTTTCTAAACTGGTTTCTGGAACAGGTTGTGAGGATCAGATTTCTACTTTTTTATCTGATCTGACTATTTCCCATGTATACACTCAGTCTTACACCAAATTATCAAGTTTATACTTGGCAGCTTTTTGACAATACAAGGTTATTATACCACAGTTCTGTAGGTCAGAAGTCGAGTAAGGGCCTCACAGAGCGAAAATCAAGCTGTCAGCAGGAGTATTCCTTTCTGGAGATTCTAGTGGAGAATCCATTCACTCACATTACTGACTGAATTCAGTGGTTAAAGGCCCAGGTCCCAGCTTTCTTGCTGGCTATGAACTAAGAGCAGTTCCCAGCCTCTAGAAGCCACTGCATTCCTTGGCTCTAGTCTTTTAACTTCAAAGCTAGCAGTGGTGGCTTTCTGTTGTTTATGCTGTATGGGCCCAATGGGAAACTTATACAGATGTGAAAGATTAGTAGGGGTTTATTAGGCGATTTGTGAATGTGAATACTTAGGTAGCAGGGAGGAGGGTGTTCAAATCAGAACAAAGAGCATGTGCAAAAGCACTGAAGGGCGATGGACACTGAGTAACTGAGAGATGGCTGGACCCTAAAGTATAAGAACAGCACAGAGCCAAATTGCAATGATCATCAAAGGTAAAACCAGGATACTTGTATTAAGATATTTTTATTCACTTTGTGCAAAAGTACTGGCAAACCCATTGTTCATATATGAGCAACAAGCAATTTCAAAACACTCTAGCTTTAGAATTACTTAGAGGGGAATTTAAATTCTGTTTCTGCCATTCACCCACTGTATGTCAATTTACTTAGCTTCATGAAATCTCCATATCCTCATCTGTGAAACAGAGATAAGTACACCTTGCATATACGTTGTGAGCATTAAATGGAAAAATATGCATCTTCACAGCTTAGAAAAAAAATAAGAATACTAGTATATAATGTTATTTTATACCTAAGATATATTACATCTACTTCTAGATCTAAACCTAAAGAGAGATTAAACTGGTGGATCCTCACTCCCAGACAGGATGAAGGTCATGTTGCCACTCAGCTGGCCATGTCAATGTAACTATCACCTTGACAACTGGCTAAGGTCACATTTCAATTTGCACCAGAAGTGTCCAAAACATGTTTAATGCACTGGAAAGTATTATATGTAGTTTTATTATTATATATGTATTGTTATATATATGTTAAATATGTATGTCCCCCAAAAGATACCCACCCAAGATATAGCTACCTATACATTGGGAAATTGCAATATTGATTCTCATATTGTTAAAATGGGTTTAACTTTCTTAGCATGGTGCCTGTTAAGTACAAAGTATTTGATTATCTTTGGACAATCTTATCATCATTGAGAGTTGATGTCATCATTCTTACCATGGTGGTGGTGTTGTTTTTTATCATCAGTAATCATTTCTTGTGTTAGGTGTTTAATTCTTTTGAACTAATCCTATGATGTTTTTCACTGAGATTAGGATAAGTTTCTTGAATAACATTTGCAATTGTAAACATTGGTCCTTCTCACCTGTGGGAGGTAAGAATCAAGTCGCCCAGAGTAGCAAGGAAAGAAGCATTCTCAGTGGACTTTTGGCTACTCCAGGTCTCAGCTTCAAAGACTGAAGTCTCTAAGCATGCCTTGGTGGTGTCGTAGGAGTCAGTGTATGGCTGTGATGTGAATGGCACCCACTTAAAGCTCACACCCTTGCCCAATGCACAACCTGAACATCTGTATCCTTTGGACCCGCACGCTATGTTTGAAGCATCACAAGCCTTCTGAGGTCCTTTGGGCACACAGCGGTCGTTTATGTCTCTGTGTTTCATGTGTGTATCTGCTAAGCATGCCCTTCATCCTTTAATCTGCCTACTAAACGCTATAGACGTACCTTCTAATACACAGTTCAGGCATCTTCTCTTCTCTAAAGACTCTGCTGGTCTAACCTGGCACAATTAATCATGTTGCTTTTTAACCACCTCTGTAAATATTGTATGCAATTTTTACATTTATTCTTATAAAATTGCCAATATCCCGCTTGTTTTTACCTAAAAGACTGACAATCTCACATGTCTGATCCTAACATAATTGGACTAATAAACTGTTTTTCTTTTTTTTTTTTTTTTTAAATATATTTTATTGATTTTTTACAGAGAGGAAGGGAGAGAGATAGAGAGTTTGAAACATCGATGAGAGAGAAACATCGATCAGCTGCCTCCTGCACATCCCCCAATGGGGATATGCCCGCAATCCAGGTACATGCCCTTGACCGGAATCGAACCCGGGACCCTTCAGTCCGCAGGCCGACGCTCTATCCACTGAGCCAAACCGGTTTCGGCATGTTTTTCAAACATTTGTTAAAATGTCAGCTAATCTGTGAGTCTCTCATCTACAGTGATCATGTCTTATTCAAAATACAGGGCAAGACAAAAGTAGGGTTATAGATCTTCATATAGAAAGTAATCCAATAATTAATAAATTATAAAGAAAGAATAGTGTTTCACACTCACAAGTATAAGCGTACTTTTGCCCCACCCTGTATATAGCTATATTTTTAGTAGTTAAGATATGTTTGCAATAATATTTAGCTGTGACCTAACCTTTCTGTTTCTATTTCACTTATCTGAAAAATGAAACAACACAATACTCATAAGTTTTTGCAAACATTAAATGAGGTAACTGTACTAAAGTTAAATGTTGTTTTCAAACTTTATTCATTAGGGGTTTAATTCTTTTCAACTAATCCTATGATTGTTTTTCAGTGAGATTAAGATAAGTTTCTTAAATAATATTTCCAGTTGTAAACATGGGGCCTTCTTCAGAGTGAAAAACAAACACACTAATAACAGATTGAACTCAATATGGAAAAACTAGATAGTCTGATAACTAAACATCAGACTTTTAAAATCACAGCAAAGTCAGATCCACAGTCCTTAAGGTGTTAACTTATTGTTTTGTTTTGATTCATAGTTTCCTACAGAAAATGTAAAAATATGTGTGGCCATGCATACAATAAGACTCTTGAACAATTGGTATTATTTTCTTAAATGAGTGCAGAAGCACTCATAAATATATATACAAAGAGTCAGAAAAATATACACTAAAAATACACTTGGAAATCTAAAATATACACTAAAATATAATGAAATTATGAAAGTGTTCTTTAAGCAGAATAAGAATAATAAGAATAAAAAGGGAAATGTTAGTCTTTAACTAAAAGAAGAAACACCACTATAATAAAATTAATATCAAATAAATGCATAATTAACTTGTATTTTCATGTTAAATTTATCATTTAGCATTTTAATAATGTTATCTTAAAAAGTAGTGCTGCACATTAGAACACAAGTGGGCATATAAGATGTAGTCAGAAATTAGTTCAAATTCTTATTCTACTTACTGGCTATATGAACTTGGATGTTTATCTTACTTGCCTAGAATTGTTTCCTCCTTTCAAAGTCTACTTTATAGAAGTGTGATAAAAATTACTTATGTATTGCAATGATAATTCTATAAGTAGAACATGTAGTTCTTCAAAAAAATAGTATAAGATCTGGCCATAATAGCAAGAAGAAAAAATAAAAAAATCACACAATCTATACTAATAAAAGCCTAGGTCACATCATCACAAGATGGCCACACCCATGTCATCACAAAATGGCCACCCCTACGTCATCACAAGATAGCTGTCCCCACGTGATCACATGATGGCCACCACAAGATGGTCGGCAGGGTAGGGCAGTTGGGGGCGATCAGGCTGGCAGGGGAGCAGTTAGGTGTCAATCAGGCAGGCAGAGGAGTGGTTAGGGGTTATCAGGCAGGCAGGCAGGTGAGTGGATTGTGAGAGGGATGTCCGACTGCCAGTTTAGGCCTGATACCCCAGGATCAGGCCTAAACTGGCAGTCGGACATCCCCCGAGGGGTCCCAGATTGGAGAGGCAGGCTGGGCTTAGGAACACCCCCCCACCCCCGCACAAATTTTGTGCACCAGGCCTCTAGTTAATTAATGATCTGAATAAAGATTAAAGGACAAGGCCAGCCCTGGACTCACACAGTATCTTCAAGGAAGAGATTGCAGATGTTATATGAGAGTTTAAAATATGTCTCATTGACAAATTGCTAATCTTTACTTTCATTAATAATAATTTATGAATAAATTTCTTTGTGGGGTTATACCACCAATTCAATGCAGATTTTTATTTACTAATGGATTTTAAGAATGGAAAGTAAGTTATTAGATCAGAACAAAAATTTGCTCCTAACATAAAGAATCAATTGGAAGAATTAATGAGTTAACTATCATTTAAGCAAGATATATTTATGGCCTAGAACAGGGTTAATGGAACATAAAACAATATGCTTTGATGACAGGAATTTATGCCTTATCCAAGCATCTGACTTGGACAACTGAATGGATGGTGGAGGAATCATTCATTGAGAGAATGAACACAGAGAAGAAAATTACTTACAAGTAAATGAACAGACCAAACTTCAGCTGTTTGATAAATAATCAAGTAAATATATTCAGTAGCAAGTTGTATGTATGCATTGAAAAAAACACACAGAAATATAGCTGAAAGTGGATACCACAAACTTTAAGGATATGGATTGAAGCTATGGCAGAGGATAACAGCAATTCCATGTAAAGACATTTAGGACAGAATTCTTATAGACACCGGAATTTAACTAATGGGTTAAGAAAGAACTTTCAGAAAAGGTTTCTGTGCAATGGAAAAAAATCACGGGTAGATGGTGCTTTAGAAGTCAGTGCATGAGAGTGTTTACATGAGAAAATACACAGTGTGAAATACTACAAATAAGTTAAATAAGACAACAAATGAACATGTTCATTGTATTTACAACAAATAAAGTAATAGTGGTTTGAGAAAGCAGATCAGTAGTCCAATAGGAGATGAAGGTAGGTAGCACAAGTTGATCTATGAATGGATGTCAGAAATAAAAATAGCAAGTGTAAGTAGCTCTTATAAATGCTTGACTGCCAAGTGGAGGGGAAAAATGGGGCAGAGGGCGGGGACAGAGCTGGAAGGAGATGGGATGAAGGTTTTGATTATTTGCTTTGATAAAAGTTATACATGAATAAATAGTGACTGGATGGTATCAATATAATTTATCTTGTGGGAAGGAGTAAGAACCAGATGTGGAGAAATTAGCCTTACCCAATAAGAACAACTTCTAATTAGTAGAAGGAAAACAAAACAAAAAGGCTCTTAGGATTGTGTGTGGGTGGAGAGGAAGTGGGAATGGGCATGAAATGCAGAGAATTCCTGTGGATTTTCTCTTCTCTGTGAATTAGAAATTAAGGTCATCCACTCTTAGCAGAGAGAGTGTGTGGGAAAGGAGATTTGAAGAGAGTGGAGGTTTTAAATAGTTATCTTAGAAAGCAGGAGAGCACTAACTAGGAAGACAGGATTTCTATGCAATATTGCTGTTGGAAACCAAGAATTTTTCCAGAGTTTCAATCAACGGTCCAGTAACAGTCCTGAAGATGAAGAGGGATAAATTCAGACTTGTAGTTTTGTCCCCTGCATACACTAGGCAGGCAAGGACAGGAATGAATTAAAGTTATTGCCATGGAAAAGGTGGAGTCATGAACCATCGAATTTAAGTTCATTGAAGTGGAAATTAAAAAAACAACAGTTTGACAGTTATGAAAACTTTTCAGAAAATTTATAAGGGTTTGATAAATGTACAGAAATAAATATTTGCAACAAGAAAATGACACATATACTTAATTCAACAGTTAAAAACAAACAAAATACTAATTTCAGCAGGCTCTGAATCATGATGAAAGATGTAAGAGGGAAACAAGTCACAGGTTGATAATTGATATATCTCCTGAAGAAAGAAAAGATTATGAAATGGATTTTCTAAAGTAAAATAGAACTAAAGAGAGTAGATGAATGAATAAAGCAGAGGAATATACTGATGACAGTTGTTAAATATCATATGGTAAATAAAGAGGGCTAAGAAATATTCTTCCTTACAAGCTTTAATAACAGGATGCCCAAGTTACACAGATGATTTAAGTATGGGCTTGCTGGAAAGCAGAGAGATAGCAAGATGACCTCTCAATGTCCTTCTCAGTCCAGACAAGCTTTGTACAGCTGCTTACCCTCTGCAGGTCTGCTGTCCAATTGTGAGTAAACCTGGAACTCCTATTGGTCACAAAGAGACTTTCACACCTGGAAGATATGAGGCTATGCTGAAGTAATATTTTTAACTATATTTTTATTGATTTCACAGAGGAAGGGAGAGGGAGAGAGAGAGAGAAATATTAATGGCAAGAGAGAATCATTGGTTGGCTGCCTCCTGCATGCCCCCACACTAGGGAGTAAGTCCACAACCTGAGCATGTGCCTTGACCAGGAATCGAACCATGACCTCCTGGTTCATAGGTCGAAGCTTAACCACTGAATCATGCAGGCTGGGCTGATATAATCTTTTTAAGTGACACATGCATATTAAAATTTCAGTATGTACTATCTAAGCCTGAACTTATTTGTTAATTTTCCAATTAATTTTACTTAATCACATGTAACAAAATTTGTATTTATACTTATAAATTATTCTTGGCCTGTGGTCTAAACCCAATCACTAATAGCACTTAACAGTTGTTGAATAGGATGATATTCACTTGTTGCTATTTTGATACAACTATAACCCAATGTAACTCTTAATGTGCTACTCTAAACCTGCCCCAAAAATATGCCTTAAAACCAAAATATGGACTGTTTTACATTAAAATGTGCAAAATCTTTGTATGTTTACAGAATACTGTAATGGATGAAAGTGATCAGGTTTGGAATATGTGAAAAGAACCTATGAATTAACTATCTGATGACTTGAGCGTTTGTATTTTCTCTCTGCAGTCAAGGTTCAATAATTAGTTAAACATTTGAAACTCAGATTAGGAAGTGAAAACAAACTCTGGTAGAGCAATAGGAAGCATTTGACAATCTTAGAGATTTTATTGCCCATATACCAATGTTAAAATGGTAACATTCATGTATTTTATAATGTTATAGCAGGCTCTATCTTAAACATTAAATTAACCTGGTTTACAATGTATAAATATAGGCTAAATTGGACAGACACATTAAAATAGTGTCAAATGAATTCATGTGGACCATTTTAAAGTTATCTACCTATTGATTTAGATAATTTAAAGCACTAGATAATTGCACATACCAAATGCCCATGCTAACAATAATTGCTGAGTAATATAATTTAAAATGCTTATAAAATCTGACTCAGCCTTAGTGCCACCTATTAAGGCTACCTAGAACAATACATACTTCATTTTTATTGCTACCAACTGTGGAAGGTATTAGGTTTTATTAGTGTCCAAATGGACACATCAATATTTATGTACAAGAGATTCACTATTACCAAGCATCGCATTAGAATAGATACCACAAACAAGGAAATTGGAGATTTTGTTGCTTAAAATATATTTCAGTGATTTTATTTGATTGATACTAAATTTTAGATGCATTATTTAAAATTATCAACAAAATATAAATTGTCAGGAATATAGAAAGGGCACTGTGGAATAAGCTACAAAGCCTATCATCAGCCTGTTTAAAGTCAGTGAAGACATAGCTTATTACTACTCTGATAGTAGACAGTATTTTTATTGAGTATTTGTTTTTACTTTTATAGATGTCCCCCATTTTCCTTAACCAGATAATAAAACTTGAAAAATACAGCTTCGTATAAAACTGAAATTTTATTTTGAGCATTGTTTTATACATCTATTTTTGCAGAGGTTATAACCTGAGGCTCTGCAGACAGGCAGAACATCATTTATGCAAAATTTCATGTGGCTTTAGACAAGTGATTTCTATAAACCTCAGTTCTCCATTTGTTTAAAGATATAAAATGCATGTATCTGTTTATTTTATTTCAAAGAAAAATGATAAAAATGTATTTAAATACAGAGTCTAGCATAGAATAATCACTCAATTAACATTAGCTCTTCTATTATAGAAAATGACTTAATAAAAATAATTTCTATATCCCTCTCCAGGGTTGAAATACATGACAAATTTAAAGTGGGAATAATATTGAGAACAGGAGCTTTACAAATATAAATGAACTACATATGGCTTAAGATAAGAAGATTTCACTTAAATATATTTTTTACATTGACTTGTATGTATACAGGGAACCTTGTATCTGAAAATGTTTATAATCTAGTAAGGAAGATAAAGATATCTTTTAAAAAATCAAATGCAAAGCAAACAGCAACATAAAATTAACTCATTATGAGACTCCCCATGACACTTAGTGTATTTGAATCATTATTGTGTTTATTCTTATTCCTGAGTAAAAAA
This sequence comes from Myotis nattereri, assembly GCF_964212035.1. Taxonomy (NCBI): domain Eukaryota; kingdom Metazoa; phylum Chordata; class Mammalia; order Chiroptera; family Vespertilionidae; genus Myotis; species Myotis nattereri. The sequence goes on from NC_138077.1 coordinate 100,298,647, forward strand.
TTTGCAAAGGTATTTACTCTTTATCCTTATTACATTTTCTCAAGGCCTAGCTTTATAATAGCCCCATTCTCTCATTTCATTGAATACTTTATCTTCCAATCTAGAATCCTGAGAGGTTTCTACTATCATTAATAACAATAAGCCTACCTTCGTATTTGAATAGTCTTTTACCATTTTAGATAGAGACCCAGGGGAAATCTAAGCCTCTGCTTTGTTACACCTCTTCTTTTCTCTGCCAACTTTCTGGAAAGGGCATGCTACACCTGCATCCTGCAGGTCTGCTTTTCTGATTCTGTGTTTAGCTCTTACAGTTGGTTTCTGCTACACCCATTTTAGTGAAACCAGTTCCTCAAAGGTCACCAACTGCTTCCACAAGGTAAGAAAATCAATGGCCTTTTTTTGCTTCTGATTCCATTTTAGCATTTGACATTCTTCACAATTCTCTACTTAGAGCTGTTGTCTCAATGACTTTCCCAACACTCTGTGTTAGTTTCATGTTTACAGCAAAGAATGCAGTGATTCTTGGATGCACATCAGGCAGAGAACTGCAGATATGAGTGTGAACATGGAAGACATGGTCCTTGACAGCAGAAGAAGGAAACTGCAAACAGCAAAATAGACGCTGCATGCAAAGATTTCTGGTGTAATAAGGTTTGAATAAAATAAATACTCAATACAAAGAAATCCAGGTGGGTGAGAGATTGGGGGAAAAGATGGTAGCCAAATAGGCACCTAGTCCTGGAGCAGATAGAAGGAGCGGCTAAATCAAATAACATTCACCAGGCATTGACAAATTAGACATAGCTGGTAAGACAGTTCGTAGCTGGGAAGGGCAGAGGACACCAGGAGAATGGTAGATCGGGCATCTGGGCTGGAGAGAGTCATGTGAACACCAGGCTGAGAGGGACAGAAGGAAGTTGCCCTGCACTAAGGCCATGTCCCTTGGGGACAGGCATAACATCCGACTGTGGAAAAGAAGTCCACAGAACTGCTGGTGGCTGGGGAATCTAGATCTAAGTCCACAGGCATGAGAAGCTGAGCCCAGAAAGGCAGCCTAAAGAGCTGCAGGAGCCGTGTGGTGCTGGGGGGAAAGAAACTCGCAGTTGCATGGTTGTTTTGCCTCTGTTTTGTCTTTTCTTTTATTAGCTAAACCCAGTTCATGGGACCTTTCAATTACAATGTTCACCAAGGCTGCGGTTCAGGTGGAGGTGCAGATTTGTGGAGTCTAGGAGAGGCTGTGGAGGAGAACAGGACAGGGAGAGGTGACCAGGAATCTGAAACTGAGACATTCCTGACCCTCTAAACTTAAGCAGCCATTTATCTCCTGTAGAGCCAGCCCCTCACAGCAGCCTCAAGACAGCTAATACAGCCACACCCAGCCTACACTTTGAGTTCTGAAAAGTCCAAAAGAGCACTCGGAATGGGTTGAAGAGGGGTCATTCAGTCCTAGAAAGTGATATAGCACCACCCCCACCTAAAGTCCTGTCAGAAACAGATGCTTGAGTGGTTAAGATTGACATCAGGCAGGTAGGCAAAGCTGGCAGATTGGTCCCACCTCCTTGCAGCTAAGACTGTGGAGACAGATACAAAGAGAGGAGTGGTGGATTGCTTGGAATTTCAACATGGTGCTACCTAACAGGAAACTGAGAAGTGGAAGACAGAACAGATGAGTGGGGTCTTAAACCAGTCCCCATGGGGCATTAAAACTCATCTGAAGTGAACAAAAATTGATTCTTTAATTTTTTATCCTTTATTTAAAAAATTTTTTTTTGCTTTTTTTGTTTTTTATCTTTTTTTTTGTATTATTTTTTCTTCATTCAAATTTTATTTTTTATTGTTATTTTATCTTATACTAGAGGCCTGGTGCACAAAATTCATGCACGGGTGGGGTCCCTAGGCTTGGTGGTCTATCAGGGCTGATCAGGGCCAGGCCGATCAGGGCCTGAAGGCCCTTGTGGGGTCTGGAGAGGAGGTGACAGTGGTGGGGCCAGGTGCGGAAGGATCAGATGCCAGACGCCAATGCTGCCCTCAGTGCCTCGCCACCCCAAGGTTCCTGGCTTCCTTCTCCTCCTTCCCTGAGTGCCATGCCACCACCAGGGGCCTGCTAGCCAGAGAAGGCATGGGGGAGGGGCCAAGGGAGGTTTAGATCCCCAATTTGGAATGTGCAGGAGGTAGCCAATCAATGATTCTCTATTATCATTGATGTTTCTATCTCTATTTCCCTCTCTGAAATCAATCAAATATATATTTTTAAGATGCAAGGTTTTTAGAGGAAGAAAGGTAGGGCAAAGGAGCTATTGACAGGGGAGCATTTGAGAGCTTGCTCACATTTCAGATATGATAACATAAGGTGGTCCTCAAGGGGTGACAGGTGAGGAGTGGCAGTGGGTGGAGCAGGGCACTGCGGGCTGAGGAATGGGCTGTCATGACTGGGAATGTCTGTGACAGTGACACCGAATGTGTGTTGGGGCCATCGCTGGGATCATTCATCCCCAAGAGGTTTTGTTTCCAGACAGGAGGAGGAACATGAAGATCAGGAGGCCTTTCTTAGCCTAAAAGGTGATGCGGGTGGCAAGGGAGGGGTGCCCTGCTACCCTACAAATGTAAACATGCAGTTTAACTGCACGTTTAACTGCACATGGACTTCAGTCACACAGCCAAATCAATGCCCAATGTCTGGGGGGTGGGGGGCATGAAGCCACACCCCCAAGTGCACTTAGTATGCTAAGGTGTGGGCAGAAAGCCATAAGCTGGAAGCCGGAGCTGACGCGGCCTGGCAGCTCTGCGTCTGCCATGGAGCTGGAAGGGAAGCAGCTGTCCGGGCAACCGGCTTCGGAGTTGGAGGGGCTGCACTTCCCGCACATCACCAGTGAGTCCCTGTGAGCCTGCGGCACACCAGCCAAGCCAGGCAAGGCCTGGGGAGGCATTTCCCTCCTGGAGCCATTCTTCCCAGAGTGGCATCGGCTGCTTTTTTTTTTCAATTTATTTTTCTTAATTATTAAGATAAATGGGGCTTGCAGTTCCTGGGATACCTGGGCCATAGCATGCAACTCCAGGCCTCACTGTGACCCATCACCCTCCTCCTGCATTGAGCATCTGGTCCCTAGTGGTCAGTGTGCGTCATAGTGACTGGTCAAGCAGTAGTTCTGGTCATTATGCTGTTATGGTTGCTGGGCTTTAATTATATAGGATTTTCTTTTTTTTTCTGCTCACTTCTTTTTTCATCCTGTTTTCCTGCTCCTGTCCCCGCTTTAGTTTTTCTCTTTCTTTTCCTTTTTCCCCTTGTAAAAATTGATCTTCTTTATCTGCTTTATTGACGTGTTATTATTATTGTAGCCTCTGTTGGCTTACTCATATATTTAATTTCTCTCCCCTGCTCCATGTCCATTCACCCTTTTCTTTTCTCTTTCTTCCCTAGTTATTTTTGTATGCTTTTGTTATTCATCTCCTCTCTTTCTCTCTTCTTCTCCTAATTGCTTAATTTCACTCACTAACTCAAGCCTCTCTGCTTTCTCCTCTATTCTTCTTTTACAAAAATAAGAGAATAAATGGATAAATAACTTAAGAAAATTTTGTTCTTTTTATTTAATTTTTATTTTTTTCTTCTTATCCACTCATTCTCTTTCTACCTCCTCTATACTGAACTGAGGTCCTCCCCTTATTCATTCAATTCCTTAACCTTACTTTCTATATATAAGCTCTGTATTTTGTGCTGTTTGATCAACATGGTAGAGAGCAAGCCACATAACCAGACACCCTGAGAGGAGACTTCATCTTTGAATGGGACAATAACACTCAAGACCAAACTACATCAAGAGAACGCAAATATCTCAAGTAGGTGGCATGCCTAGAATGCCAAACCCAGAAGACGTGAGAGATTGCACCACTGGGTTCCACAAAACATCTATCTATATAAAAGGCTAATATGCTAAGTGTCCTTCCACCTTCCAACTGGTTGCTATGACAACTTGCTTTATAGCCAGGTGGAAACACTTTACACTGTAACCAAATGTCTGTGAAGCATTTTCCCTTGCCTCATCTCATTTGATTCTCACATAAGTTCTGGAGTAGGTAGATAGGAGACTTGGTGGAATACTATTTTCTTTTCATTAGCTGAAAAATGGAGATTTAGAAAGCTTAGAAACTTGACCTGACTGAAAAGAAGAAATGCTAGACCTTAAAAATGACTTCAAGTTTTTTCAATGCTCAAAATATAGTCAAACACTGCTGCAGCTCAATATTTTATCCTTTGTTCTCCCTGCATGATCTACAATAAGAATGTGCTTAATGTTGATATTTACTGCTGTGTTGTTGACAATTACCTGAAAGAGAAGTTGGGGTGCTTCACTGGGATAAAAAAAGTTGAGCTAAATCAGAAATCAGGTCTAATTAAGCAAGTTTATTCTATATATATATAGAAAAGGCTAAGTTGAATCACGCATGCATGATACATATAGAGTTCTCACTGGTGCCAATCACATGCATGTTTTGATCTGTTATTGTCAATTGTGAATTTGATTGAAACTTCTATATAGAGAAAGGGCAAATAGTAATATTAAAATATTTCTTCTAATTAATTTCCTTTCAATGTGCATGAATTAGTGAACTGGGCCACTAGTCAACTATGTAAGACAAACACAAAAAAACCTGGGTGGCATAGCAGTTTGATCTAATACATAGAAACAATCACATAGGAACGGCAAAGATGAGGAGACAAAGTAACAGCCCCCATACGAAAAGGAAGAATCACCAGAAAAGGAAATAAACGAAATGAAGACAAGCAATTTGTCAGAGAAAGAATTCAGAGCAATGGTTACAAGGACAATGAAAAAGATGGAAGGCGAATGAAACATGTGTAAGAATCAAGAGGAAGTGAAGAAGAATCAAGAGGAAATGGAGAATGACATAGTGCAATAAAGAACACAATGGAAAGTTTCAACAGTAGACTAGAAGTTGAGAGCTGCATCAGCAAGTTACAAGACAAGGTAGGAAAGAACACCTAAGCAGAATAGCAACTGGGAAAAAAAAAAAAAAAACTTAAAAATCAGGAGGAGAGCCTAAGGGAGCTTTGGGACAACACGAAATGAAATAAAATCAACATAATAGGGATGCCAGAGGGAGAGGAAGCAGAGCAAGGAATAGATAACCGGTTTGAAGAAAAAAATGACAAAACAGTTCCCTGATATTGGGAAGAAAAATACTCACACAAGTTCAATTCCCCAGTTTCCAGCTGGAACAAACCCCCAGTAGGGGGCATTCAGGAGGCAGCTGACCCATATTTCTCTCTCTCATGCCCTCTCCTTTCTTCTGATGAATATAGATACTAAAATCCTCTACAAAGTCCTGGCAAATCAGATCCAGCATTACATTAGAAAGATCATACACCATGACCAAGTGGGATTTATCCCAGGGATGCAAGGATCATGCAACATCTGCAAATCAATAAACTGAGAGAGAAAAATCACATAGTCATATCAATTGATGCAGAAAAAGCATTTGACAAAATCCAATATCCTTTCTTGATAGAAACCCTTAGCAAAGTGTGAATAGAGAGATCATACCTCAACATAATAAAAGCATTATATGACAAATCTAGAGCCAACATCATACTCAATGAACAAAAAATAAAAACATTTCCCCTAAGAACAGGAACAAGACAGGGATGTCCACTTTCACCATTCCTGTTTGATATAGTACTGGAAGTGCTAGCCATAGCTCTCAGACAAGAAGAAATAAAAGGCATCCTAATTGGAAAAGAAGAAGTAAAACTGTCATTGTTTGCAGACGACATGATATTGTACAAAGAAAACCATAAAAACTCCATCAAAAAACTACTGGAACTAATAAATGAATTAGGCAATGTAGCAGGATACAAAATTAACACCCAGAAATCTATGGCTTTTTTAAACACCAATAATGAACTCACAGAAAGAGAAAAAAAAATCCCATTTACCATCGCAACAATAAAAAATCAAGATACTTAGGAATAAACTTAACTAAGGAGATAAAAGACCTTTACTCAGAAAACTATAGGATATTGAAAAAAAGAGTAAGAGGAAGACATAAACAAATGGAACAATAAACCATGTTCATGGATTGGTAAAATCAACATCATAAAAATGTCCATACTACCCAAAGCAATCTATATATTTAATGCAATCCCCACTAAAATACCAATGGAACATTTTACAGACCTAGAACAAACTCTCCAAAAATTTATCTGGAATACAAAAGGACCCCAAATAGCTGCAGCCATCTTGAAAAAGAAGAACAAAGTTGGAGTGATCACAATACCAGATATCAAGCTATATTACCAAGCCATGGTTCTCAAAACTGCCTGCTACTGGCACAAGAACAGACATATAGACCAATGGAACAGAACAGAGAACCCAGAAATCAACCCAAGCCATTATGCTCAATTAATATTTGACAAAGGAGGCAAGAGCATACAATGGAGTCTAGATAGTCTCTTCAATAAATAGTGTTGGAAAAATTGGACAGATACATGCAAAAAAAATGAAACTAGACCACCAATTTACACCACACACAAAAACAAACTCAAAATTGGCTAATGGACTTAAACACAGGATGGAAAACCATAAGAATGTTAGAGGAATCCATAGGCAACAAAATATCATACATATGTTGTAGTGATGTCTTTACCAATACAGCTCCTAGGGAAATGGAAACTAAGTAGAAAATAAACAAATGTGACTACATGAAACTAAGTGAAGGAAAACACATTTCAGATTTCTGTATCAATAATTTAGATATGTATGCATTCAGGAATGTTACTGCAAAGCATTAGAGACAGGTTGTAGTTGTCTAAATAAACAACTGCACAAGCAAGTACTATTGCTCTTATTTTACCCTTTTAAAATATGTTAATTCCAGCTTTAGCTTGAATTACTCAATTATCTAGCCATCTGATGTGTCCGACCCTTTTTTATTTTAAACTAAGCATGCCATACATGTAATACACTGAAAACAAAAATTCACTCAATCCTTCTTATTAATGCTGCTTGTCAGAAATAAAGAGACATACAAATACATAACATTGAATCAAACATCTCCTTGACAAAAGTACACATGGGTAAAATGGTCTGGGAACAAAGCCGCATAATAAAAACGTGGCACACAGGGATTTTTTATGGAGTCAAACATTCTCCCACTACAGATGATATCATCTTTTTCTATATCCTTTTCTTTCAGGACATAAAAGGCCAAACATCTTACGATTGGTGCAGGATATTTTTAATCTCGGTGTCAAATGGCACTGAGGTTGAAAGCTAGCTAGAGAATGAGAAGAATGACTATTAAAAAGAGAATGGAAGTTTTTAACCTTTTCTAAATAGCGCAGTGGAACCTAAGGTATTATTTTAAGGGAAAGGTCATTGAAATATTTTATTTGAAGCATGAGAAATATCCCAAACACACACTAAGGAACACGTTTCAGAAATGTACACAACTTAGAACATTTCAGGAATACTTGGGTTGCATTTTAAAAACCTGGAATTTGGTAGAGAGTTGTAGAGCTCTCATTTCCCATGATAGCAAAATCTAATGTGCCCAACCCTTCTTTATTTTAATTTTTAATTTTATTTACTGATTGAGTTTTAGAGAGAGATAGAGGAAGGGCGAGAGAGGGGAAGATTGATTTGTTGTTCCACTTATTTATGCTTCCATTGGTTTATTTTTGTATGCGATCAGACCTAGTATTGAACCTGCAGACGACGATTTAAGCAATTGAACTATCTGGCCATGGCAGAATCTACTGAGTCATTTAAATTTCCTTTCTTTTCATTGTTCTTAAAAGTAAATATATTCTTAGATATATTACCATACAAGTATAACCTAAAACAAATTAAAAATAATTAAGATTAAAAATATGAAATCTACTTAATTTCCTTTCTTACAAAAGTTAACTTATAATGTCTTTTTAAAATTTATATGAGCTGGCTGTTCTAATTGTTAAATTTCTATCAATCAGTAGGACAAAAAAGTCCATATACTACTGCTATTATTGCAACTACTATTTACTACTGAAAATTAAATATGTTGCTTTCTTTATTGAGCTTCTGCTATATACATGGAAAACCTTGCCCTATGTGCTTTACATACACTATCTCAAGTCCTTACAACAAATCTACATGTTGGTTTTAGAGGGAAGGAAATTAGTAGTATGGCTCCAAATAGTTCCATGACTTGCCTAGACCACAAAGTTATTAAGTTCCTCAATCAATATTCAAACTTGGGTCTACTTTTCTATTGCACATCTTTTTATAATGATCTTAATTATTTCAATAAAATCCCTTAATTCATTCAGCAATTATTTAGTGAATGGCTGGGATAAGTAAAATTCTCTCATAGGCACTGTAGAAAATACAGACATTGTTCCTGTATGTATGAATCTTACATTTCATGAGTGCATCCAGGTAAAAAACCAGTAAGTGGTAAAAATAACTGCAAATTGTAATAATGACTATGAAGAAAATAAAGTCTTAGAAATTGAAACGATCAAAGTGTCCTGTTTTAACTAGTGTTGTCAGAGCAATCCAGAGCGGTTGGCATTTCAGCAAGCCCTGAAGGAAGTGAAGTTGATGGTCAGGAAGAGTGTAGGCAAGGCACATTCAGGCAGGAGTGACAGGAGCAAAGAATGGAAAAGGTTGACCTGTGCCAGGAGCTAAAAGAAATTCGGCGAGGTAGATGTAGGAAGGTGGCTGAGGCTGAGGAGTAGTTTCATGTGTACTACATACCACAGAATGCCGGGCCTTGTAGCATTGCTGTGTTCTTTTTGTTCTCTGTTATATGGAAAACCACTGAAACTTTTGAAGCAACTGAGTTGCATGATCTCAGGTATGTTTAAAGACATTTCATGTTCTGTAGAGTAAATAGATTGGTAAAGGGTGAAAGCAAACTCAGGAAGATCGTTTTGGAAATTATTGTAAAGTGCCAGGGAAGAAATGGTGGTGTCCTAAATAAGATAGTTGTAGTGGATATTTAAAAAAAAATGAATTAAATGGTTGAAGAGAGCACTAAAATGCTTGCTGTTAGATCTTACAGATGGAGTAGGGATGGCGAGAGAAAGTGAGGATCCAAGGATATGTAATGTCAAGGTCTCCACTTTAAAAAAATGAATGATAGTACCATTTAATGAGGGAGAGAAGACTTAGGAGGCACAGATACAGGTGAGAAAACAATTATCTTTTGGATATTTTAAGTGTGAGACTTTTTGGTTAGTGACATCAAATTAGGCAGTAGGATATGTGTGTCTGGAAGACACGGGAGATCTGTTTCTGCAAAACAGGAGTAAGTCAGAGTCAGCAAAACTAATTTCAGTTAAACAAGTTCTTACTGACAAGTCTCTTTATATAATGTACTCTGCACAATATTTTCTTTAAAGAAAATTACCACTGTGTGTTTGTGGAGGATAGATATTCGTACTGATGCTCAATGAAGTAGGAAAGTGGTCTGTTGGGTGGTAAATTCTAAACATGTTAGGAGCATTGTGGTAATCCTATCTAATAAAGAGGGAATAAGCAACCTGACCTTCATAGTGTCACAAAGATGGTGGCCCCTGGTCCTCTCAGCCCCGCTAGAGTCCCCCAGTCCTTTCAACCCCGCTGGGGGTGGAGGGTGGTGGCAGGTGCATGGTACAGTCGGGCCCAGGGCCGCCCGAGGCTCAGGTAACCAGGGCTGACCGAGGCTTGTGCTGCCAGCAGTGGCAGCAGTAGAGGTGTGATGGGGGTGTCGCCTTCCCCTGATGGCCAGGTCGCCTCCTGCCCCTGAGGGCTCCCAGACTGTGAGAGGGGGAAGGCCGGGGTGAGGGGCCCCCCCCCTCCATTGCATGAATTTTCATGCACCAGGCCTCTAGTGTGTGGTAATGGAAAAATTCACTAAGGAAGTACATTTGATCTTAATCTTGAATAATATATCTATTTAATTTAGGGAAAAGGTATAGATGGAAAAGAGGAATGTAGACATTCCACCCTGCAAGAGAAGCAGAAGAAATAACACGGAATGAATAAATAACTTCAAGACATTTCTATATATCAGTAACTAAATCGTGTACTATTTTCAGAGTTGTGGGCAAAGGTGGATTTGGTCCCTGTCTTCAACCTTATAATTTAGTGACACAGACTGGTGTTCATCATTTTATGAAAAGTATAATCATTTTTTTAAAAAAGACGGTCAATGTATAATACCAAGTTTGGGTACTATATCTCTGAGAAACTGAGATTTTAGCTGAAAACTGTAAAAGGACTACATATTAGCTATGCAAAAAAGAAAATAATATCAGAATATAACCTTGGTCAGAATTGGGAGACTGAACAGGAAGGAGGAAAATTGAATATGAGAACACAAGTCCACAGATTACAATAGTGGTCTAAGTAAAAAATGACAATATACTAAGATGGAGTCTGTGAAAACTGAAGAATTATCTGAAATTGAAAGTTACTTAGGAATTAGAATTAATGAGACTTAATGATTGACTGACAGTGGGAGGTGAGGAGGATGGAAAAGTCAAGATTACTTCAGCTTTCTGACTTGAGTGACTGAAAGATGATGATGCCACAGTGAAACATGGGGCACTGGAGGAGGAGTGGGCTAGCAGTAGGGGTGAGAAGGATGATTACTTCAGTTTGAGGCATTTTACATTGTAATGCTTTTCAGGTCGGTAGGGAAATTGTGACCTGTATGGGAGAGCCCATGAAGCTGATAACCACTTTAATGTTACCTCCCCAGTGCCTAGAATGCACTTGATATCTAATAAGCCTTCAAATCCATGATTTACTAATGGAGTGAGCTGCTCTAAATTATTTTGGAAAATACTTGGTTTCAAATATCTATCATACACATAATGATAATAATAACTTTTTCATTTAAAATATCCTTTATGTTTGAATAAAGTTTTCAGTGTGGACATCAAAGCTCTGAAAGGCCAGGGTCTTTTGGAAGAACATTTTTTTTCCCCCTGTGACTAAAGTACAAATGCAAATGAGCCAAAATATTGCCTATGGCATTTATTGCAAAGAGTGTTCCATGGATCACAATGTCTGGTAAATTAGTGGTGTCCTGAGAAAAATTATTATCCACATTCCCTTCTCATTCACAATAATATGTAATGGGCTGTGTAAAACCCTATAGTATAAAAACCTGCCTAATATTGTTTTTCCAGTACTAATTTAAACTTCAGATTTCCTCACAGCCCTCTGCTTCCTGAGAGTATCTTGTGAACTTATTTCTGTGTAACATCAATTTGTCATTCAGTAGCCTATAGCATATTATATGTGATTTTATATAAATCAGCTGTGGGGTTAAAAAATATGGGTTTGAAGGTAACTTGCATGTCTGAGATCCATCAATCTCATCTTCAAATACAAATTTCTAAAAGGTGTGACTACTGTGGATCAGGATGCTTAGAAATGGAAAGGGAAACTCTATAAATATTAACTAAAATAAATTATTTCTTTCTTTAATGTTTTAAAAGGTCAAACCTTAACTCTTCTTTTTGGGATAATTAAACAAATGTGAATTTCCCTGAATATTCCAAATGCTATTTGTTTTTTGGCAGATAATTCACAACGAGGGATTTTCAAAATTCAAAGTCATACCTTAGATATAGCACAACAAAGTAGAAATGTGCTAAATTACCCAGAAACAATTTGGAGAGCTAGCAAACAGGGCAGCCTACTGGTTTGTGAACAGTGTAGATATTTTGCCATTCAACTCTCCTCTATTTGCCTCAATAAATTGTAGGGTACTTAGAATCCTACTATCTGTTATCCATCTGTCTGTATCTCTCTGCTCGGTCAGTGTCTGCCAGTGGAAAGACTTCAACCCGTCTGTCTCTTGCAGCAGGCAGGGAAGATATAAAATAAAGCGGCTGACTTTGAAAGAGGAGAGGGCTTACAATTAGTATGTAGAACAGAACATCTCCTTAGTCGGCTAGGAGAAAAAGGTGATAAGCCTGAAGTAAAAATAGAAAGGAACATTAAGAAGAAACAGGATATAAATTACTCTACGGTCTCAGCAGATGACCCAGCAGGGTGATCAGGCCTTGCATTTTCTAATCAACATATTCATAAACAAGATCTTCCCAAAATGTCATCGACAGCTATTTAGCTCAAACACATCAACATTGCTCATCACACTATTTCTGCTCTTGCTCTTCCTTTAGTTGGTAGTGAATTCTCCCAAGTCTGTATAAAATTTAACAGATAGAATTAAGTCCAGTTGTTCTTAAAAAGACAGGTTATTGTTGCATACCAAGACGTAACTTGTGTTCATTCCTTTTCTCCAGGTAAATAAATTGCACAGTCAAATTTAAATGTTTGTTCTACCCAATTTAACATACTTTTCAACATATCCTTCTAAAGAATAAAAAGTACCTGTTATATAATAGTGGGTCACTTCCTTAAGTATTTTTGTAAAATATCTAAAGCATTTGAGAAATATATCTTGCATTAGAGATAAAAGGTAGAAAACAGTGAGAATAATTAGGAATACACACTAGTAATAATATAGAAATTAATAGTTGAAATTGCTTTTACTGAAAAAATGTTTTTTATTGTTTTCAGAAATGTGTTGGAGAAGCTATATGTGTCATGGAGGACTGTGGTTTTATTACTTCCAGAAAGGACTTTTGACAGCTTACAATAAAATCAATGTGATTCAAATGCAGCTACTAAAACTATAGACAAAGAAAAAAATTAAGATCTGGTTCAGTGAGATTTCCGCATTTGAGGACATGTTATATCTCTGAGTTTTCTACTACAGAGGTGAAAAGAAAAAATAAATGGAATAGGAGAATTTTCCAGGCCTTGCTAGGAAGCATACTAATTCATGAAGAAAACATGTTTTTGTGGCCCTAATTTTTTAGATGAATCAGTTGTGGAGGTATTTTTATAACAGTTTGGTAATAAAAACACCCAGGGTCAGTGTTTTCAAATGAATACAGACTTGTTTCACACAAAATCGTTCCTTTTATTGACAGTAGGTATAAATCAAAATATCAGATACAAGTCAGCTAAGAGCAAGTTTAGGGACGTGAGCGGTGCGATTTGGGAACATCGTGTTCTGGAAACCTTATTACAAACATATGGTGCAGAAAATCTTCTCAGCCATCTTTCTCAAAATGAGTTCTCTGTAATATGTTGCTGTTAGCTTCATTAAAAAATGCACGGTCAAATAATTTCTAGAGAAAGTGCATAATATATTATCTCCTCCATGCTAATTGTTTCAATCAAGCTCTAGACTAGAACCATAAATAATTTAAAATATAGTTTAGGAATAAGAAACTAAAAGTTAGAATTAGCATTGAGTTTATTCATTTTAGATATGCTTCACTGAATTTGATAATTTTATATATTTTATTCTACTTAATCTGCACAACAATTTATGAAGTGAACATGAAGAAACTTTGATTCAAATAATTTCATACCTTGTACATAATCACAAAGCTACATACGCTTGAGACGAAATGCACATAATCTCTACTGTTATATTCCTCAACTTTCCATTATGTAATCCTGTTGCCTTTGATGAATTTTACATAGTTGGTTCAGAGACCAATATTATGCATGCAGGATTTCTTTAACAAAGGTCCAGCCATCCTACCTTTGCTTGGAAATTTCTTTTTATTTGTGTTTGTAAGATTCACTGAACTTTCCCTTTCTCAACTCCATTTTATTACTAAACCCACCCTGTGATTTTTAGAATTTTAGGTATTATATTCTTCATACTAAAATTTCCATTTTTTTTTAAAAAAAAAGTCTTTTATTTTTTGGCTGAGAATTTTTATTTTTTCAGTTGTTTCAAGAGTAATCACCTTTGCATCATAAAACACGGTTACAAAAGCTGCTTTTAAGTCATTATCTGGTAATCCTAACATCTGAGTTGTTCATGTGGCATCTGTTTATTGTCTTTTTCCTTGAGAATTGGTGACATTTTTTCCTTATTGTTAGTATGTTGAGTAATTATGGATTGTATTATGAACATTTTGATATTATGATTTGAGATTTTGGGTCCTGTGAAATGTATGTGGAGAATGTTGACTTATTTGTTTCTTTATTTGTTTTAGCAGGCAGCCACTTGGTTGGTCCAGGCTGTAAGGTTAACTTTCTATGAAAATTGGTGTTTTTTTTATATATATTTTATTGATTTTCTACAGAGTGGAAGGGAGAGAGACAGAGAGTCAGAAACATCGATGAGAGAGAAACATCGATCAGCTGCCTCCTGCACATCCCCCACCGGGGATGTGCCCGCAACCCAGGCACATGCCCTTGACCGGAATCGAACCTGGGACCCTTCAGTCCACAGGCCGATGCTCTATCCACTGAGCCAAACCGGTTTCGGCTGAAAATTGGTTTAAATATCACTTTGGTTTTCAAAGCCCCAACTGTGTAGTTGTATCTGCTTATCACATGAGCCTCTCAGGAGTTGGCCTGGAACTCGGATGGCTCTTTACTGGTTCCTTCTTTTCTTAAAGTCTTTGCTATGATTCTTTTGGTGTCTTCTGCCCAAGAATGGCTTAGGAGCTGAGTTTGGGATTTGTGTTGGTTTATTCACAAAACTAGGGATCTCCTTCTCAAGCTCCTCTTCTTGTGAGTTTATCCTTCATTCTCTGACTTCCAGAGTCCCTTTTATCTGATTCATCTGGCTAAAACATAGAGTTCTTTCAAAGATTTACCATTCTACACTCTTACACAGATCTGGACAATTAGTAGCAGAGCAATGAAATATGAGAGAGAAAAAATAATATGGATCCCCTGCCCCCACACAGCACAACAAGGGACCCTTTCCTTGGTTTCTATATCTAAAGGGGGTATTTCTCTTGGGTTTCATGTACCTATTGCACTATAAATAATACAGCTTCATTACCAGGGCTTGTATTGCGTCAGTGATGGGAAAGAAAAGAGGAAAAAAGTGAGGACTTCCTCCATAATATAGAGTTCATTGAGTCTATTTTCCCCCTGATCTTCTGTCCAGGTTTTGGTGACCATGATCATTACAACATACTTGATTTGGCTTGTCCTCATTTCCAAGACAGGAGATAAAGGAAGAAAATAAAACCCAAAGAAGCACATCATCACTGTTAGTCAAATTTTGACTTATCTCTTCTATGTACTACTATTTATTTTTAAGAATCTTTATTATTATTTATTTATTTATCAATTTTTTATTTAGTCCAGTGGGATAGTTAAGCTGCAGTCAGTGGGCTTCCTTCATCCTTGTGAGAATCAGAAATCTAACCAAGGGTTTTAATAAGAAAACTTCTTAAGATTCAAATTTTCTATCATAAAACATTGTAACTAGGAGTCTGTACCCTAAAAAAGTTTATGGGCAAATATCCTATATAATAAAAGGGTAATATGCAAATTGACCCTAACAGCAGAACGACTGGGAATGACTGGTCACTATCACACACTGACCACCAGGGGGCAGATGCTCAATGCAAGAGCTGCCCCCTGGTGGTCAGTGCGCTCCCACAGGGGGAGCTCTGCTCAGCCACAAGCCAGGCTGATAGCTGCCAGCACAGTGGTGGTGGCGGGAGCCTCTCCTGCCTCCTCAGCAGCACTAAGGATGTCCAACTGCAGCTTAGGCCTTCTCCCCGCTGGCAAGTGGAAATCCCCTGAGGGCTCCCAGGCTGCCATAGGGATGTCTGACTGCCAGATTAGGCCTAATTCCCCAGGAAGCGGGTCTAAACCAGCAGGTGGACATCCTTCGAGGGGTCCCAGACTGCAAGAGGGCACAGGCCAAGCTGAGGGACCCCCCACCCGAGTGCACAAATTTTTGTGCACCGGGCCTCTAGTATATAATAATAAACTATTAGGACTCTGGGAAGGCAGTGAAATATTATATAAAATAGACAGTTACATGAATTTCCATTTGGGTCTTTACCAAACATCTCCTAGAGCAATTATCTCATCTGCAAAATTGGATAATGTACCCTACCTACCTCACAAGTTTTTAGTAAGTAATAAGTGATTGAAAGTTTGAACGGGCATGTAGCATTTAATAGAAATATATGACAAAGAACAGGTGCTCAATCATTATAACAACATTATTGTATTAATTGTTATATTAGAAACAGAATCAGTAAGATGATGGATAGATGAATAGATGATGGATAGATAGATAGATAGATAGATAGATAGATAGATAGATAGATAGATGATAGATAGATGATAGACAGACTTAACATAAGGAATTGGCTCATGTAATTATGGAGGCTAAGAAATTCAATGATCTGCCATTTGCATGTTGGAGACACAGGAAAGCCGGTGGTGTAGTTCAGTATTAGTTTGAAGGCCAAAGAACCAGGAAAACCAATGGTGAGTGGATTAAAAAACTGTGGTACATCTACAAATAGAATACTATGCTGAGGTAAAAAAAGAAGGAATTCTTACCATTAGCAACAGCATGGATGGAACTGAAGAACATTATGCTAAGCGAAATAAGCCAGTGAGAGAAAGATAAATATCACATGGTCTCACTCATTTGTGGAATATAATGAACAACATCAACTGATGAACAAAAACAGATCCAGAGACAGAGAAGCATCTATCAGACCATCAAACCTAAGAGGGAAGGAAGGGGACTGTGAGGGTAAAGGGGAGAGACCAACCGAAGGATGTGTATGCATTAATATAAGCCTAAACAATGGACACAGAAACCAGGACTGTGGGGCATGAGTGGGGCGGGGTATGAAGGGGCACTGGGGGGATAAGGACACATATGTAATACCTTAATCAATAAAGAAAAAAAAAAACAATGGTGCAAATCACAGGCCAAGGTCTGAGCTCAACCATGAGGTAAAAGCAACAAATTGTCTCTTCTTTTGCCTTTTTCTCTCAACAATTGGATATGCCCACCCCCTTGGGGAGGGCAACTGCTTTACTGAGTCCTAATGTGATTCTGACATCCTCACAGACACACCCAGAAATAATGTTTAGCCAAATATGTGACCTAGTCAATGTGTTAATAATAAAGTTAATTAGCACAATTATTATAGAAAAGTTAATTTTAGAAAAATCATATATTAAAGTGCTCACCAAGATATACACAGTTCAAATTCAATATCTAGAAAAATACCTACCTTAATTTTCTACTAGCATTATTTGGCCATAATCTAGTATGTGATATATATGGCTATGTTGGCACCATATTAATCTCTTTAAGTTAATTTTCTTATTTAATTTCCCATGGCAATTCTGCAGGTCTAAGAACCATTACCATCCTTATTTTACAGGTGCAGACAAAGATTTAGATGCGAAAATTCTTAGAATAACTTGCCTAAGGTAACCCTAGCAATTAGAAAAGCTGGCTTTCTAGCTTCAGAGTCGAAAGAGGTAGCATTCCACCTTTTGCTTATATTTGTTTCACAGTAATTGATGATTAAATGACCTGATATAATATTACTGGCCAGTTTTAATTATTTCTTAATGAAACTTCTAGAACTGAAATTTAGGACCTCATCAATAATATATAAAGTATGTTTTGGGCTCCCAGATAGAAGAAATGTATTTAATATTGTGTCCTCAATTTTTAGCTAAATGTGAAAAGTTATAAACTAATTTTTACAACTAATTTAAGTATTTCAATAAAAGTCAAAGTATAAGTCTATTATTAACATACTGGACTATATAACAAATAGATTTTAATAGACAATTGACTTGGGTGGACTACATACAACAATATACAGATGATGTATTGTAGAACTGTATACATGAAACCTATATAATTTTATTAACCAATGTTACTCCACTAAATTCAATAAAAAAGAAACCAAAAAAAAGAAAAAAATAATGCAAGTTTTAGTTTTTCTAGAGCCTACTAGTCTATCAAATGAACGAATGTACCAAAGAAGTAGATCCTGTATTCTCATGATAAATAACATTTAACATAAACATAATTTACCTTAAAATGGGCCAAATACTAGAATATGTGACAGTAAGCGAAACATAAAACACCTCAACAATAAGAATATCTAGCCTAGCTGTTGTGGCTAAGTGGTTGAGCATCAACCTATGAACCAGGAAGTCATGGTTCAATTCTTGGTCAGGGCACATGCCTAGATTTTGGGCTCCCTCCCCAGTGGGGGGCATGCAGGAGGCAGCCAATCAATGATTCTCTCTCATCACTGATGTTTTTATCTCTCTCTCCCTCTCCCTTCCTCTCTGAAATCAATAAAAATATATTTAAAAATTAAGAATATCTAATATGTGAAAGAGCAGGAAGTCATTAAGGGATTATTAGTTTTTGTCAAATTAACCCACCATACTTCAATAAATTATTATTTGTTCTTAATGATATGACACTCCTCCCTCCCCCCCAAAAAAATGCAATAGAGTCTGATCAAGTGGCAGATACTTATGCATTGCCCATTTGCACTAATAAAAGATAAATGTGCAAATTAGTGTCACTCTGCTACACCCACCAGCCAATCAGAGCAACTATGCAAATTAACCCAACAAATATGGTGGCTAAATTGCATACACAGGCACGGAGCGAAGACTGAAGGCTCTGGCGGGAGTGAAGACTGAAGACTGAAGACTGAAGAGGCTTGGCTTCTCCGCTGCGGCCAGACCAAAGGCCTGGGTCCCGGCTGCCGGAGGAAAACCAGTGCTAGCAGCCAGGGGAAGGAAGGCCTATTGTGCGAATCTTCGTGCAACAGGCTTCTAGTATCTGGATAAAAATTTTATACTTTGGGAGGAAAGTTTATTTTCTTCTGTTGAAGTACATAATCAAGGGCTTTTCATTAAGCAAGAAATTAAGATCATTGTTATAATAACAAATTCTCATACTGCAAACATTCTGGAGTTCCTCCTGTTGCTGAATGCCCCGTGCCTGGTACCTGTATAACAGTGTAATTTAGAAACTGTCAGCTGTTACCAGATGAGGCTAATGCCGCTGCTACTGTCGCTTGTGGGGCTGGAGACGAATTTGCCAATTTTCATGACTTGTATTTTAAAGAGTAATCCAGGCAGACTTAAGAAACCTGTTTGAATGTCCAATTGTCTGACCCTAGGCAGCCTGCCCAGCCCCTATAAGTCTCAGTTTTCTTATCTCTTTAGTGGGAGAGAAGAAAAGGGGGATGGCAGAATCTTGAAAAGGCGCTGTCCAAGACCCCTTCTAAATCTAAAATTTATGTTTTCATAAATTTCCTCCATAGCACATATTGTAGAGTAGATTGCATGCTACCTCTCAGGATCTTTTCAGATTTTTAAGGAGAATGAATATGACCTATAATTTTAAAAATGCTTGAATAATAATTCTTATGGTCTACATTGTTAGTTAAGATGATCATAGTAATTTTGAAATGTTTGTTTACCTCAAAAGTACTACTAATAAAGAAATATAGGTGATTTTAAGAATATCCCTGGGTTTGTGAAGGTTAATGAGACCTAAGTGCAGTAAAGTAAGTTGTAGCCAGAAACTCTATTTTCCATGGTTTAGATTATAAAGAGAAAATGCTACTGAGAAGTGACAGTGACAATGCAATGCAAATAAAGATAAACACAAAAAGAAAAAAAAAAGGCTAAGAAAGATAAAGTATTACTGGCAAAAATGAATCATAAAGTAGAAAAATAAACATTAAAATCCAGGACATAAAATTATTTTTTTCACAGATACTGCCTCCTCTATGAATATTACCCTTTAGGTTAAATATGTAGTGGATAGAATAAATTGTCAAATTTTATATGAAATAAGAAAATAAGGGCAGAAGAGTCTTATATGTTAATTTAAGGGTTTGGCATTGAGATGACACAGGTTTATTCTAAATGCTTTGGAATTGTTCTTCAATAGTCAGTGACCTTAAGTTGAATTTCTTTCTCCCTAGGTTCCTTTCCTTTCAGCAGTTAATGAGTAGGTTGGCAATAAAACAAAATAAAATAAATAGAAAACAGCATGAGTTAGTCCAAGGTTGACTGGATCATCTACTTTGCCTAACACTGTAACCACATAACCAGCGGAGCCACCGGTGCTTCTTCCATCAGATTCAGGGCCTCTAGTATTGACTCCCAACCCACCAGGAATCCTCTTCTCACACACTGATGCAGAGAACAGCAGTGCTACATGAACAGAAAGAAAAAGTGAAACAAAAACCTTCACAAATTATACTTGCCAACCTCTCTTAGAATTTCAGTTTTCCTTATAACACAAACCTGTATAACACAAAAATATTACTACTATTAAGCAATATTTTCATTTTTATTTTTCAAATAAAATATGTAAAGAAAATTAACATTTTCAGAAACTCAATAATATTCATGTAAAAAAGCTCCAAATAATATCATAAAATGAGAACAATGCTATAAAGCAAAGGAGGTGAATGGGTGCTGGTTTATAATCTAAGCTTTCATTGATCCATTAATAATGAACATGACAGCCATTGTGTGAGGCACTGGCACCCAAAGATAAAAGATAGTTTCTATCTTTGAGGTGTTCACAGATGAGTGGAAGATGCCAAGAAGTAAGCAGGCACGTATGAAAGGAATGACAGGGTGGTATAAATGCTACAGTGTAAGGACAAAGCATATCATGGGAGAGCAAAGAAGGTTGATTTAGCCCAAGGGCAGTGGCCAGGGAAGACTTCATATAACATCCAGCCTTAAACTAAGTTTGGAGGAGGGAAAGCAGCCAAACAGACAAAAGTGACCCCAAGGTTCTTCCAGGCAAAACAGACAGTATGAAGAGAGAGGTGTAAGTATGTAGGGTGGATTCAGAGAATTGCACTTAATTCAATAATCTCTGGGTGTAGACCACTGAGACTGGATAATTAATCAGGGCAGAAATCAGGGCACATGAAGTATGAAAATGTTGAATTGCAGGTAAAATTATGGATGGAAGACAGTTAAAACACTAGGCATTGAAGAAATAGGCTCATTCATTCATTCAACCAATATACTGTGGGCAGCTACTTTTCTATACGCTGGGGTACAATGGTCAAAAAGAGTCAAACAATTCATGTCCTCCTTGAGTTTATACTCTAGTGTGTTCTTGTATGCATTATGCTATTTTTTTTTTTGTATGTTGCCTTGAAAAGTCATCTTAAGTTTGACTGGGAATTTCCTGAAGAGGACTATAATTGATTTTAAGCTGCCTAAGTATTAGAATTGGGTAATTGGTGTGAGACTAAATTTAGAGTATTTCAGGGGTTGAGGTTATCTAGCTAAATATGGATGGGTAAGAAAATATAAAAGGTTTCAAAATTGGAATAGAGTGGTTGATTCAAAGAACTAGAAAATCAGGTGATAATGATGAAAATAAAAGATCTGGTCTGAGAATAAAAGAAGTGAGGATTATGTGGAATGAATATAGAATTTGAAATGGATATATTAAAGCTCAAGGTTTTAGAAGGCCTTTCAAATTGTAAAGACACTGAAAAATTTACAGTTCATATTGCATAAGGACACTTGGTACAATTTACAGTTCATATTACAAATGTTAAGTGATACCAAAGCCAAATAAAAATATTTTATATAATACATATTATATAAATCATATAATTATACATTTGAATATCCAAGTAAAATTAAAATAATATAAATTAATTTAAATGCTATATTGTAATTATATCACATCATTATTAAGTATTATTAATAAGAATTCAGGTATTTTAAGAATTAGAAAATATCATATCAATGGGGGGCTTATAATCTAATAGAGCACCTGAATTAATATGAAAATTAATCATATTATTTTAAAGCTTAGGACACACATACTTATGTGATTAGGGGGTTAAGTTTCTTATCTATGAATAGGGAGTTAAGTTTTTCTTAAAGTTTTCTTTTTAAGGCCTGTGCAGAGTGATTGAGGAAGTGACTCAGCTGTGAATCCACCAAGCAGAACTGATAAACATGGTCACCCAATGCACCCGGAGTCAAAAAATCATCTTATCAACATCATCTCATCACTTGATGTCAAATTACAACAGCTGATGTCTGCAGAACCCTAGACCTGCACACAGCTGCATTTCTCACCTCAGCCCCTTCCCCTTTATAATCCTGTCCCCTGAATCTTGCTCTAAGGAAGGATTTGATGCTTACAAGTGTCCTGTCTTCTTGGTTGGCTAGACTTCTCAATAAACACCTATGATTCAACCCTATAGTTATTGGACACAGCAACAGACAGCCCAAGCCCAACAGGGAGTTTCCCAGTAACAATATCAATATGTCAAAATTCTCTAACCTAGATGGGAAACCATAAAAATCTTGGAGAATGCATAGGCAGCAACATATCAGACATATATTGTAGCAACATTTTTACCAATACAGCTCCTAGGACAATGGAAACTAAGGAGAAAATAAACAAACGGGACTACATCAAAATAAAAAGAAACCATCAACAAAACAACAAGAAAGCCCACTGAATGTATTTGCCAATGTTATATCCAATAAGGGTTTAATATCCCAAATTCATAGGGAACCCATACAACTTAACGAAATGAAGATAAACGATCCAATCAAAAAATGTGCAAAGGACTTAAATAGATAGTTTTCAAGAGAGGACATACAGAAAGACAAGAGACATATGAAAACATGCTCATAATCATCCGAGAAATGCAAATCAAAACAACAATGAGGTACCATCTCACACCTGTCAGAATGGCTATCATCAACAAACGACAAGTGCTGGCGAGGATGTGTAGAAAAAGGAACCCTCTTTCACTGCTGGTGGGAATGTAGATTGGTGCAACCACTGTGGAAAACAGTATGGATTTTCCTCAAAAAAATAAAAATGGAACTCCTATTTAACCCAGTAATCCCACTTCTAGGAATACTAGTATATCCCATGAAATAAAAAACACCAATCAGAAAGGATATATGCACCCCTATGTTCATAGCAGCACAATTCACCATAGCTAAGATTTGGAAACAGCCTAAGTGCCCATCAGCAGATGAGTGGATTAGAAACTGTGATGCATCTACACAATGGAATACTAGGCTGCTATAAAAAAGAAAGAAATCTTACCATTCACAACAGCATGGATGGACCTGGAGAGCATTATGCTAAGATAAATAAGCCAGTCAGAAAAAGATAAATATCACATGATCTCACTCATTTGTGGAATATAATGACCAACATAAATTGATGAACAAAAATAGATCCAGAGACACAGAAGCATCAAACAGACTGTCAAACCTCAGAGGGAAGGCAGGGGAGGGTAGGATGGGGGAGGTAAGAGATCAACTGAAGGACTTATATGCATGCATTTAAGCATAACCCATGGACACAGACAGTAGTGGGGGTGAGGACATGTGCTGGGGTGTAGGAATAACTGGGGAGAGGTCAATGGGGGAAAAGGAGACATATGTAATACTTTAAACAATAAAGAATTTAAATAAAAAATAGCATATGCCAATTTAAAATAAATTCTCTAACCTGATAAATATAATCTCTTGAGTCAATAGCCAACAATAGATTTATGGATAAAAAATGTTCAAAGCAAGTTAATAAGATGAAAAAAACATTAAATATTATAAAATAATTATCATTGTTTTCAAACAATCTGATAATCCATGAAGAAAAACTCAAAACTACTTAAACAAATAGAATATTTCAGCAACCTTAATGAATTTGTGTTCTTATACTCAACTCTTTTGAGAAAAATATGTCATTATAAAGAATTAATCATAGATGTTGTCAAATATTATAAGCAAGTATGTTTTTATAGCACTATGAAATAAAAAATAAAAAATAATGTGGACAATCAATAATAGTAGAAACATAGATCTATCAACATATTTTTAAAGTCACTATAATAACATGAAGTAATAATATGGAGATGCTAAGCAAGAAAAATATCAATATGCAAAAGTATATATATGTTCTTGCCCCAATATTGGAATAGATATGTAATAGAAGAGGAAAAATATTAAATAGAAGAGGAAATAAATATTAAAAAAGGTGAATAGTTAAGTTTTATTTGTGATATAAGATTATAAGTAATTTCTATAATTTCCAAACTTTCTATAAGGAGGAAAAAACAACAAACACAACAAAGTACTCATGCCAAAGAGGGAGGTCAAATCAAAGATGTTTCACCCTCCATGCTCTTGCAATAGTAAGAGTTCTTTTTTTTACAGCTGTGGACACAGACAATAGAGTAGTGAAGGCCTGGGATGGGCAAGTAAAGGGTAGGGGGGTACAAGGGGAAAAACAAACAAACAAAGGGAACATTGGTAATGCTTTCAACCATAAAGAAAAAGAAAAGAAAAGAAAAAAAAAGATGGTTCACCCTTAAGATCTTGCTCTTAATGGCTGTGCTAGGTTAATAGTACACTACCTCACTCATTTTTCACCCCCATACCTAACACTGCCTGACACACAACATGTATTTGAGAAATTTTTATTGCACATTTGATCTGTCAAAAAATAAAACACTTCCACCTAAATGTTCCCATGCATTTTCTGTCCAAATCCGTTAAAACTTAACATTTTTCAGAAGTATCTCAGGGTAGTAGAAACTCAACCCCGCCAAATTAAAGATTGTACATAATATTACTGAGCCGTACTAATTATTATTGTCACATATATGATTATTTAATGAGGTAAAATTAGATGAAAATTTAGTGAGAGACTTTAATAAAACTGCAAAGGTCACTCTTTTCTATTGTCTAAAATTTTATATGTTTCCTTTTTCCTGCTTGACACCCCTACCCTCCCCCCAACACCCCGCCCAGCCATTCCCACCCCAGGCAAGCCCCCACAACCCCAGTGTCTGTGTCCATTGATTATGCTAAAATGCATGCATACAAGTCCTTAGGTTGCTCTCTAAACTTCCCCTTCCCTGCCATTTCTCTCTGGATCTTTTCTTGTTCATCAAATTATGTTGATCATTATATCCCACATATGAGTGAGATCATGTGATATTGATCTTTCTCTGACTGGCTTATTCCGCTTAGCATAATGCTCTCCAGTTCCATCCATGCTGTTGCAAATGGTAAGAATTCCTTCTTTTTTTACTTCAGTGTAGTATTCCATTGTGTAGATGTAAAACAGTTTTTTAATCCACTCATCTGCTGATGGGCACTTGAGTTATTTCCAAATCTTAGCTATTGTAAATTGTGCCACTGTGAACACAGGGGTGCATATATCCTTTCTGATTGGCATTTCCAGTTTCTTGGTATATATTCCTAGAAGTGGGATCACTAGGTCAAATGCGAGTTCCACTTTATTTTTTTGAGGAAATTCCATACTGTTCTCCACAGTGGCTGCACCAGTCTGCATTACCACCAGCAGTGCAGGAGGGTTCCTTTTTCTCCACATCCTCCCTAGCATTTGTCTTTTGTTGATATGTTGATGATAGCCATTCTGACAGGTGTGAGATGGTATCTCACTGTTGTTTTCATTTGCATCTCTCAGAGGGTTAGTGACTTTGAGCATGTTATTATATGTCTCTTGATCCTCTATATGTCCTCTTTTAAAAAGTGTCTATTTAGGTCCTTTGTCCATTTTTTGAATGGATCATTTATCTTCCTTTTGTTAAGTAGTATGAGTTCTCTGTAAATTTTGGAGATTAAACCCTTATCTGAAATATCATTGGCAAATATATTCTCCCATACAGTGGGCTTTCTTGTTGTTTTGTTAATGGTTTCTTTTGCTGTGCAGAAGCTTTTTATTTTGATGTATTCCCTTTTGTTTATTTTTTCCTTTGCCCTAGGAGCTGTGTCTATAAAGATATTGCTATGGCACATGTCTGCTATTTTGCTGCCTGTGGAGTCTTGTAGGCTTTTTATGATTTCCCATCTTACATTTAAGTCCTTTAGCCATTTTGAGTTTGTTTTTGTGTATGGTGTAAGTTGGTGGTCTAGTTTCAATTTTGTCATGTATCTGACCAAATTCCCCAACACCGTTTATTGAAGAGACTGTCTTGACACCATTGTATGCTCTTGCTTCCTTTGTCAAATATTAATTGAGCATAATGGCTTGAGTTAATTTCTCGGTTTTCTGTTCTGTTCCATTGGTCAATATGTCTTTTCTTGTGCCCGTAACAGGCAGTTTTGAGAACCATGTCTTGGTAATATAGCTTGATATCTGGTATTGTGATCATTCTAACTTTTTCCTTCTTTCTCAGGATAACTGTGGCTATTCGGGGTCTTTTTTATTCCAGATGAATTTTTGGAGACTTTGTTCTCAATCTTTGAAGTATGCCATTGGTATTTTAATGGGTATTGCATTGAATCTGTAGATTGCTTTGGGTCGTGTGGACATTTTAATGATGTTGGTTCTACTAATCCATAAACACAGTATGTTCTTCCATTTGTTTATGTATTCCTCTATCTTGTTTTTCAACGTCCTGTAGTTTTCTGAGTACAGGTCTTTTACCTCCTTAGTTAATTTTATTCCTAAGTACCTTAATTTTTTTGGTGCAATGGTAAATGGGATTTTTTTTGTTTGTTTCTCTTTCTGTTAGTTCATTTTTGGTGTATAAAAAGGCCATAGATTTCTGGGTGTTAAGTTTGTATCCTGCTACATTGCTGAATTCACTCATTAGGTCTAGTAGTTTTTTGATGGACTCTTTGGGGTTTTCTATGTATAGTATCATGTCATCTGCGAATAAGGACAGTTTTACTTCTTTTCCAATTTGGATGCCTATATATTTCTTCTTCTTGTCTGATCACTATGGCTAGCACTTTTAGTACTATATCAAGCAGAAGTGGTTAAAGTGGACATCCCTGTCTTTTTCCTGTTCTCAAAGGTAATGAGTTTAGTTTTTGACCATTGATATGATGTTTGCTGTAGGTTTGTCATATTGGGCTTTTATTATGTTGAGTTATGATCCCTCTATTCCCACTTTGCTGAGAGTTTTTATCAAGAAATGATGTTGGATTTTGTCAAATGCTTTCTCTGCATCATGATATGATTATGTGGTTTTTGTCTCTCAATTAGTTTATGTGCTGTATCACATTTATTGATTTGCCGATATCATACCATTTTTGCATCCCCAGAGTAAATTTCACTTGGCCATGGTGTATGATCTTTCTGATGTAATGCAGAATCCAATTTGCTAGAATTTTGTTGATGATTTTAACATCTATGTTCATCAAAGATTTTGGCCTGGAGCTTTTTGTTTTGTTTTGTTTTGTTTTGTTTTGTTTTGTTTTGTTTTGTTTGTGTGGTGTCTTTATATGGTTTTGGAATTAGGGTAATGCTGGCTTCATAGAAACTGTTTGGAAGTGTTGCTTCCTCTTTAATTTTTTGGAATAGTCTGAGTAGAATAGGTTTTAGTTCTTCTTTGAATGCTTGGTAGAACTCCCCTGCAAAGCCGTCTGGACAAGGGCTTTTGTTTGCTGAAAGATTTTTGATTGCTGCTTCAATTTCTTCAGTAGTTATTGGCCTATTCAGGGTTTTTTATTCTTCCTGATTGAGTTTAGGGAGCTTGTATTTTTCTAAGACTATGCCCATTTCCTCTAGGTTGTCCATTTTGTTGGAATAGAGTTTTTCATAGTATTTTTTCATAATCCTTTGTATTTCTGTGGGATCGATTGTTACTTCACCTCTTTCATTTCTGATTTTGTTTGTTTGGGTCCTCTCTCTTTGCTTCTTGGTGAGCCTGGCAAGAAGTTCATCAATATTGTTTATCCTTTTAAAGAATCAGCTCTTGGTTTGGTGATTTTTTGTATAGTTTTTTGTTGTTGTTGTTCTCTATGTCATTTATTTCTACTCTGGTATTTATTATTTCCTTCCTTCTGCTTACATTGGGCTTTTCTTATTGCTCTCTTTCTAACTCTTTGAGTTGTAGGATTAGATAATTTGTTACCATTTTGTTCTTGTTTTTTTGAGGTAGGCCTGTGGAGCTGTGAGCTTCCCTCTCAAGACCGCTTTCACTGTGTACCATAGATTTTGGATTGTTGTGTTTTCATTATTGTTTGTTGCCATGATGCTATTTATTTCTTCTTTGATCTCTTTGGTAACCCAATCATTGTTTAATATCATGTAATTTATCCTCTCGGTGTTTGATTTTTTTTCATTTTTTTATTGTAGTTGATTTCTAATGTTATGCCTTTGTGATCTGAGAAGATGCTTGATATGATTTCTATCTTCTTGAATTTGAAGAGACTTTGCCTGTGACCCAATATATTGTCTATCTTTGAAAATGACCCATGCACACTTGACAAGAATGTATATTCTGTAGCTTTGGGGTAAAATGTTTTGAAGATGTCAATTAATTACATCTGATCTAGTGAATTATTTAGGATTGATGTTTCTTTGCTGATTTTTTGTTTATAGGATTTATCCAGTGGTGTTAGTGGGGTACTAAAGTACCCTAATATGACTGTATTGCTGTCTATCTCTCCTTTGATATCCTTCAGAATTTTTTTATTTTTTTATGTGGGTGCTACTGTATTGGGTGCATATATGTTTTTCAGAGTTATATCCTCTTGTTGTATCGACCCCTTTAGTATTATTATAGTGGTCTTCCTTATCTCTTGTTATGGCCTTAACTTTGAGGTCTAATTTGTCAGATACAAGTATTACTACCCCAGTTTTTCTTTTTCTTCATTTCCATTTGTCTGAAAAAAACCTTTTTCTTCTTTTCACCATCAGTCTGTTGAGTCCTTTGTTCTGAGGTGGGTCTCCTATAGACAGCAGGTATATGGGTTATGTTTTCTTATCCACTTCAGCTACCCTATGTCTTTTTATTGGGTTATTTAATCCATTTACATTTAAAGTTATTATTGATAGGTACTTGTTTGTCACCATTTTTATTCTTTATTCCTATGTTCCTTCTTCCCTTCGTATTTCTTTCTATTTACAGCAGTCCCTTTACGTTTCTTGCATTGCTGGTTCTGTGGTAATAAACTCCCTTAGTTTTTTTGTTTGTTTGTTCCTGAAGCTCCTCATTTCACCCCCAACTTTGATTGATAGCCTTACAGGGTACAATATTCTCAGATTCTGACCCTTACTTTGCATGACTTTATATATTTCATTTTATTCCCTTCTGGCCTGACGTGTTTCTGTTGAGAAATCAGTCAATAGTCTGATTAGAGATCCCTTGTAGGTAATTTTCTGGCAGCCTTTAAGATTCTTACTTTGTCGTTGGTGTTTGCCAGTTTAATGATAATGTGTCTTGGTGTCATTCTTTTTGGGTTCATTTTGTTTGGGACTCTGTAAGCTTCTTGGACTTGTGTGAGTTTTTTCTTCTTTCCAATATCAGGGAAGTTTTCTGTTATTATTTCTTCAAACAGGTTTTCTATTCCTTGCTCAGTTTCTTCTCCTTCTGGCTCCCCTATTATGCATATGTTGTTTCATTTCATGTTGTCCCAAAGTTCCCTTAGGCTTTCCTCGTGTTTTTAAGTTGTTGTTTTTATCCAGTTGCTGCTCTGTTTGGTTATTTTTTCCTTGTTCTAGCTCACTGATGTGGTCCTCCACTTCTTCTAGTCTACTGTTGATGCTTTCTATTGTGTTCTTTATTGCAGCAACGTCATTTTTTATTTCTTCTTGGTTCTTCTTCATTTCCTCTTGGTTCTTGTACATATTGTTGAATTTGTCTTCCGTCCTTTTCATCATCCTTATTATGACCATTGCTCTGAATTCTTTCTCTGACATATTGCTTGCCTCCATGTCATTTACTTCATTTTCCTGTGATTCCTCCTTTTCTTTCATATGGGGACTGTTACCTTTTCTCCCCATGTTAGCTCCTCTCAGGGTGTCTGGTTATGTAGCTCTCTCTCTCCTCTCTCTAGGCCAGGAGTGGGCAAACTTTTTGACTCGAGGGCCACAATGGGTCCTTAAACTGGACTGGAGGGCCGGAACAAAAGCATGGATGTAGTGCTCGTGTGAACTAATATAAACTCAAAGTAAACATCATTACATAAAAGGGTACTGTCTTTTTTTTTTTTTTAGTTTTATTCATTTCAAACAGGCCAGATCTGGCCCGTGGGCCGTAGTTTGCCCACGGCTGCTCTAGGTGATCTCTGACTTTTCTGTCCATGGATTGCCTCACCAGCTGTGTTTAATTCGCCAGTTCTGGGTGGATGTTGTTCTAATCTGCTGTTCCTTCTATCTGTCTGTGAGAAGGCACAGGGTCCATTCGCATTTTCAGCACCACTTTTGCAAAAGTCACTCTTTCATGTAATGTGCTCAAATGCATATGAAGTATCAAGAAGTGTGACAGATGCTGAGACAGTCACACTCCTGAGCATTTCATTGTCACTTAGGAGAGATGGAGACAAAGAACTCAGTGACATGTGATAAATCCTACAACAAAGTAAAACTACAGGCACATAAAAGCACAGGAAAAGCATCATGTGGACTTCAATGAGAAAAAATGAGGGAAATGCACTAATATGCTTGGGGAGAGGTTCAGGAAATGGTTATAAAATAGGTGTTCTTTGAGAAAAGGAGAGCAAGAAGAGAAAGTCAGCATCAGAGAGAGAGATAAATGTGCCATGATTCTCCAGTGCTCTTACTAAATGGCTTCATAGCTGTTTCCTTCATGTGACTCACTGCACAGTGACATGTGATGTTAACGTAAAATATTAGACACTTAAGGCCACATTCAGATATGCTGTGTACAGTGGGAAATTGTGTATTTTAGAAATTTTACCAACTTAACACAAAATGTTCAATGATAGGCACAATAAAAACAAAACCATATGTGAAGACACAAGAAAAGTTAAGAATAAATAAAATTATAACATTTTATAAAAATTTGCTTTGCTTGGCCAGATGGCTCTGCAGTCGAGTGCCGACCCATGAACTAGGAGGTCACAGTTCAATTCCTGGTCAGGGCACATGCCCAGGTTTAGATCCATCCCCCATGGGGGGTATGTAGGAGGCAGCTGATTGCTGATTCTCTCATCATTGATGTTTCTATATCCCCTCTTCCCCTCTCTGAATCAATAAAAAGATATATATTTTTTAATTGCTTTTCTTTTTCAGGCACCAGATTTTATTAGAAAATTAATATAGTCAACTAAATTCATTATTTACTTTGTCATCCTTTTATGT
This sequence comes from Myotis nattereri, assembly GCF_964212035.1. Classification (NCBI taxonomy): domain Eukaryota; kingdom Metazoa; phylum Chordata; class Mammalia; order Chiroptera; family Vespertilionidae; genus Myotis; species Myotis nattereri. The sequence goes on from NC_138077.1 coordinate 100,329,613, forward strand.
CAAAAAAATTACCATTTTTAGAAATATTGACTGGTCTTGGCTAAAAATAAGAAATAATTCTAATACTACCAAAAAAAAAAAAAAGAATCTAACTCTGTTTTATGAAAAGATACACATGTGTAACTGCTATCATTAAAAAAAAAGAAACATTAGTGTATTTTCCTTTGAATTTACTAAATACTCTGATGGCATTAGTTATAGCGTAGTCTTATATAAATTACATTTAAAAATCATTTCACATCTCTGAATCTTTACAAGAAAAGATTCACAATAAAATAAAAATGTTTTATGTAAAAAAATGCCAAATGTAGCTCATCTGTGCAAGAATTTACTATGGCCTTAACCTTGGTGACTTCCACATGTTTGCGAAAACTTCCCTCAGTTGGGGCACAACATCTGACATAGGCTTTTTAATAAAACTTAATGTTCTAAGGTGGAGGATGCTACAAGTAACAACTTAAAATTCACCTTAAAATGTATGAAATTTAATTCTTGTTTCTCAAAGCCTATATTTTGTTCATGTTTAGGGCAAAATTCTATGTGCAAAATGCGTATGGACATTTAAACCATTACTCCTTCAATGTAACTATCATATTTCTGGAGGAGCATGTGAGTTGTGAAATAAGTTTTAAAGTGTTCTTCTTTGCCTGTATGGTTAATTCCACTTCATCTGACCATTTACAACCAATTATCTTAATGAAGGTTAAAGACTTGGATTTTATTTGATAAAAGGGTAGAGTCCTAAAGCAACTTAACTAAAATTGCATTGGGACTCTCATATCTGGATATAAATGTCTGTGCCCCCCCCCCCCTCAACCCTCTCAAATTTATATGTTGAGGCCTAATCCCAATGTAATAGTATTTGGAGGTGGAGCCCTCAAGATGGGTCTGGTATCCTTATAAAGGGATGTAGAGCCCAAAGCTCTCTCTCCACCATGTGAGGACACAGAGTGATAACTGCCTTTTGTTAATGAGAAGGAGGATCCTCACCAGACACCAACCTTCCCCAACATTTAGAACTATGAGAAATAAATATTTGTTTTTTAAGCCACCCACTCTATAGTATTTCTGTTACAGCAGCCCTGACTGACAAAATCAGCTATATTTACATGGAAGCTAAGCATAATTTTTTATTCCTTCTTTTAGTCTATTTTAGCACTGCTCAAAGCTCATTGTGCATAAGAATTACTATTTAGAATTTTACATATAAAACAATATAGCATATACTGTATTTTATGGACTGGATGGTAAGTGTTCTGGTCCTATAATCTAATTTTATAATAAAATTAGAGGCCCGATGAATAAAATTTGTGCATGGGAGGGTTCCCTCAGCCCAGCCTGCACCCTCTCCAATTGGGGACCCTTTGGGGGATGTCCAACTGCTGGCAGTCGGACATCCCTCTCGCAATCTGGGACCACTGGCTCCTAACTGCTCAACTGCCTGCCTGCCTGATCACCCTTAATGACTATGCTTGCCTGCCTGATTGCCCCTAATCCTTCTGCCTGTCTTCCTGATCACCCCTAACTGCTCCCCTGCCAGCCTGATTGTCCCCAGTTGCTCTTCCCTGATGGCCTGATCACCACTAACTGCTTTCCCCTACTGGCCTGATTGCTCCTAACTGCCCTCCCCTGTCGGCCTGGTCTCCCCCGACTGCTCTCCTCTGCCAGCCTGATTGCCCCCAACTGCCCTCTCCTGACAGCCTGATTGCCCCTAATGTTCTCCCTGCTAGCCTGATTGCCCCCAGCTGCCCTCTCCTGCCAGCCTGATCACCCCTAATGTTCTCCTCTGCCAGCCTGATTTCCCCTAACTGCTCTCCCCTGCCGGCCTGATCACTCCTAATTGCCTTCCCCTTCAGGCCTGATCATGCACCCAACTGCCCTCCCCTGCCGCCAGTTCACCCCCAATGGCCCTCTCCTGCCAGCCTGGTCACCCTCAATGACCCTTCCCCGGCCAGCCTGATCTTGCCCTCAACTGCCCTTCCCTGCCAACCAGTTCGCCCCAAATGGCCCTCCCCTACAGGCCTGGTCACAGGCCCTCCCCTGCCCAAGTGCCCTTCCCTGCCAATCTGGTCACCCCCAACTGCCCTCTCCTGCCAGCCTGATTGCCCCTGACTGCCTCTTCCTCGGCCCCTACCACCATTGCTTTGTCTGGAAGGAAGTTGGATGTCTGGAAGATGGAGGTTCGACTTGGTCTAATTAGTATATTACCCTTTTATTAGTATAGATACCAAGAATACATTGACACAGGAAATTACTCTTCTCACAAAAACAAAGAATCTTGGAGTCTCCAAACAAGGGTAGTTTATTTGTTAAGTCTTTCTCATGAAACTGCCAACTGCCAGAGCAAAAGAGAAAGAATTCAGGGCTTAAGCTGTCTGAAAATATAAATGTCTCCTCACTCATTTGCCAGCAAACTCTAAGATATTGTCCGCCACCCACCTCCATTCAAAGAAATTATCAACACTTGCTCAATATATGTGATCATTTATCAAACAGTTTTGAAGAAGACTAAGTGGAAATAATTCAAATGCACTATATGACTTTATGAAGGTTTTAGGTTTGGTATCCGTACACAAATATGTGGACTTCGGTCTTTCCAAGTATCTTTCACCACAATTTGGAGACTGCTAGTAGGTCTTGAGACTGGATAGAAACACACAAGCTTAAAGGCAGAGAGAGGAGTTAAGAGGCCTGAGCTAAGGCTGGAACAAAAAAGATGGAGGGGGAAAATAATGAGATGGAACAGACCAACTTGGGGAACAGGATTGAAGAAATTATGGGGTAAGTGAGGTGAAATAGGTGACTCCAAGGTTTCTGGTTTATATAATTCTGGGAGAAGTTCTCTCATAATCTTAAACTGAGTGTGTAATGTCTAATAATAGCCCAAACAATCCCAATATAAAGCAAACTTCTCACCTGTTAACTTTTGTTTCCCTTAGTCTTTAGATAATTAGCACATTTTGACTGGGAAAGCATCTTTGAGTGATTATAAATATAGGGTTTCCTAAAAAAATGTATATACACACTTTGAATAATTATAAAGGTAGTGTTTATTAAAAGACTTTCATTTTCAAAATTGAGCTACCAGTTGTTAAAGTAAGTACACATTTTGGGAAACCCTGCATATAAAAATAAAAAAAGAAGTCATTTTCTGATTTGGGGGGAATGAATTTTATGTCAGACATGGTAGCTTTGAGGCTCTGCCAGTCCCCAGGTTCTGGAATGAGGGCAAAGACAAAAAAATCCAGTGACAATGAAATGCCTTTCTTCTAGGGGAATCTCTAACTTACAGATGGTAGTTAGATTTACTGGAGAAGAAACAAGGTTTGCTTCACCAAAAAAATCATAGTTAATACTATAAAGAAAAAAGATTCAAAAATTACGAAGTGGCTGTTCACTGATTTTTTTTAAATTTAAATTCTTTATTGTTTAAAGTATTACATATCTCTCCTTTTTCCCCCCATTGACCTCTCCCCAGCCACTCCAACCCCCCAACACATGCCCTCATGCCCCAACCATCTGTGTGCATTGGTTATGCTTATATACATGCATACAAGTCCTTTGGTTGATCTCTTACACTCCCCAGCCCCCACCTCCTCTGCCTTCCCTCTGAGGTTAGATGGTCTATACTTCTATGTCTCCAGATCAATTTTTGTTCATCAATTTATGTTGTTCATTATATTCCACAAATGAGTGAGATCATGTGATATTTATCTTTTTCTGACTGGCTTATTTATCTTAGCATAATGCTCTCCAGGTCCATCCATGCTGTTGTGAATAGTAAGAGTTCTTTCTTTTTCACAGCAGCCTAGTATTCCATTGTGTAGAAGTACCAGAGTTTTCTAATCCACTCATCTGCTGATGGGCATTTAGGCTGTTTCCAAATTGTAGCTATTGTAAATTGTGCTGCTATGAACATAGGGGTGCATATATCCTTTCTGATTGGTGTTTCTGGTTTCTTGGGATATATTCCTAGAAGGAGGATTATGGGGTCCAATAGGAGTTCTATTTTTAATTTTTTGAGGAAACTCCATACTATTTTTCACAGTGGCTGCACCAGTCTGCATCCCCACCAGCAGTGAAAGAGTGTTCCTTTTTCTCCACATCCTTGTCAGCACTTGTCATTTGTTTATTTGTTTATTACTGGCCCGGTGCACAAAATTCATGCATGGGGGGTGTTCCTCAGCCCGGCTTGCACCCTTTCCAATCTGGGACCCCTGTGGGGCAGTCAGACATCCCTCTCACAATCTGGGACTGCTGACTCCCAACTGCTCACCTGCCTGCCTGATCGCCCCTAACCACTCTGCATTCTGACCTGCTCACCCACAACTGCCCCCCTGCCAGCCTGCTCACCCTCAACTGCCCGCCACTGCTGGCCTGATCACCCCAACTGCCCCTCCTGCTGGCCAGTTTTCCCCCAACTGCCCTCCCACTGGCCTGATTGCCCCCAACTGCCCCCCCCCGCCGGCTTACTCGCCCCCAACTGCCCGCCCCTGATGTCCTAATTGTCCCCACTGCCCCCGCTGCTGTCCAGTTTGCCCCAACTGCCCCCCCTGCCAGCCTGCTGGCCCCCAACTACAACCCGCCCCCCCCCAGCTGGTTTGATTGCCCCTAACTGCCTCTGCCTCAGCCCAACCACCATGGCTTTGTCCAGAAGATTGTCTGGAAGGTCTCCCAGTCTAATTAGCATATTACCCTTTTATTAGTATAGATTACAGCCATTCTGACAGGTGTGAGGTGGTACCTCATTGTCGTTTTGATTTGCATCTCTCGGATGATTAGTGACTTTGAGCATGTTTTCATATGCCTCTTGGCCTGGGCTCCTGGAAATTTAGTGCTGTGCTCACATAAGACAGATATCAAAATGAACCTGAAGGAGGGAATATGCCTAATTGACCCTGAAAGCACTTGTGTCATGTTAGGTAGAGACTCCACAAATATTTAGAAATACATTTCATTTGAAAATGGAATTGAGGTCCATTCTTGATTACATAGCTATAGATTCCATGTGTTGTGGATTACAATGCTATAATGTGTACATTCATGGTTTTATGTGTCACACAATACTCTATTTAGCCTGACTTTACGGCCTGGCTAAACTTACCCACAATCTCTTAGGTGCCCTAGAACCTTAGAAAAAATCTCTCTAAGCTAAATAAAGTATTGCATTAGAAAAGTTTGAACTAAAAAATTGGAAGGTTTATATAAATCAGCAAAGAATTATTAACTAATGTTATTATAAAAGTTAAAGCAGACATAAGACCTTATCAATAAGTTGATAATACATAAGACATTAAAGAAACTCTGCAAGAGTGGGGAATTGGATACCTGAGCAAAGAAAAATGACCAGTCCTTGGGGTCTGAGGATACTGATTCTCTCTGCTCACAAACAAGATAAAGATGTTAAACATGATCACACACACAGGAAGGAGTACATTAATTACAGGTCTATTAAAAAATCAAAAAGCATATATTCTCTAGTTATGGAACATTGCCTGCTGAAGGCTGTTACTGAACCCAAGGACTGATATGTAATATGATCTTTGTATTGACAAGCACATCTGTTCCTTTCACCTACCCCCAACCTTACAATAAGCACAGTTGGGGGTTCAACTTATTTTTATATGCCTTGGTTATCTGAGTCAGGAACTGTTTTATACTTATTCTCATAAATTCCCATTCTGGAGTCCAGTTAAAATGGGCCTGTGTAATGGAGAGTCTCCAACATGTCTGCAAAACCGTATCTGCAAATATATTTTGTTCATTTTTGCACCCGCATGCCTACTTTGCAATTGGATAAATAACTTTACTGTGTGGCTAGACAAATAACCTTTGAAATCCCATTTTTCTGTCAGTTTAAGCATAGGGAAGACATTTCCCCCTTCATTTTTTATTTCCTCTTGCTTTCAGTAAGTAGTTCTCTTATGAGACCGTGGCTGCTCTCTTCAAATCTGATCTCCTTCTATAATATGTAGTTCAACACTTAGAAGTTCTGATTCAGAAAAAGTAATCCTAAAGGATACTTAAGTTAACGGCAAAAATGATAAGGCAGAAGAAAAAATACTGTAAAAATGACAGATCTGAAATTTAGAAGCTAGGAGATGAAATAGGCTGGAAGAAGCAAAATGGTACCATTTAGCCTCCTAGTAAAATCAATATGTCTTTTGGATGAAAAAGAAAATGTAAGCAACTGGTTTCTTTGACATGAAAAAGTAGAAATAAAAACTGTCTGCAGAGAAAGTGGTTAAAAAACATCTGGATTTTACCATTAGGTTTTCCTTGCAATAAATTCAAGTATTCACTAAATCTACTCACATGTACCTTTGTTTAATGTTTCAGAGATTTTCAGATATCCCTACAATAAATATTTATCACATGTGTTTAAATTTATTTTATTTAAAATAGATAAAGTAAACCACAAAAAAAGATATGAATAGCTTAGCAAACTTCTTCAAGATAAACATACTTGTAACCCCAATTCACATCAAGATAGAACTTTACTTTTATCCTAGAAGCCGCTTCCATGGACCACATAGCCATTACAGTCCCCTTCCTCCAGCAGCAGTGGTCACTGTTCTGACTTTTATTGTAATTCCTCCTTCTTTTTATTTTTAAGTAGATTTATTACCTGGATATAGTTACATAGGCACTATTGTTATTTTTGCCCATTTAAAAATTTTATTATGTTTTTAAGTCTTTTTTAATCAATAGTTTCCCTTCATTTTTTCTTTTCCAGTGGTGTTTTCTATAGTCTGGATTTTTATAGTTGCAATCTCAGGGTGCAATTTAATAATTGTTTTCTGTTCTCTATATACCTTTGAAATTGGAAGGTATATCAGATTCAGGTTCTATTTCTTTTGTGATTTTAAAGCCATCAATCATTGGGCCTATCTCTATTAATTCATTGGAACTTGCAAAATGGTGATATTCTATTTTTACATTTTTAATGTATTACTTGTTAAATTTTTATAAAGAGACATTTCTCAGGTACTATTTGGTTAATGGTACAGTTCATATAGGAAAGGCAGAATAAATATTTCCCCTGTTGTTGTTGTTTTACCAGTTTTCAGATATCTTTAATATGGCTTTTTGCAATCATTCAATTCAGATTTTTTGTGTTTTCAATTAAGCATGACTTCATTCAAACTATCAATCATGATACTGAAATAACTACAAAATGTATTAGTCCAGAGAGTATATTGCATGAAATCAACCAAAATGTCAACAGTTGCTGAAAACAAAATCAATATGTTGAGTCATCACTCCTAAAACAAATATTTATCTGACTGGAAAAATAAATGTTTATTTGCTTTAAAATAGAAGAGATGGTTGAATGTTAAAATGTTTTCAGAATGTTTCAAGACTAGTAGCAATTCAGTGGTATAATTCAGTTATTGTCAGTGACCTACTAAAAAGCTGATTTTCTTTTTATATATAACTAGTAGCCCTGTGCACGAATCTGTGTGTCCTCCTGTAGCTCTCCACCTGCTGACCCGCCCTCCTGTAGCTCCCCCCGCCCCCCCACATAGCTTGTTGCCCTGCCCTCTTCTGTAGCTCTCTGCCTCCCACTTGTAGCCAATAGGTTGTTGCTGCCCTCCTGTAGCTCCCCCGGCCCCCCTTCCTCTAGCCCATCCTCATAGCTTGCTGCCCTGCCCCCTCCTATAGCTCTCCACAGCCCACTTGTACCTCCCTGGCCCACCCTCCTGCTGATCCGTGATCTGGTCATGATGTGCTTGGTCATTACGCCTCAGGGCATAATGCCTAATTAGCATATTCCTCTCTTATATAGATAGAAAGTGTGGAGAGTACCTTAAAAAATGAAATCAGAGCTAACTGGTTTGGCTCAGTGGATAGAGCGTCAGCCTGAAGACTGAAAGGTCCCAGGTTTGATTCCAGTCAAGGGCATGTACCTTGGTTGCGGGCACATCCCCAGTAGGAGGTGTGCAGGAGGCAGCTGATCGATGTTTCTCAATCATCGATGTTTCTAACTCTCTATCCCTCTCCCTTCCTCTCTGTAAAAAATCAATAAAATATATTTTTAAAAAATGAAATCAAATCTACTCTAATCTCAAATCCTCCACTAGTCTTTAATAATACAATCTGGTAATGGCTCAGCTGTCAAAATAATTTTTAAATGGCTGTCTTCTCATTGGCAATGAGAACCTCTTAAACCTCTGTTTATTGTAGTTACAATAATATCAATTTGAAGTCCTTTTGGCATTAAATTGGTTATAGATATCATGCTCTTGGAACTTTTCTGTCAAATCTTTCAAAGTAGTGCAATCATCCTAAAAATCACCGAAAGTTTGACTGACTCATTCCTCTAGTGCCTACATGGTTCCACAAATATATTAGACTAGAGGCCCAGTGCACAAAATTCATGCACAGATGCGGTCCCTAGGCCTGGCTGGTGATTGAAGTGAGAGCATCTGGCATGGAAGGGCAGGTCCCTGCTGACCTCTGGGCCCTGGGCAGCACCTGGGCTCCCAGGCCTCCGTATGCTCCTCTCCTCTTGAGTCATGGTGCCCGAGTCCCCACACAGAGATGCGGTGAGCATGGATGGACACTGTGAGCTGGGGTGCAGTGTGGGCCTCTGGGATGACCAGTACCATTGCACAGAAGCCAGGTGGCCAGCGCTCTCTCTCCCAGCTGGCCTTGCAGACTAGCTCCTGTGTGAAGCCTGGCACCTGAGCAGAGGGGTTTCCTCGGCACACAAGCCCTGGCATTCTGAGGGAAGGTACCAGGGAGAGTGAGAGCAAGCTTGGTGGACACCCTGCATTCTCACTGCACCTCCATCCCTGTCACCCCCACCCCCAGATAGCTGGTGAGAGGTCGCAGTTCCCCACCCGGCTGCCACTGGAGGTTGGTCACTGCCACTCACCCCCAATTCCCTGTCCAGCCCAGGGCCTGGCCCTGATGGGGCGATCAGGGCCTGCTGGCTGCTGATTGCTGTCTGCAGGATCATCGGCAGGGGAATTGGCCCCCACTCACACCCGCCTTGGTCTGGCACCCTCTGCTCACCTTCTCCACCATCCCGCCTCAGTCCCACTCTCATTGGGGTCCATTGGAGCCAGCAGTGCATCCACTGCCAGCGCCGTATTGCCAACACCTTCCATGTTCCGTGCCACTCCCTGGTGGTCAACGTGTGTCATAACGAGCAGTCAAGGGGACAATTTGCTTGTTAGGCTTTTATTACATAGGATTAGCCTGATTACTTAAAATATATAGCATTTCTTCATCTTAGATTTTTCCAAAGGTAATAAATCTAAACTATAAAAGAGAAGCCAAACCAAACTCACATTGAATTCTTTCTCTGTGAAGTTTCCTGATGCTTTTGGACAATGTCACGAAGGCAATTTTGATTTAGAAATATCTGTTTACATCTTTCCAAACTTCCCCCTATTTTTTTAAATATTTTCTTCCTTCAAGTTAGAGCAAAATATAGGCATATGTTTTTCTGTCAGGACACTATCTACCTACCTATTTCTAAATGCATTTCAGTGGTTCAGGTATGTGTCCAGTTTACCCAGGAACGTGTATTTGGTGCCTGGCAAAAGGAGACGTCTGTTAAACTCTTGTTGAAGTGTGGCACAGACTCAAAGTACTATGCAAATATCCATATGCTCCTGTACAAGTACCCACTTCCTCTGCAGGCGGGTTGCATTGCAGCTATTTGATCAGGTTCTTGCCAAGCGGATGTGAATAAAGGTGATATAAGCCATGTTCAAGCCTGGCACTCAAAAATATACTACATGAATCCCAAGTTCTTCAGCCCTTCTTTAGGGATTTTGAAAGCCTGGGATCCAAATGACATAGCTAAAAGATGGAATTTTAGTCACTGTTTGGAAAGGAAAGACCTAATCCACATTGGACTCAATGGGAGGAGAAAATAAACCTATTTTGTGTTAAGCCAAATTTTGTGCTGAGGTTTGTCTTTTCAAAACACTTAGCATCACTCGTTCCAAATGAAACAAAGAAAATTGTTTAATATGTGCAATCTGTATACTAAGAAGAAATTCCAGGAAAAGTTTTGCGTTAGGATAGATTTTTTGGTTATGTTTTTATCACATCTCCAAAATTAAAAAAAAAAAACTAAACAAACAATAAGTAGTTGACTTTCCTAATTAATATTTGGCTCTCCATTAATTTTATTTCAGATGAAACTGAAGCCAAGTTTAAGTCATGCTTCTGCTATAAAAAGAGTAAGTGTGTAGAGGCAGGCAGGATGTGTTTGAATTACAGCTCTGTGTTTTTCCAGCTGTGCAGCTGTGGACAAGTTACTTAACCTTCAGGAACATAAGTATTTTCCTGTACATTGGAAATAAAATATTTTTATTTGAGGATTATGAGCCCTATCAAGAGTATAATAATAGATATTATTTCCTTATCTCTCCTAGTTAGTCTTTATTTGGATATTAATGAGACTAAAATCTGCAAGATTCACTCACTACCCTTAATACCTACTCATAGTTAACTAACAATATATTCTAAAACCTGAGATTGGATTTTTATATTATAATAATTACTCTCCAGGAGACACATGGTACATTAAATTAATAACAACTGTTCTATTTCTGGGATTTAGAATAACTCAGATGTAAATTTAAATACTGGTCTTGCTAAATCATACTAGCAATTGTCATAAATTTGTGAGTTTCAGTTATCACAAATTAAAAATGTGGATAATAAAAAGTAATATTTACCTAAAAATATATATTGACTATGTAAAATGCAACTTCCTGAGACAAAACAAAGGTTAGCCCCCTTCCTAAAATTTTATAGGTATTTATGAATTTTGAAGATCTTCAGAAATCTTCCTTTTTCAATCTGTTAGGCCCTGCTAGTTTGTAAAAATTCATTGGAGACCTAAACTGATAAACTAATTCATCACAGAGAACCTTAATTAATCTTATACTTTTTCCATTCTCAAGCATTAAAATAGATACATACATTAGAAAAATCCCCAAATCCCTACCTAAAATAGAAAAAAAGTTAAATAAATGGGTATTCATGAAACCTCCAAAGAAGTACTCTGAAAGATTTAATAGTACATATCAAATATTCCATTTAATGTCACATTCTATGTACGCCATACATCATTTGATTGACTGACTTTTAAGCTCTATTAATGCATACTACAATCAAAGTTTTAATGGAGTTTAAGGATCTCATCCAAATCTACAATAGCATATTCCCCTTAAATTAACTTATAACCCATGAGTTAATAAAATGAATGTAGCTACCATTTACCCAGAGGGCAACAAAATGTAGAACTCATCACCAGGTTGGTAGCCTAGAGGCTTAGCTTTCTTCAGTTTAACTCTGTAACCCTGGAGGTGCATTATGGATGCTCCTAAACCCCCATGCATCCTTTATTAAGATCATTGGGTACCAAAGAACTTAAATGACATGTTAAAGCTCGTAAGAAAATCTAACAATTGAACCAAACTAATTTGTCTTACACTTATTTTAATCTTGGTATATAGTTCTTTACCCTTAGAGATTTGATAATGTTTATTGAATAAATCAGTAAACATGTGCTACTTGAAATAAATTGTGTTGAGTAGTTAATTTACTAAAATCAGAATTCACAATAGACTTACATTTTATATTGCCCTCTCTGTATTAAAAATCCCCAAAATGGCTTTGCCCTCTCTCTTGAGTTAAGAAGTAATCAAGTTTTGGGTAAATGGGTCATTTGAGGAAAGTCTACAGAGCTAAATTTATTTACAACAGAGAACAGAAGGCTGACAAAGTGTATGGTGGAGGTGCTGGAGGCTGAGGGATTTACAATTTTTAACTATATAAAGCAATAGCATATGGGAGGTGTTAAGCAGCTGTTCTATTTCTGCACAGGAAACAGTTATGCTCAGGAGCCCCAGCTAGCTGAAATAGGACCAATGGATCAAAGTTACAGCCAGGTAAATATTAGCTCCTCATAAAGAGAGAATTTTTAAATTAGAGCTCTTGGAAATTGAAATTGACTGCTTTAGGAGGTAGCATGCCCTGGTGGTTCCGGTAGCTTACTGAGCCTTGGCATAATTCTATTACAATACTATCCTATTTTAGAGTGTAAAGAAAAGACAAGAGAGAGAAAGAAAGATTAAGATTTTCACAAAAGCATTACAGGAGACCAGCATAATCTCTGCTGGGTGGGAGATTTTTGTTTATGAAGGTGGTTTTTTGTTTGTTTGTTTTGTGTGTTGTTGTGTGTGTGTTTTTTTAACGGGGTGTTTCAGTTGTATATATGAGGGCTTCATTATCTAGTCTGATATGTTAAATAATTTTCTAATAAGGTTTCAAGACTTATGATTTTTTTTCTGACTGTTGCACAGAGGAAAGAGGAAAGAAAAATGGAGATGAGTGATGATTCAAGAGAGGGAAGCAGAGCCCCAGCAACAAGTGAGGTCAGGAAGCTTGGAGGAACATGGCCTTGAATGTTCAGAAGCCATGTAGTATGATTTCAAGTCAAAGTAGTTTCCTATTCTATGCTGTGTTAACCTCTATTATTTATTCAATAATTATTTACTGGTTACCTACCATGACCCAGGCAGTTTTTATGGTATGAAAATTCAGAGAAGACCAACACATCCTCATAGATTTCATTTCTGTTTGTGAAGACACACCACAAACAAGTAAACTAATTAATATATAATAACATTGAAAATAGAAAAAAAAAAGTGCCATGAAGAAAAATATCAAAATTGGTAAAAGGATAGCACGCCACTCAGTGGAAATTGGTCTTTGACATCTACTTGGGAAAAGATTTCTCTGATTATGTTGTATTTGAGCAGATGCTTGAGGAAAGTAGTAATTAGCTCCGTAGTGACCTAGAGCCGTGGTCGGCAAACTGCGGCTCGAGAGCCACATGCGGCTCTTTAGCCCCTTGAGTGTGGCTCTTCCTAAGCCTTAGGAGTACCTTAATTAAGTTAATAACAATGTACCTACCTATATAGTTTAAGTTTAAAAAATTTGGCTCTCAAAAGAAATTTCAATCGTTGTACTGTTGATATTTGACTCTGTTGACTAATGAGTTTGCCTACCACTGACCTAGAGGATGTGTGCTTCAGAAGGAGGTAACAGCAAGTGCAAAGGCCCTAAGGTTCGAATGGATTATATGAGTTCAAGATTGAAGTTGAGATCAAGGAGAAGAAAGACAGGAGCTGAAGTCACCAAGGCAGTCAGGAGATGGATCCTGCAATACTACTGGTCTTGCATTTTATTCTAAGTTTGGGGTTAAGCAGAGAAGAATAATGTTCAGACTTACATTTTCAAACAATCAAGTCTTAGGCCTTTAGGAAAAGGGTATGGGGCTTCAGACTAGGAGGGCATTTGTGGAGCTAGAAAGCATTTATCATACCCAGAGTCTATTTTAAGGGAGCATTGACAAACTTTTGATACATTGGACATACGGTGGAAGAAACAGAATCAATATTTTTATCACAAGAAATTGAGTGAATGTTAATACCACTAAAAGATATACAGATGTTTAAGGGGTCAGAGAATCGAGGTTCTGTTTTAGATGTGTTAAAACTGGAACTCAGGGCAAGAGATAAATATATATGGATGTTATCAGCATTTAAATGGTACTTATATAATGCTCTGGTTTCTCTTCAGATTGCATAAATCTTTCGCCTTTTAAATGGTACTTATAAAATAAAAGTAATTGAAATAATTTAGAGAGTAAGTACACATAGAGAAGTAAGAAGAAAGCCAGGCACAGAACTCTATAGGAATATAACTTTAAACAATCAGAAATAAAGTAGAGAATCTGGCAAAATAAACTGGGAGAGCCATGGAAATATAAGGGAATGAGAAAATGGGGTGTCATGTAATTTAAGTGAAAAATATGTTTCTTAGAATGAAGAAATCAAATAATTACTTCCTTATTAAAATAAGGTAGCAAGTTCAAGTAAAACAAGGCTGAGGATCAAACAGTGGGGCTTGGCAAGATAGTTCTCAGTGACTGAAGAGGAAGATTTTAGAGGGTTGGTGGAGATAAAAGTCTGGTTGGCCTAAGCCAGCAATTTTCAACCGGTGTGCTGCAAAATTTTTAAAACACACAATACCTATTTAGTCAGGGCACTAAACTCTTTTCCTTTAGGCTGTCAAATTGAAAAAAAAAAATTACAACAACCAACACAACAATATCCATCTAGTGTGAATGAATCAAAATTATACCTATTTTTTATCAGGTCAGTAAAAAATAGAATAAACTTTTTGGTGTGCCGCAGAATTTTAGTAATTAATGTGTGTCATGAGATGAAAAGGTTGAAAATCGCTGGCCTAGGATAACAAATGAGATTGGCAAATTAAACAAAACTGTATTTGGGATTCTTTTGAGAAATTTTGCTATATATTTCATGGAATAGCAGAGTATAATAAAAAGAAAAGCTTGCCTTTGTTTTTTTGTTGTTTATATTGGGAGACATTACATCATCCAGGAGTATGAAGAAATGTATCCTGTACAGAGGGAAGAGGTATGCTTTAGTAGAGTTCTGAGGTAATTAAAGGTCTGGAGTCTTTCAGTAGATGCCGGGGCGTGGGAGCAAGTGCCCATGTGAAAGAGCTGTCCTCAGAAGGAACAGAGGCAGCACATCCTTAAAGGCAGGTAGTTTTGTGGTTTGTTTGTCTATTTGTTTGCTGTGGAAGGGGAATACAATTTTCTACTCAAAATTTGTATTTTATCTTGGCTATTGGGTGTCTATGATAAGAACAAACTCTAACTTATTACCAAGATTTCCACTCCTCCCTCACACACTTACTTCCTATGCAATTCCCTCTTCTTAAATGGGAATGAGGACTATGAACGTGATAGGTTATTACTTCCATTAGGCTACCCTGCTAGGCAAAGGTAAAGGGATTTTGTAGATGCATAGCCTCTAATAAATTGACTTTTATCTTAGGAGTATTACCTAGAAAGGTATGGTCTAGTCAGGAGAGTTCTATGAAAAGAGCTCAGAGATATTTGAAGTAGCAGAGACACTCGAGATTAGAGAATTGGAGAGGCAAAAAGATTGACAGCAGGAAGTGTGAGGACCTTGAGAAAATAATTGGGGTACAGAAGATTTTGCTGTTGATAGGACCTTATTTCCAGAAAGTACAGTTTGAGGAAAGAAAATGAAATAGTTACAAGGGGAGGAATAATATGAACCTGCAAAAAAAAATTGTGGTCCATGATCACGAATTTAAAGTAAAAGCAGTCAGTCATGTTGAGTAATTACTTTAAAGAATAGTTATGGAAAAGTAAGAGATTGAGAATATCTAGAGTTGTAACTTTGCCAGCAAGAAAGATATAGAATAAAGAGGCAAACCAATGAGAATGATTATAAGGGACTGATTACAGTAAGTGTGAAATCTAAACTGTGTATAAGCCAGGATTTAATCCTGGTATAAACCAGGATTAAAGCTGATGATTAAGGAGAAAGAAATAGTGGCATCAATGGAATTAGAGTTTCAATTGGTTCAGACACTTTTTTTTTTCCCAGTAGAAGTGCTTGAATGAGAATATGACAATGCAGACATCACATTATATCCAGCTCTGAGATAAGAAAGGCTAGAAGGGGTAAGAGTTTTTATATGGGAAGGCTACAGGGTTCATTATGATGCCAGGAGTTCAAGCTAGCATTCAAATAATAGATTGAGACTATAGAAGAGCTTGCTGATGACAAAATTTTCAGAACCTACATAAAATGGTGGGGGAGGAAGAAAGTGGGGGAAGGAAAGGAAGACGGGATGGTACTATCCTAGTTGTTCTTTACTTACTAATTAAGAAATGGAATTGTCAATAATTTTTGTCCTTTGTTATCTCTGGTAAATTATCTTTGGTTCAGTCACTGTGCCATAATCTGATAGTACTTTTATCACACTCTCTTTAGAGCAAGGTCTTCTCTGTGTAACTCCGTTCTAGGTAGCCTGATGCAGTAGCCTTGGTTTAAGTATTTAATTATAATTTTAGGTATTTAAATGCATTAAAGTGGACCTTTCATTTTCTTCCTTGTATCTAATTTAAAGAACCATTAAATAAGTTTTTAGAAAAAAATTATATTTTATCTAACAGGACAAATAGAATGATAGGTAAGTCATAGTCTCATTCTCAGAAAACTTGATAAAGATACAGGAAGTCCTGTGCAGACAATTAATTGACTATCCTCCAACTTTCCCTCATAATATGTTAATGTCCTAATTAACACATTACTTATTTTGGTATTGTGACAACAAACCCAACACCAAATCATGGTTAGTGAATCTCAACTGAAGGAATGGAAATGTTTTTGGCCCTCTGTCTGCCAATACAATGTCTAGAGACATCCTGGGTTGTCACATTCGGGGAGTGGGTGAGCAAGGAAGGGGTATTGCTAGCTTTCTATTGACCTCTACTAAGTAGAGGCTAGGGATGATCTTATGCATCATAAAATGCACAGGCAGGTCCCACAACAAAGAATTATCCAATCACAAATGAGAAATCCTGGTGTGAGTCACACATGGCATTCCTGATCTCCTTCCTTGTAGCTAACCACATGTAGGTAACCACATGTTGTGAACTGAACTGAGTCCCTTCAAAATTTATACGTTGAAAGCCCAACCCCCAATCTATATATATAAAAGGCTAATATGCAATGTGTCCCCTTGGGAGTTCGACCCAGAGACCGGGAGTTTGATTGCTCGCTATGATGCACGCTGACCACCAGGGGTGGTGTGAAACAAAGGAAGGACCCGGCAGGCAGCCAGGGAAGGGAGGCCCTGGCCCACAGCGGGAAGGCCCTGATTGGCCCTGATAGCAGGCCAGGCCTAGGGATCCTACCCATGCATGATTTCGTGCACTGGGCCTCTAGTGTTACTATATTTGAAAATAAGGCCATTAAAGGATTAATTAAGGTTAAATGAAGTAATGAGGCTGGGACCCCACCCCAAATCTCTCTTTGTGTGTCCACACCAAGGAAAGGTTATATGAGGACACAGTAGCAAGAAGGTGGCCATTTGCAAGCCAGGAAGAGAACTATCACCAATCCTGGTGGTGCCCTGATCTTTAATTTCTAGCCTCCAGTCTGTGAGAAAATGTATTTCTATTGTTTAAGCCACCCAGCCTGTGATATACTGTTATGACAGCCCTAGCAAACAAATACACCATATAACCCATTCTAGCACTGGAGATGCAAGGAGAAGGAGAGCTCTTGCTTTTTTTCATAAAAGAGGACGAATGTGTCTGGAACTTCTTTTTGCTTACCCCCTTTCCTATGGTGTTGTAGCAGCCATCCTACACCCTGAGTTGACAGGATGTCTAATCTCAGAAAACTGAGACATCAGCTCTGCCATTGTTAAATCTCTAAACCAATGCCAGGAACTTATCACTGAGCTTTTTTTTTTTTAAATAGAAAAGAAAACTAACCTTTCTTTGAGTTGTAAAATTAGCCAAAACAATTCCTAATACATGATTTATCTTTATTCAAGGAAATAACCAAAGAGTTTCCTGTTGAGGTGCACTCTGAAAATATCCAAGAAATAGCCAGTGGATCTTCAAACTGAAATATGTAATTTCCAGCTCTGAAAATTACACCAGGTAGAAGAATCAAGATATTGGAGAAAAACAAAACTATTTTCTGTGTTTCTGAAGAAAAAATGTGTTCTGTGTTTTTGGTTTAGGAAAAACATGAAAGCTATTAAGTCTAATTTAGTGTGATTTCTGTCTACAACAGGATTAGAGGGAGAAGTTGAGCTTCTTTATTACAGGTTTTAAATCTTAGTTTTTAATTTGACATTCTTCTTTATATGTACTTTTTCTAAAGTTTACAAGGTAATTCTAATGTGTGCTTAGCTCATTTAAAATGGTATTTATGATGATATGTTTCTTTCTGACCCTTTACATATGACTATATTTTAATATTTTTATTTTCTGCTAATGAAATTTCAAATCTATTCTTTATTTCTTTTGGAATTCTTCAACACAGATCAAATTTCCTAAGTTAACTTGAACTTCAGTTTGGCTACTTGGAGCATTCACTGCTGAATATATTCATATGTTGAATGTCTAATTAAATTTTTCCACTCCTTAAGAAAATAAATGATGAAAAATTGATAACTGGGCTATAATTTTTTCATTGGTCATATTTACCAATGATAATGGCAGGGATACAAAGAGAAATCTTTAATAACATCCAACACATAGGGATTCAAAACATTATGATTTGTACTTTTTTAAAAATGTATTTTATTGATTTTTTACAGAGAGGAAGAGAGAGGGATAGAGAGTTAAAAACATTGATGACAGAGAAACATCGATCAGGGCAACCAAGGTACATGCCCTTGACTGGAATTGAACCTGGGACCCTTAAGGCCTCAGGCTGAAGCTCTATCCACTGAGCCAAACCGGTTAGGACAATGATTTGTACTTTTTAGTCAAAAAGCAAGCCTGATGACCGAGAATTAAGAAGACCAAATGTTTTTTTTTGAATTGTTTGTTAGAAACTCAGCCATTACTATTTTTTTTTAATATATTTTATTGATTTTTTACAGAGAGGAAAGGAGAGAGATAGAAAGTTAGAAACATCGATGACAGAGAAACATCGATCAGGGCAACCAAGGTACATGCCCTTGACTGGAATTGAACCTGGGACCCTTAAGTCCTCAGGCTGAAGCTCTATCCACTGAGCAAAACCGGTTAGGACAATGATTTGTACTTTTTAGTCACAAAGCAAGCCTGACGACTGAGAATTAAGAAGACCAAACGTTTTTTTGAATTGTTTGTTAGAAACTCAGCCATTACTATTTTTTTTAAATATATTTTATTGATTTTTTACAGAGAGGAAGGGAGAGGGATAGAGAGTTAGAAACATCGATGAGAGAGAAACATCATCAGCTGCCTCCTGCACATCTCCTACTGGGGATGTGCCCGCAACCCTGGTACATGCCCTTGACCGGAATCGAACCTGGGACCTTTCAGTCCGCAGGCCGACGCTCTATCCACTGAGCCAAACCGGTTTCGGCAACTATTTTTATTTTGACTTAAAAAACTGCTGAAGTCTTTGCTGAAGAGAAACTGGCTTAAAATTAGGTATCATCTCACGAAGAGGCTACATTACATTGGGACACCTAAACTACAAAACATTTATATGTCCCTCATGGAACTGGCTACAGGCAGCCACCACTTATTTTAATTCTATCTTCCATAAATAAGTTTATAGCTCTTTATATATATGGACTTAACCAAATCTCAGTACCAAAAGTGGATATGATTGAATATATATATATATAGCACACATATATATAATGCACATATAAAGTTAGACTGTTAGCCTCTATAAATATTTAAAATGGTATCGGAATTTAGCTAGTTATGAATTATAATAATCATAGTTAATAGTTGGTTATTTATAGTACTCACATGTACCATAGTCTGTTACATTTATGAGCTTGTTTGAGCCTCATATAGTCTTATTAAGTTGGTATTTTTATTATACCCAGTTTACCCAGAGTAGAGTTGGGATTTAAAACAAGGAGTCTTATTCCAGAATCTGTCTCCTAGCAACTACATTCATTGCCTCTTGGACAACACAATTTGAGAGTTATACAATAACTGCAATAGCTAAATAATTAAAGACTTCCCAAACACATGCTGGTGAAACCAAAGCTAAAACCCAGGCCTCCAATCCAGGTACTACCATCTTTCCTTAGAGAAATGCCTCAATATAGAAATATACTATGTAAAAATGCAACTTGACTCTAATCCATTATGAGCACTAAAAATTGAACAACAGCATTATCTGATGTCTTCAAATTCATGCAAGTCTAATGATGGTGTGGATAATCCATGCCTCTAAAAAGATGTTCTAACTAAGCATTGTTTTCTTTTTGACAAAATTTCTGTGAAGTAAATAGAGACTATTAAAGCCTTCAATTGAACAAATTGAATATTTGGTGTGGTTGAACTGAGAAATAAATGAACAACAATGATGGCAATACATAAGACTACCCAAGAAACCATTTATTTATTTTTCCATAATCTTAATATTTCCAAAAAGCATGTGAATGTTAAAAGTCTAATTGTATCTAAAGCCTATAATTAATTCATGTGGGAAGGAATAGACAAGTCTGAGTAAAATGACTGTACCTTAGTTTCTTTTTATATATCTGATTGAAATGAGCCAAGAACTTAGTGATAAGTACAAATCTATTTTTGTACATTTTAAGACAAGTTTTTTAATCTGATGATTATTCATTCTTGCTGTAACATATTCATAAGTGAAGGTTCATGAAATTCATTAATATCTTAAGTACTTCCAATATTGAGGCCTATCAATTTTCTCTTAAGGTTTCTAACACATCTCTCCCTCTTCTTTCTAATTACAGGTGATTGGAAATGTCTTTATAATCTATAAAAATTGTGTGTGCTAGTGTTAATAATTGTCTCTACTTCCTCACCACCCAATGACTCTAACTACTTGCATTCAAATTCCATTTCCCACTTCTCTATACAACATGCTTTCTCAAAGGATACCACCGATATCACATTTGCTAAATGCAGACATCCATTCTCAGTCTGCATTTTGTTAAGTTTTAGAAGCATGCACCTTTATGAATTTGAGATCCAGAGTCATAAAAAAAAATTTTAATTTCAATCAATTCCCTTATCAGCTTCAGATAATAATAGATTCTTTTGAAGATTAAATGAAACAATGCACATAGAAAGTGAAAAAAATGTGAGATGAGGATAAATCATTTATTTTTTTCTTGAAAATATCTTGAGATTTTTGGACACAAGTTATTCCAATTATGTTGTCTCTCTAGCCATTATTTTTCTGTCTCCTCCTTGTTTTACTATTCCTTCAATGTACAAATTTCTCAGAATTAGTTTTTTAGTTGTTTTTTCATTCAACATTTTATATCATAATTCCTTGATGATCTCACTTGTTTGCATGGGTTTTTGGTTTTTTTAAATATATTTTATTGATTTTTTACAGAGAGGAAGGGAGAGAGACAGAGAGTCAGAAACATTGATGAGAGAAAAACATCGATCAGCTGCCTCCTGCACACCTCCTACTAGGGATGTGCCCGCAACCCAGGTACATGCCCTTGACCGGAATCGAACCTGGGACCTTTCAGTCCGCAAGCCAACGCTCTTTCTACTGAGCCAAACCGGTTTCAGCTGCATGGGTTTTATATAGGCCTTGTACTAATGACCTCCAAATTTATACCACAAGCTCTGGATTGTCACTCCTGAATTTAAATCTTACATTTCTCACATGTAATTTATCTGTAGATGTCCCACAACAGCCTCAGCACAGCATATTAAAAACAGAATCCACTTCTGTCCCAGGAAGATGGTTTTTCTTATTTAGTTGATGGCATCAGTATAGTATGATTGAGTCTTTGATCTTTACCATGCTCTCATCATTACATCCAATTAGTGGTCAAATCCTATGGGTGCTACCCTCCCAATCACTCCTGAGATCCTCAATAAACCCCTAAATACTCTCATTGTCTATGGTCTCTTCTGCCATATACAATTCATCTACTACTTTAACCGTATAATCTTAAGCTACAGTTAACAATGTTATTGCTGTTTTTTGGACTAAGTTTCATATTATTCCTTAATTCAGGCAGTATTTCTTAAGTGCCCATTATGTGCCTGACATAATTCTGTTTGACAACTATCTGATCAGATTGGTTATTTATATATATATATATATATATATATATATATATATATATATATTATTGATTTTTTACAGAGAGGAAGGGAGAGAGTCAGAAACATCGATGAGAGAGAAACATCGATCAGCCGCCTCCTGCACACCCCCCACTGGGGATGTGCCCGCAACCCAGGTACATGCCCTTGACCGGAATCGAACCTGGGACCCTTCAGTCCGAAGGCCGAGGCTCTATCCACTGAGCCAAACCGGCCTCGGTGATCAGATTGGTTATTTTTTAACTTGTCTTTTCATTGCCTCTTTTCTAAACATTACACTGAATCTACTTGTTTTGTCCACTTGTATCTTACGTCTGATCACCTGAACTGCTAACCTATAAATACCCCTCTTGTATATGTGTTTATTTAACCAATGCTCAAAACTCTTTACCATCTCGGTCATTCATTTACTAGTAGCTAAGGCATATTAGTACTTGTTCTGGGATTAGGGAATGAAGATATAAAAGTTGGTGAAATTAGTAATGTCTCTGCCCACAGAATGCTTACCTTATAGTAGGATTTACATCCTCACACATAATTCATATCAACTTCTTTTATTTATTTTCTGAATGTAACATCTTTTAGGAAAAAGCTGGATTGCACAAAGTTACTCTCCCCCCCACTCCACTTCAAACCAGTCCTGAGATGCTTCATAACCACAGTTGATCTTCACTGGTATCACTCAGATACCACTTAACACTAAAAACTGAGTGCATCCTCCTGCTTATCACATAAAGCTTAAAACACTTGTTTTAAGTTCTAAAGTTAGGCATAACTGCTTATAAATTAACTTGCATTGAAAATTATTTCCTACTATTCTATTCCCCTACTTGGGTTTTTACTGAACCATACTACTTGTTCTTCCTCAAGCTTTTATACATGGTTCCCTGTGATCTGAGTTTCCTTCTTGCCCATTCTACTGTCACAAATATACACATTTTTAAGGCTCAAATTAGCTATTGCTTCTTTTATAAATAATTTCATGGCCAGTAAAGCATAAAGAATGTTTTTTTTTTTAATGTCTTATATATGTACTAGTCACCCGGTGCATGAAATTCATGCATGGGGGAGGGGGTGTTCCTCTAGCCCTACAGAGTTCCTCTCTGTAGCTGGACATTTGTAAACAAAGATCTGAAGTCCTTCCAAGAAGAAGTGAATGTTCTATCAGGAGCACAGCGTGACTTGCATGTGAGTCACGCTGGGTCAAGATTGCACACAATCTTGAGTTCCAGGAACATTTGACTCCCTGAGAAAGGCTAAGATTAGTCGTGGGTGTAGAGCAGAAAGGGAGGGAACAGCTGCAAGTTGTCTTCAATACGCTATTGTAATAATATAGAACAAATCAAGATTTAGTTGATTAACTGCTGATGCACTAACCTTGTACCAAACCCCAATAAACGCGATGGTGAGAGTGCAGAGTTTGCTACATGCCTGAGTGAGCTGTAGCCCTCTGTCCGGCATCAATCATCCTGTGTGCTCCTCTTACCTCTGCATCTTCGGTTCATTAAACATCCCTCAACACTTGGCGCCCAACATGGGGCCCTTAAAGTAAGTGTGGGGGAACACACAGGACCAAAAGGGAAAAAGTCTGCAACTGTTTACCCAAGACTTTTGGCAAGCCAGGCGGAGCAATGGGGAACTCCCCACAGGCAGAGAGTCAATATATGACTCTGCTGTGTTCAGTGCTTAAAAGCACTGGGGTTAGTGCAGCTGTGGGCAAACTACAGCCCACGGGCCAAATCCGGCCCGTTTGAAATAAATAAAACTAAAAAAAAAAAAAAAAGACCGTACCCTTTTATGTAATGATGTTTACTTTTAATTTATATGAGTTCACACAAACAGTCCATCCATGCTTTTGTTCCGGCCCTCCAGTCCAGTTTAAGAACCCATTGTGGCCCACGAGTCAAAAGGTTTGCCCACCCCTGGGTTAGTGTGTATCAAGTCACTTTTAGGAAATTAGCTAGAGAAATAAGAAGGCATTGTTATTGGTTTGAGCCAACAGGCAGAAATCAGTTAAATCTAAAGTTTGGAAACAGGTTGTTCATGCGCTATGGCGCACTCATCAGAATGGAGATCCTATAGGACATGAAGTTTGGTCCTTGTGTACAAATGTCCAGCTACACTCTCCAATCTGGAATCCCTCAAAGATGTCCTACTGCCAGTTTACAGGGATTGGGCCTAAAATGGCAGTTGGACATCCCTCTCGCAATCTGGGACTGCTGGCTCCTAACCACTCACCTGCCTGTCTGCCTGATTGCCCCTAACCACTCTGCCTGCTGGCCTACTTGCCCCCAACTGTCCCCCACCGCCAGTCTGCTTGCCCCAAATGTCCCTCTGCCAGCTTGATCACCCACAACTGCCCCCCTGCTGGCCGGCTTACTGCAAACTGCCCCCCCCCCACTGTCCTGATCACCCCCAACTGATCCCCACTGATGGCCTGTTTGCCCCCAATTGGCCCCCCTGATGGTCTGCTTATGCCTAATGGCCCCATCCCCCACCAAACTGATCACCCACAACTGCCCTCCCCTCTTGGCCTCTAACTGCCTCTAGCTCAGCCCCGCCACCATGGCTTTGTCCAGAAGAACGTCTGGAAGGTCTCCTGGAAGGTCTCCCAGTCTAATTAGCATATTACCCTTTTATTAGTATAGATAGAGGCCTGGTGCATGGGTGGGGGCTGGCTGGTTTGCCTTGAAGGGTGTCCCGGACAGGGTGTGGGTTCCCTTGGGGCATGGGGCGGCCTGGGTGAGGGGCCTGTGGTGGTTTGCAGGTCGGCTACACCCCCATGGGGTGAGACTCCCAGCTGGGGGACATGGCCAGCCTGGGTGTGGGGCTGAGGGCTATTTTCAATCTGGCCACTCCCCCTTAAGGGTGTGGGTCCCTGCTGGGTGCCTGGCCATCCTGGATGAGGGGCTGATGGATGTTTGCAGGCTGGCCAACCCCCCCAGCAGGGACCCTCACCCCAAGAGGGTATGGCCAGCCTGGGTGAGGGGCTAAGGGATGTTTGCAGGCTAGCCACAGCCCCAGGCAACCCAGGCTCCCAGACCCTCCTTGAGCAGAGGCCACAGAGGCTGGAAGCAGGTATCTGGGATTTATTTATCTTCTATAATTGAAACTTTGTAGCCTTGAGCAGATCCCACAGCCAGCCAAGGCAGGCGGGAAGCTTGGCTTCCTCCATCACCAGGAGCAATGCAAGCCTCCTGTTCTCTCCAGCTCTGTGGCCATCTCCATCTTGGTTGGGTTTATTTCCATACTCACCCCTGATTGGCTTGTGGGTATGGATGGTGGGCATGGCTTGTGAGTGTAGCAGAGGTACAATTTGCATGTTTCTCTTTTATTAGATAAGATATATCATATATATATATATATATATATATATATATATATATATATATATATATTTGAGCCACATAGTAAAATAAAAATAATAACAACATGGTTTGAGGATTAAATTAGTTATAAAAATAAATCAAATGAAATTGTGCCTGAAACATAGTAACATAGCTATGATTAATAATTTACACTGGAAGTTGTGTAGTTTATCTTAGATTTTACTATTTATTCAGCTCCTGTACTCCAATGCAGTAATATAAAAATAGAATTGGTTTATTTCTAATACTTTACAGTCAGGCACATCATAATTGCTCTATGTAAATTCAGTTCAGCTTTCATTTATGTTCCCCAAATTGAGATTTTTTTGGAGGCTTGCTTTTACTTGATTAGTAAATGTCAGCTGATATAGTAAAAAACTGCCTGATCAGGGAACAATAAAATACAGCTCTTGTTATTAGTAGGGGTAAACCACCAAAATGATGTAGTAAGTTGGCTATAAGTAGCCAACTTTTATTGATCAAATAAATTAGAATTAAATTTAAGAAAACAGACATGTAGTGTTTTACTCTTTAATAACCATGAAGAAGAATCATTGATGGTAGTTTCATAACAAGCTTTTAAACCTTGGATATGTATCTCGCTGATGCTTGGGAGAATATAGCCATTTCCATTAGTTCTAATCAAAGTTTAGAAACAAACTTCTCAGTCTTTTACCTGACACTGTTCTTGTTAAATTTAACAGAGAGGTAATAAACAATATTGGTTCTTCGGTGTAGAAAATGCTTTAGGGACTCTTCATCTTTTATAACTCAAGAAGTGTTCTAAGGTTTTTTAAATGCTTTTACTTCACAGGTGCTTGAAGCTGGAAAGAATCCTGAGAGGTCATTACCCTGCCTTAAGGCAGAGTGAACCTAACCCTCCCAGAGAAAAAGATGAAGAATTTAAGAAATCTTCTACTCCTCTTTCGGACTGCCCTCCTTGACTCCCTAATTCCCCAAAGCAAGCCCAGCTCAATCAGGGATGCACATAGGAGCAAAGCTCTCTGTTTCTTCTTTTTTTAATTGAGGCATAACCTGGTTTAGGTACAACAATTAATTTAAATGTAGGAAATAATTCTTAATAGAAAAAGTTAGTCTCAATATTTAATGCCTATTATCATCATCATCATCATCAAATTCAATTATTAGTTTTCAATCATGATTGTTTAATTAGGTTTAAATATTTGTGCATTTTGCATTAGTAGTAATTTTTTTGAGCAGTGTTGTCCTCACTTTATTTCCACAAGAAACTGTTGCTTAGAAATAAAGGAAGACAAAGGCTTAAGAATTCATCTCAAAATAGAATGGGGGTGGCCTTGGGCAGGAGTGGGGGGGGGGTTGTCTAGAAGGGTTCAGTGGGGGAGAAAAGGAGGCTTAATACTTTCAACAATAAAGATTTTAAAAAATTCTTCCCAAAAACATCTTGTAGTAAATTATAACATCTAAAGGTACGCTTGATGTGGGAACTCGGTGAGAAAAGAACTGTTTTCCATTAGCGTTAACAGCAGGGTTTGTTATCATTTAAATACACGCTCTGATACACTTAGTGTTTTGTGCTACATTTAACAAGATTAAGTGAACACACACTGTTTCAACTCAAATTTTTATTGGAAATCAGAGACAAGCCTCATTTCTTGCCTAAACATTCTCTAGTGGCTCCTTCTTGGAGCAAATTCCACATAAGTAAATCTGTTTACCCAGTGGACCATTGATCAACTAAAGAAAATTTTTTTTCAAGTAACTTTTTGCTTTACTGAACCTTGAAAACCTTATTTGAAAATTCTAAAGAATAGATATATCTGAGAAGTGCTTATAGTCATAATTACAAACCATAATTTGTAATAAAATAAAAATGGCATTTGAACATAGAAAATTGGAAGGACTGGCACTCAGGGTTTTTACAAGATTTCATTGTAATGCTACAAATAATTTGATCCTGAAAACAAGTAGTGCATACTAGATGGCCTCCCCAAAAAACACATCAAACTGTCCCACGCATTAATTTTTACCCTTTGATTGAAAAATTTATAACTGCCTGAACTAAGCTCCCAAGATATTACTAAGGGGGTGCCTGCATATCAACTTTCAGATAATCTTGTTGAAAATTCTAACCTGTCATTCATCCTACACACCAAATTCTCTTCCAAAGCATAATACCTTTTTAGTTTCTTCCATTTTGTATTATCTTATGTGATGTTTCTCTTTGCATTTCTATGGTGACCAAAAGTGTATATAATTCAAATATAAATCAACATATTCCTACATTTTATAAAATATTTTTATATTTTATTCTAGCTCAACTTCAATAGATATTTACAACTCCAATTGTTTTTAATTTTTACATTTATAAATAATACTAGAGGCCCTGTGCACAAAAATTTGTGCACTCGGGGGGGAGGGGGGTCCCTCAGCCCGGCCTGTGCCCTCTTGTAGTCTGGGACCCCTCGGGAGATAACGACCTACTGGCTTAGGCCTGCTCCTGGGTGGCAGAGGGCAGGCCCAATCCCTAGATGCAGCCCCTGGTCGGGCTCAGAGCAGGGCTGATTGGGGAGTTGGGGTGCCGCCCCCTGTCATGCACAGAGCAGGGCGATTGGGAGGTTGTGATGCCACCCTCAGTCACGCTCAGGGTAGGGCCGATTGGGGGATTGGGGCCCCGTCCCCTGTCACACTCAAGGCAGGGTCGATGGGGAGGTTGCGGCGCCACCCCCTGTCACGCACAGAGCAGGGCCAATCATGGGGTTGGGGCACTGCCCCCTGTCACTTACACAGCAGGGCCCATCAGGGGGGTTGGGGCTCTGTACCCTGTCACGCACAGAGCAGGGCCAGTCTGGGTTGGGGTGCTGCCCCCGTCACACAGAGAGCAGGGCCCATCAGGGGGTTGGGGCACCACCCTCTATCACCCACAGAGCAGGGCCGATCAGGGGGTTGGGGTGCCGCCACTCTCACACTCAGGAGGTTATGGCTCTACCCCGTCACACACAGAGCAGGGCCCATGGGGGTTGGGGGGTTGGGGAGCTGCCCCCTATCAGGCACAGAGCAGGGCTGATCAGGGGGTTGGGGAACCTTCCCCTGTCACGAACAGAGCAGGGTGGATAGGGAGGTTGTGGCCCCGCCCCCTGTCACACACAGAGCCGCAGGGCGATCAGGCAGTTTGCGCGCTGCCCCCTGTCACGCTTATCCCGGTGCTGGGAGGTATATTACCCTTTTACTATATAGGGTAGAGGCCTGGTGCATGGGTGGGGCCGGCTGGTTTGCCCTGAAGGGTGTCCTGGATCAGGGTGGGGGTCCCCAACGGGGTGCCTGGGCAGCCTGGGTGAGGGGATGATGGCTGTTTGCAGCTGGTCACACATCCTTCAGGGTGGGGGTCCCCACTGGGGTGCCTGGCCAGTCTGGGTGAGGAGCTGAGGGTTGTTTTCAGGCTGGGACTGAAGCTCCCAACTGCTCCTTTTTTTCTTTTTCTTTTTTTTATTCTGGGCCAGCTTTAGCTTTGAGGCTTGGCTCCAGCTCTTAGGCCTCCGCGGCTGAAAGTAGGTTTCTGGCCTTTGCTTACAATGTTGCGAATCTGCTGGCTGAAGTCCGGTGGTATTTGTTACAGAGTTTCTTAAACTGCCCACTCAGAGGCCTGCAGCGGCAGGTGGGGAACGTTGGTTTCCTCCGTCATTGAGGCAACCAAGCCTCATGTTAGTTTCAAGTTGCCTGGCTGCCGGCCGCCATCTTGGCTGACAGTTAATTTGCATATCTCACTGATTAGCCAATGAAAAGGGTAGCGGTCTTACGCCAATTACCATGTTTCTCTTTTATTAGTGTAGATTGGAAAAGCATATATTTTTGTTTTAAGTTTCAGTCCATAATGTTACAGCCTTAATAGGCATAAATCAAACTAGAGAGAATATACAGAGCAAGGGGAAGATAAATTCATTAGTCTTGTCTTTCCACTCATGAAAATTAAGGAGACAAAATAAGTAAATACCTAGGATATCTACAGTACATAACTAATAAACAGCCAATAGTGTACACCAAGCTCTGTATCTTGAAAAAAGAATAGCATGCAATCTGCTTTCAAGTACCCACTGATTATTTATACGGAGTGGAAATACTTTTAGGCAAAAAGGAATATTTAATTAAATTCTGAATGTAGAAAAAAGACAGAGTGCATTCTCCCCTCACTCTGCAAGTAATTATAGTAAGAACCACAACAATAACAAAACCATCTGAAAATAAAAAAACAAAACAAAACAAAAACAGAAATCTCTCTTCTTGGGTCATAGAGAAAATCCTGTGTAAAAGTGGAAAATATCTGAAATAAATTCAAAATATCATTTTAGACATAATTCACAAATAAACTCCTAGAATATGATATTGTTTCCCTTAAGTTACATGTGGTAACATTTGAGATACAAAAATCCACATAGCCACATAGCCAGTAAGGAGAGGAGTTGAACTTAAACTCTATTGATTGATTTCAAATTTGTTCTACATTGCTCAT
Organism: Myotis nattereri; assembly: GCF_964212035.1. Classification (NCBI taxonomy): domain Eukaryota; kingdom Metazoa; phylum Chordata; class Mammalia; order Chiroptera; family Vespertilionidae; genus Myotis; species Myotis nattereri. The sequence continues at coordinate 100,359,152 of NC_138077.1, forward strand.
TAATGCCTTTCAAAGCATCAGCATCTTTCCTCCTTCATTTGCAAATGAAGGTCTTGAATTATAAAATAATAGCTAGTTATGTATTGCTTACAATAGGGCATACAGTATTACAGGTATTTTCCATGCATTAATATATAATCTTCATATAAATTCTATGAGATAAATATTATTATGATGCTTGATATAGAATGAGGCAAAAGTAGGTTTACAGTTGTTATTATGGGAAATAATACAATAATCTATATATATAAGAGGCTAATATGCTAAGTGTCTAATCATCTGACCAGTCGCTATGATGTGCACTGCCCATCAGGGGGCAGATGCTCAACGCAGGAGTTACTGAGCTGCAGTGGTTCTTGGGTAATGCATTCCGGAACCAGAGAGAAGGGAGCCTGATTCCTTGTGGGGCCATGGGATTCTACCTTTGGCCGTGGGTTATGTTGTTGCTTGGGCATGTTGGCCCCGAATATGGTTTACTGCACACTTGTGCTTGCGTTCTACACCCTGTACGACAGCAACTTTGCAGAGTGCCCTCTCCCACTCCAGGACTCCTTGGGGGATATTAGAGAGCTGGTTTTGGCCCGATCCCTGCAGGCCAGGCGAGGGACCCCATCTTCCGGAGGGACCCCGTTCACTCCACAGACGCTGGGGAGGGACCACAGGAGGTTGGCTCCAGGCGTGCTCAGCCCATCTTGCCCAGTCCCGCCCTGCCAGCCACCTTCTAATTAATTTCCTTTCAATGTGCATGAATCTGTGCACCAGGTCACTAGTTAATAAATAATAATAACGAATAAACTCTGTTTTGAGTACTCACAACTGTAAACCTGCTTTTGCCCCACTCTATATAAAGGAAAATAAATGGAAGCACAGAGTTACCTAACTTACATAGCTACTTAATAGTCAAGTCAAGGTCTGGACCCAGAGAGTCTGGTTGTCTGTAGACTTAGTGACATTTTAGAGCTCGTCTGCTTCCAAGGTACCTTCTACTTCTAGAGCTCTGTAAGACACATACCTTTGTATTGACGACATGAAGTTAGTTTATAAATGAAATTGTACAACCTCAATAACAAATAATTAGGAATCTGCTTAATAATCATTTTTGTACCATGTTTAGAACAGAGTACTAGAATTGTATTCCCTGATTATAAAGAATTTGGAAATGAATCACACAGTTGCTTTGCTACTTACACTTAAAAATTATTTCCTTCCTTCTTCCTTACTATCTATAATAATACAAGCATAATATGCTAATTAGACTGGACGTCCTTCTGGACAAAGCCGAAGTTGTGAGGGAAACCCGGGTCCCGGGTGCCGGAGGGAAGCCAGTGTGGCAGCCGGAGGAAGGAAGGCCTACCCTTGCACTAATTTCTTGCATCAGGCCTCTTATCTAATAATATTTCTTTATTATTTTGAACCTGAAAAATTGAACCAGAAAAGGTAAATCTAAGTCAATATATTAAAGACAGTAATCACAGTGATAGCCATCAACATCAAAGGAACAAAACAAAGAAAGAAAAACAAGTGGGTCATAAATGGTCTTTAAAAATCCCCCTCTGACCAGAGATTATGGCTTATGAGATCTACTCCAGAGTCTCAGAGTATACTGGTGTAAAGTAAAGTTGGCTCGTATTTTGAATGTCATTTTCTTCTCATGATAATATGACATTTCCAAATGTTAAAAGTACAACTGCTTATTATGAAGTTAACCCCAAGTTTGCCTCTGAATTCCTATAAGTGATCTTTACTTGATAATTATATAAAAACTTTAATATTTTATTGGGTTGCAAAACAATTATGTACTTTAATTAACCTATAATTCTGACAAGATAATCTTAATTTTCAATAATTTGCATGAGTTGGTGAAAAAACTTAGAAATATTTGTGATATTGGCATTCTGGTCATAAAGATAAAAATATTTTGTTAACTAAATTATAGTAAAAATATTTTATGAAAGTTATTTATAGAGCAAAGTAATGTTTTATATATTGTGTATGCTTAATTTGAAGAATGAAAAGCCATTATAATAGTGCACTATTTAGTTCATTTGACCCATCCAAAATTGATTTGGTGTATGAACCAACAGTGAATTCATTTATTATTTTAGAAAAGCAATGTTAAAATTCTATTTATTCATGAATGGAAACACTTCTATTTACATAAGCAATTTAACACAGTTCATTTTGTTCAGGTGTACATGGTGAGAAACAATTTATAAACATTATATTTCTCTCTCTGGACACTACATTCCCATATTGTATTCATTTCCCAAAAGCAGTTGCTTAAAAAAAAAATCATCTTAAGGAGATTCATTTTCATTTTCCCCATAGCCAGATGGTTTTCCAAGCAAAGACATATACTGACATAAACAGCTTTTGCCCTATATTTTGAGAGTTCAAAAAACCCAGCATTCTATATATGACACAGAAACTGCCACAATCTTTTTAGTTGAATGAACGATTTTGAACAGTATTTACAATACTGTTGTTATTGATATTTGTACTAGAAATCTTCATGATAATACTAGTAAGAGTATTTGTACTTGACATTTCTTTACATTAATCACAAATTCCTCCTGGTAAGATTAGAAAATAGTTACATTTTTCAGAAATATGTATAGTAGATATGTGAGGGAAGTTAGAAAAAAAACAAGTTGATAAAATTCCTAGAGATGAATACATGGAAGGTTTCCTACTTTGCTATAATCTTATTGTGCATCCAACAAGTGTGCATCTAATAATGAGAGAGGTTTTAGCATTTTCAAGTTTTACCATGCTTCCTCATCTTAATGATTTTGAAAGAGCCTGAAAATCTCGTTTCTATCAGACTTTTATCAGTCTTTCTCATCTAGGGAAATAGTACATAATCTTGCCATAGTAAATATCTGAAGGGGCTCTTTCAAGCTATAGAATTCACCTCCAACACTAACAAATAAACTTGGATTTTGATACACATCTTATAACCCACAATGGAATAAAATTCTCTAATGATCCATTTCCATCATTAATACAGGAGGTGTAACAGATAACACTTGGGAACCAGTGCTACAAATAATGAGTATCCTCCAAGCAGTATTCCATTGTACCTGTAGTTGAAGTCTCTCTCTCTCTCTCTCTCTCTCTCTCTCTCTCTCTCTCTCTCTCTCTCTCTTTCTCTTTCCTTCACCCTTCACTCCTTCCCTCCTCCCCCCCCCCACTCCCCATCTCTGCATAGTTGGTAGAATGTGAAGAATAATGTCATTCACTTTTCTATTTATTTGTTTCTATGAAAAAAATGCTTTCTTCTTGCTCTTCTTCGGTTTCAGGCAAACTTTCCCTGGCCACTGAGATTATATCAGTTTTTTTAAGAATAAAATTTATTTTAAAAATATTTAAGAAATTTATACAGTGCTCATATAATAGTATTTTATTTAAAATTTGTCCTTTTCTGTTGACATCTATCTTCCCCACTAGAATGCACCGTCATGAACAGCAAGAAACATAGAATTTGCTTACTACTGATTTAAATTGCAAAACCTAGTATGTCACCTCAGAGAGATTGGCTATCAGAGTCTATAGCTTCTGATACTAAGCTACAAGATGTTGTTCATATGGACTAATTATAAGACAAGAGCGAAAGTGTTAAATTGGACTTGAGCTCCTTCTCATGGCTAATGCTGCCATTAGGGAAACAATCAAGATTTGTTTGTTACTTTAAAATTTTCTAGATCAATGCTAGAAATACTAATATTAATGATATTAATAATCATATTTACTTTGATAAACTTTACACATCTGATTACATTTGCATCTCATAATAATCATATTGGAGGATGTATTTAGATACTAATTTTACACACCAAACAGCTGCGGATAAAACTATAGATTTTCCAACTCACACAGCTAGTAAACATTAGACCCGGGACTTGAATCCTCAAAGTCTATTTGAAACTCCTTTCATGGTGATAAGGTTGAAACATTTCAGATAATTAGAACAGAAGAAGTAAAAACGTGCTGGAAGCCGGTCCATCCTTGCTGCTTGACACAGTCGCTGCAGGAAAGAAACATCTGCACAGCATATGTTTCAAGGGACCTGGCTTATATAGCATACTGTTCTTAATATGTTTGCTCCCCTTAGCACTATGTGTTTTAACCAAGGTCACCTCTCTGAGAAAGGTTGTTTCCCCAGGTAGGGATTTTTCCCTGAAGTTAGGGAGGGGGTAAAACCCCTTAACTAAGTGCCAGGCGGGTAGTTAATCACTTTAACTACAAATAATCACGCTTAAGCTACATAATCTTTACTCCCTGGAATGGAGATAAGAAATGACCTAACATTTGCAATAGAAATTGACAGGATTAAAATCAACTGGTATAAATACAGATGTAACAAGACAATAAACACCAGAACTTGGCTAGAGATCCTGGCTAGGCTGCTGATCAACTGAACGCTGTCTCCGTGTCATTCCTTCTTTGCCAACTCCGTCCACACCTTTGGGGACCCCTGGGCCTGCTGGGGTTGGACCCCAGCAAAAAAGCAGAACTAATTGTTGTATTATACAAAGTGGACTTGAATTGTTATCACCTCTTGTCACCTTTTTTCTTCTGATTGGTACCTATAATTATGCAAGAGAAGGGGTCTCCCTACAATAAAAATACTAATGGACATGGGCTTGGAGTTAAACAGGTTATAACTGTCTCACTAGTGGTATTTCTGAAAAAGCAACTTAAGTCAAATTTAGTGTTCTTATTCTTTATAGCCAGTCATGATTTATTCAAAGTTGAGGCTCCTCACCATAAGAATATGTATTAAAGATCTAGTTTACTGATACTGCAGGTAAATCTTTTCTTTCAAAATGGGATTCTTAAAATCTTTTAACTGTACACCTACTTGTAAGGACTACTGGATAACAAAAATTGCATGTGTAGGTCACATTTAAAGCCCCAATATTAGTATTTGTAAGACACATCATACAGAACACACCACTCCAATTACCAGCTTCTAATATGAAGGCTGCACATAACACTTGTACAGAGAGTGTTCATAAGTGGGTTAGTGCACACAAAATCACCCTGCAGGAACAACAGTTTCTAAAGATGTACACTGATTCTTTGCTGGAGGCACAAAGTACGAGTGCACGAAAGTATCACCTTGAGAGAATAAGTCATTTAAAATCCATTTGCATGAAATCTAGGAACTAGCACAAATCATAACCTCACTGAACGGCAAGTCACCTTGATTAGTCACATGACAGCAAAGCACACTTAGGGATGGTGTCACACCCAGAGTATTCAAGCAAGTTGCCATTAGATACTTCAATATCTGTGGTAGCACCCACAAATGATCACGGTACTGTTTTATAAAAATTGATACTGTGGGGCAATTATTTTTCAAGATTTCACTAATCATGTTTCTTAATCTTGGCAGAAGATACTCTGTAAATGTTTAGTATAATAAATAAATAAACTAAAAATAACATAAGCACTAGATTATCTGGGTCTTAACTTCAATTTGAACTCTTTCTAGCTAGGTGACCATGGCCATATCATTTAACCACTTTAATAATCATCTTTTTCATCTGCTATGAAGTGTATGAAATAATGAAATAAAGAATTTAATATTCTGACATAATCTAAGGAGGCATTAAATACTATTTAATGTTGATGTGGTTGCTATTAAGAATATCATTTTTATTAATATTGCTCCTCCACTGAAAGGTTGTAACTAGGGATCACAAAAATGTGACACCAGTTTTTCTTGGATAGAATTCATTCATTCTACTCATAATACTCAAGGTATCAATATCATGAAAAGCTCTCACATACTTTAAAGTTTAGATGTTCCCAAATTACTTGGGCCTCAAGATATTTTTATCTTGATACAAAATTAAAATTCACTTTAAATTAGAACTGTACCTTTTTTAATTGGAAAAAATAAATATTAAACAATTCATCAAATGAAGTAGCTCTATCAGCTCATGGCTGTGAGCCAGTCACATTCAGCAAAGAAACTGAATTACTGAGTTATGACTAGGAAGATGGTCTAACTTGCCTAAAATTCACAACACCATTGTTCATGGCAATTTGGAAATAAATATTAAGAAACTTAAATATTTTTGCATGGTTTAGATCTAGCAATTAAATATTTTCATATTTGTGCAAAGAAAATAATCTTGACAGTCTAAATATAGTACAAAGTGTATCATTCTAAAATTTCATAAAATAGTCCAGGACAGAGAAATGATCAGATAATTATTACAGTTATTTAATTTATTGTAACAAAGAAAAAGCAATGAAAATTAAGTAGTAAATTCAAAATTGCAGTATAAAAGAGCTGTATAAAATTATTGTTATCATTATTAAAATTTTTAAGAAGATGTCTAGAGTTAATGACCAAAAGGGAACATAACAAAACAGTTACCTTTGGGAGTTGCTCCTTTTTTATCCTTTCAATTATTCTTTATTTTTTATTTTTGTAATGTGTTGTTGTTACTTAACAATGAAAGCAAGTAATTTATAAACATTTATATCAATCCTACCCTTAAATTAGACTTGAGGTTACAGAAAAAAGTGGAGCACATGTTGCATGTTGCTTTAATATACCTACTCTACCTATTTCTCCTACAGAAAAATCTTTATTATTCAAGTGGGGTGTGTGTGTGTGTGTGTGTGTGTGTGTGTGTGTGCGCGCGCACACGCGCATGTGTGTTTATGTGTGTGTGTATTAACCAGCTTTGAAGACTATATCTCTGGTTTGCAGTTTATTTGCCATAGAACTGTGTTATCACCTCATGTGGATGAAAGTTTGCAGTAGACAGTGCAGAGGAATGAGTGTTTCGATACTACCACCCCAAAACTTGTCAATAATAAAAACTAAAGGAAGCATTGATTCTTCTTTGGTTAAAATAACTGCAAAGGTGTCATATTAGTCAAGTATAACATAAAAAATAATTTATCACAAAAAGACTTCCTTGGTTAATGAAAACATTTTAGCGATAAAAAACATAATTTTTAGGGGAAAAGCTTAGAATAAAATTTTAAAAAATTATCAGTCTTTGTGACTTTATATTGTACTCTTTTTCCAATTTAACTCTCTTTTATTTTATTTTTTTAAATATATTTTATTGATTTTTTACAGAGAGGAAGGGAGAGAGATAGAGAGTTAGAAACATCGATGAGAGAGAAACATCGATCAGCTGCCTCCTGCACATATCCTACTGGGGATATGCCCGCAACCCAGGTACATGCTCTTGACCGGAATCGAACCTGGGACCTTTCAGTCTGCAGGCCGACGCTCTATCCACTGAGCCAAACCGGTTTCGGCTTAACTCTCTTTTAACTTATTTTATAAGCACACATTAATTTTAAAATCATGGAAATACAATTTTTAACTTCAAGTGCTGTGATTTTCTTATGACCCAGTCTTAATACCTCCATTACCTTTTAGTTACTGTTGACATAACTTTGAGGGCGAGATCAGGAGAAGGGGCTGTTGCTATGGATCTGGAGATATATTCACTGCCTAGGTTTCCGTGTCTTTTGAATAATAATGTCAAAGACCTAAAGACAAAGGCCTTTGCCTTCAGTAAAATCTTAAAATAATAATATTGATAATTCTTCTTAGTATAATTCCAAATAATAATCTAAGATTTTTATGCGAATTGATATCAACCAACAGCATTGTCTTAAAGATAATTTTCAGACACATATTTAGAATTCAGCTCTTTGGGCTACTGTTCATCTTCAATAATACCTTTCACTTAAATGTAGCAAATAATGTTGTAAAAGGAAGTATGGTGCCAAGTAAGTACTTGAAATATTGAGGAGGGACCACTTTGTAAAGTATATAATTTTCTGACCACTATGCTGTACACCTGAAACTAAAACAAAATGATATTGAATGCAAACTGTCATTGAAAAAAAAACCAAACATTTTCCTTATATCCATTTATTGGCCATAACAAAGAATAATAATCTATATCCTTAATAAACAATGCTGTTTTTCCATCAAGAGAAAAAGTTATTTTTTAAAATTTTATCTTTAATTTAAAGTAAAAGTTATTTTTCAAATTTTTATCTTTAATTTATTTTTAAATTTATGAATATGGCAACCTAGCAAACATATAACATTTATATTATTTGTCGACGTTACTTCACTAGATTATATGCAAGTTAATTGTACTGACAGAATTATGCTGCACATATACTTATTAAACAGGAAATTTCCTAAGTCAATCATAGTCTACTGAAAATGTATTTATTTCTATTAAATTTTAAAACAAAATTTTGTTGAGGTAACATTGGTTTACAACATTATGTAAGATTCTATAATTAAACATCTGTATATACTACATCATGCTCACCACCGAAAGTCTAGTTTCACCACACAATTAATCCCCCTTTATGATTTCACCCTCCTTCCATCTTGTTCTGCTCTGGTTGCCTGCCTATATGAGTTTGTTTTGTTTTGTCTATTCATTTATTTGTTTTGTTTTATATTTCATTTAGCATAATACACTTTATGTCCATCCAGGTTGTCATAAATGACAATATTTCATCTCTTGTATGTCTGAGTTGTGTTTCATTTATACATTCATCCATCAATGGACACTTAGAGTGTACCGTATCCATATTTTGACTGTTATAAATAATGTTTCAATGAACATAGGCATGCATATAACTTTTAAAATAAGTGTTTTCATATTCTTTGCATGAATATCCAGAGGTGGAATTGCTGGATCATGTGATAGTTCTATTCTTAATTTTTAGAGGTCTTGTCTACTGTTTTTTCTTTGGTTTTTTTTTGTTTGTTTTTTTTTAGTGGCCATACCAATTTACATTCCCATCAACAGTGTACAAGGGTTCTCATTTTCCCCCATCCTCTCCAACACTTGTTGATTCCTGTCTGTTTTATGATAACCATCTTAACAGGTATGAGGAAATATCTCATTGTGGTTTTGATTTGTATTTACCTACTAATTAGTGATGTTGAACATCTTTTCATGTGCCTGTGGCCATCTCTATGTCTTTGGAAAAATATTTATCTTCCTATCATTTAATCAGGTTGTTCATTTTTGTGGGTTCTTATGCTGCTGTTAGGTTGCATGAGTTCTTTACATATTTTGGATATTAACTTCTCATAAGACATCTGATTTGAAAATATCTTTCCCGGTTTAGTAGTTTGCTTTTTGTTTTCCTTTGCTGTACAGAAACTTTTTGTTTGATTCAGTCCCATTTGTTTATTTTTGCTTTTGTTTCCCTTTCCTTTGTAGTCAAATCCACAAAAAACATTGCTACGACTAATGTCAGGGAGTTCACTGTTTATATTTCCTTCCATCTGCCTTATGGTTTCAGGTATTACATTAAAGCCTTTAATCCATTTTGAGTTAATTTTTGTGTATGGTGTGAGACAGTGGTCTTGTTTCATTCTTTTGCATGTGGCTGTCCAGTTTTCCCATCACCATTTATTGAACAAACTTTCCTTTCTTCCCTTTATATCCTTTATATCTGAAGAATAACTTTGCTGGATACGGTATTCTTAGCTGGCAGATTTTTATCTCTCAATATTTTGAATATGTTTTTCCACTCTCTCTTGACCTGTAGAATTTCTGTTTAGAAAACTGCTAATAGTGCCTTAGTAGGTTACTGATTTTCCCTCCTGGCTTCCTTTAAAATTCTTTTTTATCATTGCATTTTTAAAATAATTGAATATATATATATATATATATATATATATATATATTCACATATATATAATGTGTCTTGGAGAAGGTCTTTTTATATTGAGATATTTAGGTATTCTGTTAGCCTCTTGTGCTTGTATGTCCAGTTTCTTCCCTAAGTTTGGGAAGTTTGCTTCTATTATTTCTTCAAATAAGTTGTGTTTATTTATCCCTTTATTGTCTTTCTGGGATACCCATTATCCTTATGTTACCTTTTCTGGTGAAGTGAAATTGTTCTTGTAGAGTTTCTTCATTAAAAAAAATAGTTCTCACTTCTCTTCCGCCTGAATTATTTCTAGATTTCTATCTTTGAGCTTGCTATTCTCTCTTCCATAGTGTATGCTCTATTTCCAGTGCTTTCTAGTGCATTCTTCATCACATCTGTTGAGTACTTCAGTTCCAGAATTTATGTTTGCTTCTTTATTAGAGTTCAGTCTCTTTGGTAAAGTATGCTTCTTATTCATTAATTTTACTCCTGAATTAATTGAACTGTCTTTCTGAGTTTTCTTGTAGCTCCTTGACTTTCCTCACCAAGGTTATTTTGACTTATCTTTCAGCTAGATCTCAGTGTGTCATTAATTCATGTTTGGTCTCTGGAAAATTGTCAATTTCATTTTTTATACCATGTCACCATGATTTCTCATGATGCTTGAGGAGTTGTTCCTCTGTCAGCACATTTGATGCAGCAAAAATCTCTTAACTAAGACTTCATTTACTGAACCTAAGAGTTCAACACATTGGTAATTAGAAGCCTTTCTTTTGTTTCATAGTAGTTGGCACAATAGCACAAGTTTTTGGTTTCTCTTGAGCTGCCTCTTGTAGAGCCAGCATTTTCCACCCTCAACTGCCTCTGCCAGGGTTCCTGCTTGTGCTTCCGAGGTTGCTGGTGTCCCGCTACTGCTGGTGTCCCTGTGGCCATGGGCATCGCCATGGAGTCAGATGGCAGGTGCCTCTCCAGTGTCCAGGGTCATGGCCACCTTCATTGTGGTGGGGGAGAGGGGGAGAGACACAAGTGCAGCTGAGAGGACATGGGTTGTGGGGCCTGCCACCACTGCTGCCCAGTTCCTCGTGGCCTTTGACACCACTACAGCCTGGAAATTAGAGTTACATGCACTCCAATCTCAGCTGCTGTTACAGTGTTCTCTCCCTCTGTGTTGCTGTCTTTACAGGGCTGTCTGCCCTCTGTGTTTCTTTCTCTTCTTCTTATAACAACGCAGTCATATTGGATTAAGCTTTCACCCTACTTTGATGTGACCTCGTCTTAACTAATTACACCTGTAATGACCCTATCTTATCTAATAACGAGGGAATATGCAAATTGACCATTGTGCTGTAACGGTCAAGATGGCTGTGCCTACAGTGGAAGCTGAGTTCCCGTAATAAGCCTTAACGAGCAATCAGTAGGGACCTGAGGCTGTGCCCCCTGCCTGGTGGGGCTTAACAGGGAACCTCAGGCCACGCCCCTTGCCCCGGCACCAGGCCAGAGGACCTCAGGCTGCGCCCCCTGCCCTGGTGCAAGGCTGGGGACCTCAGGCCGTGCCCCCTGCCCCAGTGCCAGGCTGGGGGACCTCAGGCTGTGGCCCTCACCTGGCAGGGCTTGACGAGGGACATCAGGCTGCACCCCCTGCCCACAGGGCTTGACAGGGAACCTCAAGGCATACCCGCCTGAACCAGCCCGGGCTGGGGGACCTGAGACTGCACCCCCGCCAGGTGAGACTTGACAGGGGACCTCAGTCTGTGCCCCTTGTCCTGGTGCCAGGCCAGGCAACTGAGGCTGTGCCCCACACCTGGCAGTGCTTGATGGGGGTGGAGCCAGCTGGGTTTGGATCTAGCCCAATGGGGTGGGGCTGGCTGGGTCTCGGTCTTGCACAATTTCAAGGCACACGTGGGTGTTCAGGGACTTGACTCTGGTTCCCATGGCATGCCCCAGATTCTGACAGGAGGAAGCTTTTCATATACATTTTACTAATTTTCTTTCATCTCTGACACTTGTATTAAAGAGAAAGGGCAAATAGCAATATTAAAATATTTCCTCTAATTAATCCCCTTTAAATGTGCATGAATTTCATGCACCAGGTCACTAGTTTCCAAATAAGGTCACATTCTGAGGTACTAGGGCTTAAAACTTCAACATATGATTTTTAACACACAAACATAACACTAGGTAAACCAAAAATTTGGCAAAACCAACAGTATTTTTGCTTATTTCAGAGTTTGATTGGCTGGCTAGAAGATTATGTCTAAGTCAGTTTGAGATGCTATAACAAATACATCATACATAAGGTGGCTTAAAACAAACAAACAAAAATATGTCTCACACTTTTGGGCACTGGGAAGTGCAAGATCAAGATGCCAGCTGATCTGGTCTGGTGGGTGCTCTCTTCCTGGTATGTTTCATGTGGTATGAAAGAGAAAAGAAGCAGCTCTCTTGTCTTTCTTTTTATAAGGGCACTATGAAGTGTCTATACTAATGATCTATTACCCCTCCAAAGGTCCTACACCAAATACAATCACAGTGGGAATTAAGATTTCAAAATATGAAAGTTGGGATACAAACATTTAATTAATAGCAGACTACATTAAAATAATATTTTTTCTTCAACAAAAGTTGAAAAGTCAAAAAGCAATGTGATGTTTTAATGTTTATCAAAGTGAGCAAGGTTTAAACGTAGTATTTTATGATTAAGACTATTTCAAACCAAGAAAAGTGATAAAATTATTAATTTTTATTTCATTATTTTTTAGCTTTCTAAAGTATACAACATTTTTTTAAGTAAAATTTGTTATTTTTGTGACATATAATATTGTAAGATAACAGCTGTATTTATAAATGAAAATATTATACCAGAACATATAAAATATTTACAAATTTTGTATAATTTCTGAATTTTTTATTGCAATGATAAATATCATATACAAATATGACCTAAAAAAGTTAAACATTACTTTTATTTGAAAGATGTTTCCCATGAAATTTAATATATTAAATAGGCTTAAATAAATTGCCTCAATATCAATTAACTCAATTTCAATAAAATCCAATCATAATTAACACATTTAGAGATGGTTTAATAAGACTAAAATAAATCTTAACTTTGAATATCTAAGTTAGTCTCATAACTCCTTTTTCTTCTATATTTGCAAAGTATTATTTTATCCTAATACCACACTATAGAAAGATTTAAAAAGTACTTTCACTCTCTCAAATTTCCATATTCATAAAATTTATTTTACTCTTTGGTCTTTAATTCTAAGGCATCAATGTCATATTACTTCTATTTTGCATTTAATTTGTAAAATTCATTACACCAAACACAGTCATTACACTATTCAAATTTTATTTCACGTTAAAAAAATGTTCTAAGCAGAAGTCAGGCCTGGTGTGGTGGTTAAGAAAATGATCTGAAGCCAGAATGAATGGGTTCAAATCCTTGTTTACTATATCTTTGCTTTGTAATATTGGTCATAATATTAAACTTTCTACACCACATTTTCTCATCAGTAAAAAGGTGATAATACTAATGTCTACCTGGGAGAGTTATCCTTAAGATTAAATGAGTTAATGTACTTAAAACATTACAAATTTTTTGGCAGGTTGAAAGTGTTGTGTAAGAATAAAATATTATTACTAATATATAGGCTGCCTTTGAAATATGATTTTTAGGAAGCTTTCTCATCTATCTAATTTAGGGTAGATGGAATGGGAACCTGGGAAAGGATCCTGTTTCTGATACTTACTAGCTATGTGAGCTTAGAATAGCTCTGGAAATTCTGCAATCCATACTCAATTTCATGTCCTGCAAAGTAGGATTGTCTGTCGCACAAGGGTTGAAAAAAAAATGGATAAAGGGCTAAGAGAAGTATTTGACAAATGACAAGCTTGCAATTCTAACTTCTCCCCCCTTTCTTCAAGTTCAACTTTGAGTGGTGAGAAAAAGAACTGGAAATATAAAAGGCTAGGAGACTCGGGAGCTGCTGCACTATCAATAGTAACATGAGAAGAGAGCCAGATAGTCAATAGCAAGGAGAAATGAAAAGTATAGAAAGTAGGATTCACATTCTTGGTAAATGATTAAATGGAGGCATGAGTGATGATATAAAGGCTTCTGCAAAATAAGTTCTTTAGGGTGATAACACTTCGCTATGCATATTTTTTTAAAAAAGCACTTTTTATATGTTTTTGTTGATTTCGGAGAGAAAACGTGAAAGGGAAAGAGAGATAGAAACATCAATGATGAGAATCATCCATCAGCTGCCTCCTAGATGACCCCGACTGGGAATCAAGTCCTCAATCCAGGCGTGTGCCCTGACCAAGTGGAACCATGACCTCCTGATCCATGGGTCAATGCTTAGCCACTGAGCACATAGTCCAGGCTGCTATGCATATTTTATCACACAAGTCACTAGTACCTGAAATATAGCATTTTCTTATCCTTCTAAATCTTCAAACCTCATACTTCTCTAATTTTAAATTTTCTTTATTTTTATTCCATTATTGCTCCTAAATTTGTTCCTACCAAGCAGTCATGGTTTTCTCTGCAACTTAAGAGAAGCATTCTAATATAGCTCTAAAAAAAAGCATTTTCATCAGGGAAATGCTGTATCAGATTTTATTATACTGTGGGCTCTGTTATGCTTATGAGTTTGACTATGAGTAGTAAGATAACCCTCTGGCAATAATTTCAATATTTCCAATTATTTGAAAATCAGTGTCAGCATTATTAATGATTTTGGAGAATATTTTATCCATGTTACTTATTACTTCTGAAATAATGTACTAAGAAGTGATTTGAAAATCATAACATATATAAGTAGTAACAATTACTAGTATATTATCTAATATAACTAAAATCAATTAACAAAATGCACATCTAAATATAACGTGGTCTGACTTTTAATTCTATTTTAAAAATAAGAATTTACAAAATGTAAATAAACACAAAATTCCAATCTTAAAATTAGTTAAATTCTATTAACATACTTTGATTGGAAGCATAGCAATTTGTATCCAATGAATGATTTTTGTTTAAAACAAAAATTATTTATAATTTATTTATAAATAAGGAAATATTATGTTATTATTATTACTTCCTTGGCCTTGAAGATTTGTTGGAAATTTGGGCTAAGACTTTACCTCCCACTTTAAGTAATTCAAAATACAGAAAGATAAGAATACAAAGGATAAGAACATAAGGATAAGAACATCTTGACAAAAACTTAATAGAATAGAATCTAAGATCTAAATAAAACAACAAAAAATGTTGATATACATACAAGAAACAGTGATAATGTTCAATGCAATCCATCAGTGAGATTTGAAATTCAATTTTTCTATGAGATGAAATGATAAGTTATACTAAATTAAAACAACTAGACCAGTTTTTCATTAAATGATTTCAGAGTCTATAATATAAAGAGAGCAGTTAAAAGTCACTGAAATCTCAATTTCAAGCTATCAGATGCTAAACCGGTAATTTACAGTCTTAATTTGGTGAATAGCATGGTAGTTCTAAACAGAACCCAGCAGATGGCAGTAGGCTATTATAAAGTTATCAGGAAGACTGAAAAATAAATTATACATTGCCAATATTACATATGTACATAGAGAATTTAATGATTATATTATGCTATCCTTTCTAATGTAATACAGATACCACATCCCTAAATGCATTGTATTATGTTCTGGTTTTGTGGTAGTAACTCAAATATTTCAGAGTACTACAAACACATAATACTTTTCTCATATTAGATGGCAAAAATTACTCTAAACTCCAATCTCAGTAAAATCCAGTTATAACAAGATGGTTCAATATAAGTAAAACAATATTAACTTTAAGATCTCTAATTCATTCATCTCAAGTTCTATATACATAAAATAAAACAAGATATAAAAGTAACTCTAAAACACTATGCAAATATAAGATTATTTTCCTCACATAGATGTCAAAGACAAGAAGTTTTAAGATGAATATCTAGCCCTATCTGGTTTGGCTCAGTGGATAGAGGACCAATCTGCTGACTGAAAGGTCCCAGGTTTGATTCTGGTCAAGGGCCCATGCCAGTTGTGGGCTCAATCCCCAGTGGGGGTCTTCAGGAGGCAGAAGATCAATGATGTTCTCTCATCAATGATGTTCTATCTCTCTCTCCCCCATACCTCTGACACACTTCCCATTGGCTAATCAGGGCGATATGCAAATTAACTGCCAACCAAGATGGCGGCCGGCAGCCAGGCAGCTGAAGTGAACAGGAAGCTTGCTTGCTCCAGTGAAGGAGGAAGCCAAATTTCCCCGCCTGCCACTGCCGGCCTCTGAGCTGCACTCTAAGAAAAAATGTTGCAATTATAGAAGCAAAACAAACCCCAGAAACCTGCTTTCAGCCAGCCGGGCCTCAGAGCTGGAGCTGCAACAGTGTTTCAATTATAGAAGCCAAACAAACCCAGATACCTGCTTTCAGCAGCCGAGGTTTCAGAGCTGGAGCCGAGCCTCAGAGCTAAAGCCAGCTCTCAGTTAAAGTGACAGCCATAGAAGGTAAATAAATCCCAGAATAAAAAGAAAAAAAGGAGAGGTTGGGAGCTTCAGTTGCCTGGCCACCTGAAAATGGCCCTCAGCCTCTCACCCAGACTGGCCAGGCACCCCAGTGGGACCCCCACTCTGATCTGGGATACCCTTTAGGGCAAACCAGCCGGCCCCCACCTGTGCACCAGGCCTCTATCCTATATAGTAAAAGGGTAATATGCAAACTGACCCTAACAGCAGAAGAACTGGGAATGACTGGTCACTATGACACACACTGACCACCAGGGGGCAGACGCTCAATGCAGGAGCTGCCCTCTGGTGATCAGGGCGCTCTCACATGGGAGGAGCTCTGCTCAGCCACAAGCCAGGCTGATGGCTGCCAGTACAGCGGTGGTGGTGGGAGGATATCTGACTGCAGTTTAGGCCTTCTCCCCACTGGCAAGTGGACATCCCCCGAGGGCTGCCAGGCTGCCAGAGGGATGTCTGATTGCCATCTTAGGCCCAATCCCCCAGGGAGCGGGCCTAAGCCAGCAGGTGGTCATCTCTTGAGGGGTCCCAGACTGCTAGAGGGCACAGGCCAGGCTGAGGGGCTCCCCTCCCCCCCAAGTGCACAAATTTTTGTGCACCGGGCCTCTAATAATTAAATAAAATGAAGCCCAGGAGAAAAGTCACTAGGTTTAGTGCTTTTTGCATTTTTTGAGAGTATATCTTGAATAAAATGGTAAATCTATTTTGAGCTGGATGAAGAATTGCCTTCCCATTGCTTCTATTTTACAGTGTAGTGATTTTGCACACTGCTTCCAAAGTCAGACCACCTGGCTTCATAACTCAATTTCCAGTTGTGTAACCTTGAGTAAATTACTTAAAACTCTGTGCCTCAGCTTGTTCATTTCTATGAAGAGGTTAATAACAGCAACTGCCTTAACTGGAAAAACTCCCTGTCATTGCATCCTCTGTAAAATGAAGGCAACATCTCATTTTATTGTGTACTTCAAATGAGATAATGTATACAAAAGCTATCCTATATTATAAAAGCATAATATGCAAATCGACCAGACAGCAGAATGACCAGTCGCTAAAATGCACACTGACCACCAGGGGGCAGGAGCTGCCCCCTTGTGGTCAGTATGCTCCCACAGGGGGAGTGTTGCTCAGCCAGAAGCTGGGCTCAGGGGCTGGTGAGTGCAGCGATGGTGGCAGAAGCCTCTCCCGCCTCCACAGCAGCACTAAGGATGTCCAACTGCCAGCTTAGGAGTGGGCCTAAGCAACAGCAACAGGGCACAGGCCAGGCTGAAGAACTCCCCCCCACCCCCCGAGCGCACAAATTTCATTCACTGGGCCTCTTTATACAGATATAATGTAGTAATTTTTCCATTGACTGATATTTCAGTTTGATTTTGGATTAACTATGTTACATATTTTGTCTTATAATGATAAATACATAGCAAGGTATATTTGCACCCACATAGAAAAGATAACTAGTTAAATAATTCTCAGATACCATATCCAAGAATAGCCATCAGGTAGCAACAGAAATCCCCCTGTGGTAGCAAACAAAGGATGAAACATATCTGGAACACAGCACACACTTTAGTATTTTCCCCATTCCTTGAACAAGGGATTTTCCCTTTATCCTTCCACCACAAGTCAGAAATCCTCACAGATAGTTCACAATTCTGTCATTATTCTAGTATCCTGTTTCCAATATGTGAATGCTGTTATATTTTACTCAAATCTTACAGATTCCTTGGGATCACCTTGTACTTTCTCATTCAAATTATGATTTGAAATGGTTTATCAATTTTAAGGTATCACCTGAGGCCATGGAAGAGAATCTATTTACTTGGTCTATATGGAGCTAAATAAGTCATGACTCAAATTATACTTCAGCAGCCCAGTTAAACTGGGAGGGGTCTGGAAACTGGGAAAGTAAGCAAATATTCAAATAGGTATGTAGTGGTAAATTAGGACATGTACTTATATGTGTAAATATTTTTTTTGAATTAATGCACAATCTATATGAATACAGATATTCTTATTCTGAATTAATATACAAATATATACTTTCAAACAGATTAAATTTATTTTGTTTTTAGGTTTGTCTAATTGCTTTTGTTACAAGACATGCATATACACTGAGTGTCCAGATTATTATGACCACCTGATGTAGGCAAATTAGCTATAATTTCGCATTGAAGTTGCTAGAGACAGACCATTATAAATAGGGAAGCAGGTTGTTTACCATGACAGTAAAAGTGATTTTTTTTCTGAAGATACGGGTAAACAACTCTATTTAATAGCCTTATCCAACTCAGATTAATGAATCTTGTCCTTACAAGTCAAACAGGATCCCCTTAGTTCACTAATCCTGTAATATAATACTATCTCAAAAATATTTTAATTTCAGATTTTCTGAATATGGGAAGGAATGATGATTAAGCCTATAACCTCAAATAAACCTCTACTAGAAATTTATTATACATAAATTTATTCAATATCTAAAATTATTATACAGCAAGGCTGTGAGATCAACCTTTTGTTCCTCCTTACTGGAAGTAGGTGCTGATAACCCTACTTAATTATGGACAAAGGAATTCACTGTTGAACTCCATTTATTTCCTTGGCTTCTGAGAGTACTCTGCGCTATGTTCTTTTGTCTTAGCTGCACACGGAGATACTAGTAGATGCATTTTGGTCTGCTCCTGTGGGCAGTATCATTCACCTCCACAGGAGGAGGCTTACAGGTGTCCTGCCCTTTGAATGAATAGGTTACTCTATTCTGGATTTCGGAACTCAGGAGTTCACTGTTGGTGTACAACTAAGCCTGTACTCTTTAGGCCAGCAATCACTATTTAGCTATCTGACTTAATCTATTTCTCAAGTGGTTCTGAACCTAAGCAAATAAAACAGTTGCTATTTGTTAAACTACGTCAAATTTCAATAATGAAAAAATACAAATATTTTATTTAGGGATTCATAACTATGTAGTAGAAATATAAAGGTAAAGGAATAATGTATTCTAACCTTGGGCATTATAAAGACACTAGAGGCCCATGCACAAAATTCATGCACACGAATGGGGGGGTCCCTCAGCCCGGCCTGCACCCTCTCCAATCCAGGACACCTAAACTGCAGTCGGACATCCCTCTCGCAATCTGGGACAGCTGGCTCCTAAATGCTCACCTGCCTGCTGGCCTGATCCCCCTAAGTGCTCTCCCCTGCTGGCTTGATCCTCCTAACTGCTCTCCCCTGCTGGCCTGATCACCCCTAACTGCCTCTGCCTCGGCCCCACCACCATGGCTTTGTCCAGAAGATGTCCAGTCTAATTAGCATACTACCGTTTTATTAGTACAGATTAATTCTGTTTATAATGTTAAATTTCTTTTTTTTCTTTTTTAATCCTCACCCAAGGTTATTTTTCCATTGATTTTTAAAGAGAGTGAAGAGAGAGGGAGAGACAGAGAGAAACATCAATGTGAGAGAAACACATAGATTGGTTGCCTCCTGCACATGCCCAGACTAGGGGCCAGGCCGGGAAGAGCCTGCAACCGAGGTACATGCTCTTGACTAAACCCAGGACCCTTGGGCCTGCAGGCTGATGCTCTATCAACTAAGACAAACCGGCTAGGGCTAATGTTTCATTTCTTAAACTAAGTAGTAGATCCCCAAAGATTTGTTAAATTATTCTTAAATACATTGGTGTAGTTTCTTTATTTTAAAATTGATTTTTAGAGACAGAGGGAGAGAGAGAAAAACATCGCTGTGAGAGCAAAACATCGACCAGATGCCTCCTGCACTCAAGTCAGCAACCTGGGTATGTGCCCTGACTGGGAATCCAACTGGCAACCTTTCAGGGCACAGGACAATACACAACCAACTGAGATACATGAGCCAGGGCTGCAGTTTATTTAACTAAGCTGAGTACTCTAGCTTGATTCTGTTTTCTCTACTTTTGGCAGTTCTCTGTCAGTATGGAGTGAGAGGATGGTTTATATCCAGCAAAAGCTGGCAAAAAAGAGAATAGTGGTTTTTTTCACACACTGAAAAATGGATTTTACTTTGCTCAGCACCATGAAATTTCCTCATTTAAATTGGCACAGGCTGTTAACTGTGTAACCTTTTAACAGCTGATATTGAGAGTTTGTGATCTACCTAGCAGCTAGATCTCTTCCTTTTCCCCTTAACCTAATAAACATATCAATATATCTCTTAGAGTTAGGGTCATCATTGTTTCAGTAAGTTTGAAAGGTGTTCTAGGGTAATGTATGAGCACTTACTGGGTCCTTGAAAAAGGTTAATCTCTTTAAATCATTCCCATATGAATGAGAATGATTCAAACAGCAGCCAAATGTAATAAGCTAATTATGGGTAAGATTCAAGTGTCATTTCTTATTAAATCAAACTCCTTCCTAATAAGTTTCCTAATAAGTAGACATGTACAATTAGCATCTAATTAGTCATTCACTATCCTTTATGTTTTTAAAGGAAATTTAAAGAGATTTCTCTCATAATTATTTCACTGAAAATGTGCGATAGTGTCCATCTTCACTTACTTATCCATTGTTTGCTATCTAGTAGCCTACTTGGTAAGATGATTTAAAAAACATAGAAAACCTATTAATTGGAATATTCCAATATTACTGAAGAATATCATTATTTTATGTCTCCAAATGATTATATTGACAATTCATTCAACCAATTTACTTTATAGATGAGGACATTGAAACTACTGGGTGTTTAACTTGTTGAAAAGCCACAGTTGCATAGTGTAAGGGTGAGTATTTAAGACAAGGTCTCAAAGCAATGTTCCTTCTATCTACCCTTCTTTCCAATATAACTTTGAAAGAGCATTTTAATGCATTCAATCTACTTCACAAAGATCACTGAGTTACCTATTCCTGTTATTATGTGAGCACAATTACTAATATGCATGTTTTTTTCCACATTCTATCTGGTGTTAGCAAATCTGGAAATTTAGTAAGTAGAAGCTCAAGATTTAGAGTAAGAATACCTGGTAGCAGCACTTATTAACTGTGAGACTTTAAGTCAGTTTCCTAAAGTCTCTGTACCTTTCCTTCCTCATTTCTGAAATGAAGATGATAATGATGCTGCTTCTGATGATGATGATGATGATGATGATGATGATGATGACAGTATCTACCCCAAAAATTGATTTTTGGGTTAAATAAAGCAAGGCCCTAAATGATTATATCAGTCTGTGGAAAACTTGAGAGCTCACTGACTGGTATCTATTTATAATACATCGTCTCTCAATTTTTCTCCTATTTCCTCCAAATTCATTTTCTTTTTCTTTTCTTTTATTGTTTAAGGTATTACAAATAGTAGTACATATATTTCCTTTTTTCCCCATTGACCTCCCCCGAGCCTCCCCTACCCTCTGGTGCATGCCTTCACCCCCCCCACCCCCAGTGTCTTGTGTCCATTGGTTATGTTTATATGCATGCATACAAGTCCTTCGATTGATCTCTTAGACACCCCCCCGAACCTTCCCCTGCCTTCCTGCTGTAGTTTGACAGTCTGTTCAATGCTTCTTTGTCTCTGTATCTATTTTTGTTCATCAGTTTATAATGTTCTTCATATTCCACAGATGAGTGAGATCATGTGGTATTTATCTTTCACTGACTCACTTATTTCGCTTAGCATAATTCTATCCAGTTCCATCCATGCTGTTACAAATGGTAAGAATTTCTTCTTTTTTTACAGCAGTGCAATAATCCATTGTGTAGATATACCACAGTTTCATAATCCACTCATCTGCTGATGGGCATTTAGGCTGTTGCCAAATCTTAGCTATTGTAAATTGTGCTGCTATGAACATAGGGGTGCATATATCCTTTCTGATTGTTGTTTCTGGTTTTTTTTGGTATATATTCCTAGAAGTGCTTTTACTGGGTCAAATGGCAGACATTTGTCGTAGCAATATCTTTACCAATACAGCTCCTAGGGGAATGGAAACTAAGGAGAAAATAAACAAATGGAACTACATCAAAATATAAAGCTTCTGCACAGCAAAAACAAAAACAAAACAAAAACAGACAAACAACAACAACAAAACAACAACACAAAAAACCATCAACAAAACAATGAGAAAGCCCACTGCATGGGAGAACATATTTGCCAACGTCATATCCGATAAGGATTTAATCTCCAACATTTATAGGGAACTCATACAACTTAACAAAAGGAAGATAAACAATCCAGTCAAAAAATGGTCAAAGGACCTAAATAGACACTTTTCAAAGAAGGACATACAGAAAGCCAAAAGACATATGAAAACATGCTCAAAGTCACTAATCATCTGAGAGATGCAAATCAAAACAACGATGAGGTACCACCTCACACCTGTCAGAATGGTTATCACCAACAAATTCAACCAATGACAAGTGCTGGTGAGAATGCAGAGAAAAAGGAACCCTCCTTCACTGCTAGTGGGAATGCAGACTGTTGCAGCCACTGTGAATAGTATGGAGTTTTCTCAAAAAGTTAAAAATGGAACTCCCATTTGACCCAGTAATACCAAATTCATTTTCTATTAGACAATGAATACACTTGCCTACAATGGAATGAGAACACTGTTCAGACAACACAGTTTCTGTACTTTGTATGATCCCACCATGTCTATCTAAGACCAACAGAAAGGATGCATTACCAGGAAAAGTGGAACATGCACTAAGTGAGGGAAGGGGAAAAATGAAAAAAGTCCACCATTATGCCATTTCCAACCATTAGGCTGTTCTCATGTTCATTCAGGCTTATTGAGAATTTGGATTTGGTATACAACATTGACATTTGCATGATTTCAAAAGCAGCAGCTTTCTATGGCACATTCTTAAAATGGAAAATTACCAAAAAACAACAACAACCAAAAAGTTAACCTAGTTAGGGCCTGAAATAAAGTTATAATAGATATCAAGAAACCCAGTAATACCAACTGCCTAGACTTGAAAGAGTGTGTAGGGAAGATGACTCAAACATTGTTCATTTCTTTTTCATTAATCCTGTGACAGGTTCTGCCCTAGTGTTAATATATTTCCATAAAGTTTTTTTAGCTTCCCTTGATTCTGGACATCCACAGAGCATACAGTATAGTATGTGCATCTGAAAACACAATCAATGTGTAAATATAATGGTACTAATATCCCTCTCTTCTATCTTCCCATTCTACAGTAGAAATTCCAAAAATTCTATTCTCATTAACAAACATTTCACATTTAAGAACTGTTGATTGTGGTCATAATCTGCATAGCAAGCTTGCATATATTTAAATATTCAACATGTGTGTTTTCTTTAGATACTAAATTTTTTGAAGCTGTATTAGGTATGAAACACTTCATAGTACATATTGACAATTAAACAAGAAAGAAGAAATAGTTCCTATTGTCTTGGAGCTAGAGTTTAATGATATAGACAAATAAACACACAGTTATTTAAAATGTGATGAGTATTCAGGTAGGAGGTCTTTCTTACTCCACTTCACAGAATCTATATATTATCTATTTTTACTTTCTCCTGTATCTGAATTTTTCCCTTATTTTCTGAATGACTCTCTTGGCTTTTAAATATGTTCCAATCTCTCTATATTAAAACATACCCCTTTATTCCATGTTCCCTTTATAACCTAACTTTTAAGATTTGTCTGTTCCCTAATCTCCAAATTTTTACATTTTCATTCATAAACATTCAGACAGATAGTTTTAACTTATCCTTCTCCGACAAAATAAATGTCACTACCGTCCTAAAAATTCCAAGCCACTGAATCTAATGCATACTATCAATCTGTGTCCATATCTTTTATGACTTATGAGCAACATTTAATAGAGAACCTGCCTCTTAAAACATACTTTTTGCTTTAAGTATTATTTTTCTCTTACTTCTACAATCATTCTTTCACAATATATTTTGCAGCTAAGCATGCTCTAAAATATTAAATATTTTATTTTCTCAAAGCCCAAGTGTAGGCACTTTTTCCCCCTCACTATGCCATCACTATCCAGTAGAAGTATAAAGTGAGTTACAAATGGCACATGTATAATTTTAAATATTCAGTAGCTCCATCAGAAATGTAATAATAAACAATTGAGATTAATTTTAATAATCCAATATATCCAAAATATTATCATTTCAACATGCAATCAATATAAGCAATTGTTATTATTTTTGTTAATCCTTACCTGAGAATATTTTTCCATTGAGATTTTTAGACAGAGTGGAAGGGAGGGAGAGAGACAGAGAATCATCGATGTGAGAAACATGGATTGATTGCCTCCTGTTCTCACCCCAGGGACAGGGATCTAGCCTGCAACCAAGGTACATGCCCTTGACAAGATTCAAACCTGGGACCCTTCAGTCTGCAGACCAATGCTCTACCCACTGAGCAAATTAGGGCAATATAACCAACTAGTTATTCTTGTACTAAATGGTTCAGTTTTAGTCTTTTAAGAGCTATATAACACCTTCCAGCCCCATGTCTTGAATTACTACTTCAGAACCAAGATTTCAAAATATCTATCTTCAGCCCAGACCTCTTCTGAGTTCTGTATGTTTGATATCTTCCCTTAGCTGTTTCAAATTCTCCTCAAATTCAATGTACTTATGTCCAAAAACATGATCTTCAACTCCCTATTTGAACTTGTTCCATTTTCCCTTAACCTTAATAATTGCACTACTATCTATATACTTTTGCAAAATGAAAACCTAGTTGTTGCCTTGCTAAATCCCTTTCACATCTATGATTATTCTGTTATTATATGTATATCCAATTTAATAGTAGACGTTGATAATTTTACTTTGAGAAGTAATCTTATCACCCTTTCCTCCACCCCAGCTCAAGTTAATTTTCTCTCAATCATAAAATAGGGTTTGACTCTCTGGATAAGATTTGGCTCCCTGCATATTTTCCTTGAGTCCCTTTATAAATAGCACTAATTACAATTTATAATTAAAATGTGTTAACTTACTGACAAATTGCTAAATTGTAAATTGAATGAGCAAGAAACATGCTTGTTTGGCTCACATTTGTAGCCCACAATGTTTAGTAGGTTCCTGGTATCCCATAGACCAGCCGTGGGCAAACTACGGCCTGCGGGCCGGATCCGGCCCATTTGAAATGAATAAAACTAAAAAAAAAAAAAGACCGTACCCTTTGATGTAATGATGTTTACTTTGAATTTATATTAGTTCACACAAACACTCCGTCCATGCTTTTGTTCCGGCCCTCTGGTCCAGTTTAAGAACCCATTGTGGCCCTCGAGTCAAAAAGTTTGCCCATCCCTGCCATAGACACTTAGTAAATACTTGTTAAATGAGGAGCACCTAATCTAGTATGAGAGGATAAGGAAAAATCAGAAAGTGCTGTCCTCTTTGCTGGGGTGTACAAATTGGGCATAAGGCAATTTAGGTCTTATCTTTCTAAGTTAAAAGTGCATTTGTCTTTTTATCCAAATGCCACTTCTAGGAATAGTAATGACTCACATTGCTTCAGGGCATATGTTGTGCCAGGAAAATCATTTTACCTGTATTATTTTACTTAATCTCCCTAACTATCCTATGAAATGGATATTTTTTCACCATATACAAATAACAAAAATAATATTCAAGTTTAAAAGCTGACTCAATTTATATACTGAGTAGTGAAGCCACTAATTCACTAAGGCAGTGGTCGGCAAACTGCGGCTCACCAGCCACATGCGGCTCTTTGGCCCCTTGAGTGTGGCCACGAAGTTTCAATCGCACGGTACATGCGCACACCTCGTGGTATTTTGTGGAAGAGCCACACTCAAGGGGCCGCAGTTTGCCGACCACTGCACTAAGGCAATTAAACTTCAGAAGTTTTTCTATTTATATTTTTACAACTCCTGCCTCAAGTTTATTAGTACAAATAGCACAGAAGGACACCAGGTCCATGCACACAGCAGCCATGTTCCTCCATCCTCACATCGGCAGACAGAGGCCTGTCCTCTGGAGCCTCCATGGGAGCTTGGGAACTTTTCGGAGCCTGAGCCTGAGATGGAGCCTGAGCATAAGCTGCAGCCACAGCATGGGACTTGGATTGAACCTTGGCCTTAGCCTTGGCTTTAGACTTTGGCTGGCAGAGCCTGAGACACGTGGCAAAGGGGCATGAGCACGCTTCCAGAGCTGGGAGTGAGTGCTGTAGGCAGTCCATTGAGCTTGCAGTTGCCGCCCTTTGGGATCTTGAGCTTGGCCTGCTGGGGCTTTAGGAGGGCCTTGATAGCCTCAGCACATGCACCACGGCTCAGTTGTTGGCCGATACCTTCTTCAGGCCCTCCTTGTTGTGCTTCTTGGCAAAGGACATGCTTCTCAGAAATCTGAAGTCTACTTTCCTTTAAGAGACTCATATCTTTGTGATCACGGTGTCATGATACTGTTTCTGTGCCATTTTTGGGACTGGCTGTGCATGGTATGGTTCTTGGACTTGGGCATTTCTGAAGCTCCTGAAGTGCCTGGGACTGGAAGCTAGAAATATATATTTTTTAATATTAACCTACATTACCTCATATCATATATAATAACTAAATATTTCCCAGCTGAAATTTCACAAGTAGAGAAATGTCTCAATATCGTATACCATATTCATGCCATGGAAGAAATGTAGTAATGTCATAAAAAAAAACCTGAAAAAAATACAAAAGTATTACATCCACAAAAATGTTTCAAAGACATGTTACTGTATCTTTTTTTTAAAGTAATTTGAACACTAACTGAAGAGTGGAGGCATAGTTTTATTTTGTTTTGTTTTAACGTTTTATTGATTTCAGAGAGAAAGGGAGCAAAAGATAGAAACATCAACGGGTGAGAGAGAATCATGGATCAGTTGCCTCCCGCACACCCCACACTGGGGATGAGCCCGCAACCCAGGCATGTGCCCCACCAGTAATCAAACCCTGACCTCCTGGTTCATAGGCAGACATTCAACCACTGAGCCATGCGGCCGGGCTGGAGGCAGCGTTTTGACCTCCACGATCACCTCCCACTGGTGTTACAACCGTAAACGTGTCCTTACATGGCAAGAGACCTTGCAGATGTAACTGGTGCCACTAATCAGGTGCCCTTCAAGTAGAATGATTATTCTATATTATCCAGGTGTGTCCACTGTAATTAAATATGCCACTAAAAGTAGAACTTTCTCCTTGCTGAGGGCAGAAGGGAAATAAGAGCAGGAGAACTTGACAGACCACTGCTGCTGTGTAGTTGGGAGAGGGGGGCGCATTTCAAAAGATGTGGGTGGCTTTCAGTAGCTGAGGGCAGCCCTTGGTCACTAAGATCTCAGATCTGCAGCTACAAGGAACTGGATTCTGCTAACAACCTAAGTGATCTTAGAGGCAGATTAATCCTCCAAGCCTCCATGTAAGAAGTAAGCCTGGCCAACACCTTAATTCCATCCTTGTGAGACCCAAAAGAGAGAGCCCAGTGGAGCCATGCCAGATCGCAGATCTAGGTAACTGGGAGCTAACAAATGTATTATAAGCCATTACATTTGAGGTAATTTGTTAAGCAGCAATAAAAAATTAATATAGCATGCAATATGATACTCTTTTTTCAGTAAGTAACAGTAGCTATGTGTGCAATTAAAATTTATAAATGCACAGAATTAAAACTAAAAAGGTAAACAAAATATTGAAAAAATAACTCCAGAGCATTGGGAAGTTGCAGATAAACAGTGGATTTCATTTTCTTTCCATATAGACATTTACTGGTTGACTCCTTTATTGGCATAATGTATTTATGTATTATTTTAAAAATACAAATACAAAAGATGATATTTTAAAATGTGGTTATTCCATTAAATTAGAAATCAATCATGATGTTTCTCTTTCAAAATTGTATTCTAAATCAATCAAGACATACAATATCATCAGTCAGAACCTAGACACTAAAACAAATCAAGCTGAAAACACGGCTCAGGGATTCATGGGTTTCAAGTAACTGAATGATAAACAATTACAGAAATCTGTTCCAGTTCATCTTCACAATACTCTTTCCAGTGGTTAAAAGACATTCATGATCCCATGAACCCAATGCTGTTTGTGAGCCCACATAATCTGTATATTTAGAAAACAAAATTAGAGCCATCATCTTTAATCCTCTTTCTTACCTACCCTGACAAGATTGCTGAAAATTTGGCCAATGTATCAGTGAGAATCCATATCAACATGACCAAAGGCTATAGAAAAGCAATTTCTGCACTTAAAATCAGCCATCCCTAAGAGCCCCTTCCCTTCCCTTTCCTTCCTTCCTTCCTTCCTTCCTTCCTTCCTTCCTTCCTTCCTTCCTTCCTTCCTTCTATCCTTCTTTCCCTACTATATCTGGGGAATCATTTAAATGCAAAAACCCATTTATAGAAAAACAATAAAATATTATTACATTTGAACAAGTAAAATATACTTTTTGGTATTAGTATGAAATGCACACAATCCTATAATATAGAGTTCATTAAAGATATATATATAGTTAGTCATTTTCTCCAAGCATTTTAACATTTTAACTTCAATATGAAATATCCACTGCTTTTCAGTCAAAATCAGCTGACTTCAATTTGAGACATTCTCTATAATTTAGGTTATTCATATATTAGAAAGTCTTGAAAGTAGGAAATATGTGACTTAGGAAAAAATGAACCTGCAGCAATTTGGTAATTACATTCTTTCAGCACAGAATGCAGATCTATGGTCTTCACTTAAAACATAAGATGAGTGTTCAAAAGTCAAGGAGTCCACAGAGACACCACAGGACTAGCTCTATAGTTCTTGAAAACTAATTCTGTGATTTACAATTTCGAACCAACTCCTTAAGTAAAGTTACAGATTTTCACATTGTCCGGTTGAGAGGTATAGAAGGGAGAAAAGGCCAGGCTCACATCTGTCTCGGCAGCCAAGGAGCCGCAGTCACAAAACCAACTTCCTAGTGACTTGCTAAAATCACTATTTTCATCTGTGTTTCTTTAAAGCACCTCTTTTGAAGAAAATCCACATATCTTTTACTTTACTGGATGATGGAATAAAAAATAGATGCCCACTGCCAGCCAGCTATATTGATTACAAGTGAAAATGCCATTTTGCATTGACTTGCCCCAGAGCATTGCGTTCCATCAAAGCGGCAGGAGGAAATTAATGCTTTCATATTGTGCCAAAGAAAAATGTGAGATGGTGTTCACTTTGCCCTCTGGACAAAGAGGTATATGCAATAGCTGAAAAGTAATAGCTTTCAGAACAAGAACTCTAAACTTTTATTAAAATCATTATTTAATGCATAAAAAATAATGAACCCACTGCCATGGCATTTAAAGCAGTCATTTGTAGTCATTACTACTTAGACCATAAGGTTTACTTTGTTAAAATTCAATAATTCTCAAATTAAAAGTATGCCTTGCTCCATCTACATCATATGTCTTAAATGATAACTTCTTGTATACACATATCAAAGAGTATAACTGTAAAAATTGTGAATTAGTCATGATAGGAATTGTTATTTGCTTATATTTATGTGACTTCTATTTTACCAAAAAGACTAATAATCTTACTAGTCTTCAAAAGACACCTATCTTGAGTGCAGCACATATATTTAAATATATTTGGATCAATATAAGTTGGCTTGCAAAATGACTTTAACATTACATTAGTGGTTACTAGAATATAGAATTTCACTTAAAAATAATGCAAAGCAATTGCATTCCTATTTTAAAAACAGTTCCAGCGCTCACTGTGCTCACACTTCCTGGGCCTCATATTCACCATCCCCTGTGCTCTGCATTTGATTCACTCCCTACCTTTTTCAGGTATTTTAGAAAAAGTTAGCTTCTTTGTATTGAAGACCCATAGCTGGCCAGCAAGACAGCAGCAGGAGGTCTTCTCAATAGGAGTCCTTGCAGCAGTTTCTAAAATAGTCCTGACAGCTGTCCAGGGGCCTTTCAGGTGTAAGAAAATGAGGTACAGGGTCTTCCTAGATGGATAGCCTAATAGGCTAGAAACCAGTATTTCTTTTAACAACTCTGTAGCAACAGAATATGGGATTCACACCAATTACATGCCCCTTTACAAGTCATTATATTCTGGAAAGTCCAAAGTATGGCATCCCCATGATAAGTTTATAGCTTTTTCATATTTTCTACCAGTTCAGATACAATTGTCCACGCTGAGGTTATTTTTTATCATAAGTAATGCTTTTGAATTATAGGGTGGATTATCTATGCTATGAGGTTTCTGGGAGGCAGAACTAGAGTGCTAGCCAAAGATCAGATTCCTATGTAGCAAAAAAAAAAAAAAAAAAAAAAAGAGTTTTATTAACTTTCTGGCCACAATTATTTTATTCTAATGAGTTTCTCACAATACTGCAAGTATCACAAAGGCACGGATGTTCATCTATTTTGTTCATGCTGAATGCTGATGAATCAGTCTCTATAATAAGCATGAAACATAGTTGAATTGGCATGTAAATGAAGTCTCAGTTTTCTTTCCTATAAAATGAGGATAATAACAGTACCTATCTAGCCAGGTTATTATAAGGATTAAATGATACAATATTTATAAGACACTTAGCACAGAGCCTAACTTATTGCCAATGTTCAATAAGTGTCAAATGGTAATATTTTTACAATTATTGTCAGTAACCTATGGAAATTCAAACAGAAAAAATCTAAAACAAGTCAATAAACCAAACCAAAATAAATAAATAAATACGCCCAAATACATTTGTTTCTAAACTGAGTTATGTTGAAAATTCTCATATATGTTATTAACTTTTTGATTCAGGTAACTTTAAAAATCCTACATAATAGAACCCTAATATGCAAATCGACCGAACAGCAGAACGACAGGTCGCTATGACGCTCACTGACCACCAGGGGGCAGAGACTCAATGCAGGAGCTGCCCCATGTTGATCAGTGTGCTCCCACAGGGGGAGTGCTGCTCAGCTAGAAGCCGGGGTCACGGCTGGCTAGTGCAGCTTTGGTGGCAAGAGCCTCTCCCATCTCTGCTTCAGGCAGGCAGTAAGGAGCGAGGGGTCCTGGACTGGGAGAGCCCTGGACTGCAAGAGGGATGTCTGACTATCAGCTTAGGCCTGATTTCCAGGGATATTGGGCCTACAGGCAGACCTCCCCTGAGGGAGGGAGCAAGTTGGGCTGAGGGACCCCTACTCCAGTGCACGAATGCTGTGCACTGGGCCTCTAGTATAATATAATATCTTTCTAGAATAAGTTAATTTGCCCATTAAATAAGTATCTTTGGGTTAGATTTATTTTTGAGGATTAAAAATATTTTATTTATTTTTTCATTTTTTAATCTTTATTGTTGAAAGTATTACATGTGTCCCCTATTTGTCCTCCATTGACATCTTCTAGCCTGACCCCAACCCCCACCACAGGCTTTCACCACCCTATTGTATGTGTCCATGGGTTATGTATATGTGCATGCAAGTTCTTTGGTTGATTTCTTCCCACCCAACCATCCTCCCCTGCCTTCCCTCTGAGATTCATTAGTCTGTTTCATGATACTATGTCTCTGAAATTACCAGGTGTACTGGTTAATAATGCAGATTTTGTAATCAAAGAAAACACTATAATTTCAAAAGAAACATCAAAAGTGCTTTATTCAAAGCAATGTCCATTGCTAACTACACATTTCACCCATCTTTCAGGTAATTTGTGGATACCATCCCAATAGAACTTTTCTTGTTTTGAGGCAAACCATTCAGAGACCCAATTTTCCACTTTGTACATTTTGAAGTGCTGCTCAGAAAGTGCATGTGCCATTGATCAGAACAAGTGGTAATCTGAAGGAGCAAGGTCTGGTGAATACAGTGGGTGGGTTAATACTTCCCAGGCAAGATCTTTTAATGTGTCTTTAACTGGGTTTGAAGTGTGTGATGGTGCGTTATCATGAAGCAAAATTACTTTGCTGTGCTTTCTGGCACATTCTGGTCATTTCACAATCAAAGCGTGGTTCAAACTGATCACTATTCATGGTTTCACCTGGTTTTAGAAGCTCATCATACACCACACATTCCTGATCCCACCAAACGCAGAGCATTGTCTTCTTTCCGAAGCGATTTGGCCTTGCAGTCGATGTTGATGGTTGACCTGGATCAACCTATGATTTTGTGCATTTGGGATTCTCAAAATAAATCCACTTTTCATCTCCAGTCACAATTCGATTCAGAAAAGACTTTCTTTCATGCCATTGAAGCAACATTTTACTGATGACTTTTCTATTTTCCATTTGTCTTTGTTTACTTCTGTTTAGTTTCCTTAGCCCTAGGAGATGTATCCTTAAACATACTGCTGTAAGACATGCCTGAGATTTTGCTGCAGGCATCTCTTTGTTTTTTTTCTAAGATTTTTATGATTTCATGACTTACTTTTAAGTTTTTTATCCATTTTCAGTTTATTTTTGTGTATGGTATAAGTGTTGGTCTAGTTTCATTTTTTTTTTTTTTTTTTGTGCATGTACCTATCCAGTTTTCCCAAAACCATTTACTGAGGAGACTGTATTTACACCACTGTATGCTCTTGCCTCCTTTGTCAAATATTAATTGAGCATAATGGTTTGCATCAGTTTCTGGTCTCTCTATTCTGTTACATCAATCTATAAGCCTGTTCTTGTGCCAGTAACAGGCTGTTTTGAATGCAGTTGCTTTGTAGTATAATTTGATATCTCGTATTGTGACTCCTCCAACTTTTTCTTATTTCTCCAGAGTGTTGTGGCTATTCAGGGCCTATTTTTTTTTTTTTTTTTTTTTGGTTCCACATAAATTTTTGGAGTCTTTGTTCTAGATCTGTGGAATATGCCATTAGTATTTTAAGAGGGATTGCATTGAATCTATAGATTACTTTGGGTAGTTTGGACATTTTAATGATGTTAATTCTACCAATCCATGAACTTGGTATATTCATCCACCTATATCATTCCTCTATATCTTTTGCCAATGTCCAGTAGTTTTCCAATATACACTTTTACTTCTTTGGTTAAGTTTATTCCTAAGTAATTTTTGTTGCATTGGTAAATGGGATTATTTGTTTGGTTTCTCTTTCAGAGAATTTGTTATCGGTATATGAAATTGTCATAGATTTCTGGGTGTTAATTTGTAGCCTGCTACATTCCCAAATTCATTTATTAAATTTAGTAGTTTTTTTGTTGAGTCTTTAGGGTTTTCTATGTACAATATCATGTCATCTGCGAATAATGAGACTTTTACTTCCTTCTCTCCAATTTAGATGCTTTTTACTTCTTCCTCTTGTCTGATCATTATGGCCAGGACTTCCAGAACTATTTTGAACAAGAGTGGTGAAAGAGGGCATCCCTGTCTTATTCTTGTTCTTAGGGGAAATGTTTTTTGGGGGTTTTTTTGTGTTTTTTTTCCCCCATTGAATATAATGTGGGCTGTAAGTTTGTCATATATGATCTTTATTATATTGAGGTATGTTTCCATTTTGCTGATATTTTTTATCAAAAACGGGTGTTGGATTTTGTCAAAGGCTTTTTCTGCATTAATTGATATGATCATGTGATTTTTGTCTTCTAATTTGTTTATGTGCTATATCACATTTATTAATTTGTAAATATTGTACCAGCCTTGCAACCCCAGAATAAATCCCACTTGGTTTGCTAAAATTTTGTTGAAGATTTTAGCGTCTATGTTCATCAGGAATATTAGCCTGTAGTTCTCTTTCTTTGTTGTGTGTATTTCTCTGGTTTTGAAATAAGTGTTAAACTGGCCTTTTAGAAAGAGTTTGGAAGTGTCCCTTCCTTTTGAATTTTTTGGAATAGTTTCAGGAGTAGAGGTGTTAATTCTTCTTTGAATATTTCCATTTGCCTGAAAAATATTTTTCCGTGCCTTTACTTTCAGTCTTGTTCTGAGGTGGGTCTCTTGTAGACAGCATATATATGTATCATGTTTTCTTATCCAATCAGCCACCTGATGTCTTTTGATTGGAGTATTTAATCCATTTATGTTTTAGATTATTGATAGGTATGTGTTTGTAGCCATTTTTATTTTTTTTCTTTTAATTAAATCTTTATTGTTCAGATTATTACATTTGTTCCTCTTTCCCCGCCCCCCATAACTCCCCTCGTCCCAGTTCCCGCCCCACCCTCCGCCCTCACTCCCCACCCACTGTCCTCATCCATAGGTGCACGATTTTTGTCCAGTCTCTTCCCGCAACTCCCACACCCCTTTCCCCCGCAAGAATAGTCAGTCCATTCCCTTTCTATGTCCCTGATTCTATTATAATCAACAGTTCATTCTGTTCATCAGATTATTTATTCACTTGATTCTTAGATTCACTTGTTGATAGATGCATATTTGTTGTTCATAATTTGTATCTTTACCTTTTTCTTCCTCTTCCTCTTCTTAAAGGATACCTTTCAGCATTTCATATAATCCTGGTTTGGTGGTGATGAACTCCTTTAGCTTTTCCTTATCTGTGAAGCTCTTTATCTGATCTTCAATTCTGAATGATAGCTTTGCTGGATAAAGTAATCTTGGTTGTAGGTTCTTGGTATTCATCATTTTGAATATTTCTTGCCACTCCCTTCTGGCCTGCAAAGTTTCTGTTGAGAAATCAGCTGACAGTCGTATGGGTATTCCCTTGTAGGTAACTGAGTTTCTTTCTCTTGCTGCTTTTAAGATTCTCTCTTTATCTTTTGCTCTTGGCATTTTAATGATGATGTGTCTTGGTGTGGTCCTCTTTGGATTCCTTTTGTTTGGGGTTCTCTGCGCTTCTTGGACCTGTAAGTCCATTTCTTTCACCAGGTGGGGGAAGTTTTCTGTCATTATTTCTTCAAATAGGTTTTCAATATCTTGCTCTCTCTCATCTTCTGGCACCCCTATAATTCTGATGTTGGTACGCTTGAAGCTGTCCCAGAGGCTCCTTACACTATCCTCGCATTTTTGGATTCTTTTTTCATTTTGCTTTTCCGGTTGGGTGTTTTTTGCTTCCTCGCATTTCAAATCATTGACTTGATTCTTGCGCTCCTCTGTTCTGCTGTCGGGAGTCTGTATAATACTCGCTATTTCAGTCCGTGTATGCTTAATTTCTAGGTGGTTCCCCAAAATAACATCGAGGGTCTCATTAGTTTTCTTGTAGATCTCATTAAGTTTATCAGCGGCTTCTAAACAGTTCTTGAGAGACCTTAAAAGTGTGGTTCTGAACTCTATATCTTCCATTGACAATTTTGTCCTGTTTCTTTGTCTCCGCATTTTGTTATGCTTCCTTGGTGCACCCCCTAGTGGTCTTTGTGCGCAGTCTTATAGTTAAACCTTGATTGTTGTAGCTAATGCCAGGGAGGGTTTGACCTCCAGGCCAAGTGGCTATCGCCATTTTTATTTTTTATGCCTGCGTTCCTTCTTCCCTTTCTAGTTCTTTTTAAGACAGTTTCTATAATATTTCTTGACTTGCTAGCTTAGTAGTGATAAACTCCTTTAGCCTTTTTCTTTTTGTCTGTGAAGCTCCTGATTTTCCCTTCAACTTTGAATGATAGCCTTGCTGGATAGAGTATTCTCGGATTCAGTTCCTTGCTTTTCATCACTTTGTATATTTCATTCCATTCCCTTCTGGCCTGATGTGTTTCTGTTGAGAAATCATTTGGTAATCTAATGAGGGACCACTTGTTGGTAATTATCTGTCTCTCTCATGCAACCTTTAAGATTTTCTCTTTGCTGTTAAAGTTTGCCATTGTAATGACTACATGTCTTTTTGGGTTCATCGTGTTTTGGACTCTCTGTGATTGTGTGGCTTTTTTCTTCCCCAAATCAGGGAAGTTTTCTGTCATTATTTCTTCAAACAGATTTTCTAATCTTTGCTCTTCTTCCTGTCCTTCTGGCTCTCTTATTATACGGATGTTGTCCCAAAGCTCCCTTAGGCTCTCCTCCTGCTTTCATATTTTTTCTCTAATTGCTGTTCAGATTGGGGTTTTCTACCCTGTCTTCTAACTCTAATTTTGTCCTCCACTTCTAGTCTACTTTTGAAACCTTCCATTTTGTTTTTTATTGTAGCTATATCATTTTTCATTTCTTCTTGATTCTTACATAAGTTGATTTTCTCATTCAGCCAGTTTAGGAACTCTGAACGACCCATACTCTGAATTCTTTTTCTGAAATATTGCATCCTCTGTTTCATTTAGTTCTTTTCTGGCTATTCCTTCCTTTCTTTCTTATTTTTTAATATTTTATTGATTTTTTTACAGAGAAGAAGGGAGAGTTATAGAGAGCCAGAAACATCGATAAGAGAGATAGATCAGCTGCCTCCTGCTCACCCCCCACTGGGGATGTGCCCCCAACCAAGGTACATGCCCTTGACCAGAATTGAACCTGGGACCCTTCAGTCTGAAGGCCGACGCTCTATCCACTGAGCCAAACCGGTTCGGCCCTTTCTTTCTTTGGGGGCTGTTTCTTTCTCTCCTCAATTTTGCTCTCACCAAAGGGTCCAGGCACCGAGTTGCACATGGTCTATGGTTGAAGCAGCAGGCTTGGCAGGTCACTTCAAGACTCACCAAAGGCCCAGGTGCCAAGTAGTGTGGGCCTGTAGCTGAAGTGGTGGGTTCAGGGGAGAGGAGCACACTCTGGGGCTAACAGGAGCCTGCAGCTGGGGAGGAGGGAGTCCCGTTGACTTTGGGTCTGCAGATGAGGTAGCAGGTCTTTGGCTAGAGTGGCTGTATGGTCCGGGATGGTGTCTGTGGCCAGTCTGGGTGGTGGTAAGACTGGTCTTCTAGTCACAGCAGCTCTCTCCTTTACGATGGTGTGGTTTCTGTGCCAAAGGTCCGGACACCTGGGACTGCTTGCTGAGGTAGCAGGGGTACCCCATCTAGTAGATTCCAGCCTGCCAGCCCCTGAGACTCCTGCAGTATCTAATTGTCACACACAAACACACACACACCACGTCCACACACTCCCCTTTAACTCCTTCACTTGCTCATACTCTCTCCCTCACCATCATCTTGACCCCCCCCCCATGTAATAATATTTTTAAAAAGAAAATTAAAGTAAAAATGAGAACCTATTGTTTTGGGGACTGTTATTTAAATAAGGTGAATGAGGTTCATCTATGTAAAGTGGCAATATTTGAACAAAGACCTGAAGAAAAGTAAGGACCAAAGTCTTGTCACTCCTTCTCACTGTGATTGATATCTACTAACTTGTCACTTCCTCCTAAACAACCTCTTCCACAGTAACACAAGGGTTATTTTTTAAAGGATGAGATTCATTCAGGTAATTCTTCTATTTAAGAAGCTTTATCACCTGTAGCGTAGAATGCATCCTCTTTACCTTGACTGTTTAACTCTTGTTCTTGATCCTCACTCCCCACCCACTATGCATCCTATGCTCGCATCATCTAAATTTACCATTGTTCTCTGACTACATTATGCCCTTTTCTGCCTTTCCACAGCTGATTTGTGTTTTTTGTTTGTTTGTTTGTTTGTTTTTGTTTTTTTATCTAAATGGAGCTTTCAACCCTCCTGCTTATTAAACATCTGTGTAACATTCAAGGACCTTCATTAACTCACCCTCTCTGGTCAGACTTCCGTAACTTCTAGTGGTGGCAATAGTCACACCATCTGTTACACCTACTTTGTCATGGTATGTAACACAATGGATTCAAATTGTTTATTTTTTACATCAGTATACTTTTAGAGTATGGCCAGCTTTAACTTACTTGAGCATATGGCACAAGGTTAGATAAGTTAATAAAATTGATATATATTCATTGACCAAATTAATTAGCTTGGGATAAAGAAACTAGCTCAGTTATCTTTGCCAAACCCAAAAACTGGTGGCTTGGTTCTAATTGCATTAGAAAAGTAAAGTGTGCTTTATATGCATCGGTATTTCTCTCCATTTGAGTTTTGTTGTTATTATTCTTGAGCTGTTCTTTTATATTTTCTTTTAGTTTTCTGGTGTGTATGTGGGGGTGGGGTGGTGTATCTGTGTGTGTATGTGTGTGCATGTGTTCTCACCATGGTACCATTTTCTATTCTGTGGCAGCAAAGTTGGGATAATGAGAATAAGACCTGTGAAAAGAAGCACCTAAAGGTCCAGCAGCCTCAGATTTGGGTTGTTTCCTGATGACACATTTGTGTATGGGTGAGTGGAGCAGAAGCATGCCTAAAATATTCAATTCATTTCTGCATCTGAAATGTAGATGGATTTTTATTTTCATTCAATTCTAGGGTAAGTATTCAGG
Source organism: Myotis nattereri (assembly GCF_964212035.1). Lineage (NCBI taxonomy): Eukaryota > Metazoa > Chordata > Mammalia > Chiroptera > Vespertilionidae > Myotis > Myotis nattereri. Next base: position 100,397,573 of record NC_138077.1, read on the forward strand.
CATACGGCTATACTAAACAAATAGTTACCAATAATAATTGTTACTAATTAATTATTATTATTGCTACCACAATTTATTCATCACAACTTTATGAGGTAGAACTTAGCTCATAGAATCAAATATTACTGTTTCCAAATCTCTTTGTTGAGGCATAGTTGTCCCCACTTAAAGAATAAACAGAATAAAAAGTTTGGTTATGTGACCATTCATATATCTATTAAGAAGCAGAGCTGGAGTAAAATTTAAGTATCTACATTAACTTTTGGAAATATAGATTGTTAATTTCCATTGAGTAAGAATCTGAGTAATATCTGCTTAAGAAAGAAAGTAGCTTGTACATATTATAGAATGCATCTGTATGGGTATATGTCATTTTATGAAAAGTATAAAACAATATTTTAATAATTATTATGAATTTGCACTTAAAGTGTTTTGAAAGGGACTGCTAATGCATCTTGTTCTCCTGCCATAGAATGCTAAAAAGGCTTTGTTTTTAAAGAGAAGCTATAAGTCTCACTGAATTGCTAGTTTTTTCATAAATAAACCAATATCTCTAGTATTAGAGAATATTTTTAAAAGAATATTAATAGAGGAACAATAATATGATTATATGTAATATTTTTAATATATTTTATTGATTTTTACAGAGAGGAAGAGAGGGATAGAGAGTTAGAAACATCGATAAGAGAGAAACATTGATCAGCTGCCTCTTGCACAACTCCCACTGGGGATTGAGCCTGCAACCAATTTACATGCCCTTGACCAGAATTGAACCCAGTGCCCTTCAGTCTGTGGGTCAATGCTCTATCCACTGAGCAAAACTGGCTAGGGCTGATTATATGTAATATTGATAAAAGCAAGGGATTCGAAATATTCTCTAAGGATACTTTATAATGTGGAAATTACAGCACTCCAAAAAACCAAAGAAACAAAAATGACCTGTTTTCTCTACTTTGTTTGCATATATATATATATATATATATATATATATATATATATATATATATATATCTCTTACCTGCATACCCTTGGCATATTTAGATCTATTCTAGATGCTTAAAACTGAAATTTAACAGATAACTTGTCCCTCAAATAGGTAAAATAATGAAGATGCAAACTGATATCCCTTCTTAAAACACTTTCACTTATAAATGTGACATCTGAATAGACAGAGTAGACATATATGATCAAAAACTGTAAGAACCTTCTCAGAGCAATTTTATGGTAATTTGATTAAAAAACAAGGTAGATATGACACCCAACATTTATGGCAGAAATTAGCATATTTTGCAAGAAAAAAGAAGATACGTTCTTAGGAAAGGAAGCTCTTCCATAAAGGCTGAGACGCTTTTATTGTGATATAGCCCCCAGTCCTCCTGTCCACCTAAAAGCCTTGAACAAGCTGGTTTCTTTGTTTATCTATCTATTTATTATTAATTTGTTTGTTTATTTATAAAAAGAGCTCCATTTATCAGCATTCTGGCCAAGGTGTGCCAACCCCAAATAGAATATCTGTCCTCATTAAATTGCTTGTTAGCTGATGGCTGAATCATGTGCTTTCCTCTGGTTAGATTTTATCTCACCATGAACATGATAAATAAAAATGTGTCATGTTTCTATACCAAAGAGAAACTATTTAAACATCATGCTTATGTGAAGATCAAACTATGTGACCTCATTCTCTACTGAATTCCTGATGCAAAATATCTGAAGTCAATAATAAGGCATATATTGATCCTATTCCCATTATCTCATTTTCCTGAGGACAACTTTTTTGGTGAAAACAATTTTGAGGATGTTTCTCAGAAATTTTATTTTATAGTCAATGAGAGCAATCTTAGCCAGACCTTACTTTAAAACTGAATTTAGATCAACAAATATTTTATGTAAATTCTTCATGGTTTCATTTAATTGAATGTAATTCCCAAAACTAAATTTCTAATCATAGTATAACATCATTAAATAATGATTTCTAAATGAAAAATCATTTATATGATACAATTCTTCAAATAGAATGACTAAAGCTGTAATTGAATATGAAATATAAAGATAAAATATTTACCTATCTCTAAAATAACTCAAAGTTATTTCAGAATATATTGTCTATTGCAATTACATGGTCCAAAATATTTGTTTTCATAATCCTTAATACAGTATTACACCAGTTAAGCTATTAAATAAACCAATAATTTTACCACTGACTCAAATGTAGGATTCTATCACATAAAAGATGCCTCAAATCCTTCAAATACATACATTTTATATTTTTATAAAATAACTTTATGGTTTATGTAATAGGACAGTTTTAAAATATCAACTCAGGCACATTAACAAAAGAAAATGACCGAACTCAGAACCAATAATGAAAATATAGGCTGTAATGATACTATCATGTGAAGGTTGTTTTAGTTTTCTAAACTTTTCTAATCTCAATTAAAAACATATTTTACAGTATTAATTTCAAAAAATAAAGAGTGAAGGTGGAAAAAAGGGTTATTAGTAGTAAATCTTCATTCGCGATTCATTCTCAGAAACGGAAGAATTATGATCATTGTTTTATTTGGGGGAGAAGCAAGTATGATTATCAGTGAAAACTGGTAACTAGTATTTTTCTTTAATTTCAAAATAATTTCTATTTAAATTTATTCTCTCCCATGCCAATCAACTTTCTTGATTATTTCTTTTTCTATCTTACATTTTATTATTACATATTAAAATGTAATGTTATTTCAATATTTACCTATTTTTCCTTACATATAAAAGTCTCTAAATATTAGTGTTTCATAAACATATGATTTTCCTAGTCAGTCATTGGCATAATGAACCTATTTTTAAAATAATTACTCAGGAAAAATACTACCCGAAACATATAAAGTTAATTAATTTAGTTTTTCAAAAAGAATCTTAATTTTGAAAACATAAAATTTTTAAACATATTATTAAACTTACATATGATTTTAAAGTGGCATGTTTTGCTTTTGTATAAATAATGGAAAATATTTAAAACATAATCACTCCATTCTTGGGCTTAATTATTTAAGTTGCCATCCATATTGTATTTATCATGTACTACAAAAAAAATTAAGTCTTTAAAGTAAAAATGTAGTTTATTTTCCACTGCCAGAAAATAAAACATCGTAGGATCTAGGTATGGCCAGAATTAAACATATAAATATCTGGTAGTGGAAATATAGTTAATACTCCAACTTCAAGATAGATTCAACTTAGATGTCAGAGTTTACATAAAAGACCAAAATAACAGTTATAATTTACCAAGGCTAGCTTGACAGTGCAATGGTTAAAATCAGTGAAGTTGTAAAAAGACAATGTATGGTATCTTTTTAATAAGAGTTTAAATCTGTTCATCTAGATGCAGTAATAAACTGAGAAACACCAGGTTATATGCTCTTTGGGAAGGCAGAGACTGCACATAATACATATGGTACTTTTCAATTCAAGGCCTGATTCTTGGCTCCTGCTCCTGAAACACAATCTTTCATTATCATGAAAAATGCATTACTGTAGTAAGATAAGGTCATCAGCTGTTAAGTGCAATGCAATTTCTGTAATAAAATTAATTTTATAGCCTGCATAAGAGACTTTATGTGGGTTAAATACTTCAAATTACAAGCTAAATTTTGTTTCTTAGAATGTGTAAATGAAGCACTTTCACCCTCCATAGAAAGGAGGCAAACGCTATAAAATATCCCAGGATTCTTTCTAACTTCAATTCTTTGTGTTTTGCTATAATTCCAGCCACAGCAAACTGTGGGCTACTATAGCCTTCTTTGACCACAGGGACAGGTTTCTACTTGCTGGCTTGTCAAGACTAAAAGCAGTTGTGCTAGTAAAAGCCCTAAGCAGTTCCTTTATAGGTCAGTTATTTTTCAAAAACAATTCAGGCCAGTGACAGTTTAGGGTGATGGAGATATAGTGGTGAATAAACAAAGTCTCTGATTAATACAGTTTACTCTTGATTCAAAAATGGTGGGGAAGTAAGTGGAAGCTACACTGATATGCTCCCAAGACCAAACTGGAATGACAACTAAAACACAGAAAAACCATCCTGAATAATTAACTAGCTGGAGAGAACCCTGGTAACCAAGGACAAAGTGGAGACTGCATAGAGACTGGTAAGAAGTGTGGAGGTGTGAAAGAGGTGGTCAATATCCCACAGCCCGCAGCCGAAGCTCTGGAAGGATATCTCAGCTGTGGGGAGGGCCCACTGAGAACTCTGAGCTGGGCCCTACAGGCCAAAGCACCAGAGCTGAGAAAGATATCCATAGATGTGGAGTGAAAAGCAGCAGGGTTGCTGTCTACCAGAGAAAGATGGTTGGAAATGCAGGCACCCTCTTAAAGGGTCAATGGACAAAATTTACTGTGCCACTATTCACCTTGGACTCTGGCAGAGGGAGGGCAGACTGGACTGGAACTGTGTGTGCAGAATCCAGGGTTGGGAACTCTGGGGTTAGAGCTCAGAAGGCAGACACCCTGGTTTCCTGTGATGAGTCATTACCTCATACTGCAGAGGATGTCTTTCTCCCACAGACCTTTACCACCCATCCACATTTTGCCTGTGGGGGAAAACATCTTGTGACTACGTTGCGGCAGCCATCTTGTGACGATGTTGCATGATGTCATCTAGGCTTATATTTTATAGGATTATATTTCACATATTAATGAGATCATATGGAATTTGTCTTTCGCTGACTGGCTCCTTTTGCTTAACATAATACTCTCCAGGTCCCTCCATGTTGTCTCAAAGGGTAATATATCATTCTGTTTTTACAATTGCATAGTATTCTATTGTTGTAAATGTACCACAACTTTTTTATCCACTTAACTACTGATGGACACTTGGTCTATTTCAAGATATTGGCTATTGTAAATAATACTGCTATGAACAGAGGGGTACATATATTCTTTATGATTGGTTTTTCTGGATTCTTAATATATATCCTAAGAATTATATTGTTTTTTATAAGCATAATATATTATAGCATACTACAGGCTCGATGCATGAAATTTATGCAAGGGGTTTGGCCCCAGTCACCACCACTGTGCCGCCTCTGCCTCGGCCCCTGCTGCTGTGGCTTCATCCAGAAGGTCGTCTGGAAGGATGTCAGGTCTGATTAGCATATTACACTTTTATTATTATGGATTTTCAGAATAACAGTTTAAAACATAATTTGAAGTTTTCCGATACCAGGGTTTACAAAAATAAAACTTTAATTTAGTCTAGATTATAGATGCCTATTTAATAGAAATTTATAGAATTCCTAGGTTATGGTACAAATTTCTAAGTTGTCTTCTTTCTTTATTAATAAAAATGATTAGAGTATAATCATATCACATATTATTGAATAAACATATTATTGAATCATAAACATATTACTGAATAAACTGGTTAATATATCTCTAAGTTTTGTTTTATATAAAGCCTAACATAAAAAGAAAATCAACTGAGAAATGAGGTATTAGCTATCTTTTGAAACAAATAGGGTAGAAATGAAAAAGTTTCTTACACAATATTTTAAATCATTTTTTCTTTATATTTGATGTGTCCCAAGGAAAATCTAAGAAAGACCATTATTCAGCTACAGAGGTTAGATTTAAAAGCCAAGAAAAACTTTCTAAGATTGTAGTATTATAGAGCATTCCAATATTTAAATCCACAGAAACACCCTAGAATGCTAAAACATAATGTGCGTGAATAAACCTCAAGTGATTTGAGAAACATCAATTTTTTTTTTATGTCCTAAACCACCAGTTTTTAAAGTATGAAAGAATGTGGTAGCACATAGATTTGAGAATATATTCTGTAGAGTTTATTATTAACAAACTTTTTGACATTGACGTATGTTCCCTAAAATAGTTTTTTTTTCCTGTGTGAAGAAAATGGACAAAACTAAACTGAACTACAAAACTGAGGTAGCAGTTTGACATTAATAATCTAAAAGTCTATGTTTATTTTCACTTTTAAAAATTAGCTTTTCATTAATAACTAGAGGCCTGGAGCACAAAATTTGTGCAAGGGGGGTGGGGGGGGGGGAGCTGTGTGTGTCCCACAGCCCAGCCTGAACCCTCTCCAATCTGGGACCCCTCGAAGAATGTCTGACTGCCCATTTAGGCCCAGTGGGATCGGGCCTAAACCAGCAGTTGGACATCCTTCTCATAATGCAGGACTGCTGGCTCCCAACTGCTCACCTGCCTGCCTGCCTGATTTCCCCTAACCACTTCTGCCTCCCAGCCTTATCACCCTCTAACCACTCCCTTTCCACCCTGATTGCCCCTAACTGCCCTCTCCTGCCAGCCTGGTCACTCCTAACTGTCCTCCCCTGCCAGCCTGGTTGCCCCCAGCTGCCCTCCCCTGCAGGCCTAGCCACTCCCAACTGCTCTCCCCTGAAGGCCTGGTCACCCCAACTGCCCTCCCGTGCTGGCCATCTTGTGTCCACATGGGGGCGGCCATCTTGTGTGTTGGAGTGATGGTCAATTTGCATATTACCTCTTTATTATATAGGATAAAAATGATAAGCACTAAATATATATCATGTCCCATTTTTATTAAAGCATTTTGGAGTTTTTACTAATCTTATAATTTATTACTAGTGTCACTATCAGTATCTTCTAACTCAGTGAATTTAAATGGCAAGATCATTCCTTCACTTATCTATAATCTTAAAAGTTGCATTAGAAAATTGCTCACAAGGCTGATATAAGTCAAAGCAAGAACTTTAATTTGAAAAACATAAAATCTTGACTAAAATAAGAAAACTTAAAAATGCAAATATATTCTAGATATCACAAAGCACATACCCAATTGAAATATCAATTAAAAAGTGCAATTACGGAGCATAAAGCCAGATAACCTAACTAGTTCATGATATTTTATGGTAATATATTATAAGTGAGATAGTTACTAATGAGATAATGGCTTTTGTAAGAAAGTCGGTAGTAATTGAGTAGGATGCCAAAGCAGCAAAGAGGTCAAATTAGTTTCAAAGTTCTTCCATTGATCTTTAAAAATGATGGGGAATTCCAATTACAAAAGTGTTTTATGAGAACCTAAAGAAAAAATTTTGACAAATTTGAGATCTTAAGAAAACATTTATGATGAAACAACTTGAAATAATAATAGTGAATTATTAGAATCTGAATATTTTGAATGGATTAAAGTATTATCACCTAATTGCATGTCCTAAAAATGCAATTATGAATGAAAACCAGTTAAATATTATGACCAAATTAAAAATTTTAGCAATGTAGAAATTATAAACCATTATGCTGCCTTTGACTCAGGGGATGCAACACTTAATTTGGTGGGTGACTGAGATACTTACAAAGTTTTCTTTATTCAGAATCCAACTGCTTTTGTCACATTAAGATTCTCAAAGAATTCTATATCCAAATAAAGCTATAGCTCTCTTCTCTGTGAATTTAGCTGAGACATTCTGTTAGCTAACACATCTGAATTTGTCCTTTGTTCTTGAGTTAGAGCTCACCATTGAGAATCATCCATATTAAGAAATGTTTCTTAAGATTTCAGATTGTTTTAAGAGCCATAAAGAACATAGTACAGGTACTTTCAATGAGATGGCATAATTTATAAGTTAATTATATAAGACCCATATAATTATAATGATCATTTCAGAAAGAAAAAACTAGCCACAAACCTATCTAGATTCCTCCGCTCTTGATTAAGAGACTCAAGTAAAAGAAGACTATGACAATATCCCATTGCAATCCAATGGTGGCTTGCACCAGTGTAGTATCAGCATACAATGACTTCATTTTATATTCAATTTAAAAGTAGATCTGAAGGATTTCATGATGGATTGAGTTTGGGACAAAATACAGTGGGGCCTTGCCTTACGAATGTCCCAAGTAACGAGTTTTTTGAGATACCAGCTGTCTCTCCGCCGATTTTTTGCATTGAGTTGATAGAGTAATTTGAGTTAATGAGCTCCTTAACGAGCTCGGTCTCAGAACGAATTAAACTCGTAAGTCAAGGCCCCACTGTACAAATAACAGTTAAGGATGACTCGATGGGTTTTGGTTTAAATAACCAATTAATAAAATTCATTTAATAAAGTGGGCAAAACTGCAGGAGTACCAGTTTTGGGGGAAGATCAGAGGATCAATTTTACAAATAATAATTTTTAGCTACTTATTAGATTTCAAATAGAAATATCAACCTTATAGTTGAATATACAATTCTGGAATTCAGTGGAGCAATGAAGGCTGGAGATAAAAACTTGAGTTTCAATAGAGGAAATAGGGTCAGAATTTAGATCTGTTGTGCTGCAATTTAGAAACCAGGAAGACGGGGGATCAGCAAAGAAGCTGAAGAGACAGCAGTTAATTTGGTAGCTAGAACCAAGAACATACAAGAATATACTGTCCTGGAATCCAATTGAAGATAATATGTGTTGTTGTTTTTTTTTTGTTAATACTCACCTGAGAATATTTTTTCCATTGCTTTTTCAGAGAGAATGGGAGGGAGGGAGGGAGCAAGAGAGCGAGGGAGAGAGAGACATCAATGTAAGAGAGACACATCAATTGGTTGCCTCCTGCACATGCCCCGACCAGAGTGGGGAATGAACCCACAACCCAGGTATGTGCTCTTGATGGGAATCAAACCAAAGACCCTTTGGTGGGCAGGCCTACTCTCTAACCACTGAGCACACCAGCCAGGGCAAAGATAATGTTTAAAGGAAAAGTAAATGATTACCCAAGTCAAACATTAAGAAAAGGATTGAGAGTTGAAGAATACAGAAGTTAATGCTATTCTTGGAGAAAACGAATTTTGTGAAGTAGCAAAGGAGAAGACAAATTGAAGTGGAACCTCAAAAAACTATCGAAAAAGGATATGGAAACAATGGTGATTTGGAAACAATGTGTATAGACTATTACTGCAGTTTTGTTCTGGGGATAAGAGAAGGAGGTAATAACCGGAAGAGGGTTGGGTGATTTGGAAAGGTGTTCTGTTTTAAAAGAAGAATAATTGTAGCATGTTTTATATGAAAAAAAAAACTAATTAAAAAGAGGAGAGCTCTAACCAGTTTGGCTCAGTGTATAAAGTGTTGGCCTGTGGACTGAAAGGTCCCAGGTTCAATTCTGGTTAAGGGCATGTACCTTGGTTGCAGGCACATCTCCAGTAGGGGTTGTGCAGGAGGCAGCTGATCAATGTTTCACTCTCATCGATGTTCCTAACTCTCTATCCCTCTCCCTTCCTCTCTGTAAAAAATCAATAAAGATTTAAAAAAGAGGAGAATTGATAATGCATAAAAAAGGGAAAAGTTGGTGGAATAATGTCTCTGAGTTAGGTGAGAGATGACAGGATCTAGCCCATAAGTAGAAGGCTTGGTGTTTCCTATGAACAAACCTTGGACTCTCACAGACTCTTAGCAGCCAGAGTGATCCTTTATGATATAAGCCATGATACATGTCTAGTTAAAAACCCTTCAGTGGCCTTCCATTTCTTTCAAAGTAAAAGCCTGAGCCCAGTCGGTGTGACTCAGTGGATTAAGCATCATCCTATGCAACAAGAAGTCCCTGGTTGGATTCAGGGCCCATGCCCAGGTTACTGGCTCAATCCCCAGTAGGAGGTGTGCAGGAGGCAAGTGATCTATGTTTCCCTCTCATCTCTCTCTCTCTCTCTCTCTCTCTCTCTCTCTCTCTCTCTCTCTCTTCCCTTTTTCTCTCTTTTAAAATCAATAAGTACATATTTTACAAAGTAAAGGCCTGCAAGGCACTGCATAACTTGGCTCCGTTATCTCTCTACTTCCTTCTATTCTCACTGTCCCTCTGGCTCACTGCAGCCTGGTTATAGAGAACCCCTTGCTCTTCCACATGCACATCAGGCTCCTGTAGATTTCCCACATGCAAAGGTGTGCTCTAAATCACTGTGGTATGTTGCATGACCTGTCCTTTCTTTTACTCTGGGTTTTTCCTTGAATATCACTCTTAGTGACTCCTTCCCTGTCCACAATATTTAAAATTGCAACCTGTATCCCTCTGCTATCTATCTCTATCTATCTCTATCTCTATCTCTAGAGTCTAGATCTATATCATCATCTATATAGATATGAATATTTTCCCCTTAGCACTTATGCCATATGTCATATTATGTGTTTTACTTACTTCATGACTGTCTTACTACACTAGAAGATAGGTTCTAAAAAGACAAGGATTTTTTCTATTGTTACGTGTTGTATTTCTAGCATCTAAATCAGTGTCCGTCACATAATAGATGCTCATTATGTTTATTAAATAAATTTTAAAAATATGAGTTTAGAGCTTAACCCAGAACATTGGCTTTTCAGTTCTTTGGGAATTCTGAACTTACCTAAGTGTAAAAGTCCTAAAATACTGTGTGCTTAAATAATATTCAATTATGGTATTAAGAGACTGTATGCTGATTATATATATATGATTAAGAGACTATATGCTGATATAGGCAGAGCTTTTGCTCTAATACCAAGTGCAATTAAACATTACCAGATAAAAAAGAATTTAAAGAAAAAATTTATGTAAATTGTATGTAACCTAAAGTACTTATGGGTCTTTAAAATAAACCACCATTCTTTGCAGTAATTCCAAGGCTCTAGCTTGCTTTACTGCTAGGAAAAGCAAAGAACTAAGACATTCCTAAGTAATTTGATTAAATTTGGTTGTCAAACTTGACAATGTTTTCAGTAAAACAGATTCTTCTTGCTCTCTATTATTATTATGAATGATAACTACTACTTAATGATGTTTATTATGCAGGCATTGTTCTAATTGTCCTCTGGTCCTAACATTAACTTAACCCCCCAACAAATCTATGAGCTGTACTATACTATGCATTATCTTCATTTTTAATAAAAAGGAAGCGATTGAGATGCTATATAACAGATAACTTGCCTTTGGTCACATTTCTGATTTGTGGCAATTCTGGGATTCAAACCAAAAACACTAATTAGAGGATCCATGCCATTAATCACCATACTCAACTACTGCCTTGAGCTTCCAGTTCCAGCCACACACGTTGGGTATCCTAGAGTCATGCTGACATTGTAAGTTGGAGATAGCCTTGGAAAGTGTGTCAGTCGGTTCGGGATGCTATAACAAAATACTATAGATTGATTGGCTTATAAACAATGTAAGTTTATTTCTCACAGTTCTTGAGCATGGAAGTTCAGGGTGCCAGCATGACCCATTTCTGAGAGTCCTCTTCTGCTCTGCTGGTTGCTGACCTCTCATTGTATCCTCACACAGCAGAAGGAATGCAAGAGAGCTCTCAGTTGCCTCTTTTAAAAGGACACTAATACCAGTCCTGAAGGTCCACCCGCATGACTTAATTATCTTCCAAACATTCTGCTCCGTAATACACATTTCTAGGTAGAATTTCAACATATAAATATTGAGGCGACAAAGGTATTTAATCCTTAATGAAAGTGTCTTTGATTCAGAAAATTTTATGAAGAAATATTTTAAAGCAAAAAGAGAGATTAAAATAAATTTTTGCCCTCAACTACACAGCCAAATAATAACAGTTGGACTCAAGGAGATCTTGTTACCATCTAGGCTAACTTGATTGATCATATGTATCAGCTTGATTATTTTTGGTATTTACATAAAATATTAAATCAGCAAAAAAGAATTTAGTATGAAGCAAAACTGAAATAAGTGTCTGAAAATCCAATTTATTATATTACTTCTTAGGCAGTCCGATTACATTCCTTAACAAGTGAACCTGATAATATAATTTCTTATCTATATAAAAAATTAAACCATATTTCTGTATTTTTGTGGATGTTAATTATAAAAAGAGAATTTTCTCCCACTAACAGGAAAAAGATTCATCAGAGATCTATACAAAGTTTTATTAGTCTTACATTAATTGTATTACTCTTAAAATAATTATTTATAAGAAATAATTATTTGATGTTGACATTTAATATTTTGTACAATTAAATAAATTTACTTTGATAAAATGTTATAAAATAATTAAGTCATTTTGAGTTTCCATCTGCATTAACCATTCAAAGTACAAACTTGTGCAAGACTATAGATTTAAGAGCCTATATGCTGACGCATTATTTTGACACAAGTTGGCAAATAATAATTTCAACACTCTAAAATAAAGTGATTTATTGGTATGTCATGCTATTTGTTGTATGATATGATACATATGATTCACCATGTAATTCTATGAATATTGCAATGGTTTATTAACATGATAAAATCCAGTGGCAGAAATATAAGATTATTTCACATTTGTATAAAAGCTAGATGATAAATTGTGCCTTCTATAAAGGCTACTTGCAGGGCGCGACTATAGGGTTAAGCCTCGGACTGACCTGTTGGCACAGCCACAAAGTCACAGCTTAGAGGGCACAGTCCTCTTAGCATAATTAGGCTTGACCTTATGACACCCCCTAGATCTTATCTGGGAAGCTAATGGGCTGTGGGAGGTGCAGCAAGTGTTGCCAAAACAAATGAAACTCACAAGAACATTGTAACTATGGTGACCACTACCTTGTTTACCTCTGGCTATAAAATAAAGGCTCAGCTTGCCTCTGGATCTCTTTCTGTGGCCTCAGCCAGGTACAGGAAGATCCACCTAGACCAGCGGTTCTCAACCTATGGGTAGCGACCCCTTTGGCAGTCGAACAACCCTTTCACAGAGGTCGCCTAAGACCATCCTGCATATCAGATATTTACATTACGATTCATAACAGTAGCAACACTACGGTTATGAAGTAGCAATGAAAATAATTTTATGGTTAGGTCACAACATGAGGAACTGTATTTAAAGGGCCAGAAAGTTGAGAACCACTGACCTAGACCCAGCTTATTCTCTTTGTCATTTCTTCATCCTTCACTGCCCTCACTCAGGCTTTCAAATCCTTGGCTGAGCTGTCTCGGCCCAGCTGCTATAATCTTAGAAAGGATCAAAAGGAGCATAAAGAAAGAAAAAAAAATCCTAAATCTAATTTAGAGTTCAATTAAAAACACTTATTAAGAATACTTGTTGAAACACAGACTAACACAGAAATACAGAATGTTCATATTTGGACTCTCTTGTGATGAACATGTTATTTTTCATTATAAAGACTAGTCCTTGAATAGTTAGTCAAAATATTTATAAACAAAATTGGAGTAACTCTTCAAATGAATCAACATGTCTAAGTAAAATCTCAAATATGCATCATATATTTAGACAAATACATTTAAATTAAAAATTTGTATGCATATGAAAATTAGCATTAAATCACAGTTGTATGTAGTCGAAATATTACTTTGTTAAATAATTTCCATTTATGCCCTCATATTATGGAAAATATATCACTTTGAAGGAAAGCTTATTATTATTATTTTTAATCCTAACCTGAGGACATGCTTAGAGAGAGGACAGGAGAGAGAGGAAGAGAGAGAAATCAATGTGAGAGAGAATCATCAACCTGTTGCCCTCCCTACACACCCCAACAGGATGGAACCCAGAACCCAGGTATGTGCCCTGACCAGGAATCCAACCAGAAACCTTTTGGTACCCAGGATGATGCTCAACCAACTGAGCCACTCTGGTTGGGCTGAAGGAAAGCTTATTATTTAGAGAAATTTCATTCCCTAAATAGATGCTTGTTAGGTTTCTGATGCTTTTATACATATGATATCCTATATAATAAAAGAGAAACATGCAAATTAACCTTCCCTCCTTTACACTCAAGCCACTCCCACAAGCCAAGCAGGAGCATGTATGCAAATAAACCCAACTAAGATGGCGGTGGCCACGAAGCTGGAGCGAGCAGGAGGCTTGGGTTGCCCCCGGCGATGGAGGAAGCCAAGCTTCCCGCCTGCCCTGGCTGGCCCTCATCTCCACTCAAGGCTACAAAGTTTCAATTATAGAAGATAAATAAATCCCAGAAAAAAATAAAAAAAGGAGAGGCTGGGAGCTTGGGTCACCAGGGGGCATAGCCAGCCTGAAAACGGCCATCAGCCCCTCACCCAGGCTGGCCAGGCACCCCAGCAGGACTCCCCGATCCTGAAGGGGCTGAGAACAGCCTGAAAACAGCCCTCAGCCCCTCACTCAGGCTGGCAAGGCACCCCAGTGGGGACCCCCACCCTGCTGTGGTCTTGGCCAGCCTGAAAACAGCCCTCAGCCCCTCACCCAGGCTGGCCAGGTACCCCAGCGGGACCCCCACCCTGATCCAGGACACCCTTCAGAGCAAATCAATTGGCCCCCACCCATGCACCAGGCCTCTATTCTATATAACAAAAAGGTAATATGCAAATTGACCCTAACAGCAGAACCACTGGGAATGACTGGTCACTATGACACACACTGACCACCAGGGGGTAGACGCTCAATGCAGGAGATGCCCCCTGGTGGTTAGTGCACTCCAATGGGGGGAGCTCTGCTCAGCCACAAGCCAGGCTGATGGCTGCCAGCGCAGCGGTGGTGGTGGGAGCCTCTCCTGCCTCCTCAGCAGCGCTAAGGATGTCAGACTGCAGCTTAGGCCTGCTCCCCGCTGGCAAGTGGATATACCCCAAAGGCTCCCAGGCTGCCAGAGGAATGTCTGAGTGCCAGCTTAGGCCCAATCCCCCAGGAAGCAGGCCTAAGCCAGCAGGTGGACATCCCCCAAGGGGTCCCAGACTGCGAGAGGGCACAGGCCGGGCTGAGGGACCCCCCACCCCAAAGTGCACAAATTTTTGTGCACTGGGCCTGTAGTATTGTTTATAATTGAGAATATGGGAAAACTAGTGGCTAATTATCTTTATACAGATGCTATTATTCAATGAAATCTTTATACCTTTAAAAATACTAATAATAGCTTAATCTCCAGTCAGGACACATAAAAATCAACCAATAAATATATAAATAAGTGGAACAGCACCTCTCTCTCTCTCTCTCTCTCTCTCTCTCTCTCTCTCTCTCTCTTCCTTCCTCTCTAAAAATCAATAAACAAAATTTTTATAAAATTAAAAGCAAATAGTTACCTGATAGTGGCATAATGTTTTTGATATAAGATTTGAAAAAATTAAGTTTCAAAGAGTACATCTTTCTTTAAAATATCATAGATCTACTAGTATATGTGATTTGATATGTATGCTATTTTGTATTGACAGCAAGCTTCAAAACTTCATATGTCAAATTTGCTGAAGGTGTTAACATCATAGATATTTTTACACTTAAAAATGTCGAATTTCGTGCCAGAAAAAGGGCATTTGTGGGAAGTTTTAATTCATTACTGTATTTTGAAGAAAAGTGCTGCTGAATACTTCGGGAAGCTTATGGTGAACATGCTACATCTCAGGATACTTGTGAACGCTGGTTTAAACGCTTTAAAAGTGAAGATTTCAATATGAAAGACAAAGAACATCCAGGTCAACCTAAAAAGTTTGAAGACCAACAGTTACAAGCATTATTGGATGAAGATACTTGTCAAACTCAAAAACAACTTGCAGAAAGAGAAAACGTTGCTCAGCAAACAATTTCTGATCATTTACAAGCAATGGGAAAGATTTTAAAGGAAGGAAAATGGGTGCCACATCAACTGAATAAAAGACAAATGGAAAACTGAAAAGTCATCCATAAAATGTTGCTTCAATGGCACAAAAGAAAGTCTTTTCTGCATCGAATTGTGACTGGCAATGACAAGTGGATTTATTTTGAGAATCCCAGACACACAAAATCATGGGTTGATCCAGGTAAACCGTCAACATTGACTGCAAGGCCAAATCGCTTTGGAAAGAAGACAATGCTCTGTGTTTGGTGGGATCAGGAAGGTGTGGTGTATGATGAGCTTCTAAAACCAGGTGAAACCGTTAATACTGATCGCTACAGACAACAAATAATCAATTTGAACCACGCTTTGATCATAAAATGACCAGAATGTGACAGAAGACACCGCAAAGTAATTTTGCTTCATGATGATGCACCATCACACACTTCAAACCCAGGTAAAGATACATTAAAAGATCTCTCCTGGGAAGTATTACCCACCCACCGTGTTCACCAGACCTTGCTCCTTCAGATTACCACTTGTTCCGATCAATGGCACATGCACTATCTGAGCAGCACTTCAAAACGTACGAAGAAGTGGAAAATTGGGTCTCTGAATGGTTTGCCTCAAAATAAGAAAAGTTTTATTGGGACTGTATCCACAAATTACCTGAAAGTTGGGGGAAATGTGTAGCTAGCAATGGACATTACTTTGAATAAAGCACTTTTGATGTTTCTCTTGAAATTATAGTGTTTTCTTTAATTACAAAATCTGCATTATTAACTGGTACACCTAGTATTGTGTTTTTTTTTACATTGTATTATTATTTCTGACCAGAAAATTATATTTTACATAAAAAGAAAATCTGCTTAAAATTGAAGGACCAGATTCAGATGTTCCTATATTTGCAAATGGTAATGGTTAGAAAATTATTCTTATTATTTTTAAAAGGTGAGAGAGCTAGTTATACCTTAGTATTTAATTACATCTAAGTCATCAATAATTCACCTTTAAATTTAGTCATCACAGGATTAAGCTACAATTTCTAATGCCAGTGGTTTCACTCAACAGCTCTGCCCAGTGTGTGAGGAGCCTGTGACAGTTCTCCTGGACTTGTTTATTGCTAGTTCTTCTGACCTAGAAGCAATGATTCAAATAGGAACAATGAGAGGCTTTGAAGTCAGACTTCATGAACAAAATTATTTCCTCAGCCCATTGACAGTTGCGTGACCTTCATCATGTATATTAGTTTCTTATTCTACATAACAGATCCCATAGGGTAGAGGCTCCAAATAACCCAAGCCCATCACCTCCGTATCCATCCGTCAGGAATGCAGGTGTGACTCACTGGATGCTCTATTCAGGGACTTGCAAAACTAAAATCAAGGTGTCAGACTCTCTGCAGTTCTCATCTGGGCCTAGGGGTCCTTCCCCAAGCTCCTTTAGGTTCGTGACAGAATTCAGCTCCTAGAAGTTGAAGGAATACAAACCTCCATTTCCTTGTGGCTGTCAGCAGAGGCTGCTCTCAGCTCTCACAGACCCCCCTCAGGTCCTAGCCATAGGGTCCTCTCAAAATGCAGCAGCTCACTTCTCTGAAGCGAGAGGAGGAACTAATCTGCTACAAAAGAATCTTATATAAGTTATCACAAAAGGACTGTCCCAGTACCCTTGCCTTATAACTGGACTTAATATGTTCCCACAGACCCACCCCACCCAAGGGTAGGGTATTAGGTAGTATGTGTACAGAGGGGTAAAGATCGTTTGTTAGGAGCGCTGTGGCTCAGTAATGGATCCTCAAACAATGAACCAGGAAGCCAAGGTTCAATTCCTCGTCAGGGAACATGCTGGGGTTTCAGGCTCGATCCCCAGTAGGGGCTACAGAAGGCAGCCATTCGATCAATGATTCTCTCTTATTATTGATGTTTCTATCTCTCTTTCCCTCTCCATCTCTGAAATCAATAAAAAAAAATGTATTTTAAAAAGATTGTTTGTGTAAAATTCTTCACCACTCTGCCACAAGTATGCTGTGTGATTTTTGGCAAGTTATACCTCAGTTGCCTCATCTGGGTAATCACGGTGCCTGTCTCAAAAGTCTGGTAAGAAGAAAAGTTAGCATACTAAGAGTTCTTAAAACAATACCTATGCTAATGGCTCAGTGAATGGCAGCTATTTTTAGACTTTTGCCCTGGTAACTCAAAGGCCCCATGACCTCTGCAAGATTACTTTATGCTCATGATTGATAGTTGGAAACTTTTGCATAGATTCCAAATTAGATCACTAATTTCCCTTTTGAAAAATACACTTATAATTACCCGGTATAAACATAATTACAAATTATATTCTCAATGTTTAAATGAGCCTACACATGACAAAATATAACAAGGCTTCTAGAATGACTAAATCTATGCTAACCAAAAAATGACAGCAACTGATTTCTAACTTGGGGATAGAAAATCACTTAGTTGAATTCAGATTATTTTTTAAAAGCCACAGACACATATTATTAGCATGTGGCATCAATTGCTCCTTACCCCATTTCTAAACAGTGTAATTTTTATAATTTTGCATCTCCTCTTCACCATCTAAAACTACATTAACTTGTGGACTAGAAGCTACTATCTGGGGGGGAAAATTATGATTTTCCAGGTCAAGAAATAATGTTGATCTGACAGACTTACAGGTAACATTGCTTATGCTTTTTAACTGTACTGAAATACGTTGTCTGGGTCTGGGAAAAACAATTTACCTTCGAGCCTTTAGAGTCAGGAAAACCTGCAGAAGAGCTCTCATGTTCTACTCTGCAATTACCCAAGTCAGGAAGACATCACTTACAGGGTCAGTGAATTTCATTACAGACCCTAACAGGAAGGGACTATCCTGCACTCCTAAATAGGATAGTGCAATTACTTTTACTACTTCAGCAGGAGGAGGGAAATTTTTCGTGCCCCAAGCCCAGCCGATGGGAATGCCACAGCTCAGACCTTGAAAAACACTCACCTGAACACGTACTTCCCCCAGTGAACTTTATTTTTCCTTGCTGATGACTTTCTTGCTCCTCCCTTCTTTCTGTAAAAGCCTTCCATTCTGTACAACCCCTCAGAGTTTCTCTCTGCTTGCCAGATGAAATGCTGCCTGATTCATAAGTTGTTTAATAAAGCCAATTCACTTAGTTAAATTTTGTTTTAAACATGCT
Source organism: Myotis nattereri (assembly GCF_964212035.1). NCBI lineage: Eukaryota > Metazoa > Chordata > Mammalia > Chiroptera > Vespertilionidae > Myotis > Myotis nattereri. The sequence continues at coordinate 100,416,257 of NC_138077.1, forward strand.
TCTCCACTAGAACAGCCTGGTGCTGAGGTTTGACACTGTTTCTAGGTGGAAAACCTCCAGACCTACTTCTTTGTACCAAAATAAATTTTGTGGTATCTCATAATATCCTTTAATATATATATATGTTTTGTCTAAACTAACTGAACTTATGTAGAATAACTGAGAACCCAAAATAAAATAAGCTCCCAATGAGATGATCAAATCATTTAAACAAAGAAGATGCTCAATACAGTAATATCTATATGTTTTTGAGACCAAATCTGTGTATGAATTGATAGGTGGGGAAGAGATAAAGGACCTATGCATGAACTCTAGTCTTGGTATAATACCAATATGAGCCTAGGTAAGTTTCTCCATCTCTCATATTCTATAAGTCTAGACCAGTGATTGTGAACCTATGACACGCGTGTCAGAGGTGACACGCGAACTCATTTTTTAGGTTGATTTTTCTTTGTTAAATGGCATTTATATATACAAAATAAATATCAAAAATATAAATCTTTGTTTTACTATGGTTGCAAATATCAAAAAATTTCTATATGTGACATGGTACGAGAGTTAAGTTAGGGTTTTTCAAAATGCTGACACAAGGAGCTCAAAAGATTCACCATCACTGGTCTAGACTATAAAGCATGACCTAAAAATTATCAAAGGTTCATTCCAGGTTCACAAATCTATGGATCTAACTTCAGACATCAAAGCTAGCAATCCTATATAATAAAACCATAACATGCAAACTGACCGAATGGCGGAATGACCAGCAGAATGACTGGTTGCTATGACGTGCACTGACCACCAGGGGGCAGATGCTCAAGAGGGAGGGGACTGGTAGCAGTGATTGGGGGGCAGGGCCAGCAGCAGCAATTGGGGGTGGGGCCGGCCAGTGGGTGGCATCAGGCCGCCAGCCAAGGCGGGTACCAGCAGGGTTCCCCTGACCGCCCCACCCGCCAGTCACCCTACAGATGACCCTGATCGCTGGCCAGGCCTAGGGACCCTACCCTATATATTGGGAACAGTCTCTTAGATTTAAAAGTTAAAGCCTGGCAAGGCTACTCTAACATTGAAAAAACAGGATGATGCAGTGATAATATGCATGGACTCTAGCTTGCACATTTTGTGGTCAGCCTGATTCTGACACTATAACTGTTTGACAAAGCCAATTACTTAACTTCTCTGTGCTTCAGTTTTTCTACCCATAAGATGGGAAAAATGGTACTACTGCCTCAGAAGGATGTTATGTACAACTTTTTATGATCAGGGCAAAAATATGTAGCTGCCCATACAACAGCAAGATGCCTTTCACCTGTAAGAAAATTTTGGTCACTGGTGCATGCAGCATCCCGGATTGTGAGAGGGATGTCCTACTGCCAGTTTAGGCCCGACATCCCCTGAGGGGTCCTGGATTATGAGAGGACTCAGGCAGGGCTGAGGGACACTGCCCATACATGAATTTTGTGCACTGGGCCTCTAGTATAAGTATATGCTGCTAATCATCTAATCTAATAAAAGACAAACATGCAAATTGGCTGTACCTGTGCTGTGCCTTAAGCCATGCCCACCAGCCAGAGTGACTATATGCAAATTAATCCAACCAAGATGGAGGCCGGCAGCCACGGAGCTGGAGAGAGCAGGAGGCTTGGTTGCTCCAGTGATGGAGGAAGCCAAGCTTCCTGGCTGGCTCTGAGCGCCATTGAAGGCAACAAAGTTTCAATTATAGAAGATAAATAAACCTCAGATACCTGCTTTCAGCCGGCCGTGGCCACGAAGCTGGAGCGAGCCTGCCACGGGGCTCTGAGCTCCACCGAAGGCAACAAAGTTTCAATTATCGAAGGTAAATAAATCCCAGAATAAAAAAAAAAAAGAAAAAAAGGAGAGGCTGGGAGCTTCCATGGCTGGGGGGCTTGGCCAGCCTGAAAATGGCCCTCAGCCCCTCACCCAGTCTGGCCAGGCACCCCAGTGGGGACCCCCCACCCTAAAGGGGGTTTGGCCAGCCTGCAAACAGCCATCAGCCCCTCACCCAAGCTGACCAGGCACCCCAGTGGGGACCCCTACACTGAAGGGGGTGTGACCAGCTGCAAACAGCCATCAGCCCCTCACCCAGGCTGGCTAGGCACCCCAGTGGGGACCCCCCACCCTGAAGGGGGTGTGACCAGCCTGCAAACAGCCATCAGCCCCTCACCCAGGCTGGCCAGGCACCCCAGCAGGACCCCCACCTTGATCCGGGACACCTTTCAGGGAAAACCAGCCAGCCCCCACCCATGCACCAGGCCTCTATCCTATATAATAAAAGGATAATATCCAAATTGACCCTAACAGCAGAACCACTAGGAATGACTGGTCACTGTGACACACACTGACCACCAGGGGGCAGATGCTCAATGCAGGAGCTGCCCCCTTGTGGTCAGTGCACTCCCACAGTGGGGAGCTCTGCTCAGCCACAAGCCAGGCTGATGGCTGCCAGTACAGCGGTGGTGGTGGAAGCCTCTTTTGCCTCCTCAGCAGCACTAAGGATGTCAGACTGCAGCTTAGTTCTACTCCCCGCTGGCAAGTGAACATCCCCCGGGGGCTCCTGGGCTGCCAGAGGGATGTCTGACTGTCAGCTTATGCCCAATCCCCTGGGGAGCGGTCCTAAGACAGTAGGTGGCCATCCCCTGAGGGGTCCCAGACGCGAGAGGGCACAGGCCAGGCTGAGGGACCCCCCTCCCGAGGGCACAAATTTTTGTGCACCAGCCTCTAGTAGTTTTAATAAAGAATGCCTGGTAAGGCTGAGTATTGTATAATAGTCATCTATGAATCCTCCTTCACATGAATACCACCTCCTTGGTAGTAAAAGAGAGAAGCTCAGGTTTTAAGTTACTTATTTCTAATTGACAAAACCTGGTACATATTTCACTAATGTTCTGAAACATTTTAGTTACTCTTATTCCTATCATTCTTTTGGGATAACATTAATGAATTAGTGTGACACAATGAATACTGTTAGAGTTTCTGATGGAAAATTGTGCTTCAATTTAAATATTTTAAGTTAAATTTTATTTTCCACCTATTTTAGAGCTGGTTTTGATTATTTTATTAATTTTTTAATTTTACTATTGTATCAAAAAGAACAGGCTTTTCAAATTTTATTGTAAAAGTTGGCTCCATTCTTGTTATAGTCAGAATAAGGCTATGACCTTCCCTTCCCCATACAATGTGATGTCCTTAATCCTAATCTTAATCCTAAAACCTGTGACTGTGTAGGATGACATGACCAAAGAGAAAGAGATGATTTGAGATAATCTTCTCAGTTGACCTCAAAATGGGAAGATTATCTCAAATTATCTTAGTATGTCCAAGGAAATCACAAGAATCCTTAAAAATGGAATGGAGGAGCTGAATAAGAGTCGGAGAGAGATCTGACCACAAAAGAAATATACAGAAATATGCAATGTTGCTGGCTTTGAAGATAATCTAGGGCCATGGACCAGGAATGGGTGGTGTCTAATAACTGGACAATATAGAAATGCAGCCCCACTCATTCCTTTATTCTAGCTCAGTGAGCCCCGTATTGGACATCTAACCTATAGAACTGGGAGGGCATAGATCTTTGGGATTTTTTTTTTTAACCACTAAGGCACTAGTGATAGTTACAGCATCTATAGAGAACAAATACAATTCTTCAGTGTGATTTTATTTTGTCTAGGGAAACATTTTTGATGCTTCAGACTGTATATTTAAAATTTGGGGGCATATAGGTCATCTAAATAAAGAGATGTTGTTACAAATTTTATCAGAGCATACCTTTAGTATTAAATGAATCTGTTAAACATTAATTCTGAGTTAAATATGGAAAATATAGGCAAACAATAACCTATTTTATTTATGTGTTCAAAATTAGTCACATAGACAACAATGACTACAGACTCATTTAAAATTAAAGTTGTTTTTTTTTTTAAAAAAAAATCCAAGTGTGAACAATGAGGTTATCCTTAAAGAAATATAGAAAATTCAGATGGAAATATAATACATTGTTTACTTATTAAATTGGTTGATGAACTTAAGAGGCAGGATGAAGGTGTTAAAAGGAAATATACACTTTATCTGAATTTATTCAGTAGAACAATTCAAGTTCATAAAACTAGCCTTAGCAGCAATCAATAATGATAAATTTTTAAAGTTTGACTTAATATGTTGATGAAGATTTTCATGTATAGTCACCTTGATTTTGAAATTTGATGACTTTGTAAACAAGAATAAAATCAAAAATAACCATGGCCTTTTCTAGGTGGCTGCAAATCATGCTAGCAGGAATTCAGCCCTCAAATATCATGAATTTTTCTAATAATCCTGTCCTTGGGTAAAACTGTAGCAAGAACATTGTTCTAGAAGTTCTGTTATTGAAACATTAGATTATGGACAAGATAGGGGCACATTAAATCAAACTCCATGGTGGGGACAGGAATGCTCATGAGACAGCAAAGTTGAAGATTTTTTATTCTCTGTTCATAATAAATCAGTTTCCCAAGCTAGGAATCATAAACAAGATCTTTTAATTATGTTTCATCTAACAACCAAAAAAGAGAGATGCCTATTCCTGACTTGAAAAAATTGAACTAGTCAAAATCTATGGTGATATGACACATGACCTCACTCATATGTGGAATCTAATGCACAAAATAAAGTGATGTGACAATTTAAGCAAAAACCTTGGAGTTGCTATTTAAAGTTGTAGAGGGACCCAAATTAGTCAGGAGAAGTCAAATTTTACTTATGCTTCCTGTTAATGGGGATGACAATGTTCAGTGACAGCCAGAATAATGCCAGCCTCAAACTAACCACATTCTGGGAAGCCAATTTTTTTTTCCAGAAAACAGAATTCAAACCAAAATGTTCATCCTAAATAATAAAGAGGTAATATGCAAATTGACCCTCATGTCCTCACATCATCACAAGATGACCACCCCTACATCATCACAAGATGGCTACATCCATGTTGTCAAAAGATGACCATCCCCACATTGTCACAAGACGGCCGCCCCCACATTGTCAGAATATGGCCAGCAGGGGAGGGCAGTTGGGGGCGACCAGGCCAGCAGGGGAGGGCAGTGGGGGCAATTGGGCTGGTAGGAGAGGGCAGTTGGGGTTGATTGGGCCAGCAGGAGAGCAGTTAGGTGTCAATCAGGCCAGCAGGGGAGCAATTAGGGGGTGATCAGACCTGCAGGGGAGCAGTTAGGGGGCAATCATGCAGGCGAGCGGTTAGGAGCCAGCAGTCCTGGATTGTGAGAGGGATGTCCAACTGCCATTTTAGGCCCTATCCCTATGGATTGGAGATTGGAGGGGGTGTAGGCTGGGCTGAGGACTAAACCCGCCTGCCCCCCCCCCCCCCAGTGCATGATTTTCATGCACTGGGCCTTTAGTTGCTAATAAAAATAAATCACTCTTGTATAATTTTATAAAACTTAGAGAACTGCAACAAAATAAAAGTTTTCTTATACTGAAAATTAAGTTATCTGTTAAGGCTATGGCTATATTATGCTCATTTGTTCCCGCACTGTGTGTATATAGTAAAATAATATCCGTAGAGTTTTTTTCTCTATTTCTCATGTACACAAAAATATATTTGACTCTGAGAAAAACAAAAGCTATTTTATTTACATATGAATGAATATATAGCATGGATATGATTACTAATAACTGTCCCAAAGGCGGTTTTCCAAATATAAGTTCAGGGAAAGGGTTTATAGTCATGGTTATTGATAATATTAAACTATTCAAATCACATGGTCTTGTAAGAAAATTTGTTTTTAGCTTATCATTTTGGAAAACACACCTAAATATTTTGATATGGTGATGTTTTAATCATATGCAATATAAAAGTGTTGCTGCTTTTTCATCTGTGATATTTTATATGTAATACTCTCTAACAAGTTCAACAAGTAGATTGCAATACATTTTATAATTATAAATGAGGTGCTTTATGCAAAAAGGCAATGTTACATTTATAGTATGAACTATTAGAAGCTCTAAGTACACTGACTAACGATGGCTACAGGATCTGTCTTCCCTTAAAAAAAAGTTCTGTGCAATTCTGAACTTTTAATACTTCCCTCATAAAATAATCTTATGAGATTTACTTTTCTACCTCACACGTTTCCTTTTCAATCATATCCCTTCACAAACACATGGTAAATGCAATGATTTATTGTACTGAATTTTTAGCTACCTGTCTACATTTATGCTTTGCTATTAAATCTATCATTCCAGACAAATATAGCTAAAGCAAAATCATTTGTGTAAGGTATGACATTGGGAACAAAAACTGCAAAAAATGATTTAGAATAAAGAATAATCTGAATTTGCAGACAGGAACATCAATTTGAATTGTTATTTCAACAAGACAAGACAAAGGACATTTGGTGAATATTAGGGACGGGGGGGAGGCTAGTCTCTAGTCTCATTGGTCGACAGTAATAATCTACAGCTCTGCATGATAGGCTTCCAGCTCTATAAATCTGTTATGCTGTGCAGTCCTTTCCTGAGGAAGTGATATATTTCTAAAAGTTCCATCTAAATGTCACCCTGAAAGCTCACTAAACTGAAGATCATTCCCAGTGCAGAAGAGTGAAGTATACTCTTTTCCAATGGACCCAATACTAACTTAGATATCAACCTAGAAAATGGTTATAAAGTGAATACAAAATATGTAAGCATTTTAAGGGAAGGCTGTCTCCTTAAAGGAAACTCTAACTTTCAAAGCTTCCAAATGCTAACACCTCTAAAAACAAGTCTTTGTTTCCACTGAGGGATCAGTGTCACAGGGACTGAATTACTTGAGCAAAAAACACGGAGTGTAAACCTAAGAGTGGGTAATCCTCGTGCATTTATGGAACTCCTGCTGTATCCCACACATTGCTTAGTGTGAAGGATACACAAATGAGTAAGCCTGCGTAAATCCAATACTGTATTGGATTCAGGTAAATATGAGGAAAGGAAGATTATAGAAGCAGAGGGGTGATAAAACCTTAAAACCTTACATACAGTGAAAGGGAATCCAGATTTGCAAAATAGGTTTTTAAGATCTCATCTTGATTTTCACTGATCTTTAGAAGATTAGGGAAAACCCAAAGATAAATAGGCAGAATAGTAGGACCAATTAGTTTAAACACACACACAATTAGGAAGCTATAATTTTTATCTTTTTGTTTTGTTTTAATTGGGAGGTTAAAACTGTCACTCCTAACATAATAGAGGATATTCCCTCAAAATGTATACACACTTTAACAGCTGATGGCTCAATTTTGAAAATAAAATATATTTTAATAAGCACTGCCTTTATAATTATTCAAAGTCTGTGTATACATTTTTAGGACACCCTATATATGTCCAAGAATTGCTATGTCCTGCCCGTGTCATTACACTTTCCTCCTCTATAGTCTAGTCTTAAGTGAATCAATTTGCAGATTTTAATTGTTTCCATTACCACCTCCTAATTTATATTTTACTTATGTATGCTTAGTTTTTCACTCCTTAAGCTATTAACCCTACCATTATAGCTGTCTTCCAGAATCAAACAGAGCTAACTTAAGTGTTTGCTAAACCTATTAAAGGCAACTAACTACTTCAATGCCAGAGATACATTTAAGAACTTTTTCCTTGTACTTTCTAACCACTCCTATAAAAAGGCAATGAGTGGAGGACATCTGTAATATTCTCAACATAAAATAAAGTAAACAAACAATAAAACAAGATCTTGAAGAGATATCTGAACTCCTGTGGTCATTACATCATATTTACATCAGCCAAGATATGAAAGCTACCTAATTGTCCTTCAACAAATGACTTACTACAGAAGTCATATAGAATAACTAGTGGCCTGATGCATGAAATTTGTGGCATGGGGGGGGGGGGGGAGGGGGCGGTCTCTTCAGCCCAGCCTGCACCTTCTCCAATCCGGAACTCCTTGAGGGATGCCTGACTGTCAGGATCGGGCCTAAACCAGCAGTTGGACATCCTTCTCAAAATCCTGGACTGCTGGCTCCTAATTGCTCACCTGCCTGCCTGGTTGCCCCTAACTGCTCTCTCCCCTGCCAGCCTGATCACCCCTCACTGCCTCTGCATGCCAGCCTGATTGCCCCTAACTGTGCCCCCTTTCCAGTATGGTCACCCCTAACTGCCTCGGCTGCCAGCCAGGTCGCCCACTGCTGCCCCCTCCCTGCTTGCCTGGTCACTCCTAACTGCACCCCCACCAGCCTGGTCACCCCTTCCTGGCCCCCCACCAGCCTGGTTGCCCAAAACTGCCCCCCCTGCCATCCTGGTCTCCTCTAAATGCCCCCCCTACTGGCCTTGTTGCCCCTAACTGACCCCTGATGGCCTGGTCACCCCCAACTGCCCCCCTGCTGGCCTGGTTGCTGCCAACTGGCCCCCCTGCCAGCCTAGTACCCCCTCACGGGACCCCTGCCAGCCTGGTCATCCCATGCAGCCTGCTGTTCAGTCGTTTGGTTGTTCCTCACTAACCCCCCTGCCAGCCTGGTCATAGGCAGCCATCTTGTGAGGGCATGAGAGTTAATTTGCATATTACCTCTTTATTATATAGGATGATTCACATATTATATATATACTAGAGGCCCAGTGCACAAAAATTTGTGCACTGGCGGGGTGGGTGTCCCTCAGCCCCACTTGTGCCCTCTCACAGTCTGGGACCCCTTGGGGGATAACAACCTGCTGGCTTAGGCCTGCTTCTGGGTGGCAGAGGGCAGGCCCAATCCCTAGGTGCAGCCCCTGGTCGGGCTCAGAGCAGGGCCGATTGGGGAGTTGGGGCGCCACCTCGTCATGCACAGAGCAGGGTGGATTTGGAGGTTGCGATGCTGCCCCCTGTCACGCTCAGGGTAGGGCCAATTAGGGGGTTGGGGCGCTGCCCCCTGTCACCAACAGAGCAGGGCCCATCAGGGGCTTGGGGACCTCCCCCCTGTCACTCACAGAGTAGGGCCGATAGGGGAGTTGGGGTGCTGCCCCCTATCACACACAGAGCAAGGCCGATCAAGGGGTTGGGGAGCTCCCCCGTAACAGGCACAGAGTAGGGCTGATCAGGGGGTTGGGGCGCCTTCCCCTGTCTTGAACAGAGCAGGGTGGATAGGGAGGTTGTGGCCCCGCCCCTTGTAACACACAGAGCCGCAGGGCAATCAGGGGCTTTGGGCGCTGCCCCGTCACGCTGCTCCAGGGGCCAGGAGACCTCGCTGCTCTGCTGATCCCTGTGCTGGGAGGCTTCGCGGGTCCTCTGATCCGGGTGCTGGGAGGCATATTACCCTTTTACTATATAGGATAGAGGCCTGGTGCACTGGTGGGGCCGGCTGGTTTTCCCTGAAGGGTGTCCTGGATCAGGGTGGGGGTCCCGCTTGGGTGCCTGGCCAACCTGGATGAGGGGATGATGGCTGTTTGCAGCTGGTCACAGCCCCTTCAAGGTGGGCGTCCCCACTGGGGTGCCTGGCCCGTCTGGGTGAGGGGCTGAGGGCTGTTTTCAGGCTGGCAGGTGACTGAAGTTCCCAAACTCTCCTTTTTTTCTTTTTTCTTTTTTGAATCTGAGATTTATTTACCTTCTATGGCTGTCACTGGAACTGAGAGCCAGCTTTAGCTCTAAGGCTTTGCTCCAGCTCTGAGACCTCGGCTACTGAAAGCAGGGATCTGGTGTGTTTGGGTTCTATAATTGAAACTCTGTTGCAAGTCCAGCTCATCCAGCTGGCTGAAAGCATGGGGATTGTTTAGCTTCTATAATTGCAACATTGTTTCTTAGAGTGCAAGCTCAGAGACCTGCAGCGCAGGCGGGGAACCTTGGCTTCCTCCATCACTGGAGAAAGCAAGCCTCCTGTTCACTTCAGCTGCCTGGCTGCAGGCCGCCATCTTGGTTGGCAGTTAATTTGCATATCGCCCTGATTAGCCAATGGGAAGGGTAGCACAGATATGGTTAATTACCATGTTTCTCTTTTATTATATAGGATACTAGAAGCCTGGTGCATAAATTTGTGCACCAGTGGGGTCCCTCGACCAGGCTTGCGAGATTGGGCCGAAACTTGCTCTCCGACATTCCCTGAGGGGTCCTGGATTGTGAGAGGGTGCAGGTCAGACTGAAGGACCCCACCAGTGCACGATCAGGACTGGGGAGGGATGCAGGAGTTTGGCCAGCTGGGGAGGAACCACAGGAGGGCTCCAGGGCATGTCTGGCCTATCTTGATCAGTACCAATTGGCTGGACCCAAGCAGCAAGCTAACCTACTGGTTGAAGTGTCTGCCCCCTGATGGTCAGTTCATGTAATAGTGAGCGGTTGACCGGCCTTAGCATATCATTAGCATATTATGCCTTGATTGATTGGATGGATGACCAGACACTTAGCATATTAGGCTTTTATTATATAGGAAATATCCTATATAATAAAGAGGTAATATGGAAATTGACCATCACTCCAACACACAAGATGGCCGCCTCCATGTGGTCAAAGATGGCCACCACAAGATGGCCAGCAGAGGAGGGCAGTTGAGGGGGACCAGGCCTGCAGGGGAGGGCAATTGTGAGCAATCGGGCCAGCAGGGGAACAGTTAGGCATCGATCAGACTGGCAGGGGAGCAGTTAGGGGGCGATCAGGCTGGCAGGGGAGTGGTTAGGGGGCGATCAGGCAGGCAGGCAGGTGAGCGGTTGGGAGCCTGCAGTCCCAGATTGTGAAAGGGATGTCTGACTGCCTATTTAGGGATTCCAGATTGGAGAGGGTGCAGGCTGGGCTGAGGGACACACACACCCCTGTGCACAAATTTCATGCACCAGGCCTCTAGTATATGAATATTATTCAGCCACAGAAAGAAGAAAATCCTCTCATCTGAGACAAATTGATGAATTTGGAAATTTGAAGGGTACTATGCTAAGTAAAATAAAGACAAATACTACATGGTATTACTTAACATTGCACTCAGAGAAACAGAGAGTAAAATAGAGGTTGCCAGGGGCCTGGTGTGGGGAAATGGAGAGAGGTTGATACGTTTCAGTTATAAGGTGACTATGTTCTGAGGATCCATGCATAGTATGGTGACTTCACTTGATAATACTTTTTTTTTTTTTTTGCTTTCTTTGTAGTATTTATTTTACTTTATTGAATTTATTAGGGTGACTTATCATATAATTAAAATTTTCTAAAAGAGATCTTTAACATTGTCATAAAAAGATCTGTTGATGAACTTGATTTGGGGAATCCTTTCTCAAATATGCATGCACATATCTGAAATCATCACATTGTACATTTTAAATACATTACAATTCTATTTGTCTAATGTACCTCAATAAAGTTTCAAAAAATAAGACACTTATTATCACCAGGGGAATCTGGAGGATACATATAAAACACCATACAATTTTGCAAATTTTTGAAAGCCTTAAACTATTTCAAAACAAAGAGTTATGTTTTATGTGGTAGGTTTATAGCTCCTTATCTGGGTGTGGAGTGACAAACATAATGTATTTCTATGTGAGGAAAGTAAAATTCATAATAATAGATATGATGTGATAAAAAAGAGGCAATGAAGCTTCACTATTTAAAAGTGCAAGTCCTTTTTCAATTTGATGTTAGAGACTCCACTAGAACATATAGTTAAAACAAACATACCAGATGTGATTCTTCCTGTAAAAATAACACACATTTTTAAAGAAAATGTCATATTCTTTAAAAAATATAGGTTTTATATTAAAGAGTTAGAATTAGAACTATACCATATGTGCTGATGATGTCTGTCTAACAATATCTTTTGCTTTGGACTGTCTAAAATATGTTTTTAACCCCAAAACGTTGATTGAGTCACCAAAACCTGGACCTCATTAGTAAAAACAACTGATTAAATTTGTTTTTAAAAGCTGGTGATAATAATAATAATAATAATAATAATAACAATAAATGAGGTAGGCTGTTTCAAATTGATAATCAACTAAAGAATATGTACCCAGGTTCTTCACCTTCCCAATCTTTGGCTCAAGAAATTAAGGACACAGGACATGTGAAGTAGCAAGCTTATGCAGAAGGAAGCATAGCAAGATGACCGCTAATGACATGTAAGTTCCTCCACACATTTAATGATGAAATTTGCAAAATAAAAAATGCATTGTAAAATTCCATGTTTGAAATTAATTTCAAAATAGTTATTATGGATCTACACTCATAGACTCCTAGGAACTAAACTAAAAATGAGAGGCAACTAATCTCACAAAGAAAACAACTGGAAGTATGTATGTTAATTTTGATAGAAAAATGAATGTAATGGTAACAGTGAGTAACAGGGATATAATTAACTTTAGATGACCATTTCTGAATTTCTGTATAAATTCACTCTGAGTTTATTCATAAAGAGAAGTGACTTGATGGTAAGTAGATGTTCAAGTACTAGAGGGGCGAGTGGGCAGAAGAGGACACCCAGGAATGTGGAGTGATGTAGTGTTAGTTTCATAGCACTGGGGAAGCATTTAACCATGTTTATTCCCACCCCCACCCCTGCCCCCAGAAGAAATCCTGTCTTTAGGGGGGAAATGGTTACACCTAACACTGGTGAGTATGTCATTAGATTCATTGCAATTATTTTAATGGTTTACAGGCAGAAATTTTGTGTTATATATTAAAACTAGAGGCCTGGCACACGAATTCATGTGCGGGTATGGTCCCTAGGCTTGGCCTGCAATCAGGGCCATCTTCCCCAGCTGCCCGCAGCCAGGCCTGCCCCTCACTGCCACCCACCCCCTGTTCCCCGTTCGCCATCAGGTGATCGGTGCCTGAGGGCTGGGGGAAGGGACAAAGAGGTGGTTAGTGTGCGTCACAGTGACTGGTTCAGTGGTTGTTCTGGTCATTCTGACATTAGGGTCAATTTTATTACCCTTTTATTATATAGGATAGAGGCCTGGTGCATGGGTGGGGGTTAGCTGGCCTACCCCGATCCGGGTGGGGGTCCCTGCCGGGGGGGAAGGGCCAGCCTGGGCTAGGGACCAGGGGCAGTTTGCAGTCCGTCCATGCCCCTGGCTAGTCAGGAAGGATGTCCAGAAGATGTCTGGTCTAATTAGCATATTACCCTTTTATTAGTATAGATGCAACTTTAAAAACTGGATACTCAATAAATACCACCTTTTGTGAGTCGATTTTGGAAACTGTAATCATTGCTGATAATAAATTATTTGCTGTAATATGTTTCCCACATTATTTTTCATTGTTGTGATTCTCATCTTTATCAATATTTCCTGTAGAGAGTTTTGGAAATATTTCAGGGAAAATAAATACTTTAAATAAGGGTTTGTCTTACAAGTTAGCTTCAGACGTGCCCATGGGCACTATCTGTTCTTCTGGCTCAGCACTATGATTTGATTTTGAAGATATAGTTATGGTAACACCAATATATTGTCACTGCACCAATCTTTCAATTCCAGTGGACCTCACTGTAAGCACTTGGATTTTCTGGGCCAATGTCTACTATGTGGAGATAACTTTAGACTATACACATGGGTTGAAAACGTCTGAATGAAGTGTCACCTACACCTGGGAGTTACCCACTAAGATGTTAAGAATCACCCTGAGTCATTTCCAGGCTTTCTCTACCTAGCCTATGGAAGTAAATTCAGATAACTTATTTTACATCAATTTAAACTAATACATTTCACTTGACCAAATAAGTATTCACTTACTATGAGGATGATTGCCCTATTACTTTAATTAATCATAATGCTTAAAAATTCAAGTGAAAAAAATGTCAATCAGTTACTGAAAGACATGGTTTACAAATATTTACATAAGGATATAAAACTTAAAATGTCATATCAGGATGTTTGTTAATGTCTTTAGCAAATATAGTTTTAAATAGATTTTTAATTTTATATTTAAATAAATTATTTAAGTAGTTAAAATATTACACAATTGATACAAATATGTCAAATCAAGGCTATCCACCTTATATTTAGAATGCTTGGAGTATATTTTTGGGAAATAGACAAATGTTTGTTAAATTGGATATTCCTTTTGCAAGTTATAATCTATCCATTAGCTCATTCAATCTACATCATTAAGATTACAAAATAAATAATAAATAAAACAGGATTTCAGTCTTCTCTTACTACTGTATATAAAATTAGTTTCCAAAATAAAGAAGATGGTATGAGAGGTTAATGAACCCATTCATCCAAATGTGTAGTAAGTGCACTGCTAAATGTAATACATTGTATTTCATTTACTAACTAGAGGCCTGTTGCAGGAACATTCCTGCAAGAATAGGGCTTCCTGCGGCTGGAACAAAGCGGAGAAGAGAGCAAAGCCCGCTGAGGCAAGCTTTGCTCCCACCCTCAGCCGTTTCAGCTGAGTTTGCCCAATCAGCCTGAGCCACTGTGGCTAGGTTTGTCCAACCTGCCCCCAGCCACTGTGGCTGGGTGGGTTTGCCCAACCCGTCCCCAACTGCTGCTGCTGGATTTGCCCAACCTGCTCCCAGTCGCTGCTGCTGGGTTTGTCCAACCTGCCCCCAGCCGCTCTGGCTTGGTGGGTTTCCCCAACCCGCCCCCAGCCACTGCTGCTGGGTTTTCCCAACCCATCCCCAGCGACCTGGCTTGGTGGGTTTGTCCAACCTGCCCCCAGCCGCTCTGGCTTGGTGGGTTTGTCCAACCTGCCCCCAGCCGCTCTGGCTTGGTGGGTTTCCCCAACCCGCCCCCAGCCACTGCTGCTGGGTTTTCCCAACCCATCCCCAGCGCCCTGGCTTGGTGGGTTTGTCCAACCTGCCCCCAGCCGCTCTGGCTTGGTGGGTTTGTCCAACCTGCCCCCAGCCGCTCTGGCTTGGTGGGTTTGTCCAACCCGCCCCCAGTCACTGCTGCTGGGTTTTCCCAACCCATCCCCAGCGCCCTGGCTTGGTGGGTTTGTCCAACCTGCCCCCAGCCGCTCTGGCTTGGTGGGTTTGTCCAACCTGCCCCCAGCCGCTCTGGCTTGGTGGGTTTGTCCAACCTGCCCCCAGCCGCTCTGGCTTGGTGGGTTTGTCCAACCTGCTCCTAGCAGCTCTGGCTTGGTGGGTTTGTCCAACCTGCCCCTAGACACTCTGGCTTGGTGGGTTTGCCCAACCCACCCCCAGCTGCTGCTGCTGGGTTTGCCCAACCCATCCCCAGAGCTCTGGCTTGGTGGGTTTGACCAACCCGCCCCCAGCCGCTCTGGCTTGGTGGGTTTGTCCAACCTGCCCCCAGCCGCTCTGGCTTGGTGGGTTTGTCCAACCTGCCCCCAGCCGCTCTGGCTTGGTGGGTTTGCCCAACCCGTCCCCAGCCGCTCCCGCTGGGTTTCCCCTCCTTCCTCCCTCCTCCCACCTCCCACTTCCACAGCCTTGGCTCCTTTACTGTGTCTGTGTGGCCTCTACTTTGCTCCCTTCGGTAGCGCTTGGCTTCCATGTTGTCTTCAGTCTTCACTCAGAGACGGTATATGCAAATTAACCACCATCTTTTAGCTTCTATAATTGAAACATTGTATCTTTTGGAGCTGTTGCTTCGGGAGCTCAGAGCCAGGAGGCAGCAGGCAGGGAACCTTGGCTTCCTCCATTGCCAGGGCACCCTATCCTCCTGTTCGCTTCAGCTGCCTGGCTGCCGGCCATCATCTTGGTTGGCAGTTAATTTGCATATCGCCCTGATTAGCCAATGGGAAGCATGTCGGAGGTACGGTTAATTACCATGTTTGTCTATTATTAGCTAGGATCTCTACCGTATCTTACATTATAACAGATAAATTGTTCTTTTATAGCATCCTATAACATCTCTCATGACTTCTATTTGCATGAAATAATAGTTTAATTATAAATTACTTTTACCATGTAGAATGTATCTAATGCTAAAATATACATTCTTGTCATTATTCTCACCACAGGTGTGACAATATTTTGCTTATTAATGAATACATACTTTCAAAATATAAAAAAAATTTGTCTAGATCCTTAAATAAACCTAAAAGAACATCTACATTGTAATTTTATTCCTCTTGATAGCTACAAAACAGTCTTAGACTTTCTTTGAAAGGCATTTAAATTTTACTTTAGAAACAACTTATACTCAATGTAGCTATATAAGTATAGTTTACCTTTTCCTTTCAGGCCAAATGTAACCAAAGACCAAGATGATAGATTAAGCTCCAAGATATCTTATTAAAAAACTAGAGGCCTGGTGCATGACATTTGTGCACTGGGGAGGGGGGGAGTCCCTCAGCCTGGCCTGCACCCTCTCACAGTCTGGGACCCCTCGGGGGATGTCCACTGCGCTCACCAGCTGTGAACCCGGCTTCTGGTTGAGCAGTGCTCTCCCTGTGGGAGTGCACTGACCACCAGGGGGCAGCTCCTGCACTTGAGTGTCTGGCCCCTGGTGGTCAATGCAGGTCACAGTGAGTAGTTGTTCGGCGGTTCAGTCTATTTGCATATTAGGGTTTTATTATATAGGACAACAAAACCAACCCTAGTTGGTTTGGCTCAGTGGATGGAGCATTAGCCTGCAGACTGAAGGGTCCCTGGTTCAGTTCAGGTCAAGGGCACATTCCCACGTTGTGGGCTAGATCTCCAATAGGGGGTGTGCAGAAGGCAGCCAATCAATGATTCTCTCTGATTATTGATATTTCCTTATCTCTCAGCCCCTCTCCCTTCCTCTCTGAAATCAATAAAAACATATTTTAAATATAACAAAACCAAAATGAATTCCAGATTTCAATTTAAAATATAAAACTGAATTTAAAAATTTGGGTGGGTGGCATGATTGTCAATATTCTAGTTGAGATATTTCACTATAATTTTATAAAATATTACCACTGGCAGAAACTGCTTTCCAAAAATAAACTGGTCAAAACATGAATGAAGTGTCTCTGTATTTTATCTGATAACTGTGTGTGAATCTATAATTATCCAAAAATTAAAGCTTAATTTTTAAAAACAGGTTTATTTCAAATATAGATAATGAAAAGTTCTATTTCTTGAAGCAGAATTCAGACATTAACAAGTTCACTCTTAAAATATCCACAGTCGCCGAAATCGGTTTGGCTCAGTGGATAGAGCGTCGGCCTGCGGATTAAAAGGTCCCAGGTTCGAATCCGGTCAAGGGCATGTACCTAGGTTGCGGGCACATCCACAGTAGGAGATGTGCAGGAGGCGGCTGATCGATGTTTCTCTCTCATTGATGTTTCTAACTCTCTATCTCTCTCCCTTCCTCTCTGTGGAAAATCAATAAAATATATATATATAAAAAAAAGAAAAGCCATTCTTTAAAATAAATAAATAAATAAATAAATAAATAAATAAATAAATAAATAAAATATCCACTGTCAATTTAATATAAAATATGACCATTAGCTGCTTCAAAAATAATGACTTTTTATCCACTTGTCCCCAAATATTGAATAAGCTTTATAAACTATCACCTGCAAAGAGATAGTTCAGTTCATCATATCAGATTTGAATATATGAATGTCATATGTTCCAGGACAAATTTCAATTTGAAAACCACAAACAATGATAATAGTAAAACCTCCTTTAAAAAGAAGTCAATATTGTAAAAGATTAAATAAGATTCTGGTTTCTATAATTTGTCCTATAATGCAGCACTCCTTGCATTATCGCTGAGAAATCTTTAATAAGAAAATGAGATCGTAATTTAAATTTTTAAAATAGTAAATGCAAGATGTGCATCATGCTGACAACCTAACTTAGAAATCTCCAAGAGAACAACATGAAATAACTGGGATATGTATTGCATGATAAAACTTTACCAAGCGGGAATAATCTAGCATTTCTTCACTAGAGGGTAAACTGTAGATCTGTCATTATTTTGTTCGACCTAATGAATGTATTATGGAAAGAAACTTCTTGTCCGCTAAATCAGTGATCTGCTACGCTTGGGTAGTATCACAGAACTAAGAAAAAGGCAAACCTTTTCATCAGTTTGTCATAAATTGAGGCGGGAGGCAAAAGGAAAGAGCCCCACCAGCTGACCTATCATCAGAGATGGACTATAGGCTGGAAATGAAATGTTTACAGACGCCATCTGGGCCTAGGAAAACACACACCTCCCTTGTTAGATAAAAAAAAAAAAAAAAAAAAAAAAAAGACAAGAATTAAAGGACACTGGACAGTAACTTCTATGAATTAAGTTCAGAGAAGTATCTGTGGAAAGAATAAAACAGGACTAGATAGCTCTTTAAGGTCAAAATAATTTCCAACGTTTTCCTTTGGAAGTGTTGAAAACACATGTACATGATAAATGTGTAAGGCATAGATTAAACTTAAATACAGCCCCAGGTGCACACCATCCAGCTCAAGGTAAGAAACTTCCAGAACCTCGGAAGCTCTCGGCAGTGCGGCGTCTGACCCCATGGTCCTCACCTACAGAAGTTACCTCTGTTCTGCATCTTGTGTTTTTATTCCTTTCTTCTTATTAATAGTTTACCATAATATCTACCCTTAACTAATAAGTTGTTTAGTGTTGTATGTTTTTGAACCTTATTTACATGGAGTTAGGACTCTTTCTGCAAAGTGATATTTTCATTCAACATTATGTTTCTGAGATTCATCTTGCTGACTTTTCTGGATTGTTCACTCATTCACACTATTGAGTAGTGTTTCATTTTGTAAACATAGCAGGTCCTCGAATAACATTGTTTTGCTCACAGTCATTTCATTATAGAATGATGAGCTGCCATAAAAACTTAACTCTTATCTATATATAGCCTATGGTAAACTTGGTTTTATTCATTTTGCTTAAAGTTGCAGAACCTATTGATGATATTAAGTGAGACCTTACTGTATATTAATTTGTCTACTTTGTGTAGCTCAACTCTGTCACTGCAGGCATAGCTACCATGGGCACTCCTGTGCGTGTATTCCCACCCAGGCCAAAGCTCAAGAGAAACCCTTCCTGCCTGGGTGACGTTGCTGGGATATAGGGTGTGAGCATCTTCACATTTATAATTCCAAATTGTTTTCCAAACCTGCTGTGACCACTGAGAACCTCACTGGCAGAGTTTAAGTGTTGTGGTTTTCTCATGCTCCACTTGTTGCTTACATAATAAAAAAAAACAAACAACAACAACAAAAACCATTTACTCATTCCTTATTGTTTACTACATTAGCTGAAACTGTTTGCAGTTTACACATGAACTCACTTCTTTGGTTTAATGCTCTTTGTGGTCTACTCCTTAACATAAACCTGAGTGCCCATCATAAATTATGCCTCTCATTGCATGAAAGAGTCACATTTTTCAAGTCACACAAATACAAGTAATTTTTATTCCATTTACCTAAAATCCATGTTTTCCATCAGAATTGCCCTAGAACTAGCAGAAGAAAGAAGTTTACAGAATCCCACTGATGAGAGGCAGTGTGCATACTGGTTAAGAAATGTGAAGGCAACAATTTTAATCATCAAAAACATGTGATACAAACACATTTCTCAGTTATCATTTATGTAAAGTTGGCAATGCATTCCATCATATGATTTATAAACATTAAATGAGATAATAGATGGGATACACCTAATTTAAAAATGTTCATCATAAAATGGACATTTAATACATTTTAGCTATTGCTTTTCAAAAGCAACTCATCAATCACTTTTTTAGAGCCACTTTAATGACTAGCCTACAGCCATAACATAGCCATGTTCATGGAACAAACATATTCCTACATGTTTGACTTCAATGTCATTAAATATTTTAGGTAAGGTTACCTTATTGGTACTGAAAATCCCAGGAATTCTGTTCTGATGACAGAATAGTAATCTGCAGAATCAATTATTAGGTCACGGACAAAAAGAGCACAGCTCTTAGTAGGAGTAAACTGAGGTCCACAGATGCACATACTTTCCAGACACTCATACACAGGCATGTTGTCTCTGGTCTCCGGGATAAATTCAATGCTAGAATGCTGGACCACTACAACATATAGGTCTTATTAAGTTATGTTTATGTGAAGGTAAAGCATTGTAAAATAATTATCGCTGAAGCTCATCACCACTCACAATCCCAGAATGAGCATGTTGGACAATACACTAAGCCACAGATGCAGATCCTAAGTATTAAGCACAACGCCTTTTCACCCCCACACAGTGCAGGTCCCATCATCATCGATGGAAAGCTCCATGTCACAAACAGGCACCGCTGTCACAAACACATGCTAGTGCAGTCCAGAGCCTTCCACTTCAGAAGAGAGAGGGAGGGGAGGCCTGCCAGCTCTAACTACCAGATGTCCTGGATCAAATGTTATCCAACAAATAATATTTTTATTCTTTTCAATTTATTCTTAATTTTCTCCTCACCCCCATTTAGCAATGTTTTTCATGGGGAAAAATCAATGCATCAATAGTCTGCACGTTCAATCTTTCTACACTGACAAATAGGATTAGTATGGTTTTTAATCCATGTTATTTGGGGAGAGGCTTCAGTCCTTGTGGAATTACAGTGCACTTTGTTCTAATTCTTATTTAAGTTATGGACTGCTCAGCCTGGAGAAAAAAAAATTAACTAAGTATAGCATCCATAAGATGCTATGGTTATTTATAAATAATTTTGATCCAAAATGCTTTAAAGTTGCTTATAGATGCATACAATACAGTGAGATAAAATATTTAAACTCTTTAAAGAGATTTTTTGGAAAACTGCAAGATGGTGTCAGGCAGGTGGTTAATGAACAAATGCATCCTTTACAAATTATGCACTAAATCCAGGTAGAACACAGATTTAACATTGAGCTTGTATTGATTTGTAGAAAGCAAAAATATAACCAGTAATAAGAATGTACATACAACAAACCAGTTATTTGGGACACATGCTGATATGATGTCAGGGAAAATAATTTCCTATGGTTCCATGTAGAGAATATTTGATGACGATAGCTAAAGCACCGCTCAGAAGGAAACAATTGTGTGGGCCAGTGTGCAGTCCAGTTAAGAAGCTCTCTGAAAGTCTCCCTTAATTGTGAAACAGATTTTAGACTATAAGGAAAAATGGATGACTGCATTTCCTCTAGGCCATCTTCCATAAATCTTCCATTTATCTTAGCCACGTGTATGAAAGGCATTGTGCTGCCGTGAATTGAGATTATGGTCCCTGTCAAGCACCAGGAAAACTATAATTCTGTTTCCATTTACAAACAGAACCATACACTCTAAAAGTCAACTAAATTGTATGAACCATAAGTTACTCATATGGAAAGATGGGCCGAGATAAGAATGAGGAGACTGCTTAATTTCTGGCTAAAAATGTGTATGGACAGTATTGGCAGTCAGAGCTAAGAATCTCCTCAGAAACAATTCAGGGTCTCCTCCAATGCAGAGTGTAATGCATGGTGGCAAATGATTTTGTTGAAAACACTTGTAGTGAAAATGGCAGCTTGAGAAAAAGAAAGGGAGGGAAGGAGGGGGCGAGGGGATGGGAATGAAATATGAGGAAATGGTGTCTATAGAGCATCTAATTTTGAGCAACAAAACTTCCTGAAATACTTTCATAATAAACCTGCGGCAAAATGTTGAACTTGGAAATAGATGTATGAAATAATAACATAAAATAGTCACATAAAGGACTTAAAGCATTTGTTGTTTTGACAGAGAAATTAATCATGTCTACTGCCTTAAAGTAGAAATTTGGGGACAGAGACTGAAAAATATAAGTGAACTGTAGGCCTAATTATTTTGGCATTCTCTGTTTATAAAATAAATATATATAACTGAATATCTTTTCTAGAGCTTGTGTCTTTTAATTCCCCATGGCCCTTACTTCACCCTATTGCATCAGATCTGGTCTGGCTTAACTCCTTTTCTCTCAATCTGCTTGCCTCCTGAAGCCATTCAAGTTCCTGCTCCCCATGCATGGCTGTTTCACAGTGGAATGTGGGAAAGTGGTGAAAGATAAACTCAATGAATAAATAAATAAAAATGATTTTTATATTAGACTCTGATTAATAGCAGCTAGAGGTGACTCAGATTAACTGAAAAACGTGTGCAAGAATTTTACTAAAAACATGCTTTAAAACTTCACATCAGAGTGTGACATGTAGTTCAGCAGTAGGCCACACTGGGGCAGTAGATAGCTTTCTGATATGAGAATGAAGTGTACAAGGAGTTCATGAAAACAAGATTTTGATGAAAACAAAATTATGGTCTCTCAAAGATGACATAGAATCTAACTTCATCTATATATCCAAAACCTCTATTTTAGTTTGTAATAAAACTGACTGCCTGTTTGACTTTTGCTCTCCCATGGAGTCTGCTTCCAACCTAGTCCCGACCAAGTTTTCAAACCGCCTAGGAATTTTCCAGTTTAAAGGCTTTTGCACATCCTGCTTGTCTTTGCCTAGATTCTCGTGGCCCCACCCTAATCTTTCAGGTTTCAGTTTATATGTAATTTTCTTAGAGAAGTTTACTTAGATACCTCTTCTAAAGCAAGTCTCTCTCACACAACATGAACTTTTTTATGTAACTTTTATTTTCTTGTGTATTTCAGTCATGGCACTTATCCCAATGTATAAGTATTTTATTTATGCACTTTTCTATTTAAGTTTGTATATTTCCCTCAGTATGCTTTGAGCTCCATGAAGCTAAAATCCTATTTCTCTGGGTTGCTTGTTAATTCCCAGAGCCTAGTATAGTGGGGCATAGGAGAAACTCGAAACTACTCTTGAATGAATGAATGAATGAATGAATGAATGAATGAATGAATGATGAAGCCCTATGATTGAGGCTTATTTTCCTTCATCTATGACTTCAACCAATCACCACACTCCTGTAAAATCTTTACCATAATGAGAACAACAGACCTGAAAACTGGTCTAGAGGGTATAGCAATTAAGGATAGTTCTAATACTCTCTTGATTAAACACTGCTTGTCTTCTGTTTAGCAGCGTGTCTTTCTTTGCAGAGGGTGAGGGTGCAGAGGTTTAGGAGGAAAGCAGGTAACTGAAGGAAGAATGTTATACTTGTCCACTTCATTACACCTTCGTCAGAGCTTTTAGTCCTTGCTCTCAGACCCCACATCTTTTGC
Organism: Myotis nattereri; assembly: GCF_964212035.1. Classification (NCBI taxonomy): domain Eukaryota; kingdom Metazoa; phylum Chordata; class Mammalia; order Chiroptera; family Vespertilionidae; genus Myotis; species Myotis nattereri. The sequence goes on from NC_138077.1 coordinate 100,439,265, forward strand.
CTTGCTCTGCACGTGCCCTTGTTAAGGCAGAAATGCAGAAAATGGATTACAGAAGAGTTTAATGCTGCCTTTCCCACCTACACTGAGAACAATAGATATTGAGGCTAAAAATAATGTATATTAAGACTAAAAACAGGATTGCTAAAAATCTAAATTTTATGAAAGTCAAATAAAAAACACTTAAGCAGATGTGAAAACTGTATTTGTACAATGCAACATTAAAATACTTCTTCAGTGGGGCACAGTCTTTAAACAATTTTTCCCAGAGTAGCATTGCTTTTCTGTTCATTCTATTTAATCTATGCTATTCATACATGCCTCTTCACACCTGGAAAAAACTGGTACTATTTTTTTAAAACAATAACTTTTATCAAAGTGCTTACATACGTCTGCATATCATGCATTAAAAATCAAGTCTTTTGATCATTTTAAATCTTTAAAGTTATGTTACTGCACTAATCAGGTATTCTATTTTTCCTATAACCTGATCTTCCTTTATTCAACTTTCTCAAAAATACAAAATGACTATATTTAAAGTTTGTATGAAAGCAACTCATCTTCAATATCTTTAACTTATTTCTGGCACTTTAGTATATTCTGGGGTGTTTTTCCTTTGTGTTTTCTTTTTTACTCTGTGTGTGTGTGCGCGCTCGCACATGCATGCATACCTTTCTTCAAGGTTAGTTAACTTTGGAAGACATTCATCAATTGTTGCTTGCCAAACATTTTTGGGTTTTTTAGTGGTTTAAAGTCACAGAAAAAAATTAGATTTGTTCTCTCTCTCTCTCTCTCTCTCTCTCTCTCTCTCTCTCACACACACACACACACACACACACCACCACCACCACCACCACCCCTAATGCTGACAACTCTAAGGCTTCAGATAGTTAAGAAACACAAAAGCATTACCTGGACATCTTTTAAAGTAAGTTGATATACCCTCATCTATCTATAGAAAACCCTAATATGAAAATAGACTAAATGGCAGAACAACCAAACAACCGGTGACTATGATGTGCCTGACCACCAGGGTGCACGCACAGAGCATGGCGGGCATCGGCAGTAGGTGGCAGAGCATGGAACATGGTGGGTGTCGGCCATGGTGAGATGGTGAAGCAGGTGAGCGGGTGCGCCAGACCAAGGCAGTGTGCTGGTCGCTGTCATCAGGGTGAGCCTCTGGTGGTTACTGAAAATTCTTTGCTCCTGCGCGCCATGGTCCTGCTCGGTGCTTGTACCTGCTGCCAGCACCAGCCCTGCTAGCACCTGCTGCCAGCGCCCGGTGCCAGCCCTGACCACTCGGCACCGTCAGCAGGCGCGAGCGGTGGCTGCTGTCCCCGATCGCCCCTCAGGGCTTCTTTACCTCCACCTGCTCCTGAGGGGTGATCAGGGCTGGCAGCTGCCTCTCGCACCCACTGCTGGCAATGACCCCACTCATGCCCACTGACAGTGCTTGCCCCACTCGCACCCACTGCTGGTGCCGACCACAATCACTCCATGCAGTCAGGGGGTGCAAGCAGGTGCTGTCAGCATGTGGGAGCGGCAGTGGCAGGAGCGGGGCTGCTGGCAGACAGGGGACTGGGGGCTGTGGTGGGAGGGGCTGGGTGAGGATGCAGAGGATGGACCAAGACCCGCCCCTATGCCCACTGCAAACTTGTGGCCAAGAGTTCCTTTCAAGGTGCATGAATTCGTGTGCTGGGCCCCTAGTCCTATCCTATATAATAAAAGCCTAATACGCAAATCGACCAAACGGCAGAATGGCCAGTCGCTATGGCACACACTGACCAACAGGGAGCAGACGCTCAATCTAGGAGCTGCCCCTGGTGGTCAGTGCACTTCCACAGGGGGAGCATTGCTCAGCCAGAAGCTGGGCTCACAGCTGACGAGCGCAGTGGTGGTGGTGAGAGCCTCTCCCACCTCCGCAGCAGCTCTAAGGAGCAGTAAATCAAGCGATAAGGAGCAGCAAGCAGGTGGGCAGTAAGGAGTGAGGGGTCCCAGACTGCGAGAGGAATGTCTGAATGCCGGCTTAGGCCTGATCTCCATGGGGAGCGGGCTTAAGCTGGCAGGCAGACACCCCCTGAGGGCTCCTGGACTGCTAGAGGGCATAGACCAGGCTGAGGAACCCCCCCCCACCCCGCCTTGCATGAATTTTATGCACCGGGCCTCTAGGATAATAAAAGGCTAATGTGCTAAGTGTCCAGTCAACCAGTAGGCCATCCAACCAATCAAAGCATAATATGCTAATGATATGCTAAGGCCACTCAACCACTTGCTATGATGTGCACTGACCACCAGGGGACAGATTCTCTGACCAGTAGGTTAGCTTTCTGCTGGGGTCTGGCCAATCGGGACTGAATGAGACAGGCTGGGCATGCCCTGGAGCGCTCCTGCGTCCGTCCCTGGCCCTGATCATGTACCAGTGGGGTCCCTCGGCCTGGCCTGTGCCCTCTCACAATCCAGGACCCCTTGGGGGATGTCAGAGGACTGGTATCGGCCCAATTCCTCAGGCCAGGCTGAGGGACCCCACTGGTGCATGAATTCGTGCACCAGGCCTCTAGTATATCAAATAAATGACAATGTATTTTGGTCACTACAAGTAAAATTAGAGCATTCTTTATTTCCAAATACCAATAATGCAGGAAACAATTAATAGAAAATGTCAGAAGCAACAATTAACTAAATGTTAACTGAATGATCTTATAATATTAAGACCAAGTTAGAAAAAGCTATGATATATACAAATTTCAATTCATATGATATTATCTGTGTTTTGTGGTATGAAAGAACACAAAATTCCATCTAGTGCAAAGTTCTTTCAAGTTAGATGGAAAGGTGTTTCTTGAGATTCCAACAAGTTTTAAAATTTGTTTGGAAGGACATATACATTTCCTAAGAGCTAAAGTAATGCATTCACTATAGACACAGGGAACAATATAGTGGGCAGGCAACACTCTGTGATTAGTCAGGAGACTCAGGAAATCTATGCCACCTGAGTCCAGGGGCTATGACTATGCAACTTCCTCCTTGAGGTTTGGAGTCTCTGACAGAAACTGTAAATAGGTGTCTTTTGGCGGCTAAAAAAAAAGTCAGTATCTTGGCCATAATAAATCACAGTCATACAGCATGACATTATCTTCCTAAGCAGAAAGATTTAGAATTAAGTACAGGGTATGCTGAGTAGCTTCAGTTTCCCAAATGGTTATTACAGTCCTAGTGGATATATGTTTTCTCCCACTCAAGAGAATTTATAATTAAATATAGAAATATTTAAAAGATTTAAAATAATGCAAGGTAGTTTTACATTGGGAAGAAATAAATGTATACTTGGAAATATATTTATTTTCAATATTTAACATATCCTAGCCATGAGAGTAATAGTTTAAAGGTGGAAAATCAAATGCACAATTGAGTACTTGATATAGATGTTTGATTTTAAATTTGTTACTATTATCAGAAGTAATATTGGAATATTTGCAAAATGTTGGGGTTCCCCATATTTATTGTTCTTATAAGAATAAAATTCTCAGGAAATTTTTGTTGATATAGAAAAAGTAAAAATAAAAAATGAAATAGAATATGTTACATTTAGAAATTCTAATGAGTTAGAATGATAGCTTCATAAATTTAAATTTAAAACATGTAATTAATTGCTTAACTTAGACATAGAATTTTAAGTTGATATCTTATTTATATGTTGTTTTGTAATATCTAGAAGAAATTTTGTCTCACTGTATTTGTTAGATTTATAAAAGTTATTTAGATACTCAAAAAATTTTACTGTCAAAAAATTAAAGCACTTAAAAACAAAATAAATTATGTAACTTTATTAATAAATTTTTAAAATTTTGGAGGTGTTTTGCATTTGTTAAAAGATTAAATATTATTCAAAACCCTAAAAATAACTGCTAAACACTTACAAATTTATAAATTAAATAAAATTAGTAATACAAAGCATAAGGATGGATAGTTTTCTAAATCTATAAAAGTATTCAATTCAATGCCAGAGTTAAGCTCCAGAAGATTTATTGTCTCACAAAAGATAACAACAACAAAAAATAATAAGAAGACTACATTCATTTTAATTAAAATAAGATGTTATTTAGCAGAGGACTATTATGTCACCTTCCATAAACTTTATAGAATCTAAAGAAACATCAAGATGGTGTGTAGTTTATTTTTTAGGCAGAATTAGATCAACCCTGCAGGTGATACTGATTAATCTGAGCCACCCATCCACCCACATTCTCTATGGAAATACATTTCTTGAAACCGTTCATTGTATTATACACACATGCCTTCTCTTCATCAGTCATATTGTGACTACTAAGGCTTGACAATAAATTTAGACTGACAAGATATGTTTCTATAACTTCAAAAATAACTCCTTTTTACTTAATAGTCAAAAATGTTGCTTCCTTTTGCCCTGTAGAGAGGTGTAAGGGTAAGACTCATTAGGAAGTATTCTCCAACAATGAAATGTTTGTGTAGGCTTATTAGTATTCTCTTTTTTAAATAAAAGATAATTGAAATCTTCTTTGAATAGCTTTTTCTTAAAGGAATATAAAAAACAACAACAAAAACCAGATGTTTTTATCACAAGCACTATTTACCGAGCAACCCCAAATGTGAAGCATTTATATTAGAGAAGGAAGAAAGTAGAATATTTGATTGCTTAAATTTGTACCAGTATATATTCATTACCGTTATTCTCAACTGGACTTCCCATGCTGCCTAGGAAAAAAAGATCACTGTTTTTCTTTTTCGACTCAATTATCACTCTTCCAAATGACTATTTCAATCATTCCCCATATACACAATCCTCTCAATTGCCCTCTGTTCCCCTTAATCTTTTCTTCTTTCTTCCTTGAGACAAATATAATCCATAGGCAGAAAAGTGTTACATCCTTCTCTAAGCCAACCTAAAACCAATGTATACTATGACTACTTCCTCCATCTGCTCAGGAATATTGTAGAATCAATTATCCAGTTTCTTACACCTTTATTATGCATGTACCTCACATTGTCCTGAATCCTGTTTTGCTGTTAAACTTTTCAATAGGACTGTCAATATTTCTGATCCTAACTCTTCATTTTTTATCCATTCCTTACATAGTCAAATCACATTCCTGCTTTCATGACTCAGCTTAGATAGATGTATTCATTATTGAGCCAAAGAGCCGCTCATCATTTTCCTTTCCCAGACAGCATTTCTTGACCGTAAGATTACTAGACACATCTAGCATATCCTCTTTCTTAAAATATGTATTGTTTTCCATGTGCTGTAGGCTGGGCTACCTGGGAGATTTCAGGGTGGGTTTCAGGGTTCCTTGGGAGACTTCAGATGCATATGAGCAGGAAGGGCATCTTTTACAGGACTCCCCTGGGAACAGCAGCCAGGATAGCAGGGGAAGAAGCATGATAGAGCAAGGAAAGAATCTAGGCTGTATCCAGCTTCAGCCCATGGAGATACCTGGGGCTGGGATAACACTTCAGAGGTTTATAACTGTCCAATACAGATTGGGTCAAGGGACAGGGCCTCAATCCCCCACATTAAACAATCGTTGGTTGCAGGCCACCTCTGGAGAAGGTGCAATCTGATGTGTGGCAGGTGTTTTTATTCCCCAAAGAGAGATGCTATCCTAGCATCCACCATAAACAGAACCGTAATCTCAGGATGCTCTCACACCCAGATAATCCTGCTTCTAGATAGGTCTTTACCAGATCCTCCTGCTATACTCAGCTTTTAAATGGTGAAGTACTTTATGATTCCTTATCCGCCCCTCATTTTATGATATACTCTCTCAAGGCAATCTCATGTACTCTGATACATCCTTTTAAAAATTACAGGTTGCAGTAACTGAAATGTTTATCTATTGCAGCTGTGTCTCCCAGCCTTAGACATATATTTGCAAAACCTACATGTACAATTCTACACGTGACTCCTTCTGCCCGCTGCTCTTTCCCAAGCAATACACTTCTTTCTAGACCCCCACACAGAAGCCAGATGTTATCCTAAAAAAGGAGATCATGTTACTCTCTGGCTGCAACTTTTCTTTGCTTCTTATTTCGCTTCAGAAAAAGGTAAAAAAAAAATCCTTAAAATGACACTTCCACAGCTTTGAATATTTTCACCCACTTTTATTCCCTAACTTCATCTCCAATTGAATCTTATTTACTCAAGCTTTCTCTCAAGTCCTTCAATAAAACTATTTTTTTAAATTATTTTTCAAAATATATTTTTATTGATTTCAGGGAGAAAGGGAGAGGGAGATAGAAACATCAATGATGAGACAAAATCATCCATTGGCTGTTTCTTGCATGCCCTCTACTTGGGATTGAGCCCACAACCCAGGCATGTACCCTGATCTAGAATCAAACCATGATCTCCTGATTCATAGGTTGACACTTAACTACTGAACCACACCAGCCAGGCAAATTTTTTTATTCTTAAAGTCTCAGCTTAAATAACAATTCTTTTTAAAGAAAAAAATCTTCCTTAATTTTTCTAAAGTAGTTTCAGGGACTTGGTCTATAATCTCATTCCATCTTTATATTCATTTAAATAGAAATTAAAATATTTTATATAATTATTTTGTTTAATTTTTGTTTCCCACTTGACTATAACTTCCAAGAGGGCAGGGGAAAAGTCTGTATTATTTTTCACTCTATCCCAGGGTTTAGCATAAATTCTGACACACAGAAAAGGGTACAAACATGTACTTGCTGAATAAAGCAGCATGATGCAAAGAATAAGTTATTCAATAGGCAGGATTTACACCTAGGATTAGTTTCATATGCCTATTGGAATACAATGAAGAGTAGTAAATGCCTATACCTGAAGGAAGAAGAAAATCTATGGGGAAAAAGCAACACAAAATACAAATAAAAAGATAATACAGAATAGCAAACCCATTTGCTTTTCTGAAGTGATCTAAAGGACTGAGTAATAAAACAAGCCTGGCTAAGTTCATCATGACAAAATATCTAAATACCATGAAGCAAATGGAAGCAAGGTTTATCTTGACTTTCTAGGTGAATTGAGGTATGCAGAAATACAATATATTTTGTAGATGTGAAAGCAGATGTTAAAAAAAAAAAAGAAAGTAAGTAACTTGTCCCAAAACAATTGGCTAAAAATAGCATAATTGAAATTTGAACTGCATGATTTATTTTTGACACCTAAATGCAGTTTTCTACTATGCCTACTCTACCTCAAAGAAATGTGAAGTTGTTTATAATAATAGGTATCAACTGATTTCTTTTCTCAGTCCCAGGATTAACCATCCTAACTCTAGCTTTAGAAATTTGAGTAGAAGGAAAAGGAAGAGAAATATAGCTTTGGAGAAAGTAATCCTTTGGAAGATGTTAGAATAACAATGATTTGGGGGTTTTGTATTTTTCTGTGAAAGAGGGAAGCTAAATTTGTGATAGAAAGTGAAGGAGACACATGTATTAAAAATGTGTCACAGTGTGATTATCAGAGGGAAAGGGGCTGGGGCGGTAGAAGAGGATATAGGGGGATAAATGGTGATAGGAGACTTCTCTTGGGCTGGAGAACACACAATACAATACAACATACAGACAACGTATTATAGAATTGTATACCCAAAACCTATATAATTTTATTAACAACAACAACAAAAGTGTGCCAGCCCTATAAGCCTTAGATAGAACTTGTAAGCGCAAATGAAAAATTCCATTCAGGATTATCACTTTGGATGACATTGCTTCCAACCAATGATGAGCACAGACCTGCAAATGCAGATGGAGGTTATGTGACATGTCAAGGTACAGTCTGTGAAACACACCCAGTGCAATATGGCTTGTGGGGTCAACGGTCCTCTAATTGCACTCAACTAACGTATGCCTTAGAAAGCAAGTACATCCAACACTGCGTCTTAACAGACTTGTGAAAGAAACAAGGAATTTTCTTCTTGCTCTTAAACAGTCTGCTGATTAGTTTATGGCATCCAAGATATAATCTAGCCCAGCACATCTTCTGGCTGAACACATGTATTTTCTAATCATACTTCAAGTCATGATAAAACACACAGCATCATACATGAGCAATTTCTTCTGAATCATATTGAGATAATACCTGGTGAGTTAGTACTTGTGTGTCTGCCTTGGGATGCATCTAGGGGAGGCTGATGTCAAAAGCACTCAGTATAGTTTGTTAATTTAAATACTAAATATATGCCAGGAATTGTCTTAGAGCGAATTCACCAATTAAAGGTATATTGCATGTTGTCCAGCAGAGGAAGACAAGTAAACAATTAAATGCAATAAAATGCAGTTGCTACAAAGATAGAAATGTATGGAAGCCTGGAACTTGGCACGAAGTGACTCAAACACAGTCACTTCAGCAGAAGAAGAGGCATTGCTAAGAAGTGTTCAGTTAAGTGTTAATAGTTGAACTAAGGCTAGAAGGAGTAGCAGTGTCCTTGGGGCACAATTTTTGGGGGAAGGGAAACTGAAACAAGTCAGGGGACCAGAGAAAGATGCGTCAACAGGGACACTTTAAGTAACAAAGGATTTGACCACATTCGTAACTTTTGGGGAGACTTACAGGCAGTTAGATTGGCTGGGGTGTAGGTCAAGAGATGGGGTGTAATGAATCACGCCCGGGTAAGGTCAGGGCTTTCAGAACCACACCAAGGAATTTCACTCTTTTCGACCTACCGCGGAAGAATTGGAAGGGCTTTACCTGAGACAACAGCACAACTTCACATAAGCATACATTCAAGTTGGTAAGACAAAAAAGTTACTTTATCAGATACATTAGTAAGTAAAATTGCATAATTTATCTCCAAATTAAGGCTTTCTCTCTTCTCCTGCCCCTCCCCCCAAACATTTCAGCAAACAGAATTGATACCCCTTGTTAAATATGAAACATTATTCCCTCTGCAAGAGGGGACTTCCAATTTGTTCTTTTAGTTCGCAGTGTGTCTATTTTCAAGGAAGTATATAACCCAAATCTCCACATCCTATCTTGTAAATGAGTACAAGTGACTTGTTCATCTCAAAAACAGAGAGAAATGCAATAAGAACAGAAGCTTCAGTTCCCTTGAAATAACCAGCTAAGCTGTCTGAGAAGAAGACTGAATTGAATTAACATTATAATCACAAAGAAGCAGAGTTTCTGTGTTTCATTGTTGTTGTTGTTTGTGTTTTCAGGAAATCATGTAGAAAAAACTTGAAGTTCATGCACTGCCTTGCTCTAAGGAAGATGCTGTCAGGCCCAGCTGCCCCTCCAAAGGCCACTGCCAATCGCCTGAGTGGTGTGTAGCGTTAAAAGCGACCAGCCAATGAGCACAACTAAGCTCCTTAGTAAAGTGTTTCCCATTCCTGCTTCCAGAGGTGACGTCTATTTCCCTACTCAGTCTGGCTGCCCGTGTGTGGTTTGCTCTGACAAGTGGAATGTGATGTCTGAAGCCCAGGTCCCTCATCTCCTACTTTCCATCTTGAAACCCAACTCCCACCTAACGAAATCCAAGTTGTCCTGATGAGGACAGCGGACACACGGAGAGCCAGGCCCTGCAGGGTGAGGGACCACAGGTTGGGAAAGAGTCCACAGAGGACTGTAGCATTCCAGTGGCAAGCCCCCAAGCCCCAGCCATGCAAACGAGGCCACAGGAACCCACCAACTATCCAGGCAAAACCGTGCCGAGCACAGATGAATTATCCTGCTCAGTCCTGCCCAAATTGCTGCCCCACAGAATCACAAAATGATGAAATGGTCGTGGCTTCAAGCCAACAATATTGGGGTGGCTTGTTACACAGGAACAGATACACAATACAAGTAGAAACATGTTTCCTGCTACCTTTTCAGAGAAAAATCCCAGTGGCAGACCATGCTTCCATGTAGGAGATAGCTAGGGGCTCAATTAGTACAAAAATGTCACAGCCTGTGGGACGCAGAGATAAAACCACAGTCACAGGCCCTGCGCACAGCAGGAAGCACAAGAAGTCAATGTCACGGAGCTGCAGGTCACCCGAGGGCCTTTCCAACGTGCACACAGAGCAGCAGCAGCAGCAGCGGCGCAGTGCAGCCAGAGGGTACTGTGTGTATGCTCGCCACGGAGGAATCGGGCGAACCAGGCCAGACCAAGCAAATCGTGGCCAGAGAAAGACATGAGAAAACCCATTGAAAACCCTGGGTTTAGTTTCCTTTAGATGTTTGTGACAAGTATAATAAACAATGTGATTTTTTAAAAATATTCCCTTGAGAAAGCAAAGAAAAAATAATACTCCTTCCCCCTTTTTCCCTTTTACATCCACTTTATTATGTTTTGGAAGTTTTGTTTATTCTCACTGTTTGTTCTCACTGTGAAAACCCACGCAGAATGTGTTTCTGTTATTTCTGTCTTTCTAAAGCTCTAACACAAAAGTTTTACAATGTCACATATTGTGATATTAAAACACTACCTTTCCTTAACAAGCAGTGTCAAATTGACACACTGAAACTCACTTCAGTGTGTGATGTGAAAGTCCCTTTTTGGAAAACATTATGGTCTGTTTGGAGTTTCCCAGGATGTAATTATTTAAGTATACTAAAGCACTTAAAATGTTTAGATATTAGAAATTTTAAAAGTGCTAAATTATAGATTTTCAAATATTTCTGGACAATAATAAAAGCCAATAATTCTACTAAACATTTACTGAAACCAGCTGACCAAGAAAAATAGAAATTATAAAGTTTTATTAATTTGCCAGGATAACTTCCATTTTTATTTTCATTCTTTTCTAGCTTCAAAATAATGGAAATTTATTCCTAAACAAAACCTACATTTATAAATTCCTTGTTAGTGTTCTTTTACTCTAAATAAAATCCTCTCTCCTATTTTTAGTTAAGCCATCAGAATAATGTTTCTTATGCAGTAGCTTGGTATTTCAGAACTATATAAGCAAAATGCATGATTAATTTCAATCCTTGATACTTAATTAACCATAATGGTGGTCTTCAGAAGATCTGGCAAGTGAACATCACAGCATCACTGCCAGGAAGTGGCCCTCAAATGTCACCATGGCAGAGCTAGGATGCTGTGTCTGACTTTAGTCCCAACCACCATGTAGAGTTATAGACCAAACACAGTGACCCAGACCTTTCTCAGTGTGAAAACATCTTATAATCATTGTTTTTTTTTTTTTTCTCATGCAGTTTCAATCTAGTCAGCTGCTTATGTGAAGAGAATCTAAGGTCTTGACATAGTAAGTGACCTTTGATAGAAAGGTGTTCATTTGTGTCTCTTTGTAATAAATCCACAATCTTGAAGACGTTGCTATTTGAAATTGTATTCCTTGAAATACCACTGCAACCTTGTATATTAGTTAAATGTTTCTGCCTGAGTTTTATTATATTGCACCTTCCTCAAAACTTCCTTCGTGTATGTCCTCATTCTCTGGAGGCTTTCTAAGTCTGTTGAACAGCTTTTCTTATTCATTAACAACTTCCCTTACAATCTAACAAGTCTCTTAAGACCCTGGGGCTCTGTCAGACACCATGTTTCTTTTTAATGTCTTTATCACATATTTGGGAATAATTCTGTTACTTTTCACTTCGTTTATGGGCTTAATGACTTTTTTTGCATATATGACTGCTAAAAATTTTATGTAACTCTTAATTGCATCTACAACTTCTCTCATGATGGTATCTTAGGCCCTCCGCAGATCACAAGTCTGCTGATTTTCAGAGAAAAAGACCTAGTTTAGCTTCCTGTGGTTTTATTCTCTCTCATATTTGTTTTATTAGAGTATATTTGACAGTTTAATTCTATAGCATATGCTTTCTCTCTCCCACATGGTCTATAGTGCTTATGCTTGGCTTTCTTCTCTGAGAAAGAATTAATTTTTCTAATTTAAGTTTATTTTAAATAAAATCACAGCTAAAAATATACTTTTTATTTCTCTAAATGCTACCTTACTTTCTTTTCTTTTTCTTGAGAAATACTCTACCCAAACTCTTTATACAGCTGCCTAAAATAGTTAGCCCTAGAGATCTATCTTCTCAGATCCTTGGCTTTGATTGATGGACTCATAACAGTAGGTCACAAGAGTTTTCCAGAAGGTGCATCTTACTCTCATACACGCAAAGTATGTTTTACATATGATTATTGGACCTAGTAAGTAAAATTACAGATTGATCACTAAAATTTAAATTTCACATAAACAACAAATATTTTTTTGGTATAAGTGTGTCCCCAATTATTTTTGGTTTATCTGAAGTTCAAATTTAGATGGATGTCCTGTAATTTATCAGGCAAACTTATCCTAATGGGGTAAGTCTTTCCCTGTTAGGTTTTGCCATAAACCTTAATTGGGCATCTTCTGAGAACATTATTAATTTCATATTCAGAAGCAAAAATCTATTACCAGAAGAGGGAAGGTTTTATTTTATTTTCACATACTTGATTTTTTTATTATACTACAACTGGGATCACAGGAACAGCCTTGTACAGCCACCAATAGTGGCTTCCTCTCTTGTTCAGTGAGCCCCCTGGAAATTAACTCATTCATTCAAAGTATAAACATTGCATACCTACTCTAAAACAAGAATTGTAATATCAAGAAATCCAAAAACTATTAGCAATACTTGTCCACTAGAAATTTTAAATCCAGTAACTGGAACAAAAAAAAAAGATATAAGGATATGACCATTTTATTGACATTAGTACCTATACTTATGCCTTTTGATTAATCCATACTTACCTATAAATTATGCTCTCATTTTTTAATTTTAAATATTATTTTTATTTTTCAGTTACAGTTGACATACAGTATTATATTATTTTCAGGTATACAACCCAGTGGTTAGACATTATGTAACTTACTAAGTGATCATTCTACTAATGCCGTACCCGTCTGACACCATACTTAATTATTATAATACTAGAGGCCCAGTGCACAAAATTTCCGCACATGGAGGGGGCGGGTCCCTCAGCCCGAACTGCACCTTCTCACACCTCCATGGAGCAGGCCTAAGCCATCAGTCGGACATCCTTAGTGCTGCTGTGGAGGCGGGAGAGGCTCCCATCACCGCTGCTGCACTAGCCAGCCATGAGCCCAGCTTCTGGCTGAGCGGCGCTCCCCCTGCAGGAGCATATGACCACCAGGGGACAGCTCCTGCATTGAGCATCTGCCCCATGGTGGTCAGTGCGTGTCATAGCAACCAGTCTTTCTGCTGTTCTTTTGATTTGCATATTAGCCTTTTGTTATATAGGATAATGTCTTATTATGGGCAAGGCCTCTAATTCAATTTTTTTTTAGGTAGTTAAAGGGAAGGGCAGAATTTTCACTTGAGCCTGAAGCTAAAGTTGCCCTTAGCTCAAAAATCTGCATACCACTGAGACACATCTTGGTGAGGCTCATTCTAAACCCATACACTGTTCTATTATGTGTATAAGTATTGGGAGCCATCTTATCTCTTTAGTGAAAGGAACCTTTTGTTACGTTACAATGACTAACTTTATCTCATGAGTTGTGTTTTGGCTTCAAGCCTGCAAGTATTCATGCTGCAGCTTTAGCGCTTCTGTTCAATATTTACCTGGCATATCTTTTATTTTATTTTCTCTAAATCTTTCTAGAATTTTATGTTTTAGATAGGAATAGCCCATGGACACAGACAGTAGTCTGGCTAAGGCCTGGGAGGGGTAGGTGCAGGGTGGAGGAGATCAATGGGGAAAAAAAAAAAACTAAAACAAAGGGACATCTGTAATACTTTCAACAATAAAGATACATTTTAAATAAAGAAAAATATCTTAGTTGAAAAGAGTTTTATGTGAAATAATATAAGTAATTGCTCTACACTGTACTTTATATTTTCAACTCCTCTCAAAGAGATATTAATTGATCCTATATCACTTAATATTAATTGACCCCATGTTCAATGACTGCAGGACTGACTTCCACCACACCGACCCAGCACTGACTGCCAAGGGGCTGCGATCAGACCCTGCTTTTTTCTCCGGGTCTGTTCCAGGCCGAGGGTTCCCTTTCCGTGAAACCCGGGTCAGTCTTTGCATCAGGCAAGTGGAATCGCTGAGGCCTATTTGAGAGTCGTCAAGGCTGGGAGCATGATCTCAGAACAGTTAAAAACATGTTCGTGAAGGGATGCTATGGGTTCTCATCAAAAGCCCACACGTGTCTGTGCTGCACCAACAGGGTTGCTTTAACACAGATGCCTCCATCCGCAAGCCCACCGGCTCCAGGAGCGGGCGGGAGGTTGAAAGTGGCCATGGGTAGATGAGGCCGGTGCCAGGCGACATGGCAGGTGTCAGCAGCTTGGCCGTCTGAGCCCCAAGCGCTGGGAGACAGGCTCTGACGTCACCACCGCGCCGAGGATTTGACAGCAGCGGCTTCAGAGCTTGTTGCTATTTTGTTTTATTTATCTCTCCTTTTCCCTTTAAACCTCTAGGTTGCCTTTGTTGGAGAGAGGAGCAGCCTCTGCAGCCTCCTCGGTGGAGAGCAGGCCTTGATCTGGGTTCAGCCAGACAGAGTCCTGTTTAGAAACACGTGTGGGTCTTGCATTATTTGCTCTATTATGATAAAGAGGGTTTTAGATTCTGGCACATAAATGTGTTTCCTGCTTATCCACGATGGCAGGCCGAGCGCAGCCACAGGCACAGCCACATTCTTCACTCCTTCGCGGGCCTCCGTCCCAGGGCGGCGGTGCAGGCGCTTCACGCCGGGAGGGGGACGGAGGGCAGGGGGGGGGGGGGGCAGCCCTGCTTCTCCCAGACCTCCTGTCTCAGTCCCCATCTTCCTGCTCCGGGTCTGTAGGGTCTTCCTTTTGGGGCGGATTCAGGCGTCTGGGGGGACATGTTTAAGACACGCTGTTTTCCGTGTGGGTGGTCAGCATGGGGGTTCCTGAATCAGGCTTCCTTCGGCATTGCTGTGGGGAGAGGGGACAGCATGAAGGTGCAAACACAACCCGTGGGGACTTCTCGCTGAGCCTTCTGTATACCTGGTGGGCGTCTCCCCTCAGAAAGGGCGCTCCCTGCGTCTGCGACCAGTAGGTGTGTGTGTGTGTTGTGGGGTGGGGGGGAGGAGGATGAGGCTGGTTGGCCTCTGCAGTGCCCTCACAGCCAGTGTCAGCGGGTGGGGCAGAGTACCTGGGACCCTGGATTCCCTCTGGGGTTTGCAGAATCGCCCCCTCCCTTTGTTCTCCCATTCTCCGCGGAGGAGGCGGCTGTTGGCAGACAGCAGGGCGGATGGATCCGCCATCAGACCTACCGCCGGACATCCAGGGAGGTTTCCTGACCCTTGTGTCCCCCGCTCGCCTGAAGCCCCTAAAATAGTCGGGGTGCCCACTGCTCAGAGGCTCGCGTGAGCTCATGGAGGTGGGCCCTTGGTCATCGGTTTTTATTTTTTTACTACATTGCTTCCGTGTGCAGCGATCACGCTTCATCTGGAGCAGGGCGGGCTCAGTGACCTTGTGGAGCGTCTAGGAGGGGAAGCAGCCGCAGTGCCATGGGTGTCAGTGCCTGCAGCTCCGGACCACCCCGCTTGGTTTTAAACGCAAACCCGCCTTGGACAGTTCTTCAAGGTCTTTCTTCCTTCTGTCCGCTCACATTCAAGTGCTGGCAGCGCCGGTCCCTTGGTGCCTGGCCTGTCCTCTTCAGGTTCAACCTGCAGGACTGCTAAGGGGGCCAGTCCACGGGAGGGGAAGCAGCCTCAGTGCTGATCCCGATCACGGGGCGCAGGCAAGGCGGCACCTCCAATCATGATCACTGGCTGGGAGGCGGGCAAGGGCGACCAGGTTCTCCGATCCAGGGCTGGGGGCCGCCTTTGCCCTGCCACCTGGCTCTTGCCTGCCGCCTGGGTTTCTGATCACCGTTCTTCCGTCCTTCCCCTTTCACCTCCCATAATTTGCATCCTATGTATGCAAATTAACCACCATCTTTCTTGGCAGTTAATTTGCATATAGCCCTGATTAGCCAATAGGAAGCATAGTGAAGGTATAGTCAATTACCCTTTTTGTCTTTTATTAGATTAAATTACAAGAGGCCCAGTGCTTGGATTTGTGCACCGAAGGGGTCCCTCGGCCTGGCCTTTGGGGATTGGGCTGAAACCGGCAGTCTGACATCAAGGGGACCCGAAGTGTGAGAGGGCACTCTGCAAAGTTGCTGTCGCTCAGCAGCTCCTGTGTTGAGCATCTGCCCTCCCCTCCTCCCCCACCTGTGGTCAGTGTGCATCTTAGCTACCCGCCAGACAGTCAGCTGGTTGGCCGCTCTCTAAGGATGTTATATATATATAGATTGACTATATTCCCTATGCTATACTTTACATCTCCATGAATATTCTGTAACTAACAATTTGTCTTAATCTCTTCAGCTTGTTCACCCATCCTCCCAATCTGGCAGCCATCAACATGTTTTCTGTATCTATGAGTCTGTTTCTGTTCTGCTTTTTCATTTATTTGTGTTTTAGATTCCACATATAAGTGAAAGCATATGGCATTTGTCTTCCTCTGTCTGACGTATTTCACTTAGCACAGTATCCTTTAAGTCAGTGGTTCTCAACCTGTGGGTCGCCAACCTGTGGGTCGCGACCCCTTTGGGGGTCGAACGACTCTTTCACAGGGTCGTCTAAGACCATCAGAAAACACATATATAATCACATATTTTTTTGTGATTAATCACTATGCTTTAATTATGTTCAATTTGTAACAATGAAAATACATCCTGCATATCAGATATTTACATTACGATTCATAACAGTAGCAAAATTACAGTTATGAAGTAGCAACAAAAATAATTTTATGGTTGGGGGTCACCACAACATGAGGAACTGTATTAGGGCACGGCATTAGGAAGGTTGAGAATCACTGCTCTAAGTCTATGCATGCTGTTGCAGATGGCAAGATTTCATTGCTTTTTTACAGCTGAGTCATATTCTGTTGTATATATTTACCACTTATTTATTAATTCATCATTTATCAAGTAATGATGTAATGAACATATAGATGTATATGTCTTTTTGATTTAGTATTTTGAGTTTCTTCAGATAAATACCCAGAAATGGAATCGCTGGCCCCTTTTTTTGTCTCTTGTTATATATCCTTTGTTTTAAAGTCTATTTAGTCTGGAATAAGTATTATTACCCCAGATTTTGTTAGTTTGTTTCCATCCCATTACTTTCAATCTGTGTGTCTTTTGATATGGAATCTCTTGTAGACAGCATATTTAAGTAAGGGTTTTGTTATCCATTCAGCCTCTATATGTCTTTTTTTTTAAAATATATTTCTTTATTGATTTCAGAGAGGAAGGGAGAAAGAGAGATAGAAATATCAATGATGAGAGAGAATCATTGATTGGCTGCCTCCTGCACACCCCCTATTAGGGATGGAGCCTGCAACCCAGGCATGTGCCCTTGGCCGGAATAGAACCTGGGACCCTTCAGTCCGCAGGCCAAGGCCCTATCCACTGAGCCAAGCCGGTGAGGGCCTCTATATGTCTTTATCGGAGTATTTAATCCATTTGCACTTAAAGTAATTATTGATATATATGTACTTATTGCCAATTCATTTACTTTCTTCTTCTTCTTCTTCTTCTTCTTCTTCTTCTTCTTCTTCTTCTTCTTCCTTCTTCTCCTTCTTCTCCTTCTTCTTCTTCTTCTTCTTCTTCTGCTTCTGCTTCTGCTTCTGCTTCTGCTTCTGCTTCTGCTTCATTCTGCTTCTTCTTCTTCAAGACCCTTTAACATTTCCTCTAATAATGGTTTTGTGGTGATAAACTCTTTTAGCTTTTTCTTGTTTGGGAAGCTGTTTGTCTGGCTTTCAATTCTAAACAATCGCTTTTCTGGATAGAGTAGTTTTGGTTATAGGTTCTTACTTTCCAGTACTTTGAATATGTCTTGCCAATCTCTTCTGTGGATAAATCAATTGGCAGTCTTATGGGAGCTTCCTTGTAAGTAACTAACTCCTTTTCTCTAGCTGATTTTAAAATTCTCTCTTTGTTTTTACCTTTGTTATTTTAATTATGATGTGTCTTGGTGTGAGTCTCTGGGTTCATCTTGTATGGGACTCTCTGCACTTTCTGGACTTGTATATCTATTTCCTTCACTAGGTAAGGGAAGTTTTCCATCATTATTTTTTCATATAGGTTTTCAACTCCTTGATGTCCTCTCTTTTCTCCTTTTGGCACCCCATTGATGTGAATGTTGGTATGCTTGAAGTTGTCCCAGAGGCTCTTTATACTAGTTCCATTATTTTCTTTTTTTTCTTTTTGCTGTTCTAATTGTTTTCTGCTTCTTTATTTTCCAAATCTCTGTTTTGACCTTCTGCTTCATCTACTCCTCTGTTGAATCCTTCACTGTATTCTTCATTTCCATTAGTTTAGTCTTCATTTCTAACTGGTTCTATTTTATGTTTCTATTTCCCTTTATATGTTTCCTATGTCTTTGTTGAAGTTCTCACTAGGTTCATCTACTCTTCCCCTAAGATGGTTGAGCATCCTTATAAGCAGTATGTTGACCTTCACATCTAGTAGATTGCTTGTATCCATTTTGTTTAGCTATTTTTCTGAATTTTTATCTGTTCTTTCATTTGGGACATGTTTCTTTGTCTTCTTATTTTGGGAGCCTCCCTGTGTTTGTTTCTATCTATTGGGTAGGGCTGCTGCATCTCTTGGGCTTTGAAGAATGGCTTTATGTAGTAGGAGTCCAATAGGGTCCATGGCACAGCTTCTCTGACCACCAAAGCTGGGTGTTCCAGGTGTGTCACCTACCTGGTGGGCTGTGTACACCCTTCTGTTTTAATTGAGCCTTGATTTCTTTTGACACCTCAATGGGGGGATTTACCCCTAGACTCACTGGCTATGAGGAGTGGCTA
The DNA here is from genome assembly GCF_964212035.1 of Myotis nattereri. Lineage (NCBI taxonomy): Eukaryota > Metazoa > Chordata > Mammalia > Chiroptera > Vespertilionidae > Myotis > Myotis nattereri. The sequence continues at coordinate 100,458,088 of NC_138077.1, forward strand.
TTACCTCCATGGAGGATCAGCTGTGCAGAGGCCTACTCCACAGAGCAGGACTTACTTTAGTGGGCTCCTGGTGCCTGCTGAGTCCCCTCCTTGAGTGTGTCTCTTGTGAAGGTCTTTAGGCGGTGGTGTTTCAACATGGTCTGAAGCTGTCCACCAGGTATGCTGGCTCTGGGGCCTCCCAGGAGGTGCATGCCAAAGTGAGCTGCCACCTATCATGAGCTACAAAGCTACCTGCAGATGGCTGCCACTTGTGCTGGGCTTAGATGTGCCCAGGAGGGTATAAGCTGGCAACTCAGGCCAGCTGATGCTAGTGCAGGGCTTAGGTTGTTCTGCTAGAGGTATGCAGCCGTGGGCAAACTACAGCCCGCAGGCCGGATCCGGACTGTTTGAAATGAATAAAACTAAAAAAAAAAAAAAAAAGACCGTACCCTTTTATGTAATGATGTTTACTTTGAATTTATATTAGTTCACACAAACACTCCATCCATGCTTTTGTTCTGGCCCTCCGGTCCAGTTTAAGAACCCATTGTGGCTCTCGAGTCAAAAAGTTTGCCCATCCCTGGGAATGGGGCATGCTGAGGCCAGATGCTGCTTATTTGAGAGGTTTTTTTTTTTTAAAAAAAAAGTCCAAAGCATAAACCAAGGCAGGCTGTGTATATATATATATATATATATATATATATATATATATATATATATCACTGGATATGGCTTGGGTTGGGCAAGCAAGTTGGGTGAGTTAGGGCCTCAGATAATATCCAGGGTGGTGCAAACAGTGTGAATCAGTTTGATGGAGACTCACTATGGTGCTCGCCTGCCCACTTTGTGGGGAGGACCCAGAAAAGGAATAATGGCCTCTGCCAGCACTTTTGTCTGGGAGAAAGTTGCCCCTCCAGCTTTCTCCTGATGCCAGGAAATTCAGCTCCTCCCCACATATCCCTAGTATCTTTGAAGCTGTTGCCCCAGTGCTGGAGCTCAGAGCAAGTCTAAGTTTGTGTGTGGGCCCTTTAAGAAGAGCTGCCTGGGACTCCAGCAGCCCATAGTCTCCCTCAGCCTCCAGCCTCCCTGGTTTTTACAGCCAGAAGTTATGTGACTTCTCTTCCTGGCTCTAGATCCCTGGGCTGGGGGGCCTGCTGAGGGGATGGGGCCCCTCACTGCATATCACTTAGATATGCAGTTGACTATCTTGACCGGAACCCTTGCTCTCGTTATTTAAAACATCTAATGCTATAACATAGGCACATACATGTATGGCTTTCTTTACAGTCGACAAAAAGATTAAGTGTGATCCTGGGAGGATAAATTTGCTGACAAATGGAAAGTTGAGATTCACAAAAGATATTTCCATAGAACTATAGAAATGGTCTAAATATAATTTAATGGCACTTTCTTTGCTTCAATAATTCAAACATTGGGCTGTCATAGCTCAGTTCTCGCATGTTTCTTCTATAATCAGTTGCTAGGTCTGAGATTTTTAAGGTGTGGTCTTGAGATCCCAGTGGAACCTTGAGATCTTTTGGAGGGATCCAAAAGATCAAAACAATATTTATAATATGTCATTTCCTTTTAACTGTCTCATTCTCTCTGAGTTACACAATTGGGATTTCCAAAGGCAACATGGCAAATGATATCTCAACAGACTGAAAGCTGAAGCAGGAATGAGAATCCAGTTGTCTTTTATTCAGGAAGTCTTTGAAGAGATATGTGTAAACTGAAACATACACTTTTTCTGTCACTACTATTGTGTTTTGGAAAATATAATTTGTGTTTATAAGTATCTCATTCACATTTATTGCTTTATCACTTGACTATTTTAAATAAATCAATACGTACACATTTTGAGACTTTTGTTTTAATTTCAAATTCAGTACATATTAATAGATAAAACCCACAAAAGCAATAGTTTTCAGAGCCACCCCTTCCAAACAATCTTTTTCAACTGGGATAATTGCTAAAAATTACCAATAGCCTCCTAATATCCTCTAAAGCCCTCATAATATTTGAATAAACTATTAATTTTAAAAATGCCTCAAAAATAGAATTTCAGATTTGATTATAAATAATATGATGACATTAAAATACTTAGGATAATTTAACATCCATTTTCTGTAATAATTTCTTACAGGAGCATAAGAACAAGAATTCATGTGAAAGAAGGTAGAATTTTATTCTTTTTTTCTACATGTTAATTAGCTAACATTTTATAAAGAACCATAATTTCATAGCATGAGTTATAGAATGAGTTCCTTTAAGTTTAAAAAAAAAGAGAAAAAGAAAAAGAGAGAGACACTCCTTCATTCCTTGCCAGAAATGTATGGTAGCCATGGCTTGGCAATTGCTGAAAGCAAAATGCAAGAGTTCCACCAAGTGGCCATACAGGGACATGGCAGTTCACATTTCACCAACACAAAGGGGAAGAAGCAATTTCTCTAAAATCACGAGTTCAGAGAAACATTTTTAGCTGAAATTTGAGCGGTTATTAGAAGAAAAAAAAGTGTGGTTATAATCTTAATTTGTCTGTTATAGTAATCTGTAAATCATTTAGCAGGTATACCACAAGTTATATTAAGCTAAGTATTGGACTAGGCTGAAATTCAAAAACCAACCACATGCAAATGAACTAAACATTTAAAAATAGCAGATTTTGAATCAAAAGAAAAATCATCTCAGCACCTTTAAAAAATAAAATTGGTTATAAAACTACCTCTCTATTTCAGAAAAGAGACTCAAAATAATACCTCTCTATTTCATAAAAGAGACATGACTCATTTTAAGGCTATGAATGCTACTTTTAATATTTATTTCTTACATTATCAATCAGTACTTCATTTGAGCAACCATGTATAGTGTTTAATTAACCAAAATTTTCTGACTATATGCAGTGTTTCAAACATTGTGTGGAAAAATGCATATTTTTGTGACAATGTTAAAAGATATTTTTTATATTAAACCTATGATGTATTACCTAAACGTAATATTAAAGTCAGCGTGTATGATCAGGAACATGGGTTTTGGAATCAGAGAAATTGGACTTGAATCAAATCTCTGCCAATGCTTGCCGTTTTACTTGGAACAATTATGCCTTCAGGTATACAAGAAGAGGAAAATACTACTACTAATATGGATATTATAGAAATTAAGTCATACACTTTATATTAATCACTTAGATATACAGTTGACTGTCACTAACATGAATAACACATTTTGGGGGAAGAATCCATTATTGTGTCTTGTCATTAGTGGGTGAAAGTGGTGGAACATTTTATATACATATTAATTGGATTTAAGAGATTAAAAATATAAACTAAGGAAAGAAAATAAAAGACGGCAAATGTTGCTGCTATAGTGGCAACAAAATACTTTTGTCTCTGTGAACTTCCTCCAATTTAGGTAATCTTCAGAACCTGTTTTTCCACTTCTATAAGAAACTAGAGGATAATTCTCACATAATGACAAGAACAACCCTTCAGATAAACATGGTAATAAAATTGATGCTAAAAACAAAGAAAGAATGACAAAGTACATTTAGTAAAATATAAACAAACTAGAGGCCCGGTGTACAAAATTTGTGCATGGGGTGTGTGTAGGGGGGTCCCTCAGCCTAGCCTGCACCCTCAGGGGATGTCTGGCTGCTGGTTTATGCTCGATCCCTGGCATAAACTGGCAGTTGGACATCTTTCTTGCAATCTTGGACACTGCGTGCACCAGTGACCATACTTTTCATACAGGTGAAAGGCATCTTGCTGTTGTATGGGAATCTACATTTTTCTGCCCTGAGTATAAAAAGTAGTGCATAACATGATCCTTCTGAGGGAGTAGTGCCATTTTCCCCATCTTATGGGTGGAAAAACTGAAGCCGAGAGAAGTTAAGTAATTGTTTTTGTCACACAGTTATAAGTGTCAGGATCAGGGCTGACCACAAAATGTGTAAGCCAGAGTCCATGCATGTCATCACTGCATCATCCTGTTTTTTCAGTGTTAGCGCAGCCTTGCCAAGCTTTAATTTTTAAATCTAAGAGACTGCTCCCAATATATAGGGTAGGGTCCCTAGGCCTGGCCAGTGATGAGGGCTGATCTGTGGGGTGACCAGTGAGTGGGGTAATCAGGGGGCCCCGCTGGCACCCACCTTGGCTGGCAGCCTGGGGCCACCCACTGGCTGTCCCTGCCCCCCGATCGCAGCCACTGGCCACCTCCCTCTCAGGTAGCAGACGCTCAATGCAGACACTGTCCCCAACCGGGGCAGCACCTGCATTGAGTATCTGCCCCCTGATGGTCAGTGCACATCATAGTGACTGGTCATTCTGCCAGTTGTTCTGCCATTCAGTTGAGTTGCATATTAGGGTTTTATTATATAGGATGGGAATGTAGGTATAGAGTACATAGAAATTATTTGTACTAAAACCCCTTGTAGATAAATTAAAAGTGAGTAAACTTATGACCAACAGATCCTTAACTCAAAAAAATACATTCTGATGTTATTTTTGCATGATGGAAAATAACCACAGAAGAAAAATTGGAGATGCAAGAAAAAATGTTCAGCGAAAAGAGTGCAAGCATGTCAAAAATTTAAATACACACAATCTGTGTGAAACAACAAAAATACTTAATGTGGAGAAAATGAAAAGAGAGTTAAAATATGGGACAACAAATAAAATGAGACAGACTGGGATTTGATTTAAAGGATTAAGGTCTACATGTTATACAAAAGGGAGTAAAGTTAGTGTTTAACATAAACTTTATACTTGTTAAAGTTTTATTGTAACTACTAAAAGAGTATAGGGAAGAAACTGAATTAAAAAATAAAAACCACTTAATGTAAGGGATGCAAAAAAGGTGAAGTAATGAGGTAGAGAAGAAATATGCAAAATAAGAAATGAGATGATAATGAATCCAAAATAACCATAATCCTAATAAATATGAATGCCAATTTTACAGCCAAATGTAAAAAGCAACAACAAAAATGCATTTGATGTTAGCTTTGAGACTTACTTAGTTGGTGCACATAGAGGCGCCGTTTACTCCTTTAAACTACTACAGAGTAGTCCACAGAAAAAAAATTACATATCCATCCCCTTGTGCTATCTAACAACAACAGTTCAGGGCACATCAGGATCTTCCTGTGATCTGTGTTACAGGGACTCTGCAGTGAAATTATGAGCTTTTAAGAAAGAGGCATGCCAATTTCCCCAAATGTCAACAAACTAATTATTTAAATGGTATTTCAGGACTTTATATTTTATTCAATTGGAATAATCTCCTCCATAAACACCTTGAATCATACCTCATTTTTCAAAAAACTTAAGCTTTTTGAAATGTTATACAGTTTTGCTCTACTTTCCTTGACTTTTAGAAGCATTTATTCCTAATTAGGTTGCTATGACATGTGTGAGCATGTACATGTGACTGGCATGTCACTAGTCATGTAGGATATACAAACATGGTGACACATGTGGACCCACCGCCTTAGCAGACAGTATCCTGATAAGTGCAGGTGGCAGAGGTGGTATTCAGATGTCATATCATACTGACCTACATTACAAAGTTCATTCCCTCCATGTTCAAAATTTATAATTTGACATTTTGGGTATAGGAGATAGATAAGCTTTAGTTGTGATAAGCATAAAATTTGTTGGACAAATCTGGACATTTCTTGGAGTAAAATGGACCTGAAGTATAAACTAGGACTTTCTTTAGACAAATTATATGTCAAATAGGTACTCTTCTGGTTTCAATAGTGAGAAACATACCATGAGTTGCCATGAAGTTGGTAGGCTTTGGTCTCCAGGAGATACTGTGTCTATCTTCTGCACAGTGAGAGGGATTGTGGTCCCCTTTCTGTACATTGTGATTGTTAAGAAAGTGACATTTGCTGAAATGAGCCAAGACCTGCTACTATAGAAGGTGCCCTAAGGATGAATATGAAACAAATTGCTGCATTTGGCTAAGAACCAGAGGGAAGATGGAGATCAGGAGAAAGTTTCTTTCCCTAATTCCTCATCCACATCTTACCACACATTCTGCCCAGCAGTTGCTCATGCAGAACTCAGGCTGCTGTCTTTTGTTCTGAAACCTCATGTGACTCATGGCGTTTTAAGTGAGCTTTAACACAAAGCGCCTCACACGGTGCCATTCCGCACCTGCCTTAATCCATTATGTGGCTCCCTCTTAAGACATTTAGACTTCATCCCCGCTTCCCACTGTAAATTATTTTAATAAAAGAAAAAAAGTGAGCATTGTTGAAAATTACTGCCTTCTGGGACATCTTAAGATGCTAAAGGTGTTCAGGTGAAATGGAGATCCTGGTAGGAGAGATGAGCCCTTCTTACTATATTGGCATTACATTTCAGTATTTACCATTTTTTTTTTCAACATGGCATTAAGAGTTTGCATAACATTCCAGTTTACTATGTTTTTGTAGAAAATTGAAATAATGCTAACACAAATTAAAATAATTAATTTAATTATGAACATGTTACGCCTTTCTCTTGATGCCAATATAGAACCATCACTCTTTCATCAGCATCCTCATTTAAAGTGTCTTTACCAAAAAGAAAGACAGATTGCAAATAAATGTTTGATGTTGGAAAATGACAAATATTTTTCTTTTGCTTTAACACCTCAGCTAAGCATCAATATTTAAAATATATTAATAGGTATATGCCAAATCTCATTCATGTACTGTCCATGAATAGATTCAGTATTTTAGTACAAAGACTTTAAATATCAAGTTCAAGTGAGTTCTGAAATCATGGTTCTGTAGATATTTATACTGCAGGATAAAGTTGTTCATCTAAAATCACAGTCTGTCCCAAGTCGATGCGTGCCATAAAGAAAAAGAAAGAAAAGTCCCATGAATTTTCTTCTTTTAATTTTCTGCTAGTGTAATGCATAAATCTATGTTACTGTAGCAATCGGCTAAACTAATAAAATAGGGGATAATTTTGTAATTATCCTAGTTGCAATACTACTCATTTTTGATACTTAGTAATGGCTAACCTTATGCTTTATTTAAACCATGTGTTATGTTTAACATCTCTGCAATCTTGGGAAAATTGCCTACTGCAAGGAGTTATTCTCTCACTTTTGCTGCCAATCTAGCCTGTTAAGAGGAAAAATAAGATTATATATGTGACACTCCTATAAAAACTGAAAGTGTTAGAGGAGAGTAGATTTTTAAGGTTGAGAAGATAAATATTTATAATTATTAGTAGTGAAATCTTGTGACTTGGATTAAGAATGGCTTCTTGAGTTGGAAGCCATCTTCTAGATTGGGGTGGGCAACCTTTTTGTGAGTGCGTGCCAAAACCAGCAAAATCTCTGACTCAAAATTCTTCTGCGTGCCAACCCTAATTTTTTGAGAACATGTTACGCCTGCTTGATATCTCTTAAGGTGTATGTATGTGAAGAACCTTGAAGAAATAATAAAATTCATTTGAGCGACAAAAACACAGTATATGGTGATGAAAAATACATTTATTTTTTAATGTATACATATACACTGATAGTCCGACAGAAAACTTTATGACTCCGTTTGATATTATCAGTGGGACTTTTGCTGCTGCATCATTGATGACAGAGATTTTACATCAGGTTTATATTTCGTGACCTTCAGAGATCTGCACGAGCTACTAGTTTCATCCGTCAGGCTATTCCTATTACGAGACTTAACAAAATTCATCACTGAGAACAAAGATTCACAAGCATATGTGGATGAAACCAAAACACTGGTCAGATCTAGGAATGCAGGGAGAGTTAAGGCAGAGGCATAGAAATTGCTCTTCCCCTCTCTCGTCAATCCATGTCTATGGTCTTTAAGATAACTTGTTATGTAAAATTATTTATTTATCTAAGATGCACCTACACTGAATTTATCTGAAAAATAAAAAAGTCGATATTAAGAAAAAAATTGTAAATGGAAGATTATAACAGAGGGTTTTGTGTGCCAGCAAAAGTTACTGGCCTGCCATGTTTGGCACGCGTGCCAGGGGTTGCCCACCCCTGCTCTAGATCTTTATTCTCAAGTTGTGTGAAATTTGAAAATGTCTTAGATAAAAAAACTGCTGCCTAACTTGTCACCCAGTTTTCTTCCAATGCACAGAACAAGAAGCCTTTCAACAAATGATTGTGTGCACCATCTGTCCGTTTTGTGTTGCATAGTAAATTTTCTACTAAAAATGTCCTTTGCTTCCTACATCAGAACACAAGAAATTTTCTATCTTTCTTGGTCTCATAAAAAAACTTAATTTAGTCTTTCATATAAGTTGTTGAAGGCTAGAGTTGTATAAAAGGTAGGTATACATAAACTCTAATTTAACTTAAAATTCACAAAATCTGTCATTCTATCAATAAAGAATTGCAGGTATTTCTGAGGTAGAATTTCAACCACTTTTTGATGTCGTTTTTTTGCTATTTGCAACTTCAACTATGTGTGTAACACATTTGCAAACTCTAAATTTTATATTATAAGTCTTTTAAATGAATATGATATGTAAACATATACACATTTTATATCAGTTTGGATATAAATACATATAGGTTCCTCTAAACTTTTAAAAGCTAAACGTCTCAGAAAGATGTATTTTATATATGTAGCCATTTATAAAATGGTCAACATGCAAATATAAGTCTGGAAATTACCACAAAACTGTTAAGAAAAATAATTATGCAGTGCTATTTTTTATCATAATCTAATGTAAATATGTGATGTATACCCCAGCTAGGCATCAATATTTAAAATATATTAATATAGTTTTATGCCAAATCTCATTCATATATTGCCCATGAATAGATTCAGGAAAGGAATCCCAAGAACAGAATATAAAAGATAAACCAAACAACTTATATGCTTACAGGCATTGCTCATGGACATGGGCAATAGGGTAGTGAAGACATGGGGGTGAGGGTGGGTAGGGCCTGGGAGGATAGGGGTAAAGGGGGGAGAAAATATCTGTAATACTATCAACAATAAAAAGGTTATTAAAAAAATATTTAGAGGCTATGAGTACACAGAAAACACAATGTATAAGGGCACAGATTGATATCAGCTCAAGTTATTCAGTACTTACTATGTGCCAGTTGCCCTTATACACTTCATTTAAATGGAAACTAGTTACTCTTACCAATGGAAGAAACTGGAGATTTGAGAAGTTTTACTTTCCTAAATAATACTACCTAATTTTTTTTAGGAATTCAGGCATTTGTTTATTTTCTTATTTTACTTACATAAAATAACTCTCACACTTTTTAATAAATCACATCCTCAGGCACAAGCACCATGATTCATGACCTCAGAGCAAAATCAAAGATACCCAGTATGCCCTAGCCATTTTGCTCAGTGGATAGAGCACCGGCCTGCGGACTAAACTGAAAGGTCCCGGGTTCCATTCTGGTCAAGAGCACATGCCTAAGTTGTGGGCTTGATCCCCAGTGCGGGGCGTGCAGGACCAGGCAGATCAATGATTCTCTCATCATTGATGTTTCCATCTCTTTCTCCCTCTCCCTTCCTCTATGATTAAAAAAAATACCATTTTTTTTAAAAAAAGGATACCCGGTATCAGCAAAATGCTTTGTATGCAGTAGGTTATCAATAAATGTTCATTGAATTAATTAAAATTAATCTGAATATAACTGATCCTGGCAAATGTTTGTAAATTTTACTTTATCAAGTTTTTTATTAATTGATTGATTGCTTGATTTGAGAGAGAGAGAAAAACATCAATTTGTTTTTCCACTTATTTCCTGGTTGATTTTTGTATGTGCCCTAAATGTAGACCGAACTCGCTACGTTGGTGTATCAGGACAACATTCTAACCAACTGACTACCCGCCCATGGCTTATTTGATCAAGTTTTGTTGTGAATGAACCAAAGAAGACTTGTATATTAAAAAGTTGTTTTTCTTGCAAGAATTTATATATAAAATATTATGTAATAAATCACATTTTAGTATACTAGAAACCATAGTTACAATTTCCCTTTAAACATGGTTGCAAGCTTAATGATATAGCAAAATATTTTATTCTGCAAGTATAATATAGTTTATATTTATAATTGCTAAAACATGTCACTTCCTAGAATTATGGGGAATAATTCCTTATGCACAAAGGCTTTACCTTAAAGTAAATAAATGTTAGCCATCATCCTAATTTATGCCTCCCGAGAGAGTGGTTCTTTGCCCCTAAGAAGATATTAAATAAAATCTAGTCTTGATGAATTCAGGTTCCTTGTTTGGCAAGAATTGTACTACTACGAATTAATTAAAATAGAAATGAAAGAGTCCAGGATTTAAAAAAACAAACAAAACAACAACAACAACAAAAAAAAAAAAACACTTTCTAATGGAACAACTGAGCTTTGAATCAATCTAAAACTATCTTCTTAGAAGAGAACTGGTGATGTCCTAATACCAAGTCCCTGGGCTCTAGTGCTGAAAAGGAGGCCACTGGGAACAACACCGCATTCTTAAAATTTCAATAGAGAAACAGTATCTGCACATATGCCACTCTGGGATTCTTTCAGGAATTTCTCTATCTTTGTTTTTCATTATGCTAAATTCATTTCTCCCCAATTGTAAGTCACCCCCCCTTGCTTTCTATTATACTTCCCCTGAACCTATATTTTCTGTGTTCTTTTACAGAGTCCACCTAATAAGTTGGGGCTCTATTCCAAGTATCCCCAAGATCTAGGATGCATTTGGGCTAACATTTTGAACTAATTTTATCCTTTAAGAAAAGCTCATGAAACCAAAAGTCCACAGTGTGCCGTATCTGTTTTATTCCCTGCATGATGTTTATATCAATTTTTACATTGCCAATTTCTCAAAACTATAATTTCAACAATCTAGATATCTATACTTATAACATGACAGCTGTAGTTAAGTTCATTCCAACACTCTTTTCCGGCAAGGGATGACATACATTCTTAGGAATTGACCATGGGAAGTGACTTCAGTATCCTCCTTCAGCATCTTGATAGGACAAAGTTAACTATAAATATAAAACTGTGTTTTGATTTTTAAAATTATTTGGAACATACAGTCAAGGTGAATATACATATGTGCTCAATATAGTAAATGAGATATGTTTAGGAATGGAAGCAAAACATTTGCAATTTATTCCATATGACTTTCAACCTAAAGGGCCAACTTACTATGTTCAGTGACCTTGGGAAATCAGGCTGTTTAGAGGTCATGAATGTTAACTTGAAGCCTCTGTGACAGTGACAAGAAATTTGCAGTGATGCCAAGAGGAGCCATTCCTCCAGATGAGTGGGTAAATCCCCTTCATCAATGAAGGAGGGTTGTTCATTTTGACCCTTTGCTCTGATTTGGGGACAAAGGGACAGACAGAGCTAACATTGCTACATTTACAGAGCAGGCAGTATGTTAGGGTCCTGTCACTTTCTTTCCAAAACACCCCACTGGTTCTCTTCATAATTATAAAATCCAAATTCCTTTTCATTGTCTCCATGTTTGATCTAACCTGGAGCCTCTCTCCTCTGGACTCAGTCCCAGGCATGATAGAATTCTAATTTGATATTTTAGTAATTTTTAAAGACAGTTTTATAGAATTATTTTCGATGAACAGGTAGCTACTGATGTCCAACTCAAATACACTTTCAAAGCATTTTCTAGAGTCTGGAATATCAATGAAAAATTACAACAGATATAATGGACATAAGAGAAATTAATAATCAGTTAACAAAAACAAAAATGTAAAAACTAAATCTTAGCAAGTGTACCAATTTTTAATAAATAACTCAAATGAAAAACTAATATATTCTTTGAGAAATTACTGTAATACAGAGTCAAAGATTAAAATGTTGAAAATAAATTTTCTTCTTTTGTGCCAACCCTTAAAAAAATATTCGTATTCATAAATTTTTTCTGGAATACAAAAGCTTCCACAATCAGCATTCTTATACACTCTTATTTTCCAAAACAATATAAATATGATGAATAATTTCTTTAAATATTATCCATAAATAGAAATCAGAAAAACCATATGAAATTAGCTTGTATATTTTATGTGAAGAATTTCCTAGACCTGATATTCTGAACAAAGCAGAAATGACTATTCTCTTGATGTTCCACAATTTCTTTGCTATTCAGAAAATTTACAAAGATGCAAGACAGCTTTATGTTAGACATAAGTAGGAGATGTTTTCAGAGCAGTAACAAATCTGTGATTAGCATCTGGGTAAGAAGCAAATTGCCTTCTGTTAAGTGAAAAGAAAACAGTAAACCGTAATATTCTGGGAATCAAGTATCTCACTTCCTGAATTAAACTGCTCTTCTTTCTTCTTCCAAGCTAACAGAAATACCATACTGTGTGCCCTAACTTCCAAAGTCAAGGGTGAAAGACAAAATGAGCACACCTAAAAGTCTGGACAACTGAACATCATCAGCTTGATGTGGAAGCAAATGAGTTTGGTAGCTTTCTCAAAAGCTTGGTAGATTTCTGAGATAAATACACCTGGAAACATTATTTTATATGCTCATAAGTAAGAACACACAAAAAAATGTTTAATTTTTTTACCACAGGCCTCCAATGTGATTTTAGGTGTGTCATCCTATCTAATAGACAAACATGGTAATTAACCATACCTTCACTATGCCTCCGATTATCTAATCAGCACAGTATGCAAATTAACCAACAAATATGGCGGCTAATTTGCATACTGCAGGCAGGGAGGGACAGCGTGCACCAGAAGCCCCAGAACCCGGGCTGCCTTGCCGCCTGGGACGAGATCCTGTCACAGGCAGCAAGGCAGGCCGGCCCCAGAAGTCCCAGAAGCCGTCTGATATGACAGTAAATCTATCAATCAGTAAGCACTCTGAAAGTCAGTGGCATAAATGCACCAATTAAAAGACAGATTATGAGGGTGAATCAAAAACAAAACCCACTTTAAATATAAAGACACATATAGATTAAAAGTAAATGAATTTAGCTGCTGCCTGTTTTGCTCAGTGGATAGAGCATTAGCTCATGGACTGAAGGGTCCCAGGTTTGATTCCAGTCAAGGGCATGTACCTCAGTTGCTGGCTTGATCCCCAGTCTCTATCAGAGCATGTGCAGGAGGCAACCAATCAATGTGTCTCTCCCTTTCCCTTCACTCTCTCTAAAATTCAATGGAAAAATATCCTTGGGTGAAGATTAACAAAAACAAAGTAAATGGATTAGGTAACATTAAAGAGATTATAGGAAAAATATATTCCAAATTCTGTTAGTTGTATAATGGTTATGTTTAAATTATTAACACCTAAGAAATTGGGTGAAGGGTACATATAATATGCTGTAGTATTTTATAGTTTTTTTTTTACATGTATGAGATTATTTCAAATTAAAATATTAAAAAATTAAAAATTAATAAAATATTAATTGAAATGTGTATTGCATTACATAAAAAATCTCCTAATTGCTTTTAGCATAATTTATTAAATTGTGCTAAAATTTACAAGGGTTCAATTAAAAAATATCTTAATTCTAAATGATATAATAGAAAATATATAATAGTGCAGTTATAAGCACTTATCTGAACATAAAAATTTAAAGAAGTGAATTTAAAGAAAGGATTAGCCAAGAAAATATATGCACAACCCATGGACACAGACAACAGTATGGTGATGGCCAGAGAGAAGTGGGGGGCAAGAGCTGGGTATAGGGGACAAAAGGGGAGAAATAGGGACATCCTATATAATAATAATAAAAGGCTAATATGCACATTGACTGAACGGCAGAATGACCAGTTGCTATGATGCGCACTGGCCACCAGGGGCCAGATGCTCAATGCAGGAGCTGCCCCCTGGTGGTCAGTGCACTTCCATATGGGGAGTGCCACTCAGGCAGAAGCTGGCTCATGGCTGGCCAGAGCAGTGGTGGTGGCAGGAGCCTCTCCCACCTCCGTGGCAGCACTAAAAATGTGGATCTAACTGTTTGGACCTGATTCCTTGGGGGCCTAAGCCTTTAGTCGGACATCCCCCGAGGGCTCCCTGGCTGCCAGAGGATGTCTGACTGTAAGTTTAGGCCTGATCCCCTGGGAAGTGGGCCTAAGTTGACAGGTGGACATCCACCAAGGGGTCCTGGACTGTGAATGGGCACAGGCCGGGCTGAGGGACCCCCCCCCCTCCCGAGTGCACATATTTTTGTGCACTGGGCCTCTAGTCTTAGATATAAAATCAGAAATTTTAAATCTAAAGAAATGCTTGAAATGTTTATGTTCAGGTTATTTGGGGGTACTTTGGTTTTCCTACTGCCTGTTGTATTTGCCCTCAAGAATGAATCTGAATTGCAAGACATTTGACAAAGTCTGGTTATATTTTTCACACTAAGTGCAATATTGTGCATGCTAAGTAGCTGGCGATAGTAGGGTCAGTACCCAGTGTTTGCAGTTGACCTCAAACTGCACCATAAGAAGTCAGTCACCTCACCCACACAGTTGTCAATTCCTGTAAAAAGTACAATTCTTTATTAAAAAGAAAAGTACAGTTTAGACCAGTATGAATGGAAACTAGTCACAACCAGAAGTGTAATTAGTAGCAGTTTTAAAAGTTATTGATGTATTGCCATATCTTTTTAATTTGCCCTAATTTCCTTGATTGATTATTTTAAAGTATTCTTAGAAATTAAAATGATCAATATGGTTATTTGCACAGATTTCTTAAAAGAACACTTTTATAATATAGGCATTATCCATATTTATTTTACTATCTTTTTCTTGAGATAAATTACTTCAAAAATTTAAGTATGAAACACAGCTCCTATTTGAAGCAAACATTTTCATTTTTAGTTACTTTTAAAATGTTCTCATTTATCTATAATACCATACATTTGTATTAATTTCCTCTACTTACCTCTTAATGTCAGAGTCAGTAATATGCTTAGAAATGGCACCATTTACCTCTGGCTTTCTTTTTTAGCTATTTAATTATCAGACTCATGAAAATATACATTTAAGATTATCTCTGTGGAAATACCTGTTTTTCATTCATTTTAAAATATAACGAAGTGTAATTTCAGTATGATTTGGATAAGCAGTTATTTTGAGGCAAACCATTTGCTAAAACAAATTATGGCATTATATTTTTATTGATTTCAGTGAGGAAAAAAGAGGGATAGATAGATAGATAGATAGATAGATAGATAGATAGATAGATAGATAGATAGATAATAGATAGATAGATGATAGATGGATAGATGATAAATAGATAGATGATAGATAGATGATAGATAGATAGATAGATAGATAGATAGATAGATAGATAGATAATAAGAGAGAATCATTGATTGGTTGCCTCCTACACACCCCACACTGCAGATCGAGCCTGCAATCTGGGTATGTGCCCTGAGAATTGTGCCGAGACCTCCTGATTCATAGGTCAACACTCAATAACTGAGCTATGCCAGACAGGCAAAAATCAATTTTATAAGAATAATTTTTAAAAGAAAAATGGCAATCCCTGAAAAATGAAAGAAGTTCCTTCTATAGAATTTTAAAAAAATCTTCAATAATCTTTATATATAAAACCCTAACATGCAAATAGACCGAACAACGGAACAACTGAACAACTGGTCGCTATGACATGCGCTGACTACAAGGTGGCGCGCAGGGAACATGGCGGGTATTGGCTGCAGCTGGATGGTGGAACAGGTGAGCAAGGGTGCCAGAACAAGATGGGCACCAGTCTCTGTCATCAGGGCAAGCCTCTGATGGTTACTGAAAATTCTTTGCTCCTGTGCGCTGTGGTCCCGCCCAGTGCTTGCACCTGCTGCTGGTGCCAGCCCCAATCACTCTGCACATGGGAGCAGTGGCAGCGGCGGTGGTGGTGGCGGCAGCAGGAGTGGAGCTGCCAGCAGAAAGGGGACCGGGGGCTGCAGTGGGAGGGGCCAGGGCCATGGCAAAAGGGGCTAGCGGGCACTTAGTATGGGCCGAGACCTACCCCTGTGCCCACTGCAGCCTCGCAGCCCACAGTTCCTTTCAAGGTGCATGAATTCATGCACTGGCCACCTAGTACAATTAATAACAATACACAAAAAGAATATATTTAATAACAATGGATACAATAACAAATCAATTCAGATAAAAATGCGAAAATCATTATCTATGGTTTTTGACACACTTCATGTACTAGAATAATTATCTGAATAATGTCAATTATCAAAACACCTCACTACCTGCTCCCTTTTCCCTTAAAATGGGTAACTTTCAGCATTCATATAATGCATATACGTGGTGCATCTTAAACTGAGCATTAACAATTTTTGTGCTCTTTTTCTAAAGATTTTATGTCTTTTATTCAAAATCACTGTGACAATTGTGGAAAAGTTTTTTTTTCCATTGAAATATTTAATTTCTGATATAAGTTTTAATAAAGGATAGTATATTTTAGATAACACAACAATACATTTTAGGAAGCTTTTTCCAGTTTCAGAACAACCAATGTAGTAGTAATAATGATAAGTCTAAGTTAAATAGAAGTAATTATCATTTAAATGAGTACCTACTACATTTCAAGCACCAATCTAGATTCTTAATGACACTTTTAAAAATATTAATATCCACCCCTTAAGGTATGGGCTACAATATGCATTTTAAAGTGTGAAAATTCAGACTTTTAAAAGTAGGTAACTTGTTAAAAATCATGGAGTTAATGCATTATCAACCTAGAATTTGAACTTGAACCTTGTTTTATCTGCAGAGAAAAAAACCCAAAAGAATGGTGGGTGAATGGGGGAAGATAACAATATTTAAAAAAAAATTACTCCTGAAATGATAAATACTAGATGACCACATTTTATGAATCTATTGATCCCCAGATAAGTCACAGTAGCTTTCATTTACTGAGTGATAAGTATGTGAGTTCTCATTCATCATCAATATATCTTCGCAAAATGTTTATTTCCACATTACCAATGAGGAAATTAATGCTAAAGATAATGAGAAACATGTCACTGCATTCAGGTGACACAGCTGTAACTGGAAGGTCTTGAATTTGAACCAACATTTAGCTGTCCAAAATCCCTCATTTAAAAGCACTCACCCTATCCACTCTTCAAATAATAACTTTTAATAAAATTACTACAAAGTTGAATCTAACCAGAAATGCAATTTAAAATACTCAAGATATACGTTCATTGCAGTGACCAAGACATGCAGACAACCAAAGTGTCCTGCAAGATAGGACTGGATAAAGAAGATGTGGTACATACACAAGATGAAATACTCCTCAGCCATAATAAAAGATGAAATAGTGCCATTTACAACAACATTGATGGACTTTGAGAATATTATGCTAAGTGAAATAAGTCAGTCAGAAGAAGCCAAGAGTCATATGATTTTACTCACATGAGGGATATAAAACTGAAACTCATGGACACAAAGAGCAGTGTGGTGGTTGGCAGCATGAAGGTGATGAGGGAGTGGAGGGGGCCCAATATATGGTGACTAAAGATGGTTCGATTTGGGGTAGCAGACACACAGTGCAATATATGCATTGTGTACATAGAAATCTACAACTGAAACCTATATGATCCTATTAACCAATGTCACCCCAATAACTTTAATAAAAATATAGAAAATACTCAAGAACACTGAAGATAACAATACTAAAAAGACAAACAAACAAGAATAAAAAAACACAACAATAAAAAAAACACAAACAAACAAACAAAAACACTAAATGACAAATACTAAATGACCACATTTTACTCCAGTATTGATCTGTAAAAATGTAAAAGTCTAGATTTTTTCCCACAGGAGATGATTTCCTATGATCTTTTCATCTACATCCCCCTCATTTATCACTCATGACATTTCCTTCTGTAATGCTGCTTTTTCCCATAACACAGCACAGGCTCAAATCACTTTAGTTGAAGCCTTATATCTTTTCTCAGGAGGTGACAATATTAACCTAGGAGTCGAATATTACAATTGTCTTTTCTATATAAGTTTACTAAAAGAATTAAATGCTATCTTTTATTTCAAAGAGTTGCTAAAATTAAATTATAGATATAAACATTTTTCATTTGCTGCTTTATACTGTCCCCAAAAAGAAGAGGATGCAAAGCATAATGACTGCCTACACTCATTCATTTCTAACAAGTGAAATCTCAACTCTAAGTTTTAAAGTTAACTTAAAAACCTGAAATACTTTGACTTTTCCGTATTCTAACCATTTCTGGATTTATCAATTATCACTAAGGTAAATCTCAGGCATGTGCCTTATGTTCCAACCTTGGCATACATACATGAGACCACTCCTGAAACATGCATCCTCTTATCCAGTGGATAAATGAGAACTCATTTATGAATATGTAACCTACTTCTGGTAACTCTTCAATGCATTGTCTACAGTCTCCTTTCCTTCAGAAATCTGGCTTGATCATCCCTCCAAGCAAGAGAATATCTATTTGCCTCAAATCTACCAAGGATCTCTGGATCAAATCCCATGTTTCTTGTGCTCCTAAAATAAGAAAGACAAATATTCTTGAGGATTTTGAATGTGTCAGAGACATATTTTTACATATGGTTTAACCCCATTTGTCTTTCTTTATTTTAACTCTTTGTCTTCAAAACAATGATGATAATGAATCCTAGAGAGTAACAAGTTTGCCTAATGCATACAGTTAGAAAGTAGAGGATGTGGGATTTGCACCCATGCCATTCGTCTTCAGAACCTGTTTGATTGATCACTACCTTCTATTACCAGCAAGGAGTTTCTCTGTGTAGGATCTGATGGCATAGTGACATTCATGGCTAAGATCAATAAAAGGCTAGTTGCAATACTTTAAGCAATAAAACAAAACAAAAACAAAACAAAAAAAGACTTAGAATTCCATAAATAAATAAATAAATAAATAAATAAATAAATAAAAGGCTAGAGAAATGTAGTCGATGCTGAACAAAAAACTGTTCTAAGCCAACTCCAATTAAAGTCTGACTCAGAAGAAAACTTACAAAATGCTATACTAGTATGTAACAGCTTAAAAATGGGGAAGCTGAGGCAAAGCTCAGCAATCACTTGCATCATTCAATACTACAATAAATCTGAAGGTCCAGCTCTGGTTTTCCCCTCCAAGGCACTCTAGTGTTTGGTGATCTCTTGTCTCAAAAGTAGAACAAGCTATGCCTTCATCTTTTTATCCCTAAACTTTAATTAATTGCTAGACTTATTTTGTTGCTGACTGACTGAAGTCTAAATTGAGTTAAAAATATTTGTATTGTTTGTGCATTCCTCTAAGCAGTGGTATTTTTTTACTTAATTTCTTTATGACTGAGGTGAACATTATTCTAATTGGTATTCATTTCAGTAACTGTGAACTCTACCAAGTGACAAATATGCATAATAGCATAATGACCTATTTAAGTCATTTATCTGTTAAACATTGACCCCTAGTACCTTGGATCTCCAACGTCCCATGCCCTTTGAACTGAAATGATAATAAATGCACAAGAAGATAACCAGATTATTTATATTATACTTACCAAGAATCAGTTAAATTTTAATACATCTCAATTAACTTTTTAAATGTATCTTTATTGTTGAAAGTATTACAGATGTCCCTTTTCCCCCATTCATCCCCTCCACCCTCCTCTTGTCCTCTCCCCAGGCTCTAAACATACAATTTATTAAAAAATTATCTTCTAACCTTTATAACACATATCACATTATTTTCTGAACAGCCAATACTGCCTAATGAGATCATTGTGTATATTAACCTCCTGAAAAATATTATCTATAATTTCTCCTGTTTCATGTTATCTATGTTTTTACACCAAGTTCCACACATATTTTTTTTAAATTTGAAACTGATTGCCCTTAAGCATATGCTTATTTTTATTAGAACACAAACTACATCAACATGGCTCATGGAGGTCTTCTTCTCTCACCTTAGAAAATTGTAATCTGCAAGGTTTTACTAGATCAACCTTTTAGTATAATCCCTAACAACTATTTTGTAGCTACTTACTTTTTAAATGTATACTTATTGTGATAACAGCTGGAGTATAAAAAAACCTGGAATTCAGTTTTTGTAAGCAACACATTTTTTGAGCAGATGGCCTGAAAGGCAAAGATAATTTTTAAGAGAGAGAACATATCCTAAATATTTATATATTTAATCATGTTATATTTGAAAAAAACATATTTGGAAAGGAGAGTAGATACTTATAACAACATTAATTTCCATCAGCATGCAGCACCCATACACACTAGCACAAAATTAAATAAATACTTGTTATTTATTATACAGGTGACACAAATTCAAAGATGTGTTAGAGAAAATATAAAGTGAAATAATGAGTGAAGACTGCATAGGAAGAATGCATAATAAAGAGTAACGAAATTTGGGTTAGCAGAACAACAAGAAGTAAAACAGGCATTTTACACAAGTTGAGAAATAAACCCTCCAAGCTCAGGCCAGTGTGCACACTATGAGAAACAGGTAGAGTCTATTGAAAAGTCCAAAGTACCAAGCACATGCATGGAGGTCCTTGATTTCCTGATCCAGGAAGACAAACAGAATGGCAGTGCTTTAATTTTATCAATCTAAAATTGGCATATAGGTCAAATTGAATGGTGAGAGGCAGGCATTAGGAAGGTGTGTAGGATACAGGCATGGACACTCGGACCTGGCTTAGTCAGGACCTTGGCTAAGGCTTCGGCACTGAGGTCAAAGAAGTGTTTTCAAAAGTCTTTTTTTTTTTTTTTCATCAGATACATATTTAAGGTATCATTATATATTGAAGAACTTCCATGTTATCACAATAATCAAGAATGTCTAGAGATGACCTTTGATAGATAAGAAATTTATAAATAAAACAAGCTGCCAAATATTCCTGATTTTACACTTTGTATGTTCAAACTATGCAAACACTTACTGAGGATATTATTGAAGAAATCACGCAACAGAAGTATTAACAACTGTGCTAAAAATTAACTGCAATGCATATTAGAAATACACATTTCAAACATTATTTGAAACAAATGCTTATATTGATCAAGCCTCATTATGTGATGTTCTACATTAAAGCTTAGGGAAACTCTGTTACCATGGAAAATGGTGGACAAAATAGACGACATAATCTATATAATAAAAACCTAATATGCTAAGTGTCGGACTGTTCGACCATTTGACCAGTCACTATGATGCGTACTGAACACGAGGGGGCAGGTGCTCTGGCTGGTAGTTTAGTTTGCTGCTGGGGTCCAGCCAATAGGAACTGGGCAGGATGGGCCGGACACGCCCTGGAGCCCTCCCACGGTCCTTGCCTGCCTCAACCATGCACCGGTGAGGTCTCTTGGCCTGGCCGGCACCCTCTCCAATCTGGAACCCCCCAGGGGATGTTGGAGAGCCGGTTTCAGCCCGATCCCCACAAGCCAGGCCAAGGGACCCCACCAATGCACAAATCTGTGCACCGGATCTCTAATTAGATCATAATTTCTTTTATTTTTAATTAAATTTTTATTGTTCAGATTATTACATTAGTTCCTCTTTTTTCCCACCATAACTCCCCTCCACCCAGTTCCCACCCCACCCTCCGCCCTCACTCCCCACCCACTGCCCTCATCCATAGGTGCACGATTATTGTCCAATCTCTTCCCTCACCCCCACACCCCTTTCCCCCCCAAGAATAGTCAGTCCATTCCCTTTCTATGTCCCTAATTCTATTACAATCACCAGTTCATACTGTTCATCAGATTATTTATTCACTTGATTTTTAGATTCACTTGTTGATAGATGTGTATTTATTGTTCATAATTTGTATCTTTACCTTTTTCTTCTTCCGCTTCTTAAAGGATACCTTTCAGCATTTCATATAATAATGGTTTAGTGGTGATGAACTCCTTTAGCTTTTTCTTATCTGTGAAGCTCTTTATCTGGCCTTCACTTCTGAATGATAGCTTTGCTGGATAAAGTAGTCTTGGTTGTAGGTTCTTGGTATTCATCACTTTGAATATTTCTTGCCATTCCCTTCTGGCCTGCAAAGTTTCTGTTGAGAAATCAGCTGACAGTCGTATGGGTACTCCCTTGTAGGTAACTGATTTTCTTTCTCTTGCTGCTTTTAGGATTCTCTCTTTGTCTTTTGCTCTTGGCATTTTCATTATGATGTGTCTTGGTGTGGTCCTCTTTGGATTCCTTTTGTTTGGGGTTCTCTGCGCTTCCTGGACTTGGAAGTCTATTTCTTTCATCAGGTAGGGCAAGTTTTCTGTCATTATTTCTTCAAATAGGTTTTCAATATCTTGCTCTCTCTCTTCTTCTGGCACCCCTATAATTCGGATGTTGGTACGTTTGAAGCTGTCCCAGAGGCTCCTTACACTATCTTCGTATTTTTGGATTCTTTTTTCATTTTGCTTTTCCGGTTGGGTGTTTTTTGCTTCTTCGTATTTCAAATCTTTGACTTGATTCTTGTGAACCTCTGGTCTGCTGTTGGGAGTCTGTATAATATTCTTTATTTCAGTCAGTGTATGCTTAATTTCTAGTTGGTTCTTTATCACAACATCGAGGGTTTCACCAGTCTTCTTGAGGATCTCACTACATTTATCGGTGGTCTCACCAGTCTTTTCGAGGGCCTTATTAAATTTATCGGTGGCTTCTAGACAGTTCTTTAAAGACCTTAAAAGTGTGATTTTGAACTCTATATCCAACAGTTTGCTTTCCTCCAATTCTGTCATTTCTGTCCTGTTTCTTTGTCTCGGCATTTTTTATGCTTCGCTGTGTCGATAGAGTTCCTTTCTGTGCTAAGTGTCCCAATTACCTGAGGTAGACACTCTTGGTGCACCCCCTTGTGGGCTTTGTGCACAGTCTTGTTGTAATTAAGTCTTGATTGTTGTAGTTATCACTGTGGGGAATTGACCTCCAGGCCAATTGGCTGTGAGAATCATCTGTGTCTGCAGTGGGAGAACTTCTGTGCTGGAAACACCCCTCTGGGGCTAGACTTGCTTCGATGGGGCTTTGGTGCTCACTGAGTCTGCCCCCTGAGTGTGTCTTTTATGGTTCCACAGAGCTGCAAACTGGATGGTCCCACTCTGACCTCTGGGCTTCCTGGCTCCTGGATCTCTAGGGAGGTGCTAATCTAGCCTTTGCCTGTGGCTATCCAGCAAAAATCTCCCTGCAGGGCTTGGGCGGGGTGGGTCCCAAGGGATCAACAGGGCAGGGTTAGCAATTATGGCTGCTCTCCGTCTTGCCCTCAGAGGCTCTGCTTCTCAGTGTCCCAGTAATCGCTGCAAGCCCCACGGAGAGAAAGCTGTCCTAGGGTTCTGAGCAATGCCAGACAGTCCCGCTTCTCTCGTATGAATCTGGGTCCCTAGAGACTCCCCCGGATCTGGAGCTCAGAGCCTGAGACTCCCTCCTGATTGAAAACGACAACCGTGCCCTCAGCCGCCAGCCCGCTCCACATGCACTCCGCACCTTAGTATTTTACTTCAGCACTGCGCCTCCTCTGAGTCTCGGTATGCTATTCTCTTTCCTCCTAGTTGTAGAACTTCCACTCAGCCAGCCTTCCTGTGGTTCTGGATGATGTCCGTTCCATCTTTTAGCTGTATTTTTGAAGTCGTTGTTTGAGGCAGCATACTCCGGTGTTTACCTATCTTGGTTTCTCTCAGATCCTAATTTCTTTAACAGTTTTACTTTTATAATTTCTTTTTTAAAGCAAGAATAATCTTTATTCCTTGAAAACACTTTTGTAAAAATGTATCAATAAGATTGAACACTCCAGAACACATTTATTTGTAAGCAACACAGTGAGCATAGGACATCAGCTAAAATGGAATATACCTGTAAACAAATATCTTAGGGGAAGTTTACATGTGATAACTTATATAATTTCTTAAATGAGCCTGAAGGGAGAGTGAAAAAATAGTGATGAGAGGATTGCAGAACTGGCTTAAAATACTAATAAATAAGAAATTTTCAAGGACCATGTGGTATGTGAAACAATGATGGAACACACATAACAGAACAGAATATTCTGCATGCAAGGAGGGAATGGTACTATATTAAGAAAAATTTCACAGTACATAATGTCAGATATTGTGTAAGATTATAGCTGAATTATTAAAAATGGTTTAAAATATTACACATTATGGTTTGTTAAATATATATAGAAGGTCCTGAATCAGTGGATTTATAATGATATGTCGTAGTCACTAAGATCTATTTAAAATAGGTTAAAAAGTCTCCAGAGTGCTGAGATTTTTAAAATTACAAAAGTAAAATAAGACAAAATCAAAAGTGGAATTTGAATAAAAGGGTCCAGTTTGAAAAAAGCTGCTCCAGTAACAACTCCTGATTAATGTTGGTGTGGGTCCCTTGTCTCACCTAGGTCAGGTTCACAGGCAAACAACTTGTGCAGTTGCAGGCCTCTGAGCTTAGAAAAGTCCTACACTTGGCTTAATTTTTCTTGCTGTTGCTCGCTTTATAGTTTTAAAAAAATGGCTCCATATTTTCATGTAGCTTCTCCTGTGTATTCAGTTATTATAACAAAAAATAATTGGTAAATAAAGTAACTATCATTGCAAACAAAGCAACATACACTCAAATGTCACCTTGTTAGAGTGAGTTTGGAAGCAATTTAACAAGAAAAGTAGAAAGTAGAAAGAAGAAATTAACTAGTAAATCAACAACAACAAGGAACCCTGCATGTTTGTTTCCTCTCATCGCCACGGTATAAATCAGTATAGCAAGCCAAAGGTTTAGAGGCCTACATTTTCACACAATGTCCTGACTACCATCATTGCTAATGACAAGAAGCCCTGCAGGAAGCAAGGTAGTATGGTTAACAAGCAAGCGAAAACTCTGACCTAGAATTTTGAATGTTAGAAGGATTTAGAGACTCATGTTATGAATTCATTACCTGCTATCATAAATCTTTTCTTTTATAACCATAGTGACAGGCAATGCACAAGAAAATGGATGCCTATTTTATTCTATGATTTAGTTTAAAGTATAAATAAAACTCCTACTTCAACCTCCATAGTGATATTCCAACCCAATTGTTCCTCAAACTGAAAATAATTCAATTATTTACATTGATGTTAGCGATGGATCACAAAAAGACTAATCTATTTTACAATATTTTACAGGGGGAAAAAACACTATTTAGTTAGTTAACCTCAATTGGAACCTCAATTGGAACTAGATAAAGCATTAACACACCCCCTCTCAATCCAGCCTCATGTAAAACATGAACTACCTTTATAAGACAATTCTTTATAAATATATTCCTCAAAAGTTTTATCATTCTAAAAAACTTCTAGGGTTCCAGAGCCAGAGTCCAACAAATACACAGACAAACTTGAAGACATACTGACACAGAAAGTAGAAGGGTGGTTGTCAGGATCTGCGGGGAGAGGGCCATGGGGAGTCATTGCTTAATAGGTATAGAAATTCGGTTTGCAAGATAGAGTTCTGGAGATGGATGGTGGTGATGCTTATACAACAATATGAGTGTACGACTGAACTGTACATTTAAAAATGGTTGACATGGTAAATTTTATTAATTTCATTTTACCTAAAATTTTTTTAATAGGCCTGACATTAGAGAGTTTTGCAAAGTTACCATTTCTATCTCTACTTATCATTGCCTGTACTAGGCTGTTTGACCAGCCTGAAGCAGAAGAGAACCATAATAGAGTGAGTAGGGAAGTTTGACATATGAGCAAAAAGAGTTTCACAGAATTTACTATTGACACATTATAGGAAACATTTCCATGATTTGTTACATAAAAATAATTTTCAGATCAGTATCTACATTTTCCTATTAATGTACATGAAAATAAAAACAGTGCATGTTTGTATATGTATTTTATACAATTGAAATAAAGATCTCCAAAGAAACATGCAGATATCAACAGAAATTAAAAATTTTTGCTCGGAATGATGTTTACTTAAATACATCAATATTATTCTGATGTTTCAAGCTTGCATCATGTTTGTAAAATACACCAATGCACTATATAAAATAAGTCATTAAAGCTAAAGTCACTGTAGACAAATTCTAATTTGTTAGAATAGCAGTATCTTAAAATAATAAGACAGACTGAAGTCAGATTTCTTGGGTTGGAATCCCAGGTCTACCACTTACCAGCAGTGCAAAATGTCCAGTTAACTTCTGTCTGCCTCATACATTTATTTTGAGATTCAAATGTGTAAATGCTTGTACAATATAGTATACACATGAACAAAAGAGCTTATAGCATATAGCGTGCAGAAAAATATTAGCTTTATCATTATTATTATTATCTTCCTGAACTCTATACAATAAGATGGATTGTGATCGACCTTAGATAAATGACTAAAGTATAAACATATAATTGTGTATGCTAGAAATTTTTTTTAAACTAGTGGCCCGGTGCATAAAATTTGTGCATGAGGGGGCGTGGTCCCTCAGCCCAGCCTGCACCCTCTCCAATCAGGGACCCCTTTGGGGATGTCCAACTGCCGGAAGTTGGACATCCCCTCGCAATCTGGGACTGCTGGATCCTAACTGCTCACCTGCCTTCCTGCCTGATAGCCCCTAACTGCCTCTGCTTGCCTGCCTGATTGCCTCTAACTGCTCTGCCTGCCTGCCTGATCACCCCTAACCTCTCTGCCTGCCTGCCTGATCGCCCCTAACTGCCCTTCCTTGCTGGCCTAATCTTGCCTCCAACTGCCCTCCCCTGCCAGCCTGATTGCCCCTAACTGCCTTTGTCTGGGCTCCTCACCACAATGGCTTTGTCCAGAAGGAAGTCAGACATCCGGAAGATGGCTGGTGGACCCGGTCTAATTAACATATTACCCTTTTATTAGTATAGATCAGCCGTGGGCAAACTACGGCCCGTGGGCCAGATCCGGCCCGTTTGAAATGAATAAAACTAAAAAAAAAAAAAAAAAAAGATCGTACCCTTTTATGTAATGATGTTTACTTTGAATTTATATTAGTTCACACAAACACTCCATCCATGCTTTTGTTCCGGCCCTCCGGTCCAGTTTAAGAACCCATTGTGGCCCTCGAGTCAAAAAGTTTGCCCACCCCTGGTATAGATAGATAGATTATATAGGATAGGATTGCTTAAATGGGGGTGGGGGGGTCTTTTTCAGCAGGAGAGATGCTCTTGACAGACAAAAATACGTAATCCCTATATCTGGACTGATAGCCAGCCATATGCATTATACTGCCAAACCAGTCATTAAAAAATAGAACTGTTTTCTTACACCTTACACCAAACAGCTGTTGCCCTTTAAAACCACTCCTCAGCCCCTACCTTAGGTTCTGCCTTCACAGTTCACCCAGATTAGGTTCTGATTGGTTGGTTTCTATGCCAGTCAGCTTCAAAAGCTCCACCTTCTAGGCAGCCAATGGCTCCTTGCTGTTCACCCAGATTTGATTCTGATTGGTCAGTTTCTATGCCAGTCAGCATCTTTAGGCCTATCTCGGAGCCTAATCAGAGAGGTGGGGCTAATCAACAGCCACCCCAGGCTGCTGGGAGTGGGCTGAAGTGCTGATCTCTTGAAGAGACAGAGACGTGGCTGTTGGTGAGGCCCAGAGACAGAGAGAAGCAGGGTCTGATCTGAAGCCTCGAGGCTGCGGATCAGCCCCTGCTTCTCTCTCTCTGGGCCTTGCCAGCAGCCGCAGTAGCTGCTGATCAGCCCCGCCTCTCTCTCTCTCCCCAAGAGGTCAACTGTTCAGCCCACTCCCTAGTCCTTGCCCACCAGAGCCTGCTGTGTGCCCAGCCTAGCATTTGGTCGAGCCTTCAGTCATTTTGGATGTTACAGACCCTGGGTTTTTATATGTTAAGATGCTATGCTCTCCTCATAGTACTGACTATTCAAATGCTCTCATCTTTCCTATCTAATGTTACATATTGATGTAACTTGAGATCCTACTCTAATAATTTTTCTAATCAAGCTTCTAAAAACTCAAATAAAGAAGAAGTGTCACTGTAGGTTTCATGGAATTAGTAAAAATAAAATCAACAGAATGGGTGTTTCACTCTTATTATACTGCTTATTACAAAAAAACTAAAGTGAAAGAGAAATCAACTCAACAATTGGTTTGATAGCTCCTTTCAAGCACTGAGTTTTTGAATATGCATATGTGGCTGCTTAGCAATGCACTCTGTTTTTAGTTGATCCATAAATCTTGGAAGGATAGATCATATCTATCCAATATTGTATAATATTTGCAGTAGCCTTACCAAAATATGAGTTAATCAGAGTCACCATACCAGTGATCAAAGAATCAGACATAGTTATTGTGTCTAATTAGAGTAGCCACACCAAAAATAAGACAAAAGAAACTGACTATAGGAGAATTGTTAATAAGTAATTAAGTATCTGTGTTTTATAAACTTTTGGCAAATAAGTTTGAATGGTTTTCATATTATGTCATTGAATCTCACTAGGTGCTCATAAAGAACTGAGATAAACTATTTAATGAATAATTTAGCAGACTTCAAGATGTCTACTATTGTGATGATTAGAATTTAGTTGATTTCAAAGTTGTATTTGGGAAATCTAGGAAGTGCAGTAGTGAGACTGATCAGGGTTTCAGTGGGCAAGAAAGCAGCTAATAATAAATTGTTTTAGGTGGTCTTCATTGCTATCTTATTCTATGACAACTTGTATAAGTTTATTATAAATTTACTGCAAAGCTAAAGCATATTTTTATCTATTTTGGGATGCTTTTACACATTTAGTTGTGCCAATCTATAATGTGTAGTTTCTTTCAGAAAATGTATTTTAATACACTGCCAACCAGTAAAAATTACCATCTGGTTATGTTAAAAGCAGTTCTCCTGTCTTTTTCATTTAATTTCTCCCCAATCCACTCTGGATCAGATTCGGCACAAAGTTTTGACTCAAGGTCAAAGTGAAGTAAAATATTGCACTTTATTTTCTAAGTAAAAAGAGCTGAGTTGTGTATACACTACACTACTGTACACTTAAGCTTTCTTGTTAAATTAAAAATTGGAGTCTAAAACATCCAAGACAACCTTTTCCTGACTACTGATGACAAACTGATTTCGTTTGACTCATTGCATTTTTATTGCATTAGAAATGTTCTGCATACAGCCTTCCTCACATCATTGGCTCTAGTCAAGGAGCTGATTTTAAGCTGGAAAACATTTCAATCAAATTGCATCTTAAATTAAACTCATTCTATCATTTCCAGAGCAAACACTGAATACCACTTCTGAAGGTCGTAAGATCTGCTTTTCTTTCTTAATCTTAAATTCTGACGACTTCCATAAGGACATTAAAATGCTCTTAAGCTGATTGGGTTTGCTGGCAAGGTTGAAAGGTGAGTAGCAGACAAGTTCCCAATCAAGTATCAAAAGTGCAATCAAACTTTTACCTTCATCCTAGAAAAAAGCAACACCAGTGACTTATGCAAAACACAAGGTGTGTTTGACATTTCAGAGGTTAAGATAACAAAATCTTGGTACCTGTATTCTAGTACGGAAAGACTGGAATGTTAGGAATTTAAAAAAATAAACATTTTATGTGATGCATTTTTACAGTATTTTAAAATATTAATAATAAAATTTTATAATTTATATAAAATGTAGTCCAAGCCTATTACACATAATAGGCACCCAATACCTACAGTCTGATAAATTGTAATTTGTGAATAATAACAATAAAAATGGTGTGTTGAGTACACACTATGAAACTAGCACTGTCTTTTAAGATTTGTATCCTATTTTAATATTTACAATAACTCTGATGTATATATTGGATGTCATATGTAGATATTATTCCCTTTTTACAGATGGGGAAATTAAGAAACTAAAGCATTAAATTATTTATTCCAAGTTAAATTGTATGATTCCTTGCCCTGGCTTTTTACCCCAATGAAATCTTTCTGAAATTTGCTGAAAAGCACATAGGCCCTTGCCTTCAATGGACTTACATCCACTGAAAATAATGCTGCATTATAACATATAACCTGTTTATTACATTCTGATACTCAAATTGAAAAGTATGGCTAATATTTGAGTTAGTTTAATGTTATATCAGAGTATTAATCACCATGTTTCTATTACACAAAGTAATATATCATTTGAATATTTTATGTATTGAACATAGTTGTAAATAATCTATATAATAAAAATATGAATATTTATTTAATATATTTTCATATCAGTGACTATCCTAAATATAGGTTTATAATTTTCTATCTCATCAGTAATGTGTGTCCCTACACTTTAGAGCCTACCTTTCTTAAAACAGTGAGAGGGGTAGAAAGGGAGCACTTCTTGAGAGGAAATCAGGAAGAACCAATACAAATCCCTATATGGCACTGGGATGCCTTCTTTTCTTACATCAGAAATGTACATAGTCAGCCACATCCAGTTTGGGTTTAAGTACATAGCTATGCTTTGAGCCTTCCAGTTATCACTGTAACCGTGCTCTGTACAATGCAGATCACCGTTAGGCGCAGCCCAGCTTTGTTTAACTTTGAATAGAGTTATGTTCATCATATTTCATGTGAATATAAACCACTACTTCTTCACGACCTTGAGACCAATGCGTGGAATATGCTAAACAAACATGTAGAAAATATGTGATGAAACTCTTTGTCATTCACTTTTATTTGCTGCGCCATGGTGATTGTAAGCTCAACAGTAAGTATGACAATGCATACTTGCTGGGAGCCGGTCCATCCTTGCTGTTTCAAGGGACCTGGCATATATGGCATACTGTTCTTAATATGTTTGCTCACCTTCTTGGCACTATGAGTTTTAACCAAGGTCATCTCTCTGAGAAAGGTTGTTTCCCCAGGTAGGGATTTTCCCCTGAAGTTAGGGGAGGGAATAAAACCCCTTAACTAAGTGCCAGGTGGGTAATTAATCACTTTAACTACGAACCATCATGCTTAAGCTACATAATCTTTACTCCCTGGAATGGAGATAAGAAATGCCCTAACCTTTGGAATAGAGATTGATAGGATTGGAATTAACTGGTATAAATTCAGATGTAACAAGACAATAGGACACAGAACCTAGACACAGAAACTGGCCACAGAACCTAGAGACAGAACCTAGCGAGAGAACCTGGCTGGAGAACCTAGAGACAGAACCTGGCTACAGAACCTGGATAGAACATGGCAAGAGAACCTGACTAGAACCTGGTGACTAAACCTGGCTGGAGAACCTGGACAGAACCTGGCTGGAGAACCTAGCGAGGGAACATGGCTACAGAACCTAGCTGGAGAATCTGGAGAACCTGGCTGGAGAACCTAGCAAGAGAACATGGACACAGAACCTGGCTGGAGATCCTAACCAGAACTTGGCTGGAGATCCTGACCAGAACTTGGCTAGAGATCCTGGCTAGGCTGCTGATCAACTGAACGCTGTCTCCGTGTCATTCCTTCTTCACCGACTCCGTCCACACCTTTGGGGTCCCCTGGACCTGCTGGGGTTGGACCCCAGCACATACTGAGTGGGGGAAAAACTTAAAGTAACACTTTGCTCCTACTAAAAATCAAATTAAAACATGTTCATGAAAGCATGCAAAAAAGGTTAATGAAATAAATAGTAATTGATGGATCTGGACACTCTAACAGTAATTACATATTTTCACTTTTCAAGGAATGACATGGTTCTGGAAGCAGAAAAGAGAGGGAAAGGCTATGTTCCACATACTCCTGAGTGTATACATTCTAGGATTCTGAGATTTCATTTCACAACAGAAATGTAAGTTTTTCCTTTGTAAAATCATAAGTACATAATGACAAAGGCTTTTTCCCTATGTCATTAGGAAATTTGGGGAAAGAAAATTTCAATGGATACTACTTTTAATCTGGCTATTAGTAACATAAAAATATCTACTGTAACTGCTAGACAAGTTTATAAAACTTTAAAAACTTATCACAGCCATTTATTGTTTTAAATTTTACTATTAATATAATTTAGTATTGAGAGCATTTTCTAAGGTTCCCATGAATGTTTTTAAGAAATAGAATTACTTAGAAAACAATTTGAGAAATAAAACTATGCAACTCAAATTAGGATTGTATGACATACATTCCAAATATTGGATTAAGGTTATCAACACCAATCTATAAAATTTCTACTTTAGACAATTAGAAATTCAGTGAAAAGTAATGTATAGCTTTCAAAAATTAAGAAGCAAAATGTATGTTAGTTGTCATAATTTTAATTTTAAGATGTTAGGGATTACAAAACAGAGTGGATATAGAAGTTGAGATAGAAAAGAAACATGGGAAGTACCCACTTTCTTTTGGATACCCAACAGGTAAGGCTTTTTACACATATTATGTCCTTGGTCTTCATCAATAACTTTAAAGATCATATATTAGAAGAGAATTTCAACAAGTTCCCATTAAATTACAGGATACAGGAGCTTGTCCTCAGAACTATTCTCCACTTATAGTCACTTACTGGATGAATTTATTCAATCTCATGGGTTTCAACAACCTCTATATGCTGCCTATCCCTACTCTTGAATCATATTTTCTCTTGTCTATTCAAGGATCTTGTTCCAGCATTTCTCCTGCTTTTCCTGTGAATAATTAGCATACAATTAAATCTGGGAATCCATTATCATACATAGGTATAGGTATAGGTATAGGTATATCTATATCTGTGTGTGTGTTTCACTCATCCCTTTATCCCTTTCCAGCCACTGCCCTCATTTCTCCTATCTTTAGATTATTATTTGGAAAGTTTCATCTTTTCACAGCTCCATTCCCTGTGCTATTGTTCATTTGAACCCATTTTTCCAGTCTGCCTTAATTTTTCTATTCCATTGAAACCTCTTTTATTAATGTCATTAAATATAACTACACTGCTAAATCAGGTGTCACTCCCAAGTCCTCATATTACTAGATTTATCAACAAATCACCTGATCAGTTAATCGTGTTCTCCCCCTTGAAATATTATCTGAATATCACCTATTTGCTTCCTCTTTGGCCATTTCTTTTCATTAGCCTCAGCTAAAACTACTATTGCTGATTTTGTATATAGCCTTATAAACTTTTTATGTATTATAACAGTATTTTTTAAATATTGGAACATATCACATAATATTGTGTTACTTGCTGTGCTTTAAAATTCCTTTACATTTGGTCATCTTTCCACAATGTTGGTACTAACATAGTACCTCTAAACTGACAAATTCAATGAGAAAATATTAAAGCAACCATGATAATTGGCTCATAGCTTTCAGAGGCTTTCGGGTTGTATATGAGAACTTCTCATTGCTTACCAAAAATATAATAAATAAGAAAGAGTGGAAATAGTCACTTATATGTGATTTTTTTTAAAAAAATGTATTTTCTCTACCTTATGATATTTCTAATAAAATTTTATTCTCTCTAGCCTACTTTATTATAAAACTCCAGTTTATGATACTGTATATATAACACATATAACATACAAAATATGTGTTAATCTACTTTATATTGTCAGTAAGGTTTTGGGTTAACAATAGGCTATTAACAGTTAAGTTTTTGGTAAGTAACAAATTATACATGGGTTTCAACTGGAGGGGGGTGTTGGAGGTTTATGCCTCTAACTCCTCTGTTGTTCAAGGGTCAGCTGTATAACATGATCCATCTTTGTCACTCTTTATCTTTTTTATATCTTTGAAAAGAGTCCAAAGTAACAGCTGAAGTGTATATATCAATTTAACAACTTCACTATGTCAAATGTATTCATCATGCATATTTATGGATCCTAGTTAAATTGCAACTAGCATACCTCTACACATTTCTTTTTTACACATTTCTTTAGATATATTTACTTTATTAAATTTTAAGTAACCTTCAAAATGTCTCTAAGTGGTACAAAGTACTATATAGAGGCTTGCTAACGATAGAAAAACATTTTTAAGTATTTTCAAAAGGGAGAATTTTCTATTCTGAGTTAGAAAAAGTTTGGTTCTCCATCTAATTAGCTGAAAACCAGCTACAAATATGCAGCTTAACACTTCTACATGCAATGACAATCTTTCATTAACTATTCACTGAGTGATTTGAGCTCATTAATTCTCACAAGCACAGGCTATCTCAGTTCATCGGGTAGCTGTTTAACTCATGTTTGAAGCTCTATTCTGAGCTGCGGTACAGCTGTATCATCAGAGCCTAAATGTCTTTTATGTTGCTGGGCAGTGTTGTAAGACAGTGATGTCAGGCAAGAATTAGTTTTATTAATTTTTGATCCATTGTTTATTAACTTGTTTTTAAATGAATATTTATAACATATCATACATTTATAGGCACAGAAATAATTAGCAATTCTTTATGAGCACATGAAGTTATTTAATGCAATATTCTATAAAGAGAGCAGGAATCATTTTTATGGGATGAAAACTTTAAGCATTTTGCTTAACATATAATATAAGTTCATATGCAACCAACTAAAAATAAAATACACCATACAGCTAATAAGACTTTGATTAGTCCATTCTATGGGGTGGAGGAATACTTTCCACAAGTGTGTTGCTAAGAAACATATGAAGATATGCTTTGTCCTGCTGGTTATATATGGATTTTGTCCTTTATTGTAAATTTCCATCAATATATCTTGTCTTACAATGGTTTTTGTCACAATGGAAACTTTCTTAAATGATTTTTTTCTGTGAATTACTGACAGTTCTCATTCTTTCTCTGTACAATCAATTACAATTTGATTATTAACTTTTTATTGATGTAAAATATATCTGCAGAAAGTGAACATATAAGTATATAACTCAATGAATTCCACAAACTGAACACACCCATGTAGTCCATAGTCAAATTACAAAATGAAATATTACCATGCCTTGGAAGATCCCTTTTCGCAACTTCCAGTCATGCAAGACCTGATTTATAGAACTGGAATTAGTGTACAGGATGCATGCTTTATATAATTGGACTTATTACACAGATGCATGCTTTACAGAATTGGAATTAGTGCACAGGATGTATTGTGTATCTAGCTTCTCTTCATCAACATTCTATTTTTAAGATTCATTCATGTTGTTGCCTGTGGTTGTAGTTCATTTTTATTGCTCAATAGTATTTTGCTGTGTGAATATGAAATTATTAATTTATCTTACTTTTGTTGGATTTTTGGGTGGTTTTCAATGTGTCTATTATGAAGACTGCTGACAAAAACATTCCAATGCATTTTTATATTGAACACATGTACACATTTCTCTTTGATTGCTAAGTCAGAGCATATGCATATCAACCTGTACCTTTTAAGTACAGAGTTGAGTTTTTCTAATTACTTAACATTCACAATGTGTGTTTCTGCTACGCCCATTTGTACAGATCTTGAGACTATCCCCAGTTCTCTAATGATGACTCATAGGTGACAGCAAAAGATCCCATTACCTTGGCAATGGTGCTTCTGAGTGATATACATTCAGGCCGACCACTCACTACCAATTTTCAGATTGCATATCAGCATTTAACATTTTTGGCTCCTAGTTTTTCGGGTGTTCTTTATCCCCATGGTCTCCAGCATGTGCTCAACAAGAAAAAAGCCTCCCTTTGATTTAGAAATCAGGTTAATACAACTTCCTGTCTTATATTATCAATTATCTCTTTAGATAATAGATGGAATTTTGCTGGGTAGCTATTTCATGCTAATAAATTGTTGGTCACAGATTTTTACATAATCTTTACTTCAATCTTCACTACTAATCTTATAGTCATCTGAGCATCACCTCTTTATTGAGAAAAATAAGTCAGAGAGGATAGCATTTTTTAAGGCACACTGTTAATTAAATGTTGTATATTTTATATTAGGGGTCATTTTACTTGAAGAAAATAAACACTAGTAAGCAGCAGCAGATGAATAATGGGAAAAATTAAGTCTAAAAACCAGAAATATTAATAAAAATAATTTTAAATCTAAATAAGAACTTCTAAAATTTATTAGTAGTTACAAATACAGGGTAGATTTTACTCTTCAATTATACAAAAATGTTAATCATTTGCATATAGAATTCATCATCCTATATAATAAAGTGGTAATATTCAAATTGACCATTGCACCCTCACACAAGATGGCTGCCCCCATGTGGGCACAAGAAGGCCGGCAGGGAAGAGCAACTGTAGGCAATCAAGGCAGTAGGGGAGGGCAGTTGGGGGCGACCAGGCCAACAGGGGAGGGCAGTTGGGGGCAACCAGGCCTGCAGGGAAGGGCAGTTGAGGGGGACCAGGCCTTCAGGAGAGGGCAGTTGGGGGGGACCAGGCCTAAAGGGGAGGGCAGTTGGGGGTGATCGGGTCAGCAGAAGAGCAGTTAGGCATTGATCAGGCTGGCAGAGGAGTGATTAGGGGGTGATCAGGCTGGCAGGTGGGTGAGCAGTTGGGAGCCAGCATCCCGGATTGTGAGAGGGATATCAGACTCCCAGTTTAGTGAGATCAGGCCTAAACCAGAAGTCGGACATTCCCCGAGGGGTCCCAGATTGGAGAGTGTGCAGGCTGGGCAGAGGGATACCCCCCCCTCCAGTGCACGAATTTCATGCACTGGGCCTCTAGTTATATAAATAATTTAATAAAATATTTGGTTTTACAAAATTAAGGAAAGTCCAACAAATTATTAAATGAGTATAAATACTCCTTAATTAAATTGGTATCTATATCAAATCTTATTTACCAAATTTGCCAATGTTCATTTATCATATCCAATTAGAAAACAAAACAATATATGACAGTGCTATGATCTGATTATGTTCCCCAAAAATCCTTATTTTTCAACTCTTAACCCCCAAAGGTGATGGTATTAGTAGGTGTTGCTTTGGGAGGTTATTAAGTTATGAAAGTAGAGCCCATTTGAATGAGATTAGTGTCCTTATAAAAGGCCTCAGAGGACACCCTAGTACTTCTGCCATTGTAAAGATACAATGAGAAGTCTGTGACTCAGAAGAGGGCCCTCATCCAACTATGCCAGCTTCATAGCCTTAAACTTCCAAACTCTATAACTATGAGCAATAAATGTTTGTTGTTTATAAGCTACCCAGCCTGTGGTAAAAAGTCATAGCAGCATGAACAGACTAAGATAAACAGTTATGTTCCTCTGGATATGTGCTAAATATTTTAGATCTGGCCAATTCTAAGCCAAAAGTATGTATCTTTTTTTTAGATGTAAAACATATATTGAGAGTCTTAAAAATTACTCAATGTTTTCAGCTATTGTGGAAAAGATTATTATTGACTCATTTTACTTGCTATTCTTTATATTTTGAGGATATGGTCAAGAAATATGTTAAGCTCAACAAATATAAATAAAGCTATGTCCAATTTATCAGATATCCCATCGGTATATTTTTAAATATACATATGTTTTTATTAATTTCAGAAAGGAAGGAAGAGGGGGAGAGAGATAGAAACATCAATGATGAGAATCATGAATCTGCTGTCCCCTACATGCCCCTCACTGGGGATTGAGCCCAGTACATGGGCATGTGCCCTGACCTGGAATCAAACCTTTA
The DNA here is from genome assembly GCF_964212035.1 of Myotis nattereri. NCBI lineage: Eukaryota > Metazoa > Chordata > Mammalia > Chiroptera > Vespertilionidae > Myotis > Myotis nattereri. Next base: position 100,495,517 of record NC_138077.1, read on the forward strand.
TCTCCCAATCACTGAGCCACACCGGCCCAGCATCATCTGTATATTTTATGAGATCAATATACTCTTTCCTATTGCTATTGGATAATATTACACAGAAGGTCATCAGTGTGGAGCCCCAGGTGCCTAGCAATGGACATTCATTTGTAGGGTGGTACCTCGCCCCTAGGGTGACTTTCCGTCCCCTAGCATATCACTGGTCATATGATTTGTACCCCCTGACCTTTCCTCCTTAGAGATAACATCTAGGCCTCAATTGCATTTTGGCTCCTGGCCTAGATAATCAATAAAACCAGGCACGGCTGCCATCAGGACCAGTTCCATTGAATAATGGCCCCGGCCCTGGCACAGACCAATTAGTGGAGATCACAACCCTGAAAGAACACACCTGGAAAGTTGCTGAATATTCTATTAAGATTTTTCCTTGGGACCGCCCCTAAAATCTCTGCCCTTAAAACCCTTAGGATGGAGGACTCAGTGCCCTCTCCCTCCCAGGAGCATGACCATCCCTTTCCCTTTCTCTTTTCCTTTTCCTTCCCCTTTACGTGCCCCTTCTCCCACCCTGCACCATTAGCTTCCCCACTCCCAAGCTCCAAGGGCTCTTCCTTTACCTCCATAACTCATTCCCTAAGCTCATTTCTTGTAGAAAATTATTCAACCTCTGTGACTTATCAAATAAATGTTAAAGCAAATATACATACAGTATATTATCTTCTCAAAAATAATTGTATGGCCCTAGCTGGTTTTGCTCAGTGGATAGAGCATCAGCCTGTGGACTAAAGGGTCCCAGGTTTGATTGCAATCAAGGGCACATCCCTGGGTTGCAGGCTCGAACCCCAGTAGGGGGTGTGCAGGAGGCAGCTGATCAATGATTTTCTCTCATGATTGATATTTCTATCTCTCTCTCCCTCTGCCTTTCTCTCTGAAATCAATAAAAATATATTTAAAAAATAATTGTATAATATGGAAATGGAAAACACACTAAACTTTTCAAGAAATCATTTTTGAAATTAAACTCAAAGAATTAAAAAGTATTGCAAATATTTACATAACAGAGTAACTGTTCCCACTGTAAAGTTTAAAACATTCCTTTGACAAATTTACATTTAAATTAGTATATGGGATTACTGGAGCAAGCAATAGAATTTGAAAATTAAATTATCTGTTGATGCCCACAGTACTTTGACTAATTTTTAATAAGTTTTTTTTATTAATGGATTTAAATCTCAGTAATACTATCACTACTTCAAAGTATAACTACTCTCAATTACTCAAAACCATCCACCATTCAAAGTACTGGGTGTGTAACATTTTCTCTTACTATATTGATAATAATTTCAACAATATATATGATTTCCCTTTCTGATTGCCTCTAAACCAAAAATAATATTTACCTGAATCTATTATTTCTTCCTTCCACATACTTTTATATCTATTTTCACCCACTGAAAATAGATTCTACATTTACTAAGTAAACTTACCTCCTATGTTTAAATATGTTTACAGCCCTTCTTACACCCTCTATATTCTGCATTCGCCAATAACTTCATATTTTACAATAATAATGAGCTCACAATGACCAACCCTGATGGCTTTTCAGTTCTACCAACTATTGAGTACACATTGCTCTTTTCCCTCACTTTCTCCTTTAAAACAATGTCCCCTCTCTTCTGCACTTGCCTTCTGGTACACTACCATATTACCTCTATTTTCTCCTCCCCACCCCCTTACTTTACACACAGCCCACACTCACCATCTTTACTGGTTTCCCCTTTACCACTTTTTTCTCTAAACTGGAGCACTTCCACTTAATCTTCTGCCTTTAGATTTTCTCCTTTCTTCCACCTCTGAAATCTCAAATGTTATTTCTATGTAATGACTCAGATACCACTCTATCTAGAACTTTGTATCAGTGCTTCCATTCTGCTGCATAGCTATTTTTATTTCCCTGTCCTGCTTTCCTGCTTTCACTTTTTAAAACAGCCTAAATAGAGCATAACATTCTCTATATAAAATTAGTATTCCTTCTTACTCTCCTGTTTTTCAAAATTTTCATTTTGAAAATTTTGACTACTGCTTTCCCCTTACATTTATATTTAGGTTATAGGTTCAACCAGCTTCTTTTTTTATAAGGTCTTATCTTCTCCCCTCCCCTCCTCTTCCCTCTTCTCTTCTCTTCCCTCCCCTCCCCTCCCCTCCCCTCCCCTCCCCTCCCCTCCCCTCCCCTCCCCTCTCCTCCCCTTCTCTTCTCTTCTCTTCTCTTCTCTTCTCTTCTCTTCTCTTCTCTTCTCTTCTCTTCTCTTCTCTTCTCTTCTCTTCTCTTCTCTCTCTCTCTCTCTCTCTCTCTCTCTCTCTCTCTCTCTCTCTCTCTCCCCCTCCCCATCACCATTCTTTCCCTTTCTAGTTCCTTGAATTGTGTAGTCCAATCTCTATTTCCAGTTGTTCATTACACAAACACTTACCATATTGTTATTCCCAAAAGCCCCAGTTCTATCTTTACACTCCGACTCCAGATGTCCTAGCCTTAATCACCAAATCCCTTGAGAATCTGTCCAAGATCAACTTTTCTAGACTCACCAAATAGCAAACAAAGACATGTCTGTCATCACAAGTGGCCTCACTCTACACAACCCTGTTTGAACAACGCCCATGTTTTCATGCTTTGCATGAACCATATCTCTGCATGTAAATATCTTTGCTCTCAGTTTTACTATAATTCATCATATGGCCCAAGATATATCATTCAATGCAAATTCATCTTTACTGAGCTACTCTAGCTCTTATTTAATTGTACACTTATATAACTCTTTTAGGGGCAGCTTTATGTTGTTATTCATATACTAGAAATAGAATACTATCTAAACTTTATATTAATGCTTCTTTTTATTGGAAAAGTAGTTATCATTATATTTAAACATTTTTAGATTCAAATATTTTGATGATTGTAAACTTAATGAATTTTTACACTTTATGAAGGTAAAATAATTATTTTGGATATAATATTCATTGAATAATTATAACACTATTCGCCCTTTTAACCTCTATACATAGTTTACCTCATTTAATCCTCATGTAATGTAAATGCTAATTAATTACCATTTTATAGATGAAGAACCTAAGGCTCTAAAAAGCTAAAGTACTTACTCAAGTTCACGCAGTTAGGAAGAGATGGGGGCAAGATTTATACGAGGTAGCCAGGCTTGAGAGACTACTCTAATAAACACTTGAATTATAATATATTAAAATAATAATAATTAATATTGGTTTATTATTATTACTATTATGTAATTGCCCATAGACCCATCAATGTGGGATAATATGTATATATCATTTTGCTCTTCTATTTTTCCTATTCATGTATTTTATTCTATTTTTTTATTCCTTTTTTATTTAAAACAAAATAGACCATTCTAGGTACAATTTTGCATCTTGCTTTTGGTTTTACAATTTTTATATCTATCTATATATACATGTATATGATAATTGAATTTTAGATAATTTTTCCTTGATTTTTGAAAATATAGGTGTGTTCAGTGATATAGTCCTTGTAAAGTACTTGGAATAGTGCCTGGCACAGAATGAGGATTTTCTAAAGCAATAAAATACCTCCTGTTGTTGTTGTTTTTAATTTTTTTTTATTGACAGTATTACAGATGTCCCTAATTTTCTCTCATTTGCCCCCCTCCACCTGGCCCCTGCCCTACCACAGGCCTCACTGCACTACTGTCTGTGTCTATGGGCTATGCATATATGTTCTTTTGTTAACCTCTTCCCACCTCCTGCTTCACTGACCGCCCTTCCCTCTGAGATCTGTCAGTCTGTTCCATGGTCTCATGTCTCTGTACCTATTTTGGTTGTCAGTTTATTTTGTTCATTAGATTCCACATATTAGTGATATCTGTGGTATTTGTCTTTCTCTGACTGGCTTATTTTGCTTAGCATAATATTTTCCATGTCCATCCACACTATCGAAGAGGTCCTTCTTTTTAACAGCCACATAGTATTCCATTGCATAAATGTACCACAGCTTTTTTATCCCCTCATCTGCTGATGAACCATAAGGCTGTTTCCAAATTTTGGCTATTGTAAATAATGCTGCTATAAGCATATACTCTTTCTGATTACTGTTTCAGGATTCTTTCTCCAAGGGCAAGGGAAACTCAGGAAAAGATAAAGAAATGGGACCACATCAAGTTAAAAAGCTTTTACACAGTAAACAAACAAACAAATAAAAAACATTGACAAAATGAAAAGAGAACCCACGGAATGGGAGAATATATTTGCCAATGATACATCCTATAAGGGATTAATTTCTAAAATATATAAACAACTTATAAAACTGAATGCCAGGAAGACAAATAATCCAATTTAAAAAGGGGCAAAGGACTTGAATAGACATTTCTCCAATGAGGACACACAGATGGCCAATTGACTTGAAAAAAAATGCTTAAAGTCACTAATCATCAGAGAGATGCAAATTAAAACTACAATGAGGTTATCACCTCATACCTGCCAGAATGTTTATCATCTGCTGAGGATGTGAAGAAAAGGAAAACCTTGTGCACTGTTGGTGGGAATGCAGAATACTTTTTTTTTTTAAAACTTTGACTTGTGTCTTCTAGTCAGAAGACTTAAAATTTGATTATCCTATGGAACTTGTTTTATATACAAAGGCATATACTCTCACTTGTCTTTCTTTCATCTGTCATTAGATTGTAGATAGAATGAACAATGCTAGCGCTGCAGGAGTCACACTTACGGTCTATCACAGCTAGTGCCAGACAGGCTTAGAGAGTCTTGAGTTGTTTGCCCACATCGGTGTTTCTCCACCTCAAGTGCAATGAAGTTACCTGGAGGACTTGCTATAAGAGGTTGCTAAGATCCATTTCCTGAGTGTTTGATTCTGTAGATTTGGGGAACATCCAAGAATTTTTGTCTCAATGTGACACTGATGCTATTGGTCTAGGTACCACACTTTGAATGCCACTGGTCTACAAAATTTAATTGAAGAAAAATTATAATGGACTCTGAGTATCTCTTTAATGCAAGTTTCTCTCCAGGTAATCCCTGACATAATGACATGGGGTTTCATTTCAATAGAATTTTCTTATAAGAGAGAAGTAAATCAAACTGGTCGGACAAATACAACTTGTTTTCCTCTCAAGAGGCCTTTCGCTTTCAGGCATTTGCTTGTTTGCTTTCTTTACTTTTCACTCAACAAGGTGTCAGGTGTTCCTGCCCCACCACTACTCACTGAGATATAGCTTCCCTTCACTGAGATATAGCTATGGCCAAAGGCCGAAAAGCATTTCCAGACTCCACACTCACCCCAGAATACTTTTTAATTGTGGAACTCCTATAACAACCTGGTACACCACGTGTGTGGTACTGCACTTAGCACGTTTGCTTTTTATTGATCATTTCTATGCATATTTTATAACTCTCCTACGAATGCCTAAATGTGTCTGAATCATTTTTCTCTAAGACATCTTACTCAAAATAGCCTTTTGATAAGCGTTTATTCAATAAGCTTGTATTGGTCCCACAGGGGACTAGAGAAAAAACACAGAGCTGACAGCACCATTATCCATTTCTATGAGGGAAGTAAATCACATAAAATCATTCCAGAAATATCATTTTTATATGAGCAAAACTATTTTTCCTTAATTTGCACTGCCATAAGCCTTGCTTTCAAAACATAAGCAATAGAAAAATAACAGAAATGTTTATTTCAGGATTCTATCTTCTATTGTGTACTCTGAACAAGTGTGACTTTTCAATTATATTATTTTTTCTAATTAGTAGCTGACTGAAGAATTTCTATTCTTATATGTATCAATCTCTTTGTGAATGCATCTTCTATTAAACTTAATAATCTCTAAAACTTTACAAGAAAATATTAGCATATCAGTGCATACATGCTGTATTTCTCCATGATTTTTTCAAAGTGCCTGAAATTTTCCAAAGTTGGACAAGGTAGATTCATGAATTAATTCAAATTTTTATTTCAAGACAAAGAGCTAAATTTTAGACATGTTCATTAACCTAGCTTGTTAAGTAACTATATGCTACAATAACATTTATAAAGTTATGCAGTTTTCTCACAAAAATTTTACAAAGTAGAGTGAGTTCAACTATTCATTCTTTAAAAATGAAGAAAATGAGAAAAAGGGATTGTTTGTCTAAGGCAGGGGTGGGGATGGTCTGGCCTGCGCGCCATATAAGGCCCTAGAAATCATTTGGTTTGGCCCTGCCAAGGAATTAGGGGTAGTTAATTAAGTGTTTGGCCCATTAAAGCAGGCTAATTCTTAAGTTGATAATTTTGTATGGCCCACATATGATGTTATAAATATCCAAATGGCCCTTGGCAGGAAAAAGGTTGCCCACCCCTGGAAGGTTTACCACCAGCTACTGAACAGTTATCCGGGCAGTTATCATTCTGCTTCAAGCTCTTCACTTGCTCCAAGTTTGTGGTAGCTTTTTCTCAGTCAAATATTATAAAAAGAACTATGTTGACTTCTTAAGATGGTGTTCAACAGTCTCTAATTGAGACGACAGTTTATTATTATATTTTGATGTACAACATAATTGTGTGTTTTTTTTTAAATTTAGGCTTATGATCCAATCAAAATGATCTCACCAGAAAATTCTTACAAGTTTTTCCCCCCTCTAAACCCCCAAATCTAAGTATGTATATTATACTGCATTATCTAGTGATCAAAATCACATCGAATTTTTCATGTGCTAAGCATTAGAAATATAAGGATTCTTTGACTGAAAGAGTAAATATTTTTTTCATCTCAAGCAGACATCTTAAATATCCTTCAATAAAAGTTTATAATTTATTGTCAAAGTTGCTTGTGGAATGAAATTCAATGGACATAAAAATGTTTCAGTCAAAGATTTTAATTATGATAGAGTATTCAAAAATAAATTATATATTAAGGTTAATTTCATATCCATAAGAATAGCTGTAATTTCTAAAAGGCATATTTGATGAAAACATGCAACAAGATATGAGACAGGCTTTAGGTCTTTAAATGCTAAAAGAATAATGAAAAGTAAAATTGGCCTTACATTTCATATGTTATTAGACATGTTTTCCTCCAGAATTGGCATTTCAGATGAAAAGAATGTGTGCTTTAACCTTGGAAATAAATAATGGATTTACTTATTTGATTAGATTGCACAGTGAATTTAATAAAGAAATATAGTACCTTCTAATGTAATATAAACTCAATTTTATACTTACAAACAGCTTTAAGACACGATTTAGAAGAAACATTCTTTAGAAAATTGTCTTTTCTTCCCCCAGAAATGATTCAAATAGACCAGATATAATGTTTGGAATGCTTCATTTCAGCTAGATATGACACTCTGTTGGCATGTCTTCTACATCATAAAAAATGTAGGGAAGTAAAATCTTGTTATAAAAATGCTGGGTATCCTCAAAGAAATTAAAAAAACAAACAAACATGAGTTGCAGGTTTTTATTGAACCTAACAAATGCTTCTTAGCATTTATTATGTGTCCAGAATATCCAAGTGCATCAAGAATGGCTTATGTAGCAAGGTAGACTTTGTTTTTATTCTTGCCAAGCATCTTTTTGATTGATATGCCTTTTAAACGTAGACTTTTGAGTGAGAAAGAAAATACAGAACACTTGGAGAATAAATAACAAGGCAATTTAACCAAACCTAGGTGGCCTCCAAGAGCTGCCAGAAAGAGGAGCATCTGCACTTATACTTGAATGAGGAGCTACTTCATAGGAAATGGGGAGAGAACAGAAAACAGTCCCTGTGAAGAAGTGGTAGTAAAGGTCTGTCTCTGAGAGGAGATTCATGGAATCTGTGCTTGGTACAGATTCATGGAATTTGACAATTTTTCTTGACTATCTGGTGGTTAAAGTCATGGGAATAAAAAGATTTTAGGCAGAGTGCATAAATTAAGCCCTAATGAAGACTCAGCATTAGATGTTGGGAATAAGAAGAGGAAGAAATAAGATCAGCATGGAAAAGGGGCTGAGAAAGCATGGTCAGTCAGGGAAAACAAATGCTAAGAGACTGTGGGCATTCAGGAGTTTTTCTAGATGAGGGGTGTGGTCAAAGTAGTCCAGAACTGCAGAAGTGTATGTAAAATATAGAATGATGAGTGCCATCCTTCAACAATACTGTTACTGAAGGCCTAGGGAGGGGCAGTTTCTTTGGCATGCTTCAAGGATTGAGGAGTCCAGGAAAGGGAATCAGATGGAAATGCTTTAATGGGTGGTAAGAAAGTGAAGAAAAGACAAGACAGACAAACTAGGACCCAAACACATGAAAAAAAAACTTAAGTGAGATAGAAATAAGATGGATTTAGACCCCTCCATTTACTCACTGTTTGTTCCTCACATAGTTAACTTATTCAATTGTACAATGTTGGTAATAGACACAATTTCAAAGTTTATTGCAAAAATTCATAAAATAATATAGGGAAAATAACAGTACAATTCATGAATAGTGGTAACATTAAATGCATTAGAAAATTCTGGTTGATATTATGACTAATATATTATTATCAACTTCTAATATTGAGAATAGGGAGAGAAAACAAAGAATGGCTTTTGTTTTGTTGATTAAAATAGGAGGGATTTACAATTGTTTTAATATTATGAGACTAGGAATGATGAAGATAAAAAAGAGAAAGATAATAATCTATGAAGCAGATGAGTACAATAATAAAATCTGCAGTGTTGACAGTCAAATTATCAAAGGGTTTGGCTTAAATATGTTACTGTTTCAACATATGAAATAAAAACAGAGCAATGAATATTGATTCCAGTATTTATTGTCCCAATTGATTGCTTTTCTGATCATGCATGTATCACACTGGTCATCATTTAAAAAACAACACTACTGTGTATTTCTTGCATATATGAAAATATCGCATGAGATTTATATTTGAAGTTTATTTGTTCAAGATTCTGGCTATCTCTTGAATTTAAAAAAAGTTAAATTGTTTAACATGTTCTAACTGGGTACATACTGCATGCCAGAAACACTTCTGGGTGCTGGAGGTATTTCAAGTCAAGATTATTTCAAGGCAATTATGGGATCTTAAATACTGTTTTCATTAATACTCACCTCCAATCTCTCTTGAAAATTGACATTTTAAAGTGATTTTAAAAAATATGTCATGCTGCTTGCATTATCTCTAATAATTTATTTAGAGAGTGTAAAAATATCCTTGCTTTTTGATGCATGGTAACTAAGATAATGGAAAATGCAAGACTACTCCATGCACTTTTAATTATATTATTTCTACTTGGGCACTTTTTTACCTTTAGAACAAATTATTATGATGAACATGTATGCAACTTGCATAGTAAGAAGCACAGTATCTGATAAATCTGAGTGTCATGTATTCACTTTAAATTCTAGGTGTTATTTTTATTATTGTAGTTGCTGTAGTATCCTTTTTTGGACTGGTATATACATATTATTATCCAAAAGACATCTAGAATTATTTAAAAAGATAGGTCACTTAGCCTATGTTATTTTAAAAATTGACTTTCATACTTCTAGTAGTCAAGTCAAAATATCTGAACAGAATTCACTCAGATACAAAGGAAAGCTCTGCAAGTAACTGAGATTTTTCTCTAGATTGGCATATAGACAATTCTAAAAAAAGTCTAGTTTAAGAACTATCTCAAGCTGGCAGTGTATATTGGCATGTGCCTCATCCTGCTGACAGTCATTTCATTTTGAGATCTATACAGAAAAGGGGGAAAAAGGAAAGTTTAATATGTTCCAAGTTTAAATAATATTGTTGCCTTCCTTTGAAGAAAAGTTAGGACATTATTTTGGAGTAAAATTGTAGTTATAATTTTCTCCCTTTTTTCCACCTACTCAACAGACTAACAATACAGCATATGAACACACACACACACACACACCCATAGAAATAAAACTCAATGATAGTGAATAATATGTGGATAAAAATCATCTGCAGAGATATGTGGCCTGTCAAATGAACTGTATGCGTGATAATATCTAACTCCCGGAACTCAAGAAGATAAGGAGGTAAAAGTTACTAGATAGGAAAATGTTGATTTCTTTATTTTTCGTCAACAGAAAGTGTGAAGTAGAAAACTGTTTTCTACTAAAGCTGTTTTTATCATTTGTTATGTGACAGGTACTGTGCTTTACATTTTAAATATATTATCTCATATAAGCAGTACATTATACACTGATGTTTCTATGTCTATTTTTTATATGAAAAAAAACCACAATGCTTTAAGACTTAATTTCATTTTTCCATATTGGGTAGTAGTTGAGGTATGATTCAAATCCAGACATGTCAGTTACACAAACTATATCCCATCAATTATGCAGCCACTGCCTTTCAACTACAGATAAATACTATAAAGGCTGAATGGAAGTCCAATAACATAATCTAGCATTAACTTAAGAGGAAAATGCTGCCCACAAACATTTATTTTACAACATTTAGTCTATCATTATTTTGATTGATACTGTGACATATGATGATCATGCACAAATTAGTTAATTATGCATTCATATATATTTTTTTGCATGTGAGGCATTTTTTAAAAAACAATTATTTAGGTAAAGTGCTAATGAGAAGCTATTTTGCCTTCCTGAAATAACATCTTATGATTTTACCTAGTCAATTTTAACCATAGTCTCTCTATCTTAATAGGATTACTTAATTGCCCAGTCATAGAATGAATGGGTGACTGACTATTAAGGTGACTAATTAAACTCCTGTCTCTATAATAGCAAAGTTAAGATGGACAGATTTGTGAGCTCATGGAGAAATAACTAAGATTCTGCACTTTAAAGAGCAACAAAATATGAGGACATAAATACAAACATTATTATACTACAATATTTCAAGATAGACTCACGTTATTATTTCTATGGCAAAAGGTAGAGCATTAGAGTCTTCTTCAAAGTACCATTTAACCCTAGAGAATAAGATACTTAACATACTTCTTTAATTTCTTGATTCTTTGTTCATTTTTCAGAAGCATGCAGAAGAAACAGTTTGGAAGGTATGGGTCAGGGAATAAAAACATGTCCATGTGGTAAAAACATGATTTTAACAGTTTGGACTTTAGAATGTAAAAAATATATTTATAACTGGACTAAAGATTGGGATAAAATTTTCAATTGCTTAAGATGAGCAAAGAGTAAGGAATGCTGAAAAATAAGTTAACAACTGAATAGAAATATGTCTTCATATAATCCCTAGTTGGAAGACAAATATAATGAAATATTTAGAAATATGATTTAATAAGGGAAATATATATGTATAAAGTAGAAACAAAAATTTAAACCTTGATCTTACATGTATAATAAAATTTAGTAAAGTGCAACACGATGGTGATGTTTTGGTGAACCATCATCAAAATGATCAGGAGATTCAACAATAATACAAAAAATATGCTTACTTTCTCTGCTGTTCTTTGTGAAGATATGTGTTCTTCTATTTCAGTTTCTGGACAAAATGTGTTACTAAAACTGGGAGGACTGTTTTTTTCTCTGTGGTTAAGATATTTTCACATTTGGAACACAATCACCACAGAATTATGGGAGTGGGGGGAGTCTACACTATAAAGAGCAAAGAGAAAAATATTCGGAAGTGAAAGGAGTTTTGGGGGTAAAATAGGAATTTTGGGGGGGGTGCAAAAGGCAGATTTAGGAAAATTTAAAAATTAAGGGGTCCATGGGAAGAACACAGGGCTACAGAGTTGCAAAAGGGTATATTTCCATAAGACAAGGGAGCTGGGAGCAGTTACATTTCCATAAGATAAGGGAGCTGGGAATAGCAAAAGGTACACATTTACAGAATAAAGGGAAGGAGGAAGAAAGCCCAGAGGGGAATAGGGAAACCATAAGGAAGGAGGAGAGGAGATCCTCACTGTGTCCCAGGTGAGGTTCAACCTTTGAGCTCATGAGTTGCTATAGTGACCAAATCAAACGGGGATAGTGACCAATCAGAGAGGATATCAAGGCACACAGAACTGCAGCCTTTATAAAACATAGAAAAAGGGGACTCGGTAAAATTCTTTCCCCCTCTCCAAATAGGAGTCTGTGCTGTGGGACTCTTACCCCCTCCCCACTTTGGAGTCTGTACTTGTTCCTGAATAAATTTCCACCTTTGCTATACCATCTTCCATCCGTGGCTTCATTCTTCCACCCCGAGGGACAAAGAGCCTGGGAAAAGCCATCCTGCCCAGAGAATATCGTGCATTCCAGCCCAAAATTCCCCGTATGAGAAGGAAGCTCATAGAAATATAGCATATTTAGAGATCAAACATTTCAGTGGCAATTTCAGCTCAATTATTGCGCATGCAAAGAAACAAGGATTTATAGAGGGTTTATGTATTATCCATAATTAAACCTGGACCTAGAACCTAGGCTTGGTTATATTCTTTCTGTCGATCATGTCTTATCCCCCTTACTTAAAAATGTGTTGTTTTTCCCTTTCATGTGAGTCTTACACTGGTTACAATGACATAAAATAGATGGAACAGAACACTCGCATTTTTTCTTTTAGCACTGTGGATACAGCCGACCCCCAAAGCTGCCCTCTTTCCCTTCTCAGTGCTCCTCAGTCCCTGACAAACCATCAGCAAACTCCTAATCATCCTTCACTCCTCTACATTTTTTTTTTCTGAGAGTGCAACATTTTCCTTCATGAGCATATATTCTGCTTGTATTTATAGTTTTGTTATGGGGCTTTATTATCCATCTCTCCTCCTAAAGTGTAAGCTCCCCAAATGCAAGTATCTGGTCTGAAATGTTGAAAACATGCTTTAAAGAGTATTGGTCTAAAATTCTGTACCAGAGGTGCAAAACGTGGCTGATATTGCAGCATTTCCACTGTGCTTATCATCTCTAGTTCTTGTTATGCCCAGATTTCAGGATCCCCAAAAGATCACACCAGGGAGCCAGCCGAGTCCAATGCAAAAGCAGAGAGTCTTTTATTATTACAAACCCAGGTCTGGCTCTCCTACCCTCCTTACTGGCACAGAAGCAAGTGGCAGAGAGAGGGCTAGCCCCATGGGAAGAGGAGGTTTATAGGGGGGTGGAGTAAGGGGAGGAGAGGGGACTGTGGGCCCTGCCGATTGGCCAGGCACAAGTAGAAATCCTGGGTGTGGCTAGCAGAGGCTTGGGCTTCCGGGAAGAAGCCTTGCCGAGCACATAGCTCTGCCCAAAAATGGAGAATTCGGGCAAGATGGAGGGCGTAGCCCTTGCCCTTTCAGTTCTCTGGTTTTATAGAATAAATTGGCAAGTTTAATTGGTGAAACTTGTTGAGTCTTTTCATCTGCCTTGCCCTAAAGTCCTGCCCTTTGTATTGCTTAACCTAAGAACTACTCCTTTGGTAAAATCATTACCAAAGACCTATGAGACTAGATCAGGAAATGCGTAAACCTGACTTATTAAGGAGACCTTATCACTTACTGCAAAGAACTTACGAAGGGTCTGGAAATTAATGCAAGCTCATACAGCACTCTTTCCACAGCAAGCTCCTGGGAGAGAAAGACAGCTAACACCATGGCCTACAACTGGGAGATACAGTCTATTAAAAAAAAACATCTGCATAAGACTCCCTCAAGCCTCCCTGGAAGGGACCGTGCTAGATACTGTTAACTAATTCCTGACTTGAAAAATTAATTCATCAATTTCTATTTTTTCATTTAAAAAGGCTTCCACACTTGCACCTCATTTGCCTACAGACCTCAAATGAAAATTATCCACAGCAGAGAACCTTTCAGACAAAGAGCAGGTGGCACTGGGGCACTCAAAGTAGATGGCTTTTCCCAGAAACTGGGGATGGGCCAGTAAAGTCACCTCCCTGCAACCCCACATCGAGGTATGTCAGTCTGTTCCATGCCTCCCTGCTTCGGGTCTTATTTTGTTGGTCAATTCATTTTGTTCATTAGATTCCACAAATACGTGAAATCATGGATGGACCTGGAAAATATTACGCTAAGTGAAATAAGCCAAACTGAGAAAGACAACTTCAACCTCCTGATGACAAGCTGATAACTTTTTCTATGTTTTGGACTGTCTGTTGTGATTACTCAATGTATGAATGAGATCCTGGGCTTGGACAGGGAACTAAATTACATCATGTAAGAATCACATTGGAAATATAGGATTTGTGGCAATGAGGTACTAAAATTGGTTTACAGTCTAATTTCTAAATTAAACTGTTTATGTTCAGAAATGTGGTGTCGCCTTTTCTATCTCAGTTGCACTCTAACAGGATGACACATGCAAGTCATTAATGTGACAATTTGCATTCTTTTTATCTTGAAAATTTTATATAAATTAAAATTCTTGTATTCTTAATAAAAAAAATACTCTCCTCAGTGATTACAGATGTTGAGGTGGACAAATCTGTGATTTAAACAGGTGATTAAAAAGGTAAGCTGAAATTCCCTTTGTGTGGTCCATAAACTGAACAAGATTATATATAGCAATTTAATGAGAAAGAGAGACAGAATATTAAGCTCAGCATGAAAGTTTAGCTAGCAATCCAGGATGAATAAGGGAGGGCAGGAAGATGGGCAAAGATCAAATGAATTATTTCAAGTTGTTCTCCAAAGATGGGACAAAAGTCCCTTTCACCAATCTTTTTTCAAATATACTTTCTGGAACACGTCCTATATAATAAAGAGGTAATATGCAAAATGGTCATCACACCCTCGCACAAGATGGTCACCCCCATGTGGTCACAAGATGGCCACCTCCGGCAGTCGGACATCCCTCTCACAATCTGGGACCGCTGGCTCCCAACTGCTCACCTGCCTGCCTGCCTGATTGCCTCTAACTGCTCTGCCCGCCAGCCTGATCACCCCTTAACCACTGTCCTGCCAGCCTGATTGATGCCTAACTGCTTCCCTGCCAGCCCGATAGCCCCCAACTGCCCTCCCCTACCAGTCTGATGACCCCCAACTGCCATGCCCTAACTGGGTACAGGGAGTGAACCTGCAATTGAGGTATGTGCTCTTAACTGGGAATTGTACCTGAGACCCTTTGATGTGCATGCTGACTCTCTAACCATGAACACTGGCCAGGGCTGTAGACACACTTTCTGATGATGTTTCTATTTTGCATATGAATTACATAGCTTTTCTCTAATGCGATCGAAGAAAGTAAGAAATTGCATATAAACTACAAACTCCATTCTTAACAGTATTGACAGTGATATTGACAGAAATACTAACTGTATTGGAGAAGAGTTTAATTAGATAATAGAAATCAAATTTGTATTTCCTTAAAAGTCTGAAGGCTTTACTTCTAATAAGTTAGTAGCTTATAATCATAAAATAAAATCACTCAATGGCATGGACTTTAAGGTGGACACTTAAGTAGGAAAACTTTCTATTTAAGAGTATATGCAAAACAAAACAGAAACTAACTCAGAAGCAGAGAGCAAATTGGTGATTGCCAGAGGGGAAGTAGGCAGGGGAGGGGTAAAATAGGGGAAGTGGATTATTGAAGTACAAATTTCCAGTTATAAAATAAGTCATGGGGATGTAGTGTAAAGTATAAACAACAGATTCAATACCATAATAATTATGTGTGGAGACAGATGGGTACTAAACACTGTGGTGATCACCTTTTAAGGCATATAAATGTTTGTTTTTTAAAAAATATATTTTTATTGATGTCAGAGAGGAAGGGAAATGGAGAAAGAGATAGAGACATCAGTGATGATAGAGAGAATCATTAATCAACTGCCTCCTGCATGCCCCACACTGGGGATGGAGCACACAACCTGGGCATGAGCCCTAACCAGGAATCGAACCGTGACCTCCTGGTTCATAGGTCGATGCTAACCACTGAGTAAGACTGGCCAGGCAGGCATATAAATGTTGAGTCACTATGTTGTACACCTAAAACTATTATTATTTTAATAAAAAAATAAATAAATTTTTTAAAAAAGTATATGCAGTAAATTATGTGAAGAGCTTCACATAAACATTCATACAAAAATTATCTTTGTACAATTCATTAAATCATTAAAATATAAATTAGGGGCAAAATTATTACAGCTAGGTTTTTCTTTTCTTCTGAACATGCATCTTATAAACTGGTAAGGTTATTAGGATAATAATTTCAAAAACAGAAACAAAGAAGCTAAATTTAATATGTTATATGTATGTTAATTATTATTTGTAATTCTAACTTAAATATGTTTCATTTAAAAATATTTTAGTGAAAATGCACTCATTTCACCCAGTATTGGGTGAAAGAGGTAAAGGGATTAAGTAAAAATTGGTAGTTACAAAATGGTCATGGGGATGTTAAGTACAGCATAGGAAATATAGTCAATAATACTGTGATGACTATATGAATGGTGTCAGGTGGGTATCGGGAATATTGGGGGGGGATGGACACTTTGTAAAGTACATGCTCTAAACCTGAAACCAGTATGAAATAATACTGAAAGTGAGCTGTTATCGAAAAATAAAAAATAGAATAAAATAAATGCTCTCTTTTTTTTAAATTAGTATAAAATAGGTATTATATTCATAAATAGATCTTAAACACTCATTAAATTAATTAGTTCTATAAAAATAAATTATTTAGTAGTAAAATGAAAACTGAAATCGTAGTGTTATTAAATCAACTGCAGGCTGTTTAATATTTTCTATTTTGTGGCTTAAAATATCATCAAGGCCATGATATCTATCAATATGCCCAAAGTTATAACTATAGAGAAAGAAAGAAAGCAAAACCTACATTCTGAGAAAAACTCAATGTATATTGTCCAATTTCGCCCTCCCCACCCCCCAACAAATTAGGCCAATCCTAGTGAGAGTCATTTGTGTTACCTAGAAGACTTGACAGTCAATATCCATTCAAATGATGAATATTGAGGTGACTAATATGTGCAGTCATTGTTCATTAAGCAAATAAGAATCCTTGCCCTAATGAAGCTTTTAATTTTGTTGCTTTATATCCTAGTATAGAATATATCAAAAATAGAATGCCAGCAATATTAATAACATTATCAATATAATCTTTAATGATGCATATTTCCTCTTCCCTCACTGATCCCATGTGATCACATTTCAAGGAAAACACTAATGAATTTGAACATCCCCAAACCGAAATGTAATATTCACAATATTTATGGTAGAATAAAATATTCTCACAGGAAACTAAAAATTACATTTCAATGTCATTAGGACAACACATTTTTATCTGCAACACAAAAGGCTAATAATTCAGGGAGTGGTCTCATAAGTTTCATTGAGGAAGAAGGCATTGCAGAAAACCCCATTATTTGTCACTTTCCAACAATACTAGTCTTTCCTAATATATCCATATGAGGTCACAACCCATTTTATTTATTTATTTTTAATATATTTTTTATTGATTTTAGAGAGGAAAGGAGAGGGAGAAAGAGATAGAAACATCAATGATGAGAGAGAATCATTGATCGGCTGCCTCCTGAATGCCTCACACTGGAGATCAAGCCTGCAACCCAGGCATGCGCTCTGACTGAGAGTCAAACTGTCACCTTCTGGGTCCTGGATCAATGCTCAACCACTGAGCCATGCCGACTGGGCAGGTCACAGCCCATTTTAGAGATGATAAATCTGTTTCAGATAGTTAAGGAAAGGCCACTGAGAGTGAGCAGCACAGGATGGGTGATAGGGTTTTCTGATTGGGGACGTGTGCTCTAAAGCCCTATAAACATTGCCTCCCACATCAGAGTAACAAACTCAAAGTCAGATCTGAATTGCCAGCAAGTGGTAGTCTGGTAAACCCAAAATGTCAACAATAATAAGATTATGGAGCATGGTCTGTGTGTGCAAAATATATTTCCTGGCATTAACTTTTATGACCTTTACAACCACACTGTAAGGCTATTCCCTGTTTTAAAAAGTAGGAAATTAAAGTTTGTAATGGGGTTACATTGACATTAAACTGCTCTCAGACCCATGTATACAACTATTTTTCTTAGAAAGATATTTGTATTCCACTCATATCCTTATTTTAAAATGAACTCTGGAATTTAATTAAAAATTCATGTTGAAATCAAGAACATAAGTGGAAATTCCTCACTGGAACTCATGTAAATAAATGAAATAACAATGTTAAACCTGCATCTAATCTCTTGTACATATTGAGTGCCTGCTATAGCTATTGCTAAGTTGTACATTCATAATGACAAAACCATGGAATAAGTTTGCTTCTACTTGTACCAGCCTAAAACTAAACATGGAGAGAGTAAAGGGGTGGATTTATAGTGTTTCCCCATTAGTTTCTTCTGTTAACATATCCACTAGCATTCCTTTCTCTAAATTAGAGTTTTTCTATGCTTTCTTAATTTTCTAACCTTCTAACACCTCTCCTAAGCAACAACAAAAATAAAATGGATCTATTAGTAATACATTTTTTTTAAATTCACTCATCTTGTTATATCAAATTTTGCATATGCCATATCTAAACTATTGCTTAGAACACCCATTTTTCTAAGTTCTGTTACATTAACTCAGTAATAGTCCTCATAAATGTTTAAACAATACTGGGTAAGTAATAACAAGGAAGTTCCTTTTACTAGTTTTTTTGGAGTTTACTGTCCCCATTACAAACTTACTTGTCCTAAATTTATCTGTTTTTCTTAGAAAACTGGGCTGGAGGTGAGAGGACATATATTGCAGCAGTTTGGAAACTTCTCTGCTAAAACAAATTTGAGGAGAAAATGGTAATAATAATATAGGTTTCCCTTGTCCGTAACAAATATTTTAAATGAAGGTGACTCAGAAATCTGATTTCGTCCTTTAAGTAGCAGGAGCTGATGATTTGGGAGCTTTGGGAGGAGACACATTGGCATCCTAGACCTCTCTATGTTTCTGCCCTGAGACCTGCATAAATGAAGATGTGGATAGTCTCACCCTCCAGGTCCTACCCTTGGCCTGGCAGCCCAAAGGGATCTGATGAAAACTCAACTTCCCAGCTGTATCGAGCACCCATGAATCTATCGAGGCCGGAGAATAAAACTTACATGCATGGTACAAAGACAACAGGATGAAGTTCAGACATGGTAGTAAATGTCGCACCTTTTCCCTCAGCCCAGCAAATTATCTGGTGCCTCATTTCTCTCAACATGCTTCCTTATTGTTAACTGCTGATGACAGAAGGGTGTAGGCGTTGGAGTGTGTGGATGAGACAAGTATATTTATAACATGCTTGGCTTTAATAAATCCATGTAAATAATAACATTGTCCACACTAGAGCAAAGCAAGGGAGAATGGGCAAAGCTAAAAAAATATACTTAGTTGAATTTTTAGAAAGATAGTACCAAAGGTTTCTCATGTATGGCTATTTACAAAAGGTTCAATGTAGATCAGAATCAAGGTGATTTGGTAACTGCCATAAGGCATTTCACTTCAAAAAGAATATCTTTTTGTTGCTTATACTGTTCAGTGATTTGGTCTTGAATGAAAAAAAAAAAAAAAAAAAAAAAAAAGCTAACAAATAGAATCAGGAACTGAGTCAAATTTTTTTCTCTGTTTTTTATTTCTTCATTTTTTAATGTTAGAGCTTTTAGACTCAATGACTGTCTCCAAAAGGCCTAAATAGTATTTGTCTGATTATTAAATTATCTTAAAATTAGAAATAATTCTGTATTTATGGGTTAGAATTGTTTTCAGAAAATAATTGATGAGAGTTTTCATTAAAATAAAAGTAAACTGCTCTGCAAATGATAGTTAAGAAAATGAAAGTACAAGGCACATAATGGGAGAAAATATTTCAAAACACAAAGCCTGGTATATAAAATATAAATAATTCTTGCCCTGGATGGTGTGACACAGTTGGTTGAAGCACCATCCCATTCCCCAAAAGGTTGTAGGTTTGAATCTTGGGCAGGGACTGTGTGGGACACAGCCAACTGATGGGATGTTTCTCCCTCAATTAATATATCTTTCTCTCTTTCTCTCTTTCTCATATTCCTCTCTTCCCCCCTACCTCCCTCTCTCTAAAATCAATTTTTAAAATGGACTCAAAATGCAACAGTAAGAAAATAAACAGCTGAACTAAAAAATAGGCAAAAGATCAGTCACCTCAGCAAAGAAAATACACAAATGGCAAATATACACATTGAAAAGATGTTCAACATCATATGTCATCAGGAAATGCAAATTAAAACAATAGTGAGGTAAGTATTAGAACACAAAATCCAGAACACTGGCAAGGTTGGGAGCAATAGGAACTCTCATTCATTGCTGGTGGGAATATAAAATGGTACAGCTACTTTGGAAGATGGTTTGGTCATTTCTTACAAAACAAAATATATTCTTCCCATATAATCCAGCAATCATACTCCTTGGAATTTACTAAAATTAGTTAAAAAGTCACATACACACAAAAAGCTTCCCATTAATGTTTATAATAGCTTTATTCATAATTGCCAAACTTGGAAGAAGCTAAGATGTCCTTTCTAGATAAATGGATTAAAAAATTACAAACAAAATAGAAATAGAGGCATGGATACATGGAATAGACTGTCAGCTGTCAGAGAGGCGGTTGGGGAATGGGGACCAGATGAAAGACGGTGAAAGGATTAGCCAATGTACACATATGCAAAACCCATACACACAGACAACAGTGTCCTAATGGCCAGAGGAAAGGAGGGGCAGGGACTGGATGGAGGTGGGCAAATGGGGGAGGATGGGGACATCAGTAATAGTGTCAACAATAAAAATGAAGAAAAAATAGAACTAAATAAAAACAAAGAAAAAGACTAAATATGGCCCAAAAAATCCTAAAACATTTATTATCTAGTCTTTTATGATAAAATGTTTGTCAAAAATGCACATCTTACCGCAAAAGGACTACTCAATTCCAAACATTTCAAAATTAAGAGATAAACACACATTTTCTTCTATTTAGTATGGTGTGTAGCCTAATAAGATTTCCCACTAAAATATTATTAACCCACCCAGGAAACATATAGAAACAGAACTACACCATAACTGTAATTTCATATGCTATTGACATCTTTATCTTTTTCTCATATTTACCTATTAAGATATAGCCTTGTATAAGTAATATTTCTGTTCTTCAGCATGGCTAGTATGGTTTCTCCTTATCTGTGCTCTAAATTTAAAATAAATGTTGAGATATGGCTGTGTGGGGAGGGCAGAGAGGGAAGAAAGGGAACTGGACAGTTGCAAGAGAAATCTAACCTCTCATAATTTCTTGAATTTCTTGTTCTCTTATTTTTTTCTTTCATTGCACAAATGAGAAGTTCTACAAAGGAAACCATCAATTTTAGGATAAAAATGTTATAACTGCGGTGATAACTGAATGTAGACATGATATGATTTAAAGATCTTGTGTCAATTTTCTCAAAAAAGTTTTTGTGATAAAATTGGGTGAAACAGGGAGGAGGAACCAAGATGGCGGCATAGGTAAACACATGTACTTGCTGCCTCTCACAACCACATCAAAACTACAACTAAAAGACAAAACATTGATCATCCAAAACCATGGGAAAGCTGGCTGAGTGGAAGTTCTACAACTGGAAGGAAAGAAAAAAGCGCATTGAGACTGGTAAGAGGTGCAGAGGTGCAGAGGTACAGAGGTACATGCGAAACAGGCTGACAACTAGGTGCGCTGTTGTTGTTTTTTCAATTGGGAGGGAGATACAAGCTCCCGATTGCTCTGAACTCCAATTCTGGGCAAGACTCTGGGGACCCAGATCCATACAGGGAGAAACTGGACTATCTGGCATCGGCTGGAACGTGAGGGAGGCTTTCTCTCAGAGGTGCTCAGAGAGATCATTGCTCCTGCCCAGGGGTGCAGATCGCAGAGACATGGGGACCTCTCCCATGCAGGGCTGACTGGCAGCCATTGCTGTTTGCTCTGCACTGGTGATTCCTAGAGACCCTACCCCACCCAATTTACAACCAGACCCAAGCTGTGCACAGTGGCTTTTGCATATGAATGGCCCACCCTTTTGCAGCATAAAACCTAACAAACAGCACCTGGGGCAGAGAGCTCCAAATCTTCCAAAAGAAGGCCCAAGGCTAAGCAGCAGCAACAGGCCTTGCATCACAGCTGTGCCTCATCTGGGCACTTCCAAACCCCAAACAAAGAGGAGGAATCTGCATATCTCTCTGTAGCTCCTGCTGGGTGGTCTCAGGCAGTGGCTGACTTAGCACCTCCTTGGAGATACAAGAACCAGTGTACCTAGTGGTCAGTGTGAGACCATATCAGATTACAACTCTTCACATCCATAAGCAACACATTCAAGGGGCAGACTCAGTGAGCACCGAAGCTGCATTGAAGCAAGTCCTGCCCTATAAGGGTGTCTCCAGCATAGCAGTTCTTCTATTGTAGACACAGCTGATCCTCACAGCCAATTGGACTGGAGGTCAATTCCTCCCAATGATACTAACAGCAATCAAGGCTTAACTACAATAAGACTGTGCACCCAGCCCACAAAGGGATGAACCAAGAATGTCCACCTCAGGTGACTGGGGAGGCTGAGCCACTGGGCCCTATAGAACACCAACCACACAAGGCCACTCTATCAACACAGGGAAGCAGCCAAAATGTGGAGACAAAGAAACAGGTCACAAATGAAAGAAATGGAGGAAAGCAAACTACTGGATATAGAGTTCAAAACCACAGTTATAAGGTTACTCAAGAATCTTCAAGAAACCTCTGAGAAATTTAGTGAGACCCTCAAGGATATGAAAAAGGACCAATAAAAACAATATACAGAGATCCAACAGCAGACTAGAGGATTCCAAGAATCAAGGCAAAGATTTGAAATATGAAGAAGCAAAAATCACCCAACCAGTAAAGCAAAAAGAAAAAAGAATCCAAAAATATGAAGATAGTGTAAGGAGCCTCTGGGACAGCTTCAAGCATACCAACATCTGATATGGGGCTTCCAGAAGAAGAGAGAGAGCAAGATATTGAAAACCTATTTGAAGAAATAATGACAGAAAACTTCCCTACCTGGTGAAAGAAATAGACTTACAAGTACAGGAAGCACAGAGAACCCCAAACAAGAGGAATCCAAAGAGGACCACACCAAGACACATCATAATTAAAATGCCAAGGGCATAAGACAAAGAGAGAATCTTAAAAGCAGCAAGAGAAAAACAGTTAGTTACCTACAAGGAAGTACCCATACGACTTTCAGCTGATTTCTCAACAGAAACAATGCAGGCCAGAAGGGAGTGGCAAGAAATATTCAAAGTGATGAATAGCAAGAACCTACAACCAAGATTACTCTACCCAGCAAAGCTATCATTTAGAATTGAAGGTCAGATAAAGAGCTTCACAGATGAGGAAAAGCTAAATAAAGTAATTTATCACCACCAAACCAGTATTATATGAAATGCTGAAGGGCATTCTTTAAAGGGGAAGAATAAGGAAAAGGTAAAGATAAAAATTATGAACAACAAAGTGACAACAAATACATATCTATCAACAAGTGAATCTAAAAACCAAGTGAATAAAAAATCTGATGAACAGAGTAAACTGGTGAATATAATAAAATCAGGGGCATAGAAAGAGGGAGGACTGACAATTCTTGGAGGGAAGAGGGTGTGGGGAGTGTGGGAAGAGATTGGAAAAAATCTTACACCTATGAACGAGGACAGTGGGGAGGAGTAAGGGCATGGGGTGGGGTGGGAAACAGGTAGAGGGGAGCAATGGGGGGTGGGGAAGAGGAACATTTATAATAATCTGAACAATAAAGATTTATTTAAAAAATAAGTAAATAAAAATGAATAAAGGTAAAAAAAATTGGGTGAAATAGACTCTATCTGTGTACCCAAATATATATCCTATATAATAAAAGCCTAATATGCTAAGTGTCCGGTAAACCAGTCAGCTGTTCAACCAATTAAAATATGCTAATGATATGCTAAGACTGCTCAACTGCTCACTATGATGTGCATTGACCACCAGAGGGCAGATGCTCCGACTGTAGGTTAGCTTGCTGCTGGGGTCTGACTGATGGGGACTGAGGGAGATGGCCCAGACACACCCTAGAGCCCTCCCGCGGTCCCTCCCCAGCCCCAAACGTGCACTGGTGGGGTCCCTCGGCCTGGCCTGCACCCTCTTGCAATCGGAAACCCTCAGGGGATGTCAGAGAGCAGGTTTCAGCCCAATCCCGCAGGCCAGGCCGAGGGACCCCACTGGTGCACGAATTCAAGCACCAGGCCTCTAGTATAGTAATAAAGTCACTGGTACAGAATCCTAGCTGGCACTTAATGTACCTTCACTCTGAAACTCTTCCAAGAACAATCCATTTATTTACAAATGATTTAGCATGCAAAAATGAATAAACATGGTAGCAAATGCATTGTACATTACATTCAGATTACCAATGAATGAAGTTATACAAACACAACTTCAATGTATAATGAATTAACATAGCTTTCAGAAGAGTCAGCTTCAGAATGTGGATGTTGGTAATAGCAGCACTTTCCAGTCCAGTGAGCATGTGAGCTTCATGCAGTACCATGTGTGCTCCACTTTGACATGCAAAGCTGGATGACAAAACCTATTTTACCTGGAAAGAGACCACTGCCCAGGACACTGAAAGTAAATGTTAGTTTCTGGATTTTTTAAAAAGGCAATGTAACATTTAAGAAAAAAAAATCTTTCCACCACTCCATGTTGAGCAAACATTTCAATTTATGTCAAAGCAAAAGTGAGAAAACACCATGTCTTTGAAGCTTTGTGTTAGGTAAAATGTTGAATTGATATCATCAAAAGGACCTCTGAGAAACTGTATGTAAAAGGTACACACAAAATGCTTTACAGATAAATTCACAAACCAAATGAAAAAGAGCATCTATGCCTATCCAAGAAAAGGAACAATTATATGAAAACAACAAAACTTCCAAAATAAAAGAATTCCCAAAGTAAAAGCATACCAAAAAACAGAAATAGGGAATGGGGTATGAGTTGGGACAGACAAGGGGAGTGGCACATAGACATACTAGGATCAGCAAAAGAAAGGATCCAAATATTGTATGTTATTATTTCAGTAAAATGTGTAAACATGTCCATACTGAGAAATATGACTTGGGACCAGTTCATTAAGTAAGTAGAAACACAAATACATAACACTCAGCTTTTTCTTTTAATAAGTGGTATTTTAGATACAAAAACATAAAAATATTATCTTTGCAGAAGAATTACACATTTATCATTCAATCCTCGTTATACATTATTCCTAACAAACATTAATCATTTTTAAAACAACAATAAAGATGATAAATACAATATGAAAAGAAATATCCATACAAGTGACCACACATTAATCTTCACACTTTCACTGTTAGATTTAAAGATGTTTGGAGATAGTTAAAATTTGTTTTTATAACTTAGCTAAGCAGGCGGATATTTAAATTAGAATGTATATTCAAAATAAAAGAACATTTTAAATTATTTGAATATTAATACACCTCAAGGAAAGCATGAAATTTGAGGACTCCTGGAAAGGCCACACTCCTGTGAGGGTTATGGATCTGTAACGTAATTACCATATAATATGGTAGCTCTACTATGAGAGCAGCACGTCTTCTTAGAGGTGCTACCCAGAAGGCAAAGCGGGCAAAGCCATACTCTATGCTCGAGCCATGGAAAATGCGGATGGAAGGATAAATTTGAGCTCACTGAATTATGTATTTTCAGGGGCTAGGGGAAAACTTGCTGTATTAATATAAATATGAAAGATGCATAAAATATTAAGTATCAGAAAAGTGTTTCACTATCATTAGGACCATGTTTAGTTTTCTGTACACCAGGAGAGTTTGAAAACAATACTCAGCCCTACTCTATACTTCTGAAATTACATTTTCCAGGGATATTTATAAACCTGAATTTAAAAACTTGAGAATTTCTTATTTTGACCACCTATATATTTTACACAGTGAGAAAACTGATAAAACTTTATTGAACATAAAATCTAGGTCTTTATTGAATTCACTCTTTACATTACAGTATGAAGTTTGTACCAAACCTCCCCTTGCCATGTTAACTGGGGGTTTTCACTAGGGCCAATGAACAATCTTAATTCTCCCTTCATCATGGCTTCTTTCAATCATGGCTGCATATATAGCCAGAATGATCTTTCCCCATCAGATGTGATTTACTCTCTCCTCTTACATAATTGCACACCTAAAATGTATATGATTTTATTAACCAATGTCACCCCAACAAATTCAATAAATAAAAATATAAAAATAAATAAAAAATGCTTTAATGTCCTTTTTTTCTAAAGATCACTAAAAGTCTGAAGTATTTGGCCCCTACTTACATCTCCAGTGAAATTTAATGACATCCTCGAGTTTGCTTTCTTTGCTTAAAGAACTTTGGCTTCTTCAGGTCATCAAGCACAACACACTTCCTGTCCAGGTGCCTAATGTGATCAAATGAATGATCTGACAATGATATTTCCTTTGTGCCTCAAAAGTTTTCATTGATAGTGCTGATAATGAAATTATTGTCTTTTAGGTTTTACCCTCTATTATACCTAGGCTAAATTCTCCACTCCATACACTACTGCTGACATCATTTTAATTTCCACAATTACACTGCTTCCTTTTTATGATTATAAAGTGAGTATTTATTAACAGAGTACATTTTCAAATTTTAAAATAATCTACAGATATGAATAATTTTTTTCATATTTCTTCTTTTCTCTTTCTTTTTAATGTTTTAATCTCTATTGTTGAGAGTATTACAGATATCACTCCTTTATTCCCTCTTCCCCCAGGTCTTCACCATCCTATTGTCTGTGTCCATGGGCAATGCGTATATGCATAGTTATTTGATTAATCTCTTCCCATCCCCTTCACCCCCCTTCCCTATGAGATGTGTCACTCTGTTCCATGATTCCATGCCTCTGGTCCTATTTTATTCATCATTTTATTGTCTTCATTAGATTCCACATATAAGTGAGATCATGTAATATTTGTCTTTCTCTGACTGGCTTTTTTCACTTAACATAATCATCTCTAGATATCTCTATGCTGTCTCAAAGGGTAGTAGATCACTGTGGTACATTTATACAATGAAGTATTATGCAGTTGTAAAAAGAAGGATCTACACTACTCTCTTCTTTATAAATACTTTCTTCCTACAGTTTCATCCAGCCCAAGGGTGAGCAAAAATTTTGGTAGAGTCAGAGAGTAAATATTATAGAATTTGTGGTCTTAGTGGCAACTTTGGGCAACTGTCTTTGCCACAAGACAAATAGTCTTGTATGTTTTACACTTTACACTTAAAAATGTAAAAACTATTTATACTAGCTAGCTCAATGACCCACACAAAATCAGGCAGCAGAACAGATTTGGTTCCTGGTTTATTGTTTCCCAAATTCTAACATAGACACATGACTTTACTAGTAAACATGATCTACAAACCTATGATTATCAAACTGACATCTCTAGCCAAGTCATCTTCTTGATGCTACTTGATATTTCCCCTTGAATTCTAACAGACATCTCAATTTAATGCAAAAATACAAATCAATCAATCACATACAGACTACCTACACCTCTGCCACTGACCTGAAACCTGTGTTATCAGACCTTCCCCATCTCCAGAAAAGACTGTATGTCCCTAAGCCCAAACACCTTTGTGTGATTCTTGATCTGCAAATCCTATCAACTTTATCTTCAAAACAACTTCTAATCTCAACCAATTTTCCCCAATGTTATTGTGACCATCTTAATCCCAACCACCATCAATCCTTTACCTGGACAGGTGCGATAGTCATTTGAATCTGGATCTTCTCCATCTACTCTTATCCGTCTCCCTAATAGTACAACCTCTATACTGGAAATAGAAGGAACTGCATAACAGTAAATCATATATTCCATCTCTATCTTAAACCTTTTAATTTTTTTTGGATCTAAACATTTCCTTCAAAATCATAACTAATCTGTTCCCTGAGAGCCCCTCTCCTCATGTCCCTCCTGTGCCCTTCCTTCATTCCAGACAAACCAGTCTTCTTCCCAAGAAGATAGCAAGCTTATTTCTATTTAAGAACCTTTATATTTTCTCTTCTTTCAATTCATACACACCAAAGCTTCAAAGTACCTACGTCTCTTTTCATTCCAATCTCAAATGAAACATCACCTCCTCAGAGAGAGTTCCCTGATTTCCCTGTAGCTGGATCAGTGTCTTGCCACTTGCCAGTTATACTCAACCACATTATCACATCTAATCTTCTTCATGGTAGGACACTTGATAGCCCTTCATAGCACTGATCATATTCTTGTATCTATTTCTTCTTCTCTCCTTACTATGTTATAGCCACCTGAGTCTCTGCCTTCTTCATTGCTATAAACCCAGTGCCTGGCATATAGCAGGCACTCTATATCTATCTTTGATTTCCTTGTTGATTACTATGTATACCCTAATCCTTTTTTAAATTTTATTTTTCAATTACAGTTTACATTTAATGTTATTTTGTATTAGTTTCGGGTGTATAGTATAGTGATTAGACCATCATATATTTACAAAGAGGTCCCCCAATAATTCAAGTATCCACCTGGCACCATATATAGTTATTACAATATTATTGACTATATTTCCTATGCTGTATTTTAAATCCTTGTAACAATTTTGTGACTACCAATTTGTAATTCTTAATCCCATCATGTTTTTCACCCAGCCCCTCCACCCCCCTCCCCTCTGGCAAATAATATTTTTACACTATATCTTATTTTCCTGTCTGTATTTTTCCCTTCATATCTCTCCTCTGACTATATATTCAATTTTTAAATGTATGTCATTTTGTGTCCTCAGAATTTCTTCTTTCAATATATTGTGAGAGCTTTATTTTCTCAAAAAACGAAACACCTATTTTAGGCAAAAAAAAAAAAAGAAGAAGAAGAAAAAAGAAAAAGAAAGGCATGAAGACAGAACAGAGTAAGTATTTGCTTGGTATAAGGTGACACTTTCCTACCACAAAGACAACTATATCAGGAAACAAAGAAACAAAAATATTATATTTCTGGTTATTCCTGATTCCCAGATTTTGGAGCCAGTAAGCTTTCCTACTTTCTTGACCATGGTGATAGAAGAGATGCACTTACAGCTATTAACACATTACCATGGTCCACAGTTGGCTTCCAGAAACACAACTTAATATGGTATCAATTGATATGAAAGTACTTCAAAAGCAATTTTATCAACATCTTTCAACAGAACAAATGACCCTTCTAATTGGCATCTTCAATTAAGTACCTAAAACTGATGAAGAATGCTAAAGTTTCATTGGATCACTATTCTAAAAAGCTTTCAAATTAATTAAAAAAGAAATATTCAGTAGTAGAAAAGAGATAAAAACCTTATTTTAATCAGTTTAAATAGAATTTAACAGTTCTTTAATAGAGTAGTTTGCTGTTGATTGCAAGAGTAATAAAGCAAAAGTCCTAAGTAGTGATCATTGTATCAGCTGAAAACTCAAAGTGAATTACCAGAAAGAAATCTCAATATCCTCCAATAGCTTCTTCCCATTTCATTCCAAGCTAAAGCCAGTTATTACAATAGCCATTAAAATTACATAATCTCCATCCCTTCCCCCCTACCCTGTTACTCTTGAATCTTTAAGTTCTCCCCACCATGTAAGCTTTGCTTGGGTACAATAGTTTTTTTGCTGTTCCTACAAAACACCAAACACACTTCTGCTCATGATTTACATACCTGTTGTACCCTTGCAGGTAATGTTCTTCTACCAAATCCCTGTGCTATTCAGGACCTCACCTCCTTGGACTCTCAATTGTCATCTTCCCTGTGAGGTCCTTCTAGACTATCTAATTAAAAATAACCCTCTCAGGGTGGGTACCTATATAGATCATGTATCACAGAAATGTATACTTAAAACCTATATAATCTTATTAACCAATGTCACACCAATAACTTTAATTTAAAAAAAATGATGGCCACTATAATTTTTAAAAATTATCCCCTCAGAATTTTCTGATCCTCATCACAGAATTATTTCCATCATTTAACTATTTAAGTTGGCATATTTTACATATGTATGCTCACTATTTATCATGTGCCCCCCCACATTAAAACGCAAGCTCCATAATGGCAGGACTTTTGTCTTTTTTTATTGCTGTTACCTGCTCTATCACTAGTATCCAAAATGGTTCCTGGCCCAAGATAAATACTTTATAAACTTTTGTTAAGTAGATGACTCTGAAGTCTACTATAAACCATCAAGGAGCTTATAAATAGTAAGTCAGACACAAATGAACAATTATAGTGCATACTGAGAATTATAGATAAGGTGGTCTGTGAAGAGTGGCTACAGTGTTTGGACAGGTTCAAGCCTTGGACCAGGGGTCCTCAAACTTTTTAAACAGGGGGCCAGTTCACTGTCCCTCAGACCGTTGGAGGGCCGGACTATAGTTTAAATAAAAACTATGAACAAATTCCCATGCACACTGCACATATCTTATTTTGAAGTAAAAAAACAAAACGGGAACAAATACAATATTTGTATTTGCATGTGGCCCGCGGGCCGTAGTTTGAGGACCCCTGCCTTGGACTAATGAGAGGGCACAATCCTCTCATGGCCACGTGCAAGTCCCAGCTTGGAGGGCAGAGCCCTCCCAGCACAATTATAGCCAACACTATAGTTGTAAGCTTGAACCTATGGTCGTGGCCCCACGTGCCTGAGTGATGTGGGCTTGATAGAGTTCAGGTGCATGTAATTGAGTAGGATTGAGACCCAGAGAATGTTGTCAACATTTTGACCACGCCCTTACTTTGCCTCGGAATCTGGCTATAAAATAAAGACATGGCTTGTAGTCCGTGGCGCTGTCTCTCTCCATCAGAGAGGGCAGCATCCCGCCTAGACCCAGCTTTCTTCTCTTGTTTGTCTTTTTCTCAATCCTTCACCACCCCCACACAGGCTCACTGACCTGGCTGAGCTGGCGGCACATAAAGCGCCCTGGGGCTGAGTGTGCCATAGCCATGCCAGCCCACCACAGTTGTGTATGGGGAGTTTTGTAAACTACAAGATGTAACATCAAAATGATAAGTGGAATCAGCAGAGACACATTAGGTGGTATCTGAGTAAAAGGACAAAAGGAATATAGCCAAATGGAGAAAAGAGAGAAAGGAAGACCTTACAAATGAGCATCAGAAGTTACTTCAAGAAAAATCAGTTTAAAAATCATCATTAGAAAAAATGCATCCCAATTATTGTGTCACAGATAATTAACTATAAAATCCCCAAAGAGTTTAGGCTTTGATAAAGTTACAGGTCATTTTGTGACATAATTATATATAAATCTCAGTACTTCCTAATATTTGAGGAAAAGCTTTTAGGTAAGATATATGATAATTTGAAAAAAGTGAAGTTGCAGATGACCAGTCACATGTCCCTTAAGACACTACCTAGCTTGTGAACACTATGTACAGCCCTTACAATTAAAAGGTTGATATTTTTAAGTCTTTTAGAATCTAAATCGACAACTTTGAATTTCATGTGTAATTCATGAGCTTTTTAAAGGAAACCTTAAAAGTGACAGAGACGTGATTCCGATGTATGTCTTTATGCTGAGATAGATATAGCACTGCAGGTTGGAGAGGTACAAAGAAACAAAAAGAATTAAGAATAAGCAGTAATTTCTACCAAAAATGGAAATACCCAGTCTCACACATGAGGCTATTCTGAATCTCTCAATTCAAAAGTCTGGACGCAGTGTGCACAGAGTTAAGTTGCCTATAAAGGTTGATGAGCCACCTTCCTGAGCCTCTTTTCATTTTATGTCTGCTTGTGTGGGGGGGGGGGGCAGGAGGGGGTAAAGTCCCACTAAAAACTTCATATACAGATTTATTTTTAAGAATTTACATTATATTTTATTATATTATCATATGTTAGACTATCCTAGCTTATGACACTTCTTCCTTTTTCCCCCTGCATGTGCCATTTCCATTCCTCTTTCGATCTCTAGCTATGTAGGGTCTCTTCATTCCAAATATAACTTCTTTTTTTTTTCTCATATTTGTGGCTGGGGAGAGAGATGAGGCTAGTATATCACACAGAAGATAATGTCTAGTAAATTTACCTATTCTTCAAGTCAACTGACATAACAAATTCCAAACACAGCAAAACTCTTCAAATGAAAAGTTAAATATAAAACAAGCACCGACACAGTCTCTAAATATGTGAAAACAGAACAATAAAGCTAATATAACTAAATATAACTAAATATAACTAAAAATGTTATAAAGTCACTTGGAATGGTGTTTAAAATATTTTTTTCTAAATAAACTTGATTGTTAAGGGAAAGAGAACCTTATGAAATGAGATTTATCTTAAAGGACAAATTAAATGGGAAATAAAACACACTTTATTACATTGCATGGTAATAGTACCTTTTAAAATATTGTGAATGAATGCCACTTAAAAAACGGAAGATGTAGTGTAACTTCAGTAAAAAGAGGTATCAATTACCATGTTTTCCCTATAAAAATGGAATATTCTAAGACAGCCTTTTTTTCAATGCCAATGAGTCTGATGATCAGGAAGACAGTTTAAACCACTAAACAACAAACACTATACAATGATTTCATTAAGCATTATATAAATTATGAAAAGGAAGTCTTTTGTGGAAAAAAATATTTTTAATAGAGCACTCCAAACAGAGTCTTAACTGCTCAACATTTATGGTGTCACCTCTCTTACTTCATGGGCTTCAATGCACAATGCATAAAAGGACTCCCAGTGACTTCTTTAGGAATACAACCTCAAATGTTGGGGGCGGAGAGGGAGTGACAGATAGTTTTCACAAGAATCCAAATTTTGAAGTCAAGTTATTCAAAATATGTATTTAAAATAAATCCACTGGGGTTCTTATAAACCTTTTAAGCTATAGAAATGGTACATCACATCAATTTCTAATAGCTGACTTTTTCGTAGGAAAAACAAAACTGTTAGAAAGTATTGGTAGGATTTTAAATGTTGTTGGGGTAGGTATCTATGGGGGTTTCAAGTACTGGATAGTTGCATTCATATTTTAAGAAGCTTAAATCAAAAACTAAGACTAGACATAAGTTACATAATTCCACCACAGACTAAAATAACTCCACCATATATATATACACACACACACATATTCTTCTCTATCACGACGGAAAATTTTTTACATTTGAAGAAGAATGCTAGAAACATTAAGACTTCTGCTGTGCAGCAGAATTCAATTTTACCATTACTTAGCTTGATGGTATTTTAAGGGCAGGTCTCCTGGGATACACAAATAATCATTCAATATTCACTGCCAAATGTCTGAGCTCACCTCTCTTAAAACAATATTCCATTACAAGATGAAAGTAATTTATCCAAACAAGCCTGAAAAACATAAACTTTAGATGGCATTAAGGTCCTTCAAGGAGAGTATTCCTCACCAGTAGTGATACTAAGATATTAAAAGTTATAGATCACATGATTTGAATTCTAATTGAGGAACTGTAGCTATAAACTTTTAACTCAAAGTTAGATACTATCCTCATTTACTGAGAGAATTATACAATCACTTAAATTTCTTAAATGAAAGAGAAAAAAAGGGAAACAAAAATAATAGCTCTGGCACACACTGGGAAAAGATTTCGAGGGAGAAAGAGAAATCTTTCTCTCTCTCTCTCTCTCTCTCTCTCTCTCTCTCTCTCTCTCTCTCTCTCTTTCTTTCTCTTTCTTTCCGTCCATCCAACCTTTCTTATCTTTTCCCTAAATTATCTGGACAATTAAATGTAAAAAACAACTGATTAAATTAGTATAATTAAATATGATTCCAAAACAATATAATTGAAGAACTTGCAAATTAGGACAGCCAAATTATACACTTTTTCCAAAATTTTCCCTTAACTAAAATATAATTTCACAATGGAGATCATGGAACTGAATATTATAATTGTGGATATTATCAGATTTTAATTTGGAATGTTTAATATGTGACCCAAAATCTAGTCATAGAAAAGGAAGATAAATTGATTTGTCCTCAATATTTAAGTTTGCTACATAAGTGATGTTGCTCGCTTTTTCAAAATTTCATATTTTCTAACAACAGCATCAGGGTTGCTCTTTGGAATTTCATTTTAGCATGTAAATCATGAAAGCTAATTGATTACAATTATCTATGTATTCGTGATAACATATTAAAAGTAGTACTATATTTATGCTATAAATTAGTTACAAAAATCAGTAAACTAGTGGTAATTCGAATGCTTTGACAAACTTGTTTTTGAGAACAGACTGACATATTCATTCCATTCTTCTGTTACAAAAAAATAACACCTTTATTGTATAGCAGAAAAAATAGCCCCTCTTTAATAAAAACCATTAAGATAGAAAGATATTCTTAAGAATTCCTAACAATATTTCTGAATGGTATATTTGCTTCCCCCCCCCCCCCTTGGAATAGGCTTCTATTTTTATTTAATTTATTGGGGCTTATTTGTTTTTTAGAAGTAAAAAATCAGCATCTTTATTTTTAACAATCTTTCACCTTAATCCAAAACTTCCTCATACTGCCTTTATATTCATACACATCTTTTTCTTAAATGTTTATATAAATTATACTTTTATCTTAATACATATATTATTACTTCAACATATTGTTGTGAAACTAAAGAAATGAAATTGCGGAGTTTGGAAATAATTTCTCAGTTCTGAATAAATAACTGCTACCTGCACTCTCTAGAACCCTGCAAAGCCAGTGGGCTCTCCAGTGCCTCTCTTAACCCTTCTTCCTGCCAACATCCTCAGGGTTGTGTTACACATCACACCCTTTAGATAGTTCATTTTTATCTAGATTAGCTCCAAAGTCAATGTCTAAGTCAGTATTCAGAAATGCAGTAGTATGTATACCTTTATATCTATCCTGTGAGAGTTACTTTAAAGAAAAAATAAATCTGAACATTTATGTTACATGTTTTATTTGCATGGTAGGCATATTTTCTTTTAAAAAATCATGCGTTTTCTACTTTATCTTAAAGATTAGCTTTGCTTTCACTTATTAAGCAGTTTCTAATGTGCAAACAACCTAAGTAGCATAGAAACTGGCAGAGTCCAAGTCAGGAAATGCTACTGGAAGGATGAATATCAGTGTGTAAGTCAGATGTCAGGGAAACAGATGTCCTCAAGCAATGTTCTTCTTGACAGACATAAAGAAATTGACAAGAGACAACTACCTGAGTCCAACACACTGTTCTTTTTAGGCTTTTTATTTGACTATGATGCCCCCAAAGGAACTATCAGCCAACATTCTTATTTAGAACTAAGAATGAATATCCAGGAACATTTTTTATAAGTGGTGGTGGCACACAGTTGAATTAATACTGAGTATGAATTTTCATGTACCTTCTGGAATAAGTAGATTTTCTCCTCTGTCCTTACAACTTAATGACCATTTCTAACTTGGATTTTATGGGAAATACCATCCAGATTTCCCAATGATGTACAAATAATCATAATATAACCTACTAATAAATATGGAGCACTTTTATAGAAAATATAAAACAGCTTTGCTATCATACCTAAAAATTTTAATTTATGTGAAAATAAGTGTTGTTTTTTTTTGCAGGCACATTTGCTACAAGAATCATACCTTATTGATACGTAATTACAACTATGGATGCTGGAGGTCCCAATAATCAAAGTTTAAAGTTGTAAACTTAATATAGAGAAAACAGTATCCATAGATTTTAATGAATTATTTTGTTACCAATAATAAAGTACTATGCAATTTTTATTTTAATAGATATCTAGTAATATAAAATTTTAATTTTAAAGCATTTATTTTCAAATTCTGCTTCATTGCACACCCAGAAGTGAAATGTTTAATGAGCCTTATTGATCTAAATAATAATGGGTAGCTTACAGTGTATTTAAAATGATAAGATTTCCTTACCATGCTTAAGAAATCTGCTTTATTTGACCTAGCGACAATATAGGAAGCACAATTCCCTTAATCATAATATTAAAGCAGTCCATTATTTTTCTATGAAATTATTTTGTCCTTAAATCATTGGTATTTTGAGTTATTCTTTTTAAAAGAAACTAAATTAGTTGCATTTATTATTAGAAGTTTCACTATAGTTAAGCTTGGAATTGATTCCAGGCCATGATTTTTTTATTAGTTTTTTTTATAAGTGATGGTCACTGTCAAAGGAGATAATACCCAAGCAATCAATATTGAGGAAAGAATAAAGGGTTTAGTCAAATAAGAGATAACGATACTTATTTTTCTTCAAGTTTATAACAGCTATTATCCTTTGAAAACAAACCACAATCCCTAGAAATGATGGTCACAGAAAGGGTCTGGCAATCTCGTGTAATACCAAGTGTACTGTTGGATCAGTATTGCAGAAACAGTTGTCCCACTGCCTTTCAGTGATCCGACACATTGCCGGAGGAATAAACAACTCTCTCAGCCAACAGAAAGGCAGAGTAGCTGCTGTCTGGGGATTCTTGTTTTAGATATTTGGTGAAAAAATATATGTATTAAATATAATTATCTCATGTTATTTTTTATCAGAAAGGAAAGCAAAATGAGACCAAATAGATAGTAATGTAAATTCTTAATGGTGTGAAAGAAAAACTTTAGAAACCAAAGCCTAGTTCATCATTAAAATTGATTATCTTAATATATGCATATATGCCTATTTACATACAAACACAAACATACATTTTCAGTTTTAAAAACATCTTCATGTTTCACTTCTGAAATTCATTGAACAAAGTCAAATATGGTAAGCAAACAGTGCTCTTTGTAAACAATATTGAAAAGTTAATAAACTTACTTGAACATACACAATGTTTATTGGATATTTTGAAAACCAAGGGACTAGTAAAAGCTCAACTTTATCACGATTATGTAACACTGTTATCCACTTTCAGTTTATCTAGAGTCATATGCCTGCCCCTATGATTCCCTGCTCACAGATTTTAAGTCTTGACAAATGCAAAAACAATGTCAAAATGTATTCTCCTTCAAAAAGAAAAATTGAGGGTCATGTCTTCCTTTTATGATATAAAATATTAAATTGCAATTTGAATATGAGAAGGCAACACACTTCCAAAAAAAGAAAAGCAATGCTTATAAATAAGCATATTTCATAGACACTAGCTTTTGCATAAACCACTTCATACAGCTATTGATCAAATCAGTATATTGAAAACCCTTATAACAAAATATATGGTCCCTTTTTACTCTGCAAAGGACATCTCAGGACACCACAGACTTGCAGCTCTGTTCTATCATTAATTTCCTCCAAATAGACTTGGCAGGGCAATGAAGAACATCAAATTTTTCACTTAATTTCTGAAGAAAACACAACATTTAAGGAACATGTTCTTGAAATTAAAATTTTTAAAACATAAAAGTCACTAAAGAAAAAAAAACGTAGATCTAAACACTTCTCTTAAAATATATAAAACCTTTAATTAATAGGTTCTTGTTCTTTAATTAGTAGGTTACACACACATACAAACATATCTATAAACGGTATCTAATACAACAGAGCAAAGCTAATTTTGAAGTGGTCTTTCCAAATTTGATCCACCAGCTCACACCCGACTGCAGCTTAGCTGAACTGATTTAAAAGCTTTATAGTGCACTTTAACAAAAACCTTGAGGAAAGATTACCACGAATCACTTCAAACATCAAACCAAAGGTCCACCTAATTTCAAAATAAAGTGAAACTCACAACCCAGCTCTTAGAATATTAAAGCATGCTTGCACCTACCTTGGCCTTGTCCATTCCCCTGATGACTCCAAAGGATCACAATCAGCATCAGTAGTTCCGGAGCCCATGGCCACATTCTTCTAGTTACACGTCCTTGCCTTCTGGCCATTGCATTTTAAACTCTGCAAGAAAAGCATTATAAATTACAATCTTAATGAATGTTTTATAATGCAAATCCCATGTCTAATATGCATTGTGTATATTAGATTATCCTGATTACAAGATACAAATCACCCTGGTTACAAGAAAATCATGCCTCTCTTTGGGATTCCCATAATGATAAATAATGTAAAATCTCATTCATCTTAGCCTTGTATTCCAAACATTCATCTGAATGATATTTTTCAATATTAGTTTTCAAAATACAATATTAAGCTTACAAATGCTTAAAAAGCACTTACAAAATACCTATCAGAGGTCAGTTAGACAAAACATTTTACATGGACACTATTTATAACTTGTTATTTTAGGTAAATTGATGCATTAAAAACACCATGCCATCTCTATGAACATACACAAATATAGCATAAGTATTTCATAAATTATTTTCTAGTTTTCAGGTAAATTGTATTTTAGTTGTATTAGTAACTTTATCTGCATAAAAGATTTATCACATACACAAAACTAATCTTGTGTACTTAAAATTGAAAGCAAAATTAATCTTAGAAACCATAAAACATTTGCAATTGTAATTCCAGATATATGTAATAAACCATAAAAACTCTCAAAAAATATATCACATATGAAAATATACCTGAAAGTTCATTTTGACACTGTTTTTAATAATAAATTAAAATTCATAAATGTCCACCAAAGGAATGTAACATATTCTTACAGTTGAATGATATATTGCAGTTAAGATACATATGCTAAAGCCACATGTACCAACATGGACAAATGTCAAAAATAAAAGGTTAAGCAAAAATAGCAAGTTGCAGAATCATTATACCATATTAAATTATGCCATATAATATTATACCATATTTTTCATGTAAAAATAGTTAAAACTGAACATTTTATATGTGCATAAATGTGTAATACAACATACTAATGCATAAGAATGATAAATAACATGACCTAAATTAGGAAATTGCAAGACTACAATTTAAATAGTTATTATGAAAAATCTTCAAATTCCAACTTATCCACAGTTGACAAGTTATGGAGCTAAGGAAAGTAAATTTAATAATTTCCAGAATAAACCCTGTATTCAAAAATACTACATAATCACAATTCTAGTAAACTTGGAAAGAAATTTTGGCACCCAGAATTTCTCCTTCTCCCTTTCTTTTATATCAAGAGAAGAGGATTTAATTGTTCATTTTGCATTATGTCATTTCAAACATATAGTGCCTGAGATTAAGGGAAATTTAAGGGCCATCTAATCCATCTTCCTCATTTTAAATGAGCAAACACACCAAGAAGGTTGTGATGATATTTTCAAACTAATGTATAACAAAAAATGATGATGATGATGACAATGATGATGAAAATCTTTCTACTAATAAATATTTCTTAAAAGTTTATTGTATTCAAGGTCATTGTACTATGTTAAAAGCCTTATATCTTTTATCCCATTTAATTCTCACAGAAATCCTATAAACTAAGCATTTTCAAAATCACCATTTCACAGCTGAGAAAATAGGATTGTGTACAGAAAAGCTACACAATTGCCAAGTCATGTGATTAGTTGGTACCATTTTTATGACTTGAGCTCAAACAGAATGACTTCGGAGTCTATGCTCTGCACAAGTCAACACTACGCAGGACTAATTCCTGCATCTTTCAACTACAGTCAAGTAACCATTCCAAAAAAGATTCAGCTAAAAGGGAAAAGCCAGCTTGCATATAGAATTTGGTGCATTTATCCCAAATAAATATCTTCAAATTGCAAATCATTAAAATGTATGGCATTTGCATTATCACAGTTAATCCCTAAAAGCATAGACTCTTTCCAGAGTAACTTGGGTTGTCCTGGGCAAATTTCAGTCCTTTCCAACACACATTATCATTACTAATAATTTTACATTAAAGAATAAGATGAGTGACATTACAAAAGAGTAATGGTGATACCTAATTATTTGTTTAGGGATCAGGAAACAGGTCAGGAAATTATTGCCAAAGACTCACTCTAGTAATATGCATCTATGTATGTGCGTGCGTGTGTGTGCGTGCATGTGTGTGTGTGTGTGTGTGTGTAAACTTTTTTTATTTATCTTTTTTGTTGAAAGGGGTGATGGAGGTCCTAATATAAGGTGACAGAAGATTTGACTTTGGGTGGTGGGCACACAGTGCAATATATAGATCTCATAACACAGAAACCCACACATGAAACTTATATGTTCATGTTGACCAGTGTCATCCCAATCAATTTAATAAATTTTTTTAAAGTATTACAGATGTCCCCCTTCCCCCCCCCCATCGACCCCTTCTAGCCCACATCCACCCCCAGTGCCTGGCCTAGACCACACTATTGTATGGGTCCATGGGTTATGCATATCTCTATATATAAAGAGGTAATATGCTAATTGGTCCTAATGGTGTCTCAGTCACGACTGGTCAACAAGGTGGGCGGGACTGTGGGGCTGCAGGGTGGAACTCCAGGTGGCGTGCTATTTCATCCTGCCCAAGCAGACTCCCCTGGGACTCCGCAGCCAAATCCCGAAGCAGACCCAGGGTTTACTAAGCTTTACTGGAGTTGCTCCCCTCACCCCCAACCCTGCCCCAAGACCACGCTGCCTGGAGCAGGGCGCCCAGCAGCCTCCTGACAGGCAGGTGGCCAGGGAGAGCCAAGTGAGGTGGGAGCAGCAGGGAGCCACAGAGGGGTGGGGCGGCTGGAGCCAAGTTCCTGGGGGTCTGAGGAGAGCGCCTGACAGAGGAGCCCAGACTGCAAAGAAGGAAGAGGAAGTGGGCACGGGGAGCTCTTCCAATCCTCCTGCACCACCGACACCCTACTCCAGCCCCCTCACCTCCAGGGGGATGGGAAGGCTGACAGGACTGGGAGAAGACCCAGCCTTGGGGGTAGCTGTAACCCGCACCTCCAACTCCCAATCTCTTCCCCCTGCCACCCCACAACAAGAGCATGCCAGTGATGACCTATCAGTGCCCCGAGGCACCTGGGGCCTGTGGCCTGCAGCTGCCGGGGGCCCCCTCTGCTGGGGCCAGGCACACGTCTCCTCCCTACAACTCCAGGCCCAGGTGGCGGCAGGCCCCAGCGGCCCCCCAGGGTCAGATCCACCCCCCCCCCCCCCAGACAGCAGAGGCACTGTCTCTGCAGCAGAAGCACACTGAACCTTGCTGGGGGCCGCAGCTAAATCCGCCCTCCTAGCCTGCCTGGCCCCACCCTGGCCCAGCCCTCGCCCTGCACCAGGAGATCGGAGTCCTGCCCTGAGCACTTACAGCTGTGAAACAGCCATATTTAAAGGCACCAAGTGGGGAGGTTTGACAGTTACTCCCCCTTTGGCCCCGCTGACCCCCTAGCGCCCCCCACCCCAGCACCTCCTGGGAAGACCATCGCTACAAAGCTGCTGGCCAGAACCCGCTCCTCCGAGACCTGCCGAACCCTCTGCAAAGCTTCGAAACATACAGTCCCAGGAAACAATCATGCCCTCCTCCCCTAATCAGCACCGGCTACCTGCGAAGGTACCCATGGGCAGTTGGGGGCGAGCAGGCCAGCAGGAGTGGCAGTTGGGGGTGAGCAGTCTAGCATGTGGGCAGTTGGGGTGGGCAGGCCAGCAGGGGGGTAGTTGGGGGTGAGCAGGCTGGCAGGCAGAGTGGTTAGGGGCAATCAAGCAGGCAGGCAGGTGAGTGGTTAGGAGCCAGTGGTCCCGGATTGCGAGAGGGATGTCCAACTGCCGGTTTAGGCCCAATCCCCAGCAGTCGGACATCCCCAGAGGGGTCCCAGATTGGAGAGGGTGCAGGCCAGACTGAGGGACACTGGGAATTTCGTGCACTGGGCTACTAGTATGCATGTAAGTTATTTGGTTAATGTCTTCCACCCACCCACCTACCCACCCCCACCTTCCCCCTGAGATTCGACAATCTGTTCCATGCTTCTATGTCTCTGAATTGTTATGTTTATCAGTTTATTTTGTTCTTTAGATTCCACATATAAGTGAGATCATGTGATACTTATCTTTCTTTGACTGGCTTATTTTACTTAGCATAATACTCTCCAGGTCCCTCCATGCTGTCTCAAAGGTTAAGAGGGCCTTTGTTTTTACAGCTGCATAGTATTCCATGATATAAGTGTACCACAGCTTTTTTATCCACTCATCTACAGGTGAGCACTTGGGCTGTTTCCAGATCTTAGTTATTGTAAATTGAGTTGCATGGGATGCATATATATTTTTTTCTGATTGGTGTTTCTAATTTCTTAGGATATATTCCTAGAGATGGGATCACTGGGTCAAATGGCAGTCCATATTTTTTTTTTTTTTGAGGAAACTCCATACTGTTTTTCATAATGGCTGTGGTAGTCTACATTCCCACCGGCAGTTTATGAGAATTCACTTTTCTCCACATCCTTGCCAGCACTTGTCCTTTGTGGATTTGTTGATAGCCATTCTGACAGGTGTGAGGGGATACTTCATTGTTGTTTTAATTTGCATCTCTTTGATGATTAGTGACTTTGATCATTTCTGCAAATGTCTCTTGGCCTTCTGTAAGTCCCTTTGGAGAACTGTCTTCTTAAGTCCTTTGCCCATTTTTAAATTGGATTTCTTGTCTTCCTTTTGCTAAGTTGTATGAATTTCTTATATGGTTGGAGTGTTAACCCCTTATCAGATGTATTTTTGGAAAATATGTTCTCCCAGTTGGATCCCTTGTCAGCACACACTCTTTTAACCACTAATGGATAGATCTTTGTCCCCTCCTAATCACTGTGCAAACATTTTTATTTGGTACCAAAAATGTCAAAATTCACATTTAAAAAACCGTTTAATGGATTTCTTTTGAATATTTTTTATTTACTGTTTTCTTTGCTTCTGCTAACCTACACAAAGTACTCATTTTAAATGTCTTTTTTGGGGTGTTTTTTGGTTTTTTTTTTTGTTATTCTATAGAGAATTAAGGCAATATTTGAAAAACCTTGAAATATGCTTCAGAAAAGGATTAGCATAGAAAACATTGGTTCCAATACATATTTTACTAAAAAACAGATGTATTTCAAATTGTATTATAATCAAAGAAAATGTAACGTTCCTCTCTGATTTAATGTTTATAGAAAACTATTATTTCATAAATGGCAAGTTTCTATGACAGATTATCTATATGTTGTTCCTGACATTCTATAAATATGAAAATACAACTTTCTATGAAATGCCTATATTAATCAACAACTATAATTATATAAAGTAAAACCAATAATAAAAAATTTAGGAAAGAGAAAACAAAATAATTGTAAAGTTGAAAGCTAGTTTATCCAGAACACAAAGAGATGCCATGGGCTCTGTAAGTATTTTTTAACACTCCTTTTATGCATATTAGCAAAAAGAAAATGAGAGATATCTATTTTATTTTATGTACTTTTACTTCTACCTGCTACCCTTTAAAGACTGGAATAAGTCCTAAAACATGAATAGTTGAGTCCATTGTGCTTTTCTGCCCATAACATTGATTTGATATTCATTGAGCAGAGTAGACCTAGGGCTTCAGATTGATAATGACTATATATGCACATCTTAACTCAATATATTCATTCACTCCTTTAATTTTAATGGCACCAAAGAAAAAAAATAAACCTTAACATTGTATAGTGTATTATAACTTGTCAAGCATAATAGCAAAATTAGTTTGGTTATGCAAGAACTTTGGAGTAATAGCACTATGAGATGGTGTCATGAAGTACCACAGTTCCACAGTCTATCTCCAGAATGTTGCCCTTACAGGAAGAGTCCACAGTGATAACACCTGGTCTCAGGGATGCTTCACATCTGGAGGTGCCAACTAAGAAGAACAATTCTGAAATTAACAGTCCTGGTTGCCAAAACCTATCATCAATCCAGGTTGAATCTTCTAGATATCAGTTACTTCTCTACAGACCATTTGTGGGCTATAGTGCAGCCAACTTCAAACATTCTGCCCTCTCCCAATAGATCCACTTCTCATGAGGATCTTCTGGATATTTTCTTCCTCCCCAGCCACCAGGCCCAACCAACTAGCCTGGGTTATATGATTAGATAAAGTTAGTTCTTAAATAAAATCTATTTCTGCATCTAGATTAGTAACACCTT
Source organism: Myotis nattereri (assembly GCF_964212035.1). Taxonomy (NCBI): domain Eukaryota; kingdom Metazoa; phylum Chordata; class Mammalia; order Chiroptera; family Vespertilionidae; genus Myotis; species Myotis nattereri. The sequence goes on from NC_138077.1 coordinate 100,539,535, forward strand.
TAGACTTGCTAGCCCATTGTGATCTGTAGAGTAGTTCTAGTCAGCTTCTAGTATTAAGTTCTAAAAGCAACTTCTTTAAAAAAAAAAAGTTTTTTCTGGAACAAAGTTTCCTTGCAGGTCTTTCTCTTGGCATAATTTTCTTTATTGAAGTGTTTCTCCAGTGAGAGCTGGGCTGTGCCAAGGAACCTCCTGGTTGGTACTCCTTTTGCTCAACTCCATTATGCAGCAACCTCTCCGATCACCCTTTTAAAACTAAAGGCCAAAGGATCAAATGGGATCAGGAAGTGACCATAGCTCACAGGGCATCAATTCCTCTTCTCAGCATATTATAGGAACACAAGCTAAGCCAGAAAACATAGCAGAGCCCATTACAGCTCTCGAGTTCCAGTTATCAACATTGATTTTTTTTTAATGGGAAATTTTCATTAGAAGTCATCACATGACTTACATTCACTAATAACTTAGATTAAGATAAATATTGGAACCTCACTGTAACATTGTCCTTGGACGAAGTGCTATATAGTCATTTTTAAAAAGTGTCTTTTTCATGTAAGTAAATTCTCATAGGTAGGATCTATCTCAAACCAAACTGCACGTGGCATTCAACAGTGATGGTCAAAGTCCTGCAATATCCACATTAATATTACAACAGGTATAAAATATACACATAAATATAATATACTAATATATTTATACTTATTTATTTTATTTATTTTTCAACAGGATAAAACTTAGAGACTGAAAATGTTATTTTAGGCCACCATGATTTAGATTAAAGAGCACAGACAATGACAGCATATTTGGATGTTGATCCCATTTAATATATTTGACAGATTAATTCATCTCTTCAATATTCACTCTCTATTCATGTGACAAATTAAAAAAACAACAACTAAAAAACATTAAAATGATATTTTGTCATTAGTTCAAGGTAACCTGATAAATCACTTGCCAACTGGCATTATTAAAAAAAAAACAAAAACATTTTGAAATGTAGCATTACATGTAATCTGTCCTAAAGTGTGGTCCATAAATGTTCTCCCTCAGAATAATCCAGGATTTCTGGTAAAATATCCAGCTATAGCTATCACTGTGGACCTGCTGAATCAGAATCTCTGGAGATGAGGCCTTGTAATATTCATTGTAGTAAGTCCTTCATGTGGTTATTTTTATCAGGAAGTTACAGGAAGTATTAAGATACTTAAAGTAAAATTATAGATAAGTTGATTTTATATAAATCTATAATCCTTATCATCTTAATAAAAAATATCTATATTCAGACTGACTTTTATGGTGAAATAGAATATAAAATAATTAGTCATCTATGTATAATTTTAAATGGATAGTGCTAAGAAACCTAAAGCAACAAGTTTAGCAGTAATCACCCTAATGCTTGAGAGCTCAATGGAGCCATAAGTGCCTAAAGTATTTGCAGAGAGGAAGAATAATTTATCCTCCGAAACACTGTGAAATTACTAAAGTGCATAAAGTCATTCCTATGCATCCTGATATTCTCTCAAGTGGACTTAAAGATGAGCCATCCTGACCAGATTTCTGACCCATATCTTATTTGTTAAGGTAGAGAGAGGAACCTTTGAACCTTGGAAATTATAGGAAGTTAATAGATTGTGAACTCCTCTGGTTCTAGTTGTCTTAAGTTGTATTAATTTGCTCAACAAATATTATTAGACATTATAGTAATTACTGAGCTATAGTCATGAAGAAGAAAGCCAGTGTCCTCTTAGGGCTTAAACTCTAGAAAAGAAGTCAGAAGCAGAATCCCAATTAAACAGAGAAGAAATCATTATAAAATGTATTCACATGCAAAACCAAAAAAGGAACTGAATGCACTACAGGGTATTAGAGGGAACATCAGTTAGAATTGACTTGAATCTTTCTTTCTAGTGACACTATTTAAGTTTAGATATGAGAACAACAAGAGTTAGCTTTGCATATGGTGAGAAAAAGTCTTTTAGGAAGAAAAACTAGAATATTCAAGAGTCCTGATATAAGGACAATCTTGGCATGTAGAAGAAATTAAAAACTATGAATCTGGTTTGAGTAAAGCAGGGAGAACAACCTATGAGATGTGACTGAAAGATAAGAAGATGTGAAACTGTGCAGGGCTCTATTGATTATGGCCAAAAAAAAAAAAAAAGTGGGCTTTAGTCCAAGTACATTGGAAAAGTGGAGAGATATGAACTGGGACATTTTAAGAGATCATTAGGCTTATTGTAGCTTATAGAGTATAGGACAAGGGTGGGCAACCTTTTTGTGAGTGCGTGCCAAAACCAGAAAAATCTCTGACTCAAAATTCTTCTGCATGCCAACCCTAATTTTTTGAGAACATGTTACACCTACTTGATATCTCTTAAGGTGTACGTATGTGAAGAACCTTGAAGAATTAATAAAATTCACTTGAGCGACAAAAACACAGTATATGATGATGAAAAATACAATTATTTTTTAATGTATACATGTACACTGATAGTCCAACAGAAAACTTTATGACTCCGTTTGATATTATCAGTGGGACTTTTGCTGCTGCATCACTGATGACAGAGATTTTACATCAGGTTTATATTTCGTGACTTTCAGAGATACGCATGAGCTACTGCTTTCATCCGTCAGGCTACTCCTATTATGAGACTTAACAAAATTCATCACTGAGAATAAAGATTCACAAGCGTATGTGGATGAAACCAAAACACTGGTCGGATCTAGGAAGGCAGGGAGAGTTAAGGCAGAGGCGTAGAAATTGCTCTTCCCCTCTCTCATCAATCCATGTCTATGGTCTTTAAGATAACTTGCTATGTAAAATTATTTATTTATCTAAGATGCACCTACACTGAATTTATCTGAAAAAATAAAAAAGTTGATATTAAGAAAAAAAATGTAAATGGAAGATTATAAGAGAGGGTTTTGCGTGCCAGCAAAAGTTACTAGTGTGCCATGTTTGGCATGCATGCCAGGGGTTGCCCACCCCTGGTATAGGAAGTTAAAAATGAAATTAGGTAGACTAGTGGTGGAGCTAAGATAATAGATTAGGTAAGAAAACTAGATATTTGGATTACATATTGTGAAAACAAGGAGAGGACACAAAAATGACCTGAAGGCCTCTGGCTTTTTTTTTTATCTGAATGGTTGTTGGTGCCATTTACTTGGACATGTGTTACCTGAAGTATCTATGTGCTGTTGTTAAGTGAGGCATGGACTCTCAGTTAGTTATTTTAACATATAGACTATACTCAAGCTGTTCAATAAAGTTATAAACTCGTTAGAATACTTTTTAAAAATTATTTATTGCTAAAACCGTTTTGGCTCAGTGGATAGAGCGTCGGTCTGTGGACTGAAGGGTCCCAGGTTCGATTCCGGTCAAGGGCATGTACCTTGGTTGCGGGCATATCCCCAGTGGGGGATGTGCAGGAGGCAGCTGATCGATGTTTCTCTGTCGTCGATGTTTCTGACTCTCTATCTCTCTCCCTTCCTCTCTGTAAAAAATCAATAAAATATATTTTAAAAAATTATTTATTGTTTAAGTATTAAATATGTCTTCTTTTTCCTCCATTGACTTCTCCCCAGCCACTCCCAACCCCTAGAACATTCCCTCACCCCCCTAGTGTCTGTGTCCATTGATTATGGTTATATGCATGCATACAAGTCCTTTGGTTGATCTCTCTCTCTTACCCCCACCTTTCTTTGCCTTCCCTCTGAGGTTTGACAATCTGTTCTATGCTTCTCTGTCTCTGGATCTATTTTTGTTCATCAGTTTATGTTGTTCATTGTGTTCCACAAATGAGTGAGATCATGTAATATTTATCTTTCTCCGACTGGCTTATTTCACTTAGCATAATGCTCTCTATGTCCATCCATGCTGTTGCGAATGGTAAGAGTTCTTTCTTTTTTACAGCAGGTAGTATCCCATTGTGTAGATGTGCTACCTCATCTGCAGACCCACAAACACTGGGACTCTAGCCTCCTTGGCCACAGGCTCCTGTGAGCACTGGAGTGTACTCCCCTCGCACCAAGCCTGCCACTTCAGGCACAGGCCCTGTGCTACCCAGTGCCTGGACCTTTCAGTGAGAGCAAAAATGGGGAGACAAAGAAATAACCCCCAAAGGAAAGAAAAGAACTCATCAGAAAAAGAACTAAATGAAAAGGGGACATGCAATATGTCAGAAAAAGAATTCAGAGTAAAGATCATACAGTTCCTAAAGCAGCTGGATGAGAAAATCAACAACTTAAGTAAGAATCAAAAGGAAATGGAGAATGATATAGTTACAATAAAAAACACAATGGAAGGTTTCAACAGTAGAGTAGAAGAAGTGGAGGAACGAATTAGTGAGTTAGAAGATAGGACAGAAAAACACACCCAATCTGAATAGCAATTAGAGAAAAAAAAAAAAATTGAAAGCAGGAGGAAAGCCAAAGGGAGCTTTGGGACAACATGATTCATTAGATCACTTTAATATGGACTCTACAGAGAGAATTATGACCTCTCTCTTTTTGCTCCCCTCTTCCAACTGCCTTGAGTGCCCTGAACTTTTATTCACACTCAAAAATCAGAATCCTATCTGAGAGAACTTATTCAGATGAGAAATAATGGTAATTTCTCAATAACAGTGTCAAATAATAAAAGCATTTCTGGTCAAAGCAATTGTATGTTGGAAATAATGATTTCCCAGATGATGAATAGGGATTGTGACTATAACAAGTTAGTATATGATATCTGCCAAGTTCAACTCAGCTTCATTTTAAGAGCCTTCTACTAGGGCCAAGAATAATGATTCAAATTAATGAACTTAAAAATTGTTTTAAAATGTTTAATGGAGGCATTTCAAGTCATGATCTGAGATTTGTTACTGTTACTTTTGCTGAATTCAATTTGATACTGAGATTTAATCAGATTAATCAGACACCATAAACTGTGAAGTACACTGTTCCTTACAAATACCTTAAAACTTTTAAATAAGCCAAACTTGGATATATGGTTTTACTAATAATTAACAAGAAATGGTTCATGGGTTTTATTTAACATAGTTGGTTAGAGAAGTTTTTGACAAAGGAGACTTGGGAAATTTGGGAATCATCTTTTTATTTTAATCTTCTAGAGCAGCGGTTCTCAACCTATGGGTCACGGTCCCTTTGGGGGTCGAACGACCCTTTCACAGGGGTCGCCTGAGACCATCGGAAAACACATATATAATTACATATTGTTTTGTGATTAATCATTATGCTTTAATTATGTTCAATTTGTAACAATGAAATTGGGGGTCACCACAACATGAGGAACTGTATTAAAGGGTCATTCCTAATGGCATTAGGAAGGTTGAGAACCACTGTTCTAGAGGGAGTCCTTAAGTTACTAAAAAATAATTTTAATTTATGAACAGATGCCATTAATCAGAAAATAAAGAAATTATAAACTTTATGGGAGATAATATTTGTTATAAAGTTGCACTATTAATTTCAATCATATATTTTCCAAATTACAGGGAAATGTGAAGAATTTCATTACTTGGCTAGCAAAGCCTCTACTCCCTGGATAAACTCTCAACAGACTTAATGATCAGCATATCTGTCAATTTTATTTTCTGATTTACTGTGAGCAGTTTACAAAAGATAAAGAAAAATCAAACCCAAAAATGCACTATATTTTAAAACTTTCATCAGATGATGAAATAGTACCATTTGGTAAAATATTGATGGATCTTGAGAATATCATAGTAAACAAAATAAGATAGAGAGAAAAAAAATAAGAACTCATATATGGAATTGAAATCTGAAAGCAACAAATAAACAAACAAGAAAAACAACCAAACAAAAACTCAAAGACTCAGACACAGTATGGCAGTTATCACAGGGAAGAAAGGTGGGGGAGGGGGTAATAAAGGGTAAAGGGGGTTCAAATATATAGTGACAGAAAAAGATTTGATTTTGGATGGTGGCCAGACAATGCAATGTACAGATGATGCATCATAGAATTGTATACTTGAACCTATATAATTTTATTAACCAATGTCATCCCAGTAAATTTAATTTTAAAAACAAAGCTTGTTTGGCATATGCCCATGCTCAGTGCTTTAGTTCTGTTGAAATATGCATTCTCAGTTCTATGTGCTTATTTCATTGTTACCATAACACAAAAATCTATGCCTTTATTGCTTTGAAATAAAGCATAATCTTTATTTCCTACAAAATATAAGAAAAAAACATTCTTTGAGTTTAAAAAAAAGACTAACTTATTTTTTTTTACCTATTATCAAATTAGAGATCTTGAATGAATTCAACTTCGTAATTGTATTTACTTTTAATCCTATTGTTCTAGAAAGCTGTCAGATATCACCAATTTTTTAACTTCACTCATCCTGAACAGGTTATCTATCACTATCACTGTTTCTACCACTAGACTCTACCTGCATTACTTAACATAATGTCCTAAACTAAATGATTTAGTGAAGATTTTATTAGAATGGATAGTAGAAATTGGATTATCAATGGATGTCATATCACTTCATATTCTGGCATTTAATTCAAATAACTCAAGCTGCTCTCATGATCCTAACCTTCATTGGGAGCATAGGTCCAAGTGATCCTGGATCATGGCACTCTTAAGTTAAATTTCTTAATGACTAGAGTGCCATAAAGATGGTTATCCAACAAAACCTTTAAATGAACCATCCAAATCTCATATAATCACAGGACTCTTAATTAACCTTCAAAAGACACCCTTTAAAAAAAAAACAAAAAAACACACCCACATAGTGTTTGCTTGTATACATCATTGTTCATGAATAGAACAGTTTCACTTCTCTACCATTCTAATTCATCTGATATGAAGGACTGTCTTAAGAAAACTCTAATTTTTCCTGGAATGTTTAACTCAATTTTATAGCAACTCTTCTATAGCAAAAATGTAGTTTAAATGTGTTAGTGTGTTATTGCTATATAACAAATTAATTACAAATTAATTATATATTGCTATATAACAAATTAATACAAACTCAGTATCTTAAAACAACACTTTTTTTTTTCTTATAGTTCTGGAGGTCAGAGGTCCAAAATGGGTTTTACTGAGCTATACTCAAGTCTTCATCATGGCTGTGTTCCCTCTTGAAACTCAGAGAGAATCAGTCTAGAGGCCTGGTACACTCCTTGGCTTCTGGCCCCTGCTTCCATCTACCAAGCTTATCACTACAACCTCTACTTCAGACATCCCTACCCTATAGTAGTAGCTTTCAGCCTGTCTCTAATAGGTCACATGTGATTACATTGGGCCCACAAAAATAATTCAGAATAATTTCCCCATTTTAAAGTTAGATGATTAGCAACCTTAATTCCACCTGCTATCTTAACTCTCTCCCTTGCTGTGTAACATAACATATCCACAGACCCTGGATATTAGAATATGGGCATTTGGAAGGCCATTATTATACCTACTATACTAAGAAAAAATTTAAAAGGTAAAATCCTATATAATAAAAAGCTAATATGCAAATTTCCCTATCAACCAGGAGTTTGACCAGGAGTTCAACCAGGGGGCAGGAACAGCTGGCCAACTGGCCATGGCCCTTCCCCCTGGCTAGCCTGGCCTGATGGCCCCGATTGGGGCAGGCTGGCCAGAACCCACCCATTCATGAATTCGTGCACCGGGCCTCTAGTTATGTATAATGCACTAGTAACTCTGGCAATGAAACATTACAGTCTATAAATATTTCTATCACATACTGTTGTAAAAATGTTTTAGCTACTAGACTATTGATCAAAGCTTTGGTATATTCTTGAAAAAAACTCATATCCTTGATGTTAAGTCATCAAATATAAGAAGATAGTCTTTTTAAAATTAAAAAGGAATATTAAAGACTACCCAGACAATAGAAAAAGAACTCTAGTTGCTATGCCTCAAGAGGCCTGATTTCTGCATATGTTATACCCCTGGTAATATACCTATGTGTCAAGTTATTTCATGTATATGCTATTTCCCCCATGCTTTGCAAATGCCTTTATTCTTATCACTGCTTACATTAAGCCTATTTATTCAATCTTCCCTTCATTATTTTCTTTTAATCAACCTCCCCTAATTTTTGTCTTCTGAACTCAATTTCATTTCTTACATATTCCATATCATCACTACTTGGTTATGCTCTGCTTTACAATGTTCCTTTGTTTTATACAATCTCCCCCACACAACAGTTGCTTTGTCTGCATGACTTACCATCTCAGTATTCAGTGGTAACAACACCTGCTTAGGCTCTGTCTCCAGCTGGGAATGTAGTATCTTCCAATTTCTAGTTTAACTTAAACTTCTTAATTAAGCAAAGCCTCCATTTGAGGTAATAGGAGGATTTCTGCCTTGAACACTCTGTGTAATGTACAGAAACACATTTGGGAACATAATTGACTTTTATATACAGAAGCCAGATGCATTGCATGCCTCTGTGTGCTTATGGAAGCAAGTTCATCTCATATATCACAATAAGCATCTGTTCTACTAAATTTCACTGCCGGATACTCATCATGCTTAGGCAACAAAACACTTAAGGAAGTAAAGGGTCTTTCCAATAAAAAAAATAAAAAAGGGAACATGAGAATGCTTTGTTTAAAAAATAAATCTTCCTCTATCAGTTCAACCCAAAGTAGTAACTACCAAAAACAAACAAACAACTAACAAAAAACCAAGTCATTATTGAAATAGTTTCTGATAAGGCATTTTGATCACTATCCTGTATAAAATTTAGAGAAAATGATATATGTGTTGATATTTAAAAGGTTGATTTCAACAGTACAAGGTGTGTTCTGAGGTTTGAATAAAATTAGAAAATGCAGAAGTTTAAAAAAGAACAGAAAACAAATTACACAAACATGAACATCCTAATAGTTTAATAGTTATATGTTTTTGTTTATAACATGAATATATCCATAACATAAGTTTTGTTAAAATATTATTAATAATTCCATATAAATACTTTTCTGTCTTGTTTTTTGCATTTTGTTTATGAACAATAGAGATCTTAATACAGTTAGTGTCCATATGAGGCTCTTAATGTTTCCTGCCAATGTACTTTGTCCATTTCTCTATTGGACTACTAATCTTTTCTTATTGATTTGTTGGAACTATTTAAATGTCAAATATGTCAAATGAATTGTATTTTTTTCTGATCTGACGTTAGCTTTCTGTATTTGCTTATGGTATCATTTGAAATTTAAAAATTTTCTATTTTAACAGAATCTAATCTATAATTCATTTTCTTATTTTTTTCTGTCAAAATAAACTTAGGAATGTTGATTTTGCTCTACTAATACAAATAATATTTGCCTATGAGTGTTTTATTTCCTTTTAAATTGAGGAGTTAACTTGATACCTACTCTGGAATTAAATTTGTATATTTTAATTAAAATATAGTTATTATACTAGTATACTATTACATTAGTTTTGGGTGTACAGCATCATTATTCAACATTTACATACCTTATAAAATGATCACCACAATAAGTCTAACAACCACCTGACATGGTACAAGGTTATATTATTGACTATCTTCCCTATGCTGGACATGATATCCCATGACATTAATTTTATAACTAGAAGTTTATATTTCTTATGCCCCTTCACCTTTTTCATGCCCCCTCCCAATAATACCTACCCATCCAGCAAATCCACTTCTGGTATCTATGCAAAGAAAATAAAACACTAATTTGAAAAGATATATGGACCCCTATGCTCATTGCAACATTATTTACAATAGCCAAAATATGGAAGCAAAATGAGTGTCCAGCAATAGATGAATGAATAAAGAAGATGCTGTATGTGAGTATATGTATATATACATACATACATATGTATGTACATATGTATATACATACATATATACATACATCTATACACACAATGGAATACTTTTCAATTAAAAAGCACAAAATGTTACAATTTGTGACAATATGAATGGACCTAGAGAGTACATGCTAAGTAAAATAAATCAGACAGAGATAGTATTAATTTTTATGAATGATGCAGTATAACCTTCTGTGACTATGAATAAGTTATATTCAATAGCTTCAGTATCATTTTATGAATGATTTATCATTTCCCTCTGATTTGAAAGACCATAATTATTATAAATCAGATAATAAGTTTATTGAAATTATGGAATAAAAATTTATGTAAGTTCAAACATAACAGCCATCCTTATTTCTGCACCACTATCCCCCTGAGAGCTGGATGGAGGAATTGCTTTTCTATGGTTTAGGTGTGTGAGTAACATAGCATGGCTTAAATAACATTTGAACTACACAGAAACTTTCATTTCTGTGCTGAACCATGTTCCAGCTTGGTTCTGCACATTTGCCTTTGAGAGTAGACACTGAATTTTATTTATGGCTATATTTCTACTACTCTAAATAGTGGCAGGTACTACAAATGGGCTCAGAAAATATCTGTTTAATTATCAGATGGACAAGTATCTGATTTTCCAGTGCATTGATTCACCTCTCTCTGAAAAAAAATTTTTTTTTAATCCTCACCCAAGGATATTTTTTCCATTGACTTTCTTACAGAGTGGAAGGGAAGGAGGAGGGGGGCGAGAGAGAGAGAGAAACATCCACATAAAAGAGACACATGAATTAATCTCCTGCACATGCCCTGACAAAGGGTGAGGAGTGTACCCGCAGCTGAGATAGGTGCCCTTGACCAAGAATTGAACCCATGGGCCGATGATCTAACCACTGAGTGAAACCAGCCAGGAGATTTTTTTTTTAATCTTCATCCTTGATTTTTTTTTTTTTTTTTTTTTAGAGAGAGTGTGGAAGGGAGGGAGGAGGTGGGGTGAGAGAGAGAAACATTCATCCAAGTGAGAGAGACACATCGATTGGTTGCCTTCTGCACTCATCCTATGGGGGCTGGGGAACCTGCAGCCAAAGTACATCCTCCTTGACCTGGAAAGGGTCCACAGGCCTATGCTCTAACCACTGAGGCAACCAGCCAGGGACTTCTGCATAATTTCAACCAGCTTTTCTCTGTCAAGGATAAAACATTCATTCACATGATTTTTCCCCTACTCATGTGCACACACTTGCTCCCTTTACAAAGGCACTGCTTTAAAATATCAACAACTATGAAGATATGTGTTAATTCTAGAGGTCTGGGCTCATAGAAAATAATAATAGAAAACCATAAACATGAATCTGAAAGAGAAGAATATGGAAGATAAAAATGCCAAAAGAAAATCTCTCCTTATATTGTAATTTGTTACTATTGAAGTGAGAAAAGTAATAGACATAAAAATGAAACTACATAATATGTGTATATATCTATGTACCCATTTTCATGATGTATACATGTAAACACATGAGTGTGAAATATATATGGTAAATAATATGTCATCTCTTTTGTATTAATAATCACATATATGTACATACATAAACAATATATATGGATATTTGCCTAACTATTTCATTTCTATTCATTTCCTCAGCTAAAAACTGAAGAGAATTTAAATTATTTATCTAGAGTTGTTTTTAAACATAATCTCAACATTTCTCCTCATTTTTATACTTTCTTAGATTACCATTTTGTGACTATTTTTCTATAATTTATATATACTTGCAACAGTCACCTTAAGAAATTCGCTCTTTGGCCAAGATCTCGAGGACTGATTGCATGTAAATATATGTGTGTGTGGAAAAACACATGTGACAAAGAAAGGCCAATTGTAAAATAAATGTACATACCTATCAAAAAGAATAACAAAATCTCTGAGCAAAATTATCTGTGCATTTCTTTGTGTTTATAAAATTAATAGAGTATATTTCTTGGGAGTAAACCTATTTGGTTTTTTTTTTCTATTTAATTCCATGTGAACTGCAATATTGGCATAATACATTGGTAATTTGATACTTTGTCACAGTAAATTATGGGGTGCGGTTACAGTGTTTTGGACAGGTTCAAGCCTTGGACTAATGAGAGGGCACAGTCCTCTCGTGGCCACGTGCAAGTCCCAGCTGGAGGGCAGAGCCTTCCCAGCACAATCATAGCCAACAGCTCTAGTTGTAAGCTTGAACCTAGAGTCCGAAAACGTGGCCCCTCATGCCTGAGTGACAGAATTCAGGTGTATGTAGTTGAGTAGGATTGAAACCAAGGAGAATGCTATAAACATCTTGATCGTGCCCCTACTTTGCCTCGTGGCATCTGCTATAAAATAAAGACATGCTTGTGGGCACTGGCGCTGTCCATCAGAGGAGCAGCATCCCAACGAGATCCAGCTTTCATTCTCTTGTTTGTCTTTTCTAAGCCTTTCACCACCCCCACTCAGGGTTACTGAACCAGGCTGAGCTGGCATGAGTATGCCATGGCTGTGCTGGCTCCCCATAGTAAATATAGAATGATCCAAAAATAAAGAAATAAATCAGTGAGTTCCCAGAAAGTATGTTTTTTGAAGGATCAGATCATTGAAAATCATCAGTCAGTGGTACAACAAAGTGAAAAACGAATGAAAACTGAAGTTCTTGGGGCCAGTGAAAAACAGTAGTGATGCTATATTCTGTGCATCAATCACCATTACCACACATCTTTGATGCCTGTATTGCCAAATACTTCACATATAGCCTTAATGGTGATTAATAGACAGGCCACAGTACTGAAACTGAAATGAGACTATAGAGCAAGTAATATTCAAAAGCATCTCAAAAATGTATTATTTCTACAAATGGAAATACTGCTTTTGTCAATATTACCTATACAAATTTTTATTTAATTTATTCAAGATTAGCAAATTCCGTTTTAGTGAACAATTTTCAGATTTGCCAAATGAAATACGTGAAAAACTGTGTGATCATAAAAGAAATCTACAACTCTGTTTATACAAATTTGTCAGTAGTGGCAACAAAAGTTACCATGTGTGTGATGTCATTGTTTTCCCCACAATCCTCTGCAGCACCAACCACTCTTCTTTTTAGATAATTGGTGCATATTGTCTAAATCAAGTCCTGTGCTCAGGTCACCTCAGCCCTGCCATCTAGCCTGGCTCCCAACAGGAATGTAGTTCAAAAGCCCCTCTTTGTAGGAGTTCTAGAGCCACCACTGAAAAGTACACACTCACTGCAGGTGTTGAAATGCCTCACTCTGCAAATTCAGAGCTCCAAAAAAAAATGAATCTAATTTTTAAAAATTGAGAACACTGTAACTCTAGGAAATAAATTATGCTGGATTCGATGACTCTCTTCATTCCATGCAGCCTATCTTCTCATTTTTTTTTTCATTATTTTCCACATAGTCACAACTAACAACTGCTTCATTGTTAAACTTCATTAAATGATTATTCCACAATAAATTATCTCAATGGCATTTTGTTGTCTCTGCTGTTCTGGTTCTATCCCTGTACTCCTGATTGAGTTTGTTTTTTTTATTGAAAAACAATAAGCTAATAATCTAAGCCTTGTAAAAGTCATCATTTCTTCTATGCTTTATAATAGCAAATATCTCTTAGGTCTGTGATCATAGTAGAGATAAAGTTAATTATATTATTTTCATATTAATTAATAATAGCAATGTCACTTGCCATCCTAAAATCTAGTGCTACGGGTGATAAGTTGCTGCCAAGAAATAGCTGGTTGCACGAACAATAGCGGGAGATAACCAGCAGTCTTATACCCACAGGAGGCATGTCTGCACACTTGCTTCCGCAGCCAAAGTAATGCCATATGTCCTCAGTGATGTGGGTGGACTAAAGTAACAGTTGCCTTGCTGAAGAGGACCAGAAGTGCAGGCAACCTAGCACACTATTATTTTTACTTGTGGTTGGTGAAAACTCAGTTGAAACCCTTGCTGGGATGAATAGTATGGCTGAAGAAGATGTAGAAAAGGACCATCGATGGTGAAAAACAGACCGCTTTTATGTGTGCACAATTACTAGATCTCTGGACATGGAAGCTAAAAACATTTTTGTGCATTATGCTTTGCATTAAGAATTATTTAACATCAACAGAGTTCTTTAGCCCAATCTCACTTTTCCTCGTTGTTTTTTTCATTAAATACAAAGTGGTGGATGTATAGTCCCATGTCAAGAATGACCATTCATAATTATCCTTATTTAATTCCATGTTAAACTAGCGTTTCTATTTTTAGCTGATCATCATAAAAATTATATTGTTCACTGACATTAAAGAAAGTGAAAAACACTTAAAAACTTAAATTATTTGTATAATAATTTCTGGAAAGCAAGTAGAGCACTAAAGACAAAACTGCATTCACACACATTATCTTTTACAAGGTAAAAGAAAAACATGGATTTGGGATTATTATAGCAGCATTATATGTATATCAATAATGATTTCCTCTGGAATTTCCACAACTGAAAATATTATTCAGCTATTGTATTAATGATAAATTGTATAGTTTTAAGGGCATTCTTAATACTGTGATCAGCACAGCTGGCATGGCTCAGTGGTTGAGCGTCAACCTATGAACCAGGAGATCATGGTTCTATTCCTGGTCAGGGAACAGGCCCAGGTTACAGACTCGATCCCCAGTAGGAGGCGTGCACGAGGCAGCTGATCAGTAATTCTCTCTCGTCACTGATGTTTCATCTCTCTCTCCCTCTCCTTTCCTCTCTGACATCAATAAAAATCTATATACAAAATACTGTGATCAATTTACTTTTCTCTTAAATTCTTCTTTTTGACAAATGAGAGAGCATTTAGGAAGGACAATGTTCCCAGCACAACAACCAGTAAAGTATATCACATCCATTTACAACATAATTTTAAGAAAAATGAAGGACAAACTTGTGAGGCAGCAAAAATTCATTTGCATTAAATTAATGTGAACAGGGCATTTCAAGTTCCCTTTGGCAACAATGGTTTAGAGGGAATGAATTCATCTTATGAAACAGTCCTTTTTGTGGTTAAAAAAGATTTTAAAAGCTGACATGACCATCATTAAATTTCTCCTGGAAGTCTGCAATTAGTATATATAGCTCATGAGATAAAATATTCAAAATGCACACATTTAAGAAGACCAATTATTATGGAACCACTATCTGACATCTCCTTGAAAATTATGTCCTACAAAGTGTAAAAAATGAACCAAGATTTCTGTGATTTTTTATATGGTTTTGGCTTTGTAAACAAAAGATAAAGTTCATAAATAAGAACTGTTCTAAGAACTGCTTATAAATAAGAAACTAAAGATATTACTCTATATAATTTAAACCTAAGTAATTTAGGTGCAGCCTTGATAATTGATTTAATATTTTGATAAGTGCAAATAACCCCACATTTTACTAAAACTAGATTTAATAAATTTAAAGGTATTTAATTGATCAGCATCTTTGTGGGTTAGGAATAGTCTCCTCCAATATCCTATATAATAAAGAGGCAATATGCAAATTGACCATCACACCCTCGCACAAAGATGGTCACCCCCATGTGGGTACAAGATGGCTGGCAGGAGAGGACGATCAGGCCAGCAGGGGAGGGCAGTTAGGGGCGACCAGGCCTGCAGGGGAGGGCAGTTGGGAGCAATTGGGCTGGTAGGGGAGCAGTTAGATGTTGATCAGGCTGGTAGGGGAGTGGTTAGGGGGTGATCAGGCTGGCAGGCAGGCAAGCAATTGGGAGCCAGCAGTCCTAGATTGTGAGAGGGATGTCTGACTGCCGGCAGTCGTACATCCCCCAACGGGTCCCAGATTGGAGAGGGTGCACTAGGCCTCTAGTTTTCTAATAAAAAGAAACTAAACTCCAAATATACTCGTTTTCCCTGAGAAAACAAACACATTAATTTTAGGGTATCAGGGCACAAGACATAATCACCATTTGTGATAGGCTAAGTAATAACTCCCAAAGATGTTCCCCTCCTAATTGCCAGACCCTGGGAATGTTTCAGTTTCCAGAGTCAAAGGGAATTTACAGATGTGGTTGAGTTAAGGATATTGCAATGGAGAAATTATCTGGAATCATCCAGATGATGCCAATGTAATCATAAGAGTCCTTGAAAGAGGGATGGAAAGGGATTCAGAGTTAGAGGAAGTAAATAAGAGGACAGAAACAGAAATAGGTGTAGCATATCTTGAAAATGAAGGAAGGGGCCATACACCAGTGCATTCAGATAACAACTAAATGCAGAAAAATAAGAAGGATATTTTTTTAAATGGTTCTCCCCTCAGAGGAACCAGCCCTGCAGACTTCTTGATGTTAGCTCAGTGAAACTAATTTTAGAATTCTTACCTCCAGAAGTATAGACAGTAAATTTGTGTTAAGCCATTCAGTTTGTGGAAACTAATATACCACTGTAATAAGCAAAAGAAAGCAAACAAAATAGTGATGAATTTGAGAGATCTCTGGGGAAAAAATGTTAAACTCAGTAACAGGATTTATCTTGGTAACCGTATTTATGTTACTTATTTACATGTCGAGTCACATTATTAATATCATTATCATAATTATCAATCAATATGAATACACTAGTATATCTAATTTAGAGATAAGAATTTCTATATAAGCAGTCCTATAATCCCGTGCAGATGGCCTTGAGCAACACTATATCTGATGGAGCTAATATCTTCATGAAAGAATCTTCCTGTTTTGCATGAAGTTACATCTGAAATTAAATCTATTAAGCAATGCCTAGAAGATTCAGATTTATTTTTAAGAACAATACTAAGACTGAGTTTATGACCCTACCATCACCAACAGAATCAAAGTTAATTTGAAAAATTTTAAAGCAATATTTAAAACATTATGTCCATTTTTTTCTCTTGTTAAAAATAAATAATTCCCAACTCTCTTTTATATTTATGCTAACTGGATGAAGTCCAGACATGAATTATGCTACCACAAATAGAAAATTATTTAAATAGACAAATTTCACTTATTGCTGACAGAATGACAATACAAAATTGTCATAACTTTAAAGAAATAAGTGCTTTGTGGGAAAAATATTTCCTGTTCTTTATCAAAACTTGTCCTGAGACCTAGTTGGCTTCTCTTCACATGACTATGCACAGTAAAAGTGTAAAATATTCCTTTTACTTTTGTAGTTTAATGGTTACAGGACATCAGAAGTAGGATATGGGAATGGTCTTGGCAATATTGTCATTGAATTTGAGGAAGAAAATTTAAAATTTGGAAATAAGATGTAGGATTTTTCCACAGCAATATACAGGGAACCAATCTATATATAGATTGTCTATCATGTGCTAAAATCCTTACATAAAATGGTTTCATCAAATCTCCCCAATGTACCAACAATTACTCTTCAAAGCTGGCATTTTAATCAGTTTATAAAATAAAGAACAAGACTACAGAAAGGGAACATGTTAAACACCACACAGCGACTTGAGCCAAAAAAAGGCAAAAGTAGGGTGAGTATAATAACAAAAATAAAAATAGCAATCTTATCCTGATTGGATGTGGAACTACACTAAGAAGAAAAACATGAACAAAGAATCTCTAAGTTAAAACTATTAATCTCCCATTTCAAGAAGAATCAACTTAAGTAAAGAAAGGCTATACCATTTGTTTCAAGCTCAGACAACTAGCAAGAGAAAATTTTAAACCCAAGTCTGTAACATACTTTATTATTCTAAGATGCATATGCATTATTTGCAGGATTAGCTGAGATAATTCTTGTCAATCCTAAGTAAGTATCTGACACTTGAAAACTGTTCTAGAGTTTATCCTTATTATTATTTAGTTTGGAAATCATTAAATTTCTTCACTGTCTTTTGAAATTTCACTGCTTACTCATATTTCAATTCTCTAGGAAAAATAAAATTGAACATATGCATCCCTTTTGGTTGCAAATTTTGGAGCTCAAGTAATATGTAGCACATCACATTAAACTGCTATTTATTTTGGAATAAAAAAAAGGAAATGTCTCATTAAGTAAAAAATAATTGGATTGTATATTTTATATGCATAATGCCACTCACTAAGTGTAATTTATATAAAAAGCATAATTTTCTATAAGTCTTCCAAGTGCTTAATAATACATTTAAAGGCTTGGTTCAACAAATCAGAATAATCTGAATTACAAATAACAGAAATTTGTTCAGCGCTTCTGCTTTTTATTTCCTGTAATTTAGTCCATATTAAGATTTAAAAACCTATGTTAAAGTCAATATTGCAGGACCAATCCCTTTACCTTTTCTTAGTTACTCTTAAGTTATGAATAAAATGTATTTATCCAAAGTTACCTAGGCATTGAAACAAATGCAGTAAAAATTGTGGTTGCCGACCACGTCCATTGTTCATATGTCCTACATTTTTATGCATTAAACTTGCTCTAATACTCCCTTGTGCCATCGGTGTCACCACAAAAGGGAATATGAAAAGAATCTCATAATGAAATATATATATACACTAACACTTAAGATGTTCAGTCATCTCCCTAGTATCTTATGCCCCCTGTGAACTATTAATTAAAATGAACAACTAAGTAAATACAGCCCTTTTAGGAAAACAAAGTCCAAAATCGAATTCATACCTCTGCAAATTTTTATCCAAGAAAGCATGACCCAATGGGCATCACAGATGTGGAAGAAACAGCTCACTTTTATCAATGAATATTCATGATACTCCAGCAGCATGAATGGTTGCTGCCCCACCGATACCTTCTTAGCACTCACTATTCTCATCTCCTGGGTCAGACAACATCCAAGACTAAGCAAGGACTCTGTCCAAAGGCTTTCTCGAGTCACCAGAGCTATGCACAGGGTTGTCCAGAAATTCTAGGGCAATAATGACCCTCCTCCCTGTGCCTGGAGCAGCCCTGAATTAATAATGGAAATTTATGGAAGAAACTGCCCTGTTCCCTTGCCCCTCAGTTGGGCTAACTCTGGTGCATATTCTTCACTGTGCCCCATCGTGCTCTGATTGAGCCCTACTTGCTCCTTTTATTTCTAGCTCACTATACACAACAGAGATGATTGTAAGTTGATTACTATAACTACTAGTTATTTTACTGCAATGTGTACACAAATCTCTATTAAACAGGAATGTTCATAGATAAATATGTCTAGATAAAGATACACAATGTCTCCCATTCTTTCCTGAGGGGGTAAAACAACAACCCTCCTTTCCTTAGCCTCCTCTCTCCCTCCTTCCTCCCTCAGTTTCTACCTGAAAGAATTGCAAAGGAAGAAAAATAAGGCTTTGGGCAGCACTCTCAAGGGGACCCCTTCTCTCAGAAGAGCTATAATGATGGGGAGCATCACATATCCTGTACGAACTATTCTCTAGGATCTGAGAGAAGAGATTTTGAGGTTCCAGAAACATCATTTTAAGCCATTCTTTTAATATCAGGACCTTAAAGGAACTGGCCAGATGGTCAAGAGCCATAGAGCTTATTACCTGATCATTCACAAATACCTGAGCCATGAGTGAATGGAGAATGCTGCAATGACATGCAAAGTTGCATGCAACATTCTTAGTTCCCAAATGCAACAATAAATGTTATGTATAGAACGTGAACGAAGTTACAAACTGAGGCTCCGATCTAGTATTTATGGCTCTTGCTCACTCTCTGCCTATACAACTAAACTCTCTGCTGAGTACATGCATGCACACACCAGCATACCCTCCCAACCCATCCCACTTGCCAAAAAAGAATCTCAAACTGAAACTCAAATGGGCTCCAAAGCATATTTTTACCACTTAAGAATGAAAAAGAGTTAAAAAGTTGAATCAATATTATAAAGTTTTTTCTCTCTCAAATTATAATAAGCTTGTTTTGAATCAGTCCATATCAAAACACCAACTCATATATATCAAATAAATGTATATGAATGTGGTCAAATATTCAAAATAAAATCATTCAGTTTCTAATTCTCTCCCTATATTAAACATACATTATCTTCCAATGTTCTCAAGGAATCTTAACAACTATTCACTGTGAAGTCTGGCAGTTCACTCTGAAGGCAAGTTGTAGCTGTGTTTCATGTTTACACTAAGCAGTTTTAAAATGCATCTAATTATGGGTTGCCTTCTATCTTGATTGTAAGACATAAATTATTACCAAAAATAATAAATATTGAGTCTGTCTTTCAATCGCTCTTATTAAGGAGGACTCATGGCCAGCTGTTAGTTGTTTAGAAGTTATTTGAGGAGCATATGCTACTAACTCCACACAATTATATCAGAGTGTATTCCACATAAAAAGAAGTAAGATCAGTCTTAAGAAATAATCAGCCCTAACCCGTTTGGCTCAGTGGATAGAGCGTCAGCATGCAGACTGAAGGGTCCCAGGTTCGGTTCTGGTCATGGGCACAACCCCAGTAGGGGGTGTGCAGAAGGCAGCTGATCGATGTTTCTACCTCTATCCCTCTCCCTTCCTCTCTGTAAAATATTAATAAAATATATTAAAAAAGGAAATAATCAGAAAAATAGTAAGGAATATTTTAAGATATTTTTACATAAGGCATATTCAAGTATTACTAATACAATAATTTCAACTAAAAGAAGCCACGCAATTTTTGGGGAAAAGAAATGAAGTTAAAAAGCTTGAGATTAAATTTCTGTTTTATATCATAACAATTTAAAAATTTAGGAAAGTGAATCCCTCTATGTCACAGTCTCTTCACCTGAAAAATAGAACTGATATTACTATTCTATAAAAATTAGAAATGGAATATGTATGAAAGAAATTGGATTACAGTAGTAGATACTCAAGAAGTACACGTTGAATCCAAACTGATGTTAAAGAAGAGCAAAGTAAAATATTACTTTTTAATTACTAAAACTGTATGTGCATATATCTCCATTTGAAAAACCAGTATGTCCTCCAAGGCATAAAATGACACTGGTGTCTTATAGAGACCTTTGTAAATATTTAAAAGATATTTCAACTTCATCCCCAAATTTGGTTCTGATATTTATTTGTTAAATGTATAATTTGTATACTTCACTATTATTAAAATGCCCATATGACTAATAGTATGCCCAAGAATCATTCTACTGTAAAGCATACAGCAAGGTTGATGGAGTAAGTATTGAATTCAAGCACAAAAATAGTTATCCCAACCATCTAAAAGCAAAACATTTAGACCACTCTTGTGACCATGATGATTACAAGCTAGTGTTACTAGTACGAAAGCAACTTCTAAATCAAATAAATTCATAACACACTTAGGAATTTAGCCTCTCGCATATAGACACATTAGATAAAAAAAAAAAATTGAAGCAAATGTGAAAAAAAACATTAAATTAAGGAAGTTCTGTGGGAAATATCCATAATTTCATCCCCAGAATTTTTCTATCAATCCCTTTCCCCAAAGTCCTTTGAGGAAAATAGAGTTGCTTTCCTCTCAACATGAACTCATTATTTCTCACATAGCGTTTTCAGAAGGACTTGTCAATCAGACACCTGAAAGTTGTGCTGTTGAAGAAATCCGAAATGGTAATAATTTTGGAACAAAGGATGGGAAGGAGATGAGTAAATCAACATGGCTTTTAACCTAAATTGCTGTCACAGTTCAGAGCCTACCTAGAGAGCCTGAAGTTCCCTGCCTTTAATAAGCTATGAGGGGGACAGAGCAAAAGAACCTCTGGTTACTAAGAGGGAGGGCTACCCTCTGGGAAACCAGGGAGAAAGAAATACCACTCCCCACTTTGAAGGCAGGCTTGCCAGCCGGCTGTATGCTCAGACTCCTTACTTCCACACCTTTCAAACCCTTTGACTTAGCTTGGAAAATTGGGCATGAGCCGAGGAGGAGGGACAGAAGGACAAAATAGGATGCCACAAAAACAAACGACTGTCCAGAAAGCTTATATATAAACACATATACAATGCGTACATTTGGGGAACTTTCCTAAAACCCAGTCACTTCAGCTGAATTCCATCTGAATCCACTGGTCCTTGCAGTGAGGATCACACCACCCACTGCCCATCCTCCCATCCCCAGCCATTGCAGCCACAGCTAAGACCCGTCTGTATGTCCGTGACTTTGGTAAAAATTTAAAAGCCAGCCGAGCTCAGGAAGCTGAGCAAACTCGCCAATTCCAAAGCTCTCCTTGAGACTTTTCTGTCCAGCTCCCTGTTTAACTCACCTGGAGCCGGGCGTCTAGATGCAGCCCCAGCCCAGAGGGACTGGAAGGCAGCCCCCGGGAGCTCAGCTGCGTCTGCCTGAATGAGGAAGGCAGGGAGCAGAGCAGCTCCCCGTCCCTCTGCTCCCGCGGCTCCCAGATTTCTTCCGCTCCCCACAGGGAGCGTCCTTCCTTTTCTCTCCTCTTCCTCCTCCTCCTGCCGAGACTGCACTGGCTCTCCCTGCCCCCCTCCCCGCCCCGCGTGGCGCAGAGAGCTGGTTCCTCCTGCCTCCCGCCCCCTCCTCCAGGCAGGGAACTGTCCAGGCTTCTGATGAGGCTCCCGGCTCCCCCTGGGCAGGCTGTGCGCACCAGTCCCCGCGGTGACAGGGGAGTCCCAGGAGCAGAGCTGATGATAAAGCCTTGTGCGGCCGCCTGAGAAATGTGCTGGAGGAGGCGACCACCTGGACCCCGAGCATCTAACACTCTCTTAGATTGAAATAATTGATAATCTGACTTCTTCCCAAACATCTCCAGTGATTCACAAGTGCCAAAAAGTAAATGAGGGGTTGAGAGTACACCTGCATCAGTATTATCCTCTCTACATAGAGAAACTCGACTAGATTCTAGGACTGAAAAGTCCAAGAAGTGATGTAAGATTCCGTCTAGTGATTTTGTCACAGTTGGGTGTTCTTGGGGGCATCTTACCAAATCAGCAATTTCTTACTCAAGACAACACAAATTTCCGAGGAAAGATACTGATACTTACTAAATGCCAAGCTCTTCATTTAGTAGCCGCCTTCCCCCTACTCTCAGTAAATGTTCATCACAATTCTATGAGGTACTATTACCAACTCTACTTTCCATTTTAAGAATTAGAGATGGAGTAACTTGCTAAAGGTCCCAGAGATTCTGTTTCTGAGACAAAATAACAAGTGAAATCTGTATGTCACGCAGTCCATACCCGTGTACAATGCCTTGCAGCATCTTAGCTGGTGCTGTGCAATTGAAGCAATAAAAATAATTCATCAGGAGCCTGATGAATACTGAAAATCATAATGAGACTTATGGAGTCAAGCACTGCAAGTAACAATAGTTCAGATGCATGCTACCAATGGTGATTGCTTATAAAAACAACAATTAGAATTAGGAAAGGCTGCCCAGAAGGGGCCTCAGTTGGCTGAGTGTTGTTCCCATGCACCAAGAGGTCACTGGTTTGATTTCAGTTCTGGGCACATGCCTGGGTTGTGTGCTCCATCCCCAGTGGGGTGTGTGCAGTAGACTGCTGATCCATGTTTCTCTCTCTCTCTCTCTCTCTCTCTCTCTCTCTCTCTCTCTCTCTCTCTCTCTCCTTCTCTCTTCTTCCTCTCTTTCCAAAAATCAATCTAAGCACACGCACACACACATACACACTTAAAAAATAGAATTAGGAAAGGCAAATAATGTTCAAAATATTCAGAATCAATTTGCAGCCACATGTGAGTTGAATTTCTCATTCTAAAAAAGAAATCAGATATTGGCTCTTCCAAGAAGCCTGCAATGGTCTTTTGCAGCAGAAGCAGGCCTAGTAAAGAAACAACACGTTTGTTTCCATTAAGAATATACAATTACTGATTATTATAAATTTTTAAAATACTGTTCATTTGTTTCAACTAATCTTATATGAAAAGTTCATTGCCTAGAATATTAAACAGTATCAAAAATAAAATTTATTTAACCTATAGAAATAAGAGTTAGCAATAACTGATTCATTGAATTATTTACTAATATGTCATAATGTATTTATTTCTCAGATAAAGAATAAGATTTTCTTCTGTAGTATAATATGCATGTTGTATTTTTCTTTGTAGAGATGGGAGCATTAAAAAAAGTATAGTCGGATTTCTTGTAACCAAATCTATCCTGATTATTCATTCTATGCTCCACTCCAGAAATTATTCAAGGAGGGCCTTATTTCTTCTATTTTTTAAGTCAATTCAGGGGCTTAAAAAAAGAGGTAATTGGTTCCCAAAAGGTGAGCACTTTTTTCTTTTTTTGATTTTCAGAGAGAGAGAGAGGGAAGGAGAGAGAGAGAGACATCAACTTGTTCCACTCACTTATTCATTTATTATTGGTTTCTTGTATTGGTTGTTTCTTGTATGGGCCCTGACAGACTGGAGATTGAACTTGCAAACTTGGCATATCAGGATGATGCTCTAACCAACTAAGTTACCCAGCCAGAGGCAAAATGTGAGCACTTTTAAACCACTAACTAATTCAGAGTAAAATTTGTTTATCAATAATCATATAAGACTATGTTCAATTATGAATAACTGCCTTCTATTCTCTTAGTATTACTACTCTTAACTTTTTTTTTTTTATTTTGGCATAATTATATCATACCATCTTCCATTACTTAGTACACATGTACCCATAAATCATTCTCTGATTTGCCTAGCCAACAAAAAAATTTTCTTCTTAGAATGTTAACACTCTATTTGTTTCTTCTTTGCAATAGTTACACTCAATTTTTTCCTAGTTCTGTTCACATATAAACTCTCCTACCAATTAGCATTATATAAATAATACATTTTTTTATAAAATGGTTGAATAAATGGGCAAAATATATATGGTAAATTGTCACATACTTACAAAGGCCTAATCTATTCAAGTAGACAATCAGCTTCTAAAGGAGAGGGATTTTGTCTACAAATTTTAGTTTTTTTTCAAATATTAATAACCTAAAGCTCTGGATCAGAGTTGGGAGCAAAGCATTTGGTTAAACTTAAATTATTCATTCTTTATTTATTTGAAAAATATGAACCCATGATAATGTTTTCTGAACCCCGTGCATGATATGGAGTATACAATGATGTTCAAACTAAATATGGTCCTTGACAGCAGGGATTTTACAGTGTAGTAATGGAAAAAATAATAAATTTATAGATTCTTATTGAATGAATGAAAAGTCTATCTGAACTCCTTGGCTGAGGCCATAAAATGAAAGTGAAAGAGCTGTCTGCCTGAAGACACTAAAAGTACCTTTCAGGGGTCTCTCTTTTGAAATAGAACATCTTACTATGGAAATAAGAGAAAAACAGGCAACTGTGCAAATGACCGCACACGTGCATCTTTGTAGTTTGTGACTTTTATCTTCCTCAACACAAGACCACAAACCTTTCAACACCATGAATAGTATGTGTCTTGCACTTTACTCTCTTTTATTCTCAAGCGATCTTAATTTTTAGTTGAGTCCAATGGCTTTTTTGGTGAAAATACTTTGTATTGAACAGTGGTCCAGTGAAGGCTGCTTTTTATGTGCCATCCTCATGTTCTGCCTCATTCCTCTAATGCCTGTTTGTCTTCTGTTTACAATGATACAAACCTTATCTACTTTGTTTGGTAACCATCACATAGTAACACATGCATCCACATTTTATTGGATTTGAGTTTGCAAGTG
Organism: Myotis nattereri; assembly: GCF_964212035.1. Classification (NCBI taxonomy): domain Eukaryota; kingdom Metazoa; phylum Chordata; class Mammalia; order Chiroptera; family Vespertilionidae; genus Myotis; species Myotis nattereri. The sequence continues at coordinate 100,564,982 of NC_138077.1, forward strand.
TTTGCTTTTGTATCAGAAAAGGAAAGTTAGAGGAAACACAGTATAAAGATGCTGCAAAGATTATCTAAGGAGCTAGCCCCACATCTCAGAAGATCTTTTTTAAATATTAGAGAAGGGACTGAGAGATAAACCCTAAAATGGCTGAGGCATCTCACATGTGAACATATTTTATGACTAAAATTTTCTCCAAAAATTTAAAAATATTATAATTTTATTTGTGTATAGGTATTCATGAAATGGAGTTAAGGAAGGGAGTATAAACTGGTAATCAGTTTGGAGAAATATTCCACAAATATCAAAAAATTTCCAAAAGAGGAAAAAAAATCTGCCTGGTTTGAATTGATTTGAAAAAGCTCATCTACCCTAATAAAAGACAAAGATGCTAATTGACTATACTTTTGTTATGCCCAAGCCATGCCCACCAGCCAATAAGAGTGATTATATGCAAATTAACCTCACCAAGATGGCGGCCAGCAGCCACAGAGCTGGAGCAAGCAGGAGGCTTGGTTGCTCGGGTGATGGAGGAAGCCAAGCTTCCCGACAGACCTGAGCCGGGTGTGGCCTATGCTCATGGCAACAAAGTTTCAATTGTAGAAGACAAATAAATCCCAGATACCTGCTTCCAGCCAGCCTCCACTGGGAGCTTTGGTGGCTGGGGCCGTGGCCAGCCTGCAAACAGCCATCAACCCCTCACCCAGCATGGCCACACCCTCATGGGGTGAGGGTCCCCACTGGGGGGCTTGGCCAGCCTGAAAACAGCCATCAGCCCCTCACCCAGGCTGGCCACACCCTCATGGAGTGAGGGTCCTCACTGGGGGCCTTGGCCAGCCTGAAAACAGCCATCAGCCCCTCACCCAGACTGGCCAGGCTCCCCAGTGGAGACCCCCACACTGAAGGGGCTGTGGCCAGCCTGCAAACAGCCATCAGCCCCTCACCCAGGCTGGCCAGGCCCTCTATATAATAAAAGGATAATAAGCAAATTGATCCTAACAGCAGAACAACTGGGATGACTGGTCACTATGACACACACTGACCACCAGGGGGAAGATGTTCAATCCAGGAGCTGCCCTCTGGGGGTCAGTGCACTCCCACAAAGGGAGCTCTGCTCATCCACAAGCCATGCTGATGGCTCCCAGTACAGCAGTGGTGGTGGGAGCCTCTCCTGCCTCCTCAGCAGTGCTAAGGATGTCTGACTGCAGCTTAGGCCTGCTCCCCACTGGCAAGTGGACATTCCCAAAGGGCTCCAGCACTGCCAGAGGGATGTCTGACTTCCAGCTTAGATCCAATCCCCCAGGGAGCGTGCTTAAGCCAGCAGGTGGTCATCCCCCAAGGGGTCCCAGACTGCGAGAAGGCACAGGCCTTGCTGAGGGTCCCCTCTGAGTGCACAAATTTTTGTGCACCAGGCCTCTAGTAATTCATAACTCTATACATTGTCCATGGGCTTAATCATGTAGAAATAAAGGTAGCAGATAACTTAGAGAAGGATCTCTACTGGATCTAATCCTTAAAAGTTTTACATACATTTTTAAATAAAACAGGCATGCATTTACATATCAGAAAATAAAATGTATTGCGTTATCAACATGTAAGAGAAAGAAAGCACACCTTAGTGTTATAAAAGGGAGTTGTCACTAGAACATAACCCATGACTTGGCATCTTCCTCACTCACAGGCTAAAATTTCCTCTCTGGAGTGATGCCTATAAATTTGGCAGAGCATTGCTACTAAAAGCAAATAGGTTTGCCAGGCTGGGGCTTCTCAATTGTTGAGCCTCTACCAATGAACCAGGAGGTCAAGGTTCAATTCCCAAACACTTCTGGGTTTTGGACTCATCCCCAGTAGGGGGCATGCAGGAGGCAGCCAATCAATGATTCTCTCTCATCATTGATGTTTCTATCTCTCTTTCCTTCTCCCTTCTTCTCAGAAGTCAATAAAATATCTTAAAAATAAATAAATAAATAAATAAAAGCAAACAGGTTTTCCCTAACAGTTTGGCTCAGTGGATAGAGCATCAGCCTGCAGACTGAAAGGTCCTGGGTTCAATTCCAGTCAACGGCATGTACCTTAGTTGCAGGCACATTAAAGCATCTACTAAACTGAAACTCAGAAGTTTTAAGTAACTTTCCCAAGGTCACAAATCTAGTAAATAAATCACAAAAAAGATTTTTAAACTCTGCCTGCCTCACTCCAAAGCCCAATCTCGTTTTAACTCATCATTAATACATTTGCTTCCACCTTCTATTTTCTGTGGTTTTCTTTCTATTTCATTAACTTTATTATATATGACCAATTTTTTAATCCTCTCCAATAATTTTTGGAACACAGTATATTAGAGATTAGAGCAATACCAAATATAATTTATGAGAAACTGTGATGCAGTAGCTCCAAAATATGCAAATACTAAAGTGTGTCAATTAAAAAAATCTTATTGCAACACGTTTAGCATAAAACAAAGTATTCTTTCTACTTAGAATTTTTACCTTGTATTTCTCAAATGTAATCAGGTTATTAATTGACAAAATAATTCCATAAGTAGCCTAAAAGTTAAGAATAAAAATACTTATATAAGGAAAGAAAAAGAGCATAAGTATGCCACATGAATGACATCTGTAAAAATCATAGGACTTCTATCTGGTACTTTATATGTAATTCTATCTACAGTATGATCACAAAGAAGTGCCTACATGATTCACTGTGCATTATGAGACAATAAGTCACCTCACTAGGTTTGGAGATATGTAAGATTTTACAGTCTAGGAAAGTCTAGCAGATATTTTCACTTATTTCTTAGACTATACCACACCTAGCATTCCTCCTTTCCTATAGGAAGCTGCACATGAAAAGCATTGACTTTTTTAAAATTTAAATTCTTTATTATTTAAAGTATTACATATGTCTTCTTCCTCCATTGACCTCTCCCCAGCTGCTCCCATGTCCCACCACATGGCCTCATCTCCCTACTATCTGTGTCCATTGGTTATGCTTATATGCTTGCATACAAGTTCTTTGGTTGATCACTTAATCCTCCCTCTCCCCTGCCTTCCCTCTGAGATTTGACAGTCTGTTCAATGCTTCTATGTCTATGGGTCTATTTTTATTTTATTTTGTTTAAAGTATTACAAACAGTACTACATATGTCTCCTTTTTCCCCCCATTGACCTCCCCTGAGCCTCCCCTATGCACCCGCACATGCCCTCACCCCCAACCCCCAGTGTATTGCATCCATTGGTTATGCTTATATGCATGTAGACAAGTCCTTTGGTTGATTTTTGTTCATCAGTATACATTGTTCATTAATTCCACAAATCAGTGAGATCCTGTGATATTTATCTTTCTCTGACTGGCTCATTTTTGCTAGGCATAATGCTCTCCAGGTCCATCTATGCTGAAAAGCATTGACTTTTAACTCATCAATGAGTGTTACTTCTGTGTACCCAGACATTTTAAAGGGAAGATTGGCTTCTAAAATGGTAGCATTATGACCTTGGTCTTTTTGTTGGAGAGAAGTATTCCCTAGCCTTAATCTAATTTGCCCAAAGCACACTTGTGTTGGTTTTCTTTTATTTCTGCCTATCACATAACCCTTCCCCCTCTATCAATTGGTTTCTGAGGAAACTGCAAAAAATCCCCAAAGGAAACTGAGAAAAAATGCAAAATATTACACAGCAGCAGAATTCCATGTTGTTGTTAGTTAATATTTTCATGTGGAAAATATTATGTCATGCCACATGAATGACAACTGTAAAAATCAAAGGACTTCTATCTGGTATTTTATATGTAATTCTATCTACAGTATGATCACAAAGATATCATACTATATCTTTATATAAAGACGCTGGCATTTACCACCTAGAGTACACATTCTAGAATCTTAAAAGTAGAAAGGCCTTAAAAGACCTAAAAAATGAGATTTGTCAAAGCTGTCTTATTAGAAATGAAGGTGCTAAGGTCTGTACTCAGCACAGTACTTGCCTGAGGTCACATAGCTAGCTAAGCTTCAGTGGAATTTTTTTCTCTTTGACATATATAATTTCTTTTTAATTATCTCAGTGTATTTCTGGTCCATAATGGGGAGGCAATCTCCATTTCAAAGGCTTCATTTTCTCTCTGAATTCCCTTTATATGTCCAGCTTTTTAATACCACTTTGGAGTATTACATAAAATAATCAGCAACATTTGAATGAATATATATATATATATATATATATATATATATATATATTTTAAATATCAATGATTCAGAAACAAAAAATAAATATCAGATAAGAAAAAGTTATATTTAAACTTCCATGTGACATAAATGTCAATTTATATAGTTGCACTTTGTACATCTGCGTATACAATATATATATTTTTTTAATTTTAAATATGTAAAATATAAATATGAAAAGATAAGGAATGAAAAAATTGAAAATCAGGCCAAAACCCAGCACAGTGTCATCCTCCGATCATAAAAGGATTCTCACCCTGAAGAAGCTGGAGAACTTGAAGATATATTGCCACATAGTCACATCATAAAACAACCATAATTTGTAGACAATTTTCAGAGAAAAAGTAATACCTGAAACACTTTTTATACATTTTCATACCTAATTAATATTTTAATCTTTATTTGTTTGATGGACTATACTAAGTATGTGTAAGGAGTACTTGTAATTAGCAAGAGGTCTTCAGAAATATGTTAACTGCACATTTCAGTAACAAAATTCCATTTTTCAAGACCTTCCTCTATAGACCAGATTTTTTAAAATAATTGATTCCCCATGAAATCTTCACTATAAAATCATTGAATATGAGATTAGGCCATGATGAAACTGAGATGAATGGCTCAGGTTCCCATCAGTTAAGTGCTTAAACTTACTAGCCCCAATGACGTCCTGAAGCTACTATTCACTTAAAAGCATCTTTATCTAATAATTCAGCAATGATAACATAAGTTGTATTAAACTGGTTGTATTGAATTACACTCTTATTTTTCTGCTTATACTATCATAAAGGGAAACATCAATTAAAAAGGCTTAAATCAATACTCTAATACTGTGTCTTTAAAGATGGCAATATTTAAATAATGATAATAACATTAATAAGAGACCTTATTAAAAAACTTTACTGGTTTGAAATAAAAATATTAAATATCTACCCCTCTTATCTTACAATAAACAGAGCAGAAAATAAGCAAATATGATACTGAAAGATTATTGCATCATTCTGTGAAGGTATCAACCTCCTAGAAAGCTGCTTGAAGGAACTCTGTTTCCAAGTTAATAGGAGCTGGTTAATTTATTCATTCATATATCCTTTCAACAAGCACGTTTTAAGCTTCTACTAAGAGTCAAATATCAGACTAACTAATGTTAACTCAGTAACTTCCCCTCCCTCCACAATATGTTATGCAGCACTGAATTACATTTGACAGTGTCTCGGATATTGAGTTTGAGAAACATTAAAATAAGAAGGATGGCTCCTTAATTAACTTTTATAAACATGATTAGAAAAATCAATAAATGGGCTTCAAACATGGACAAACGTGGTTTTCAATTTCAACCCCACCACTTAAATGTAGAGCAATTTCAAAAGTTACTTAAGCCCTAACCGGTTTGGCTCAGTATATAGAGCGTCAGCCTGAGGACTCAAGGGTCCAAGGTTTGATTCTGGTCAAGGGCATGTACCTTGGTTGTGGGCACGTCCCCAGTAGAGAGTGTGCAGGAGTCAGCTGATCGATGTTTCTCTCTCATCGATGTTTCTAATTCTCCCTTCCTCTCTGTAAAAAATCAAAATATATATTTTTCTTAAAAAAGTTACTTAACTTCACTTTTTCATGTGTAAGCAATGTTAAAAATGCCTATCTCTTAGTTTGTGGTAAAGATTAAATGAACTATGTGGAAAATTCTAAGTCCACTAACTTAACATAAGAAATTATCTTGATAATTATTGTGTTGTTTTTTTCTGGTTGTCGATCACTTGACAATAGCTACCCTAATCTTAGTGGCATAAAATAGCAAAAATTTTATGATCCCCATGGTCCTGTGGATCAGGAGCATGAGCAAGAAACAGAGAGGAAAGCTTGTCTCTGCCCACAAAATCTGGGGTATCAACTGGAAAAACTCAAGTAGCTGGAATTGTCATTCACTTGTTTGACACCTGGGTTGGAATTGGCCAAAACCAGAACTATCATCTGGAGAACCAATGTGTTTTCTCCATGTGATCTGGGCTTCCCACAAGGTGATGTTAAGTCCAAAAAGAGAGTATACCCAAGATAAGCCATTCCAAGAGTAAGCATTCCAGAAGAACCAGGTAGAAGCTGAAGCCTTTTATGACCTAGCCTCAGAAGACACATGGTGTCACAAGTCCACCAAGATTTCAATGGGTAGGGAACATAGACGATACTTATCAGTGGAAAAAATTATCAAAGAATTTGTGGAGGACAGTTTATAAAATTATCACAGTTCTCATTCTCCACTATAGGTTAAACAAGCTGATCACTGTCGGTGCTTTCTGGAATCACTGCTTAAAAGTATTTTGCAACCCAATGAGGACATCTTCTTAGTCACAGCTATTAGAAAAAGTTTGACCAGCTCAGTCCTAGGAAATGTGATTATTTCTGATTCTGAGCCATATAGAAGTGAATGCCAGCTGCTTTTAAAAGGGACTTACTACCTTAAAATGGCAATGCTTCATTTAAAATTTTTTTCTCTATAATTTTAAACAATGAAAATTATGTCTCATTCACAGTATCTATACTAACAAAAGCCTAGGTGACCATCACGCCCTCATGTCATCACAAGATGGCCACCCGCCACATCATCACAAGATGGCCACCACAAGATGGCCAGCAGGGGAGGGCAGTTGGGGGTGATTGGGCCGGCAGGGGAGCAGTTAGGAGTCAATCAGGCCAGCAGGGGAGCAGTTAGAGGGTGATAAGGCTGGCAGGCAGGTGAGCGGTTAAGAGCCAGAAGTCCTGGATTGTGAGAGGGATGTCCGACTGCCGGTTTAGGCCCCACCCCTGCAGGATGCCAGTTTAGGCCCCACCCCATCCTGTAGGGGTGAGGCTTAAACCGGCAGTCGGACATCCCCTGAGGTGTCACGGATTAGAGAGGGTGAAGGCTGGGCTGAGGGACACCCCCCCCCCCACACCCAGTGCATGAATTTCGTGCACCAGGCCTCTAGTATGTACTAAACATAGGGTCTTAACAACCACCATGTGTACTTTTATGAATTAGAATTTGAATTTCACTGATTTTTTAAAAATATCCACCGCATTAGAATGCCAAGTATTATGCAAAACATGGAATAAATTTCCAAATTTTAACAATTCAGTTAGCACAATAAAATTATGGATTCCACGCAACAAGTCAGTATTTTTTTTTATTTCTTAGTGAAAACATAAGGCTTTCATATTTTAAAAGTCACTAAAGTTATAGTGGTATAAAATCCCTACTATATGTATTTTATAAAATATAATTTGAAAATTGCTGATACTAATCTCATTCTTTTTAACTATTTTCACTTTCTGTTATGAAAGTGAAAATGATTTTCTTCTGAAAGGCACATTGGCATGATTGGCTAGTTCTGCCTTATTCTCCAAATGATGAGCATCTGGTGGAGATGTTGCCAACTGGTGAGACAGTAGGATGCCTTACACTATTTGAGACTTGGAATCTTAAGCTGTTGCCATTTGATGCAAGTAGAAGCTAAATAATCTTCTCATTATTTGACTTTTGCTCATTTTTTAATCTATCTTTATGTTTTGTGCCTTTTAGATGTGTTTCAACTCTAATGTAATGGTAAACAGCTGCTTCTTTTTCAAGGACTATAGTTTTCTGACAATATAGTTATGTAGGCAACACAAGACTGATGGAATTTTCTAACCTATCTTAACTAATTGTGGCTTTCCTCTGATCATTGGTTTCTAAGAGCAATGGTGCTCCTTGTTTGGTTTAGAATGTCATATCGATATGCTGAAATGGCCAGCACCTAATCACTTTGATGTAGAACTTTGTTGTTGAAGGTGAGTGAGGTAGGCAGAGGAGAGTGATGAAGGGTGCCTAGACCTTAATGTGCTCCTAAAGATATTAAAACCACAAAATGTTTCTTTAAATTATTCATCTATTCTGATTCAACCCACTGTGTGGAAATGGCATCTGATCTGGTTCTTTCTTCCTTATGTTTTCCAAAGGATGCAGCAGTAGGTCCCCTTCAGATTCTGTTTCTTCTTTGTTATTTACATTCTTAGTTTGCTAATTTGAAATCATGGCTTATAGCTACATTATAAGGACAAATCTTTTTCTAAAGGCTAAAATAATGCAAAAAAGAATTTTTAGTATGCATTATAATTTCTCCTTAGAATTTGACTGTTAGGTACTTGGTCTATGTGACATCTCTACATGGTCATGTAGTTAAGCATGTAGTTAAGGATGGTGTTTAGCGTGTTTGTGGTTTGATCATTGTTAATTGCTATAAGACCAGCACTAATTTTTTCTCCTCAATTACATCATTCCCCTGCTTCTTTTTTAACTCACTTACTTAGCAGATAGAAATTTTTAAAGTGTACAATTTAGTTTATATCTGGTGATTGCGTTTTAGGTTGCCAGTTACCTGAGGACCTTTGGAGAGGTTCATTAATTTATTGGCAACATTAAACTATAGTTTATATTCACTTCCACTCATAAGATATTTTCTTATAGTCAACAAACCCCATCTGAAGTGATGGATCCTTGTGGAGTTAAGATAAAGAACTAAGTTTGGTATGCTCATATCTTCATGTCTTTTTTCTGACATATTGAATTTTTAGATCTTAGAATCTATTACTTCTGGGCTTAATGATATCTACCCAGTAACAACAAATTCTACACTGTATGTTTTTAATCTTGTAAGGTCATACATCGTGATATGTAGTTAGGAAGAAAAAAAGTACAGGTAAATTTAGCTGTAACTGGGTTTCAGTTATTAGCATCTATTATTGAAGCCCAGCTAGTCTTAAAATGCTCTCAGATGGCAAATGAGTCATTTACTTTAATTGCATAGCCTAGATCAGCAATAAACAAGGGCTTACTAACCTTATTTTACTAAAGCCTTATGACTGAAAAAATCACTATTTAAAGAAAATAAGGATGAAGAATAAAATATCATGTAGATTCATCTTTGTGTATGTTTTAATGGTTTAATTTTCTTTAGTGGGCACTAATCAAATGGTATTAAGACGACTTTTTTTAAGATATGTTTTTATTGATTAGAGAGAGAGGAAGGGAGAAGGAAAGAAATAGAAACATCAATGATGAGAAAGAATTCTCAATCAGATCAGTTACCTCCTGCACGGCCCCTACAGGGGATGGAGCTAGCAACCTGGGCATGTGCCTTACAGGGAATCAAACTATGACCTCCTGGTTCATAGGTCAATGCTCAACCACGAAGTCACACTGGCCAGGCTAGGATTGGGCTTTTGAAACTATTTTGAGGGTTACAACTTTAATCTGAAAAACTATAGACTGTTTCAGAAAAAAACTGAAAACAAAATAGAGGTGTTTTGCTGAAACCGGTTTGGCTCAGTGGATAGAGCGTCAGCCTGTGGACTGAAAGGTCCTAGGTTTGATTCTGGTCAGGGGCATGTACCTGGGTTGCAGGCACATCCCCGGTGGGGGATGTGCAGGAGGCGGCTGGTCGATGTTTCTCTCTCATCCATGTTTCTGACTCTCTGTCTCTCTCCCTTCCTCTCTGTAAAAAATCAATAAAATATATTAAAAAAAAAATAGAGGTGTTTGTTCTGACATCAAGTTTAGCAGTAATTTTCCACTATACATACAATTTGAGAGTCATTCAAAATTTAAATATAGTCTTTCTCTTAGTTGCTTGGGCCATACCTCATATTGACTAGTGCAAAGCAGGGTTCCTTCAATTTATCAGTACTGAAAGCTTCCACATGGTTCTTTGCCAACATTCACACATGTATACTGAGGAAAAATTACTGCCAGAAAAGAGAAATATTATATAAAGATATTTAAGGTATTCTTGTTAAGGTGGACCTCTAGAAAGTATTAACTATATGAACCTTTCAAAGTTACTTCATAGGTTCTCAAGGCAAACACCCCCACAAAGTGTAATCTCTGCATCACACAAGCAGCCATGCAATTATGGTCTGTGAAATTTGCACACCAGAGTTTATTTCTATTGTAAGTAACTAGAGGCCCAGTGCATGACATTCATGCACGGGGGGCAGGGGGTTCCTCAGGCTGACCTGGGCCCTCTCACAGTTCAGGACCCCTTGGGGAATATCCACCTGCTGGCTTAGGCCCGCTCCCCAGGGGAACATCCCCTAAGGGGTCCTTAGCACTGCTGCAGAGGCAGGAGAGGCTCCCGCCACCACTGCTGAGCTCGCCAGCCATGAGCCCGGCTCTGATTGAGCGGCGCTCCCCTGTGGGAGTGCACTGACCACCAGGGGCCAGCTTCAGCATTGAGTGTCTGCCCCTGGTGGTCAGTGTGCATCATAGAGACCGATCATTCCACCATTTGGTTGATTTGCATATTAGCCTTTTATTATATAGGACTAGAGACTCAATGCACGAATTCATGCACCTTGAAAGGAACTGTGGGCCACAAGGCTGCAGGGAGCACAGGGGCGGGTCTCAGACCATCCTCCATGCACCCACCTGACCCACCCTGCCACAGCCCCCTGTCTTCTGTCTGCCCGCAGCCCCGCTCCTGCCACCACTGCTCCCATACACCGACAGCCCGCTTGCACCCACTGACAACATGGAGCAATTGGGGCTGGCATCAGCAGCGGGTGCAAGTGGGGTGGCACTGTCAGTGGGTTCAAACAGTGGCTGCTGTCCCAATCACCCTCAGGAGCAGGGAGAGGGGGAGAAACCCTCAGGGGTGATTGGGCCTGGCAGCCATCACTCACACTCGCTGATGGCTCTGAGCGATCGGGACTGGTGCTGGGTGCCAGCAGTGGGTGTGAGCGGTGGCTCTGGCACCAGCTGTGGGTGCAAGTGGCACTGGTGCTGGTAGTGGGTGAAAGCAGCAGGGCCTGAATCAGCAGTGGGTGTGAGCAGTGGGGCCAGCCCAGCAGCGGGTGCAAGTGAGGCCATCGCCGGCAGTGGGTGTGAGCAGGACCAGCACCGACGCCCACCATGTTCCACACTCTACCACCTGCTGCCAACATCTGCCATGTTTCGCGCACGCCCTCTGTTGGTCAGCACACATCATAGCAACCGATTGTTTGGTTGTTCTGCTGTTTGGTCTATTTGCATATTAGCCTTTTATTATATAGGACTAGGGGCCTGGTGCACGAAATTAATGCACTGGGTGGGAGGGGGATTGTTCCTCAGCCCAGCCTGCCCCCTCTCACATACTGGGAGCCCTCAGGCGTTGACCCCCATCACCCTCCAATTGCAGGATCGGCCCCTTGCCCAGGCCTGACGCCTCTGACAGAGGCGTCAGGCCTGGGCAGGGGACCCTCATTTCCCCCCATCACTGGTTCTGCCTCCAGCCCAGGCCTGATGCCTCTGGCCCAGGCGTCAGGCCTGGGCAGGGGACCCCCAGACCCCTCCGATTGCTGGCTCTGCCCCTTGCCCAGGCCTGATGCCTTGGCCAGAGGCTTAGACCCCCATCACCCTCCGATCGCTTGATTGGCCCCTTGCCCACGGCTGACGCCTCTGCCAGAGGTGTCAGGCTTGGACAGGGACCCCCATCTTCCCCCATCACTGGCTCTGACCCCCTCCCAGGCCTGAGGCCTCTGGCCCAGGAATCATGCCTGGGCAGGGGACTCCCATCTCCCTCTGATCGCTTGCTCCACCCCCCACCCAAGCCTGACACCTCTGACGCAGGCTTCAGGCCTGGGCAAGGGGACCATCATATCCCCCCAATCCCCGGCTCCGCCCCCCACCCAGGCCTGATGCCTCGGCCAGAGGAGTTGACCCTCATCACCCTCCGATCACCAATCACCGGATTGGCCCCTTGACCAGGCCTGAGGCCTCTGGCAGAGGTGTCAGGCCTGGGCAGGGGATCCCCAGCTCCCCGCGGTTGCAGGCTCCGCCCCTGCCCAGGCCTAATGCCTCTGGCCAAGGCATTAGGCCTAGGCAGGGGACTCTCAGCTCCCCGCGATCTCCCGCTCTGCCCCTGCCCAGGCCTAACGCCTCTGGCCAAGGCATTAGGCCTGGGCAGGGGACTCCCAGCTCCCCGCCGTTGCAGTCTCCGCCCCTGCCCAGGCCTAACACCTCTGGCCTTGGTGTCCCGCTTGGGCTGCGGGGACCCACAGCTGAAGGGGCCCTGCAATCATGGGCTCCGCTTTAGGCCCAGGCAAGGGACCCCTAGCTCCCGGGACTGCCAGCTTCGACCGTGCCCAGCTCCCATAGCTGGCCCCACCCCTACTTCCTGCTATCACTGGCCAGGGCAGCAAAGGCGCCTGATTCTCCAATCATGGCTTGGGGGCAGGGCAAAGGCGGCCCCAGGGCCACCTTTGCCCTGCCCCCCAGCTCTTAGCTCCCCCCTGGGTTTCCGATCACTGTCAGTGGCAGGGGGCTTCTTCCTGCTTTCCCTTTTGCCTCCCTGCATTGTGCCTACATATGCAAATTAGCCGCCATCTTTGTTGGCAGTTAATTTGCATATAGCCCTGATTAGCCAATGAAAAGGGTAGCGCTGTACGCCAATTACCATTTTTCTCTTTTATTAGTGTAGATGAGAATGCTGCTAGGAAGCAGTGTTTTAAAAAAATGCATATAAACAAATTTGTTAAAATCTAGCCTGGCCAGTATGGCTCAGTGGTTGAGAGTCAACTTATGAACTAGGAGGTCACAGTTCAATTCCTAGTCAGGGCACATGCACTGGCTTTTGGCCTCCATCCCCCGTGTGGGGCGTGCAAATCAATGATACTCTCTCATCACTGATGTTTTTATTTCTCTCTCCTTCTCCCTTCTTCTCTGAAATCAATAAAAATATGTTTAAAATAAAAATAATTGTTAAAATCTGGAATAAATTCATGGTTATTGCTTTGATAGAAACACTTAAATGATGTGTGCTAGTATCTGTATAATATTTTAAACCTAGAAAATTAGCTACATGGTCTCATCTTAAAATCTGCCAGAGAGAGGATCAAGCTTATATTGGTGAAAAGAAAGTACCACTTAACATTCTATATTACTTATCATATGCTAGACATTGGTCAAAAAAGCTTTAGATATGTTATTTTTTAATATCTTATTAAATTTATTGGAGTAATAAAATTAAATAGGTTTCGTGTGACTAATCCTATAATACATCATCTGTATGTTCACCACCAAGAGTTATCAATTATTACCCCCTTTACCTTATTTTACCTTCCTCTATCCCCCCCCTCCCTCTGATAATCACCATACTATTGTCTGGATTTATGAGGGTTTTTTTTTCTGTTTGTTTGTTTTTCTTAATCCCTTCACTTTTTTCACAAAGTCCCCCACTCCCCCTCCTCTATGACTGCTGCTCTGTTCTCTGTAGCTATGAGTCTGTTTCTATTTTTTTTTTTTTTGCTAGTTTATTTTGTTCGTTAGATTCCACATATAAGTAAGATTATATGATATTTATCTTTCTCTGACTGGCTTATTTCACTTAGCATAATACTCTCCAGTTTATCCATGCTGGTACAAGAGGTAAGATTTCCTTCTTTTCACAACCGAGTAGTACTCCATTGTGTAAATGTACCACAGCATTTTTATCCATTCATCTCCTGATAGGCACTTGGGCTGCTTCCAAATATTGGCTATTTAAATAATGCTGCAATAAATATAGGGGCACATATATTCCTTTGAATTAGTGTTTCATATTTCTTCCATTATACTCCTAGAAGTGGAATCACTGGTCACAAGGAAGTTCTATTTTGTACTTTTTGAGGAAACTCCATATGGTTTTCCACAGTGACTACACCAGTCTGCATTCTCACCACAGTGCACGGGGGTTCCCTTTTCTCCACATCCTCACCAGCTGTTGTTTTGTGTTGTTTTATTGATGGTAGCTATTCTGACAGGTATGAGGTGATATCTCATTTTTGGTTTTAATGTGCCTTTCTCTGATGATTAGTGACATTGAGCATCGTTTCATATGTGTGTTGGCCATCTGTATGTCCTCTTTGGAGAAGTGTCTATTCAGGTACTTTGCCCATTTTTTAATTGGATTATTTGTTTGTTTTGGTGTTGTGTTGTATAGATGGCTAATAGACATATGAAAAGTTGTCCAATGTCACTAATCATCAGAGAAATGCAAATATATTGGGTTATTTAACAGAATGACAAACATAATATTTTTCAAGATCAGCTAAGTAATTTTAACCACCAAGCAGCTGATATAAGAATAACTTGCTATAGCCCTACCCAGTTTTGTTCAGTGGTTAGAGTATGGACCTACATACTGAAGTATCAAGGGTTCAATTCCCAGTCAAGGGTTCAATTCTCAGTCGAGGGCATGTACCTAGGTTGTAGACTAGGTCGGGGCCATGTAGGAGGCAATCAATTAATGTGTCTCTCACACATTGATGCTTCTCTTTCTCTATCTCTCCCCTCCATTCCACTCTCTCTAATATATATATTAGAGGATTAATAAAAAAATGATAATTAATAAAAAAAAATAACTGGCTACAGATGGAACTACTGAGTTTACTCAGAAGTAAATGTTTGCCTGTTATTGGCGTGGTAAAAACAGCAGCAATGATATGACACTTGAGGACATTTTCCAAGTTTTATTGAGTTTTTCACTAGTGTAATTTTTTCAAGAGTTTGATCATGACACTACAAATGTTGCTTTTTATAAGTTTTCTTCTTGGTATATCAAGAAGAAAATGCTCAAAATCACTAATCATCAGAGAAAATCAAATTAAAACCACAATGAGATATCACTTCACACCTATCAGAATGGCTATCCTCAACAAACAATACATGCTGGAGAGGGTGTGGAGAAAAGGGAACACTAGTTCACTGCTGGTGGGAATGCAAATTGGTGCAGACACTATTGAAAACAGTATGGAGTTTCCTCAAAAAATGAAAAATGGAACTTCTGTTTGACCCAGTAATCCCACTTCTGGAAATATATTCTCAAAACCCCAAAATACCAATCAGAAAGAATTATGCATCCCTATGTTCCTAACAGTGTTATTTACAATAGCTAAGATTTGGAAACAGCCTAAGTGCCCATTGGTAGATGTATCGATAAAAAAAGCTGTGAGACATTTACACTATGGGATATTATGCAGCTGTAAAAAGATGGATCTCTTACCTTCTGGAACAGCATGGAATGGATCTGGAAAATATACTAAGTGAAATAAGCCAATCTGAGAAAGACAAATATCACATGATGTTATTTAGTTGTAGAATCTAGTGAACAAAATAAATTGACCAACAAAATAAGACTCAAAGCATAGAGGCACAGAACAGACTGACATACCTCAAGGCAGGATTGGGGGAGAATGAGAAGAGATAAATCAAATAACTTATATACTTATATGCATGGCCCATGGACATGGGCAATAGGGTATTGATGACCTGGATGGGTTAGGTAGGGGCTGTGAGAAGGGGGAAAGGTGGGGTAATGGGAGATATCTGTAATACTTTCAATAATGAAAAAATATATTAAAAATTCTAGGAGCCCATGCAAATTTTATTATTTTTTGGACAGTTAATGCATTGAAAGTATTTAAAAACAGATATAATAATTCCTTGTGCTTTCACATTATTTTAGCCAAAGCTAAGTGGTTATGATTTGAAAGAGAATAGAGTTGATTCTTATGGTAGTTATTTCTCAGTGGAAACTAATAATTTTGTTATTAAGATATCTTTCCCAAATTTGCATACATATTTATTGGTGTGACTTTCTTAGGGCCTGATTAGCTCTAGGCCCTCAAATTAAAAGTTAAAAGACCAGGTAATGCAAAAAAAAATTATGTAATACTGCTAATTGGACCATCTTTTGCTCTGTCTTAAAATTTATACAAAAAGAAAAAAGACTACTCTGTATGCTTAAATGAGAAATTAAGGTATTAAAAATTTACCAAGATCAAAATATTATGGAATACAGTGAAGTTTAATTACATGTGTGGGGAAAGAGGAAAGGAAGGTAAGAAAGACAAATAGAGAGGAAAGTGTATCTTAAAATTTGATTTGGAGATGGGAATAATACTTAAGCGATGATATTCTTAAGACAATGCCTTTGATAAGAGTTTAAGTTAAACAGTTAGCTATTGATTACGTTCAACGTGAATTCAGTATTTTCCCCAAGTCTGATTCTGTTTCACCTGAATAATTTTTCTATTAGAATGAGTTAGTCTGAGGGAAGCTGGTACAATTTAGAGTTGAGATATTTTAATACAAATGAAACTAATTTAATTAATACCCAACTTAGTGGTGTACTTAAAAATTCTTGTGTCTTTGAATCTATGTAATATCACAGTATTTCAGACAGTTAGGTTCTGGGACTATGCTCACTTCAGAGAAAAAGAAGTAGAGAAATAGAAAAACCCTATAACTGAAACAGATAGTAGAGCCAAAATCAAACCCTGGCAACCTGACTTTCGTGTACATGTTCTTAGTCACAATATTGTATGGCCTCTTGATGACCTGGTAAATAACCTTAACCAGCCCACAGTTTGGCTTTTTGAAAAACCTCTGTGGCAAACATTATGGATGATTTGGGTTAGACATGAGATCTATAATGGTTGCTATTAAGGAGAATTGATTGTCTGATGCCTTTGTCATAGCCAACTGTTATTCAGCAACTAAAGTTCGTCTGTGTGCAAATACTCTAGTGACCTATTTTTAATATTATTCTTAGTGCTGTACATAAATATTTTATACTCTATTGTAATGTTTTTTTGCTCAATATGATGAAATAGTTTATCTCTAATATATTCTAAATTAAAGTTAACTTCTTATTTTATACTGAAAATATTGAACTAAATTGGATTACTTTTCAAAGCTTGCACTTTTTAGATTAAAAATGCTACAGTAATGTTGATAATTTTATGAGTAAAAATGGAGACTATTTAATTTGAAGTTGAGTAGAATAATTGAGAACATGTGCATGCAGAAGTGTCTTTACACACATTATTTTCATAGATTTAGCTTCTGACATTAATGGAGCTGTTAGCACCCAGTTTGTATTGATATATCTTGCATCATTATGATTAGAAATGGGTTACGTGTGAAATTTGTGTATAAAAATCTAATTATCTTGTGTTTTTCTTATATGTATGCTTTATTTTAATTTGGTTTGTATTTATAATTGATTTTATCAAGTCATACTACTTAAAAATAATTACCTAATATGAAAGAAGAAGCCTAATCGTGAGTTGATTATATTTTCAGTGGTAGATATTTCAAAGCATTTTATCATTATTTATGACAGAAACTCAAGTGTTCCTGTACATTCTTTACTTGTTAATTTTCATTAAATTGAGCTTTTTTCTTTTGAACTTCATATTTGTGGTAGGTCGCCAGATGTATCTTTTTCAATTGATTGTATAGCAGGAGATAGTTTCACCCACACTCCTTCTGTTAGCATGATGATATACCAAGAAAAAAACTTATAAAAAGCAACATGTGTGGTGTCATGATCAGACTCTTGAAAAAATTACACTAGTGAAAAACTCAATGAAACTTGAGGATAGCCATTCTGAGAGGTGTGAGGTGATATCTCATTGGGTTTTAATTTGATTTTCTCTGATAATTAGTGACTGAGCATTTTCTCACATATCTCTTGGCCACTTGTATGTTCACTTTGGAGAAGTGCCTAGTCTGCCCATTTTTAATTGGATTGTTTGATTCTTTTTGTTGAGTTGTATGAATACTTTATATATTTTGGATATTAACCCCTTATCAGATATATCACTGGCAAGAACAACCTTCTGCTCTACATGTTTCTATAGCAGGAGTCCTTTTCAGGATGAAAAGGGAATTGTACATTTAGAAATTATGCCTTTATACCAAGCCTTTTCAACCACATACAGCATAATCAGCAACCATAAAAATGAGTTTTGAGGAACTCAAAAACAGAATTTTTCTTCATTTCTCTTTTGTTCCTGTTCCCTACTTAATGCCTATGTTTAATTGCATACTTTCCTTTTTGCTAAGATTTTAATTTCATTCATAGCACTTTGTTATCTCATTTAGCCTTGATTATAAGTTTAACTTTTCTATTATTCACTCTCTGTACCTTCCATAAGTAAAGATTAATACTCACTCAGGATGGTCTATCCATTCCTATCTACACTGGAGTATATCCCATACTACCTGACCCCAATCCTCGATCCCAATCAATAATATCTAGTTGATGCCATCTCTTGCCCAGAAATGAGATTTTCCCAGCTGCCTTTGATGAAACATCAGAAAGAATGAGTCCAAGTCAAAGTTGATATATCTAATTAAAATTATAGTCATGTAATTTTAGGTTAGCTGATTCAGACAACACACCTTCATTGAGAATTTACTAAATGCCAGGTTCTAGGCTGCTGCATTTACATTCATTATGCATGAACCCATCTTTTTTATTTTAATGAAATAGTTTTATGATATTTTTCCTGGTTTATTATATACAATTTCTAAGACATCTGAAATACTGTGTGAATGTTGATACTATGGGGAGCCATGACATTCATTGAATAGATTCCTCAGAGACTTACTGTCAACTGTATGAAAGTTTCTTTTTATAATCAATGTTTCAGTTCATAGCCCACAACATCAAAGCCCCAAGATCAGAGAGAATGCAAAATAGTTTTTAACTGATACTTAAGAAGAAAAAAATACATTCAACCCCTTAGAGTGTCTTTGAAAAAAAATAAATTACTCAATGTTCTTTATCTTTTTATGTCCAAACACTAAAGTCCTGTGGTTAACTGTCAGTTAAACTAGTTGCCTAGCAATTAATTTGATTCCTTGGTGAACATTTATTTTTCTTGTCACTATTATCATATGATAAAAGCCTAAAATATATAAAGTCACCTACCTACAAAAGCAAAAAATTGGTAGTATGAACCCAAGGGACTTACTGGAATAAATCATGAGAACTAAATACATTTGCATACATTTGACTATTTAGTGAAGCAGATCAATTACACAGTTCCCAAAAGGCAACTTAATGATAGAAAATTATTTCAAATAGTTTTTAGTTTATTAATTACTAGAAGCCCATTGCACTAAGAGATTCGTGCAATAGGCCTTCCCTTCCCCTGGCTGCTGGCACCGTTTTTCCTCTGGCACCTGGGACCCAGGCCTTTGCTCCAGCCCAGAGCCTTCTGTCTTCACGGCTCTGGCCCAGAGCCTTCAGTCTTCGCTGGGCTCCACCACTTTGTGCCTACATATGCAAATTAACTGCCATCTTTGTTGGGTTAATTTGCATACTCTCCTTATTGGCTGGTGAGCGTAGCAGAGGGACGGTCAGTTTACATGTTCGTCTACTATTAGGTAAGATGTATGACCCTGTGAGAGTAGTTTGAATTTTAGTATAAATTGAAAAGTAAAAGAAAAAAAACTATAGGGTATGTTACTCAAAAGAGCAAGTATATGGAGGACTACATACACAATTACTTATTCCATAATAGTGAAAATCCATTTGAGCAACTGCACGGTACATTCATTGTTTTATATTTCCAGACATTTATTTTAATCTGCGGAACTAAAATCATCTGTATCAATTGAGAGGAAAGACTGAGTAAAAAGCATATGATCACCTTAAAATTCAAAGTAATTTTCACCCAGAATGACTTAACATCAAGATATATATTTAAACAGTACAAAGAAAATAGTTAATTCCTATGCTTGTTTTTGAGTTATGGACTAAGAAGTAAACTCATTTGACTTCGTGGGTAGGTTTATGCCTTCTTCAGCTTTCATTATCTCTCTGCTCTGGAAGTAGATGTTGAGGAGCCAGATTCTACTTTTGAATCTCATTTGCAAAAGTAATTAACCTCTCTTCTTTACCTCACAGGACTCAGCTCCACCATCATTCTATCCTTTTCTTGTGACTCCATTTCTCCTATGCTTTGTTTACCTTGAAGGAGTTAACGATATAATAACTGTTAAAAAGCAGACAAACAAACAAAAAAAGACAACAGGCCCAAAATAGGGTCACTTATGCTAAGCCCAATATCACCAAAACAAGTCTTAATTGCAGTTTTGGCTCTCCCCAAAATAGAATCTTAAACCAGTAAATCAGGAATCGCCTGATTTGTACTAGTTAGATAATCAGCCTGATAGGCCCCTGCAAGACCCTAAAGGAAAGTATTCTTGCAATAATCAACCTGATTATTGGCTGACTATAACTTCCCTGTTTTTGTTCCCTCTGCTTGCAAATGTCTTTTATCTTTTCAACTCCCTGGAGCTCCTTTCTTTCTGCTAAATTGGATGCTGTCCTTGTCTGGGATTTATACCATTAGGTTTCTGGTTCTCAGGCCACGACACAGGCTGGAATGACATGACCACTTTTCCTGGATCTTCAGTTTGCACACAACAGATCGTGGGACTTCTCAGCCTTGATGTGTCACATGAGCCAATTCCTCATCATAAATCCTTAACATCCCATTTCATATATCCTATTTGTTCTGTTTCTCTGGAGGTCCCTGATATATCTGCCTTATTGGAGGTATGTGTCTTAAATAGCCTTGTTCTTATTCCATTTCATCTTAGAGAGAGATTTCCAGAGCTTCTCAGGGTGCCACTTTCCTTTGGATTTTGCTTTTTCATTTTTTTATCAATGACATGGACTTCAATTATCTGTTGGATTATTTAAGTCAAGATCCAAAAATAAGATGTCAAAATATATAAAACCAAATTTAGTAGAAACAAGTAACAATTTCTATATTTAGGTTTATGAAATGTATTTTTTGAGATATACAAAGTCTACACGTGCCACAGTGTTGTGTAAGTTGTGGTTCATCTGTCTTGTGCTCCCTCTACATGGTAAGTATAAGATTGTTATCCTATCTAATAAAAGACAAACATGGTAATTGGCGTACGACCGCTACCCTTCCCATTGGCTAATCAGCGAGATATGAAAATTAACTGCCAGCCAAGATGGCGGCTGGCAGCCAGGCACCTTGAAACTAACATGATGCTTGCTTTCTTCAGTGACGGAGGACTCCAACGTTCCCTGCCTGCCTTGCCGGCCTCTGAGCCTACAGTTTAAGAAACATTGTAACAAATATAGAACCTAAACAAAACCCCAGAAACCAGCTTTCAGCGAGCTGGGATCTCAGAGCTGGAGTTATACATTGTTTCGATTATAGAACCGAAATAAACCAGATACCTTTTTTCAGCAGCAGAGGCCTCAGAGATGGAGCCAGAGCTAAAGCTGGCCCAGAATAAAAAAGAAAAAAAGGAGCCGTTGGGAGCTTCAGTCCCAGCCTGAAAACAGCCCTCAGCCCCTCACCCAGACTGGCCAGGCACCCCAGTGGGGACCCCCACCCTGAAGGGTGTGTGACCAGCTGCAAACAGCCATCATACCCTCATCCAGGCTAGCCAGGCACCCCAGGGGGACCCCCCACCCTGATCCAGGACACCCTACAGGGCAAACCAGCCAGCCCCCACCCATGTACCAGGACTCTATTCTATATAGTAAAAGGGTAATATGCCTCCCAGCACCGGGATCAGCGTGACAGAGGGCAGCGCGCAAACCCCCTGATCGCCCTGCTGCTCTGTGTGTGACAGGGGGCAGGGCCACAACCTCCCTATCGGCCCTGCTCTGTTCCTGACAGGGGAAGGTGCCCCAACCCCCTGATAAGCTCTGCTCTGTGCCTGATAGGGGGGAGTTCCCCAACCCCCTGATCGCCCTGCAGCTCTGTGTGTGACAGGGTGAGGCGCGCCAACCCCCCCCCCCCCCCACGTGCCCTGCTCTGTGTGTGACAGGGTAGAGCCATAACCTCCCCATTGGCCCTGCCCTGAGTGTGACAATGGCGGCACCCCAACCCCCTGATCAGCCCTGCTCTGTGTGTGACAGGGGCCGGTGCCCCAACTCCCCTATCGGCCCTACTCTGTGAGTGACAGGGAGGAGCTCCCCAACCCCCTGATGGGCCCTGCTCTGTGTGTGACAGGGGGGAGCTCCCCAACCCCCTGATGGGCCCTGCTCTGTGAGTGATAGGGGGCAGCGCCCCAACCCCCTGATTGGCCCTGCTCTGTGCGTGACAGGGGGTGGTGCTGCAACCTCCCCATCGACCCTGCCTTGAGTGTGACAGGGGACGGTGCCCCAACCCCCCAATCGGCCCTACCATGAGCGTGACTGAGGGTGGCATCACAACCTCCCAATCTGCCCTGCTCTGTGCATGACAGGGGCGGCGCCCCAACTCCCCAATCAGCCCTGCTCTGAGCCCGACCAGGGGCTGCACCTAGGGATTGGGCCTGCCCTCTGCCACCGGGGAGCAGGCCTAAGCCAGCAGGTCGTTATCTCCCGAGGGGTCCCAGACTGCGAGAGACCCCCCCTTCCCCCCCGAGTGCACAAATTTTGTGCACCGGGCCTCTAGTATCCTATATAATACAAGAGAAACATATAAGTTGACCATCCCTCTGCTACGCTCACCAGCCAATCAGGAGCAAGTATGCAAATTACCCCATCTTTGTCGGGTTAATTTGCATACACAGGCACCAGAGGAGAACAGAGCAGTAGAGCCAGCGGAGAGTGAAGTGGCTTCAAGAATCAAGACGGACAGCAGAGAGGGAGAGCTGGTGGCTTGGAGGACTTGGCAGAGTGGGAGGCCATGGGACAGAGACAGAGCAGGAAGGGAAAACCAAGATCGCAGGGAGCACCAGGAATTCTGGGAATCGTAGTTCTGGTGGCAGACAGATCTCCTAGAGACACTTGAGCAGTGGTTCTCAACCTGTGGGTCGCGACCCCTTTGGCGGTTGAACAACCCTTTCACAGGGGTCACCTAAGACCATCCTGCATATCAGATATTTACATTATGATTCATACCAGTAGCAACATTACAGTTATGAAGTAACAACAAAAATAATTTTATGTTTGGGTCACAACATGAGGAACTGTATTTAAAGGGCCAGAAGGTTGAGAACCACTGCACTAGAGCAAAGTGAGCCTGGAGCAAGCTACTGTTGCGGTGGGGGATTGAGGGAAAGCAAAGGTGAGAGACATATGTAAAATCAGAGTGTCTAGGAAAAATTAAAGGGAAGATATCCTAAAACTTCCAGGAAATCTCCACCAATGAAGCAAAAAAAAGAAAAAGTGCCTCTATTATTCTGTGAGCAACAAACCAAACTGAGTTGGGGTCTCAGACAATTCATTCATATGATTGCAAAGACAGACAGAAACTCCCAGATTGGAGAGGGCTCCCCTGAGGGCACCCAGATTGGAGGGGATGCAGGTCTGGCTGAGTGACCCCCACACCCCCCAGTGCACAAATGTTGTGCACCGGGCCTCTAGTTAATATATAAAATTTTATATAATATATAATATATATTAATATATAACACATATATTAATATATAATATATAAAATCTATATATTATATATAGATTAATATATAATATTAATATTTAATACATATTATATAAAATCTTACCAGTTGACAAGCCTAATATTATGATTGTTTTCTGAGCCTCTCCTTTCAAGAAAGGTGCTAACACAATGCAGAGCATCAAGAATATACTGTAAAATATGATTAGTGCTTTGAAATTCATGACAAATATAGATAAAATTAGGATATTCCATGTTTAATTAAAGGAAAAAAAAAAGTCCTTGCATGTTTAAAAGCTGCCAAAGAGAGGTTAAATATTTTGTGTTCTTCCAGAGATCTACAAATTTATTTTTAATTGGGGGATAGTATCCCCAAATTTATTAACTTGTCCACATCTCTGTGTAATACCCCATGTCTCTGATTTTACATCATTATTTGGATGCTTATGACATTTTTTTATCCATGACCTTCCCTTATTTTAAAAAAGTTTCTCCCAACAGCTTTTTAAACACATTCCTTTATTTACTATAACCACCTTAACTACCTGTGTGTCTTCATCTTATAAGATAGGACCAGGTCAAGGTCCAGTCAGTTTATTACTAAATGCTATTTTTGCTAAACTGTAAAATGTAACACAATATTTTACAGATACAGCTACAACAGATTAGCTTGACTGGAACCATGACCAGGTAATTTTAGTCAACAGCAAAGAAGAAATCAACGTCTAGTGAACCAAATAATGGAATGGCTAAGCCTTCCTTCAGAGAGACAGAGCATTGGCTGTGACTCCCCTGTCTCCTGTACTTGTTGCAAGTAAATTCATGCTGTGCCACATGGCTTTTATGAAAAACCTATACCAATATCTGTTTTTGCTAACCAAAACAATCAGAAGAGAATTTTCACTTTTAAGGAAAAAATCAAAACGCAAAAAATTTTACAGTGAGCTGTTACAGAGACAGGGTATACCCACAGTGGCAAGAGTGGCACTGCTTTTATATGTTAGTGTTATTTTATGTCTTATGTGTTATTTGCTATGATTTAGTAGATTATTTTGAGGCCAAGAGTACTCAAGTTTTTCATATAAATTAATGGTATCATTCTTCACTGTAAGCCATTTCAGCTTACAAAAGTTTTTGATCTTTCAGATAGCTTGGGAATCTAGTCTTTTTAAAAGGGTAAAGGAGTAAATGGTAAAATGGTTCTACTAACTGTGTATGGGTAGGACTAACTGAAAGAAAGACTGAAGATAGAAAATTAAGCAGTAGCCACCATTTCTTGAGTGAATATTTGAACATAGACTCACATTATGGAGAGGTATAGTACCCATGTGTATAAGGTGAGTACATACTAGTTGAGATAGAATATGAGATTAAATCTCAAATGATATAAAAATAATTCTAATTATTTCAACTACCAGGTCTGATTTTTTTATAGTTTACCTACATTAGTCAGTAAAGACCAAATAAGGATTAATAACTTTCATTGGGTTAAGATGGTCAGGAAAATATGAAGGTTTTTGAAACAGAAATGACATGCAAAATGCAGAAGATACTGCATGACACACAGCAACTGCTCAACAAAGTACTAGCGCTTATTACCATTATTGTAGTGCTTCAGGAAATAGGTGACCAGTGTAAAAAGTGAACAATAGAAAAAGCAAAGAAAGAAGACTAGAATAGACACTTGGTAAAGAAAAGTGAGAAAAAAATGACCGATTGAAAGTTAAGGTTTAAGAGGTAAAAAAAAAAAAAAAAATAGCTAAAAATAATAAAAAAGCACACAAAACCCAAGTAACCAAGCAGAAAAATCAAAATAGTGCTGCTGAGCATGGACATAACTTCCTTGCTCAGTAGTCACAAAGCTAGGACTTTGCTAAAGGGTGTGCGCAAAGTAAATACAAAGTGAGCCTAGGAATTGGTAAGAGGAACAGCCTAAACATTCATCCGAAAATGTCAGTTACTCACAAGGCATTGTTGGAAGTGCCTGTGTAAGTCACATTTAATTTATCAGAAAACTGAGACCAGAATTTTTTAAACCGATGACAGTAAATGCAAATGAATAGCATTCTCAGAGGTAGCAAAGCAAGAGGGCTCAGAGATCAGTCAAAAAATAAAAAAGAAAGAGCATGTGAGCAGGAAGTAGGAGCAAGGAACATGTAATGCAGTGGAAACAGAGGTTTACTGTTTCTAAAGGAAGGAAATGGATGAGCATACCAAGTACATGACATAAAATAATTTTATTTCTAACGCACTAATTTTTTTTAGTCTACCAAAGAAGCAATGCTGACTTCCTCTCAAGGACATGCTGTAGAAGTTAATGGCATTTAAATCCTTGAGAAGAATAAGGAAATACATTGAGATATTTTTTTAAAAAAAATAGAGCTATAGACAACTGATATTTACATCAATATTAATTTTGCTTTAAATAAAAGTATTAATATATCTCTTCCCAATGAATAAAATGATTTATGATGAACATAGTGTAATAAAAATGAGCAAATAATTGTTCATCTAACCAGTGAATATAATTAGTACAGTGAACTAGAAATTAAATTCCTCAAATTTCAGTCACCTTTATTCATTTAACTTATTTAATTTATTGAGCACCTATGTTGGGGCCAACATTCTTCTCAAGGAGCTTACATTCCAAAGTAGATGTGAATGAATGAATGAATGAATGAATGAATGAGAAAGTAAGGGAACAATATAAATAAAATAATTTAGTAGAGTAAGACATTTCATGGAGAAAATAGAACAGAAATAGAGATACAGTAGAAGAGGCTATTTTCAATACGGTGATTAAGGAAGGCCGCTCTGAGATTTCAGTTGAACAGAGATGTAAATGATGTGAATGAATGAGCCATTTAAATATTTAGAAGTAGCACCTATAAGATACCCGAAACAAAGGCCTTGAGATAGAAGTGCATTTGTTAAGCCTATGATCAGTGTGCTGGCAGGAAGCAGGTGATACATATAAAAGGGTTAACTTAGAGAAATTTAATGAAAGGGCTATTTGTAACTAACAAGGTTTGGTCAGGGACTCCAGGTACTGAAAACCATGGAAGACATTTTACACTCTCAATCTAACAGTGTGTGAAGGAGAACTATGCCAGTGGAACCTAGTGAGAGTAGGTGGCTTAGATGAAGAGTTTCCTTCAGAAACTGTAGCTATAAAGCAATGCAGCCATGCCAGGATGAGGTTAGGGAAGATAAGTAGTGAGGATCAATAGCCCAGGTTCTCTCCTGTCCAGCCCTCCAATCTCCCACCTTAGCCTCCTATTTCATGAACTAAGAGGAAGCCAGAGGGCAAAGGAGCCCAGGCACTTGGATCAGAAAGTACAGCCAACAAGGCAGAGAAGGGAGAAAATTGTAATGTACCTGGGAAAGGGGATGATGAAGCACCATCATCACAAGGAGTATAAAGAAGTAAATGATAGTGTCGCTGCAATTCAGTGAGCAAGGGGAATCCTCTCAGGAATTAGCCAAAGAACCTTAACAACATAATGAAAAGTCACTGGAATGGTTCATTTTAAATGATTACTCTTCTATGGTGCCAAGAAAAGAGTTCAAATGGACAAGAATCTGAAAGGAGCTGACCAGTTAGGAGTCTGTGAAGGGAGGGTAGCAAGGGAAATGGTAAGAGGAGGGTTGCATTTTTGAATTATTTTGACATTATCCAACCATAAACAAGATAAGATACAGTATGATAATACCTTAAAGTCCATCTAAAATTTGTTGTATTAGTATCTACACTGTCCCAGGCAATGGAATAGAGTGAGGATCCTCAGCGCAAATACACACCCCTTTCTTAAAGGAGCTTGCAACCTAGCAGAGGAGACCGAACAAATGTAACAATTACAATAGAGTGCGTAAGCTGCAATATTAAATTAGAGAAGGCAGGGACATTCCAGAGCTTCATTTGAAGGTGTGTAAATTATATTGACTTTTCAGCTGTTTTCAATACAGTCTAGCAGATTACTAAGGAAGGGGGCTAGAGGTGGGGAGAATAAATGAGAAGAAAGGGTATGTTGGGCAAGAATCATGCGTAAAAAGTCATAGGGGACTGAGCAAGTAGAGCAGGAGAATTCAGGAGGGCAGGTGAGAAAGGTAAGGAAGGACTAAATCAGAAGTGTTAAGATTTTTCTTCTTCATAGTATTTAGAACCCTTGGCTGTTTTAGAAATACTTGTGCAGAACCCTAGCCCAACCCAATTAAATCAGAATTCCAGGGACAGTGGCTAGGGAGTCTGTGTCTTTAAAGCTGGAGTGGGGAAAGTCTGGCCTGTGGGCCACATAAGGCCCACAAAATCATTTGGTCTAGCTCTGCCAAGGAAACACAGGTAGAACTCGAAATTCAATAAATCAAGAAGCTTTTTTCATGGCAAAATAAATTTATATTAAGTGAATGATGTTATAAATATCCAAATGGCCCTTGGCAGAAAAAAGGTCCCCCCCCCCTCCCCTGCTTTAAAGTATCTTAGGTGTTTGGGGTATAAAACCAAGGTTGATAAGCTGCTATGTCTAAACCCTAAAGTGCTTGCATTTCAGAATAAGAGCCTTGGTTTTATTCTGAAGAATTGAGAGACATCCTATCTAATAAGAAGGGAATATGCTAATTGAACCTCACACTGTTGCAAAGATAGCAGCACCCACAGCCAATAAGGAGGAAATATGCTAATTGACTTCCTGCCCTCAAAGATGGCAGTGCCCACAGCCACAAGATGGCAGCACCCAGTCTCCTCAGCCCTGCTGGGGTGGCAGGCACATGGCACGGCAGGGCTCACCCCTAGGCGGGCCCGGCCACTCCACACGCCTGCCTCCAGAGTCCCCCAGTCCCCTCAGCCCTCCAGCTGTTCAGAGCCGGCCTGAGGAGCAGACAAGCCTCAGATGGCAGCTGCCCAGCCACCCAGGGTTGCCCAAGGCTCAGGTGAGCAGGGCCGGCCAAGGCTTGTGCTGCCAGAAGTGGCAACAGAAGAGATGTGATGGGGCATCTCCTTCCCCTGATTGCTGGGTCACCTCCAGCCCCTGAGGGCTCCTGGACTGTGAAAGGGGGTAGGCCAGGCTGGGGAAACCCCCCTCCAGTGCATAAATTTTCATGCACCGGGCCTCTAGTAGCAGCATAAAAGAAGTTAGATTTTTGAGGAGTAAAAGAGTAAAAGGGAAGCAGATCAACTAAGAGAGCTATAACATGGTCCAGCTGAGAGGCAATGAGGGATGTACCAATAAGAAGAGGAATGAGAATAGACAGGGATGAAAGCTTTCAGAGTTAAAATCAAGAGGGTTTGGTGAATTGTTGGATGTAATTGGGGCAGGAGGTTTGATGAATGGATAGGGAATAACTATGAGCTGAAGTGTCTGGCTTTGATGGCCAGTGTGTGGGATCTCAATGACCAGCATATGGAAAGCAGGAAGAAGATAGGTTGGAGCAGAAGGTTTGGACAGGAAGTGGAGATGAGTTCAGTAATGGGCATAGTGAGTTTGAGATCACTACGGGACTTCCCCCTGGAAAGACCCAGAAGGGAGTCACTTGAGTATCTAGTTAAAAAGAGATTTGAAAACATGGGTACAGATTCAAGAGTCATAAAATTCAAGGGGTTCTGAATCATGAGCATAAATAAAAGCAATCAACAGGGGTATATTTTATAAGAAAAGAGAATGGAGGACCAGGTCAGGGGTTATGGAGGGCAATCAGAATTTAAGAGTAGATGAGGAAAGAGAAGACTAAAAAGAATAATGTGTGACTTTAGAAACATAAAGAAGCCAATCAAAGGGAGCCACAGAAGCTTAAAAATGAAAGAACTTAAATAATGAGTAACCAACATTGATTTATTTACTTCAGAAACAAAGCAAAACATAAATTTGAGTTTGTAAACAAATGGAGTCAGAAATCAAGTTAGGTGAACATCTCAAAGCTGGCAGTAGGCATCTTGGGAGGTACAATGTCCACATCAGTTGCAAATGTGCCCTGCATTACAGCGCACACAGGGTCAACTTCAAGCAAACTGAGGTCGGTGATTGTGGATTACTCATTTTTCTCTTGCTATTTCCCCAAACATACCACAATACCCAACATAAGGCGAGTGATTAATACATCTCTATAACTTCTGTTTTTCAGTGGCAGAGTGAAATGCCCAGTGGTCGGCAAACTCATTAGTCAACAGAGTCAAATATCAGCAGTACGACGACTGAAATTTCTTTTGAGAGCCAAATTTTTTAAACTTAAACTATATAGGTAGGTACATTGTTGTTAACTTAATTAGGGTGCTCCTAAGGCTTAGGAAGAGCCACACTCAAGGGGCCAAAGAGCCGCATGTGGCTCGTGAGCCACAGTTTGCCGAGCACGGCTAAAGGATAGATTCAACATACCAGTCACATGAGCAGCTAAAATTAAGTTCATTCTTTTGTCCTAAGAAACTTCTTTGGAAATTTCAACTAGGGAATAATTTATTCCTGGTCCTCGATATCTGAAGAGATGGTAAATAGATTTACTTGCCTGAATTGCAGAGTGTGCTTTTTTCATATGGAAGCGGGAGTAAAGCAAGTTTTCTAATAAAATTTGAATAAGCAATATAGCTCATAATTTTATATAAAACAAACTGCTCTAAAGATTCCTGGTAAAATTTTAAATCTCTGATTTCTTAATTTGAATTCACTGACAAATGAAGAGAACAATTCTCTCATACCTGTCAGAAAAATGACTTTTGTATAAGGCACTCGTTTGAAATTCTACTATCCAGTATATTTTCAGAAAAATTTAGCACTTAATGGAATGCTATGCAATGATAGCATGAGGAATTTATTTGTCATATGTTTTAGCTTTTGTCTTTTTTTTTCTTTTACCTGTTTGTGTATGATTAGTTACTATTTGTACTTACTTTTAAAAAAGAATCCAAATTTTACATGCAAAAAGACTTCATCAATCCATATAAATTGACAGGTTTAGAATATCACAGTTAAAAATATAAGAAGTAAAGTGATCATTTATCTTCCGAATCTTCTTACAAATAAAAGAACAATAAATCTATCCTATTGTTTATTATATTAGCTGGAAAGTGCCTCATGTGCCTTAAATAAAATGGTACCTCAAATTCAAGTTATAATCCATAACAAAAGTCTTTTCCCAGATTCAATGGCAGGATGCACTCTCATTTATATATTCTGCATTTTCTGATTCAAGTTATTTAGAAATTCTAAAAGAGAAACAAAATAGAATAATTATTACAAAATAAAACAAAAAGAAATTGAGGATTCGCGGTCGTCGGAACACAGTCGCCGTTCTCTTCGCTCGCAGCCTCCTTCACCGCCCTTGACAATGCAGATCTTCGTGAAAACCTTGACCCGCAAGACCATCACCCTCGAGGTCGAGCCCAGTGACACCATCGAGAATGTCAAGGCCAAGATCCAAGACAAAGAGGGCACCCCCCTGACCAGCAGCGGCTGATCTTCGCCTGCAAGCAGCTGGAAGACGGGCGCACCCTGTCCGACTACGACATCCAGAAAGAGTCCTCTCTGCACCTGGTCCTGCGCTTGAGAG
Organism: Myotis nattereri; assembly: GCF_964212035.1. Taxonomy (NCBI): domain Eukaryota; kingdom Metazoa; phylum Chordata; class Mammalia; order Chiroptera; family Vespertilionidae; genus Myotis; species Myotis nattereri. The sequence continues at coordinate 100,595,925 of NC_138077.1, forward strand.
GGGGTGTCTAAGTTAATCCCTCTTAAGCTTTCAACCAATTTAAATTGCACTTTTCTTTCAATAAAGTTGTTGCATTCCCCCCCCCCCAAAAAAAAGAAAAGAAATTGAGGAAGATAATTGAGCAGCTTACTCCTCAGCAACCAGATTTTTTAGAAATAATTTTTAAAAAACGCACTGAAAGTACTGTCTAGTTATTTAAACCAGGCTAAGATCTGAGTGTATGCCCTATATGTGTGTCATAGAGAAAAAAATTACTTTTGGGAGAGCAGGGTGGTTAGATTTCCAAGATTTATTGTTTAACCTCAGAAAGACTTTCAGTTACATTGTATAAAATGTATACATTTAATGGAAGGCATGCCATGCTTCTTATGGAATTTGTTCCAAGTCTTTGTGTGTAATTAACAGCTTGCCTACATAGTTTTTCAATAAAACTGTTCATGCAGAATTTCAAGTAGGCATTTTCAATACGAGGATGAATATTTCTTTGTGAAGATACCATTTATCTACCAGACATCCAAAGCATAATAAGGAGACTTTGATACTCTGCGGATTTAGAACCGACTTGAAAACAAAGCCTCAAATCTGTCCTATCAGCACCAAAGAAATAAATTCATCACAGCATGTCAAGATTTAAATTTACAAACTTACCAGCAATGAAATTAAAGTGTGTTTTACAAGTTTTTTGATTCCAGATCATCAGTCAAAGAATTTATTTTCTAATCAGGAAATTGATGTATATAAACCTGAAGAGTTTTGCTTTTAATTAGACACACTACAAGTAAAGAATCATTGAAGCAGTAATAGAGAGCCATTTTATTTTTGCTATTCTCTATGCAAACAACTTCTAGAATTTATTTTTATAACATAGGGCAGAAATTTTCAGATATTTCTTAATTTAACTTATGATTTTGTACCTTGATAAAATTATTAAAATATGAAAAGAAAAATTTGCTTTTTCAGTATAGTAGCAAGTAAAAAGTTCTTTATTCACATTGTCTGACAGAAAAAACATGGACTGTAAAAGTAGATAACTGCCTTTGCCAGGTAGCTCAGTTGGTTGGAGCCTCGTCCCTTATACCAAAAGGTTTCAGTTCAATTCCTGGCCAGGGCACAAACCCTAGGTTGAGGATTTGATCCCTGTCTTGCATGTAAAAAAGGGAAATGATCAATGTCTCTCTCTCTCTCTCTCTCTCTCTCTCTCTCTCTCTCTCTCTCTCTCAAGTCAGTTAGCATATTTTTGGATTAAGATTAAAGAAAAATGTAGGTAACACCCTAGCCAGTTTGGCTCAGTAGAGTGTCAGCCTACAGACTGAAGAGCCCCAGGTTCGATTACGGTCAAGAGCACATGCCCGGGTTACAGGCTCCATCACCAGTAGGGGACATGCAGAAGGCAGCTAGTCAATGATTCTCTCTCATCATTGATGTTTCTTTCTCTCTCTCCCACTTCCTTCCTCTCTGAAATCAATAAAAATGTTTTTTTTTTAAAAAATGTAGCTAACTAGTCATTGGAATTGATTGTTTACTGCTGAATCTTTTACAAAATCATATATAGTCCTTGAAACCAAATTAACGTTTTATATGGTGTGCTTCAGGAATAAGAGGAGAATGCCATTTGGAGATCAATGCTTCTTTCCTGTGACAGTTATTAACTTTCTCTGAGGAAGTGCAGTAGTTAAATATCTGGCTCCCAAATTATAAAAGCCAAAATGTTGATAAGTTATCATCTGTGAATTGTAATGTCTGAACCCTTTAAATTACAAGTACACATAGAAAGAAAATTCTTATACAGGGATCCATGGGTAGAACCACAAAATTTTGTCAAAATCTGTATACAAGCTTTATTTGTTTAAGGTTTATAGATTTAATATATGCTCAAATATATCTGTGACCATTAATAAACTTTAATTAATAACCATTATCAGTTTTGTGCTGGAGCTGACTTGTATTGACCTGTACCTACTTGTGTCAGCTGATTATTAAATGTTTAGACATTTTATGAGCTGGTTGTTGACCTGCTGGTAGCTTGAAATTGGCCATGGTGATAGCATTCACACCATAGAAATGGACAAGCTCCACATATCAGAGCTTGTCCCCTTTCTCCACCTGCCTCCTCAGTCAGTTTTCTAGCACACTACTTATTTTCAGAAGAAGAAAAAAAGATGTCTAAGAGGAATAAAGGTAAATTATATACTTTTATTTCATGCTTTTATTTCACTTAAGCTTACCGTGTTCTAATAACTAATTGAATACATTAACATTAAGATGCTACCAATGACAACACATCTTTTTAATTTATTTCCCCTGGGTTGGGGAATAAAAATATTGCACCAATGGTTGCATAGAAAGATAAAGGAATGTCAGTCAACTCACTAGAAATTTAAGATATTTTTTCAGGAATTTATACACAAGATTTTAACCTATAAATAAATATCTCACAAAAAACTTAAGTTTTTTAAATTATAAATAAACCATTCCATTCACCAAGCTGCTGAGACATTTTACTTTCTGGTATTTGAAATAAAAGCAAAACATAAGAATGTGTTGAAGCAAATGAAAATCAAAAGGGTACAGACTTTTGCAAGTATCATGAGCTAAAAATAAAATAAAAAGTTTGAAGTCTTAAAAACAAATCTGGAACTAAAAGCCTAGGCAGATAGAAATGCAATAAATTTTGAAAAGTTAGAAAAAAAAGGAAATGACAAAAAATAAAGTAAAAATCTTCCATTAAACCAAAAAATTTGGATGGCAGTCAAGAGCTACAAGAAAAAAAACAAACTTTATATGGCAGGCTGTAGATATGCATCCTCTGGAGAAATATAAGAGAATTGTGAACTAGTAAAGGTGGATAGACAATGCAAGACTTTAGGCAGCAAATGGTTGTGAATATAATTATAACAATGGGAATTCTGTAGCTGAAGATATCAAGTCTGAAATATGATGTAGTAAAAATCAGTGTTATTTCTACTTTATGCAACTAGTTTTCAAGAGTTGATTATACAAAGTAAAATTTCAGTATATAGAGTTCAAATTTTCTATTAGTCAACCAATCTATTTTTATTAAGTATTTTGTAGCAACTAGACTAAAGATCCACTAGAACATAATAGACATTCAGAGCTTCCACTGTGCATTAGCTGCACATCATCTAGATCAGTGGTTCTCAACCTGTGGGTCGAGACCCCTTTGGCGGTCGAACGACCCTTTCACAGGGGTCACCTAAGACCATCCTGCATATCAGATATTTACATTATGATTCATAACAGTAGCAACATTACAGTTATGAAGTGGCAACGAAAATAATTTTATGGTTGGGTCACAACAGGAGGAACTGTATTTAAAGGGCCAGAAGGTTGAGAGCCACTGATCTAGATACTTTATCAGGGTTTAACCAAAGTCAGAGCCTGTGTAATATTTTAAGAGACAACTAGGGAATATTTATTTAAAGATTAGACCATATATATCCTATATAATTAAAGCCTAATATGCAAATTGTCCCCACGACCAGGAGTTCTACCGCTCACTATGACGTGTGCTTACCACTAGGGGGAAGCACAGAACATGGCGGGTGTTGGCGACATGGCAAGGGCAGCAGGCAGCAATGGAGGTGTTGCTGGACCCAATGGGACCTGACAAGAGTAGGACTGTGATGGGATGGCAGAGCAGGTAAGCGGGTGGCGACATGCCAAGGCAGGTGAAAGCAGGGCCTGATCACCCTGCCAATTACCCCACAGACCAGTGGAGACCAGTGGATGCTGGGGGGGCGGGGTGGCCGCGCAGCTCCCAGGCACTGAGGGAGCTGGGCAAGGGTCCAATAACTCAGGCGGAGGGGGGCACATGGGGGCCCAGGTGTCCAGGTGCTGCCCAGGGACCACAGAACAGCTGGGACCTGCCCTTCTATGCCAGATGCTCAGACTTCTATCGCTGGCTAGGCCTAGGGACTGCATCAGTGTATAAATTTCGTGCACCAGGCCTCTAGTATGTCCTATATAATAAAAGCCTAATATGCTAATTGTCTGGTTGTCCAGTTGTCCATTCAACCAATCAAAGCATAATATGCTAATGATATGCTAAGGCTGCTCAACCGCTCACTATGACATGCACTGACCACCAGGGGGCAGACAGTTGACTGGTAGGTTAGTTTGCTGTTGGGGTCTGGCCAATTAGGACTGAGACAGGCCTAACACACACTGGAGCCCTCTGGCCAACCTCCCATGTCCCTCTCCAGCCCCAATCATGCACTCATGGCATCCCTTGGCCTGGCCTGCACCCTCTGGCAATCCAGGACCTCTCAGGGATGTCAGAGAGCTGGTTTCGGCCCAATCCTGCAGGCCAGGCTGAGGGACCCCACTGGTATGCAAATTTGTGCACTGGGATATATATATATATATATATATATATATATATATATATATATCTACACTAATAAAAGAGAAAAATGATAATTGGCATACGGCGATACCATTTTCATTGGCTAATCAGGGCTATACGCAAATTAACTGCCAACTAAGATTGGCAGTTAACTGCCAACTAAGATTGGCAGTTAACTGCCAACAAGATGGCGCCTAATTTGCATATGTAGGCACAATGCAGGGAGGCAAAAGGGAAAGCAGGAAGAAGCCCCCTGCCACTGACAGTGATCGGAAACCCAGGAGGGAGCTAAGAGGTGGGGGGCAGGGCAAAGGCGGCCCTGGGGCCGCCTTTGCCCTGCCCCCCAGCCATGATGGGAGAATCAGGCGCCTTTGCCGCCCTGGCCAGTGATAGCAGGAAGTAGGGGTGGAGCCAGCGATGGGAGCTGGGCACGGTCGAAGCTGGCAGTCCCAGGAGCTAGGGGTCCCTTGCCTGGGCCTAAAGCGAAGCCCACGATCGCGGCGCCCCCCGCTGCCACTGCGGGTCCCCGCTGCCCGGGCCAGATGCCTAGGCCAGAGGCGTTAGGCCTGGGCAGGGGCGGAGACTGCAACCGCGGGGAGCTGGGGGTCCCCTGCCTAGGCCTGACACCTCTGCCGGAGGTCTCAGGCCTGGTCAAGGGGCCGATCCGGTGATTGGTGATCGGAGGGTGATGAGGGTCAACTCCTCTGGCAGAGGCATCAGGCCTGGGTGGGGGGCGGAGCCGGGGATTGGGGGGATATGATGGTCCCCTTGCCCAGGCCTGAAGCCTGGGTCAGAGGCGTCAGGCTTGGGCGGGGGGTGGAGCAAGCGATCAGAGGGAGATGGGGGTCCCCTGCCCAGGCATGATTCCTGGGCCAGAGGCCTCAGGCCTGGGAGGGGGCCAGAGCCAGTGATCGGGGGGAGATGGGGGTCCCCTGTCCAAGCCTGACACCTCTGGCGGAGGCGTCAGGCCTGGGCAAGGGGCCGATCAGGCGATCAGAGGGTGATGGGGGTCAACGCCTGAGGGCTCCCAGTATGCTGGGCTGAGGGACACTCTCCCCCACACACACACACCCAGTGCACGAATTTCGTGCACTGGGCCCCTAGTGTGTGTATATATATATATATATATATATATATATATATATATATATATATTCAAATCTTTTAAAAGTATATTTAAGGTACTTTTTTCTGAAATTCAGTTCAGAGTCTGGGTTTAGCTACATTTGCCATTATAAAATGAAATCAAAGCAAAATCATGAGCCAATATTTATAGTGGCATTGTCATGGAGCAAACACATTGTATAAAGTTACTTATATGTAGAATTGTCTGATAATATTTAAAATGACAATTTTAGACTTTTAACAATGTTTCTGGAGAACACAATGAGTACATTTCTCAGAAACAGAGCTTTTTGTTAAACTACTGTTAAAAATGAGCATATACATTCTATGAAATATTACTGAGCACATTGACAGATGTGAATGAGAACCTTATTTTCATACAATCATCAATAGTTCCTGCATAGCCCTGACCAGTTTGGCTCAGTGGATAGAGTGTCGGCCAGCAGACTGAAGAATCCCGGGTTTGATTCTGGTCAAGGGCATGTACCTTGGTTGCAGGCACATCCCCAGTGGGGGGTGATGCAGGAGGCAGCTGATTGATGTTTCTCTCTCATCGATGTTTTTAACTCTCTATCCCTCTCCCTTCCTCTCTGTAAAAAAAATCAATAAAATACATTTAAAAAAATAGTTCCTGCATAGTATTGACATTTTATCAAAAAGGTTAAAAAATTAGTTTATTTTCTATGTCCTCAACCTTCCTTTTCTGAGCCCTTTCCTTCCATGGGATATAAAATTTTCCTTAGCAGGTATCTGGGAAATCTCTGGGTTTTCTCCACTTCTACCACTGATAGAGATAGGAATTGATCAGATAGCAGGCAATGATTACAGTTGCATTTGAACAATGAAATAAGTTTTAAATTCAATTTCCTTAAGATAATGTGCTTGGTAAGCCTTTCATCTCTAATTTCTAAGTGAGAGGAATTGTTCATTGACCCTTGATGAAGTTTGAAATCTCAAACCCTAGTCAGCTTTCTCATTTGGCCCAAATGAGAATGCTGATGATCGATTTCAAGGGGCTTATAGAATTAAACGTGTGTTTCCTTCGTCAGCAGCTTCATTCATTCCAGCCCTCTGATTTGGAACCGCAGCTTTGGAAGCAGACTCTGTAGATATGAATCAAAGCTATAACTCCATTCTCACTACTTTCAACTGTAAAATAAGGATCATCAAAGAATGCACAGATAGGGGTCTGGTAATAATAGAGAGAAGGCAAAGTATATGGGTGCAGATATAGTAAAGTGAGAAAAAATGGTTCTAGGAATCCATGAAAGTTCTCTTCTGGTTGACACAGTGTTCTCAAGGAAGTAGAAGTAGAACCCGAAACAAAAATGATTTCTGGGGAGGTGTAGGAGGTATAAGAAGAGACAGAAGAAGTAAAAACATTACCAATTGACTTAGAAAGTGAGTGGATGGGAACATATATAGAAGTCAGCACTCTTTATCCCAGAATTTTGCATCTTCAGATTCAACCAGTCATAGATCTAAAATATTTGGAAAAAAACTTTTACATTGTTGCTGACGTGTCTGTGTAGTTAGGCCTACAGTGGTTGCATCCATCCTGAACATTGAGCACGAAGTTAAAACTTCCATAATTTTTTCAGTTGCTATATTTTATATAATTGAGCAAGCTGAATTGTTAACCAGACTGCCTGGGGAATAAAGTCCTCTGTTCAATATAATTTTCTTACTAGTTAGACAAGATCTTTGCTGTTGTAAATCTTAATCTTCCTTTGATAATTCAGCTTTCATAGCCTGATATGAATGATTCATGGAACTCTCATTAAATGCAGCTGTACATATAATTTAGGAACTATGAGGGAGATTTTGGTCAGGTGTGCATAGCAATCTTATGTTACTATGTCACTGAACATATATCCTAGGTACCAATTTATTACTTTTAAATGTAATTTTGAGTTGAGGTTTTGCTACTCATTTCACCTTAAAAGTTTAAAGATAATTCACTTTTTCTGATTGAAAATTTTGGTTTTTGTTACAAAAGAGTTTAGTTTTTTCTTCTCTGTTCAGCATGAGGATACAACAGCATTTGACTTTTGAAGTCTGACAAACTTGAGTTTTACTGTGGTTTCTTTCTGTTGTAAACTATGAAATATACAGCAAGTTAGTGAACCTTTCAAAGCATGGAAACAATAACACTAATTGTAAATTGTAAAAATGAGTGTGATAATTTAAAAAAAGTATATCAATACAATCTCTGGAATATAGTTCTTATAAATGTTAACTTTCTTATATGATTCAACATCTAATGATCTGTACCCAATCCTGATGTATGAGTTTTTTGCCCCTACCAAGCAATGCTTTTATGCCAGTTGGGTGTCCTATAATTCAACTTAATCCTGACATTTTACAACACAGATTGACCACTGATTATCGGACCCCACAAGATTTCTCCTACTTCAGATGCTAATCACAAGTCCAGTTGTTACATGTGCTTTTTAAAAATTGGCTATAAATTAAAACTTTCCAAGACTTCCTCCATGCGTTTGATTAATTTGCTAGTGCAGCTCACAGAACTCAGCAAACCAATTTATCCACTAGATTATGGGTTTATAAAAAAGCATACAAATCAACAACCAGATGAAGGAATTCAGAGAGCGAGGAATAGGAAAGGGCACTGAGCTTCAATGCACTCCGAGTGTGCTACTCTCCCCAGACTGCCACATGTTCAGCTACACAGCAGCTCACCAACACGCACTTCTTTTGAGGTTTTATGGAAGCTTCATTATAGAGGCATGATTTATTAAATCATTGGCCACTGGTGATTTATTCGGCCACCAACCCCTCTTCACTCCCCAGAAATCACAGGGTAGGACTGAAAGTTTTAATTTTCTGTTCTTGGTTGCTTCCCTTGGAAACCAGCCTTGCACCAAATTTAAGGGATTTCCAAAAGTCAACTCACTGACACACTCAGGTGTGGTTGAAAGGCACTTATGAATAACAAGACACTCATTTCACCCTTACAGCTCTGAAGTGACTTTAAGAACTGAGGAAGACCAAATACTGTAACAAATGATGTGCCCATTGCTCTTATTGCTCAAGTCATTCCAAGGTTTGCGGTAGCTGTGAACCAGGAAGTGTGGGAAAAGATCAAAGTATATATTCATTATAAATCACAATATCACACCATCTAAATAAAAACCAGCTTGCAGTTATAAGATATTAATTAGTAAGATGATAAAAGAAAAGTTTGTTGGCAGACCTTCAACCATTGAGACCTTACTTTATAAGAAGTGAAATGAACCAACATTATCCTCAAACCTACACAAACTCGAGTCTAAGGAGACAGGGAGAAAGCGTTCCCACAAGAATGGAGACAGTGTTCTGTGTACTCATAAGGAAGAGAAGAGGAATAGGAGAGGTGAGTGGTTTTATTATCAGGTGCCCTCCTTTTACTGGCAATAAGATATGAAGAACTTAAGGGCATATGAAATAGGCTTCAAATGGACTTAAGTGCTGAGAAATTTTTGTCAGTGTGTTTTATTTCTTCTATGGTAGATCTGGGAATGACTAAAATTGCTTTGATAATTCATTATGTTCTTATTAAGTGAAACTATTTATATTCTAAATTTTATAGATAAGCTATGCTTTTGCATTAATAATTATGACTGAAGGTAAATGATCTCCTTAAGTAACTTGAGTGTGAAATGTTGTAGTAGTGTTGTACCATCATTACAAAGAAATCACTTAAAAGGGAAAATAAGTGTGTAGGTTATTTACACCTCATTTTTTGGATTGTACCTGCAAAATTAAGCCTTTCTTTTAAGGACAAATTAAAGTTGGTTGTATATATGGAGTATAAATTGGTAGTATCTATATTCTACTATAATTATTTAAAGAATAATACGTAATTCACACTTCAAATTCCTGTTATAAATTAGCTGTATGCTATGCCGTTATTCAGAAGTGTCAAAATTATTGTCATTAATTATCAAATAGGCCTTTGGCTCATTAGAATAAGATGTGCCTATGATCCAAAGTTGACAGTTAAAGACAGATTTGGGGCACTTAAATCCTTTGAAAAATCAGCAGTTCTAATAAGAGCAATATTTGCAGAATACTATTGCTACTCAAGCACATTTTTATCTATCATGCACTTTTTAAATGGGAAGGGGAACAGAGTAAACCACCCCAAAATCTACCACTATGGCATGTAAATTATTTTGAAATAGAGGCAATAAAGACCCTGCAGACTCAAGAAAAACTGTTACCTCTCTCTTAAGGACCTAAAAAATTTTAGATAGGGGAGCTAGCCCAGAAAGACAGCTTTTGCCAGAGATAACTTTTTTACCTGAAAGATTATTTGCATGGCAAGGTAAACATCCTAGTACCAAATATCTGTTCTTATCTTCTCTGATATGCCCTCCTTCCTGCTGAAGCCCGACCCCTATCCATTTCTTAGCTCAGGATGGCATATAAGTCTGAATTGCCAACTTGTGTTTGAGTCTCATATCTTTGGAGGTCCCATATGTGTGAAATTAAATTTGTTCTTCTCCTGTTAACCTGTCTATGCAAATTTAATTATTAGACCAGCCAAAGAACCTAGAAAGGAAGAAAGAAAGTTTGTTCTACCCCTATGAAAGTTAACCATAACAAATGCTTCTGACTAACATTACAATTATATACAATTCTCCAGGGATAAATTAAACATGCCAATTGAAAGTATTTAAGGGTCACAAGAATAATGTTATTTCAGGATGTATTATTCTATATTTGGGTATCATTTTTCTTACAGAAAAAAAATACCTTGGATGTCTAGTTATCAAAAGAGAAATATTTGGAGGGATTATTATTTTATAAATAAGCCATGTGTGTAAATTAAGAGCATAAAACCTCTACATTTAACATTGTCTTAAAGAAAAAAAAAGTCAACATATAGGAGTGGGCAGTGGGTTATGGATACCATTATAAGACTACTCTGATGACCTAGTAACAAGAGGATTTTTTGGTACTAAAAAAACCCTAATTAGCCACTTGCACCATGAAGACCATCGTTGCTGACATCAGTTTTTATTCACAAAGGCAGTTGGTAAAGATAGAGAGTGATGTAGTATCCCATGTGTATTTAAACCAAAGATTTACCAATTAGCACTTAAAACCAACTTGGAAGACGCCATCTAGGGGTTGGAAGATGTGGCCTTCTTCTGGAGAAGCTTCCATTGAAATAGGCAGTCCTAAGGCCCCTTTGGAGATTAATTTACTACTTGGGGTTTTAAGGCAGTTTACTCTTAAATATTTGGAAATGATAAACATTCTTGAGAGAGCAGAAATTATGTTTCTTGGTCTATTGTAGATTTCATATTATGCAGTTCAAATGCCACAAAGGTTTACCCTTATGGCTTAACACAACAAATTAGCTATTGTTTCAATATCAAAATTTGGTATAACTCCTGACAGGTAAAGAGATGTTCCACAGTTAGGAACAGGCTTTCAAAATTGGTGATTGGCAGTATATAATATACAAACTAAAGACAATGGTCTATAGACTTTCACTGAATAACCTCATTTTATAAAACACTATTAGGTGAAAATCAACATTGAGTGATTATTTGTAATGATAAACTATTACACAAAAAGAGAAAAGTATCCATTATGGACAAGAAAAAGGAACATAAATGTCTCTCACTATATGATTCAGATTTTAAAAGACAATTTAAAATTATTGCTTTTTTATTTTCAAGAAGCCATAGAACATCTTCAAAAAAACATCTAGATAATTTGGCAAATAAGAAAATAAAATTAGGTATGCAGAATTAAGTAGTGATCAAACTTGTAGATGGTAAATTATAAGTTTTAAAGTCCTATAATCTATATATATAAAAGGCTAATATGCAGTGTCCCCTTGGGAGTTCGACCGGGAGACCGGGAGTTCTATCACTCTCTACGACGTGCTCTGAACACCAGGGGACAGTGTGGAATGAAGGAAGGTCCCGGCTGGCAACCAGAAGGCCCCAATTGGCCCTGATCGCTTGCCAGGCCTAGGGAACGCTACACATGCACGAATTTCATGCACAAGGCCTCTAATCTTAAATGAAAGGGACACTTTCCTAAAAATGTTAAAATGCTTGAAAATTACCAATACTTTACTAAAATGCAAACTATCTATATACTAGTATATAAAACTCTAATATACAAATAGACTAAAAAGCAGAACAACCAAATAACCAAACAACCGGTCACTATGAAGTGCGCTAACCACCAGGGGGTGCACACGGAACACGGCAGGCCTCGGCAGCAGGCGGTAGAGCGCGGAACATAGTGGGCATTGGCCACAGCAGGATGGTGGAAGAGGTGAGTGGGGGCACCAGTCCAAGACAGGGCACTGGTTGCTATCATCGGGGCGAGCCTCTGGTGGTTACTGAAAATTCTTGCTCCTGCACGCTGCAGTCCCACCAGGTGCTCACACCTGCTGCTGGCACCGCCCCGCTCGCATCCGTTGCCAGTGCCAGAGCTGCTGCTTGCACCCGCTGCTGGCACCTGGCACTGGCTCCAATCGCTCAGCACCATCAGCAGGTTCAAGTGGCAGCTGCCGCCCCGATTACCCCTCAGGGCTTCTCCACCTCCCCTTGCTCCTGAGGGGCAATCACAACAGCAGCCGCCACTCACATCCACTGACAGTGTCGGCCCTGCTTGCACCTGCTGCTGGCACTGGCCTCAATCACTCTGCGCCATCAGCAGGTGCGAGCGGCAGCGGGTGGAGCAGGGCTGCCAGTAGACAGGGGACCGGGGATAGTGGCAGGACGGTCCAGGCGGAGGCACAGAGGATGGGCTGAGACACACCCCTGTGCCCACCACAGCCTCATGGCCCACAGTTCCTTTCAAGGTGCATAAATCCGTGCACTGGGCCTCTAGTCTAGTATGTTTATAGCAATAATTCAAAAAGATAGTTTTACATACCATATAGAATTTATACTTTCACTGATTTTAAGTTAAGAATATATTGCTAGCTATTGAAGGAGAATAATAAACTCTCATCAGAATTGGTTTGCACAAATGCAGCTTAAAATATAATTGATGTAGAAATCAAACAATATATTTAGCCCCAGATGTATGAAGAACAGAGAAATTTTTCAAAGGAGTTGGGAACTAAATTCCTTCCCCAAAAGATCTTTGAGTAAAGACAGCTTCAACCATTACCTATGCAGCAGTTCTCAACCTGTGGGTCGCGACCCCTGACAATACATCCTGCATATCAGATATTTACATTAGGATTCATAACAGTAGCAAAATTACAGTTATGAAGTAGCAACGAAAATAATTTTATGGTTGGGGGTCACCACAACATGAGGAACTGTATTAAAGGGTCGGGGCATTAGGAAGGTTGAGAACCACTGCTTTAGAGTATCATGTCCCAAATCACATTCTACGGTGGCTCTATAATAACCAGACATTGAAAAAGAAACAAGCAATAAAATATCTGGGTAGGTGGTTATGGTGAGGGAGGTCCATCCACAGGTGAGTTGGCCATGGCAGCGGAAAGGAGTGAGCCAAAAGATAGGCAGGGTATTAGAAAAAAAAAAAAGGAAACAGATCAATAACAGAGGCCCAGTTATAACTGGAGGCCCAGTATATTACATTGGGTCCTTGCTTTTCTTAGTTAGAAGCTAGGGTTTTAACTTTCTCCATAGTTTAGGGCTATGCCTTAAACTTGATATCGTTTTCTTGACTAAATGAATAATTAACAGTGTTTAAAATCTGACCACAGGTCATGTGTGGTACTGAGAAGGGACTTCAGCTATTAAGCCATCAGAATTCATACCTTCTAAAAAGCTTCTAATTAATTATTGATATGCATTGCTCACAATTTCACTCTCACAAGGTAGAGAAGGCAGTGAGTTACCTGGCCTCTTGGCTCCTCTTCCTTTGCGTTCCACAGCCCTCTCCCTTGGTCACAGAGGGGGCACTCTTGTGGCTCTCAATTCCTTTTGTACTTTTGGTAGAACTTCTTTCCATCCTCCAGCGCTACCAACTTGTCCTCTGCCCAACATTCACTCAGAACAACAATCAGCAAGAAGAAATCGCCCTCTAGATGACAAAAGGGAAAGGAGCATCATTTGGGCCAAAATGACTATCCTCTATGCTCCAATGGATATTCCTGCGGGATTTCACAATGTTTACATTTAGCCCTCCAATACCAAATTGGCCCTGAGTACAGGAATAAAGATGGAAAGTTGTATATCCAAAATTTGCCTAACTTAACTACTAAGCCAAACAAATCAAAGGTTCATCTCATCATCCTTTGTTTCTCCCTCTCTGGGTGCTTGATGATGTTGAAAGCTTGATTCCTAACAACCCATGGTTTAAAAATCTTAACTTTGCCCAATCTTTATCTCTCCTGCTTTACTTACATCTGAAAGCAACCTCTCAGCACCTCAGTTTAAGCCCAGCTGCCCAGTCATGCATCTCAGACAAGCTCTCATCACAGCCAACTTCAATTATGACCAAATAGACCAAACTAGAGGCATGCTGCCATTATAGTGACAAAAAAGGAGGTGGGGGGAGAGAGATTTTGGCATCTAGAAAAGCTGTTATGTAGGCAATGCCCAGTAAAGATAATTTATGATATCATCAGGACCATATACCTGGGATCGAATTAGGCTTACATTAAAAGGGGCAAAAATTATTTGAAGAAAACAGCGATAATTAATTTTACACAGGAACTTTTTTAACATATTGCTTTCCTTGTGTTTTTCTTTTCCTTATATCTTTTAAATTTAATGAGTTTTTGCTATGATGCTATCTTTTCTAACAAAGTGTGCTTTTTATAAATAAAAGGGGAATGGAAACACACTATAATATTTATATCATCAAAGCTGTACAAAGACTAGCTGTATGTCTCAGAAGCCTCCATCATCTACCTGGTGGCCATGTACCCGAGCTAAAACCTAAATACTAAACAAGTAAATAAAATTTAAGTTGCACTGGCCTGATAAGCTTCCAAGCAAAAATCTATAAAATGAGGAGAGACTTCCTAATTACATGTAATTTGCTCTGTGGAATTGAAACAGATGGATTATAAAAATGATTCCATCATAAACAACTAAATGTGGTTACTACCTTCTGTGCTTTCTTGGTTCATATTTTGGTTTTTTTTTCTTTAAGATGAATAATACTTTTTGTCAGTAGCAGTGCAAAATTTGCAACTGCATTGGAAATGTCATAGTATTCTTTTATCTTGATTATAGGTGTCTTTTAAAAACATAGAAAAATAAAGCTTGCAAAGAAAAAATGAACATTGTATTTAAAAAAATATATATATTGAAAGAGAGCTAGTTAGTTAGATTAAGGTTCTTTTCTAGTTGCCCATTTTTTAGAAGATACTTATTGATAGAAGAGAAGAAAGAAGGGTATAAAAAGAAAATACCTAGGTGAGGTGATTTGACAATCGCATGAAAGCCTTACTGACAATGCACCTTTTCCAACATTAGTCAGCATAGTATTATGTATATGTGCATTGCAAAGGAAAGTCAACACACATTGCTGGATGGTTGATCAAATCATGATTCTCAGAACAGAAACAGATACTGATTCTTTTCCTCTTGAGATTCCATAATCTTAATATCAAAAATCAAAAACTCAGATGAAGTTGAATATTTATAATTATTTCTAAATTTTGCCTCACAGTCAATACTAAAGAACATCATAGATTTAAACAATATTTCCATAGATAATATAATCTAATATCGGATGTATAATATGTCCTTGCTTTTCAAACAAGAAAATTGATCTTTAATGCAATTATCACAGGATAATTTTGCAGGTCAAAAAAATAAAAGATATTGTGAGGTAAGATAAGATCAAATATGTTTATATTCAAGTTGCCTGATCCTAAACAATATCATTATCACAAAGAGATAGCTGTACTCCCATGAACACACATAAAAATACATACATACATACATACATACATACATACATAAGGAAAGAGCATTCTCAATTTAAGATACTTTAACAAAGGTTTACTGACAAAAAGACTACTTACAAAAACGTATGGGAATAGGAGTACAGGAGCCATAATAAGTAGCACTGTAATGCTGGGTTAGCAGCAGCAGAGAGGATCACGGAGAATAGATCACTTTAAAAGAAGAAGGAAGCACTAACGTTATGAGAGATACAGAGTGGCCAAGAAGATCTAGTAGGAAGCAAGTTTTGGAGATAATACCTGACCTTTTTTTCCTCCTTATCTCCAATATTTTGAACACAAATAGAAGCCAAGAGTGCAGGGGTGGGAGGAGGGGTTTACTGATATATTCAACAAAGGCCATTCACTTGGATAAAAGCAGGTTATAGGTTGGAGTACAACTGGGGATGAGGGACAAACAGAAGATATCCACAACATACGACAGTCCAAATCAATCATATCGACAATGGGGGTGGCATGTTCAGTATTTGAGCTCTCCAGTAAAACTCACATGCATTGCTATACTAGTAAAATTATTTCCTCTTCATATTAGTAGTGGCATTATAATATTTTTAATTACCTAAATACATGCATTATGCTTTCACTAACATTTTAGAGTAGTGAAGAGGCCAGTAAAGATTCCGTTATGAATTACAAGTATTGGATGAGAACCGTTGGCTTAGATTTGTCACAATTTCTTCTGAGGCAGAGGAGGGCCTGTTAAAGCACATGGTGTCCAATTCCTATATGGAGTGGGAGTTCTGTTAATCAGAGAAAGAGAAAATGTCTCTTGTGAGCTAACAAGTGTGTCTTCTATGGTTTATAACAATAATAATTATATTAATTAACAATCACATAATTAAAATTTAAAGCCCCCATAATGTGAAAGACATTTTATAAGACTTCAAAGCAAAAAATATGCTCCCTCCTTTCAAGTAGTTGGAGGTCTGATTGCTGATATAAAATAACAGGCCTTTTGAAAAACATTGAGCAGGTCAGAATGTAAGAAACTCTCCCCTAGAACAGTGCCTGCAGTGTGGCCTTACTGCGCATCCTGTTAAGGGAACATTCATACGATCTAATATTAACTGAGCATAGAGCAGCCTAAAGGATAGTTTACTATTTCACTTATGAATTTATTTATTTACTAAGCAATATAAATTTCTAGATGAAAAGTACTATCCTTTCTGCGATTGGCCCAAAGAGAAGCTGAGGGTAATTTCAAAGGGCAATTATAGCCCCACAGTAACTTTACCCTTGAAATATTCAGAGTATCTATCCCTAATGTCTACTTTTTGTCTATCACCAAGGTCATGGAGGTAAGCTTGGCACAAGTCACTATAGAGAATCTCTGCTGCCAACTTTTTATCCTAAGTGCTCTCAGAACACTATTTAATGGTCCTTCCTGAAATTCTACACAGGATCAATATGAAGCACATGGATATAGCATTTTTTTAATTTACCATATGTTTCTTTATTATACCTGGGATCGTTAACCTATCTTCAGAATTTTAACATTTGAGAGAGTCTTTTCATGACTCTCTCAAAACCATCAATATTATTTCCAACACAATTCCTAGAAGATTTTTTTAATCGAGTATATTTATGTGACACTTGAACTTTGTCAGAACAATGAAAAACTAATATTGTCTCCTCCTCCAACCTAAACTCACAATTACAAATTCTGGATCATTTTTGAGGACCTTATTCTCTATACCAGAGATCTCTTCTTTTATAAAGTTTAGCTTTAGAAATTATTTCTGTTAGCATCTGTATGAATTTAACTGAAATCCTGCTATTGCCAGAATGACATAATATAATGGAGGCTAAAAAATGTCCAATTTTATGATTAGGTTCATTTGGAAATAGAAATATATTTTTTCCTCCATTTTTCCTAGTTAGGCAAAGATCCTGATTTCTCATGAAAAAATACAGGCCGATTTAAGCATTAGGCTCTGAGATTCTGAGGGACTTGATACAACAAGCGGACTTTATCTAAGTAGTTTCTAAATTATAATGTAGCTAATTAGACCAGAATGCCAAACGACCTTCTGGACTAAGCCTGGGCTGCGAAAGCCAAGCCCCTTGCACAAATTTTGTGCATCAGGCCTCTGGTGTGAACATAACAGGAAAACTTCAACTGCTGACTTGCTAAACATTGCCTTTATGATATCCAAAGGAAACCATGTGCCCTCACGCTTGGACTCACAAAACAAGAACATTCAGCTTGTTTAGATGTCACCAGTGTAGACTTTTGTAATTATTAATAGAATTCTAACATATTTAAACTATCTTGTGAGTAGCACATATGGGAAAAAGAGCACATGTAAAGCTCATTATTTTTTGATTTGGCATTCTTCTAGATTAAATTTAGTACTTTCTCTTAAACTCTCTCCTTTGCAGAACATCTATATTATAAAAGGCCAGTGGCTGTAACACCGTAATGCCAGAACAATCAAACGACCGGTCACCAGGAGGTGCATGGAGCACCTCTCAGTCCCTCCCGCCAGCCCACAAGCTGCTCATGACAGCAGGGCAGGGCTTGCAGCTCACGCGGCACAGCAGGGCTCACAGCAGCAAGCTACTCATGCGTGGTGGGCCTGGGGTCCCGCCAGAGCAGCGTGTCTGAGACTCGTTCTATTTTGCATGCTGGGCCTCTAGTATGTGATAAATATCCATCCTGCCTTCTAACTGTATGTCAAGAGCTCCTTTCATAAGAAGAGGTGAAGAGCCCTGCACCCAATAGAGATTATTGTGCTTAATTCTGCTCAGCTAGATCACTTTATAAACATGCGTCCAAACAATGCTCTTCTGGATTCAGATTATTCACTCAAATGTGCCCTGAAAACTCTGATCACTTCATGGCACTTGCAAAGCTAAATTAAGAAGTCACAAGTCTAGCATTCACAGACTTCAGATTCTTGCCAAAAGTAATATTAATAATTCTGTATTGCCTTGCTGGCATGGCTCAGTGGTTGAGCATTGATGTATGAACCAGGAGGTCACTGTTCCATTCCCAGTCAGGGCACAAGCCCAGTTGTGGTCTCAATTGCTAGTGTGGGGCATCAGGAGGCAGCAAATCAATGATCCTCTCTCATCATTGATGTTTCTATCACTTTCTCATTCTTCCTTCCTCTCTGAAAACAATAAAAGTATATTTAATAATAATTATTATTATGTATTGAATTTAAAAAGAGGGTTTTTGTTTTGTTTTTCTTTACACAGTCATGTGCTGTATTACTAATTGCCCTCTGGAAAGCAAAGTCATCATACCCATCACAAATACATACCCTAAAAAGAGATGTTTATTATTATGCTATGAATTCTACTTCTTATTATGCTTTAAAGATACTGTAAATGTGAGCCATTACTATTTAGATGATATTTCTAGCAGGCCCCCAAAATAACATTTTATGAGATTTCAAATGCCATGATTATAAACCAGTAAAAAACTTAAGGAAATAAAGGGAAACACAGTATATGTGCAGAAGGTATTAAGATACAAATTTGCAATTATGAAGATTTATAAAAAGGAGAGAGCTTTATTCTAAACACCAATTAAATCAGAACCACCACACAGGAAATAAAAGAACTATTAAACCATTGTGCCAACAATAAAAAAAACCTCTTTCTCATGCATGACAAAATTTAGCATTTGGAGGGTGCAGGTGCAGGGTGAAGGGGGTCAGTGGGGAAAAGGGGATATCTGTAATACTTTCAAAAATAAAGATAATTTTTTTAAATGCTCATGCAAATCCTTCTACCAATCTTAAGAAATGTATACACTATTGAGAACTTAAGTCCCTGCCCCCGCAAAAGACTATATATATATATATATATATATGTAGATGTCATCAATTAAATAACTACATTTATTAATGTTATATTAATAAGTTTCATGTTACTAATATTCAATATTATCATTAACTTTTCATTTATTCATTGAGCCAAACTCGCTTAACATTAACTATACACAACATTGATATACTATTGAGAAAATAAGAGCTTATTATCTTCTAGTTCTTTCCACCATTTTTACATGTGATATTTCATGCAATTTTTCTAATAAATCTATGAGGTTTGTACTGACTTTATCATTTTACAGAGAAGGAAATTGAGTCATATAGAGAATAAGTTGTAATGATACCCAGATAATCAGTAGCATAATTGAGATTTGAAGTCACTGACTAGTAGAGTATAATTTACGGAGGCAGTACAAGTGATGGCTGAAAGCATGAGCTCTTATCAAATGCTGGGTCATCCAATTAGTAGCTGTGTGATTCTGTGATTCTTACCCTTTTGGGCCTGAATTTTCTATAGGAATCAATTTGTATCTTTCTAATGACCTGGTGAATATTATAGTAGTTTATGCTTGTAGAACACTTAGAACAGTACCTGACTCTTATTAAATATTAGCCATTTTATACCATTTTCTTCACCTGAGTTGTTAGTGACCTGATTAAAATCAATGTCAAAATGGATAAGTATATATAAAGGCAACAGGAAGAAATACAAAACCATATAAACAAGCCCATTTTGCTGGAAAATATATTTGAAAGTATGAGAGGAGGAAGGGAAAGTCTCTAAGGATGAGATCACAATGGTGAATCAATCAGTGACTGGAAACTGTTGAGTGCTGGGAATGTTCTGATGGAGACCCTGAGAATTTAAAAAAGTTTTGAGAAAATGAAATGTTGAGTATGACCCATAGATCTTGGATGACTCAGTGGCTGGTGACAGCTTTCACTAAAGATTGAGAAATAACAACCAGAAAAGTATGGGAAAAATAATTACAGTGTTATATTCCCTTTTTACCAGAAATCTAAGCAACACTTACCAAATACTTGATCTTTTAACTGACCACTACTGATTGTTGGCTCTGAATTAACATACTTTTCTGCCTGAAAAACTACTACCCACTTATGGCTGGCTTGTTTCTTGCTATTATAACCAGACATTTCTGCTACCCCCAGCTAAGTTATAGGTTTACCAAGGTGCTAAGTTGTTCCCCACCATATATACACTATTTTCTCTTATCATTATGCACACAACATTTAATTAAATATTATGAACACCAATAATATGAATGTAACTGGTAGTAAATGTTGTGATGATTAAATTGATGCCTTTTCAAAGATCGACACATATTCAATGCTGGCTTTGGAGGATGTGTTTTTAATATATGGACGGTTTTCTTTAGTCATTCTGACACATGATTTTAATATAGGAGAGAGGCTTCAATCTTGCCCTGAAACTTAGAAAATGTAAGAGGAGTGAATGGTGATTCAGAATCTGCACCACTTCAGCACAAAACACAATTTACTTGAGTCAAACATTGCTAACTTATGGTATTGCAATTATCAGTCAATATTTACAATTTACAATTTCAAAAGAAGAACATTGGTTTCAGAAAATTACCATTGCATATATAAATGAATGGAGGAATCTACTTGAGCAAAGCAATTCTACTGATTTCCTTTATCAGTGGTTCCCAAACGCAAGCCTATGGAACGTCTACAGAGGATAATTTTGAAGGACATGCAAAGATATATATATGACCAGAGCTCTAAGAGAAAGGTCAAAATCCTGCCTAATCAGAGATAGGTAGGTAGATAGATAGATAGATAGATAGATAGATAGATAGATAGATAGACAGATAAATATCTTTATATATCTACTAGAGGCCTGTTGCACTAAAAGATTCATGCAATAGGCCTTCCCTTCCCCTGGCTGCCTGCACTGGTTTTCCTTCAGCACCAGGGACCCAAGCCTTCGATCCTGCCAGAGCCGCCTTCAAAGCCTTCGCTGCTCTGGCCTGAGCCACCTTCAGGCTTCGCTTGGCACCTACATATGTAAATTAACTGCTATCTTTGTTGGCGGTTAATTTGCATATCTCTCTGATTAGCCAATGGGAAGTGTAGCGAAGGTACAGTCAATTACCCTACTTGTCTATTATTAGATAGGATTACTATACAGTGTTGTCAGTGAAGCTCTCTAACAGTGACTCTTTTTTTAAAATTAAATTTTATTGGAGTGACATTGGTCAACATGCACTTATAGGTTTTATGTGTGAATTTCGAAGTTACAAAATCTGTATATAGCACCATGTGCCCACCACCTAAAGTCAAATCTTCTCCTCTCACTTCATATTAAGATGCCTTTTCCCCACATCCCTCTCCCTCTAACAACTACCACACTACTGTTTGTGTTCATAAGTTTCAACTTTATATTCCACATATGAGTGAAATCATATGGTTGTTAGCTTTTTCTGTCTGACTTATTTCACTTAGCATAATGTTCTCAAGGTCCATCCATGTTATTGTAAACTATAGGCCCGGTGCAAGAAATTTGTGCACGGTTAGAGTCCCTAGACCTGGCAGGCGATCAGGGGCCAATTGGGGCCTTCCAGCTACCAGCTGGAGCCTCCCTTCATTCTGCACCACCCCCTGGTGGTAAGCACATGTCATAGCGAGTGATCAAACTGCCAGTTGAACTTCTAAGGGGACACTTTGCATATTAGCCATATATATATGATGCTATTTCATCCTTGCTTATGTCTGAGTAGTATTGCATTGTGTATCTGTATCACACCTTCTTTATCCAGTCCTCTATTGCTGGGTACTTTGGTTGTTTCCAAGTTTGGGCCATCGTGAATAATGCTGTTGCAATCAACATAGTGGTGTATATGTATTTGTGTATAAGTGATTTCGAGTTTTTTGGGGTATGTACCCAAGGAGTGGGATTGCTGGGTTGTATGGTATCTCTATTCTTAATTTTTTGAGGAATTGCCAGACTGCTTTCCATAGTAACATTTGATTTCACTGGATTTGACAATTAAAATGCTGGGAGATAGACTCTCATAACTGGCACTTACTGTTTACATCAAATACTAAAAGAATATTTCCAAAACTAAATATTGTCTTTTTTTATAAATAGGCAGAAAATTATAACCCAAGGTTAGTCCATAGCTGCAGAAACATTCAAGACAAACAAACACACATTCTGTTTAGTGATTAATAAGAAAGCACATGTCCTTATGAGGAAAAGTTTTGCTTCATTTGATATCAGGTGGTCTTCATTTATTCAACAACAGAGAATTCCAGGATTTATAAGAGATTCCAGATTCTCAGGATGCTGCAGTATTTCAACAGGACAGTCATGAGAGCAGGCAGGAAGTCAACTTTCATTTAAAATGAACAGAATTAAGCAAATATCTTTCTTTTATTTAAATTACAATGGACACTTCAATACTATCATTAATTAATACTTTTATTAGATAACAACTTAGGAACTTCATAAGAAATGGACATTATAGCTTCAAATTGGAGCAACAAGGTCTTGTATATGATAAGAGCTACATGAAAGCACATTTTCAAGATCACACTTCTTCCAGATATTTTACTTAGATCACAAACTGTTTGAACAGCTTTCTCGAAGTTTCACTTGTTCACATTTTGTCAGCTGTCGTTATTCTATCAGTTGTTAGAGAAGTGTATAACATCAGCTTTCCAGTAACTGTTTTGTATTATATAACCGTTGCCATCTTGAGCAACAAAAAATAGAGCTCATGCAGTGAGATGACTTAGATGCTGGCCAGTGAAGTCTTACTATGATGGCACCGTTTTCCACCAACACCAAGGCAGACATACCTACTGCCATCTAGAGACACTGAAAGGGGAGAGCCCATAAATAAAACAGCAGTAATGAGGGGCTGATGCAGAATAAATGGGCTACCCAGCCTCCTACTTAACCTGAATCCAAATAGATTCAAAGTGCTTATGCCATTTATGACTCTTTAAGAGTTCCAAATCTATTGATTTTCTGGACTGCACCTCCACTGCTAAGGCTGCTAAGTGTATGGAAAATACCACTGACTATTCATAACCTGGTTCTGTGCCTTTGAGTACCAATGATATAACTTGTGTGTTCCAGTTATCTAACTTGGAGTTGACCTTAAATTGTACTTACCTTGATAAGGTAGAGTTGTTAAGACTGTTTGTTTCTTGAGTATTGTTATACTGATAATCAAGTTATTGAATTCTACAGTGAAACTGATAAATTTCTTGCTAATAAATAAACATGTCTTATAACTGAGACACATTTTAACCAGATATGTTCCTTTGTTTTGCTATGTACAAGAGTGTAGAGGTAGAATGACCTGTAACATTGTAATTGTCACCCATGAGATTGAAGGGTATTCAGGCTACTGAGGCTTCTTTATGCATGGCACATTTCCCACTAGCAATTTTAGAAGTTCATAGATCTTTTGATATGTGGGTTACCTCTGAGAGAGAGAAAGACACTCAGATACTGTACAACTTTAATTAGAGCTGGACCTGTTCCAAAACTTTTGCATGAACTTGCTTAATCAGCAAATGTTGTTCATTGACACATTTGCTGTACAATACACACAAGAAAAAAAAGAGAGAAAACTCATTGACATGGACAACAGTGCGAGGATTGCAGGATGGGGAAGAGAGTTGGGGGAAGGTGGAGGAAGGTATGGGGGTTGGGAAATGGTGAAGGAAGAAGACTTGACTTGGAGTGGTGAACATACAATCAGTGTACAGATTATGTATTATGGAATTATGCCCCTGAAACCTGTATAATTTTGTTAACCCCTATCACCCCAACAAATTCAATAAAAAAGAGAAAAAATACAGGAGACCAAATTTTATATGTTGTGTTTTACAAAATTTAATAAAAATGTATTTAAGCTTGTTACAAACACTGTTATTAGATTTTTTTAACTCCAGGATGTACCAATTAGAAAATTTGTTCCAATTTTATTTAGCCAGCCTCTTACAGGTGGACTAGTTAGTTATACATGACTAGAGGCCCAGTGAATGAAATTTGTGTATGGGTGGGGTACCTTGGGGTGGCCTGCAGCAATCGGGCCCTAGCTCGCACCCCTAGCCTCGCAGCCCCGCAGCCCTGCCTGGCACCCTGCGTTGGCCTGGTGCTGCCCCGTGCCAATGCCGCTGGTCGCAGTCTGCTGGGAGATAGATCAGGGCTGGGGGGCGGGGGGTCCAGGGGGGGCCGCCCAGCTCCCTCAACACCAGGGAGTTGGGTGGCAGCCCCAAGCCCCACCACCACCACTGGTCGCTGTCTGTGGGGCGATTGGTGGGGTGACCGGCCCCCGCTTGCACCTGCCTTGGCCTGGTGCTTCCTGCTCACCTCCTCCACCATCCAGCTGTGGTCCTGCTCTTGTCAGGGCGCATGGGGCCAGCAGCACCTCCACTGCCACCTGCTGCCAGCACCGCATTGTCAATGCCCTCTATGCTCCATGCCACCCCCTGGTGGTCAACGCATGTTATAGCGAGCAGTTGAAATCCCGGTCGTGGGGACAATTTGCATATTGAAATTAGGCTTTTATTATATAGGATGGTTTTATTGGTGGCCATAGTTCTCACAAGATGGCCTCAAGAGTGTTGCTCCACCTACAAAGTCATAAATGAAGATACTCATTAAAAATTCAATTATTAAGAATGAAGAACTATGGTGGCCTACCTTTTCACTTGTAGGATCCAACTAATTTTACTAATATTTTAGCTTGGTGAACATTCATCTTATAAAGTTGTAAGGATAGTAGAATTTGAAACTTGCTGAAATCACACTAATAAATGTTTTATAGACTTTGATGGATGTCACTCTTTGGAGCTAAGCTTTTGCCAATTAGACACCCAAAAAAATCTGATGGAGAATTTTTTTAAATCATTACATCCCCTAAAGTCAAGGTTTTGTTTTTAACATAAATATAAATAACTCATCCACTATCAGCCACTTTGCAGACATCAGTAAACAGCTTTTAGTGCCTGTTGTGCTGGCATGATCCACACAAATAGGTGATCCATCATCTTCTGTCACACCTTTAGACAGAAGGTAAAGTCAAGTTTTGAAATTACCTCCCATCTGATAATTTTCTCATAACAACATTTCCACTTAAAGGCTTGTTTCTATTTGCTCCTCATTTTCACATTCACACCATCCTTTGTCTCCTGCCTCTACCTCAGGATCAGTTCCCTGCAGCATTGCATATTTGTCAAAATCATTCAACACACAGATATTACATGTGGAAAATAAAATATCTCTATCAAAGTTTGTTTTATTCACAGATGTCTTTGCCTACTTACCTATACATAACTATTTATAAGTTCCAAGTGCTGTTAATCCACATGCACTTTTAAAAGACTTTTCTTCAAAAGCAAAATTGTACATAATTTAAATTCTGTTATTATTACTATACAGTGCTTCCATTTGTGTTTCACAATTTATGAATTGAAGCAATCAATGTCTAGTTACATAGAATTTATAATATAAGCTCAAAGTTTGCTACAGAAAGTTTTATAGATGTGTCTGGTTGCTGTTTATATGATTTCATATACACCAGTAACTCTGGAAGCCTGGAGGGATAAGTATATTAAACAAAGGAAAGGTTGCTCAAACTTTAACAACCAGCTAAACTCAGAAGCTCACCCATTTGAATAGATCAGACACCATAAACCTTTAAGAATTAAACATGTGCCCTAACTGGTTTGGCTCAGTGGATAGAGCGTTGGTCTGAAGACTGAAAGGTCCCAGGTTCGATTCTGGTCAAGGGCATGTACCTTGGTTGCGGGCACATCCCCAGTGGGGGGTGTGCAGGAGGCAGCTGACTGATGTGTCTCTCTCATCGATGTTTCTAACTCTCTAACCCTCTCCCTTCCTCTCTGTAAAAAATAAATAAAATATATTTTAAAAAAAGAATTAAGCATGTTCACTGATTTAAAAATAATGTAATCATCAAAGTATAAGAAAAAAGTGAAATAATCCATTTTAACTTTTGCAATTTTTTTAACCAGACAGTGCTTATAGCTTAATTTCCTTAGTGTCCTTTGAAATTAAAAACAACTTTTTAATAATCCAGATAAATTAACATTGGCATTTATATGAGGCACTCTTTAACCTCTTGAAAAACATTTTGAGAACTCAGCCACAGATTGCCATAATGCAGGCTAGTTATAAATGGAAATAATGAGTTCATTTTAAAGTTTAAACCACTGATAGCATGATTAGGAATTTTTGTTACTCTAGAATGCATAATTAGTTCTAGAGGTGAAATTAAAGACAAAATCACTTCACATATTAGTAAAAAGCAAATGAGAGCATAATTTCATAAATCGCTACTGGTCCTTTGTTATTAAGAATCAATGAGCATGATTCCAAGAGACTTCTGTATGTCCTCTTTCGAAAAGTGTCTATTTAGGTCCTTTGCCCATTTTTTGATTGGATTGTTTACCTTCCTTTTGTTAAGTTGTATGAGCTCGCTGTAAATTTTGGAGATTAAACCCTTATCTGAGATAACATTGGCAAATATGTTCTCCCATGCAGTGGGCTTTCTTGTTTTGTTGACGGTTTCTTTTGCTGTGCAGAAAATTTTTATTTTGATGTAGTCCCATTTGTTTATTTTCTCCTTAGTTTCCATTGCCCTAGGAGCTGTATAGGTAAAGATATTGCTACGACAGATGTTTGATATTTTGCTGCCTATGGAGTCTTCTAAGATTTGTATGGTTTCCCGTCTTACATTTAAGTTCTTTAACAATTTTGAGTTTGTTTTTGTGTATGGTGTAAGTTGGTGATCTGGTTTCATTTTTTTGCATATATCTGACCAATTTTCCCAGCACCATTTATTGAAGAGATTGTCTTAACTCCATTGTATGCTCTTAACTCCTTTGTCAAATATTAATTGAGTATAATGGCTTGGATCTAATTCTGGGTTCTCTATTCTCTTCCATTAGTCTATATGTCTGTTCTTGTGCCAGTACCAGGCAGTTTTGAGAACCATGGCTTTGTAATATAGCTTGATATCTGGTATTGTGATCCCTCCAACTTTGTTCTTCTTTCTCAGGATTACTTCAGCTTTTCGGGGTCTTTTTTTATTTCAGATGAATTTTTGTTTTAGGTCTGTGAAATATGCCATTGGTATTTTAATGGGGATTGCATTGAATCTATAAATTGCTTTATGTAGTATGGACATTTTAATGATGTTGATTTTACCAATCCATAAACATGGTATGTTCTTCCATCTGTTTGTGTCTTCCTCTATCTCATTTTCAGTGTCCTGTATTTTTCCAAGTACAGGTCTTTTGCCTCCTTGGTTAAGTTTATACCTAGGTATCTTAATTGTTTTGGTGTGATGGTAAATGGGATTGTTTTTTTAGTCTCTCTTTCTGTAAGTTCACTATTGGTGTATAGAAAAGCCATAGATTTCTGGGTATTAATTTTGTATCCTGCTACATTTGCGAATTCATTTATTAAGTCTAGTAGTTTTTTTATGGAGTCTTTGGGGTTTCTATGTACAATATCATGTTATCTGTGAATAATGACAATTTTACTTCTTCTTTTCCAATTTGGATGCCTTTTATTTCTTGTCTGATCACTATGGCTAGCACTTCCAGTACTATGTCAAACAGGAGTGGTGAGAGTGGGCATTCCTGTCTTGTTCCTATTCTTAGGGGAAATGGTTTTAGTTTTTCCCCATTGAGTATGATGCAAAACAAAAAAACAATGAGGTACCATCTCACACCTATCAGAATGTTTGTCATCAACAAATCAACAAACGACAAGTACTGGCAAGGATGTGGAGAAAAAGGAACCCTCATGCACTGCTGGTGGGATTGCAGACTGGTGCAGCCACTATGGAAGACAGTATGGAGTTTCCTCAAAAAGTTAAAAATGGAACTCCCATTTGACCCTGTGATCCCACTTCTAGGAATATATCCCAAGAAAACAGAAACACCAATCAGAAAGGACATATGCACCCCTATGTTCATAGCAGCACAATTTACAATAGCTAAGATTTGGAAACAGCCAAAATGCCCATCGGCAAATGAGTGGATTAAAAAACTGTGGTACATCTACACAATAGAATACTATGCTACTATAAAAAAGAAGGAACTTTTACCATTTGCAACCGGATGGAACTAGAGAGCATTATGCTAAGCGAAATAAGCCAGTTGGAGAAAGATAAATATCACATGATCTCACTCATATGTGGAATATAATGAACAACATAAACTGATGAACAAAAATAGATCCAGAAACAAGGTAACACTGAACAGACCATCCAACCTCAGAGAGAAGGCCAGGGAGATTTTTAGAGATCAACCAAAGGACTTGTATGCATGCATATTAGCATAAGCAATAGACATAGACACTGGGGCAGAGGGTGCTTGTCCTGGAGGGTGGGAGTGGTGGTTGGGGGGTGGTGGTCAATTGTGTAAAAAGGAAACATATGTAATACTTTAAACAATAAAAAAAGAAACAACTTTCAAAACTCATTAATCAGTGAGTAAAGGTGAATAATTTAATATGCATCATAAAAAATAATCCCATCCTGATATAAGTCCATATTTAAGGCAGGTTTATTTCACAGCTTTTATCAGCCCCAAACATGGCTCTGCCTCATGAGCTGTATCTTGGAACTTTGTGGGGAAGATCTAGTTACTGAGAACCCAGCTGGGGGCAAAGGAATGGCCTGGCTCTGACATAAGTTCACACAAGGAGTGGGACACTAGCTGTGACACTGACCCACCCCCCTTCCAGATTTAGTAAAGAAGGTCCTTGCTACTGGGAAGTAATAAAGATTAAACTATTTCAATTGCATGTAAGATGAATTGATTGTCAATGATGTCTAAGATGAAAAAGCATGTCACCCACAAAAGTAAGTTTAAAATAGTCATTACTTTGAAATTTAGACAGAAATTGGGCCTCTCGCTAGACTGAAACTAGCAAGAAGGAAGGTTTATAATTCAAATACTCAGAAGAATACAAAGAAGAAGGCTGTATTCTGGGTTTTCCAGGCAGTGAGAACAACTGGATTATTGAACCTTTGCCGAAATAGAAATTTAGGAATAGGATTTGGGGAGGGTGGGCAAGATCTTACTTGCCAAATCACTTAGGTAATTATAAGGAAGACAGTTGTAGAGAAGAAGGTCATAGGACAGGAAACAAATGGTTTAACCTCATGATCACAACCAGAATACTCCACAACTGTCAGAGATGATGCAGAAAAAAATTTCAAATGTGAGCTCTTTCAACAACTCTACCATAGTCAGATTGGTCCTAGAGACAGGGAGGCAAGTATAGACTACAGTTCATTGTGTGTTAGAGGACAGAGTTGGGCTTAAAGGACAAGGCTGTGAATAGGAGAGAGGCATTAAAGCTGAAAACTAGATGCGGTCTTTAAACCACACAAGGGGATTTGGCCTTTGTTGCTATCTGCCAGTAGCTCCCAATAGTTCTCAAACAGAATCTCCTGGAAGTATGGTGAAACCACAGTTGTCCAGTTAAGTAAGGAGAGAAACACAAATTGCAGAAAGGTGGGCAAGGTGGGGCTAGGCATTTACCATGCCACCGACCTCTCCTAGAAAGGGATCATGAGTCTGGGAGAGGGAGCTCTATCCAGCTGTAAAACAGACCAAGACCAGCCATTCACCAATACATCTTGCAATTTACTCTTCATCAATATGTCCAATAGCAACATGTCTTTTTACACACTTCAAAGGTTAAAAATTAGAAACATGGAATCCAATGACATTCATTTGCCCTTGGCTAATATATCAATCTGGATGCTTCCAGCTTGCTCTTGCTTGGTTAGAATTTTGAGTAGATCAGAGAATTCAACTTTGGTCATGTGAAATCTTAATGCACTCTACTCAGCCATTGACCTACTGGCTTGATGTTTAAAGCACAATCTATTTAAACACACCTTTCTACCTGAGACATTCTGCCCTTGTTTCCCTTATGGATTATAAATAGTATTAGGAATAAGTAATGCAAAAAAATCAGCATACGTAATACCAAACATCTGTTTGAATGTTTTGTGTTGCTTTTATTCTTATTGAGTTGTGTGGATTAAAGTAACTGTCTAAAATTGAAGGAATGCCTACAAATTGAAGAACAATTCTTGTTAAAAGGCTGCCCTCTTGTGACAATGTATTGTATATACTACTGGAAAATCAGCCTCATACCTTCTTGAATCAAACTGATAATACTATTAAAAAGATGTAAAACCTTGATAAAATTTTTTAATTTAAAATGTGTATATCTTACTTATATGGCAACTTTGGATAATAAATAGTACTGATTAGACAGATGTTCCAGGGACCTGAAAATTTAAATGCATCTCAGTATTTAACTCACTTAGTTTATTTCTAACATATACAACACACTTCTCTGCTCTTAATGAATTAGTCAAATTTCTCTATATATTTAGGTGTCAGTGACATATATCATAAAATGTAATAAATTAAGTTGTCATCTATGTTATCGTAACTGTGAATGTTACCCTCAGAGTAAATAATTAAACAATAAACATTACTAATGGAAAGATAAATAGTATGTCTTCTGGCTTTGAAGAGCTCTTGGTCTGATGCAGGAGATAGCTGATATAACCAAACACTTACAAAGAAGAAGTGTAAATGCTATAGTACAGATGAATATACTACTCCTGGAAGCATAGAAGAGAAAGCATTTCGCTTTGCTATAGAGAACCAGGGAAATTCACTAGGATAAGTTAACACTGGGGATATTATTAAAATTTGAAGAAGACACACAATTTATTATATGCTAAGTACCCTCTAGAATTTGAGGATATCTTAATGAAAATATTTAGTCCCTACACTTAATAAACTCAGAATAATGGAGAAACCATACTGTAAACAATGTAAATTCAATGTGATAAGGGTTAAATGTTATGGATTTTCTCCCTTTATTATCTCCTGAAACTGCCCCCTTCTTTTCATTTCATCACAACTTCACAGTACAAATACAGTGACTTCAATGTCTTCATGATAACTTTAGGTTCCCTTTTTTCCTTCCAGTACTGTACTTGCCTAGGTCTTCTTCCCCAGTTCTAGGAGAAAAACTATTCTGGGCTCACTGATTTAGAGGAACAGAAACAAAGCATTTCATAGAAAGAAATAGTAACCTGCAATTCTTTCTGACTTCTGTTTTTTAGAATGTGATGCCTTTGGGAGAAGGTAGAAGGATCTTGGAACTGGTGGAAAGCAGTATTTTACAGCGTGAGAAACACTGTATAAATGTGAAAAAGAAAATGTTGTTTCCCCAGGTTAGGAGAACATCATTTTCCATCCTTCCACGTGGTTGAGAGAATGGAAAACAAAGGGGCCCCTTGGTGAGCAGTAGAGACCTAGGAGCAGTGATCTAGAAACACCTCAAGGGATGTAAAGATCCCAGGAAAAAAAAATAGCTACAAGGTTGTTTAGGTATTCGGGGCCCTGGGCAAACTCGTGATAGGATTTTTGCACTCCAAATATGACAAAGAAGCATGAGAGAGCTCCTGGGCCTAAATGGGCCACGCAGGGGTGGACAAAGAAGAGGCCAGCAGCAGACTGTGTAGACAGATGGCTAAGCACTACATGCCTACCCATCGTTTGTCCCCTAAGCTCTAGCACTGCTTACCACGGCTGCGTTCTGCCACCCAGATGCCTTCTTCAGACTGAAGCATCTTTCTCACAGCTCCCGGGAGTGGTGACATAATGCTCACTGCTGAATAAAATCATCTCATTCAAGTAGGTTCACAACCCTTTCCCAGTGACAGCCTATATATACCTAAGGACTGGTCAATGTGGGTATATAAAGGCCTGGCTCCTTTATCCAAATTCAGGAAAGTTTTAGAACTAAGAGAGTCCGGCTACAAAAAAGGAGAAAAGTGAATTTATCAAACATAATAATTATTTCTAATTATTATCAAAATTGTAACTAAACATGTCATTTAATGATTATTTAAAATTAATAGTTTAACTCCAGTGGGATATGTAAGAAATTGGTAAGAGCAAAAGCAAAGTTCATGCTTTGTGAAAATGTGGCCCTCTAATGTTGCCGGAAGCCGGTACATCCTTGCTGCTTGACACAGTCGCTGCAGGAAAGAAACATCTGCACAGCATATGTTTCAAGGGACCTGGCGTATATAGCATACTGTTCTTAATATGTTTGCTCCCCTTAGCGCTGGGTGTTTTAACCAAGGTCACCTCTCCGAGAAAGGTTGTTTCCCCAGGTAGGGATTTTTCCCTGAAGTTAGGGAGGGGATGAAACTCCTTAACTAAGTGCCAGGTGGGTAGTTAATCACTTTAACTACAAACAATCATGCTTAAGCTACATAATCTTTACTCCCTGGAATGGAGATAAGAAACGCCCTAACCTTTGTAATAGAAATTGACAGGATTAAAATCAACTGGTATAAATACGGATGTAACAAGACAATAAACAGCAGAACCTCTCTGGAGATCCAGACCAGAACTTGGCTGGAGATCCTGGCTGGAGATTCTGGCTAGGCTGCTGATCAACTGAACACTGTCTCCGTGTCCTTCCTTCTTCGCCGACTCCGTCTACGCCTTTGGGAACCCCTGGACCCGCTGGGGTTGGACCCCGGCAACATGTGGCATAATTTGATTCCAAAGCAGGAAACACTGGGTATTATGTCCTTTTAGTGCATTTTGATGCTGCATCTTATTGAAAGAAACCCTTAAATAAGCAATTAGGAAGATCCCTGGACAACATTAGATATAGAGATTCTAAAAGTTCTATAATGCAGACAACTTCAATAGACATAAAGATTATAGTCTAGAAAACCCTGTCAGATAACTCTAAAGGGAGCTTAATTGATAAAAAGACATTTATATAAAAATGCATTTGAAGAGTTTGATTAAATTGTTTAATGAAATGTGATAATTTATAAATCAGTATATCATAAATAATTGGTATAATTAATAAATATAAGTAGATAATTGACTTTATTCAAAGCACAACTTATACATTTAATTTTGCTCACCTGAAAACTTAGATTTTCTCAATGGGAAATTTAAAAGATCTCTAACCTATTTCCCTTCCCACACCCAGAGAGAAAGAGAGAGAGAGAATGAGAGAGAGAGAGAGAGAGAGAGAGAGGGAGAGAATGAGAGAGAGATGATTTTTTCCAGGAATAAAGAAAAATAAAAATGACATATTGAAATGTTTAAAGTGGGCTGGGGTCATGCACCTATGACACGAGCCATAATGTATCAAAAGAGATTTTATTCCAGGCACCAAGCGTCTCTGCTGATATAAGGGTCTGGTCCGTCCTTGGTTCCTCCCATGCCAGGTGTCTTCTGGTTATCTGATCTATGCTGTGCTCAAGGCTACAAGCTTTCTGCAAGATATCTGCTAAGCACAATAAGTTTTTCTCTGCCCTGTTTTATTCTCTTTAATCCTTTCATATATAAGATCTCTTATCATGATCTCTCTTTAAAAAAATGAACAAACAAAAAATACCCTTATTCTGGAGAAGGAATGGCAGAGATATGCTGTAGTTTGGGCCTAGTGAGTATGGGTATAACTCATTTAGGAGATATATGTTTGGCAGGCATGAATTTTCAAACCACTTCTACTAGTAATCCTTCAAAAGCATGTACTATGTTCTGTAAAATAAACTCCATACAATTTCCAAGTGGATGATGAGCAATTCTTAATTGTTTCTCTTGTGTTGCCCCTTATTCCACTTGAGACCACTTACAGAACCTCCCCTAGGTTTTCCCTTTGATGGAGTTAGAATGGAGGTGAGGATCTCAACATGTTTTAGGGAAGGGATGGAGAAAATTATGCCACATTAGAGGGTCACATTTTCATAAAGCATGAACTTTGCTTTTGCTCTCACCAGACTGTTGTAGCAAAACTTCAGCACATCATCTATGTCCTTGTTTACCTAACATTTTTTATCTTCCTTCCTTGGCATGTCCAGGACTCTGGCAAAGAGATTATTAATAACCTTTCCAGTAAGGTACATGAGAGATATCTATATATATAAAGAGCCAGGGTCTGTAACACCCAAAATGACCTAATGGATGACCGAACACCAGAAGTCAGTCCTGCAATCAGTGCTGGGTCGCCAGCACTGACTGCTGAGGGGGCTGCAGGTGAGGCCCAGAGAGAGACCCGGAGAGAGAAGCAGGGTCTTATCCACAGACTCTGTCGCATCTATTGTTCAGCCCTTGCCTCTCTTTCTCTCTAGGCCTCACCAGCAGCACAGTGGCTGCTGATCAGCCCTGCCTCTCTGATCAGGCCTGGAGATAGGCCCGAAGACACTGACTGGCATAGAAACCAACCATTAAGAACCAAATCTGGGCGAACTGAGAGGAGCCAATGGCTGCCTACGAGGCAGAGCTTTTGACCCTAACTGGCATAGAAACCAACCAATCAGAACCAAATCTGGGTGAACTGCGAGGAGCCAATGGCTGCCTAGGAGGTGGAGCTTTTGATCCTGACTGGCATAGAAACCAACCAATCAGAACCTAATTTGGGTGAACTGTGAAGGCAGAACCTAAAGTGGGGGCTGAGGAGGGGTTTTAAGGGCAACAGCTGTTTGGTGTAAGGTGTAAGAAAGTGGTTCAATTTTTTAATGACCGGTTTGGATGTATAGTGCATAAAGCTGACTATCAGTCCAAATATAGGGATTGTGTATTTTTGTCTCCCAAGAGCATCTCCTCCTGCTGAAAAAGACGCCTCCCCCCATTTTAAGCAACCCTATCCTATGTAATCTATCTATACTAATAAAAGGATAATATGCTAATTAGATTGGGTTGACTGGCCATCTTCCAGATGTCCAACATCCTTCCAGACAAACCCATGGTGGTGGCGGCCAAGGCAGAGGCAGTTAGGGGTGATCAGGCCAGCAGGGGAGGGAAGTTGGGGGCGAGGTCAGGCAGACAGGGGAAGGCAGTTGGGGGTGAGATCAAGCTGGCAGGGGAGGGCAGTTGGGAGCGAGATCAAGCTGGCAGGAGAGGGCAGTTAGGGGCAATCAGGCAGGCAGAGGCAGTTAGGGGCAATCAGGCAGGCAGGCAGAGGCAGTTAGGGGTGATTAGGCAGGCAGGCAGTTGAGCGGTTAGGAGCCAGTGGTCCCAGATTGCAAGAGGGATGTCCGACTGGTGGCAGTCAAACATCCCCAAAGGGGTCCCCAGTTGGACAGGGTGCAGGCTGGGCTGAGGGAACTCCCCCCCCCTCCCCTGCCATTCACAAATATGCACCGGGAAACGAGTATCTTTAGAAAAATCACAAATATGCCCTGTCCTTACACAAGAATGTTAAATACCCCCTGACTGGAATAATTCATTTTCTATGACAATACAGAAATCACAGAATCTGACCTGCCTACATCACGTCTTCCCTTCCTGCCTCATAGTCTGCAAAGCGCACCAAGTTATATTTTTCTATATATCTCTCCTTGCATATGCTAATCCCTAAATATTCAAGACCAATGTAATCATCTCTATTATCAGTCATGCCTTCCCTAACCTCTTCCACTGCAGCTGATACTCAGCTTTCCCCACACCACACCTTAGAATAATAATTACTAGTATTTCTACAAGCATCACACAGTATTGCAGCATATTCTACATAATAAAAGGCCTGCCATCATAAGCCTAACAACTGGAATGACCAGAGACCAGAACCACCATGGCCCCTCGCTGGACTGGCCCTGCCCCCAAACAAGCAGTTAGTGGTAATCAGACAGGCAGGCAGAGTGGTTAAAGTTGATTAGGTTAAGATTGGCTATTCCTTGAAACATTTTTTAGAATATATCTCTGAAGACTTGTAGGCAGACCAGCAGTTAGGGATGATCATGTAGGCAGAAAGTGGTTAGGGGCAATCTGGTAGGCAGGCCAGTGGTTAGGGATGATCAAGTAGGCAGATTGCCCCTTGCAGGGCTGGCCCTGACCCCAGCAAGCAGTTAGGGGTGATGAAGTGGGCAGGCAAATGGTTATGGGCAATCAGGTAAGCAGACGGCCCCTCGCTGGGCTGGCTCTGCCAGCAAGCAAGCAGTTAGGGCAAACAATCAGGCAGACAGTGTGGTTAGGGGTGATCAGTTAGGCATACCAGTGGTTAGGGATGATCAGTTAGGCAGACCAGCAGTTAGGAGTGATCAGGTAGGCAGGCAAGTGATTAAGGGTGATCCGGTAGGTAGGCCAGTGGTTGGGGGCAATCAGGTAGGCAGATGGCCCCTCTCAGAGCTGGCCCTGCCCCCCAGAAAAGAAAGAGGGAAGCCCAGGGCATGTGCTGCCAGCCAGGGATCACCCAACAGAGGGAGGCCCAGGCCATCGAAGCCATCACGCCCCATTTCTGTTGCCTGCAGAGGGAGGCCACCAGTGGCAAGCAATGGGGGGGCAGCGCTGCACAGATGGCAAGCAGTGGCAGTGGTGGGGGTGGTGCCAGCTGCCTGCATCCATGGCAGGAAAGCCCTGATAGGCCCTGATCTCAGGCCAGGCCTAGGGACCCTACCCAAGGGGTCCCAGATTGTGAGAGGGTGTAGGCCAGGCTGAGGGACTCCCTCGAGTGCACAAATTTTCATGCACCAAGCCTCTAGTGTTTATATGGTAGCTCTCTTAATACAACACAAGTTCCTTGAATTAGGAATTTGAACTTTTCCCATTTTGTATCCCTTGAGATTGATTGCAATATTTAAGTATACAGTAACCCCACTTCTTTTAAGGAGATTCATGATGAATACTTGAGTGTCTGAAAAATATTTAGAAAGCAAGTCTTCAGAGATACATTCTAAAAAATGTTTCAAGGAATAGCCAGCACAAGATAGAAGATAACAAAGACTTACTATAAAGCTATAGGAATCAAGATGGTGTGGCAAAAGAATAAACTAATAAATCAATGGAACAGAATAGGGAATCCAGAAATGGACCCACATAAATATAGTCAAATGATTTTGACAAAGGAGCAAAAGCAATACAATGGAGAAAATGGTGCTGGAACAACTGGACATCCATATGCAAATAAAGAAATCTAGACAAATGCGTCACCTGTCACAAAAATTAACTCAAAACAGATCATAGACCTAAATATAAAATGCTACATCATTAAACTCCTCCAGGATAACATAGAAAGAAGCTTAAATGACCTTTGGCATGGCCATGACTTTTTAGATACAACACTAAAGGCACGATCCATAAAAGTAATAACTGACAAGTTGAACTTCATTAAAATTAAAAACTTTTGCTCTTTGAAAGGCAATGTCAAGAGAATGAAACAAGCTACAGACTGGGAGAAAATACTTGGAAAAGATACATCTGATGAAGGACTTATCCAAAAAAGAATTCTTAAAACTCAACAATAAGAAAAAAAAAAATGAAAAATGTCCAAACACTTTAACAGACACTTTACCAAAAGGTGGCAAATAAGCATGTGAAAATATGCTGAACATTATATGTCATCATGGAAATGCAAATTAAAACAACAGTGATATTCCACTACACATCTATTAGAATGGCCAAAATTTAGAACACTGACAACACCAAATGTGGGTGAGGATGTGGAACAACAGGAACTCTCATCCGTTGCTGGCGACAATGCAAATGGCAAAACCATTTTGTAAGACAGTTTGGAAGTTTCTTACAAACCTAAACATACTCTTACCATATGATCCAACAATTGTGCTACTTGGTGTTTATCCAAAGACATTGAAAACATATGTTTATACAAAAACCTACACGTGGATGTTTATAATAGTTTTATTCATAGTTTCTAAAACTTGGGAGCAGATTAGATGTCCTCCAGCAGGAAAATATATAAATCAACTGTGATATATCTGGACAATGAAATATTATCCAGTACAAATAATAAATGTTTATTTTCTTGACTTGGTCATCCAGCACTGTTGGTGGCCATCATCATATCTCTGGGGAGTCTTCCAAATCATTTTGCTTTACCCAATATAAAACTGTGCCTATATACAAATGTATAAATTAATCACGTGTTATTTTTGGTGCAGCTTGTTGGGGGGAAAGGTTGAAATAAGATTGCCCCTATATGTTCAATAACTCACTATTAACAGAAACTGCATGTTGTCTTTTAGAAGGACAGTTTCTTGGGGACAGTATCTTAGGTCATGTGGTTCTGAGAATACATTTAGTTTGATCATTAGAATAAAATATATTCTTAATAAATTCTAACTTTCTCTCTTTGTCTCTCTATTTGTCCCTCTCATCCTATATCTCCATACTTAAATAGTGTCTTGCTAAGAATAATCCTACTTTCTAGTTCTCCATTTGCCATTCACTTTGACAACGCTTATCTTGAAAGACATTTTCCCAATTAAATATGTCTATCATGGGTAACAGGTAAAACAACACTAACAAATATTGGAGAGTAAAAAAAAAATTGAAAAACATGACAACTTCAACTGACAAAATCCAGTGATTTCAGAATCTGGGCCTGCAGTAGACTTTTTAGAAAAACCTTTAAATGGTCTCTCTACCCAGAGAGTTATTAAGGCAAGACTTGAAACTTAAAATTCTTCTATGTGTATAGAGTGTAATGATATAGTGGAAAATTTTTTCTTAATTCAGTTCTAAATGAAAAGTATTCTTAAATACTATATTCAAATCTGGTTTTACTTAATTCTTAGAAAAGAGCTTAAGACATAGATAATTTTTAATTTGTTGTGCTAGGAGAGCTCTCTGATCTCTAACCAGAACCACTTTTAACATTTTGTTCTTCTAAATAGCCTGCACACACTGGTCTCTGCCCACTCTTCCCCAAGTAAGCTAAGAACTTACTGTTCTGCTTATTTAATTTTTTTCATTTATCATTCAACATGTTTTTATGGAGCCCCTGAAACAGGCCAGTCATTCACATGGACCGTGAAAATACAAATATGTATAATACAAAACTTCCTAATCTCAGGAAAATTCCATTCTTGTGGTGGATACAGACAAGTAAGCCCAGAGTTTTAATGCCTTGTGCTGTAACAGATATAAAATGCCATCTCTGGGAAACAGGAGAGGAGGCAAAGGCAAAGGAAGGAGCGACACTGAGAGAGATAACAAGTTAACTATGGAAAAATCCAAGAAAGGGCCCAAGAGAGAAGAAAAGTGTGAGTGCAAATTATGAGTTAAGAACTGGAAGGAGCTGATGGAGATAAAGCATAAGGCTGGAAGAATATTCCATAGCGTCCTAGTGAATCTGAATGAGTTATCTGTTGTTTGAATCTTCAAACACTGTCTGTAATATTATGTTACATTTTAGCACTTTGTCATTATTGCTAGTCTACATGCAAATGAATTCCTCCATGTTCCTGTGAGATATAATTCAAATCCTAGCCAAGAACCTAGGATTCCAAAAATGTCAGCCATGATACAGAAATCCAAATTCAATTCATCAATACCATCTGAATTGCCAGCTATTCACCTCCACTCCCATATCTCCTTTTTGCATGTACCACATGTTTATAGGAACAAAGAAATTATGAATGAAAAAGTTATCTGTGCTTTGAAGTCCTACATTTTCTAGCTCCATATTTATTCCCCAGCTATTTTGTAACAATGTTGTTTATGCTGCCTGGAGAAGCAGGTTGTAGTGTCAGAGGCAGAACTCAGGTATTTGGTAACTTTTAGCAATGTCTTTATCCTAAGATCCTAAAAGCACATGTCAGAAACCAGCATATGTGTCTGGAGATTTGCTGGGATGGTCACATTCAGCAAGCCCCATGGCAGCCACATCACAGTTTCTGAGCCAGGATTCCCCTTTTAGCCTATGCTTCTTTCCCACAGGATTTGACTTCCTGTTGACCTAGCCACCCATTTATTTATTCACCAAAACTTACCTAATGCCTATTATACAATCAACTAGAGGCCCAATGCACGGATTCGTGCACTGGTGGGCACCCTTGGGCTGGCCTGCAGGAATCAGAGGACCTCCGTTCCTGCAGCCAGGCCTTACCCGCCAGCTCATGGGGGGGAGTGGAACAAAGGGGGAGTGTTTGTGGGAGAGGCTCGTGCTGCCATAGCTGCACTCACCAGCCCTGAGCCCAGCATCTGATGCCCGGTGGTCAGCTGAGTGGTGCTCTCCCTCTAGGAGCACACTGACCAGCAGGGGGCAGCTCCTGCATTGAGCGTCTGCACCTTGGTGGTCAGTGCACATCATTGCTACTGACCAGTCATCCAGTCATCCAATCATCCAATCGCTTAGGGCAGTGGTTCTCAACCTTCCTAATGCTGCGACCCTTTAATAGAGTTCCTCATGTTGTGGTACCTATCAATAATAACTTTATACGTAAATGGACTAAATGCTCCAATCAAAAGACATTGAGTGGCTGAATGGGTAAAATATCATGACCCATATATTTGCTGTCTACAAGAGACCCACCTCAGAATAAGGGGCTCACACAGACTGAAAGTGAACGGATGGAAAAATATCTTTCAGGCAACTGGAAATGAATAAAAAGCTGGGGAAGTAATACTTATATCTGACAAAATAGATCTCAAAGTGAAGGCCATAATAAGAGATAAAGGAGGCCACTTCATAATACTAAAGGGATCAATACAACAAGAGGATATAATCCTGATAAACATATATGCACCCAATTCAGGAGCACCCAAATACATAAAAAAAAAAAAAAAAAAAAAAAACTCCTGGAAGATATCCAGGGAGAGATCGAAAACAATACAATCATAGCAGGGGACTTTAATACACCACTGACATCATTGGATAAATCCCCTAGACAAAAAATCAGCAAAGAAAGAGCAATCCTAAATGACTCACTAGATCAGATGGACTTAATTGACATCTTCAGAACATTTCACCCCAAAGCTACAGGATATATGTTCTTCTGAAGTGCACATGAGACATTTTCAAAAATAGACCACATATTGGGTCACAAGCAAAGTCTTCCCAAATTCAAGAAGATTGAAATCATACCAAGCATCTTCTCAGATCACAATGGCATAATATTAGAAATAAACTACAATAAAAACAACCCAAAACACTCAAACACTTGGAAGTTGAATAGCATGTTATTAAATATTGATTGGGTTACCAATGAGATCAAAGAAATTAAAAACATCCTGGAAACTGGAGGATCTAGAAGATGGCAGTGGTATAGGCAGACGCGTCCCAGGTCGTGTCCCGGAGCAAATGGAGTGAGCAGCTGAAACTAGTAACATCCACCCCGAATTGGCGAAATTGCTCAGCTGGTGAGACGGTTTGCAGCCGGGAAGAGCAGAACTCCCCTGGAAAGGTAAAAAAACCAGGGATTTGGGCAGGAAAGTTTGCCAGACCTCTGAGCCCAGAGAGTCGGAGGGAGACCGCGTGGCAGACAGCCGCGTCCCTTGGGACAGGCACAGCCCCTGACAGGGGAAAGGAGAACCGCGGGATTCCTGGCGCCGCCGGGGGGAATTGAGAGCTGGGTTCTGTGATCACAGAGGACTGAGCCTAAAGGGGGCAGCCTGAAGAGCTGACCAGACCATGCAGTCCCGGTAAGAGAAGAAGCTTACAGAAACCAAGCCTTTCCCGTTTCCGCGTCCAGCGTTTGTTTGTTTGTTTTCACTGAATCCTGTTCATGGGACATTTCGGATACAGACACTCACCTGTGCTGAAGAGAGGGAGAGTGTGCGGAGGAGTGGAATCTGGGGAGAGACTGAGGAGAGAAGGGGGGCCGGGAGAGGTGGCAGCGAATTGAGTGCTGAGACACCCCCGAGCCCAGGTCTGGGGCAGACATTCTCTCCAGAGAGTGAGACTCCTCCCCCCAGCCCCCAGGCAAGGAGCACAGCCACACCCAGATTCCACCCTGTAGGAGATCAAGGATTAAAATAACCTGATCAGTCCCTGCGAGTTAACAGGGTCTGGCCTATAGAGGGATTTTCAATCCCAGCAACAACACAGCCCCCGTAACTAACTATTACGCAGCCAGCTCTGGGCAGTGACTTCCACTGGACAGAGAGGCCCTATAGCCTCAGAGGCCAACCCCAGAACACTGCCACCCAGAGGCTGACCCACAAACTGACTCTTTGCTAAACACAAAATAAGGCAGTCTGGGAAACAAATGCAGCCTGCTTTATAATAAGGACTGTGGTTTACAACACAGAGGAACAG
Source organism: Myotis nattereri (assembly GCF_964212035.1). NCBI lineage: Eukaryota > Metazoa > Chordata > Mammalia > Chiroptera > Vespertilionidae > Myotis > Myotis nattereri. The sequence continues at coordinate 100,638,245 of NC_138077.1, forward strand.
TGTATCGCAGGGAAACTCAACACTCTCCTGAATACCTGGCAGGTCTAAGGCGAGCCACACTGAAGAAAAGAAGAACCGAAGGACCTTCACTACTGCAATTTTTTTTTTCTTTTTTCACCTTTTAACTACGAAACCAATTTTTTTTCTTTTTTTTTTCTTTTTTTTTTCTTTTCTTTTTTTTTCTTTCTTCTTTTTTCCATCACCTGATTTTACCCTTTTAATTACTACCTTCTTATTTTTAACCAGTATTATTACTGCTACCATTTTAGCATTTTTTTTAAAGTGCCATTTTATTTTCTCTTTATTTTATTTTGGGATTAGTGTTCTCCATTCTATTTTCATCGTTATATTATTGGTTGTTTCTAGTTTGCATTCATCTCCAGGGAGCTGTTGCTGGAATTTGTTGGGATTAATGGCTGTTCTATAGGAGTATTCTCCTCATATAAAAAAGTCTCTTCCCCTCTTCCACGTCATTCTCTCTTTTCGCTCTTTTTTTTTCTTTTCTTTTCTTTTCTCGCTTTTATTTTCCCCCCTCCTTTTTCCCAATTTCATTTTTGCACTCCTTTTTGTGGTCCCTACTTTTCTTTTCTTTTTTCTCTTTTATCTTTTTCTCTCCCTTCTTCCTTATCCCCTAATTCTCTTAATTCAGGTTGTCACCTTTATTTGGGGTTATTAATATCGTGAATATATTTGTGTATAGTGCCTGGTATGTGGTGCCTTGTTGTGTTGTATTTTGTGCCTTTAAATCAACGCAGCAGATCCAAGCAACAACAGCCTCCTGAGCACCAACACCCTCTGCGGAGGAACAGCAGCTGTACGTGAAACCTCGCCCCACCAGCCAGAAGAGCCACCACACCTGTGAACAGAACCCACCAGAGGAGCTGCTGCCAACTGAAGAGCAGCTGCTACCGCAACCGCCCGAAGAGCGACCACAGACCAAGGAGTCACTGCCACCAAGGGAGCAACCACTGAACGACTCAACGTCTAGATATGTCAGTGAGATCAAACATGGGTAGACAAAGAAACCCCCAAAGGAAAGAGAAGGAGGACTCTCCAGAAAAGCAGCTAAGTAATACAGAGGCATGCAACATGACAGAAAAAGAATTCAGAATAAGGGTCCTAGAGTGCATAAACTGGATGGAGGAAAAAATCGACAACCTCTGCAAGAAGCTAGAAGAAACAGATGAAAAAATCAACAACTTAAGTAAGACCCAAGAAGAAATTAAGAGTGATATAGCTGCAATGAAAAACTCCATTGAAAGTATCAACAGTAGACTAGGAGAAGCGGAGGACCGAATTAGTGAATTAGAAGACAAGGAAGCAAAACACACCCAAACTGAACTGCAATTGGAGAAAAAAATTAAAAGACAGGAGGAGAGCCTAAGGGAGCTTTGGGACAACATGAAACGAAACAACATACGAATAATAGGGGTACCAGAACAACAGAAGGATGAACAAGGATTAGAAAACCTATTAGAAGAAATAATATCAGAAAACTTCCCTGAGGTGGGGAAGAAAAAAGTCACACAAGCCCAGAGAGTCCCAAACAAGGTGAACCTGAAAAGACCCACACCAAGACACATCATAATTACGATGGCAAACGTTCAGGACAAAGAGAGAATCTTACAGGCTGCAAGAGAGAGATGGAAAGTTACATACAAGGGATCTCCCATTAGATTGTCAAATGATTTCTCAACAGAAACACATCAGGCCAGAAAAGAATGGACAGAAATTTACAAAGTGATGCAAAGCAAAGGACTGAATCCAAGAATACTCTATCCAGCAAGGCTATCATTCAAACTTGAAGGGGAAATAAGAAGCTTCACAGACAAAAAAAGGCTAAGGGAGTTTATCACCACCAACCCAGCAATGCAAGAAATGCTAAAGGGACTGGTATAAAAATAAGAAATAAAAAGCTCAGAAAGAAAACAGCCACACAAAAACAGAAATGGCTACAAACAAGTACCTTTCAATAATAACTTTAAACGTAAACGGACTAAATGCTCCAAACAAAAGACATCGAGTGGCTGAATGGATAAAAAAAACATGACCCATACATCTGCTGTCTACAAGAAACCCACATCATTAGAAGGGACTTACACAGACTGAAAGTGGAAGGATGGAAAAATATCTTTCAGGCAAATGGAAAGGAAAAGAAAGCTGGGGTAGCAATACTTATATCGGACAAAATAGACCTCAAAGTGAAGGCCATAACAAGAGATAAGGAAGGTCACTTCATAATACTAAAGGGATCAATACAACAAGAAGATATACCTCTGGTAAACATATATGCAGCCAATGCAGGAGCACCCAAATTCATAAAAAAAACTCCTGGAAGATATCAAAGGAGAGATCGACAACAATACAATCATAGTAGGGGACTTTAATACACCACTGACAACACTGGATAAGCCCACTAGACAAACAATCAGCAAAGATACAGCAATCCTAAATGACTCACTAGATCAGATGGACTTAATAGACATCTTCAGAACACTTCACCCCAAAGCCAGGGAATATACATTCTACTCAAATGCTCATAAGACATATTCAAAAATAGACCATATATTGGGTCACAAGCAAAGTATCCACAAATTCAAGAAGATTGAAATCATAAAAAGCGTCTTCGCAGACCATGATGGCATAATATTAGAAATAAACTACAATAAAAACAACCCAAAATACTCAAACACCTGGAAGCTGAATAGCATGCTATTAAATATTGATTGGGTTACCAATGAAATCAAAGAAGAAATTCGAAACATCCTGGAAACTAATGACAATGAAAACACAACAATCCAAAACCTATGGGACACAATGAAAGCAGTCCTGAGAGGGAAGTTTATAGCTCTACAGGCCTATCTCAAAAAACAAGAAAAAATGGTAGTAAATCAGCTAACTCTACAACTCAAAGAATTAGAAAGAGAGCAACAAGAAAACCCCAGAGTGAGCAGAAGAAAGGAGATAATAAAGATTAGAGCAGAAATAAATGACATAGAGACCAAAAAAACAATACAGAAAATCAATGAAACCAAGAGCTGGTTCTTTGAAAGGATAAACTAGATTGACAAACCTCTAGCCAGACTCACCAAGAAGAAAAGAGAGAGGACCCAAATAAACAAAATCAGAAACGATAGAGGCGAAATAACAACAGACCCCACAGAAATACAAATGATCGTTAAAAAATACTATGGACAGCTCTACTCCAACAAACTAGACAACCTGGAGGAAATGGACAAATTCCTAGAAAAATACAACATTCCAAAACTCAATCAGGAAGAATCTAATAATCTGAACAGGCCAATAACTATGGAAGAAATTGAAACAGTCATCAAAAAGCTTCCAGCAAACAAAAGCCCAGGACCAGACGGCTTCACAGGGGAGTTTTACCAAACATTCAAGGAAGACCTAAAACCTATCCTCCTCAGACTATGTCAAAAGATCCAAGAGGAAGGAACACTTCCAAGCTCATTCTATGAAGCCAGCATCACCCTCATACCAAAACCAGGTAAAGACAACACAATGAAAGAGAATTACAGCCCAATATCCCTCATGAACATAGATGCCAAAATCCTCAACAAAATCTTAGCAAATCGGATCCAGCAGTACATCAGAAAGATCATACACCATGACCAAGTAGGATTTATCCCAGGGATGCAAGGATGGTACAATATCCGCAAATCAATAAACGTGATACATCACATAAACAAATTGAAAGAAAAAAACCACATGGTCATATCAATTGATGCAGAAAAAGCATTTGACAAAATTCAACACCCATTTTTGATAAAAACTCTCAGCAAGGTGGGAGTAGAAGGACCATACCTCAACATAATAAAAGCCATATATGACAGGCCCACAGCCAACATCATACTCAATGGACAAAAACTTACACCATTTCCCCTAAGAACAGGAACAAGACAGGGATGCCCCCCTCACCACTCCTGTTCAACATATTACTGGAAGTGTTAGCCATTGCAATTCGGCAAGAAGAAGAAATAAAAGGCATCCAAATTGGAAAAGAGGAAGTAAAACTGTCCTTATTTGCAGACGACATGATATTATACATACAAAACCCTAGAAACTCCATCAAAAAGCTACTAGACTTAATACATGAATTTGGCAATGTAGCAGGATACAAAATTAACCCCAAGAAATCTGAGGCATTTCTATACACCAATAGTGAACTTTCAGAAAGAGAGATTATAAAAATAATCCCGTTTACCATCGCACCAAAAAAATTAAGCTACCTAGGAATAAACTTAACTAAAGAGGTAAAAGACCTCTACTCAGAAAACTACAGGATGTTGAAAAAAGATATAGAGGAAGACATAAACAGATGGAAGAACATACCGTGTTCATGGATTGGTAGAATCAACATCATTAAAATGTCCATACTACCCAAAGCAATCTATAAATTCAATGCACTTCCCATTAAAATACCAACGGCATACTTCAGAGATCTAGAACGAACTCTCCAAAAATTCATCTGGAATAAAAAAAGACCCCGAATAGCTACAGCAATCCTGAAAAAGACCAAAGTAGGTGGGATCTCAATACCAGATATCAAGTTGTATTACAAAGCCACTGTTCTCAAAACTGCCTGGTACTGGCACAAGAATAGGCATATAGATCAATGGAATAGAATAGAGAGCCCAGAAATCGGCCCGAACCAATATGCTCAATTAATATTTGACAAAGGAGGCAAGAACATACAATGGAGCCATGATAGTCTCTTCAATAAATGGTGTTGGGAAAATTGGACAGATATATGCAAGAAAATGAAACTAGACCACCAACTTACACCATACACAAAAATAAACTCAAAATGGATAAAGGACTTAAATGTACGACAGGAAACCATAAAAATTCTAGAAGAATTCAAAGGCAACCAAGTCTCAGACATATGCCGAAGCAATTTCTTCACTGATACAGCTCCTAGGGCACTTGAAACTAAAGGGAAAATGAACAAATGGGACTACATCAAAATAAAAAGCTTCTGCACAGCAAAAGAAACCATCAACAAAACAACGAGAAAACCCACTGTGTGGGAAAACATATTTGCCAATGTCATATCTGATAAGGGCCTAATCTCCAAAATTTATAGGGAACTCATACAACTCAACAAAAGGAAGATAAACAATCCAATCAAAAAATGGGCAAAAGACCTAAATAGACACCTTTCAAAAGAGGACATTCAGAAAGCCAAGAGACATATGAATCCATGCTCAAAGTCACTAATCATCCGAGAGATGCAAATCAAAACAACAATGAGGTACCATCTCACACCTGTCAGACTGGCTATCATCAACAAATCAACAAACGACAAGTGCTGGAGAAGATGTGGAGAAAAAGGAACACTTGTGCACTGCTGGTGGGAATGCAGACTGGTGTAGCCACTATGGAAGACAGTATGGAGTTTCCTTAAAAAACTGAAAATGGAACTCCCATTTGACCCTGTGATCCCACTTCTAGGAATATATCCCAAGAAACCAGAAACACCAATCAGAAAGGATATATGCACCCCTATGTTCATAGCAGCACAATTCACCATAGCTAAGATCTGGAAACAGCCTAAGTGCCCATCAGTAGATGAATGGATTAGAAAACTGTGGTACATCTACACGATGGAATACTATGCTGCTCTAAAAAGGAAGGAACTCTTACCATTTGCAACGTCATGGATGGAACTGGAGAGCGTTATGCTAAGTGAAATAAACCAGTCAATGAAGGAAAAATACCACATGATCTCACTCATTCATGGATAATAGAGACCATTATAAACTTTTGAACAATAATAGATACAGAGGCAGAGCTGCCTCAAACAGATTGTCAAACTGCAGCGGGAAGGCCGGGGAGGGTTGGGGGGCAGGAGGTAGGGGGGTAAGAGATCAACTAAAGGACTTGTATGCATGCATATACGCATAACCAGTGGACATAAGACATTGGGGGATAGGGGAGGCTAGGGGACTATCTAGGGCGGGGGGATAAAATGGACACATATGTAATACCCTTTGTAATACTTTAAGCAATAAATAAAAAAATAAAAATAAAAATAAAATAAAAATAAAAACATCCTGGAAACTAATAACAATGAAAACACAACAATCCAAAACCTATGGGACACAATGAAAGCAGTCCTGAGAGGGAAGTTTATAGCTCTACAGGCCTACTGCAAGAAACAAGAAAAAATGGTAATAAAACATCTAACTCTACATGCCAAAGAATTAGAAAGAGAGCAACAAGAAAAGCCCAGAGTGAGCAGAAGGAAGGAGATAATAAAGATTAGAGCAGAAATAAATGACATAGAGACCAAAAAAAACAATACATAAAATCAATGAAACCAAGAGCTGGTTCTTTGAAAGGATAAACTAGATTGATGAACCTTTAGCCAGGCTCACCAAAAAGCAAAGAGAGAGGACCCAAATAAACAAAATCAGAAATGTTAGAGGGAAATAACAACCGACCCAAAGAAATACAAAAGGATTGTTAAAAAATACTATGAACAACTCTACTCCAGCAAACTAGACAACCTGGAGGAAATGGACATATTCTCAGAAAAATACAACAATCCAAAACTCAATCAGGAAGAATCTAAAAATCTCAATAGGCCAATAACAATGGAAGAAATTGAAGCTGTCATCAAAAAGCTTCCAACAAACAAAAACCCAGGGCCAGATGGCTTCACAGGGGAGTTTTACCAAACATTCAAAGATCTAAAACCTATCCTCCTCAGACTATTCCAAAAAATTCAAGAGGAAGGAACACTTCCAAGCTCATTCTATGAAGCCAGCATCACCCTCATACCAAAACCACATAAAGACAACACAATGAAAGAGAATTACAGGCCAATATCCCTCATGAACATAGATGCCAAAATCCTCAACAAAATCTTAGCAAATCGGATCCAGCAGTACATCAGAAAGATCATACACCATGACCAAGTAGGATTTATCCCAGGGATGCAAGGATGGTACAATATTCGCAAATCAATAAATGTGATACATCACATAAACAAATTGAAAGAAAAAACCACATGGTCATATCAATTGATGCAGAAAAAGCACTTGACAAAATCCAACATCCATTTTTGATAAAAACTCTCAGTAAGGTGGGAATAGAAGGATCATAACTCAACATAATAAAAGTCATATATGACAAACCAACAGCCAACATCATACTCAATGGACAAAAACTAAAACCATTTCCCCTAAGAACAGGAACAAGACTTGGATGCCCACTCTCACCACTCCCGTTCGACATAGTACTGGAGGTACTAGCCATTGCATTTAGACAAGAAGAAATAAAAGGCATACAAATTGGAAAAGAAGAAGTAAAACTGTCCTTATTTGCAAATGACATGATACTGTACATAGGAAACCCTAAAGATTCCATCAAAAAATTATTAGAGTTAATAAATGAATTCGGCAATGTAGCAGGATAAGAAATTAATGCCAAGAAATCTATGCATTTCTTCCTAACCGGTTTGGCTCAGTGGATAGAGCATCACCTGCAGACTGAAGAGTCCCAGGTTCAATTCTGGTCAAGGGCATGTACCTTGGTTGTGGGCACATCCCTGGCAGGGAGTGTACAGGAGGCAGCTGATCGATGTTTCTCTCCCATCGATGTTTCTAACTCTCTATTCCTCTCCATTCCTCTCTGTAAAAAATCAATAAAATATACTTAAAAAAAATAAATCTATGCATTTCTATACACCAATAGTGAACTTACAGAGAGAATAAATGTTGTTTTGCTTTATATGATCCCAGATATCCCTTAAACTATTTTCATTTTGTTAAATTATTATTATTATTATTGTTGTTGTTGTTGTTGTTGTTGTTTTACAGTTCTAATGGGGTGTTTTCTGCTACCTTACCTTGCAAATCACTGACTTGATCCTCTGCTTCATCTAATCTGATGTTAATTCTATAAAATGTAGTCTTCATTTCACTTATTGCATTCTTAATTTTTCTTAATTTATGACTGGTTCTTTTTAATAATTTCTATATACTTTTTACATTTCCTCTTTGTTGAAGTTCTCACAGAAATTATCTATTATTTGCCTAAGTTCATTGAGCATTCTTGTAACCAGTGTTTTGAACTTTGCATCTGGTAGATTGCTTGCCTCTATTTGGTTCAGTTCTTTTTCTGAAGTTTTTGTTCTTTTCTTACATTTGTATTTGTTTGTTTGGTTCTTTGGTTTTTTGTTTTAATCTTTATTGTAGAAAGTATTACATAAGCCCCCTTTTTCCCTATTGACCTCTTCCAACCTACCTGCCCCCAACTCATATGCCAGGCCCTCACTATCCCAACGTTACGGGTTATGCATGTATGCATACAAGTTCATTGGTTGATCTCTTTGCACCCGTCCTCCCCCTGCCTTACCTCTGAGGTCCAACAGTCTGTTCCATGCTTCTATATCTCTGTATCAATTTTTGTTCATCAGTTTATTTTGTTTATTAGATTCCACTTATGAGTGAGATCATGTAATACTTATTTTTCTCTGACTGGCTTACTTCACTTAGCATAATGCTCTCCAGGTACATCCATGCTGTTGCAAATGGTAAGATTTCTTTCTTTTCTTTCCTGCTGCTTAGTATTCCATTGTGTGAATGTACCCACAGTTGTTTTTAACCACTCATCTGTTGATGTTAACTTAGGCTCTTTTCAAATCTTAGCTATTGTAAAATGCACTGCTTTGAGCATAGAGGCGCATGTATTTTTTCTGATGATTATTTTGGGTTTCTTAGGATATATTCCTAGAAGTGGGATCATTGGGTCAAATGTGAGTCCCATTTTTAATTTTTTGAAATTAAAAGTCTGCGTTCCCACTAGCAGTGTACTAGGGTTCCCTTTTCTCTGCATCATGGCCAATACTTGTTGTTTGTTGGTTTGTTGATGATAGCTATTCCAACAGGTCTGAGGTGATATCTCATTGTCATTTTGATTTGCATCTGCTGGATGATTAGTGACTTTGAGCATTTTTTCATATGTCTCTTGGCCTTCTGTATGTCCACTTTGCAGAAGTGTCTATTTAGTTCCTTTGCTCATTTTTTAATTGGATTGTTTGTCTCCCTTTTGTTAACTTGTATGAGTTCCATATATATTTTGGAGATTAGGCATTGGTTTCTCTTTCTGTTTTGTTGATAGTTTCTTTTGCTGTGCAGAAGCTTTTTATTTTGATGTAGTCTCATGTATTTGTTGTCTCTCCAAGTTTTCACTGTCCTAGGAGATATATCAGTAAACATATTGCTGTAAGAGATGTTTGAGATTTGGGTGCCTATGGTGTCTTCTAGGACTTTTATGGTTTCACGTCTTACATTTAAGTCTTTTATCCATTTTAATTTATTCTTGTGTATGGTGTGAGTTGGTGGTCTAGTTTCTTTTTTTTTGCATGTACCTGTCCAATTTTCCCAACACCATTTATTGAAGAGACTATCTTTGCTCTATTGTATGCCCTTGCTTCCTTTGTCAAATATTAATTGAGCGTAATGGCTTGGGTTGATTTCTGGGTTCTCTTTTCTGTTCCATTGATCTATATGCCTGTTCTTGTGCCAGTACCAGGCTGTTTTGAATACAGTGGCTTTGTAGTATAACTTGATATCTGGTATTATGATTCCTCCAACTTTCTTCTTCTTTTTCAAGATTGCTGTGGCTATTCTGGGTCTTGTTTAGTTCCATATAAATTTTTGGAGTATTTGTTCTAGATCTCTGAAATATGCCCTTGGTATTTTAATCTCGATTGAATTGAATCTATAGATTGCCTTGTGTAGTATGGATATTTTAATGATGTTGATTCTACCACTCCATGAACATAGAATATTCTTCCACTTGTTTATCTCTTCTTCTATCTCTTTTTTTATCATCCTATAGTTTTCTGAGTACAAGTCTTTTACCTCCTTGGTTAAGTTTATTCCTAAGTATCTTAATTTTTTGTTGCAATGGTAAATGTGATTGTTTAGTTTCTCTTTCTGAGACTTTATTATTGGTGTATAAAAATTCTATTGATTTCTAGGTGTTAATTTTGTATCCTGCTAAATTTCTGAATTCATTTATTAAATTTAGTAGTTTTTAATGGAATCCTTAGAGTTTTCTAAGAATAGTATCATGCCATCTGGGAATAATGAAAGTTTTCTGTCCTCTTTTACAATTTGGGTGCCTTTTATTTCTTTTTCTTGTTTAATCACTATAGCTAGGACTTCCAGTACTACCTCGAACAAGCATGGTGAAAGAGAGCATCCCTGTTCTGTTCCTATTCTTAGGGGAAATGGTATCAGTTTTTGCCCATTGAATATGATTTTGGCTCTGTGTTTGCAATATATGGCTTTTATTATGTTGAGGTATGATCCCTCTATTCCCACTTTGCCATGGGTGTTGAATGTCAAATGCTTTTTCTGCATCAATTGATATGATCCTGTGATTTTTTTTTTCTTGCAATATGTTAATGTGATGTATCACATTTATTGATTTGTGAGTATTGTACCAGCCTTGCATCCCTGGAATAAATCAGAATTGATCATGGTGTATGATCTTTTTAATGTATTGCTGGATCCCATTTAATAATATTTTGTTCAGGATTTTAGCATCTATGTTAATCAGGGTTATTAGACTACAGTTCTCTTTCTTTATGGTGTCTTTCTCTGGTTTTGGAATTAGGGTAATGCTGACCTCATAGAAAGAGCTTAGAAGTGTTCCTTCTTCTTGAATTCTTGGAATAGTTTGAAGATAGGGGTTAATTCTTCTTTGAATATTTAGTAAAACTCTACTGTGAAGCAGTCAGGACTAGGGCTTTTGATTGCTGGAAGCTTTTTATTTTTTATTACTGCTTCAATGTCATCAATTGTTATTGACCTATTTGGGTTTTATGATTCTTCCTGATTCAGTTTTAGAAGGCTGTATTTTTCTAGGAGTATGTCCATTTCATCCAGGTTTACAGAATAAAGTAGTTCACAGTATTTTTGGAATAAAGTAATTCATAGTATTTTTTTACAATCCTTTGTATTTCTGTGGGGTCACTTGTTACTTCACTTCTTTCCTTTATGATTTTGTTTATTTGCATCCCCAGTCTTTGTTTCCTAATGAGTCTGGCTAGAGGTTCATCAATCTTATTGATCTTTTCAAAGAACTAGCTCTTGGTTTTATTGATCTTTTATATTTTGGGGGGGAGGGAGTCTCTATGTTATCTATTTCTGCTTTGATCTTTATGATTTCCTTCTTTCTACTTTGGGCTTTTCTTGTAGTTCTCTTTCTAATTATTTAAGTGGTAGTGTTAGAAAACTTACTACAAGTTTTTATTGTTTTTTGAGGTAGGCCTGTAGTGCTATGAACTTCCCTCTTAGGACTGTTTTCACTGTGTCCTATAGATTTTGGATTATTGTGTCTTCATTTTCATTTCCAGGATGTTTTTTATTTCTTCTTTGATACCTTTGGTAACCCATTCATTGTTTAAGAACATGCTATTTAGCCTCCATATGTTTGGAGTGTTTTTTTCTAGGGTTTTTGTTTGTTTGTTTGTTTGTTGTTGTTTTTTGTAGCTGATTTTTAACTTCATGCCATTGTGATCTGAGAAGATGCTTGATATGATTTCAACCTTTTTGAATTTGTAGAGACTTAACTTCTGTCCTAATGCGTGGCCTATCTATGAAAATGTCCCATGTGCAGTTGAGAAGAATGTATATTTCATAGCTTTGGGGTGAAATGTCTTGAAGATGTCAACTAGTTCTATCTCATGTGTCATTCAGGATTACTGTTTCTTCTTTCAACATTTTTGTTTAGAAGATTTATCCAGCGATGTCAGTGGGGTAATAAGTACCCTACTATACTTGCATTGCTGGCAATCTTTCCCTTTATATCTTCAAGAATTCTTTTATTTTATTTTTTTTTATATTTGGATGCTCCTGTATTGGGTATATATATATTTACCAGAATTATAGCCTATTGCTGTATGGATCCCATTAGTATTATGAATTGGCCTTCCTTATCTCTTGTTATGGCTTTCACTTTGAGGTCTATTTTGTCAGAGATAAGAATTGCTACCCCAGCTTTTTTTTTTTTTTTTGCATTTGCCTGAGAATATTTTTACCATCACTTCATTTTCAGTCTATTTGAGTCCTTTGTTCTGAGGTGGGTCTCATTGAGACAGCATATATATGGGTCATGTTTTCTTATCCATTGAGCTATCCTGTCTTTTGACTGGATCATTTAATCCATTTATGTTTAAGGTTATTATTGATAGGCACTGGTATTGTCATTTTTATTCTTTATGCCTGTATTCCTCCCACTCTTTCTATTTCTTCTTTTTATAACAGTCCTTTTAGCCTCTCTTACATTGCTGGTTTGGTGGTAATAAACTCCTTTAGGTTTTTTTGTTTGTTTGTTTGTTTTTGCCTGTGAAGTTCCTGATTTCACCTTCAGTGATAGTCTTGCTGGATAGACTATTCTTGCATTAAGTCTCTTGTTTTTAATCACTTTACTTTTTTTAATTGTTGAAAGTATTTTTTCTTTATTGATTAATGTATTACATATGTGTCCTTATCCCCCCATTGCCCTGACACCCTGACCCCACTCATGCCCTCACCCCCCTGTGTCCATTTCATTGAGGTTGTCCAGTTTGTTGGAGTAGAGTTGTTCGTAATATTTTTTTACAATCCTTTGTATATCTGTGGGACCAGTTATTACTTCACCTCTTTCATTTCTGATTTTGTTTATTTTGGTCTTCTCTCTCTTTGTTTCTTGGTGAGCCTGGCTAGAGGTTCATTAATTATTTTTATCTTTTCAAAGAACCAGCTCTTGGTTTCATTGATCTTTTGTATTGTTGGGGTGTTTTTTTTTTGTTGTTTTTTGGGGTGGTTTTTTGTTCTCTGTGTTGCTTATTTCTGCTCTGATCTTTATTATCTCAATCCTTCTGGGTACTATAGGCTTTTCTTGTTGCTCTTTTCTAATTCTTTAAGTTGCAAGGTTAGGTAATTTATTACCAGTTTTTCTTGTTTTTTGAGGTAGGCCTGTAGAGCTATAAACTTCCCACTCAAGACTGCTTTCATTGTGTCCCATAGATTTTGGATTGTTGTGTTTTCATTGTCATTTGTTTCCAGGATGCTTTTTATTTCCTCTTTGATCTCTTTGGTAATCCAATCATTGTTTAATAGCATGCTATTTAGCCTCCAAGTGTCTGCTTTTTTTTGTTGTTTTTATTGTAGTTGATTTCTAGTTTTATGCCATTATGATCTGAGAAGATGCTTGTTATGATTTCTATCTTCTTGAATTTGAAGAGAATTTGCCTGTGTCCTAATATGTGGTCTATCTTTGAAAATGTCCCATGCACACTGGAGAAGAATGTATATTCTGTAGCTTTGGGGTGAAATGTTCTGAAGATGTCAATTAAGTCCATCTGATCTAGTGAGTCATTTAGGATTGCTCTTATTTTGCTTATTTTTTGTTTAGAGGATTTATCCAGTGGTGTCAGTAGGGTAATAAAGTCCCCTACTATGACTGTATTGCTATTGATCTCTACCTTTATATCTTCCAGAAGTATTTTTATGTATTTGGGTGTTCCTGTATTAGGTGCATATATGTTTACCAGAGTTATATCTTCTTGTTGAATTGCTCCCTTTAGTATTATGTAGTGGTCTTCCTTATCTCTTTTTATGGCCTTTACTTTGAGGTCTATTTTATCAGATATAAGTATTGCAACCCAAGCTTTTTTCTCATTTCCATTTGCCTGAAAATTTTTTTCCATCCCTTCACTATCAATCTGTGTGAATTTTTTGATCTGGGGTGGGTCTCTTGCAGGAAGAAAATGTATGGGTCATGTTTTCTTATCCATTCAGCTACCCTATGTCTTTTGATTGGATCATTTAATCCATTTACATTTAATGTTATTATTGATAAGTACTTGTTTGTTGTCATTTTTATTCTTAATGTTTGTGTTTCTTCTTGCCTTTCTGTTTCTTCTCTTTACAGCAGTCCCTTTAGCATTTGTTGCATTGCTGGCTTGGTGGTAATAAACTCTCTTAACCCTTTTTTGTCTGTGAAGATTCTGATTCCACCTTCAATTTTGAATGATAGCCTCACTGGGTATAGTATTCTTGGATTCAGTCCCTTGCTTTGCATCACTTTGTATATTTCATTCCATTTCCTTCTGGCCTGGTGTGTTTCTGTTGAGAAATCAGTTGATATTCTAATGGGAGATCCCTTGTAGGTAACTTCTGTCTCTCTCTGGCAGCCTTTAAGATTCTTACTTTGTAGTTGATATTAGGAAATTTAATTATGATGTGTCTTGGTGTTAGTCTTTTTGGGTTCATCTTGTTTAGGACTCTATGTGCTTCTTGGACTTGTGTAGTTTTTTTCTTGCCAATAACAGGGAAGTTTTCTGTCATTATTTCTTCAAACAGGTTTCCTATTCCTTGCTTTGCTTCCTCTCCTTCTGGTAGCCCTATTATGTGGATTTTGTTTCATTTTTTGTTGTCCCAAAGCTCCCTTAGGCTCTCCTCTTGCTTTTTAATTTTTCTTTCCAGTTGCTGCTGTGTTTGTGTTTTTTCCTACCTTGTCTTCTAATTAGCTGATGCAGTTCTCAGCCCCTTCTAGTCTACTGTTTTAAACCTTCCATTGTGTTCTTTATTGAATCTTTGTCGTTCTTCATTTCCTCTTGGTTCCTTTTCATGTTGGTGACATTCTTATTCAGCTCCTTATAATTCTCATTGAGTTGTGTGTATTTGTTATCCAGTCGTTTGAGCATCCTTATAACCATTACTCTGAATTATTTCTCTGACATGTTACTTGCCTCCATTTCATTTAACTTCCTTTTTGGTGATTCTCTTTTTCTTTCCTTTAGGGATTGCTTTTTTGTCTCCCCATGTTTTGCTGTAACATTTTAATTGTTTCTGTGTCCTAGATCTGACTGCTTTGCTACCCAGGATCTTTTGGGGATGGTGCTCCTGGTGTGACCTCTCAGATCTCCTGGGCTTGGTAATCTAGCGTAGCTCCCTACTTGAGTTATTTGAGTTCTCTTGATGTAGTTGGATCTTGAATATTAGTTTCTTATTCATGGATGATGTCTTGTCACGGGTTAGCAAGGTGACTCACCCCAAGCTTCATTGTGCAAGCAGTTTTGGATATGATTGCGGTTCTGGCTCTTGTGGAAAAGGTTGTCTAAGGTCTCACTGGTATGTGCTTGCTGTGGGTTCACAGGGTCCACAGCCTGGAAGGAAGAAGTCTTGGGGCCTGAGGCTCAGGAACTGTGACTTTGGCTGGTGTGGTGTGACTCTTGCTAGATTAACATCACTCTGCAACTCACTATGAGAGGCCCTGAGCCTGTGACAGTGGCGGGCGGGTGTCTCATAGTCTGTGGTTGAGGCAGTGGGACTCTGGCCAAAGTGATTTCCCTCTCTGAATCACAAAGTGGTTCAGGATCCAGCAGCAGGCTGTCCAGAGGTAGGTAGCCAGGATGTCATGAATCCTACTGAGGGAGTTGTTCGCCCTTGGTTGGAGAGGCACACACCCAGTGGCAGCACACAGAGGGGTGCAGGAGCTGTCTGCAAGGGGTGTGTGCTTATGGGGCCCACATGCTGGATCGGAGTGATTGTGGTGTGCCACTGGCCCCATGGAGGGAGAAGTCCCAGTTTCTGCTTTAGGGGCTATGCACCCTTGGTTGGATATGGATGCCCAGTGGCTTCTTACAGAGGTGCCCAGGAGCCGTCTGCTGGGGCAGTGGGCTCACAGACCCCTTGTGCGATAGTGGCACTACTGCAGGGATTGGATGCCAGCAGCTGGGTTTGTGCCTTTTGGCAGCTCAAGAAGTACCCAGAGGCCACCTGCTGGGGCAGTGGGCTCAGGGGCCTTGCACCCTGGATCAGTGCAACTGCAGTGACCGGAGGTCAGCAGCTGAGGAGGAGGAAGTCCGAATTTCTGCTGTCAGGGCCTTGAGCCCTTAGCTGGATATGAATGCACCTAGTCGCAGCTCACAGAGGCACCCAGGAGTTGCCTGCTGGGGCAGTGGCCTCTGGGGACATTCGTGCTGAAACCACATGACCACGGTGTCTGTGGGTATGCAGCCGGGAAAGGGAAGTCCAAATTTCTACTGCCAGGTCGTGCGTCCTTGTTTGGATATGAGCACATCCATCCAGGGCCTAAGGAGGCACCCAGGATCTGCCTATAGGGGCAGCAGGCTCAGTAGGCCTGCATGCTAGAAAGGCACACTGCGGTGTCCAGAAGTCAGCAGCCTGGGAGGGGGATGTTCCAATTTTTGCTGCCTTGCACCCTTGGTTAAAATTGCACATACCCATTGGGGGCTCACAGAGGCACCCAGGAGCCATCTGTAGGGGTGGTGGGGCTCAGGAGGCCTGCACTCTGGAAAAGTGCATCTGTGGAGGTGTGTTTGCCAGCGCAGTGTATTGACCCACTCTGAGGGGCCCTGGCTCTGACGTCGTGCAACCAAGGTGTCTGTGGGTAGGTATCCAGGAAGAGCGAATTCAGAATTTCTATTGCCAGGGCAGTGCAGCCTTGTTTGTGTAAGATCACACCCAGCAGGGGCTCATAGCGGCACCCAAGAGCTGCCTGTGGAGCAATGGGCTCAGGAGGCCTATGAACTAGAAACGCACAACTGTGGTGTCCAGAGGTCTGCCACTGGGGAAGGGGGAGGTCACACTTACTGCTGCAGGAGGTGTGTACCTTTGGAGGTGGAGGTCCTAGGCTCTGCAGGCCTGCAGGTGAGGCAGCAGGATTTTGGTTGGAGTGGCTGCAGGGTCGCAGGCAGTGTGCAAGGACTGTCTGGGTGGTGGTGCTGATGAGTTCCTAGAAGAGGCCACTCTCCCCTTCAAGATGGTGTGGGCTCCGTGCCCAAGTCCCACAGCCTGGGGAGTGTCTGCAGTTGTGGTAGGTTCTCCCTGTCCAGTAGCTAGCCCCTGCTACTCCTGCCAGATTTAACTGTCCCCCACAAACACACACACACACACACACACACACACACACACACACACCACACACATCCACACACTCTTCTTTCACCCCCTCACTTGCTCACATCCTCTCCTCACCTCCATCCTGCCAACTGCCATCTTCTATTCAACTTTTCATCACTTCATATACTTCATGCCACTCCCTTCTGGTTTGATGTGTTCTATTGAGAAATCAATTGATATTCTAATGGGAGATCCCTTGTAAGTAACTTTCTGACTCTCTCTTGCTGCCTTTAAGATTTTCTTTGTCTTTTACATTTGCCAATTTAATTATAATGTGTCTTGATGTAGGTCTTTCTGGGTTCATCTTGATTGGGACTCTCTCATTTTGGCTATCTCTTTGAATTTGCTTCTATATAATTAGTAGATCTGCCACTTCTCCCAGTCTTGGCAGAGTCACCTTATATAGTAGTGTCCTGATTGGTCCAGTGATTCATTGCTCCTGGTCACCTATGCTGAGTTCTCTAGGGGTGTCTTTTGTGTGAGTTATATGTACTCTCCTGTTAGAGTTGACCTTGATTGCTGTTTGCACATCAATCGGTGGGACTGACCCTCAGGTCGACTGGCTATGACAATAGCAGAAAAGCTACTGTGTGTGTGATGACTCCATAGAGCAGGATTTGCTTTAGCAGGTCTCTGGTGCCTGACAAGCGCACCTTTTGCATGTGCTATTTGTGGATCTTATTAGATAGTGCCCTGGTCTGATCTAAAGCTGGCCAATGGTATGTTGGTACTGGGACCTCTTTGGAAAAGCTCTGGTGAAGGCTAAGATTAGCGGCTACCTATGTCTGCCTGTGGTCATCTGGTAAGAGCTATAAACTTATCTGTGGTTGGTAGCTGCCTATGCTGGACTTGGAAGTGACTGAGGCCTGCTGTTACTGATGCCAGACTTGGGGCCACTTGCCAAGAGTTACAGACTGCTTGTTTGGGATATGAAAGTCTGCATTTTGGGACCAGTTAATTGCTATAAAACATCTGTGCTTTAGGTGAATTAGCCTCTGAAAAAGATTTGGGCCAGGTGGTTAAATTGGGTCAGTATCACAAGTGTGGGGCGAGAGTGGCTTAAGCCAGATTAATGGAGAATCAGACTTGGTGTTTACTTGCACTTGCCAGCTGTGTGGGAGGGGGCAACAAAAACAATGGCACTTGCCAGCACTTTAGTTCAGAGAGAGCTGCCCCTCCAGCCCTCACCCTGAAGCCAGACAATTCAGTTCCTCTCCTGTCCCAGGCTTTTTTGAGCTGCTGCCCTTTCTCTAGAGTTTAGGGCTAGTGTTTGTAGATACCTGGGTTCACAGCAGCCCTGCTGGCTTTCACGGCCAACTGTTTGGGGGAATTCTATTTCTCACACTGGTACTCCAGGCTAGGGAACCCAGTTTGGGACTGCTACCCCTTTCTCCTCAGTGAGCACATGTGCAGCCAAGATATGCCTCCTGATTCTCAAACACTGCATGTGGATGTGGGACCTGCCTGATTCACATCTCCGTCCTTCCTTACCAATCTCGACATTGCTTATTCCTTATATCCTTAGTTATAGGAGTTCTGTTCAGCCAATCTTCACATGGTTCTCATGGGTGGCTGTTCTATAATTTAGTTGTAATTTCAATGTGGTTATGCGAGGAGATGAGCACAGCATTTGCCCACTCTGTTATCTTGACCTAAAATCTTCAAGCTGCATTTGTGAGGGAACTTTGAAAGACCGTGTTGAGTTGATTCTGTGACCTGTGCCAAGTAGACATTCTTAAGGTTAAAGGTTTTAAACACCTAATTTCTCCGCTTTCTTTGTATCTGATCCAGAACTTCATGTCTTCAAAGCAGCCTGGCGTAACATATTTTGTGAATAAGAGTTATTTGTTCTCTTTGTTGACCAGATAATTGCTATAGAAGAGTGATGGTGAACCTTTTGAGCTCGGCGTGTCAAAATTTTGAAAAATCCTAACTTAACTCTGGTGCTGTGTCACATATAGAAATATTCATAATTTTTTTTTATATTTGCAACCATAGTAAAAAAAGATTTACATTTTTGATATTTATTTTATATATTTAAATGCCATTTAACAAAGAAAAATCAACCAAAAAAATGTATAAAATGAACAAAAACAATGTACATTTAGGAAAAAATAATAATAAAACCAATGATAATCAAATGGTACGAAAACTAGAAATTAGTGACTTTTTTGGTACTGAAGTTTGTCTGCTAATTCTTCGATTGCAGGTTCATACTTGGTGCACTTCAAGGCCAAGCAAGCGCCACTAACTTCATCTGTTAGCCGGTTTCTTTTGTTCGTTTTAATATTATTTAATGCTGAGAACAAAGTCTCACAAAAATATGTTGATGAAAAAATTGTTAGCAAAGCCATTGCTAGGTTTTTTTATGTCGCTAAAAGTGTCAGGTACTCTGTTCCAAGCACTCAAAATTTCTTGTTCATAGTTGCACTCTTCTTCATTATTCAAACAATTTCGTTCCAGATTTTCAAGTTTCGACCTAAGGTCGACAAACACATGACTCCAAATGCTACCTTGAAAATCTGCAAGTTGCATCTCTAAGTCGTCAATTTGGATCCATTGGAAATCTTTTAATTCCAAAGTACTGTAAACAACTATATCTGGATACTTAATTATTTTAATGGACTGTTCTAGGCTTCTAAATTGGTTGAATCTTTCACTGAATTGTTCAAATAATGTGTTACTATTTTCTGGTACACAAGTATGGACTCCATTACACTCGTTGTAGTGGCCTTCTCAAAATACATTTTTTATCCGAGAAAAATATTTACAAGTTTTAGCTTCAATATCTCGCTTGAAAATTTTGTTTACTTTCAAAAGATTTGATGTATCCAAACATAACGTCAATACTTTTCCCAAAACCTTGTAATTTTAAGTTCAGTTCATTCATATGAACAGAAAGATGTGTAAAAAACATCACATTGCTAACCCACTTCTGATCATTGATCTGAGGAAAGTTTGCCAGATCCTTATTCTCAATAAATACCATAATTTCTTCAAAGCACTCCACAAATCGCTCAAGTACTTTACATCGACTCAGCCATCTCGCATTATTGAACATCAGTAGACCACTATAGGTTGAATCAACTTCCTGTAAAAGTGCAGAAAATTCTCGCTTGTGAAGGGGTTGAGAAGCTATAAAATTCACAATTTTTGTTACAACAGACATTAAATCATTCAATTCTGAGAATTCCGATTTGGCATACAACACCTCCTGATGGATAATGCAATGAAAAGGTACAAGTGGATGTCTAATAGCTTCCATAAACAATTTCAGGAATCCCACATTTTTTTCCCACCATATTTGGTGCCCCATCTGTCATGACTGACATAATTTTAGAGATATCAATGTTTAGGTTACTGAATGTTTTTATAACAACCTTACATATTTCGTTTCCTGATGTACTTATTGGCACTGATTCTTAGTTTATCAACTCTTCTCTCATTGTGAGACCATCAGAATATCTAGCAATAATGGCCAGCCGAGCATTTGATGTGACATCAGTTTCATCAAGAGAAATCGAAAAATATTTATAACTATTTGTCTTTTTTTAATTGATGTTGTACGTTTTTGTTAAGATCTATTATTCTGTCTTTGATAGTATTTCTACTGAGTGGTAACTCAGAAATTCTTTTAATAATATCATCTTTATTTTCATATCGTGAAATAGAGCTGGTGCACATTTTAGAAATGTTTTCTTAATAAATTCTCCATCACTGAAGGCTTTTCCATGCTGAGCTATGGAGTGAGCAATACAGTAACTTGCTGATGTTAAATTTGTAGAGCATCTTACAAATTTAATGATGGAATTTGATTGACTTTTATAGAGGTGTAGCTGCCTAGAAATGTATTCCTTCCTTTCATTGATACTTTTTTCAAGAGCTGACAATGATTATTTTCAAAATGTCTCTTTACATTCCACGTTCTGCTTACTACTGTTTCATTACACAGTATGCACAATGATCTGCTGTTTCTGTTGACAATCCCATACATCTCGGTCCATATGTCTTGAAAGGGTTGGCTACTGCTACTTCCATTTCCTTTATCATTCAATCTTGCTTTTTTTATTTTTTTTTGATTCTCCATCTCAAGGCTGCAAAAATAAATATAAATCATGGCGTGTGTGTTTTTTTTTATAAAAGGTTGATAGGTTTCTTACCTATTAACTTTTTGCAGTGTTGTTGCACTGACTCCTGGTGCAAAACAATTCAAAGATAGTATGTATAACCAACAAATATATGGTGCTGTAATCAATTATCCGACACGCAGAATGTCTCGTCGAGCATTGTTGCACTGTATATCTTTTTCTTCTAACCCTCCCACTCCTGTCTCCTAACGAACATGGGGATCAAGTGCGTCCGTTTGCCAAATGCACCCGAATGCACGGGAAGCTTACCCGAGGCACATGTTGACAATAACGAAGCCGTTTCCAGAATTGGGCATTTTGTCACTCGAGTAAAAATAAAATGTCATGAGTAAAGATTAATCTCTTTATAGTGCAATTCTTAACCTTTTTATATTAATGTCAATATTGGAACAATATATCTTGGATGTTTTCACTATGTATCTTTGCTACACAACACCGATGTACATGTTTACATCCGGTTTTAGAATTGCATTATTGATCATGAGTAATGTGAGTAATAATATTACTCGAGTGATGCCCACCTCTGGCCTTTGCGAGAGACAAATATTTGAATTATGCAATTTTCTGTCTCTGTCGATGCGTGTCACCCAAAATGAGTTTGCGTGTCACCTCTGACACACGTGTCATAGGTTTGCCATCACTGCTATAGAACATCTGTACTTCTTTATGGGCCTCTGGAAAGTACATATTTTTCTTCTTCTATTTTTGATCTATAATCTCCACAAATTTCAAAAAAATAAATATGATTAAAATATTCCTAGAAGATTATAAACTTGAGCGTCAGAGTTTATTTTCCTAACCACCAAGACAAGTCCCAAGGCTTCCTTCCCTTGTTAACTTTTACCTTGAAAAAACAGACAAACAAAATAAAAGTGTAAAGAATTAGTATACTGTAAACCTATCAACACTTTATAAGGTTATATCTTCGAGTTCTTGAAAGCTTCTATCACCCATGTCAAAGAACCTTTATGATGAGGGTTATGGAGTCATTAAATATGTTGGAAGACAAGTTGGCTACTGATTCTCTGTCATCAAGAGGCCCAACACAACCAAGACTAAAGCAGGATTTCTGCTACTGGTGACATACGTATAATGCTTTTTTTTTTTTCCATTTTATATGTAATTAATGTAACTGACTGAGATTCATGGGGATATTTGCCAAGAAATTGGGTGGGAAGGGATTGGAAAAGTGAAACTACCTAACCATTTCCTGGTTTTGTTTAAGAATGTGGGAAATGTGTGAGCAAATGCCTAAGTGACAGAGGTGAGAGAGAACGTGTCTCTGTGGTCTGGAGCCGGAGGCCTGGGGTGAATGGCTGTAGTAAAAACTGAAGAAGCTCTTTTCAACGACTGTCAGACAGTAGAGGTGCCGGCAGCATTGCCAATGAGTCATAAAAGGTATTATGAGCTGAACTATGACCCCTCCCTAAATTCATATGCTAAACTCCTAACCCTTAGTATCTCTGAATGTGACTGTATTTGGAGATAGGGCCTTTAGAGGTGACTAAATTAAAATGAATTCATTGGGGTGGGCCCTACTTGAATCTGACTGGTGTCCTTATAAGAGGAAATTTAAAGACAGCATGCACAAAGGAAAGACCATGAGAAGACAGCAAGATAGTGGCTATTGCCCAGCCTGTGTGGCTCCGTTGTTGAGCTCCACTCTTGCACCAAAAGGTCACTGGTTTGATTCCTGATCAGGGCACGTGCCCTGTTGCAGGCTCCATCCCAAGCAGGGAGTGTGCAGGAGGCAACCGATTGATGTTGATGTTTCTTTCTCATCAACACTTCTATCTCTCTCTCCCTTCCTCTCTCTAAAAATCAATAAAAACAAATTATTTTTTAAAAGGATGGCTATCTGCAACTGAAGGAAAGAGGCCTTAGAGAAAACCAAACCTGATGACACCTATCTTAGACTTCTAGCCTACAGAACTTGAGAAAATATATGTTGTTTGGGCCACTGCTTCTGTGGTAGTTTGTTAAGGCAGCCCCAGCAATTCCCCTTAATAAAGGAGGAATTCAGAAGCTTAGAGACTAAGTTGTAGATTGGTTTAAAACATACATAAAAGAAACCTTGGGAGCATTCACACATAAGTGAGGGACCTGAGGCCAGGAATTCCTGGAATGAACAGGTAAAAAGGACAATGCCAAGGACATTTATGTTATTTACTCTGAAAGTAATACTTGTAAATATAGCTACTAACATATATTAAACTGTGGAGAAACACATATTATAGGGTTTAATAATATGGACACATGACCCACACTTTTTAGCTTACAATTCTGGTTTTGTTTATGATCCTGGGTAAGTTAGTTAACATTTCTGTGCCTCAATTTCTTTATCAGTGGAGATAACAAGGCCAATCACATAGAATTTTTGTAACAATTAAATGAATAGGAATATAGTAATTTATATATTAGCTATCATTTTTATTATTATCATTATAAGCAGATACTAGTCAAAGTATTGAATCAATCTTCACAAAAATTCTTAGGTGACTGAAACATGGTGAGGTAAATTTAATTACTTATGATAACACCATCAGGAGTAGTGGGCCTAAGATTTGGCCTTAAATATTATGGACCCATAGATTATTATGCTCCATAGGAACAAAATCTTGATGTACAAAGCATCATACAAATTCTAAATAAACCACTAAACAGAAGGTGTATTTGTGTTTATAAGATTTGCATTAATACAAGTGACTTATTCAAGTGACAAATTTACAATTTAAAAATATTCATTTATTTTACCACTGCAGTTTGAGAAGTGGAGAATGTTTCGACTGTGTATTGGAAGAATGTTTCTCTTTATTCTAATGACATATTATCTATTAACTAGAATCCTGGTGCACAAATTCATGCATGGGTGGGGTCCCGTGGGGGGGACCAATCAGGGGTGGGGCCAGCCTGACCCCAGCAGCAAGCTAACCTACCAGTCAGAGCATCTGCCCCCTGGCGGCCAGTACACATTATAGTAACTGGTTGACAGGTTGACTGTCTGTACCCTGGTGGTCAGTGCACATCATGGTGAGTGGTTGAGCGGAGCTTAGCATATCATTAATATACTAGAGGCCCGGTGCACAAAAATTTGTGCACTCGGGGGGGGGGGTGGGGAGGGTCCCTCAGCCTGGCCTGTGCCCTCTCACAGTCTGGGACCCCTTGAGAGATAACAACCTACTGGCTTAGGCCTGCTCCCAGGTGGCAGAGGGCAGGCCCAATCCCTAGGTGCAGCCCCTGGTCAGGCTCAGAGCAGGACCAATTGGGGAGTTGGGGCGCCGCCCTGTCATGCACAGAGCAGGGCAGATTGGGAGGTTGTGATGCCACCCTGTCACGCTCAGGGTAGGGCCAATTGGGGGTTGGGGCACCGTCCCCTGTCACACTCAAGGCAGGGTCGATGGGGAGGTTGTGGCGCCACCCCCTGTCATGCACAGAGCAGGGCCAATCGGGGTTGGGGCGCTGCCCCCGTCACACACAGAGCAGGGCCCATCAGGGGGTTGGGGCACTGCCCTCTATCACCCACAGAGCAGGGCCGATCAGGGGGTTGGGGCGCTGCCACTCTCACACTCAGGGCAGGGCCAATGGGGAGGTTATGGCTCTACCCCATCACACACTGAGCAGGGCCCGTGGCGGGGGGGAGGGGGGTTGGGGAGCTCCCCCCTATCAGGCACAGAGCAGGGCTGCTCAGGGGGTTGGGGCCCCACCCCCTGTCACACACAGAGCCTCAGGGCGATCAAGGGGTTTGGGCGCTGCCCCCTGTCACACTGATCCCAGTGCTGGGAGGCATATTACCCTTTTACTATATAGGGTAGAGGCCTGGTGCATGGGTGGGGCTGGCTGGTTTTCCCTGAAGGGTGTCCTGGATCAGGGTGGGGGTCCCCACTGGGGTGCCTGGCCAGTCTGGGTGAGGGGCTGAGGGCTGTTTTCAGGCTGGGGGTGACTGAAGCTCCCAACCTCTCCTTTTTTTCTTTTTTTTAATTTAGTCTGGGCCAGCTTTAGCTCTGAGGCTTAGCTCCAGCTCTTAGGCCGCTGCTCCTGAAAGTAGGTTTCTGGCCTTTGCATACAATGTTGCGAATCTGCTGGCTGAAGTCTGGCGGTATTTGTTACAATGTTTGAAACTGCAGGCTCAGAGGCCTGCAGCTGCAGGCGGGGAACTTTGGTTTCCTACGTCACTGAGGCAAGCAAGCCTCATGTTAGTTTCAAGCTGCCTGGCTGCCGGCCGCCATCTTGGCTGACAGTTAATTTGCATATCTCGCTGATTAGCCAATGAAAAGGGTAGCGGTCGTACACCAATTACCATGTTTCTCTTTTATTAGTGTAGATTACACTTCAATTGGTTGAATGGATGACCAGATGCTCAGACACTCAGCATATTAGGCTTTTATTATATAGGATAAGCAATTAAGGGAAAATTAGATGATAAACAGTTGATTGATGTACACAGAAATAAACAGCTTTTAAAATATATTCAGAATGCTTTGCCATATGCATTTTTAAGAAGTAGAAATATCTGAATCCCAGATTGAACAGTACATTCTAAAAGAAATACTGATTACACTGTTCCCATTACAACTTCTTTACTTCACAAACAAGTTGTTACAATTGATTGAAGAAGGCATGCTATATTTCCTCTGCTATACAGGTGCATGGATTGAGAAATACCTCCTCATTTTCTTTAAGTACAATATCGTACATGCAGAGTGGTGGTCTGTAAGAGAGAAAGAGAAAGAAATAAAAACTCTTGGTAAAATTACAAAGTTTATTTTCTTCTCATATTAGGGTATGTCATGCCTATAACCAACTACTTCTCCAAATGCTGGGCATTGGAACATGGCTACATCATGGTTTCCACTCTCTTATTGGGCTAGACTGGGATAAAGTAGACACATGGGGCGGGGGTGAGATTCTGTGTGTTTCCACTTCTTTCTTTGCTGCGTCATTGGAATATTTACAATGTGTGGTAGATATTGTTGGATACTCAGATAATTGAATAACTGAAACCTGAACTCATCTCAGTAGTCAGGCAACCTCTTGCATCATTGATACTCACTATGGAAGAGTTAGGTTGAACAGCATAGACAAATGTTGCAATATGATTTAATCAATTATTTTTGCCACCTACTAAAATGGAAATAATGTATAAAGTATTCTATATTTTGGAGAGATTGTGTAGTTGGCATTTGAAGATTTCTGAGAAGTCAAGTAAATCAGGCATCTTGTCTAGTTATCTTCTTGCTAATATCTTGAAAACCTTAAAAAAAGTAATTAACTAGAATAAGACAAGATTGGCAAAGGTTCAGAAAAGTAGCTAAAGAAAAAAATGGTAGCAATAAATACAAATTTTCTGTATCAGCAACAGAACTTACTCAAGGAAAATGGGGTCATTCAACTTCATAGGTGCTGGTAGTTCACCTTAAATGGTCATTTGCACTTATCTAGTTCAAGAGACACATTGCTCCCAGTCTTCTACTAGCTTGGTTAAGACATCATTGAATAAAGTTTTAAAATATTCAACAGGTAGGTTAAATTATTCAATTTTTAAATAAACCTATTTTCTATTTCTGCTAATATATTTGAAAATGATAAAATATATACATTCATATCTAATTATAAAACCTGATATACAATACTACAGTATTTTACATTTAAAATAATAAAGATATGTTAAAACTTTATTATTAACTAGAGGCCCGATGCATGAAATTCATCCAAGAGTAGGCCTTCACAGCCTCGATCCCTCCCTCACAGTCCTGGCAGCTGCCTCGATCCCATGGCTGCAGACCCGGCTTCATCTGAAAGATCATCTGTAAGGTCGTCTAGAAGGACGTCCGGACAGTCATTCCACTATTCAGCCATTTGGTCGATTTGCATATTTCGCTTTTATTATCATAGATAATATTGCAGTAAGTGTAAAATGATAGTACCTTAATCTCATAAGGTTTTTTAGATTTAGCAAAAATATCTTTTTATTACATTACTAGAGGCCCAATGCACGAAATTCTTGCAAAAGTAGGCCTCTCTTTCCCCAGCTGCTGGCACTGGCTTCCCTCTGGCACCCAGGACCTGGGCTTCCCTCTGGCCACTGACAGGCACCCGGGACCCGGGCTTCCCTTGCAGCCCCGGCTTCATCTGGAAGGTCGTCCGGAAGGATGTCTGGTCTAATTAGCAAATTACACTTTTATTATTATAAATTAGAGAGCAGAATATAATTGAAAAATCAGATTCATCCTTTCTCCATTATTAAGAATTAAGTAGAGGAATGATTTTTTCATTACCCCACCCAAATTTATCTATACTTATATCAATTATTTATTCTGCTACATCCCTTATTCACTGAATGTGCCTTCAGTGTTCTGGATCTCCCTCCACCTCAATTCTTTAAAAATTCTCATGTGATTATGTTTTTTTAATGGTTTTAAGATGAGAGAAAGAGAGAGAGAGAGAGAGAGAGAGAGAGAGAGAGAGAGAGAAACATAAATGTGAGATAGAAACAGTGATCAGTTACCTCCAGTATGTGCCCTGATTAGGCTTTGAACCACAACTTAGGTATGTGCCTTGGCCAGTAATCAAACCTGCAACCATTTCTTGTATAAGATGACACTCCAACCAACTGAGCCACCCATCCAGGGCTCCACCTCATTTTTTTACTTGCCATAGTAGGACAAGTATGTCATTAAACTTACTAATGGATAAATTATCTCTGCCATTAAGTGATTCTGCTATTCACATACCTATACTTATAAAAGGGTAATATGCTAATTAGACCAGACATCTTCCAGACGACCTTCTGGATGTCCTTCTGGACAAAACCATGATGGTGGGGCCAAGGCAGAGGTGGTTAGGGGCAATCAGGCTGGCAGGGGAATGCAAATATGGGGATCAGGCCAGCAGGGGAGAGCAGTCATGGGGAACAGGCGAGCAGGGGAGAGGAGTCAGGGGGATCAGGCCAGCAGGGGAGAGCAGTTAGGGGGATCAGGCCAGCAGGGGAAAGCAGTTAGGGGGATCAGGCTGGCAGGGGAAAGCAGTTAGGGCAATCAGGCTGGCAGGGGAGAGCAGTTATGGGGATCAGGCTGGCAGGGGAGAGCAGTTATGGGGATCAGGCTAGCAGGGGAGATCAGGCCGGCAGGCAGGTGAACGGTTAGGAGTCAGTGGTCCCGTATTGTGAGAGGGATGTCTGACTGCTGCAAGGGGTCCCGGATTGGAGAGGGTGCAGGCCGGGATGAGGGAGCCCCTCTCCCCCGATGCATGAATTTTATGCATCAGGCCTCTAGTTTATAATATAATATTAGAATTACCAAGCATGCAAAGGAGCAAGAAAATGGACCCACATGATGGTCAATCAATTGAAACTAACCCAAAACTAGCACAGATATAAGAATCAACAGGCAAAGACATTAAAAGAATTATTATAACTGTATTCCATGCATTCAAATAGTTAAGTAGAGACATAAAAGATTAAAAAATCAACCGAAATCCAATTTCTAGAGGTGAAACTATAATGTCTGATATGAAAAGTACCCTGGATGAGATTCATGTCTGATTAGACATTCTAGAAGAAAAGAATAGTGGTCTTAAAGACATAGCAACAAAATATATTCAAAAGGAAGTAAAAGAGGAATCAAATTTAAAAATTAACAGACCATAAGTGAGCTGTGCGATAATTTCAAGCAGCCTAATAAACTTGAAATAGTCACCAAAGGGAGAGGAGAAAGAAAGGGCACAGAAAAATATATTTCAAAAACTAGTTACAAATATTAATAAAACTTGATGAAATCTATAAGATCATAGACCCAAGAAGGTCAAAAACTCAAAACACAAGAGGTTTGAATAAAATTACATCTCACATAATCAAACCCTTTAATATCAGTGATGAGAAAAATCTTAAAACTAGCCGGGTTGGGGGGGGGGGGGTATTTTCTTTATAGGAACAAAGGAAGGATAGTAACAAATTTCTCAATTGGATAAATCCATGGTAGAAGACAGCACAGCAACATCTTTAAAGTCAAAGTAAAAAAAAAAAAAATCTGTCAAACTAGAATTCTATAACTAGGTAAATTATCTTTTAAAAGAAGGCATTGAAAAAAAAAATAATAACAACCAGCAGACCCATACTACAAAAAATCTTAAAGGAACTCCTTTACTCAAAATATAAATTGTACCACATAAAAGTATACATCCACATAAGGTTTAGAAGTACACCAGAAATGATAACAAAGTGAATAAATATATGAGTTTTCCTAATTATTTATAATATTTTAATAGTCTTACTCTTTAAAAATATGATACATTGCATTTTGAAATTTTTTAGCATATGTACAA
This sequence comes from Myotis nattereri, assembly GCF_964212035.1. Taxonomy (NCBI): domain Eukaryota; kingdom Metazoa; phylum Chordata; class Mammalia; order Chiroptera; family Vespertilionidae; genus Myotis; species Myotis nattereri. The sequence continues at coordinate 100,667,667 of NC_138077.1, forward strand.
GAAAAATGTATGCCAACAACAAAACAAAATCTAGAATGAAAAAAATGCAATTATATTATATACAGTTTTTATGTTATATGGTAAGTGGTAACATTCATTTAAAAGTAGACTGCAATAAACTAAAGATTATAATAGAGATCTCCCCAAAAACCCTCTAAAATAAATTTTAAAGAGTTATAGATAATAAACCCACAAAAGATAAAATGAAAGTATAAGACTACTCAATGTACACAAAAGAAGGCAGACAATGAGAAAAATGGAAACAAAGAACAGATAGGAAAAATATGAAGCAAAATAGCAAGATGATAAATTGAAATCCAACCACATTAACCATCATATTACGTTAAGAGATGTAAATACCCTTAATAAAATGGCAGAGGTCATAACATAATTTGTCATTAGAGAAATGCAAATTAAAAACACAAAGAGATATCTTAATACCTATTAGAATAGTGAAAACAGAAACAAAACAAACAATAAATCTGGCAAAAGTATAGTATTTGGTACAGGAGAACAGTGGAATTCTGACAAATGTCAGTGGGAATGCAAAATGTACAATCACTTAAAAAACAGCCTGGCAATTTCTTATAAAGTTAAACATATACTTACAATATGACCCAGTAATCTCACTGATATATATTTATTCAGCAGAAATAAAAACTTATATTAACATAAAAATCTGCATGCAAATATTTATGTTGGATTTATTCAGAGACAAATATCAAAAACTGTGAACAAATTATATGCCCTCCAACTGGTGAATGGATAAATGAACTCTGGCATATCCTATCTAATAATAGACAAACATGGTAATTAACCATACCTCCGCTATGCTTCCCATTGGCTAATCAGGGTGATATGCAAATTAACTGCCAACAAAGATGGCGGCCAGCAGCCAGGCAGCTGAAGTGAACATGAGGCTTGCTTGCTCCAGTGATGGAGGACGCCAAGGTTCCCCGCCTGCCACAGCCAGGCTCTGAACTCCAGTCTAAGCAACTACGTTAAAATTATAGAAGCTAAACAAACCCCAGATACCTGCTTTCAGCCAGCCATCCTAGGAGCTGGAGCCGCAAAAAAGTTTCAATTACAGAAGGTAAATAAATCCCAGAATAAAAAAAAAAAAGAAAAAAAGGAGAGACTGGGAGCTTCAGTTGCAAGCTTGGCCCATCTGAAAACAGCCCTCAGCCCCTCATCCAGGCTGGCCAGGCACCCCAGTGGGGACCCCCACCTTTGAGAGGGTGCGGGCAGCCTGAAAACAGCCCTCAGCCTCTCATCCAGGCTGGCCAGGCACCCAAGCGGTACCCCCACCCTGATCCGGGACACCATTCAGGGCAAACCAGCCATCCCCCACCCGTGCACCAGGCCTCTATCCTATATAGTAAAAAGGTAATATGCAAACTGGCCCTAACAGCAGAAGAACTGGGAATGACTGGTCACTATGACACACACTGACCACCAGAGGGCAGACGCTCAATGCAGGAGCTGCCCTCTGGTGGTCAGTGAGCTCCCACATGGTGGAGCTCTGCTTAGCCATAAGCCAGGCTGATGACTTCCAGTACAGCAGTGGTGGTGGGAGCCTCTCCTACCTCCTCAGCAGCGCTTAGGATGTCTGACTGCAGCTTAGGCCTGCTCCCCGCTGGCAAGTGGACATTCCCTGAGGGCTGCCGGGCTGCCAGAAGGATGTCTGATTGCCAGCTTAGGCCCAATCCCCTGGGGAGCAGGCTTCAGCCAGCAGATGGTCATCCCCCGAGGGGTCCCAGACTGTGAGAGGGCACAGGCCGGTCTGAGTGACCTTCCCCTCCACCCCCCCCCCCCCCCCCCGCCACCGAGTGCACAAATTTTTGTGCACTGGACCTCTAGTCCATACATAAAGTACTATTCATCTAAAATTTCCATTGATATCAGAAATAATATGGGTACATTTTAAATGTATGAAATGTAAGTGAAAGAAGCCATACTTAAAAGGTTACACCTATATGACTCCATTTATATAATGTCTTGAAAAAGGCAAAACCAGGTACAGTGATTGCCCGGGAGTAGGAGTAGGGAATGAGGTTGAAAAAAAGAAACAGCACAAGGCAGTTTCTGTAAATGATGGAAATGCTCTGGATCTGGATGGTGGTGGTTGGTTATATGACTCAATGAATTTATCAAACTCATGGAACTCTATGCCTAAAAGAGTACGCTTTACTGTTAAGTTTCTAAAGGTAACTTTAGTCCAACTTTTCTCAGGAAGTTATACCAGGTCCCTCCACTGTGAATATCCTTCTCAGTCCCTACATTCGAAGGCACTGCTCTCCTGGAAAAACCTAGAAGAGAACTATGTTGCAGTCTCTATCACAGTCTGTTGCAGAGAGATAATTACTGGTTGAGTGCTTAACAGTTTAATCTGTACCATAAGGCATTGCATTTTTATTACACATGTTCTCAATAATTTAGCAGTGCTAATTCTCATTAATTGCACATTATCTGTTTGGACAGATCTAAATAGGAAAAGCAACTAAATTGTTATGACAATTATCTAGGTAATTAAACTTAAAGTGTACATTTTGTCTAAGCATCTGTTAGCATCTCCAGCCAGTAGGAAATAGTAAGAGTTTTGCTAAACACTACAATGTATTTTAGTTTTCCCCCTGGATAGAAAATAATTGTACTTACATTTTGTAAATTTAGTAAATATTCATAGTCTATTAAAATTATAATGCATGCTACCTTTTTCTCTGTGGCATATCCCTATGACTTCACCCTAATGAATGAGTTATATATAATGTCTCTACATAACCCATAATTAAGAAGATAATGAGTCAAATATAACAGTGGTCACATCTGTCTGCCTTTCCTTTCCCTTATAATAGTCACTTAAAAAAGAGAAGTGCTTAGAGAAAGCAATAGCTGTCTATTAACTCACCAGCTTTCTGTATCAAAGAGAAAGCATCATGAATTGAGGGGGGAGATTTGAAAGGTTCTCCCACCATAACCAGTTTGGCTCAGTGGATGGAGCATCGGCCTGTGGACTGAAGGGTCCCAGGTTCGATTCCGGTCAAGGGCATGTACCTTGGTTGCGGGTGCATCCCCAGTAGGAGGTGTGCAGGAGGCAGCTGATTGATGTTTCTCTCTCATTAATGTTTCTAACATTCTATCTCTTTCCCTTCCTCTCTGTAAAAAATCAATAAGATACATTTTTTAAAAAATGAAAAGTTCTCCCACCTTGATATTTCTTTTATGAATATAAAACAAGGAAAGTGTTCAAAGTGCAGAGAGTTGTCTATGCATAGCCAGTGTTTCTGATAAGCAAACATTGAGAAAAAATAAAGTATCTATACTCATAAAAGCGTAATATGCTTATTAGACCAAACAACTTTCTGGATGTCATTCTGGACAAAGCCACAGTGGCAGAGGCCGAAGCAGAGGCAGTTAGGGGTGATCAGACCAGCAGGGGAGCAGTTAGGGGTGATCAGGCTGGCAGGGGAGCAATTAGGGGGCAATCAGGCTGGCAGGGGAGAAGTTAGGGGTAATCAGGCTGGCAGGCAGAGGTGGTTAGGGGCCATCAGGCAGGCAGGGGAGTAGTTAGAGGCATAGGCTGGCAGGCAGAGGGGTTAGGGGCCATCAGGCAGGCAGGGGAGTAGTTAGAGGCATAGGCTGGCAGGCAGAGGGGTTAGGGGCGATCAGGCAGGCAGGCAGGCGAGCAGTTAGGAGCCAGCAGTCCTGGATTGTGAGAGGGATGTCCCAAATTGGAGAGGGTGCAGGCTGGGCTGAGGGACACACACCCCCTCCAGGCACAAATTTTGTGCACCAGGCTTCTAGCACAACAATAAAGGAAAAACTAAGTTGAATATTCCACAAAAGATGGCAGCAGTTGACTTATAGTTAGAAAGGGAAAATTGCTTATAACCAAATCTACAATGTTGCAAATCTTCAAGGACATCATGGTCATATTGTTATCTATATGACAGTGACCCTTGCAGCTACTGCACTGAATAAGCTTCACGATTCTACAAAGATTTAAATAATGACAAGAGTATCCAGTTCTAGCATTTGCCTAGATACACATGGATGAATTACCTTTGATTCCTTTCACTGTTCACATGTATAGAACTAAATGTATCTTTCTCATTAAAGCTTCTATGCTGTTTTGTGTAGAGATTCTAGCTAAATGTCTGGTGTCTGCCCAAGATTTACATTATATGCTTCTTCTACACTTTGGAGTTATCTTTTTTGTTTCTCTTTCCATTTATGATATACTAGTATAGGAAGAAGTCTTTATTCCTGGAATAAACAGAAACAGAGAATGATAACTATAGCCTCTAACTTCACTCTCATACTCACCTTTCTTCTTATTTATGGATATTTTTAATTATTAAAGTTGTTGGGATGGCATTGTTTAACAGGGTCGTATAGGTTTAAAGTGTATTTTTTTAATAAAATATCAGTATATTGCACTGCGTGCCCACCACCCAAAGTCAAACCATCTTCTGTCACCATATACTAGGCATACTCACATTTCTTATGCTCACAGAAGTATTAATGGGGGAGAATAGGAAAATATGATGGTACAACAACCCTGGCTTCTTTAAACCTAGTTTTGGGGGATTATAAAAATACAGTTGTTCTTGAACAATGTAGGGGTTAGGAGTACAGATCCCATGAGCAGTCAAAAATCTGTTTAACTTTTTAAAAAAATGTTGATTTTTAGAGAGAGGGGAATGATAAGGGAGAGAGAGAAAAACATTGATCAGCTGCCTACTGCACACCCCAACCAGGGATCAATCCTGCAACCAGGAGTGGAACTGGCAATATCTGGGCACATGGCCCCATGCTCAAACACCGAGCCACACCCACTGGGCTGTGTTTAACTTTTGACCCTCCTAAAACTTGACTACTAAAAGCATACTATTGACCAGAAGCCTTACTAATAGATAATGTGAACAGCCAATTAACACATATTTTGTATGTTATATGTTTTATATACTGTATTCTTACAATAAAGTAAGCTACAAAAAATAAAATATTAGAAAAACCACAAGGAAGAGAAGCTATTTACATATATATGCATTCATGACATACTTAACTTTTAATTTTTTTTTATTTCTAGGCTATGTGGTTCATCTGCAGTTTTTCAAATTGTCACAAATCTTCAAAATTTTTCCAATGTATTTATTTTTAAAATAGTACCCACATATAAGTGGACCCATGCCATTCAACCCTTTAGCCCTTCAAACATGATCCTATAACCCCCTCCAATATACTTTGTCATGGAATGATGTTGCTAATATTCTTAAGAATATTCATATATTTTTATATTTTTGTAAGTATTTAAATCAAAGGAAAGGACAGTAAAATTATCCCAAGATTTTTTCCATTATAATTACATCTTACTTATTGACTTTTGAATGACAAATAATCTTATAACAAGTTACAAAATAACTTATATTTCAAATAATTTTCCCAACTCTCCTCTACTGATATGAATGTCCACTAAATGAATATTTTTATTATTTATTATTCAAAAATTCTTACTTACTAAGTTCAACATTCATAGAAAGGCATTTAGGAAATCAAATATATCAATACAGAAATATACAGAGACATAAAGTTGAAGTGCTGCAATCAGCTAAAGAGGAGAGACTTCTAGCAATCCAAAAACCTGTCTTTGTTGATGCACAGCATTAGAACAATTCATATATTCATACTGGCAGTTGATCAACTCATTAAAGATCTCTCAGTAGTTCTGAGTGCTTCACATGGGTGTTTTTCTGGAAATACGAATTCTGCTGTGGCGAACATGTGCATCCACACCAGGTGGGAAAAGATAGTGGGAAGACCTCTTTGGTTGTGAGGATATAAAACCAAGAAGAACATATTAAATGGTCTTAGAAAAATACCAATAGAGTCTCTTGTCTTTAAAAAATGGTACCCGCACAGTAATGATGGTGTCATAATTTTTGGAATGAAGATATTTGTGATATTACTGACAAGCCAAGACAAGTGACTATAAAATTAGTCAGATTCTCCTCATGCTGTTATTGTGCACATGCTAGAGTCTCACTCCTGTCAGCATATTCTTTGGGTTGAATCTCCAGCAAACTGTAGAATCTTAGATACAGAAGATGAAAATTAACATTTTTCTCTTCTCAAATAAAAAGTTAAAAAGTTAGGCAAAAGAAAAGATCATTGAAAATCATGATCATTTACATCTCCTGTAACCATGTCTTATTATAGAGTTTTTAGCCATTGGGCCTCATTTAAAGCATTGTATTTAAGAACTCTAAACCACTCTAAATACATATGCAATTATAAGAAATTATTGATAAACTTCTAAGGCAGACATTTGTCTTACTTTTTTCATTTTTGTTATGTCTTATGAGATAATTGTGTGTGTTTTCCCTCACTTAGGTAATGCAATTCCAATGAATCTCATCCAAATAAAAAAAAAAAAAAACAGAATGCATTTTACACCTTTCAGATACATCTTGAAATACACAATAAACCGATATTTGAGTACAGGAATTCTTAAACCATTTTTTAGCAAGCCAATATGTTGAAATTTAAAAGATGACCGATTTAAATAAAATTTTAATGTTCTTACCTTTCTGGATATGTAAGTGATTTTAACATGAGACGCTGGATGCTATATTGGCATGTGCAACATTGATGATTAGAGTCTTGATAATATACCAAACCAATTCTTGAAATATTTACAACATCATTTAAAAACTGAGCAAGAATCTTGGCTTCTTGAAGTTTATAAAATGATTTATTCTTCCTAAACAGAAAATTTTATATACTCAGCGTATTAGTAATTTGAAATATAATTTCACTCTAAAATCAATATAATATTAACAATTCAGGATAGAAAAAGGCCAATTTTTTAGGAAAAGGCCAAACAATAAGTGTCTGTTAAAGTATTTATTAAAATAATTTATACAGTAATTTAAAACAAAATAATAATAACATTTACATCCCCATACACAACATTTGGAAATACTTTTTTGGGATAAATTGGGAAATTTTATCTTTCTGACTAGATGGTTAGATTGTTCATTTGTCTGAAATTAGAGAAGTCATCTTATGCTTCTTTTTATAGACCCCTGAACAGCTATCATGTAGTGGATATTCAAATAATATTCCTTTGTTGTTCTCTGCTACTTTATAAAATATTTGTGAATAATTCTAAAAGCCTGATAGTCAAAAGAAAAATAAATTTAGTATTTAATAAGTACAATTTCCTGAGCATTTATAATGTACCCAGGACATTAATCTAAAGGACACCTTCCCCAATACCTACCTCTCATTAAAAATAAAAATAAAAAATCGCCCTGACCGGTTTGGCTCAGTGGATAGAGCGTCGGCCTGAGGACGGAAGGGTCCCGGGTTCGATTCTGGTCAGGGGCGTGTGCCTTGGTTGCGGGCACGTCCCCAGTGGAGGTTGTGCAGGAAGCAGCTGATTGATGTTTCTAACTCTCTATCCCTCACCCTCTTCTCTGTAAAAAATCAATAAAATATATATTTTTTAAAAAATCATAAAATTTACAAATTTCCTCATGATTTTAAATTGCACCACTGCCTATTGCCCAAACCAGACAACTAGGGTTCATTTTTGATATTATCTTCTCTTTCAATCCCTCCATCAAATCTATCATAAATTCCTACTGACTTTACCTTTGAAATCTCTTGAATCTGCTTTGAATTCATCCTCATTTCTCCACCTCCACTACAAATCCTCTATCACAAGACTATTTCTTGCCCATATTTTTGTAACAGTACCCTGTCTTTCCTGCTTCCAATCTACAGAAGTCAAGCTGTTTTTACAAAATAAAAATCCAATCCTGACCCAACCAGATTGCCTCAGTTAAAACACATGAGTGATTTTCATTTTCCCAGTGAATAAAATATAAATCCTGAAACATGTCCTACAAATCTAGTTCCTACAAAACCTAGGTGTTCTCTCTCTACCTCTCTCCTTGCCTCCATTTGAAGACATAATGCACTTCCTTCAGCCCCTGAAATAGCCTATGATCCCTCCTGCTTCAAGGTCTTTGTCTGTATCAGTCTCTGCCTGGAATACAGCAAAGCAGACTAACTCTAGTTCATCATTTCATTCTTAACTAATAAATGTAAAATACCCTTAAAGAAACTTTTAGTGGCCCCACTAAATAATCCTCATCCCCAATTTTATGTTTCCTTACACATTATAATGTTCCTCAAGAACATTTTGAATGAATAGATTATATTTACATATTTTATTAATTATTTCATTATATTTATATTCTTCATTAGGCTGTACGCTTAATGAAGGTAGGACTATATCTATTTTTCTCATCACAGCACTAGAGGCCCAGTGCATGAAATTTGTGCATGCAGGGGAGTCCCTCAGCTTGGCCTGCACCCTCTTGCAGTCCAGGAGCCCTCAGGGGGTGTCTGACTGATGGCTTAGTCTGGCTCCTCACCACTGCACTCACCAGCAGTGAGCTCAGCTTCTGGATGAGCAGCACTCCCCCTGTGGGAGCACACTGACCACCAGGGGGCAGCTCCTGCATTGAGCGTCTGCCCCCTCATGGTCAGTGTGCGTCATTGTCACTGGTTGTTCTGCTGTTGGGCCAAAACCAGCTCTCTGAGATCCCCTGAGGGGTTCCGGATTGCAAGAGGATGCAGGCTAGGCTGAGGGACCCCACTGGTGCACAATTGGGGCTGGGGAGGGACGCGGGAGGTTGGCCAGCTGGGGAGGGACTGCAGGAGGGCTCCAGGGTGTGTCTGGCCCATCTCACTCAGTTCTGATCAGCCAGACTCCAAGAGCAAGCTAATGTACTGGCTGGAGCATCTGCCCCGCGGTGTTCAGTGCATGTCATAGCAAGCGGTTGAGCAGCCTTAGCATATTTTTAGCATATTACGCTTTGATTGGTTGAACAGCCAACTGAATGACCGGACACTTAGCATATTAGGCTTTTATTATGTAGGGTCCTCAGCATTTAGCACAGTGCCTACATCCATGTGGATATTCATAAAAATCATTTGAATAGAAAAATGATAAACATCATTTTATTTGTACTATATATTTGTAAAGTCTATCTGTTGTACTAGATAAGTTATGCAAAAAAATTCTAATTTGCCCAAAATTTTACCCCCAATTTTTAGTGCAGTTTCTGTCCTATAGAAGCTCTCAAGAATTTTTATTGATTAAATTGACTCCTTTCTATACATCTCCTAGCTCAGTGAATGGCACCGTAATTTAAATAGTCATAAAGATTAAAACTTGAAGTCACTCTAGATTGGTTTTATTTCCTTCATTTTCACATGTTTAATCATAAAAATAGATCTATTTAAATCCTAAAAACCCATTTCCACTTACTGGGTTTATGCCCCCATCATATCAATTATTACAATAGTCACCTCTCTGATATCGTTCCACTCTAATTGCCCCATTACTCATCCAGCTGGGGTATTGTTCCAACCTGAATATCCATTATTACTATCCCCTGTTTAAAATCCTATATTGGCATAATAATATATTTGGTACTATATTTAATGTATGTGATTTTTTAAAAATATGTTTTTATTGATTTCAAAGAAAGGAAGGGAGAGGGAGAGAGAGAGAGAGACATCAATGATGAGAGAGAATCCTTGATCAACTGCCTCCTGCATGCCCCTTACTAGAGATGTAGCCCACAATCCAGGCATATGCCCTGACCAGAAATCCAACCATGACTTCCCGGTTCATAGGTTGATGGTTAACCACTGAGCCACATTGGCTGGGCTAATGTATGTGATTATAATAACATAGAGAAGTGATCACACAATAACGCTAATATAAAACTCAGGATGCAGAACACATTTTCAATAAGATCATAATTTTGCTAAATAAAAACGTGTGTGCACTGAAAGGGCGAGGGCTACGCCCTCCATCTTATCCCGGATTCTCCATTTTTGGGCAGCAGCCTTAGCCATGTGCTCGGCAAGGGACTTCTTCCTGGAAGCCCAAGCCTCTGCTAGCCACACCCAGGATTTCTTTAAACTAACCAAAGACAATCAAGGGAAGTGTGCGCCATAGATATGACCACATCCTGTGTAACAAGACACCGACTTGCGCCTGGCCAATCGGCAGGGCCCACAGTCCTCTCTCCTCCCCTTACTCCAACCCCCCTATAAAACCCCTCTCCACACAGAGTTCTCTCTCTCTGGCGCTTGCCTCTGTGTCGGTGAGTGTAGTCGGGGAGCCGAGCTAGCTCGAATAAAGACGCTTTGCTTTTGCATCGGACTCGGCTGGCTCCCTGGTGGGCTTTTGGGGATCCTGAAATCTGGGCATAACATGCACAAGGGTATGTATAAGAAGATATAAGAGGAAAAGGAGGAGGTAAAGAAGGAAAGGTGTAGAAATTGACTATACCAGTAAACCAAATGTAAATCTAAATATCCCTAGGTGATATAATTATAGATTATTCTAATTTGCTACTATGTAATAGGACATGTCCTTTACAGCAGGAAAATATTTCTATTTTAATTTTTAGAAATAAAAATTAAATTTTTAGAAATAAAAAATACTTCTATTTTTTATTTCTCAAAAGAAAAATAAAAGATCATGTAGAAGTCTCTTATTCTCCTGGCATCTAAAACAGTTTAAATCTCAAAGCATAACTAAATTTATTAGCAAATAATTGTTAATAAAAACATAAATTAATTGGCCAGGTTTAGATGGACAGATTTACCATGGGTAAGTGTTCCACATTTTATGTTCTGTTATTTTAAAATGCACGAATTCAAGTATCTGAATAAAACACATTAATATTTCATGGTGATCTGCACAGAACATGATGTGTGTTTTTTTTTGGGGGGGGGGTTGTTTTTTGGGGTTTTTTTAAATATATTTTATTGATTTTTTACAGAGAGGAAGGGAGAGAGATAGAGAGTTAGAAACATCGATGAGAGAGAAACATCGATCAGCTGCCTCCTGCACATCTCCCACCGGGGATGTGCCCGCAACCCAGGCACACGCCCCCGACCGGAATCGAACCCGGGACCTTTCAGTCCGCAAGCCGACGCTCTATCCACTGAGCCAAACCGGTTTCAGCAGAACATGATGTTTTAAAGGTAATCAAGACTCACAATTTATTTGACTTCTGAACAAGTGTGAAACAACTGCTCTAGGACTATAGTCTGTGTGCTGTTATTGAAATTAGGAACATTCCTCTCTCCGTGCCTTTGAAAGCACCCTGCATAGAAAACCCACACTACTTTGATTAGCTTCCAAATTGGATGCTCAAAAAAGCCAAACATTTAATTTATGAATAAAAATAATATTAAATTATACTTACTTATAGAGCCATGGTTCTTCAACCCTTCCAAGCCGGTTTAATAATTTAAATGTAATATAGCCATCCATCGTTGTGTTATCTACAATTACACTGAGAACAAAATAATAGGCTACAACACAAAAATACAAAATATAGTTCACATTTTTAAAATAAATTGTTTTGGCACATACATAGATACACATGTATATATATATACAAGCACATAAGAACATATTATATATGTAAATAATGTCAAGAGGCACTTATTTGGTATATGGATAATATATTTTACTTCTTATAAATTTTTAACTAGTCATGAAAATAAGAAATGACAAAGCCTGTCAGACATCATGGGTATGGTGAAGAGGTGAACAAATAATTAGTGAATACTAATTCTTCTGCAAACCAAAAGTTTTCAGAATTTAGGTCAATTAAACTATTTTTAAAAATATATTACCTATAAAATAAATATAGCATTCCCTAATTATCAAATTAATAGTCCTAGCTAAGCTTGCTTGACAAATATAATTCCCCATTTCACTGGTTGTTTAGGATTGACTATGAAATTAAATAATCATAGGTAGAGTAAGCTCATGGTAGTTCCTATTCAAAATGCTCCTTTTAAAAATTGATACAGTATATCTTTCAGAGGCAAGGATTCTGAGCTTACCACTATAGTTTATAGTGACTGGGCTAAACAGAAAGTTCTGACTCTCTGTGAGTTTTCACAAGTACTGAACACCGTGCCCTAAAGACAATGTATAAACAGGAAATGGAATGCATGAAATTTTCTTGTGAGAAATACATGTAATTTCTTGTCTGATACTTATTACTACCTCCAATAGGTGATGGATTTATAATTGGACCTCATCCATTTCTAACACAAGAGGAATGCTTCTTACTTTGAAGTGACTGCCCAACTGTAGACAAAATATTTTGGTCCACCTCACCCAAAAAAGGCAGGTGTTCAGACTTGCTCACGTGATTTCTGGCAGCATAACATATTGAGATATTACAGAAAGCCTTCTTTCAGCTAAAGCACATACTAATAGACATTTTGGATGTACAATCCATAAATTAAATTACAGCAAAGCTCAGATGAAGAAGAGGAATATTAGGAGGCACTTAAGAACTGGGTGTAGCTTGAAAACAGAAGATGTGATGTTTAGTAACATGAAAAACATGCTCACCTGTCTGAAGTCAATTAAGGACTCAGAGACACAAAGGCAACAAAAGCAAAACGTTTAATGGCGGTCTTGCAAGATCAGGTGTCTGGTGGAGCAGGCGCACCTTTTTGAGAAGTTACCACAAGCAATTTATCCCTAGTGCCCAAGAGTCTCTCTCCAGGTTCCTCATCCGCTGAGTACTATGGAGTTAACATTCCCCCCCGAATGTCACCTAGGTCTTATTGTTTCCCATTGGGTTATTCAAAAAGTAGGCTGAGGACCTTTCTAGCTGTCTCCACCTCCCTGTGCTGGGAAGGACTTCCTGGAATAGGTGCTGTTGGTCACATGCAAATTTCCTTGTTCTTATTACAGTTTGCCCTGGGACTTTATCTGTGTAAGCCTTGTGGTTCAGTAACTGGCTGGTTGCCGGGGTTTATGTTCCAGTATCAGGAAGGGTTCAGGAATCTGGAAAGGGGCTGCGAGTATATGACATAGAAATCCAGAGACCAATAAAGAGTCCGGAGACAAGATATAATTTTGAAAGGCATTGGGGGTCAGAGGACCTTCAGCTAAAGGAACTGAAGAGCCCCTCCTTGTCTAGGACCCTTGCTTTTATTAACACAATTTGTCCTAAGGCAAGGTGGAGATAATACACTTCAATGGGTAAGGTATCAAAGGGTACAGAGTCCATTGTCAGAATCAGGGGAATAGCCTATGGCTGTTCAGGTGTTTGGCCAGTAGGAGGCAATAACATGTAAATTAAGATGCCCTTTAACTGTCTGGCAGCCACAATCAGTTTCCTATTCAGGTTTGGGGAAATGCCTTTAGCCATTTCCAACAGGTGACTACATGTGTGACTCAACCCTGTTGAGTCCCCAAGTCTCATCAACCTTTTGATGAAACTCTTGAAATTATGACATGCTGAAATTGTTCTACGGCAGCTGGTAAGCATGCTGCTAGTATATTTCCACTGAAAGCTAACTACACTGAAGATGGACCACAGAGGCTTATTTTCTACAAGTAATAGGGCGAAAAAAAAATCCCTGCACAGTATTTTATATTAGGGTCTGAGGTTAAGTAAAAAAAGACACAATTATCTGAAACTAAAGAAAACATGACATAATATGGAATTTACATTCACCACTTGGTGAGACACCTCTCCCCAATCTGTATCAAAAATGCTCCAGGATTATGGAATGTAAATTTTGGGTGGAAAAATCCAACTTTTATGGGAGAGATTTTGAAGAAGAGCTGACTGTTAAGAATTTTCTGCCGAAACCGGTTTGGCTCAGTGGATAGAGCATCGGACTGCGGACTGAAAGGTCCCAGGTTCGATTCCGGTCAAGGGCATGTACCTGGGTTGCGGGCACATCCCCAGTGGGAGATGTGCAGGAGGCAGCTGATTGATGTTTCTCTCTCATCGATGTTTCTGACTCTCTATCTCTCTCCTTTCCTCTCTGTTAAAAATCAATAAAATATATTTTTTTAAAAAAAGAATTTTCTGTAATAGAAGAAGATATGAATTTTTATTTTGATAGTAGAAATATTTTTCTTTCCTTTTGATAGAGACTGCGACTGATCCGTAAGACTAGAAAATTATAATAAATCATGTCTGGATGAATAGATAGGTAAATATAACCAAAAGAAAACCACAGATTTCTGTATAGAACAATTGCATTGACAATAAATTTAAAAATAAATAAATTTATCTGGAAAAATTAATATCTTCAAAGTGCTGAGCAAAAATAACTCTCGATGTAGAATTCTATCCTGAACTAACTTTATATTGCAGAAAAAGAGAAAGATAAGATCATTTCAAGAAAACACAAAACAAAAACTGAGAGGGACTGCTAGCGAAAAGTCATTAAGGATCTATTTCAGCAAGATAGAAGTTAGACCCAGAAGAAAAAAGTGGGGAAAACAGGGTAAGATAAAGTGTAAAAAAGTGAAATTATTAAATATAAGTGAGCATTTGATATAGTAATAATATTCATAATAAATATTGATTGTTAGATAAGAAGTGAAATAAAATAATACAGAATATAATATAGAAGATAGAAAAGAATACACACAATTCAAAAGCTCTACGAGGCAAATTCTTGTGACAGAATCCAATAAATAGTTTTTGAGGCAAGATGCATTCTTATATGTAAAGCAAAAAAGAAGAAAGCTGCCAGGGAAATATAACAATCCTGAACCTTTATACATCTAAAGAATTACATCATCAGAATACATAAGCAAAAACTTAAACAATGTGACTGCCTGCTAAAAAAGAAGTTTAAATATAACTCAAAATCCTAACATAATAGACAAAATTTCCAGGATGTGATTGAAAATTATCCATTATACTTAGAACAAAGACAATCACATCTTTGGTGGGAAAGACAATCAACTATTGCTAGCACTGAGATGACTCAGATGTCAGGATCATCTGACAAGAATTTTAAGGAAGCCATCATAAAAATACTTCAAAGTCAGAGTCTTTTAAAAAATAAAAGAATAGAAATTTCTCAGCAAATAAATAGAAGCTATAAAAGAAAACAAAGTAGAAATTACATAAATAAAAAATATAACAACATAAAAAAGTCACTGGATATGCTCATTAGTAGAGTGGCGATGACACAGGATAGAAATCAGTGAACTTGAACACAGGTAAATCTGCCGCTCATTCTGTACCACAGAGAAAAAACAGATTAAGAAAAAAAAATCGAAGAGTCTCAGGGACTTGTGGAACCATAACGAAGATGGAATATGTGTGTTAGCAGAGTGCAAGAGGATGGAAAAGAGAGTGGAACTAAAACAATATTCAAAGAAATAATATCTGAAAACTTTCTAAATTTGGTAAAGAAAAAAACCCCACACAGATTCAAGAAACTGAGTAAAAGTGAATAAACCTAAAGAAATCCTCGCCAAGATATATCATAATTAAAGTTTAGAAAATTACAAATAAAGAATATAATCTTGAAAGTAGCCAACGAGAAAAGATGAATTACCTACAGGAGAACACCAATTTGAGTCGCAAAAGATTCCTTACCTGAAACCACAGAGGCCAAAAGGAAGTGGCACAATATTTTTCAAGTGCTAAAAGAAAGAATATTTTATATCCAGCAAAACTATCCTTTGAGAACAAAGAAGAACTAAAGACAATCTTAAAGAAAAACTAAAAGAATTTCTCATTACCAGACCCATTCTTAATTATTATAAGAGTGAATTTCTTCAAACATAAATTAATTGGTAAAATAAATACTCTTAGAACATAAGAAACAAAAAGGGAACAATGGAAAGATAAGAATATGTGTACATACAATAGATTATCCCTTTTATCATGAGTTTTATAAATCTCATTTGATGATTACAACAAAAATTATCATACAACCTAATATTAAGACAATGATATTTAAAAGTGAAGAATGTAAAGGTATCTAAATGGAAGTGAGGTTCCCATATTTCACTAAAGTGGTAAAATGCTGATAACAGTAGATTGAAAAATCACATATGCATATTTTAATTGCGGTATGCATCCCCAAATATGTCATTCCTAATCTCTGGAACTTTTCAATATATTACTTTACTAGTAAGTGACAAAGGATAATTAAGATAGCAAATGTAATTTATGTTGTTAAACAACTGGCATTAAAATAGAAAGATTACCCTAAACTATCCAAGTAGGTCCAATGTAATCACAAGAATTGCAATCACAAGACCTTAAAAGCAGAAGAGGAAGACAAAATAAGAGAATCTAAAAATAGATGTGATACAGAAGAATCAAAGTGAAACAGTGTGAGGAATCAATCCAATATTTTAGAAGATGAGGCCACAAACCAAGGAATACAGACAGCCTTTAGAACATCGGTTCTCAATCTGTGGTTCACGACCCCTTTGGGGGTCGAACGACCCTTTCACAGGGGTGGCCTAAGACCATTGGAAAACACATATATAATTACATATTGCTTTTGTGATTAATCACTATGCTTTAATTATGTTCAATTTGTAACAATGAAAATATATCCTGCATATCAGATATTTACAGTATGATTCATAACAGTAGCAAAATTACAGTTATGAAGTAGCAATGAAAATAATTTTATGGTTGGGGGTCACCACAACATGAGGAACTGTATTAAAGGGTTGTGGCATTAGGAAGGTTGAGAACCACTGCTCTAGAAACTTAAAAAGTCAAGGAAATAGATTCTCCCACTTGAGCCTCCAGAAAGGAGCTCAGTCCTGCTGACATCTTGATTTTACACAGTAATGCTTGTTTTAGACTTCTGATCTACATACCATCCTATATAATTCCTATATAATAAAAGCATAATATGCAAATTGACTGAACAACAGAATGACCACTAGGTGTGGGGGGGTGGGGGAGGGCCAGCGAGCAGGTGGCACCAGAACAGCCAAGGTGCATGCCAGCAGGCAGAGGGAGGGGACGGTGATGGGATAGTGATGGGGTAGAGGCGGGTGGCAGTGACCAACGCCGGGGCGATAGGGGCTGGCATCATCCCCTGATCACACGCCTGGTCACCTCCCATAGAGGGAGGCCACAGGTGGTAGCAGCAGTGCGGCAATTCAGGGTGGGGCCAGCCACTCGCAGTCCCCAGATAGGCCCACCTGGGTCGCTTCCTATAGAGAAAGGCCACCAGTGACCATGGTGGGGCGATTCGGGTAGGGGTGGCTGCTCACCACCCTCAGATAGGCCCGCCCCGAAATAGGCCCACAGAGGAAGGCCAGACTGCCATCAGTTGGACATATCCTGAGGGCTCCCAGACTGAAAGAGGACACAGGCTGAGCTGAAGGACCCCCCACCAAGTGCATGGATTTTTGTGCACTGGGCCTCTAGTCCTATATAATAAAAGCCCAACGACCGAACAGTGGAACAACCAGAATGACCAGTTGACCAGTCGCTATGACACGCACTGACCACCAGGGGGCAGACACTCAACTCTGGAGCTGCCCCCAGGTGGTCAGTGCGCTCCCACAGTAGGAGCACTACTCAGCTGACCAGAATGATTGGCACCCCCACAGCAGGAGCAGCCACTCAGAGGGTGGGTCCACAGCTGCTCAGCTGACCGGATGAGCAGTGCTCCCACAGCAGGCAGATCCCCATAGGCCACGACCGCAACAGTGCATGAATCCCATGCACTGGGCCTCTAGTACAATAATAAATGTATGTGCTTTTAGCCACTGAAGTGTGTGGTAATTTATTATGGCAGTGATGGAAAATAAATACCAAATTTGGTATGAAAACTGAGATGGTTTTACAACACCTGAAATGAGAAATTCTCAATGAGCAGAAGCTTAAAGTATTTTGAGGAGCATGACATAAAAACTAGATAACCTTGATTATATTATTAGTAAAAACGTAGATGTTAATAATTCTACTAGAGAGGACTTAGAAAGAAGAGAAGAACGTGTTATTGGAAATTGAAGGAAAAAGAATCCTTGCTATACAGTCACAGAAATAGCTTACCAAAATTATATCCCAATATTATGTGGAAAGTAGAAATTCCAAATTAAAAAAAAAACACAATTGGACATTTAGCTGAGGGGATTGCCAGAGGATTGAAAGTGTAGCCTTATTTGCTATTAGTGTTTATGGCTAAATATAAGGGAAAACATAAACTGAAATAAAAGTTTTAAAGAAAAGCAAAACCTATCCTGAGGATTTGAAAAATTATTATCTTACCAAGTTTGGAAAGATACCTTAACTAAAAGATTCGCCATCAGAAAACCATGCTCTAGAGAAAAAATGCTAGAAATGTGGCTGGACAATCTTTTGCCTTTAGAAAGATCAAAAAGTCAAAGTATTCAGTAATACAAATGTCTCTGAAAAGATTAGTGTGTGACTCATAGATTCTGTTATAGTAATAAGTTTAGTTAATATAAGTTAGCATAAGCAAACTCCATTTTGTATTAGTATAGGTTAGCATAAGCAAATTTCATTTTGTATTAGAGGGAATTTTAACTTTACTTAGAAGAGGAACTAACTTGTGTGTGTGTGTATGTATGACCCTGATAAATAACTTGACTTTACTTAGAAGAGGAACTAACTTGTGTATGTGTGTGTGTGATCCTGATAAATAACTTGTAACTCCCTGCATATGCACCCCTGATAAATAACTTGTAACTCCATGCCTATGCCCCCCCGGTAAACAACTTATAACTCCCTGCGTGTTTATTCTGATAAGCCCAGAAGACACCCCCGGAGCACACTAAGATGAGACACTGAAGAAGCCCCCAGGGGTATAAAAAGGACTCTGTTAGACGCCTGTCTGACCTACACAGACAAAACATTCTCCTTCACCCTGGAAACTGCTGTCCCTGCTCTGCTTCTGAGCCCAGACTGAGAGGCTTCTCTTCGTGTCAAGAGACCAAGCATCTTGCAGCTGCATACCTGACGACCTCCATGTGTCTCTGTCAGTCAGTGTCTCAGGTGGCCTGCCAAGGACTGAAACCCATCAGCTCTCTGGTAAATAAACATGTGTGATTCTTGCATTTGTTTGTCTCCTGTGTCTCCTCTCTTCGTAGTTTTAGTTTAAGCTCGGCCTAATTAATAAATAATAAGTACCCTTTGACATCTGTATTGGTATATCCAAATGAGGTGCTCTGGGTCACCTGTGCATACGTTCCCATAGAAGTGGAACAGATTCCCTCAGCCATTTCTAAGCAGAAGCAAAAAAATGTAGAAAACATATTTTCAGGAATCTTTTGTCTAATTGAATGCATTTCTGTGATATATATGGAGATCTACAAGGTTTTTGAGAATGTTGTAGCAATATAAATACTGCCAGCTTGAACTGAAAAGTGCATAGACACTACAAAATGAAAGAAGATATAGGACTCCCACAATTCTACAGGCAACAAATCTACATATATATAAAAGCCTAAATGACTGTTCAACCCTTCAACCAGTAGCTTTGATGTGCATTGACCACCAGGGGCAGACACTCAACACACAGGCATGAAAACATGGAACAGACTGATGAATCTCGGAGGGAAAGGGGAGCAGGGAGGGCAGGAATAGGTTAACCAAAGATCTTATATGCATACTAGAGGCCCGGTGCACATGCACCAGTGGGGTCCCTCGGACTGGCCTGTGGGGATTGGGCTGAAATTGGCAGTCTAACATCCCCAATGGGTTCCAGATTGTGAGAGGGTGCAGGCCAGGCCAAGGGACCCCACTCGTGCACAAATCCATGCACCAGGCCTCTAGTAGGCTAATAGAACTATTCGGATGGAATTATATGCCACCATTCATATAAAAGTGAAAAAATAAAGAAGGATAACTCTAAGAGCCTAGAATATGGACTTGTGAAACCAAAGGGCAGAACCAGGGTGAATGAACCAGAGGGAACTATTCACAGGCCTTGAAACCAAATGAAATTTGTCTCACTGAACTGTAAAACTGCTTAAAAACATTGACTGCATTTTCCTTTTATTTTTTCTCTTTTGAACAGGAATGTCTATAACTAGTTTCCTTTGCCTGCTTCACCACTCTATTTTGGGAGCAAGTAACTTAATTCTTCAATTTCATAGGCTCACAAGTGGAGACAAATTTTGCCCAAAGATAGAAACTATCTAGAGCAGCCGTGGGCAAACTACAGCCCACGGACCGGATCCAGCCCGTTTGAAATGAATAAAACTAAAAAATAAAAAAAGACCGTACACTTTTATGTAATGATGTTTACTTTGAATTTATATTAGTTCACACAAACACTCCATCCATGCTTTTTTTCTGGCCCTCTTGTCCAGTTTAAGAACCTATTGTGGCCCTCGAGTCAAAAAGTTTGCCCACCCCTGATCTAGAGTCTCACCCAAATCTGATTTACATTTAGAATTAAATTATAAGATTTGGACTATTTTATCTTATGAGATTAAATGAGATTTTTTACTTTGAGTTGATAATGGTTGAGGCCAACCAACAAAATCTTATTGATATATACAGACCATTCCACCCAACAAAAGCAGAATACACATTAATTTTAGGTGCCTATGAAGCATTCATCCAAATATTCTAGGCTATAAAAAAACAACAACACTGATTTTAAAAAAATTGAAATTGTACAGTTCATTCTCTAACCATAATGACACCATATAATAAATTAAAAACAGATAATAGGAAAATCTCTAAACATGTGAAATTAAACAACATGCTTATTTTTCAAAAACCATGGCCAAAGAAGTGTCAAAAAGAAATATATAAAACTAAGTGAAAATGAAAATACAATCTACCAGAACATGTGCAATACAGCTATATATAGCAGTGATTGGAGAAAAAGTCATAGGAATAGAAATGAAATATCTCAAACCAACAATCTAAGATCCTGCCTGAAGAGAAAAAAAAAAATTAAAACTATTCCAAAAAATGTAGGAGGAAGGATATAATAAATAATAAAACAGAAATCAATGAATTAATTCTGAAAACAATATAAAATCAATTAAACAAAAAGCTGGCTCTTTGGGGGTGGGGGAAGTAACAGAATTGACTAACTTCCAGCAACATATACAAAAGTAAAAAGAAAGAAGACACAAGTCACCGCTACCACCAATGAAACAGAAGATACCACAGATACTGTAGTCATTTAAAATTTAATAAATGACTTTATTTAACAACTTTATCCCATAAATTTGATGCCTTAGAAATAATGGGCCAAATCTTGAAAACCAAAAACTACAAATTCAACCAAGATGTAACTGATAGTCAGAGTAGCCCTATATCCATTAAAGAAATTCAATTTGTAATTAAAAAGCTTTCAAAAATAAAAATCTTGAGGCCCAGATGGCTGTCCTCAAAATTCTATCAATTATCTAAAAAAGAATTAACACCAACTTTGCACAATATATGCCAGAAAATAATAAAAGAGAGAACCCTTACCAACTCATTTTATGAGTTTATGTTACTCTCGTATAAATAAAATGTTGCTCTCATGAACTTCAACACAAAGTCCTCAACAAAATATTAACAAACCAAATCGAATAACGTATAAAATAATTTGCTATAATCAAATTGGATATATTACAGGAACACAAGATAAATTCACATTCTATAATCAATGTAATCCACTATTTCAATAAATTAAAGGAAGAATTTATATGATTACATTAATAATCCCAAAGAAGCATTTGACAAAATCCAAAACACATTTATTTATGAGAAAAAGTTTTAACAAGTTAGATACAGAAAGGAATTATTTCATCTCTATAAGTATCATATACAAAAATCTTATAGGTAACAGCATACTTAATGGTGAAATATTGAATGTTTTTCCCCTAAGATTAGGAAGAAGGCAACATGACTTCTCTCACTGTTCTTATTCAACACAATACTGGGAGTTTTAGCTACTAAAGTAAGTCAATAAAAATAAATAAAAAGCATACAGATTAGAAAGAAAGAAAATAAAAGTCTCTATTTGTAGGTGACATGATCTTACCTAATAATAGACAAACATGTAAATTAACTGTCCCTCTGCTATGCTCACCAGCCAATCAAGAGAGCATGCAAATTAACCCAACGAAGATGTCGGTTAATTTGCATACATAGGGGCGAAGCAGCAGAGCGAAGACTGAAGGCTCCATCTGGAGCAAACACCTGGGTCCCAGGTGCCGGAGGAAAAACGGTGCTGGCAGCCAGGGGAAGGGAAGGCCTACTGTACAAATCACTTCATGCAATGGGCCTCTAGTTATTACATAAATGTTCCAAGACATTTATTTTAAACTAGAAGCCCTGTGCATGAAATTTGTGCACTGGAATTGGGGGGGTCCCTCAGCCCAGCCTGCCCCCTCTCACAGTCAAGGAGCCCTCAGGGGATGTCCTAAGCCACAGTCTGGCCTCCCTCTGCAGGAGGCCACCAGGCTGATCAGGGGACGGCGGCACCTCCATCACCCCACTACTGCTGCTACTGCCGGCCGCCACAGCCACCACAGTGTTTTCATCAACAAGGACTTCAGTCTCTTCACCATGAAAAAATAACAACTTTCTTTAGGCATTTTCAAGATGTCTCTTTCATAGGATATGATATTTCTTTCTTTCCTTTTTTTTTATCCTCACCTGAGGATATTTTTCCATTGATTTTTAGAGAACGTGGAAGAGAGGGAAAGACAGAGAGAAACATTAATGTGAGAGGCACACTTCGATTGGTTGCCTCCTGCATGAGCCCTGACCTGGGACCCAGCCAGGGAGGAGCGTGCAACCTAGGTACAAGCCCTTGGTCAGAATTGAACCTAGACCCTGCGGTCTACAGGCCAAGGCTCTATCCACTGAGCAAAACCAGCTAGGGCAGGATATCACATTTCTTAGCCCCTCCAGCAGCGGACCTTCATTTTTTCCTCCAGGAGTGAGGTGGAAAAACCCTAGATCATCTTCTTGGATTCTTATTACCCAAGTTACCAAGAACCTTGCAAGTGGTGTACAGGGAGCTTAGCCAATGAGCGTAAGAAAAGGTGTTTCCTCTGTAGCTCATGTGCAGAGGTGGGACTGCTGGTGCACTGCTGCTGGCAGGCCCCCTGTGTGTGTCTTCGCTCTGGCCTGCAACAGCCCCAGCCGCGCCACTGGGGCTGGGTCTGGGGCTGGGCCGGCAGCCCTGTGTGTTGTGTCTCTAGCTCCGGGCCCATGCCCAGCCCCTCCTCCTGAGCTGGTCATGACTCTTAAGGCACCCTGGCCTAATTTACATATTATATTATCTCCAAGAAATAATAAGTGAATTCAGAAAGATCCCAGGAAACAAGTTACAAACAAAAGATTCAGTCAGTCACATTATTATTATTTTTTTATCTTTGACTTTCAAGTTTACTGATGGTGTGTCTCTAAGTGGATTTCTTTTCATTTTGGCCTTCACTCAGCTCTTTCCATCAGTTGGGTAAATTTTGTTGTTCTTTCCACAAGGTCACGGATTCTATCTTCTGTTATCTGTACTGCATTCTATCCATATCAACACAAAGTCAAGAATGGTAAAAAGTGAAACATTAAAAGGTGTTGTTCAACTAATATTTGACTGCAAAAAAGATAATGCATCTATGGTAAGGTAAGTTATGTTTCTGAGAAAAATGGAGGTCAAATAGGCAGACCTGTCATGTACCTTGTACCAGGGCCAGATGGGAAATACAACTAAATTGGAGAACTTTCACCTGGAATTACCAACTGAGATCCAGCTTAGAAGGAGAAGTATATCAAGGAAGGACACAGGACACCCGGATACCGGTAAGAAGGGCGAGGTCTCAAGAGGAGCTGACCCAGCTCCCAGCGGCATCAGGCTGGTGGGCCAAGAGTGAGACGGGAACTCCCAGCTACTGGAGAGTCTGTTCCCTCAGAAGATAGAGGCCTGGAGCCCAGGCTGGACTCCACAGCACGGAGCACCAGAGCTGAGACTGGAAGCCTCCATAACATCCAGCCAGGAAAGGTGGAGGGCTGCCGGCCACAGCAGAGTCTGGAGCTTATAAACAAGAGCTGGATGGAGAAAAAGCTGCAGTTTTGTTTTTTGTTTTGTTTTGTTTTGTTTTTCTCTAAACCCAGAGCCTAGGAGTTTTCATTTGCAACTACTCACCTGAGACTTTGGTGCAGGGAGGGAGACATGGACTCAAGGTGCTTATGGGAGGTTGGAATGGGGAGCATTGCAGGGAGACTTGGTAAGACAGCAGCCAGGATCATTGAGTCATCCCCCAAACCAAAATGGGCATTTTTTCTGAGGGAAGCTAGCTGCTCCCAGCAGCCAGAGGGCAAGTTAAAGGAAAAAGCCACTCCCTAGGGCTATAGCCTGTCTCACCCACAGGTGCCCTGTATTTTGAGCTTTTCAGAGGAAACAAAAGCAGAGGTCAAGCTTATGGGTTTGAACAGAGTCAAGGAGCCCTAAGGGACTGGATTGGGGGATGGGCCATCTGCCCCGCTATCCTGGGAACTAGACTGATATTTTCCCTGGAAGGGAAAAATGATAAAAGCTCCAGGTTTCCAGCCAATCCTGTTGGTCTCAATACAAGGATCTCTGTCCAACCAAGGACAGAGTAATATTTTGGGCCACTTACAGAGGAGTAGCTCTGAGTCAGGAAACACACCCATCATATTCCCTGAAAGCTAAACAGCACCTCTCCTGCCTAAAGCCCTTTCAGAAACAGGCTTTTGAGTGATTAAGATTGACAGCAGCTAGCAGGCAAAAGCAAGCAGGGGTGGAGCCCAGGAACCAGAGGAAGTTTCCTGACCCAGCCCTGGGTATCATGTTGCTAAAACACCTATTTTAGAGGGAAAATTATCCCCTCCTGTTTGCAGCCAAGGCCTGTGGAGACAGACACAAGCAGGTGGATTGGTGGATTGCTTGGGGCTTCAAGCAGGTTGCTGAAAGCCAAAAGAAAATGTCAGACAGTGGTTAGCACCTAAGTACCTAAGAGCGGTTCTCAACCTGTGGGTCGCGACCCCTTTGGTGGTTGAACAACCCTTTCACAGGGGTCGCCTAAGACCATCCTGTATATCAGATATTTACATTACGATTCATAACAGTAGCAACACTACAGTTATGAAGTAGCAACGAAAATAATTTTATGGTTGGGTCACAACATGAGGAACTGTATTTAAAGGGCCAGAAGGTTGAGAACCACTGACCTAAGAGGAAGTCCAGAATTGTCTGACAGAATGAACAGAAGGATCCAAAGCAAACTTCCATGGGGCATTAAAGTAGGCTGATATGAGACACTTCACCTTTTCCTTTTCTTTATTCTACCATTCTTTTCTTTTATATTTTTCCTACCTTTTTTCTTCTCTTTTATTTTTTATTTCTTTGCTTTTTTCTCAGTTTTTAAGTTTGTCTTCTTTATTTATCTGCTTTATTGATTTGTTCTTATTCTAGTCTATTATTTTGTTCATATACCTAATTTTCTTCTGCCCTTTTCCTACCCTTTTTTTTTCTTTTTTCCATTACTCATTTTGTTTCTCTTTTCTTTTTCTCCTGCTTTCTTGTCTTTTTTTTCTTCCTTTAGGTCTATCTGCTTTCTCCTCTATTATCTTTTTCAAACCTTTTTCTTGTCTTTTTATTTATTTTCTCCCTACTTTATTTTAAAACGTTTTCCTTCCCCTATTCCTCTAACTCTTCATTCTTATTTTCTTTATTTCAGCTCCATATTTAGATATTCAAACCCCCTTTGTTGTTTTTTGTTTGTGCTTTTATTGTTTGCTTATTTTGTTTTGTTTTCTCCTAGTATTTTTTCTTCCTTTTTTTTCTACCATTCTTGCTCTCTTTCCTCTTTGATAGTTTTCTCTTCTCTTGTGGTTGCTTTTGTTGGTGCTGTAGGAGTCTTGTGTACAATTTTGTTTTGTTTCTTCTGTTTCATGTTTTGTTTTGTTGTATTTTGTTCTGTTTGGTCAGCATCTCTACAGCAGCTCACACAACATGATAGGGTGTGAGCCACATAGTCAACCAGCCTGAGAGGAGATTCCATCCACAAATGGGACAATAACATTCAATACCCAGATACAATAGGAGAACCCAAATGACTAAAGTAAGGGGCTTTCCTAGAGCATCCAACTCAGAAGATCTAAGAGAATGCAATAGTGGGTCCCACAGACCACTTATTACTTAAGACCACCCCACAAAATCCGGAAGGCATAGCAGTTTGATCTAATACATAGAAACAAATACAAAGTGACAGCAAAAAACAGGAGACAAAGAACCCCCAAATGAAAGAAAAGGAGGAATCTCCATAAAAGGAACTAAATGAAATGGAGGCAAGCAATTTGTCATATAAAGAATTCAGAGATGGAGGGAAAATGGTGGAGGTATAAACAGACGTGTCCTGTGCTCTGTCCTGGAGCAGATAAGGGTGAGCAGCTGAAACGGGTAGCATACAGCCGAATAGGCAGAGGATATTCAGCTGCGAGACAGTCTGCAGCCCGGAAAGACAGAGAACTCCCAGAAAAAAAAGGATGGTTGGAGACTGCAGCTGAAACCTCTCCCGGTGTGCCAGCGCAGCAGCGGAAACCACACCATTTTGAGTGGCTATTACCGACGTCCAGAGATCAGCTTCTAACGTGGAAACAAGGGATCTTGAGCAGCGTGACTGCGTGAACTCAGATGAGCACTGCTTCTTTTCACAGAAAGCAGAGAGAGAACTACATAACCAAACACCTGGAGAAGAGCGATCATGGTGAAACAAAGAACCAACTCACATATGAAAGAAAAACAGGCATCATCAGAAAAGGAAGTAAATGAAATGGAGGCAATGGGGGCAAGCAACCTGTCAGAGAAAGAATTCAGAGAAATGGCCATAAGGTGGATGAAAAGAATGGAAGACAAATTCAACAATATGTGTAGGAACCAAGAGGAAATGAAGAAAAACCAAGAAAAAATGAAAAATGACATCACTGCTATAAAGAACTCAATAGAAAGCATCAGCAGTAGACTAGAAGAAGCAGAGGACCGCATCAGCGAGCTAGAAGACAAGGTAGGAAAAAACACCCAAACAGAACAGCTTCTAGAAAAAAAAATTAAAAAGCAGGAGGAGAGCCTAAGAGAACTCTGGGACAACACTAAACGAAACAACATCTGAATAATAGGGGTGTCAGAAGGAGAGGAGACTGAGCAAGGAATAGAAAATCTGTTTGAAAAAATAGTAACAGAAAATTTCCCTGATATGGGGAAGAAAAAACTCACACAAATCCAAGAAGCTCACAGACAAAATGAACCTGAAAAGACCAATGCCAAGGCACATAATAATTAAATTGGCAAACACCAATGACAAAGCAAGAATCTTAAAAGCAGCCAGAGAGAGACAGAAAGTTACCTACAAAGGAACCCCCATCAGACTAGCAACCGATTTCTCAACAGAAACACATCAGGCAAGAAGGGAATGGAATGAAATATACAAAGTCATGCAAAGGAAGGGTCTGAATCCAAGAATACTGTACCCAGCGAGGCTATCAATCAAAATTGAGGGTCAAATCAGGAGCTTCACAGACAAAAATGGTCTATGGGAGTTTATTACAACCAAACCAGCAATGCAAGAAATGCTAAAGGGTCTGCTGTAAATGGAAAAAATAGGAAACAAAGAAGGAACGCAGCGGTAAAGAACAAAAATGGCGACTAACAAGTTTCTATCAATAATAACTTTAAATGTAAATGGATTAAATGCCCCAGTCAAAAGGCATAGGGTAACTGAGTGGATAAGAAAACATGACCCATATATCTGCTGTCTACAGGAAACCCACCTCAGAAAAAAAGACGCACACAGATTGATGGTGAAGGGATGGAAAAAAGGTTTTTCAGGCCAATGAAAAAAAAAGTGAAAAAAAAGCCAGGGTAGCAATACTTATATCTGACAAATTAGATCTCAAAGTGAAGGACATAAAAAGAGATAAAGAAGGCCACTTCATAATACTAAAGGGAGCAGTCCAACAAGAAGAAATAACTCTGGTAAATATATATGCACCCAATATAGGAGCACCCAAATACATAAGAAATCTTCTGGAGGAGATCAAGGGAGAGATTGACAGCAATACACTCATAGTAGGGGACCTTAATACTCCATTATCACCACTGGACAAATCCTCAAAACAGAAACTCAGCAAAGAAACATCAATCCTAAATGACTCACTAGATCAGATGGAATTAATTGACATCTTCAGAACATTTCAACCCAAAGCCTCAGAATATACATTCTCCTCAAGTGCACATTTGTCATCTTCAAAGATAGACCATATATTGGGTCACAGACAAAGTCTCTTCAAATTCAAGAAAATTGAAATCATATCAAGCATCTTCTCAGACCACAAAGGCATAAAACTGGAAATCAACTACAACAAAAACAACCCAGAAAAATCAAACACATGGAGACTAAATAGCATGCTATTAAACAATGACTGGGTTACCAGTGAGATCAAAGAAGAAATAAAAAACATCATGGCAACAAATGACAATGAAAACACAACAATCCAAAACCTATGGGACACAGCAAAAGCATTCTTGAGAGGGAAGTTCATAGCTCTACAAGCCTACTGCAAGAAACAAGAAACAATGAGAATAAATGACCTAACTCTACAACTCGAAGAGTTAGAAAGAGAGCAACAAAAAAAGCCCACAGTAAGCAGAAGGAAGGAAATAACAAACATCAGAGGGGAGATAAACGACATAAAGACCAAAAAAAACAATACATAAGATCAACAAAACCAAGAGCTGGTTCTTTGAAAGGATAAACAAGATTGATACACCTCTAGCCAGGCTCACCAGGAAATAAAGAGAGAGGACCCAAATAAACAAAATCAGAAATGAAAGAGGATAAATAACAACAGACCCCATAGAAATACAAAAGATTGTTAGAAAATACTATGAACAACTCTACTCTAACACACTACACAATCTGGAGGAAATGAACATATTCCTAGAAAAATACAGCCTTCCAAAACTTAATCAGGAAGAATCTAAAAATCTTAACAGGCCAATAACTATGGAAGAAATCGAAGCAGTAATCAAAAAGCTTCCAGCAAACAAAAGCCCAGGGCCAGATGGCTTCACAAAGGAGTTTTACCAAACATTCAAGGAAGACCTAAAACCTATCCTCCTCAGACTATGTCAAAAGATCCAAGAGGAAGGAACACTTCCCAGCTCATTCTATGAAGCCAACATCACCCTAATACCAAAACCAGATAAAGACAATACAATGAAAGAGAATTATAGGCCAATATCCCTCATGAACATAGATGCCAAAATCCTCAACAAAATCTTAGCAAATCGGATCCAGCAGTACATGACCAAGTAGGATTTATCCCAGGGATGCAAGGATGGTACAATGTCCGCAAATCAATAAATGTGATACATCACATAAACAAATTGAGAGAAAAAAAACACATAGTCATATCAATTGATGCAGAAAAAGCATTTGACAAAATCCAACACCCTTTCTTGATAAAAACTCTCAGCAAGATAGGAATTGAGGGATCATACCTCAACATAATAAAAGCCATATATGACAAACCCACAGGCAACATCATAATCAATGGGCAAAAACTAAAACCATTCCCCCTAAAAACAGAAACAAGACAAGACAGGGATGCCCCCTCTCACCACTCCTGTTCAACATAGTACTGGAAGTACTAGCCGTTGCGATCAGACAAGAAGAAGAAATAAAAGGCATCCAGATTGGAAAAGAAGTAAAACTGTCCTTATTCGCAGATGACATGATACTGTACATAGAGAACCCTAAAGACTCCATCAAAAAATTATTAGACTTAATAAATGAATTTGGCAATGTAGCAGGATACAAAATTAATGCTAAGAAATCCATGGCATTTCTTTACACCAATAGTGAACTTACAGAAAGTGAAACTACAGAAGCAATCCCATTTACCATTGCACCAAAAAAATTAAAATACCTAGGAATAAACTTAACTAAGGAGGTAAAAGACTTATATGCCAAAAAGTACAGGACACTGAAAAAAGAGATAGAGGAAGACATAAACAGATGGAAGAACATACCATGTTCATGGATTGGTAGAATCAACATCATCAAAATGTCCATACTACCCAAAGCAATCTATAGATTCAATGGAATCCCCATTAAATTACCAACGGCATACTTCACAAATCTAGAACGAACGTTCCAAAAATTCATCTGGAATAAAAAAAGACCCCGAATAGCTGCAGCAATCCTGAGAAAGAAGAACAAAGTAGGTGGGATCTCAATACCAGATATCAAACTGTATTACAAAGCCACTGTTCTTAAAACAGCTTGGTACTGGCACAAGAACAGACATATAGATCAATGGAATAGAATAGAGACCCCAGAAATCGACCCAAACCACTATGCCCAATTAATATTCGACAAAGGAGGCAAGAGCATACAATGGAGTCAAGACAGTCTCTTCAATAAATGGTGTTGGGAAAACTGGACAGATACATGCAAAAAGATGAAACTAGACCACCAACTCACACCATACACAAAAATAAACTCAAAATGGATAAAAGACTTAAACGTAAGACGGGAAACCATAAAAATACTAGAGGAATCCACAGGCAGCAAAATTGCAAACATATGCCGAAGGAATTTCTTCTCTGATAATGCTCCTAGGGCAATGGAAACTAAAGAGAAAATGAACAAATGGGACTACGTCAAAATAAAAAGCTTTTGCACAGCAAAGGAAACCATCAACAAAACAACAAGAAGACCCCCTACATGGGAGAACATATTTGCCAATGATACCACTGATAAGAGTTTAATTTCCAACATTTACAGGGATCTCATGAAACTTAACAAAAGGAAGATAAACAATCCAATAAAATAATGGGCAATGGACCTAGATAGACACTTTTCGAAAGAGGACATACAGAAGGCCGAAAGACATATGAAAACATGCTCAAAGTCACTAATTATATGAGAGATGCAAATCAAAACGACAATGCATTATCATCTCACACCTGTCAGAATGGCTATCATCAACAAATCAACAAACAACAAGTGTTGGAGAGGATGTGGAGAAAAAGGAACACTTCTGCACTGCTGGTGGGAATGCAGACTGGTGCAGCCACTGTGGAGAACAGTATGGAGCTACCTCACAAAACTAAAAATGGAACTCCCATTTGACCCAGTGATCCCACTACTAGGAATATATCCCAAGAAACCAGAAACGCCAATCAGAAAGGATATATGCACCCCTATGTTCATAGCAGCACAATTCACCATAGCTAAGAGTTGGAAACAGCCTAAGTGCCCATCAGCAGATGAGTGGATTAGAAAACTGTGGTACATCTACACAATGGAATACTATGCTGCGGTAAAAAAAAAAAAAGGAACTCTTGCCTTTTGCAACAAGGTGGACAGAACTGGAGAGCATTATGCTAAGTGAAATAAGCCAGTCAGAGAAAGATAAATACCACATGATCTCACTCATTTGTGGGTTATAGAGAACAACATAGAGTGATGAAAAGGGACAGATCCAAAGACTGAGAAACAGCGATCAGGCTGTCAATCCCCAGTAGGAAAGTAGGGGAGGGCGGGGGTAAGGGGAAGAAATCAACCGAAGGACTTGTATACATGTATATAAGACAAACCAATGGATATGGACAACAGGGGGATGGGATCGTGAGTGTGTGGGGCGGGGGGGGGGGGGAAGGTTGGGGATTAATGAAGGGGTTGAGGACACATTTGTAATACCTTAACTAATAAAAAATATATATATATATATGTGTGTATATATATGTATATATATATATGTATGTATATATATACATATATACATATATATATATAATTCAGAGAAATGATAATAAGGATGCTCAAACAATAAAGTGAGAACTACAAGCAAATTAATGAGAATGATAAGAAAAATAATGAGAATATTAAGGTACTTAATGAGAGATACACCAACATGAAAAGAGCAGGTAAAAGAATAAATAAGAATCAATTGGAAATGAGAAATGACATAGCTGTAGTAAAGAGCATCTTGAAAGTATTCAACAGTAGACTAGAAGAAGCTGGGGACTGAATCAGTGAATTAGAAGACAAGGTAGAAAAAAAACACCCATTCAGAGCAGCAATTGGAATGAAAAACATTAAAAAGCAAGAGGAGAGTTTAAGAGAGCTTTGGGATGATATGAAATATGACAATATTCACATTATAGGAGTGCCACAAGGAGAAGACTCCAAGCAAGTAGTAGAGAACCTGTTTGGAGAAATTATGGCATAAAATTTCCTTAAACTAGTGAAGGAAAAAAATCATTCAAGTTCAGGAAACACAGAGAGTTCCAGCTAGGATGAGTCCCAAAAGACCCGCACCTAGGCACATAATAATTAAGTGGCAAACATTAAAGACAAAAAAAGAATCTTAAAGTCTGAAATACATGGACAGAAAGTTACCTTCAAGGGAGCTCCCATTAGACTGTCAGGTGAATTCTCAATAGAAACACTTCATGCCAGAAGGGAATGGCATGGAGTATACAAGGTAATGAAAACCAAGGGACTAAACCCAATACTACTCTATCCAGCAAGGCTATCAGTCCAAATCGAAGGTGAAATAAAGAGCTTCTCAGACAAAAAAAAAAAAAAAAAAAAAGGCTAAAGGAATTTATTATCACCAAACCAGCACTACAAGAAATGCTAAAGGGACTGGTGTAAAAAGAAGAAATATAGAGAAAAAGAACACAGACATAAAGAGTAAGAATTGCAACAAATAAGTACCTATCAATAAGAATCTTAAATTTAAATGCCTTAAATGCTCTATCAACATAGAGTAGCTGATTGGATAAGAAAACATGATTAACATATATGCCATCTACAAGATACCCACCTTAGAGCATTAGGACTCACACAGAATGAAAGTGAAGGGATAGAAAAAATAAAACTTCTGGGTAAATGGAAATGTTGTATCAATCCCTTTAGTATTATGAAGTGGTCTTCATTATCATTTGTTATGGCCTTCCCGTTGAAGAGTATTTTGTCAGATATGAATATTGCTACCCAGCTGTTTTTCATTTTTTTTCAGTCACTTCCATTTAATTTAATATTTATTTTCATTTTATATCCAGATGTCACATTTTCTACATTAAAATATAATCATGCTGCCTCTCCCACATACATCCTCTAAGAAAAAAGTGAACTTTACACAACTTGAAAGATGGAATGCACAGAGAAATTGCTATTGCATCCACCTAACAAAGAACACAGAGACCACACAGTGGACAAGGCGGAGTGCATAGAAGACAGCTCAGGATCACAGTAGAGGAAGGAGAAGGAGTTAAAAGGCTAAAGCTTTTAAATGCTATCACTTGTGTCACAAGATTACCCTGAAGAGGCAGAGATAGGTCAGAAAGCAGGACCAAATAGGGGTTTTCCAAAGGCTGCTCTCTAACAGTTTAACATGTCCCTACACAGGAGAGCTTTCTCCCACACCATGTCCTCAGCATCTGGCAAACACTTTAGAAAATTATACCACTTTTAGCATGTCTGAATGTAGCATGGATGTAGGTTTTTCTTTTCTTTATTTTTGCTGTACCTCCAACTCTTTCCAAGCAACAATTATACTGGTTATTTTAATTATGATTCCTCTAATGACAACCCAGTAAGGATCATCAAGACAAGGCATCTCACTGCTATCTGATCGATGCCAGCTGTGCAAATGCTGCAAGATTGTGTGCTACTCAGAGGGAGAGAGCACATGAACACACAGGAGTCCCAACTCCTTTTCTAATCTACTCATTAAATAGGAAAGAGCAGGTGGACAGTAAAAACCATCTGCTTAGAACAGCAGCACAGACCTAGTGGTACACCACACCACAAACCAAACACAAATGCTCAGGAGAGAGCTCTGGGCTCTTCTAAGCACAGGCTTCTTTTAGTCCTGATCCTGCCCAATTTGGAGATCAAAGCATTATAGCTTCAGATAGTGATACTCTCAAGAGGGTGGAGAAGGAAGGTCTGAGAGACTCAAATAATGAGGACATTATTAGGCAACTATCCCACTATTTACAAATACACATGAGTAAGAAAACTTCGCCTCTATCCCTGCGAAGGGGGGGAAACTAGAGGAGGTCAAAGAGGGTATAAAGGTGATATACTGTATGTAATACTATCTAATCTAATAAAAGAGAAACATGCAAATTGACCTTACCTCGGCTACACCCACAAGCCACGGCCCCAGCCAATCAGGAGCAGATATGCAAATTAACCCAAATAAGATGGTGGCAGCCACAGAGCCTCCTGGAGCAAGCAGGAGGCTTGGGTTGCCCCTGGAAATGGAGGAAGCCAAGCATCCCACTTGCCCTGCCGACCCTAAGCTCCACTAAAGGTTACAAAGATTAAATTATAGAAGATAAATAAATCCCAGATACCTATTTTCCAGCCCACCAGCCCGCGGCCCTGGCCAGCCTGAAAACAGTCATCAGCCCCTCACACAGGCTGGCCAGGCACCCCAGTACAGCCTGCCTACATGAAGGGGCTGTGGCCAGCCTGCAAACAGCCATCAGCCCCTCACTCAGGCTGGCCAGGAACCCCAGCAGGACCCCACCCTGATCCAGGACACCCTTCAGGTCAAACCAGCCAGCCCCCACCCATGCACCAGGCCTCAATCTAATCTAATAAAAGAGAAACATGCAAATTGACCGTACCTCTGCCATGCCCACAAGCCATGCCCACCAGCCAATCAGGAGCAAATATGCAAATTAACCCACCTAAGTTGACAGTGGCCACAGAGCTGGAGGAAGCAGGAGGCATGAGTTGTCCCCGGCAATGGAGGAAGCTAAGCTTCCCCCCTGCCCTGCTGGCCTGGAGCTCCGCTCAAGGCTACAAATTTTCAGTTATAGTAGATATATAAATCCCAGAGACCTGCTTCCAGCTGGCATGGCCTTCCCACAAGAAGGGGCTGGGAGCCTCTGATGCCAGGGGTAACCTGGGCTCCACTCACGGCTACAAAGTTTCAATTATAGGAGATAAATAAATCCCAGATACCTGCTTCTACCCCAGGGCCATGGCCAGCCTGTAAACGGCCATCAGCCCCTCACCCAGGCTGGTCAAGCACCCTAGTAGGGCCCCCCACCCTGAAGGGGCTGTCGGCAGCCTGAAAACAGCCCCCAGCCCCTCACACAGGCTGGCCAGGCAACCCTGCGGGACTCCCACCCTGATCCAGAACACCCCTCAGGGCAATCCCCCTGGCCCCCACCCATGCACCAGGCCTCTATCCTATAAAATAAAAGGGTAATATGCAAATTGACCCTAACAGCAGAACCACTGGGAATGACTGGTCACTATGACACACACTGACTACCTGGGGCAGATGCTCAATTCAGTAGCTGCCCCCTAGTGGTCAGTGCACTCCCACATGGGGAGCTCTGCTCAGCCACAAGCCAGGCTGATGGCTGCCAGTACAGCAGTGGTGTTGGGAGTCTCTCCCGCCTCATCAGCAGCACTAAGAATGTCCAACTGCAGCTTAGGCCTGCTCCCCGCTGGCAAGTGGACATACCTGAGGGCCCCGGACTGCCAGAGGAATGCCTGACTTCCAGTTTACGCCTGATCCCCTGGGGAGCGGCCCTAAGCCAGCAGGTGGTCATCCCCTGAGGGGTCCCAGACTGCGAGAGGGCACAGGCAGGGCTGAGGAACCTTCCCCCGCCAGTGACAATTTTTGTCGACTGGGCCTCTAGTCAATAATAAAGTTCTTTTAAAAAGGTTCATTCTTCTTTTTATTTTAAAGATGAACATGAAGTTATCAAATTTTAAATATCATTTACCATCACTTAAAAAATTGAAATATTTAGGTATATATGTAACAAGTTACAGAGAATCTGTATGCTGAAAATTACAAAATGCTAATGAAATAAATCAAAGATTGATAGTAAATGGAGATATATCACATGTTCATGAACCAAAGACTTATAATGAAGATGTCAATCTTATCCAAATTGGTCTATAGGTTGAATGTAATCCCTACCAAAATCCCAGTCACATTTTTTGTACACAAAATATATATTAAAAGGCACATACTTTAGAATATTTAAAATAATCAGCACAAAAACAAATAAATGATAAATGATAATTCTACCTGATGATAAGGCTTACTACATAGCTCTAGTAATTAATACAGTGAGGTCTAGACATATAAATCAATGCAACAGAATAGAGAACATAATATTGACCCAGTAGACATAGACTTAAGCAAATATGCTTAATTTATTCTTTATAAAGGTGCAAAAGCAGTTCAATAAAGTAAGGATAGCCTCTTCAACAAATGGTGCCTAATAAAAAGGTGCATCCTTAGGCAAGAAAAAAAAATTAACTTTAATCTGAATCTCAAATATTATACAAAATTTAAACTAAAATGTATTACAGACTTAGATATAACACATGAAACTTTAGAAGAAAATCTTCAGGACCTAGGGCTAAGTTTGACATCAAAAGCTTGTATGGAAAAAATGATAAATTAAATCTCATCAACAGTAAATACTTTTGACTTTGCAAAACCCCTTGTGAAGAAGATAAAAAGACAGTCAAGTTACAGACAGGGAGAAAATATTTGCAAACCAATTATCCATCAAAGGACACTATCAAAAATATATTAAGAGCCCTGAAAGCTCAACAGTTTGAAAAATCCAATTGGAAAATGGGCAAAAGACACAAACACTCATTACACTGAAGAGAATATATAGAAAATATACTCAATTGTCAGGGCAACAAAAAATAAAAACTGCACTAAGGTATCATCATTTGCTTATCAGAATGAATATAATTTTTAAAATTATGGTAACACCAAACATTAGTAAGAAATCAGAGGAATTGAATCACTTGCTGAGAGGAATGTAAAATGGTACTGCCACTCTGAAAAACACTGTAAATTTCTCACAAAGTTAAATCTGCAATTAGCTTCTGACCCCAGCCAGCAATTGCATTCCTGGACTTTTATAAGAGACTAGAGGCTAGTGCACGAATTTGTGCACCAGTGGTATGCCTCAGCCTGGCCTGCAGGATCAGGCCAAAACAGGCTCTCTGACATCCCCCGAGGGGTTCTGGATTGCAAAAGGGTGCTGTCCAGGCCAAGGGACCCCACTGGTGCATGATCAGGCTGGGGAGGGACTCGGGAGGTTGGCCAGCCAAGGAGGGGCTGCGGGAGGGGGGCGTGTCAGGCCCATCTTGGTCAGTTCCCATCGGCTGGACCCCAGCAGCAAGCTAACCTACCAATCAGAACATCTGCCCCCTGATGTTCAGTGCACATCATAGCAACTTGTTGAGCAGTCTTAGCATATCATTAGCATATTATGCTTTGATTGGTTGAACAACCGACTGGTTGACCAGACACTTAGAGCATATTAGGCTTTTATTAGTTAGGATAAATAAAAATTTAAATTCACACAAAAACTTATACAGAAATACTTACAGCAGCTATATTAATAGCTAAAACCTAATATTCTTCAACAGATGAATGATTAAACAAACTATAGTACACACATGCCATGGAATACTACTCAGCAATAAAAACAAATGAATTATTCATACATACTAAAACGTGGATGAACCTCCAGAGAATTATTGCTGAGTATGGGGAAAAGGTCAATTAGAAGGTCACATACTGAATTATTCCCTTTTTGTAACATTTTCAAAATATAATATTAGGAATTTATTAATGGATAATAGGGGTTAGGAACAGCTGATTGGAAGGAAGGTGTTGTATGTGGTTATAAAAGTGCCACCCAAGGAATACTTGTGATGAAACTGTTTCATATCTTTAGTATGGTTGTAAATACATAACTCTATATGTGTGATTAAATTGTGCAGAGCTAAACACATACACACACACACACATGCATATTCTTTGCAGAAATATAAATAAGATATATGGATTGTATCAATGTCAGTATCTTGGCAGTGATATTATATTTTACAGTGTTATGAAATTTTACCATTGAGGAAAACTGGATAAAGTGTACACAGGGTCTCTGTATTATTGCTTATATCTATATGTAAATCTAAATTTAACTTGATAAAAATTTAAGTTAAAAAATGGTGATAGAAGACATCACTAATGTTTAAAGAATTATAATATCTTATAATGAATAGCAACTGTGACTACAAAACATGTACAACAACTGACCTAAACATATGTTTAAATATGAGAATCTATTTTAAATATTTATCCCTCAATGACCAAAGTCAATGACTGTGACTAGAAACTTTTATTTATAAACCACTTCAAGCTTTTCATCTCTAAACAGAATAATTTTGCTTTCTTATCTATCACCTTATACATTCATTATGTAATACATTTCTAAAAGATTCTCTCTTGTTCTTCAAATTTTTCCTCTTGTATAATTATAAATATGTTGGGAAAATTATTATTTACTTGCACATGCCCAGGTTATGGGCTCGACCCCCAGTGGGGAGCATGCAGGAGGCAACCGATAGATGATTCTCTCACATCATTGACGTTTATATTTCTCTCTTCCTTCTCCTTTCCTCTCTGAAATAAAAAATATATTAAAAAAAGATTTTTTACTTACTACAGAATGGATTTATGCCAGTAGTATCCAAAAACACAGTTGTCCTAAGAGATCTTTTCATTCTTTCTTCTAAAACATCTTTCCATAGCTCAGCTTGATGACCTGATATTTGAGAAACAGAACATTAGAAATTGGACTTCCATCCAATATCTTGTAAAAACTTCAATTTCCTAAAGAAACTAAAGCATCAATGTATATTATTATTATTGCTATTATTATTCATGGATTTTTATAACAAAACTTTTCAAAAAATTTCACATATTTTAATTACAATAATAAGTCTTAAGTTGAAGATTTACAAATAAATCCATTCCCTGGAAATCTTATCAGAACTTAATGTACTCCATATGTCTACAGTTTATTTGTACACATTTTCATTATTGTATTACAAGTTCAGAATCATACCTGTAACTCTTTTTAATAAAGTCATCAGAATAAATCAATTAGATAAAACTTTAACACTAAATTTAGCTCTATGAGTACTGCCCCCAATACTTCTACATATACATTCATATAAATACGGTATGCCTATGTATACATTATATATAATATATAGTATAGGTAGCATTGATATGCACTATATATTATGTAAGTGATATATATTCTAGATACATACATTATAAGGAACA
The DNA here is from genome assembly GCF_964212035.1 of Myotis nattereri. Lineage (NCBI taxonomy): Eukaryota > Metazoa > Chordata > Mammalia > Chiroptera > Vespertilionidae > Myotis > Myotis nattereri. The sequence goes on from NC_138077.1 coordinate 100,706,693, forward strand.
TGTATTATACAAATAGGTACATATTAAAATGCTTCTCACTTCATGTATTTATCTGTTTCCACATTGCTACCTCTAAATTTGAGATCTGAATATAGTAGAAAGGATACTGAACTTGGAATTCAGAGGTTTATTGCTAGTTCTCACTTGTAACCTGAAGCAATCCATATGTTCACAGGAGGCTTCTTATTTATATGGGAAAGCAATGGGACCAGAAAAGCAACGCCCAAAATAAGGTATGAAGAAAACTAATTCTACAAATTGTCTTGTGGACTGACTATGAGAAAATAAAACTGGCAAAGCTTGCTTATTTCCTACCCCTCCATAGCAATTCTCAGTACCTTAGTGCAAACCTCCTGCTAAAGAAAATTGTGGGAGGCTGTTCAGTTCAGCCTTTGTAATTGCTTCCCATTCAATTGAGGCCTTTGGCTTTGGAAACATATCTGGCAGACCTTGTCATGAGACTGATCAGATGTTTACATGCTCATGACACGCTTGGGTTTTGCTATTCTCTTTAGAATCGCTGAACAAACAGACTTTGAGATTCTTTCCAGCTCTAACATTCTATTTTTATGTGGAATCTTTTTTTCACCAAATTTCCAATTGGCAGGTGTTAGTTCTCAGAAGTGGCAATACTTAAATGCTCTTACCAAGCTTTATCACTTCAGAAGGTGTGAACCATGTATGAGTCATGTCTACTTGCTAATAGCAAATGAAAAGCTGACTATGATTATGATTCACATCTCTTCAATTGCTCCTAACACTAAAAAAAATACAAAAAAATCTCAGTGCCACTAAGAATGCACCAGGCTCTTTCTTTAGTGGAAATATACTAGTAGATAGATGACAAATAGATAATGAGTCCTTTTGAATATAAAAAACATGGGTCATCATGAAGCCACCAAATATTTCCACTCTATTGAAAATAGAAAGGCATTTGATCAAGTTCCCCTCACTACACATATTAAAAATATTTAATAAAAAGTGAACTATTTTTTTCTGGTTACTACACAGATAATTTTTCCATAAAATGTTGACATACAAATAAATAGGAAAGCTTGAAGCAGCAAAATACTAATACAATTATGCTATACATTTCCCAAAAAGAATTATAGTAATTATAATAATCTCTCTTACCTAACCTAGGACATGATTTCTTTTTAAAGTTGTCACAATCCATACATGAACCAGCCTTGTAATCTTCGTATGAATGACAAGGAAATGAAATAAAATTGCAGTTTGTTTCCAAAGCTGCCATATACAAGTGGATTGCTCTCTGGTGGTCACATTTAAAAAATTGTATTCCTTAAGTGTTAAAAATCAAGCAAAAGAATTGTAAATGCATTAGACTGAGTTCAAGAAAATTGGAGAAAAATTAAAAATTAAGTTCTACTCAATACTGTTTCATGAATATTAAAGTGTTGACTACAAGGCAGTGTTATTGTGAGCAACTAAATAAGTCATACAAATTAAAACTTAAGTTTAATATTCCCTTTACATCATATTTATAAGAAATTTTCCAAATCATTAGCAGCAATTTTTTAACTTCAATAATTTAACAAACTCAAACATAGCGCTATCTACACTAATAAAAGAGAAACATGCAAATTGGTGTCACTCCACTATGCCCACCAGCCTATCAGACGAGTATGCAAATTAACCCAACAAATATGGCAGTTAATTTGCATATGCAGGCACTGAGCGAAGACTGAAGACAACATGGAAGGAACCCAAGAGCTGCAGAAGGGAGGGAAGCTGTGGAGAAGCAAGCGGGGTGGCGGAGGTGGGAGTGAAGCCTGCCTTGGCGGGTTTCACTCCCTTTTCTGCTTCGCTCTGGCCGCAGGAAGCCCTATTCTTGCAGGAATCTTCCTGCAACGGGCCTCTAGTCATACTTAATAACTAGTATATACATCTCTTTTCTAACCCCACACTGTTAACATTTCTACTCAATGTCAAATATGACTATGAAATACTAAAGCATGATTGTCCCATTCTGGCCAGGTGGCTGAGTTGGTTGGAGCATCGTCCTGTACACCAAAAGGTTGCTGGTTCAAGACCCACTCACATTTTTGAGGCAACAGATCAATGTTTCTCTCTCATCTCTCTCTCTCTCTCTCTCTCTCTCTCTCTCTCTCTCTCTCTCTCTCTCTCTCTCTCTTCCTCTTTCTCACTTCTTCTCTCTAGAAAAATATATTCTCAGGTGAGGATTATTCTAAAAACTTTATCATGTCCCTTTTCCTTTGCCAACTTCTCATGTCCTTATCCCTTTGAGCAAACTTCTGTTGCTGCAGTGGCATCTAGCAATGCGTTCCTAATCACTGTAGAACTCAGAGCATTACTCTCTAAGGCTTTGAAGTTAGCCCAATTCCATACATGAAGAAGTTTCTAAGCTATTTATGTACAAAACAACAAAGTGCAAGAATTTATAAATCTGTGTTTATACAATATTATGGTGACAGGAAAGATTAAATTGTGAGGCCAGACTTGTGGTATATGATACTTGGTTGGCTACATGTGCACCTTCAATGACTTAAAACTTTTCCTAATGTTAAAATTAAGAACTAAAACTGCTAAAACCATAGTGTACTAGTTCTCATCCATGACCATATAGTATATCTACTGGTAAACTTTACAAACTAAGAAGGATAAAACTTAACCATTTTTCACCAATAACTCCCGATTCATGGCAATAGTGATCAAAATTTTGTCCCACAGTTTAAGAGGAGAAAAAAATACTGATTTTCTTTCATCATTTTGAATCATATGTAATTCATGTAAAAATACTATTCATATACCTCCAAATATTGTTGTAGGACAGCCAGGCTGCTTTTCTCCTCCATTTGGGTAAAAATCTATATGTCCCACGGGTTCTAAAATGCCTAAACCTAAGAAGAAAAGCACCCAAGAATCACAAAATGCAAATAATCAGATCAACAATACTTGTATAAAATAAATTCTCCTATAAATCTATTGAAGGAGACTTTAAAAAATTTAAATTAAAAATAAAATAAATGCAATTTTTAAGAAGATGAGTTTTTCTGTTACTAATTCCTCAAATGAATTCCTCATGAAAAGTATGGTTCATCAATTAAATACATTTACCAGTCACCAGTTTACTATGGGTCCATCATAATTCTTTGTGCTATGAACATAAATGAAAAAAATTGGAAATGACAGTGGAAGTAAGACATAAAAAACCCCCAAAATACAGTATGTCAGATAAGTGCTATAGAAAAAATTAATACAATAAGGGAATAGTAAGTGACTAGTGGAGGTGGTAGTTTTCACTTTTAAGTAAATTAGAGAATTTCCCACTTAGGAGTTAAGAGTTGAGCAAAGAGCTGAAGGGTATATGTGAGGCAATGGGCCAAGTAGACAACTGTGTGAGCATGCCCAGGGTACTCAAAGAAGCCAGGTTAGCTACAGTATAATGTGTAAAAAGGAGCACTGGAAGAAATGAAGGGTAGTCATATAGGACCTTTTAGGCAAGTGAGATGACTTACTCTTATTCTGGATAATAATGCATGGGACTTGGGGCTAGATTCACAAATTGGAAAAAAATCAAAAAATGCTGTTTAAGCTGGAACAAGTTGGGCCATAGTGGCATGAAACATGTAGCTGTGATTTAAGGGCTTCTGCACATCTGTGGATCCTTGGGGTACTAAGAAGAGTACAAATTCTGGGTCCATTACAAAATGGAGTCTATAACCCAGGTCTATAAAGAGGGTAACAAGTTCACAATATTCAAAACTGTAATTGGATATAAAATTTTGCTGCCAAATAAGATAGCCATGCTTTGGCTTCAGGTGGAAGAAATATCCTACAACTTAATGAATTCTTGAAAGAGATCAGCAATAAATTTAGCATAACAAAGATAAATACTTAGATAGGTAGTAAGGGTTACGATGACCCTCTAGAAAATGAAAAGGACACCATTCCTGAGTAGACACAGCATTAGATCAGGCATTGCCACCACACACCACCCAAGAAAAGCTCATCTATAATAATAAAAGCATTATATGCAAATCGACTATGCCAGAGGCTAAAACCAACAGTAGTTAGCATATTGATGCAAAAAGACCCATTGGAAGGCCAATGGACTTTGATATTCAGCAGGGCTAAAAATCAGCATAATATTGCCCTGCTGTGGGCTCAATGGTTGAAGGCAATTCCCTAACCTGATAATCCTTTTACTGTTTACCAAACTTTACCTTTGATATGCCTGCATGCATTGCTAAAGGGCAAACGTGTATTCAAGTAAATAAAAAGCAGACCGGCTAGAAGTTGGCGTGACTCTCCTAGAGAGAGGTTTCCACCTGGCCCCCATGCCTTCTAAATTCATATTTCTTGTGTAGTATTTTCATTTGTGCCTCAGCCCCTCCTTTAGATCCTGAACTCTGCTGCAAAGGTTGCAGCAGACTGAGTGGCCGAACATCAAAATGACCATCCAGATGACCACACTATGACATGTACTGGTGCCAGGCCAGCCAAGGCAGGTGCGATGCAATTGGTCCGGGGGGCCAGGCCATCACCCCATGATCACCCTACAGAGGGAGGCCCAGGCCACCGGCTGGTAGGGCAATCAATCAGGGGGCTCCATGATTGCCCCAAAGAGTGAAGCTCAGGTCACCCTCTGTGGGGCGATTGATCAGGGGGAACTGGGGGACCGGGTGTATGTGGTAGTGGACACGGGCAGCACCAGGCCAAGGCAGGTGCAAGGGGGCCTGGGGAGTGAGGCCGTGAAGCCAGGACCAAGAAGCTGGCAGCCAGGGAAAGGTAGGCCTACCATTGCACAAATTTTGTGCATTGGGCCTCTAGTTTCATAATAAACTTGCAAAATACTCTAAGTTTTAATATAATTTCTTAGAGAATTTTAACATTTATAAAGTGTTGCTTATAGTGAAATATTTACTGGGAGACATTATTGTAAACTAAAAATAAATTTTGGGAAATGTTTTCACAAGCTGTTAATAGTAATAAAAAATTTTAAGATTAAAAAAATGTAACAACTTGATTTAATTCTAGTATATCACAGAACAAAACAACAACTAGTGAGGTGTCCCCAGGGCATGAGAATACTGGGCATGTGCATTAAAGGACAGGAAATCAGTATATAAGGAAAGAGACAGCATGATTTAGATGCTTTATTAGAACCTCTTAGAATTCAGTGAATCATTGTGTGATTTGATTGTGACAGTGGAAAAAGTATACTAACCAATCCCTCTTTACATGCCATCATCTGCTTAACTTGTGGAATTTAAGCAAGGATGAACAACCTCCTAAATGTGGCCAAAAAGTGTCCAATAGTTTGTGAGATCTTTAAAATTTCCTTATATCTGAGCTCAACATGAAGATGCAAGACTAAGGGTTCCAGGTTTAGAGTCATAATTTTCTCCCATCTGCCACTGAAGTAGAGTCAAACCAAGAAGACTGCTCAGGAATCATGGAGAAGCAAAATATATTTATTATTAACTTACAAGCAGCCAATTCAGGCATATTATGTCCCTTTTATCATATGGAGGGGGCAGGGCAGCATGGTCTGCTCAGGTCATTCATTCACTTGGCTTCAGGGTGGGGAGAGCAGATGTGGGTTTTTAATGCTCTTTTATTATATATGTAACACATAAGTACAGAAAGGAACATAGAGCGTGATGCTAGTGATAATTATAAAGCCAGTAGCCACTTAGTCACTTGATACCCATGTCAAGAAATAGTAACTTAGAAGCCCCTGGTATACCCTATCCAATCACCAGTTTTTCCTTTCTCTAAAAAAAAACCATTTTTTTCCCATTTATAATATCCTTCATTTTGCTGTTCTTTATCATCTCAGCTTATCTCATAAAACACTACAATTTAGATTTGGCCATTTTGAAAAAATACATAAATTGACTCATACTTCATGTATTATTTTGTGCCTGGCTTCCTTAGACTATTAGTGTACAGGGTGGGGAAAAAGTATGTTTACAGTTGTTCATATGGAAAATGATACAAAATTTAATAAATAATGATACAAGAATAAACTTTGTGTTTCATGTACTCACAACTGTAAACCTACTTTTGCCCCACCCTGTATTTCTGATATCAATCCACATTGTCAGATGAATGTGCAGTGTCAAAATCTCTGTTCCCCATTTGTGATTGTCATAAAAAGATTACCAAAGATACCAACTCTGTGGCATCTAGTGGCAACTAAGATATGACCAGCTTTTCATCAAAAGATGCTGAGTACAGTTGGCCCACCATATCCATGGGTTCCAAATCCATAGCCTCAACCAACCACAGAGCAAAAATATTCCGAAAAAATGCGTTACATTGTTTCTGACATGTGTTATGTAGTTAGGCCTATTATGGTTGCAACTCTACTGAACAGTTCAGACTTTTTTCTTGTCGTTATTCCCTAAACAATACAGTGTCACAGTTATTTACATAACATTTACAATATATTAGGTATTAGTAAGGTAGAGATGATGTAAAGTATGTGGGATGATGTGTGTAGCTTCTATGCATATACTGTGCCGTTTTATACATGGGACTTCAACAGCTGTGAATTTGGGTATGAGGGGGTCCTGAAACCAATACCCATGGACACCAAGCGATGACTGCATATGACAATCCAAAAGAGTTTATTAGGAAAAGTAAGATATGCAAACAAAAATAAGAAAAAGTATACAGAGCTAATTCAAAAGGCTGTAGGCAGGATAGATATTGGGATTTCAGGAAGAATAGTTCAGACAAAGAACTTAAGAGTAATTGGGCAACAGGTATGCTGTGTATAGGAATGTTAAGCTGATATACAGAGCTAGAGATAAAGGTAACTTGAGATGTTGGGGCTATTGTACTCAGACTATGAAACTTTGAGCACTGTAGGTGACCTTAGATTCCAAATAAGGAGCAGAATTGCTCCCACTATAGTTTCAGTGGATTGGCATATAGACATAGAAGCTGAAAAATTATTATGTATGGCATATATGGCATTTATATTCCTCACAAAGGCATTGCCACAAGGTACATTCAGAGTAATATGGGAGCAAATAAATTACCTGGACCAAAGAAAAAGAAACTCGAGGAAACAAGGAAATATGAGCAGTCCAAATGTCTCTTCCTCCTGTCTCTGTCTTAACACCATATCCTTCCCATGACCACAACCACAACACACCTTAATCAGAGCAACATACTAGTGAAGTGTAGACTCTGTAATCAAAAGGTTTCATTTTAAAGTCTGCCTCTGCCACTTGCTGGCCTTGGGACTTGACCCTAGCTTCCCCATTGGTAAAACATGAATGATAGTGTTTACTTATCTATAGGGACCTAGAAGAAGTCCATAATTAATTCACATACACCTAAAGCATTGCCTGATGTATAGGAAATGTTCAATAAATCTATATATATAAAAGGCTAAGTGTCGTCCTTCCCTCCACCCGGAAGCTATGATGTCCACTGACTTCCAGAGGGCAGACGCTTAATGCAGGAGCTGCCATGATGCACACTGGCCATTTAAAAATAAACGGCACCATGGACCTGGCACCGACAAACTAACACCTGGCTTCCCCAAGTGGGACATAGGCCCTGCCACCACCCAGGAGCGACACCCTACCTAATTGCACTGGACACTTCCCAAGACCCCATGGGGCAAAATGTGGCCCACAGCCCAGTCCATCCCGGAAACAGTCCCTGTGGGTGCCAGGTAATGACACCATGTATCAATGCCTGGCTTCCTCTCCCTAGTGACTAGCCTCCTTTGGAGTTTCTTCAGCCCAGGAACATGACTTGCTTTATAGCCAGGTGCAAACATTTTATAGTTTAACCAAATGTTTGTGAAGCATTTTCATGTGCCTCATCTCATTTGATCCTCACAGAAGTCCTGGAGTAGGTAGGTAGGAGACTCAGTAGAATCCTATTTTCTTTTCATTAGCTGAAAAACAGATATTTGGAAAGTTTAGAAACTTAACCCAACTGAAAAGAAGTAAGAAATGGTGGACCTTGCCCTAACCAGTTTGGCTCAGTAGATAGAGCGTCAGCCTGTGGACTCAAGGGTCCCAGGTTCGATTCCGGTCAAGGGCATGTACCCCAGTAGGGGTGTGCAGGAGGCAGCTGATTGATGTATCTCTCATAGATGTTTCTAACTCTCTATCTCTCTCCCTTCCTCTCTGTAAAAAATCAATAATATACATTTTTAAAAAATCAATAAAAATATATTAAAAAAAAAAAAAAAGAAATGGTGGACCTTGAAAATGACTTCAGGTTTTCTCACTGCGCAGAATATAGTCAAACACTGCTACAGTCAAGTATTTTATCCTTTGTTCTCCCTGCATGATCTACAATAATAATCTGCTTTGTGTTGATATTTACTGCTGTGTTGCTGACAATTACCTGAAATTGAAGTTGGGATGCTTCACTGGGCTGGAAAAAGTTTAGCTAAATCAGAAAGCAGGTCTAATTAAGCAAGTTTTATTCTATGTATATAAAAGGCTAAGTCGACTCACACATGCACAATACATATAAAGCTCCCGCTGGTGCATGTGTTTCGATCTGTCATTGTTGATTATAAATTTGGTTGTTTTTGTTGACATTCTGAAGCCTAAAGAAAGTGGCATCATTGACAGAATATGTCTGAAGATCAATTATTGTCACAAGTACCTCTGAAACCAAAAGAAGCTGGCATCGTTCATTGTAAACTAGATCCCAATAATCCAAATGCCACTAAAATGAAACAAATCAGTACAGTGGGGCCTTGGCTTACAAGTTTAATTCATTCCGTGACGGAGCTCGTAACTCAAATTACTCCTATGTCAAATCATTAAAGTGAACGAGTGAGACACGTGATGCTGGGCTGATTTTGTGGCATTCACTGTGATGTTTGCTGCGCCAACTAGCGGTGGGGTATCTGAAGCTGGCTTGAAACCCGAATTTTAGCTCGCAACTCAAAGCAAAAAATCGGCAGAGAGACGGCTCATATCTCGAAAAACTCGTTAGTCGGGACACTCGTAAGTCAAGGCCCCACTGTATCCTGTTTCCTACATTATATGCAATGACATGTCCTATTCTTTTTCACATGGTGAAAAAGAACGGATATTGCATTAAGACTCAGAGATGACAGTGTAATCAACAATAATACTAGACAAGCCCTAGCCAGCTTGGCTCAGTGGATAGAGCATCAGCCTGTGGACTGAAGGGTCCCATGTTTGATTCCAGCCAAGGGCACATGCCTGGGTTGTGGGCTCGTTCCCCAGTAGGTTGTGTGCAGGAGGCAGCCAATCAATGATTCTCTCTCATCATTGATGTTTCTATCTCTCTCTCCTTCTCCTTTCCTCTCTGAAATCAATAAAGAAATATATTTTAAAAAAACAAAACAATAATACTAGACAAAATGTAAGGACACGAGTCACACAAATGCAGTGTTATGGATTTCATCTCTCTATCCGGGATACATTCAACCCTATTTTAAATGTTGTTATATCATGCTGTTATTATTTATTTATTAACCAATTTGTATATTATTTTCATATACATTTACTAATTTTCTTTTATCTCTGACACTTCTATTATAGAGAAATGGCAAGTAGTGATATTAAAATATTTCTTCTAATTAATTTCCTTTCAATGTGCACAAATTCATGCACAAGGCCACTAGTATTATTATAATCAGTGTCAAAGATATCAGATTTCAATGAATATTTAAATTATTCATTGAAAGTGTCTGTCCAATGTATTCTGGCCAAAACTATCAATAGTCTATTAGACATTTTCAGGAAGAATAAATAAATTATTTTCCTACCAGTAGGGAAAGGTATTTCTTCCCTATGCCTGAATTGCTGTGCTCAGTTCTAGTTGATAAAACTAGAAAATGAGTGGAGAGAACGGTAACTTAAATACAATATGCATGGAGGAAATCGTGATCAAATCAATAAAACTCTCAATAAAATAATCAAGATGAAATATTTTTTTATAATTTTTAATTTTTTTTTTTTTGGATGACATGATAGTTCTTGAAACCTGAAGTTGGGACACTGAAAACAAAGAGTGCCAATAGACACCACAGGATTTCACTAACTCCAAAAAATACAGCTTGTGGTAAATACACTCACTACATAGTTACAAATGTATCATCACTTTATCTCCTACTCTTTCTCTTCTTAGGTTCTCCTTTCTAAGTGTCTACATCCCTTTTTTCATTTTCAAATAATTAATCAATAAATTCTGCATTGTTACCATCAGTATCAGAATGGATGACATCCACAAACTTTGCATCAGTGTAATGTAATCTGTCATTTGATGGTTTTCCATAGAATTTTGGCCCAGCAGGGTCAAGTCCTGAAATTCAACAAAGAAACTATAAATCTCTTATTCAAGTTCTACTATAATGTTCACCAGATCATATGCTTGCATTATTATTACATCATAAATATAAACCTCTATAGTTTTAGCTTAAATCTGTCTAAAAACAAATTTAATGATAAATAAAATTGGATGAATAGCAAGTATCTTTACTATGTTAATAACTAGAGGCCCAGTGCATGAAATTCGTAGGCCCGTGCCTTCTTGCAGTCTGGGATACCTAGGCAGATGTCCACCTGCCAGGTTAGGGGATTGGGCCTAAGCCAGCAGTCAGACACCCCTCTCGCAGTTCGGGGCTCTCGCAGTCTTGTACTCCTCTCTCATTACTGCCTACCTGTAGCAAAGGCGGGAGAGGCTCCCACCACTGCTGCTGGGCTCACCAGCCATAAGCCCGGCCTCTGACTGAGCGGCACTTCCACTGACCACAGGGGGCAGCTCCTGCCTTGAGAGTTTGCCCCCTGGTGGTCAGTACTTGTCATAGCAACTGGTCATTCCACCATTTGGTTTATTTGCATATTAGGGTTTTATTTTATAGGATACTTTTTACCAATTTTCAGATTTTATCAACAATACAGTATTAAGTATCACTAGAGATGCCTCAACAAAATATTGTAGGTTTTAGCAATTTTATTTAAGAAGTAATTAGGAAAAAATGTTAGAACTTTAATAATAAATAACTACTACAACTTGTGAAGGGGGAAAAATCATTCCCAATCCTGTGCATTATTAGTTCATCCTGGGTCTATCTATAGGTCTAAAATAATGTTAAGCATCAGATGTAATTTGGGCTGTGGGATTAAATACAGTTTTTACTGTTTCATATTTAAATAAACATTTATTTATCATTTACTTCTCACAAAAGTTTACCACACACATAAGAAAAATATATTAAAAGTTCCATGAAATATGAATACATTTTTGATATATTTTAAATTCTAAGTAAAAAGTCTAGGCCAGTGATGGTGAACCTTTTGAGCTCGGTGTGTCAGCATTTTGAAAAAACCCTTACGTAACTCTGATGCTGGGTCACATATAGAAATTTTTTGATATTTGAAACCATAGTAAAACAAAGATTTATATTTTTATAATTATTTTATATATTTCAATGCCATTTAACAAAGAAAAATCAACCAAAAAAATGAGTTCGCGTGTCACCTCTGACACGCATGTCATAGGTTCGCCATCACTGGTCTAGGCTCATGATCTTCTGGATAGTGCCAAAAAAAGGAGGGAGGAGATAAAAGTCAATGCCTTGATAAGATATACACAATGGAAGACACATCATCTTAAAAAGAGATTTTTAAAGTAAAATATAATGTTATCTCAGGCCCTTCTATTATTCTTGTTTATTTAGCCCACTTACTGACTAAGGCAGAAAATTCTCTCTTTCTATAAGTGATTCTGATGTAGAAGCACCACATTTACTGGACTTGTAAACTTTCATAATTGCTTGACATGTATAACCTTTTAAATTGGACTAATATGTGATTAAACACACCTTAAAATAAAGTAGGTTTACCACCAGTTGAAACTGAGTTAGCATGGCGATTGAAAAAAAATATGGGCTTTGGCTGCTAGAGACCTTCGTGTAAATTCTGGTTTAGCTGTTGCTAACTTTTTAACACTTTCACATTCATTCAATTAACCTCAGTTTTCACATCTGTATAATGAGAATGACACTAAAACTGATCAAGGTCAGGAAGGTATACTAAAGGCTTGTAAACATCCTAACAATCTGTACTAGTTATCCACTCCTCTCCCCCTTTTGCTTAACTTCCCTAAAAACTCTATTACCTTTTATTTACACTTGAAATTATTAAAAATCTTCTATAGACGTCAATCTCCTTAATTCTTAAAAAGCTAAACTGGTTGGGGAGGGATAATATCCTACCAGTTCTCAAATCACCATTATTCTAGAGGCAGGTGAGTACTAGAATTATTGGAGGAGGTCACTTCGAAATTATATAGCCATCTAACCACTATACTGTATACCTGAAAATTATATAATTGTAATTGAAAAATAAACATTAAAAATAATAAAAAATTAAAATGAAATACTCACTGACTGGCACTTACTGAAATACTCACTGAAATACTCACTCACTGTCAACTGTGAGGTCTGGACTTGGACCCCTAGACCACTTGGTGCTGAGAAATAGGGCCTTACTGGCTGGATGGCATCGCAAGCAGAGAGAGAAACTGGATACCACCTTCCAGTAACAACTCTACACTAACAGAGTGGAAGCATGTTGCCCTGCCTAGCTAAGCCACTTCCGCCACTGTCCCCAGAAAACTGATACATGCTTGTAGAAGATGGCAAGCAGAGAAAAAGAAGCCCTGCGTTCAAATTCAGATTATTTCACTAATTAGGCTACACCTCAGAGGTAGGAAGACCAGATGGCCCTGATTCTCCCATGATGGGTGGCTGTGCTGAGTGGTTGAGGACACAAGAACTCAAGGGAGCACCATTTCCATCGTATCCTAGAGATGTACAGAGCTCAACCTATGCAGCCATGCTCTGTGGCCTTATGGCCAATTCATCCCTACCATAAATGGAAGTCTTCCAGTACAAAGAAAGTCTGTAATTCTAAAAAATTTTACCAGCATTCCTAAAGGGAAGCATGAAAATCCATGTCAGCATTATTTGGTAATCAAGCTCACCGGATGAGGTAACTTTGTTATGAAAATTTGAGAGGATCTGGAATCCCTTAAATTTAAATACCAACTCCCAACTCTCCTATTGTTCCAGTAAAATTTTTAAAAGTATTGAAATACATCAAATTCTTTGAAATTAAATATAGCACATTATTATATTTTCAGTTAAAAAAGCTTTATATTTAATGGAACAACTTTTTCTTTGTATTGTTATGACGTGTTTTTAAAATTCAAATGGAGCTGCAGAAGTTGATCTGATTCTTTTCAATACTATAAGGGTAATATGCTCATCTAAGAACCAAACAAGACTTTTAAATCTAACTAAAATAAATACTAACATTTGAATATAATATAGAAAAAATAAATATTTGTGCATTATTTTTATATTATATCTTAAATATTATATCTATTAAAGTTTAAATAAAGTAATTTCTGATGCTTAAATATATGCAAACACATTAATTTTATTTAAAAATTTTTACCTGTTATTCTTCCAAGTTGACCTTGAAATATCTTTCCAACAAATCCACTAATATGAGCCCCTAAACTCATACCTATGAAATGAAAATTATCAAGAGATGCTCCATGCTTCTGCAATAGAAAGTGCAATGTTACAGTTTTCATTTCATAAAATCACAAATTATACCTTTTGCATCAATATTCTAAAATTTGTTATTTTTTGTAGTTTAATCCATTTCTGAAAGATAGAAAATAAGATTTTATAATTTTAAAACAACTATCTTTGTTCAACTTCTTCCATGAAATATCTGATTTTTCTCTACACATTTTTAATAATTACATTAAATTTTTATTTAAAAACTAGAGGCCTGGTGCACGAAATACATGCACGGGTGGGGCCCTTAGGCCTGGTCAGCAATCAGGGACAATTGGGGCCAGGCGGATCAGGGCTGGGCCGGAGAGGAGGTGATGGTCGCCTGGCTGGGCGCAGAAGGAACAGATGCTGGATGCTGATCATCAGCGCCTTGCCACTGTGAGGTTCCCTACCTCCCCTCTCCTCCTTCCCTCGCCACCACGCCACCACCAAGGTGGGCAGGCGGGTCAATCAGGGCCTGCTGGCTGCGGGGAGGGACAGGGCACAGGAGGTTGGCCACTGGCCCCAAGGAGGGAGATGGCCCTCAGCCCCCTTGGAAAAGGGGCTGCGTCCACCGCCACTCACCCCCAGTTCCCTGTCCCAGCCTGGGAGTTGGGGGAAGGAACTGTGGGAGGTTGGCCAACCTGGGGAAGTTGGCTGTGGGAGCACACTGACCACCAGGGGGCAGCTCCTGCATTGAGCATCTGCCCCCTGGTTGTCAGTGCACATTATAGCGTCTGGTCATTCCAGTCGTTCTGGCCACTTAGAGACTGTATATATATATATATATATATATATATATATATATATATATATATATCGATGTTAAACCTCTGCCACCTATTATCTAGAATAATATATGCAAAATAACACATTTAATTAGTAAATCATTGTATAACAATAATAACTAGACATTATTGGGGATTTACTTTGTACTAGCTACCTTGACAAGTGCTTTATAAATCTCATATTTAATATTCACACTAGCTCTGTGAGTCATTTATTGTTATCCTATTTTTCCTAGAATGTATAAATGCAGAGTAAATATCATTTGATCTTAAGTTGCCCAAAGCCAAATGTACTATTTCTAAAAGGGAAAAATGTGTACTTCTAGTCCAAGTCTGTTTAACTCCAAAATATATTCTCATCAGATTGTGTCAAATATTCTTGGAAGACTGAACAGTGTGAATCATCATCCTCATTTCAGAGATGATAAATCACTCATGGTTTTTGAGTGATTTCCCCAGATCACATCAAAGAACAATGAAATCTGATCTTTCAAGCCCAAATTTTAGACTCCTCTCTGAGCTTCAAACACCCCTCCTTGGTGGGGGAGGAGGCCAATTAAAAGCTTAAATGAGGGAGAATTTCTTCCCCCAAGTTCTCAAGAAGCAAGTGAGGGTCCATTTTACACAGTGACACATCCAATGGCTTATTGAAGATATAGAGCATTTATTTCTAATGAGAAATTAGACGTAGGCTTTCCAAGCTCCGGGTGATAATTTTCTTCAAAATTTTCAGAGCAGTTCCCAGAAACCTGAGGAAGTATCACTCTCAAGTTTAGTGCTACTGGTCCTTTCATCTCTTCCCCTTAATATGAAGCTTTTGCAAGCAAAGCCACTCTTAGAAACATATCTAAACTACAAATTTTCCTAAATTTGAAACATATCGAAACTACAAATTTTCCTAAATTTTTCTATTTCACATCCACATTTTCCATACTTTAAGGTGCATGATAATTAAAGAGCACTGCTGTAAGGAAAACAATCAATTATGAAAATCATAGACTATCCATAAAAACAGGTGCATCAATTACCTCTCTCTAGAGGGATGGTTTGGGTTTGTCCACATTTAAGTATATAAATATTAATTAGGATAAATGATTTTTGCCAATGATTATTATATAGCAGGCACTGGTTAAGAATTAATTTTATTTAAAAGTTAAATATTGACATAATGTCTTGTTATTCCAAATAGCTAAGGAAATGAGGCAGAGACCTTAAGCAATTGCTCAAAGTCACACAGATGATGAGATGGACTGGGTCTTTGAAACCCTCCAGTCTAGCTCCTAACCTAACCACTGTGACATGCTTGCTCAATTTGAGCAGAGACTTGGAAGTTAAGCACAACACAATTTAAAGGCAGATTTCAAGGCTATGAATGTCCCCCAAATCAAATATCCTTCTTTCTCTCGAGTGCCCATCACCACCACCTATCTCTGGAACAGACATGGATCTCCATATGGATTGACTTAGTAAAGGCAGATGACCTAAAACTGTCCTGAATTTATTTCACTCACCCAACCCTGGACCGAAATGCTGGACAAATATGAATGAAACTAAGACCTGCCTCCAAGGTTGGCAGCAATAAGCTACTTTTCAGTTGTTTTTCTCTAATTTTTACCAATTCACACTTGATTAACTATAAACTATAAACATACTAGCCATACATTAGAAAAACTATTTAAAGTATCTAATGATTATATAGTTTATTTCCTATGTCTATATAGAATCATTACTTTATCCTGAAATCTGTATAGAGTTAAAAAGTTAAAATGCTAAAAGATAAAACACAATAACTTAGTCTTTAACATATTTTTTTAAATTAAGACAGGTCATGTCTAGGCATAAAATTATCCATTTACATAAACAAAAAAGGATGGCTGCATACATTAGCATATCAAGCAATAATTCTGAATTCTGAGAAAAAAGCATTAAGCACTAAAATATGAAAAAAGCATTCTTTAACAGTTTGTAGTCTTGCATAAGACACTGTATATTGTATAACGTATATAATACATAACATTCCAGACTTACCAACAGCTTCTGAATGTACTCACTCAAACTCACAGCAACTTTTCTGGTGTTTTTAACGGCTCTACTGTAAATTAACGTTGTAGCACCCCGGATCCAGTTCACTACAACTATATTCACATCATGATGATTCAAAGTCCTTATAAAGTTCGGAAGCCATGATGGAATGGAGCTCAGTGGTCTGTATCCATGAATAAGCCAGACTGTTTTCTTACTTGTGTTGAACTTAACATTAAGTGAATCATCCTGCTCCAAAAGTGGCTCAGGACAGTTTAGGTTGTTCTTTGGATACATTAACAAAAACATCTTCACTTGGGGATTAAACAAATCACTGAAGGAATCCTTCATTGATAGCTTTGTAAATTCAAGGCATGGTCTTTTATTCTCTGAAAAAAAAAAATCAGTCAAGCTGAGTACTGATATAGTATTTGATTCCATTCCCATTGCTCTTGCAAAAAGCAAGATTGAACTTGAAGGGTGGGGAGAATTTAATTTCATTAGCACTTCAACACAATTTACCGAGTAACTACAATGTTGATTTGCTGATTATGCAAAATGAATTTTTGAACTAGAATTATTTAAAATTTACTATAAAATATAGAAATAAATAAAATTGATTAAAATTAAGAATTATTTTTATCTGTACAATATACTAATAGCAATAGTTTGAGTAAAATTATTATTATTAATAAAGTGTGAACAGCAATAAAAGTAGGTAAGTTGATTATGAGCTTTAACTGTTATTCTGCAGAAAATAGTTACATATGGATAAGCATTAGAAAAAATATATTTTAACTGACTAGGGATCAAATAAATACAAATCAAAACAATAAGTTATCTTTTTCTTCCTACCAAATTAAGCAATAGTAGAAAAATCATTTTAATACTCAATATTTGTGAGGATAAATGTAACAAATATTCATTTACATGGATACTGATAATACAGCATCCTTTTGACATTTTACATGTGTGTGTATATCACACAGATAATCTTAAAATATTTATTCTTCCTGATTTTATTTCTAGGATTTATATTAATAAAATAAGCAATAATATTAAATGTAAAGTCATTAATCACAGGGTTAAGCATAAGCACACCAAAATGTAAGACACTTTAAATACCCTCCTATAAGTCTTCTCATGCATATGTTCATCTTATCTATCCTCCTACCTACCTATCTAGACTGTCCTGGGGACAGAGGCCTTTTGGCTCTGGGGCCTGCTCCTGAACTCCAAGCCCCGCCCCCGGCTTCCACACACACTGCCTGCTCCTGGCTCCCCAGTGCCAGTGTGTGAGCTAGCGGCCATAGGGCCAGAACTTTCCCAGCATGGCCCTGGCTGCCAGGTGCCTGTGTATGCAAATTAACCTGCCATCTTTGTCAGGTTAATTTGCATACTCACTCTGATTGGCTAGTAAGCATAGCAGAGGGATGATTAATTTACATGTTTCTCTTTTATTATATAGGACTAGGGGCCCGGTGCACGAAATTCGTGCACTGGGTGTGTGTGTGTGGGGGGGGAGAGTCCCTCAGCCCAGCCTGCCCCCTCTCACATACTGGGAGCCCTCAGGCGTTGACCCCCATCAACCTCCGATCGCCTGATCGGCCCCTTGCCCAGGCCTGACGCCTCCGCCCGATCACTGGCTCTGGCCCCTGCCCAGGCCTGAGGCCTCTGGCCCAGGAATCATGCCTGGGCAGGGGACCCCCATCTCCCTCTGATCGCTTGCTCCACTCCCCGCCCAAGCCTGACGCCTCTGACCCAGGCTTCAGGCCTGGGTAAGGGGACCATCATATCTCCCAATCCCCGGCTCTTCCCCCCACCCAGGCCTGATGCCTCGGCCAGAGGAGTTGACCCTCATCACCCTCCGATCACCAATCACCGGATCAGCCCCTTGACCAGGCCTGAGGCCTCCGGCAGAGGTGTCAGGCCTGGGCAGAGGACCCCCAGCTTCCCGCGGTTGCAGGCCCCGCCCCTGCCCAGGCCTAACGCCTCTGGCCTAGGTGTCCGGCCCAGGCAGCGGGGACCCACAGTGGCAGCGGGGGGCGCCGCGATCGTGGGCTTCGCTTTAGGCCCAGGCAAGGGACCCCTAGCTTCTGGGACTGCCAGCTTCGACCGTGCCCAGCTCCCATCGCTGGCTCCACCCCTACTTCCTGCTATCACTGGCCAGGGCGGCAAAGGCGCCTGATTCTCTGATCATGGCTGGGGGGCAGGGCAAAGGCGGCCCCAGGGCCGCCTTTGCCCTGCCCCCCAGCTCTTAGCTCCCCTCTGGGTTTCCGATCACTGTCAGTGGCAGGGGGCTTCTTCCTGCTTTCCCTTTCGCCTCCCTGCATTGTGCCTACATATGCAAATTAGCCGCCATCTTCTTGGAAGTTAATTTGCATATAGCCCTGATTAGCCAATGAAAACGGTATCGCCGTATGCCAATTACCATTTTTCTCTTTTATTAGTGTAGATATTTGATAACTATAAATATCCTATCTAATAAAAGACAAAAGGGTAATTAACCATACCTCCGCTACTCTTCCCATTGGCTAATCAGCGAGATATGCAAATTAACTGCCAACAAAGATGGCGGCCGGCAGCCACGCAGCTGAAGCGAGCAGGAGGTTTGCTTGCTCTGGTGATGGAGGAAGACAAGGTTCCCCACCTGCTGTGGCCCAGCTCTAAGCTCCGAAAGCAACAGCTCCAAGAGCAACAAAGTTTGAATTATAGAAGCTAAACAAACCCCAGATACCTGCTTTCAGCCAGCCGTCGCCTCAGAGCTGGGAGCGCCAGTGACGGCAACAGAGTTTCAATTATAGAAGGTAAATAAATCCCAGAATAAAAAAAAAAGAAAAAAAAGGAGAGGCTGGGAGCTTCAGTCGCAGGCCAGCCTGAAAACAGCCCTCAGCCTCTCACCCAGTCTGGCCAGGCACCCAAGCAGGACCCCCACTCTGATCCGAAACACCCTTCAGGACATTCCAGCAGGCCACCACCTGTGCACCATGCCTCTATCTGATATATTAAAAGGGTAATATGAAAACTGACCCTAACAGCAGAGAGACTGGGAATGACTGGTCATTATGACACACACTGACCACCAGGGGGCAGATGCTCAATGCAGGAGCTTCCCCCTGGTGGTCAGTGCGCTCCCACATGAGGAGCTTTGCTCAGCCGCAAGCCAGGCTGATTGTTGCCAGTACAGTGGTGGTGATGGAAGCCTCTCCTGCCTCCTCAGCAGCTCTAAGCATGTCTGACTGCAGCTTAGGCCTGCTCCCCGCTGGCAAGTGGACATCCCCTGAGAACTTCCAGGCTGCCAGAGGGATGTATGACTTCCAGCTTAAGCCCAATCCCCAGGGGAGCAGGCCTAAGCCAGCAGGTGGTCATCCCCTGAGGGGTCCCAGACTGTGAGAGGGCACAGGCCGGGCTGAGGGGTTTCCCCCCACCAAGTGCACAAATTTTTGTGCACCGGGCCTCTAGTGTTTTAATATATAAATATAATATCTTATATAATAAAAGGCTAACATGCAAATCGACCAAACAGTGGAACAACCAGTCACTATGACATGCAATGACCACCAGGGGGCAGACGCTTAACACAGGAGCATCTCAGGGGGAGTGCTGCTCAGCCAGAAACCAGGCTCATGGCTAGTGAGTACAGTGGCAGTGGTGGCAGCCTCTCCCACGCCCACAGCAGCTTAAGGGTGTCCAACTGCCAGCTTTGGCCCACTCCCCATCCCCTGAGGACTCCTGGACTGCAAGAGGGCACAGGCCAGGCTGAGGGCCTCCCCCACAAGTGCATGAATTTTGTGCACCGGGCCTCTACTATATATATATTTTATAAACCATAAAAATGTTATTATTTATTCATTAAAATCATTCCAGTTTGGAAAGTATATAGGTAATATTGTCACAATTATTTGGAAAAATATATGGGAGGAAGGCAATGAAAGAAAACATGACCTGCATTTAACTCCTGAGTTAATAGTGAAGAGATACTTGGTCAAGATACTTGGAAAATCTTGATACTTCATTTATTCTAAGTACTAGAAAATGAAGTTAAGAAAAGGGATAAATCAAACCACAGTACAGTAACAGTACTTGCTATACTGTATAAATTGTATAAGGAATTATGTCCATCCACATTCCCACCACCCAGAACAGTAAGAAGGCCAAATGCAATTGATATATCCAAACTGTTAGTCCACTCCAAGCCAAGTTAGAGTTTACTTGGCCTAGGAATGAGTAATGGGGAATAACCCAATAAAATCCCTGCTAGAATATAAGGAAAAGAAATCACCCAAAACAATCAACACAGAGATCTATTATCCAGTAAAAGCTGTAAAAGTAATTTCAGAACACTATAGTACATTTATTAGACTGCAAGGACAATAATGTTTAAAAAAAGGAACAGGAGTCCATTAATATAAAATTTATTGGTGTAAAAATACAGCAGATTACCAAAAAAAAACCCAATAAAAATTGTAATAAATCATCTAACTCTACAACTTAAAGAATTAGAAAGAGAGCAAAAAGAAAATCCCAGAATGAGCACAAGAAAGGAGATAACAAAGATCAGAGCATAAATAAGAGTCATAGAGACCAAATGAATAATACAAAAGATCAATGAAATGAAGAGCTGGTTCACTGAAAGGATAAACAAGATTGATGAACCCTCTAGACAGGCTCACCAAGAAACAAAGAGGGAGGACCCACATAAACAAAACCAGTAATGAAAGAGATGAAATAACAACAGACCCCACAGAAATAAAAATAATTGTTAAAAAATACTATGATCAACTCTAGTCCAACAAACTCAACAATCTGGAGGAAATAGACATATTCATAGAAAAAATTCAACTTTCCGAAACTCAATTAAGAAGAATCTAAAATCTCAGTAGGTCGATAACTATGGAAGAAATTGAAGCAATCATCAAAAAGCTTCCAACAAACAAAAGCCCGGGGCCAGACTTCACAGGGAGTTATAC
Organism: Myotis nattereri; assembly: GCF_964212035.1. Taxonomy (NCBI): domain Eukaryota; kingdom Metazoa; phylum Chordata; class Mammalia; order Chiroptera; family Vespertilionidae; genus Myotis; species Myotis nattereri. The sequence goes on from NC_138077.1 coordinate 100,728,052, forward strand.
CGAACATTCAAGAAAGAACTAAATCCTATCCTCCTCAGACTATTCCAAAAAATTCAAGAGGAAGGAACACTTCCAAGCTCATTCTATGAAGCCAGCATCACCCTAATACCAAAACCACATAAAGACAACACAAAGAAATAGAATTACAGGCCAATATCCCTCATGAACATAGATGCCAAGATCCTCAACAAAATTTTAGCAAATTGTATCCAGCATTACATCAGAAAGATCATACACCATGACCAAGTAGAATTTATCCCAGGGATGCAAGGATGGTACAATATCCGCAAATCAATAAATGTGATACAACACATAAACAAATTGAGAGGAAAAAACCACATAGTCATATCAATTGATGCAGAAAAAGCATTTGACAAAATCCAACACCCTTCCTTGATAAAAACCCTTGGCAAAATGGGAATAGAGGGATCATACCTCAATGTCATATAATAAAAGCATTATAAGACAAACCTGTAGGCAACATCATACTCAATGGGCAAAAAATACAAACCATTTCACCTAAGAACAGGAATGAGACAGGGATGCCCACTTTCACCACTGCTGTTCAACATAGTTCTGGAAGTGCTAGCCATAGCAATTAGACAAGAAAAAGAAATAAAAGATATCCAAATGGGAAAAGAAGTTGTAAAACTGTCCTTATTTGCAGATGACATGATACTGTACATAGAGAACCCTAAAGACTCCATCAAAAAAATTTAGACTTAATAAATGAATTCGGCAATGTAGCAGGATACAAAATTAAAGCCAAGAAGTCTATGTCATTTCTACACATCAATAGTGAACTTACAGATAGAAAGACTAAAAAGAAATCCCATTAACCATTGCACCAAAAAAATTAAGATACTTAAGAAAAAACTTAACTGAGGAGGTAAAATAACTGTACTCAGAAAATTACGGGACACTGAAAAAAGTGATAGAAGAAGACATAAACAGATGCAAGAATATACCGTGTTCATAGACTGGTAGAATCATCATTAAAATGTCCATACTCCCCAAAGCAATCTATAGATTAAATGCACTCCCCATTAAAATACCAATGTCATATTTCAAAGACCTAGAATGAATTCTTCAAAAATTCATCTGGAATAAAAAAAGATCTCGAATAGCTGCAGCAATCCTGAGAAAGAAGAACAAAGTAGGAGGGATCTCAATACCGGATATCAAACTGTATTACAAAGCCACTGTTCTCAAAACTGCCTGGTACTGGCACAAGAATAGGCATATAGATCAATGGAATAGAATAGAGAGCCCAGACATCATCCCAAACCCACTATGCTCAGTTAATATTTGACAAAGGAGGCAAGAACAATGGAGTCAAGACAGCCTCTTCAAAATATGGTGCTGGGAAAATTGGACAAATACGTGCAAAAACGTGAAACTAGACCACCAACTTACACCATTCACAAAAATAAGCTCAAAATGGATAAAGGACTTAAATGTAAGACAGGAAACCATAAAAATACTAGAGGAATCCACAGGCAGCAAAATCTCAGACATATGCCAAAGCAATTTCTTCACCAATACAGCTCCTAGGGCAGTGATGGCGAACCTTTTGAGCTCAGCGTGCCAGCATTTTTAAAAACCCTAACTTAACTCTGGTGCCGTGTCACATATAGAAATTTTTTTATATTTGCAACCATAGTAAAACAAAGATGTATATTTTTGATATTTATTTTATATATTTAAATGCCATTTAACAAAGAAAAATCAACCAAAAAATGAATTCGCGTGTCACCTCTGACACGCGTGTCATAGGTTTGCCATCACTGTCCTAGGGTAATGGAAAAAAAGAGAAAATAAACAAATGGGACTACATCAAAATAAAAAGCTTTTGTACAGCAAAAGAAACCATCAACAAAACAACAAGAAAGCCCACTGCATGGGAGAACGTATTTGCCAATGTTATCATCGATAAGGGTTTAATCTCCAACATTTACTGGGAACTCATACAACTTAACAAGAGGAAGATAAACAACCCAATAAAAAAATGGGCAATGGACCTAGATAGATACTTTTTGAAAGAGAACATAAGAAAGGCCAAGAGACATATGAAAACATGCTCAAAATCACTAATCATCCAGGAGATACAAATCAAAATGACAATGCAGTACCATCTCACACCTGTCAGAATGTCTGTCATCAAAAATGAAAAAATGACAAGTGCTGGCGAGGATGTGGAGAAAAGGTAGGAATGCACTGCTGGTGGGAATGAAGACTGGTGCAGCCACTGTGGAGAACAGTATTGGCTTTTCTCAAAAAACTAAAAATGGAACTTCTATTTGACCCAGTGATCCCACTTTAGGAATATATCCCAAGAAACTAGAAACACCAATCTGAAAGGATATATGCACCCCTATGTTCATAGCAGCACAATTTACCATAGCTAAGATTTGGAAACAGCCTAAGTGACCATCAACAGATGAATGGATTAAAAAACAGCTGTACATCTACACAATGGAATACTATGCTGCAGTAAAAAAAAAAAAAAAAAGAAAAGGAATTCTTACCATTTGCCACAGCATGGATGGACCTGGAGAGCATTATGCTAGGTGAAATAAGCCAGTCAGAGAAAGATAAATATCACATGATCTCACTCATTTGTGGATTATAATGAACAACATAAACTGATGAACAAAAACAGGTCCAGAGACAGAGAAGCATCAATCAGACCTTCAAACCTCAGGATGAAGATAGGTGAGGGTGGGGGTAAGGGAAAGAGATCAACCAAAGGACTTGTATGCATGCATATAGGCCTAACCAATGGACAGAGACACCAGGGGGTGAGGGCATGAGTGCGGGGTTGGGGGCCAATCAGGGATAAGGACACATATGTAATACCTTAATCAATAAAAAAAAATGCTTAAAAGTACAGTAGATTAAGATGAAACAGGGAATAATGAGAAACTCCTATTAGGAAAAAGTAAAAATACAATTGCATACATTAGAAATATTAAAACACTGTACATTAGGCAAATGACAAAAAAATAAATAAACTAGGAAAATAATTTTCTTTCTTTTCTCCCAGTGTACTTTGTGCCAATTAAAATGTTCTGTGATAGATATGTTGCTACAGTAGTTTTCAAAGTGAGGTTAGCAGGGGAAACACATCAAGATGCTTGTTAAACCTGTTTTAAATCTTTATTATTGAAAGTATTACAGTTGTGCTCTTTTTATCCCCATTCACCCCTTTCAGCCCACACCTGCCCCTTGCCTCACACCTTCACCACAGTATTGTCAGTGTCCATGTGTTATGCATACAAGTTCTTTGGTGAATCTCTTCCCACAAAGCTTCCCTCTGAAATATTTCCAAATAAAAGTAGGGAAGAAATTAATATACTTATGTATAAGATACTTTGAATGAAAGCAAATACCCCAATTGAACACAAAGTGAATGACAATTCTACAAAATAAAATATTGCTCATAAACTAATTAAAATGTACCTAACCTTCTTAAAAGTCAAATAAAGATGAATTAAACAATATTACCATGTCATTTTACCATTATATACATTGACCATCAACACAATGTATCACAAAATTTTTAATAGTGCACATTTAGAAATTAACTAAATATATGGTAATGAGAAACTAGAAACATAAATTATGGTGTATCTATAGATAGGAACTATATGCAGCAATTAATAGTTCATATATACAGTTATAATGTTATCAATAGTGTATGATATTTATACAGTACTAGAGGCCTAGTGCATGACATTCATGCACGGGGGGGGGGGGGCGGCGTGGTCGGGGGAAGAGTCTCTCAGCCTGGCCTGCGCCCTTTTGCAGCCCAGGAGCCCTCTGAGGATGTTCGTAGGGAGCGGGCCTAAGCCGTCAGTTGGACATTCTTAGTGCTACAACGGAGATGAGAGAGGCTCCCACCACCGCCACTGGGCTTGCCAGCCTTCAGCCCGGCTTCTGGCTGAGTGGCACTCCCTCTGTGGGATCTCACTGACCACCAGGAGTCAGCTCCTGTATTGAACATCTGCCCCCTGGTGGAAAGTGAACATCATAGTGACAGGCCGTGCTGCCATTTGGTCAATTTGCATATTACCCTTTTATTATATAGGATTATATAGTATACTATATACACAGATACATATTTGTATACATACGCACATATTGTAATGGGGCTGGTAGGAAATAAAACAATTACTTTATTGTTATTTGTAATGATGGTGATATTAATGAAGATGTTTTATGTTTTTCTCTATTTCTGTTTTCTGTATTTTAATATTTTCTGAATGTTCTGGATCTAAATTATTTATTAGTTTTATAATGACAAAAGTTGTTTAAATAGACTTCAGGTATTTAAAAATGATAACAAAAATAATATTATTAGCAAAAAATTAAAAACATCTAAAACAAAAAGAAAAATATTGATTCGTTAAGTCCTGTTTGAAAACTAAGACATTGAGAGTCTGGGAATTTTACTGAGTAACTGTATTGTAATTAGAAACTCAGTAAGAGGGACCAAATATTGTATTTCTTTGCCATGTAGGAAGATAATGACTCTGAAAAGGAAAATGGGGGCAGGGAGCTTGCAACCTAGTTCAGTATCTGGTTAAAACTGTAGTCTTACTTCCCCACTCTGACTGACTTGGGCAGAGTTGTGGACCATGATCCCAAGGCCCCCCAAGACTGACTTGGATGGAGCTTTGGGGACCCTCAGAGGCCTGCCACAGGAGGAGATATATAGGTCAGAGCCTCCCCACTAGTTCAGTTCAGGCTTTGGATCCTGAATTCCCCTGGACTAGCAGATCTGCGAAATAAAGGTTAAACTTTCTTTCCTCAGAGTGCTGCCTGATCATTGTCCCATATATTCTGCCACAACTCCAGCAATATTTCAACACAGAGATACACTGAGAGAGAATCCTAAAAATCTTCCGAGGTTTTGGCAGTAAACTGTTAAAAATATTAAAGACATATGGTGATGTTAGGAACAATCATTCTAAGTCATTCAGCTGTGTCCCTGAAATATATTTCCATTACAGTGAGAATGACTGTGAAGAGGACAAGGAGATCGAATGGACAGAATTTTGATGTGTGGACAGTGAGCTACACATGGGTAGCTATGACCCAAGAGTCTCTAGCTTCTCTCAAACATCTCTTACGACTTAACAATTTCTCTTTTTCTTCTCATCTCTGAGCCTTGGTTCCTTCAAATAACTCATGTTATTCTAACTTTCTTTGATTTCAAACCCAATATTAGTGGTGGTAACCTTCAGAGACAAGTTAGCCTGTTTTGCAACTTTCAGCATTGACCAAATCAATAACAAAGAGGTCTCAAAACTCAGCTAAAAAAAGCTACTAATCCTGAAGGGGAAGATGGCTGCTGACGGGAAGGCAGTCTGCAAGACATTGTGAGAGGGAGAGAATAAAAGGAGAGCATGGGGATGTATGAGGAGTGTATATTTGTGGGTGAGGGACAGCTATCCTCCAAGGGACTGTTGGGGACTGCCGAAAGGGGCTCCCCTGACCAGGAAGCCTCCACTGCTGCTGAAATCTCTCCAGAGCGACCAGGTTTGCCGTGGAGACCACGCCATCTTGAAGGGGTGAGTGGCTGTTATTAGAAGCCTATACAGCCCGGTCTCTACAACCACAACACCCAGCAACCAGCTATGAATCCAGGAACACAGGGTCTCTAGCAGCTCGAATACATGGACTCAGATGAGCTCTGCACCTTTTCATGGAAAGGTAAGATTTTGCCTAGGGCAGTGGTCAGCAAACTCATTAGTCAACATAGCCAAATATCAACAGTACAATGATTGAAATTTCTTTTGAGAGCCAAATTTTTAAAACTTAAACTATATAGGTAGGTACATTGTTATTAACTTAATTAGGGTACTCCTAAGGCTTAGGAAGAGCCACACTCAAGGGGCCAAAGAGCCACATATGGCTCGCGAGCTGCAGTTTGCCGACCACTGGCCTAAGGAAAAGTGAGGTCTGCAATACAGGCAGGAGAGGGAAATACGAGAACAGGATCTAGAGGTTTGGGGAAGTCTGTGCCCCACAAAATCTGCTGTCTACAGGAAACCCACCTCACAAAAAAGGACTCACACAGACTGATGGTGAAGGGATGGAAAAAGGTTTTTCAGGTGAATGGAAATGAAAAAAAAGCTGGGGTAGCAGTACTTATATCTGACAAATTAGATCTCAAAGTGAAAGAAACAAAAAGAGATGAGGAAGGCCACTTCATAATACTAAAGGGAGCAACCCAACAAGAAGAAATAACTCTGGTAAACATATACGCACCCAATACAGGAGCACCCAAATACATAAAAATACTTCTGGAGAATATCAAGGGAGATATTGACAGCAATACAGTCATAGTAGGAGACTTTAATACCCCACTATCACCATTGGACAAATCCTCTAAACAAAAAATAAGCAAAGAAACATCAATCCTAAATGTCTCACTAGATCAGATGGAATTAATTGACATCTTCAGAACATTTCACCCCAAACCACAGAATATACATTCTTCTCAAGTGCATATGGGTCATTTTAAAAGAAAGATCAAAATTTGGGTCACAGGCAAAGTGTCTTCAAATTCAAGAAGATAGAAATCATATCAAGCATCTTCTCAGATCACAAAGGCATAAAACTAGAAATCAACTACAATAAAAACAATAAAAAAAATCAAACACCTGGAGGCTAAATAGCATTCTATTAAACAATGACTGGGTTACCAGAGAGATCAAAGAAGAAATAAAAATCATCACAGCAACAAATGACAATGAAAACACGACAATGCAAAGTCTATGGGACACAGTGAAAGCAGTCTTGAGAGGGAAGTTCATAGCTCTACAAGCCTATCACAAAAATAAGAAACAATGATAATAAATTACCTAACCCTACAACTCAAAGAGTTAGAAAGAGAGCAACAAGAAAAGCCCAGCATAAGCAGAAGGAAGGAAATAATAAAGATCCGAGCGGAGATAAACGAAATAGAGACCAAAAAACCAATACAAAAGATCAACAAAACCAAGAGCTGTTCTTTGAAAGGATAAACAAGATTGAGGAACCTCTAGTCAGGTTCACCAAGAAGCAAAGAGAGAAAATCCAAATAAACAAAATCAGAAATGAAAGAGGTGAAATAACAACCAATCCCACAGAAATAGAAACGATTATGAAGAAATACTATGAACAACTCTACTCCAACAAAAAGGAGAACCTAGACGAAATGGATATATTCTTAGAAAAATACAGGCTCCCAAAACTCAACCAAGAAGAATCAAAAAACCTGAATAGGCTGACAACTACTGAAGAAATTGAAACAGCGATCAAAAATCATCCAGCAAACAAAAGCCCTGGTCTGGATGGCTTTACAGGGGAGTTCTACCAAGCATTCAAAGAACTAAAACCTATCCTCCTCAGACTATTCCAAAAAATTCGAGAGGAAGGCACGCTTCCAAGCTCTTCCTATGAAGCCAACATTACCCTAATCCCAAAACCAGATAAAGACACCACAAAAAAAAAAAAAAAAAAAGAGAGACCGAGAACTACAGGCCGATATCCTAGATGAACACAGATGCTAAAATCCTCAACAAAATTCTACAAATCAGATTCAGCAATACATTAGAAAGATCATACACCATGATCAAGTGGGATTTATTCCAGAGATGCAAGGATGGTATAATATCCGCAAATCAATAAATGTGATACATCACATAAGCAAACTGAGAGACAAAAAAATCACATTATCATATCACTTAATGCAGAAAAAGCTTTTGACAAAATCCAACACCCTTTCTGAATAAAAACTCTCAGCAAAGTGGGAATAGAGGGATCATACCTCAACACAATAAAAACCCTATATGACAAACCTTAAGCTAACATCATAATCAATGGGCAAAAACTAAAACCATTTCCCCTAAGGACAGGAACAAGACATGGATGCCCACTTTCACCACTCCTGTTCAACATAGTACTAGAAGTACTAGCCATAGTGATTTGATAAAAAGAATGAATAAAATATATCCAAATTGGAAAGGAAGTAAAACTATCCTTATTTGCAGGTGACATGATACTATACATAGAAAACCCCAAAGACTCCATCAAAAAACTACTAGACCAAGAACCAAGATGGCGGCGTAGGGAGTAGACCTGTGCGTGCTGCCTCCCACAACATCATTGAAACTACCAACTATAAGACAAACAAACACCATTCAGAACCATGGGGAAGTTGGCCCAGTGGAAGTTCTACAACTGGAAGGAATGAAAGAAGCACAGTGAGACTGAGTAGGAGCTACAGAGGCGCCAAAAACAGAGGTACACAGTCGCATGCCAGGCGGGCTGCAACTGGATGTGCGGGTTTGTTTCAACCAGATTGCTCGGGGCGGGTCTCTGAGGCCCTAGACCAGACATGGGCAAACTATAGCCCGCGGGCCGGATCCGGCCCATTCAGCTGTTCGATCCGGCCTGCGGAGCCGAAAGAGCAGAGGGTTCTCTTGCTCTCCCCTCCACTCCTTCAGCAGCAGCAGTGTTAACATGTATTAGTTCACACAAACACTCCATCCATGCTTTTGTTCCGGCCCTCCTGTCCAGTTTAAGAACCCATTGTGGCCCTCGAGTCAAAAAGTTTGCCCACCCCTGCCCTAGACCCTATGGGGAGAGGCGGCACAGCCTTGCAGTGGTTGGAAAGTGAGGGAGGCTCTGGCGCGCAGCTGCTCGCTTGCTGGGGTCCAACCCCAGCAGGTCCAGGGGTCCCCAAAGGTGTGGACGGAGTCGGCGAAGAAGGAATGACACGGAGACAGTGTTCAGTTGATCGGCAGCCTTGCCAGGATCTCTAGCCACAATCTCCAGCCAAGTTCTGTGTCCATGTTCTCTTGCTAGGTTCTCCAGCCAGGTTCTCCATCCAGGTTCTGTAGCCATGTTCCCTCACTAGGTTCTCCAGCCAGGTTCTGTCCAGGTTCTAATCAGGTTCTCTTGCCATGTTCTAGCCAGGTTCTGTAGCCAGGTTCTGTCTCTAGGTTCTGGGTCTAGGTTCTGTGTCTAGGTTCTGTGTCTAGGTTCTGTGTCCAGGTTCTGTAGCCAGGTTCTGTCTATAGGATCTTCAGCCAGGTTCTCTCGCTAGGTTCTGTCTCTAGGTTCTGTTGCCAGTTTCTGTCCAGGATCTTTTGCCATGTTCTGTCTCTAGGTTCTGTCTCTAGGTTCTGTGTAGGTTCTGTGTCCTGTTGTCTTGTTGCATCTGTATTTATACCAGTTGATTCCAATCTTATCAATCTCTATTCCAAAGGTTAGAGCACTTCTTATCTCCATTCCAGGGAGTAAAGATTATGTAGCTTAAGTATGATTGTTCGTAGTTAAAGTGATTAACTACCCGCCTGGCACTTAAGGGGTTTTATTCCCTCCCTAACTTCAGGGGAAAATCCCTACCTGGAGAAACAAGCTTTCTCGGAGAGGTGACCTTGGTTAAAACATAGTGCCAAGAAGGTGAGCAAACATATTAAGAACAGTATGCCATATATGCCAGGTCCCTTGAAACAGCAAGGATGGACGGGCTCCTGGCAAATTCCCCCTTTTTTATTTTTTAAAAGCAGGCATTAAAAAGAAAAAACCCCAAATGCTCTCTTGTATCCATTTTAAGAGTAGGATTGGCGCTTTCCACTATTACCTGAGTCCTGATCTATCACCCCAGGGAGAGCTTGCCAATCCTGAACTTTCCCGGGGTGGAAAGGCTGCAGTGGGGTTAAGGATAAGGCTCCTTGGGCCTACCTCCTCCCATGCCTTTACATTTACCTTAGAAGGTGAGCAAACATATTAAGAACAGTATGCCATATATGCCAGGTCCCTTGAAACAGCAAGGATGGACCGGCTCCCGGCACTCGCTGGCACTGGGGGACACGAAGTCCCAATGTCCCGAAGAGGCAAGGAGCTGCAGAGATGCCACCATTGCTATTTGTTCCGCCCTGGCGACTCCCTGAGACCCCACCTTACTCAATTAACATCCCCATCCAAGCTGTGCCAGAGGCACAAGAGGAAATGCCTGCTCTTTTACAAACTCTCAAATCCACTGAGCTGGTTCGGGTGGGATCATGAGGCACCAGACCCTACAGGAAGAGGTGGCACGGCCTTTCAGCCGTCAGAAAGCGAGGGAGGCTCTGTCGCACAGCTGCTCGCCGGCACTGGGGGACTGGAAGTCCCAGAGCCCCAGAGAGGCGAGGAGCTGTGGAGACGACATTGCTATTTACTCCGCCCTGGTGACCCCCTGAGACCCAGCCCTAATTAATTTACATTCCCATCCAAGCTGTGCCAGGGGCACAAAAAGACCCACCTGCACTTTTGCAGCCTAACCCAACAAATTGCAGACTTCAACTCCTCGCACCCATGGGAGACACACTCAAGAAGCAGACCCAGGAGAACCAAGATGGCAGCGTAAGGTACAGACCTGTGCGTGCTGCCTCCCACAACAACATCGAAACTACCAACTATAGGACAAACAGCTATCATACAGAACCATGGGAAAGCTGGCCCAGTGGAAGCTCTACAACTGGAAGGAAAGAAAGAAGAGCATTGAGACTGAGTAGAATGTGCAGACACCAAGTACAGAGCCCAACCCAACAAACTGCAGATTTCAATTCCTTCCATAGAAAGAAGAGCATTGAGACTGAGTAGGATGTGCAGAGGCACCAAGTACAGAGCCCAACCCAGCAGGCTGCAGATTTCGGCTCCTCGCATCCGGGAGGGATGCACTCAGGGGGCAGAGTCGGGTTCGGGGCAGGCCAGGGCCGGGCCCGGCTGGGCCAGTGATGTGGAACCCCTGTACCAGCAGGTGCACAAGCATGCCCCAGTCTCACGTGGGGTGCTGGGGGACAGCAGACGGGCAGTCTGTGCACTTGGTGGAGGGCGAAGTCCAAGCAGGTGTGCTGGATGTTCAGCCACCAGGAATGCCTGGAGATTTTGTCTGGTGGGGAGCCGCCCAGGAGGGGACAGAGTGCCAAACTTCGTGTTTCCCCGGTGAGGCTGGGATGGCCCCAGTGAGGTCGAGACTGCCCCGGTGAGGTTGCAACGGCCCCGGTGAGGCTGGGACGGCCCCAGTGAGTTTGAAACGGTCCCAGCGAGGTCGGGACGGCCCCAGTGAGGTTGAAACGGCCCCAGTGAGGTTGAAACGGCCCCAGTGAGGTTGAAACGGCCCCTGTGAGGTAGGGATAGCCCCGGTGAGGTAGGGATGACCCCAGTGAGGTCAAGACGGCCCTGGTGAGGACAAAACGGCCCCGGTGAGGTTGGGATGGCTCCAGTAAGGTTGGGACAGATAATGGGGACCAGGATAAACTGATGAATAGGGGTAGATACCGAGGCAGAGCAGCATTGAACAGACTGTCAAAGTATAGTGTGAAGCCTGGGGAGGGTTTGGGAGGGCAGTTAAGAGATCAACCGAAGGACTTATATGCATGCATATAAGAATAACCAATGGACACAAGACACTAGGGGGTAGGGGAGGCCAGGGAAATGTCAAGGGGGGGAAAAAGGAGACATATGTAATATTCTTTGTAATACTTCAAGAAATAAAAATTATTTTAAAAAAATAAAAATAAAAAAATATAAAACCAGACTGCCAAACATGTGAAAATACCAGGAAAACACTGAAAAATCAAAAAATGGGGGAGAAGCATGTGGCAACTAGCCCCACCAGGTGTGAAAAATACTATAAAGCCTCTAACATTAAAACTGCCACAAGAATGAATAAATAAAAAGAGATAAGAACTGGAAGAACAATAAATGCAGAGAATTTTTTAAAAATTAAAATAAAATAAAATAAAATAAAAAGAGATAAATAGACCAGTGGAACAGAAAAGAAAGTCTAGACACAGACTCAAGGACACACAGAAATTTATTTATGATAAAGGTGACTTCTTAAATCACTAGGGCAAAGATGGACTTTCTAATAAGTGGTGGTGGGATACCTGAATATCCCAAAGGTGTTCCAGTAAGAGCATGATGAAAGGCCGATGTATCTGCAGCCCTGGTGAACTGAGGATGATCTGGGTCTTTCTCAGAGCCAAGAAACCAGCTGCAGGCAAGAACTAGTTTGTAGCCCTGAGGAGTTAAGAGCAGCCCAGAAGAATCTGACCACTGCTCCTAAAGAGCTCCACCTATCCCCTGAACATGCTATGACTTGAAGAGTTTCAAAAGTCTGATTCTTGCCCTGGCCAGGTAGCTCATTGGTTGGAGTGTTGTTCTAATGCACCAAGGTTGCAGTTTGATCCCCAAACAGGGCACATGCAAGAATCAACCAGTGAATGCACGAATACATGGAACAACAAATCGGTGTTTCTCTCTCTCCCTCCTTTCTAAAATAAACATTTTTAAAATGTTTAAAAAACAAACAAACAAACAAAAAAACTACTAGACCTAATAAATGAATTTGGCAGTGTACCAGGATACAAAATTAATGCCCAGAAATCTATGGCTTTTTTATACACCAATAATGAACTCACAGAGAGAGAAATGAAAAAAAAAAATCCCATTTACCATTGCACCAAAAAAAATTAAGATACCTAGGAATAAACTTAACCAAGGATGTAAAAGACCTGTACTCAGAAAACAATAGGACATTGAAAAAAGAGATAGAGGAAGACATAAACAAATGGAAAAACATCCCATGTTCATGAATTGGTAGAATCAACATCATTAAAATGTCCATAGTACCTAAAGCAATCTATAGATTCAATGCAATACCTATTAAAATACCAATGGCATATTTCAAAGATCTAGAACAAACTCTCTAAAAATTCATCTGGAAAAAAAAAAAACTAAAACTAAAACGAATAGCCACAGCTGTTCTGAGAAAGAAGAACAAAGTTGGAGGGATCACAATACCAGACATCAAACTATATTACCAAGCCACAGTTCTCAAAACTGCCTGGTACTGGCACAAGAACAGACATATAGACCAATGGAACAATATAGAGGATCCAGAAATTGAACCAAGCCATTATGCTCAATTAATATTTGACAAAGGAGATAAGAGCATACAATGGAGTCAAAACAGAATCTTTAATAAATGGTGGTGGGAAATTTGGTCATATATATGAAAAAAACAGAAAAAAAAAGAAAGAAACTAGATCACCGACTTATACCATACACAAAAACAAACTCAAATGGCTAAAGGACTTGAATGTAAGATGTGAAACCATAAAAACCCTACAAGACTCCATAGGCAGCAAAATTGCAGGCATATGTCATAGCAATATCTACACAGATACAGATCCTAGGACAAGAGAGACCAAGGAGAAAATAAACAAATAAGACTACATCAAAATAAAAAGCTTCTTCACAGCAAAAGAAACCATCAACAAAACAAGAAAGCCCACTGCATGGGAGAACATATTTGCTAATGTTATCACCAATAAGGTTTAATCTCCAATATTTATAGGGAACTCATACAACTTAACAAAAGAAAGATAAACAACCCATTCTAAAAATGGGCAACGGACCTAAATAGACACTTGTCGAAAGAGGATATTCAGAAAGCTAAGAGACACATGAAAACATGCTCAAAGTCACTAATAATCTGAGAGATGCAAATCAAAACACCAATGAGATACCACCTCACACTTGTCAGAATGGCTATCATCAACAAATCAACAAACGACAAGTGCTGGAGAGGATGCGGAGAAAAAGGAACCCTCCTTCACTGCTGCTGGGCATGCAGACTGGTACAGCCATTGTGGAAAACAGTATGGCATTTCCTCAAATATTTAAAAACTAGTGGCTCAGTGCACAAAAATTTGTGCACTCGGAGGCTGGAGGGAGTGTCCCTCAGCCCGGCCTGCACCCTCTCCAATCTGGGACCCCTAGATTTACAGCGATCGGGCCTAAACTAGCAGTCAGACATCCCTCTCACAATCTGGGACTGCTGGCTCCTAACCACTCACCTGCCTGCCTGCCTGATTGCCCCTAATCACTCTGCTTGCCAGCCTGCTTGCCCCCAACTTCCCCCTGACACCAGCCTATTCACCCCCAAACGCCCCCCCACCAGCCTGATCAGCCCCAACTGCCCCTGTACCAGTGTGCTCACCCCAACTACCCCCCCTGCTGGCGTGCTTGCCCCTAACTGCCCCCACTCCCTGCTGGCCTGCTTGCCCCCAACTGCCCCCCTGCTGGCCTGCTCACTCCAAGTGGCTCCATCTTCTATTCCATTTGTGTCCTTTCCACCCCTAAGCTAATGTCCTGTCCTTAATATGTGGTTATGAGATGTCTCTGTGACTGAGCTGGGAAACCTTTCATGTTTCTCTTTCCTTTCCTTTCATCTCAGGGTAACTGAGCTCTGCGGTTTGTGTGGGACCAAAGGCCCTGGGAATACAATGCTGAGCCCTCTGAACTCATTTTATTCTTTATTGTATTATTTGATTCTTGGGGCTGAATTAAACATGAAAACAGAAGAAAATATACCCTTAGATATAGAATCTGAGTCATTACCCAGAGATTTCTGTGGTAGTTAACACTGAGGCATGAGACACCTGTGTTTATTGGTCAGTTTCCTCAACTATGGAACGAAGGTTGATCCTGCCCCTTGGATCCTATGGAGGTTGGATATGATGCATCCAGAGGGATTAACTGGCAGCTCTGAGAATAAGATCAGAAGTCAACAGACACTTGTTTCCTTTAACCAGACAGAATTAGAAAAACACAACTCTTTTTATCATACAGCAGCCAGGGCCATACCTATGGGAGGAGGAGCAGGGAATCAGGGCTTTCCCCTTGCTCCTTCCCCGCCCTCCCTGCCTCCATCCCTGCACTGGTCCAGCTGCTATGCTATGGCAGAACTGCTCAACTCAGGCTCTAGCCCTGCCCATGTCACAGAAAGGAGCATGCGCACTTCTTGCAAACACAGAAGCAGCTGTGGAGTAGGGAGGTGGTGGCTATTCCCCTGAGAAGGCTCTGAAGTCCTTGTTGAAGTCTCCACTCCAGAGCCTGTGAGTCCTAGGAGGCTGCCCAGTGGAGGCACCACATTCCTTTCAGTAGAAATGGAAGATTGATAGGAGCCTGCCACTGAGGGGAAGGACCAGGAGGTCTGCCTTGTGCCCATTCCAAATCCACAGTCCCGCTGTGGAGCCTCCTGAGCCCAATGCCCATGGCCGGGGCGGACAGGGGGTGGGGCTGCTGCCATTGCCATGTTCCCCTTGAACCCCACGGATGGCTGGGGCTGCACTCAGTAAGGGCTGAACACATAGCGGGCTGCACTCGGGGCGGGGCCCCTGCCATCCCCTCGTTGAGCCTGAGCTCCGTGCCGATGGCCTGGCCGCACATGGAGTGGGCTCACACGGGGAGGGAAACCCCTTTCGCTGCTTTCTGCTGGAGCCCAGAAAGGATGGCCTGGCTGCACAGGGGGCAGGACCCCACCATCGCCTCCTTCCATTTGAGCCGCAGGGCCACTTTTGCCCTGCCATCGGGCTCTTAGCTGCCACTTCGGTTTCCAATCACCGGGTGGCAGGCGGCTTCTTCCTCTTTCGCCACTCAGCATTGTGCTGACATATGCAAATTAACCACCATCTTCGTTGGCGGTTAATTTGCATATCACCCTGATTAGCCAATGGGAAGGGTAGCGAAGTTACGGTTAATTACCATGTTTGTCTATTATTAGATAGGATGGAACTGCCATTTGACCCAGTAATACCACTCCTAGGAATATATCCCAAGAAAACAGAAACACCAATTAGAAAGGATATATGCACCCCTATGTTCATAGCAGCGCAATTTACAATAGCAAAGATCTGGAAACAGTCTAAATGCCATCGGCAGATGAGTGGATTAAAAACTGTGCTTTATCTACACAATGGAATACTATGCTGCTATAAAAATCAAGGAATTCTTACCATTTGTAGCAGCATGGATCGAACTGGAGAGCATTATGCTAAGTGAAATAAGCCAGGAAGTGAAAGAAAAACACCACATGATCTCACTCATGGTATCTAATAAAAGAGAAACATGGTAATTGGCGTACGACTGCTACCCTTCCCATTGGCTAATCAGGGCGATATGCAAATTAACTGCCAGCCAAGATGGCGGCCTGCAGCCAGGCAGCTTGAAACGAACATGACGCTTGCTTGCTTCAGTGATGGATGACTCCAACATTCCTCGCCTGCCGCTGCCGGCCTCTGAGCTGCAACCCTAAGCAACTATGTTACAAATATAGAAGCTAAACAAAACCCCAGAAACCAGCTTTAGTCGCCCGGCTTCAGCAAGCAGGATCGCAACATTGTTTCAAATACAGAAGGTAAACAAAGGCCAGAAACCGGCTTTCAGCAGTGGAGGACTAAGAGCTGGAGCCTCAGAGCTAAAGATGGCCCAGAATAAAAAAAAAAGAAAAAAAGGAGCGGTTGTGACCTTCAGTCACCCGCAAGCCTGAAAACAGCCCTCAGTCCCTCACCCAGGCTGGCCAGGCACCCCAGTGGGGACCCCCACCCTGAAGAATGTGTGAACAGCTGCAAACAGCCATCATCCCCTCATCCAGGCTGGCCAGGCACCCCAGTGGGGACCCCCACCCTGATCCAGGACACCCATCAGGGCAAACCAGCTGGCCCCCACCCGTGCACCAGGCCTCTACCTTATATAGTAAAAGGGTAATATGCCTCCAAGCACCAGGATCAGTGGAGCCGCGAGGCCTCCCGGCACCGGGATCAGCATGACAGGGGGCAGCACCCCAACTCCCTGATCACCCTGCGGCTCTGTGTGTGACAGGGTGCGGCCCCCCAACCTCCCCCCAAAGGCCCTGCTCTGTGTGTGATGGGGTAGAGCTATAACCTCCCCATCAGCCCTGCCCTGAGTATGAGAGTGGTGGCTCCCCAACCCCCTGATAGGCCCTGCTCTGTGCGTGACAGGGGGCACCGCCCCAACGCCCTGATCGGCCCTGCTCTGTGCGTGACAGGGTACAGAGCCCCAAGCCCCCTGATGGGCCCTGCTCTGTGAGTGACAGGGGGCAGTGCCCCAACCCCCTGACTGGCCCTGCTCTGTGCGTAACAGGGGGTGGCACCGCAACCCCTCCATCGACTCTGCCTTGAGTGTGACAGGGGACAGTGCCCCAACCCCCCAATCGGCCCTACCCTGAGCATGACTGAGGGTGGCATCAAAACCTCCCGATCGCTCTGCTCTGTGCATGACAGGGGAAGGCTCCCCAACTCCCCAATTGGCCCTGCTCTGAGCCCGACCAGGGGCTGCACCTAGGGATTGGGCCTGCCCTCTGCCACGCGGAGCAGACCTAACCCAGCAGGTCGTTATCTCCGAGGGGTCCCAGACTGCGAGAGGGCACAGGCCGGGCTTAGGGACGCCCCCTCCCCCTCGAGTGCACAAATTTTTGTGCACCGGGCCTCTAGTCTTATCTAATAAAAGAGAAACATGGTAATTAACCGTAGCTCCAACATGCTTCCCATTGGCTAATTAGGCCAATATGCAAATTAACTGCCAACCAAGATGGCGGCCGGCAGCCAGGCAACTGAAGCGAACAGGAGGCTTGCTTGCTCCAGTGACAGAGGAAGCCAGGTTCCCTGCCTGCCACTGCTGGGCTCTGAACTGCTCTCTAAGAAACATTGTTGCAAATACAGAAGCTAAACAAAACCCCAGATACTTGCTTTCAGCTGGCCGGGATCTCAGAGCTGGAGTCGCAACAAAGTTTCAAATACAGAAGGTAAACAAAGCCCAGAAACCTGCTTTCAGCAGCTGAGGTCTCACAGCTAAAGCAGGCTCTCAGCTCCAGTCATAGCCATAGAAGATAAATAAATCCCAGAATTAAAAAAAAGGAAAAAAGGAGAGGTTGGGAGCTTCAGTCACCCGCCAGCCTGAAAACAGCCCTTAGCCCCTTACCCAGACTGGCCAGGCACCCCAGTGGGGAACCCCACCCTGAAGGGGGTGTGACCAGATGCAAACAGCCATCATCCCCTCACCCAGGCTGGCCAGGCACCCAAGCGGGACCCCTACTCTGATCCAGGACACCCTTCAGGGCAAACCAGCCAGCCCCACCCATGCACCAGGCCTCTATCCTATATAGTAAAAGGGGAATATGCCTCCCAGTACCGGGATCAGCGGAGCCGCGAGGCCTCCCGGCCTGGGATCAGCGGAGCCATAAGGCCTCCCGAATCCGGGATCAGCAGAGCCATGAGGCCTCCTAGCACTGGGATCAGCAGAACAAGGAGGCCTCCTGGCCCCTGGAGCAGCGTGATAAGAGGCAGTGCCCAAACTCCCTGATCACCCTGCGGCTCTGTGTGTGTCAGGGGGTGGGGCCACAACCTCCCTATCTGCCCTGCTCTGTTTGTGAAAGGGGAAGGTGCCCCAACACCTTGATCGGCCCTGTTCTGTGCCTTATACGGGGGAGCTCCCCAACCCCCTGATTGGCCCTGCTCTGTGTGTGACAGGGTGTGGCGCCCCAACCTCCCCATCGGCCCTTCCCTGAGTGTGACAGTTGGGATTGCCCCAACCCCCTGATCGGCCCTGCTCTGTGCATGACTGGGAGGAGCTCCCCAACCCCCTAATAGGCCTTGCTCTGTGCGTGACAGGGGGCAGCACCCCAACCCCCTGATCGGCCGGCTCTGTATGTGACAGGGGTGGCACTACAACCCCCTGATCCGCCCTGCTCTGTGCATGACAGGGGGTGGCGCCGCAACCTTCCCATCGACCCTGCCTTGAGTGTGACAGGGGGCGGCGCCCCAACCCCCCAATCGGCCCTACCCTGAGCGTGACTGAGGGTGGCATCGCAACCCCCTGATCGGCCCTGCTCTGTGTGTTACAGGGGGGAGCTCCCCAACCTCCTGATCGGCCCTACTCTGTGTGTGACAGGGGGGAGCTCCCCAACTCCCCAATCGGCCCTGCTCTGAGCCCGACCAGGAGCTGCAGGGCAAGCACCTAGGGATTGGGCCTGCCCTCTGCCACCCGGGAGTGGGCCTAAGCCAGCAGGTCGTTATCTCCCAAGGGGTCCCAGACTGTGAGAGGGCACAAGTGGGGCTGAGGGATAAGCCCCACTCTCCCCCCCGCCAGTGCACAAATTTTTGTGCACCGGGCCTCTAGTTTAAAAATAATAAAGAACATTATAACCTAATGAACAAAAAGATAGATACAGAGGCAGAGAAGCATCGAACAGATTATCAAATTATAGCGGGAAGGCTGGGGAGTGTTGGGGGGGGCAGGGTAAGAGATCAACTGAAGGACTTATATGCATACATATAAGCATAACCAATGGACACAAGACACTTGGGGGGTGGGGTAAGGGCATGTGCCAGGGTGTAGGGGAGGCCGGGGGAATGTCTATGGGGAAAAAAAAGAGACATATGTGCTACTATTTGTAATACTTTAAACAAGAAAATAAAATTTTAAAAATAAATTAATAAATTTTAAAAAAGCTACCAATCTTAACACATTCTGGAAAGATTTAACCCTTCTTCCTCTGTTAATCTTCTCAAACCCCACACTCTTCTCAAAAGCCACAAGAAAACCTCCTTCCTTCTCTTTCCTCATTTCTGAAAACAAAATGTATTTGCTAACAGCTGTAACAATCAATCAACAATAATAATGGTATATGATCATTAGCAATCATTCCATGTTAGGCACTGCACTGCTTTATGTTTGCTATCCTTTCCCTCATTTTATATATAAAGCAAGTGAGGTTTTATGAGCTTAAACAACCTGCCCAAGGTCACATAATTAGAAGCAAGAGGACATCTCTGGGTGAGATCTGAAAAGCATGGACATATTTATGGCACATGTCTTTATGTAAACAGTTGAACAACATAAATGAGACTATCAGAATTCCACTAGTTTAGTTGTTTATTCATGTGTAGTAAAAATGAAAATCTTTTGGGGCCAGCAGAATTCCAGGTACAAGCAATTGACTGACTTGATGCTACAAAAGCAGAGGTTTGTATGGCCATAAAGCCTGTTAAGGTGCAAAACTGTAGGTAGAACTTTAAAATCTCGGAAAGCTAGTGGCAGAACACAAAATCAGATAATGTGAAAACATGCTTTTCTAGTTCTGAAGCAATCAAAGTGCACTTAGAATATATATAATTATTTAACATGTAATAATATATATAATTATTTAACATGTCCTAAGAAATCGAAATATTCAATCAGTAACTAATTCAGCTGGGCAACATGTTTGGAAAGCTGTTGAAAATGAAGCTGACTATGCAAGTAAAATAAAGTAAGTCTTTAGAGCAGGAATTCCTAAATATGGGTTTAAAAATGAGTGTAAAGTGACTGGGAAAGTCATTGAAAATGTAGCTTCCTGGGGCCATCCCCAGAGTTTCTGGATTAAAAGCTACATCTGCATTTTTAAATGCATAATCCAGGAGATCCTGATACAGGTGGTCCACAGGCCACAGTGGCAACGCCTTACACCTGAATATTAAGAGAATAACAGAGAGCGTGGACATGGAAGAAAACATAGTGGGTTATTCTAACCTAATTTATACTGCTTTATAATTGACCAAGTCACATATTTATGTTATATCCTTGGAGCTTCACAGGACAGAAAAAAGAGTACTACAATTTTACTTCCATTTACAAGTAATAAAACTGAGGTGCAGGGAGGTTAAACGATTTGGCCTGGGGTAACAAGCCACCGCTACTTCAATCCCATGTTCTTTCACGTTTTCCAAATTTTCCAGAAATTTGGTAGAGTAAATTAATGAATTTTAAAAATTAATAAATTAATGTTATTTGTGGCATCTGATTCAAGTAAATCAACTGAAATAAATTACTAGTCATATCATAAATATTTTTATGCATTTTAGAGAAAAACAATGAAGAATTTGTTGAGACAATGGGCTCAGAATTCCACAAGTTTTTAAAAGATCATTGCTCTACAAACAGCCTAGGAAATAAGGTTCTACAAATTTCTAAACTCTTACCACTACTAAAAGTGTGGTTCCCATGCCTTGTATTAGAATTCCAAAATCTTGGGTTGCACCTCCCACCAATAGATGAGAGTCTGTATTTTAAATACGATTCTAGATGTCCAATATCACATATTGTAAGTTCTACCATCTTAGAAAAATGACTCTATTTTTCTGAATTTCACTTTCTTCAACAGTGAAATGAGAATGAATTAATTTATTTTTAACATTTCTTACATCTTACTGAAACACAAGAGTTGGCTAAGTAGGCCTGTGGGCCAAATTTGGCTGGCAAGCTAAGAATGGTGTTTACATTTTCAGGTAATTAAAATAATATTACAAGTAAAATTATAATAAATTCATATTTCAGCATCCATACAAATTTTTCAAAACCCAGCCACACTCATTTCTTTACAAATTGTCTATGGCTGTTTTCATACTATGATGGCAGAGTTGAATAGATTCAAGAGCCTGGCCCTCAAGGCCTAACATATGTATAAATCAGAAACTATACTAATAATATATATACATATGCATACAATTTTGATGTATATTCATACATATTTATATACAGTTTGTTTAGTTACCACTTCACTCGCCTTTTATTCTATTAAATGAAATTTTTTAAAAAAAAACATTTGACTAATCTGTTTTTTAAAATATTTTTCCTTTTTTAAAGGCAGACTGGATAAAAGAAGATGAAGGGATTTGCCAAAGAACATATATATGTAGTGCAATGCCCAACACACAGACAACAGTGTGGTGAAGGCAGGGTGAAGGGGGGAAAATGGGGGACATCTGTAATAATGTCAACAATAACAAGAAAAAGAAAATGCGAGGAAGCATAAGAGTTTGCATAGGTTAAGAGTGATTTTGGGAATCACTGAAATTTTAATTTCCTTATTTCCTATTAATAACTAAAAGGTCTACTATTCTATTTTAGTCAATAGTCAGAAACACGCTTAGTAATTATATCTGAGTTTTTCCAATTGAAAATATAGGTAACTGCTTAGCGAGTAACAAAAATAATAATAATCTCAGAAAGTCAACCATATAAATTTGGTGTAAAAACTGTGATATTAAAATTATATAAATCTTGATATGATACAAGCTTAGGAGCTTAAGACTTCATATTTCTCGGACTTTCAAGTAAAGGTGCTACTATTATACATTACAGAAACATAAAATACTACCAAGAAACTTCCAATTTGATGATAAACTCTATATTAGTACCATTTAAGTCCTGTATTTGAATTTTGAAGTGTAGACGAGTGATTCAGATGTCATTCTGTGGTATTCAGATTGCTTGAGCTAAACACAATCAAGATGCTATAGGCTTAATGGAAACTTCTGCCCTCTCCCCTTAACTATATAGAGAAATTCTAATTAGGGCCTTACCCATAATAAGAGATTATCTAGAGATATTTTTTAAATCTATCTTCCAATTGCTAAACACCTGCTCTTATCATCCTGTAAATGGCTTTCCTCCCTCCAAAGCCCAAGGTGCCTTACCTCATCCTTAGCTTAGAATGTCATATATACTGCTTTCTCTTTTGCTCTTTGAATCTCTCATGTATGCAAGGAAGGTTCCATGCATATGCATGTATTAAATTTGGCTATGTTCTCTTGTTACTCTGTCTCATGCCTATGTCATTATCAGATCAGCTGAAAGAACCTTGAGGGTAGAGGAAAGTTTCCTCCTCCCCACAGAATATAAAAAGCAACCATTTCTAAAATTTCTGATTAGCTGAAATATCTGATGGAAGAGAAACAAAAAATAACTTGAATTTTTAGGTTATATTTTTAAGGAGATTCAAGTATGCAGTGAAGAATTTTAAAATCAAAACAAAGGGAAAAATATCTGCTTTTGTAAAATCCCAACAAAAAACTATTCATCATGAATTTTAAATTTACTTTTCTTATTATCATACAGTGGAACAAGTAGTTCTACTTTATTGCCATAAAGTAATAAGTGATATTATTAAAAATAGTAAACTTTATTACCATAAACTAGTATACCAGGAGAAAAAAGTTCTGTTTTATTACCACAGATCAGTTTTAGTTTTACTTTAGCATAATAGGATAAATTTTTTTTTTTAAAAAAAGGAAAATTGTAGTATATTTACTTTGTTTGCTTGGCAGTTGACAATATACCTACATAAATATTTAATTATTCTAATTTCTCTTGAACATTTCTATTTGTTCTCTATTTATGTCTTTTTTGTAAAAGGTTTTCTAGTTACTATTACCTGGAAAGGAAAAACAAAATATGTATTTTACCAAAACACACTATATATATTCTTCATAGTAATCTGTTTGATATCATTTGTATCCATAATCACAGTATATTTTTCATATCATGTCTGCAATCTATATCCCACAATACAGACAAACTGATTATTTTATACACAAGTTTTAAAGATAATACAAATTATCAAGTTCTTACCAGATCTTGCCCAGCATATCAAACAGAGAAATATATACACTCTCATTTGGAATCTGATAAAAGAAGCACTTAGATTCACCAAAAAAGAAATTGTGATAGTCAGTGAGGTTTCTCTTTGGTAGGACTGTTACAGTCTGCTAGGTTTTAATGTAAAAGATCCCTGACCTTTGCTCCACCCTGTTTGTTGAAAAGGTGAGGTAGATTGTTTCTACCCAATTAGCTTGTGATTGTGAGAAAGACTTTAAGTCAAAGACTTTGTAATAAGTCACAAACATTCAATCATACAAGTTGGATTTAAGGGAAAGAAAAACCTAATTATATCTTTCTTTATTCCTCTTAACCTCAGGATTTCAGAAGTGGTTAGGAAGAACATATTTGTTGAAAACCTAGAGCAATGTGATGTTAACAAATGCTAGAAATGGAAAGAGTCAGAAAAAGTTGGGTTTTATGTTACTTTTGATTATAAACTAATTTGTCTTTATACACCATAAAATCAATAATGAAATTCATATCCATAAAACTGTCAAGTATAAAATATGGCTTTTTCATGTTTGTCACTATGTAACCCAAACTCAGTGGCTATTTTAAACGTTAAAATGCTAGCCTGTCTCTCTAGATCTATAATTTGAAAATGTAAAATATTTTTTAGTATAGCAAACATATTTTACAATTATTATAGGTTTTATTTCACACATTTACTTAATTTTTCTCTTATTTTCCTTCCAGCAATGAACTTCAGTAGGCAAGGAAAATAGAGAATTGTTCTAAAATCATGCATTACAAGTTCAAAATTAAACTTGTTTTTTTTTTAAGTCTTTAAATTTCCAAATATACTTTACAAAAAGAAGTGTTTAAATTATATCATTGATGAACAGAAACCAGTCTGCAGTCTGAGGAGGTGTTTCATTAGCTTCACAAACAGAATGGGTTATTCATTTAAAAATATTGAAAAATGTAATTGCTGCTGAAGCCTCATCATTATTTTGTGAGACTTCATTTTTAAAAGGGTGTCACCATTAACAGTTTTGTATTGTTGACATTATTATAGATGTTGCCCACCCTTTGCCCCTACTTTGTCCCTCTCCGCCAGGCCTCGCCCTCCCTTCCCTCCGGCTCTAACCACTTTGTTGTCTGTGTCCATTAAAATTTCACTGAAGACCACCAAATAACCTAGGTCCTTTCATATTATTTAGCTGTATCAACTGCACTTTCCTAACCAAGATATAGACAACATCATTTCAAAATCTGGGAAGAAAAAATACATAATTGTCATACATGCTAAAAGAGATTTTTCTTAACCAGAATATACTCAAATTAAAAGATATGTCTTTCCTATTTAACATAAATTATCCTTTTGCTTTGTGTTTTCGAAGTGACAGGGTAATATGAATCTTGCACATTATTTTCCAGATTACAATAAAACCTGAAGATACACTTCCCAGATAAGCAGTGCCTGAAGGGAGTTAATAAGGAAATATGTTGGTTTGGATAAGATTTATAAGGTAAATTAATTTTTAAAAATCAATAGGTGCAGTCATAATAGGAACTTGCAAGTATGCATTCATTTGATGAACATATATTTGTTATACACTTATAACATGCTAGTTTCCTTCACCCCTTCCTACCCTACTATAACAATGTTGATGACAGAGGAAAGAAAGAACAAATGCAGACAGGATTTATATTATGATATATCAACTGAAGGTGATTAGTAAAGTTGCTGGCACACTATTTTGTATTTAAGTATGTCTCTCCCATTATGCGGTAAGCTTCAGGAAGGCAGATCTTTATACTTACTTGTATTTTCCAAGGATTAAAGGCAGTGCCTGGCACATAACAAGCACTCAGAAAATACCTTTTCAATGAAGTAATTATATTAGTCCATCCAATTTAAGAAATTGAACTTGAATTCCAAAAAGTAAATTTACTTATCTAAAATCATAAAATTAAGTAATGTCAAAGTTCAATTAGAAATCAGGGTTCCAAAGATGTGTCTCTTTTCATTTGAAGAGATTATTTTTTTTAATTTTTTTTTTATTTTTTGGTCCACCAATCAAGCAAAAGCATGCCTTGTCAAAACAAAGTGAATTCTCTCCATGCCTACCTAAAGGCCAAATGGTATCCTGATTACTTAAATGACACTAACATAATGATTTCAGGTTTCTACGTGGACATATGGTATCTTCAGAAAGGAAGCCAAGTTAACAGATAATTGCTTTACCAAATAACTGAGATTCTAAATTTTCTTCCCCCTTTCTTTAAATTATGTTTATTATTTTTTAAGACTTTTAAAAATCCTCCTCAAGTAGGAATCAATTCTTCATTTCCCCATTTATATTTATTTTATTTCATTCATTAAAAACATACATTCATATTACTTTTAAAACATACATAGTATAGTACTAGTATCTTATCAGCTTATAAAATATACATTTGCAAAATCTTTATATATAAAAGCCTAAACAACCATCCAACTGTTCGACCATTTGCCCGGTAGCTATGATGCACAATGACCACTAGGGGGCAGCCACTCCAACCAGTAGAGGAGGGAGCCTGATTTCTCGCAGAATTGGCCATGGGTTAGGTTGCTGCTGGGGCACTGTTGGCCCCGAATCTGCTTCACCTGCACCCCGGACCCATAGGGAATGTTGGAGACCTGGTCCCTTGGCCTGGCCTGCACCCTCTCGCTATCCGGAGCTTCTTGGGGGATGTCAGAAAGCCAGTTTCCACCCAATCCCCACAGGCCAGGCTGAGGGACCCCACCAGTGCACAAATCTGTGCACAGGGCCTCTAGTTACTATATAAAACTGTTTGGAGACCACTCCTTTTGCAATACTGATGTCAAATAATCCTGGCAAAAGATGTAAGGAAAGCATGCTGAAGATGTGTTCTATAGTCCATGTACCATAACACACTTACATGAAGTAGGTACTTAAAAAATAGAATGGGCCAAAAACTGGTTTGGCTCAGTGGATAGAGCGTCGGCCTGGGGACTGGAAGGTCCCAGGTTCGATTCCGGTCAAGGGCATGTACCTGGGTTGCGGGCACATCCCCAGTAGGAGATGTGCAGGAGGCAGCTGATCGATGTTTCTCTCTCATCGATGTTTCTAACTCTCTATCTCTCTCCCTTCCTCTCTGTAAAAAACAATAAAATATGTTTAAAAAATAGAATGGAATAATTTTCCAAGGCTTAACTTATTCTTCTTGATTATCTACTTGACAAATGAGTTTGGCATCTTAAAATATTCCTATTTGTGTTTTTTATGTATATTTTTTACTGTTGATAGTATTACAGATGTCTCCCACTTGCCCCCTTTACCCCTGTCCTTCCAGCCCTTACCACCCGCCCCCCAGGTCTTCACCACCCTATTGCCACTGTCCATGGGCTACGCATATAAGTTCTTTGGTTTATCTCTTCTCGTTTCCCCAACCCCACATCAAGGTATGTCAGTCTGTTCCATACCTTCACGTTTTGGGTCTAATCTTATTGATCAATTCATTTTGTTCATTAGATTTAACAAATAAGTGAAATCATGTGATAATTCTTTCTCAGACTGGCTTATTTTACTTAGCATAATATTCTCCAGGTCCATCCATGCTGTCCCAAAGGAATCAATTCTTCACACTGGGACACAATATACAAAGTACAATCCTAATACAAGGTATAAATATTGTATCCTGTTACAGTGCCCAGCAGCCATCCCCAAGAATTCTGGCTTCAGTCACAAAACTTGCTATATACACTTTTCTAGTATTCCTTGGTATAGGCTGTTTTCTCAAGTTCAAATGCTTTCTAGTGTCCACCTAAAACCTCTGCAGCCATTTTCAGACTTTTCTAGGAAATGCTATCTAGGTGAATAAACTTTAGTTTTAGTATTCTATTGTAGCCAAATCCATGCATACATGCACATATTCATTCTTTCAAAAAAGAATTTTATCCTAATGATTCATTTACTCTTTGGAAATTGATTTCCCCCCATTAGCCTGACAGTATAAGGTAAGCTCTATAGAAAGGTCATATAAAATGCTAGTTGAATAAATCCAGAATCAATGAATAATGTTGCTCCCAGAAATATTGCGGGCACTCCACAAGCAGCAGGGCAAAGCCCCTTCCACACTAGCCTTACTTATTCTCCCCCACACCCCACCGTCCCAGCCAGTCCCAGGCGGGCGCCGCGCTGTGGGCTGGTTCCTCAGGCAGAGGGGGCGTGGCTTCCCAGCCAGGCCCCGCCCCCGCCCCCCGCGCGGTGCTCTAGTGCCCCCGCCCCTTGCCCCGGCCGCGCCGGGAAGAGGCTAAAGAGGGCGGCGTGTGGGCATCTCCTCAGGCCTCCGCCCGGACCGGAGGGATGTTCCCTGCTCAGGAGGAGGCCGACAGGACGGTGTTTGTGGGGAATTTAGAGGCCCGAGTGCGGGAAGAAATCCTTTACGAGCTGTTCCTTCAGGTACCGTCGGTAGGGAAGGGGCGGCGGAGGGGGCGGGGCGCGCGCAGTCGGAAGCGCAGCCGCAGAGGCGGGCGTGCGTGGACCCCCCGAGCCCAGCGCCCTCTCCACCCTGGTCTTGGCCCGGGCTCTGCTTTGGCTCCGCCCGGCGCGCGTCCGCAGGTGAGCGGCCGGGTGGTGAAGCGGCGCTGGGTGCGCCCCACGCCGCGCCGGGCGGTGATGGGCTCCGCCCTGGGCTCGGGCTGCGCGGAGGCTGCGGGCCTGCGCGGTGCTCCGCGAAGACCGAGCACCGCCCTGTCACTGCTCCAGGCGGTGAAATAGCGTTCTCACGCCTCACTTCCTGCGAAAGGAGATGTGTAGAAGTTTCTCCTTCCGTTACTTTATCCGCAGGCCCTGTTATGTGGAGGTGTCTGTTAAGTGAGATTTGAGATGATTTGCTCAGCGAAGCCATGACTGTGACCAATTAATTCCCTGGTCAGTTCCTTTTATCTCATGCCCAGAAGACCCAGAAATACCCCAGACCTGCTGCCTCCAGGATTGAGCCTCTTGCCTCCCGTAAACACCTATTCCTATTCTGTACCCCTGGGTCTCACTTGCGAAAGAGAGATACTCATTCAAGACCCAGAATTACATGGCAAACACTAAGTGAGGTACTAAGCATACAGTTTAAGAGGTAGACTTTGGTCTTTTAAAAAAGGAAGACATGCCAAAACCGGTTTGGCTCAGTGGATAGAGCGTCGGCTTGCGGACTGAAGGGTCCCAGGTTCGATTCCGGTCGGGGGCATGTGCCTGGGTTGCGGGCACCTGCCCAGTGGGAGATGTGCAGGAGGCAGCTGGTCGATGTTTCTCTCTCATCGATGTTTCTAACTCTCTATCTCTCTCCCTTCCTCTCTGTAAAAAGTCAATAAAATATATTAAAAAAATAAAAAATAAATAAATAAATAAATAAAAAAGGAAGATAAAATTAATTGCCCGGATTTGGGATAATCTACAGAAGAGCGGAATGGATAGTATAGCCAAGTTTTTCGTTTGTTGTTTTTTTTTAAGCGTGAGTTCTGACGTCAGCAATGTCACCTTGGGCAAGTAACTGAAATTCAGTGCCTCGATTTCCTGAACTGTTGCTCGGGCGCAATAGTATCTCCGATATGATGTGTGAAGATTAAATAAGTGCATCCGGGTAAAACTACTGAGCCTGGCACTCACTGTGTGCTGCTGCCGCCACTGCTGGCAGTCCTGCTAATACTAACATCAGGAGAAGCCAGGAAAGAGAGTTCCCCTGTCAGAATAAGGACGAGTTCCCATTGAGACAATAGCAAAACCTAAATTTCCATGAGGTAGTAGCAGCCATGAAAAGGGTTCTTCATTTAGTTTTTGAAAGGCCCTTTGCCTCTGAACTAATGTTCCCCTCTGTTAATTATACTAGTAGATACAATTTGATAGAGACAGTCCCTTCCAGGAATACAGTTTCCTGTCCTGGACATAAACCTTTTTAATATTTGAAAAATATGAAGTATACGCCTTTTAAGCCTATCCTTCCAATAACTTGCCATCTTTTAAAACTTGCTTTTTAAAATCTGCTCTAATACTTGTCTTTTTCCTATAGTTATCCCCACCCCCCCCCCACCCCAATATCATTAGAACTTGTCACTCTAAAAAAAACGAAGGAAGGGAGAGGAAAGGGAGGGAGAAGGGAGGGTTGGGAAACTTAATCATTCTTTTTCTCCAGAAGGCTTTTTTATGTTGAGCCTCCAAAAACAAAGGGCGGGTGGGAGGAATAGGCATGAAGGCCCCCATGCACATGTTATTTCTACTCAGTAAGGACTGGATCTGAATAGTCTCATTTTTTATGATGTCTATCCAAACAAAATATTCATCTTTTCTAACGATAAGGCAACCAAGCATATGTTTTTATTTTGCCTACGTCCTTTTCTATTCAAGAACAGCGATTTTCCACCTCTGCCACAAGAATTTTAAAACATGCAGTGCCTGACTATTTAGTCAGGGGCACTGACTTCTTTCCCCTTCGATTGTCAAATAAAATAATGACAACAGCCAACACAACAACAGCCATCTGGTGTGAATGAATCAAAATTATAACAATTTTTTTTATCAGATTGTTAAAAAATAATTTTTTGGTGTGTGCACAATTTTAGTAATTAGTTTATGTGTGTCTTATGAAGAAAAACGTTGCAAATCACTGTTCTAGGAGAAGTTGCTAAAGTGAGGTATCTTTTAGAAAGGCTTCAACCCAGCCAACCTAGCAAATCTTGACAACTACAACACTATTAATGTATTTTATTTCGATAAAAAATTAAGCTAATGTGATTGCTGCTACAAGCACATCTCTTGTTGAACTTTATCTTTCAACATGCTTTGGCATATCTTTGAATTTATAAAATTCAAAGCATTTAAGATATTCTGTCCCTTTGTGATTTCATATATTTAATACCAGTGGTAGAAAAGTACTGATTAAAATTGCATTTATCTTTTTACTAGTGTCTTTCAAATTTCTGATTATCCTTTGAAGTGAGAAAGTAAGGTTTAATATCTTTGTACTTTTAACTAAGGAATGGAGTATAGATTTCCAGGGGAAAGATAATGAATTAAGTTTCAATATGTTGAGTTTGAAGTACAATCACATGGAAGTCTCCAGGAGACTGTCTCTTAGAAAGAGGCACAAAAGAAGAAAATCAGTAGGAAAAGAATAGATTTTTTGATGAAGTGATCCTTGAAGCCAGAAGGGAGGACAAGCTAGTTCATGAGAAAGCAGAGAATGAAAAGAAGACTGAATCCTAAAACACAGCATCATTTGAAAGATGATAATTAACATTTTTCTTCAGATTAAAAGCAGTTTCTTACTACAATTATCCATCTCTACAGAGAAAAGCAATCAGTTTTAATTATGGTACAATTTAAAAGTTTGAGCCCTTCATTATCAAATCTTAGCTGTCTATGTATTTCCCTCCTCTGATCATTACCATGGTGACGCAAACTTTTTCTTAGTTACTAGTATAACTAATAAAATTATTTGTTTTATAATATTTGACTCCACTTTTTTACTCCATATTTCTAATTACAGGTTCAGTATCACATATTGAATATGTCCAGATATGATCCTATCTAATAAAAGAGTAATGTGTAAATTAACCGTCACTCTGTGACAAAGGTGGCAGTGCCCATAGTGGCCGGGGTGGGATGCTGGCGGCGTTGCCCTGGCAACACAAGCCCAGCGTCCATGCCCCGGCAGCGTGGAGGGAAGGAGTCCCGGCTGTGTGGATTGAGGGGAGGGGAAGGGACTCGGGCCGGAGGCCGGTCAAGGAACGCTGGCGTCATTGCAGGCCAGGCTGAGGGACCACCCCGCCCCCCCATGCACAAATTTTGTGCACCGGGCCTCTAGTATTTTAATAATGCACCACGGAATAACATTCTCCAGTTGGATTTAGAGCCTTTCTGATTTTTCACTAATTATAAATAATCCACTATATATTAAAACATTTCTTGATGAAAAAACTTCTTACAGGAAAAAATTAGGCTGTGATAAATTTTTACCAGTTTTGTTTTTTGTCATAGCTCAACCAACATTGGGTTTGTCATTTCATTTTTTAGTTATACACTGGTAATTGCTCTCTAAATTGTTTTATTAAACCTAATTGAAGGGTATTATAGTATTCCTTTCAAAATTTGGACCTATTACCTAGAATTTCCCATTACCTATAATTTCCATACATATATATATATATATATATATATATATATATATGTTTTATTGATTTTTTACAGAGAGGAAGGGAGAGGGATAGAGAGTTAGAAACATCAATGAGCGAGAAACATTGATCAGCTGCCTCCTGCATGCCCCCCACTGGGGATGTGCCCGCAGCCAAGGTACATGCCCTTGACCAGAATCGAACCTGGGACCCTTGAGTCCGTGGGCCGACGCTCTATCCACTAAGCCAAACCGGTTAGGGCAATTTCCTGTTCTTAACACCGTAAATGTTTCTTGATAATCCAGAAAGTACCAAGAAAGTGTGATGAAGTGTAATATTAATTGTTAGGAAATTCTATTTTTAGCAGAACTACATAAAGCTGTTATTGCTAACAGATTTTTTAAAATCTATAACTAAATGTACGTGAGTTATTTGTGAAAAACATCTTTAGATTTATGAGAAAATAATTTTTAAGTTTTTTCTAGGCTGGGCCATTAACCAAAGTGACTATATGCAAAGACAGAGAAGGAAAGCCGAAGTCCTTTGGATTTGTCTGCTTTAAACACCCAGAATCAGTGTCTTATGCCATAGCTTTGCTGAATGGAATTCGTTTATATGGAAGACCGATTAATGTGCAGTATCGATTTGGTAGGTTTATCCAAGTGAGTTTTATTATTGTTGGTGAGTTCAGAAGTGTAAGCATTTTGTTTTCTATATAGCAAAGACCAAAAAAGTGCTCCCATAGTCTCTATTAAATTTTCTCAAAACACATGTTTAATTCATAATTGCATGTAATTACTAGTAGTTAGTATTGCCAATTACATTGCCAACCCTATTGCATTGCTTCTGTATTAAAAATTTTAATGTTCTATTTTAGTATCAGCCAGCAAATATCTATGATAGTTGCTATTGGCTATTATAAATTATGCAAAATTTAAATGAACTGGAGACACACAATTCTAGCTTTTATATAGCAAAAATATTTGCTCATCCTTTTGTCATTGCTAATATATGATATAAAATACCTACTATTTGGAAGATATAGTAGGCAACAGTCCTTCTTCTCCTTGGAACTAGGGGAGGGAATCATGCTATGTATATTGCCCTGGATCTAAGCCCCTTTAAGAGCAACTGACCAAAACCAGCTCCAGAGTGATCCTTCATAGTGGTGGAAGAAAGCTTCCTGACATGAATAGCCTCGAGTGCCTTCTCCTATACACATGCCAAGAACTGATCATCTTTTATTAGATATCCCGAGAACACTACTAATACTCTAGGCCTTTTATGTTTGAAGGGACTGATAGAGGCAATGCTTGCAATGCTTACGTTGCTTCTCTCCCCTAAATGATTCAGGCTTATTGATATACCTCTTGTTTGTTTGTTTTTATTTACCTTCCTATGCAAAAACGAATAAGAATAAAACAATGCCTTGTTGCAAAGGAAAAGTGCTTCTCTTTGCATTTCATTCTGTTAATTTCTTTGCAAAGAAAATTGGCTGCATCATGCTCTCAGCACTGTCCCATTCTACCAGCTTTTAATTAATAAAAGCTGGTGGAATGGTCCAGGACATCATGTTCTGACACTTCCCTGCACAGCTGCTTAGCATCCTGTGTAAGGTTGCATTGGCTTTGTCAGTGCAGTTTAAAGAACTCATGCCGTATGCATGGGAGGCAAATGACACTGATGAGTTGCCATTTTTAGTTTACAGGTGTATAGAGGAAAACAGCATGTATCTTGTATGGTCCCATGTCAATATAATTTTATTGTAGAGCCATTGCTTTGGACAAAGCCTGATTATAATTTAGTCATTTATAATAATATAAACAATCTGTAAATATTTCTTGAGAGACCAATAACATATTCATGTATCTTATATGAGTATAGACTTTTACTTAACTATGTCCTTTTTGGTTTGGAGGGTTTTTATGGTTTTATGTTAGAACTCAAAAAATTATACAATGAAGTAATCACCATGTTGTTCTGTTTCTTTTGAAGGGAGTTCTCGTTCTTCTGAACCAACTAATCAAAGTTTTGAGAGCTGTGTTAAGATCAATTCACACAGCTACAGGTAATTAAAATATTTTTTCATGAAGGTAAAGAAAATAAATATGTTCTTGTGACAGGAAATGTTTTGGATTATTGTAAACCTTACCATTTAGGCATACAATAAAATTAAGGAATTCATTTTTTCTGAAACCATGAAAAGCGACAAGATACTTTCATTTAACTTCAGTCATATTATTTTCAGCAGCATGTGGTGTAGGGAGTTATATCTCTATATTCGTTACAGTTCATTATGTTCTTTTCATAGCTGTTAATCATTTAAGTATCCAAGGCCTCGTTGTGATGGATCAGTTAGCCTTCTGTGGTACTACTCTCAACACTTACAATTGGGATATACACCTATTCATCTGACTGCCTCGACCTGCCTGTGTTAATTGCACTCTTCCCAAAGTATACTTTCTGTTGCAAGGATTAGTAGTATAAACATTAAAATTGTACTATACTCTGGAGCAAGTAGACTAATGAAGACAAGCTCTAGATCTAGCCAGTTTTTGTTATTTAATTTTTTGAACATCTCCATAGAAGAAAATAGTACACTTTGATATGAAGCTTTACACACCACAGTTTTAAATTAGCAATTTTTATTACTATATGAATGTGTAGAAGAAATCAGCAAATACGTGTTCATGTTAACATCAGTACATTTAGGAAAGAGCATAATTTATATAAACACTAAATATACATTTAAAAATAAATTGAGAAAAATGTCTACCTTTTTTTGACTGTTCAATATCTGTAAAATATTGAATTTACCCTTGATAATTATTAATGACTTGCTCTGCTGTCTTCATATCTAAGTGTTCTTTTTCTTTATAAAATTAACATTGCTTACTATTTTCCTATCAAAAAGCTAAATGTGACTCTAAATATTGAGATTTCAATATGTAGCTATTAATATGACTTAAGGTGCTCCTGTACCTAATTAACTGATTATTTGTGTATGTATGTTTACAGTTAATTGTTCTTAACCACATTCTCTTAGAGGAGCTCGCTCTCTCTCTCTCTTTTTAATTATAAAGAGCTGTGGTTTTATTTTTAAGAAAAATCGACATTTGAGGGTAGGAATTTTAACTTTTTATTATTTTCTTTTACCTTTCCAAAGAAATGAAGAAGCCATGGGCAGTTCTTTCTTTCCCATGCAGTTCTTTCCAACTAATAATGCAGCTTTACCTCAAGAATATTTTTTCTTTCAGAAGATGGTAAGTTTGATATGCCTTTCGTTCAATATATAATGTGGTGCAAATTGTGAAGAATATGAAAACTATTTGGAGCTTACAGTGCTCAAATCTAATCTTGGGACAAAGTCAGCAGCTTCCCAGAACACTTTCCCCCAATGGCAGAGGGCTCTAATACAGTCATCTTAAGTCCAGAACATAGTACCTACCTCAGCAAACAGCCAGAAGAGTGGATGGAAATGATAATGCACTGTGGTCCGAGTAAAATTTGAGTGGAGTTGTCATTTAAGTGACGTTTTTGTTTTGTTTTGTTTTGTTTGTTAATCCTCACCTGAGGATATTTTTACATTGATTTTTAGGGAAAGTAAAAGAGAGAGAGAAAGACAGAGAGAAGCATCCATGTGAGAGAAACAGAGATTGGTTGCCTCCCGCATGAGCCCCAACCAGGCCGGGGAGGACCTTACAACCAAGATACGTGCCCTTGATCAAAATTGAACTTGGGATCCTTTGTTCTGCATGCTGACGCTCTGTCCACTGAGCCAAACCGGCTAGGGCTTAAATGGCTGTTTTAAAATATATTTTTTTGGAATTGAATTATTTTATTTGGTGAATTGTTTTTACATAATGTAAACATTAATCACAAATCTATTGCTTTTGGACTTGGATTAATTTAAGAATATTTTTTTTAACTAGAGGCAAAGATTTTTAATGTAATAAACTACATTATTTCCAAAGACTCTCAAAAATATGGTTTTGGCTTAGAAATCTTAATTATGATCTTTATTATTATAGGGGAACTTGGGAAATTACTTGTTTTCCAGCTCATAATTTTATACATAATAAAATTGAGGTCCAAGAATATTGATTAACAAGCCCAAGATTGTACTTGTTACTGACAGATGTGGGACTATAACACAGGTATTCTTATTGACAGGGTGGGGTTTTTACAAACATCCAGCATACATGTGAGCTTCAGATTTTAAA
Source organism: Myotis nattereri (assembly GCF_964212035.1). NCBI lineage: Eukaryota > Metazoa > Chordata > Mammalia > Chiroptera > Vespertilionidae > Myotis > Myotis nattereri. The sequence continues at coordinate 100,763,716 of NC_138077.1, forward strand.
ACAGCTGTTCTCACTTTTGTGAAAAAGGAAAATTGGTAATTTAACTTTTGGAAATAATTTTTCTTAGCTATAGTGAGTTACTTGTAAATACCAGTTCTCATCTGAAGCTGTCAATATCTTTTCCCCAGCATTTTTAATCTTTGGTAGATCTGAGAAAAACATACACATACACTTACTCACTCTCATGTTATCTCTATTAATCTTTAATGTACTTTGAATAGTTAGAAATTTGAGTTAAAAATTACTTCAAAAAAAGAAAGAAGGGTATATCATAACTATTGACAACTGTGCTATACAATATGGTGGCTATTAGCCACATGTGAGACCAAAAACTGTATCACCATGTTATTTATACTGTAACCAATATAAAATTTAAAATGTTATTAATTCAGTTACTGGAAAACTTTTACTTATATTTGAAAGACCTTTGATATGTGTATCTACTTTCTCAAATGTACATTTTATGTAACCTAAATTTAGATCAAGTATTTTCTATGAAAATTTATCATCGGAATTGAGATATATGGTAAGTATAAAATGTATACCAGATTTTGAAGACTTAATATGAAAAAAGAAAGTAGAATATCTCATAATTTTTTATTGGTTACATGTTGAAATGATAATATTTTGGATATTCTGAGATAAATAAAATGCATTATTTATTGCACTTGTTATATATATATACATATATATATATATATGTATATATATATATATATTTTATTGTGCCTACTTGAAGATTTAAAACTACATACTTAGCTTGCATTTTATTTCTATAGGACAGCACTAGGTTGTACTGTAGTAAGCTGTATACTACTTGAATCTTTGTTAACTATTTAAGGAAACTACCACATCTCTACTTTACAAAATCATGGCCTTTCTTATACTAATACACAGTTGGATTTTCTGGTAGTTATTTGTATAATGCATGTAAACTGTAAACTTTTTAAACATTTTGGTCATGTTTTGATAAATGAATGTTTTTTTTCCACAGCAGTGGCACGCATGTAATCCAGCGCTGCAGCTTCCTTACTGTGAGATGACAGCACCACTTCCTAAGAACACAGCTATGCCTCCTTCACTAAACCATGTTCCACATCTAGAAGCGGGACCCAGCTCATATGAATGGACTCACCAACAACCACATGATCCTGACCTTTACCAAATTAATAAACGAAAGAGGCAAAAACAAACTAGTGATAGTGATAGTAGCACAGAAAACATTAGAGAAAGTGAATATAGCAAAAAGTTCCGAAAGTGTAAGAAGAAGAAAAGATATTAGTAGTACCTTCAAATTAATTTATCTTCACTGGTCTTGATGCTTTTAAAAGGAAAAAGACAAAAAAAAAAAAAAAAAAAAAGCCTGTATTCTACCAAGTGACAAATGTTATGGCTTTCTTATGTTCTTAGATATGTATAACTAGTGGCCCAGTGCATGAAATTCGTGCACGGCGGGGGAATGTCTCATAGCCCGGCCTCCAATCTAGAACCCCTCAGGCGTAAACCGGCAGTCGGACATCCCTCTTGCAATCCGGGACTGCTGGCTCTTAACCACTCACCTACCTACCTGCCTGATCGCCCCTAACCACTCTGCTGGCCTCACCCCCAACTGCCCTGCCCCCCCCCCCCCCGCTGGCCTGATCGCCCCCAACTGCTTTTCCCTGCCGGCCTCATGTCCCCAACTGCCCTCCCCTGCCGGCCTTATGGCCCCCAACTGCCCTCCCCTACCGGCCTCATGTCCCCAACTGCCCCCCTGCTAGCCTGATCGCCCCCAACTGCCCCCCCTGCTGGCCTGATTGACCCCAGCTGCCCCCCTTGCCGGCCTGCTTGCACCCAACTTCGCACCCCCCCCGCCAGCCTGTTCACCCCCAGCTGGTCCCCCTGCCAGCCTGTTCACCCCCAACTGTCCCCCACCACCAGCCTGATAATCCCCAACTGCCCTCCCCTCCTGGCCTGGTCACCCCTAACCACCTCTGCCTCGGCCCTGACACCATGGCTTTGTCTGGAAGGATGTCCGGAAGGTCTCCTGGTCTAATTAGCATATTACCCTTTTATTAGTATGGATAATATGGCATCTGATTTGCTATTGAAATTTTGTTTTCAATTACAAAAATTTAAAGATAATATACTACTTCTTGCTTTGGTAATGGTATTGCTAACACATTGTCAACAAGAAATATACTTTTGAGTGATATATTTTAATAATGATAATGAAATTTCACTAAATGTCAATCAAAAGCCACTTATGGATAAGGCACCATGCTTTCCTAGAGTGTTGTCTATATGGAATGGTAGATTTTTCTGAGTGAAACTAGTACACATATTTAAGAGTTACATGTTGTTGTTCCTAACAAAAATGGAATAAGCAAGCTTTAGTTTCCTTTGCTAATATCATTTTTTTATTTGTCAGTATGACATTTCTCAGCCTTATGCTCCTGCAGGTTTACTGTATTTCATAAAATGAGGATATATGGCAGTGATACCTAAGGAAAAATGATTAATATGGAGCTATTTTTTGCATCATTCCCGTTTTATACAGCTGTATATAAATATGAACATCTGCCTCTTCTCACTTATTATATTTCATGAAAATGAGTTGGCTATGTCTGAATTTATCATCAGCTTCTTTTACCAACTGGGTTTAAGAGGGTATATTTAACAAGTAAATCTTGATAATAATAGACTATTTCATTAATGTATGATATTTAATATTTATTTTCAAATCAAGTTCCCTATTTCTGGCTTGTTTATTTAACGTAAAATTAATGGTTTATTTGGACATTTTTTTTCACGTTTTTGCTCACCATAAACTAAAACAATGAAAATATTTTTTTATTAAAGCTAATTGAAAGAATCATTGGGAGGTCCCCACCCATTTCAGTAGGAAAAGCCATGCTTGGATAGTTCTTTTTCATGTTGAATAGTATTTTATAGATCTTTATTATTTAAAATAATAAAGATGTTTTAGCAAAGTGAGTAACTGAATTTAACTTTTAGTTATAAGTATACAATGCCTTATATTAGGCTTGTTTTAAATCTGAATAGTAGTCTATTTCCATCTGGTCCACATGAAAAACTAAATTCTGCTTATTGTAGGTTGGCCCGTATACTTTCATGTTCCTAACTATTCACACTAAAAAACAAACAAACATAAAAAACCAACTTTTTTTTTCCTTTTTAAGCTCACGTTTTTTGCAATTTAGAATATGCCAAAGGGAAAATATATTTCTATGTAAATAGGGAAAAAAAACCTTAGCCCTAAATTATTTTAGTGTGTTTGGCATTGTAGGGGAAATTTACAGGAGAAATGTCTCTTAACAGATAAGAGTAGCATATTTGTAAGAAAATTATCTTGAAATACTGTTACAGGAACTAAAATCTCAGAACTCCAAGGAATTCTTGCATCTTCTTTCAGGCAGGAATTAATAGCAACTTCAGCAAGTCAGCCAATAAGAAACAACCAGAAAGCAAATTCACCTCTTTACCTAGTGTCTTTCATTAGAAAATATAAAACGTCTCTTAAAATGTTAATAGTATCTACAATCCTATGTAATTTTAAATTATCTATTTTCCCAATACTATTTTTTAGTTAAAATTTAAATTATTTGCCTTAGAGTGTTTTGTTTTTCCATTTTTAAGTCTCCACTCTCAAAATCTATTTATTTTTGAGTATGTATACATTCCACTTCAGTTGTTAGATGAAACATGGAATTTGAGAACAAAATCAGTCTTTTCTTCTCATACTAATAAATTTTTTCAAAATTTGTTTATGTAATGTAGTGGGGGGAAAAAAAACAACAATAGATAAAGTAATTAGAATTAAAATTGGTCCAAAAGATGAATGCAAAACACACCCTTGAAATATGTAAGTGTGTATATTCTACCTCATGTTTTCTATTTCTATACATCCTAGTAAAGCCAGTTATATCAGAATTAAGGGTCTGTTTTCTCATTTTTTTTTCCCCATTGAGCAAAGTGAATTAAGAGCCTGAGCTTGATTTTGGTAAATATGAGCATTATTATATAAATCTCAATAGAAATTATATTTCCAATTTAAAGCTAAAAAAAGAAAATTTAATAAAAACTGATACCTGCCTTTCCACTTCAAGCCCAGGGAAGGTAAGTGAGCACAACCTTTCTAGTTTTTACTACGCAGTAATTGCTGAGGTTGTTAGTGATGATTTTATTCTGCCTGAGCAGAGTGAGTCCTACAAGTTCAGATGATGCCCCAACTGTGGGCTAAGTAAAGTTTTCTTATTCCCAGTCATGACCAACCTGCAAGAATCACTTCATGTGCATACAATAACTGCCCTAGCAAGTGAGGAGCAGTGATCTAGTATCTGATTCTCAGTTTATCTGTTTCCTGGTAAAATTTTCTTTTGAGCTTCCAATACCATCTTTTTATATCAACAGGTTATATAAGGATTAAGAAATACATATGCAACTGAAATTGTAAATAACATAACCAGTATAAAGATGTAAACTAACATTTTTTCTGAGTTTTAAACCCTGAGAAAGATTAAGCCCAATAACCCTACATAATATCATCTACTGCAAGGAGCCTGCCTCTAACAAGAAATTGGCTCAACTACTTGACCTTGTTTGGGGAGCTTAATATATGAAAACATTCTTTAAATGAATAGTGTTAATCTAACACACTATTTGAATCCTAATAATTACTGTCTTTGCTTCTATATCTATACAATAAAAATGGTAATATTCTGTTTCGGAAAATGACCCTCCACCTGCTTATCTCATGCTGACAAATCCTCATTGATTTTAACTTGCCTCCAAGTTAATCAAAAGGGAAACATGCACACTCCTATTTGCTAATCAAAACCCCTGGAAGTTATTCTAGACAATTCCCTTTCCTTTATTTCTAAGTGGTTTTAGCTCCTCAATGTGACCTTGTTCGGTTTTCTTCATTTCCTGCTTGGAGTATTCTTTAAGAAAGTCAACAATGAATATCATTCTAAACACAGATTTTGGTGCTGACACTACATCACTGAAAAAGTATGGTCCCAACATTCAAGGAGCTTATGATCTAGTGGCAGAGATGGACAGTTAGGTGATTTCAGGAAAACGTTGTATCAGAAGGTAAACACAGTGCAATGGAAGTGCATTAGATTCTCCTTTCTTCAAGAAAATAATCCTCGGAGGAGGAGCCAATCACTTGAATACACAGAATAAAAAGAAAGAATCTAGGACTCCCACCTTTGCACATCTTCAGCCAAGTTTTGAGCCAGTAGAAGTAAAATGTCTTGCCTCTTGTCAGTATCACCTCATTCTCTCAAGGATACAGGGTCTTGGGATATGGAAATAAAAAGATAAAATATCCTGATCTCATGGAACATTCTAGTAGAAAGATAAAATAAAGACATGTTTAGGAATTTAAAAAAAAAAAAAAAAAGAACCAGGAGAAGAAGTAAACTGTGTGGATATCTGAGGGAAGAGCTGGAAGAAACATACTTAGAAGAAAGGGAAGGAAGTCAATGTGGTAGATGAAGTTGATCAAGGGAAAGATGAGATCAGAAGATAATGGGACCTTATCAGCCATTGTAAGCACTGACTTGTAGTGGGGATGTTTTGTAAATGGGTAAAAGTGAGGATGTGAAAAGGGCAAAAATATTGAGCCTATTGAAGTTATTCAGGCAAAGAAAAGGTTTCTTAGATCAAAGTTGTAGCCACAGAAGTAGTAAATGGTCGGATTATGGATATATTTTGAAGGTAGAGCTGACAATGCACCACTAATTCTATTGCAAAAGAGAAAATGAATGAATGGAGTCAACAATGTCTCTGAGGTGTTTGGTCAGAGTAACTGGAGAAATAAAGTTACATTTATTGATATGAGGAAAACTATGAAGAAGCAAATTTTGGGAAAGATCAGGAACAGTATACCCAAAAAATAACATATCATGATCAAGTGGGATTCATTCCAGGGGCACAAGAATAGTTCAACATTCACAAATCAATCACGTAATACACATTACAAAAGAAAGGGTAAAAATCATATGACCTTGTCAATAGATGCAGAAAGAGCATTTGGTAAAAAATGTCTTAACTGGTAAAAATTCAGTAACCCTTAAATTGCATTTAATATGACCTAAGCATTTTCGTTTCAACTGACTTATGCCTTTGTATTCATGTCAAGATATGCATCATACTTTTTTAACTGCTCAAATGCCTGCAATATTTGGTTTGAAAAATTGGCATGTTTCCTTTTTTTTCTCTGTGGCGCTGGGTGGCTAAGGGTGGACAGGGACTTGGCTACTTCACATCCCTTCCCAGGCAGCAGGCTGCCTCTGGGGCAGGAACAGGGACTTGGTCCCGTACAGGGATGCCTGAGAAGCCCGATCCCCTCTCCGAAACACCATCTCCGCATGTTTCTTTAAACAGATTGCCAAATTACTAATTATATTCAATTAACATCTTCTAAATGTAAAACCTCACCCCTTGGTAGTGGCAAAGCTCAGGGCCATGTCACAGACTTTAAATGGCAAAACAGACCAGCCATTTATCCTAACTCTCTCCCAAAGAATATGTACACACAGAATCTGATTACATAAATATAAAATTCAGAAAATAAGAAACTCTAAAATGTCATCCTGTGAAAATGGGAGAGAGGTTGTTCCAAGCCATTACTTTTATGAAAATCTCAGGTCTGTCTTTTTCATAAACTGCTACCACCTCCACTTTCTACCCACAGATTCTCCAGTAGTTCACACAACAGCTTCTTCCCTTCTTGTCCCCATCAAAGTCACAGTAAGACAATTATTCCGATCTGCTCTACCCTAGAAGTAATTGGAAACTTTATTAAAGAATTGACCATAATGTACTTTTCCAGAGAACACTGAAGATAAATTCACTGAACTGCTTCAAAGAACTAAATTTTCAGGCAACAGTAAAAAAGAACATTAATCATACTGTCTTTGTTTACCACTAGAAATGTTCATTACCTGATTTGGGGAGTAGGAATGAATTATTAAATGTATAAATGAATGAGTGAGTGAGTGAGTGAGTGAATGAATGAATGAATGAATGAATGAATAAACAAATGATGAACTGAAACTATAAAAAGTTAAAAATTATAGCAACTACTATTTATTCAGGCTACTACATGCCAAATATTAGTCCTGAGTAAAACACCCTACAAATGTGGAAGAAGCATTCAGTTGCTCAAAAGTACACATCTTTTTTTCAGAGGAGTAAGCTAGAATATATGTCTCACAGAACCTGACCCAGTGCTCTAATTATATTACCACACTGTTAATATTAAAGATTTGCTTGCAGGATTGATACTTTTGAATGAAAATTTGCATAACATCATAAGTTCCTCTTCCAAGACTTGATTTCATTATCACTTCTCCTAGCTATAAAGCTGGGCCTAAGGGTCAGTGTGACTGAAAATAAGACCCTGTGTAAAGATTCTAACTTAAGTAATTATAAATTTTAAATGTATTTAAACTTACTTTGGATAAATTAAATGGGGGTCTTCCTACAATATTCTGTGTAGGAACCATTTTATGACAAAACTGCTTTTTTTAAAAACCCTGAATACCTAATCATCTTATTTCAGTTCCATATTTCCCCAAGTATCTATCATTTTTTCTACAGATAATATGCACCATTTAAGAAATATAAACGAGAGAAATTTTAAAAGGACTATTGATGTGTGTGTGTGTGTGTGTGTGTGTGTGTGTGTGTGTATAAGAAAAGAAGTATTAGTAGCAAAAAGCTAACAAAAAAAACCCTAGAATTTAAGAGATTTAAATGTGGAGATAAAAAATGGTGGCAGAGTAAGTGGATGCTGCACAGACATGCTCCCAGCAATAAACTGGAATTACAACTAATATACAGAAAAACTTGTTGAATAATCAATGGAAAATTTGCAGTAGAGAATCCTGATATCCAAGATCTGAAAGTGGAGACCACAGCATAGAGACTGTAGGAGGGACGGAGGTGCAAAAGAGCTGGCCAGGCTCGCACAGACATCAACTGAAGTTCTGGAGAGATATCTCAGCTGTGGGGGGTTGCCACTGAGAACTCTGGGATCTAATCCCCAAGCTGGGCCCCCCAGCAGAGAGCACCAGAACTGAGAAGGGTACCCACGTAACATCTGGCTGTGAAGAGCAGTGGAGTTGCTGCCTGCCAGGGAGTGACTGCTGAAAGTTCAGGCACCCCCTTAAATAGCCAATGCACAAAATTCCCTATGGAGCCGCCCACCTAGTGCTACAGCAGGGGGAGGACAGAGTGGACTGGAGCTGTGTGAGCAGAAGCCAGAATTGGGGACTCAAAGGTTAGAGCTCAGAAAGAAGACACCCACAGATTCTTCTACTGAGTCATTCCCTCACACAGTGGAGGACATCTTCTTCACACAGAACTTTGCCTTGTCTGGAGGGAAGACAATTGACCCACCCTATTGGAAAACACTTTGCCCTAAGGCAGCAGTTCTCAACCTGTGGGTCACGACCCCTTTGGCTGTCGAATGACCCTTTCACAGAGGTTGCCTAAGACCATCCTGCATATCAGATATTTACATTATGATTCATAACAGTAGCAACATTACGGTTATGAAGTAGCAATGAAAATAATTTTATGGTTGGGTCACAACATGAGGAACTGTTTTTAAAGGGCCAGAAGGTTGAGAACCACTGCCCTAAGGCCACTTAAGAGACTAAAAATAACAATTAGCCTTCTGGCCCTTTAAATATAGTTCCTCATGTTGTGAGCCAACCATAAAATTATTTTCGTTGTTACTCCATAACTGTAATGTTGCTACTGTTATGAATCGTAATGTAAATATCTGATATGCAGGATGGTCTTAGGGGACCCCTGTGAAAGCGTCGTTCGACCGCAAAAGGGGTCACGACCCACAGGTTGAGAACCACTGGCCTAGGAAGAAGCAACTGCCTGACCCTGTTGAAAAAACCTCTCCCCACACTTGAGAACGATTGCCTGGGGCCATTCAAGTTGAAATCCTATCAGTCTGTAAGGAGAGGCAGTCTCTGGAGGCTTTATCTTTGCCTGACTTAATTAGTCAGAAACAGCGTTTGATGCTTCCTACACTACAGATTGAGAGGCATATAGGACCTACCTAATACATAGTCACAAACCCAAACAGACAGCCAAAATGAGGAGTCAAAGAAACTACCCCCAAATGAAAGAACAAGAGAATTCTCCCAAAGAAGACATACCTAAATGAAGCAGAAATAAGAAATTTATCTGAAACAGAGGTCAGTGTAATGATGGTAAAGATGTTCAACAGCATGAAAAAAGATATAGTAACTAAAATAAAAGTCAGAAATAAAGAATCACATGACACAAATAACACATTGGAAGGAATACACAGCAGATTAGGGAAAGCTGAGGATAGAATCAGTGACTTAGAAGATAGGGTTCAAAAAATAACTCAATCAGAGGACCAAATAGAAAAAAACAATTAAAAAGCAGGAGAACAGCTTAAGGGAGCTGTGGGACTTTGTGAAATGTAACAGTATTAGTATAGCAGGTGTGCCAGAAGAGGCAGAAAGGGAGAAGGGATAGAAAATGTGTTTGAAGAAAGAGTAGCAGAAAACTTCCCTAACCTGGTAAAGGAAAAAGTCACACAAGTTCAGGAGATACAGAGAACCTGAAGCAAGAAGAATTCAAACAGGCCCATGCCCAGACACATCATAACTAGAATGCCAAAAATTAAAAACAAAGAGAATCTTAAAGGCAGCAAGAGAAAAGCAAACTCTTACCTACAAAGGAGCTCCAATAAGCCTGGCACTTGATTATTCATCAGAAAATCTACAGGCCAGAAGGGAATGGCATGAAATACTCAAGGTAATGGAAAGCAAGGATCCGAGACCAAGATTACAATATCCACAGCTTTTTTATCCACTCACCTAATGATGGTCATTTGAACTATTTCCATATCTCAGCTATTGTAAATTGTACTGCTATGAACATATCGGTGCATATATTCTTTCTGATTGGTGTTTCGGGTTTCTTAGAATATATTCCTAGAAGTGGGTCAAATGGCAGTTCTGTATTTAATTTTTTTGAGGAAACTCCATACTGATTTTTATAGTGGCTACACCAGTCTGCATTCCCACCAGCAGTGTACTAGGGTTCCCTTTCTTCCACATCCTTGCCAGAACTTATCATTTGTTGATTTGTTAATGGTAGCCATTCTGACAGGTATGAGGTGATACCACATTGTCATTTTGATATGTATCTCTCTAATGATCAGTGACTGAGCATTTTTTCATATGTCTCTTGTCTTTCTGTATGCCCACTTTGTATGTCTATTTAGGTCCTTTGTCCATTTTTTAATTGGACTTGTTGTCCTCCTTTTGTTAAGTTGTTTGAGTTCCTTATATATTTTGGATATGAACACTTTATCAGATGTGTCATTGCCAAATATCTTCTCCCATACAGTGGGCTCCCTTTTCATTTTGTTGATGATTCCTTCGCTGTGCAGAAGCTTTTTATTTTGATGTAGTTCCATTTGTTTATTTTTTCCTTAGTTCCTTTGCCCTAGGAGATATATCAGTAAACATACTGCATTGGGTCATGTTTTTGTATCCATTCTTCTATGCTATGTCTTTTGATTGGAGCATTTAATCCATTTACATTTAATGTATTATTGATAACTATGTATTTATTGCCATTTTAATCCTGTATGCCTTTGTTTCTCTCTCTATTTCTTCCTCTAATTACAGCAGTCTCTTTAGCATTTCTTGAAGTGCTAGTTTAGGGGTGATAAACTAGTTTAGCCATTTTTTTTTTTTTTTTTGGTATGGAAAGCTCTTTATTTCATTGTATATTTTGAATGCTAGCCTTGTTGGATATAATAATCTTGGTTTCAGATTCTTGCTTTTCATTACCTTAAATATTTCATGCCATTCACTTCTTGCCTGTAGAGATTCTGATAAAAACCAGCTGACAGCCTTATGGGAGCTCCTTTGTAGATAACAAATTGCTCTTCTCTTGCTGTCTTTGTCATTAATTTTTGGCATTTTAATTATGATGTATCTAGATGTGTGCCTATTTGGGTTCTTCTTGCTTGGGACTCCCTGTGCCTCCTGAACTTCTGTGACGTTTTCCTTCACCAGGTTATAGAAGTTTTCTGCCATTATTTCTTCAAACAAGTTCTCTATCCCTTGCTCACTTTCTTCATATTCTGGCACTCTTATTATGCAAATATTGTTACGTTTCATGTTGTCCCACAGATCCCTTAAGTTGTCCTCTTTTTATTAATTGTTCTTTTTTTTTTTATTTTGTTCTCTGATTGAATGATTTTTTTTCTACCTTGTCTTCTAATTCATTGATCTAATCCTCGGCTTCTTCTAATCAGCTGTGTATTCCTTCTTTAGTAGTGTTATGTCATTCTTCATAGTTACCATATATTTTCTCATGCTGTTGAGCATCTTTACCATCATTATTACAAATTCTATGTATGATAAATTTCTTTTCTCCATTTCATTTACCCCTTCTTCTGGAGAATTATCTTATTCTCTCAGTTAGGGCTTTTTTGTCTCCCCATTTTGGCTGCCTGTTCACGTTTGTATCTATAGGTTAGGTAGATCTGCTATGCCTCTCCATATGTAGTACAGAAAAGTGTCAGATGCTGGTTCTGACTGGCCCTGAGTACTCTGTTTGGAGGTATCAGCAATCCACAGTTTGTGGCTCCCTCTGCTGGGGGTTGGTGCTTTTGAAAAGGACCAAGATGTGCACCAGAGTCTGCTTTTCCTAGCCCCAGGCCACAGATTAGATCAGACAAAGACTCAAAGCCTCCAGAGACCCACCTCTGCCTATAGTACCATTGACACTTAATCTTGATTAGCCTAAAGCTATCTACTCCAGGGTGGGTGTAGAGGTTTTTCAACAGGGTTGGAGCAACTGCATTCCACCAGGCAAAACTGCCTGAATAGCAAAGGTTCACTGTAGAAATCCTCCTCAGCATGAGAGAATGACTCAGTACAGAAAATCAAGGTAGCTGTTCTCCGAGCTCCAAATCCAGATTCCCCAAACCTGGTGTGTTCACACAGCTCCAGTAAATTCTTCCCTCACTCTGCTTAAGCCTAAGGTGAGCAGCTCCATGGGAAATTCTGTGTGTTGGCCTTTTAAGAGGGTGCCTGCATTTTCAGCCATCTCTTGCTGGCAGACAGCAACCCTGCTGGTTTTCACAACCAGATATTATGTAGGCATATTTCTCAGTTCTGGTTCTCTCTGCTTTTCCTAGAAACCCCCTCAGCTGAGATATCTTTCTGGAACTTTACCTACTGTCTGTGGGAGCCTGGCCATCCCCTTTGTGCTTCCATACTTCCTACCAGTCTCTCTGTGATCTCCATTTTCCATCCCTGGTTATCAGGGTTCTCTCCAGCTAGTCTTTAGTTTATTTTTAGGGTGGTTTTTCTTTATTTTAGTTGTAATTCCAGTTTGGTCCTAGGAATGCATCAGTGTAGTTTCCATTTACTCCTCTGCCATTTTGGAATCTTGCTTTGCTTTCTTATTTATGGATCTGTAAGATCTTATTGGTAATTTAAAAAAAAATAGTTTTCACTTATATTTTAACTACAAATGAATTTATAAATACTTTTTTTTGATAAACAATAACTTAGTAATAAGTTATAAAGCTGCAGCTAAATCTTGTATTTTTAGATACTGAAATAGAGGGTTTTATGTGGAAAATATATGTACCTTAGAATGTATTAAAAAGATAAGCCTGTATTTCTCTTTGTAGTTTGTAATTTTGCCAAAGGTTTGCCCTTCCATAAGGTAGAACTGGATCTTTTAAATAGCAACCTAGTGGAATAAGAGAAAAGATGGCGGCGGAATAGGCAGACGCGTTCCAAGGCTTGTCCCAGAGCAAATAGAATGAACAGCTGAGACGGATAACATCCACGCCAAATTGGCAAAGGAGACTCAGCTGGTGAGACAGTTTGCAGCCGGGAAGGGCAGAGTTCCCCTGGAAAGGTAAAAACCAGGGATCTGGGCAGGAAAGTTTGCCAGATCTCTGAGCCCAGAGGGTCAGGGAAACCACGCAGCACCCAGCCATGTCCCTTGGGACAGGCACAGCCTCTAACTGGAGAAAGGACATCTGCAGGACTGTTGGTGCCGGGGGATTTGAAATCTGGGTTCCATAATTACTGAAGACTGAGCCCAGAGGGGGCAGCCTGAAGTGCTGACCAGATCATGCAGTGCTGGTAAGAGAGGAGCTCACAGAGAATCAGTCTTCCCCATTTCTGTGGCCGGCATTTGTTTTTTGTTTTTTCACTGAACCCTGCTCATAGAACATTTCGGACATACTCACCTGTGCTGAGGAGCGGGAGAAGGTGCGGACGAGTGGAATCTGGGGAGAGGCTGGGGAGAGAAAGGGATCCAGGAGAGGTGGCAGCAAGTTGAGTGCTGAGTCACACCTGAGCCCAGGACCTGGACAGCCATTTACTCCTGAAGATATTAACCCCTCCCTCCAGTCTCCAGGCAAGGAATACGGTCACACCCAGACTCCACCCTGAATGGTACAAAGGATTAAAAAAATCTGATTAGTCCCTGGGAGTTAACAGGGTCTGGCCTATAGAGAGGCCTTCAGTCCCAGCAACAGAAGAAAAAAAAAATCACAGACATTCCAGAAAACTGGGATCTTAAGCCAGCCAAAGGAATGACATTTCAATTTTTCATATTTATTTCTTTATTATTATTTTGTTAGTTCTTTTTTTTTTGCCTTTTTCTTTGTTTTCCTTTTTTTGTTTTTGTTTGTTGCTTTATTTTCTACTTCTTTTCACATTATTTTTTTTCAAGATGTGCACAAAAGTATGATTTTTCTAGCCCCGGGCACCAAATAGGATCATGCAAAGACTCAAAGCCTCCAGATACCCACCTCTGCTTGTAGTCTGAGTGTATTTAGTCTTCATTAGCCTTTGGATATCAACCACAGGTTGAGGCCAGAGGTTTTCTAACAGGATAGGGCAATTGTTTCTGCCTGGAGGTTAATTGTTATTCTCAGTCTCTTAATGGGCCTCAGAAACTCCACAGGATGGGGCAAGAGATTTTCCAATAGGGTAGGTCAACTGACTTCCCGGCAGGCAAAAACTGACAGAATAGTAAAGGTCCACATGCAAAAGATGTCCTCCTCAGTGTGAGGGAATGATTCAGCACAGAAAATTGGGGCTTCTGCTTCTAATCTCTAACCCCAGAGCTCCCAACCTTGGCTTCTGTTCACATGCCTTCACTCAACTCTGGCCTCCCTCTTCCGGAGCCCAAGGTGAGTAGCTGCATATGAAATTCTGTGCATTGGCTCTTTAAGAGGGTGCCTACTGATTTTCACAGCTAGATGTTATGTGGGTACCTTTCTCAGTTCTGTTGCTCTGGTATAGGGAGTCCAGGCTGGGGTTTAGACTCAGTTCTCAGTGGACACCCTCCACAGCTGAGATATCCCTTCAGAACTTCAGCTACTGTGGGCGGGGGAGGGGGGGGGGCTCAACCAACCCTTTTATGCCTCCACCCTTTGTACCAGTCTCTTTGTGGTCTCCACTTTCCATACTTGGTTATCAGGGTTCTATCCAGCTAGTCTTCAGTGGATTATTCAGGATGGTTTTCTGTATTTTAGTTGTAATTCCAGTTTGGTCCTGGAATGTTTCAGTGTAACATTCACTTACTCTACTGCCATTTTTGAATCTCTGGCACATCATTTTTTAAATCAAACTTAAATTTACAGTTTTTAAAGTATGATTTTATTCATTACCTCAAATGAATACTCAATATGTTTTTAAAATTTTTAAGTTCAAGTATTTTTGGTATATCATATTTTATTAGTTTCAGGTGTACAATATTGTTATTCTATATTTGCATACCTTATGATGTTATTACCATGATAAGTGTATTGGTCATCAATCACTGGGCAATGTTATTATGCTATAATTGATTCTACTTCCTGTGCTGTACACTACATCCCTGTGCCTTATTTATTTTGTAACTAGAAGGTCATCCCTCCTATTCCCCTTCATCTTTTTCACCCATCTATCTCTCCAGCCCCCAACCCCTCAGTTTGTTCTCTGAATCTATGAGTCTGTTTCTGTTTTGGTCTTTAATTATCTGCAAAAGAGATAAAGTAATATTTATTTATTGTCAATTTTTCATATTCTATAATATGCTTATTATATGTGGGAGCAATTATGTGTGCATAATATAATTCATATATAAAATAATATTAATATACTGCTTTTTAAGTGATAGATTGGAATGTGCTATTCTTAGATGATTTTAGTTTTCATATTAACTCATGTTCTAAAATGAGTTATAAACAAATTATTTTGAATTGTTAAGTAAATTATAAATTCTGATAGCAATACGATATAAGCACCTCTGTCTAATCTGCCTCATGAAAAGTAATTACATAATTTGCACATCAAGATTAACTTGGGGAGCTTTTAAAGGAGTTCTATTGCATTGTTCTGAGAGTAAATGGTAAAATTATTTTACTTTTACATTGTTTTGTTTTATTTTTGACACTATTACATATTTCCCTTCCCTCTTCTTTGCCCACCTCCACCCAGCCCCTGCCCTCCCCTTCCCTCTGGCAATCGCCTCACTGCTGTGTGTCTATGGGTTATACCTATATATTATTTGGCTAATACCTTCATCTTCTTTCATCCAGTGCCCTCTCTGCTCTCCCTGCTGTCAGCTGTCAGTCTGTTCCATGCTTCTATGCCTCTGTTTCTGTTTTGTTCATGAGATTATTTTGTTCATTAGATTCCACATATAAGTGAGATCATGCGATATTTCTCTTTCTCTGATGTTCTTATTTCACTTAGCATAATAATCTCCAGGTCCATCTATGCTGTTGCAAGAGGTAAGATTTTCTTCTTTTTCACAGCTGCAAATATACCACCACAGCCTTTTTATCCATTCAAGCACTGATAGGTGTTGAGTGGATAGGCTGTTTCCAGATCCTGGCTATTTTATATATATATATATATATATATATATATATATATATATATATATATATATATATACACATATATATATCTATTACAGTGGGGCCTTGACTTACGAGTGTCCCGACTAATGAGTTTTTCGAGATAAGAGCCGTCTCTCCGCCGATTTTTTGCTTTAAGTTGCAAGCTAAAATTCGGGTTACGAGCCAGCTTCAGATACCCCACCTCTAGTTGGCGCAGCAAACATCACAGTGAACGCCACAACATCAGCCCAGCATCACGTGTCTCCCTCATTCACTTTTGATTTGACATATGAGTACTTTGAGTTATGAGCTCCGTCACGGAATGAATTTGACTCGTAAGTCAAGGCCCCACTGTATGCAAATAGACTGAATGGCAGAACAACCAAAAAACTGAACAACCAAACAACCAAACAGCTGGTCGCTATGATGTGCGCTGCCTGCCAAGGGGCGCACATGGAACATGGTGAGCGTTGGCAGCAGGTGGCAGAGTGCAGAACATGGTGGGTGTCAGCTGCGGCAGGATTGTGGAGCAGTTAAGCAGGGGTGCCAGACCAAGGCGGGGCGCCGGTCACTGTCATCAGGCAAGCCTCTGGTGGTTACTGAAAATTCTTTGCTTCTGCATGCTGCAGTCCTGCCTGGTGTTTTCACCCACTGCCAGTACCCAGCCCCGGTCCCAATCACTCGATGCTGTCAGCCGGTGTGAGCAGTGACTGCCAGCCCTGATCACCCCTGAGGGCTTCTCCACTTCCCCCTGCTCCTGAGGGGTGATCGAGGCAGCAGCTGCTACTCACACCCACTGACAGTGCCGACCCTACTCATCCTGCTGCTGGCGCCAGCCCGAATCACTCCACACCATCAGCAAGTGCGAGTGGGGCCAGCACTGTCAGCGTCTGGGAGTGGCAATGGCGGGTGCGGGGCTGCTGGCAGACAGGAGACTGGGGGCCACGTGGGAAGGGCCAAGCAAGTGGCATGGAGGATGGGCCGAGACCTGCCCCTGTGCCCATTGCAGCCTCATGGCCCACAGTTCTTTTCAAGGTGCACAAATTTGTGCACTGGGCCCCTAGTTATAAATAACTGCAACGAACATAAGGGTGCATATATTCTGTTGCATTGGTGTTTCAGTATTCTTAGGTTATAATATCAAAATGAGGTTTTAATTTTTAAAAGTTGTCTTTGTTTGCCTTAATTTTTGTATAAACTAACAAAAAACAGTCTACTTTGTACTTGCTGTTAAATACTTTTCTAAGTTAAATAATGGGTGTTAATATACAGTGTATGTACAGGTATTCTGTGACAAGATATAAAATACTAATACATTCCCTTTGGAAATCCATTTTATTTGTGTATTTTATTTTATGTATTTTATACAAATTAATTTACTGGCCAGATGTTTCTTAGAGCAGATTACTGACAGCATATATAATACAGATGATTGCTTTAAATGTCAGTGAGAAGAAAAGGGAAATTCAATACCATTAACTGTATGAAATACTAGATAATTTCATTGAATTGATCATAAGAATTTTATAATTTGCTTTTATTAAATTTTACAGCATTTTAAAAATTAACAATGAAAATATTAAGAGACAGGGTAAAATAACATCTTGCACTTTTATTGTATAGAAATGAGTATTTATAATCCAGAACATAGACACCAATCTCATTAGGATGTTTTCTTTTGTTATTTTTATCCCTTGAATTAATTATATATTTTTCTTTCAGTTCAACAGCAATTAAAAATTGGTATATTTGTACAGAAAAGTTGTTCTAATTATTCTGACTTGATACTATTCAACATTGCATTATAGTTTAAAAATGTTAAAATCTATGTCAGATTAAATAATGAACCCATAAATCACCATATTCACTAGCAGGTTCATTATTTAATCTCACATAAAGATTGCTATTTGGCTCCGATTGCAGTACTTTTAAAAAATGTATTACATAGATGTACTTTAAAGGAAAATATTAGGATTCTATCTATTTTTCTAACTTACTTGGCTGTGAGATCATTGAGATATTCTTGCTAGATTGTGCTTTTATAGAAAGACAATATATAGGAAAAGGGAAACCTAGATTTATTGACTAAAACAATATGAATATAACATCCAACATTACCAAGTAACTTAATTAATGAAATAAAAAATATAACATAAGATTAGGGAAAATTCTAGCCTGTTTTTAAATGTATATCTTTAAATAAATCATGTGGTATGTCTTATTCAATAATTGAATATACCTCTTTATCAAATAACAAAACTTATAATTTGAATATTTATTTTTAAATATAGAATAACTTACAAGACATTTCATCACAATAATATAGGTAAGCCAAATATTAGTATCTGCAGTTTATGACAGCATAAACTGAGACCCAAAATACTAGATTGCTTGATCCAGGTCAACTAGGGAGTTAATATAAAACTAGGACTGGAAACCTGGGTTATTGGTGTCTGTGTCTAAGAACTAAGCTTTCAAGATTGTAGACTATATATATATATATATATATATATATATATATAATGCTTAATCTGGAATAGCAAAATTATACTATTTTATTCTGAATACATACTTTAAAATATTTATCTTAGTTCTTTATTTCCTAATTGTCTAGTAGTAGATTCTTACCATTTAGGTAACTTATGTATACTACTGAGACATATCACAATAAATATTTTAGTCTCAACTAATGAATATAAAAACCAATCCAACTAGTTGTCATTATAATATACAAAGTAACCAGTTGACTGCATGCACTTTCATGTAGTATCTCATCTTGAATAAAAAACACTAGGTTTTATAATACATAATTACTATGGATTTATCATTCTAACTCCTCAATTAAAGGGTTTACTTTAAAATCAGATGTCCCATAAAACTTATGAGAAAGTCTATATACAAGATTATATGTGTTCACATGTGTATGGATAGTGTGTTTAAATACTGTGTATGATATATATGGTAACTTATTATATATTTTATGTTATATATCTTACATATGCATCACATATACAGTTAGTGGTCAGATTATTATGAACATCTGATGATTGTAGGCAAATTAGGTGTAATTTCATGCTGAAGTTGCTAGAGGGCCAGACCATTATAAATAGGGAACCAGGTTGTTTACCATGACAGTAGAAGTGATTTTTTTTCTGAAGATATGGGTAAACAATGCTATTTAATAGCCTTTGAATGTGGGATGATTGTTGGTGCTCGGAGCCATGGAGCGAGTATCAGCAAAACAGCCGAAGGCCTGTTCAAACACCTTTGCTGTTTGCAGTTACCAAGATAAAACTTCTCCAATTCGCACAGGAACACAAGGATTGGACAGTCGAGCATTGGAAAAAAGTCATGTGGTCCGATGAATCATGTTTGCAGTTGCATCATACAGATGGCACAGTGAGAATTTGGCGGAAACAGCATGGAAGCATGAACCCACATGCATGAGTACAACCCTTCGAGCTGGTGGGGGCAGTGTTACGGTTTGGGGCATGTTTTCCTGGCATGATTTGGGATCTTTAATTCATGTGGAACAACGTCTGAATAGCACAACATACCTAAGTATCGTTGCTGATCAAGTTCATCCTATCATGTTGATGGCATATCCCAATGGAGATGGCTTCTTCCAACAAGACAATGTGCCATGCCACAGTGCCCATATTGTGCAGGAGTGGTTTCAAGAACATGAGGGAGACTTTACCTTGCTTAGGTGGCCCCCACAATCACCAGATCTCAATCCAATTGAGCATTTGTGGGATGAAGTTCAAAGAGCCATCAGGCAGCTGGTTCCACAACCATCAAATCTCACAGAACTGGACAGTGCTATTCATCAGGCATGGTGTCAGATTCCTCGCATCACCTTTCAACATCTCGTGGAGTCAATGCCAAGAAGAATCGCCACAGTATTGAAGGCAAAAGGTGGCCCAACGAAGTACTGATGTGGTGGCTATAATAATCTGGCCACTCACGTTCAAATATATCCCACATTCAAAGGCTGTTAAATCGCGTTGTTTGCCCATATCTTCAGGAAAAAAAATTACTTCTAATGTTGTGGTAAACAAGCTGCTTCCCTATTTATAATGGTCTGGCCCTCTAGCAACTTCAGTGTGAAATTATAGCTAATTTGCCTACAAACGTCAGGTGGTCAAAATAATCGGGCTACTCAGTGTATATCTCATATATATGCACATACCTCTATATGAATGAAATTTGTATGTATTTAGATATACTCACATACATATTGTTATGAATATTTATGGTCATTAAAGACCTATCTATAATAATAAAAGCGTAATATGCTAATTAGACTGGGCTCCTTCCAGATGAAGCCAGGGCTGCGAGGAAAGCCCAGGTCCCAGGTGCCAGAGGGCAGCCAGTGCCAGCAGCCAGGGGAAGGAAGGCCTACTCTTGCATGAATTTTGTGCATCAGGCCTCTAGTATAATTATATAAGCTCACTTTGCATATAAATTAATGTACATCATTGGTTCTTAAACTTTAACGTGAACTAAAATCACCTGGAAGACTTGTTAAAACAGATTTCTAGGTCTTACCCACAGTTTCTAATTCAGTAAATTTGGGGTGGTTGTGAAGAGCCCAAAATTTGCATTTTTAACAAGTTTCACTATTTTTGGCACTCCAAGAATGACTGATACAGTTAATAATATTAACCACGCTTTGTAATTACTTAGTAACAGGGACTTTGCTAAATGAATGATTTCATTTATTATCCACAGACTTTCCATTTAGATAAATATACCATCAAAGAGTTCATTTTCTGTTTTCAATTGAAAAATTTTTAAGTAAGTGCTTTGTATGGAGCTGGATATGACTGTCTTCTTGGAGTTCAGCAGTATTTCATCTGTACTGAATTAATAAAGCAGGGAGAAAAGTGCATTGATAATATCAGTCTATCAACAAAACATGTCTGAGGTATCTGGTTCAGCCTGCCTTTACTGTAATCTCCAGTTGCTATTGGCCAGTGATGGCGAACTTTTTGAGCTCAGCG
The DNA here is from genome assembly GCF_964212035.1 of Myotis nattereri. NCBI lineage: Eukaryota > Metazoa > Chordata > Mammalia > Chiroptera > Vespertilionidae > Myotis > Myotis nattereri. Next base: position 100,784,671 of record NC_138077.1, read on the forward strand.
TGTCAGCATTTTGAAAAACCCTAACTTAACTCTGGTGCCGTGTCACATATAGAATTTTTTTGATATTTGCAACCATAGTAAAAAAATAAATAAATTTATATTTTTGATATTTATTTTATATATTTAAATGCAATTTAACAAAGAAAAATCAACGAAAAAAATGAGTTCGCGTGTCACCTCTGACATGTGTGTCATAGGTTCGCCAATACGGCTATAGGCTCTTTAGATACTACAACAAGTAGAAGGCTGCTAAAACCACAGGGAACCAAAGAAGTGAGTTCCTTTGCCCTGAGATTTTCTCAGTTAAATTTTTTACATGCCAGGTTTGGGTTAAATGGGCATTCCCCATTGAATCCTTTACCTTAAGTTTGGATTCATAAGCAAAGTAAATCTCTGCTTATTGTAACCAGCGCTTTAATCTAAGAACTTTACCTTTGAATTTTTAAATTATTTGAATAAAGTGTAACATAATTATGTAGTAAATACCAATTAAGCCACTTTGCTACATCATGCCTTTTTCATATTATTTTTACTAATAATGGCCAACAGAGGGCATAGAAGTACTATTGCTTTAATGCTTTTAACCGGTTTCACAGCACACTTCTCTTCGAGAAAATATCTTCTTAGAGAAAGAGTTTTGTTTTGCTTTTGAAATTAGAATTTAGCTAAAGGTCTGGTAATTCAAATTGTTCTCCAGCTCCTAGTTTTATACTACTGCCATAAATAAATAAATAAATAAATAAATAAATAAATAAAGCATATGGAAGAGGAGGAGGAGGAGGAGGAGGAGGAGAGGAAGAAGGGAAAGAAGAAAGACAGAAAACCAGCCTAGCACACTGATATGATGCACTTGGTAAACAACACTTCAGTACATCTTATGTGATAATAATAGAGGTCTCCTAGCATAGAGTGAATAAAATAGTACTAGAGATTTTATACAAGTTCATGTAAGTCAGCTTCAGAAAAAAATATTTGTTTTATCCTAATTGTGCCTAAACATTTTATAGTGATTTTACTATAACCAAATGCTATTATTGCTCAAACTATCATTTTGTTTATACTCAGAAGTATAATTCATTCAACAATGCTGACATTGCTTTTAAAATTAATTTTCTATAATTATTAGTTTGTTTATATGGCTTCACTAGAGTGTTGCTGCATATATGACATTTATTTTGATCTTTGATCCTTGAAACTGTGCTTTCTCTATAGGCATGGACTTATTTATAATATTAAAAATATTCAAACTATGGTTACTGAATATCTATATCAATATATTCAATTTTCATCAAAATGTTAATGAGTCTGTAAATCACAATAAACTCTTTTTAGTTTAAGTTTTGCTGAACCTCAAAAAAAAATCCATCTCTGTTTATTTTGATAGACAAGAACAGCATTGGGTTGTGTGAAAGGCTTTCCTTACACCGAGAAGCTTCTTCCTCACAATGTTGAAACAAACTACATAGGCAGTCAGAAGATCCTTTTTGTGTTCAATATTTATTTGACCTCAGGATTGAAGAGAATTGGTTTTAAAATGCATAACTGTATTTATTTATCTACCCAGATTATGCCATTGGTATTACAAATGCCTCCTTCTCCTAGGATAAAAAAGAAATATCAGTGCTAACAGAGCAAGTCATGGTATGGTTTAGAAAAAATGTTTTTTGCATTGAGTTCTATAACGCCTTATTTTTTTTATTTCAGAGATATTTTTAAGCAGAAAGTGAATATATTTTTACAAGACTTTTTTAACGTGTCAGTGTATCTTTCATTTTTATGGTTGTTTTATGCTCTTCCTTTTAATTCATTTCCTCTATCTCCTCAGCAGCATTTTGTTGTTTAAATTTTTGAAGGTTGGGTATTCATAGAATACGGTGAATAGCAGCCAGCAATTTTAGGGATTAAGCTCAGTACTGTGATACAGTGACTTGTCTAGGAATATACATTAAAACCAATTATAACAAGGACTAACCATATTGTCTCTGTCCTTTTCTTGTCATGCATCTTGAATATAAAGATTCCAAAAGAAGCGTTAGTGACTCTTGTAGGGCAAGTTGGATCTGGAAAATCATCTGGGCTTTCTGCTCTTCTAGAAGAAGTGGAGGAATGTACAGGAGTAGTCCAAAGGAAGTTAAAGCCAGCAATAGATTCTTTCCACATCTCCCACTATAATGGGCTACAGCCAGCAGGTCATTAGTGTCAATAAAAATTTATGATTGAATTGAAGATACAAGTATTTAATGGACATTTCTAGTTTGTGACAAACATTTCAATATCCACAGAAATTGATTAGCTATGGGTGGATTAGTAACAGCATTCTGTCTTCTAAATACTTTAGCAAATCATTTATGAACGCTTATGATAATTGTTTGATGATATTAACTAAATTGAAACCAATTATAGAGAAACAAATGTGATTGGTACTATAACTTGATTAGGTTTTTAACTATCATTCATTGCAAAGTTTCCTAAGTGATTAACAGCCATTCTATTTATAAGAAGTCTTATCGTTTCTCATGGTTGGATCTTTGACTTAGAAAAACCTCATAGAAAAAAAAAAAAAAAAAAAGAAAAACCTCATAGAAATAATAATATTAATAGCTTACATCTAAATTTCAGCCTTTAGACTCTGGAGAGGTCTACTCCCAGACATTTGTTCAATTCTTAAAGGTCAATAGCAATAAGGATTCAATAAATTTTTAGGAGAAACCAAGATGGCGGCATAGGTAAACACTGGAGATTGCTGCCTCGCACAACCACTTCAATAATACAACTAAAAGATGGAATGGACATTACCCAGAACCTCAGGAAGGCTGGCTGAGTGGAAATTCTACAACTAGAAGGAAAGAGAAAAGCACACTGAGACTCAGAAGAGGTGCAGTGCGGAAGTAACTACAAAGATGCGGAGGTGCATGCGGAGAGGGCTGGCGGCTGAGGACACGGTTGTCATTTTCTGGAGGGAGTCTCAAGCTCTGAGCTCAAGTTCCAGGCGAGTCTCTGGGGACGCAGACTCATACGGGAGAAACTGGACTGTCTGGCATTAGTCAGAACTCGAGGGCAGCTTTCTCTCGGAGGTGCTCGCAACAATTGCTTGGACACTGAGAAGCGGGGCCTCTGTGGGCAGGACTGAGAGCAGCCATAACTGCTTGCTCTGCCCTGTTGATCCCCTGGGACCCCGCCCTGCCCAAGCCATGCACAGAGGCTTTTGCATATGAAAGTCCCGGCCCTTTGCAATCTGAAAATTACTTAACAAACTGCAGCTGGCCCAAGGCCCCAGGGAAACTTGAATTGCTTCACAGCTGCTTCTGCTGGGTAGCCTCAGGCAGAGGCTAGATTAGGACCTCTTTAGAGATCCAGGAGCCAGTGTGCCTGGTGGTCAGAGTGGGACCATCCAGATTGCAGCTCCTCAGATCCATAAAGGACACGCTCAGGGGGCAGACTCAGTGAGCACCAAAGCCCCACTGAAGCAAGTCTTCTCCCGGAGGGGTGTCTCTAGCACAGAAGTTCTCCCACTGCAGAAACAGCTGATTCTCAGCCAATTGGCATCGAGGTCAATCCCTCCCAGTGTTACCTACAACAATCAAGGCTTAACTACACAAGACTGTGCACAAAGCCCAAAAGGGGGTGTATCAAGAGTGTCTACCTCAGGTAATTGGGGAGGCTGAGCCACTGGGCCCTATAGGACACTTAGCACAGAAAGCCACTCTATCGACATAGCGAAGCAAAAAAAATGCCAAGACAAAGAAACAGGACACAAATGACAGAAATGGAGGAAAAAAAACTACTGGATATAGAGTTCAAAACCACAATTTTAAGGTTTTTCAAGAATTTTCTAGAAACCGCTGATAAACTTAATGAGACCCTCAAGAAATCTAGTGAGACCCTCGAGGTTGTGATAAAGGACCAACTAGAAATTAAGCATACACTGACTGAAATAAAGAATATTATACAGACTCCCAACAGTAGACCAGAGGATTGCAAGAATCAAGTCAAAGATTTGAAATACGAAGAAGCAAAAAACACCCAACCAGAAAAGCAAAATGAAAAAAGAATCCAAAAATGTGAAGATAGTGTAAGGAGCCTCTGGGACAGCTTCAAGCGTACCAACATCCAAATTATAGGGGTGCCAGAAGAAGAGAGAGAGCAAGATATTGAAAACCTATTTGAAGAAACAATGACTGAAAACTTCCCTACCTGGTGAAAGAAATAGACTTACAAGTCCAGGAAACACAGAGAACCCCAAACAAAAGGAATCCAAAGGGGACCACACCAAGACACATCATAATTAAAATTCCAAGAGCAAAAGACAAAGAGAGAATCTTAAAAGCAGCAAGAGAAAGAAAGTCAGTTACCTACAAGGGAATACCCATACGACTGTCAGCTGATTTCTCAACAGAAACTTTGCAGGCCAGAAGGGAGTGGCAAGAAATATTCAAAGTGATGAATACCAAGAACCTACAACCAAGATTACTTTATCCAGCAAAGCTATCATTCAGAATTGAAGGTCAGATAAAGAGCTTCACAGATAAGGAAAAGCTAAAGGGGTTCATCACCACTAAACCAGTGTTATATGAAATGCTGAAAGGTAACCTTTAAGAGGAGGAAGAAGAAGAAAAAGGTACAGATACAAATTATGAACAACAAATACACATCTATCAGCAAGTGAATCTAAAAATCAAGTGAATAAATAATCTGATGAACAGAATAAACTGGTGATTATAATAGAATCAGGGGCATAGAAAGTGAGTGGGCTATTTTTAGGGGGGAAAGGGGTGGAGGGATGCGGGAAGAGACTAGACAAAAATCATGCACCTATGAATGAGGATAGTGGGGGGGAGGTGAGGTCAGAGGGTGGGAGGGGAACTGGGTGGAGGGGAGCTATGGGGGGAAAAAAGAGGAACAACTGTAATAATCTGAACAATTAAGATTTAATTAAAAAAATTAAAAATAATTTTTAATTAGCTGATTCTTTTCTAAAACAGTGGACTATCTAATGAGTTTTTTCTTAGACCTAACTATTTGGTAAAATACTAGACTATCCCTGCTTCTCACTTCTGACAAGATGGAGAAGATCTATGGAGCTGAGATCAGTTTCTTCACAGTTTCGCCCCACCCCCACCCTTGGAAAAATCAGCTCCAGATAATGAAAAGACAAGCCACAAACTAGGAGAAAATATAATATGTATCTTATAAAGGGCTGTATCTAGAAAAATATAAAGAACCCTTATAGTCAATATTTAGAAGATAAGCAAATAGTCAAAAATAATGGGTAAAATATTTGAACAGACATTTCACTAAAGAAAAGATTTAGATGGTTAGTAGATACTGAAGGATGCTTAATTATTCGAAACTGGAAGATTGAAATAAAAAAATACCACTAGACGCTCACTAGAATGATTATATTAAAACCTGGCAAATACAATGTATAGGATATTGAGGTCATTTCATCCCTTTAGGACACCTGCTGGTGGTAATTGTTTACCCAAATGACTACTGCCCAGATCAGCCATGGGCAAACTACGGCCCGCGGGCCGGATCCGGCCCCTTTGAAATGAATAAAACTATTGAAAAAAAAAGACCGTACCCTTTTATGTAATGATGTTTACTTTGAATTTATATTAGTTCACACAAACACTCCATCCATGCTTTTGTTACAGCCCTCCGGTCCAGTTTAAGAACCCATTGTGGCCCTCGAGTCAAAAAGTTTGCCCACCCCTGGCCCAGATAAATCTAGCAAAATTTTAAATGTTTAATTCATTTTTATTCATTGTTTGTTACATGTGGTTAAAAATTTGCATGCTAAGTTCCTTTCATTCAAAAACTTAAATTTCATATGAGGGAAGTTCTGAAACCCCAGAAGCTTGTTTCCTTCTTCTTCAATCTCATCCCATTCATTCTTCTTCAATCTCATCTCATCTACATTGTTGTAGATGCCAACAGGAATCTGGACCACCACAGTATCTTGAAAACAGAATTTTAGAGAACTGATTGAACCCTAAACCTGTTAAGTAAAATACTTTTCCATTCCCTTTTCTAAATGTAGTTTTTTAAAATAATGTACATAAATTAGAATATGTTTCAAAGTTCAACAAAAAAAATAATGAATGTAAGAAAATAATAATTTGAAAATTCCAACTCCTTTTACTTTTCTATATAATACTAGAGGCCTGGTGAATGAATTCGTGCACGGGTGGGGTCCCTTGGCCTGTCCAGCTATTGGGGCCTTCTTGCCCAGTCCAGGGGGAGGGACTGCAGGAGGGTGACCAGCTGGCTGGGGGGAGGGACCGTGTGAAGTTGGCAGGCCGCGGGAGGTTGGCTGTGGGAGCACACTGACCACCAGGGCACAGCTCCTGGTGGACTACTCCTGTCATAAGGTTTGCTTAGGTTTTTATTTATTTTATTTTTTGATTTTTTTCTTTATTGATTGAGGTATTACATATGTGTTCTTATTCTCCAATTCCCCCCTCTCCATTCCTCCCCATCCCTCCCCACTCATGCCCTCATCCCCCTGGTGTCTGTGTCCAATGGTTAGGCTTACATTGCATGCATACAAGTCCTTTGGTTGATCTCTCCCCCTTACCCCTCCCCTCCCCTACCTTCCCTCTGGGGTTTGAGAGTCTGTTCAATACTTCTCTGTCTCTGAATCTGTGTTTGTTCATTAGTCTATGTTCTTCATTATATTCCACAAGTGAGTGAGATCATGTGATATTTATCTTTCCTCGGCCGGCTTATTTCTCTTGGCATAATGCTCTCCATTTCCATCCATGCTATTGCAAATGGTAAGAGTTCCTTCCTTTTTACAGCAGCATAGTATTCCATTGTGTAGATGTACCACAGTATTATAATTCACTTATCTGCTGATGGGCACTAAGGCTGTTTCCAAATCTTAGCTATGGTAAACTGTGCGGCTGTGAACACAGATGTGCATATATCCTTTCTGTTTGGTGTTTCCAGTTTCTTGGGATATATTCCTAGAAGTGGGATCACTGGGTCAAATGGCAGTTCCATTTTTAGTTTTTTGAGGAAACTCCATACTGTCTCCACAGTGGCTGCACCAGTCTGCATTCCCACCAGCAGTGCAGAAGGGTTCCTTTTTCTTCACATCCTCGCCAGAACTTGTCATTTGTTGATTTGTTCATGATAGCCGTTCTGACAGGTGTGAGATGGTACCTCACTGTCATTTTGATTTGCATCTCTTGGATGATTAGTGACTTTGTGCATGTTTTCATATATCTCTTCGCCTTCCTTATGTCCTCTTTTGAAAAGTATCTATTTAGGTCCATTGCCCATTTTTGTAATGGGTTGTTTATCTTTCTTTTGTTAAGTTGTATGAGTTCCCTATAAATGTTGGAGATTAAACCTTATTGTTGATAACATTGGCAAATATGTTCTCCCACACAGTGGGCTTTCTTGTTGTTTTGCTGATGGTTTATTTTTGCTGTACAGAAGCTTTTTATTTTGATGTGGTCCCATTTGTTTATTTTCTCTTTGGTTTCCATTGCTCTAGGAGCTGTATCAGTGAAGATACTGCTTTGGCATATGTCTGAGATTTTGCTGCTTCTGGATTCCTCTAAGATTTTTATGGTTTCCCATCTTATGTCTAAGTCCTTTATCCATTTAGAGTTTATTTTTGTGTATGGTGTAAGTTGGTGGTCTAGTTTCATTTTTTTTTTTTTGCATCTATCTGTCCAGTTTTCCCAACACCATTTATTGAAGAGGCTGTCTTGACTCCATTGTGTGCTATTGCCTCCTTTGTCAAATATTAATTACTATAAAATATTAATTAATAGTTGTTTGGGTCAATTTCTGGGTTCTCTTTTCTAGTCCATTGATCTATATATCTGTTCTTGTGCCAGTACCAGGCAGTTTTGAGAATTGTGGCTTTGTAAAACAGCTTGATATCTGGTATTGAGATCCCTCCTACTTTGTTCTTTTTTCTCAGGATTGCTGCAGCTATTCGGGGTCTTTTTTTATTCCAGATAAATTTTTGGAGAGTTCATTCTAGGTCTGTGATATATGCTGTTGGTATTTTAATGGGGAGTTCATTAAATCTATAGATTGCTTTGGGTAGTATGGACATTTTAATGATGTTGATTCTACCAATCCATGATCACAGTATGTTCTTCCATCTGTTTATGTCTTCCTCTATCTCTTTTTTCAGCGTCCTGTAGTTTTTGGAGTACAGGTCTTTTACCTCCTTAATTAAGTTTATTCCTAGGTATCTTGATTCTTTTGGTGCGATGGTAAATGAGATTGTTTTTTAATCTCTCTTTCTGTAAGTTAACTATCGGTGTATAAAAATGCTATAGACTTCTTGACATTAATTTTGTATCCTGCTACATTGCTGAATTCATTTATTAAGTCTAATAATTTTTTGTTGAAGTTTTTAGGGTTTTCTATGTACAGTATTGTCATCTGCGAATAATGAGAGTTTCACATCTTCTTTTCCAATTTTGATACCTTTTATTTCTTCTTCTTGTTTGATTGCTATGGCTAGCACTTCCAGTACTATGTTGAACAGAAATGGTGAGAGTGGGCATCCCAGTCTTGTTCCTATTCTTAAGGGAAATGGTTTGTTTTTGCCCATTGAGTATGATGTTGGCTGTAGGTTTGTCATACAAGGCTTTTATTATGTTGTATGATTGTTCTCTTCCCATTTTGCTGAGGGTTTTTATCAAGAAAGGGTGTTGAATTTTGTCAAATGCTTTTTCTACATCAATTGATATGAGTATGTGATTTTTATCTCTCAATTTGTTTAGGTGATGTATCACATTTATTGATTTGCAGATATTGTACCATCCTTGCATCCCCGGGATAAATCCTACTTGGTCATGGTGTATGATCTTTCTGATGTACTGCTGGATCCAATTTGCTAGAATATTTTTGAGGATTTTGGTACCTATGTTCATGAGGGATAGTGGCCTCTAATTCTCTTTCATTATTTGTCTTTATCTGGTTTTGGTATTAGGGTAATGCTGGCTTCATAGAATGAGCTTGGAAGTGTTCCTTCCTCTTGAATTTTTTGGAATAGTCTGAGGAGGATAGGTTTTATTCCTTCCTTGAATGTTTGGTAAAACTCCCCTGTGAGGCCATCTGGCCCTGGGCTTTTGTTTGCTGGAAGGTTTTTGATGACTGCTTCAATTCCCTCCATAGTTATCAGCCTATTGAGATTTTTAGATTCTTCCTGATTGAATTTTGGAAGGTTTTATTTTTCTAGGAATATGTCCATTTCCTCCAGGTTGTCTAGTTTGTTGGATTAGAGTTTTATTTTTTAACAATCCTTTGTATTTCTGTGAGGTCTGTTGTTATTTCGCCTCTTTCATTTCTGATTTTGTTTATTTGGGTCCTCTCTCTCTGCTTCTTGGTGAGCCTGGCTAGAGGTTCATCTATCTTGTTTATCCTTTCAAAGAACCAGCTCTTGGTTTCATTGATCTTTTTTATTGTGTTTTTTGTTTGTTTGTTTTTTTCTCTATGTCATTTATTTTTGCTCTGATCTTTATTACCTCCTTCCTTCTGCTCACTCGGGACTTTTCTTGTTTTCTTTCTAATTCTTTAAGTTGTAGAGTTAGATGATTTATTACCTATTTTTTGTGTTTGTTGTTACTGTTGTTGCTGTTTTTAGGTAGGCCTGAAGAGCTATAAACTTTCCTCTCAGGACTGCTTTCATTGTGTCCCATAGATTTTGAATTGTTGTGTTTTCATTGTCATGCATTTCCAGGATGTTTTTAATTTCTTCTTTGATCTCTTTGGTATCCCAATCATTGTTTAATAGCATGCTATTTAGCTTCCAAGTGTTTGAGGGGGTTTTTTTGTTTTTATTGTAGTTCATTTCTTTCTTTTTTTAAAAATATATTTTATTGATTTTTTACAGAGAGGAAGGGAGAGAGATAGAGAGTTAGAAACGTCGATGAGAGAGAAACATCAATCAGCTGCCTCCTGCACATCTCCTACTGGGGATGTGCCTGCAAACCAGGTACATGCCCTTGACAGGAATTGAACCTGGGACCTTTCAGTCCGCAAGCCGATGCTCTATCCACTGAGCCAAACCGGTTTTGGCTCATTTCTAATATTATGCCATTGTGGACTGAGAAGATGCTTGATATGATTTCAGTCTTCTTGAATTTGGAGAGACTTTGCCTGTAACCCAATATGTGGCCTATCTTTGCAAATGTCCCATGTGCACTTGAGAAGAACATATATTCCGTGGCTTTGGTGTGAAATGTTCTGAAAATGTCAATTAAGTCCATCTGATCTAGTGAGTCATTTACGATTGCTGTTTCTTTGCTGATTTTTGTCTAGAAGTTTTACCCAGTGATGTCAGTTGGATATTAAAATTCCCTACTATGATTGTATTGTTATTGATCTCTCCCTTGATATGTTTCAGGAGTATTTTTATGTATTTGGGTGCTCCTGCATTCGGTGCATAAATGTTTGCCACAGTTATATACTTATATATTTGCTGATTCCAGTCCTTTAGTCATTATTTTATTTTTTCTTTTCTCTCTCAGCATCACTATTACTTAGTTTAGGATAAGGTATGACTTCTAGGACTTTTTCTGATGTGATTACATTTAACAAATACCGCTATCTTTTAACATTAAGTATACTGAGATCCCCTATTCTTCTCAGTATTAATGGCTTACACTAAGCACCATTCATGTGGAGTGCTCAGCATTTAATGTTCTTTGATGAAACATCAATTATTTGGAGACCATTTTTTGAATTAGAAAAATTTCTATTGTAGTTTTATTATTAAGAATGAAATGAGCCCTAACTGGTTTGGCTCAATGGATAGAGTGTCAGCCTGTGGACTGAAGGGTCCCAGGTTCGATTCTGATCAAAGGCATGTACCTTGGTTGCGGTCACATCCCCAGTAGGGGTTGTGCAGGAGGCAGCTGATTGATGTTTCTCTCTCTCATCAATGTTTCTAACTCTCTATCCCTCTCCCTTCCTTTCTGTAAAAAATCAATAAAATATAAAAAAAAAATGAAATGAAACAAAAAAAATATTTGTATGCAAAAGGCAAATAATAATTATAACAAAATAAAAGGAAAATTTTACATTGGTGTAAAAATTGATCAACTTTTTTCAAGTCCTCTGATACCAATACATTGAGTCCATACCTCTCAATGTTGTATTCTGTTTTATATTATATGCCATTTTTATGCTCTTGAGTCTCTTTTCTTCTTTTTTTCATCCTGTATTCTCCTTATCTTGCCTAATATATAGCAAGTGTTCAAAATCTGTCAACCAAGGTCTGATTTAATATGTTAGTCTAATAAAATATTATTCAGTAGGTAAGGCAATTCAAAAGCAATTGCCACCCAGATTCCCCTCTTAGAAAAGGCTTACCATCGGCCATGGAAGTACATTCAGCAAGTCATCTTCTTTAGGGTTGGTCTTGGCTGCACAGAGTGGACTGACTGGGGTCCCACTCTTAAAGGCCAGACCAGTTCAGTCTGCCAACAACTCTGATAGGTGATACTCCCCCAGAGCTCTCTGGAGTGTTGGCCAACACTTTTTTTGGATCTGAATCACTCTGTGACTTCTCTCTTTAGGAAAGCCTCCTTCTTCTTTTCCTCCCACAGGAATTGATACCAAATAAATAACTTGCACCCTAGAATGACTGTTATGGGCTGAATTAAGTTCCTCCAAAATTCACATGTTGCAGTCTTAATCCCCAGTACCTCAGAATGTGACTGTATTTATAAAATGGATCTTTAAAAGAGAGTTAAGTCAAAATAAGGTCAGTAGGGTGGGTCATAATCCCATAGGACTTATATCCTTTATAAGAAGAGTACTTAAGGCACAGACATATATAGGGAAGGCCATGTAAAGACTCAGGAGAAGACGGCCATCTACAAGCAAAGGAAAGAGGCCTCAGAAGAAATCAACCCTGCTGACACCTTGATCTCAGACTTCTATTTTCCAGCATTGTGAGAAAATAGATTTCTGTAGTGTAAGCCAGACCATGATACAAGACCATGTTACCTCTTTAGAGCAGCCAGAACTGACTAATATACTCAGCATCTGCTTCCAGATGAATTGTCTTTACTAATTCTATGAGGTACATAATTTGAGCAAGAGACCTATCTCTCTGCCTTCAAGGGATTTGCAGTCTAGTGGATCTCTACCAATGATATGAATTGTCTTTACCAATATTTATTAATAACCTCATGTGAGACACCATCTGTGTGCTGGAAATGCAAGGATGAGTTAGGTGGGAGCTTGTAGACTAGTGAGAGAGACTGGCATGGGTATTGCCATTTCTAGCAATGGGATGAATAAACAGTACTGCAAGACAGGAAGGGAGTGAATGAATCACTTTACTTGGAACACTGGGCAGGTAGAAGACTGCTTTCAAATGGACTTTTTAAAATGAGTAGCTTTTGAATTGAAAAAGGCAATATGAGCTTCGAAGCAGAGTGAACAGCCTCTGCCCACATATGTCAGGGCAAGCTACTGTGATTGACACATCACAGTCATTTGAGGGCAGCCTGGGGAGAGTGGTTGAAAGATGACTTAGTATTAGTATAGAAATATCTTAGATTTATACTAAGAAATTTTATGTTGATCACAGATAAGGGGAAGAGGGAAATGTGGGCATTCAAGGTTTTTAAGCAAGATGACATAATTCAGAATAAGTAATTACAAGGCAGAAAGGTTGAGTTGGAGAGAGGAGAGATTGAGTGACAATAGTTAATGCTAATTGTGCCTATACTCGGTGTTGCATTTGTCCTAAATATTTTACATTCATTTTATTAAATGCTCATGAACAACTCATGAGCTGGATGTTCTTATAATATCACACAAACACTCCAGATACTCACATATATATGTATCATGTTACTTTATAGTATATATTTTTCCGTTCTTGTCTTCCCTGCCAAACTGTGACTTCCTCATGACAGAGACTCAGTTTCATTTATTTTTGAATCTTAAGTGTTAACATAGCAACCAGAATACAGTTATATACAATTATACAAAGAAGATAATTTGTTAAGTAGTAGAATTAAAAGAAACATAGGCACTTTATATATATACTAGAGGCCCGGTGCACAAAAATTTGTGCACCCCGGGGGGCGGGGGGAGGGGAGAGGGGGTCCCTCAGCCCAGCCTGTGACCTCTCCGCAGTCTGGGACCCATCAGGAGATAACGACCTGCTGGCTTAGGCCTGCTCCCGGGTGGCAGAGGGCAGGCCCAATCCCTAGGTGCAACCCCTGGTCGGGCTCAGAGCAGGGCCTATTGGGGAGTTGGGGTGCCGCCCCCTGTCATGCACAGAGCAGGGCGGATCGGGAGGTTGCGATGCCACACCTAGTTATGCTCAGGGTACAGCCAATTGGGGGGTGGGGCACGGCCCCCTATCACACTCAAGGCAGGGTCGGTAGGGAAGTTGCGGCGCCACCCCCTGTCACGCAAGAGCAGGGCTGATCAGGGGGTTGGGGTGCTGCCCCCTGTCACTCACAGAGCAGGGCCCATCAGGGGGGTTGGGCGCTGCCCCCTGTCATGTTGATCCCGATGCCGGGAGGCCTCGCGGCTCCACTGATCCCGGTGCTGGGAGGCATATTACCCTTTTACTATATAGGATAGAGGCCTGGTGCACAGGTGGGGGCTGGCTGGTTTGCCCTGAAGGATGTCCTGGATCAGGGTGGGGGTCCCCACTGGGTTGCCTGGCCAGTCTGGGTGAGGGGCTGAGGGCTGTTTTCAGGCTGTCGGGTGACTGAAGCTCCCAACCTGTCCTTTTTTTCTTTTTTATTCTGGGCCAGCTTTAGCTCTAAGGCTTGGCTCCAGCTCTTAGGCCTCGGCTGCTGAAAGCAGGTTTCTGGCCTTTGTTTACCTTCTGTATTTGAAACAATGTTGCGGTCCTGCTGGCTGAAGCCTGGCTGACTAAAGCAGGTTTCTGGGGTTTGGTTTAGCTTCTATATTTGTTACAATGTTTCTTAGAGTTGCAGCTCAGAGGCCGGCAAGGCAGGCGGGGAAGCTTGGCTTCCTCCATCACTGAAGCAAGCAAGCCTCCCTGTTCGCGTCAGCTGCCTGGCTGCCAGCCGCCATCTTGGTTGGCAGTTAATTTGCATATCTCAGTGATTAGCCAATGGGAAGGGTAGCAGCTGTATGGCTAATTACCATGTTTCTATTTTATTAGATAGGATATATATATATACATACATATATATGTATGTGTGTGTGTGTATATATATATATATATATATATATATATATATATATATATATATATACTAGAGGCCTGGTGCACAAAATTCATGCATAGGTGCAGTCAGTAGGCCTGGCTGGGGATCAAAGCATGAGCATCTGGTGTTGAAGGGCAGGTCCCAGCTGTCCCCTGGGCCTCCGTGCATCCCTCTCTGCCTGAGTCATGGTGCATAAGTCCCCACAGATGCAGTGAGCGTGGCTGGACTCCACAGGCCAGGGTGCAACGTGGGCCTTTGGGCCACCCAGCAGCACCACACGGAGGCTGGGCAGGCAGCACGCTCTCTCCCAGACGACCTTACAGACCAGCTCCTGCATGAACCCACAGGGAGCCCGACCAGCTCTTGTGGTCCCGGCGCCTGTAGCCCGGCTCTCCCAGAAGATGCTGCAAGGGTGTGGGGTGGGCTCCTCATGGGTGCTCAGCACCTGAGTACAGCGGCTTCCCCTGTGCACAGGCCCTGGAGTCCCATGGGAAGGTAGCAGGGGGAGTGAGAGCTAGCTTGGCAGACACCCCACATTCTCACCACACCTCCATGCCCATCACCTTCACCTCCAGAGGTTGCAGCCCCCTGCCTGGGCACCATGGGAGGTTGGTCACCGCCACTCACCCCAAGTTGCGCATCCCAGCCTGGCGCCCAGCCCCGATTGGGTAGTCAGGGCCTGCCGGCCACTGGTCACCATCTGTGGGGCCCCCCCGCTCAGCATCCTCAGTGCCTGGGAACCAGGTGGTGCTCCCGCCCACCACCGCCACCATTGGTAGCTGTCTGCAGGGTGATCGGCAGGGTGATTGGGCCCCCGCTCACACCCGCCTTGGGCTGGTGCCACCTGCTCACCTGTTCACCATGGTCCCACTCTCATTGGGGCCCATCGGGGCCGGCAGTGCCTCCACTGCCGCCCACTGCCAGCACCGCTTGGCTGATCCCCGCCATGTTCTTCACTGCCCCCTGGTGGTCAGCGCACATCATAGGGAGCAGTGAAACTCCCAGTAGAGGGGACAATTTGCATATTAGGTTTTTATTATATAGGACTAGGGGCTCAGTGCATGAATTCGTGCACCTTGAAAGGAACTGTGGGCTGTGAGTCTGCAGTGGGCATAGGGGGGAAGTCTCAGCCCATATTCCCTGACCCCTCCTACCACAGCCTCCAGTCCCCTGTATGCCGGCAGCCCTGCTCCGGCCACCACTGCTCCCTCGTACTGACAGCATGGAGTGATTTGGGCCAGTGCCAGCAGTGGGTGCAAGCAGGGCCAGCACTGTCAGGGAGTACAAGTGGCAGCTTCTGCCCCAAACACCCCAAAGGAGCAGGGGGAGTTGGAGAAGCCCTCAGGGGCTACTGGGGCCAGCAGCCGACACTCACCCCTGCTGACAGCACCGAGCAATCAGGTCCAGCACCAGGCGCTGACAGCGAGTGTGAGCAGCAGCTCCAGCACTGGCAGCAGGTGAGAGCAGGGCTGGCACTGGCGTCAGGTGTGAGCACCGGGTGGAGCCATAGCACATGGGAGCAAAGAATTTTCAGTAACCAACAGATGCTCGCCCTGATGACAGCGACTGGCACCACAACTTGGTTTGGCGCCCCCACTCACCTTCTCCACCATACCAATGCAGCCAATGCCCACCATGTTCTGCGCTCTGCCACCTGCTGCCAATGCTCACCATGTTCTGCATGCGCCCCCTGGTAGTCAGCACACGTCATAGCGACCAACTGTTCGGTTATTTGGTTGTTCTGCTGTTCAGTCTATTTGCATATTAGGATTTTATATATATATATCTACACTAATAAAAGAGAAACATGGTAATTGGCGTACGACCGCTACCCTTCCCATTGGCTAATCAGGGCGACATGCAATTTAACTGTCAGCCAAGATGGCGGCCGGCAGCCAGGCAGCTTGAAACTAACATGAGGCTTGCTTGCTTCAGTGTCGGAGGACTCCAACGTTCCTCACAGGCCGCTGCAGGCCTCTGAGCCTGCAGTTTCAAACACTGTAACAAATGCAGACGCTAAATAAAATTCCAGAAACCAGCTTTCAGCTAGCTGGGATCTCAGAGCTGGACTTGATACAGAGTTTCGAGAACCGAAACAAACCAGATACCTGCTTTCAGGAGCGGAGGCCTAAGAGCTGGAGACTCAGAGCTAAAGCTGGCCCAGACTAAATTAAAAAAAAGGAAAAAAAGGAGAGGTTGGGAGCTTCAGTCCCAGCCTGAAAACAGCCCTCAGCCCCTCACCCAGACTGGCCAGGCACCCCAGTGGGGACCCCCACACTGAAGGGTGTGTGACCAGCTGCAAACAGCCATCATCCCCTCATTCAGGTTGTCCAGGCACCCCAGTGGGGACCCCCACCCTGATCCAGGACACCCTTCAGGGCAAACCAGCTGCCCCCCCCCCCCCCCCAGTGCACCAGGCCTCTATTCTATATAGTAAAAGGGTAATATGCCTCCCAGCACTAGGATCAGCGGAGCCACGAGGCCTCCTGGCACCGGGATCAGCGTGACAGGGGGCAGCGCCCAAACCCCCTGATCGCCCTGCGGCTCTGTGTGTGAAAGGGGGTGGGGCCACAACCTCCCTATCCGCCCTGCTCTGTTCCTGACAGGGGAAGGCGACCCAACCTTCTGATCGGCCCTGCTCTGTGGGTGATAGAGGGCGGCGCCCCAACTCCCCCTCCCCCCCACGGGCCCTGCTCTGTTGTGACCCCACCCCATAACAAAGAAACAGAATTTCCAGAGGATGAGGCCAGAAATCATGATTTTAAAAAGATTCCCAGGTGATTCTAATGTGCAGCCAAGGTTGAGAAACACTGCTAATGCGTCTTGTATCTCACTCGCTGATTTATGATACAACAGTAGATGAGTGAATAAAAAAAGCTGAGGTACATTTTCACAGTGGAATACTATGCAGCTGTAAAAAAGAGGGATCTTTTACCCTCTGAGACAGCATGGATGGATCTAGAGACTCTTATGCTAAGCAAAATAAGCCAGTTAGAGAAAAACAAACATCACATGATCTTACTTTTAAGTGGAATCTAAAGAACAAAATAAAGTCATGAATGAAATATGTCCAGAGGTATGGGAGCATGGAACAGAATAACGAAACTCAGTGGGAGAGGGGTTAAGAGTAGGGGACAAGAAGAGATTAACCAAACAACATATACTAGTATGCATATATGCATAACCCATGGACAGAGACAATAGCATGGGGTAGAAGACCTGGGGTGGGATAGGAGTTGGGTGGTGAGGGGCAAAAAGGGAGAAAATGGAAGACATCTGTAATACTGTCAACAATAAAATAAGATAAAAAATAAAATTAATAAATAATCATATAGGCAATGTGTAAAATTAGTTCATAAATTGAAAAATGTTTGTGAAAATTTTGAAAAACCTTTGCTCCAAAACATTTAGAAGTGACACATGCATTCTTTTTTTTTTTTTAAATATATTTTATTGATTTTTTACAGAGAGAAAAGGGATAGTTAGAAACATCAATGAGAGAGAAACATCAATTGGCTGCCTCCTGCACACCCCCTATTGGGGATGTGCCTGCAACCAAGGTACATGCCCTTGACCAGAATGGAACCTGGGACCCTTCAGTCCACAGGCCGACTCTCTACCCACTGAGCCAAACCAGTCAGGGCAACACATGCATTCTTTATGTGCCAAGGGAACTGACATAGGATCAATTTTTTAATTCATGTTTATAAAACTCATGTCATTATTACTACACGTGTGAATAATTTTTGGTTTATTGCTATTTTCAACTCATATCTATAGTAGAAAATGTAATGTGATCAGAGAGTAAGACTAAAATGATGATCTGGAATGTGTGAGGGTGAGGTTCAACGGGAATTAATCATACATATTAATGCAACTTCAGTCACTACTAATTTCCTCTCAGCATCTGCTTCTCGCTCTCTCTTCTGAGCAATAGTACAACCTTTTCCAGGTATTACAGAATAGCCTCCTGCTTTCCTGTATTGTCATATCTATAATTTTGCAGCAGTAATAGACAAGAATTAATGTTTGCCACGAATGTGTATGGTCTTGAAAACTTGTTTTATATATTATCTGATTTTTTAGTTGGATTATTTCCTTTTTATTCCATCTTGGATAGAAGCAGAAGCTCAACAAATGACAATTTAACCAAATTATAACCACAAAATAAGGGTCAAAAGTTTAAACACGGAAGGAAGAAAGCCAAACCGAACAAAAAAAGAAATGTAAACAAATAAGAGGCTTATTTTCTCAGGTGGAAAGAAGTCCTGAGGTAGAGAGGACAAAGTTGGCTAGAGTAGCTCCCACTGGGCTGCTTCTATCCTTTGCTCAACCATCCAGAGAATGTCTGGTGGTTGGTAATTGCAATCTCATTGCTTTATCTTACAGCATCATGTCTGCATTCCAAGAAGAAAGGAATGGTGAGAAGATGTTAGTATTATCCAAATGTGTAAACTTAAAAAAAAAAAAAAAAGCCTATGGTTTCTACCCAGTAACTTATGCTTATATCTCAGCAGTCAGAATTATGTCATGTAGTTGCAAAAGAAGCTGGGAAAGAGTTATAAAGAAGTAGATTGATCCTGCTCCAAAAAAACTGGGTTCTAGAAGAACGATTGGAAAATATATTGCAATAGCATTTAGCAGGGTCTGCCACTACTACTTTTTGCCACGAAGTCTTTATTATTGTGACAATATTATATTAGCAACTTAGGAGACAAAGGAGCGTTAGTCATTACAACTAATAGCACATTCCATTTCCAGTTTCCATTACTATATGATCCATGTTAGAAAATTTAATGTGACTGGATGAACTCAACAGGAAAAATGTGTCTTTATGTGTTTTATATATAAATAAATATACAGTAATATATAGTTATAAAGTTACAAGTACTATATAATTTGAAATATTTTAGGAGGTATTTTAGGTAAACCAAATAATAGTTAATGAGTGTAAAACATGCTCCATTTGTTCCTGCTTTGACATCCAAAAAACTTAATGTGAGGCAAACTATTTCTTCTTTACACAAGTAAATAAATGTTTTACCAAGTCAAATTTATTTTCTTTCATATTTTATCAGAATTCTCAATAACTTACAGAAATTTTAGACCCAGAGAATCAGGATCTTGAGAATATCGGAAAATATTAACCAATTTTGTTCTGGCATTTTCTTACAAACCCATGAAAAATTGGCAAGTCACTGAGCTTCTTTGTTCATTTCCTTATCTTTCTACCATTTCCATCCATTCGTAATATTTAGCATTTTCTATGTGCCAGATACTCACAAAAACCCAACAAAGTAGTACTATTATCTCTATTTTCTATTTATAAAATCTTTGCTTGTCAGAAATGGAAAGGATTAAATAACACTACACCTTCAATTTTAACATCTAGTAAATGAAAGGTCTTTCATGGATACCATCCAACAGTTTAGTACTGAACAGAAAAAGTACTATGGGAGTGTATTATGGATTGTTTAAGGAAGCACAGTATTGGGGTTAAGCACTGACTGAAAATAAATCATGATTCTACTTATTAGCTGAATAATCCTAGGGAAATTAGATACATGCTTTTAATTTCCCTATCTGAAAATGGGGATAATAATAGCATCTACTCATGAATTTGTGAAAAAAAAAAATGAACTTGGTTAGTATTACTAACATATTTAGAACAGTCTTGGTTCATAGTAAACACTCTATTATCTATTGCTGAAAAACAAATTAATAGCTTAAAACAAAAATGTATTATGTTTACATGAATTAGGAATCTGGAAACCACTTAGCTAGGTGATTCTGCTTTAAGATCTCTCATGAGATTACATTCAAATTTCAACTGTGGCTGAATCATCAGGAGCTCTGCCTAGAGAGGGGTCAGGCTCTCACAAAGCTGGAAGGTGGTATTAGCTGGGTGCCTGTTCACATACATATGACTCTCATATTCCAGGGCTTCTTTCCTGTCTGTATTCACCAGGAGAATAGCCTGGTCTTCTTTATAGCAAGCTAGAGTACATGCATCCAACAGAGAAACCAATCTTATTATAATCCAGTTTCAGAAGTGACATTCCAAGCACTTCTGCCCTAGTCTGATCATTAGCAGTGAGTCGTCAAATCTTGCTGGGAGGTTGGGTTCATGAGAAGCCTCATTAGAGGCTGCCTATCCCAGTGAAGAACTGTATACGTGTTAAATGAAATAAATATGAAAATGTCCCTATATTTCCTCATATATTTGAGTCCCTCAGTAATGGTAGTTAAAATAACAATGAAGGAATCACAGGAATTAGCAATGAAGATAGTCAAGTCTACTATCTTTATTTAAGGGCTCACTTGAAAAGACTACAGTAATCTAATAAACTTCTCTAAAAAATAGTTTTTTTGTACAAAAAATGATCAAACTTTATTCAAAAACTGTAAGTATTAACCATCAACCAAAGGATTACAGTAGCCTACTATACAGAATTATTTATTAACCAACTAGATTAGTTTAGGTGTTGGCTCCACTACAGTTAGAACTCATGAACTGGTATTCAGAATTATGGACAGTGTTTATATAATACTAGGGGCCCGGTGCATGAAATTCGTGCACTGGGTGTGGGGGGGGGGGGGAGTGTCCCTCAGCCCAGCCTGCCCCCTCTCACATACTGGGAGCCCTCAGGCGTTGACCCCCATCACCCTCCAATCGCAGGATCGGCCCCTTGCCCAGGCCTGACGTCTCTGACAGAGGCGTCAGGCCTGGGCAGGGGACCCTCATTTCCCCCCCCTCACTGGTTCTGCCCCCAGCCCAGGCCTGATGCCTCCGCCAGAGGTGTCAGGCTTGGACAGGGGACCCCCATCTCCCCCCGATCACTGGCTCTGACCCCCGCCCAGGCCTGAGGCCTCTGGCCCAGGAATCATGCCTGGGCAGGGGACCCCCATCTCCCTCTGATCGCTTGCTCCACCCCCCGCCCAAGCCTGACGCCTCTGACCCAGGCTTCAGGCCTGGGCAAGGGGACCATCATATCCCCGCAATTCCCGGCTCCACCCCCCACCCAGGCCTGATGCCTCGGCCAGAGGAGTTGACCCTCATCACCCTCCGATCACCAATCACCGGATCGGCCCCTTGACCAGGCCTGAGGCCTCCGGCAGAGGTGTCAGGCCTGGGCAGGGGACCCCCAGCTCCCCGCGGTTGCAGGCTCCACCCCTGCCCAGGCCTAACGCCTCTGGGCAGCGGGGACCCGCAGCTGCAGCGGCCCCGCGATTGTGGGCTTCGCTTTAGGCCCAGGCAAGGGACCCCTAGCTCCTGGGACTGCCAGCTTCGACTGTGCCCAGCTCCCATCGCTGGCTCCACCCCTACTTCCTGCTATCACTGGCCAGGGCGGCAAAGGCACCTGATTACCCGATCATGGCTGGGGGCCAGGGCCGCCTTTGCCCTGCCCCCCAGCTCTTAGCTCCCCCCTGGGTTTCTGATCACTGTCAGTGGCAGGGGGCTTCTTCCTGCTTTCCCTTTGGCCTCCCTGCATTGTGCCTACATATGCAAATTAGCCGCCATCTTGTTGGCAGTTAACTGCCAATCTTAGTTGGCAGTTAACTGCCAATCTTAGTTGGCAGTTAATTTGCATATAGCCCTGATTAGCCAATGAAAAGGGTAGCGTCGTACGCCAATTACCATTTTTCTCTTTTATTAGTGTAGATTAGAGGCCCGGTGCACAAAAACTTGTGCACTCGGGGGAGGGGGGGCCCTCAGCCTGGCCTGTGCCCTCTTGCAGTCTGGGACCCCTCGGGAGATAACGACCTGACCTGCTGGCTTAGGCCTGCTCCCGGGTGGCAGAGGGCAGGCCTAATCCCTAGGTGCAGCCCCTGGTTGGGCTCAGAGCAGGGCCGATTGGGGGGTTGGGGCACCACCCCCGTCACACTCAAGGCAGGGTTGATGGGGAGGTTGCGGCGCCACCCCCTGTCACAGACAGAGCAGGGCCGATCAGGGGGGTTGGGGCTCCGTACCCTGTCACGCACAGAGCAGGGCCCATAGGGGAGTTGGGGCACCGCCCCGTCACACACAGAGCAGGGCCTGTGGGGTGGGGGGGTTGGGGCGCCGCACCGTGTCACACACAGAGCTGCAGGGTGATCAGGGGGTTGGGGAGCTCCCCCCTATCAGGCACAGAGCAGGGCTGATCAGGGGGTTGGGGCGCCTTCCCGTCACGAACAGAGCAGGGCGGATAGGGAGGTTGTGGCCCCAACCCCTGTCACACACAGAGCCGCAGGGCAATCAGGGGGTTTGGGCGCTGCCCCCTGTCACACTGATCCCGGTGCCAGGAGGCCTCACAGCTCCGCTGATCCCAGTGCTGGGAGGCATATTACCCTTTTACTATATAGAATAGAGGCCTGGTGCATGGGTGGGGGCTGGCTGGTTTGCCCTGAAGGGTGTCCCTGGATCAGGGTGGGGGTCCCTGCTGGGGTGCCTGGCCAGCCTGGATGAGGGGATGATGGCTGTTTGCAGCTGGTCACACACCCTTCAGGGTGGGGGTCCCCACTGGGGTGTCTGGCCAGTCTGGGTGAGGGGCTGAGGGCTGTTTTCAGGCTGGCGGGTGACGGAAGCTCCCAACTGCTCCTTTTTTTCTTTTTTTTTTATTCTGGGCCAGCTTTAGCTCTGAAGCTCCAGTTCTGAGGCCTCAGCTGCTGAAAACAGGTATCTGGTTTGTTTCGGTTCTATAATCGAAACTCTGTATCAACTCCAGCTCTGAGATCCCGGCTTGCTGAAAGCTGGTTTCTGGGGTTTTGTTTAGCTTCTATATTTGTAACTGTTTCTTAAACTGCAAGCTCAGAGGCCGGCAAGGCAGGCGGGGAACGTTGGTTTCCTCCGTCACTGAAGCAAGCAAGCCTCATGTTCAGTTTAAGCTGCCTGGCTGCCGGCCGCCATCTTGGCTGGCAGTTAATTTGCATATCTTGCTTATTAGCCAATGGGAAGGGTAGTGGTCGTATGCCAATTACCATGTTTCTCTTTTATTAGGTAGGATACTTCTAGGTCAGGGAAATAAGCAGAAAAGTAAGCAATTGCAGAGACAACCAGGATTCAGGGAACTAGGAAACAGCTGTTGAGGTCACACGCCAGGTCAGCTCTAACCCCAAACCCCACTTCCTTTCTTATTTATGAACCTCAGAAAAGGACTCAAGTCTAGTCCTAAATGGAAAAAATAGAATATAGCTTAAAACAAACTGCAAAGTCATATTTATTTACATTAAAATATGAATGACCTGTATACACACAAATTTAAGAGGCACAATCTGTTATGTACAATACATGTTACACAGTAATATCCGTAGATACATCAGTGGTTTGAGTGAAAACACAGTACCAAAACATTCCTGATACAAAATAAATTACTCATTCACATAATCTAATTATACAAGACATCTAATATTTTAAAAGTTATATACCTCAAAAAACACTAGCTAATTGTATAGCTAAAATGTAATGTTTGTTTTATGAAGAATGTCTTCAGATTGTTATACATAAATGATCAGTTTTAGAATCCATTTTTATCTTTTAAATAAGCTACATTGATGTCGTCTATATATAGCCTGCTAAAATGATTGAAGACAGACATTACTTCATCTTTTAAAGTTGAAACTATACTAGAGAATATGCTAAACTATTGCCCCAATTCCAACACTGCCATCATAATTTTCAAACACAATTAAGTTATTTAAATTCCAATTTTAGAGTATGAGATTCATTGCCCTATTTTGCAAATTGTTTCCTCTAAAAAAATATTATCAGATTGTCCTAAACTATCTCTTATTTTGGAGAAATTCAAGTTTTAAAAAAAAAATCTTAAAATGCTTTAGGTTAAAGCTGATTCTGTATGTAGAGATTTTGAGAAATTGAACACTTTAAAGAGCTTCATAAAAAGATTGTTTTCAGTTTTAAAATCTATTAAAGATTTATATGAAGTCCAAGAGAACACTTGAATATTTTCATAATGCAGTGAAGGTTTCATCTTTGGCATTTCTCCATTAGTTCTAAAATAAAATACATCAACGAACATTTTATATTTTTCTATCTACTTCAGACATTTTCTGTACACAAAGTGTTTGAAATTTCATTGCTAAGGAAGTTTTATAGATCTGCAAAGAAGTGTTAACATTTAGCTTTTTATTGAGAAGTTGAAATGTTCTGATGTTGCTGAAATGAATTTACTCAGTTCTTTTTCAGTAACTGAAAATTCAACATCCTGTCAAATTTAACAATGGATAAGGCAGACAAAATTTAACAAAAATATTGGCCAGAATATAATTTTTTAATAATGATATGAAGCATGCCTCTATTAAGGAAAAAACATGAGCATCACAGAAACAAAACTGCTATATTTTCTTTCTTGGTCCCTCTAGCTTTCCTAAAAGGAAATACACCAAAACAAAACTGCTACTAATGCTGATTGGTAGAAATTTTTCACATTGCCTTCCATATTAGATTTCCACATTACTTCCAATATCCACGGATCTTTTTCTCTTCATATACTAACCTTAAGGCTAAAAATTGTCCAAGTGTGACTATTTTAAAATGACAGTAGGAAATAATAGCAAGGTTTTTATAAGTGAGCATATTTTTCCTCATTCAAAACTAAATATGGGGAAAAATCTCAGTAAAATTGAATCAGATACCAGCTACATTACCCAGGACTAACTGAAAATAAGCAAAGAAACAAAACAAAAACATAAAACAAATACTGTAGCTAATTCCTGCTATTTATCAATGTCTGCAAAAATCTTGAATAACAAAAACTGACAGTAACGATGGTTTTATTGTCACATGAATGTATTTTAAAAAGGCTATTAAAAACTCCCCATTGTTTGCTAACCAGGCAGAATCATGGAAATCCAAGCAGCGAATGATGCACAGCAGATAAAGGAACTAGAATATATAAATTGGGTATTTTCTACTATCTGGTATTGGAACATTTGAATAAATTTATAGCTATTTCAGAAAGAGAAATATATCCAATGAATGTATTTTAAAAATCTGGAGAATGCAGATTACATGAATAGATACATAATGGGGTATTGAATCTGTGAAAGTAATTTTG
This sequence comes from Myotis nattereri, assembly GCF_964212035.1. Taxonomy (NCBI): domain Eukaryota; kingdom Metazoa; phylum Chordata; class Mammalia; order Chiroptera; family Vespertilionidae; genus Myotis; species Myotis nattereri. The sequence continues at coordinate 100,809,914 of NC_138077.1, forward strand.
TTATACAATATGGCAATTATTGAATATCACATATATAGCTTATATTAATACTTCTATCTCCCAGCCAATGCTAATACCTGACATCAACACCATCCTTCAAGTATAGTTCAAATTATTAGTTACATGTGATAATCAAGTAAATTAATTGGCAGTAGACAATGTTCACAGAAAACAATTTTAAGTGCATATGGTTATCTACTTCCAGAATCCAGAAAATATAGCCATCCATGCTCCTATTCTATCATTTTAGAAGTATTTCAGGAATGGGACCTCTCCAAAATCAAACAGGATCAATCTGGTCACATTAAATCTTAAAACAAATGTTATGTAAATTTTGTATATCTAAATGTTGCCTTTTAGGTAAATTTTTGAGATAGTTTAGACACTTTTTTTTTTGAGGAGGTGGTCTGATAAGATCACAAATAATCATTCTTCCAAAATTCAGTTGAAATTGGTCTTTTGTAAATGCTTATTGGGAATTTCTAAAGCACTGACTTGAAGAGGCCAAGAACCTCCATCAATCCCTGCTTGGATAGCCACTCCCGTCACCACTGCCAGGTCAGGGTCTACAGACGTGTTGGGATCCTTTCCAAAGAACTCCTGAATGACTTGACGGATTCGAGGAATACGAGTAGAGCCCCCAACCAATACCACCTCATCAACTTCAGTCTTTTCCAGGTGGCCTTCTTTCAATACTTGCTGAATGGGCACCAGTATTTTCTGGAAGAGATCTTCATTTAGGGTGTCAAAGAGCTCCCGTGATATTTCTGTTTCAAATAAAACCTGACTTTCTCCACTTTTCTTTTCAGAAAGGCCAGCTCCAAACATGCTGCTTACATGGTGGCCATCTGCTGGGGACAGTCTGTCCTTTGACAGTTCAGTGTCACTACTCGGAGTTTCCTTCTTGTCCTTTTCCTCTACTGTTAGTAACACTGACATTTGAGCAGATTGATGAAGAGTCAGATTTAATTTGACCATTTCCACAGCTTGTCTTAATCTGTGAATTTCCTCTTTCCTAGAGGGTAGGAAGCCATATGTTTGATAGATCTGTTTATATAAGTACTGAAGCAATCTCTGATTGAAGTCCTGTCCTCCAAGTTTATTGTTTCCTAAGTTAAAAATAAAAGTTTATATTATAGTTATTCATATATGTGTATATACATGTACTTATTCAGCATGTATGTATAAATATAGTTTTATTGGAGTAACAAAGTCTGTATTGAAGATATTAAGATTTTATTCATACAAAAAATGATTAAAAATAACAGGGTTGAGATGACTTTAACTCGAATGCATACTATGAACTAAACAGTGCAGCCATGGCTGATGTAGAGCAATGTTCTGTACATCAGAAAGTGGCGGGTTCCATTCCCTGCCCCAGTCAGGGCATGTACCCAGGTTGCAGGTTCGATCCTGGTTCGGGTGTGTGCAGGAGGCAGCCAATTGATTTTTCTATCCCACATCAATGTTTTTTTCTCTCTCTCCCTTCCTAAGAACAAAAGAAAAAAAAAAAAAGACCTCTATGCCTTTCCACATCCCAGTCCCAGGAAATTACCAATACTCTCTGTTGGCTATACTCCTACTTATAAAAAAAAGACCCAAAAAACAAAAACAAAAAACAACAAATGTGCACATCTGGGTTAACTTTTTTAAATGATGTAAAAGGAAGTATCTCTTAATGATATCAAATAGTTTTTTCAGAAAATAGATTGAGAACACAGATTGGCTTTTAAGTAACAATTTAGAAACACTTCCTAAGAAGAAAGTCCTTCTTATAATTAAAACGTACCAACAGGAATTTTTTTCTTAAAAAAAAAAAAAAAATTCTTTGCTTGTATGGTTAAGAGCTGAAAATCAGAAGAAAAAAAAATAACTTAAAAGGAAAAGAGTAATAGAATATAAATTCCCAGCACTAAACTTCATTCTAAAGAGAGTCCAGTTAGGAGGAAGTCAAATGCAGAAGTTAGACTACTTATAACTTACAGCTCCACTTTTCAAACAGGCTTATTCATCCCTTAAGCTAAATTAAAACAAAAACCTTTCTAAAAGATTTAGAATGCAAAATCCTATCACTTCCTAAAGAATACTAAAGATATCTATTTTGTGAAACAGATTACCTAATGAAATCAACTGATCACTCTTCATTTTAAAAGAATTTCTTCCTTCTGTTCCCTTTGCCATAGCCATGAAAAGCATTGGCTCAGTGAGCTACCACTGGCAGTGTATTTATCTGACTTATAGGATGCACAGTCATTTTTTGTAAATACATATAAATGGAGGCATAAAATTACATATACAGATTACCAAAATGAAGTCAAAGAATACTGAAAAAAATTAAACACTTCACACATTAGATATGCTAATGTGTCTAAACCTCTTTACCTCTCTCTATATTTTTTCTTACCTGACATTGCCCTGGTTAGAAACATTCCTCCTTGTTTATTCAGTAATGACACATCTAGAGTTCCTCCGCCCAAATCTATCACCAAGACATGAAAGACATCAGCCTTGTGGAGACCATAGGCCATAGCTGCCGCTGTGGGTTCATTTATTACCCTTAAGATCTTCAGTCCTGTAAGATGGGTTGGAGGAAAGAATAGCTCATGAGAAGACACAATAAAGACATTCAATCTCACTCAACCTCACGTTAGTGTCTTCTAAAGATCAAATTCTGCTGGTACAAAACACTCCATTCAGTAATACTGAGAAAGAACAGTCATAAACCCAATAAAACTAACATAATGTTATTGTTCCTCTAAATAGGTATCATTAAAATTATTCTAAAAGATTATAATAGAATAAAATAAAGACCCAGATTCAGTGGAATATATAATTCTATTCTTAATTCATACTTCATTTAAACAAAATTCTGAGCCTCTTCTCATTGTCATATTTTACTTGGGAATTTATTTAATCATTATATATCATAACATACTGCTATGGAAATGAGATAAATTTACTGTGCTCTTCTGTTAAAAATGAAAGATGAATAAACAGAAAATAATTTTAAAAATCTAGATGAGATGCTCTCATAGCTATAATTATACTTTTAAAGAGTACTTAAAATATAAGACCCTCAAATGTGAATCTAAAAAATACAGCTAATCTGATTTTGATTTGTTATCTATATGCAGGCAAAGGATCAGATTTCCTTGAGCAAAATTCCTGCTTTAAACTAACTGCCACACGAGTGGTCTGGAAAGTAAGAAGGCTTTCTGTATCAGGAGCCATAAAACTATTCAGACTCTTAAGAATTTAGTCAGAGATCGTAATACCCTTCACCTTAGTTCTCTGACTTCATCACTCACTCTGCCCTGGCCACACTGGCTAATATACTATCTTCTTAATAGCAAATTCCCATTTTGTGGCTTCCCCACTGGCCATTCACTCTCTCCTGCAATATAATTCCATTTCCTTGGCTATCTACCTTGCTTCTCTTAAATCTGCTTAAATGTTATTTTCTCAATGAGGCTTACCTGACCACTCTCTTTAAACCCTGCAAGACTCCCTATTCTCTAACCTTTTTGTTTTTTTCCCCCCATAGGATGTTACTTTCAGATTTTTTATCTAGGTTTCCTACCAGAGGCCAGGTTACTCCTCCAGGGACATTTGGTAATATCTGGAGAAAAAAAAGATTGTCACCCTTTAGGTGGTGAGGGTTCTGTTAGCATCTGGTAAGTAGAGGCTAGGGATGCTGCAAAATATCCTATAGTACATTGGACAGTCCTCTACAACAAAGAATTATCCAGCTCAAAACCTCAATAATGCTATAGGTGAGAAATACTTAACAAGTATATTAAGTACCCCATAATATACTTATCTTTGTGCTGATTTTGAGTTTCCCTCTAGTAGAATATAAGGTCCACGAGAACTGGAATTTGTCTGTTTATATAGTTCAGATTTATATTTATATAAGGGATATAACTTTTCAATATAAATTCCATGAGAACAGATACTAGTATATATTGAGACACTCAGATTTGTTGAATGGTGTTAAATGAATTCTCTCCCACCTCAAGACTTTTTAAAAACATTATATTTGTCTTAACATTAAAGAAAGTTTAGAAGAAAAAACTTGTTTTTAACATGTGTCCATGGTATCTTGCAGCGTTTGTCATGTGCCTGACTGGTTGTTGTCAGTTATATATTTTATATTGTCCTATAGACTTTCTTAATTATCATCTGCAAACTTATATCAAAATCCATCTAATTTACCTGACATATAGTTTATGTGCTTAGTTAGTTAGGTGGTTTGCAAAGGGATACATCTTACTATAGAAAATTTTCAGCCTCAGAAAATTTTGATAAAAATGTAACTCAGGCAAGGGTAATATTACCTGCAAGGTTAGCAGCTTCAATTGTTGAATTTCTCTGTTTTAAATCAAATTCTGCCGGTACAGAAATAACTGCATTGGCAACTGGCATTCCAAGATATTCCTCTGCCATTTCCTTCAATTTCAATAGTAGTCTAGAGCCAACATATTCTGGGGAAACGGTGATGGTCTCATTACTTGTCACAGAAAACTCAACCATTCCATTTTTGTTTAAAACCTGTGAATAATAGGAATAAACTTAACTAAGGAGGTAAAAGACCTGTACTTGGAAAACTACAGGACACTGAAAAAAGAGATAAAGACATAAACAAATGGAAGAATATACCGTGTTCGTGGACTGGTAGAATCAACATCATCAAAATGTCCATACTACTCAAAGCAATTTATAGATTCAATGCAATCCCCATTAAAATACCAATGGCAGCCCTGCCAGCTTGGCTCGGTGGTTGAGTGTTGACCTATGAACCAGGAGGTCACGGTTCGATTCCCGGTCAGGGCACATGCTGGGGTTGTGGGCTGGATCCCCATTGAGGGGCATGCAGGAGGCAGCTGATTGGTGATTCTCTCTCATCATTGATGTTTCTCTCTCTCCCTCTCCCTTCCTCACTAAAATAAATACAAATATGTTTAAAAAAATAAAACTCTCTACATCTTAAAAAATAAATAAAAATAATAAAATACCAACGACATATTTCACAGGCTTAGAACAAACTCTACAAAAATTCATATGGAATGAAAAAAGATCCCAAATAGCCCCAGGAATCCTGAGAAAGAAGAACAAAGTTGGAGGGATCACAATACCAGATATCAAGCTATATTATAAAGCCACTGTTCTCAAAACTTCCTGGTACTGGCACAAGAATAGACATATTGACCAATGGAACAGAACAGAGAACCAAACCCTTATGCTCAATTAATATTTGACAAAGGAGGTAAGAGCATACAATGGAGTCAAGACAGTCTCTTCAATAAATGGTGTTGGGAAAACTGGACAGATAGATGCAAAAAATGAAACTAGATCACCAACTTACACCATACACAAAAATAAACCCAAAATGGATAAAGGACTTAAACGCAAGACGGGAAACCATAAAAATCTTAGAAGACTCCATAGGCAGCAAAATATCAGACATATGTCGTAGCAATATCTTTACCAATACAGCTACTAGGGCAATGGAAACTAAGGAGAAAATAAACAAATGGGACTATATCAAAATAAAAAAGCTTCTGCACAGCAAAAGAAACCATCCACAAAACAACAAGAAAGCCCACTGCATGGGAGAACATGTTTTCCAATGCTATCTCTGATAAGGGCTTAATCTCCAAAATTTACAGGGAACTCATACAACTTAAGAAAAAGAAGATAAACAATCCAATCAAAAAATGGGCAAAGGACCTAAATAGACACCTTTCAAAAGAGGACATTCAGAAAGCCAAGAGACATATGAAAACATGCTCAAAGTCACTAATCATCTGAGAGATGCAAATCAAAACAACAATGAGGTACCATCTCACACCTGTCAGAATGGCTATCATCAGCAAATCAACAAAGGACAACTGCTGGAGAGGATGTGGAGAAAAAGGAACACTCCTGCACTGATGGTGATGCAGACTGGTGTAGCCACTGTGGAAAACAGTATGGAGTTTCCTCAAAAAGTTAAAAATGAAACTCCTACTTGACCCAGTAATCCCACTTCTAGGAATATATCCCAAGAAATAAGAAACACCAATCAGAAAGGACATATGTACCCCTATGTTCATAGCAGCACAATTTACCAAAGCTAAGATTTGGAAACAGCCTAAGTGCCCATCAGCAGGGAGTGGATTAGAAAACTGTGGTACATCTACACAATGGAATACTACCTGCTATAAAAAAGAAGAAACTTCTACCATTTGCAACAGCATGGATGGACTTGGAGAGCATTATTCTAAGTGAAATAAGCCAGTCAGAGAAAGATAAATATCACATGATCTCACTTATATGTGGGATATAATGAACAACATAAACTGATGAACAACAATAGATCCAGAGACAAAGAAACACTGAACCAGACCGTCCAACCAGAGGGAAGGCGGGAAGGGGTAGGGGTGAGAAGGGGGGGGGGGCGGTATGAGATCAACCAAAGGACTTATATGCGTGCATAATAGCATAACCAATGGACAAGGACACTGGGGCAGTGGGGGCTTGTCCTGGGAGTGGCCAGGGAGTGGTCAATTGGGGAAAAAGGAGACATATGTAATACTTTAAACAATAAAAAAACCCTGTGAATAAGATTTGCAAAGAGTGTAAAAGCATATATACACATACATACATATAAACTTACACACACACACACACACACACACACACACACACACACACACACACTGGACTTTAATCAAAACTTACCTTTACCTTTACAAGGTCACAAAATTCATTTGTAATGTACCAAGTACATTTATTATGATTAGAGGTTATAAAGTTATACTTTAAAATCTATAAAATGAATCCACATCATAGTTTTTTGATAACAGAAAAATAACATTCATCACTAAGCACATAGCTGGAACATAAAAGATTCTCAATATATATCTGTTAAACTAAAGAAAAAATGGATGATGAAATATAAGGAATAATAGTTGCTAAATTATGTATGTGACTAAGGATTTTTTTTTCCCTCTTAAAATTAAGTTGTTCCAAAATTAATAGATAACTGAAAGAATGTTCTGGTACATATCAGCAAGAATAATTTTAGTACTTCATTATGTTCTTAGCCAAAAATCAAATATCAGTTACATTCTTGTATCCATGAAAATATGTATTAGCTCAATATCCCTGCTAATGTAGTTTCCATTTAAAAAACTAGATTAATTCTAAAACATTCTATCCTAGATTCACCAAGAAGACTGCACTAACGTCAACAGTAAAGAGAATTAGTCTGGCCGAAACCGGTTTGGCTCAGTGGATAGAGCGTCGGCCTGTGGACTGAAAGGTCCCAGGTTCGATTCCGGTCAAGGGCATGTACCTGGGTTGCGGGCACATCCCCAGTGGGGAGTGTGCAGGAGGCAGCTGGTCGATGTTTCTCTCTCATCGATGTTTCTAACTCTCTCTCTCCTTTCCTCTCTGTAAAAACTCAATAAAATATATTAAAAAAAAAGAGAGAGAATTAGTCAGTTCTGAGTTATTAAGAGTATTAACCCCAGTCATTCTAGACCAGTGGTTCTCAACCTGTGGGTCGAGATCCCTTTGGGGATCAAACGACCCTTTCACAGGGGTCGCCTAAATACATCCTGCATATCAGCTCTTTACATTACGATTCATAACAGTAGCAAAATTACAGTTATGAAGTAACAACGAAAATAATTTTATGGTTTAATACAGTTCCTCATGAAGGAGCAACATGAGGAACTGTATTAAAGGGTCGCGGCATTAGGAAGGTTGAGAACCACTGTTTTAGACTATATATCTAGCTTTCAATCAAGAAACCTATATGATGAATACAAAAGCAAGCTACAGACACTATTAAAATTAGGTTCAAAGACACCAGTACTGTCAGAGCCCATATGAAACAGAAACAGCAACAGAATCAGATTACTTAGAAACTCATGGACAAAAAATGAAAAAAATGTAAATATATAAATAATATACCTCAAACTATAATTTAGAAGAAAATTTATAGTTTTATATTATTTTTATCATTGCATAAGATTATAAATTAATAAAGTTTCCTAAGAAACTAAAAAAGAAACTTAAGAAATGCATGGAGAATTTTTTTCTACTTTGAAACAGATTGAAAAATTGAGAATTTTTATGGATGGATTCAAATAAGCAACACTGATATAACTATCTAGTATTTAAAAACCTATCATTTAAAATCCCACTTTGTATTATGTATACAAGAAAAACACTACATGAAATAAACATTTCAATGTTTAAAAGAAAAATCCCCCAGCAAAATCCAAACCTAAAAAATACTTATATAGAAGTACTAGGAAAAAAAAACAAAAAACAACAAGTGGATAGGACTGGAAAACTATTGTAAACACAATAAGAGTACAAAACCATTTTAACACATTAAGAGACAATTTTACTACATAAAAAATTGATACTCTTAACTGCTCAAAAACAAAATTATGTCATCAGGAAAAAAGGGAAAAACTACTGAAAACATATCACAAATGTATTTCATGACATCAGAAAAGATAAAACACTCTCCACCTCCCAAAAATAGGACAAAGAACAAGAAATGGGTCACTAAAGAAAATAAAAATGTGAAGAAAGTAATTTTTAACTCTGACCTCACTAGAAATAATAGGAATTGATGCAAGCTATCACTTTTTACTTTTCTATTGGCAAAGATTAAAATAACTAGTGAAGATACAGGCACTCTATAAAACAGTAGTTAAGAGCATATAACCTTTTCGGTGCATAATTTGTCAATATAAATCAAAAGCCTCAATACATGTGTACATTTGACCTATCAATTTCTACTTCTAGAATTCAAATTTAGGAAATTATCAGAGAAATGTAAAAAGATATATATAAAAGGATACTTACTGAAGCTCTAACATTAGTGGGAAATCAAGGAAAAAATAAAATTTATTCTGATAAAAACTGGGTAATTAAGTACTTGAATGGTCATTCCATGAAACCATGAAGGATAATGATGTGAATGTATTGACTAATTGGCAATACATAAAACAGAATGCCTAATTTGATATTTTTTACATATACACGTATGTATACACTCAATATGTGTATACTTATGCAGAGAATATAACCATCCATCCATACGGTACATGGGGCTTCCTTAGCCTTCCTGCTACAATGAAAGACTGAGGTGACGACATTCTAAGGATGGCAGAGCAAGAATGTAAGATGCTAAGTCTTTGACAGCACTGTGGAGCCACTGAATTAGCTCACCCTGGACCTGCCATGAAATTGCTTGTTATACAAAAGCTTCCATGCAAATTGAGTCAGTTGAAATAAAAAGTTTTATAACTTGTTGCCAAAGCATATAATTGAAACAATAATCTGATCTAAAATTAAAATAGATTTTAGCTTAATTACTTACCTTAAATGGGTATCTGCCAATCTCAGCCTCCAGCTCTTCTGGGGTAAAAATCTTGCCTATGAATCTTTTGGCATCATATATTGTGTTCTGAGGATTTGAATCTGCCAGCTCTAAGCTTTCATATCCCACATAAACATCATGGTCAGTGAAAGACACCATACTGGGTATGCTGATATGGCCATTTTCATCTGGAATGACCTTTACTTTTCCTGTGCCAGGAAAAAACACCCCAACAGAGCAGTAGGTGGTGCCAAGGTCAATGCCAATCACTTTAGGAGTAGGCAATGGTAAATACTGTTGTGACAAATAGCCAGCCAACAGGAGAGTCAAGACAGCTGATCCTGAAATACAAGCAGATTAAAATATATGTCTTATCAAACTGGTACAATAAGCTAAATTACTATAGTAAAGTCCCTTTAATATCTCTCTTTGAAACAAGACTAAAAAATACACTCTCAAAATATTTTCTTTTATAATACTAATGGTAACACTTCTCTCAAACATCAAGTTTTTCACACTGTAAATTGACAGCACTTAAAAGGAGGTAACAAGAAAAGCAAAAAAACTTATTCGTCTATTTCACATGGGTGGATAAAGGAATAAAAAGTAAAAACATTTCAATAACAATTGTGCTGACATTGACAGGAAAACTCATTCTTCTAGGGCAAATTAAATATAATCCAATTTCTTGGTCAATTGATACTTGATTTTATAGCTTTATAATTAGCTTTAGTTATCATTATTAAAAAGAAACTCCATTATTAAAATTTCCACAGCAAAACCTCGCTTATTATAAGGCTAAAATGATTTATCCCTGCACTAACCGGTTTGCTCAGTGGATAGAGCGTCCGCCTGCAGAGTGAAGGGTCCCGGGTTCGATTCTAGTCAAGGGCATGTACCTTGGTTGCAGGCACATCCCAGTAGGGGGCGTGCAGGAGGCAGCTGATTGATGTTTCTCTCTCATCGATGTTTCTAACTCTCTATCCCTCTCCCTTCCTCTCTGTAAAAATCAATAAAATATTTTTTAAAAAATTATTTATCCCTTTATCTCCTTTTTTATTTAAACAACATAAAATCGATATATTGGAGAAAACGGTTTTGAAAGCTGCTTAGAGATTAAACTGTCAGTTCATAACAGAACATAGTGAACTTTCTCTGTGTTGAAATATCAATTAAGGGCACACTTCTATCAGAAGTAGCATTTAGAGAAGCATCCAAGTGTGTCCTGTAAACCTGATGGCAACAGAAGCGGAAGCTCCTTGCGGGCAGGTTTTGCTCACTGCTGTATCTCCTACCCCAAGAACGGTTCCTAGCAAACAGCAGGTGTTCCGTCATCACTGATGAGAAAAACAAGTATGGACAAATGCCCGATGAAGGAAGGTGTCACCTCGGATATTACAATTGAGTTATTTGGCTTCAGGAAGCTATGCTAACCTCCTGTGTCGTCATGTTACCTAGGACCTAAAACGTCAATCTGTAGGAGTCTGTTTTTACTAATTGTTAGCTCATCCTCACGAACACGTAATTCAACCAAGTGAAACCAAGTGCCCAGCCCACTTTCCCCTCGCTCCTACGTGCGGAATTTCAGAAGCACCTCATCCCCGTTGGTCCGGGGAGCGGAATTCTAACCAGGACTGGCAGAGGAGCGCAGCGCGGCACACCGCAGAGGCCCGGCTCTCCAACCCCAGCCCCGCGGGGGCGCACGGCCCGGCGCAGCGGGCTCCTCCCACAAAGGGGAGCTGGAGACGCATGTCCGAAGGCCCCAACTCAACGTACGATTCGAAATCGACGTTGTTTTGGAAAGAACTGCTCCCAGGCCTGATGTCCCTGGGATGGACGCAGAAGGATGCCGCCCGCCCTGCGTGGTGGGCCTACCGGGTCGGGGCCATCCTAGAGGCGACTCCTAAGCGGCTCTCTGAGAAGCCCCAACCCGCCTCGAAATCACCTTTTCGGCGCCTTTCCTGCTGCGCAACCTGGATCTAGAGGGTGTGGCCATCACCCCCACCCATCCGGCTCCCCGCAAACGCTCTAGTCAGTGCCCACACCAGCGACAGGGACCCCGGAGCACTGACCTAAGATCGTCATCTCTCCGGCCATCACAGTCCCGCCGAAGAGGTTTGGGATGACTGTACCAGACGGGAGGCGCCGCCCCCACGCCGCCGGGCGGCCCGCTGACCCCTGGGAAATGTAGTTCTCTTGCTCTGACGCGGCCAGGAAAGCTACGTGTCGGACCAGAGAAAGGACTTTCTTTACCATGAGGTCGCGAGGCTGAGAACCTCCATTCAACTGCTGCCAGGGACAACAGAGCCGCCCTCCCATGCAAGGACTGCCGAGCCAATTGGGCTGAGGAGGAGGAGAGTCAAGTAGAGGGGCTGGACTTTACTCATCCAACCGGAAGCGCCTCGGGCCACCGGAGGTAAGAAGTCTCTCTAGCACCGCCCTGCCGCTTTGCTTTCTGGGTAGTGTAGTTTGAGCCTCCCCCAGTTCGCCAGAGGGACAGAGAGGACCGCTAGCTTATTGTGTGTGTGGGGGGGGGGGGGGGAGGGGGGGGCGGGAGGGGTCTGTGTGGGGAGGAGTGGGGAGTGTTGCGGGGAGGGGCCTAAGGCCAGATTCCAGCCTTTGTGCGTTCACCCTGTCCACCTTTAATGCGCGCTCCTTCCCCTGTGATGTAGATTCTATCTAGATGGACTTTCCCCAAACGCTGCCTAGCTTCCCTAGGATCCCTGCGCGGTCGGGCGTCCTGAAACTCCAATTAAGATCAGCCCTGCCTTTTTTTGTTTTGGGCTAAATAAATTCAAGAAATTTTCAGGTAAGGCAATTTATTCAAGGGAGCAGGGACACATTTCCTCTATTGCTAACGCTGAAGTAGGCCATTAAAAACAAAAAAGAAAAACAAAACACCTTAGCTTTCTCTTGAATTCAGTCCTAAGCGACAGGAATAGCTTTCAGAGTAGTTGCTTTTCAGGTTCTAGTCTATGAAAGACCTGGTTTTTCTCACCGCGTGGTCACAAGTAATGCGTCATGGCTCCTTTTCAGAGTGTTTGGCTGTTCAGGTCATAAGAACCGTGATCCTGAAGAGCTGAAACTTATTTCCTCACCTGAGATCAAACCAAACATTCCCTGTTGACAGCAGGTCAGCCGGCTGGGAGAATAAACTGCCACAAGCTTACTGGTCGATTTACAAATGTATAACAAAATGTTGATGGCTATTGAAGCAGAATTATGGTTAGTGGGGATTCATATCTACACTAAAGCCTAGGTGGTCCTCACCCCTCCCTGGGACGTCCTCACAAGATGGCCCAGGCACAGCCCAGGCGGCCTTTGGCTGCTCCGCACGGTGAGGCCTGCGGCTCCGCCTGGTGTGGAAGAGGCTGGAAGAGGCCAGTCCCGTGTCCCCCCCACCTCCGAGGAGGAGGCGGGTCATGGCAGGGGAGGGCAGTTGGGGGTGACCAGGCTGGCAGGGCAGCAGTTAGGGGGCAGTCAGGCTGGCAGGCAGGCGAGCAGTTAGGAGCCAGCAGTCCCAGATTGTGAGAGGGATGTCCGACTGTTGAACATCCCCCAGGGGTCCCAGATTGGAGAGGGTGCAGGCCGGGCTGAGGGACACCCCCCTCCCCATGTGCATGGATTTCATGCACCCGGCCTCTAGTATATAATTATCTCTCCACTTTTATGTATTTAATTTTTTTTATAATGTGTTTTCAATTAGTACTATTCAGTATAATTTGAGTATACTTATAAAGAATGCATGATTCAAACATTTAGTGTCTTAAACCAACATAAATATATTATTTTACAATTCCATAGATTGCAAATTTGGTACATGTCTTACTGAACTAAAGGGAGAATTGTTTCCTGCTAATTTGATTTTCTGGCAGAATTTATTTCCATGTGGTTGTAGGATTAAGGTGATACCTGAACCAGTGAGCAGGAATTATTCCTGGGGTCATTTCTCACAGATTCGAAGAATGAAGCTACTGACCAGAAGTGTTCAAACAAGGCAGGCGTTTATTGCAAACAAACACAGGCTCCCAGGTCAAGGAGGGGACCCAAAAAGGTTGCTGCGGAAACATTCTTCCACTTATATCTGCTAAAGGCCTGCTCTTTGTCTATCTGTGCCTCTCTGATTGGTTCCTGGCCTTTTTGCAACATTTTATTTTGCACTTGCAAGAAAAACATCCTTGTTTCAAAACACCCTGTTTTTCTGCTATCCTCTTTCTCTACAAAACATTTTGTTATTTCAGCTACCTCCAGGATTCTTCCTTCTTCCACCCTTTAACCCTTTCTACCAAATTCTGCTTCTAACTTCTCTGAAAGGTCCCCATATTCTTGCTAATTGTAAACTGAAGGCCATTCCCAGCTTCCTTCTAGATCAGTGGTTCTCAACCTTGGCTGCACATTAGAATCACCTGGGAATCTTTTTAAAATCCTGATTTCTGGGCCTCATCCTCCAGAAATTCTGTTTCTTTGTTATGGGGTGAGGCCACAACATTAGTAACAAAGAAACAGAATTTTCAAAGGATGAGGATCCCGAAATCAGGATTTTAAAAAGATTCTCAGGTGATTCTAATGTGCAGCCAAGGTTGAGAACCACTGTTCTAGAGGCTAACAACATTCATTAGCTCGCAGACTGTCTTCCCTTGTCTCCCAAAGCCAGAAACAGTGGGCCAATTCTTTGTCAGAAGACACCATATGATTAAATTGGATCCACCTGGACAATCCAAGATTGTCTCCTGATTTCAAGCTCTGTAACTTTAAAATTATCTGCTAAGTCCATTTTGGCCTGTAAGGTAACATATCACAGGTTCCAGAAATTAGAAAGTGAACCTCTTTGGGAGGCCGTTACTCCTCCCACCCCCACTCACTCTGGTCCCCAAAGATTTATATCCATCCACATGCAAATACTACATGGTCTGATCCTATAACAACATGAACTCAAAGTCCAAAAACCTAATCTAACTCTGATCAGGTTGAAAATCCTGAATATGTATCATGTTCTATTTCATCTAAATTGGCCAATAGCTGTTGTCCCATATCCCTTCTTGTTTGCCTGCAATCAGAGGAGCAATGAAATACATGATAAGAATGCTGGTGAAACTAAATTTATTTCCTATTCTATTTCTAAACATAAAGGCAAGTGTTAAAATAATATTTATAAGTGAGCTGTCTTTTTCACTGATTTGAAATGCTTCACTTACCAAATACAAAATGCACTTGGGTCTTTCCAATTAGTAGAGGTTCTTTATATATTTTTAATACTAATATTTTGCATGTTATACATGTCATAAACATCTCTGTGGCTTATCTTTTGAGTATCTTTACAGTGTCCTTTAATGACATAAATTTTAATTATATAATGTGATCAATTTTATCAATCTTTTATGATTAGTACCTTTTGTATCTTATTTAAAAGCACCTAAGCTACTCCAAGGTCATTGTTATATCCTTCCACATAATCTTCTGTTAGCTTTGTGGTTGGGTTTTACTCAAAATGGAATGGATTTGTGATAAGGATCCTACACCATTTTTTCATATGTATAACACTTAGGACCCAATATTATTTATTGAAGTGTTCATGATTTCTGTAATGTTTTGCATGGCCATCTCTGTCATATATCAAGTTTCAATAGGCATAGGTCTGTTTGCAAGCTGTCTATTCTATTTCACTAATCAACTGACCTAATACTCTTTTTATTATTATAGTTTTACTAGTGGCCTGGTGCAAAAAATTCATGCACGGGGGAGGGGGTGTTCCTCAGCCCAGCCTGCACCCTCTCCAATCTGGGACCCCTCGAAGGATGTCCTACTGCCAGTTTACAGGGATCGGGCCTAAACCGGCAGTCAGACATCCCTCTCGCAATCCGGGACTGCTGGCTCCTAACTGCTCACCTGTGTGCCTGCCTGCCTGATTGCCCCTAACCACTCTGCCTGCCAGCTTGCTTGCCCCCAACTGCCCCCCCCCACCAGCCTGATCACCCCCAACTTCCCTCCCTGCTGGCCTGCTCACTCCAAACTGCCCCCTCCGCTGTCCTGATCACCTCCAACTGACCCCCACTGATGCCCTGCTTGCCCCCAACTGGCCCCCCTGCTGGTCTGCTTACTCCCAACGCCCCCAACCCCGCCAGCCTGATCACCTACAACTGCCCTCCCCTCTTGTCCTCTAACCGCCTCTACCTTGGCCCCGCCACCATGGCTTTGTCCAGAAGAATGTCTGGAAAGTCTCCTGGAAGGTCTCCCAGTCTAATTAGCATATTACCCTTTTATTAGTATAGATCAGGGGTCCTCAAACTATGGCCTGTGGGCCACATGCAAATACAAATATTGTATTTGTTCCCGTTTTGTTTTTTTACTTCAAAATAAGATATGTGCAGTGTGCATAGGAATTTGTTCATAGTTTTTTTTTAAACTATAGTCTGGCCCTCCAACGATCTGAGGGACAGTGAACTGGCCCCCTGTTTAAAAAGTTTGAGGACCCCTGGTATAGATTGAGGCCTGGTGCCCGCTGATTTGCCCTGAAGGGTGTCCCAGATCAGGGTGGGGGTTCCCTTGGGGCGTGGGGTGGCCTGGGTGAGGGGCCTGTGGTAATTTGCAGGCTGGCCACACCCCCATGGGGTGAGGGTCCCCACTGGGGGCGTGGCCAGCCTGGTGAGCGGCTGTTTTCAAGATGGCCACACTCCCTCAGGGTGGGGGTCCCTGCTGGGGTGCCTGGCCAACCTGGGTGAGGGGCTGAGGGCTGTGTTCAGGCTGACCACACCCCCTTCAGGGTGGGGGGTTCCTTGGGGTGGCTGGCCAGCCTGGGTGAGGGGCTGATGGCTGTTTGCAAGCTGGCCAAGTCCCCCAGTGGGGACCCTCACCCCATGAGGGTGTGGCCAGCCTGGGTGAGGGGCTGAGGGCTATTTTCAGGCTGGCCATGGCCCCAGACAACCCAGGCTTCCAGACCCTCCTTGAGCAGAGACCACAGCAGCTGGAAGCAGGTGTCTGGGATTTATTTATCTTCTATAATTGAAACTTTGTAGCCTTGAGCGGAGCCCCCAGCTGGCCAGGGCAGGTGGAAAGCTTGGCTTCCTCCATTGTCAGGGGTAACCCAAGCCCCCTGTTTGCTCCAGCTCCATGGCCACCGCCATCTTAGTTGGGTTTATTTGCGTACTTGCTCCTGATTGGCTGGTGGGTGTGGCTAGTGCAGGGGTGGGCAAACTTTTTGACTCAAGGGCCACAATGGGTTCTTAAACTGGACCGGAGGGCCGGAACAAAAGCATGGATGGAGTGTTTGTGTGAACTAATATAAATTCAAAGTAAACATCATTACATAAAAGGGTACGGTCTTTTTTTTTTTTTAGTTTTATTCATTTCAAACGGTGGGCCGTAGTTTGCCCACGGCTGGGCTAGTGGGTCTAGCGGAGGTATAGTCAATTTGCATGTTTCTCTTTTATTAGATAGGATAATAGATTGTGCTATGGATTAGGGCAGTGATGGTGAACCTATGACATGCGTGTCAGAGGGGACACATGAACTCATTTTTTTGCTTGATTTTTCTTCGGTAAATGGCATTTAAATATATAAAATAAATATCAAAAATATACGTCTTTGTTTTACTATGGTTGCAAATATCAAAAAATTTCTATATGTGACACGGCACCAGAGTTAAGTTAGGGTTTTTCAAAATGCTGACACGCCGAGCTCAAAAGGTTCGCCACACTGGATTAGGGTATTGATTTTCAACCTTTTTTTATTGCATGGCACACATAAACTAATTACTAAAATATTGCAGCACACTGAGTAATATATATATATTTCCCAACCCAACAAAAAGATAGGTATAATTTTGATTCACTCACACTGGATTGCTATTGTGCTGGCTGTTGTCATTTTTCTTCTATGATAATGTAAGGGGAAGGAGCAATGTAAGTGCTCCTGACTAAGTAATTGGGCATTGAATATTTTAAAAATCCTTTCAGCACACCAGTTGAAAATCGCTGTATTAGGGCAAATACCTTCACTTTACTCCTCTTATTAGGAGTGTGTTGGCTATTTTTATTCCCTTTATTCTTTACATAAATATTAAATTTATTTTGTGAATATGAACAAACTGATTCTAAAGTTTATATGGAGAGGAAAAAGACCAAGAATAGCCAACACAATATTGAAAGGGAATAAAAAGTTGGAGGACTGAAGCTACCTTACTTTAAAAGTTTCTATAAAATTTCAGAAACAAAGCCAGTGTGATATTGGTGAAAGAATCGTCAAATAGATCAGGGGAGCAAAATAGAGAACTCTGTAATAGACCCAAATAAATATAGTGAACTTAAAGGATCAAAGTCAATACAATGGAGCAAAGAAAGTCTTTTCAACAAACATGCTGTAACAATTGGACATCTTTATGCAGAAATGAATATAGATACAGACCTTACAATTTTCACAAAAGTTAACTCCAAATGGACCATAGACCTAAATGTAAATCATCCTATATAATAAAAGGCTAATATGCAAATCGACTGAATGGCAGAATGACCGGTCGCTATGACGTACACTGACCACCAGGGGGCAGATGCTCAACACAGGAGCTGCCCTCTTGTGGCCAGTGTGCTCCCACAGGGGAGCGCTGCTCAGCCAAAAGCCTTGAGCCGGGCTCATGGCTGGCGACCACAGCAGTGGTGGTGGCAGTCTCGCCCACTTCCATAGGGAGTGGGCCTAAGCTGTCAGTTGGACATCCCTCAAGGGCTCCCAGACTGCGAGAAGGCACAGGCCAGGCTGAAGAACCACCCCCCGCCAAGTTAATGAATTTCGTGCACCAGGCCTCTAAGATATCATAGGAGAAAACCTGGGTGAGATTGGGTGTGGTAATAACATAGGAAGATAACATAGGAGAAAACCTGGGTGAGGTAATAACTTTATAACACAAAACCAAAGCCATGGTCTGTGAAGTAATTGATAAATTGGACTTCATTAAAATTTAAAACTTCTGCTAAAGAAAATATCAAGAGAACAAGAAGACAAGCTACAGACTAGGAGAGAATATTTTTGAAATACCCATCTGATAAAGGACTGTTACCCAAAATATACAAAGAACACTAAAACTCAACAATAAGTAGACACACAATGGGAAAATAAAATTGGCCAAAGATCTTAACAGACACCTCAACAAAGAAGATATACAGATGCCAAAAATCATTTGTAAAGATGCTCTACCTCATATATTATCATGGAAAAGTACATTAACCATATGATACCACTACACACTTATTATAATGGCCAAAATCTAGAACACTGACAACATCGAATACTGGTGAAGATGTGGAACAACAGGAACTGTCATTCACTGCTTGTGGGAATGCAAAGTGTTACAGTCCCTTTGGAAGACCATTTGGCAGTTTCTAGAAAAACAAAATATACACTTACCATGCAATTCAGCAGTCATGTTCCTTGATGTTTCCCTAAAGGAGTTGAAAACTTATGTTTACACAGAAAATTGCACATGAATATTTAAAGCAGCTTCATTCATAATAAAACTTCAAAATAACCAGGATTTTCTTCAATAAGTGAATATATGAATAAACTGTGGTATACCCAGGCCCTGAAATACATGGAGTAACCCTTAAATACATATTCCTAAGTGAAAGCAGTTAATATAAAAAAGGATACATACTGTATAATTCCAACTATATGACATTCTGAAAAAGACAAAACTATGGGGATAGTTAAAAGATCAGTGGTTAGCATAATTCTTTCCAGTTCCATCCATGCTGTTGCAAATGGTAAAAGTTCCTTCTTTTTTATAGCAGTACTAGGGGCCCGGTGCACGAAATTCGTGCACTGGGTGTGTGTGTGGGGGGGAGTGTCCCTCAGCCCAGCCTGCCCTCTCTCACATACTGGGAGCCCTCAGGCGTTGACCCCCATCACCCTCCAATCGCAGGATCGGCCCCTTGCCCAGGCCTGACGCCTCTGACAGAGGCGTCAGGCCTGGGCAGGGGACCCTCATTTCCCCCCATCACTGGTTCTGCCCCCAGCCCAGGCCTGATGCCTCTGGCCCAGGTGTCAGGCCTGGAGAGGGGACCCCCAGACCCCTCCGATTGCTGGCTCTGCCCCTTGCCCAGGCCTGATGCCTCGGCCAGAGGCGTAGACCCCCATCACCCTCCGATCGCCTGATCGGCCCCTTGCCCAGGCCTGACGCCTCCGCCAGAGGTGTCAGGCTTGGACAGGGGACCCCCATCTCCGCCCGATCACTGGCTCTGACCCCCGCCCAGGCCTGAGGCCTCTGGCCCAGGAATCATGCCTGGGCAGGGGACCCCCATCTCCCTCTGATCACTTGCTCCACTCCCCGCCAAAGCCTGATGCCTCTGACCCAGGCTTCAGGCCTGGGCAAGGGGACCCTTATATCCCCCCAATCCCCGGCTCCGCCCCCCGCCCAGGCCTGATGCCTCGGCCAGAGGAGTTGACCCTCATCACCCTCCAATCACCAATCACCGGATCGGCCCCTTGACCAGGCCTGAGGCCTCCGGCAGAGGTGTCAGGCCTGGGCAGGGGATCCCAAGCTCCCCGCGGTTGCAGGCTCTGCCCCTGCCCAGGCCTAACGCCTCTGGCCAAGGCATTAGGCCTGGGCAGGTGACTCCCAGCTCCCCGCGATCTCCCGCTCTGCCCCTGCCCAGGCCTAACACCTCTAGCCGAAGCATTAGGCCTGGGCAGGGGACCCCCAGCTCCCTGCGGTTGCAGGCTCCGCCCCTGCCCAGGCCTAACACCTCTGGCTGAGGCATCCAGCCCTGGGCAGCGGGGACCCGCAGCTGCAGCGGCCCCGCGATTGTGGGCTCCGCTCTAGGCCCAGGCAAGGGACCCCTAGCTCCCAGGACTGCCAGCTTCGACCGTGCCCAGCTCCCATCGCTGGCTCCACCCATACTTCCTGCTATCACTGGCCAGGGCGGCAAAGGCGCCTGATTCTCCGATCATGGCTGGGGGGCAGGGCAAAGGCGGCCTTGGGGCCGCCTTTGCCCTGCCTTCCAGCTCTTACCTCCCCCCTGGGTTTCCGATCACTGTCAGTGGCAGGGGGCTTCTTCCTGCTTTCCCTTTTACCTCCCTGCATTGTGCCTACATATGCAAATTAGCCGCCATCTTTGTTGGCAGTTAACTGCCATCTCAGTTGGCAGTTAATTTGCATATAGCCCTGATTAACCAATGAAAAGGGTAGCGCCGTACGCCATTTACCATTTTTCTCTTTTATTAGTGTAGATAGTATTTCATTGTGTAGATGTACTACAGTTTTTTAATCCACTCATCTGCTGATGGTCACTTAGGTTATTTCCAGGAGGTTGGGGGAAGGAGGGTGTCAACTAGGGAAAATGGAGACATGTCATTATACATTTATCCAAACCTATAGAAATACTTCAAGAGTAAGCTCTAATGTAAACTATTAATTTTTGATGATAATTATGTATCAGTGTAGTTTCATCAATTATAAAAAAATGTACCATTCTAGTGGGAGATATTGTCTCTACATGTGTGGGAGCAGGGGCTATATGGGAAATCTCTGTACCTCCAACTTCCAATTTTACTGTGAACCTAAAACTGCTCTAAAAAATAAAGTTTTTGTAAAAAAATTTAAAAAAAGCAACATCTTATAAAATGATACACTTTGACCAGGACAATATATCTGAGTCTTCTTTAGTCTTGTCCAAGGCCCCTGGTTAAATCCATGTATTAGTTTTAGGTTCATATTCTCTATCTTGCTACTGGCCAAGATTTAGAGTGATAATTTTGGCATTTTCCTTCAGGGCATGTCTGCCTCCTGAGGATTCATTTTCTTGGCTTTTCATTTGAGTTTCAGCAAAATTTTTAAAAAATATTTCAGTCCCTCAAATTTTCAGGAGCCCAGCATGCAATAAAAATAATGTTTTATAGAAGCTCTTATTTTCAGTAGTTTACTATTCGAAACAAGGTTCATTTTTGTATTGTTTATTGGTTAATGTATTATTTTCCATACAAACAACTATAATCCTACATTTGCCCCACCCTGTACAATTCTTTCACAAGTGCAAGTCCTCCAGATTTTTCATGTTGCAACCTTAAAACTCTGTGCCCAAAATGCCATATTTTCAATTGACTAATGACCTTTGAAATGGCAATTTTAAAAATATATTTTTTATTGTTGATAGTATAACAAATTTCTCCCATTCCCCATCCCCTTTCCCACTCTCCTCCCAGCCCAAACCCACCCACCCAGGTCTTCACTAACCTATTGCCTGCATCCATGAGCCACGCATATCTATACTAATAAAAGGGTAATATGCTAATTAGACCAGATATCTTCCGGAGGTCCTTCTGGACAAAGCCATGGTGGCAGGGGCCGAGGCAGAGGCGGTTAGGTGTGATCAGGCTGACAGGGGAGGGAAGTTAGGGCTGATCAGGCCAGAAGAGGAGGGCAGTTAGGGGCGATCAGGCTGGCAGGGGAGGGCAGTTGGGGGGTGGTTAGGCCGATGGGGGTGCAGATAGGGGCAATCAGGCTGGCAGGACAGAACAGGGGCAATCAGGCCGGCAGGGGAGGGCAGTTAGGGGCATTAGGCCAGCAGGCAGAGGTGGTTAGGAGCAATCAGACAGGCAGGCGAGCAGTTAGGAGCCAGTGGTCCCAGATTACAAGAGGGATGTCCCAGATTGGAGAGGGTGCAGGCCAGGCTGAGGGACACCCCCCCTCCCCAAGAATTTCATGCACTGAGTCTCTAGTAAGTATATAAGTTCTTTTGTTTATCTCTTTTCATCGTCCAACTCCTCATTAAGGTATGTCAGTTTGTTCTGTGCCTCCCTGCCTGAGAAAGATAATCTCTGTAGTGTGAGGGAATTTCTCGGCACAGGAAACTGGATTGTCTGCCTTCTGAGCTCTAATCCCAGAGCCCTCTGGCTTAGGTTTATACTGTGCCCTTCCTCTGCTGGAGCCCAAGGTGAGTGGATGCATTCAAAATTTTGTAAATTGTCCCTTTAGGGAGTACCTGCATTTCCACTTATACCAGGCTGGCAGACAGCAACCCTGCTGCTTTTCACAACCAGATGTTATGTAGGTACCCTACTCAGTTCTGGTGCTCTCAGGTGGGGGGCCCAGCTGGGGGATTAGACCCCAGAGTTGTCAGTGGCAACCCCCCACAGCTGAAATTCTCTCCATAACTTCAGCTGCTGTCTGTCGGAACCCAGCCAGCCCTTTCATGTTACCTTCCTACCAGTCTCTATGCTATCTCTACTTTCTGTCCTTGGTTATCAGATTTCTTTCTAGCTAGTCTTCAATTGATTATCCAGGATGTTTTGATTTTTTTTGTATTTTAGTTGTAATCCCAGTTTGATCCTGGAAGCATGTCTGTGTAGCATCTACTTACTCTGTTCCATTTGAAATGGCAACTTTTACTTGTTAATTAGGTCCAGTAAAAATGACCAAACACCTGTTAATCGATAGTCATTGGCACCAATTGTACACCAACAAGAAACCCCAATTTGGGGTGCAGTGAGGAAGGAGACTTTATTCAGTGAAAACTGCTCAACACTGATACAGTATGGTGGTGAAAACAGCACCGATGTGGAAGAGCTCTTATTGCAGCTGTGAGAACAGCATGGCCTTGGGACAGCTCAGTTTGATGCAGCACCGATGCCCAACCAGGCAGATCTCTTCAGCTAGGCAGATCTGCTCAGATCTCTAATAGTCTGCTCTGCTCTGCTCTGATGAGAAGTATTCCTTGTTTCAGCTCCAGCCAGGGAAAGGCAATCTTCTGTCTTAAGTGACAAGTGCACTTTGTCAGCCAGATAGCTTATATGTACAGAAGTCCCTGCCCCCAGTTTCTGACTGGCTTGTCCTATGCAAATTAGGATGCCAAATCATTACTTTTTGGTCCAAAACATACTGTCCTGATTGGTCAGAATAAAGTCGCTCTAATTGGTCAGATCTATGTAGCTCCAATTGGATGAAAAAAGCCTCAATCCTATTGGTTATAAATAGGTTTCCATGTAACCTTTATAACGGCTGATTTATATGGCAGAAACAGTGCAGACAGGCAATTCAATGCAGAGAAGGCAGTTCAGCACAGAGGCTTCTCTATAAACTGCAGTTTGTGTGAGAGGCCCTTGGGCAGAAATGCTGCTAGACTTTTTTTGTTTGTTTGTATGTTTTTAATTTGAGCCCAGTTAGTCACCAAGAACCTTTCTTAGTAGGTGGTGTTTTTTTCCCCTCAAAGTTTACATACCTTAGCTTCTGTCATTACAACCAATTGACCCAAACCCTTTTTCTCTTTCATTATTGTACACTAGAGGCCCAGTGGACGAAATTCATGCATGGGTAGGGTCCCTAGCGGTTGCCGGCTGCCGGCCGGGGCCTCCCTTCCCTGGCTGCTGGCCACCGGTTGGGGCTTTCCTTCATTCTGTGCCGCCCCTGGTGATCAGCACACGTCATAGCGAGTGATTGAACTCCTGGTCGGTCGAACTCCTGAGGGGACACTTTGTATATTAGGCTTTTATCTATAATAATAAAAGCATAACATGCTAATTAGACCAGACATCCTTCCGGACATCCTTCTGGACGTAGCTGGGGCTGTGAGGGAAGCCCAGGTGCCAGGTGCCTGCTGGTGATTGGAGGGAAGCTTGGGTCCTGGGTGCCTGCTGGCATAGGAGGGAAGCCCGGGTCCCGGGTGCCTGCTGGTGATTGGAGGGAAGCTTGGGTCCTGGGTGCCTGCTGGCATAGGAGGGAGCCCGGGTTCCCGGTGCCTGCTGGCATAGGAGGGATGCCCGGGTCCCGGGTGCCAGAGGGAAGCCGGTGCCAGCAGCTGCGGGAAGGAAGGCCTACTTTTGCATGAATTTCATATATATATATATATATATATATATATATATATATATATATAATATAGATTATTATGGAAGTTGGAAAGAACTGGGGTAGATAGCTAACAGGCCTTAACCTTCTTTCTCTTTTAAAACAGAGATTATTTGTTCTTGAAATAGGGACTGTACAATCAATAATAGTGAAAAGCTGTGCGTGCCAAAATGAGAGAGATGGTTAAGAAAAAATCTTAATGTCAATTATTTATTTTAAGAACTTAAAAAAAAACAATCCAGGATGTAGATATGCCTGAATGGTATTCCCCAGAACTAAGTATCTGAAACAAGCAAAACTAGAAGATTATTATGTTACCTCTTATTCAGATTCAATGTCAGGCTTCATTATGACTCTAGGACACTTCAAATTAATTTTGAAAATATGAATTGGAAGTTTGCCACTTAGGTTCTTAGCCAGACCTTGCTACCTGTACTCATGCTTTCTATGATTACTGCAGTGTAGGCCACTGCCGTTTTGCCATTTTGGCACGCTCTAATTTGGATGTAGTTTGAAATGGCCTTCAGCTTTGCCTTTTAGCTTTAGGAGAATGCACAGGGACGGGAATTATGTTAGTGTTTCAAGTAGTGTCCTTACCCAACAGACTGGACAGGATCATGCCGAGAGTACAAGCTTTGGAGCCAGACAGACCTGACTTCACCTGTAGTACATATACAATCTGAAGGAAGTTCTTCCATGTGCTGTGAGTTTCAGACAACCCCGGTGCAAAGTGGAGATCACAGTTCCTTCTTTGCCAGGGTTGTTGTGAGAATGAAGTGAGATATGTATTTTATGAGTGACAAATAATAGGCACTCATTAATAGCATATATTTCCTATTATAATTATTGGTATATAATTATTAGTGTCTTATATAATTCAGGACAAATCTATTTTTTTCTAAAGAGGCTTAGATAGTAAACAGAGAATAATAATTATTCCTTTCTATTAAGCAATATTTATCCTTTACTTGGGGAATGGAGCAAGGAAGGTAGAGGAAGGTGGCATGGAGTTCTCATTTACTAGGTTGGTCATCAATTTGAAACTAATTTATTGCTCAACATTCTTCCTCATTTATTATTGTCATGGACAACAAACAAATAATTTAATCATAATATAGAATGTATGAAGTTATATATGAACTACCTTCCCTGTAGCTGAAGTTTGGATCCAGATATTATTAACAAAGTAACTCAAGTGGAGCCAATCTATTTTAGACCACTTATGGTGAAGGTTTGCTGCCAAACTAATCTTCCCCAAACAGTGAATTTATCAAGTTGCTCTCTTTGAATTTATCAAAACTCATCTTACTTAAGTCCTGATGCATCAAATCTAAACTTTCTGCCAAGTTTTTAAGACTTTCTCTACACTGGCCCCACACTTTCAAGCCAAATATTTATTGCTATTCTCTCAGGCCACTCTTTAGGGAGGCCTACTCCTTGCCCATGAACAAATTCTTACCAGGCTTTCCTCCCTTTCCATTACTCATATTGTTCTCTTTGCCTGAAACAAATTTTACTAAAACTTCTGCCTTCTCAAATCCAGCCCAGTATTCAGATAACCAGTCAGTGCTCATTTCTACAATGAACATTTCTCTAACTTGTCTCTAACTATCCCAATATTCTTGCAGGAACTTTTACATGACTAAATTTAGTTCATCATCACTTAATTCAGCTCAATTAAATGCTGACTTTTTTTGTACAATATTGTTTCATGTGAAATAAAGTAGTCTATACAATTAGAATATTGTGTCCTTAAAACTAGGCTGTCTTACCTTTCTATATCTCTTAAAATCATTAGTATTTAACAAAGAGGGTTACTAAATGTCAATTGATGAGCTAATTAATTATAATTAGCACATTTATGTTTGCCCATACTTCAAATTTAGCCATGAACAATATCTAACTTACTAACTACATGCAATTTTAGATACTGATTGTAATTATTGGTTTTTGAAATATATTTTTTAAATCTTTCTTTTAAAACATGAAATCTGAGGGTGCTAAAAGCAAATTATATTTTGTTTGCTAAAGCATATTTATTAATATCTTAATTAATCTGAATTATTTAAGAAAAAGAGATATATTCTCACTGAGTCAAAGTTCTCTTAGAAGAACTAATATATCAGTCACAATCAGCTGATTAATATTTATGTCTGATATCTTTTAAGGATTGCTGTAGTTGATATGGTACCTATCTTGATAATTTTATAGCAGTGAAGAAAAACAAACCAGTTTTTTTAGTGGATTATATTCATAATACAAGGTGAGGCAAAAGTAGGTTTACAGTTGTCCATATGGAAAATCTACACTAATAAAAGACAAAGATGCTCATTAACCGTGCTTTTGCTATGCCCCCAAGCCACGCCCACCAGCCAATCAGAGCAACTCTATGCAAAATAACCCAACCAAGATGGCGGGCCGGCAGCCAGGGAGCTGGAGCAAGCAGGAGGCTTGGTTGCCCAGGCGATGGAGGAAGCCAAGCTTCCCACCTGCCGTGAGCCAGCTGTGGCCTCCGCTCATGGCAACAAAGTTTCAATTACAGAAGACAAATAAATCCCAGATACCTGCTTCCAGTCAGCCTCAACTGGGAGCTTGGGTGACTGGGGGCCGTGGCCAGCCTGCGAACAGCCATCAGCCCCTCACCCAGGCTGGCCACACCCTCATGGGGTGAGGGTTCCTGCTGGGGGGCTTAGCCAGCCTGCAAATGGCCCTCAGCCCCTCAATCAGGCTGGCCAGGCACCCCACTGGGGACCCCCACCCTGAAAGGGCTGTGGCCAGCCTGCAAACAGCCATCAGCCCCTCACCCAGGTTGGCCAGGAACCCCAGCGGGGACTCCCATCCTGAAGGGGCTGTGGCCAGCCTGCAAACAGCCATCAGCCACTCACCCAGGCTGGCCACACCCTCATGGGGTAAGGGTCCCTGCTGGGGGACTTGGCAGCCTGAAAACAGCCATTAGCCCCTCACCCAGACTGGCCACACCCTCATGGGGTGAGGGTCCCTGCTGGAGGGCTTGGGCAGCCTGCAAACATCCATCAGCCCCTCACCCAGGCTGGCCAGGCACCCTGAGGGACCCAACCCTGAAGAGGCTGTGGCCAGCCTGCAAACAGCCATCAGCCCCTCACTAAGGCTGGCCACACCCTCGTGGGGTGAAGGTCCCTGCTGAGCAGGGCTTGACCAGCCTGCAAACAGCCATCAGATACTCACCCAGGCTGACCAGGCACTCCAGCAGGACCCCCCTCCCTGAAGGGGGTGTGGTCAACCTGAAAATGTACCTCAACCCCTCAGCGAGGCTGGCCAGGCACCCCAGCAGGACCCCCACCCTAATCCAGGACACCCTTCAGGGCAAACCAGCCAGCCCCCACCCATGCACCAGGCATCTATCTTATATAATAAAAGGGTAATATGCAAATTGACCCTAACAGCAGAAAAACTGGGGATGACTGGTCACTATGACACACACTGACCCCCAGGAGGCAGACACTCAATGGAGAAGCTGCCCTCTGGTGGTCAGTGTGCTACCCCACGGGGAGCTCTGCTCAGCCACAAGCCAGGCTGCCAGCTGCCAGCACAGCAGTGATGGTGGGAGCCTCTCCCGCCTTCTCAGCAGTGCTAAGGATGTCCGACTGCAGCTTAGGCCTGGTCCCTCCTGGCAAGTGGACATACCCCAAGGGCTCCTTGGCTGCCAGAGGGATGTCTGACTGCCAGCTTAGGCCTGTTCCCCTGGGGAGCAGGCCTAAGCCAGCAGGTGGACATCCTCCGAGGGGTCCCAGACTGCGAGAGGGCACAGGCCGGGCTGAGGGACCCCCCCCCCCAAGTGCACAAATTTTTGTGCACCGGGCCTCTATTAATATAATAATCAATAAATAATAGTACAAGAATAAACTGTTTTGCATACTAACAATTGTAAACCTACTTTTGCCCCACCTTGTATAAACTTTTAGTGTTTCTTCACAATCATGACTTACATTTCTTTTTTTTTTAATATATTTTATTGATTTTTTACAGAGAGAAAGGGAGAGAGATAGAGAGTTAGAAACATCGATGAGAGAGAAACATCGATCAGCTGCCTCCTGCACATCTCCCACTGGGGATATGCCCGCAACCCAGGTACATGCCCTTGACCGGAATCGAACCTGGGACCTTTCAGTCTGCAGGCCGACGCTCTATCCACTGAGCCAAACCGGTTTCGGCATGACTTACATTTCTTTTTTTTTTTTAATTTATGCTTTTATTGATTTCAGAGAGGAAGGGAGTGGGAGAGAGAGAGAGATAGAAACCTCAATGATGAGAAAGAATCATTGATTGGCTGCTCCTGCACACCCCCTAATATGGATTGAGCCTGCAACCCGGCATGTACCTTGATCAGGAATCAAAACCATGACCTCCTGGTACATGGGTAAACCCTGAACCACTGACCCACACTGGCCGGGCTTACACATCTTTTCTAAGATAAAATCCTAATCTGGTGTCTTAGACATATTTGTTTTAGAGAATTTTTCTTATCTTTGTCATACATACTATTATTATGTACTTCCTAAAGGAGAGTTGTATGATATACTTTAACTTTTAGTATCTTATTACATTACACAAAATACACCTAATGTAATTATAATAAAATGATATTAGCAAAGTTGTCTGGCTAGCACAGATTTCCCCCCAGATTCAAAGTGAAAAATACATTCCATTGATTTAATAATATTTTTTAGATGAATCTCTCATCACTTCATGCTGTGAATTTTCAATGTTATAGAGACTATTGGGGGTGGGCGAAGAATATAGAGTGAACAAATATATTTTGAGGGTTTGAACAGTGAAATATATAATGACCAGCAGGTGTCTCTGTTATACAATGTAGCTGAGATTCTGGAAGCTTGTCTAGCATTAACTCTATTTTATATCTAACTAAATTCTCTTCAATTTTTACATTTAAATTTTTTTCTTCTTGCAAATCCTTACTTCTTTTATAGTGTTAATGATGGCTCTGCCTTTTATTTTCCTTAAAATGCTGTATCCAAAATTATTTTCTAGTGCCTGGCTTCTACCTTTTTCTCTGAGTTTATCTTGCTCCATATTTAGAATGAGGGCTGGAGTAAGATATTTTGAAGCCCTCAGCACCTGGAAAGATTGTGATAACACTTCACATATGTGATTTAAAACTAAGGTAAATTGTAGAGTAATGGTAAAGGAGTTTGACAAAGTTGTTTTCTTTAAATTTAATTAAAAGTTAAATAATAACTATGACAATGTGGCAATGTTTCCTAAACATATCAAACTTCTTTTTTCTTAAAATTTTAGGAAAAAAATCTGATGATCTATATTGAGGTATTTCTAAATTTAGTCTCCTTTTTGTATAATCTGTCACTGTGTAAAAGATAGGGCGAAAATTAAATGCAGAATTATGCAAAATACCTGTGCCAGGAATATAAACCATAGACCATACAGGAGTAGATGAAGGGGGCTTAGGGACAGTTGAAGTAAACAAAGGAGTGAACGAGTATCTCTGGACATTGCCAGTGGTTGTGTAATTTGTACACTCTCTCTAATAAAAATCCAATGTTTATTGATAGCTAATTATGTGCTAAACTTTGCAGTTATTATCTCATTTTTCCTCACCATAGCCCTAACTGGTGCTTTGATTAATCTCATACCAAAATGAATAAACGAGGCTCAGAGATGAGTTTCATTAGGTTAACAGTAAGAGGTTGGCTAATATTCTTAACCCCTATGCAGTATTTTTAGAAGGCATTTTGACACTATATATTTTTTTAAATTAAAATTTTGCATACTTTTTGGCCTAGCACTTCTAAGATTTAAAGAACTAATAATGGGTAAGTGCAAAAATATATCTATAAAGTTTTTATTTGAGACTTTTATAATATTGAAATTCTTAGTTAATGCTACAGAATCAGACTCCCATAAAAGTTTACTACAAACTTCCTTTGGAAGAATGGGAAGCTGATTTAATGAGGATCAAGTTATCAAGAAGGAGGAGGAAAAAAAAGGAAAGTTGTCTGGTAGCTAGCAGATCTGGTTTGGATGCCCTTATAACTCTAGCAGACATTACCTGTTTGGACGAGTGACCTCTAACATTTTTTTTAAAAAAATATATTTTATTGATTTTTTTACAGAGAGGAAGGGAGAGAGATAGAGAGTTAGAAACATCAATGAGAGAGAAACATTGATCGGCTGCCTCCTGCACATCTCCTACTGGAGATGTGCCCGCAACCCAGGTACATGCCCTTGACCCGTATCGAACCTGGGACCTTTCAGTCCACAGGCTGACGCTCTATCCACTGAGCCAAACCAGTTTCAGCTTTCCTTTTGTTATTATGTGGAACCTTGGTTTTCAAAATTAATTCATTCCGGATTGCTGTTTGAAAACGGAATCATTTCCTATTAGAAGTACTGTAAATTGAATTAATGTGTTTCAGACCCCCAAATGATTCCCAATTTTAACCTTTCTTATATACATTATCTGGAATTAAACACTTTAAAAACAAAAAGAACATGAAATATAAATGAAAATTTAATAAAATAAAATATATAGTAAAAAAATGAACATTTAGTACTAATAAACAACAACAAAAACAAAAACGAAAACATTCATAGCTCACTTTCCTGGATGTTAACAATGTGAGATTTAGTGGTAAACTGACTCATACTCATGCATTCTCTCCTTTGTTGCCCTAGAGATGCATACAGGTATGTTCAACATACAGGTATCAGCATGAAAGGGTTGTAGTAGAGCTGAGAGGTGAATTGAGATGGGAGACATTTGAGAACCAAGGTTAGACTGTAATTCAAAGCTCCAGTTTCTAAGTCGCAGGAGAGGGCCTCCAACTGGCCAAATTTAGGTTCAGTGATAACACCTGGAGGTTGAACCAAGCGAGAGCATTTTTTTCCCCGTTGGCTTCTGTAATAGAAGGCAATCTCCCAGAAAATTTCTCCCCCAAGACTTAAAATAATGTAAAAGAGTGACTTTCCTAGTTGGAAGTTAGGGTGCTAATGCAGAGAAGAAATGAAGCTGGAAAGACTGAAAATAAAAAAGGGGCAAATGACCACTAGACTACTTTAAAATAGGTATATCCAGCAATGGAGGATTAATGGTTTAATCATGCCATATCAATCTAATACAGCGGTTCTCAACCTGTGGGTCGAGACCCCTTTGGCGGTCACAAGGGTCGCCTAAGACCATCCTGCATATCAGATATTTACATTACAATTCATAACAGTAGCAAAATTACAGTTATGAAGTAGCAACGAAAATAATTTTATGGTTGGGGGTCTCAACATGAGGAACTGTATTTAAAGGGCTAGAAGGTTAAGAACCGCTGATAGAATACAAATGAAAAATTAAAAATAACATCGTAAAAAACATTTCTTGACATTAAAAGATTGGGATATACTCGTAAAATAAAACTATATGTAATGTATGAATCCTTTCTTGTAAACACAGTTGCAAATATGCATTCCTTTATGTGAGGTTAGGTAATGGTAATTTGATTAATTCTTAGTGGGACTAAGTACTTTCCTAAAATTGCCTGACAGCCTTTTCTTCTTAACAGTTTCTTCCTTTCCTCATGACTTCTTTACTAAGTCTCTCGTTATTTATCAGTTCTAATTCATAGAGAGGTGTTGTATGTGTGTGTACATGTGTGTGCATGTGTACATGTGTACAACCTTCTGGAATTTGAATTTTCCCTCGTTTGGTGTGTAAATGTATGTGTGTAAACAGGTGCAGAGGCTGATTTAACTTGCATGGATTAAATCATGAAGTGAAATCATTTGAGAGTTATTGAGTAAGAATGATCATCACTTGATTTGAAATCATTGGAAAATTTGGGTGGTTTTCATTTCTTTGCTTACTTTATGAATTTACATTACTTTTTCTATGAGAAAAATGCAATCATAGTGTTTATTGAATTTATAGGAACACTGAGAAAATGTATTAAGTGATTTAGGCAATTCCTATATAATAAAAGCATAATATGCAAATCAACCAAAGAGCGGAATGACTGGCCACCAGGGGGCAGATGCTCAATGCAGGAGCTGCCCTCTGGTGGTAAGTGTGCTCCCACAGGGGG
This sequence comes from Myotis nattereri, assembly GCF_964212035.1. Taxonomy (NCBI): domain Eukaryota; kingdom Metazoa; phylum Chordata; class Mammalia; order Chiroptera; family Vespertilionidae; genus Myotis; species Myotis nattereri. The sequence continues at coordinate 100,842,213 of NC_138077.1, forward strand.
AGAGCCACTCAGTCAGAAGCTGAGCTCACGTCTAACGAGTGTAGCGGCGATGGTGGGAGCTTCTCTGGCTTCCATTGAAGGTGGGCAGTAAGGAGCGAGAGGTCCCAGACTCCGAGAGTCCCGGACTGTGAGAGGGATGTCCACCTGCCGGGGATCGGGTCTAAACCGGCAGGCAGACATCCCTCGAGGGGTCCTGGACTGGAAGAGGGTGCAGCCCAGTCTGAGGGACCCTCCCCCCACCCCACGCACTGGGCCTCTAGTTTTATTGTAAAAGCATTAGGTAGTAATAATAAGATTTCATTTATAAAGATTGCTAATTTTACTGCCTCTAATTTATAGCCAATTTTTTTTTGAAATATCATCAGGTATTGAAAACACATCTGAAAAGGGCTTGAGACACAATCTAACAATGCATGTAGGATTATGCTGATGCTTGTCGAATGGTTCTTCTAAACAGTCCAAACTATTAAACACTGACATGCCTTATCATTTAAATATTGTCCTGCATCTAACATGTGACTTGTACTTGTCTAGGTTTCTGATTAGTGTAAAGAATTATTTGTTCAGACTAAATGTAATTTTGAATCTTCCTGCTCTCCCTGGCTAGCTGAGAATAATCGAACTTACACAGATTTCCTCAGGGCACACAAATTGTTCTAGAAATCACAGCTGAGCATATTTTGAAGTTAGAGGACAATGTTAATGAGGCCACAGAGATGGGTTTTATCCAGCAGTCACTTTTGCTGTGTTCCTAGTCCCAGTGCCTTAACACCAATTGTTTGTCAGATACATATTGCAGGAGAACTGGGTCAAAGTGTGTCTAAGGATTGTAGGTACAAGTGGAAATCTTATACCTATACTGGAAAAAGGAGTCAAGATTCATACCATCTTCCTCATGTGAAACTCAAATCATTTATAGCTTTGAAAAAATATTCATTTTTTTGCAAAATGCAATATAGGATAAGACATGGTAATGTATTAATTAAAATAAATTGTCAGAACATATTAGAAAAGATATAAGAATAAAAAAAATCTAGGAGTGTCTGAAATCTCATCTGGTGCCTGCCAAGTCTTCCCCTTGAGTGTGTTATTTGTGGAGGTGGTTGGGTGGAATGGTGCTCTAAAGCTGGCTACCGGGTGTGTTGGTTCTGGGGCCTCTTGGAAGGTGCAGGCAGGCCAAGGCCATCTGCTCCCTGTGCCTTGCCCAGGGCTACCTGTATGAGCTACAACAAAGTGATCTGCAGATGGTCACTCACGCTGGGCTGGAGGTACCTGGGAGAGGCTAAGCGCAAAAGGAGGCTTGCTGACGCTAGTGCTGGACTTGGGGCTGCTGAGCAAGAGGAACAGGGCATGTTTAGGCCAGATGCTGCTTTTGGGGGGCTTGTGAACCTTTGAGAGATTTAAGGAAAGTTCACACCATGGGCCAAGACAGGCCATTTTCAGGGAAAAGGCACTGGAAGAGCTTGGGGTGGGGGGGTCTCATTGTATCACCAGGGCAGGGCATTGTGTTAACCAGGTTGATGGAGACTCAGATATGGTGCCCACATGCACCTGCAGGGGGACAGCTCAGCAAAGGAACAATGTCCTTTGCCAGCACTTCTGTCTGGGAGAAAGCTATCCCTCCAGCCTTTTCCCTGAAGCCAGACAATCCTATTCCTCCCCTTATGTCCCTGCTGCCTTTCAAGCTCCTGCCCCAGCATTGGAACTCAGAGCTAGTGAGTCTGGCAGTGAGTAAGCTCATGTGCAGGCTCTGTAAGAGGAACATTTGTTTCAAATCATAAGAATTCCTTCTTTTTTACAGCAGATCGAATTTCATTATGTAGATGTACCACAGCATGGATGGAACTGGAGAACATTATGCTTTGCAAAATAAGCCAAATAAGCCAGTCAGAGAAAGATAAATATCACATGATCTCACTCATTTGTGGAATATAATGAACAACATAAACTTATGAACAAAAATAGAACCAGAGACATAGAAGCATCAAACAGACTGTCCAACCTATGAGGGTAGGTGGGGGTGGGGCGGGGGGAAGAGATTAACCAAAGGATTTGTATGCATGCATATGACCATAACCAATGGACTCGGACAGTAGTGGAGGGGAGAAGAGGGCATGTGCTGGGGGGTGGGAGTGGCTAGGGAGAGGTCAATGGGGGGAAAAGGAGATTCATGTAATACTTTAAACAATAAAGAATTTAAATTAAAAAAAATAAATTAATTTAAAAAAGAGGAACATCTAAAACTCCAAGCAGCCCTCTGTCTCACTCAGCTACAGTTCTCACTTGTTTTCACAGTGGAAGTTATGGAGAATTCTCTTCCTTTCACTGGAACCCTGGGCTGGGGAGTCTGGTATGGGGCTGTGACTCCTCACTCCTCAGGTTCTACCCGTGAAGCTGAGATATTCCTCCCAATTTTTAACCAACACAGCTGGTTCCTCATCTCTGTTCTCCTAACAGTCTACACATGGTTTCTTCTGTACATCCTTAGTCATAGAATTTCTATTCAGCTAGATTTCAGGTGGTTCTTAATGATGATTCTTCTGTACTTCAGTTGTAATTTTTTTTTTTTTTTAGTTTAGTTGTAATTTTGATGTGGTCATGGGATGAGGTGAGTACAGGATATACCTATTCCACCATCTTGACCCCAAACCTGCCAACACCTTGGATTTTTAGCCTCCAGAACAGTGAGAGATTAAATTTCTGTTGCTTAAGCAACCTAGCCTGTGGTATTTTGTTATGGCAGCCCTAGCAAACTAATTCAGACTAAATCACTGCTAATGTTCTCTTCTGACCTAAAATTTTATTGCCGTTTGTAAAAGATGGCTGTTATTTCTCTTGAGAGTGAAAAGTGCAAATAATGCTGATGGTTCAGGGTAGTCTTCAGGAACTTTTTATATCCTGTTGGTTTATCTTCTTCCTCTGCCTCAAGATATCTGCCACATATTGGTGGAATCCCATGAGCTGACAGTGTAGAACTCTAATATCATACATCATGAAACTACTCACTGGGATTTCTGTATATTTATTCATGAATGTATTTGGTGTTTCAACTCAGAATCAGTGCCTGAGGATTAAAATATGAATTTTTCTGACCTTTATCTTTTCTATGACTATTACTGTTAAAATATTGATAAGGTCTGTATGATAAATCTTCAAATGTCACATTTTGTTTCTAAAATTACTCTCTCTTCAGGTTTCCAGTGCCTTCATTATCAGATACTCCTCATTTCACCTTTTTTAAATATAATTTTGATAAATTATTAAAATCTTAATGCATTTGGTTGTATTATAGATTAAATGACATTTTCAAGGTGCATAAAGAAACATATATTGCATATTTTCATGATGACATAAAAGACTTATAAGCAGGACTCCTTGGAAAAATGGTTGATTGTAGAACTGGATTAGGAAATATACAAGATATGCCTGGACCATCTCCTACTTCCCGAAAATAAGGAAATGCTCACAAACAAAATCCATATTGATGGGAGTGTGTCAGGTGGACACAAGGGCCACAAGTGAAAGAGCTCTCAATGTCATAGCGGGAACAATTTAAGTAATAAAATAAAGTAGTATTGGTTTATAACCCAAAGTATAAAATAAATATGCATGTGTCCAAACTGATACACTATGATAAATGATTGAATAAATAATTGTAGGAGAAGGAATGAATCTCCCATGTACAAGAAGTCTAAGTAATTTATGTAGCTACTTTGTCTTTAAGGAGAGGGAGTGTAATTCACAGCTCCTTAAGTATGAGCTGCACATAGTGACTGCCTTCCAAAGAGGACAGTATGAAATGAGGGAAAAGAGTAACTTTGGAGTGGAGACCCTAATAACTTACTCAGCCAGGTGATCAAGAACAGCACCAATAAAAGGAAAGGAGAAACTGTGTCTAGGAACTCCATGTACTATCTTAACTTTTTTTGTAAACCTACTAGTAAATCAATTCTAAAATATAAAGTCTATTTTTTTAAAAAAACTGAAATCAGCCCTAGCCGGTTTGGCTCAGATGATAGAGCATAGGCCTGCGGAGAGAAGGGTCCCAGGTTTGATTCCTGTCAAGGGCACATGTCCATTTTGCACATGCTGGGTTTGCCAGCTCAATTCCCAGTAGGGAGTGTGCAGGAGGCAGCCAGTAAATGATTCTCTCTCATCATTTATGTTTCTAACTCTCTCTCCCGCTCACTGAAATCAATAAAAATATGAAAAGAAAAAACCCAAAACTGAAATCATTCTTCAAATCTAGGGATTATGACAATATCCTATGTAATAAAATAGTAATATGCAAATTAACCATCACTCTGTGACAAAGATGGTGGCGCCCAGTCCCTGTCAACCCCACTGGAGTTCCCCAGTCTGGGGGAGAGGGCAGCTGCAGAGAGCTGGCAGCTGAGTGACCTGACAGAATGCTGCCCAGAGGCCCTCCTGACTGTTTATAAAACAAAACAAAACTAACTCACTCCCCACAGAGTGGTCCCCCCACACACACACACTGGCAGCCTCAGGGTCTCAGCCTCGGCCTCCACGGAATGATCACCTCCCAGTGGCAGCCTTGGGGTCTCAGCCTCTGAAGCGCCTGAACCCCCATGGAATGATCCCCCCCAACACACACACCTGCAGCCTCAGGGTCTCAGCCTCAGAAGCGCCCGTGCCCACACCCCTCCCAGCAGTAGCCTCCGAGTCTCAGCCTTGAACCTTGCACACCTCCACAGAGTGATCCCCCCCACACACACACCTGCAGCCTCAGGGTCTCAGTCTCGAAAGCATCCGCGCCACCTGGCGAGTGATCCTGCCCCACTGGCAACCTCAGGGAGTCAGCCTCGGAACTTCCCTTGCCCCCAGCCCAGTGATTGGAGCGGAAAGGGGGGGGGTGGTATCTGTGCAAAGCTGCCCAGCAAACTTCTCTCAATGGGCAGAAACTTGTAAAAACTATAAAAAGAAACCTACATAGCCTTACTAAAGAACATACTGGGAGAAAAATACCACTTTTTAAAAATATGTTTTTATTGATTTGTATGGAGAGGGGTAGGAAGAGAGAGATCAAACATCAATTGGTTGCTTTCTGCACACCCCCTACCGGGGATTGAACCTGCAACCCAGACATGTGGCCTAATCTGGAATCCAACCAGTGACCTCTTGGTGCATGGCCAATGTTCAACCACTAAGCCACATCAACCAGGCTAAATATAGCATTTTCCTAGATGAAAAGACTTAGCCCCATTCGTATATAAAACAATCCTATCTAATAAAAGACAAAAAGGGTAATTGACTGTACCGTCACTACGCTTCCCATTGGATAATCAGCGCCATATGCAAATTAGCCGCCATCAAAGATGGCGGCTAATTTGCATACTGCAGGCAGGGCTGGTCAGCGCCAGACACCATCTGGGCCCGTGTGCGGTCCTGGGCAGCCTGGCTTAGACGGCGCAATCGCGGCACCTAAACCCCGCCCCCAGCTGGAACCCCCCTGTGCTGCCTAAGCCCCATGTGCCTAATCCCTGCCCCCAGCTGGGACCCGTGTGTGCCGCCTAAGCCCTGCTGCCAGCTGGGACCCCATGGCGATCCCAGAGTAGGCAAGTGCGAAGGGCAACCCGCCCCCAGGTGGGCCTGCTCCTGGGATCACCATGGCGATCCCAGAGCAGGAAAGATCCCCACAGGCAACACCCAGCAGGGCCTGCCCCCAGTCTCTGCAGTGATCTGGTGATCCATGAGCATGAAAGCACAGCCTGCAGGCAGCACCTCACCCTGGCCACAGCTCAAGGGAGAGTAAAACATGCAGTGGAGGCCAGGAGCCTGAGAGATCAACACAGAGGGGCGCCTGCTCCAAGCCTCCACAGTGTGGCTGGGGACAGGCCCCCAGCAGACACACTCACTCACACACACACACACACACACACACACACACTCACACACACACACACACAGCGCCTGCTCTGAGCCTCCAATGCGGCTGGGGGCAGGCCCCCAGTGGACACACACACACACGACGCCTGCTCTGAGCCTCTGCTGCCAGACTATGGCCATCAGTAGGACATCCACGGAGGGCTCCCAGACTGTGAGAGGGGCAGGCTGGGCTGAGGGAACTCCATCCCCCAGTGCACGAATTTTGTGCACCGGGCCTCTAGTTATATAATAAAATTCAAACAGAAGCTTGCATTTTTTGTTTCTGAAGTCTGACATGTATATACTAAAGCTAAGAAAATTTTGAGAAAGAATAATAAACACTGAATAGTAACAGCTTAGTAAAATTAAAAAGATTAGATTTGGTTTAAAAGTGGAGAAACAGACAATCCAATATATTTTTATGGGACTATAAGTTGCTAAAACATTGCATTTAAACTATGACCCAGCAATCATACTTATAAGAATTTATTCTTTGAAAATAATGGCAAGGGGTCAATGGGGGAGGAAGGGGGAACATCTGTAATACTTTAAACAATAAAGATTTTTAAAAAAGAAAATATGGTGAGAATATCCAGTCAAAACTTTCTTTACAATAGCAAATCACTCAAAACAACTTTAAAATCCACTAGGAAGTAATTAAATCATAATATGTCTATAGAATGAAATACTGTCCAGTCATTAAAAAGAATGAGATTTATAACCTGGAAATATGGCCTGAATATATTATTAAAAAGAAATCTTTCAGCTATCATATAGAACATGGTTCTATTGACAAAATTAGCTATTTACTGCAAGGTGAGCTGTGACCCTTCACCCCTATGCATCACGCCCCTGAGGTTACAATAGAGTTGTCTCCAGATAAACAGCATCTGGGTCAGAGAGACACACTTTAACCCACATGGGTGATGGTGCCGTGGAGGACTAGGCAGATGGTAGGGCCAAAAAACTAGTTTTGAGATGAGTGCTGATGATAATATTGAATAAAGGGTAAAGTATTTCTCAAACGTTATGAGGTAAGTCTTTACACAGGAATCCATTGGTTTGGAGATGAAAACCAAGTAACACCCTGTACTTCCGACAGCCACCTTGTTTTAGCCATTCTCACAGATACATTCCACTGACACTTTCCTCTCTGTCATTCGTAAATGAGGAAGGTGCTAATTCTCAGACTCCCCAAAACGCGCTCTCCTCATTGTTACTCAGCATGCCTGACACATTAGGATTGCATTTGACATCTCTAAAACCGGTGACAAACCGAAGAGCATAACTCTCAGCACCATTGTCGTCTTACTTCATGGGTGCTTCTGCCTCAGCTATTGCTTCTCCTGAATGAAAATACACTGAGTACAGCTTACATCAAAGTATGGTGGTGTGCTCCTGTCCTTAGGGTGCATGCTGAGGACGCTATTTCTGTTTCTCCTGCTGTTCCTTTAAACTGCTCAATGAAGTGGTTCTACTTTTTACCCTATCTGATATCTTGGATTTAGCTCAGAACAATTTTTTTAATGGTGGTAATTTTTTCTTTTCTTTATTTTTTTAAGCTCAGAACATTTTTATTCTATCAGATCATTAAAGAACTCAAAGCACTTTCAAGTTCTAAAACAGTTATTGTTTTGGTAATAGATTCAACCCAGTGTATTAATATGAAGTCTTACTTTGTTTATAGCTAAATAACCACTCTCAATTTTGGCCTGCTACCCCATGGAAGAGGTGAAGTCTTTGCCATTAGATTTTTCTCTTTCCCTGCTTTGAATTTCTCTGCCTCTTGCTCCAGGTTGTCTCTGGCTCTTCATGATTTGGGATTGGGAAGAAAGAAAAGGCGGAGGGATATTTGGGTACCTTTCACTTCGGGTTTGAGAACATTGGTGTTTTTATCTTCCTCCTCTGATTCATTTCATTGTTCTCATTCGTAAATCTTCCTGGCCCCTTTCCACACTCAGAAATTCCAGCTGAATTAATTTATAAAAAAACAGTTTAAAGAAGTATACCTTTTAGGCCATGTGGGCACGGTGCCCTCTAAGAGCCTGGAGGTTTGGACGAGCCTGAGGGAAGGAAGAAAGCACCGGGCAAACAGGTTTGATCACTGAGAAGGGAGGTTCTTGAGAAAGAGAATGGTAGCGGATCCCTTCAGGATTGACATTAGTTGCTTTTATTTGGTTTTGGTAATGTTCGTAAATAAACGTCGCTTGGGGGATCAAGTCTTCATAAGAGCAGGACAGAAGAGCGAGGAAGCAACTGTGTGGAAAGTTCTGCGACACTTGCTGCTCATGAGCCCATAGTGTAGGCGTTTCCATCAAGAAGCTGCCAAGGAACTGCCCAGTACTAAGACACTGCTTTTGAAGTAAATTTTGAAATAATTCATCCTTTACCTCGGAAACTTTCACCTCCAGAATGTTCATGGTTATTGGCTTCCTTATTTGTCTTTTCATAAAAGAATTCCAAAAATTACAGTTGTTGCAGCTAATTTAAACTTCTAACTTTTTTCAGTTTTGAGTCAGGCCTCTTCTAATATTTAATTATCTTATGGAAAAGCTAAACTTTAGCCTATCATTCATCTCTCTTGTTAGTACTGCTTATAATGATTCTTGCCTCCATCTGCTCTGGCCTCTATCTTGGCACCAATTCCATCTTAGAGGCCATTCTCAAGTAGCTTTTATTTTTCTTGCCCAATAAATAGATATGGAGAACGGTGGCATTCCTATATTTCAGCATGAGGTAGGAAAGTTTATATTGTATTTATGGCCTCAAAATACAATTTTGAAGTAACTATTGATAGTAGTGAAAGTGGCAGGTGAAATTACATGGAGCCCTACCTGATGCCCTTTCAACAAATACACCATAAAAATCTTCATCCTTTTATTAATTAGATCAGAGGGGAAAACCTCTTCAATGTTTTTTTGTCTAGTTGTGACTTGTGGCTATCTAAAAAGATGATATTCTCATCCTTCGTTTAAGATGACTAGAGCTATAAGAAAAGAACTAGGTTCTAGTGTAAGTTATAGTACAAGAACAAATCAATCATTTGGGATAAATGTCCAGATGATAAGTAGGGGGACCCATCCAGATAATCTTGTCAAGATTCCACTTCTTGTTAGGATGACTTGGGCTCTAACATTACAACATCTACTCGAGACTGTCACCAACTAAACAACACAGGTACAGTAATGACTACAGCAGAGTGAAGCAAATTCTTTGAGTTACAATTGTCACCTGTTTTACTAACAAGTCTCACTGAGATAGATTTTGTAAGGTGTTCTGCTTACTTGATTTTTTGTTTATTGTTTTTGCTTCTGTTGGAAAATAAAATAGTGTTTAATAGTTAGCAAAGTTCTACCTGATCTGTATAGCTACCTAGAAAGATAGGTTTAGAGACTCTTTAATTTCAGATTTTATTATCATAAAAATATTTTTTCTGTGAATAACTGAGCCCACCCTTTCTATACATACAGCTTTTTGTTACACACAAAATTTAAAAATTACTCAGAACTTTTAATCATTAAAAATTTTCCCATTTACCTATTCTTATCTCCCTTCAGCTCTACTTCACTGCAATCATTGTTAATTATTTTATGACTAGAGGCCCAGTGCACAAAAATTTGTGCACTCGGGGGGGGAAGGGGGGTCCCTCAGCCCGGCCTGTGCCCTCTCGCAGTCTGGGACCCCTCAGGAGATAACGACCAGCTGGTTTAGGCCTGCTCCCGGATGGCAGAGGGCAGACCCAATCCCTAGGTGCAGCCCTGGTCGGGCTCAGAGGAGGGCCAATTGGGGAGTTGGGGTGCCGCCCCCTGTCATGCACAGAGCAGGGCAGATTGGGAGGTTGCGATGCCACCATCAGTCACGCTCAGGGTAGGGCCAATTGGGGGGTTGGGGAACTGCCCCCTGTCACACTCAAGGCAGGGTCGATGGGGAGGTTGCGGCGCCACCCCCTGTCACGCACAGAGCAGGGCCCATCAGGGGGGTTGGGGCTCCGTACCCTGTCACGCACAGAGCAGGGTCAATCGGGGTTGGGGAGCTCCCCCCTGTCATGCACAGAGCAGGGCCGATCAGGGGGTTGAGGGGCTCCCCCCTGTCACTCACAGAGTAGGGCCGATAGGGGAGTTGGAGCACTGCCCCCTGTCACACTCAGGGCAGGGCAGATCAGGGGGTTGGGGCGCCGCCCTCTATCACCCACAGAGCAGGGCCGATCAGGGGGTTGGGGCGCCGCTATTCTCACACTCAGGGCAGGGCCGATGGGGAGGTTATGGATCTACCCCGTCACACACAGAGCAGGGCCCGTGGGGGGGGGGCGGTTTGGGGCACCGCACCCTGTCACACACAGAGCAGGGCCGATCAGGGGGTTGTGGCCTCGACCCCTGTCACACACAGAGCCACCAGGCGATCAGGGGGTTTGAGCGCAGCCCCCTGTCATGCTGATCCTGGTGCTGGGAGGCCTTGTAGCTCCGCTGATCCCAGTGCTGGGAGGCATATTACCCCTTTACTGTATAGGATAGAGGCCTGGTGCATGGTTGGGGCTGGCTGGTTTGCCCTGAAGGGTGTCCTGGATCAGGGTGGGGGTCCCCACTGGGGTGCCTGCCCAGCCTGGGTGAGGGGATGATGGCTGTTTGCAGCTGGTCACACACCCTTCAGGGTGGGGGTCCCCACTGGGGTGCCTGGCCAGTCTGGGTGAGGGGCTGAGGGCTGTTTTCAGGCCGACTGAAGCTCCCAACGGCTCTTTTTTTTCTTTTTATTCTGGGCCAGCTTTAGCTCTGGCTCCAGCTCTGAGGCCTCTGCTGCTGAAAGAAGGTATCTGGTTTGTTTGCGTTCTATAATTGAAACTCTGTATCAACTCCAGCTCTGAGATCCCGGGCTCGCTGAAAGCAGGTTTCTGGGGTTTTGTTTAGCTTCTATATTTGTTACAATGTTTCTTAAACTGCAAGCTCAGAGGCTGGCAAGGCAGGCGGGTAACGTTGGAGTCCTCAGTCACTGAAGCAAGCAAGCCTCATATTCAGTTTAAGCTACCTGGCTGCCGGCCGCCATCTTGGCTGGCAGTTAATTTGCATATCTCCCTGATTAGCCAATGGGAAGGGTAGCGGTCGTACACCAATTACCATGTTTCTCTTTTATTAGATAGGATTATATCCTTCCAGTTTTTTCCTAATAGGCTCCTTTTTATTCTCTCCATCATTTTCTTCTGGAAACTGTACTGATTGACATTGGCTTCTCTTTTTATAATTACTCTTTTTTCTATTTTTAAATTGTATACATTTGCGATGTGTTCTGCAAAAATTCTTCCATCTTTTCTTCCAAATCACTGAGTTTTTCTTCAGATGTGGCTATTCAAGCTATATGTCAAGGTTTGTTTTTGTTTTATTTCAACAAATATAGTATATTTCTTTTTTTTTTCATAATCTCCTACCCATACTTCTTAGAGGAAGTGTCTGCCAGCATCACTTAAGGATAAAGAAATTTTATTTTAAATACCTTTCTGATAGTGTAAGTAGTTATTTTTATTTACATATCAATTCCTTCTGTGTGTTTTTTTTCCTCATGTCATTGGTTTTATTAAAAACGTATCAGTATGGTTGAAAATTCTAACTGAACTATCAGTAGCCAGACTTGGAGGAAGGGTAAATCATCTGCCAAGGGTTTACCTTTTACCCTTTTCAGCTAGAGTCAAGAGTTGGGAATAAGGTTCCAGCAACTAGTTTTCTGGCCCTACCGTCTGCCTAGTCCTCCATGGCATCATCACCTATGTGGGTTAACAACATGTCTCTTTGACCCAGATGCTGTTTATCTGGAGACAACTCTATTGTAACCTCAGGGGCGTGATGCATAAGGGTGAAGGGTTACAGCTCTCCTTGCAGTAAATAGCTAATTTTGTCAATAGAACCATGTTCTATATGATAGCTGAAAGATTTCTTTTTAATAATATATTCAGGCCATATTTCCAGGTTATGAATCTCATTCTTTTTAATGACTGGACAGTATTTCATTCTATAGACATATTATGATTTGCTTAATTACTTCCTAGTGAATTTTAAAGTTGTTTTGAGTGATTTGCTATTGTAAAGAAAGTTTTGACTGGATATTCTCACCGTATTTTCTTTTTAAAAAATCTTTATTGTTTAAAGTGTTACAGATGTTCCTCCTTCCTCCCCCATTGACCCCTTGCCATTATTTTCAAAGAATAAATTCTTATAAGTATGATTGCTGGGTCATAGTTTAAATGCAACGTTTTAGCAACTTATATTTGTTATGCCCAGATTTCAGGATCCCCATGAGACCACACCAGGGAGCCAGCCATGTCCGATGCAAAAGCACAAGTGTCTTTTATTCAAACCCGGGCTTGGCTCCCCTACCCTCCTTGCTGATGCAGCAGCAAGTGACAGAGAGAGCCATCCCTGTGGGGAGAGGGGTTTTATAGTAAGGGGAGGAGAGAGGACTGTGGGCCCTGCCGATTGGCCAGGCGCAAGTCGGTGTCTCGTCTATGGCACACACTTCCCTTGATTATACTTCTGGGAAGAAGCTTATTGCTGAGCACATGGCTGCTGCCCAAAAATGGAGGATTCAGGGCAAGATGGAGGGCATAGCCCTCGCCCTTTCATTCCCCCCTTTGTCTTGGAACTTCCGGCTCAATCATGAGACGGACTGCATTTCTATTTCTCCGTTGCTAGAAGCTTGTACTGGGCACATGGAACTATCAACTGAACTATCCCTATATGCTTAACAAATGGTCTGGTGGAAGGGAAAGAAACCATTTTAGCTTTAACAACTTCTATTGAAATAGGATTTTTCTTCTTAAAATTTCTCCATGGCTATCAAAAAGCCAAATCAAGATTAATTTATCTACTGTATTTAATTTGGCCTGATGTTTGCATAAACACAACAAGAATGGTAACTGACTATCTTTGCTGGAATCTCATGGTTGAATCTTAATGTGCCCCGTAGGGCCAGGAAGCCAAGCCATCCAGGTGCCATCAGGCCTGCCTGCAGTATCTACTGAGTTAGGTGAATTCCTCACCTGTAGCAACTCCACCTGAGCCCATGCTCCAGGCTTTAAGGCCCATCTCAGTAGCCCTCCTACTCGTTGCGGCCCAGAGTGTGTGGGGGGTTCTGCAGGGATGCAGAGGCATCCTTATTGCTCCCCTTCTATTCTGACCAACCGCCAGTGATGGTAGGGCATGGGCCTGACGCTCCAGCGCCAGCCATCTTTAGGGTTCCCAAGCAGGATACCAGGCTTTTTTCGTGGCATTTTTACTGGCTTTAAGTCTTTAGAGCTCAGACAGGGCTCTTTAAAACATGATACTCCAGTCAAAGTTTTCTGTTAATAAAACCACTATTAGGAACTAGTTTTATTGAATCTATGCAAAGAAATGTATTGCCATGACTTATTTAGCATTGCCAAATTTTGGAGGAAGTACATAAGGAGAAAAACATATTGATCTGCTCTAAGATTTTCTGATTTTTCTTGCCAATTTCTTTTCATGGGGTTATAACAAAACAGTAACTGTTTGCATTAAACCTTTTTTCTATGCATAACCATGCCTCAGACCTTCTATTCCAAAGAGGCCTTTCCCAGCTTTCTACAGTTGAGGTTTGTACTACCCCTGATATGGGCATGATTACACAGGCCTGCAAGACAGTATACAGGCTGCCAACCGTCAGCTGTTTCTCAACAGAGACCAAAACCTGATAGGCACCCTTCCCTGCCCAGTTGGGCACCTGCCCTCTTGGCAGTTAGACACCCTTTACTTTTGGGGTTCACCCCACACAGTCCCCTTCCAGGATAGCCAACATACATTCAAACCTGCAAGAGAATCAAAGGTCAATATAACATATCAATACAATGAAACATAATATTGGCATCATGGCTGCTCCAGGCAGCCAAATCTTCGGCTACTAAACATGTGACACTAAAGTCTACTCTTGACCTTTCTGTAAACTGTCCTTGTCTCTCTGGAGCCATGTCCATGAAGATGCAGGCATCATCTAAATCTATTATACGGTATTGTGGGGGCTCCCAGTAGCAGGAGTGATTGCGAGCAAGGTTACCAGCATCAGGCAGGTCGAGCACGCCCTAGCTTGAACTTGAGCGGGTTGTGTTGATCTTGATCGACGCTCCATTTGGTGACCAACTCTTCCCGGATCACGGATGGGTCCGCTGACGGATGTGAGTGTGATGGACCCAGGTCGCGACGCCGTCTACCTTGAGACCGGTGGGTGTCATCAGCACCACAGTGTAGGGACCCTTCCAACGTGGCTCGAGGGTCTCCCGGCGGTGCCTTCTGATGTAGACCCGATCTCCTGGTCTGTACTGATGAGGAGTTGGGGTTGGGCCGGTCTCGTAGATGGCGCGGAGGCGCGGCCAAATGTCCTCATGCACCTTCTGGAGCCCTCTCAAGGAAAGAGATAGTTCTTGATTTTCAAATTCAGCAAGAAAGTCAGCTTTAAGGTTAGGAATGATAGGGGGTGGCCTGCCAAACATGATTTCATAGGGAGTAAAGCCCAGGGTGTAAGGGGAGTTCCTTACCCGGTAAAGGGCATATGGTAGGAGAGCCACCCAGTCCCCGCCAGTCTCCATGGTTCCTTTCTACCTGCCCTGAACTCTGGGGCCTATAAGCACAATGTAATTTCCAATTTGCCCCAATAGCTAACCCTGTTTATTAGTTACAGCACTCTGCTTTCTTGTCTTTCCACCAGTTCCCTTTGTGGCAGAGCAGCAACCAGGCCTCTTTCAAGGGAGTGCGCTAGAAGGGGATATATTGTGGGGGCTCCCGGTCAGCCTCTCCTTTGCTAGCAGCAACAGGTACCAAACCCTTTCAGTACATTTGACCAGCTTTATTCCCGCCCACCTTTACAGATTCCAAGGTCCATTGTCTTCCTTTAACCAGCAAGCCAAATGACATTGGCCTGTATTATTTCCTCCCTCGGCACTGCTAAGGGCAGGATCATTGGAGAGGTCTCTTCACCTAGGCAAGGCTGTGCTGAGCCATCTGGGGCAAAAGTGGTTTCTATTTCCATTTTGGTTAAAAGGTCTCTGCCCATTAGAGGGACTAGGCAATTTGGCAAATACAGGAATTCATGAGCCACCTGGTGGCCGCCTGACTGACATCGGTGGGGGCGGCAGAACAGTCTGCAGCTGTGGTCCTGGTAGCTCCAATAATGGTGACTTCCTGTCCTGAGAGGAGAGCTACCTTCTGAGTAACTACCGAGTGCTCTGCCCCTGTATTAACCGTAAAGTTCACAGTCTGGTCCTCGATTTTTCTAGTCAGAGTCAGCTGTTGCCAGTCCGAGGAGGTCTGCCTCAGGCAGCTCTGGCCAATAGTGGCTAGGTGGTTTGGATGGCCTTGCCAGCTTCTTCTGGCCTGCTTCTGCCCTGTCTGCCTCTTTCAATATTCCCATAAAAATATATTGGATTGTCTGTTTCTCCACTTTTAAACCAAATCTAATCTTTTTAATTTTGCTAAGCTGATACTATTCAGTGTTTATTATTCTTTCTCAAAATTTTCTTTGCTTTAGTATATACATGTCAGACTTCAGAAACAAAAAATGCAAGCTTCTGTTTGAATGTTATTATATAATTGTTTTATATCTGAATGGGGCTAAGTCTTTTCATCTAGGAAAATGCTATATTTAGCCTGGTTGATATGGCTTAGTGGTTGAACTTTGACCATGCACCAAGAGGTTGCTGGTTGGATTCCAGGTTAGGGCACATGTCTGGGTTGTAGGTTCAATCCCCAGTAGGGGGTGTGCAGAAAGCAGCCAATTGATGTTTGATCTCTCTCTTCCTACCCCTCTCTGTACAAATCAATAAAAACATATTTTTAAAAAGTGGTATGTTTCTCGCAGTATGTTCTTTAGTACAGCTATGTAGGTTTCTTTTTATAGTTTTTACAAATTTCTGCCCAATGGGAGAAGTTTTCTAGGCATCTTTGACCAGATACTCCCCCCTCCCCCTCTCTTTCCGCTCCAATCACTGGGCTGGGGGCAAGGGAAGTTCCGAGGCTGACTCCCTGAGGTTGCCAGTGGGGCAGGATCATTCGCCAGGCAGCGCAGATGCTTTCGAGACTGAGACCCTGAGGCTGCAGGTGTGTGTGTGGGGATGACTCTGTGGGAATGCGCAAGGTTCCGAGGCTGAGACCCCGAGGCTGCAGCTGGAAGGGGATCCTCCGTGGGGGCCGAGGCTGAGACCTTGAGGCTGCAGGTGTGTGTGTGTGTGGGATCACTCCGTGGGGGAGCAGGCACTTCTGAGGCTGACACCCTGAGGCTGTAGGTGTGTGTGTGTGTGTGTGTGTGGGGGGGGATCACTCCGTGGGGGTGCAGGCACTTCTGAGGCTGAGATCCTGAGGCTGCAGGTGTGTGTGGGAGGGATCACTCCTGGGGAGTGAATTTGTTTTTGTTTTTTTTATAAAGGATCAGGAGGGCCTCTGGGCAGCATTCCATCAGGCCACTCATGCTGCCAGCTCTCAGTGGCTGCCTCGTTCCCCAAATGGGCGGACTCCAGCAGGGTTGAGAGGTACTGGGCGCTGCCATCTTTGTCATGGAGTGATGGTTAATTTGCATATTACTCTTTTATTAGATAGGATTATTTTCTTGTTAAATTCATACTGAGGAGTTACCAAATTTGTTGCTAACATAAATTTGATATTATTCCTCATTTCATTTTCCAACTTAAAAAATGTTTATTCAGAAAGAAAAACTATTGATTTTTGTGTATTTTCTTATATGGAACCACCTTATAGAATTCAGTTATTAGTTCTAAAATTATTTTAGCACAGCAAAGGAAAACATCAACCAAATGAAAAGGTAACCTGCTACTACACAGGAGAAAATATTTATAAACCATATATCCAATACAGGATTAATATACAAAATATATAAAGAACTCGTTCAACTCAATACTAAAAAATAAACAAACAATCCAATTTAAAAATTGGCAGAAGATCTGAATAGACATTTTTACAAAGAAGACATACAAATGGTTAACAGGCACATGAAATGGTGCTTAACATCACTAGTCAGGGAAATGCAAATAAAAACTGCAATATTACCTCACACCTGTTAGGGGTGCTGCTATTCAAAACAAAACAAAAAGTGTTGGTGAGGATGTGGAGAAAAGGGAATGCTTGTGTGCTATTGGTAGGAATGTAAATTGGTGCAGCCACTATGGAAAACAGTATGAAGGTTCCTCAAAAAATTAAAAATAGAACTACCATAAGATCCAGAAATTCCACTTCTGGGTATTTATCCAAAGGAAACTAAAAAGATATGTGCATTCCCATGCCAATTGCAGCATTATTTACAATAGCCAAGACATGGAGGCAACCTAACTGTCCATCAATGGATAAGTGAATGAAGAAATATGGCATATACATACATACATACATACATACATACATACAGTGGAATAAAAAATAATGAAATATTGCTATTTGCAATAACATGGATGGAGCTTGAGGGTATTATGATAAGTAATATAACTCTGGTGGAGAAAGACAAATACAATATGATCACTATTATATGTAGAATCTACACTCCCCACAAAACTGAACTCATGGATACAAATTGGTGGTTGCCAGAGGTGAGGGGTGGAGGAGTGTGGGTGAGATGGGTATATGCCAACTAAATCTCAATATAAAAAACATCAAGCAGCTGTGAGGATAATTGCCTGGGGGAGAAAGAATGGAGCCACTGCAGTAATCCAGGCCAGAGATGATTGCAGCCTGCAGTAAAGTAGTTGTATTGGAGATAGAAGTAGACTCACCATCCACTAAAACTTTGGACTTTCATATCTCCTTTATTTTTGCTACATGCAATCAATTGTGAAATTTTATAGAAACTTTATAGTTTCTCATACATGACACCCTCTTTCTAAAAAAATAACAATAAATTATTTTAGTTATTTCTTTTGGATCCCCAAGTCATAAAATTACATTATGCAAATAATAATAGTTCTATCTCTCTTTTTTTTCCTAAAATTTAATCAATTAGCAAACTCTTTTCTGAATTTTATTACATGAGCTCCACTCTCAAACTATTGGTGACTTTCTGTTATTCTATCATGCTCCTGGCTTAATTGGGGATGCTTTTAGCATGTCACCTTTTAATATTTTCTGTTGATTTCTAATAAATACTACTTATAATATTTAGGAAATTATAAATTCTATTTTTATATTAGAAGCATGCACGCGCATGTGCGCGCGTGTGCGCGCGCGCACACACACACACACACACACACACATGTTTAATCCTCACCCGAGGATATGCTTTTGTTGATTTTTTTAGAGAGAGGGGAAGGGACAGAGAGATAAAAAGAGACATATATGTGAGAGAGAAGCATGATTGGTTGCCTCCTCTATGGTCCTCGACTGGGGATCAAACCTACAACCCAGCTATGTGCTCTGACTGGAAATCAAACCCAAAACCTTTTGCTGCACAGGATGATGCTCCAACCAACTTAACCACACTGGCCATGGCAGAAGCATATATATATTTTAAATGAGAAATATCTGCTGCATTTTATAAGGTTTTCTCTCTCAGAGACTAGTAATAATATGTCAACTGGGGAAATACATCTGGCCTGCTTGGATTTTTATCTTTGTGCCTTGTATTTCTCTTGTCCCATTATGTTCGTAAGTGAAATGTCTACCTACTTTTTTATCATTACTGTTTATTTTATGCATATGTATTTAATCACAGTGCATAATGTACTGAATCTTTCTCTACTGAATTGTTTTAGAAGACCCAATTTTGTCCCAAATCTCACCAAATGCTCTCTCTGGCCATGAGATGCTGTGAATTTCTCTTATCTCTCTGTCTTCCATTTGGATCTATGTTCTCTTTGGCAACTCTGTTTGCTCTGTGGTAGCAGAAACCTCAGTGACAATGAAAGAGGATGACATTTTACATCTTCTGTGGCAGGAATAAACGCTTCCTGCATGGTATCCACAATGAAATTAAATTGCCCCCTGTGCAGAAATATGGAAGTCACAATAATCCTGGTGAAACATTTTAAATGCTCTCCCTGCAGTCATGATTTTGGGTGTTATTGTTTTATAATATGATAGGAGTAACATTTCCATGAGAAATTGAATAATTTAGCAGTAAAATACAAATTGTTTATTCTGTAATGTCTTTATTTTGCTCTGTTTAACTTTAGCATTTATTAGCATTAAGGGATGATGTCTAGGCTATTTGCATCTTTATATCTACTGTTCACAGGGGGTAAAAAAGAACATAAGTGACTTGGCATTATGGATTATTACAGTTATGATCCTCAAGTTAATTCTTAAAAATGGCTGCGTGAGGCTGGCTAGAAGGGTCAATGAGGGAAAAAGGAGGATATGTAATACTTTCAACAATAAAAATTTTTAAAAATTCTTAAAATTGGGACCTATTGCACGCAGCTAAAAATGGATAGTTCATGTGTTGCTGTATTTTTTCTTTTGTAACAATAGATCCTACCAGTAAGAACTTTAATGCATGATATTTTGTCCTTTGCTTGCTATGCATAATGGTTCTAAACCTACTATCTATTTTTCCTTGACCTTTTACCATACTTTGTTTTGTTTTGTTTTGTTTTTTTTGTGTGTTTTTTTTTTAAAATATATTTTATTGATTGTTCACAGAGAGGAAGGGAGAGAGATAGAGAGCTAGAAACATCGATGAGAGAGAATCATCGATCAGCCGCCTCCTGCACATCTCCCACTGGGGATATGCCCGCAACCTAGGCACACGCCCTTGACCGGAATCGAACCTGGGACCTCTCAGTCCGCAGGCCGAAGCTCTATCCACTGAGCCAAACCGGTTTCGGCTTGTTTTGTTTTTTTTCATAACAAAGATTGCCCCATTCTTTCAGCCTTTATTTATTTACTGTTCTTTTTAATTTGATTGCTATTCTCTGAATTTCTCCTTTTTTTTTTTTTTTGGTGTACTTTAACAAAGAAAAGTCAGAACCTGAATGCTGAGGGCTTTTAAATGGCAAGTAGGGCAGGAAAAATTTTTTTTTTTTTTTTACATGGGATACTCTTATTAACAACAGTACCATTCAGTGTTTATTTTTCTGGCAAGAATGTTCATGATTTACTCATCTTTTCTATTATTCTTCTTATAACCTTGAAAGAAATACATAATGAACTGAAAATGAAACATAAAGCCCTGCTGGAATGGCTCAGTGGTAGAGCGTCAACCTATGAATGACTAGGTCGTGATTCAAGTCCCGATCAGGGCACATGCCTGGGTTGTGGGTTCGATCCCTATTGTGGTCTGTGGCAGCTAATCAATGATTCCTTCTCATCATTGATGTTTCTCTCTCTCTCTCTCTCTCTCTCTCTCTCTCTCTCTCTCTCCTTTCCCTTCCTCTCTAAAATGGAAATATACATTTTTTAAAAAGAGTAAAGAAACATAAAGCATGGAACAGATTTTGGGGAGTTATAGGAAGTTGGTATTATGGTATCTCAAAATTAGCTTAGCCCTTGTGATGTTTGCTAGGCAAACTCTGGGATTAAAACAACAGTGTAATACCCTTTGTAATACTTTAAGCAATAAAAAATAAAAATAAAAAAAAATAAAAAAAAATAAAAAAAGAAATAAATGTCATTTGCCCTCAGGAAAACAACAACAACAACAACAACAACAACAACAGTGTATTGTCAATTATACAAAGTTTAAATGCCCCGTGTCTATCAGACTTCAGCAGCAATGTAGATAGAATCATGTTAAACATCCTTATTGCTGGTATTGTCATAATTTTGATTTAGTTTAAGTTTTCTAGATTTTATTTTTATACTTCCAACCAATAACTTCACTTATCATTACACTTTTATTCCAGGTAAAAGTCCATTCTTCCTGATCAGAAATATAAATTCAAGTATGTTTTATAACACTTGAAAGTTTGTCAAAAGCTTTCTTGTGTATAATATCACTTGATCCTACAGCCTTATTAGGTGGTCATAAAATAAATTCTTAGCTCCATTTTACATGTGAAAAATCAAATCTCAAATTGCATAACAAGCTGTATAATGAGTAAATGTCACTAGTAACATGGATGCTCAGTAGTTGAACTTGGCTAGTGCATAGGTTCTTTGATTCCTGGTCAATTGCTTGTTCAAGTACCCAACTCTACAGAAAAAGTTTAGCTGTTATTTTAACGTCATTTCATCAATGAGCTTAGACTATGTCCACAACATATCAATGACAGTATTCAAAGGCAGATGGAATGAATGTGAGTCACAGAAGTTAAGAGGGAAGGAATAAAGTAAGTCAAGGGAGGAGGTGGAGAGAGAAGTGTCAGACCAATTGTCTCTAGGCACTCAGTGGCACGGTTGTCATAGGACACCAGTCCAAATTTCATTTTCAATCTATCTCCGCCATTTAGTACTAATTATATAAATTACGCCAATGAGGGCATCTTTGGATATCTGGTACTTATGTAATTAATCCAAGTTTGTGCCTGTGTATGACTTGAGCTTGTGTTTGACTTCTGCTTGTGTTTGTAATAATAACAAAATTAACCACTGCTCTACCAAATCTTTCACTCTAAACCCTAGGCCTCAGAAACTACATTTCTCCTTTTCTTGAGCCTCACCCTCACCTTGCTGCCGCCATGAGAGCTGTTTCTTCCTTTAGCACTGGCATGGGTGCTGTTCTGCTCATGTGGCTTCATTGCCATCTGATGGGAAGTTCAGCCCCCCCCCCACCCGCCCCCACACACACACAACTGCCCCCACCCATAGTTTTCATCGTCTTTCAACTTACTTTTGTCTTCCAGATTTGTTGTAAATTTGGGATTTAAAGAAAAATCATGACTCATGCCAGGTATCACTCTTACTTTTAAATGTGTTTCCAGATCTGAATCAAAAAGTCAAATGCAGTTTTTCCTGCTGGTAAATTGCAAAATGCAATAACAAAAACTCTGTTTTAATTTTTCTCTCAGTTCTGCTTGACTTCTCATCCTATGATGATTCTGTCAGGATATTCCAGAATTGTCAATGCATCTAATCCATTTCTTTTGTACTAACATTCTAGCTTTGAGTAAGTTATATTAATGGTCTCTGTAGCATAAGACAGAGATTCACGCTCCCAGTGTTGTTCTGGCTTCTGTTTCTGGCTCACTGCCACTCCCTCCTGTGGCAAAGACCCAGAAGCCTGGAATCAGTAGAAACATACTATCAGTTCTCATCCCACCTCCCTGGCTCTGTGCCACTCTCATTTGAGAGCACCTGAAAAATAACAACCAGGTTAGCTGCCACTTTACTGGCCTGGGGAAAACAAAAAGCCAAATGGGCACAGTATTCCTGATTTAAACTGCATTCAGTTTAATCCTTCACATCTTTTTGAAAGCACACTCTGGGGTTGGCACAAAGCACACAGAAACGTATAGTGTTTGCTTCAGATGAGGCAGATGCTTACAGTATATTGTGACATGGGACTTTCAGTTGTGTGTACAAATAAGCAGCAGTGCCAGGGAGGCATTTATCACCCCAGTGAGAGGATCACTTTCCCGTCCACATGAGACCTCTCAGCCCTTCTCTATGTCATGGGACTCTGAGCGCTCTCTGCAGCTCCACAGGGGCACTAGGACACCCGTGGGAGTCCGTGGACTGTTCTAATAGTGTTGCTCTCTGTAGTGGCTGACAGCCAATGGCATTAAAGATATTAAAGGCCTAACCCTCTTAAGTTGTGGATTGGCAGGGGACCATTTTACTAGTTAGTACAAAAATCCACTAACACAAAGACTATTTAAAAAATATTAGTAGCAAACTGCATTAAAAGCTGTCATGGCAATAAGCCATCCTTGCAGACCAAGGGACACAGTAAGTAGCCTGAGAAATTATTGAGATAATATTGTACTATTGAACTACACCAGGGGGATTTATAAATAATGACTAATTAATTGTTGCAGAAACTTTGACAGTAAATCAATAAAAATCAGAGAGACAGATCTGGGTGATTAGATAAGTCTGTTCAGGTGTCTAGAACGTCCCGCTAGTCCTCTGCAGTCAGAGATGATGGTATATTTTCAGTCCTTCCTGCCAGAAGCCTTGAGAAGTTATATCTCCCTCTTATGACCCAGGGTGGACTCTTCTGAATACCTGTGCTTCCTTCTTTGCTCATTACTGAAGTCTTAGAAACAAGACTGACAAGTGAAAAGAAACTGGTAGCAACCCTCAGGGGAAAAGAATTACCCTTTAATGTTTGTTTTGTTTGAGGAAACAACCAGAGGATCGGCTTGGCTCGCGAGCCACATGCGGCTCTTTTGCCCCTTGAGTGTGGCTCTTCCACAAAATACCGACTTCTGTGCATGGGCCACAAAGTTTCAATCACACTGTACATGCGTGCCCACACGTGGTATTTTGTGGAAGAGCCACACTCAAGGGGCCAAAGAGCCACATGTGGCTCTCGAGCCGCAGTTTGCCGACCATGGGTGATCAGGATGAGGGAGTCTATTGGTTTGTAAGAGTGACCAGGAGAGATCTCTTTCTCTGTTTCCTACTTAGCACTTTTGCCATTTGCATTTTGCTTTTCTCAAGATGCAAATAGCACTCATTGGCTTCTCTGACCCTTTATCTCTCCTGTCATTCCTGTGGTCATGTTGAGAAAATGACATCTGCACAAAATGTCAAGTGCTTGTCATGTAAGGAAACGACCTTACTCTTTCTCAGAATTATAATTTAGAGATATAGAGGTGAAAAGTTAAGTTATCAAATCCTTCAATTGAGTTTATTTATTTTAATCACAAGCAATAAATCCACTTTATAGATTCTTTGAATTACGTGGAGGCAAATCTTTAATGGAAATTTTCATTCTTGTTTCCTTTTGTCTTCCCTTGACTCCTTAGCAGGCATGTGGAAGTCTAAGCAATTCTCTTACTGCTTGAAGTTGTCTTCAGGATTCAGTGAAATGATGAGGCAGCCATTCCAAACAAGTGAAAAACAATAGTGCCTTCAAAGATATGTGCATCTAAGGGAAAATGATGATTCAAAATTAGCCAATTACCACCCTTCAATTTTCTTCAGCTCCCAACTGGTATAAAGATACTTTCTGGGCAACTTAGAAAGACTGTGAATTGTTTTCAAATGTTTATTATTTTATCTATCTTTCTCATAATAACAGTTTACATACATATAATGCTTCCTATGTGCACCTGACATGCATTGTCTTATTAAATGCTCACTGTGAACTTGTGTGATGGATCTTTTTTTTATCACTCATTTTACTGGTAAGTTGACAATCCCTTTACCTCCTACTCATATCATCACCTATTGATTCTCCTCCCAGTATACAACTCAAAAGAGTTCACTTACCTTCATATTCAGAGTCAACTTGCTTGTTCAAGACACAATCATCCTTCTCTTAGCGTCCTGCAATAACGGTTCTCTCTCCATTCTGGTTCCCATCCAATCTAAAATAGCCAGAATACCCTTTAAAAGTGTATATTTGCCAATGTTATCACCAATTAGGGTTTAATCTCCAACGTTTATAGGGAACTAATACAACTTAACAAAAGGAAGATAAACAATCCAATCAAAAAATGGGCAAAAGACCTAAATAGACACTTTTCAAAAGAAGACATTCAGAAAGCCAAGAGACATATGAAAACATGCTCAAAGTCACTAATCATCCAAGAGATGCAAATCAAAACAACAATGAGGTACCATCTCACACCTGCCAGAATGGCTATCATCAACAAATCAACAAACAACAAGTTCTGGAGAGGATGCGGAAAAAGGGAACACTCATGCACTGCTGGTGGGAATGCAAACTGGTAAAGCCACTGTGGAGAACAGTCTGGAGTTCCCTCAAAAAACTAAAAATGGAACTGCCATTTGACCAGTAATACCACTTCTAGGAATATACTCCAAGAAACCAGAAACACCAGTCAGAAAGGATATATGCATCCCTATGTTCATAGCAGCACAATTTACCATAGCTAAGATTTGGAAACAGCCTAAGTGCCCATCAGCAGATGAATGAATTAGAAAACTGTGGTACATCTACACAATGGAATACTATGCTGCTGTAGAAAATAAGGGATTCTTACCATTTGCAACAGCATGGATGGAACTGGAGAGAATTATGCTAACTGAAATAAGCCAGTCAATGAAAGAAAAACACCACATGATCTCATTTATGGATAATAAAGACCATTATAAACTGATGAACAAAAATAGATACAGAGGCAGAGCAGCATCAAACAGACTGTCAAACTACAGCAGGAAGGCCAGGGAGGGGTGGGGGTTACAGTTAAAGTTCTAAGTACTTCATCACAAGGTAAATTAGTCAAGCGCCCTGAAAGTGTTTTCACACTTAATGTGAAATAGCTCTTGAATGAATGGAATAATTGCAGGAGGCTACACACAGCAGTTGGTAGTGGAGCCAAAATTTGAATCCAGATATGCATGTAATTCCAAAGGAGATTATATATATATATATATATATATATATATATATATACACACTAGAGGCCCAGTGCACAAAATTTTGTGTACTCAGGGAGGTCCCTCAACTCGGCCTATGTCCTCTTGCAGTCTGGGACCCCTTGGAGGATGTCCACCTGCTGGCTTAGGCCTGCTCCCTGGGGGATTAGGCCCAAGCTGGCAGTCAGACATCCCTCTGGCAGCCTAGCAGCCCTAGGGGGATGTCCACTTGCCAGCGGGGAGCAGGCCTAAGTTGCAATCAGACATCCTTAGTGCTGCTGAGGAGGCGGGAGAGGCTCCCACTACCGCCGCTGTACTGGCAGCCATTAGCCTAGCTTGTGGCTGAGCAGAGCTCCCCCTGTCGGAGTGCACTGACAACCAGGGGGCAGCTCCTGCATTGAGCGTCTGCCCCCTGGTGGTCAATGTGCGTCATAGTGACCAGTAATTCCCAGTCATTCTGCTGTTAGGGCCAGTTTGCATATTACCTTTGTATTATATAGGATAGAGGCCTGGTGCACCGGTGGGGGCCGGCTGGTTTGCCCTCAAGGGTGTCCCAGATCAGGGTGGGGGTCCTGCTGGGGTTCCTGGCCAGCCTAAGTGAGGGGGCTGATGTGTGTTTGCAGGCTGGTCACCCCCCCTTCAGGGATCAGAGGTCCCCACTGGGGTGCCTGGCCAGCCTGGGTGAAGCCCTGATGGCTGTTTTCAGGCTGGTCAAGCCCCCCCCCCCCACCCAGTGGGGAGCCTCACCCCATGGAGGTTTGGCCAGCCTGGGTGAGGAGCTGATGGCTGTTTTCAGGCTTGCCACACCCCATTTAGGGTGGGGAGTCCCCACTGGGGTGCTTGGTCAGTCTGGGTGAGGGGATGATGGCCATTTTCAGGCTGGCCAAGCCCACCTCCGCTCCCCCCGCCCCCCACCCCGCAATGGAAGCTCCCAGCCAATCCTTTTTTCCTTTTTATTCTGGGATTTATTTACCTTCTATAATTGAAACTTTGTAGTCTTGAGAGGAGCTCAGAGCCAGCCAGGGTGGGTGGAAGGGAAGCCTCCTGCTTGCTCCAGCTCCATGGCTGCCGGCCGCCATCTTGGTTGGGTTAATTTTCATATAGTCGCTCTGATTGGCTGGCGGGCGTGGCTTAAGGCGTAGCAAAGGTACGGTCAATTTGCATATTTGTCTTTTATTAGTGTGTGTGTGTATATATATATACATTTATAAACAATGTTACAAAAGCCATGGCTGATGCAATTTTTGTGCAATGGGTATGCAAATGAATATATTATGGCCTTATGCAGAATTTATTTGTCTTTGTCCATCAAAGGTTTGTATGACATATTTTTGTGGATGATATAATCTTGAGAAATAGCTTTAAATTCATTGATGTCTAAGAGATTTGAGCACTAGAGGCCATTATGAGACCTTTTAGACGTGGTTATAGCTTGTGCGTCCCCTAAAAGAGAACTACTGATCATTACCATGAAGTGTGGAAAGAAATCCCTGGCATCATAGATATAATAATGCCCAATAAAATTTATTCTTCAAAGAATTGAATGGCAATCCCCTGCCATAGCAAGAGAATATTTAAAGACATGCACTTATGCAAAATCTTTGGGAAACTATTTCATGACCTCCAAGGTTTGTGTTCAACTGTTATGTCAGAAATATTTGTGAAGGAGCCGTAACAAGATAACATGTGGCAATGCCCTGACATAGCCACTGAAAGGAAACATGCTCTAGAAGGTTCTCTCTGTGGTTTCTGACTAGTCTAATTCAGTCATCGTACAAAAGCTATTTTTTTAAAAATTAGTTTTTATTAACAATTTATCAATGATAACTCATTTATTTATACATGTATTTATTTGTGATGATTCTCAGCATCATTTGCTAAATCATAAGTAATATATTTCTATGGTATAGTTGCCCACCAATTTAATGGTTTTGGTTAAAAATGTAATATATGATATTAGAATATTTGGAATGTACTGGAAAAAGGTAAATATTATTTTTAAAATATCTAAATCCTGTGGATAGCCACGATTGCTATTTTGGTGTGTGTCTGTATAATTCAGATGCATTAAAGCTTGCCCATACTCCTGCTATAAGTTGTGAGAAAAGTAGGGCTGCCCTCTTCTATAGAACATAGAAATAAATTTTAGGACACTAAGACAAAGAGTTTCACATGCCTTTTATTCCATGTCAAGTGCAATGCTCAAGCTCAACTCAAAAAATAACCTGACTGGAGTTACCGTGATGACTGAAGAGCCAGCTGCGGCAAGGGCCAGCAGGTGCGCTGAAGACTATGCTTCTAGAAGGACAAGTGTTTTGAGGACTTGCGTCTACGGCTTTTCTCTCAGCAGAATCAGAAAAGAGTGACAAGGGACTGCCACCGAATTCAAGAAACAAAATCCACCAAAAATATGGTGGAGCCAAAAAAGAGGGGCAACCTACTAACCACTTCAACAGCAGTTGAATTGTCTAAAAACTTAACTTCACCCCGTTCTTACTCATCAGTTGTGAACCTAGGTGGGACAGTAGCTAGCCCTAACCCTGGTGACAACGTGCTATTCACAGATGAAGGGGTTGCAGAGTTTTTGTCAAGAAAGACTTTGGTAAGGGGCCCGCATCGCTGCGCCTGAGCTCTGCATCAGTCACCCCCCGGCACGGGGAGAGCTCGCATGGCAGGCAAATGTGCAGCAAGAAGAATGGTATAAAAATGAAAAAAAAAAATCAGCAGGTGGCAAGATAAGGGCTGCTGTTATAATTGCTTGAGATCAGGACTTTACATTGGAAAGAAATGTAGATGTCAATTTTAATTTTTAGTTCTAATAAGCATCTTTTTTGGGGAACTGGAAATTTCCAAAAAAGATTCCATATATAAGTGAAATCATATGGTATTTGTCTTTTACTGACTTATTTCTCTGAGCATAATACCCTCTACGTCCGTTGATACTGTTGCAAAATGGAGTCCTCTGAAGAAAAATGTGCTGCTTAAATAAATCCCAGCTGCTCCTTTATACTAAGAACTCTTAAGGATGCTAGCAGAGAAGACGCAAATGAAAATGAAAGCTCACCTGCAGCTCAGAAAAATAAAGACATGGAGTTTTGAGAAGTGAAGGTAGCATGGTGTTAGCCATGAGTGATCAAGACAGCCAGATAATGTGGATCAGTTTCTATAAACTACGGCTTTTCTGCTGTCTGCTTGCAGTCTTGACGGTGGTGGTGCTGGTCATCAATGTTACTCAGGTAGAGTTCCAGGAGATTTGCTGACCTTCAGCCACAGAACTAGGATGATGTAGAAACAGGATGATGAAGACCAGGATGTCACACACTAGACCATTGATGGTGAACCTTTTGAGCTCAGCATGTCAGCATTTTGAAAAACCCTAACTTAACTCTGGTGCTGTGTCACATATAGAAATTTTTTAATATTTGCAACCACAGTAAAACAAAGATTTATATTTTTGATATTTTGTATATTTAAATGCCATTTAACAAAGAAAAATCAACCAAAAAAATGAGTTTGCGTGCCACCTCTAACATGCATGTCATAGGTTCGCCATCACTGCACTAGACCATCACTTGACCAGATTCAGGTCCTTATTGGAATGGACTGTGCTGGCCTGCACATAGGGAACTTTTCAATCCCCTCCCCTTGATTTACTTGTTCTGTTTTGCCTCTCCTTCCTTATAAAACCCTCTGCCTGCATTGAGATGTTGAGATGGATTTTGTGACAAGAATCCCATCTCAGGTGACTTGAATAAAATCACTTCTTTTTCCTGCAAAAGAGAAAAGGAAGGAAGGAAGGAAGGAAGGAAGGAAGGAAGGAAGGAAGGAAGGAAGGGAGGGAGGGAGGGAGGGAGGAAGGAAGGAAGGAAGGAAGGGAGGGAGGGAGGAAGGAAGGAAGGAAAGAAAAGAAAAGGGAAGAGAAAAGAAAAAGAAAAGAAAAGAAAAAAAGAAAAGAAAAGAAAAAAGAAGAGAAGAAAAGAAAGACTTTGGTAGAGTTTCCTGAAAAAGTTCCATCTTCATTCATAAAACAGGGCTCCACTTCAGAAGCTCTTCAGGAGAGCAAAAGAGTGATAGACAGTTCTTCATCTTCGTCTTCGTCTTCATCTTCATCCTCCGATTCAGAGTCTAACGAGGAGAGAGATGGCTCAGAAGTTGATTCCCAAGTGAGCCCGCACAATCCGCTGCACCACACACCGCTCCTGCCGAGCCTTTTGACACCACCACCTACAAGAATCTCCAGCATCATGACTGCACCGTGTACACCTTCTTAGATGTGAACCTAGACCTCTCAAAACAGAGGTTGCTTCAGCCCTCTTCTGGCACAGAGTCACCTCACCACTGAGAGCTCAGTTTAATGAGCACCCTTATGTTGTCTGTTGCATTCTTGCCTGCAAAATAAAGTCTGCTCAAGTTAAAAAAAAAAAAGGAACCTGACTTTACCTGATTCTCCTGGTCTTTGATTGGATAGATGAAATTTTCATTGGATGAAGTGGTGCTCTACCCCAAAGCTGCTGTCTTCACTTAGTGATAGAGGTGATGCCAGAGGAGTCTTGCTTATAGTTGAGTTTCTACGGACTACCAGGCTAGAAGTGTTGTTACAATTCTTTGTTACTTTCCTCTGGGTCAAGATTGTGAGCCCGTTTATAAAATCATGTAATAATTCACTCTTGCCATTATTTTGCAGTCACAAGATTCTCCTTTAATTATTCAAAGGTATAGACTTAACAGAGCAAAAAAAGAAAGATTTCCAAACAAAGGGGATTTAAGCAAGTGATATGAAGACACTACTCATTTCTCAGTGCAGGGATACAGCTTATATTTTTAAAAACCTATAATTGCTTTGTTTGATTTTCCTTATGAAAAAGTCTTTTTCCTTTTATCTTGAGAAAGTAAAAACAAAATAAATGCCCATAGTAATTTATAGAAAACATTTTACTAGATTTAATTCTTATGGCACACTAAGGTTACAAAGTATATAAGTCTGCTTGGACTCTCACAACAAATACCACAGACAGTGTGGCTTAAACAGCATAAGTTAATTTTCTCATAATTCCGGAGGTGAGAAGTCCAAGCAAGATCAAGATATGACAGGGTTGGTTTCTTCTGAGGCCTTTCCTCTTGGCTGTAATAGCTGTGTTCTTCCTGTGTCTTTTCATGGTCTCTCCTGTGTACATGCCTCAATCCTAATCTCCTCTTCTCATGATACCAGTCATATTAGATTAAGGTCCATCCTAATGACCACCTTTTAGCTCAATTACTTTAACTCAATCTTTAAAGACTCTATCTCCAAATGGAGTCACATATGACTTCAACGTGAATTTGGGGGGAGGGGCCACAATTCAGCCATAATACATACATAGTAAATTGAGGTTCTGAGGTTTAAACAATGAGTTTTCTGAGTCTGAAGTCTAGATTTTTCCACCACACCAAAGCTGCCTCCGTGTCTAATTCTCTTCTCCACTGCCTTAATTCCATTTCTTTAGGCAACTCTACTTCCTACCATTTTAAGGTGCTGCTACTTTCTAGTAAGATTGTAAGGATATTAAAATCCTCCTTCTCTTGAGAAGATAGTGTGTGAACTGTAAGGAAAAGGGGCACCAGTCATGGAGTGAAATGCTTGAAATATAGTTAAAGAGGTTGTACAGTTATATCTGAAAAAAGACATTTATTGAATACATATGGATTGTTTCCAAATAAATATTAGACTAATTGGAATTATCCTCAACTAGTGGGAACTAGATAGAAAATAATAGAGAATACTTAGGTCTATCTGATTTTTGTTGCATTTGTTATTCACCATAACCCTGGTAGGTGAACAGAGTTCCTTTATTTTTTATCATTTTAGATAATAAGGAGATGAAGCTTTAAGAGTTTGTCTAACTTGTGCAAGAGGTAAAAACTAGGACTCCAACCCACTTCTTTTGACTCAGAGTGAAGTGATGTTTTGCTTATACTGGCCACCTCCCTATTTAGTGCACCCACAGGATGCCATGTGAAGTTCTGTGGTAATTTGCAGATTTACCACCAGACATGCTCTCAGAGAACTTCCTTTGTGAAAGATCAAAATATCATACTCTGCATCTTCTTCACTCTGCACCCCTTGAAGCCTGTGAGCACACCAGTGGATATGCATGCCCACACTCGCTAAGTCCTATCATATGTTACACTGATAGGAATGTATTTTCTGAAAATGCAACTTACCCAGAGGGGTGTAGGCAACTAACTACCCAGTATGATTGAGAAGTTCATAAGCTCATATCTGCTCTCAGATTCTCTCTTTATCTGTCTGCCAAGATGCCATGCTTCCTCCTCTGAACTTATTCTAACACCTCATCTGTAAGGAGAGCGACATTTGGTTTAAAAAAAGTAACTTAACTGTCACTATAGCTGTGTTTTTCAGTAGTGAACTGTGAAATCAATTTTGTGGGTCAATACCATAATTTCAAATATGAAGTAGAATAAAATAAAATAGAAAATATCAGAGTGCACTTCACAAAATTAGAGGAAATATTGTTTCGTGAAACCTCTGTTTCCATTTTTTTTCTCTCTGTGTGAGCTCACATACTGGATCCTTATGAAAAATGTATTTCTTGATCAATGGCAGTGAAAAAAAGATTGAAAAACAATCTTTAAAAAATACCAGCTCTTTATACTTTTAAATTAAGGATTCTTTTGATAATATAAAAATTACAGTTCCTCTCCCAAAATAAATGCACACATTCATATACCTATGTTTTTGGTACAATTTTGAAGGGCTTCTCTCTCTCTCTCTCTCTCTCTCTCTCTCTCTCTCTCTCTCTCTCTCTCTCTATATACTCTCGAGTCTAAATAATTTGATGATCCTTAAGGATCATTAGATATAATGAATATTTATTGATTGGTAATTTTCAATGTTCATTGATTTTTAGAAACTGGGAAAGAGAGATGAGAAGGAGAGAGAGAGAGAGAGAGAGAGAGAGAGAGAGAGAGAGAGAGAGAGAGAGAGAGAGAGAGAGAGAGAGAGAAGGAGAGAGAAAGATGAATGTCACCTGCTAGTCTCAAGTTCAGAGCACATGATCTAGGTAAAATGGTATGTTTTCCCTGGAAAAGGGAGCGAGCGATGGCTCTACAGATTTCTTTAGGGCCCCTTTCTTAATATTTCCATATTATAGCCTGAATACCTTTAGTATTTTAGACCTAAGAGCCTAGCCCAGTGGTCGGCAAACTGCGGCTCACAAGCCACATGCGCGTCTTTGGCCCCTTGAGTGTGGCTCTCCCACAAAATACCGACTTCTGCGCGTGGGCCACGAAGTTTGGATTGCACTGTAGTGCACGCCCTCACGTGGTATTTTGTGGAAGAGCCACACTCAAGGGGCCAAAGAGCCGTATGTGGCTCTCGAGCTGCAGTTTGCTGACCACTGGCCTAGCCTAAAGAGGATGAAATAATTTATTCAAAATTTTACTTAATGAATTTTTATTGAATGAAATAAAGTTATAAAGATAAGGATGTTCAAGCCATATCAAACCAGCTCACCTGGGCTTAAGTTCTAAAAAGGGAGAAAGGCAATAAGAAACTAAATGAAGTAATTTCAGATAGTTTAAGTGTTTTAAAGGAGGTAATTGTGGTGATGCAATAGAAACAACTGGAGAACAGGTGGGATAGGGTAAGGAAGGCAGTTTATTTGGGGTTGGGGATCAGGCAGTGTGTGTATTTTTTTTTAATCCTCACTGAGGACATGTTCATTGATTTTTAGAAAGTGGGAAAAGAAGACGATGAGAGAGAGAGAGAGAGAGAGAGAGAGAGAGAGAGAGAGAGAGAGAGAAAGGAATATTGATCGGTTGCCTCTCCAACACGCCTGATCCAGGATCGAACCTGTAACGTGGGTATGTGCCCTGACTGGGAATCAAACCTGTGACCTTTCGGTGTATGGGATGATGCTGCATTCAATTTAGCCACACTGGCCAGTGAAGATAGTGTGTTCTCTTATTAACTTGGATTACTATACTAATATCTGTGGCCATGACTCCCCTACTACATTACACATAACAAAGTGCTTTACCCTATTTCAAAGAATGTAATGAATATTTATTGATTGGTAATTTTCTTTAATATTTTCAGAATAGATGGAGAAAATTTTATGTCTAAGCATATAGATTTTGGCATCAGATTGCCTGAGCTTGAGTCTTTGTCTGCCTTTTCCTAGCAATATGGTTGTGGGCAAATTACTTAAGTTCATTAAACTTCAGTTTTTTTCAGGCTTATCTCTAACATGGGGCAAATTAGATTATTATGAGGATTAAATAGGTTAATAATGTAAAGCAATTGCTTGTATATTTCATTCTCTGATGTCCATCCCAGTAGCTAGTAGCTTTGAAAAACCATCATTTTATGATATCTCACAATTTTGTGGGTCAAGAACATGTGCAGATCTCAACAGGGAAGTTCTGCTTCATCAACTGAAATCACTCGTAGTTTTTAGCTGGCAGATGAGTTGTGTAGCTGTGTGTGGTGGGGCGCAAGTGGCCTCATTGACTTGTTGAGCATGTGGTGGAAGTACGTGCAAGGCTGGAACTATAGACCAGAGCTCCCAAATGTGACATATTCAGTAGATTCTCTCAGGATAATCAGATTTCTTATGTGAGGCCTCAGGACTTCCAGAGACAGTGTTCTAAGAGGAAATTGAAGCTGATGGCTTCCTAGGGGTGGGCCTCAGAAACTAACACAGAGACTCTTGCTTTATTCAACTGGTTAAAAAAACAATCCAGATTCAAGGAGTTACAGACCCCACCTTTCCATGGGAGAAATATCAAAGATTTGTAGCCACCTTTAACCTGCCACACTATGCATAGTACCTAGAAAGTACAAAGGAAATCTAGGTTGTAATTATTATGTTTATGTTATATCTTTTAGAAATTCTGGTTGTATATTTATTCCAGACAAGCTTTAGCCTGTTACTTTCTTTACCTCTTTATACTTTTTAAAACAGGCCTCATCAGTAGGTAGCAGCTTGAGATTTAAAACCTGGTGTACCCCACACAGGCCATGAACATTATCTGTGGGAATTTCTCTCCCCTGATAGTGATGGTTTTTACTGATGTCACAAGTCATACAGAACTCAGTTTCCGTTCACTCATTGGTAGCCCATAACCTCACCAACAACCTTCACACAGCTGTGCTTCCTCCCCAGAGGCAAAGGACTCAGGGAAAAGGTGATGCCTGAATACATTAAAATTCATTGGCAAACAATCAAATTTTCCTTGACCCATATGCTGCTTGACCGAACCCTCCCAAATCTCCCAAATTAAAAAAGCAGAAATAAAAAGCCACAAAAAGAGTTGAACACGTTTACATTTTAAAGCTTCTTGTAAAAGACTGATGATTATGGGACATTCATCTAAACAGACATTTCCTGTAACCACTTCTGCCCCATAAGGGGCAGCCCAGTAGGGATTCTGCATTATTATCTATTGGCTTGGCAGGGTCTAGCTGAGTATTTATTTGCTTTGGCCAACTCTGCCCATCCCGCCTTCCTTTTTATTTAATCTTTCCAGATTTAATACGGCCCTGAGGCACACAAATGCTCTTTTTGGTTTGTGCAACTCAAGGTCAGTTTAAAGGCAGGTCCCTGGAGAAGTGAGCATTTGTGGCTGGATCATCTATTTCCCTGAGTCTGTTACAGCTTTGAGATATGTGTAAGGAAGAGAAACAGATAAGCCAAATTGGTTTTGAGACAAGGGGCACCTACAAATGGAGCACTATTGACCGTGAAATGTAAGCATAACTTTTTAGAGAAAAGATGCATTTGATCATGTTCTCTTTATTTTAAAACCAAAATGTCTTTTATTAAAAACAATGATCATAATGTAAGGCATTCCTACCCCTTTCTGCCACACCCCCACCACCCAGCTCCAGTTCTGTCTATTAAGTAAATTCTGTTTGAGGTCATTATTTTTCCCAAGTTTCCCAGAACGACCGCTTTCCCTCCCTAAACTGTTTTAATTTGTGTATCAAGCCCACTTCAGAAGGGATATTTGCTAAGCGGAGTATTGATTCAGTAATGGAGTTGCAGTTCAATTGTGGTGACAAGAAGACCGATTTTTTCCTTAAGGATCGTCAAATTATTTAGACTCGAGAGGATATAATTTGTACATGAAATCGCTTTATTTTACTTGTGCCATTTTTCTTGTTTTGTTTTTTTTTTTACTACTTAGGCAATACACTTGCCTTACTTTGCTGGAAGTTCACACATTCACACCTCTGAATAGCTTTTAAAAAGTAGTCCCTCATTCCCTCTTTGGAAAAGAAAAATAGTCTTTTAACAGGTGGGAAGTTGATATTCCCTGGAGACCACCTGTCTCCTGATGTGTGACATTGTTCCCATTACCATACTGCACTCTCACAGGCTTTCCCTGTGCACAGTGAGGTGAAAAGAGCCTAATTAGGAGCTGCAGGGACCAGCTTGGACAAGCTCTTCTGCTCTTCCCTAGCTGCTTAAGTTGGACCATACTTAACCTTTCTGATCATCCTCGCTCTCTCTGCCATTTAAAGCAAGAATGAGGAACTATGTGATTTCATGGGGTCCTTTCAGTTCAAAAGGAAAACAAAAGTATAACAAGCTTAAAATATTTAACTTTGGTATGAATTTAGAATGGGCAGTTTCAAATGAAACTTTTAAAATCTTTTTTGTTTTAATGTACTCTTAATGCTGACTTTCGTAACTAATTTCTTTCCTCTGAGATTTTTCACCAAGGTGGCCCGATTCTCCTTGTCCACGTGAGGTACTCAGAGAGCCCTGCACAGGGTGTGACTGCAGAACATGCGGAGCGGATTTCCGAGTCTCAGTCACCCAGTCCGCAGGGCAGCATTTCCAATCAAACTCACGTTCACAGTTCTATTTCTGGCAGCAAACTGCTTGGTCACAGGATTTGTATAATTTCTCTCTCTTTTTTTTTTTCTCAGCGCAGCACTTTCCCAGTTCATGTAAACTCTTAATTATTTTAGCTATTAGCTGAGGAAGAAGAAAAGCTCACACTTGCTAGATCAAGGATGACGAAGTGGATCCAGAAGTGCTCTCTCTACAAAATGGTTTACTCTCTGAAGCTAATGCAGACCCTCTCTTTGCCTCAATGTGTTGCTCACAAATATTGATTTATCATTTTGCTTTATTAGCTTATGTCCTCTTGGTAGTAGAATGCCTTTGATTTTTCATGTCTTCCAGGAGAAGGGAATGCTATAAACCCAGGCTGACAGTGTCAGCAAAAGTATTCCAGCAGTTTCTAGAGGTTGGGGAAACAGGTAATTAATGTTAGTCTCCTCCGATAAAAAATATAAATGTCAGAGAGTGGTGGTGTTCTTTCTCTCCATATCCTATGAAACACTACACTGTGGTGAAGTCTGGAGATTCTAACTCTTCTGTTAGCTCCCTAGACAAAGCTTTCTGTGCATGTTAAAGAAGGACCAGAGGCCATGTCGAGGATGTGCACAGCTGCCAGAGTAACATAAGTGTCTGGGCAAAGGAGAGACTCTGCATGAGGTCTTTCCCTGCCACTGCTTAAGGAATGTGTACTTTTTGGTGCAAAGGAGAGAACTGAACTAGCTGCCTTTTTAGGTCCTGGTTGATAAGCAGTTTTAGCAATCAGAACTCGCTGGCTTCAGGTAGAAAAGGAACTGAGTTATTTTGCACAAAGAAAAGGTGCTTCACAGAACCAGGAACTGACATAAGGACTCAGGCATTATCTCTTAGCATCTGTTTTCTTCTTCTCATCTTGCACTTTGGTTTTGTTATTTTGTCATCACTGTGGGAAAGATAGACTCCTCTCAGTCCCTAGGATCATATAGTCTTATTTCAAAAAATGGATCATACCAAGCTGAGGGTCTCTAATCCTAACTCCAAATCAAGGAGAGGTTTGTCTCAGCTCATGTCAGATGAGCACTCTTCCTTGAATTAACTGTGGAAAGGGAATTTGTTAAGAAAACATACTTGGCGGCTGGGAAGGTCTTCCCACCACTTCTTCACCTCCTCCACTACTATGAACCAGGGAAGTCAGTCAAGTACAATTACCCAAAGACTTTTGGCCATTGTCAAAGACCTGAACTTTCATAGTCACACCTAGGAAAGCAAAACCCTGTATTGAATACAACTGATCTGCCTTTTATGTGCTTGTCAAGAGGGCCTTTCCTTTGTACCAAAATAGGAAGTAAGGTCCAAAGCTAAGGCTGACACACATTTACTACTATTTCTTAGAATTTTAGGCACTATCTGTTGACTTTCCACTTAAGAGGGGGAATTTGCTCTCTTTGACACACAACATCACTACACCAACATACATGCTTAGACCCCCCCCCCCCAACACACACACACAGCACTCTCGCAAAGCACGTTTTCTTGGCTTGCCATAAAGTTTTATCATAATTTTGGATAGAACAATAATTATTGTTTTTATTATTACAAACCTATAAATTTTATTTACAATAGAACCATATAAAATATTGTGTCAGCCTTAAGAGATGAATCCATATCACAGTAATGAACAATGTCAGAATTCCAGTGGCTTTTGCTTACACAGAGTTTATTCCAGGATCAAGTAACTCTCCTGGGCAGTTGTCCTTTATGAATTGACTCAACAGTCCGGAATGTCCTCATCCTGTGGCTGTACCAACTCACCAGCAA
This sequence comes from Myotis nattereri, assembly GCF_964212035.1. Lineage (NCBI taxonomy): Eukaryota > Metazoa > Chordata > Mammalia > Chiroptera > Vespertilionidae > Myotis > Myotis nattereri. The sequence continues at coordinate 100,880,167 of NC_138077.1, forward strand.
TCTCTAAGACAAAGGACAGAGAACGTGGTGGAAAATTCAGGGGCTTTTCACCGTTTCAGATCAGAAATGGTTATGTACCATTCTTGCTCACATTTCATTGGCCCAGACTAGTCATATGGCTTTGTCTAACTGCAAGGGTGTGTCCAGAAAGAAAAGAAAATAAGAGAATGGGATATTAGTTATATGAGATTACTCTTTAAAAGTTTTTCTTTTTAACTTTCTTGTTCAAATTCTATTTGTTTTGTTATTCTGTGTGCTTATATAGGATATGCCAGTTTCATACTGACAATATTTCTTCCTTAGCATTTTAATCAGCTCCAATATGTACTGGTTTTCTGGATATCAGTTTTACAGTTTTAATTTTTTCTTGCAATTCTTTCTAATTCTCACTTATGTTGATTCCAAATATTCTTTTTTGGGGGAGTTATATCCTCATTCTAGTCTAGTGGAACATGTTTTCTAGTGATTAAGAAAGAATACATTGGAGGTAAATTGTTTAATAACTTTTATGCCAGAAATGTCTATTTTACTTCATTTTATTGATAGTTTGGTTAGGTATGCAAATCTAGCTTGAAAATATTTTTTTTCACAGAGTGTTAAATGGTCTTTGTCTTCTTATATCTAATGCTTCTGGGGAGAAGGATAAAGCATTGTTATTCCATTTTTTTTAAGTCATCTCTTTTTTGGGGGGGTGGATTCTTGTAGAATCTTCTCTTCATTCCTAGTATTCTGATAATTCACAGTGATATGTAATGTGTGTTTATCCATTATGTTGGCCACTCAATGGGTCCCTTCAAGTAGAATATTAGATCTTTTAATGCAGGAAATTTTACTGAAAAATAATTAATGTAATTCCTTATTTTTCTCTGTTCAGCTTTTGGTATAAGAAAGTGTACCTCCTATTTTGGTCCTACAAGTTTCTTATCTTTCCTATGTTGTATTTAGTTTTAAAATATCCTTTAACATTTTATTTCATTTTCAATTTATACTGTAATATGTTAAATTTCAAAGGTCTTTCTTGTTCTCTGATCATTCTTTTTGTAGAGGTGGCAGTTCTTATTTCATGAATGAAATGGCTCCTCTTTTTTTCTCTGAAAATATTGATGATCTTTCCCCCTCTCTCCCTGCCTAGATACTGTTTCCTTTAAGTTGCTTTTTAATGTTGGTTTCTCTTTCATGTTAGAGACTTTCCTCAGATGTCTGGTGATTTTTGGATGTATGGTCATATATAAAAGTTGGGCATATAAAAAAACTGATTAGAGTATTTGTATATGTATGTGTATGTGTGTTTGTTGATTATAGTTTCAATTGTAAGGTGTTCTTATTATGCTGTCACCTTGGGTATCTCAAGTAAATATTTTAGATCTTTTCTTGGATTAGTTTGGAATTCTTCAGATGAAAATCTTCTCCTGTCTGGGTGGTCTAAACCTGGCTGCCAGCATCCTCAGAGATAAGAGGGAGAAGGAACTTGGGATTTCTTAGTTTCTCAGTTTTTAGTATAGACTACCGTAATCGGATGCCTGGTAGAGGAATCTCCCAATGAGATCTCTGGTGTTCTGCAGGGGTGAAAATGACAGTTTAGCATCATGGAAGAGGAAGTCTTGAAGTCTAATTGCTTCTCAAATGGACTTCCAACCAATCTTCCTATTCTTAGTTACATTGATGTATACTTACACATGTAAATGGTCTCACAACTTACAGTTTTTGAGAGTAAATGGAGCAAATTAAATTGTTTTTCAGATTTGCTCACTGCTACCTTAGGATTTACCTTCCTGGGGTCTGTAAATCATTTATTACTCATTCTACTTTTCCAAATTTTGTGATTATAAATTTTTTCATGTACTGTTTTTCTTGTGAGTTTAAGCTTAAACATTTTTATTTGACACAAAAATGTTATGGAATCTTTAAACATGTACAAAAGTACAATAATAATAGTACAATAATCCTCCATTACTCATCATCAGCTTCAACAAACACTAACATATTGCCAATTTCATTTTAGTTCCCTTCTCTTAATACTCTAACTCCCCACTGGAATATATTAAAATAAATCCTGGATTTATATAATTTATTTATAAATATTCTTCATGTTAATCTAATAGATGATGACTTAAAATAACTTAAAAACAATTATTATATCGAACCAAAATAACAGTGATCCTATATAATAAAAACATAATATGCAAATCAACCGAATGCCCGAACAGAGGAACAACTGTCTGGATGACCATCTGGGACCATGCTATTACATCCACTGGAGCCAGGCCAGCCAAGGCAGGTGCGATGCAATTGGTAGGGGCCCGGCCATCGCCCCATGATAGCCCCACAGAGAGAGGCCCAGGCCACGGGCCAGTGGGCTGCGGTGGGTGGGCAGGGCCTCCCTCTGAGAGGGAAGCCCAGTCCTGGGTGCTGGCGACCAGAGGGAAGGTCTACTCTTGCATGAATTTCGTGCATTGGGCCTCTAGTTACTAATAGAATCTAATGCCCAAATCTATGTTAAATTCTCTCTGGCTATCACAAAAAGTTATTCTTTTACTTTATTCTTTTATTTTTCTTTAATCAGAGTATTTACATTATCTGGTTGAGCAGTAAGCAAGCATAGTTTGACCCAGTTATCAAACTATGCTTAGTCATATTTTTAAATAGTGCGTGAGGAAATATGACTACACTATTTGTGCCCATTTCTGTGGAGAGTGGACAGGTAGTCATGCCCACATATTCATGATGGTTTTAGACAGCCTTGGCTTAAACCTTCTATTTAAGCACTTATTAATAGTGTCATCAGTTATGCTCATAGTGTCCTGGTTTGGAAAAGAAATTATGTGGTCACCTAGGTATAGAGACAGGTCCTACCACCAAGGGAGGGCTCTGTAAGGAATTGCAATCTTTTAGGGTTATTTTCCTTACAAATCTAAGGTCCTCAAAAGGCTTTACTTGTTAAAAACAGGCTCAGAGGATCACTCTTTGTGCTGGTTTTCCTCCAGATTTGATTGGGGATTTCACAGCAAGGTGACTTTCCTTTACAGTGGGTGTAGCTTGTTCTTCAAGGTATCAATCAACTTTTTTAGCCCAGAAGTTTAGTGTGGGCCTGGAATTCTCATTCTCCATCCCTGCACTTGGGGAAAACTGAAATTCGGTTATTTGAGGGTGGAGAGGACTCCTAGTACAGCTGTTTTATCATTCTTTAATCAATTACCTGGACAGCTCCTTCTGCCAGCACCATCTCCAAGGCCCTGCTCCTTTTGTTCTTTATGTGATTTGATGCTTGAAAACCTCATCTATTTTGAGCTCCTTTTTGGCTATATGGGATTTATAGTTTCTCAGCTTTGTTATGTTTCATTGTCAAACTCTTCCCACTCACTTTATATCTTCTAGGAATCCTTTGCTTTTCTGGTTTACCCCCCCTCCCCCCACCACACACACACAGCTTTCAAGTGCTGTTACAGGTTTACTTTTATTGTTGTTGTTTTTTATTTATCATTGAAAGCAGGGAAGCTGAATTCAAGAGTATTTGGTAAGCCATCTTGAATGAAAACCTGTATGTCTATTTTACTTCTTATTATAGATTTCTTGAAATACTTTCCTGTTTTTCTCCCATTTTTTTTTCAAATGTACTTCTTAAAAAAAACTTGCAGAGATAATTTTACATTGGAGAATCTACTGAATATGCCAACAGATGTGCATAATCAGACCTAATCCATAACTGCTAAAATCCCCCACCCAAGAAAACAGACACATGTCTTCCATAGAGGTGAGTTTAATTCTCCATGACTGTGAGGAGCAGTTCTACCAGAATACTAGAGATCTATTCCTGGCATGACAGGTAAAACTGATGCAAGTCAGAAAAATGCAAATATAAATAGTAACAAAGTGCCACCACACCCTTGCCAGATGGCTAAAATGAAAAGGACTGATGTTATCAAGGGTTGGCAAAGGGGCAGAGTAGGTGAAACTCCTCTACCAGGTGGGGGAGTAAAAACTGGTGAAACTGTCCAGGAAACTGTCATTCAGTACTGATTTTGAGAACACAAGCCTTATGACCTGGAACATTCACTTCTAGGTGCATATCCAAGAGAAATGCATGCACATGTACACAAAAAGACAATTAAGAGAATGTTCATATTAGTATTATTTTAGTAGTCCCAAGCTATAAACAACATACTGTCTCTTATCAGAGAAAGGTATATGTTGTAAAAACATATTAGTATATACAGCATAGGACTACTATACAATGGTGAAAATGGCAAAATGCTGCTATATACAACAGAGATCAATCTCACAAAGGTTAAAGTGAGCAAAAATAAGTCAATTAGGAAAGATATACTGTATGATTCCATTTAGAGAAGGTTAAAAGGAAGCAAAACTAATCTATGGAAGGAAGAAGGAGAGTGAGTAACTGGAATAGGAATAGAGTGAGACTTCAAAGGCTGACAAGGTTCTGTTACTTAGCTGGGTGAGAATTTCAAGGTTGTGTTCACTTTTTGATAGTTTATCTAGTGGTACACTGGTTTGTGCACATTTCTGAATATATGTTATACTTTGGTTAAAACCTTTTAGAAGAAGTCCTGGCTAGTTTTGCTTAGTTTGTAGAGCATTGGTCTGCAGACTGAAAGGTCCTGGGTTCGATTCTGGTCAAGGGCACATGCCTGGTTTGCAGGCTTGATCTCAAGTGAGGGATATACATGCAGGAAGCATCCAATCAATTATTCTCTCTCATCATTGATGTTTCTATCTCTCTCTTCCTCTCTGAAATCAATAAAAAATATATTTAAAAAAAGGTTTCAGAAGAAACAGACCTGCCTGATTGAAACAAGTAAATTCCATTATGTCTATTATACATAATCAACCTAATTTCTAAATTATATTTCTGTAAGGAAATATTATTTATTTTTACAGTGTTTGGTAAGTTTCAGAGAACTGTCAAGTAAATTGTCTCATTTAGGTTTATGGTATTACTAGAGGCCTGGTGCAAGAATTCATGCAAGGGTGGGTTGGAGGGGCCGCAGGCAGTTGGCCAGCCAGTCCCACCCCCGATCAGGATGGAGGGGCTGATTGGATGTGGGGCCAGCCAGGGGGAGGGGCCGCAGGCAAATGGCCAGCCAGCCCCGCCCCCAATTGAGGTGTTGGGGGCCGATTGGGGACCAGGCCAGCTGTGGGGGAGGGGACCTATCGGGGCCCAGATCAGGCTGGTTGGATGCTGCAGTGTGTGTCATAGCCACTGGTTGTTCTAGTCATTCTGGTCATTCTGCCGTTTCAGTTGCTGGGCTTTTATATATATAGATAGTAAAACTAGAGGCCTGGTACACAAATTTGTGCACGGGTGGGGTCCCTTGGCCTATTGGGGGGGCGGGCAGCAGGGGTATGGGGCTGCAGGAGGTTGGCTGTGGGAGCTCACTGACCACCAGGGGGCAGCTCCTGTGTTGAGCATCTGCCCCCTGGTAGTCAGTGGGCATCATAGTGACTGGTTGACCAGTTGTTCTGGTTGTTCTGGTCATTTGGTCATAATGGTCGCTTAGGCTTTTATATATATGGACTAGAGGTGCACGGTGAGATCCCTATGCCAGTGATCAGGGATGATTGGGGGTGTCTCGCCCAGGCTGTATCAGAACCGTGCTGATGATGGCCAGGCTGATCGGGGTCTGCCGGCTGGGGGTAGGAACCACGGGAGATTGGCTGGCCATGGGGAGGGATTGCAGGAGGTTAGCTGGCCTGGAGGGAAAGACAGCGAGAGGTTGGCCGACCACGGGAGGTTGGCTTTGTGAGTATACTGACCACCAGGAGGCAGCTCCTGCAGTCAATGCACATCATAGCAACTGGTCAACTGGTCATTCCAGTCATTCCGGTTGTTCAGTCATAAAGGTCGCTTATGGTTTTATGTATATAAATATTCTGCAAATAATTTAAAACTTGTTGAAGAAAGTAAAATAACTTAGAGAGCTCTCCTTTGCAATTTTTGGCAAGTAACAGAGTTGGTCCTGGAACCAGAGGTCAGTGACTCTTCACAGAGCTTTCTTTCACTGTACTTATTGGACTCCAACCTATAACCTCAGAACCTTGGAGAGGTGGTTTTTGTTTTTTTTTTTATGTTTTATTCCCTAATGAATCTTTCTGTCTCGTAGCTTTCCTAAGAAACTAATCTAGACAATTTGTGAGTGAATGCTTGAGTTAATTATGTTTTAAAAGAGCTGCCTTGAGAGATTTTCTTACCCACAATGAGGTCAGGCACCATGGAAGTTTGATCACAATTGTGGGGAATGCTTTTTTTTTCTATGTTACATTCAGATATGTGACCTTAATATAACATTATAATAGCTAATTAATATGCTATGTGTTTGTTTGAAGGGAACAAATGAATGAATGTATTTATCATTCTGAAATATAGAATTTCCTGACCTCTTTCATGCCAAAAGCACAAAATATAGGGTGAAAGAAGTGGAAAGAGGTCAAATATAGAGAGGCCTGCAACCTAGTCATGCTGTCACAGGTATCCTTCAACTTTAAAACATCCTGTGGCCCTGGCCGGTCACTCATTTGGTTAATTGGTTAGAGTGTCATCCTGCTTCACTGAAGTTGTGGGTTAGATCCCCACTCAGGGCACATACAAGAATCAACCAATGAATGTATAAATAAGTGGAACAGCAAATTGATATTTCTCTTCCTCTCCCTCCCTCCCTTTCTCTCTGTCTCTCTAAAACCAATCAATTGAAAACAATTTAAAACACCATCTCTAGTTTACATTTAAGTTCAAGTACCTGATAGGAGGTAGTACTAGGGATAACATAGAGAATACAGCCTTTTGGGATGAGGTAGGGAATACTTAGGGGGTGGGATAAAAGAGTTGCAGGGAGGCCACATAATACTTTAAAAGACCTGAGATTTGTACTCAAATAAATAACAGGAAAAAAATCAGAAGGCAAGGCCTCAGGAGATGTAAAGTATAGCATAGGGCAGTGGTCGGCAAACTGCGGCTCGCAAGTCACATGTGGCTCTTTGGCCCCTTGAGTGTGGCTCTTCTACAAAATACTGACTTCTGCGCATGGGCCACGAAGTTTCAATCGCACTGTACATGTGCGCCAGCACGTGGTATTTTGTGGAAGAGCCACACTCAAGGGGCCAAAGAGCCGCATGTGGCTCCTGAGCCTCAGTTTGCCGACCACTGGCATAGGGAATAGTCAATAATATTATAATACCTATGTATGATGGCAGGTGGGCACTGGAAATACCAGGGGGAACACTTTGAAAAGCATATGATTGTCTAACCACTATGCTGTATACCTGAAACTAATACAAAATGATGTTGACTGTAAACTATAATTGAAAAATAAAATTTAAAGTTCTTAAAAATAAACAAACATCCACACAACATAAACCACTGTCCTTTCTTCACTGTTCCAAATTCCTCTTTTGTCAAGCTCCAGGCTGTTTTTTGGTGTCTTTTTTCCTGTTAAGGTTTTCCTTGACTCTTCTAGTCCATTTTCTTCATGTGGGTATGTCCCTGCTCTGGTTTGATTTGCTACAGCCTCTTAGAGAGATACCTGAATTTAATCATATTTCTGATCTAGGAAATCTCTAGAAACATGCTTGAGAACAGCTAGGCAATGGTTTAAGACAATAAAAAGAGATGCACAGGCAGTCACTAGTTCGTTTTATTTAAAATCGAAACAAAACTAAAATTGCTTGGAAATCATCTATACTAATAGAAGGATAATATGCTAATTAGACCTGGACAACTGGACATCTTCCAGTCATCCTGCCTTCCTTTCGGACAAAGCCACGGTGGTGGGGACCAAGACAGAAGCAGTTAGGGGCAATCAGGATGGCAGGGCAGGGCAGTTAGGGGTGATAAGGCAGGCAGGCAGGTGAGCAGTTAGGAGCCAGCGGTCCCAGATTGAGAGAGGGATGTCTGAGGGGTCCCGGATTGGAGAGGGTGCAAGCCGGGCTGAGGTATCCCCCCCAAGCGCGAATTTCGTGTACCGGGCCTCTAGTATTCTTATAAAAGAGAAAGTGAACTGACAGTTTTCTAATGCTTTCTAAATTTTGTAAACATGAAAAACTTCTCAATGGAAACATGATACACTTTGTAACATTCAGTCTCAATGCCCATATGCTTCAGTCAGATTAATGACATAATCAGGAAAATAGTCTATAAACTAAGATTGTATTTTACTCTACCATATGAACCTTATGTTATCCATAGCATAATTTCAACTGTTTTTTTCTAATCTTTGCTGCTTTAAATAATCCATTATAATTTTTTAGCTTAAACCAAAGTGCAATATTTATTCTCAAATACACATTTGAATGTTAATATTGTCTTTTAGTCTGATTAAATGTGAATTTCTCATATTTAGTGCTAGTGTAAGAAATAACCACGCGACTTTTTCCCCCCTTGGACTCTTTCTCACTCATAAAGTATAGGAAATCAGTTAAAATTTGTAAATGGTGATCATAATGATTTAAAACAGGAGAAATTCAAACTACTCACTCAATTCATTTTTTATTTCATCACATACATTTTATTTTAGTACCATCTTTAGAGATTACAAAAGGGGGGAGGGGAAATGATGAAATCTTATAAACCATAATACCCGCCTCTGAACCTCTGCCAATGCCCGAAGCTCCAGAATCCTGGCTTCCTTGGCAGCACCAGCCAGTCTGTGGGTTTCTGCCTAATTTAAGACAAGAAAACAGATAAAATATAAGAGAGTGAATTCTGCTCTGTTAGACTCATAAACTGTAGTAGATAGACTCAATGAAAAAAGTTAGATAAGAGTAGCTTTTATAAATTATTTTTATTGTAAACATTAAACATGTTCATATAGAAAAACACAGAAAATCTAAAAAAATTATTTATAATCCCATGTCCTAGAAAACCACTATTAATATATATATATATATTTAATGTATATATATATTTAATGTATATATATATTTAATGTATATATATATATTTTATATATATATATTATTGTTGATAGTATTACAGATATCTCCCATTTATTCCCCATTTACTTACCTCCCCTCAAACCCTTCCCCTGACCCAGGTCATCACTACCCTATTGCCCATGTCCATGGTCTTATGCCAGTGGTCGGCAAACTGCGGCTTGTGAGCCACATGCGGCTCTTTGGCCCCTTGAGTGTGGCTCTTCCTAAGCCTTAGGAGTACCCTAATTAAGTTAATAACAATGTACCTACCTATATAGTTTAAGTTTAAAAAATTTGGCTCTCAAAAGAAATTTCAATTGTTGTACTGTTGATATTTGGCTCTGTTGACTAATGAGTTTGCCGATCACTGGTCTATGCAAATCCTATCTAATAAAAGGTTAATATACAAATTAATCGTCACTCTGTCACAAAGATGGCAGTGCCCATAGCCACAAGATGGTGGTGCCCAATCCCCTCAGCCCCACCAGAGTTCCCCAGTCCTGGGGGGGGCGGCCACTGAGAGTGGGCAGTGTGAGCAGCCTGGCAGATTGCTTGCCTCATTGCTGCAGTGACAAGGCAAGCATTCTGCCCTGGCCATGGAGGACCTCTGGGCAGCAGGTGCAGAGTGGCGGGGTGGGACATTTGCTCCATCATTGTGGCGACAAGGCAAGCATCCTACCCCAGTCACAGAGTGCCTCTGAGCAGTAGGAGTGGAGCAGCCAGGCTCTGCAGAGAGCAGAGAACCATGGGGAGTGGGTCTAAGCCATCATGGCTCGCAAATTGGAGAGGGTGCAGGTCGGGCTGAGGGACCCACCCCCTGTGCACAAATTTTGTGCACCAGGACTCTAGCCCTAATAATAAAAGGCCAAGAGGGGTCATGACCAAAACAATCAAACGCCGGTCACCATGAGGGGACCCCTGCCTGGATCAGGGGTGTGGCCGGCTTTCAAACTGCCAGTGGCCCCTAGGTCAGGCCAGCCCAGCCCAGTGTCCCAGAGGTGACTCCTGCCACAATTGGGGGTGTGGCCAGCCTTCAAACCGCTGGTGACACCTAGCCCGGGGAGGCCTCCCAGCCACGGATGCCCAAGTCTCTTCTGGACCTAGGGCCGGGCTCTCCTTGTGAGCGACTTGGAAGCTGTCAGTGTCTAACTGCCAGTTTCCAGAAGGTGGGAGTGTGTCCACTGTCCACCAAAAAGTAGGACCATCAAGCCGTTCACAGTCTCAGTGCAGGTGTGGGTCCATGGCTGAGGGGATGGAGGCCAGACCAAAACAAAACAGCAGAAACACCTGCCCACCTTGGTGGGTGCAGCTTCAGTCCATGTGGCCTGGGCAGTGTAGAAAGCGCTCCCTTCTCCCAGGTCCTGGTTGGCACTGCCACCTCGCGCACCCTCAAGCCCCCCCTGAGTCCTGACAGGAAAGTGTGTAGGGCATCCTGTAGGAGTTGTGCTGTTCTGGGTGCTGTTGACCAAAGACACCCTTTGGGATGATTTCAGAGCCACATCTCACTTCCCATGAGACTGGAAGAACCATGTAAAAGGAATTCGACAAAAGCTTTCCACATCTCTGTTTATTCTTTTGAATCCATAAAACGACCTTAAAAAAAGCATTTGGGCTACCTAAGAGAGAATGCACTTTCTGGCCAGAACATGCAGGATTCTTTTGCCCAACAGGTTAAAGGAAGCAGAGAGCTGGCACAGTGGAAATGGCCCTGGTGCCCTATGAGGAGACTGAGGGAATGGAGTTGCAGAAATTCCACAAGCCTCTAGTCACCTTCTCCTTTGTAAACCACACCATCCAGATCCACCAGGACTGGAGGCAACTGGGAGTCGCAGCCGTGGTTTGGGATACAGTAAGCAAATTAGGGGGGGCGGGTGGAGGGGGGGGGCTCTAAAAACATCTGCAATTGATTATAAGACTGGTCTTTATTTAAAAAGAAATAAAAGAACAACTTTGTTGAGATATAATTCATATACTGTACATGTCACCTAAAGTGTACTATTTTTTAACTAGTTTTTTAAAGTAAATTCAGAGTGGTGCAACCATCACCATGCTCAATTTTTAAATATTTTCATGACCCCCACACCTCCAAGAAAAAACTTCTACCCACTAGAATCACTCTCCTGATCATCTTCCCCAAAATAGATTGCATTTTAAGGGTGGGTAAAGGAAAGTTGAGGGAAGTTAAAATACTGCACAAAGGATATTGTAAAATGACAAAGCCCAAAGTGAAGATCATGTGTTTTCTTTTTTAAAAAAATATATTTTTTTAATTGATTTCAGAGAGGAAGGGAGAGGGAGAGTGAGATCGAAACATCAATGATAAGAATCACTGATCAGTTTCCTCCACAGGCCCCCTCCTGGGGATTGAGCCCACGACTCAGGCATGTGCCCCTGACCAGAATCGAACCTGGGACTCTTCAGTCCACAGGCTGATGCTGTCTCCATTAAGCCAAACCGGCCAGGGCCATGTGTTCTCTTTAAGTTCTGTGTAGTTGTAATGGTCCCCAAATCTATACTAATAGAAGGGTAATATGCTAATTAGAGCCGACATCTTCCGGACGACCTTCTGGACGTCCTTCTGGACAAAGGCGCAGGTGGCTGTGAAGGGTCCAGGCTCAGGTTGGCAGTGGCAGCAGCAGCGGGGTAATGGGGACGGTGCCTTACCCTGATCCTCCAGGTCATCTCCTGCAGAGGGAGGCCAGACTGGGGCCAAGGCAGAGGCAGTTAGGGGTGATCATGTCTGCAGGGGGGCAAGTTAAGGGCAATCAGGCCAGCAGGGGGGCAAGGTAGGGGCAATCAGGCTGGCAGGGGGGCAAGGTAGGGGTGATCAGGCTGGCAGGCAGAGGGGTTAGGGGCAATCAGGCAGGCAGGCAGGCAAGTGGTTAGAAGCCAGTGGTCCTGGATTGTGAGAGGAATGTCCGACTGCCGGTTTAGGCCCGATCCCTGTGGGGCCTCGGACATCCCCAAAGGGTCCCAGATTGGAGAGGGTGCAGGCCAGGCTGAGGAACTCCCCCCCCCCCCACCTCGTGCATGAATTTTGTGCACCGGGCCTCTAGTAAGTATATACATTCTTTGGTTTATTTCTTCTCGTTCCCCCACCCCCACATCAAAGTATGTCAGTCACTTCCATGCTTCAGGTCTTATTTTATTAGTCAATTCATTTTGTTCATTAAATTCCACAAATAAGTGATGCCATGTGATTTTTGTCTTTCTCAGATTGGCTTATTTCAATGAGCCTAATATTCTCAAGGTCCATTGATGCTATCCCAAGGGGTAAGAGATCCCTCTTTTTTAAAGCTGCATAGTATTCCATAATGTAAATGTCCCACAGCTTTTTTTATCCATTCATCTACTGATGGGCACTTGGACTGTTTCCAAATCTTAGCTATTATAAATAACTGCTATGAACATAGGGGTGCATATATTCTGATTGGTGTTTTGGGATTTTTAGGATATATTCCCAGAAGTGGGATTGCTGGGTCAAACAGAAGTTCCATTTTTCATTTTTTGAGGAAAATCCATATGGTTTTCTATAGTGGCTGCATCAGTCTGCATTCCCACCAGCAGTGAACTACTGTTCTCTTTTGCTCCACCCACCTTGTGCTTCAGCAGAGGAAGAGTGAAGTGGACTAGAGCTGTGAGAGCAGAAGCCAGGACTGGGGACTTGGGGGATAGAGCTCAGAAGACAGACACCCCAAGTTTCCAGGGCTGAGTCATTCCCTCACACAGTGGAGGACATCTTTCCCTTAGACATTTGCCTTGCCTGGGGAAAATACAGTTGACACATCCTATTGGAAAATACCTTGCCGTGAGGCCATTTAAGAGATTAAAAATAATAATTAGTCTCCAGGCAGAAGCAACTGCCCCACCCTGTCGAAAAAAACTCTTGCCACACCTGAGGACAATTGCCTTGGGGTAATTCAAGCCGGAATCTTATCAGTCTGTAGGCAGAGGTGGTTTCTGGAGGCTTTGAGTCTTTGCCTGATCTAATTAGTTATAAACAACCTTTAACACTGTCCTGCATTAGAGGTTGAGTGGTATAAAGGATCTACGTAATGCATAATCACAAACCCAGACAGAAAGCCAAATGAGGAGACAAAGAAAAAAAACCCAAATGAAAGAAATAGAGAATTCTCCAGAAGAAGAGATAAATGAAACAGAGATAAGAAATTTATCTGAAACCGATTTCAGAGTAATGATGGTAAAGATGCTCAACAGCATGAAGAAAAGATATAGTAACTATGAAAAAAGAACAGTCTGAGATAAAGAATGACATAGCACAAATAAAGAACACATTGGAAGGAATACATAGCAGATTAGGGGAAGCTGAGGATTGAATCAGTGAATTAGAAGACAGAGTTGAAAATATCACTCAATCAGAAAACCAAAAAGAAAAAAAACAATTAAAAAAAAACAGGAGGACAGCTGTGGGACAACCTGAAATGTAACAATATCAGAATAGCAGGTATGCATGAAGAGGCATAAAGGGAGAAAGGCATAGGGAAGGTGTTTGAAGAAATAATGGCAGGAAACCTCCCTAACCTGGCAAAGGAAAAAGTCACAGAAGTTCAGGAGGTACATAGAACCCCAAATAAGGAGAATCCAAACAGGCCCATGCCCAAACATCGTGATTAAAATGCCAAAAATAAAAGGAAAAGAGAGAATCTTAAAGGCAGTAAGAGAAGAGAAAACTGTTACCTGCAAAGGAGTTCCCATAAGGCTGACACCTGATTTGTTATCATAAACTCTATAGGCCAGAAGGGAATGGCATGAAGTATTCAAGGTAATGAAAAGCAAGGATCTGAGATCAAGATTACTATATCCAGCAAGGCTATCATTCAAAATAGACATTCAAATAAAGAGCTTCCCATACAAAAACAGGCTAAAGGAATACATCACCACCAAGCCAGCATTACAAGAAATGCTAAAGGGACTGCTGTAATGAGAAGAAGAAACAGAGAGAAACCTAGCCATTCAGAATTAAAATGGAAATAAATAACTACCTATCAATAATAACCCTAAATGTAAATGGATTAAATGCTCCCAACGAAAGACGTAGGGTAGCTGTATGGATACAAAAATGACCTAACTATCTGCTGTCTACAAGAGACTCACCTAAAAAAAAAGACACACACAGGATGAGAGTGAAGGGATGGAAAAAAATCTTTCATGCAAATGGAAAATAAAAAAAAAAGCTGGAGTAGCAATACTCATATCCAACAAAATAGACTTTAAAATGAAGGCCACCACAAGAGACAACATAGGTGATTACATAATACTAAAGAGATAGATCCAACAAGAGGATATAACTAACCATGGTAAACATATTTGCACCCAACATAGGTACACCTAATGCATAAAAAAAAACCACAAAAACAAACAAACAAACAAACAAAAAAAACAACTTCTAGAGGACTTTAATGGAGAAATTGGCAACAATACAGTCACAGAGGAGACTTTAACACCCCTCTTACTTCACTGGATAGATTTTCCAGACAAAAACTTAACAAGGAAAAGAGACTCTAAAGGACACACTAGATCAGATAAATTTAATTGACATTTATAGAACATTTCACCCCAACACAGCAGAATAACATTCTTCTCAAGTGCAGATGGATCATTCATAAAGATAGACCACATCATAGGACACAAAATAAATCTCTACAGGTTCAAGAAGATTGAAGTCATATCGAGCATCTTCTCCGATCACAGTGGAATGAAATTAGAAATCAACTACAGTAAAACCACCCCAAAACATTCAAACACATAGAGGCTAAATAGCATGTTATTAAACAATGAATGCATTACCAACAAGATTAAGAAAGAAATCAAAACTTCCTGGAAACAAATGAAAATGAACACACAACAACCCAAAATCTCTGGGACACAGCAAAAGTAGTCCTGAGAGGGAAATTCATAGCACTACAGGCATACCTCAAAAAACAAGAAAAATCAGCAATAAATTATTTAATCCTACAACTTAAAGAACTATAAGGGGAACAATAAGAAAAGCCTAGTGTAAGTAGAAGGAAGGAAATAATAAAGATTAGAGCAGAAATAAATAACATATAGACTAAAAAAATATACAAAAAATTAATGAAACCAAGAGCTGGTTCTTTGAAAGGATAAACAAAATTGATAAACCATTAGCCAGATGCATCAAGAAACAAAGAGAGAGGACCCAAATAAATAAAATCATTAACAAAAGTGGAGGAGTAACCACTGACACAACAGAAATACAAAGGATTGTAAGAAAATGCTATGAACAACTGTATGCCAACAAGCTGGACAATGTGGATCAAATACACAAATTCCTAGAAAAAGACAATCTCCCAAAACCAAATCAGGAAGAATAAAAAAACTTGAATAGGCCAATAACAACTGATGAAATAGCAGCAGTAATCAAAAAACTCCCACCAAACAAAAGCCCAGGTCCAGATGGCTTCACAGGGGAGTTTTAATAAACATTCAGAGAAGAACTAACACCTATACTCCTCAAACTATTTCAGAAAATACAAGAGGAAGGAACATTTCCAAGCTCTTTTTAAGAGGCCAGAATTATCCTAATTCCAAAGACAGATAAAGACACTACAAAGAAAGAGAATTACAGGCCAATATCCCTGATGAATATAGATGCTAAAATCCTCAACAAAATATTAGCAAATCACATCCAGCAATATATTAAAAAAATCATACACCATGATCAAGTGGGATTTATCCAAGGGATGCAATTCTGGTACAATATTCACAAATCAATAAACATGATACATAACATAAACAAATTGAAAAACAAAAATCACATGATCATATCAATAGACAAAAAGCATTCGACAAAATCCAACACCCATTTTTGATAGAAACTCTCAGCAAAGTGGGGATAGAGGGGGCATATCTCAACATGATAAAGGCCATATATGACAAACCTACAACCAACATCAGACTCAATGGGCAAAAACTAAAACCATTTTCCCTAAGAACAGGAACAAGATGGGGATGACCACTTTCACCACTCCTGTTTGACATAGTACTGGAAGTGCTAGCCATAGTGATCAGACAAGAAGAAATAAAAGGCATTCAAATTAGAAAAGAAGTAAAACTGTCATTATTCATAGATCACATGATATTGTACATAGAAAACCCCAAAAGACTCCATAAAAAAGTTATTAGACTTAATAAGTGAATTCAGCAATATAGCAGTATACAAAATTAACACCCAGAAATCTATGGCTTTTTTATACACCAACTAGACGCCAAGTGCATGGATTCATGTACTGGTGGGGTTCCTTGGCGTGGCTTGCAGGGATCAGGCCTAAACCAGTAATCCAACATCCCCAAAGGGATGTAGTAGTGCATGAAGTGTCAGGTGGCCAGGGAGGAGCTGGAGCCTGGGCCTCTTGCTACACTGCTCCCGCTCATTCCAGCCCCATGCATCTGCATCTGCCATCACTGCCACTCCGTTGCCATCTTCACATGCCCATCATAATGTGATAATGAGGCATCCATGACCAAAAGTGGCCATGGTCTTGTGCCCAGTTAGCCCCGATGCCAGTCTGGATCCTGGTCCAGGTCAGGATGGGGGAGGGGCGCATAGGGGGAGTGTCCATGGGAGAGGCTCGAGCCATGGGAGAGGCTTGAGTCATGACAACTGTGATTGCCCATTGTGAGCCAGTGTCTGGTGCCTATAGGTCAGCTGAGTAGCGCTCCCACTGTGGGAGCACACTAACCACCAGGGAGCAGATCCTGGGTCAAGAGTCTGCCCCTGGTGGTCAGTGCACATCATAGCGACTGGTTGAATGGTCGAGTGGTAGCTTAGGCATAGATGATAGATAGATGATAGATAGATAGATAGATAGATAGATAGATAGATAGATAGATATAGATAATGAACTCACAGAAAGAGAAACTAAAAAAACAATCCCATTTACCATTGGAAAAAAAAAAGGATACCTAGGAATAAACTTAACTAAGGAGGTAAAAGATCTGTACTTGGAAAATGACAGGACATTATAAAAGAGATAGAGGAAGACATAAACAAATGGAAGAATATACCATGTTCATGGATTGGTAGAATCAACATCATTAAAATGTCCATACTACCCAAAGCAATCTATAGATTCTATTCAATCCCCATTAAGATAGAAATGGAATATTTCACAGACCTAGAACAAGTTCTCCAAAAATTCATATGGAATAAAAAAAGACCCCGAATAGCTGCAGCAATCCTGAGAAAGAACAAAGTTGGAGGGATCACAATACAAGATATCAAGCTATATTACAAAGACACTGTTCTCAAAACTCCCTGATACTGGCACAAGAACAGACATATAGACCAATGGAACAGAACAGAGAACCCAGAAGTTGACCCAAGCCATTTTGCTCAATTAACATTTGACAAAGGAGGCAAGAGCATATGATGGAGTCAAGATCCATTTTTTCAGTAAATGGTATTGAGAAAAATGGACAGATACATGCAAAAAAATGAAACCAGATCATCAACTTACACCATACAAAAAAGTAACTCAAAATGGATAAAGGACTTAAATGTGAAATTGGAAACCATAAAACTCTTAAAAGAATCCATAGACAGCAAAATAACAGACATATGTCATAACAATATCTTTACTGATACAGATCCTAGGGCAATGGAAACTAAGGAGAAAATAAACAAATGGGACTACATCAAAATAAAAAGCTTCTGAACAACGAAAGAAACCATCAACAAAACAACAAGAAAGCCCACTGCATGGGAGAACATATTTGCCAATGTTATCACCGATAAGGGTTTAATCTCCAAAATGTACAGGGAACTCATACAACTTAACAAAAGGAAGATAAATAATCCAATCAAAAAATGGGCAAAGGACCTAAATAGACAATTTTTGAAAGAGGACATATAGAAGGCCAAGAGACATTTGAAAACATGCACAGAGTCACTAATCATCTGAGAAATGCAAATCAAAACAACAATGAGGTATCATCACACACCTGTCAGAATGGCTATCATAAACAAATCAACAAACAACAAGTGCTGGCGAGGATGCGGAGAAAAAGGAACCCTCATGCACTGCTGGTGGGAATGCAGACTGGTGCCAACACTGTGGAAAATAGTATGGAGTTTCCTCAAAAAATTAAAAATGGAACTTCCATTTGATCCAGTAATCCCACTTCTAGGAATATATTCCAAGAAAAGAGAAACACCAATCAGAAAGGATATACTCACCCCTATGTTCATAGCAGCACAATTTACAATAGCTAAGATTTGGAAACAACTTAAGTGCCCATCAGTAGATGAGTAGATTAGAAAACTGTGGTACAGCTACACAGTGGAATACTATGCTGCTGTAAATACAAAGGAACTCTCACCATTTGCAACAACATGGATGGACCTGGAGAGCATTATGCTAAGTGAAATAAGCCAAGTGGAGAAAGATAAATATTCCATGATCTCACTCATTTGTGGAATATAATGAACAACATAAACTGATGAACAAAAATAGAGTCAGAGAAAAAAATCATTTAGAATATAATAGAAATAATCCTATCATTTGCAGATTTTTAATATTTCCCACATCTTTTGTGATATTATACTATGGTAGTACAGTTTTGGTAATATTGTTATATTTAAAATCATTTTTCTTGAAATATTAAAACAAAAACAAAAAAAAACAATATCTACCTTGTGTGATATTAAAATTATGATCCAAACTTAAAAAAAATAAAATGGGCTCATCCAGGACATATGGAGCACTCACCAAGACCTATTTTAGGTCCTTTAGAAATGAACTTTAAGGAGGGACACATCTGACGTGTATTATACCTCCCCAAATTAGGTGTGTGTTTTGGGGGTCCCTGAATTGATTGTCCCACCTATAATACTTGTGTTTATGAATGTTTGTAACTGCTACTTTTGGGTGGTTGAGGAGACTTTGAAGCAGTAATCCACATGAAAAAGGGAAGAACTGAAGCCAACCAGATAGTGTTCAGGGAATGAGTAAAGAGATGAAGCAAGAGTGAGTCAATGGATGTAGGAGGATTGGTGAGACCAACAGAGCATACTGAGCCCAGGATTAAACAAGGGATTCCGAGGCACAGAAAAGGGGGGAACTGGAGCCTAAGCTGGGCTGGGATAGGAAGAACAAAACAAAATAACTTGCTTGCTCACAGGCTTGTTCCCATCAATGCTCTCAGCTTATTTTGTTAAATTCACTGTGTTCCTTGGGATAATTTTATTTGGGTAGATATATTTAACCTCTCATTTCAGGCATTGGTAGAAAAATTGCTCATTTCCTGTTAGCAGATTAGTGTTTTGAAAGTTAAGGAAAATAAGTTCTGTGATGTAAATGGGGATGAAATGACTAGGAAATAAGAGAACTAAAAAGCAATATTGTATTTATTGTGATTTTATTAAAAGCCACTTTCCACAGAACCTTTAACACATGGTGTCTCATCTACAGATTCTGACTTAATTATGAAAGAATTTCTACTTTGATTCTTTATTCCCATCTGCTTATTCTTCTTTGGTGGCTTATAACATAACTTTATTTTTAAAATGAAAGATGGTTGGCAAATTTTCTTTTGGGGATAATCCAATTCCATACTACTACTTAAGATAATGGGAACTGTCCAGGGTGTCCTGGGAATTCCCCATCTACTTTGTCTACTTCACTGGAGACTTCATATCCTTTCAAGACATTTTGCTCACATATAAATTTTGGCAAGAAAAGATGACTGGCAGGTCATTGGATGGCTCTGCCTAAGTGGACCCTTTGAATGGGACTGTTGATCAGTTGGGGGCTTTGCAGGCAATCAGGCAGCGCTGCAGCCCTCAGCAACCTGCAAATGATACTAACATCATGAAAGATTTCTCCAAAGACAGACATTTTCAATTAACCAAATTACTCTAACAGAGCATAGCTCAGGAAGATTTAAGGCAGCGCTAGTTGCTGTGCCAGCCAAGAGGCCTGCTCTGCCAGTTGAAAGCCAAGCACATCCTTCCCTGCCAGCATGCAATGAGCTGGATCTTTCAGTGATAGCGGATCTGCCATGGACATTTAATTTAAGGCCCAGGATTACCATATCTTTGTAATTATCATTGGGAAATAATTGAATCCTAGGAAAAGTATGGGTCTCAATGTGAAAATCCAGCAGCCTAATCAAAATGCAGCATGTAGAATGAATCCTTTTTGATGTTTCACCTTTTCAACCAGTTGCTCTTGGTTTGAGTAAAACTGTAGCACAGCTCTTTGCCAGTAATTATGATTCATTTTCACTTTGCTAATCAAAATGTTGTTTCACAAGCCTCTGATGGTGTTTAAGACACCGTATAAAGGTACGATTTTTCTCTGAGTTGGCTGGTGTAGGTCTTATATTTCACATGAAGCAGTGGGAAAGATTTGTAAAGCCTCCTTTGTCTTATAAGTTCTCTTACTCTGGGAAAGCACTCATAAGGATTCTACAAGGCAAACATTATATTGCTAATGTTTTTTTTATTTTGCTGTTACTTAAAACTAATGACATCTAGACTACTTTTTTTTCCTACTTAGGGACCATATGTTATTGAGGAAATACAAATTTCAGAGGATTTTTAAGGGTAAGAAAAATTCCTTTTTCTTGATGAGCCATAACTTCAGTCAATAATATTATGTTAAATATCCAACTTTGCCCAATGCTGTGTTCCACGCATGGTGAATTTAGCAGCATGGTGTGAAAGAAAGAAGCCTGAGCTTAATTACATATTATCTCAGTGCAAATCTAAACTCTTTTTATTTGTGAACAGCGGATAAATCTCTTTAACCCATAGGCCTCAAATCTCTTTTACAATATGATGACATTGGAATAGACCCTCCATATTTGACATCTAGGATTCCATGAAGACAGGAGTCCCTCCTCTTAATGAATTAACTATCAGCATCCAGGCATTTAGTATATCATTTTGTAAAAATAGTTATTTATGACACTCAAGTGATTAATATTTAGGAACTATTTTCTCCCAGGATTTTACCCCTTATATTATTGCAGATGATGAACATCTGGGGAATTTGAAATTTTAGTAGGATACATCAGCATCATTCCCATATTCATAGACTCATTGTTAGAATAGGAATGGCTTCTTTTGATTTGGGGACTGTTATAATACCTAAGTCCAATAGACTTGTTCAGCCTTTAGCATAGGCACACTTTGTCTTACTGTATTATATTTAAGTCTTGAATTTCCAGCTAGATAATAATGCCCTGAAAGGCTGGGAGTATATTTGGAGGTTCTATATATCTCTAGCACCTACCAATTATCATTTAGCACCACAAATAATCACTCAGTATGTTATGTGACATGACTTTCCTTTTGTAAGTAAAGCTTATGGAAAAATTCCATAGGCTAAAGATTTCTTCTTAATCTCTGAAATGTAAATAACTTTCCACAAAACTCAAAGTAAAAAGATTGTATAAATGAATAATTTGGTCTACTATGGTAAACTGAAATGTATTCTGGTGTAATTTTTATTTTTAATTGATAACTTGGGGCCCAGTGCACAAATTCGTGCACCTTGAAAGGAACTTTGGGCCATGAGGCTGCAGTGGGCACAGGAGTGGGTCTTGGCCCATCCTCCGCACCCCTTCCTGGCCGCCATGGCCCCCAGTCCCCTGTTTGCCTGCAGCTCTGCTCTCACTGCCACCACTTCCACCTGCTGATGGTGCTGGCCCCGCTCGCACCTGCTGATGACACGGAGTGATTGGGGTCAGTGCCAGCAGCGGGTGCAAGTGGGGCAGGTGCCCCCAGGGGTGATTGAGGCTGGCACCTGCTCACACCCGCTGATGGCTCCGAGTGATCAGGACTGGTGCCAGGCATTGGCAGCGGGTGCAAGCAGCAGCTCCAGCACTGGCAGAAGGTGTGAGTGGGACTGTCATCGGCAGTGGGTGTGAGAGGTGGCTGCCTGCCCCAATCACCCCTCAGGAGCAGGGGAGGTGGAGAAGCTCTGAGGGCAATCAGGGCTGGCAGCTGCCACTTGAACCCACTGACAGTGCCAGGCCCTGGCAGCAGGTGTGAGCAGCAGCTTTGGTGCTGGCAGCGGGTGCGAGCAAGGCCAGCACCGGCAGCGTGTGTGAGTGCCAGATGGGAACGCGGCACGTGGGAGCAAAGAATTTTCAGTAACACCAGAGGCTCACCTTGACAGCAATCAGTGCTCTGCCTTGGTCTGGCACCCCCACTTACCTGCTCCACCATCCCACTGCAGCCAACACCCACCAAGGTCCACGCGCATCCCCTGGTGGTCAGTGCTCATCATAGTGACCAGTTGTTCAGTTGTTCACCATTTGGTCTATTTGCATATTAGGGTTTTATATATATAGATACTTCTCATAAGTCATATTGTATACTGGAGGCCTGGTACATGAATTCGTGCATGGGTGGGGTCTGGCCAGAGGACCCTATCAGCTGGGGGAGGGGCTGCAAGTGGTTGGTCACCAGCTGACCCCTGATCAGGGTGGTCACCCATCCTCCGCACCCCTTCCTGGCCTGATCAGGGTGATGAACTTCTTTAGCTTTTTCTTGTCTGTGAAGCTCTTTATCTGGCTTTCAATTCCAAATGAGATTTGCTGGGTAGAGAAGGGCATGACAAGAAATATTCAAAGTGACCAAGAGCAAAGACTTGCAGCCAGGGTGACCTTCCTTTTGGAAGGACATGTCTGCTCTGGGCGGAGGGTTCGGTCTCCGTGAAACCTGGGTCAGTCTTTGCATCAGGAAAGTGGAATCGCTGAGGCCTATTTAAGAGTCGCTAAGGCTGGGAGCATGATCTCAGAAAAGTTAAAAACACGTTTATGAAGGAATGTTATGGGTTCTCATCAAAAAGCCCACACGTGTCTGTGCTACACCAACAGGGTTGCTTTAAATGGAAGCCTCCATCCGCAAGCCCACCGGCTCCAGGAGCGGGCGGGAGGTTGAAAGTGGCCGTGGGCAGATGAGGACGGTCCCAGGCGACATGGCAGGTGTCAGCGGCTTGGCCATCTGAGCCCCAGGCACAGGGAGACAGGCTCTGGGCTTGGACGTCACCACCGCGCAGAGGATTTGATGGCAGCAGCAGCGACTTCAGAGCTTGTTGCTGTTTTGTTTTATTTATATCTCCTTTTCCCTTTAAACCTCCAGGTTGCATTTGCCTTTGCAGCCTCCTCGGTGGAGAGCAGGCCTTGATCTGGGTTCACACGCAGCCAGACAGAGTCCTGTTTAGAAACACGTGTAGGTCTTGCATTATTTGCTCTGTTACCGATAAAGAGGGTTTTAGATTCTGGCACGTAAATGTATTTCCTGCTTATCCATGACGGCAGGCCGAGCGCAGCCACATTCTTCACTCCTTCACAGGCCGCCGTCAAAGGGCAGCGGTGCAGGCGCTTCACACAGGGAGGGGGATGGGGAACAGGGTCGGGCAGCCCTGCTTGTCCCAGACCTTCTGTCTCAGTCCCCATCTTCCTGCTCCGAGTCTGTAGCATCTTCCTTTTGGGGCGAATTCAGGCGTCTGGGGGACATGATGTTTATCACACGCTGTTTTCCGTGTGAGTGGTCAGCATGGGGGTTCCTGAATCAGGCTTCCTTTGGCATTGCTGTGGGGAGAGGGGACAGCATGAAGGTGCAAACACAACCTGTGGGGACTCCTCGCTGAGCACCTTCTGTATACCTGGTGGGCGTCTCCCCTCAGAAGGGGTGCTCCCTGTGTCTGCGACCAGCAGGTGTGTGTGTGTGTTGAAAGGCCCGGATCAGACTGGTTGGCTGCGGCAGTGTGGTGATAGCCGCAGTGTCAGTGAGTGGGGCAGAGTACCTGGGACCCTGGATTCCCTATTGGGTTTGCAGAACCGCCCCCTCCCTTTGTTCTCCCATTCTCCGAAGAGGCGGCTGTTGGCAGACAGCAGGATGGATGGGTCCACGATCAGACCTATGGCCCGACCTCCAGGGAGGTTCCCTGACCCCTCTGTGACCCCACTCACCTGTGAGCTCCTGGAGGTGGGCTCTTGGACATCGGTTTTTATTTTTTTACTACAGTTCTTCCATGTGCAGTGATCACACTTAGTCTGGAGCGGGGCAGGCTCAAGTGACCTTGTGGAGCGTCTAGGGAGGCCCAGCTTCAGGAGGCCAGCAGTGCTGTCGGGTTCATGCCCGCAGTGCTGGTCCGTTGGTGCCTGGCCTGTCCTCTGGAGATTGAACCTCCAGGACTACTAAGGGAGCCAGTCCCCAGTTCCGCCCCAAATCCACCACTGATTGATTGGAGTCTGAGAGCTGGGAGGAGGGACCAAGAGGCCTGCCTTTCAGCCCCTCGCCAGTCACTGCTGCCACCAATTGATCAGCTCCCTCAGCTCCCTAGCCTGGTGTTCCTTCCAGCCTTCAGTTGTTTTGGACGTTAGGGACCCTGGGTTTTTATTTATTACGATAGCTAAGTAGTTGCTTCTTCACAAGTAGCTTACCTACTAGAGATGATTATACACTAGGACCTTGTTCTTCCAACCTCACCTCTTAAAATTATAAATTGAGAAATATCTGAGGTTCTCATAATACTTAGGGATATTTTCCTTCTGTGAATTCCACAGCTATGTCTTTGTTCATTGGTTTGGCACTATGCTACATCTTTTGTTACAGGGTTGTGCTGCTACTACAGTCTTTGGTATTTGCCCTCTCTCCCCAGCTGTGTAAAAACTTGTTGAGAGAAAAGACATGTACCTTATGTTTCTGTATTCCAAGTTTCTAATGGACATTTACTTACCTAGAAAGTGCTCAATTAATATTTGTCTGAATCCTGTAAGTAGGTCAATAGACACATTGCCTGTTGCAAGCTCACAATAAAATCAGCAAATGCAAGTTTAATTTATGAAACAAACTTAATTCAAAAGTAGCTGTTTTTTAATGGTAAATTAATTACTCAAAACTTTTGTTATTCTGTTTTCCTTACATCAAAAGACATATTTAGGTCTTTTAAATCCTGCCATAGAGTTTAGTCTAAGTAGGAGCAGAATATTTCAATATTTAAAATGCCTTTATTTAATCTAAAACAACAAACTTGTTGGGTAACTGAATTTTTTCTTTATTAACATTGCAGTGCACATTAAGATGTGAGGCAACTTTCCAATTATTGAAAAAAGTAGATCTTTATTAATAGAAATTTATGTGATGACTGATTCATATCCCATAAATGCACTTATAAATAACCCTTAAATTTACATCCTTTGCCTAGGTTTGTAAGAATTTGGGGGTTTTTCAGGAGAAATAATCCTAGACTTCTTAAAGTAGAGTAAATAAAACATTTATGAAGGTATTCTAAAGGGGACACTCTAGGAAAGTCGATATAAATCAGGGTCCCTAAAGTCCTTTTTGAGATTCAGGATAAGGAAATAATTTCTGTCATTAAACTCCCTTGGTGTGAGTATGCTAGTTCAATAATTCATAAATATTTAATAAATTATTGTTTCCTACAACTTAAGAGTGTTTGGACAATTGATGCTTTGTTTGGAATATTATGAGTATATGTTTGGCTGTTTGGGGAAAAGGATGCTTGACACTGTATCTTGAGAAAGTCTGGGGAAAATAATTTCTAAGTTTTAGAGAGGGCAGGAAGGATGTTTAGTGGGACTCTATATGGTATACATTTGAAAGTGCCTGAAGGGAGTGCTTCTTTAGTCTTAAATCTTAAATTATTATTATTATTATTATCATCATCACTAATACAAGTAATGAACCTGACAGACGTTGCAGAAATCATGCTAGGTGCCTTACTTGTTTAAGCTTGTTTAAGCTGCAACTCTGCAATGTTGGTATTAACATCTCTTTTACATTGAAATAAAGTAAAGCTTAGATGCTTAATAAGTTGAAGCAAATAAGTATTGAAATTAAATCTCTCACATTCCAAAAAATCCACACTCTTAAATTGCATCATGTTTATTTCCTGTGCTAAGGAGAAGTTATTTTTCCTTTTGCTACCTAAAATACAGGTAGTTCTTTGCATACTGGTTCTGGCACAGTTCATGTAGGAGCTTCTAATAACGGCCAGTCACATGGTGACAATTATGCTTGATTAAGCAGATCCAGTAAGTACTTGATCAACTTCTTCCCATAAGTGCTGACTTTCTGCAGCCAAAGGGAAAAGAACACTTGCCATTATTCTAAGCACTCTCTGCCATCTCCCGTTGTCCCTCTCAATAATAGCAGGCCCTGGGGTTCCTAAGAATAGTGTCCCAGCTTCCTACACTCAGCCTGGATTCCAAGGTTTATATCAATTACTTACTTGGGTAATATGAATTTTTCAGATCTGTCAGTTCTACAAGCAGACACTTGACAATTTTTGAGAGTTGAGGGGATGCTTGGAAAAGTGTCACTTTTGTCATTCTTTCCTTGTTAATTCATTACTATGGATTTTGAAGTCTTTCTAATGTTCTAGAATTCTCTAAAAATACAAAGGAAAGAGTGCTTCCAAAATTGTAAACGTATGCTATTATGAAAATGTGAACAACCCCATGAGATAATTCCATAGGCTTATAGCCCATTGAAAAGATGACTTTACTGAGGTATATCAGAATCATCAATAAGCTTGATACCGCTCTGGGCCTTATGCTTCCTGCCTCAGACTATCATACTCTCAAACCCAGAGTATTGGGATAATATAAATGGCTTAAGGAAACAAAGTTTAATTTTATGTGGCACTTGAATGTGGTCAAGCAGCATTCCTGAATGACTGTCCTCCAAAAATGACTTGGAAATTCAGGCTTTTCCTGTAGTGGGCTCCAGAATTCAAAGTTCTTGCTTCCATCTATTTGGGCAAAAAGATGGGGAAGCAAAGGAAATAGTTAGGGCACCCTTGTGAGGAAAGGGCATGAACCTCAAAGGAGATCTTATTGGTGAAGCCCCAATTTTGGACAGAACTGGTCACATGGACCCAACAGAATGGGAGAGGAATGGTGATGATATGCCCAAGAGGCTAATAGACACAGTTTGGTGAACGCTTAGCATCTTCTCTGCACCCAGGTTGGGTAAGTAAGGCTGAATAGAGCAGAGAAAGGCAAAATCCAGTCAGCGAGAGACATACTGATCCTAAGAGAATTTTAATGATGTCCAATAATAGTTTTGTTAATATAGGCCTGTGCAAAGAATATGTGACCATAATGTAACTTTTGAGCAGGTTATTTTCATTTTTATAATCTTACTAGAGGCCCGGTGCACAAAAATTTGTGCACTGGTGTGTGTGTGGGGGGTGTCCCTCAGCCCCACTTGTGCCCTCTCACAGTCTGGGACCCCTCGAGAGATAATGACCTGCTGGCTTAGGCCCACTCCTGGGTGGCAGAAGGCAGGCCCAATCCCTAGGTGCCTGCCCTGCAGCTCCTGGTCGGGCTCAGAGCAGGGCTGATTGGGGAGTTGGGGCGCCACCCCCTGTCATGCACAGAGCAGGGCGGATCAGGAGGTTGCGATGCCACCCTTAGTCACACTCAGGGTAGGGCCGATTGGGGGATTGGGGCTCCGTCCCCTGTCACACTCAAGGCAGGGTCGATGTGGAGGTTGTGGCACTGCCCCCTGTCACCCACAGAGCAGGGCGGATCAGGGGGTTGTGGTGCCACCCCTGTCACATATAGAGCCAGCCGATCAGGGGATTGGGGCACTGCCCCCTGTCACGCACAGAGCAGGGCCCATCAGGGGGTTGGGGAGCTCCCCTCTGTCATGCACAGAGCAGGGCCGATCAGGTGGTTGTGATGCCACCCTCAGTCACGCTCAGGGTAGGGCCGATTGGGGAGTTGGGGCGCCGCCCCCTCTCACACTCAGGGCAGGGCCAATGGGGAGGTTGCAGCTCCACCCCGTCACACACAGAGCAGGGCCCATGGGGGGGTTGGGGAGCTCCTCCTTTTCAGGCACAGAGCAGGGCCGATCAGGGGGTTAGGGCACCTTCCCCTGTTACGAACAGAGCAGGGCAGATAGGGAGGTTGTGGCCCCACCCCCTGTCACACACAGAGCCGAGGGCGATCAGGTGGTTTGGGCGCTGCCCCCTGTCACACTGCTCCAGGGGCCAGGAGGCTTCGTGGCTCTGCTGATCCCAGTGCTAGGAGGCCTCGCTGCTCTGATGATCCCAGTGCTGGGAGGCCTCGTGGCTCCACTTGACACAGGGACAGTGAGGCCTCACTGCTCCGCTGATCCCAGGTTCGGGAGGCCTCGTGGCTCCGCTGATCCCGGTGCAGGGAGGCATATTACCCTTTTACTATATAGGATAGAGGCCTGGTGCATGGGTGGGGCTGGCTGGTTTGCCCTGAAGGGTGTTCCTGGATCAGGGTGGGGGTCCCCACTGGGGTGCCTGGCCAGTCTGGGTGAGGGGCTGGGGGCCGTTTTCAGGCTGGCGAGTGACTGAAGCTCCCAACCTCTCCTTTTTTCCTTTTTTTTTTTTATTCTTGGATTTATTTACCTTCTATGGCTGTCACTGGAGCTGAGAGCTGGCTTTAGGGTTTTAGCTGTGAGACCTCGGCTGCTGAAAGCAAGTTTCTGTGCTTTGTTTACCTTCTGTATTTGAAACTTTGTTGCGACTCCAGCTCTGAGATCCCAGCTGACTGAAAGCAGGTTTCTGGGGTTTTGTTTAGCTTCTATATTTGTAACAATGTTTCTTAGAGAGCAGCTCAGAGCACAGCAGCGGCAGGCGGGAAACATTGGCTTCCTCCGTCACTGGAGCAAGCAAGCCTCCTGTTCACGTCAGTAGCCTGGCTGCCGTCCGCCATCTTGGTTGGCAGTTAATTTGCATATCGCCCTGATTAGCCAATGGGAAGGGTAGCGAAGTTATGGCTAATTACCCTGTTTCTCTTTTATTATATAGGATAGTGTGGTCCTTGGGAAAATCAAAAGGTGCACTATTGATAAGGAATATCTGAATGCAGGGCTGGTATGTTCCTATGTTGTTACACAGAACTCTACTCTTACAAAAGCTCCACCCTTGGTTTAATGTTCTGCTGTTGCTGTTTTAAAATTCTTAATAATTTTGAACAAGGGGCTCAGCATTTTTATTTTGTTCTGGGCCAGTAGTGTAAGTACTCTGGCCAGCTCCCATTATGTTGCTGGGCCGCTTGAAACTCAGAGACTAGAACTGGGCTCAGTGATAAAAAGAAGATACAGTCTTTAAGATGCAGTAAGTTCACCATGGCCAGTGGCGCACAGTGGTTAGAACGTTGCCCGCACACCCAGAGGTTGCAGATTCCATCCCCAGAACTGGTCTAGGTGTGTGTGGGAGGCAATCAATGGGTCTCTCTCCCTCTCTCCTCTCTTTTCCTCTCTCTCTCTCACCCCTCCCTCCCTCCCTTCTACTCTCTCTAAAAATTAATGGGAAAATATCCTTGGGTGAGGATTAATAACAATAACAAAAAGATGCAATAAATTCTAATTGACCTTCTAAAGAAGACAGGTTACAATAGGAAGGCTGTATATGTGTGTGTGTTTATGTTCATACACTTGTATGCATATGTTTACATGTGCCCATACAGGAATATATTTTTTAGGGCAAAATTTATGGGAATAATTTATTTTAACTGATATTTATTGAGATTCATTTTATTGTTTATTGTTGGCTACTCATGTGAAGAACTGGTTGATACAGAGAGCACCAACAGTGTGTCACATAAATGGGTACTTCAATTGGGTAAATTTTAATTAAGCAATCTGTATTATACACATAGTTGGTTTGAAACCATGAGAATTTTGTTATCCAGAATTTGAAAAAGTTGAATCTTGTCTACTATAGCTTTGGATATAATTTTGGCTATGAAAGTCCCAAATATTTGGCAACTAAAGAATAAGAAACTTTTCCAATGTAATGTGTTAAATTCTATTTTTACTACAAATACCTAGGCACAATTTACCTCAAGCTCATAGAATCATTTGATTTTTAAATGAATTATTTAGTTTTAAGCCTTGCTTCTACACCACTTGCCTGCATCACTACTCTAACATATCACATTTCATAGGGATTTATTTATTTGCACATTTGCCAAAGGAGCACACGAACTCTTAACTCCTTGAGAACAGGTGTTATTGCCGTTCATCTTGATATTCCCACAGCCTAGTAGGGTTTCCAGGTACCAAGAACATGTTCAATAAATATTTGATGAAAGAATAAATATCATAATAAAAATACCACTTTTCTTTCAGCAAAATATGTATTTCCACGCCTTAAAGGAAACGTTGGCTGTTAATAATGCCACAATCAGGATGTTTTGCAAGAACACTTTAAACTTGCATTATGTTCTTTAGTTCATAACAGCTATTGTTATTTTGTTCTGGGCCAGTAGTATAAGTACCCTGTCCATCAAAGTGGGGATGAAAGAAAGCATACTCTTATTAAATGAAATTTAAAACAACTGAAGGATGAAAATAGTGTACCTCTATCTATCATATTCTGAAATTTATTATTTTATTGAAGGAGTTTTGGTCTTGTTAAAAAAATTGAGTTCCTTGAATACAGTCACACAGCACATATATAAGTAATGAAGAGCAATATACGTAGGTTTCAAAGGGTAGATATGTTGATATACTTTGATTTAAACTTGCTGCTAATACTATATTTTTTTCCATGATACTAGTAATTACCATGAGCAGAGGTCACTATCCTTTTGTTTAAGGTAGGCAATGGCTTATTTACTGTATTGGTGACTTGAAACAACTGTAATTTATTCTTTCCTAGCCTTGGAGGCCAGAACTCCAGAAGCAATATCATTGGGCCAAAATACAAACCCTGTCTGCAGGACTACTCTTTCTCTAGAGACTGAAGAGGAGCAGCCATTTATTTCCTCTCCCGGCTTCTGGTAGCTGCCAGCATTCCTTGGTTTACAGACATATCACCCCAATCACCAAGCCAGCCAGCATCTTCAAATCTCTCTGTGCTCTGTCTTCACATTGTTTTCTCTTCTCTGCACGGAATCTCTCTCTCTACCTCTCTTACAAGGACATTTGTGATTGCACCTAGGGCCCACCCAGATAATCCAGGATAATTTCCCTATCACAAGATCCTTAATTTAATAACATTTGAAAAGACCTTTTCCCCAAATAGGCAACATTTATTAAGTTCTACAGATTAGGATTTCCTGTCTTCGGGGGCGACTGTTCAGCCTGCTACATTTGCCTCGCTTTCTTTGGCATTATGACTAAGTAGTGTGATTAGATGATGTATACTAGTATACTTTCCTTGCTGCTCACTGACACAGGAGTAAGGGTGCTGTATAATAAGTGTGTGTGGGAGAACTATAAACTAAATGACACTCTAAAGGAAATCCTTCCTAAAGAAGCAGGCTTTGGCAAGTAGGGTTCACAGAGGGAGCTCATAACTTCATGATAATACCAGAAATAAATTAGAGTAATGTTAATTGTCTTCCCCAAAGCATGGCCATTAAGTAGTTTATTGCTCCTACCTTAATTTATTTTGGCATTTCTACCTTTTCAATGGTATTTCACTTTTTACCCAGTGGGGATATAAGCACCTCCCTGACAGTCCTTTCTGGTATATTTCACCTACAAGAATAACAACAGGAGAAAATAAATGACCACATAGGTTCTGATAAATTCTGCAGCAATCTAAGACAAAAGGCTTTAGAAAGAACTCAGTGGGTGGAGCTTCACTTTCAAAAACAGTTCCTAAAATTGGAAAGGATAAATGTCTATATCCCCTAGTTATGAACAGCTAAGTTGTCAGGGACCTTGTAACTGACTAGGAAGGAATTTTCTACTTATTTTTTCCACTATGTTAAGGCAAAACCATCTGCACCACGGTTTCATTTCTTCAACACATTTTTGTTCATCTCCTACTATGTGCCAGTTACTGTATGCAAAGCATTGCTTTCTTTCTCCCCGCCAATAGCTTTTCATGTAATTTTTAAGCTCCTAAACACTTTGAAAAATCCTTTTCTTGATCATTTACAACTGAACCAAGGTCATAAAAGGACAGCTTAGTTGAATGTGAAAAAAAAGGAGGGGAAAAAAAACAAGAACACTAAGAAGTTTCATAAATGTTCTCTAGCACATTCCCTGTTTTGAGGGCTAATGTACTGTAGCAATTCATCAGTCATTCTAATAGTCTTTTAACTTCTGTCAGAAAGCCTACTAACTGCTAACATTTTAAATGTTTAATATTCTAAAACATATTTTCATTAATCATGCAAATTATCTGGGCATTCATATAATACAATAACCTCTTTTGAGATGAAGAGGCCCAAGGCTTTGTGTTTGAGAACACCATGTTAGAGACTGATATTATAGTTGAAATATAACTTAGAATTAAAGAATTTTAGAAATAAGAAGTTGCTAGTAAAATTCCAGTGTTTATGCTCTACACATTTATAAAAAATACCAGAAAGATATTAATGTCAGATACTTCTGATTAGGTAGAAAGCAGCTAAAATATGTACTTTATTCTATTTTATTACATAGTTGGTGGATGGATATTAATGCTGATATATGGTGTATTGTCTCAATGGAAATGACCCTGTGTTATATAGCAGAGTGGACTGTGGAGCTGGTTGTTAGAAAAAGATAGAATATGTGTTTCTTGCAGTTAGGTTAGCCTGAACTGCACCATGGAAACTTCCATTTATATGCTGCTGCTCATCCCAGTTCCAGGAAATCTTAACTGCTTGGAACAATGGGAAATATGTGGATGTGTCCCATGAAATGGACAAAGAATTGAAAGGGTAAAGGGCATGAGTTTTGGTAGTTTTAGTGGCAGTGCTTTACCCTGAAGCTATCTGATTACCAGTAGGGATGGAGCCTGGTAGTGAAATACATAGAAGTGACTTGAGACCATGTTAATGTAGTTGTATTGGAGTCATAGAACAGTGCTCATTGGACTCATGAATATGACCCAAGTAAGTGGAAGTCATGAAGTGGAAGTTCTCAACAGGAAACAGATGGCACAGTCAAATTAGGATAAGCCAAGGAAGGCTTATTATAAAGGGACTAATTACAAAGAAAGATGTGGGCAGGGCAGAGGGCAGGGGAACCATTAAGAGCTGTGCAGGTAGTGAGCTCTAACAGCCACAGAGCTGGTATTTAATTTAGGCCTGAAGAGATGAGAGAAAGGAGCAATTATCAGAATTTGTAGGAAAGAGAATTGTGTTAAAAAGTCACCTTTAGGGGAGTAGTGACCTTTGGTTACAGGAGACAGTCTGCACAAGGTGATTCCATGACAAACAAATGCCCTGACCTCACTCCTCTCTTTTCCTCCAGTTTCCTGATGGGGCTTCCCATTCATTGACTCCAACAGGAACCTGAGGTCACAGGTCAAGGATGGTCAGCTCCCTGAGGCGATACCAGGGCTTCATATGAAGAGTGAATCTGGAGGGAGACATAGGGTGTCAGAACCCAAAATTTATAACCACCCTTTGAATGATTTTCTGTTTTTTAAAACAATTTCTTATAATGTCTTTTATGTTTAGTTTATTTGACAATATATCCTGATGCTGTATTCATTATCTTAACATTCTTAGTAGAGATGTTCCTGACCCAGTACATGTGCATGAACCACCTTAGCCTCTGAGTGATCAGATATTAAAGACACACACACACACACACACACACGCACATACATACACACATACAAACATACACACACATACACACACACATACACACACAGAGCTAAATGCCATCCAGACAGTTCATTTTTCTCCTTATGTAGTTTTTTTTTCCTTTTCAGTAAAACTGTGTTTTTAAATGTCTGTAGTCTAAAGGAACACTGAAGTTGTCTAATTATATTTCTCTAGTAAAATATTTAACTCTTATTTCCTGAGTCATAGATTCTAAGGTGCAATACAAATCCAATGGAAAATATATTTGATGTTATACAGAGATTATTTCCAGAGCATTTTTAATGATTGCTGCATGAATTTATGAGCAAAGGTTTCAAGAATGAATAGCTACAGAAAGCCAACTTTCTGTTGTACCAGTTCATGCAGCCCCTGGGTACAAGTATTTATGTATCTCCTTTTGTTGAGTTCTCTATTTTTCTATGAATATGCACATTGGGGAAAAAACTTCCATCTGCTCTCTTTTAGCTGATTCTATCACATTTCTGAGCTGTACATCATTATGGAGCTTCAGAAAAAGATGATCATTTGCATTACATATGGATATAAAGGAGAGAAGGAGTTGATGAATTGCAAACAAGTATAATTTATGTGGACAAAGTGTGCCAGAAGTGCTTTTTCACCCCACTTTGTTCTGCAAATAAAATGATTCCTGCCCATTCACTTGGCCTCATGCCCAAGAACTCAGAGAGGAAAACCATCCCGTACACATCAGGATTCCACTCCTTCCCTATGAAGAAATGGTGCTGTGCAATCAGGCCCACCAGGGACCCCAGAAGGTCAAAAGAAATCTCTGAATGGACTAATGTCATTTTTTAGAATCTTCAATCATGGCTTCCTAATGTATAATATATATCACACAGATACTTGTTAATTCAAATGTGAGAACTAGCATGATGAAGAAGAAAAGGGGAAGTAATGAAAAGCTCACATTTTCCTGTGGCCTCTCTCTGAACTTTGATTTCCCATGGAAGATTATTTGCTTAAATGCCCATAAGCTTTATAAATTTATGAATAACTACATGTAGGGTGTCTTCTTAAGGGTTTCTCTGTTGGCAATAGCGCTATCAACTATGACTCTATATTGTAAAGACTTGGGCCCAAGGTGGTGTAGTAGCAGTAAGAAACCCAAACCCTTTATTGATTCATTCATTAATATTGGCATTTATTTATTCAATCATTCAATCTTCAAAAATGATTACTATTATCTTGTGCCAAGGGTGAGGAATCAAAGCTAAATACAACACAGTCTCTTTCTAAACCATCAGGAGTAAACAAAGAAATACAAAATGATTCTTTCTCATTGCTGCTGGACAATACAGTTATCTAGGCCCTCAGACAATTTGTGTCTGGAAAATTTTAAATTACCACAAGTCCCTAGCCTTGTTGTGGCAGCATGTACACTGCTTGCATTTTATGTTCAGGTGTCAGTTTTTGTGCACATATTGCATGAATTGTGCTGCATGCTTTGTACACATTATCTCATTTAATTAACACAGTGATATGAAATAATCCTATATAATAAAGAGGTAATATGCAAATTAACCCTTACACCCTCACAAGATGGCTGCCTACAACCAGGCCAGCAGGGTGGTTAGTGAGGGATGGCCAAATGACTGAACAGTGGGCTTTGTGGGGTGACCAGGCCAGCAGGGGAGGCAGTTGGGGGCAATTAGGCTGGCAGGGAGGGCATTTGGGGGTGACCAGGCCAGCAGGGGGAGCAGGTGGGGGGAGGCAGACCAGCATGGGGAAGAATTGGGGGCCATGGGGCTGCCAGGGGTCAGTTAGGGGCGACCAGGCAGGCAGGCAGGTGAGCAATTAGGAGCCAGAGGTCCAGAATTCTGAGAGGGATGTCTGACTCCCGGGGATCGGGCCTAAACCAGCAGTCGAACATCCCCAGAGGGGTCCTAGATTGGAGAGGGAGCAGGCTGGGCTTAGGGGGATCCCCCTTCCCCTGTGCAAGAATTTCATGGACTGGGCCTCTAGTAGTACTATAATTATTTACATTTTGTAGAGGGAAAAAATTAAGCTCAGAGCACAAGTGACTTCCCCAAAGTCACACAGTCCTTAGACCAGGACTTCTAATCTTTGTGTGCAGGTCTAAATTAAGTGTGATCAGATGAGTAAAATAAAAAGTAGCATAAAGTGGAGTTTACTTTGATCTTATTTCTGTAGTCCCTTCGAACTGGTCAAATTTACAAACTGTTCTTCTGCCTATATTTAGTACTTATTTTGCTTTCAACTTTTACATAATTTTAGCATAACTTCCCACTTTATGAAAGTGTACTTGAAGTCTGCATGCTGATTAGTTATACAATTTTCTTTGCCCATGGTAGGGGGATGGAAGTGTGTGCATGTGTAGGATGATGGATTATCTAAAATTTCTTCATATTATTTTTCTCAGAACTTATGCTTGTAACGGAAGTTTCTCAACATAAAATGTCATCAATTTGGCCTCACTCAGGAAGTTGCAACGTGCCTGACTGTAACCTCAATGAACTGGATGTTCTCTAAAACATGATAATCTTTAGCTGCCTATCATTTCCCCCCAACATTATCCCCCCTATACTCCCTTCCTCCCTTTTAAAGTTTTAAAAGTTGTTTTATTTCTTAACCAATCCTTTTGGCAATTTAATTGATTAAAAAACTGCTGATAAAATATTTCAGGGTAAAGACATATTTGTGTTTATATTAGCAATAGAATGGAGGAGGGACTAGAATTTAAATGATCTGATTTTTGCCTTTATCCAAGAAGTATTATGAGGATTTTATTGATTTACCTGTAATAAAATTTCTCTAAACGTATGCCATCACAAGAAACCTCAATGTGTAAATATAAGATATCCCTGGGATCAGAATAATCATTGCATCCCAGAATGGTTTTACAACCTTCCTATACTGAAAGACTGAACTGGTTTTATGGAGAGGCTGTGGGGAAATCCTAATGCAGATTAACTGATCTGAAGGGCCTTTGTTGGCACAGTCTAGGCCAGCATTTATTTTCCATGCCTAACTATTGTTGAGTGAATAAATAAACAAATAAGACCAGGACACTCACCAGGTTTTAACTTATAAACACAAAGTCAGTGTAAGTATCTCTAAACATTAAAGTCTCAACCCCCTGGCCACCTTCACACCCACTCTTAAAAAGCTCAGACTCATGCCTCTCTCTCAGCCAAAAGCAGTAGAAGGTCTAAGCCTCTCAACTATTTTACAACCTTGGCTGAACTAGTTTCTACCTTCCCACTCCTCATTATCCAGCCCACCAGGGGCAAGAGAAAAACCTAAGGAAGGTGAAGCTAGAGCTGCAGGGAACCAGTAGGTACAATGAAGGCAGCAGCGCTCCTGGATGTGATACACTTTGGCTCCACATGTGTCCTTGTCAGTGTTGTGTTCTGTGATGTGGCCATGTTTCCGCCAACTTTAACCTCATTGTGTCTCCACTTTCCTCCCTCCCTTCCTCTTTTCAGGAATCTGTTCTCACTTCTTTTGCTTCATCTCCTCAAGGCCTCCTCACCACTTC
The DNA here is from genome assembly GCF_964212035.1 of Myotis nattereri. NCBI lineage: Eukaryota > Metazoa > Chordata > Mammalia > Chiroptera > Vespertilionidae > Myotis > Myotis nattereri. Next base: position 100,917,179 of record NC_138077.1, read on the forward strand.
TGCTCAAAAGCATTTGCCCAGATCCTTGGCTGTGAACCAGATCCTCCTTTTGAAGGGACTGAAGTTGTGACTGCGTGTGTGTCACAGGAGATTTCCACCATTTGATAATCAAGCAGTTCTTTAGATACTTTTCAACCTACAGTTTCCTGGCATCTTCATAAATAAATTGTACTCTGTTGACCTCCCTGAAGCAGCTAATTGAGTAAAGTTTAAAAATTATGGTCATATATCCTTTCTGATTGGTGTTTCTAGTTTCTTGGGATATATTCCTAGAAGTGGGATCATTGGGTCAAATGGGAGTTCCATTTTTAGTTTTTTGAGGGAACTTCAGACTGTTCTCCACAGTGGCTGCACCAGTCTGCATTCCCACCAGCAGTGCACGAGGGTTCCTTTTTCTCCTTAACTTCACCAGTACTTGTCCTTTGTTGATTTGTTGATGATAGCCATTCTGACAGGTGTGAGATGGTACCTCATTGTCATTTTGATTTGCATCTCTTGGATGATTAGTGACTTTGAGAATGTTTTCATAAGTCTCTTGGCCTTCTGTCTTCTTTCAAAAAGTATATATTTAGGTCCGTTGCTCATTTTTTTTTTTGATTGGGTTGTTTGTCTTCCTTTTGTTAAATTGTATGAGTTCCCTGTAAATGTTGGAGATTAAACCCTTATCAGTGATAACATTGGCAAATATGTGCTCCCATGCAGTGGGCTTTCTTGTTAAAACACCAATTAGAAAAGATATATGCACCCCTATATTCTAGCAGCACAATTCATCATAGCTAAGATTTGGAAACAGCCTAAATGCCCATCAGTAGATGAGTGGATTAAAAAACTGTGGTACATCTACACAATGGAATACTAAGCTGCTGTAAAAAAACAAGTTCTTACCATTTTGCACAGCATGGATGGAACTGGAGAGCATTATGCTAAGTGAAATAAGCCAGTCAGAGAAAGATAAATATCACATGATCTCACTCATTTATGGAATATAATGAACAACATAAACTGATGAACAAAAACAGATCCAGAGACAGAGAAACATCAATCAGACCGTCAAATCTCAGAGGGAAGGTAGGGGAGGGTGGGGGTAAGAGGGAGAGATCAACCAAAGGTCTTAAATACATGGGTATAGGCTTAACCAATGGACACCAACAACAGGGGGAGTGAGGGCATGAGTGGGGGATATGTGGGGTGATGTGGGGATAAGGACACATATGTAATACCTTAATTAATAAAGAAATTTAAAAATTAAAAGAAAATTATGGTCAGTGGCTGTGGTATGTCCAGTGAGTCCCTAGAATAATCTATTTGGAGTAGTAGCCATTGCAGGAGTGGGAGGATGATGAAGGCAGCATGTTGGAAGTTTGAGATTGAAACACTATTTCCTGCTGTGGAGAGGGAGGTAGGCATGTGCTTCATTTGTGACCTGGGCACTGCATACGAGACTAAATCTCATGGACCTGGAAAATACTTTAGAGAGGAACAGTGTAATGTTGTTCCCCAGCATTGAAATACCACTTTGTGTTTCCTTATTTTTTCTAAGGCCTTATGATTTATTTATTTAAAAAACCTTTTATGTCACTTTGGAAAGTATCTACCTATAGGTTGAGTAAGTTGATTTAACTATAGATAGGGAATGTGTTATATGGGAATCATTGCTATATTCAAGGTACTACAGCAAACGTTTTATTTTTTATTTTTTTAATATATTTTATTGACTTTTTACAGAGAAGAAGGGAGAAGAATAGAGAGTTAGAAACATCGGTGAGAGAGAAACATCGACCAGCTGCCTCCTGCACATTCCCTACTGGGGATGTGCCCGCAACCAAGATACATACCCTTGACTGGAATCGAACCTGGGACCCTTCAGTCTGCAGGCTGACACTCTATCCACTGAGCCAAACCGGTCAGGGAAACAGCAAACATTTTAAATGCTCACTCTGTACCCAGGCTTCAGGGATTAAGGAGGCTCTTCCACAATTAAGGTCACAGTCTCATTCATGGAAGGGGAAGTGTTATACAAATAGATAAAGTATAATATATAAGTGCTATAATCAACAGAGATACAGGTTGCTCTGGACAGATGAAGAGGAGAACACTAAAGGAAACCCTAGAAGGGCTTCATAGAATAACTTCTGTGAGTCTTAATATGGGAAACAGAGGGAGGCTTCTGGATGTAGAAAATAGCAGGAACCCTTCCAGAAAAAATAAATAATGTAAAAAAAGTCACAAAGGGAATCATAAATTGTCAGGGACAGCAAGAGCACTGCACAGCTCTGCTGCTCTGAGTGGCTTTGAGTCCATATATGCTTCTACATTCTCTCATTTGACTATGCAAAGCACAGGACAGGTGACTTCTCGAACCCTGCCCACTGTACTAACTGTTGGGAACTTAGTCCAAATTCTTCCTTTATCCTCTGCTCACTACTAACAGGTGTTGAGTCTGAGCCCCTCTGCCTGGGACTGGGCCTCCTAGGATGCTGGGTCTTAGATGGAGAAGCTATGAGAAGTTGTGGGTGTATAAGAATGAGTCTTTATTGCAGAAGCCAGTGTCCACACAGCCATCAGACAAAAACAGTCCTTATAGCAAAATCCATACAGGCAGGCAGCCGAACACTCGCTGGTAAATACATCTTTCCCATAAAAGCAGCATTAGTGTCTGTACTCACAGCTATTATCTGAGCAGCCACACGCTGCCCCTAAACTCATTGCCTCACATCGTAGTGGTATCTCAGCTCTCTGGCTCAGCAGCTTCTGCTGCCCAGCTGCTCTCTCCTATCCAGCACACTGGCTGGTTAACATGGTGACTATATCTGAGCTCTCTGTGAGCTCTTAGCATTACATTGTAGCAGTACCAGCTCTCAGGTCTGTCTGAGCTCTCTAGCCTCTCCTGCACACATAGGAGCTACATCCTCTGTGCCTACCGCTTCTGCTTTTCTGAGCTCTCTCTAGCCTCTACTCAGCTGTTCTCTCTCTCAGACTCCTGGTCAGTAACCTGTATATTACTCCAGAGACAAAGAAGGCTAGTTGCCAACAGTGACATCAATCTTATGGGTTACAGAAGGGCACAGTGTACCCCGGGATCGCTGTGGCTTTGCAGCTGTCCATGCTCTTTTGGCCTTGGGAATCCCAATTAGGCTCATACTCAGAGTGGCCTTGGCCATTCTGGAGTATTGACAACAAGGCCTCTGCTCCTGTTGGCCTTGAGTATTCGGGGACCCTGGCAAGGTTCCCACATGAATTTAGGGAATTGCAAGTAATTTTTATGGCTGGATAGTTAGTGTAAAGTGAGAGGTGTGGGAAGAAATATATGACTCATAGGTGTGGGTAAAAAATGGTTGGGGAGGGTCTTATGTATCCTGGAAGAAAGTTTAAATGTTATACTGAAGATGATGAGAAGCCACCAAACAATTTCAGGTTGGGAAGTACATGACTTGATTTGCATGTTGGAAGATCTTTCTAGAGGCTCTGTGGAGGACGGGTTAAGAAGGAGGACACTTGTGGAACAGAGATCAGTTGGAAAGCTATTGCACTATTTTACACATGAAATCCTGAGGTTACAAAGCAAGACTGCAACCATGGAAATGGATAGAAAGCCATAAATACAAAAACATTTCTACAGGTAGGACTCATAGGGCTTGATTACTTATTGAATCTACATGAAGAGGATATATGTGAACTGACGTGAGAAATTATTTTCTTCTTTGCATAACTGGCTGAATGTTGGTACTATTAAAGAGAGGTAGGTTGGGAGTAAAAATGAAGGGACAAATTTGTAGACAAAAGCAAGGATTTGGCTATGTTGAGTCAAAGCTTCCTAGAGTACTATGAACTAAACTATGCCCTGCCACCCTTCCAATTTATATGTGAGCCTCTAACTCCCAATATATGGTATTTAGAGATGGGGCCTTTGGGCCATAATTGTTATGAAGGTGCAGCCCTCATGATGGGATTAGTGTCCTTATAAGAAGAAACACCAGAAAGCTTTCTATCTTTCTGCCATGTGAGAACACAGTAAGAAGGTAGCTCTTTGCAAGCCAGGAAGAGAGCTCTCACCAGAACCCAACCATGCTGGCCACATGGTCTTGGACTTCTAACCTCTAGAACTGTGAGGAAATAAATTTCTATTGTTTAAGCCATCTAGTTTATGGTATTTTGTTATGGCAACTTAAGCTGACTAATACATAGAAGTATTCAGGAAGTTAGATAACACAGATCTGGTGCTCAGGAGACAGAGTGAGGTGAGGTAATTGATTTGGGAATTATATATACTAGAGGCTGAGTGCATGAATCCGTGCACCAATGGGGTCCCTCGGCCTGGCCTGAGGGATCGGGCCAAAACCAGCTCGCTCATAGCCCCCAAGGGGTTCTGGATTGCGAAGGGGCGCAGGCCAGGCTGAGGGATCCCACTAGTGCACAATCAGGGCCAGGGAAGGATGCGAGAAGTTGGCCAGCAGGGGAGGGACCGTGGGAGGGCTCTAGGGCATGTCCGGCCCATCTCATTCAGTCCCGATTGGCCAGACCCCAGCAGCAAGCTAACCTACTGGTCCGAGCGTCTGCCCCTTAGTGGTCAATGTACATCATATCTAGTGGTAGAGCGGCCTTAGCATATCATTAGCATATTACACTTTGATTGGTTGAACGGATGACTGGATGACCGGACATTTAGCATATTAAGCTTTTATTATATAGGATATATATAGTGAGGACTGACTATAAAACCTTGTCTGGTAGGAGATATTCTGTCTGAATGTCTAATATGAAAATGCCTAATATGAAAGTAACACTAATCTGGAAAATACCAAATGCACATAGTTCATTTTATTTTTAAAATTAGGGCATTTCAAAATTTAAAGTATTTACACTTAAAGGTGAAACATCTGTGCAATTATTACAATTTATTTCACTAAATCAGAACTAACAGTATATTGTCTATACTTTTATACCATGTAACAGTGAAGAAGTCAACAAAAAACAATGAAAACACTGTGGATCAAATGTCTTCAATATTAACTTGTACTTTCTAGTAGGTATAAACATGAGTGTAAATACTGCTTGGATAGTTGGTTAAACAGACACAGGCTCCACTGCTGGAGTAACAGACACAAATTCAAAACTGGCAGGTATGGAGAAATGAGGGGATTTTGCAGAATTTATCATTTTGCACTTGCAAAATAAAGCTTATGTCACACATACTAAAGACTTATATTACACCTTTTCTAATATACTCGTGAAATATTAACATGTAGCATTTAAAATAATAAATATACATATTATTTACAGTAATTGGAAATGTTAGAGATATAAACTTTTACGTAAAATAATTCAGAACAAAACATCTTAACTTTAGATTGTTATCTTCAAATACTTCTCTTTCTTTCCTATTTGACCTTTTAGCTTTGGAAGAGTTACACGGGATGCAGATGTGGGTATAGAGTTGAGAGTGTGTTCAGTCACTTGTTTCTGCGATAGTCATCTTCTGTACCATGTCAGACAGATTTTCAGACTCCAAGTCTTCTTTGCTATTATCAGAATTTTCCGATGAGATGTAACAACCAGAGTCCCTTGGACAGTCATCTAGCTGTGACTTATTTAAGGAGATGTCTGGGCTTAAGGATCGGGGCACAGATTCATTTTCTTGCTCTTGAATAGCTGTAAATGGAAAAGAGGGCAGCAGTTACACAGATCTAAGAAAAGTTTTATTCATGTACTCATTCATCTTTGAGCTATTTTAACTGTTCCAACCTGGACTTCATTACAATGGGAACTTCTGTAAGTAAATGATATGTTTGTTTATTATAAAAAAGGTATTTACACTCAAATATTCAAACCACTGTTTTCTTAGAAGACAAAGTGAGCAAACCACTGTTATTCCCCTGCAATGTCATGGAATTCTTGTGAACTGCCTGCATAAGCAAAGATCAATATGGACTCGCATTTTACATTAATGTTGCCAAAGAAAGCAGATTGTATCCACAGTGTGACTGATTCCTTGTCCAAATACTCCTTAAAGTAACATTAGAAAAAGTCATTTGTAAAGTTTAAATGTAGAGTCCACATTAATAGTGATCTTCGTGAGCAATTTTGAATCATGATAATGCGGATTAATGAATAAAGATCACTATGGACAATAAAGTGGGACTCCAGTTACTTAGAATTTAACTCATAAAACATACAGTATTCAAACATATTCAATGATATGATAACTATGTATGCTGCAAGATGGGTACTGGAAATGTCAGGGGGACATTTGTATAGTATATGATTATCTAACCACTATGATGTACACCTGAAACTTGTACAAAATAATATTGAATGTAATTTAAAAAAATACTAATAAAAGAACAGAGTATTCAGGATTTTCCTATGTGTGCATTCATAAAAAAATAGACATAGAAATCAGGTTGCTTTAGGTAGTAAGCTACTACCATCGAGTCTGCTTTATTTAGTTTGTCTTCTATATCTTTGTAGTTCTGAATAACAATTTTTTATGTTCATATTGGTAATGTGTCATCAAATCTGTATTCTAGATTCAACTGGAATTATATGTTAGTAAAAAATTAATATTAGAGATGTAACAAAAGGTATTTCTAAGGAACCTAAGTAGCCCTATAAAGATTTACTTTTTCTCAAGAATTCTTCAGCATCAGCATTCTTTCTGTTACTGTGAGGACTGTTTCTTTCCCTTTCTTGACACCAGTGAGTGGGAATTTCTCTGCATTATTACAGTGAGTTCCTCACAGAGGCAATGCTCTTAGCCCACAGCATGTTCTGTTCTCCCCTTTCTAACCTCAGGGCTCCCCCATTGTGGACATTTGAATAGCCCAAACTGGAAGAACGAAGCATACTTTTCAAGGCCTCTGCCTTCAGATGCTGCGTACTTCCTCCCATTCTTGCCAGAAGAACTATAAATCCCACCTTCAAAATCTCTGGGAGAAGGATATTGTGTAATTTTCCTCAATAGACTCATATAATGTCAAGTAATTTATCTTTAAGAAATTCACCCTGTATTCTAGTCTACACATCTGCTTCATAAATGCGTTTTTTAGGCTATAGGTATCTTGCTGACTTTAGTTTATGGCTCACTGTGTATTCAATGGCTATCAGCCTCCATTATGAGAGGGAATTGAGCCCCAGTGCCCTAAGGCAGCCTTATATGTAATGGGTAAACCTCTCTTCCATGTATCTAGAATAATGCTAGTTATGTTCGATCCATGGAGGAATGGAAAAGTCGCTTAATTATTTTCAGTATTCTGTAGTTTAGATGAGGAACACAGATTGAGAAAGTCTGAAAAAAATAATAAAAATCATTTCTTAACTATCCTCATCTTCAAAATGAATCATAACAGTCCTTTTAACTTTTTCCTCCAAGGTTTTATTTGCAACAATGAAACCAAATTTATGTCATTTTCTGAATTTTCTCCAGGTTTGCCACAACTTTAATTACAGATTCAATTATCAGATATTTAAATCCAGTGATGTTATAGCTGGTTCTAGGTATAAGGAGCTGTAATTTCAATATGCACCTATTGTAATTATTTTAAAATTTTAGCTACCATGAAGCATTTTTTCTTTATTAGTCTTAACAACCTTTAAGTTTGGGAAAATCCACTTAGTCTTTATGAGACGCTGTTTCACTGTTGTTTCCAAGCCCCTTTTCTTGTGTGTGAAAAAGCAGGTCTGAAAATGGGACCTCATTCTCTGAGGAAGAGACGTCGCCCTGCCTCTGCTTGTCTATCTTTATTGCCACTGAAGTGGATGAGCCAGGTCTGAGTTCCACGATCCGAGTGTCTCTGGAAAAGACCAGAGGAGCGAGGCCTGGTGTGAGCTTCCTGCCACTTCAGCAATGATCACCATGTTTAGAATGTGATCCTCTTAGAACGGTTGTGAGGCTATTTCCCTAGGTTATATTAGAGCTTATCACTTCATCGCAAAATTAAAATTACTGAGTTACTTCCCTTCAGACTGACATCTACACAGGACTTCACACAATAAAAAGTGCTCTCAATACCATGTTCTATTTAGGTTGATTACTGACTGTGAGGTTCTCGTAAAGATAAAACTTAGGCTTAAAGTACTATGATTTCCAAAATTAGCTATTTTTCTTTAAAAATAAGTACTTGGCTTGTTATTTTACCCTCAGAAACCTTTATGTATCATCTCAAAGGGTAACAAACAAAATAAGTGAAAATCTGACTTTAACAGAGGATATATTTTTAATATTAGTAATAAAAATGTATTTGTTTCTATTCCCATATGAGAAACGGTGTGTCACATTCTCTAAATTCTAGAAATTGGTTTATTTTAAATACAGATTATTTATTGTGGTAATCTTTTATCTGTAATTTTTATAGAAAAAGGAAATAGTTTCTCAGTATGAAAGTCATGCAGCACAGTAATTTACAGAACAGCAGTAATTTGCTAAATGATTTCCTAGTGAAATGAAAACATGACTATGCTTCCTCAAATGCTTCCCACCAGGCCTGCAGTAATTTCAGGCAGGTGATCAGCTGGAGCCCCTCAACTATAACTATAAAAAGAAAAGGCAGGTCATTATGTTATATTATGGAAATGAGAGCTACATAGCATTAAATTTTTGTATTGTGAGGGTCAGGATTTCCTCTTTGGTTTTTCTTTTTTTTTTTTTTTTCATCCTGACACTAATGACTTTGGGATTGGCACAAACCTAGCACTGGAGCTGTGGGTGGTTTTCCCAGCAGAGGGGATGAATTCACAGTACTGCACCCACATTTCCTTTCTAAGTCATTTAGCCCCTCCATGTGACCGTGAAACAGTGTAAAGCTAACTGACCTACCTACAAATTGAAACTATAACCTTCATCAGTTTTGTCCTATGGTCCAATCATCTGAGCTAACCAGGCAAGTAACATTGGAATGAGAAACAGTTTGCTTCCAAAATTACACACTTGCCATAGGATGTCTGAGTGCATCTGTTTTATACCAAAATGTTTGTGATTTGTTAATTTATTTCTAATACTTTATTTCAGTATTTCTAATTTATGTATTCTGTTATAAACGTTATGTAAACACATAGACATATGCATATAATTTACAAATGAAAGAATTAAAGTTTTAGATATATTTCCTCTATCCTCCTCAGATCATCTACAATGTTTTATATTCTACCTATAATAATAAAAGCATAATATGTTAATTAGACCAGATGATCTTCTGGATGAAGCCGGGGCTGCAAGGGAAGCCCAGGTTCTTGGTGCCTGCTGGCGGCTGGAGGGAAGCCTGGGTGCCGAGGGAAGCCAGTCCAGCAGCTGGAGGAAGGAAGGCCTACTCTTGCACGAATTTTGTGCATTGGGCCTCTAGTTTTAATAAAAATTAAAATGATACATTTTTACTATAAAGCCCAGAATGGTTTTCAAACATTCTAAAGGCTATACATTTTCAAATCTGAGTATATTGGAAATTATTAAATAATTTGAAAAAGATGTCCTTTTTGCTTTCAGCTAACAGCAGGTATAATAGGAAGTCAGGAAAACATCCCCAAACTGTTCTGTACTCTATGTAATAAAAAGGAAAATATAATTATAAGAAAAAAATATTTAGATAATATTTTGTCATGAGGTACTAATTTGAATATTAAAATATTTTATCCTCATCAATATTTTAAGATAGTCATCAATGGCAATACAAAGCGGCATGGTGATTAAAACAAATGGCAGCTAATACAATTATTCATGAAATAATTATATCGGAGTTGTGACATTTAATTAATTAAGTATAGGCATCTCAATTATACTAGAAGTGAAGAAAGCTTTAAGGAAATCAAACTAGGTCCTAATTATGGTAAAAAGTTTTCAAACCTTAAGGAAAGAAATCTGTCCAATATTCACATTGAGAAAGTTAAGGATTCACTAAAAATGTAATTTTTGTTTGACTTTCCAGGTTTCTTATTCAAATATTCTAGATACTGACTTTATTTTGTTGTTTGACTTAGGTCTGAAGCCTCTAGTTCTTTGGGGCAAGTACTATGAAATAACGTGATCTAGAGAACATAGGAAAATGCCTGGCCAACAAAAGTACCCAATAAACATTTTTCTAAATAAAAAGAATGTGATTTTTAGATTAATTAAGGAAATATGAACTAAAGAAGATCAAATAAGGATTTTTTTTTGAACTCAGCTCTGAATTCTCTCTCCTGGTGCCATTTCTATAGAGGAAAACAGGGATATGCATCTTAGGGTGGCTCCAAACCTCAACCTCATGTTGTAGTCCCGCTTGAGTCATTCACACCAAAACTCAGTCATTCTCTAGGTAACTATAGCTGTGTTTATCTGTCCAGAGGTGGTGGTGTCCAGGGTGGAATATTCAGTAGACAATATGGCACAACTCTTAGTAATTTCAATTTCATCTTAAGCACATCCTTAAATCACTTAAACACTTTAATTTTTTAATTATAATGAATATTTGGTATTCATTTCATTTGAATATTAACATGCTCTTTGAAAAATCAAGAGCAAATGGAAAACAGGAATCCCTTTATGGACAACCAACCAGTTTCTGTTGTTTTCCTGAAGCTATGAGAGAATATGGAGCTGAAGTGACTCTCCTTTTGTTTGCACATATTTCTTTTTAGCCCAGCATCATAGTCTACCCTCTATCGACATGTGTGCAGAAAAGGAAACGTTTTCACTCACACCCACAGCAGCCCCCACTTGCACTGTGCGACTGCTTCAGTAAGAGCCTAGAGGGACACTCAGTCAAGATCACAGTCACTGGGCACCAACTCGGCGGCCCCGCTCGGCTGCCACGGGGCCCAGCCATGCACACCCGTATTGGACTGATTATTTTGATAATGATCAAGTAATTTTAAAAACTATCACTTTATATTGCTTAATTAGGGACCTTGGAAATCAAGTTTATATTTCTTATAGGTTAAATTAATCCTATTTACTTGATATGGTAAAAATTAACCTAATTTCTTTGTTTTAAAAGTTATTACTTCACACAAACATGAATGTCCTGCATATTTCTGATCCAGAAATCACTTTTACAATTCAATATGCTTTAAACATCTTTTTATGTCAGTATGCATTTCATTCTCTTAACATCTTCATACTGCTTTATTGTTTGTATATATCTTAATTTACAGTGGGGCCTTGACTTACGAGTGTCCCGACTAACGAGTTTTTTGAGATACCAGCTGTCTCTCCTCTGATTTTTTGCATTGAGTTGACAGAGTAATTTGAGTTAACGAGCTCAGTCTCAGAACGAATTAAACTGGTAAGTCAAGGCCCCACTGTATTTAAAAGAATTAATGATGGAAGTTTATTTTAGTTTTAAACTAAAACTACTAGTAATTTAATTAGTATTTTATGTATTTGTATGTTGAAGTTAAATTAACCAAACAAACTCCTAGAACTGAATTCCTGGGTATAAAATAAAAGTATGCACGTTTTAAACTTTGATAGGTTTTACATTATTGCCCTCTAGAAAGTACTCATTTACATTTTATCATGGACACATGCACACATGGTTAACACATGCATAAAACAAATCTTGACAATGCACACCAACTCTTGCCTGCCTGTTACAAAAACTTTTATGTATGCAGTGGGGTTGTGGGGGACTTTAAGTATTTTAACCAAAAAAAGTCTTGCTTACTATTTGAAAATTTCTTTACTCCTGCACTCAACATTTATTAATTCTACAGGCATTGTTAACAATCCTCTTAATGCAAGCACAGAATTGGGGACATCGGGAAGGCACATGGTAACAGGATTCAGCCTTGTTTGGCCAGGGTAATTACCACAAAGCCATGCCCAGCACACAATCACAGTGCAATCTAACAAGAACAGGAGTGCCCTGCACGCACAGGCAGTACAAGTTTCCTAGGTGACTGACATGAAATCCAATGAACTCCCTTCTCTCAGAATTCTTCTCTGGTAGAAGAGTATAAATGTTTATATTTCATTTGACTGATTTGTGTTTATTGTATTACATAAAACATGGCATCTATTATAAATTATAAATTAAATCTTAGGAATAAACCCCCTCCTCAAATCTGAAGAAATGAAATGGTCAAAATTAAAATAAGGCCAAATAGCTATGACTAGAAACAAATATGAAAGGCATATTTATAAACACAGAATAGGAAAATGCCTACATGTCTCCTCTACTCTGTATATATGGATGGTTAGCATATCTTTTTTTAAAAGTTGTATGTATGTGTCTTGACTCTAGATTGAAATCATATGGCAAGAGGGTTGGAAACTCCAGGTACACATGTCAGGGGCTAGAGCACCAGCCTGCCCTGGCACGCTATCAGGCCAACTGCTGGACTGCTCCTTGGCATAACTACAAGTCTCCCCTGCTGGCAGCTCATGTTCCAGGCTCCTGGCTGGGCCTTGCCATTTGCCCTGCATCATTTTGGGCAGGTAGGCAGACAGGAAGGCACAACTGGGGATAGTTGAGCAATGAGGGCTGCTGTGACCACAGCTGGTGCCAACAGCTTGTCACACAATCCACCCTTCCCCCTTCCTCCTCACTGAGCACTACAAATAAAGTTTGCAGGTATCTACAATATACACAGATTCTGATACAGTTTGTTTATTCAGTTACTAAGTTGTTGTTGTTGTTTATTTTAAAATTTAATTATCCCTGTGCTAAAGGGAAGACAAGATATTTCCATCACCCATTTTCCCCCAGGACAACAGTACACATTCTCATAGACACACTTTTAAGACACATCAAAGTGTTTCTAAATGTGGGAAAAGAATAAGTTCAGAATAAAGAGAAAATATTTACTATTAACAACAATTAACTTATTCTAAACAGACATTTCTCAGCAAGGGAAAGGGTTCTTGAAGGTTGTGTTTAGGGAACAATGCACACACAAACACACACATATATTCTCTACTCTTTTTTTCTTGCTGGGAATATTTATTCTAGGTGAACAGACCATTTTAAAATTCAGATGATGAATAGAGAAACCCTAATGTGCACAAAATAAACAGATTCTGCTCTTTTGCTCCTTTAAGAGCCGTCTCACTCCGATTTTTCTTCTCCTTCTAACCTGATCTGGATTCCCAGCTGAGAGCCCGTGACCTGATCTGCTCAGTTCTAATGCAGCACAGGAGTGAGTTCAGAATATCCCTGTGCCAGTCTTGCCGGGACTGCAGAGCCCCAAATAGTTCTCCTCCAGAGGTAACCCTGTGATCAGCTCTAGCACCACTTGCCAGCCCTTCCATCAGCCTGATGGAGAAGCAGCTCTACCTCCTGTCAAGCAGTAATCTACAAAGTTTAATTTTGTTTACATCTTCAAAGTCAAAGAGGGTACAATGCTATCTCTTTTGGCCTAAAGAAAAAAGGAAAAGTGCTTGCTTTAAGTGTTAGTTTTCTGCTTTTGTTCCTGCCCCAACCCCCATTCTCTTGGTTTCTCTAGATATGTAAAGGCTCACATGGGACTGTGGTCTTTCTACATTATCGCAAAGTTTTTATTCTTGTCCTCAAAACAGGTGCCCACTCTGCTCAGTTTTTATATTGATTCCAATTCCCAACCTAAGAAAGAATGAAGCTCTAAACTAAATTTATTGACGTTCCCAAACTGACATTATTCAATGATCAGAATAAAATACATACATAAAATCCTGGCAATTTGCATACCCCATTCTTCCACACACATACAAAAAGCTAACTATTTTTAACCTGTGACATGTATTTGTCTTAGTTTTATTAAAAGCATATATTCAAGGTCTTTATCCCTGAAGGTACATGAAGGTTGTGCATTTAATCTTTAGCATGGTTGTAGGAGATATGATTCACAGAGTAGAGAATAGACAAAAATAAGCATACAGCAGCATGGTGCCGAATCATCAGAACTCAACATCTTATCAACAAATAGAAGTCATTCTTCTTTATTTCTTCAGCAAAGAAGTTTTATGTAAGATAAATAGCTTTCAGTCAGTATAGCCTAATATGCAATATGCATCTTTTTGACATGTATATTCTAATAGTACTTTTGACCATAAGATTAAAATAAGAAAAATCCCTGTGCTGTGTGTTTACAGCAAACACTAGTTGAATCTGCATTTTTTCCATTTTTCATCTCCCAGAATTGGGCTCAGTGTATGTATGTTTGTACGTTACTGGCTATTATTAAATGATCAACTTCTAGTGACCTTCAAGTACCATTTTCCAAAGTCTTACAAGGGAAATAATTTGGAGGATTTGTACTTTTTTTATAGCAAACATTGCATTTCACATCATGCTTTGGAGATATTGTGCTTTGTTTTCAGAGATCAGGGTATAGCAGTATGTGTTTCTAATATCTGGATTTAGTAGATGGGTTCTAGATACATGACCTTGAGAAAGACACCTACTTTAGTTTTACTTCCTTCATGTTACAAAGGAAGAATTTGGGTAAGATAAATCATTATATGTTTTTTGTTGTTAACAGAGAAAGTAGATGGGTGATAAGGGAGTTGGAATGAAAAATTGGAAGTGGACACTGCAAGTGGAACAAGCATTTGGTACTGGGCTGATCTTCCCTCTGTGGGTCCTCGCTGAAAACTGCTCTACAGCTGAAAGCCGGCTTATTGGGGCTCTACTTTCTCTGTTAACAACAAAAAACATATAATCTTGTTGCAGTGCAACCACAGCAGCTCCCACCTTTCAGCGAGTCAGGCTTTTATAAGGTTTCCATTCTCATTTAAATACTAGCTTCCACTTTTTGAGGTAGAAAACTGAACTTAAGCTGCTGAAAAAATTGGAAAGTAGTAGTAATTTTAAGTTTTTAAACATTCGTTGTTGTTTTCATATTTATCAATTTGCCTATGTGGAAGAAAAAATGTGGGTTTTTATAGCATACTGCCTTTGATTGAAACCCTAGCTCTGCTACTTATCTAGCTGTCCAGCCTCTTTGAAGTTCATCTCTAAAATGTTTTCTTATCTGCAAAATTGGCAAAATACCGACATGGATGGTATTGTAGAAGAAAAGCAATTTTGTGCAAGTGTCCAAAAAATACTGTCTTCTCCTTCCCTCTACTTCAATGTCAAATTAGTTTGAAGAGTATTGACAATGATACTGAACATTATCAATTACAAAAAATCTACAGAATTTGTTTCTTAGCCTAACATTGCTTACAGAGGAGACATATTTTAAAATGACAAGATGTGACAAAAAACTGCCTCATTTACATGAAAGATACTGCTACATCAATTTAAGCTGATCAGTTCTGTTTGGGCTTGGATTGTTGAGTACACTGGCTACTTAAGTTTGATCTTTGTCGGCCCCTGTGACCCTATCCCCTCTCTTTGTATCTCCTAGCTTCCACAACTTCAAAGAATGCACATAAGCACATAGGCCTAAGGGTGAAATCAATTCTGCAGGTTTCAAATTAGTCATACACATGAAAGCTTTTTGAAAAGGATGAAGATCTATGCAAACTCAAGACAGCAAGTAAAAAAAAAAAAGTAAAGGTACAATTTCTTAAAAAAGTGAATTCCTTCTAGATAACAGGCCAGTATCTATAAATATGTGCTCTGCAAATATGCCCATTTGGGGGATATAAGAGAGAGGATGCAGGGAAGCCCACAAAGGGACAGCCAGGAGGCCTGGGCCCTAAGTGCACCTTTCCTCCCTACTCTGGACTGTTATTTGTAGTGTTAGAAAGTATAGCACCGCATCACAAACACTGGTCCTGGCTTTCTAATTTGCGAGGTAGGTGAGCTTGGACAAGTTACTTATCTTCTCAATTTCTCATTATAAAATGGGGGCAGTACTATCTTACTCACAGAGTTATGGAGAACATTGCAGAAGGCAATAAATGTGAAGAACCTGGCTCAAAATTGTACTCAGAACATGTTAAAAAAGTAGTTAATGCTTATTATTATTATTACTTTTGCAAGAGAAGATTGTATCATCTTTAAAATTAGGTACTTCTTTCCTTTTTTCTAACAAAATATTCCTTGCAGAGCTTGGCATGTTCTGAACTCAGGGTTCTGGGAGCCTGACCAGATTTAGTAAGAAGAGTGTTCAGACTGAGCAATTGTAAAAGCAAAAGCTAACCTATCTCTACAAACCCAGTTGGTATAGCCAGTATTCTGGCACAAGTAAGTCTGCATATATTCCTCCATCTCCAGTTTATACTCACAAACACCCAGAGCCATCTCAGATAATAGCATGGAGTGCTGAATATTTTTGCAAGCTATTTTAACATTTTGAAAGAACAGTATAAACACATACAAGATGCGACTATATGGTAATAAAATGAATCTTCTTGTGTGGCATGAAGGTTCGTTAGTTTGGAGCCAAGCTCTGGGCTGTTGTACAGGAGCCGCTTATGACATTTCTCACTAATGACGCATGCTGCCACTGAATGTTTGCCTCTGTCTGCTCCAGTCTTTGGCAATGCAGACATGCACTTGCATGTAAATTAATAACTGCAGAATCTAAATGAGGGACCCAAAAAAGACCTTTCATTTTCTGAGTCCAAAAGGGAAAAAAAAAAGACCTCTTTCTAATTATATATTTGATCAGAGTTGTTGTTTACAAATGTATAAGAATACATTTATTTTATGGGAAAGAATGCTTTATATGATTCTCGGCAAATTAAATTGGAACTTTGTTTTTAATGATTTCACTATTTACATTAAACTGTTATTATCAGCTAGGGAGAAAAATAGGTGTGCAAACTTACTTTCTTCATCAAGGAGATTTTCAGCAGCTGATAGTAACCTCTTCCTGTCTTCTGGGTTTTTAATGTTTAATTCAATGAGATGACTCTCTTTTATATCCTTTAAATCTTCTAGGGTCTCATAACCATTGAGCAAAAGTGTTGATGAGTATTCCTGTGTGGGAGAAAAAAATATGTATAATATGAGCTAGTTGGATTTAAATACTTTTAATTCTCTGTAGATTTATAGAAAGTGTAGAAATGCTTATGGAAGCCAATAAAACTTTTGCTTAACTTTATTTTACTTGTATTAGTTTTCCACATATAAACTCTAGGGCATTTAAAAGAGTTGGAGGTATAATTCTGACATTCTGGAAGGACAAACATAGAGAAGAAATAATTACCTTAAGCTATACAATGCTAGATAATGGATCAATTAAATTAATCCTATTTGGCACTTTTTCATTTCTCAAATTGCTAAATTGACAAAACTAGAGTGCCTTAAGTTTAAAAACAAAGTGCTTTTTTTTTAAAAAAAAATATTGTATTGATTTTTTACAGAGAGGAAGGGAGAGGGATAGAGAGTTAGAAACATCGATGAGAGAGAAACATCGATCAGCTGCCTCCTGCACACCCCCTACTGGGGATGTTCCCACAACCAAGGTACATGCCCTTGACCGGAATCGAACCTGGGACCCTTCAGTCCGCAGGCTGATGCTCTATCCACTGAGCCAAACCGGTTAGGGCAACAAAGTGCTTTTAATAGAGTATATTATAGTAACATTTTTGAATCTACATCTCTTATTTGCTTGATTGCAAAAACAGCTACCCTCATTAATTTCTTGGGGTAGGGTAAAAAATAAATTTGAAATAGATGCAATTTAAAAGTGGACTTAGGCCCTAGCTGGTTAGAATGTCAGCCTGACAACTGAAGGGTCCCAGGTTCTGTTCTGGTGGGTGGGGGGGCGTGAGGCCCAAGTTGCAGGCTTGATCCCCAGTGGAGGGTGTGCAGGAAACAGCTGATTCTCTCTCATCATTGATGTTTCTGCCTCTCTCTTCCTTTCCCTTCCTCTCTGAAATCAATCAATCAGCATATATATATATATATATATATATATATATATATATATATATATATGATTTTGGTTATAAACCAAAGGAATCCAAGGCTTTCTATTTAATTAAAAGTTTTATTAAGCTTTACAAAAGTACTTTTCTCAGCACATATATCTTGTCCATCATTTGTATCAAGATATACTAGTTTAAAATTCCTGGGCTTTTGATTTCAAAGTCTGTATTTTATTTATGTAACCTCTGTTCTAACAGCATAAAAATTCAAAGTGAAGTTTAATGCTTTTCAACTTTCTCAAAAATTCCTCCCATTTTATTTGGTTATTATTTCAATATCCTTATTTAGTTATTAAAATTGAATAAGAGGAATTATAAAAGTTTTAGGTAATCAGAAAGAGCTTATTACTAGCCCTTTAATGTTAAAAAAAAACCCCACAAACAAACAAACAAAAAACAGTAGCAATTCTTTTAAAAATATCCTACAAGGAACACTGAATTAGGACAGAGAAAAATGGAAATTCCCATTCTGATATAGCCATCTAACTGAGGTTTCATGACTAAGTTAGTTCACTTCCTTAGACCTTGGTTTTCTCATAGGTCATGATAAAAACAAATAGGGAAGCAGGATTCAAACTTGTACTTCTTCCAAGGAGCACCCAATTTGGGGCACCAGCAGTAATGTAGGAAGACCTAGGCAGTGTGTCTACAGACAAGATTGTAACTAGATAATTCAGGACAGACAATTAAGGAAAGTTCCATTAGCTATTGCCTTAATGAATTTCAAAAAGTATCAAAGTACTACCATGTTAACTTTTAAAATGGATTGCAAAACAGTAAATTGAGTGAGGCTAGGTATATTGTATATACACACTATTTAACACTGTAGATATTTTGTTAATATATGAGAAAATAATTTTATTATAATATAGGCAACACAGTTTTTTTTTTTAAAACTCAATTATTATGCAGGCTTAAGATCACTATTTCCTAACAAATTAGTTTTAAAAGAGTTATATTTACTTATTTTTCCTTTGACTTGCTTTTGATCTTTGCTCTAAAGAAAATACAATTTTCATTTTTTTCTTTCAAGTTTCTGGTACCATTGTAATTAGCTAGTTGCTAATACTAGGAAAGAAGCATAAGGGAGACCAGACATTATAGGCCTGTTAATTGGGCAGCTTCACTAGGAAGCTGCAACTTCACACTCCCCAGGGAACCACTGGCCCATTTCCTTGCAGCTTATTGGGGGATGGAATTGGACAAAGCGGAAGATGAGTGCATCCTCAGTGAATTGGGATGTCACAGGGAAAGTGGCTGTCAGTCAAGCCTGGGGAACCATGAATTGACTAGAGTAGGGCAGGGCCATTGCAAACCTGCAAAAATTTGGGACTATACAATCCCCTAAACAAAAGGAGTTCATGTTCTCTCTCGGCCCTCTTGTTCCTGCTTCCTTGCATTAGCCTGTGTTTCCTACATAGCCAGTGGCCATGTGGACCCCACATGTAAGGGACTGATGACCTGTATCTGGGAGCACAAACTAAGCCAGCCTGGTGCTGGATTAGACTGTGTCTCAACCTAGAATGGAAACGTGGGATACTGGCTTTGATGTTATCCCTGCTAAAAGCAAAATGGACTTCTTCTGAGGAGGCTAAAAGGCTAATTCCCATGCAACGCTGATATTAGGGGGCGCAGGGGGGAGGGCTAGCAATCTGAATCCATGCCAGCAAGCTCAGTGTACATTCTTGATAACCTATAATTAAGTCACTGCCTCTTTCCCAGAAACTGGTCTTGCAGAACCTGTTACAGAGGCCATAAAACTGTGAACAGCGCACTGCCCCGGAGGGAGGGTTATTAATGTTGGCTCCAGGCCAGACCATCAGATATGGCCTGGAGACCCCCAATACCTGGGGGCCTTCTTGCAAGGCCTGTGAAAAGGATCAGAAGCATAATCCATATTTGCGGGAAAAAGACCCCAGGAAGATATAAAAGGGAAGCCCCTGCGTGTTACTTTCCTCAGATTTGGAAAGTTATTCCCTGAGTCCGCCGGCATAAATAAACAGTGTCACTCCTTTTCTCTAAAGTGTCGCTTGGTTTTTCTCTAGTCTTCTGCAACATTTCCTTGGAAGGACAAAGCAAAATGGGACCTTGGAAACTCAGGGGTTTAATTGATCAGAAATAAAGCTTTCTACAATACCACATCCTCCCCTGCAAGTCTCAGAAAATTCTTTTTCTGGGGATATCACAAGAAACCCATTCCCTCTAGCAACCTGTAGAGATGTGGAGATCTTTACATTGATAACATCTGGATTTTTATTTTCACTCTTCATATTTTCTTTATGATTCTTCTTTACATGTTTCCTCTGGGTCATTTATTCTCCTAGGTATTTTTTATTTTTATTTTTCACTACCCTTTCTCAACATTAATCTCTACAGTCATTGCTGAGTACCAATAGAGTTTAGTCCAAAGGATATTATATCAAGAACCATTCTAGCATAATAAAAGTGATAAAGGAGAAATAAGAACTGTTCTTGAAAAACAGATTTTCCTTTGCTGTAGGTCATATATTTTTTAACAATTCTGTTCAAACACTGATCTAGTCTCTCTAATTTTTCTGTCCATATGCCACACAAATCCAATAGGCCACATGTTTGCTAACCTGAAGGTGAATCCTCTCTAAGAATTCCTGCAGGGTCTTGGATTTTTCTCTTCCACTGCTTCGGCGTGTCTTTATTTTCCTGGGGGCTGATTCCTCTTCTGAGATGACATCCACATAAATAAATTTGAAGTTTCCCACCTTATTGTTTAACATTCCTGTCCACATCCCCATTGGTGTTTTGCAGATGATGTCTATGATGTCACCTTTCTGAGGACAAAGAAATATGCAAATCAAATTTCAGAGAACTCTGGTGCTGTTGTAGAAAGAATGGAATAATAGAAAATAGAATAATGAGGGCAATATGCTAAGATGATTCCAAGATAACAAATAAGTATAAGAGGAAATTTCTTTTAAAAGTTTGAGGAAGCCCAACTGGTGTGGCTCAGTGGTTGAGCATCGACCTATGGACCAGGAGGTCATGGTCAGATTCACAGTCAGGGCACATGCTCAGGGTTTGGGTTTGATCCCCAGGGTGGGGCATGCAGGAGGCAGCTGATCAATGTTTCTCTCTCATATTTAATGTTTATATCTCTTTTCCCCTCTCCTTTCCTCTCTGAAATTAATAAAATATATCTTTTTTAAAAAAGTTTAAGGAAACTATTTACTAGTGACAACAAAGAAAACAACATGTTGAAGAAAATATCCTACATGCATTTGATAACATGTTTTTGTGTTTGGTATCATATCAATTTGTCAACTTTTATTTGTAGAGCACAATGTAATTTGCAAAACATTTTTGCACAAATGAAGTCATTTTATGCCCACAACACACCTCTTAGGTACATATACAAAGTGTCATTGTTTCTATAAATATTACAGAAAAATAAACACAAACATTAAATAACTTCCCAAGAGCTTATAGGAATTTAATGGCAGAACCAGAACTCAAGACTAAGTTGTCTGAACTAAAAAATGATGATCTTTTCACTCATCCTGCCGAAGCACTATGTATGTAGCAAAACTCAAGCTGCTATTCCTGGAAGGGCTCCCATATTAGGGAAAGGAAGAAAGAGAAATCTGTGATTCAGTTTGTGCCTCTAGTAACTGAAATACTCATCCACAGTACAAAATAAACACACCTAAATTATTGCATTCATGTAACATAATGAAAGTGTTCAGAACTTTGTACATACCAAATACATAATAAAAGTATGTAAGCACTAAGGATAAATTGTTACTTAATTATTCTAGAGATGACAATTCTTAGATCAAGCTCCCCAACAAAGTTTGGGTTGAAGTATCAATGAAGCACATTGGGATAGACAAAGAAATTGGTCTTTTTCTTTATTCGCATATGATACTGTCTGGTTACATGCTGCCAGTTATTGGAAGAGCAGAAAACCCCACAGGGGTAATTATTTGTAAAGAAAATGGATATTGATGCAAATACAGTGCCTACATTTAAGAGAATAGTTACTCCCTTGAGACATAACTTTCTTTCCCAGAGAAGACATTATAGTTTCTGATAGTTTTGCCATATAATGGGTCTACCCCTAAATAAACAAAGCATTTAGTCGGTTACTAAGAATATTTTTTCCTGCTGCTCTGTGAATGTATATTCTAACATCTAAAACACAGATTTTATTTGTGAAGTAGAATTCAATATGATTAAAAGATCTGGGCTTTCTGATTTGTAACTGTCTGCCTCTCTGACCCTATGAGCTTTCATCTAGCTCTTTCCTGCCTTTCACTATAAGGGCATCAAATCTTAAGCTCGTTGGATCAGCTAACCAGTCCTAGAAAATCCCCAGAAGCTCTGAAGGGAGTTTCTAAGCATGGCAGCCCTCTGCCGCATACTTCCTAGTATCTTAAAAACTTGTAAAAATTGTACATTCCAGGAAAGGTCACCAAGCAAAGACTCAATGTCATTTTGGATAAGACCCTTTTGGAAACATTAGTATTCAATTTGCAGTGGTAACTGGGATTCTTATTGTGTCTTACAAGTTTTCTGCAAGCATCACCTTGGGCAGCACCGAGGTAGTGAACTGTCACAATACTGTAGGGATGGTGAACAGCTATCCTGAATCAAAATGTGTTCAGTTTATTCCCTTCTACTCCCCTCCATTCCCCAAAACAGGAACTAAGAAATGACTAAGGGGCCAATTGAAGAGAATAATGCTTTCTTCCTCCTCCAACTGAGCTTGCTCAGGTTTGATACCACAGGGTGGACAAAGAGAAGAGTTGTGTGCCTTGAATGTTAAATGATAATATCAATACTTCATAACTTATAAATATTGGTTAACATTGGCTTGGTGCTGACAATATAAAAATTCATAAATTCTGTCCTTTTAGCTATATAGCACTTTGTGTTACTAAAAGGAATAACTTGACATCTATAAAATATTTTAGCACTGAACCTTCTTCTATTTGTGCTGTTGCAACCAGCTCCTCCCCTTAAGTATAAGCAGGATAATGAAAATGATGGATTTCTCCCCTGTGATTATGTTGTGTTACATGACAGAAGGGACTATACAGATGTAATCAATGTCCCAGACTAGTTAATTTTGTAATTATCTGGGCGTTTCTGACTTAATCTGGTAGCAGCTCTTAAAAATAGAGATATTTGAAGCATGATGAGTGTTTCTCCTGCAGAACTTGTTACAGAGAGGGCCGCGGCCGGCCGCCTCCAGGAGCTAAGGATGACCCAGGGTGCTTTCCAGGAAGAGAGCATGAGACTCACTCCTACAACCACAAGTAACTGAATTCTGCCCACAGCCAGTGAGCTTGGAAGATGACCTGAGCTTAGGCGAGATCACATTTCCAGCTGGCCCCTGATTTCAGCCCAGTGAGACCTTCAGCTGATGAACCATGCCCAAATTATGACCTTCAGAACTATGAGAAAATAATACATCTATGTTGTTTGAGGTCCCAAAGTTTGTGGTAATCTGTTACACAGTAATAGAAAATGAATACAGAGGATAAGAGTAAGAAGAGGGAATTCAGGAGGGAATATCATTGGTAGGACGATGTTTGGTTACTCAGAGTAACCAATTTAAGTACTGAAGTTGCCCCAGACAAGTCTGGTTCCCAAGGCCTTTGCTCTGCTGGACTCTTGCCTAATATTTCCACCTTTTCTCCCTCTTTTTTGCTTTATTATTTTCACTTCAGGAATGATCAGGCAGAGCTGGGCACCTGCTTTCAGGAAAATGTACACAGTCCCTTCTTCTCTGATAGGCTTTGATTATGCATTATCTACATAACAGCAGCTTATGCTAATAGCCCCAAGGACTGATCCCAACTCTGCCTGGCATGTTATGTTTAAACTCTTGCCACAGCAATCTGGTCTCCAGTTCTACTGTTGGGAAGAACAGACTCACATCGCCTCCCCCCAGTTCTCACTGCTTGCCCTTGAGAAACAGATCACACAACCAGCACTGGACACACCATACAGAATGCAGATGTGTGTGCACACACCTTTATTTTGAGGGAGTCAGTGTCATAGGGGCTTGGCGTGAAGTCGGTATGCACTCTGGCACGGCCACAGAATGTTCCAGAGTAGGGGCCTTCATCATCGAGTCGAAAGCTGTCCCGGTTACTTGTGCCATCTGAACAGCTTGTGATGCCACCTGAAGAAGGCAAAGCAGAGGTTAGCAGTTCTCACAGGAAGTTCATAACATTCTGAACCATCACCTGGAACAACTAAGCAGGGACAATGCGGAAACATCGGATGCCATCCTCCCGCAGAGGCCCCAAGGACCCATCCTGTTTCTGCCTCCCAGTCCCTCTCCATCAGCGACCTCTGTCCTCTGAGCCACTTTGGACCTTTCTCCAGCCAACCCGACCACTCTCTCCTCAACCACTAACCCAAATATCATCTGACTTTGGACAGTGTTTTGAGTATGGGTACTTGTTACAGAAGCAGATAGTGTAAACTTAACTCCCTGGACAAGCCAAATAATTAAGTTTGTACATATGGCTTTCAAAAATGTTCTAAACTGGACTTTTTAAAGCTGCTCTAAATCCTTGCTCTTTGGTCTTCTTCCTTTATGACTTTGAACCTCAGGGGATTAAGAGGAAAGTGATTCTATTCTGATGTGTGTCTGGGGGCAAGGATTCTTTCCAGTGGAAGTCACTCTTAGTGTCCCCCTCTCAGCGTCACTTCACTTTCTCCTTCAGTGGGCCTTTGGGTGCTCAGTTCAATGACCGACAGCCTCAGTTTCTCAACCATGAATAACAATAACTGTGGAAACAAGGTCAAGATCCTTAGGGATGCTCCATATTGTATATGAACTGGTGTAAAAGAAGGGTAGTTTCTTCTAATTACAGAAGTAAATTGTACGTAACAGCTAAGTGAGCCACCGTCTCCTCACACCTCCCTTCCATGACCACCCAGGCCCTGGTTTTTCATGGTACATTCTAGTTAATAAAATTCTTCCCACATGCAGCATCACACTTCAGAACTTTAAAATTGCCAGCAGAAATGAATACTAATGATATCTGAATTTCACACATGCAAAAATATAGCCTTCAAATGTTTCTGAAGTTGCTTTTTAAACAAAATAACTGTTTAACAGCCAATAGGAAAATAGGAATAAAATTCAGGATATTTGAAACATCTGGTCTTTGCTATCTAAATTCAAATAACAGAAGCAGCTGATTTAAAAGGAAATGAAAAATAAACTGCAAAAACACTTAAAAGCCCTTACAAGATTAGAGGGATGTATAACAGTGTAAAGTGCCCTGCATAACAGCAGTTTCCAAATATTGTAGCAGGATATGTGACTGAATCCCGAGTGATTGATCTTCTTAGGAATATATCAATGTTTTAAGAAAATCCTTTTTGATCATGTGCTGATTTCTTTTTGTCACCCAATTGGTGATATTCCTACTTTTTAATATTTCCATATTACTTTACTCTTTACCCACTAATGCTGGAGGGGAACTCAAATGTCAGAATTGACATAAATGTCCTGCTTTATCCAGAATTTTTTAAGGAAAATAATGGAAAGGAAGGAAAAATGAGAGAAGACAGGAGAAGAGAGGAGGGGCAAGTAGGAAGGGACATGGGAGAGAAGAAAAAGAGAGAGAGAGAGAGAGAGAAAGAGAGAGAGAGAGAGAAAAGCAGCAAGGGAGGAGAAAAGAAGGAAAGAAGAGACAGAGAAGAGGATTTTATTTATCTGAAAACTGTAAGTCATTTTAAAAATACTGACTCAATATAACACTAGTTCTCCCCAGCATATGTTTTTATTTTAGGGATGCAGATTTAATTACCCAACATGATCTTCTGAGGAATATCCCCAAGGACACTTCTGACAACAGTGTCAAAAGTTTCAAAATAGTACATAATTCTATCTAATATATTAAGTAACATTTTAAACAATAGCAATGCTTTAAATTCAACACACCATACATTTCTTACTATTCATCTTATCAAGTAGCTGGAGCCTTGTTGCTAATTTGAGGAACCAGTCCCAGAGAAGCAAGTCTGTTGTTTCTAGTTAACTTAACCCAGCCCTCCCATCAGGAACTTGTTCCTGTTTTGTAGCCTTACTTGATGAGCTCCACCCACTGTAGAGACTATCCATGGAATCGCTGGCTTTGAGGGAGAGCTTCTCTGTGTGAATCCCAATAACGGGGTCACTGTTCCGACACGGGAGGGCACCCTCTCCATCGTCCTCATCCTCCAGAAAAACATATCAGAGGTTAGGGTAGATCATTGCTTTCCCTGGAAATGCTCTCTGTGCACATTGGTTTAACAAACAAGATATAGTTTAGCAATAAAGGACTTAGGAATACATCAATGTGAAATATGAGTGTCATTAATCTTAATTTCACTTCTCGCAAAGAAATGTATAGTATTCTTTATATAGAACATTCCTCATTATGGAATTTAACTAAAATTATAATAGTGCAATTTGTAAATCAGGATGAATATTGTATCAAGATTATGTAACCAGAAATGTTAGATTATTGACATCTATGCTCTTTCTGTTAAAGAGTTTTATTTCTTTATGTATGTGCTCTTTATCCCCTATTTACCACTATTACTAATCCTTTGAGATCTGACATTAAAAGTTTAAACTCTGCATAGTTATTTCATGTCAGTTATTTGTACCCCATGAGATCACTAGATATGAATAAAACATGCACACTTCACAATTTTAAAGCAAAGCTTTACACATCTCATACCATGCTTGCCACCTAGTCAAGTGAAAAGCAAATCTTGCATAAATTTAGAAAGACAGGCAATTTCAGAATAAATTACATCTGCTTGAAAACATCTCAAATGTTTTCCATATTTAGGTAGTTTGGACAAAACCTTTCTTAATATTCATCAATTGTAATTTAATAATCCTAATTTTTGAGCATTTCTAAACATTAATAAAACTTCAGAATATACATTTGATTTACACTCAGTTTGATTCTCTGTTTTTATCCATTCATTTATCCTTCTGTTCAGTCATTCAACCCACATTTATAGAACAGTTTCTAAGTACCTGGCACTGTTTGGGGAACTAGGAATACAGCGTGAACAAGGTAACGGGATTATTGCTCTAATGAGGTACATTTTAGTGTCAGACAGTGTGTGTGTGTGTGTGTGTGTGTGTGTGTGTGTGTGTGTGTACTGTTTGGGGGAGGCACGTGTAAACATAATAGGCAAGAAAAAATCAGAGAATAAGTGCTATAAAGGACATAAAACTGGATGATGCCAGGAGATTAGCTACTGGGTTTTAGGGTTGGGGGAAGTTCAGTTAATTTAGAAGGAGTAGCCTCCAGAGACTCCTTCATAAGGTAATATATGCTCTGCATTGTTGACCTGAATGATGAGAAGCTATAACTTACGTGAATATTTGAAGACTGTTTTTCAAGCAAAAGGAACAGTGAAATCCAAATAAATATACTCAGAATTAACTTGAGTTATGCAGGGGGAAACAACAAGAAAGGAGAGTGTGAGAATATGATCTAAGA
Source organism: Myotis nattereri (assembly GCF_964212035.1). NCBI lineage: Eukaryota > Metazoa > Chordata > Mammalia > Chiroptera > Vespertilionidae > Myotis > Myotis nattereri. The sequence goes on from NC_138077.1 coordinate 100,944,461, forward strand.
GAAGTAGGTTGGAGGCAGAGCACCAAGAACCTTATAGACCACATGAGGGGGCCATGGAAATGTGCCACTCAGTCCTCTTGCTGAGGTGCCCTTCTTTACTGACAGCCCCAGCTGTTGCCCCTCTGTCCCACCACTGTGTTTGCATGGGACCTAGCTCCCTACCAACGACTGAAACAGTGGGATGAGTTGAGTACTGGTTGAGTCCATTCTGGTGGGATGTGAGGGCTCCTCTAATGGAAATCTATAGCTCAAGGAAAGAAAGCAGAGCTAATAAGGGAAGTTATGAAAAATAAGGAAAGCCAGAAGAATGCCTAAAAAAACAACAAGGAAAGAGAATCTTTCATATGTAATGGAATCATCACAAAGTGAAATGCATCTGAAAAGTAATGTAAGAAGAAAGAAGATTGACCTTGGCAGCACAGAGGTCAACACTGATTGTGACAACTGTCTTGGAAGTCCTATTGAAGTGGGCTCAACAGAGAATGGCATTAAACATACAGATTAATGGAACAGAATTGGGAGTCCATAAATAAACCCATATATTTAGGATCAATTGGTTTTCAACAAGAGTGTAAAGAAAATAAGTAAAATGGGGAAAAAATTGTCTTTTTAACGAAGTGTTGGGACAACTGGATATACACATTCCAAAAAATGAAGTTAGATTCCTACCACACACCATGTAGAAACATTAATGAATTACACACCAAAATTTAACAGCTACAACTAAACAACTCCTAGAAGGAAACATAGGAGTAAGTCTTTTGAAATTTAAACAGTGGTTTCTGAGATACCATGCTAAAAGCACAAGTGATGAGAGAAAAAGAACAGGTACATTGCACTACATCAAAACTGTAAACACGTGTGCTGCAAATTATACCATCGAGAAAGCAGAAATAAAATCCACAGAATGCAAGAAAATGCATGAGACTGCAAATAAGATATCCGATAAAGGACTTGTATCCAGAATATATCTTAAAATGTGTAAAAGTCCATTAAAAAGACAAGCCCATTAAAAAGTGGGCAAAAGATTTGAATGAACCTTTTTCCAAAGACAATATACAAATGGCTAATAAGCACATGAAATGATTTTTAATATTATTAGTCTTCAAGGAGGTGCAAATTAAAACCACATTGATATTCTACTTCACATCCATTGGGATGGGTAGTCTAGAAAAGACAGACAATGACAAGTGTTGGAAAGCATGTGAAGAAATTGGAAACCTTATACACTGCTAGTGGGACTGTACAATGATGCAATTGCTTTGGGAAATAGTTTTCCAGTTTCTCAAAATATCAGAGTTGCCTAAGAGAATGAAAAAAAATATTTCCATGCAGAAATTAGCAAAAATCCTATATAATAAAGAGCTAATAAGCAAATGGTCATCACGCCCTCATGCCATCACACTGTAATAGCTCAGACACTCAACACTGGGGAGAGAGGTATGGGGAGCAACCAGGCACAAATGAGCTCCTGAGGGAGGAATGGGGACCAGCCAGGCTGCAACCTGGGAGAGGGACAAGCTGCCCATCCCATGGTCCCTGGTGCCAGTGGCTGCACCTGCACCTGTGGCCCCGGGAGAGGGACAAGCCACACACCCCGTGGTCCCAGGTGCCAGCGGCTGGGGCTGCGCCTGCCGCCTGGGAGAGGGACAAGCTGCCCGCCCCACAGTACAGGGTGCCAGCAGTTGTAGCTACGGCCCAGGAGAGGGACAAGCCACCCACCCTGCGGTCCAGGGCACCTGCAGCTGTGGTCTGGATGAAGCCACCTGCCCATGGTCCCCTGCAGCTGCAGCTGGCCCGGGTGAAGCTGGCCCAGGTCCTGGGTGCCTGCAGCCAGCCAGAGGGAGGGAAGCCAGGGTCCTGGGTGTGGGGTGAGGCAGAGGCAGTTAGGGGCGATCAGATCAGTAGGGGAGCAGTTAGGGATGATCAGGCTTATAGGGGAGCAGTTAGGGGCCATCAGGCAGGCAGGCAGAGGTGGTTAGGGGCGATCAGGCAGGCAGGCAGAGGGGTTAGGGGTGATCAGGCAGGCAGGCAAGCAGGCAAGCAGTTAGGAGCCAGCGGTCCCGGATTGTGATAGGCAGTCAAACAGCCCTTCAGGGGTCCCAGATTGGAGAGGGTGCAGGCCGGGCTGAGGGACCCCAGCCCATGCATAAACTTCATGCACCAGCCTGTAGTATATTTATACATTATATTCAATAGCCAAAAAGTGAAAACAACCCAAATGTCCATCAACTGATGAAAAGATAATTTGTGACTTATCTATAAAATGGAATATTATTTGTCAATAAAAAGGAATGAAGTACTGTTTTCTATAACATAAATGGCATATGTTTCTCACATACTACACGTGTGGTCTTTCTGAACTTCTGTTTTCTCTATTAAAATGGGAGTAATAATACTTTCTTCCACCTAACTTATGAGCACAATTATTGAGGATAAATAGATGCTGAAGTCCTTCATAAAGCACAAGCATTTCTATATCTAGAAGTACATGCTAAATGTTTTAAGAAAAGTTTAATAGAAAAATACAAGTGATTAACAGAGTACACTTACCTTTTCCTCAGAAAGGGCTTTGATGTACTTTTTACCCACTTTTTTCTTCATTGTCCAGGAAATGCCTCTCATTTTTTTGCCTAAACCTCCTCCATGATTTGAATTTTTATTTTTTTCTCCACTTTCATTTATAGGCTCCCCATCATGCACCTAGTTAGAATTGTTTGCAAAAGACAAGATAATAAGCAATAAAAAGCATTTTTCTGAAATTACTATATAACACAAAATAAGACAATGTGACAGTATAATTAATATATTTTATAATGTAATATACACCTCCAATGGGCTCCCCCAAACCCAATCGGGGGCAGGGCCCGCTGGCCAATCACCTGTGGCCCCTCGCCCCAGTTAGCCCTGCCCTGATCAGGCCCTGATTGGGGCGGGCTGGACGGCCAACCTTCCGCCGTCACCTCCTCCCGACAAGCCTGGTCTCGATCTGCCTATTGGGGCCAGGCCAGCTGGACCCCACCCATGCACGAATTCATGCACTGGGCCTCTAGTGTATCTATAATTACATATGTAAAAATATATTACATTGTAGTACTTACAATTATGTAAATGTTGATAGAAAATATAGCTATATACAAGTTTACCTATAAGCACATATATATAAATATATAGATGTATAAAAGGGGATATGTATAATATATATGTATAAAAGGGTATATAATATACATACATGCATGTATAGAACTAATAGAGATTTATGAAGTCATAAAAGGTGTCACTTTATTTTCATTTTTTGTCTAGAATATCCACTTTTGAAATTAACATATTTTAAAATATTATAGATAGATGTATATGAGAATCTAGAAAGTATTTTGAGAAATTATATCCAATAAAGGGATCTAATTCTACATAGAAAACAAAGAATACAGATACACTAGTTTGAATGAATAATTAAGAAGTGAATAAAACCTGAAACCTATTGCTTTAAAACAAATGTATCACATGCAGTAACATAGGAAGCTTTTCTTAAGCTACATTTAAAGTGTTCATGATTTGCAAATGCGTATGGAATGGTCACCTCTGAGATATTTCAGTGCCGATGGCAGAAGTGTGAAAGTGTAATTGAGTAGCCATATGCTTTCCTTAACAAATTTACTATTAAGCTATTTAACCATCTCCTAAATTAAAGGAATTAGAACTTAAATAAAATTTAAAAAATATATATTGTTTTATGGTGGAACTGCTCAGAAAATTTGGGACTGTCTGAGTCACATTAGTGCCTAGCATCATGCTGGGAGTAAAGAACTACCCAAAAAGCCTAACCGGCCATTGGGAAGGCAGAACATGAATTTAAAAAGAGAATTATAACTTAATGTAATAATGTTTGTTTATTTATCACCAAAAACATGGAAGGCTATGTTTAAACATATTTGTGTTTTACTATACTTTACAAAAGTGATGTTGGCCTTATAATATTTGTGTGTTTGCATAATATGCATAAAAACATAATAAATACCTCAGTAGAATCATCTGGTTTTGATACAGAATTATTCCGAAAACGATCAAAGCTCCCGAAGCTGCTGCTGCGCTAGAAAATAGAAAATGAAGGAAAAGGAAAGGAAGTTTAGGATTTGTGACTTTCACTGATAAAAGTGCAAAATATATTATGGTTTGATAAGCATCAGTTATATACTTGAAACCGGTATAATATTATTACCAATAAATTCAATAAAAAGGAAAAAATTATCTCTGGAATAAGGACATTGAATGTATAACTATTATTATAATTGTAGTTGTACATTTGATCAATTATCTTCATAGGTTTTATGTTATAGTGGTACACATCTTGGAGAAAACCTGTTAATTTTTTATTTTATAGTGTTAATTTTGCTCATATGAATGGCATGCATTACTAACCCACCAAACAACTAATAAACAACAAAAAAGAAAACAGCTGAGTAGATACAACATTATGCTTCATGAAGATCATATTAGTCAAAAAGCAAAATGAAAATAAGCACAAATACATTTTCCACTTCTAACTCTTGCTAAGTTTAAATTCGCTACTTGATGTCAGAAAGAGAAAGCATACACATAGACCTATAAATAAATTGAAAACAGCACTTAGTTATGCACAGCCTAAGGTTTGAAATAAACCTGAATTTTCCCACATTTAACATGGAATTACAATGAGACCTTAAGTCAATTTCATTCACTGGCTGTGAGAAAAAACTCAATATATTAATAAAAGACTTGTTCCCTTGACTACTTTTGTCCTGTGAAGATAAATGTTTATTCTTATGCAACTCATTCTAGGCAGGTAACTATAAATAGTTTCTGATATTCTCCTAAACATATTTACAAAAATCTTTAGTCATTGAGTCAAAAAATTGATATTTCCTCACTCTCTGTTTAATTTTGTACATTGTTTGAGAAGGTAGATATTTAATACTGTGTCCTTAGATATCCACAAATCCTAAGAACATGTTCTGTCTTAAGAACTCCATCTCATTTCAAGCTTATATTCTCAAAATAAGCTGGTGGTACCAGGACATAATCTGGTGACTAGAAAAGTTTATAATGGGGACCAGTAACCTAGAAAACTTTGTCCTGTCAGATGTCACAGCCCACTTTAGTTCAAGTGAGCGTCACAGACTTTTAGTCCTTACAGGCACTCTTATACTCATCTCTCCCTAATAGTTATCTTTAAAACTCGTTGTTTCCATTTTAAATGAGCTGAAATAAAAAGATCCTGACATGTGGCAAGGGGTTAGCCCTTTTGCTGACTTGCCACCCCTGCTGAACGAGCCCTTCAGCTTATGGCAGGAGGAGAGGAAAAAAGGGCTGAAACTGAGAACCACACTGGAAAATAGTCTTCTAATGCAGAGCTTACTAACCTAGAGTGACTTCCCAAAGCATTAATCACTCCAGCGTGCCTAGTAAGTGTTTCCACCAGGCTATCATGGTCCAGAGATCAGAAAAGGGGATTGATGTAATATTGTACAGCTTATAAACTATTTCAACACAGGGAAATCTGTTACTCTTTTATATACTTGGAACATTCATATGCATTATTGGAGCCTATGCTTAGGGTATATTTGTAGCCTACATCCAGCCAGCATCCTGCCTATTAAATATTAATGAGGGTTACAGCATGGTTTCCACCATGGATAATGGGGTTATGTGGCCCAAGAGGGTACAGAATAGGCTCACTTCAGCATTTCTCTACACTATCTTCTGCCATTAAGTAATCAATAGTCACCACCTTTTAAAATTAATCCCCCCTCATTATATCAATAAAGAGAAGCAGGTTTAGGAGTAGTGGTTTAAGAAAGCTTCAGGACTATTACTTTGGATGTGTCAGTCATCTTATTATGATTCACTCAACAGTTTTAAGCGAGAGGAGTATAATAGCAATCCATGCTAAGATATCCTTAAGAAGCAAATCTATGTATTTAAAATGACATTTTAAAAATTTTATTATTCGATAAGTCTGAAAGTTGGTGACTTTCTGAGATGGTTTCCTGATGTATAGGTTATGGTTTATAATAAAAAAGGGCTAATATCTACATTGAGTTATGGACAATGCACAAATTATCATTTCCATTCCTGTTAAGTTTCTGATGAAAAGGTGAATCATGTGGAAGCAAGTTGGCTTCATAGATAATAGTCCTTTGTAAATGAGAATGTACTGGAATATTGATAATGGTGCATGGCATAATTGTAATGGATTAGATTTAGCAAATATTATCATGTGACAGAAGCTCCCATCAAGACAGAACTATCTATATATATAAAAGCCTAAACAACCATTAAGATGGAATGACCAGAATGACTGGAACAACCAGAATGACTGGTCACTATGATACTCACTGACCACCAGAGGACAGATGATCAATGCAGGAGCTGTCCCCAGCCCGCAAGCTCCAATCGCCAATGGGCCCTCCTGGTCTCTCCCCCTGGCTGGCAGGCCCCATGGCCTGATTGGGGCTGGGCCCTTGGGCTAGGGTGGGGAACTGGGGGTGGGTGTCAGCAGATTCGGTCTCTTTCCCAGGGGGACTGAGAGACAGCTCCCTTCTCGAGGCCTCCAGGGTCCTACCCCCTCTTCCTCCCCCAGCCAGGAGGTGCCAATCGTCCCACTCCCCATCCACCATGGTAGCAGTTGGCCCCTCCCCTTGGCCCCTCCCTCAGGTGAGGCCAACCTTCCAGTCCCTCCCCCTGACAGGCAGGTCCCAATCACCTAATCGGGGCTAGGTCCTGGACTGGGATGGGGAACCAGGGGTGGGTGGTGGTGGACACAGGCATTGAGAGAAGGAGGCGGGGCGGGCGGGGGGAGGCAGAAAAGTGGGGAGGCAGGGAACCGTGTGATGGTGGAACGTGGGCGGCGAGAGAAGGAGGAGGCAGGAAGGTGGAGAGGCGGGGAACCTGATTAGTCTCAATTGCAGGCCAGGCATAGGGACCCCACCCATGCACAAATTTTGTGCACTGGCTACCAACAGAAGAGTTACAAATAGAAATGCAATTTAGATCTTAGATAGTTCTTTGTTTCTGTTGACATAGATCATATTTAGTCTTTAAGTCGACTCTATAAATCTATAGTCTTTTGTTGTCCAATTAAATATGTTTGTAGCCCTGGCCAGTGTGGCTAAGTTGGTGAGGTGTCATCCTGTGCACCAAAAGGTTACAGATTTGATTCCTGGTCAGGTCACATGCTTGGGTTTCAGGCTCAATCTCCATGCAGTAGGCAGCTGATTGATGTTCTCCTCTCACATCCATGTTTCTCTCCCTCCCCCTTCCTCTCTCTCTAAAAATCAATCAAAATATTTAAACATGTTTGTAAACTGGCACAATAGCTGTGGAGGGTAATTTGGCAAACTATCAAGATTGCTTTTGTATTTGCCCCTTGACCCAGCACTTCCATTTCTAAACATCTAAACAAGAGATACACTTGTATACAAACTGACTTACACATCCACATTCATTGTAAAACTTTTATATTATCAAAAGCTGTAAAAATCAATGTTCATTGAATAATATATGGTGAAACAAAGGAATTGTGTGCTGCTGTAAGAAATTAAAATATATCTATTTATACTGCTATGGAATGATCTTCAGAATACAGTGTAAGTGAAAAAAAGTCCAGTGAAGAAAATCATATGCAGTGTGCTGCAATTTTTCTAAAAGTGGAAATGTATGAGTGTGTTTTAATATGGAAAATATATATTTCTCTTCTTAGAGAAATGGGACAAAATAAACAAAATAAAAGAGGAAAGAAAATAGACTTATTTAAATATACCTTGTTTTGTAACTGATTTTAAAATAATGTAACTATTTCACATATTATATTTTATATATTTATAAACAATATGAAATAAAAACCATCCTTAAAAATTCCAGATAAAAATAAGAACAAATGAGCCTAATCTCATATTTAAGTAGTGCTTAAGAAAGAAGAATTATTTTAAGTGATATTAAAAATCAGTAATTTGACAAAAAAGATGGCAAACTAAATTTTAACCTGTTGTTAGTAATCACCTTGTTATTCATAATATTGGTTTATAATAAAAGGTTTAGGGACAGTGCAAACAAGTAATGATGTCAATTAAATTTGGAGTCAAGATTCTTAGAATCCTCACAGTTCTCATCTTGTCACACCATAAATAAAGAAAGCTTTCAAAGCCTACTGGGGCCAAAGCAACACAGTGATCATATTGGAAATGTTTTCACTGGAGTAGACTGTATCAAAAGATGGGGTAATTGTATTACAAAAAAGAATAATACCTGAACTCTATTAAAATACCTCAAAATTCATGAGTTCATGTTGATATTAAAAAGAGAAAACCCAGTAGTTACCTTTGCAAATGTTACAGTTATATTATTGGAACTGGCAAGTAAAGGTAAAGACAAACATTTAATCTGTCCTTCTTGTATGAAATATATTTCAGAGTAACTACATACATAATGAAAAAAAAAAAGCTGTTTCTCTCTATGTATGTTTATCCCAGCTAATCAATTAAGAATGATGAAATTACAAAATTACTATTTTGTAAACACCTACTGCAATAATGGATCCAGAAAATAATTATCAATGGCTACTAAAATCACAAAAAGAGAGGACTAGAATATATACTTCATAATAGAAGCACCTAATTCCACCAATGAAATATTCTTTAAAAAAAGCAATTATACAAACTTTATGTATCTTATTACTAGATTAAATATGGAGACAGAGGAGCATGTTAAATGACATGAAGAGAATGCAGTTGGCCATAAAAATCTAGACAATGAGAAATCTACAGGACAAGTAGCCTGGTTATTTAAACTTATCAATAGAAATAAAAGAGAAAAAATAAAGTACATATCAAGAGCCTTTAAGAATGGTTCAAATATAGATCAAATAAAGTACTGTAACTAAAACATTAAAAAAAATAACAGGATTTTTTTTTTTAATAAGTAGCTATTTGATGATATTAAGGAAGTATCATTTTTTATTTATAATTTAAAAAATCCAGTGAAGGGCAGCAAGTATGTGAAACATGTGGGCATAAAGAAGAAAAAATGATTGGTCATTATTTAATGATTAACTGAATGGTGGATATATGGGGTAGATTGTGCTACTCTCTAATTTTACATATGCTTGAAATTTTCCGTAATAAAATGTTGGATTAGCAAAAAAGAAATGTTCATGTATAATAGCTAACAATTAATTAATAATGTGTGGACATGGGGTATATGGGAAAACTCTGTACTTTCTTCTCAATTTTGCTGTGAACCTAAAACTGTTCAACTGTTCTGAAAAAATTAGTCTTAAAGTGAAAGAGTTAATGCAGGTGCCTCTGAGAGAGAGAGAGAGAGAGAAAGATGGTAGATGGTATTGTAAGTTTCTAAGCAACCAGATTGTAAAAATATCATTAGTATTGCTTAGTTCATAGTTGTTTAGAAGTACTAGTACAGTTGTATTTAAAGAGAAAATAAAATGCTGTTTTGTAAATTTGTGTTAGTATAACTAACTTTTTGATATAAATGTATGTTTTTGGATTGCCTTTAGAAGACATCTGAGTTCACATGGTAAAGATTACTTTTTTCCATACTGTCTACTTGGTTTCCACAAAAGTAGAGCTGATCGAGTCATTTAGGTCTTGAACACATGTGTGTGTGTGTGTGTGTGTGTGTGTGTGTGTGTGTGTGTTTCTACACAATGCAATGAATAGTTAAAATAACTTAAGAAGATTCATTTTATTTTTTGCTAGTCATATTTCCTCTCTAGTTTTCTAACAATTCTAATTACAGATCATATAAAGCTGGCAGAGTTCTTAGAAATCATCTAGTTCAACTCAATGAGAAAACGATTATAGGAACCAGAACTTTAAAAAAAATACTTTTTTTTTCAACTCTCCACTATGTCATTCCATTACAAAGTTTTGATATTTTCTTTTAGTTTCAAAGAAACTTGCTATCTGAGCAGGATGGAAAGTGTGGAAAGACTTGATAGAAAGAATGGAACTGAATAGGCTTCTTAGAACAATGACCAGCCTAAAATTATCAACAGCAGAAAAGGAGAATAAGGAAGTCTCCTTTTGAAAATGTAAATCATCCTTTTGACCAACACCAGAAAAAACTTGACCTTCATTTTCATTTCTTCACCACTCACCAACTTTTGGGTCTTCATGTAAAATCTTACCTCCAGCTTGACTTAATATTTGTGTAAGGCACTGGTGGAAAAGTTTCAGTCTATTTCAAAGAAAATATTTGCATATGTGAGTCAGACATCCACAGTATTTTGAAAATACTGGAAAATTAAAAATTACACACACTCTTCCAGTGAGTTCTCACATAATCTCAATATTGCACAGAGAGCACTGGTTAGTAATATGCTCTAAAAGATAGAAATTGTTTCGGTGTATGTGCTTATATGAATATTTTATAATAATAGTATGTTAAATCTCAATCAGCTTATCAGCTTTTATCCAAAGACATTCGAGGTTTTAACTGTTCTAACAAACTCAGCCATGGAAATGTTTTGAAGAATGTGAAACAAATTTAACTGACTTAAAATAATCTGTTAGGATTGCTTCAGTGTTAAATAATTACATTATCATGTGGTGCCAATGGAAGATAGTTGTTTGGGATGTCAGGGGTGCTGAGGCTAAAAGACAACTAAAGCTGTGAAATATGGCCTTGCATACTTAATATTTTAACCTTGGGTAAACACAAGCCAATGCTCACATACATGTCAATGCTATAAATATTTTTAATGTACATCTGGACTCTTAGAACCAGTTAGTCTACTTGATTCGTCTGGCTCACTATCTTTGCCATCAGCTGCAAAATATCTAAAGGAAGTGCAGATTCTGACTCAACCATAGTATTTTAAAATTGTGTCAAAATTTCCATGGTAAAGCTTTACCTTCAGAAGATGATGTGTCACGAGATGTTTCCTGCAAATTGAAACTGCTTCAAAGAAAATTACACAAAGGAAATAAACTTAGAACTTAAAAAAAATTAAATCAATGCAGAATCTCTAACCTGAAAAAGTTCACATTCATATTGGCCTATACAGATAAACTGATGATCAAACATAGACCCAGAGTCATAGAAGTATGAACAGACTGTTGAACCTTTAGAGGAAGACAGGGGAGGGTGGGTGGGAAGAGCACAACCAATGAACTTGTACGCATATACTGGTATGCATAACCCATGGACACAGACAATGGGGTAGTGAGAGCCTGGCTGGGGGTGGGGGTGGGGGGGAGGACAGGGCAGACTCAAGAGGTTAATGGGAGGAAAAAGGAGGACCTATGTAACATTTTCAACAATAAAGATTTTTAAAAACCCCACAAGTTTTGAGAGTAATACAGACTCAAAACATTTGAAATTCTTAATTGTACCTCTGCATGATTTATCACTGTATCCTATAATTTGCATTGCAACAATAGACTGTAAGTCATGCTGCACTTTCAGGAATGGAATAGAGAGTAAGATATTCTCTTTTAGTTGAAAGGAGTTTTTTAAAATAACAAGTATGGTTATGTCTTAAATATCTCTTATTTTTCAGGTAAAAAGATAATTTGGCAAAAGTTCAGTCACTTGATATCATTGATTCTTACAAAATTCTAGAGAATATAAAGGAAATGAAAAGCTCTTAAAAATGTGACCATGATCAGGTAGGAATCTATCCTGGAGGAATTTACACTTTATTGGTGCATCAACCAAATAACTTCAGTAGATAAGAGCTACACAGAGCCACATTCAAATGAATGGTATATAAATATAGAAGCAATTGCTAAAAGCAGATATTTATAAACAAAAAATGAAATGAATAATGTATAATAGATGTCAACTTGGAAATTTATATTCCCCCATTTACAAGTACTAATTTGTATTGACTACTTAATACATGAGAGGCATTTTGTGTTTATAGGTCTATGTACATAATTTATAGTCAGTCTAAAGAAAGGCCCATTAAAATAATCACCTGTTGGAAGTGAAATTAGGTGAAATCAATACAATTTCAACTTTCTTAACCATCTTCAAAAATTACTCTAAGAGGTTGTGAAGTTATTGACTGGGAGACTCTTTAGAAATCACTAAATCCAAAGATGGTGATTGCTAAAGTGGTAGTAAAGTAGCAAAAAGCTGAGGAACCGTACACTGTATGTCAAAAGGAGCACTGGATTAAAAAAATGTGTCTAATATAATTATCTCCTTAACTCTTCAAGGGAATGAATGATTGTCCTTAGTGAATATAATCATTTTATGTTGTATATTTGATACAAGAATATTTCACAAGGATTATCCATTTCTGGATGGTCTATCACTCGAAACCAAAATTGATAAGAAATTTTCAGCTCTTGCACCACATGGATAATTTTTTAAGACCTTCAAGGAGAGCAGTGTTGGAAAGGACTCTGACTAATAAGGTCATTATTAACCATGTCCATCATGGTTATAGAAGATAGTGTGTGTTTAGGGAAGATAGTGGGGAGAGAAATTAGAAATTACAGATAACATATTTCAAGCATTTGCTATCCCTACTCTAAGATAAATTATTTCCCTGATCAAATTTCCATTACTATTTTTTTCTACTAGTAGGTAGTTTGATAGAAAGAATAATTCAGATATCCAGTTATAATAAATACATATTATCTTCCCATAAATTTAGAAATTTACTCTTTATTATGTGCATATTGATTTTTTTCTATTTATAATCAACCATTAAATAATTTTTAACTTTGATCACATTATTATCAACTATTTTAATCTTATAACTAAACTTCAAAACAATAAATAATTCTGAATAAGTAATTAACAAAAGAAGATAATATTGAATATTATGTTAAAACAAAGCAACAGTTATTTATTTTATGTTTTTTAAAATTGAATTCCAAGAGGAAGAGAAAGGGAAAGAGAGAAACATCAATGATGAGAGAGAATCATTGATTGGCTGCTTCCTACATGCCCCCCTCTGGGGATGGAGCTGCAACCCAGAGACGTGCCCTGTCCGGAAATTGAACTGTGACCTCCTGGTTTGTAAGTCAATGCTCAGCCACTAAGCCACACTGGCTAGGCAAAGCAACAGTTATTTAGAACAATAACTTTGAAGAATTAATAATAACAGGCCTTAAAACATTAACCATAATCTTAAGTATCAAATATTTTGTGTGTTTTTTTAAATAAAGGCCTGATTCTACTATTTGTTCTACATAATAATGAAATTGTATGTATATATTATGTATAGTATCATTAATCTAAAAGATAAACTATTAAAATATAAAAGATATTGCCTATTCAATTTTATCAAAGGCATTTTTAAAAAGCAGGAAGAACTTATTATCAGAAAAATTAAACTGAACATTCTCTTTAAGGATCTTAGACGTAGGCCTTTTTTCCTTCTCAGTAATCAGAGAAAGAAAAAGTCTTAAAAATTTTTCACTAGCTAACACATGGTAGAAGAACATACAGTACTTTTAAGTCCCTTAGATACTTTTTAACATATGTAATCAGTGAGTGTGTTGACTCAAACTCATGTTCCTGAAAAATATCCTAACAAGTTCACCAGTCAAATGTTTATCCCACTAAATCCGTTTGCTCTGGCTTTAAAATAAAAAATAAAATTATCACAAAGAGGCAAACATTCACAGTACCTCCTGCTTAGAAATCATGGTTAAATAAAGGACTGAAAATGAATTATAAAAAATTGAATTCATTTAATAAACTTTTCCATCCAATTCTCTGGAACAAAAACTCCATCATAGTTACTTCCATTAGACTTAAATGTCCTCTGCATTTCCTTGGCCTCTGGGTATATAATAACCTTTCTAAAGGTATCCCCAAAGAATATTTCAGTCATGTAGTAATCTCCTTGAACACTAGTAATGACAAACAACAAGCTAATTCTCAAAAAGCTTTTTAAGCCATTTTTACTACTTTTAAATCAGTGTTTTTGATGCATGATTTGGGTCCCCTGATTAATGGTCATTGCCAGCCCAGCTTCTGGAGCTGTAATGTCTCCGTGAGCTTCCCTCCAGCAGAGCTCGACCATTAATCCAGTGGCATATGTCAACTCAGCAGAGCAAGGTCACTCTTCTGCTTCAAGGGGAACCATTTTATAAATAATAAAACTGACTTTTTTGCATGCTTTATGCCACCTGAGGTTGAGTGCTGCGGTTAATATCATAAAGCTTATAAACATTCTGCTCTCAGGCAGTACCCACTGCCACTGTACTTAGGAATTTAAACGTTTTTCTATTAGTAAGAACAGACATGTTTATGTGGGGCAAATATATGACATGTAATCCCAAACAGGGAAAGAATAGGTGGGAAAAAAACTGTAGTAAGTTCATGCTAGAATATTTGGAAGAGAATTTTGAGTTCTCTAACTTCCTCATTGTATATTATATTTATTTTCCTTTCAGTAAATTTAGATTTGGCTATTTGAATATTTCAATCTAATCAGGAGATAATAGTGGTATTGAAATGTAATAGTAGTGGTAGGAATGAACTCAGTTTATGATAATTCCTAACCAACAATATAATGTCTGATAATTATAGAACATTTTTCTTTGAAGGAATTTTATTTTTTAAATTATAAACATTTGTTTCATTGATATTGGTTGATTCAAAATTGATAAATAATTATAGTGAGATATTCATAATTTTAAAGTAATTTTAAATTTATAGATGGCCTAATTTAGAAAAGATGATGGTAGCTTTATAATAACTAACCCTATCAGGAATATATACCTATAAGAATTATAAAATTTATATTTAATTATCTATTTATTACTTTAAAAAATCAAAGTGGCATAGCTATTACCATGTGAAATATTCAGAAAAAAATTTAAACAAATATCCAGACTGTCATATCACTCTGAATTATAAAATAGAATTTGATATAAGGAAAATCTGCTTTGAATCTTATTCTAAGAATTTAACTTATTAAAAGTCATAAAAAATGTAGAAAAAAGTTCATTATTTTCTTGCCTTTCTTGTATGTATATAGAGAAAAGGTAGAGCCAGTGGCAGCTCAGGCCAGTCCTTCTAGGAAACTAGTTCCGTGGCCAGGTCTTCATGTCCAATATCAGGTCTTCATTTTGATAAATATACACACTTTCTTTTTTAGGTTTGTAGAAATAAACAACCTTAAGGGGAACTGAGTCATAAACTAAGCAGATAGGATACCCAAACTGGGAATACCATATATTGATTCAGTACGAGAAATTCAACTGCCAAGAAGAATGTGTTCTCTTGTTGACTGATCAAAGGATTGTCTCCCCTGGAAGAAATACTATATGGGACACAAAATCATGTTGGGAGTTTGTTGTGTTTGGTATAGTAAAGTCACAGTAGAGTGAAGTAGGTGATATTAAGGGCTACAGAGACAAATTTATAACAGCCAAAAGTTCCTACCTCACCTAAGTGAACAAGTCTGCTGAGCCAAGTAGAATATTTGCTTACGCTGATCTAGATGGTTCTTTATACCACAGTGTCAAATTTATACTCCCCCACTCCTTTTAGGCTCTGTGAAAAGTAACACCCTTTGAAAATGCTTTTTTCCCCTTTTCAGACAGATTACAATTTTTGATTATTATTTTGTTTTACTTCATTCTATTTTAAAAATGGTTACTTTGTTCTATGTGGATGTGTACCAGATCTTTATCAGTGCCCTGTTTAAAAACTGTGTCTTGAAGTAGGTTACTTCTTTAGATGACTAATATTATCCATTAATCATTCTACATTTACAGTACCTATACTGAGAAGTCATGACTACGTTCCATATTACAAATGCTTTGATGGTAATCAAAGTATATTAGAAGCACATGGAGTCTGAACACCAGATAGAGTTTAATCCTCCTTATTCCCCAACAAAAACTGCAGGGATACAAATACAAATAAGATGCAGCCACTATTATTGATGGTTACTCTAGTTGGAAGGACATACTGAAATGAACTGTGGTAAGAGCAACAATACAGGTGTGGAACACAGTCTATTAAAAATAGAAAGGAGGGAGAGATTATTCATCAAACATGTACTATATGCTTGGAAATTTACATGGGGTAACTAACTTAATTCTCACACCAGTCCTATGTGACATGTTTTAACACATTCCTTCCTTTAGACAGCACAACAAGCCTCAAAAAGGTTTAATGAAATGTTTAAAAACATGTTAAGACATCTCAGAATAAGACCTCAAACCCATTCTATAATACTTTAGTTCCCTACTGCTCTGCCCTCTCACGCACTGCCTTAGCTAACTAGTGGAGGCTTTCTTGAGGTATTAAAAGTTATGAGTTCGTGACTTGGAAAAAGTGGGGAAAAGCATTCTAGGCTAAGGGAAACAGAGACAGGAAGGCCTGACAGTGGTCACAGCCACTCGGAGGTGAGATTTGGATACACAAAGAAAGGCATCAGGAGGAATGCTCATGCCCAGAGGGTCAACCAAGAACAAAGGCAGCAAGTGGTGTCCATCTGCAAGTCCTGAAGAAAGCCTGGAACAGATCCATCCCTCATGGCCCTCAGAGGAAACAAACCCTGCCAGCACTTTGAATTTCCAGACCTGAGAGAAAATAAAGCTCTGTTCTTTAAGCCACCAAGTATGGAAGCTCTAGAAAACGAATACAGACTAGGCAAAAAGTTCCAAAGCTCTTCATACGAGGGAAGAAAGAGGACATGGCCAGTTGTGTTGACAAATGGCTCTACCTATGAAAGAACCACTTCGTCTACCACCAGGGCCAGTTTAAAACCCTCTTCTATTCTTATTAATCAATTCCTAATGGAAGACATTTTTTTTCTCTACCAAGAAGCTAAATATGAAATGTCTTATTTCTAGAAATTCACCTAAATCCTTAACACTAGAAAGAAAGAGAACTGGATCAGTTTGGTAATGCTAAATTTTGAAACTTAGATATGTAGAATATGGACTTAATTCCATTAGAAAAAAATAACCAGCAGGGATAATGAAGCCATTTATCTCTAAAGCAAAGCAAGAAAAAATTAAATTGATTTTTAACAAACCCAGTGCATTGGTAGTCAGAGTAGTGATTTTGTATTTTTATTCCAGGATATAATATCCAAATTTCCAAAGGGGATTCTGTACTTCCATCAAATCTCTCAACCATTTGTCTCCTGAATTTTCATATAGTGTCTGGGCACTGTGTTTCTTCAAGTATAACCAAAGGTTTGGCCTCAAACCTTTTGCTAATTGCTTGCAAAACAACTTCGTTATAGATTTATATTGTGTATAATAACAGGAATGCTAAAATGAATTTGTGCTTTTTTGGGAGAGTTTTCAAGGCTAAAATTATTTAAGTTTCAAATAATTAAACATGGTAAAATGAGGAAATTATTAGTTTGTCTGTTCTTATTTGAGGTGCCCTAGAAATGAAAATTAAGTCCAAGAAAAACCTGTGTTTTGAAGGAAAAAGCAGAAACCTTTCCGAAGTGGCACATCATTTTGGCAGTGAACTTCTGCTGGCTATGAGCAGAGGAATGAGGTTCTCTCTCCTTGGAATGTGGCACCAGCTGGAAGCAAGACCAGTGCAGGGCAACGGCAACCTTTCTGTTTACCATCTTTCAAGCACATGCGGCAAGTTTCTTATATGTTTTCAAATGTATACAGTATGTACAAATACATCTCAGCGTCTCTCAGTATCCACCCTGCCACTTCCCTTGTCTGAGCCAACACCATCTCTTTCTGAGTTTCCGTAATACCTTCTAATGGATCTCATCTCCCTGCTTCCTTCCTCATTCCCTTCAATATATTCGAAACACAAAAGACAGAATAAGTCTACTAAAATGTGAGAACCTTTTCTTCTCAAAGTCTTTCAATACTAGGCAAAATCCTTGCAATGACTACAAGGCCTTCTGTGATCTGGCTCTTAGTGACTGACAGCTCTTTCCCCTGTGTGCTCTGCTTCATTGTTTCCAAACACACCGGGGACACTCCCACACCAAGGCTTTGTCCTAACTCCTCCCTCTGCCTGGAATAGATTTCCTCAGCCAGTCTCATGGCCAGCTCCTCCATTTCCTTCGGGTCCTTTTCCAAACATCCCATTCTCACAAAGTCTTCCCTGGTTCTCTATATTTCACATCCCTCCTTCCCTTCTTAGAATTTCTCATTGCATCGCATGCTATATATTTAACATATTTATCTTGTCATCTGTCATCCCCAGGAAATGTAAATCCTATCAGGGCAGGGATCCTTGTTTTATTCACCACTGTATTTCCAGCCTATGGTCTGGACTCGGTAGGTATTTGTTACGTTGAAGAATTAATGAATGGATACATGAATTAATGAAGTAACTTCTAAGTCATTTGAAAAGACTAGTTGAAAAAAAAATGGCTCCAGATTGTAAAACTTTAAAAATTCTAGATGCTCAGGCATATTCTATATGAGTAAATCAGAATATCTGAATATGGAACACAGTTATCAGTATTTTTTAAAGCTTTTCAGTGATTCACATATGGAGACTAGGTTGAGAACCATCAATATGAACATAGTTTTCAAACTTTAAAGTGCTCACAGAACTCTTGGGTATCTTGTTACAAGATATGTCCTGATTTAGAATGTGCATCTCTAACCAACTCTTGGAATGGCAACGCTGCTGGTCTATAGGACCACACTGAGGAGCAAGTACTTTTACCCAATGTTAACTCAACCTTGATGGCCCTTTGACACCGTTTATTGTGGTCTATGCTTTGTTTTCTCCTGACTTGTCTTATTTTATTTTAGGTTTGAATCATAATTTACTTTAAATATTTCTTGGAAAACAAATATGACGTAAACACTGACTAAATACATAAATGAAGAGATCATCTTGAGAGATATTTGGCTGCAGAGGGAGGTCCGCAAACAAACAAACAAAACCATTTATATACATTCACCATTTTTTAAATGGGAAAAATAAACTTAAAATATTAGGTATATTGTATATCACATATCTTATTTGATATCACTTTGTTTAAAAAACCAAAACATTCAACTGAATTCATATCAATTGAAGTCTGAAAATTATACCCCAGATGAAGAAGCCAAAAGAAGCAGTAGGGTAGAAGCCCACAGGATTAGAAGAAAAACTGTCTCATATAATCCCAAACCAATTTCTTTTTTACTAGCTGTCATGTCTTGAGCTACAGGACTGTTTTATTTCCTGTAAATTAGAGGGAAAGGATAATGCCATAAGCCCTTGTGCAAATGCCTTGCCTAAAGTACGCAGCAGAGCATATACGCTTCTCTTTTTTCATAGTTGGTTAGATAAGAGTTAAAATATATCTGCACAGTCTTGATAGGAAAAGCCATGAAAAAAAGTCTTTAATGCCACGACTATGTGTCATCCTTGTTCAGGAGAATAAATTTGCACAGCAGGCGGTGCAGTGAAACTGTTCATAATCAACTCCTCGCCTCCTAGCATTGCTAGGATCAAATGCAAGTGGAAGGAATGCCACTTCAGTCATTGCTGGTAAAAATTAGCATCTGTGACACTAATGGTATCTCATTTACTAAGTACTTCAGGTTTTTAAAAATGGTTAAAAAATCTATTTCCAGAACTGCCATCATTTCAGTGTTTTCCTTTAAAATAACAATGGTATTTGAATCTCTTTTACTCAAAGAAAAACCTCCGTTAAAATTTACTAACACAGATCTTTAATCCCAGCCAAATAAAGCCCCACTGATTCAGTTGAAGAGTTTTATTTATGGGATCTATTTATTTTCCATATTTGAATTTTCTACCATATTCCCTGACCTGGAACAAAATTCTACTGTGACATGACAGGCCTTTCTAGGAGTTTTGCACAACATTTGCAGTGTTGGTGCTCTTTTTAAAATAAAATTTAACTATGAATTAGTTATATTTACACATTTACATACAAAGTTTCTTATGTACATACCATCAGAGTTGATCCAAGAATAATGAAAGTACAAAACACTAGTAAACATCCAAACTGGAACCAGACTATGTACAGTAGACTCAAGAAACTTGATTCAGTTTACCAATATTTATTAAGAGCCTACTACATGGAAGGTGTTATGCTAGGTGCAGGAAGGAGATACATGGCTATATTTACTTCAATCTTAGGTTGACTTTTCTTGAACAATGTGAATATTAAAAAAGCTGTTATTGTTGTTTTTCAGTAACTGTTGAATTTTGTAGGTGGATTTCATGCATTTAATCAGAGATAAGAATGGAGAATCTCTAAATTCCTATCCAACCTACAGAGGCTCTTACAAATATGTTCTGCCTAGTTTCATTAAAATGTAGCTGGTAATTAAGACAATTAGAAATAATATCTACTGTTTCTATACTTGTAATGGCAGCCTAATATTTAAGAACAGGAGTACTGAAAATTGATATATGCATTTCATATCACACAGTTTTATTTTTTACCTATGTGTCTTTGCTCAAGTTAATTCACCTTCTCTATGCCCTCTCCTCTGTGAGGCCAAGAAATTCCCTCACAGAGTTGTTACAAATATTAAATCAATTAGTATATGAAAAGCTCTGAACACAACAACAGGTATGTAAAAAACTTACAATAAATATAGAAAACTAAAAATAAAACATTTTAGTTGAAAAAATAGTCAAGAAAAATTCTGTTCTATAATGTAAGCATTTATAGAGTGAAATGATATATCTTATTCAATATGAATCCTGGGTATGCTTAAATTTTTGAAAAAATATATCTGTAGTGGACACTCATGATGATAAAGTAGAAACAAAATCAAAGAAGGAAAGTACAGTATACTTCCTTGCCTGTATGTTAACCAAGGCTATTTTTGATTGACTAAAGGTAGAATACTGCACAAGTATTTATCAAATTCCTTTCTTAATTTGAAATGTACCTCATTACCATAGAGGGTTCTGAGTCACAAATTGAACCTGTTGGAATTTATTAACATTCCAGTATACATAGTGGGTTTCTTTTCTAATAATTTACCAAGGCCGTTTTAGTTTCCCTTATAAAATATCTCTTGTCTCTCCCTCTTAACCTGCATTATGAATTTCTTAAAGTAAATACGAACACTATTGTTCCTATTTATGAGCTATTTGAAAGAAAGAACTCATATTCAAAATGGAGAAACAGAAAAATAAAGGGTGGAAAAGAGGACACATTAATGATGAAATTATATATGGTACACTGTATTTTAATATGTGTTTTGACCTATTATTTTTGATTGATGGACATATTATCAATAAGTCTTGAGAACATAAGAAAATAATAAATTGTTTTAGAAATAGGACACTTACACAATTTATTGCTACATTTTATATCCATGAATGGTTTGAATTCTTCTTACAAGTATAAGACATTTTAAAATACTAACAAAAAAGTCTTCTTCCATTTATTTCCTATTCAATGATCAGTTTCATAAGTTTTATTTGAGGTATAATATGCATCCACCATTTGAATTGGGTACTATGTCACCTGAAATAAAACCTATAGTAATTAACATGAACCAAATGATTAAATAATATTTCCCTAATTTTTAATGTTGCCCCTTACTTACTTCAGTATCTAAATTATAAAAAGCCACTGGCCGTAACGCTGTAATGCCAAAATGACCAAGCGACCTGTCACCAGGAGGTGCATGGAGCACCTCTTGGTACGCCATCACCTCCCCCTCTCCCCGCCCCCCACCCCCCCATGGCCCTCAAGCAAGGGCTCTCGAGTGCAGTGGGAGGCGAGGTACCTTGTGCAACGTGGTGGGAGGCGGGGTGCTTCGCATGATTTCGCACGCTGGGCCTCTAGTTTACAATAAAACACAAGGAAATCTCTCTCAAAAATTCTGAAATAGTGCAGCACAATGTGTGTATGTTTCTGAGTATGTAATTAGTCAGTGTACATAGTGATTTCCTATACTTCAGACAGTTTCCTTGATGGTTCTATTTTATCTTCCTAAATACATGCCCTGTGTTCCCTTCTAGTAGATGAAGGAATTTGCACTCCTCATTTTACCACTTATGTATTTATAGGGATTGTCATAGCATTATTTGTGCCATCTCTAGGGATTCTGGTCTTTTTCCATAAAATGCTCAAAAAATTACCCAGAAAAATAAATGCTTAGAAGGCATAATTATAATATTTGGAAAATATTAACTCCATATTAAAAGGAAGTAATTTAGTTAATGTGAAATGTATGAGAAAAAATAAACAAAATGTTAGGGGAAAAATCAGAAAATCAACATTGATACTATTATCTATAGATCTTATTCAAATAGTTTTTGCCAATGTACCAATAATGTCCTTTAAAAGAAAATTCCAAATCATGACTTGTAAATTATTTAAATGTATCCTGTTTTCTCTAGTTCTCTGATGAGGACTGGACGAAGTCCGATTTCTGATTGTTCATGATTATGTGAGACCTGGACTAAGGATAAACCAAAATATCCGAATATAAAAAAAAAAGAAATTTATGAAAAACATACTTGTACATATACACTCACAAAACTCTTCCAATTTATATAGAGTGGGGAAAGAAGATGTGGTGTATATATGCAATGGAATATTACTCAGCTAAAAAAAGAATGAAATTTTGTCATTTTTGACAACATGAATGGAGCTAGGGGTTTTATGATAGATGAAATAAGTCAGATAAGATAAGTATCATATTATGTTATTTACATGTAGAATCTAAAAAACAAAATAAATAAACAAACAAAAGAGAGACAAACTCATAGACACAGAGAACAAATTGATGGTAACTGGATGGAAGGGTGGTGAAGAGATGGGTGCAAAGGGTGAAAGGGATTAAGAAGTACAAATTGCCAGTAATGAAAATAGTCACACATAGGGAATATAATAAATAATATTGTAATAACTATGTATGGTGTCAGATGGGCACTGGACTTATTGGGGTGATCATTTTGTAAGATATACAAATATCTAATCACTATGTTGTATATATGAAACTAATATAATTTTATATGTCAACTATAATTAGAAAATTAATTTTAAAATTTATATGGAATAAAATTATTTATCTCAAGAAAATGGAAATTCATTTACAACAAGAGTTAATGTTTCCAATGTGACTATATTCTGTAATATATTTTGTTACCAGATATGCATTTTATCAATATATTTTTACTTTTATTAATAACAAAGTCAATAAGATGAACAGCACTCTATTTGTATTACAATAGTTTCTGCAATTAAGGCAATTGATAATTGACTGAGATACCATTTTGGAAATAGTTTAATGACATATTAACTACTTCATAATACTGTTTTTATGAAATATCCTAACTTCAGATTTTAAATACTTGGAGGAAAACTATTGTTCTTCTTAAATCTACTATTGTAATCTTCCTAAGCTACTATTATAAACTCAATGTTATTGCATTTAATCAAGTAAATTTTATATAAAATTAATCTTAAATATAAAGGTAAATGATGTTTTTAGAAACTGTTTTGTGCTTTTTGGAAAATGTTACTTTGAATGTTTATTACATTAGGGAAAAAGACAGAAATTCTGATATGTTATTAGCCATATTTTTCAGTAAAGATACTTGTCTATCCTTTATCAGATCTTTGTGTCAGTAAGAATTAATATTAAAAATCATTTATTCCAAAGATTAGAGATCATTTAATTTTAGTTTATTTCAGGGTGGTTGTGTGTAATTTGCAAGGAGTTTTCAAATGTTGATGATTATTCAATGCCACATCAAGTCAAAAGTTCACAATTCCCAAATCTTTTCTCTGAGAATGGGTGTCAAGTATATAAAGACCAATAATAGGTAATAAATCAGTCCTTTAAAAAATATTGGAACTCAGCTATTATTTATTCACAAACAGAATTAAAATGTTATTTATATAACAAATTCAAGAACATACAAATGTTAGAAAAAGTCTCTATACCAGGATTTCATAAATCAATAACTAATATAGATTTCTACAATAGAACCTAAACTTTGCTACCTCATGCCCTACTTTTTAAAAAAATATATATTTTATTGGTTTCAGAGAGGAAGGGGGTGGGAGAGAGAGAGATAGAAACATCAATGATAAGAGAGAATCATTGATCTGTTGCCTCCTGCACATCCCCTCCTGGGGAATCAAGCCTGCAACCCAGCATGTGCCCTGAATGGGAATCTAACCAAGACCTTCTGTTTCATAGTTGACTCTCAACCACTGAGCCACACTGACCAGGCAGCCCTACTTTTTCTTTTAATTGGCAATTATTGTCAAGATAAAGACTAGAAAAACATGCCAAATAGAATCAACTTGTCAAATCTATTAATTTATGGGGTTTAGATGCTTCCCAAAACACATCCCAATTCTCTACTTAGTTCAAAAACCAGAATAGAAAAATAATATGTACAACAAGCTGTCATATTTTAATATTAAAAATAAAAATATCAAATATTTAACCAAAATATCTATTTTAAAATCTTCTCATAATTAAATTTATTGTGAAGACCTGAGCACTTAAGAGGTAAAATGCATTCAGTAAATTGTTAAATAGACATTGACAAGTCTACTGTCATTAAAAATGTGCAAGAAGATTTTATAATATCAATCTTTCAAACAGAGATCACCAAATTGATTTCCAGGAAGTTGATAATCTGTGCTCAAAGTTCAGTTACAGATATAAACAATAAAATATTACCTATAAGTTAAATTACAAAGACCATATATAACTGTCAGGTATTATTTAATATCTAACTTTGTAATGCAATTTTGTTTCCATATTTGCCATGAGACATTCAGCCCTATGGTTGAATTTATATGACTGGCAGATAAGAATTCTCTCTGTGTGTAATTTATTAAGTGGTTTAGTTTTGTTTGACTATGTATAAAATTGCCTTACCTTTGGCTTTTGATGTTTCTCCTTCTCTGAAACGTTGGACGGTTTTCTCTTCAGCATTTTGAATTCAGACTACTCCAAGTGAGTGCACTTTCTGTCGTTACAGAAACAACTGAAGACAGCAGTGTGCTGTCTATGACAGCAGTCAGTTTGAGCCCTGTGACCTGCCACTTCCTCCTTTGGTCAGGATATGACGTCACATTTACATGGGTAAAGTTTTTGGCATTTTTTACAGTGGTTCTTTAGTAACTCTTTAATGTTCTGTTTCCTCTATATTCTATGAGGTAAATTCCTAAATGTTACACTTTGACATACCTGCAGTTATTATCAGAACCATAAGGATTTCAAAATAACACTTATTTTTTTAAGTTATATAAAATAAAAATCTATAACACAATCTATGGGTAAAGGGAAGAAAACATCTGAGCCAATAAATAAAATTTGAGATGTAGGTTTTTTAGTACAAAAAATTTAAGAAAATACTCAATGTAGTCAATTTTACATGTCTAAGTCAACTGTTGGAAGATTAAATTAACTAGACTTTATACAATAGTAATTCTATGTAAAGCATGTATGCATACTTTTAAAATAGAGCATGGGTGAAATTCATATAAATATAAATGGGAATCTGACTCTAAAAGTAAGTGATTATGCATATTGTTACTGTTTTAACATATTACTATGTTGTAAAGTCCTGATTAATATGGAAATCAATGAAACAGACCCCTCAATTAAACAGACACTTTTCTGCTACAAACTACAATGCCATACACTGATTATCGCTGTTCTGGTGATGATCCAGTGGATCAATCATACCTTCAAATGAAGCCTCCAGAGTCCCTATTTAATAGGTCCATAGGTGTGGAATAGAGCTAATATGGCTTAGAAAGACTTTCCTTGTCAAACTAAAGGGTTTCAAGTTTTTATTATAATGTCAAAACCAAGATACCCAGGAAGTAAAAGCAAGAAGTTCAAGCTTTCTTTAATTAGGGATTTACTAAAGGGAGATGTGGAATATCTGAAACTCCAGTTCTATTGTTTTGGAAATCAACCTAGATTTCTGCCTATAAAACCCCTGGTTGAAAAGCAGTGGTGCTATATTCTAAAACATCAGTTTCTCTAGATAACAAATCAACTGACTATTTCTCAGTCTTCCCTCACATCTCTAAGCCCCTTCTCACTATGGCCCAGTTCCAGTGTTGAAATTTTGCTAATGGTTTAACAAATATTGAATTGAGTATTTACTGCATGCTGTATGACAATAATATCAATCCTCTTGACTTGCTAAAATATTGTTTTTATTATATAATAGAACTGAAGAAATACACTTGTCAAGATTGTGGTTAATATGCTTCTGCTAGATATCAAGAGGAGATTTATATTTTCAAGAATTATCAGGCTGATATTTGTAAGTTAATGACACAAAGGATAACACTGAAAATTCTCAGGACTTTGCGTTTGGGTAATCACCTAGAAGTATGCCTTCTTTCAAACTTTCTGTTTGGGTTTAGGTCGAATTTGTGGCCTAAATAAATTTTTTGTTTCATTTCCAGAAATTGAAAGTCATGAAGAAACATATGTCTTAACTGAAATATCTGCACCTCTGTGTCCCCATTTCTTCATCTGTGAATTAGAATTTAATTCAAATGTAAGTTCAATCAATAATATGGTAATGCTAACTTACTTATTACTTGAGAGGGTTTTGGTGAGGATAAGAAAATACCAATAAAAATATACTTATTATATGACATCATTTAAGTAATGTTGTATATCAAGAGATCTTTGTAGATCTAAAAGAAGCATGAGGTTTCAAATAGTTTTGTTTAGTGTGGTGTTTGCTATTGATTATATTTCTGTAATAATAACTAAAGAACAGAGACTATAACTGGAGTATATGTAGTTTTAAAAAGTATTACACTCAAGCAGTTTATATAAAATCCCAAGGTATGATCTCTAGGAATTTTATGATCATTAACATTATAAAGAATATTGAAAATATAAATAAAACAGGACTCTTTTCCTTCAGAACTACAGATGAGAGAAACAGTTTTCTAATCTTCTACTCAAGAGGGATGTTTGCTGGAGATTAAAAGACCTGACATTTGAGATCCTATTACAATCTGCTTTTAACTCCTTGATAATAA
Organism: Myotis nattereri; assembly: GCF_964212035.1. Classification (NCBI taxonomy): domain Eukaryota; kingdom Metazoa; phylum Chordata; class Mammalia; order Chiroptera; family Vespertilionidae; genus Myotis; species Myotis nattereri. The sequence continues at coordinate 100,971,414 of NC_138077.1, forward strand.
AAAAATCTCAGGTGACAAGATAGAAACTATTTTATCAATTATCTATTTTATGAAATTCTGGGTCTGCTGAGATATTTAATAAGTGACCCACAGCGATCCAGCAAATTCAGAAGTTAAAGGTCGACAGTACAGGAAGGAGGTAGAGAGTCATTATAGAGCACACCTAACTCCTTATCACTATTCAACCACTAAGCCACATGTTGCTTAAGACATGTTCTGAAACAGGGAAATTGCAAAAGAGCTGTCTCCATGGACTGCTTTACACATTACCTTCATGGTCTTTTACCCAGGAAGTGAAACAAGGCTGGGACTTCGTGGCATATACATTGGTTACTATTTCTGCGTCATACAAGGTGAGTCAAAACTTTAAAGAGATTGCAATTAAATGATAGGTATTATGGTGTGTTTAATGAGAAAGAAAGGTGAGATAGGAAGGAGTTGTTTCAACAGTGCAACAAATATTCAGTGGTATAAAAAACAATCAAATTCAAACCATAGGTGTCAGAAAAGTATAGATATGAAGAAATGCTGTCTGATGTCTTTGATTCTGATCTCTTGATTACTTGATGACATCTATCTGTATCGCTTTGCTTCCAGTCACCAAGTTGAATGATAAAATTGCATAGTAATGTTTGGGTTAATCCTAATCTATATGTTATTTCAAGACACATTTGTTCAATGGATAGAGGGTTTTCAAACCAAATCTTTAAAAATGGGATTAGAATCTACATACTGCCTTAATTTTTACACCTTCTCCAACAAGTGGGCTTGGTTACAATAAATCTAACACTTCCATGTATTTTGGGGCAGCCATGATGAAAAAGCTATTTTAGTAACTATAAACCTAAACTACTTCTGACCTCACATCAAATATATTGTTGAAGGAGGAAAACAGAAAGACATCTTTCAAGAACTTGAAAAATAAGAGGAATAATATTGTTATCATGGAATACAATTTTGAAATTAACATCTATATATATATAAAAGGCTAATATGCAAATTTTCCCCTTGGGAGTTCAACTGGGAGACCAGGAGTTCAATCGCTTGCTATTATGTGCACTGACCACCAGGGAGAAAGTGTGAACAAAGGCAGGCTCTGGCTTGCAGCTGGTAGCGGGGGAAGGGAGGCCCTGGCCAGAAGCCAGAAGGTCCCGATTGGCCCTGATTGCCAGCCAGGCCTGCAGACCCTATCCATGCACTAATTTAATGCACCAGTCCTCTAGTTTAATATAAGATAGAATAATTATAAAAAAGAATAGATTTTATTCCATTCTGTTCTACATAATTTAGTCACTTATCATAAAGAAAAGGTGGGGTAAATCATAAAAGCACCTTAACCTTGATAGTTCCTCTTTTCTTTCCGCCACTCCCAAGTAGGCTTTTCTCAACAGAATGAGAGAGTTAATCTTATAGAAAGAAGTCCAGTGGGGGCATGAGTTCTTGCCTGTTTATGGCTTGCTGGAAGTGGAGATCCTGCACTATAATACAAATCTAACCCTACTCAGGATTTCTCATGAAATCATATGCAGTCTTTACTCAATAATTCAGATGTTAGTTTCAAAACTATATAGCCATATACAACATATTGGGTATTATCCCATCTAGATATCTAGCTTATTCTTACCACATGGTACATAAAGCACCTCCTTGTTTAGATGTGGGGGTTTACAGAGAAATGGTGGGATGGATGTTCCCCCAAGTCTACAGGAAGATTTTGGGGATGGTAGCTTTCTTGTGAATCTCTTATATTTTCTAGCTTCTGAAATCGCTTACCCATTCTCTGTCTCTGGAGTCTCTATTTACTAATCCTTTTCAGTAAGGAACAAAGCCCATTCCCCAAGCTCTTGAAATTCCTTCTAGTGTCTTACTAATTGAAAAACTATATAGTTTGCCCTAGTGACCTGCTTTAGGGAGTGATGAGCTCAAGCTTTAAGGAGAAAGTTGGAAGAAGAAATAATTCTGATTCCACTAACTGGGTGTGCAAAGAAGTTGGGAGCTATCAAGGTTTGTTTTTCCCCAAAGACTTGAAATTAAGCATATTTATCATAGATTAATTTTCTTTTAAGGACATGTATCAAGTCTACATAAAAATTACTATATTATTATTTTTTCTCCTTGTGATATGGTGCCTTGCCTTAGTTTTACTAAAGAGTCTTCATACATTTACTAGTAGTGATAGGGTTAATGCTCAAACCACTTAGAAACGTTGGGGGGTTGATCATTTTTCCTACAAAGAAAAACAAAAGTAACAGAGGTAAATATTGATAGTATCCACTCAACCTGCTTAGTTCAAGAAAGAGAGAGCTTTAGTCAACCTTTAGTGTCTTAATTCTCCTGACAAGATGATTCATCCTGTGGAGAAGGCTGCATCAAGCAATTTTAGCTGGATTTTAAACAACAAATATGTCTAACTACTTCTGTCTATTTTTATTTTAAGCCTAAGAATAACCTTCTAACAATGACTTGGCTCTTTAGGTAGCTCTTCAGAAGGAGAATGCATTGTTCATATGGACATCAAATCCCTTAAACCCTGTAATTTATATTTCTCACTATAAAGTAATAAATTGCCATGGTTGTTAATTATAGTGTATCTCAAAATAAGGGTTCACTCTGGGTGTGCCCAAATCATGATGCTTTTGAGAGAGGAAATGGGCTGGTCAGGCCCAACATATCTTGGGATGACTTTTGGGAGGAAGCCTGGCCCTGCAACATTATTCTTATTTTAAATTCCTACAGAGATAATGTGGCACATTATCTCCATTATCTTAGAGAGAAAATAAAGAATTGAGGTAAATAACAAGGACCAATGGTCTAAGATGAATGGTGAACCTAAATAATCATACAGGAAAAACTATCTAGAAAGAGACAAAAAAACTTCTCACATCATATCTATGCATGGAAAGATGTTTGAAAACAATGTTTGCGAAGACTTCGTAAACAAAATACAAGGAGCACAGTTCAACAGTGACTAAAACAATTAGGGGAACTGAATAAATTCTAAGTAAATACAAATTACTCAAATTATTTCAATAAATTCTAATTATATACTAAGTGGTTGCCACAATAAGTAATGATGCAATTTTACCCATTTATGATTAAAAGTTACAAGATTATTGAAATAACTTATTCTCAAAGGTAATAATAATAATGACTATCCTTTTTAAGTGCTTATTATATGCCTGGCATTGTGCTCTATGCTTTATACATGTTTCCCATGTAATCGTCACAAAATCTTCAGGTTGCTAATGTTATCATTCTTACCTCCAGGTGAGGTGAGGTAATGTGTCCAATTTGCACAGCTGGTAAGTGGTAGAGTCAGGATTCAATCCAAAGCCTCAGCACATAAATATCCCTCTATCTCATCGTTATGCTTTGGCATTTACAAAGACCTGGAATAAAATGGAAGTGGTTTACTTGGGTGTTAGAGACAGGAATGATTAGGGCTGGATCCAGGGTGATGCTGAGCTACTGGTTCGAGAGAATGTTTCTTTCAATCATTAAGTGTGAATAAAAAGTTGAAACCACTAAGTATGCAACTAATCTAGAACCCTCTTCTTTAATTCAGACTCAGCACCACAGGGACAAACTTACTACTACTTCATTTTCCTTTTGAAACCAAAGCTACCTTTTTTTGTGATTCGAAGAAGAGTTAAGAGCCCTTTAATACTAGTTTAAATAATAATTTTCTCTTATTTCATGCCTATATAAATCAGGGTAGAATCACAGATTAGGCTTTTCCACACTTTATTAAATTCCTTAGGTCCTGAAGTTTCCTGCTGATGGCTTTTTGATAAGGTAATCCATCTATGAATAATATTATCTGTGAAGTTACTATTATAAGCATATTTTATTTCTACCTCTATCTGGAGTTATAGCATCCCAATTTATGTTTTTTAAATGTATTTATTATTATCTTATCCATTAACTATTAATTTTACCATTTTTTCTTGCCTTAAGGTCACATCCAAATTATAGTCATAATCTTTACATTTCTATAATACATTTCCCTTCTGCACTTCTAAATAACATTTTAACTTTTTTAAAAAAATAAAATGCTTACCCTAAAGGATTAAAAAATTGAAGCTCCCTGTCATATTTTTTTAATTCCCAGACTTCCTATTTCAATTCTTTTCTGATCCCACCAGTATTAAAATCATTTTTCTCATTTGTTAGATTCATTTTTCTATATGATAGGCTTGTACTTTCTTGATTTATGTGTTAGTTATTATCTAATTATTCCTGCTTTTCTCCTTGTGAATTCTTTACTCTTTTCATCTTCCAACTCCCTTATAATTATTCAGTTAAACTATTACTCATTATTATTTTGTAAATAATGTTGATTTGATGGACAAGTCAAATTGCTTAGTGCTTTATGTTCCCTTTGTTATCCATTTTTTGGAGTTTATAATTGCCTTCCTTTTTATGGTTGATTCTCTATGTGTTGTAATGTATCCCAGATAAATGCCCCATCAAATTTAACAACTTATTTGTTTTGAATATTTAAGTTCACACATTATAATTTCAAATGCTCAAAATTTTCAGATTTTTTTTTTCTTCTAATGTGATTTGGTTATTATGTAAGTATGCAGTGCTAAGGCTGAAATGGAAATGGAACTTCTCAATCTTGTCTTGGTTTGGATTCTCTCTGACTTGAGTCTTACATCATCATTTTTGTCTACTCTCTCATTTGCAGAAATACACCTCCCTAATGAAAACATTTTAGATGCTTCTAGATTCTTTACAATTCTTTGAATGGTATTTTGACATGAAATAGAATTCTAGCCTCATTTCCCTTCAGAATTTAGGAGGCCTCTCCATTGCCTTCCAGTTTCCAGAATTATTGTTGAAAAGTCTAATGTCATTATGATTCCTGGTTAATTTGTGCATGGTTTTCTCTCTCTTTCTCTCTGTCTTTGTAGTTTTCTTTTATACTTGATATGGGTAATTTTTTTTCATTCTCTGTACTCCTCACTCAATGGCTCTTTTAAAGTGGAAACACACCTTTGGGTTTGGATTTCTTTGATAAATTATTTATCATTTCTTCTCTGTTTTGTCTTTCTGGGATATGATTAATTCAATCAATGTTAGACATCATTGATTGATACTCACATTGTATTATATTTCTCTGTTGTCAAATTTATTTATTTATTTATTTATTTATTTATGATTTTTCTGTTTTATAAATAACTAGAGGCCCGATGCACAAAATTCTTGCAAGAGTAGGCCTTCGCAGCCACGGCAGTTGCCTCAATCCTGTAGCTGCAGACCCGACTTCGTCCAGAAGGTTGTCCAGAAGGACGTGTGGATGACTATTTGGTCAATTTGCATATTATGTTTTTATTATTATATATTTTATTCATTAAAATGTTTTATTCATTTAAAATGTTTATATAGTCTCTTATATTACTTTTTGCTTTAGAATATCTCCTCCAATTATTTGGTCCCCTACATAGTTTTATAATTACATTTATAACAGTTATTACACCAACTTTATATTTAACTGACTCAAGAGCTTATTGCCAATCTTTTGAGTAATGATTTCCTAATTTGCAAGTTCTTTTTGTTATTTTATATTTTATAATTTTTAAATTACAGTTGGCATACAATATTATATTAGTTTCAGGTGTACAACATAGTGATTAGACATTATATAACCTTACTAAGCAATCACTCAGATAAATCCAGTACCCATCTGACACCATACATAGTTATTACAATATTACTCACTATACTTCCTATGCTATACTTTACATCCCCATGACTATTTTGTAACTATGAATTTGTACATCTTATTCTCTTCACCTTTTTCACCATCCCCCAACCATAGGTAACCATCCAAATATTCTCTGTATTTATGACTCTGTTTCTGTTCTACTTGTTAATTTATTTTGTTTCTTACATTCAATTTTTGACAGACATGTATATATTGCCATCTTATTACTCTGTTTTTGTTCTACTTGTTAATTTATTGTTTCTTACATTCAATTATTGGCAGACATATATATATTGCCATCCTATTATTTATCTATATCTATATCTATATATATATTTCTTCTTCTTCTTCTTCTTCTTCTTCTTCTTCTTCTTCTTCTTCTTCTTCTTCTTCTTCTCTTCTTCTTCTTCTTCTTCTTCTTCTTCTTCTTCTTCTTCTTCCTTTTTCTTCTTTTCCTTCTTCTCCTTCTTCAAGAAGACCCTTTAACATATTTTTTATCCTCTTCTTTTATTTTTATTACTAGGGGCCCAGTGCACGAAATTCGTGCACTGGGTGTGTGTGTGTGGGGGGGAGAGTGTCCCTCAGCCCAGCCTGCCCCCTCTCACATACTGGGAGCCCTCAGGCGTTGACCCCCATCACCCTCCGATCGCCTGATCGGCCCCTTGCCCAGACCTGACGCCTCCGCCAGAGGTGTCAGGCTTGGACAGGGGACCCCCATCTCCCCCCGATCACTGGCTCTGGCCCCCGCCCAGGCCTGAGGCCTCTGGCCCAGGAATCATGCCTGGGCAGGGGACTCCCATCTCCCTCTGATCGCTTGCTCCACCCCCCCCCCAAGCCTGACGCCTCTGACCCAGGCTTCAGGCCTGGGCAAGGGGACCATCATATCCCCTCAATCCCTGGCTCTGCCCCCCCCCACCCAGGCCTGATGCCTCAGCCAGAGGAGTTGACCCTCATCACCCTCCGGTCACCAATCACCAGATCGGCCCCTTGACCAGGCCTGAGGCCTCTGGCAGAGGTGTCAGGCCTGGGCAGGGGACCCCCAGCTCCCAGCGGTTGCAGGCTCCGCCCCTGCCCAGGCCAAACGCCTCTGGCCTAGGCGTCCAGCCCAGGCAGCGGGGACCTGCAGTGGCAGCGGGGGGCGCCGCCATCGTGGGCTTCGCTTTGGGCCCAGGCAAGGGACCCCTAGCTCCTGGGACTGCCAGCTTCGACCGTGCCCAGCTCCCATCGCTGGCTCCACCCCTACTTCCTGCTATCACTGGCCAGGGCGGCAAAGGCGTCATGGCTGAGGGGCAGGGCAAAGGCGGCCCCAGGGCCGCCTTTGCCCTGCCCCCCAGCTCTTAGCTCCCCCCTGGGTTTCCTATCACTGTCAGTGGCAGGGGGCTTCTTCCTGCTTTCCCTTTCGCCTCCCTGAATTGTGCCTACATATGCAAATTAGCCGCCATCTTGTTGGCAGTTAACTGCCAATCTTAGTTGGCAGTTAATTTGCATATAGCCCTGATTAGCCAATGAAAAAGGTATCGCCGTACGCCAATTACCATTTTTCTCTTTTATTAGTCTAGATTTTTTAATTTAAAATCTTTATTGTTTATAGTATTACATAAGTCTCCTTTTCCCCCATTGACCACTCCCCGGCCACCCCCCCTCCCCGGCAAGCACATGCCCTCCCTCCTCCCCCTTACCCCCCGTTTGTGTTCATTGGTTATGTTCATATGCATGCATACAAGTCCTTTGGTTGATCTCTTCCCTCTCACCCCCCGCCTTCCCTTATAGGTTGGACAGTCTGTTCGACGTTTCTATGACTCTGTTTCTATTTTTGTTCATCAGTTTATGTTGTTCATTATAGTCCACAAATGAGTGAGATCATGTGATATTTATCTTTCTCTGACTGGCTTATTTCATGTATCATAATGCCCTCCAGTTCTACCCATGCTGTTGCAAATGGTAAGAATTCCTTCTTTTTTATAGCAGTGTAGTATTCCATTATGTAGATATACCACTTTTCTAATCCACTCATCTGCTAATGGGCACTTAGGCTATTTCAAAATCTTAGCTATTGTAAATTGTGGCATTTGACAAAATTCAACACCCTTTCTTGATAAAAACTCTCAGCAAAGTGGGAACAGAGGGATCATACCTCAACATAATAAAAGCCTCATATGGCAAACCTAAAGCCAACATCATACTCAATGGGCAAAATCTAAAACCATTTCCCCTAAGGACAGGAACAAGACAGGGATGCCCACTTTCACCACTCCTGTTCGACACAGTATTGGAAGTGCTAGCTATAGCAATTAGACAAGAAGAAGAAATAAAAGGCACCCAAATTGGAAAACAAGAAGTAAAATTGTCATTATTTGCAGATGACATGATATTGTACATAGAAAACCCTAAAGATTCCATCAAAAAACTACTAGAACTAATAAATGAATTCAGCAATGTAGCAGGATACAAAATTAACACCCAGAAATTTATGTGTGTTTTTTTTTTTTATACACCAATAATGAACTCACAGGAAGAGAAACTAAAAACAAAATAAAACAAAACAAAATAAACCCTTTCACATTTTATGTGATGCTGGTTTGGTGGTGATGAACTTTTTTAGCTTTTTCTTGTCTGGAATTTTTTAAAATATTTTCTTTGATTCTATATGATAGCTTTTCTGGGTAGAGTAATCTTGGTTGTAGGTCCTTGCTTTTCATTACTTTGAATATTTCTTGCCACTCCCTTCTGGTCTGCAAAGTTTCTGTGTTGAGAAACCAGCTTATAGTCTTATGGGAGTTCCCTTGTAGATAATTAACTGCTTTTCTCTTGCTGCTTTTAAAATTCTCTTTTTCTTAACCTTTGGCATTTTAATTATGATGTGTCTTGGTGTGGGCCTCTTTGGGTTTATCTTGTTTGGGACTCTATGCGCTTCTTGGACTTGTGTGTCTATTCCCTTCACCAGGTTAGGGAAGTTTTCCATCATTATCTGTTCATATAGGTTTTCATTTCTTTGGTCTCTCTCTTATCCATCTGGCACCCACATAATGCAAATGGTGTGCTTGAAATTATCCCAGAGATTTCTAATACTATTCTCATTTTTTAAAAATTCTTTTTGCTATTCTGATTGGGTGTTTTCTGCTTTCTTGTCTTCCAAATCTCTGAATTGATCCTCTGCTTCATCTATTCTACTGTTGATTCCTTGTAATGCATTCTTTATTCCAGTTAACTTAATCTTCATTTCTGACTGGTTATTTTTTTATGTTTTCTTGCTCTATATTAATGTTTCTTATGTTCTCAATAAGTTCATCTACTCTTATCCTAAGTTTATTGAGCATCCTTTTAAGCAATGTTTTAAACTCTGCATCTAGTGGATTGCTTGTCTCATTTTATTCAGTTCTTTTTTAGGGGTTTGTTTTTTTGCTTTTTCTTACATTTGAGGCATGTTTCTTTGTCTCCTCATTTTGGCAGCCTCCCCGTGTTTGTTTCTATGTATTAGGTAGAGCTTATACATCTCCTGGACTTGGTTGAGTGGTCTTATATAGTAGGCTTCTTGTAGAGTCCAGTGGCACAGACTTTGTGATCACCCACGCTGGTCACTCCCGCTGCATCCCCTCATGTGAGCTTATCCCCCCTCCTGTGGTATTTGAGCCTTGATTGCTGTTGGCACATCAATGGGAAGAATTTACCATCAGGGCAATCAGCTGCAAGGATTTGTTATGACCACCAACCACCATGGAGGATCAGCTATGCAGGGGCCCGCCACATGGAGCAGCACTTACTTTCATAGGGCTCTAGTGCCCATTGAGTCTGCTCCTTAGTGTGTTGTTTTGGAGGTGGTTGGGTGGTTCTTCCGTGTGATCTGAAGCTATCCACCAGATATGCTGTCTCTGGGGTCTCCTGGGAGGTTCAGGCCAAGGTCAACCACCACCTGTGTTCTACTGTAAGCCGTCTGTCATGTGTTATAAAATGATCTGCAGATGTTTGCTACTTGTATTCCGCTAAGAAGTGCCCGGGAGAAGACAAGTTGCAAACAAAGGCAAGCTGCCACTTGGGCCACTTAGTGATAGGTATGGGGCACACTGCTTGTTTGAGAGATTTAGGAAAACCTAAAGCATGAGATAAGGCAGACTTTAGTATGAAAAAGGCACTGGAAATAGCTTGGGTAGGCCTGAAAGCTGGGTGAAGTGATGTCAAAGGTAATCACCAGGGCATGGCTAACAGTGTTAGGCAGGTTGATGGAGATTCAGATATGGTGCCTGCAGGCTCTGTAGGGAGGAGGGCTCAGAAAAGGCACAATGGCCTCTGCTAGCACCTCTGTCTGGAAGAAAGCTACCCCATCTACCTCTTTCCCTGATGCCATATACTTCAGTTCCTTCCTGTATGTCTTTGGTGCCTTTCAAGCTGCTGCCCCAGTGCTGGAGTTCAGAGAAAGTGATCCTATGTAACTCCATGTGTGTGCCTCTAAGAGGAATGCCTGGAACTCTAGTAGCCCTCTGTCACACTCAGCCACATTCTCTGTTGGTTTTTACAGCCAGAAATTATAGGGACTTCTCTTCCTGGTGGTGGAAGCCTGAGCTGGGGCACTTGGTATAGGGCTGGGACCCCTTGCTCTTAAGGGGGACCTCCACACAAGATATCCCTCCCAATTTTTAACCACCACACATGGGTGTGGGACTCATTCTGAGTTTCCACCCTCCTACCAGTCTCATTGTGGCTTCTTTTTATATCCTTAGTTGTAGGACATCTGTTCAGCTAGATTTCAGGTGTTCTGAATGAGGGCTGTTCTGTAGTTTAGTTGTAATTTTGATGTGGTTGTGGGAAGATGAGAGTACCACATTTACCTATGCCACCATCTTGACAGAAAACCTTACATTTTTGTTTTGTTTTTATTTTTAAGAAAATTCCATTAGTTTTTCTAATTATTCTAAAAATATTTTTTAATATTTTATTTTTGCAACAGTTCTTTCTTTTCATGAAGAGGGTTTTTAAAATAAAGTAGTAAATTAATGAAATCAATTGCCATGCAGCAATATGGAAATAAAATATTAAGTGAAAAGAAATTCCAAAATAATTAAATATAGTATGATGGTTTTTAAAAGAACACACCCACATTTACAGCTTTTTAAAAAGTCAAACAAGGGAGTGAGGAACACTGCATTTAGTATAATGATTTCCCTGAGTAAAGGGTGTCAGAGGATGGGATGGGGGTTCTGCTGGATGGCGGTAGGTTATTTTTGAGGTTTTAAGCCTTTATTTTACAGATATATTTTAAGATGTTAAATATCTCAAGGGGATTTATATGAGGATTAAGATACTCATAAAAATGTGTATGGCATATACTAGACACTAAGAACTAAATAAATACATAAAATATGTTTTCTTTCTAAGGTTATTAGTTATAATTTTTATAATTTTACTTCGTTGTTTTGCATTCCTTTTTTTTTTCTTTCTGATATCTTTCTTCTGTTTGCTCTGATCTTTGTCTTTCATATTTGAGGCTTTCTTCAAATGTCTAGTGATCCTTGGCTGTTGATACATCAGTTAGGACATGTTATGAAAATCCTGTCTGGAACCACTGTGTAAATGGGTGGGCTGGTAGGGGGATCAGCAGCAAGGAAGCCTTTTCATCAGAAGACCCTCAGATGGCAATTTCTGGAGTTCTATTCTCTGAGACCATTCAGGGTCTTCAGGTAATAATCGCCTCATGTTCTGGGAAGGATGTGGAGTAAGGGATTATATTCATTGCAGTCTTCAAATGCTGAAGTTCTCAGGGTGTCTGTGGTACACACTGACTCACTTCAGTGCTGCATCCTTTTCTGCAGGTTTTGAGATTGCCACTTGCTCCAGTTCTCCATTCACCTCCATCGTCCCATACACTAGTTGGCACGCATCTCTTCTCCTATCCTTTCATCATATATGTCTTTGTCTCTGTAAATGTATGTGGATAATCCTTTATAATAAAGAGGTAATATGCAAATTGACCATCACTCCAACACACAAGATGGCCGCCCCATGTGGACATAAGATGGCTGACAGGGAAGGGCAGTTGTGGGCAATCAGGCCAGCAGGGGAGGGCAGTTGGGGGCAATCTGGCCTACAGGTGAGGGCAGTTAGAGGTGACCAGGCCTGCAGGGGAGGGAAGTTGGGGCAGGGGGGACCCAGGCCTGCAGGAGAGGGCAGTTTGGGGCAACCAGACCTGCAGGGGAGAGCAGTTGGGGGTGACCAGGTCGGCAAGGGAGGGCAGTTAGGAGTGACTGGGCCAGCAGGCAGGTGAGCGGTTGGGAGCCAGCAGTCCTGGATTATGAGAGGGATGACTGACTGCCCACCAGGACTGGACCTAAACGGCAGTCAGACATACCTTGAGGGGTCCCAGATTGGAGAGGGTGCAGGCTGGGCTGAGGGACACCCCCCCCCCATGCACGAATTTCATGCACCGGGCCTCTAGTATACTATATTGAAGCAAAATATAGTTTGGTCAACTATATTTCTTCACATTTTTATTACCTCTGACTGTCTTCTTTCACTCTGCCCTTGAAAATGTTTGCATCTCGCCCTAACCGGTTTGGCTCAGTGGATAGAGCGTCAGCCTGTGGACTGAGGGGTCCCAGGTTTGATTCTGGTCAAGGGCATGTATCTTGGTTGTGGGCACATCCCCAGTAGGGAGCGTGCAGGAGGCAGCTGATAGATGTTTTTCTCTCATCGATGTTTCTAACTCTCTATTCCTCTCCCTTCCTCTCTGTAAAAAATCAATTAAAAAATAAAATAAAATAAAATGTTTGCATCTCTTTATCATATTTGCTAAACTCCAAATTATATGGAAGGTATAGCTAATTAAATAAAACTGATCGCTGTCACCACCACATCTACCATAAAATTTTTTAAGATTTATGTAGGATTGGCCTGTCCTAATCAATCTTAATAAAAACATAAAGAATTTACAGGGAAGCTCATTCTCACACTTAAGTAATTGTGCTCTCTCCACATTTCTTCTCAGAAGCTCAGAAATATAGTATCCTGTGAAATAGTTTGCCTTTTCATTTTTATAGATAGTATAAAATAATAAAAAACTTACATTTGTATTAAAAGTGTTCAAAGTAATTTTTAAATTAAGAATGCAATTCAGTACCACCTGAAACATGCATGAATCCTTTTTCATTAGGCTGAAAAAAAATTCTGTCCATGGTACAATACTGACAGAACAAATTGAACTAACTTTGGACAAAAGTGTTTGTTCAATTAATGTCTATCTGAATACAGTATACTCCACATGTGCTATTAAAATCCCCTGCTTAATTAATACTTCTTTCCCCAGAAGCATAAGAGGAAGGTAGACTGGGCTGATCAACAGACCATGATTCCTGCCTTTGCTTACTGAAGAAAAATGTAATTAACAAAACACTGCTGAAGAAAAGCTATTCTTAAACAGGAAGAACAAAATAATTTCTATATATTTTCCACCTCCACTAGTCAGAACAATTTATAATAGATTCAGGAGTGACCAGATTGTTTTTTCAGACCTTACTGTTTGAAATCATGCTAATGCTGAAAACCTATAAGAGATAGTAATATATAGCCTATTTATTTAAACAATCAAAACCCCTAGGTGATCTTAATCCCATCAACATTGCCTATAATATAATTATGAAATGAAATACTTTAATTGCATATCAGTTCAATGAATAAAATAAATAACCAAAGAAATGAATAAAATATGATTGGGGTGGAATTTAAAATATATATACGTATATTTTTATTGATTTTTTTACAGAGAGGAAGGGAGAGGGATAGAGAGTTAGAAACATCAATGAGAGAGAAACATTGATCAGCTGCCTCCTGCACACCCCCTACTGGGGATGTGCCCGCAACCAAGGTACATGCCCTTGACCGGAATCAAACCTGGGACCCTTCAGTCCGCAAGCCGACGCTCTATCTACTGAGCCAAACCCGTTAGGGCTGGGGTGGAATTTTAATGTAAAAATGTTTAGCACAGCAAAGTGAAATTTTATAATGTCATATTTATACACACATATCACATATATATGCATATATGTATGTATGTATGTGTATATGCATATAAATGTGTGTATATATATATGTTTGTGTTTATTTAGATGGAATATCATCTTTTCATTTTCATACAAAGGGTAATGAAAATCTTCTTAGAGACCAGGTTTGTTTTAAATAGGTACACATTGCCCTCCCCAATCCAACACACATGAAGTGAGGTTTACACATAAAGCGTGAATCCACAGTGAGGCACAGCTTCTTGAAAACACTCCTGTATTCTAAATTTATTGCATTTGTATTTGTCTTTTCTGGGAAGGGAAAACTCAGGTGATCACTTACAGGATTTTATAAGGATGTTACCTACAACTAAATTCTATTTTCTTTTTTAATAAGAAAATATTCTGTAACTTTTGCAGCTATACTGTGAGAATGAAAAAAAAAGTCAGTTTTTCTTTGTTAATGAAGTAGTATGGTGAACCAAATAGCTATTTACATCTGTTTCCAGAAGCTCAAAAAAACTAATGTATTAATGAAAAACTAGTATCTACTTGAAGAGAAATCAAATCTCCTCTCTTATTTTTAAGGGCATCGAATTCTAACCAACCAAAGTGGTCCCTATAGCAGCTAACACATTCTGGTGACTAGTACTTTTCTGAGAAAGCCTGGTTTGGGTCTCCTTTTCCTCCTGCCACCCTTGTAGGTCTTCTTGTGGGATTAGAGTGTAAGGACTTTGGAGGACTGACATCAGTTTGAGTTCAGTCAAGCTACATAAACTTGGGTCCAACATTTGACCTCTTGAGTTTTTCTTCTCTGATGAGAGGAGAACATAGTAGTTTCTCATCTGATTCTTGTTGGGGTTGAATAAGACCATTTCTACAAAATTTCTAATATAGAGAAGGTCTAACAAATACTAGTTTCATCCACCTCCTTCAAATACAAAGATAAAAAAGTTTGAGGTATCTAGGGATTCAAGCAAGACCCATTCTTGTGTAGGATGTGGTCATAGTGTTACCCAACTTCCTGGTAGCATGTCTGCCCTCTGATTTCTAAAGCCTGTAACCATTTCTATTTTAATCTGATATTTTCTTACTGTCTCATGTTATAACGGTATTTGCATATTATGTTTATTCCAAGCCACCAGCTAGGAGAAATTTCTACAGAGAAATTTAGTTCTACTTTCATTTAGATTTGGTAATACGCATTTAACTGTGGATTTGCAATTGCTCTTAAAACGAACTCCACACTCTTTCCCATGACCAGGAAGGCCTGAATTTCTGGCCTTTGCAGTCTTGCCACTCTCTTTCTTTCTTTCTCTGCTCCCATCATGCTGGTCTTTTCTCTGTGCTTATAAACCATTCAGTTCTTGTCTGCCTTGGGCATTTGGCCAAGACCTGTCTTGTGTTTGAGTGTTCTTCCCTTCATTTTTCACATAGCTGGCTCCTTGTCATCCTTAAGGCATCAGCCTTCATGCCACCTGCACAGAGGGCATTCTCTGACTGAATCCATATAAGTGCTTGCTAGTTGTTAGTGCTCTTGATTGGTTGTTGGTTTGATTACCTAGAAGGCAGAGTCCAGGCCTATTGCTAGCTCTAGCCTAGATCACGGCACAGAGAGGGGCTCAGAATGTGTTCGTTTAGTGGAGGAATAAACTCAATTCTATATATTTGCACATCATCTTCTTGAATTAATAAGTATCAGCATCAAAGCCTCAGAATTCATACCCTCAAAGCCAAAAGGAATAAGGTAGACAGAATGAATGTTTAACTAGACATTATAAAAAAATCTTTAAAAAAAATTTAGTCACCATAAACCACTTTAAAAAATACTTTTTCCTTTATGGAGAAATCCATAAGAAATGTCAACATACTTTCCTAATGATGATAATGATCTGTTATTGATAAATCATTCACCCTAGCATTTTTCCTATGAAGTATTTATTGTAATTTTATTCATATGAGAAACTGACTATTTAAATTTCCACTTTTAGCAACTCAGGTCCTGATTACAGGACTTCTAAGGCGGAGCCTGCAAAGCATTCATTGAAATGAAATATCTCCTTACCTATTGAAAAAAATTATATTATCCCTATATCCACTAAAACTCTTGCCCTCTAATTCTCTCACTATTAGAACTTGACTTGAACTTACCAGCTCATCTTCATGCTTTAGAAAACTAACACTTCTCCTTTAAAAGAGAAAAGAAACTTTCTTTACAAAATGATAAATACTTAGGGGGGGAAATGTGGATTTTTTTTTCTAGTTCTTGGTACAACCAGTCAGTATGTCATATGGTTCATGCAAAGCCAACTTCTTCATTTCAGGCAGCAAAGGTCACTCCTCAGCTGGCAATTAGTGGGTGAACAGAATCCACCCAATATCATCTTACAAGGTACCCTTCTGGGACCTGCAGAAGTCTGTTGCTGGTCTTTTAGTCATCACAGCTCTGGCCACCAGATTGGAAAACCTTAAAATGCTTTAAGGCTTTTCCTGTGACTGCTTTGCACTGATGAGGGGGACTTGGCCAAATCACTCTGTTAGTCATGCAGAGAAGACTGGGCAGGACCTGAATGCCCACAGGCGCATGTTACTGTTTCTGGGTCCTTCTCATTCTTGTCATATTCCAATATATGGGGAAGGAGTCCTATCTTACTTGTTTAACAAATATTTATGAAATGTCCACTGTGGGCCTGTCACTTTACCAGGTATCTAAAGATGGAGAGGAATGGATAGTACCTTCCAAGAGTTATTAGTTTAGTGAGAAGAAAGGCAAATCCATAGACAGTAGGAATCCAATGTAATGTGTTCTGTATCAATCCAAGGTGCATGAGCAGGGTAGGAATAGGGGGTAAATTGCTATTTTGTCTGGAAAGATATAGAAATCCTATATAATAAAAGCCTAATATGCAAAACCAGTTTGTGTACCTTATTATGGTTGCCCTACTAAACTAATACATGTTAAGTAGAATGGATTTAAATGTAATAGGAGTGTACATTTGGATGGGATGGTAACTATGGAAGAACTGTTGCCAAAGCAAGAGAGCAACACGACCAGATTTGCGTGTTAGATAAAAGGTTTGGCTGAACTGTGGAGCATAGATTAGAGATGTGGAATGGGGAAAGTCTGCAAAAGTTTTAAAACTTATTGACCTCTCTACTTCCTCAGTATCTCCCCACCTATGAAACAACCAAAAAGGAGGGAGAAAAGATCACCTTCTCTTCTCAGTTTGGTCCAAAACATTATGCCAGACCTCTCCTGTCTGCATAATGTTACCTGAATAAAAAAGAGGCATTAAATTCAATCCTGCCAGAATGCCTTCCTTATTTAGGGATGGAAATGTCACAATGAAAAATGATAGCACTATAATAAAAGCAATTAAATGATTTTGATATTGATATTCTGATACTAATTTAAAAAATAAGTTGAAAATCTCATAACCATGAATTAAATAAAATTAACTTCCCAGTAGCAAGCTATCTGAGATCCAAGACTAGTTTTTCTTTATCTTTATCTTCATTGGAAAAATTGGTCTATATCTGTATCTTGAAATGTCTATTCCTATGCAAGTAAAACACTTGTTAAGAAACATACTATCACTTAGACCAATACTAAGGATGCTAGAGGACAGCTATTACTTCTTTTATGTGTATTTCCTGGTAAGGCCATGAAATGTGAGGATAATTGTCAGTTCTCATGCAAGCAAATGTCTTCTTCCTAATGGGGCAGATGGCATTCAAACTTCTGACACTCTAAAGCTACATACTTTCTGGATTTTTCTAATCTTGAATAGTTTAAATAGATTCCATTATAAATACAGAAGACGAGTATGTTTTCAGTATATCAAGCAACATAAATACATGCACATTTTACAAGTGACATATCTTTACTAAAGTGATAGGACTCACACGAGAGCAAGAAGACACAGTTAAAGCATTCTGCCTCCTGTTCTGCAACTTCATCATAGTCTCCTGAGACACGACATGTTGTATTGGCACAAATTAATAAATGATTTGATGAATGTAAAACATGTTTAATTTACTGAAAACTGTAACCAACAATGTTACCAAAATATTAGTTTTATGGCATAACCAGATATGTAAAGTATATGTTTCTAATTGTATTATATTGAAGGAGAAATTAAAATGACTTCCCTTTGTTTTAAATATGAAGTACACAATATAATAAATTCAAAAATCGATGAGGTTATTAAATTAAGATTATTCCTAAATAAACATGGAAAAACTCGTGTATACAGATGTCTTGGACACTGATACATAAAATCACAGAATTAATTTTGGAAAGTTAAGGCTCAGAGATGAAGAGGCTTGACGGAGGAAACCGAGGTAGCTGGGGCAGCACTGGATCTAGAGGCCGAGATTTGTCATACGTGGTGCAGCCTTCTGCTGTCATCATGGAAATTCTTCCACAGCGATTAAGCTGTGCCTACACAAACAACAGGAGTTCTGAACTTAGTGGTTCCTACAAAATGACATTTAATACACATTGGAAGCCCTAATCAGTATTGTATGATAGGTTTTTTTTACCATGAAAAACACACTTTCTCCAAGGACGAACATATGTGAAATATTTGGGAGGGATCATGGACATGTATATTGATAGTGGGTGCCCTGTATCTCTGCAATGGACATTTGTGTAAGTATCAGTAGTGGTAGAATCACCAAAATAGGAAAAGTCTGAACAAATAATATGGCACAATTAAGAATAGTAGCAAAGTTAAACAAAAAAATACCCTATATCTGCATGGGGTGGCTGAGTTGGTACACTTACTGTGGGAACCACGCCAGAGAAGCCTGATAGTCAAGGCCAATTAAAGCACAGAGGCCTGTCCAAGGCCACTCTGCACCTAGGCTAAGATATCATACACAGCTGGAAGGCCACAGCGATCTCATGGTAAGCTGCGCCCTTCTATAGTCAAATGATTGATGTCACTGTTGGCAACTAGCCTTCTTAGTCTCTGGGGTAATATACAAGTTACCGACCAGGGAGTAGGCTAGCGAGGAGAGGCTAGAGAGCTCAGATGGAGCTGAGAGCTGCTGCTGCGATGTAAGACGAACAACAAATACACATCTATCAACAAAGTGAATCTAAAAATCAAGTGATTAAATAATCTGATGAACAGAATAAACTGGTGAATATAATAGAATTAGGGGCATAGAAAGGGAGTGGACTGACTATTCTTGGGGAGGAAAGGGATGTCGGGGTGAGAGAAGAGACTGGACAAAAATCATACACCTATGGATGAGACAGTTGGGGGAGGGAGGGTAAGGGCAGAGGGTGGAGTGGGAACCAGGTGGAGGGGAGCTATGGGGAGAAAAAAGAGGAACATCTGTAATAATCTGAACAATAAAGATTTAATTTAATTTAAAAAAAAAGAGCTCATAGAGAGCTCAGAGGTAGTTACTGTGTGAGGCTACAGAGACCAGCCAGTGTGCTGGGCAGTAGAGACAGGAGAAGCTGCTGAGCCAGAGAGGCTAGAGAAGCTGCTGAGGCAAAGAGCTTAGGTACCACTACGATGTGAGGGGGTGAGTCTAGGGAGCAGCAGGCACCTGCTCAGATAATGGCTGTGGGTGCAGAGACTAATGCTGCTTTGTGGGAAAGATATACACGTTAACCAGCAGGTGCGTCTGGCTGCCTGCCTATATAGGACTGCTGTAAAGAACTGTTTAGTCTGATGACTATGTGGCCACTGGCTTCTGCAATAAAGACTCATTCTTATACACGCACAACCTCTCATGGCTTCTCTGTCTAAGACCCGGCATCCTAGGGGGTCCAGCCTCAGGCAGAGAGGCTTGTACCTAACACCTGTAACTAGTGAGCAGAGGATAAAGGAGTAAGTTGGGCTAAGTTCCCAATAGTTAGTACAGTGGGCAGGGTTCAAGGAAGAACCAGCCCTGGCATAGTCAGCAAGAATTTAGAAGAATATATGAACTCAGAACAACTCAGAGTAGCAATGCTGTGCAGTGTTCCTGCTGTCTCTGACACTTGGCTCATGGCTTCTTCATCTGTCCGGCCGCCGAGAATTGACCTGCTGTCGCTGGCACTTACCCACTGAAATTCATTCATTTTTCCACTCTTCTCTCCAAGCACTATGTTTTAGCTTTACTATGTGCCTAGAATTGAAAAATATCTCCATTTAAAACATATCTGATTTGCATAAACTTTCTGGATGTTAGAAGGAAGAAGATGACTACTTCTAACCCAGGCAATTGATTTCAAAGCAGATACTCTAAGAGAACTTAGATATTCCCAAAATACTGACTCAAAGGAAAAGTTGTTTGTATATACAGTCAGAGAATATAGCTTATATGTTAGGAAGCCAGCATTCCCCACATCACATACTTAATTTAGTTCATTTGTAAAGTATAGAATGAGACAAGAAGAGAGATTTCTTGGAATAGGAAAATGAGCACATATTTGTTGATAACTTGCTATAGATCACTGCAAATCATTTAATTCTCTTTCCAACCCAATACAATGTTATTATGTCTTATTTTATAAAGAGGAAACTGAGGCACAAAACAGCTAAGTTGCCTAACATAAAAAAGCTAACAAGTAGTAAAGACTTGAACCCACGCCTGACTGACTCCACTGTAGCACATGGCCAAACCCTCTGTGCAGAATAAAACTTAAAAGCAAATTAGGGAGAAAACTGCAAGCCAAAAGCACCCCACTCAGGATTTAGTAATCACTGGAATATATTAACTTTGGTTTTATCACTAGAGAATGTGCCATCCCTTCTTCTGGGATCCTTTCTTTTTCCACTTTCTCATTTTCTATGTATTTTGTAATTCTTTTCCAAGGCCTCACTACACTGTCTTCCAATGACCCCAAAAGAGGTTTTTTTCAATAGAAGTCAGAGAAGGAAAGAAGGCAGAGAAAGGTAACCAAAAATCAACCCTGAAGAAGGTGTAGCAAGCACACACTTACCAGATAGTGTGCAGACTTTGACAGGACTGAAAAGCCAATGGAGAAGTAATTGAAATTGAGTGGAGGTGAGGGCTAGACAAACAGAAGGGACACACCACAGAGCATATAAAGCCGAAAAGGAACCATTAGATTTGTTTATATTGTAGAGAATTTCTCAAAGGTGTATGGAAATTATCTATATTCATTAACCTATTGATAATGTTAACATTTATACCAGGCACTATACTGAGAAGTTTAGAGACAAAAAGTTCAAAAGCAAGTCAATGAACTCATTAAAATGTTTCATTTACACCCAAATCTATAAATGACTCACTGGTTTTGAGTTGCAGCTTTCTAAAATACGTTATTTCTTTCCTTTTATCATTGGTTCTTGGGGTTCTCAGCTACCATCTATGTGTGCCAGGCAGAGAGCTAAGTACCTTTTCATGAAAGATCCTTTACCCTCTAACAAAGAGTCTCAGGGAAAGGCTCTGTTTCCACTACCACACAGAAGCAGCTGGGCATTAGACAGTAATGTGAGTGAGTGTGCCATGGATTCCAAATCAAACTCAGGACTTCTTCCTTAAAAGTCTCCCTTATGCCACACTGCATAAACTTCTAAACATCATAGTAAGTACAGCACTAGCCACACTAAAAATGCAAAAATGTTCTGTGAATACTAAGGGCTTAATATATATTGATAACTGCCATTATATTGGTAATATATATTGATATGTATAATTTCAAAATACAAGCCAGTGGGATGGAGGGTGGGAGATATATCTACACAATGGAAAGAAATGACACATACAGGAAACCCTCGATTTCCTGGACCTCGATTTAACAGACTTCAGATTTAACAGACAAAATTTTTGGTTCATCTGTCATATGTAAAAAGAACACCCTGTTATTTTAAAATGCTTTTAACCAAGATTTGTTTATAATTAAATGAACAGGTTTTTTTTTTATTAATTCAGTTATTTTAAGATATTTTACTGAATAGGCCATAAGTTGGAAAAAAAAACATTAGTTATTTTGCCGACATAAATAAATACTACTTATCTACAACATACTTAAATACAAGAGTCACCACTCAGAAACAATGTTCCATGAATGATTCGCACATGATCACATCGCGTGACTTTCTACAGCAGTTTTGACTCCTGCCGGGTGATGTTCCTACGTGAGCTAAGCCACGCCCCAGCCATGTGCATTTGTTTACTCTCAGTGACTGGTGAATGCACTCATTTACTAGACCTATTCAGTATAAATTTAAAATTTCTGTAATACATATAGAAAAATTTTATGTGAAATTAAACTTTTTATTCATACCTAATTTTAATTACACAAACATGTCTACATAAGTAAAAACAGGTAAACTAACCAATTTGTCAACTTTTTAACATATGCATTCGGAAAACTTATTTTATTATATAACAGGCTTTTGGCTTTACTGGACACCCTTTTGCCTGAATTAGTCCATTTTGTCAAGGTTTTACTGTGTCATAATTTATTCACTTGACTGACTTTCTTACTGTATTAGTCTGTTTTTGTTACCGGCAAAGACTTAACATTCCCTTTCTAACAAATTGCCCAGATAAAAGGCCAAGCTATTGCTTTGGTTGACAAGGGCAGCAACCACATTTTCACTATAGTTCCCATGATTGAATTTAAGTTCAGTTGTATTTTAGTTGCAGGAGACACTTCATCATTTTCATCTGCACTAAATTAATTCAAAATAAATATAACCATCAAAATTTTCTAATTGTGGTAAATATGGATATCCAAAAGTTACAGACTGTAGGAAAACCACAAAATAGAAGGCAACTACTCAATTTCAAAAAGCCTTTTAGCAGAAATGTTTCAAAATCATCAAGTGTGTTTTTTTTGTTTGTTTTGTTTTGTTTCATTTTGTTTTTTACCATTTAACACCAATGATCTTCATTTCACACAATCTATTCTGACATTTAAAGGAATATTTTAAAAAATGTATTGCATCATATATAGCTACCACCAAATAAAGCCACTTAAAAATTATTACTTTAGAATAAAGATAAGGGCAGAAGAAGTTTGGCAATGATTAATCAAATTAAAGCTTTTTCACATTTTTAAGTTATGTTAATGTTATCTGATGCAAAGAAGCACATGCACACATACACACTATCTTTTTTTTTTAAATATATTTTATTGATATTTTACAGAGAGGAAGGGAGAGGGATAGAGAGTTAGAAACATCGATGAGAGAGAAACATCGATCAGCTGCCTCTTGCATACCCCCAACTGGGGATGTGCCCGCAACCCAGGTACATGCCCTTGACCGGAATCGAACCTGGGACTTTTCAGTCCGCAGGTCGACGCTCTATCCACTGAGCCAAACCGGTTTCGGCCATACACACTATCTTGAGATCCCTTTCAAACACATTGGCTTGGTTCAAATATGTTAGGACCTAACCTTCATGACTAAATAATATTGGGAACTCCTACTAAAGTAATTGAACTGAATAATTATCAAAACTGTGTATTTTCATTGACCCTCTGACAGAGGGAATGACTTTTGCTCTTCAGTGATGGGGTAGAATGCTGCATTAGGGGCCTGAGTGCACAAAGAAGTGTTTCCAGAGAATTCCATGGCTACTGGGACTATAGGAAGACAACCCACTAAAATATCCTTACTAATATGGAGGAGTTAGCAGAAGAGAGGGTTGAAAAACAGCAGTATAGAAAATAAATGAGCCTCCCCTAAATTGAAGAAAGTTGCACAAAGGAGTCAGATAAATTGATTTTAATCCAGCTTGAATGTTAAGCTTGAAAGAACCCAACAATGACCCACTAAAGAAAAATCAGGTTCTATTTTTACAGTTACTAAAGAAAATAACGATTATGTTATTAATAGAGGAGAGGTGCATGAAATTTGTGCATGGGAGGGGGGTGTCCCTCAGCCCGACCTGCACCCTCTCTAATACGGGACCCTTTAGGGGATGTCTGACTGCCAGTTTAGGCCTGATCCCTGTGAAATCGGGCCTAAATTGGCAGTTGGACATCCCTCTCACAATCTGGGACTGCTGGCTCCTAACCACTCGCTTGCCTGCCAGCCTGATATCCCTAACTGCCCTTCCCTGCGGTCTGATCCCCCTAACTACTCTCCTCTGCTGACCTGATCCCTCTAACTTCCCTCCCCTGCCAGCCTGATCCCCCTAACTGCTATCCCCTGTCGGCCAGATCACCCCTAACTGCCTCTGCCTTGGCCCCACCACCATGGCTTTCTACAGAAGTACATCCAATCTAATTAGCATATTACCCTTTTATTAGTACAGACTAGAGGCCCGGTGCACAAAAATTTGTGCACTCAGGGGGGAGGGGGGTCACTCAGCCCAGCCTGTGACCTCTCACAGTCTGGGACCCCTCGGGAGACAACAACCTGCTGGCTTAGGCCTGCTCCCGGGTGGCAGAGGGCAGGCCCAATCCCTAGGTGCAGCCCCTGGTCGGGCTCAGAGCAGGCCCCATTGGGGAGTTGGGGCACCGCCCCCTGTCATGCACAGAGCAGGGCGGATTGGGAGGTTGTGATGCCACCCTCAGTCACACTCAGGGTAAGGTCGATTGAGGGGTTGGGGCACCGCCCCCTGTCACACTCAAGGCAGGGTCGATGGGGAGGTTGTGGTGCCATGCCCTGTCACGCACAGAGCAGGGCCCATCAGGGGGTTGGGGAGCTCCCCCCTGTCACGCACAGAGCAGGGCCCATCAGGGTGTTGAGGAGCCCCCCCCCCCCCCCCGTCACTCACAGAGTAGGGCCGATAGGGGAGTTGGCGCACCGCCCCGTCACACACAGAGCAGGGCGGATCAGGAAGTTGGGGCACCGCCCTCTATCACCCACAGAGCAGGGCCGATCAGGGGGTTGGGGCGCCGCCACTCTCACACTCAGGGCAGGGCCAATGGGGAGGTTATGGCTCTACCCCGTCACACACAGAGCAGGGTCCGTGGGGTGAGGAGGTTGTGGTGCCGCACCCTGTCACACACAGAGCCGCAGGGCGATCAGGGGGTTTGGGCACTGCCCCCTGTCACACTGATCCCAGTGCCGGGAGGCCTCTCAGCTCCGCTGATCTCAGTGCTGGGAGGCATATTAACCTTTAACTATATAGAATAGAGGGCTGGTGCATGGGTGGGGGCCGGCTGGTTTGCCCTGAAGGGTGTCCTGGATCAGGGTGGGGGTCCCCACTGGGGTGCCTGGCCAGTCTGGGTGAGGGGCTGAGGGCTGTTTTCAGGCTGGGATTGAAGCTCCCAACTGCTTCTTTTTTTTCTTTTTTTTTTATTCTGGGCCAGCTTTAGCTCTGAGGCTCCAGCTCTGAGGCCTCTGCTCCTGAAAGCAGGTATTTGGTTTGTTTCAGTTCTATAATCGAAACTCTGTATCAAGTCTAGCTCTGAGATCCCAGCCGGCTGAAAGCTGGTTTCTGGAGTTTTGTTTAGCATCTATATTTGTTACAATGTTTGAAACTGCAGGCTCAAAGGCCGGCGGGGAACGTTGCAGTCCTCCGTCACTGAAGCAAGCAAGCCTCATGTTAGTTTCAAGCTGCCTGGCTGCCGGCTGCCATCTTGGCTGGCAGTTAATTTGCACATCTCGCTGATTAGCCCATGGGAAGGGTAGCGGTCGTATGCCAATTACCATGTTTCTCTTTTATTAGATAGGATAGAGGCCTTGTGCATGGGTGGGAACCAGCTGCTCTGCCCTGAAAGCGGTCCCAGATCAGGGTGGAGGTCCCCTTGGGGGGTGGGGCTAGCCTGGGCGAGGGGCTGATGGCCGTTTGCAGGCCAACCATGCCCTCATTGGGGTAGGGGTCCCCACTGGGGGGTGTGGCCAGCCTGGGCAAGGGGCTGAGGGCTGTTTGGGGGTGGTTTGCAGGCTGGCCAAGCCCCCAGCTTTGTCAGGGGAAGGATATCTGGAAGGTCTCTGGAAGGTCTCCTGGTCTAATTAGCGTATTACTTTTTTTATTAGTATAGATAATCCTAAGGGCTATTTATATTCAAAAGCATTTTATAAAGTCTTGTAAGTGGCCTGGTGGTTTACCTGGGGATTTTTCTACTCTGATTGTCAAAAGTCCCAAAACATTCTGTGATGGGAGTTTAACCAAGTCAATTTGGAAAGCACAGAACAATCTCTGGGGATTTATCAGCTGCACTTAATAGAGGCTCTGTATACTTTTGTACAGGCTGATCATAAGGGCCTTGAGTACTGAGAATTCCTGACGGCTGCCCAGTACATTTCTTTGTAGTGTGGTCAGTGTGAGGTTCCTAAGGTGATGATTATTCTATAGGAATAGAATTCAGAAGACTTTGACTAAAATCCCTGCTTCCTCAAACTTCAGAGTCCTGTGGCGTCATTTGGAAAATAGAATTATCTACTTTATAGGGTTGCTGTATTTATTAGATTAAATAACTTGTGTAGTGATATATATATATATATATATATATATATATATATATATATATATCAAGAAGACTTCTGGATAGGTGAAGATGAAATTGAAAATCAGGGACTGATGAATAGTTTTCTCTGATTCAGAGGTGATTCTCAAATTTTGATGAAATTCTGATTCGGTAAGTCTGGAGTAGGCAGTCCTTAGTAACAGATGCCTTAGGTGCTTCTGTTGGAGTTGGTTCATGGAATCACACATTGACAAATACAGTTTCAGAACATAATATTCTAACAAAACTGTGAAACAGATTGTTTTATTTGGAATCAGCAGATGTGTTGTAATTCTTTCTTCTAACGTCGTTTCTTTCCTTCAAATTTTCAGGCTTCCAAAGGCCTCTGATTCTCATTGAAAATGAGCTCCTGAGTTCTGCCTTATAAATATAACTATGCCAGCCTTTCACACCCAAGCAGGATTGCATTCTAGTGAGTGTGCAATGGCAAGACATCCAAATCAGAAGAACACTACACATCACCTCTTGTCTACTTACTATAAAATATGGATAATCAAAGGTGTTCACCAATTTATCTCTTAAAATATAAGTCTCTGAGTCTGAAAATATTTTCATGGGAATCAGGTTCTCCTATACCCCCAGATGATGGCTTAATATAATCCACAACTGCTACTTATTCCTTCACAAAGTTGTTTCATGAATATTTATCCCTGAAAAGGTCTATGGCCATCTAGACTTACCTATTTATTCTATAGACTAGAGGCCCAGTGCACGAAATTTGTGCAGGGGGTGGTTCACCCTCCCTCCAGGGGCCGGGGCACATGGGACAGTGGGGCTCGTGGCCGGGGTGATGCCGCCCCAGCATCCCGTGTGCCCCAGCCAGCCTCTGGCCAGAGGCCTGCCCTCCGGCGAGGCTGAGGAGACTGGGCACCACCATCTTGTGGCTATGGGCACTGCCATCTTTGTGACAGAGTGGCAGTTAATTTGCATATTAACCTTTTATTAGATAGGATAAGGAAATTATAGCCTATACCATCTGACTTGTCCTTTAACCCAGCATCTTCACAAATGAAGAAGTTTCCTATCCAATGGAAGTCCAATTAAGAGCCAGAAAAATGTCCCCAATGAATCAAACTCTGCTTTCCAGTGTCAGAGGAATTCGTTGTCTTAAATTATGGTAATAATTTCTTCCTATATAAAGGATGCAGAAATTTGGGTTACCTTCCTTCAGTGTATCTAGCTCATGACATAAGTAGCAGGATCACGGATTCATTACACAAAGGAAACACTCCTCCAACAACACTTTTTACTTCAAGTGTTAAACATTTAGCATTAAAAATTACTTTCACATTCCATAGTAAAATCTGAATGCCTTTTGGGTAATTGCTGCTTTGGATTATTGCTTCATTTTCCTTCTAAGTATACATCAAATTTAAAGGTGACAATAAATTTTTATTTTAATCCTCAACTGTTGTGTTCATAGATTATTTTTGCATTTTTCAGAATGTTAACCAGGCCCACAGAGCTAGCAAAGCTCCATGGAACTCTTGCCTCTAATTTTCCTCTTCAATCCTATAAAGCTCTGAAAGATATTGATTCAGCAAATAGGAAAAAACTAACTTATCAAAAATAGCATACATAAAGTGGGAACTGGTCAAAGAAACTCTAAGAATATTGTTTTAACTGGAAATTGTACCATTAACTGCTAAAACATATTGTATTCCTGTTACTGCTCTTTGTGATATATTACCACTGTATGGGAACAGTTTAATCTACTCCATACAGAGAGCTATAGGAGTTCTCAGTGGCCTCAAAATATGATGGCCCTTCCCACAAGCAGCTGATCTAAATTTCTTGCAGGTGGCGCATCTATATTTATTTTCTAAAAGGAAATAACCCTCTCTACAAGTCAATTTTGTTTTTAAAGCTGCGGTGTCTTTAGCCACTTCTTTTTCCAGTTTTTCAGTTGACACCTTGCATGACTTATAGTGGGTTGCATCAGTCATTCCAGGTTCTTACAGAAAATATTTTCTGGTGGTGACAATCACATGTTAGGAACGAAGTGCCCTTTGCAGATGGCTGTGCAGGTACCTCTGATTTCTTGCCAAATCATTCAGAATGCCACAAATCCATTAGATCTCTCCAGGGAGGAAAATTTTCCGGCATCCTAAAGAGGGAACGAGTTCATTTCAATCATCACAAATGAAAGCCACCCTTAATATTCATTAGATATTTTATGATGGCAATATGCATTATCTATTCGTATGCCCCTTTGAAAGGCCAATTTCCTTTGAAACTTGCATGGCTCCAAGCCACTCTTTGTAGAAAGTGGCCTATATCCAAGAGGAGTCTGGGGAGGCAAATGGATGACATTTCCTTATCCATTGGGAATGATTCCATTAAGCCACTGTGGTGGCTATGAGCTTCTAAGTTTTAAAAATTAAAGAACAGATTTGGAATGTGCAGCGAGGTCATTGTGTCACTTCCCTGTTCTCTCCTCTGACCATGTGCCCTAAAGTGAGTGGGACTCTTTGGTTTGCATAACAAAAGATGACTCAAAACTGACCTTTCATTTGGAGAAGCCTGTATGTTGGGGACAGAAGTTTATGAGCCTGAGAGCTTTTAACTAACTTGTTCTTCTTTCTACCATCATAGTTCATGTCACCTTGCATCTATTTATCCCTTCCAATCTATTGTCATCACTATGTGGAGAGAGATCTTTTTAAAATATACATGTAAGCATTTATCTCATATACT
Organism: Myotis nattereri; assembly: GCF_964212035.1. Lineage (NCBI taxonomy): Eukaryota > Metazoa > Chordata > Mammalia > Chiroptera > Vespertilionidae > Myotis > Myotis nattereri. The sequence goes on from NC_138077.1 coordinate 101,000,215, forward strand.
TAACAAATAAAAAAGGAACAAACTAACAACAAAAACAAGCCATTGTCTTAAAACACTACACACATAGATTCCCATTTCTTTTAAGAGCCACAACACAACACAACACAACTTAGCATAACATATAAAACCACAAATGGTCTGATTCCTTTCTCAGACTTACCTTTTACCACGTCTCCTTGCTTTCTCTCCCAGCCATTCAGACCATTTTCACATTCTCCCGATTTTGGACTAGTTGCTCCCACTCTTTCATCAGATTTGAGCTCAATCATCATTACACAGGAAAGTGTTTCCTGACTCCTAAGTAGATCCAATCTGCCTATTCATGGCCTTCATTAAACCATGTAGCTCCCATAGATTTTTATTAAAGTATCATTTCATGTTTATTTCTGAAATTATTTCTATCTTTGTCCCTCACTGGACTATGAGGTTCACAGTGTCTGTTTTTGCCCAAGATTATATTCTCCGTACTTAGACCATTGTAAATACTCCAAAAGAAATTGTTGAGTAAATGAACAAATAAGTTCTTGAACTTAATCCAGTTTGTGCCCTGGCTAAAAATCCCTTTCTGTGGATGAGAAGTGTACTTCAGTTTGGGTTGGGCTTGAGGTGAGCTACAATAAGGCCATATTCTAATCCAATTATTCATTGGTGTGGTTGTATTTAATAGCTTGGAATCATGAGATGCATAGAGATCTTATATTGAATTTTCATAAGTGTTCTCAGGCTGGAAACCAGTTGCTTTACATCTCCCCAGGAAGGAGAGGGAACATAAATTTCTTTCTTTCATTTTTGTTCTCTTCTGCAAAAGGTGTGTTATACCTGCGTTATATTCTGACTCTGAAATAAAATATCACAAAATGAATATTTAATATATCTATGACAAAATATATAAAAGGATTTTTAAAAGATAAAATCACTTTATATATGTAAGACACTGCTAATTTGGGAATCAATAATTTGGAAGGTTAAAAAAGGGCAATGGTGAGCCTAGCACAGGGACCCCCCCCCCCCCACCTTCTTTTTGTCTGCATGCCTCAGAGATCACAGGTGTGGGGTCACTGGTACACGCCCAGGAAGTTACAAGCAGAATCTTACCCTACCCTCACAGTGAACAATTGAACTAGGTAGTTATGACTTTTTTTTATCTCCAGAGAGAAAATTACATAAACTATATTTTAAAGTCTTAAAAATTTGTGAAAACTAGAGATGTACATTTAATACAACAATATCTCATATGATAGGAAAATGCTAAGAATTGTCAGTGATGCAACCCTAATGACAAGCATGTGTCTTGATTAACTTTTTGGCCCCACAGACTGGGACAATACCTGATATATCATAGACACTATGCTGTTGTTAATCAATGAGGGATAAATAATTATAAACAAACTAGAGGCCCAGTGCACAAAAATTTGTGCACTCGGGGGTTAGGCGGGTCCCTCAGCCCGGCCTGTGCCCTCTCGCAGTCTGGGACCCCTCGGGAGACAACGACCTGCTGGCTTAGGCCTGCTCCTGGGTGGCAGAGGGCAGGCCCATTCCGTAGGTGCAGCCCCTGGTCAGGCTCAGAGCAGGGCCGATTGGGGAGTTGGAGCGCCGCCTCCTGTCATGCACAGAGCAGGGCGGATTGGGAGGTTGTGATGCCACCCTCAGTCACGCTCAGGGTAGGACCGATTGGGGGGTTGGGGCACCGTCCCCTGTCACACACAAGGCAGGGCCGATGGGGAGGTTGCGGCGCCACCCCCTGTCATGCACAGAGCAGGGCCAATCAGGGGGTTGGGGCTCTGTACCCTGTCACGCACAGAGCAGGGCCCATCAGGGGGTTGGGGCGCCACCACTCTCACACTCAGGGCAGGGCTGATGGGGAGGTTATGGATCTACCCCATCATACACAGAGCAGGGCCCGTTGGGGGGGGGGTGTTGGGGCGCCATACCCTGTCACACACAGAGCAGGGCCGATCAGGGGGTTGGGGAGCTCCCCCCTATCAGGCACAGAGCAGGGCTGATCAGGGGGTTGGGGCGCCTTCCCCTCTCATGAACAGAGCAGGGTGGATAGGGAGGTTGTGGGCCTGCCCCCTGTTACACACAGAGCCACAGGGCGATCAGGGGGTTTGGGCGCTGCCCCCTGTCATGCTGATCCCAGTGCTGGGAGGCATATTACCCTTTTACTATATAGGGTAGAGGCCTGGTGCACGGGTGGGTGCTGGCTGGTTTGCCCTGAAGGGTGTCCTGGATCAGGGTGGGGGTCCCCACTGGGGTGCCTGGCCAGCCTGGGTGAGGAGATGAGGGCTGTTTTCAGGCTGGGGGTGGCTGAAGCTCCCAACTGCTCCTTTTTTTCTTTTCTTTTTTTTATTCTGGGCCACCTTTAGCTTTGAGGCTTGGCTCCAGCTCTGCGGCCTCCGCTGCTGAAAGTAGGTTTCTGGCCTTTGCTTACAATGTTGCGATCCTGCTGGCTGAAGCCCGGCGGACTAAAGCAGGTTTCTGGGGTTTTTTTTAGCTTCTATATTTGTTACATAGTTTCTTAGAGTTGCAGCTCAGAGGCCAGCAGCGGCAGGCGGGGAACGTTGGAGTCCTCTGTCACTGAAGCAAGCAAGCCTCATGTTAGTTTAAGCTGCCTGGCTGCCGGCCGCCATCTTGGCTGGCAGTTAATTTGCATATTGCCCTGATTAGCCAATGTGAAGGGTAGTGGTCGTACGCCAATTACCATGTTTCTCTTTTATTAGATAGGATATATAATTATAAATTATAATTAAGTGGTAATAATTATTGCTAAAAATAGTAGCATGTCTTCATTAAGTTCCAATGGGTTATCACGTAAACACTTTACATTCTTGCAAGAACTCTACCACAAAATCTGAATTTTGTCCATTTAATAGGCAAGAAACTGAAATTCAAAGAAATCAAGTAACTCAATAGTCACACAGACAGTAAGCAGTGAGGCTACAATTGAAGTCAAACTCATTTGGCTCCAACACTCATGGATTTTCTACCATGTTCTGCTGTTTTGTCTTATTTTGTTTTGTTTTGTTCTGCTGTGTTTTATTTGTTGTTGTTTTTGTTTGTTTGCTCTTTGTTTTTTACCACTATGTGTATTTATCTTTCTGGTGAAAAGTTAAAGACAACTTAGTGATAAAAAAAAAAAGTCTGGACTGAGAGTTAGAAGTTTATGTTAAGTAGCCTCTCTGCCATTATCTGCTGTGAGACCACAGGTGTCAAGTGGTATTTTATATCACTTAATCTTCACATGCCTCAATTCCTCCATCTTTAAAATGGCAATAATGCTTTGCCTAATTCAAGAGCTAGTACAAGATAAAAGGCGAGACAAATTACATTGCCCCTAGAAGTCACGGTCTCCATTTATTGAGCTATTAAGCCTATACCTTGAATTGGCACATTCACAAGTATCATTTCATTATGCATTTCAAGTTAGAAACTGTCTTAATTTTTACAGGCGAGAAATACATAGTTACTAGCCTAGTCTCAAAAGTTATAAAGCCATGATTTTCACAAGATTGAACCTAAAATCTAGATCATCACGTACATTGCATAAATTATTTGACCTCTTTGAGCTTCATATTGTTATCATTAAAATGGGGAAAACAATTTCACCTTCCTGAGTTATGGCACAAAGATAGCATATGTAAAAGCAACTAAATTAAAGTCAACTTCTAATTAAGTCAAAGAAGGACATGGTTATCATTATATCAATGTGTCTGCATGATCAGAGCAAGTTCTCAAAGGCCTGCAGCATGCAAGGCGGCACCTGTTGTGAGTGTGTGGTGGGCGATGGTGGCAAAAGAGGCTGTCTCACTCCAACCCAGCGCTCTTTATACTCCATAGTCCCAGTTCTTCTGCCCCCTTTGCCATGTTAATCTTCACCCACTCATTTTCAAAGCAGAATGTAGTCCTCTGAAATGGCATTCAAAATTATTTTTTTAAATTTTAAAACACACTAATTCATTTTTTTTGTAGAGAGAATTTTCATTTTCAAAGTGTATTTTTCTTAAATTCTCTTTAAAATATATTTTTATTTTTGATAGTATTACAGATATCTCCCATTTTCCATTTTTTTAAAGTAGTTATTTTTGAGTGGCAGGAACCTTCTGAGCTCCTGAGAATGTAAATGTAAGCATTTTGGTTCATGGAGAAATTTTTTATGACCCTGAGAACTTGCATTGATGCAAAGTGAAAACTCTATTCATATATATCACTGCTGGTTCAGAACAGAGGAAGTAAAGTTGATAAGGAAAAAAAACAAACCCCAAACCTGAAATAGCTTAAGTAAAGAAAACAATGAGAAATAAGGTCAACAGTGTTCATCTGAAAAGTGATTAAAGAGCTGCTTTGAAAAAGCTGAAAGAAAATCCTTATGTATTAATCTTTATTTGCTCATGGAATTTGTCTTCCTCCAGTGTGTCCTTATAGCCAAAACTATTGATAGTAAAAGGAACCTTAAATATCATTGATAGCTCTCCCTCATTCTAAAGACAAGGCAGTAGCCTTGTCGAAGTGGCTCAGTTGGTTGAGTGTCCTGTGCAGGGAGAGGTAGCTCATTCGATTCCCAGGATCTAGCACATATGGAAAGCACCTCTCTCTCTCTCTCTCTCTCTCTCTCTCTCTCTCTCTCTCTCTCTCTCTCTCTCTCTCTTCCTCAGGTGAGGATTAGGAAAAAAAGATGAGGTAGCAGATCATGAAGATTAAGCAACCTGCTCCAAAGAGATCCTAGTAAGTGACAGTTGACCTCACACCTGACTCTCCTGACTGTGACCTATACTCTGTTATTGTCTAACACAGCCTCTGACACACCATGCTATGCACTAAAAATATAACTTTGCCTTTAGCATGCTAGCATTATTTTACTTATAAGCCATTTCTCTGCCACACACACACACACACACACACACACACACACACACACACACCTACCAATAATTGGTGTATTTTCCAAGCCTCATTACATAAAATGTTCTAACATCCAAGCCTCTCTCCTCACAAAGGTCAATGTCCAGTTTGGTGATTTGTTGTACTCTGTTGAACTATGCAAAAGAGTTAGTTAGGCTTTAAGTAAGTAGGAGCTTTAGATCTCCCATGATCATGAGCATAATTGGGCCTCTTTCAGATTGACATTCTTTGTCCTCTCCTTCCATTTGAGTGTCCAATGGAACAAGTTTCAACTTTCTTGTGGAAGCCAAAATATAGTTATAATTGATTATCCTGAGTCTTATTTCATTATCATAAGGACTATTCTAAATGACAAATACTTAAAATGACTTTAGAAGGATTTTATTGTGAAGAGTACCAATTCAACTTTCTCCTTATTTTAATGCACTTCAGTAAACAAGTACAGACTCAAAACAAAAACAAACAAAAATACAACTAGAGAAGAGGTGCAAAACACTTAAAGCAATTCATGAAGCAGAGGTGTCTTGGTTTCTGGAATAGTTCTAGAATAAGGTCACAGTCTGTTATTTTCTGACATGCATGAAGTTTGTGTAATTAAGTAAAGTCAAACATCAACCCAAATAATTAGACTGGCTTGTATTCTATATTGCTCTGCCTAAGAAGTCTAATTTAATAATACCCTTTAATCCTAAACTTTCAGAATACTATTTCATACAGAGCAATTACATTTTCTCATTTTATCTTTATTTTTATTATACAAGACTTAATGAGAAAATGCATTTAAGCATTTTATACACATTTAATTTCCTCACACTCAACCTAAATAATTTCCATAGCCCTAGCCAGCCCTGGGTTCAATTCCAGTCAAGGCATATGCGACAGGCAACCAATTGACGTGTCTCTCTCACGTGGATATTTCTCTGTGTGTGTCTCTCCCCCTCCCTTTCACTCTCTCTAAAAATCAATGGAAAACTATCTTCAGGTGCGGGTTAACAACAAAATAAATAAATTCCATAAATCTGATAATTTACTCTATTATCCTCAAAATTAAGTATTTCTTCTATAAACTAGTTTAACCTAAAATACTTTTATATAAATAGTCAGATATTTTCCAGGATTATTTTATATATAAGTACTGTAATGTGTTTGCCATTGTAATGAAATTTTATATTAAGAATTATGATTACTTGCTCTCCCTTTTTACCTTTTTCTTTTAATAAGACCCCTAAATTCTCATTATAAATGTGAAATGGTAAATTGTCCTCCCCCCCCCGCCACCGCCCCGACACACAAATACCTCTAGGCTCCCACATTCATACATAGACTGAGTGGCTCAGGCAGAATTTTATATGAGTCAATGAGTGGATGAATGGATGAATGAATGAACAAAGGAACAAATAAGTTATTGCAGCATCTCTTATTTTTCAAATTCTTCTCTTGAGCCAATGTTAATTCTTCTCCCATCAAACATACTGTCTATAATTAAAAACTTCTCATGCAAAATATTTATAACTAATTATTCTTGCTCATTTAAGTTCTTAAAATTATTTTTAGAATATCAATTCTCGAGTTCACTAATTTCAGTACAGAGCATAGTAAGTAGAGATATCTTTTGGTATTTTTGTATCATATTTTCATTTTCTCTTATGAATTTCTCAGTCCGGATTATCATTCACTCTGCCTTTCTTTTCACAAGTTGGCCAAATCTATTCACTTAAATTTGTTCTGTTTCCATCCCTCCGCAATTCCAATGTAAGCAGATAAAAGTTTAAGCTATTCTAACCAATGGATTTTGCTGTCCAAATTGAACACAAGGGCATTAAACTATGAGGAACTGACAGTTCATAACATGCCTTCCTTTGGATGGATATGCAGCAATCTTTTTTGTATGTCTTGTCTTATTCATTGGGCCAGAAAGAAATATCTCCATCAATGGGACACAGAGGCTTCTTAGCAGGAGTATAACATTACGGATGTACAAAGAAAATAAGTACAGAATCTATCAAATAATTTTGCAATTATTTTAAACCATGTGTCTTCTTGCCCTGTTTTTATTGGTTCTCTCAGTCCTAATTTCTTTTCATATATTTCTTAAAAGCATACAGCAAAATTCTTGCTCATCATATACTACCATTCATCATATAGGTAGAGAAGAAAGAAAGGCTAAAATGAGGAAACAGTGAAACAAAACTGATAAATTGAAGGAGGCGGGCGGCATCATTGAGTTTGGCAAAAGGATGGTATTTGCTTTGCCTATAACAGAGTGTGTGTAAAAGAGACTTTGGGGCATCTATGTAGTAAGAGAGAAGAAGGTTAGGTGAATGAATTTGCATTTGATGCTGTAGGTGCCAGGGAGACATTTAAGTGTTTGTGAGGAGGGCAGTAACATTATAGGTTTGAGCTTTAGAATAATTAATGAGGTAGCATTAATCAGGTAGATGAGTCAAGTAAATTAATCTGGTAGATTAATCTGGTAATGATGTGTCATGTTGATTGAAGGAAGTAGACTAGGGTCAGAGTCATGAAGAGACTGCCAAGGTTGAGACTAGAGACACAAAGTGGAGGACAGGCACGCATAGCTTATCCTGGTTTTGTCACCTCTCTCCCATAGAACCGTAGTTTCCTTGGGAAGTTTCAAAATTCTTATACCACTGAGAAGTTGGGCTATGTGTCCCAAGAGTATTTTCCTATGTCAATAATTAGAGTATCCACTACTCCCCACTTGAGGTAAAAGATTAGTTGTAAAATCTTTTTCTTTTATTTCTTGGTTGACATTAGAATATCCTCTTCCTCTCACTGAAACAGTTCCTTAAAGAAATTTTCCATTATCCATGTTTTCTCTTTTGCACAGTTTTGACGGGTTCATGTAATACTCCAACAAGACCTTCAATTCCCATTTGTATAATCCTCTTCTTATGCACTTTACAAAGATTGCAGTAAAGCTTTTTTTTTTACTTTTTCAACTTGAGAGTCACTAATTTTTCTTTGATTTTTATGTGATTTGGTTTCTCAACCTCATTTTTCTACCTCTACTGCAACTGAAATCTTCTATTCTTGGGTCTCTACTTTGCTCTTTCAGGTCTTTGACTTTCCAATATATAACACTACTTTAAGAAAATGGATTTCAAAATATTTTAGACACTTGAAGGGAGAAATGGATATTTCCTCTCCTTTTGCATGCTAAGATTACTTCTATTTCTTAACATTATAAAAATTTGTTTATCCTTCTTATAAATCTGAAAAATTGTTCCAGATTTTGAAAAATATATTTATCATAATATTATATCATGGTACTAATCTAAAGGATCTTCTTTGTAACACAAATTTTATTCATTCTTGCCCTTATTTTCAACCAAGCCTATGGGTCACTTTCCTCTTTATGTTAAGATGTTTCAAGCTCTTAGCATATAAACCTTCATAAGTACTCTTCAGTCACTCATCTTGTAAATTGATTCTAAACAATCGACTTCAAATATTATTCTTGGTTACTTCCACTCTTACCTTTCTTAAGATGCATCTGCGATCCCCTCTCAACACCATACACTTGGATATTAGAAAAGACCCACATCCTTAAGTAGTTTTTGCTCTTATATTTCTCTTATGGAGTATATGCCTTCATAAATCTGACCTTTTACCTTTTTATTTATATTATTTCCACAATCACATATCTTTCCCCATTCTTCAGACCCCATAGACCTTACAAACAACTAAACCAAACATTAAACATCTGTGTGTCTTGTTCTTCACCTGTTAACTTCTGTGAAAATCCCTTCACAAAAAATACATTTTCCTGTCTGCATTCAGTCTATTTATGGTATCTTAACTGAATAAAATGCTTCTTTCCAAGACTAGCACAAGCCTCTGGATTCTCTGATTGGATATAAATATTACCTGTTGAGTCTCGACACCACTTTATTTAATTTGCCCACCAGCCCTGCATGGTTGATATTGATCATTGTTTTTTACATATGGGGTATTTTTAGTATGTAAAGAGTCATTCAGAGGAGAAAGGATAGGTAGGATCTGAAGCTAATGTGCAGAATTGGAACTAGTGGGTTAAAGAGGGTGAAGAGAATGCCCACACTGATTTTGCTGGTATTGTCAGAGCTGGCATTGAACACAGCTCCATCAGAACCAGCCTTGAATGAGGACTTTCTGAAAGACAAGTCAGTTTCAGAACTCTGATTTGATAATGGGTTCAAAGTATCTGGAATCTACTATTGCTGAAATTCCAGAAATCAAAGAGAAACTAGTGTTTGTGGATTGGTTTTATTTCCCCTGAAATGTGGGGATTAGGACCAGCTCCAACATATATGAAAATGTTGGGACATTTAAAAAATATATACATATATATGGTTATACTTTCACTCTTTAAAATTGCAAAAATGTCACCTCTGACTACCTGTCATTGATAGTAACACTCATTTAGAAGCACATCTTTTCCTTCAACACTATCCGCCTTCTGTACCTTCTACAGAATGAAAATTAAAGTATGACCCAAATAATAACATTGCAATAACTACAGAAAAAATGCCAGCTATTCTTAAATGAAACTGAATATTTTCACTTGTTATTATTATAGAATATATGTATAGCATGCACTCAGCCAACTTTTTTCACTCTATGTTTCAAATCCCTGAGTGTAAGTAGTCTCATTATGTAAACAAATTGAACTCCAACATACTCTTGAACCCTCTCTTTAAATCCACTGAGGTTTTCCTGTCACAAATGCTAAACATTATTATGTGAAACTCTAAGCATTCTGCAGATATGTTTGACCTTCTGCACATAAAACTCAATTATTGAGTTATATATTAAAATAGACAAAACTACCTAAGTAAAAAAGAAAAGAATTACCATTGTATATATTCCTAAATCTACACATGCATCCACAAACACATACACATAATAACTAGTTTATGTATAATTGAATTAATATAAAGACAGTTAGAAGGATGAGAAGAACATTTTTATCTAGACCTATGAAAATGAAATCTGTTTATTTTTAAAACTCCATTTATTTTTTTTAGCAAATGTTACTCAAATATTTATTGAAAATTCATAAGATTCTAGGGACTATAGAGGATACAAAGACAAATTACTTATAGCAAATAAACAAATGCCCAATTAATTCCACTACAAGGTGAAGTATGTAAAGCTTATTAAGATAGGGGCAGTGTATGTATTGTTTAACGATGTATCGTCAGTGTCTAATATTGTGACTGGCACACAGTAGATACCAAAGTATGTTTGATGAATGTATAATGAAAGAACAATGCCTTTAAGTGATCTAGAAGTTCAAAGGAAGGAGATATTACTTTTATCTGGCATGTCCCAGGAAGGCTTTCTAGAGGATAAGGTATTTGATCTGAAGTCTCAAAGAATGGGGAATTGGTTTTAAAGAAAAGAATAACATAATAGGCAGAGGCCAGGACACAAACATAAAGATAGAGAGGCAGGAAAGTGCAACAGAGTGATTAGGAATAGCAAATCATTCAATTTGGCAGTTGAGCATAGGAAATCTATAAAGAAGCAATAAAGCCCTGGCTGGTGTGGCTCAGTTGGTTGGGCATCAGCCTGTGCACCAAAGGGTTGTCCATTCAATTCCTGGTCAGGGCACATGTCCTGGTTGTGGGCTCAATGCCCGGTAGGGAGAGTGCAAGAGGCAGCCAATTGATGTTCACTCTCACATCGATGTTTCTGTCTCTCCCTCTCCCTTCCCCTCTCTCTAAAAAATATTTTTAAAAATCTTAAAAAGAATGAAAGAAAGCTAAAAAGTTAGACTGAGGCCAGATTGCTGAAATCCAGAAATGCTAAGTTAAGGAGTCCAGATTTTATTCTCAAAGTAAGCTCTAAATATTTGTGTTTACATTATTGTACACCAGCTTTACCACTTGCCAAGTAGCCATTATTCTTGATCCTGAAGCTGTCAGGAAGAGTCTTCAGAAGTAGTTCCTAATTATATTACCAGCCTCTCTCTATGAAACTGCTCCAAGAAGCTACAAAGTCTAGCAGCCCCAGAACAGACAAAGGAAGAAGGAGAGAGATTTCTAAAAATATTTAATACTGGGCAGTTTCATTAGTTCTGAAGCTGCTACTAGATACCTGCACTATTTAATGTGGCACTTTGGAAACAGATTAACTTTAACTTTAGTTTGCAAAGACCTAAATTAATACACAAATCCTAAAAGGTGAAAAGGACTCCAAGAGAGAATCAGCCTCTTCAGAGATTGCTAATGTACCATGAAATACAGCCCTTGTCTAATGAGATACTAGCTCTTATAGCAAAATAGTATAGAGTAGGGTTCCTGACTACACAAGGTTATTCCATTTATTAACTACAAACACAAACATCCATGAACTGTAGAGAAATAAAGGTATAATACATGCCTTAAGTAACTGACAATCAAACTAAAGAAAATTAACCACTCAAGTTCCAGAACAGCTGTGTCATTTTAGTTTCTCAATTACCTCATGAGTTTAATATTACTATTTCCATTTTATAATTGAGAGGGTTAAGATCAAAGGCTTTCAATAATTTTCTCAAACTACACAAATAGCATAGCTTGAATCCAAACCAAATTATTCTACCTCCAGAGTTCATACTCTTCGTCTTGCACCGTTATGGACTTAGGGCCTAGCTTAGTAAATGGGAAGCGACACAATATGTTAGCTAAAAGCACGATCCCTAGCATAAGACCATCCAGGGTCTAGATCTTGGCTTCACTTCATGTAAGCTCGGTGATCTTGTACCTTCTAATAACGTTTTTGTGCCTAATGTTTTCTTAATTGTAAAACTGGGGGGGGGGGATTAATATTGGAATAACACATCATACCTTACAGGGTTGTTGTGAGATGTAAATGAAATAATACATGTAAAGTGCTTAGGAGAATGGCAGCCCAAAGGAAATGCTCGTTTAAATTAGCATTATTTGTTAGTGAAACATCATAAAAACAGCAATAATTTAGACAATTCAGTGCACATTTTTAAATCTGAATCAACATCCCAAGCCTTCCTTCAATTAAAGAAACACCCTTGAAAAATATCATGCAGTAGTTTCTTTGAACACAAAGGGGTCTATGCAGCAGTAACACGATAGTAAAAGTTGCAAGAGCTGCATTGCTATTTGGGAAGACAACTCTAGCTCTGCTAACTTCCTGGCGCTGATGTATTTGACTGGTTATCAGTGTTGTTATCTCTTTCTTTCCTGCCAGTACAAACGTCTAGATAAGACAATACGTTTCTGTAGTTTACAAACTTACCCACGAATGTGGGAGATCCATATCTGTACAAGAAGACTTGAGACGTGGGTGATGATTACAGTGAAAACAGTTGTCCCCAGGGACCAACTTGGGCAATTTCCAAATAAACACATGTCCAAAGTGTGTTTTCTGGAAAAGGCTTCCAACTGTTGTACATCTGAACTTCACCTTCATTGTGAGATAACATTTCTGCCAAGTTGCCTCCAGTTGAAGTGATCTAACCAGTGATGCAGAAAGAAATACAATCTAATCTCCATTTCCTCCAATCTTCCTTGTGCTAATATTATTAACTTTCTTTTCTTGAGATTTAGCTAATTTTATACAGGAAATCAATGTTATATCTCCATCTTCTGAGTGATAAAGAAAAAATGTTAAAAAGTAACTCTAATAATTTTGTACATGTAGAAATTATAAGTATTATGCCTCCTTTATATAATGTAAATGAATGAATACCAGAGGATAAACCAGAAAGTCATTTAACTTAACAAAATTATTTACAATAGCATTTATTTAATGAATAAATTTTTTGTATATTATTTTTTCTGTAAAAAAGATTTATTTACCTAAACATATTGAACCATATTTAATGAATAAAGTTATTTTGATTGGAAATACTGAAAGCCATGTGAAAATAGTATACTGCATGATGTTTGAGAAACATTACAGTTTCCAAAATTTCCCACATCTTCTCAGCATGATATGGTGTGCTTCTATTCTGGAAGATATTTAATTTTTGCAGGTCATGAGTGTAAGAACAACAGAAAGCAGCAAATGAGATCTTTGCCTTACTTAAAAGAATGAAATCTCAGTGGCATGGGCTGCAATCTTACTGGTATTCTGTAATTTTCTATTTTAATATCAATCTGCAAAGAGATTTATGCAGACAGTATGTCTCAGTAAAATCTTTTGGAAAAGTCTGAACAAGACTGAGAAAACAAAATAAAAGGGTATTTCTTTAATACTATAAAGTTAATTAGTGAGATCTATTTACATGTGGTGAAAGATCTGATGAAAATTCTAGTAATATGTAAAAGAGTTATAGAAAATAGAAATACATATTACCCATAGTAAATTGAACCATGCCATCAACTCTTTTTATGTCCAAATGTTTAACTGGTGTAAACAAAATAATGATTAATAGGGTCTTATTAAAAATGAAAATTAAAATTGCATGTTATGACATTTCAATTTGCTGTACTCACATCAAAATTGAAAAATACTGTTTTTTGTGGCTAAGGGATAAGAACAGTGGTCACTACTGACCCAATTGCCTTGCTGATTACAGCCATAGCTTTCTCTCACTCTATCCCTCACCTGATCCTGAAGGGAAAGAGAAATGAGGTGCGGCAGAGGTTTAAGGTGAAATTCAGGAATAGGGTGAGGATATATTTCATATATAATTTGGTAATTAAAAATAAACTCAACATTTAATGGTTACTGTAAGGTTGTATAAAGATGGCCTTCATTAATATGTGCTACTCCAATTCTTCTGCAGAGTTTTTAGCAGCTCATTGAATTCTTACTTACATGAAACCTTGTCATCCAGACTTGGGATCCTGGGTTTTTTGGTCCAAATTCGGTTTTGAAGTCTCTTTAATGTCCCCATTTATTCCACTGGGTCACCACTTAATTTCGTGTCCTAGTACAAACACAGCTCAAAGTAAAGACAAATTTTTCTTCACTAAAGATTAAATATAAAATGTGCAGAGATCATAAATATGGAAAATTAATAATGTTCCCTTAAAACCTGTACCTTCACACAATTTAAACAATAACTTGAAAGCACACCACTTTTTTTGGGTTAAAACTTGTATACTAAAGCATGGTGTTTTTACTTTTCTTATATACTTCGAAATGCATCAAAATGGATTGAATCCAAGCCATCTATAAAAGATTCTCTCCTGCTCAATGTGAAATAGTAAAAAAAAGAACAAGGTCTTTGTTTTCAAATATACATTTTAAGTAACCTCTTGCTCTCTAGCAGATACAGTGAGCAAAACAGCTTACTACATTTTAGTATATAAATGTCACTATTTTATTATGGCAAAATGTTGATAAAAGAATTAGCATTGCATTAATTACTCAAAGTTTTATTGGAAGATTTAGAAGTATCTCACACTAGTTTAAACAGTGCTTTTATTTATTTTGTATTTATAGTGCTTGTATTTATTTTTTAAAAGATATCATACTCTTAAGGATTTCAAAATATTTTTGAAATTGATACTTTATATGCCAAATTTTATAATAATTGGTAAAAGTTTTATTCTGTTGTATTAACTCTATGTGAAGTAATACATAAAGGAATACTTATTTTTCATCCATAAAGCTCTGGACTCACAAGTATTTCTCCCTCTACTTCTGCCTCATTCTTTCCACTAAGCAGCTGATAAATGGTATGTAAATATATATATAGCAATTTTCAAAAAGCAAATGATATGCTTGCTCATTAATGCTTGAATGAAACGTATTTGTAAGAGTGTGTTCCACTCCTTTGAGAGAGACTATAAGCCCAAAGAAATGTTTGGAAGAAAAGAATCTCAGGCATGCAAATATTTCCGATCATTATTTTCAGCTATTTTTCTATTTTTAAATATATATTAACTAGTGGACCAGTGCACTAAATTAATGCACGGTGGGGGGGGGGGGTGATGTCCCTCATCCAGGCCTGCATTCTCTCCAATCTGAGACCCCTTGGGGGATTCCCGACTGCCAGTTTAGGCCTGACCCCTATAGACCGGCAGTCGGACATTTCTCTCGCAATCCGGGACTTCTCGCTCCTAATCATTCACCTGTCTGCCTGCCAGATCACCCCTAATCACTCTGCCTGCCGACCTGATTGCCCCCAACTATCCTCCCCTGCAGGCCTGATCACCCCTAACTGCCCCTGCCTTGGCCCCACCACCATGACTTTGTCTAAAAGGTCTCCTGGTCTAATTAGCATATTACCCTTTTATTAGCATAGATTGATTTTAGAGGTATAGAGAGATAGAAATGTCAATGAGAGTGAAACATTTATTGGCTAACTCCTGCTAGGGATCAGGCTCAGAACCTGGGCATCTGTTTTGACCAAGAATAGAACCATGACCTCCATGGTTCATGGGCGAACATTCAACCACTGAGCAACACTGGCTGGGCATCAGTTCTTATTCTTGATCTTTAAGAAATACTTCGAGGGAGATTCAAAACAGTGACAGGCTGCCGGGGTCCAACCCCAGCGGGTCCAGGGGTCCCCAAAGGTGTGGACGGAGTCGGCGAAGAAGGAATGACACGGAGACAGCGTTCAGTTGATCAGCAGCCTAGCCAGGATCTCCAGCCAAGTTCTGGTCTTGATCTCCAGAGAGGTTCTGCCTAGGATCCCTAGCCAGGTTCTGTGTCCATGTTCTCTTGCTAGGTTCTCCAGGTTCTCCAGCCAGGTTCTGTAGCCATGTTCCCTCGCTAGGTTCTCCAGTCAGGTTCTGTCCAGGTTCTCCAGCCAGGTTCAGTCACCAGGTTCTAGTCAGGTTCTCTTGCCAATTTCTGTAGTCAGGTTCAGTCCAGGATCTTTTGCCATGTTCTCTCGCTAGGTTCTGTCTCTAGGTTCTGAGGCCAGTTTCTGTCCAGGATCTTTTGCCATGTTCTCTCCAGCAAAGTTCTTCTGTCCCTAGAGAACGTTCTGTGTAGGTTCTGTGCCTAGGTTCTGTCTCTCTCTCTGTCTCTTGCTGTCTTGTTACATCTGTATTTATACCAGTTGATTCAATCCTATCAATCTCTATTACAAAGGTTAGGGCGTTTCTTATCTCCATTCCAGGGAGTAAAGATTATGTAGCTTAAGCATGATTGTTCGTAGCTAAAGTGATTAATTACCCACCTGGCACTTAGTTAAGAGGTTTTATTCCCTCCCTAACTTCAGGGGAAAATCCCTACCTGGGGAAACAACCTTTCTCAGAGAGGTGACCTTGGTTAAAACACATAGTGCCAAGAAGGTGAGCAAACATATTAAGAACAGTATGCCATATATGCCAGGTCCCTTGAAACAGCAAGGATGGACCGGCTCCCGGCAAATTCCCCCTTTTTTTATTTTTTAAAAGCGGGCATTAAAAAGAAAAACTCCAAATGCTCTCTTGTATCCATTTTAAGAGTAGGATTGGCGCTTTCCGCTATTACCTGAGTTCTGATCTATCACCCCAGGGAGAGCTTGCCAATCCTGCACTTTCCCCGGGGTGGAAAGGCTGCAGTGGGGTTAAGAATAAGGCTCCTTGGGCCTACCTCCTCCCATGCCTTTACATTTACCTTTTCTTCCTCAGAAAAGCATGGACATACTTCTTGTATAAAACGTTCTGTCTGACTGGGAGTAACCTTAATTCCTCTGCTAGCAAGCATATGTGTTAAAAGATCAATATAGAGTCTTATTTCTTTGGACTCAGTATGGCACATCTTCTCAATCTAAGAATCAATACAGAGTCTTCTTTCTTTGGACTCAGTATGGCACATCTTCTCAATCTAAGAATCAATACAAAGTCTTCTTTCTTTGGACTCAGTATGGCACATCTTCTCAATCTAAGTTCTGTACTATCCACCTTCTTACCCTACTTATCCTCTATAGAGGGGTCTGAAGTACCCTGGTGGAGTCCTATCCATCCCGAATGTGGGGGTTCTCAATGGGGGGGCTTACCTAGGGGAATCCTGTTCCAGGGGTTCCCAAAGGTGTGGACGGAGTCGGCGAAGACTATCCACCCTCTTCCTACGGTGGAGTCCTATCCATCCCGAGAGTGGGGCTAACCTAGGGGTCCCTGTTCAGGCGCCAGATGCCGGGGTCCAACCCCAGCGGGTCCAGGGGTCCCCAAAGGTGTGGACGGAGTCGGCGAAGAAGGAATGACACAGAGACAGCGTTCAGTTGATCAGCAGCCTAGCCAGGATCTCCAGCCAAGTTCTGGTCTTGATCTCCAGAGAGTTTCTGCCTAGGATCCCTAGCCAGGTTCTGTGTCCATGTTCCCTCGCTAGGTTCTCCATTCAGGTTCTGTCCAGGTTCTCCAGCCAGGTTCAGTCACCAGGTTCTAGTCAGGTTCTCTTGCCAATTTCTGTAGTCAGGTTCAGTCCAGGATCTTTTGCCATGTTCTCTCGCTAGGTTCTGTCTCTAGGTTCTGAGGCCAGTTTCTGTCCAGGATCTTTTGCCATGTTCTCTCCAGCAAAGTTCTTCTGTCCCTAGAGAACGTTCTGTGTAGGTTCTGTGCCTAGGTTCTGTCTCTCTCTCTGTCTCTTGCTGTCTTGTTACATCTGTATTTATACCAGTTGATTCAATCCTATCAATCTCTATTACAAAGGTTAGGGCGTTTCTTATCTCCATTCCAGGGAGTAAAGATTATGTAGCTTAAGCATGATTGTTCATAATTAAAGTGATTAATTACCCGCCTGGCACTTAGTTAAGAGGTTTTATTTCCTCCCTAACTTCAGGGGAAAATCCCTACCTGGGGAAACAACCTTTCTCAGAGAGATGACCTTGGTTAAAACACATAGTGCCAAGAAGGTGAGCAAACATATTAAGAACAGTATGCCATATATGCCAGGTCCCTTGAAACAGCAAGGATGGACCGGCTCCCGGCAACAGGCTAAGGAGATGTTGCACCCCCAAGACAAAACTAAAATGCCATTAAAGTATACAACAGTCAATCCAAATAACTAACTGAAGAATAGCTGAACAGATGTCTTATAACCAAGAATTTACAGAAACTACAATGAGGCTAGTGGGAAGGGGGGAGACCTGAAATGGCTGGCCCTGCTCCCACAAGCCTAGGTTGAGATCCAGGATGGATATCAATCTTCAAAGGTTACCCCTGAGAGAGAAGTCTCAGCCCCATGACAAGCTCCTCATCCTAAAACCCCTGAGCCAAGAAGATGTGTTCACATAACAACTGGCTATGAAAATCAGCAGGGATTCTGTCTTCTCGGGAGAGAAAGAAGTCTGCTAGAGACACAGGTGGCCTCCTAAAGAGCCAATGTACAAAATGTCATTTGAAGCCACTTACTCTGGGCTCCAGTGGAGGGAGGGCAGAGAAGACTGGCATGTGTGAGGAGAGACTGGAGCTCATGAGTCTGGAGAGAGAGCTGAGGGTACAGCCACTGAGACATCTGTGCTGAGTCACTCTCCCACACTGCAGAAACCATCTTTCTTGGGTGTAACACTTCCCTCCTTATGACATCAGCCTGGGGAAATGCAATAACCTCACCCTCTGGACTCCTGCTCCAATCAAAAGACAAGGGGTGGCTGAATGGATAAGAAAAAAACAAAAACATTTATATGCTGTCTACAGGAAAACCACCTCAGAACAAAAGATACAGATTAAAAGTAAAGGGACAAAAAATATATTTCATCAAAATTTATTTTTTTTTTTGAAGTGGAATCTCATTGTTTTCATTTTTTAACTTTTTTTTTCTTTATTGATTAAGGTATTACAAATGTGTCCTTATCCCCCCATTGTCCCCCATACCCCCACTCATGCCCTCACCCCCTGGTGGCTGTGTCCATTGGTTAGGCTTATATACATGCACACAAGTCCTTTGGTTGATCTCTCCCCTTACCCCCAAAATCTCCTACCTTCCCTCTGAGGTTTGACAGTCTGATCGATGCTTCTCTCTCTCCAGATCTGTTTTTGTTCATCAGTTCATGTTGTTCATTATATTCCATAAATTAGTGAGATCATGTGATACTTATATTTCTCTGATTGGCTTATTTCACTTAGAATAATGCTCTCCAGTTCCATCCATGCTGTTGCAAATGGTAAGAATTCCTTCTTTTTTACCACAGCATAGTATTCCATTGTGTCCATCCCTTCATTTTCAGTCTGTGTGTGTCCCTTGTTCTGAGGTGGGTCTCTTATAGACAGCATATGTAATGGGTCATTTTTTTTTTTTTTTACCCATTCAGCCCCTTTATGTCATTTGATTGGAGCATTTAGTCTGTTTATGTTTAAAGTTATTATTGACAGGTACTTGTTTTTCGCCATTTTATTTTTTGTGCCTGTGTTCCTTCTTCCCTTTTTTTTTCTTCTTTTCACACCAGTCCCTTAGCATTTCTTGCATTGCTGGCTTGGTAGTGATAAACTCACTAAGCCTTTTTTTTGTCTCAGAAGTTCCTTATTTCCCCTTCAAATTTGAATGATACCATTGCATGATAGAGTTTTCTTGGATTTAGTCCCTTGCTTTACATCACTTTGGAAATTTCCTTCCATTCTTTTCTGGACTGATGTGTGTTTTTTGAGAAATCATTTGATAATCTAATGGGAGATCCCTTGTATGTAACTTTCCATCTCTCTCTTTCAGCCTTTAAGATTCTCTCTTTGTCCTGAATGTTTGCCATCATAATTACAATGTGTTTTGGAGTGGGTCTTTTGGGGTTCATCTTGTTTGGGACTCTCTGTGTTTGTGTGACTTTTTTCTTCCCCACATCAGGGAAGTTTTCTGACATTATTTCTTCAAATAGGTTTTCTAAATCTTATTCCTCTTCCTGTCATTATGGCATCCCTATTATTCATATGTTGCTTCATTTTATGTTGTCCTAAAGTTCCCTCAGGCTCTCCTGTCTTTTAATTTTTTTTCTCCAGTTGCAGTTCAGTTTGGGTGTGTTTTGCTTCCCTGTCTTCTAATTTGCTAATTCAGTCCTCCACTGCTCCTAGTCTACTGTTGAAACTTTCCATGGTGTTTTTTATTGCAGCTATGTCACTCTTTATTTCTTCTTGATTCTTACATAAGTTGTTGATTTTTTTCATCCATCTGGTTTATGAACTGTATGACCTTTATTATGAATTCTTTTTCTGACATATTGCATGCCCCCGTTTCACTTATCTGCTTTTTTGGTGATTCCTCCTTTTCCTTCCTTTGGGATTTGCTTTGTCTACCCATTTTTGTGCTTACTAGAAGATGTAGGTGTTGAGTTGTGCAGGGGCTGCTCCTTGGGTGGCAGTAGCTCCTCAGATGGCAGTGGTGGCTCCTTGGGCAGTCACAGCAGTGGCTGCTCCTCAATTGGTGGCAGCTCCTCAGGTGGGTGCTGTTCACAGCAGTGGTGGCACATCTGGCTGGTGGGGACAGGCTTCTTGTGTAGCTGTTGCTCCCCAAACACAGGTGGGCTGCTCACGCAGCTGCTGATCCTCAGATGGGTGAGGGTTGTGAGCAGCTGCTGCTCCTTGAATGGGGATGGGCTGCTTACGAGCTGCTGCTCCTTGTATGGGTGTGGGGTGCTCGGGGGGGGCTGCCTCTCCTCGGATGGAGGCAGGCTGCTTATGAGGCTGCTGCTCCTCGGATAGAGGAAGGTTGCTCACACGGCTGTTCCTCCTCGGATGGGAGCAAGCTGCTTGCATGGCTGCTGCTCCTGGAATGGGTGCAGGTCACTCGTGGAGCTGCTGCTTCTTGGATGGGGGTGAGCTGTGCACAAGGCTGCTGCTCCTTGAATGGGGATGGGCTGCTACTCCTCAGACAGGAGTGTGCTGCTCATGAGGCTGTTGTTTGCATGGTTGCAGTGCCCTGGGCAGCTGTGTTTACTTTGCCAATTCAGGGTGGATGTTATTCGATTTAGTTGCTCATTCTATCTGCTCTGGGATAAGGTTCAAGACATGTCTGTCTACTCTGCCACCATTTTGCCTCTCTACCCAAAATAGACTTTAAAAGAAAAATTATAGCAAGAGTCAAAGAAGGACACTATGTAATGATAAGGGAGTAATCCAACAAGAGAATATAACCCTGGTAAACATTTATACAACAATGTCAGAGCACATAAATACATAAAGCAAATCTTGATGGACATAAAGGAAGAGATCAAAAGTAATCTCTATGTATAAAACCCTAATATGAAAATAGACCAGATGATAGAACAACTGAAGAACCCAGCAACCCGTCACTATGATGTGCGCACAGAGCATGGTGGGCTTCGGCAGCAAGTGGCAGAGCATGGAACATGGCTGGCATTGGTTGTGGCAGGATGGTGGAGTAGGTGAGTGGTGGCACCAGACCAAGGTGGGGAGCTGCTCACTGTCATCAGGGTGAGCCTCTGGTAGTTACTGAAAATTCTTTGCTTCTGTGCACCACAGTCTTTCCAGGTGCTCGCACCTGCTGCCAGTGCAGGCCCCACTCGTACC
Source organism: Myotis nattereri (assembly GCF_964212035.1). Taxonomy (NCBI): domain Eukaryota; kingdom Metazoa; phylum Chordata; class Mammalia; order Chiroptera; family Vespertilionidae; genus Myotis; species Myotis nattereri. Next base: position 101,021,481 of record NC_138077.1, read on the forward strand.
CACTGCTGGCACCAGAGTCACTGCTCACACCCGCTGCCAGTGCCCAGCAGTGGCCCTGTTAGTTTGGTGTCTTCAGCAGGTGCAAGCGGTGGCTGCTGGCCCCAATTGCACCTCAGGTCTTCTCTACCTGCCCCTGCTCCTGAGGGGGGATTGGGGTCAGCAGCCACTACTCGCACCCACTGCTGGCGATGGCCCCAATCACATCTGGTGCTGGTTTGGAGCCACTGCTTGCACCCACTGCCAGAGCTGGCCCCACTTGCACCCACAGCCAGTGCCAGAGCCACTGCTCGTATCTGCTGCCTGAGCCTGGTGCCAGTCATGATTTCCCAGCACAATCAGCAGGTGTGAGCAGTGGCTGCTGGCCCTGATCACCACTGAGGGCTTCTCCATCTCTCCCTGGTGCTAAGGGGCGATCAGGGCAGCAGCCGCCACTCATACCTGCTGATGGTACCAGCCCCAGCAGCAGGTGTGAGCAAGGCTGGCACTGTTAGTGCATGGGAATGGCAGCAGCGGGAGAAGGGCTGCAAAAGCAGACAGGACATGGGGAGGGGTCGTGGCAGAAGGGGCTGGGCAGGGGTGCAGAGGATAGGCCAAGACCCGCACCTGTACCCACTGCAGCCTCGCAGCCCACAGTTCCTTCAAGGTGCACAAATTCGGAACCCCTAATACAGTCATAGTAGGGGACTTTAAAACCCCAGTTAACATCAATGAATACATATTCTAGACAGAAAATAAACAAGGAGACAGCAGTCTTCAATGACACAGAAGATCAGATTGATTTCATTGATATCTTCAGAGAATTTCACCCAAAAAGCACCAAAATGTACATTCTTTAATTTTCAAGTGCATATGAAACACTTTCTATGATATACCATATGTTAGGACACAAAACAAGTTTCAATAAATTTAAAAAGATTGAAATCATATCAAGCTGCTTCTCTGAGTATAATAGTGTGAAACTAGAAATCAATCACAAGATAACAACTGAAAAATTACAAAGACATGAAAAATAAATAACATGTAATTCAACAAAAAAATGGACTAACAATGAGATCAAGGAAGCTACCTTGAAACAAAAGAAAATGAGAACATGAGAAACCAAATCTATGAGACACAGCAAAAACAGTCTTAAGAGAAAAATTTATAGCATTACAGGCCTACCTCAAGAAACAAGAAAAATCTCAAATCTAAATGTGCACTTAAACGAACAAATCCAAAATGAATAGAAAAAAGGAAATAATTAATATCAGAGCAGAAACAAATAAAATAGTCTAAAAAATTACAAAGATCAATGTAACTAAAAGCTGATTCTTTGAAAAGTTTAACAAAATTGACAAACCTTTAAACAGATTCAGCAAGAAAAAAGAGAGAGGACCCAAATAAATAAAATCAGAAAAGAAAGAGAAGTAGCAACTGACTCCAGAGAAATTCAAGGGATTGGAAGAAAATATTACAAACAACTGTATGTCAATAAATAGGACAATTTGAAAGAAATAGATAAATTTCTAGAAACATACAACCTTCTAAAAGTAAATATTAAAATCCAAGTAGACTGATTACAACTAATGAAATTGAAGCAGTAATTAAAAAAAACTGCCAGGACTTTCAGATGGATTAAGTTCTAGCCAGTTTGACTCAATGGATAGAGCATGACCTGCAGACTGAAGGGTCCCTGGTTGATTATTGTCAAGGGCATGTACCTCAGTTGCAGGTTTGATCTCTGGCCTTGGTCAGGGCATGTTGGGAGGCAACCAAGTGATGTGTCTCTCTCACACTGATATTTCTCTCTCTGTGTCCCTTTCACTCTGTATAAAAATCAATAGAAAAAATATCCTTGAGTGATGATTAACAACAAAAAAGATAACTTCAAAAGTGAGTATTACCAACTATTTAAACAAGAACTAACATGTATCCTTCCCAAACTGTTTCAAAAAAAATTTAAGAGTTGGGAACTCTCTCAAGCTCATTTTATAAGGCCAGACTTATCCTAATTCCAAGACCAAATCAACCAAAGAACTTGTGTGCATATATATGCATAACCCATGGATACAGACAATAGTGTGGTGAAGACCTGGGGTGGGGAGACAGGGGCTGGCTAGAAGGGATCAATGGGGAAAATAATGGGACATATGTACTACTTTCAACAATGAAGATTTTAAAAAATAACACTACAAGAAAGAAAATTATAGGTGAATATCGCTGATGAACATATATGCTAAAATCCTCAACAAAATATTAGCAAACCGAATCCAGAAATACATTTAAAAGATCATGCACCATGATCAATTGGGATTTATTCTGGGGATGCAAAGTTAGTACAATATCCACAAAACAATAAATGTGATATGCCACATAAACAAATTGAAGGATAAAAATCACATGATCATATCAATAGATGCAAAAAAAAAAAGCCTTTGCTAAAATCCAGCACCCATAAAAACTCTCAGCAAAGTGGGAATAGAGAGAACATACCTCAATGTACTAAAGGTCATATATGACAACTAGAGGCCCTGTGCATGAATTCGTGCACAGGTGGGGTCCCTCTGAGTGGCCTGCAGAAATTGGGCCAAAATCCACAGTCCAATGCTGCCTGCAGCTCCTACCTGCTGCTCCTGCTCATCCCAGCCCCACTGTGCCGCATGGGCTCGCATCCAATCAGTCCCGATAGGGGGAGTTTCCTCTGCATCTGGTGCCTTCCAAAGGGGAGTGGCCTGTGGGATCAGGCTGAAAGTGGCTCTCGGACATCCCCTGAGGGGTCCCGGATTGCGAGAGGATGCAGGCTGAGGGGAGGGACAGCAGGAGGGCTCCAGTTGTGTCTGGCCCATCTTGCTCAGTACGAATTGGCTAGATCCCAGAAGCAAGCTAGCCTACCGGTTGGGGGATCTGCCCACTGGTGGTCAATGCACATCATAGTGAGCTGTTGAGCAGCCTTAGCATATCATTAGCATATTACGCTTTAATTGGTTTTTGGTTGTTCCGCCATTCAACCTATTTGCATATTACCCTTTTATTATATAGGAGGATCCCACAGCCAGCATCATTCACAATGGCTAAAATCTACAAGTGTTCCCCTTAAGATTAGGAACATGACAAGGATGTCTGCTTCACCACACATATTTAACGTACTACTGGAATTCCTAGCCACAGTAATCAGACAAGAAAAAGAAATAAAAGGCATCCAAATTGGAAAAGAAAAAGTAAAACTGTCATTATTTGCAGATGACATGATACTGTATGTAGAGAACTCTAAAGATTCCACCAAAACAACTATTAGAACTGATAAATAAATTTGGTAAAGTAGTTGGATACAAGTAAATATCCAGAAATCAGTTGCATTTTTATACATGAATAATGAATTCAGAAAGTAAAACATATAAAAAAATCATATTTACAATTTCATAAAAATAAAATACCTGGGAATAAATTTAAACAAAGATGTAAAAGACCTATACTCAGAAAATTATAAGACACTGAAGAAATAAATTGAAAAAGATACAAAATAAGTGGAAGCATATACCATGCTCATGGATAGAAAGAATTAACATAATTAAAATGTCCATACTTCCCAAAACAGTCTATTAAGATGCCATATTTCACAGAACTAGAACAAATATTCCACAACTTTATATGGGCCACAAAATATCCTGAATAGTGACAGCAATCTTTAAAAAGAGTAGCAAAGTTAGAGGAATCACACTACCTGATATCAAACTATTCTATAAGGCTATAGTAATCAAAACAGCATGGTACTGGTATAAAAAAAAAAATATAGGTCAATGGATCAGAAATAAACCTGATAAATATGGTAAATTAATATTTGACAAAGGAGGCAAGAACATACAATGGGGTAAAGATAGTCTATTTAATAAATGCTTTGGGGAAAATTTGACAGATATGTGCAAAAAAAAATGAAACTAGACCACCTTCTTACAACATACATAAGAATAAACTGAAAATGTATTAAAGAATTAAATGTAAGACTCAAAACCATAAAACTCCTAGAAGAAAACATAGGCAGTAAAATATCAGACATTTCTCCTATCAATTTTTTTTTCTGGGCAAGGGAAACAAAATAAAATAAGTAAATGGGACTACATCGTAGCAAAGTGATTTTGCACAGCAAAGGAAATCATAAACAAAATGAAAAAAAACAAACAAACCCTGAAATGGTAAACATATTCATCAATGATACATCTGATCAGGATTAATATCTAAAATTTATAAAGAACTTAATATAACTCAACATCAAAAAAAAAAAAAAATCCAGCCCTGACCGGTTTGGCTCAGTGGATAGAGCGTAGGCCTGCGGACTGAGAGGTCCCAGGTTCGATTCCGGTCAAGGGCATGTACCTTGGTTGCCGGCATATCCCCATTGGGGAGTGTGCAGGAGGCAGCTGATTGATGTTTCTCTCATCGATGTTTCTAACTCTCTATCCCTCTCCCTTCCTCTCTGTAAAAAATCAATAAAATATATTTAAAAAAAAAATCCAATTTAAAAAATGGGCAAAGGACCTGAATAGATACCTCTCCAAAGTGGACATACCAGCCAATAGACACATGAAGAGATGCACAATGTCACTAATCAGAGAAATAAAAATTAAAACCACAATGAGATATCACCTTACACCTGCCAGAATGGCTATCTATATATAAAAAAGCCTAAGCTACCATTTGACTGTGGGACTGTTGGACCATTCGACCATTGGACTGTTTGACCAGTAGCTATGATGTGCACTGACCACCAGGGTGTAAATGCTCAGTGCACAGGCATGGAAACATGGAACAGACTAATGAATCTCAAAGGGAAGGGGGGAGGGGTGAGGGCTGGAAGAAATTAACCAAAGATCTTATATGCATACGAGAGGCCTGGTGCACGGCTTCTTGCACCAGTGGGGTCCCTGGGCCTGGCCTGGGTAATTGGGCCAAAACTGGCAGTCAGACATCCCCCAAAGGGTCCTGGATTGTGAGAGGGTGCAGGCCAGACTGAGGGACCCCGCCAGTGCACAAATCCGTGCACCAGGCCTCTAGTTATTAATAAATCAACAATCAACAAGTGTTGGAGAGAATAAGGATAAAAGGGAACCCTTATGCATTGTTGGTGGGAATGTAGATTGATGCAGCCACTGTGGAAAGCAGTATGGAGTTGCTTCAAAAAAGTGAAAATAGAACTGCCTTATGACCCAGCAATTCCACTTCTTGGAATATATCTGAAGAAACTCAAAACACTAATTCAAAAGAATATATGCACCCCTATGTTCATTGCAGTATTAATTACAATATCCAACTTTTGGAAGCAGCCCAAGTGCCCATGAGCAGATGAGTGAATAAAAAATCTGTGGTGCATTTACATAATGGAATACTACTCACCTTTAAAAAATAAGGAAATTTTACCTCTTGTGACAGCATTGATAGATCTGGAGAGTAATATGTCAAAGTGAAATAAACCAGTCAGAGAAAGACAAATGCCATATGATTTCACTTATATGTGGAATCTAACTAACAAAATAATCAAACAAGCAAAATAGAAACAAACCCAGATACAGAGAACCGACTGACAGCTGTCAGAAAGTAGGGGATTTGGGGGTGGGGTGAAAAAAGTAAAGGTATTAAGCAAAAACACAAAAACAAACAAAAAAACCCCCCACAAATAAACACAAAACACAACTCAAAGACACAGACAACAGCATGGTGATTACCAGAGGGAAAGGGGAAGTTTGGGGAGGTAGAAGGGGTTAAAGAGGATATAAATAGTAATGTAGGATACTTGACTTAAGGTAGTGAACACACAATACAATTACAGATGATGTATTATATATAATTATACACCTAAAACATATATGAATTTATTGACCAATGTCACCCCAATAATTCAATAAAAATAAGGGTTAAAACAAAAGGAAAATAAATGATTTTGAGCAACCAATATAAACTTGATGTTCTATCTCCCCATAATAGCACACAAGTAGGAAATGTGATGTTTGTCAGAGCAAGCCATACCTGTTTGCACTAAATAAATTAGAAAATATAGAGATGATTTTAATCTTTCAGACAGCACTTGTGATAAGGTAGTCTTAGAAATGCATGATTTTCCTTCCCTTTCCAAAGGTCATGCTCGGTTCAACACAATTTCTATTGCTATTTCATTTTTTATTTTATTATTTTCTCCTGTGTTGCTTTCCAGTGTTTTCTGAGTTACTTCATTTTACACATTCCTTACAACGTAGAAAGAGCCATTTTCTAATCTTTAGCACCTTCCAGAAATAACAAGCTGACATTGCACCATCTTTGAGCATGGTATTTTTCTTTGCTATGCTTCTTTTTTTATGGCAACCTCCTCCTGTTTCAGCCAAAGTGTAATTGTTTCATTGAAACATTGGCACCAAATATAGCCTCCTCTTTCTTTCTTTCCTTCCTTCCTTCTTTCCTTCCTTCCTTCCTTCCTTCCTTCCTTCCTTCCTTCCTTCCTTCCTTCCTTTCTTTCTTTCTCTTTTTCTTTTTTTTCTTTTTTTGAAAAAGATTCTCACTTAATTTGAGGAAAGGGGTTATATTCCAGATAACTGAACTTTATATTAATGATGTGCTGCAAGGAGAAATAGAAGCTTGTGTATACTGCCTAATTTGGATGAATATGATCTCATTTAACAGAGGTGTTAAACTGAACCCTCATTATTTGTTCAAACTCTACACAATTTTTAAAAGCACAATATGCTTACCGTTTGTATCTTTATTCACTCACTCATCTTTGAGTTAATGGAGATTGGTCTACTGTATTTTGTTAATTTTGAATTCTATATGCCTAGGGCAGTGATTTTCAACCTTTTTTTTTATCTCATGGCACACATAAATTAATTACTAAAATTCTGCAGCACTCTAAAATTTATACTATACATTTGTCATTCTGACAAAAATAAATATAATTTTGATTCATTCACACTGAAGGGCTATTGTTGTATTGGTGTTGTCATTTTTTAAATTTGACAATCTAAGAGAAAAGAAGTCAATGCCTCTGACTAGAGTCAGATATTGCATATATTAAAAATTTTATTGCAGCACAGTGTACCTGCTGTGGCACATCAGTTGAATATGGCTGGCCTGGGGTAATGCATGGCTTAATAAATGTTTGCTGAATGTAAGCATACTTGATTTCATACATATGTTGTATTTACCAAGTGAGTTAGCCACAGTCACATTTTATGTTAGATTGACTACTTTCTAATAGCAAAGTGTTTCTAGAAAGCCTTCTCTTGCTATTAGGTAGTACATAGCTGAGGGATGAAAGTTAGAGTTTAATCCTACATAATAAAGAGCTAATATTCTAATTAGACTGGATGGTGAAACGACCTTCCGGAATGACCTTTTGGAACCACCAGTGGGCGGGGCTATGGGGGCTGCGAGGGCCTACTCTTGCATGAATTTCGTGCATCAAGCCTCTAGTATTATTATAAGAGATATAGAATCATTATCTATTAACAAAAAATCCTCTTTCAAAATAGTAATTATATTTACTATGGCCTTACTTGTTACCTGTATACTTGTACTGAATTTGATTAAAATTCATAATAGTATGCCTTTAATTTCTATATGTTAGACATTAAATTGCCTTTTAATTTATGGGTCAGTCTAAAAACTTTTATTGAGCATGTACTATATGCCAATCAGTATTACACATTCTGGATGTGCATTGATATGATGAGACCCCTCCTTTCATAAAGTCTACTTTCTATAGAGAAGTAACATATTATATATAAACAAGCACATAAATAAGAAAATGTGACATAAGTGCTATGCTAAGAATTAACGGGTGTTGGGTGGGCATGTGAGGGTGATGTTACTAATTTCTTTGAGTGATCAGGGTTTTCATTGAGGGTACTGAAACTGAGGACTGAATAAGAAGGAACCAGACATCTGAAAATTTGGAGAAGGTTTTGGATTCAGAGGTGGTCAGGAAGTACATTCCAAATGAGATGTGAATGACAAAAAGAGAGTCAGCCAGGAAAATAGAAGAGGGAACAGAATTCCTGAAAGAGGATACAGCTTGTACAAAAATTCTAAAACTAGAAATTCATGGAAGAATTCTTAGTGTAGGACCAAGGAAGAGAAAGATGGGAAGAGTGTCATGAGATGAGGCCACAGACTTAATTAGGGGCTTTCAAAGAAGGCTTTTGTAGAGCAGGCTGAGGAATATGTGTTTATTTAAATCAGGGGAACAACACAACTTGCTTTATATTATTATTCATCTTCCCTCTCTATTGAATTTTGATAATCTTCCTTTTTAAAAGACTTTTCCCACTAGCATTCAAACATGCTCTGATCTTATCCATTCTTAATTCACAATTTTATTTACCACTCTATCTAATCCATTTCCCAGGAATGCTACTCTTAAAAGTTAACCATGTATACTTCCTTTAATTTAATTCCTTTAATTTCTCATCTTTCAACCACTTCATGTACTCATCAATAAGCTTTCGTCTCTACTATTCCATTTAAGTTGCTTTTGTGGTCCAATGCACCATTTTCAAATTCCATTACTACTTGATATTAAAAAATATTGACCATGATGACCTTCAAGAAACATTTTTTCCTTAGCTTCTGTGATACCATGTTTCCTGGTTTTCCTTTCACCTTTTTTGACTGTTCTTTTTCTAACTCCTATTGGCTGACACCTCTTTTTCTCTCAAAACTGAATGCTTAAATTCCTATACAACTTCTTATCTACACACACACACACACACACACACACACACACACACACACGGCTTTAATACCACTTATACGATGATGATTGCTAATTTATTTATCCAGGGCTCTCTTCAGAGCTTCAAACTCACATATCCAACTGTCTATTCAAGATAATTTAGAAGCAAAATCAAGATTGAACTATAAGCCCTCAAAATGACTCTAATCTAGTCTTCAGCCTAGTGAACGCCATCTTCATCCACAACAAATCAGATTACCACCTTTGCCTTTTACCTCTCCTTTGCTTACTTATATTTATTCCATTACTGTGTTTGGTCTGATCCATTACTGAGTTTGGCCTATTCTCCAAAATGTATTTTAAATCTGTTTCTGTTTCTTTTTCTTCATTTCCATGTTACCACCTTAATTTTTTCTCACTGAAAATATTGCCAAGTCTCTAACTGTTTTTTTTTTTTTTAATGTTTGCCTTTTTTCAATTGATTCCCAATATATTGTCTCTTTAAAAGGACTAGAGGAAGTCAATGGGGGGTGAGGGGGGGCTAGGAAGGGGACATATGTAATACTTTCAACAATAAAGATTTTTTTTTAAAGATGTAAATCTGGTGAAGTTGCTTTCTTGTTTAACTTATTGCAGAATTTCTCAGTGTTCTTTAACTATAATCCAAAATACTTAACTGGGTCTATGAGGCTCCCTTCAGGCACAGGAGGGGCAGACATTTAGATTCTCGATATCCAGAACTCTTTTCTTTCTAGGTGTTTGTGTATGCTGCTCCCTCTCCTTGGAATGCTTATCCTCATTTTTTCTTACCTGGTTAATTACTACTCACTCCTGGAGCTTTAGCCTAACTGTCATTTTATATTTTCAGAGAGATTTTTTCTGACACACAAGCTCAAATTAGACATGATTCATTTACTTTCTTGGCTTTCACCACAATTTCAGATTTATATTTTTATATTATCACTAGAGGCCCGGTGCACAAAAATTTGTGCACTGGCGGTGGGAGAGGAGGGAGGGGGGTGTCCCTCAGCCCGGCAAGTGCCCTCTCGCAGTCTGGGACCCCTCAGGAGATAACAACCTGCTGGCTTAGGCCCACTCCCGGGTGGCAGAGGGCAGGCCCAATCCCTAGGTGCAGCCCCTGGTCGAGCTCAGAGTAGGGCCGACTGGGGATTTGGGGCACCACCCCCTGTCATGCACAGAGCAGGGTGGATCGGGAGGTTGCGATGTCACCCCCTGTCATGCTCAGGGTAGGGCCAATTGGGGGGTTGGGGCGCCACCCCCTGTCACACACAGAGCAAGGCTGATCGGGGATTGGGGCGCTGCTCCCTGTCACTCACAGAGCAGGGCCCATCAGGGGTTTGGGGAGCTTCCCCCTATCACGCATAGAGTAGGGCTGATAGGGGAGTTTGGGCACCGCCCCCTGTCACACACAGAGCAGGGCGGATAAGGGGGTTGGGGCACTGCCCCCTGTCACCCACAGAGCAGGGCCGATCAGGGGGCTGGGGAGCTCCCCCCTATCAGGCACAGAGCAGGGCGATCAGGGGGTTTGGATGCTGCTCCAGGGGCAGGAGGCCTCGCAGCTCCGCTGATCCCAGTGCTGGGAGGCCTAGTGGCTCCACTTGACACCAGGGCAGTGAGGCCTTGCTGCTCAGCTGATCCCGGTGCTGGGAGGCCTCGCAGCTCCGGATAGAGGCCTGGTGCATGGGTGGGGGCTGGATGGTTTGCCCTGAAGGGTGTTCCGGATCAGGGTGGGAGTCCCACTTGGGTGCCTGGCCAGCTTGGATGAGGCGATGATGGCTGTTTGCAGCTGGTCACACCCCTTCAGGGTGGGGGTCCCCACTGGGGTGCCTGACCTGTCTGGGTGAGGGGCTTAGGGCCGTTTTCAGGCTGGCGGGTGACTGAAGCTCCCAACCTCTCCTTTTTTATTTTTTTTTATTTTGGGATTTATTTACCTTCTATGGCTGTCACTGGAACTGAGAGCTGGCTTTAGCTCTGAGACCTCAGCTGCTGAAAGCAGGTATCTGGGTTTGTTTGGATTCTATAATTGAAACACTGTTACAGCTCCAGCTACAAGGCTGGTGGCTGAAAGTAGGTTTCTGGGTTTTGTTTAGCTTCTATAATTGCAACATAGTTGCTTAGAGTTGCAGCTCAGAGGCTGGCAGCGGCAGGCGGGGAACCTTTGCTTCCTCCATCACTGGAGCAATCAAGCCTCCTGTTTACTTCAGCTGTCTGGCTGCCAGCCGCCATCTTGGTTGGCAGTTAATTTGCATATCTCGCTGATTAGCCAATGGGAAGGGTAGCGAAGTTATGGTTAATTACCCTGTTTGTCTATTATTAGATAGGATTGCTTAATGTCCTTATCCAGTAGACTCTATAATGAAGGAAGATAGGAACCACAGAGGTTCTATATGTATATAGTATATGTATTTACTATGTTTTTATATAAATATGCATATTTTAGTTCATTTTGTTCACATTTCTTAAAGAATGTAAAAGTTTTGTTAGAAATATTCTGACACTTTGCTTGTCAATTGGGATGATAGAATAATTTTTGGAAAATAGTATCAATGAATTATTGACCTGGGTTAGTCCCACAATCCTATTTTATGAGCTGGGATGAAACTTATTGGACATCTAGTCTACTAACCTATTTAAAAAATGAGAAAACCCAGATAAGCTAAGTAGCTTATTCAAGGAAAGAACGTTCATTAACAACAGAGCTAGGATGAGAATCAAGTATTCTGACTTTTAATCCAATCTATTATTCTTTCTCATAAGATTTTTAGAAGCCAGAATAATTACTAGTTATCTTGTATTGACTTCCAAATTAAGATCAATCAAATTCAGGGTATTGATTTGAAAGTTACACATGATTCTTAATATAGAGTTTAAGCATCAGGTAGACATGCTCAGATTCATATATGTGTGTAGCTTTATAAATGTACCCTTTGTTATATAGATCTTCTTTATTTTTAAACTAGCAATCTGGTGCACAGATTTGTGCACATTGAAAGAAAATTAATTAGAAGGTGGTCAGTGGGGTGGGACTGGGCTAGATGGGTTGGACACACCCTGGAGCCAACATCTCGCACCTGAAGCGACCCTCTGACTCTGAGTGAGCGGGGCCCTCTGGAAGGTAGGTCCCTTGGCCTGGCCTATGGGGATCGGACCAAAACTGGCTCTCTGACATCCCCTGAGGAGTTTCAGAGTGCAAAAAGGCACTCTGCATACTTGCTGTTGTACAGGGTGTGGAACGCAAACACAAGTGTGCAGTAAACCAGATTCGGGGCTGACAGTGCCCAGCAACAACATAACCCACAGCCCAAGGAGAAATGGTGTGGCCCCGCCAGGAATGAGGCTCCTTCCTCTCTGGTTTCAGGGTGCGTTGCCCAAGAACAGCCGCTGCCAAGTCACTGCAGCTCAGCAGCTCCTGCACTTAGTGTCTTCCCCTTGGTGGTCAGTGCACACCATAGCTACCAGTCGGACAGACACTTAGCATATTAGCCTTTTATATATATAGATATTTAATATGCTTATAATACACTAGTGCATGCATATATATCTTCTTTCATACATATGTCACTACAAAGGACTTTAAATGTCTTTTAATTTTATCCTTTGGTTTTACACAGGAAAAACTTAAGCTTAGGGAAACTAAATTCAAATCACCTAACTATCCAAATTATATTCTCTTTATTTCACTAATGGAAAGGAAGTTTGAAAGTAACATTACAGAGCTCAGTAAGATAATTTCCATTTTTCTTGTTCTTAATTTTCTGATTTAGAAAAGTTTCCTCTCTAGTAGCCTTTTAATGAATATTCAAATAGAAAAAGCTTGATCACCTGATGTCTATTTCATATCATTTCTTCAACAGAGGAAATAGAGATTTCTTTTTATAAATTAATACCTTGGTTTATTTTATTTTTTAATATGTTTTATTAATTTTTTACAGAGAGGAGGGGAGAGGGATAGAGAGTTAGAAACATCGATGAGAGAGAAACATCGACCAGCTGTTTCCTGCACACCCCCTACCGGGGATGTGCCTACAACCAAGGTACATGCCCTTGACAGGAATCGAACCTGGGACCCTTGAGTCCGCAGGCCTATGCTCTATCCGCTGAGCCAAACCGGTTAGGGCTACCTTGGTTTATTTTAAAAGAAAGCTGTAAAAAACATTGAGTGAAACTTCAGATATTTTCAAGTATATTGTATTGACAATTTTCTCTGAGCTTCCTAGTTTCATGATTCTTCATTTAGTTTACTGAAGGCTTTCCAATTTTGGGGGCTTTAGAAATATATTTTTATACTTAAAATACACTATTAAGTGAAATTAGAACTGATTTGTAAAATGTGTAAATACCACTCTAAGTTTTCTTAGATTTCTCTACATTTTCCAAGGTTTTTACAATGAAGATATATTATTCCTATAATTGGGAGACAGCTACAATTAAAACAAAAAAAACGTATTTAGAATACAGGTTGTAATCAAATCTAATTCTGCCAAGCAGGATAGCAGTACCCAGTATTTCTACTGTGAATTTGTTCCCAGACACTTGAATTGAAGGTTTCCTAGAGACTGGATAAAATGGAGAAAGTTATTTGCATGGTTAAAACAAAAATAAAGACTTAGCTTTAAATGGTGAGATTATTACAACCCCAAAGCTGTATCTCCATCCTTTTCTATGTAAAAGTGACTACTCTATATTTATAACCTAAAACACTCTCTGAAGAGTTAATGTAGGCAGTCACAATGGTCAATTAACATTTAGTAACTCAATGCTGTAGTAAAACCAAGAGGATTATGAACCAGAGTCAATCAATGAAAGAACATTTTAAAAAATAGGTTTTATTTTAGAAGTTTCTGTTATTGTTTCCTCAGAACTACAGCTAACTAAAAAGAAAACTTGAAAATAATTCATTTATGAAAATGAAATATTGATTGTAGAAGTAATTGGCAGAAAATTACTATGTTGATGTCAGATATTGTTATATAATTACAAATTTTATTTTATTTTTTCAGTGATAGAAACTGAAAGTAAACTAAGGCTGGACCTGAACTTAAAATAGGGCTGGACACAATAAAAACAGTCATTGAATAAATATGCAATTTAATTAATTAATTAATGAAATAGGATATATTCTCCTAATTATTAATTCAACACCCATTTATTGAGCACCTAATTTGTGGGAGATGCGAAGGAGAATAAGACATTTTACCTGCCTTGTGATACTTATTGTTTAATATGAGTGATTAAAAAAAGTTATCTGTTTCTGTGTCTGTCACCTCCCCTCGAAGGTGAGCTCTTTGGGGTGCCAGAAGTGATTTGCACATCTCAAATTTAGTTTCTAATATGCTCAATAAATATGTGAGCTGGACAGTTGCTCAAAAATACATCTGGAGGAAATGGTTAGTGTGTGCCATATAAGAAGTACAAATAAAATGTTATTCACAGGAGAGAAAGGTTGCATCAGGTACAGTGAGGAAGGAAAATGCACCCACCTAGAGGATTAGCAGGCATTTGAACAGCTGTGCAGTATAACTAGTGTGTCTAACAAAGCTCTTTATGAAGCAGTCTTATCCCACTATATAAATACAAATAACCCACTCAAGTGCTAATATAAAGTTTCTAGTTCTTTCTCCTTCATCTAGAGCTGATTTTGGAGTATATAATTCTGGTCTTAAAATATCGTGCCACATAGGATCTATTTTCTATGGCATAAGGAAGTTGCAACTTCATACCATCTCTCTCCATTTCTATATGGAGAGCCAAGAATAAGAAGAATTTGTTCTTTGCTCTTTGATCCTGATAGATTGGGGTCAGCCTTTCCAGGTAGAAACACTGCCAAGACAGTTGGCAGCTGCCAGGATTGCGCAAGTCAGAGATGCAAATGGTTTAAAAGAAAAGGCCACAGAGGCAACATCTTCCTTACTTCTTGTATAAGATCCTCTTCTCTGAAATCTTGAAGAAGTTTCTAGAACAATTCATAACATTTCTCTTTGGGGTACACTGCCAGCTGACCAAGAAAAACAGACGATAAGAACTTTAAGAGCCAGTAAAATAATTAAAAATTTTTTATTAAGCACCTACTGGATTCCAATCAATACAAGGAGCTATGGGTATAGGAAATTACATTTAAAAAATACAACCCTTGCCCTGACTGGTTTGGCTCAGTGGATAGAGCATCAGCCTGCAGACTGAAAGGTCCCAGGTTCGATTCCAGTCAAGGGCATGTACCTTGGTTGCGGACACATCCCCAGTAGGAGGGTGTGCAGGAGGCAGCTGATCGATGTTTCTCTCTCATCAATGTTTCTAACTCTCTATTCCTCTCTCTTCCACTCTGTAAAAAATCAATAAAATATGTTTTTTAAAAAAATAAAATAAAAAATGCAACCCTTGCCCAGCCAGTGTGACTCAGTGGTTGAGCCTCAACCTATGAACCAAGAGGTCGCAGTTGGATTTCCGGTTAGGGCATATGATCAGGTTGTGATTGTGGGTTTGATCCCCATTAGAGGCATGCAGGAGGCAGCCAGCTGATCAGTGATTCTTTCTCATCATTGATGTTTCTCTCTCTCCTTTCCTCTCTTTGAAATCAATAAAAATATATTTTTTAAAATACAATCCTTGTATCTAGGAGTTATAGTTTAATATACACAGGAAATGTTTAAAAAGTCAGGAAAACCAGGTTTACCAAAACAGCCTGTTTCTCAGATAAGTGACTGCACTGCTGTGATGCTCTGCTTTATGACTCATCATGTGAATTACAGCAAGTCACTTTTCTACACTTCCATAAAGTGAGGAGTCAGAGTACAGGAATTCATGATTTCTTAACTAAGTTTAAGGACATTTAACTAAGTAAGTATCTCCTTTGTTACTATATATATATATATATATATATATATATATATATATATATATATATTTTCCTGGACCTCAGAAAAATATCAAGAAAAAAGTGTGGATGTGCTATTATTAATCACAGACTATTAGAGTTTGAAGAAGTCTTTGTAATCAATTTGTCCAATACCTTACTTTAAAAATAAGGAAACTGAGGCACAGGAATGTAAATTTAATAGCATAAAAGCACAGTCAGTGGTAACTCTAGCTGTCTCAATTTATTTCCCTTGATTCTGCTTCTAATTAAGTTATTTTCTAGTACTCCCAAATTCACAGCTTTTTTTTTTTTTCCTACTGGAAGTCCCTTTGGCATTCATTGAGATTCAATTATTTTTCCCACAGCTCTTTTAGATTTAACTGGTTATTAAACCTGAGAATGCAATGGAGACAGCAAGGGCAGAGTGCAACAATTTTCAGGGAATAGAAGTAACATATAAATAGTACTTTTCCATCTCCTTTTCCTATCTATCACAGCTATTATCTCTTAGGCAAAACAAACAAAAAACTACTGTTAAGAATATGAACATACACATTTAGATGTTAATATGTTAATTATCTTTGGGAAGAGAAGGCCAAGAATGGAGGATCTCAAAACTATTAGATTCATGCCTACACAAAGGACCATGATTTGTTGAAGGTAGTTGTTTACCACACAACCTATCAATTTATATTATACTAAAGGCCTGAAATTCATGCAAGAGTAGGCCTTCCTTCCACTGGCTGCCAGTACCGGCTTCCCTCCAGCACCCAGGGTCTGGGCTTCCCTCGCAGCCCTGCTTCATCTGGAAGGACATCCAATTAGCATATTACTCTTAATTACATCTAATTAGAATATTACTCTAATTAGCATATTACTTCTTAGCATAATTGCATCTAATTAGCGTATTACTCTTTTATTTTATAGACTAGAGGCCTGGTGCATGAAATTCGTGTAAGGGAAGGGGGTGTCCCTCAGCCCAGCCTGCACCCTTTCCAATCTGGGACCCCTTGGGGGATGTCTGATTGCTGGTTTAGGCCCAATCCCCGCAGGACCGGGCCTAAACTGGCAGGTGGACATCCCTCTCACAATCTGGGACTGCTGACTCCTAACCACTCATCTGCCTTCCTGCCTGATTGCTCCTAACCGCTACTGCCTTTGAGCCTGATCGCAACCTAAGTGCTCCCCTGCCTGCCTGAACAGCTGCCAACATGATGGCCCCCAACTGCCCTCCACTGCTAGCCTGATCACCCCCAACTGCCCTTCCTCTGCAAGCCCGATGGCCCACAACTGCCCTCCCCTGCTGCGACCCTCCTCCTCTGCCTGGACTCGCCTCCTCTGAGTGAGGCGGCGGAGAACCCAGGGCTGGCCTCCTCTGCGATGCATGATGTTGCGGGACCTCCAGTCCTCACTGCATGGAGTGGCCACCGGGCCCTGCCTCCACTGTGCACGCAGCCATCTTGTGACGGTCATCTTGTGATGGCCATCTTGTGACAGCTATCTTGTGACGATGCGAGGGCATGATGCCACCTAGGCTATTATTAGTATAGATTTTGAAAAACAATAATCAAATAAAGTTGTATAATTTAGCTTGCACTGAACCCAAAAGCCAGTGTAGAAAAAAATACTGCAAAGAGGGCTTGCAGTTTCTTCAAGTTCCTAATATAAGTGGTGTCAGAGGAATGGCAGCATGAGAGATCCCTTTGGCCACCCCCCCTAAAGCTTCAATAATTTGAACAGCTATAACTCAACAAAGGATTCCCTGCTCACTGCACAACCACACCGGACAGATCCATGCATTGAAACATCTGAAAGTGGGCACGTGAGAGTAAAAGGGGAAGACACTAAGGAAGAAGGGCTGAAATGAGCCACAGGTGCAACATTGTAGCTGCGAGATCATGGCAGGGCTCAGTCCAGAGAGGGGAGAAATCTAGTTGTGGCTGGCACTCCCCTCAGCTGGGATGAGCATAGAGATTCGGTGGGCATTCCTGCAGGAGAGAGCAGTAAGAACTGCAGCTGAGCTCAGAGACCTGGGAAGGTCTCTCTCTCTCTCTCTCTCTCTCTTCCTCCCTCTCTCTGAAATATATATATATATATATATATATATATATATATATATATATATCACATAAATATAAACTGATGATACATATAAATTGAATTGATGATATATATATATATATATATATATATATATATATATATATATAATTACTGAATTGATATATATGAAATAGAGTAGACCATGTGGAGGAAAGAATCAGTGATATTGAAGTAGAAATCTAGAAATGAAACAGAGGGAAGTTGAGAGAGACTTGAGCATTAAAAAATATATAGAACTCTATAAAAACTACCTGACTCCATCAGAGAGATCAAAATAAAAATAATAGAGTTGTTAGGCAGAAAAAAAGGAGAGGGAGAAAGGAGCAGAGCCTATTCAAACCAATAGTGGATGAGAACGTCCCAAACTTATGAAAACAGCTAGATCCAAGAAGCAAGTTGAACACCTAGTTACCTCAATCCACAGAAGCCCTCTTGGATTAAGACAAGGCACATTGTATTAAAACTGTTAAAAATCAATGACAACCCTGGCCAGATAGCTCAGTTGCTTAGAGTGTCATCCTGATACACCAAAATTGTGGGTTCTAACCCTAGTCAGAGAACATACAAGAATCAACCAATGACTGCATAAATAAGTGGAACAAAAAATCTCTCTCTTTCTAAAAATCAATAAATAAATATGTATTTTTTTTTTTTTTACAAAGCCATGGGCTGGTATCTTAGTTACAGCATTATCCCAATATGCCAAGGTTGCGGTCCAATCACCAGTCAGAACACATGCAGCAGTCAACCAAGAAATGCATAAATAAATAGGACAACAACAGCAAAAAATGTATCTCTCTCTCCCTCTCTCTCTCTCTCTTAAAAAAATCAATAATTTTTTAAAACTAAATACAAAGAGCCCTGGCTGGTGTCCTGTGCACCTAAAAGTTGCTGCTTTGATTCCTGAACAGGGCACATGGCAGGGTTGTGGGCTCAATGCTAGGTGGAGGTTTTGAGGGAGACAGATAATCACTGTGTTTGTTTTGGTTGTTGTTGTTTTCATCATGCTTCTCTCTCTCATTCTTCCTTCCTCTCTCTCTAAAATCAATAAAAATATGTTCAAATAAAATTAACGACAAGGAAAGAATTCTCTAAGCAGCCAGGAGAAAGAAGAAAGTAACCTGTAAAGCAGAGCCCACTAGCGTATCATTGGGCTTCTCAGCAGAAACTTTACAAGCCAGAGGAGAGTGGAACCAAATAGTCAAACTATGGGGAGAATTACCATCCAAGAGTAATATATTTAGCAAAGTTATCCTTTAATTATAAAGGAGAAATAAAGACTTTTTCAGATATATAGAAGCTGAGGGCATTTATCACCAAAAGATCTCATTGCAGGAAATACTCAAGGGATAATTTTTTGACAATGAAAACATAAAAGGGGAGGAGGTAAAGGTCTGAATTGACAAAAGAGGATGGAGATCAGATGCATTCAAAAGAAAAAAAATACTGTCTTTATGAAAATTTCTTTCTCATTAACCTAATGGTAAACACACACACACACACACACACATACCCTGAAACACATAGCTTAAAAAAAGAGGAACGAGAGGAAATAAATATGGAATACCACCAAACAAAAACAAAAGACAGAAACACAAAGAAAAAGAACAAAGCTGCCATAAAACAAAAGGTAAAGTGGCGATAGGAAATCCTCATATATCAATATTTACCCTAAATGTAAATAAAATGAATTCACTGATAAAGAGGCACAGAGTAGCAGACTGAATCAAAAAACCAAAACCCAACCATATGCTTCCTTCAGTAGACACATCTAAGCTGCAAAGACAAAGTTAGACTCAAAGTGAAAAATGTAGAAAATAATTCTCTAAGCAAATAACATCACGGAAAATCAGGTAAAATTATGCTTACATCTGACAAAACAGATATCAAGATAACAAAGGTAACAAGAGAGAAAGATGGGCATTTTGTAATGATAAAGGTGACACTACTTCTTAATATTTATGAATCCAGTCAGGGAGAACCGAAATATATAAATCAACTACTAACCGAACTAAAGGGAGAAACAGACAAAAACAGACTCATAGTTGGAAATACTTATACTCCATTGACAGGTATAGATGGATCATCCAAACAGAAAATCAATAAAGAAATATCGACCTTAAATGACACATTAGACCAAATGGACATAGTTGACGTTTACAGAGCTGTTCATCCCAGAACATCAGGTTATATGTTCTCCAGTACACATGGAACATTCTCATATGTTGGGTCACAAAACTAGCCTCAACAAATTCAAGGAGATTGAAATTATACAAAGCATATTCTCTGACCACAAT
Organism: Myotis nattereri; assembly: GCF_964212035.1. NCBI lineage: Eukaryota > Metazoa > Chordata > Mammalia > Chiroptera > Vespertilionidae > Myotis > Myotis nattereri. Next base: position 101,041,450 of record NC_138077.1, read on the forward strand.
GCTTGAAATGAGAAATCAACTGCAAAAAGGAAGTGAAGAACCCCACAAATATGTGGAGATTAAACAATGTACTATTAAAAAATGACTCGGTCAAAGAAGAAATAAAATGTGCAGCATGGATGGACCTGGAGAGGATTGTGCTAAGTGAAATAAGCCAGTCAGAGAAAGATAAATATCACACGATCTCACTCATTTATGGAATATAATGAACAACATAAACTGAGAAACAAAAACAGATCCAGAGACAGAGAAGCATCGATCAGACCGTCAAACCTCAGAGGGAAGGTAAGGGAGGGGGAAGGTAGGGGGTACTGGGGAGACTTATATGCAAGCATATAGGCCTAACCAATGGACACAGACAACAGGGGGGTGAAGGCATGAGTGGGGGGGAGGGATGGGGGTAAAGTGGGGATAAGGACACATATGTAATAACTTAATCAATAAAAAAATTTAAAAAGATATATAGAAAAAAATGAGAATTACAATATGACATTTCAAAACTTCTGGGATGCAGTGAAAGTAGTAATAAGGGGGAAGTTTATATCATTATAGGCCTATCTCAAGAAACAATAGAAATCCCAAGTAAACAACCTACCATTACATCTTAAAGAACTAGAAAAAGAAGAGCAAAAGAAACCCAAAGTCAGCAGAGGAAAGGAAATAATAAAATTTAAAGCAGACTGGAATGAACTAGAGAACAAAAAGGCTATACAAAACATTAATACAACAAAGAGGTGGTTCTTTTAAAAGATTAATAATATTGACAAACCTCTGGCTAGACTCACTAAAGAAAAAAGAAAAGACTCATATAAACAAAATCAGACATGAAAGAGGAGAAGTTATCACATACATAACAGATATACAAGGGTCATACTAGAATGCTATGAAAGACTATATGCCACAAAATTCAATAACCTAGAAGAAATGGATATGTTTGTAGGAATATATAAGCTTCTTAGACTGAATCATGAAGAAATGGACAATCTAAATAGACCAGTAAACAGTGAGGAAATTGAAATAACCATCCCAACCCTTCCAAAAAAAATAATAAAACACCAGGACCAGAACCCTTCACTAAACATTCAAAAAGATTTGATAGCTATCATTCTCAAACTCTTCCAAAAAAAAAAAAATAGAAATGGGCCATAGTTTTAAAACATTTTACGAGGCCAACATAACTCTGATACCAAAACCTGGAGAGGATGACACAAACCAATATCTCTTATGAATACAGATACAAAATTTCTAAATGAAACACTAACAAACTTAGTACAATAATACATTAAAAATAATATGTCACAATCAAGTCCAGTTCATTTCAGGGGCACAAGGATGGTTCAACATATGCAAATTTATCAGTGTGATACACAACATTAACAAAACAAAGAATACAATCATATGATCTTACCAATAGATGCAGAAAAAGCATTTGATAAAATACAACATTCATTTATGATTAAAATGCTCAATAAAATGGATAGAGAAGGAAAGTACCTCAACATAAGAAAGGCCATATATAACAAACCCTCAGCCAATATAATACTCAATGGTGAGAAACTGAAAGATTTTCCTCTAAAATCAGAAATAAGAGTGTAGCCACTATTACACTCTTATTCAATAAAGTGCTGGAAGTCCAAGCCAGAGCAATCAGTTAAGAGAAAGAAATAAAAGGCATCTAAATTGGGAAGGAAGAAGTAAATGGGCCACTTTTTGCAGATGATATGATTCTGCATGTAGGAAATCCTAAAAACTTCACCAAAAAAATTAGAAACAATAAGCAAATACTTTAGTAAAGCTGCAGGATACAAAATCAATATACAAAATCCACTACTTCCCTGTATAGTAATAATGACACTTAAGAAAAAGAAATGGAAAAAAATTCCTTTTGCATTTGCAACCAAAATAATAAAATACCTAAGAATAAATTTAACAAAGGATGTGAAGGCGCTATATACTGAAAATTACAACACATTATTAAAAGAGATTGAAAAACACACAACAAAATGAAAAAAATATTCTGTTTTCATAGATTGGAAAAATCAACATAGTTAAAATGGCCATATTACCCAAAGCAGTACACAGATTTAATGCAATCTCCATCAAAATCCCAATGTTGTTTTTTTAAAGAAATAGAACAAAAAAGCCATCAGATTTGTTTGGAACCACAAAATACCTGGAATAGGCAAAGCAATCCTGAGAAAAAAGAGCCAAACTGGAGGTATCACACTACCTGACTTCAAATTATACTACAAAGCTGTGATAATAAAACAGCATGCTATTGGCAGAGAAACAGACACACAAATTAATGGAACAGAACTGAGAGCCCAGAAAGAAAACCACACATATATGGGCAGATAATTCTTTTATAAAGAAGCCAAAACACACAATGGAGAAGAGAAGGTCTCTTTAAGAAATGGTTCTGGGAGAATTGGAAAGCCACATGCAAAAGAATGAAACTAGATTATTTAGGACCACCAAAAATGTGTCTGATGAAACCTAATAAGGAGACCTGCTTTTCCTCCTTGTTAACGGGTCACAGAAGTTCTTCCCCAGTCACCTAGTGTAGTGACCTCAGTTAAACTCACCAAAAGGCAATCCCACTTTGATCCAATCTATGCACCTTTCCCAGCATGTTGTGTTGCACTGGAGACAGTTTTAAGTCTGTATGTAGCCTATAGTTTATCTGTTATTAATCCAATTTTCAGCCTATGAACTAAATGACTAACTCTCAATTCCAGATGCTGATTCCACTGCATAAGAACTGAAGGAGGCTAATCTAAGGCTGCACAATCAGAGCTGTGTCTAGACACCACCCAACTCTGTGCCTAATTTAATCTTTCAGCAGTTAGAGTTCAGCATCAAAAGAAGGGACAGTTCTAAAAATAAAGTCCATCAGTTAGGACAATATTCATCTTTGAGGAACAGAAAACCCAATAATAGTGGCTTAAACAGGTATGGGGCTTATGTTTCCACACAATAAGAATCCCAGGTTTAGGCAGTCTGGTGCTGGTGCAGTTATTCAAGAATGTCATTGATGAAGTAGGCTCCATGAAACTGCCAACTCTGCTATCCTCAACATGTGCTCGTTGCTCTTAAGGTTGGAAGACAGCTGCTACCTCTCCGGGAATCCTGTCCCAGCTCCAGGAAGGAAGGACAAAGGACAAAGCTTTCTCCTCAGGATGCTTTGTTTTTTCTTTGGTTTTTGTTTTCAGATAAGAAAGACCCCCTAGACATTTCTGACAACATCTCATTGGTCAGAATTGGACCCCATGACCACCCTGAAAGGCAGGGGAGAGTGAGAATTCAAATACTTAACCTACAGTCCCTATAGAAGAAAACATCACAAAAAATTGTTCGAAATGTGTGTGGAGTGATCTGATTCTTAGTACTTTAATATCTGCCACAGAAGGGCACCTAAGGTAATATAATTTTATATTATGTATATATGTATGTATATATGTGTATATACTATAGGTATATATCCTATATAATAAAGAGGCAATATGCAAATTGACTGTCACACCCTCACACAAGCTGGCCACCCCCATGTGGCACAAGATGGTTGCCACAAGATGGCCTGCAGAGGAGGGCAATTGGGGGGAGCCAAGCCAGCAGGGAGGGCAGTTGGGGGCTACCAGGCCTGCAGGGGAGAGCAGTTTGGGGAGACCAGTCTGGCAGGGAGGACAGTTGGGGGAGACCAGGCTGGCAGGGGAGGGCAGTTAAGGGTGACCGGGCCAGCAGGGGAGGAAAGTTAGGGGCAATCGGGCCAGTAGGGGAGCAGTTAGGCATTGATCAGGCTGGCAGGCAGAAGTGGTTACGGCAATCAGGCAGTTAGGCAGGTGAATGGTTGGGAGCCAGCAGTCCCGGATTGTGTGAGAGATGCCCTATGGGATCAGGCCTAAACCGGCAGTCAGACATCCCCCAAGGGGTCCCAGATTGGAGAAGGTGCAAGCTGGGCTGAGGGACATCCCCCCAGTGCATAAATTTTGTGCACCAGGCCTCTAGTATACACACACACACACACACACACACGCACACACACACACACACACGTATACATATATACATTTTTAAAAATTAAATGACTCAGCAACATTTCTTCCACTGAAAGAAGCTCAGGGAGAAAAGGTTTGGTGCAGTTCTGTGTGTGATATTGACGGTGCCTAATATCGCAGCATTGAAAGTAATAAATGTTATCCCTCTTTTCTCTCATGAATATGAATGATGCTCTGAAGGCTGAATGCAACCTAAGAATTTATGTGAGAAATGAGGCATGAACCATTTTTGAAAATATATTAATTCAAAGTCTGTATTACACATATTTTATACCCTTTCCAATATGCTACCAAAGGTTTGAGCCATCAGCTGAGTGCTTCCAGAAAAGAACAATTAAGAACAAGGGTACAAAAATAAATGCTGGGAGTCAATTTACCCCAAGATGTTCTTTATGGTTGGTATAATGATCGCAGCACCAGCAGTCTGCTTTGCTTCAAATTCTCCCCATCAGCACTTCTCCTGCAAGCATGGTTTTCCAGCAAGTTTATCCCAGGCCAAGTAGTCAGAAATATTCATGGTGCAAAGTTGGTGTCTGAGAAAGCAGCCATAAACATTTTCTGCTGCCCCTGCCACTCAGTTCCCTGTACCTTTTCTACATGAAAGATCTATCCTTCCATTTTGAGAACATGTAGGAAACATGCCTGGTTAAATATTTTCTGATTGGGAATTGAGTTAATAATTTATATATTTTTCAATTCTGAATGTTTTTATTGTTCAAAATTTATTTTGTAGATATGGTCATTTGATAATTATTATGTCTTACATCTTATGAAATGTATCCCATGTTAATGATATCCAGTAAAATGGTCAGCCATATAAAAATATTTATCCTGTTATGATACTGTTTGTTATTTTAATCCTTTCTACTTTCATATTCTTTTTAAAAGTTCAATAATGAATGATCATCATTCCCATAATATGGAACAAAACTCAACTACAACTTTTTATTTTAATATATTTTACTGATTTTTTACAGAGAGGAAGGGAGAGGGATAGAAAGTTAGAAAAATCAATGAGAGAGAAACATCGATCAGCTGCCTCCTGCACACTCCCCACTGGGGATGTGCCCTCAATCAAGGTACATGCCCTTGACCGGAATCGAACCTTGGACCCTTGAGTCCGCAGGTCGACACTCTATCAGCTGAGCCAAACCGGCTAGGGCTCAACTTCAATTTTTTGAGGGGCTGTTTTCTTCCCAGGCCAGACCTGAAACATTTCAGGCTTATATAGTGAAATGTTTATAAGGGGGCAGCATGTTTGTAGACAAGTGTCACTAATTGTCTGATCCCAGAGAGTCTCATGTACTAAATATGTCCTGGGAACTTTTACAAATATATCCATTCCTGAGCTCCAGACATGACAATTGAGTTGGACAGAAGTGTTGCTCAGAAGTCTGAATTTTTAGCAAACACTCCAAGTGGTTCTCATACAGACGTTCCCCGGGCCACTCCTGGAGAAACAGTGCTCTGATAAGTCATTTGCTTTGTGCTGAGGTCCACTCTTACACCCTCCTAGATTCCTGTTCCCATCAGAACTGTTTCTTTGAGAAATGACTCCCTCTGTGCCCTGTCTCTCAAAGGGTTAACTGCTTCTACTTTTCCTCAGTCACAAGGAGGCAATCCTATCTAATAATAGACAAACATGGTAATTGACCATACCTTCGCTATGCCTCCCATTGACTAATCAGCATGATATGCAAATTAACCCAACCAAGATGGCAGCCGGCAGCCATGCAGCTAAAGCGAGCAGGAGGCTTGCTTGCGGCCCTGCTCTAAGCTCCAAAAGCAAAAACGTTTCAATTATAGAAGCTAAACAAACCCCAGATACCTGCTTTCAGCAGGCTGTGACCTCAGAGCTGGAATGAGTAGGAGCCGACTCTCAGCTTCAATGACAGCAACAAAGTTTCAATTATAGAAGGTAAATAAATCCCAGAATAAAAAAAAAGAAAAAGAAAAAAAGGAGAGGCTGGGAGCTTTAGTCGCCGGCCAGCCTGAAAATGGCCCTCAACCCCTCACCCAGACTGGCCAGGCACCCCAGTGGGACCCCCACCCTGATCTGGGACATCCTTCAGGGCAAACCTGCCAGCCCCTACCTGTGCACCAGGCCTCTATCCTATATAGTAAACGAGTAATATGCAAACTGACCCTAACAGCAGAAAGACTGGGAATGACTGGTCACTATGACACGCACTGACCATCAGGGGACAGACGCTCAATGCAGGAGCTGCCCTCTAGTGGTCAGTGTGCTCCCACATGGGGGAGCTCTGCTCAGCCACAAGCCAGGCTGATGGCTTCCAGTACAGCAGTGGTGGTGGGAGCCTCTCCTGCCTCCCCAACAGCGCTAAGGATGTCCGACTGCAGCTTAGACCTGCTCCCTGCTGGCAAGTGGACATCCCCCGAGGGCTGCCAGGCTACCAGAGGGATGTCTGATTCCCAGCTTAGGCCCAATCCCCCGGGGAGCAGACCTAAGCCAGCAGGTGGTCATCCCCCGAGGGGTCCCAGACTGTTAGAGGGCACAGGTCGGGCTGAGGGACCGCCCCCCCACCAGTGCACAAATTTTTGTGCACCGGGCCTCTAGTAAGTTAATAATTTGCATAACATTTCAGAATACTTAATAATACTGTTACAAACAAGTAATTTTGTCAGACAGAAAAATGTCTCAAAAGTATTTAAGTTCAATTGGATGCTTATTCTGAGTAAAAGGGAAATTAAAGGTGGGTAAAACCACCCCTTACGCCCTTACTCCCAAATAAAGGATTCTGTATTAGAGAGGTCCTGCTTATCTGTCTCTGAGTATGACCTTCTTCAGCTAATCTTAAAGAGACAAACTACATAGCATAATGGAATGGTTACCATTCTAGAAGGATCATTTCTTGGCCAATTAAAATGTGCAGAAAAATTGGTGTTAGAGTGCAGACTGATCTTTAACCCTTTTTTCTAAGAACTTTCTACATTTTTTCTTATTTCTAAGAGATAATTCTATTTTTCTACTAAAAGCCTAAAGAAGGGTTTCTCCTGGTATAATGTATGTCTGGGGATCTCTTTCTGTAAGCCAGTCGTTAGTTTTTCCTGCTATCAGACAGGGTTTCACTTAGATACTGTATCAGAGGCCTCATCTAAATTTTGGAGAATGAGACTGCCTATTTCAGAGATAATCTGCCAGCTGTGCTTGTGAAAGTGTCACAAACGCCCTTGCAAAGAGCAAGAGGGGGAGGAGGAGAAGAAGCAGAGAAGAGAGGAGCCCTAGTGAGAATAACTGGACTTTTTAAGGCACCTCCTCAATGCCAGCCATGCAGCTAAGTACTTTAACCAATGATCTCCCTTAATTCTGACAGCCAATAGGTTCTTTATAGACTGATTTTACAGATGAGGAAAAATGATGCAGAGAGAGATTAAGAAATTGCCTAAAGTCACATAGCTACTAAGGGCCAAACTGAGATTCAAGCATAGCTGTCTCATTTCAGAACTCTCAGTCATGCACTGCAAGAGAATCCATGGCTGGCCAGTGATCAGGCATGTATAGCTGCGCACAGCCGTGTACAGCTGTGTGCAGTGTATACAGCGTGTTCAGCTGGCCTCAGGAGCACAGTTCTACAACTCCAGAGGCATCAGAATGGACAGCAGAAATGTAGTTGATCAAAAGTTATGGTCCACTGTTTAATTCATCAGAAGGCCTTGGACAGCCTCAGAAGTCAGACTGGATTAGGAATTTGAGCTCTCTTTCCTCACTACATCAGCCCCTCACAATGCATATGCTATCTACTCTCTGCCTATTGATCAATCTACTGCACCAAGGAAAGTCAGTTCTAAATTTTCAAGTAAGACTATCAGAATGATTAAAGTGAAACCCATAGGTGTCAGAAAAATATAAATAATCAGTATAATGCCTGGGTTGGCCCTATTGACATGCACACTGTATTTTGTTACAAGATGAATAGCAATTATTTGGCTATTATGTTGTTGTTACAGTGGAGTCTTGACTTACGAGTTTAATTGGTTCCGAGACCAAGCTTGTTAAGGAACTCATTAAGGAGCTCATTAACTCAAATTACTCTGTCAACTCAATGTAAAAAATCGGCCGAGAGACAGCTGGTATCTCAAAAAACTCATTAGTCAGGACACTCATAAGTCAAGGCCCCACGGTATTCTTCTTCTTCTCCTTCTCCTTCTCCTTCTCCTTCTCCTTCTCCTTCTCCTTCTCCTTCTCCTTCTCCTTCTCCTTCTCCTTCTCCTTCTCCTTCTCCTTCTCCTTCTCCTTCTCCTTCTCCTTCTCCTTCTCCTTCTCCTTCTCCTTCTCCTTCTCCTTCTTCTTCTTCTTATTATTATTACTAGAGGCCTGGTGCGTAAAAATTCATGCATTGGAGGGGAGGGTCCCTCAGCCCAGCCTGCCCCCTCTCAGAGTCCGGGAGCCCTCAGAGGAGGGAGGAGACCCGGTGATAAGGGGAAGGTGATGCCTCCATAACACTCTGCTGTTGCCACTGCCAGTAGTGCAAGCCTCATCCAGCCCTGGTTACCTGAGTCTTGGACAGCCCTTGGACAGCATCTGAAGCTTGCCTGCACCTCGGGCCAGCCCTGGGCAGCTGGGGGGCTGAGGGGACTGGGGGACTCCAGAGGCAGGTGTGTGGCAAGGTTCCTGCCTGGGGGCGGGCCCAGCTTTACTATGCACCTGCCGCCCTGGCAGGGCTGAGAGGATTGGGAGCCACCTTCTTGTGGCTGTGGGCACTGCCATCTTTGAGGGCATGGCAGTCAATTAGCATATTCCCTCCTTATTGGCTGTGGGTGACACCATCTTTGCGAAGGTGTGTCAATTAGCATATTCTTTCTTTATAAGATAGGATTATAATTATTATTATTAGGAAGACCCAAGGTTCAGACAATCTTAATTGCTTGAACTCTGGGCTAATTAATGAAATTTTTAAAGGGATATGTCAGAATCACACTATGTTTTTATGTCAAACATTAAAACAAAAAAGGCATGTACCCCATGCTGAAGGTTGCCAGATAGTTCTAAAGCACTCAGCATAGGTCTTGTCAGAGAAAATCCCAGTATATTAATTTAGCAGCCTCAGAGTTACTTATCAAAAGGCTATAGTGCATGATGCTTTGCATAATCAAAATGGTTTATTAACTCAAGTCATCCTTTGATTTTTTCATTCATATTCCAATTTACAGGGACACAGACATATCAATTACAAAACCTACAATAACTAAATACAAAGTAACTACAAGGATTTATTTGGTAGGCAGTTAGACAGACCTGAGCAGAGCAAGGATGATGGGCCAGGTACAGAAGGTCACCAGGGCAGAAAGCTCCAGGTGCCTAGAAAAGGACAATTGTAGGGTGGTACTTCACCCCCAGGGTGACATTTATGCCCCTAGCATATTGCTGGTCAGGTGGCTTGGGCCCCCTGACCTTTCCTCCCTAGAGATAACATCTGGGCTTCATATTTATTTCAGCTCCAGGCCCAGATAAGCAGCAAAACTAGATCAGTGACCCCATGGCTGACCTAAGGACCAGCTGCATTGGATACTGACCCTCTGCCCTGGTGCCCACCAATCAGTCAGTAGAGACCACACCCTGAAAAGACACACCTAGAAAGCTGCAGAATATTCTATTGATCTTCCTGGGACCTCCCCTAAAATCTCTACCTTTAAAACCCCTAGGATGGAGGACCCAGTGTGCTCTCCCTCCAGGGAGCATGCCTGTGCTTTTCACTCTCTGTCCCACCCCCTCCACCCCCCAGGTGCATTACCTTTAGCTTCCTCACTCCCAAGCTCCAAGGGTCCTTCCTTTACCTCCATAATTTGTTTCCTAATCCCTTTCTTTTAAGAATTACCTCTTCTACCTGTATAATTTTATAAGTAAACTAGAGGCCTGGTGCATAACATTTGTGCACCTGGGGGGGGGAGTATCTCTCAGCCTGGACTGTGCCCTCTTGCAGTGTGGGAGCCCTCAGGAGATGTCTGACTGACAGTTTAGGGAGCAGGCCTAAGCCAGCAGTCAGACATATTTAGTGCTGCCACAGAGGCAGGAGAGGCTCCAGCCACCGCCGCTGCACTTGCCAGCCATGAGCCTGGCTTAGGGCTTCTGGCTGAGTGGCACTCCTCCTGTGGGAGCATACTGACTACCAGGGAGCAGCTTCTGCATTGAGCATCTGCTCCCTGGTGGTCAGTGCATGTGATAGCGACTGGTTGTTCTGACATTTGGTCAATTTGCATAGTAGCCTTTTATTATATGGGATGTTCTCTTATAGTTTGGGTCTTGACTCTGAATTCTTCCCTAGCCAGAACTCAAGTACCATGGTTACTGAACCCAGATCCAGTCTAACACCTGGTGCTGTTCCCTTGCCTACAACATAAGTATTGTATACTATGCTAGCATATTATACAGTTTAATAACAACATGATTTTCACAAAACACCACATAAATGTTGATAAGAAATGGCTTGTAGTTTTTCTCCTTGAAGAGTATGTACATTATTACTCAAATGAAAATCATCTTCATTTATTTGTTTAATATATATATATATATATATATATATATATATATATATGTATTTTTAATCCTCATCCAAGGATATTTTTCCATTTTTTTATTTTATTTTATTGTTTAAGGTATTACAAATAGTAGTACATATGTCTCCTTCCCCCCCCCCCCCAGCCCCCGGCACTTGCCCTCAACCCTGCCCCTTACCCCCAGTGTTTTGGTACATTCGTTATGCTTATATGCATGCATACAAGTCCTTTGGTAGATCTCTTACCCCCAAACCCTCCCTGCCTTCCCACTGTAGTTTGACAGTCTGTTTGATGCTTCTTTGCCTTTGTATCTATTTTTGTTCAACAGTTTATAATGTTCTTTATATTCCACAAATGAGTGAGATCATGTGATATTTATCTTTCACTGACTGGCTTATTTCACTTAGCCTAATTATCTCCAGTTCCATTCATGCTGTTGCAAATGGTAAGAATTCCTTTTTTACACCAGCGTAGTAATTCATTGTGTAGATGTACCACAGTTTTCTAATCCACTCATCTGCTGATGGGCATTTTAGCTGTTTCCAAATCTTAACTATTGTAAATTGTTCTGCTATGAACATAGGGGTGAATATATCCTTTCTGATTGGTGTTTCTGTTTTCTTGGTATATATTCCTAGAAGTGGTATTACTGGATCAGATGGCAGTTCCATTTTTAATTTTTTGAGGAAATCTCATAATGTTTCCCACAGTGGCTGCACCAGTCTGCATTCCCACCAGCAGTGAAGGAGGGTTCCTTTTTCTCTGCATCCTCTCCAGCGCTTGTCATTTGTTGATTTGTTGATGATAGCCATTCTGGCAGGTGTGAGATGATACCTCATTGTTGTTTTAATTTGCATCTCTTGGATGATTAGTGACTTTGAGCATGTTTTCATATGTCTCTTGGCTTTCTGTATGTCCTCTTTTGAAAAGTATCTATTTAGGTCCTTTACCCATTTTTTTATTGGATTGCTTATCTTCCTTTTAAGTTGTATGAGTTCACTGTAAATTTTGGAGATTAAACCCTTATCGAAGATAATGTTGGCAAATATGTTCTTCCATGCAATGGGCTTTCTTTTTGTTTTGTTGATGGTTTCTTTTGCTGTGCAGAAGTTTTTTTATTTTGATGTAGTCCCATTGTTTATATAGATGATAAGAAATTATAGGATTTTAGAAGCTTGAGGGTAATTCATATTTTTCTTTAGTCTATTAAGGTACTATATTGACTAGATCATAAGTGTTTATTTTCTTAAAAATGTAATTTTTGCTAGAAGCAGAAAAAATAGAAATTAAACAATAAAAATGAAGCCACTGATAAGCTATGTACCTACACAATCCATGAAATCTCTCTGGCCTCAGTTTCCCCATGGGTAATAAAAAAGTAGCACATAAAAACTAAAGCTGCTTCTAACTCCAAAACCCTATTATTCCATGAAGTTACCACCTCACCTGTTCCTGTTAAATGAAACTTTCAGGTTCATTAATTTATGTCTTCTCAACATGAATTATTTAAATTGGAGTTATTCTGTACATGTTTTAGTAAAAGCTTTAGAATGTGCATCTGTTTATTTGCAGCTCAATGCAAACTTTTCAAAGGGTAGTAGCATTTCCCTTTCAAGCCCTGCAAAAGGGGTTCCATTTATTTAAATATGGAATATACAGTGTGCTACCAGAGGACAGGACTTGATGGATCACTTAATGCAAGCTGCATAGTTTACAGATGAGGATACTGGGGCCCACCAAAACCACCTGGCCACCAGGCCACTGACTCTTCCTTTCACCTGGATACCTTTTCACTTGCAGTTATTACTTCAGTTTTTCATGATTCCTTATTCTCACACACTTCATGTTCTATAAAAAAATACGTGCAGATTTTTTTTCATCTCCCCATCATAGGTAATGGTTAAAAAATATGTTAAATTCACAGCTCAGTCTCATATTTATTTATACCAATCTATATATATAAAAGCCCAGTGATCAGAATGGTGGAATGACCAGAATGACTGTAACAACCAATGGCTATGACACACACTGTGGCAGCTAACTGGCCTGATCTGGACCCCAATCGCGTGCCCCCCCCCCATAGCCGGCCCAGCCCCCGATTGACCCCCAACACCACAATCAGGGGTGGGGCCGGCTGGCCAACTGCCCATTGTCCTGCTCCCCTGCCAGCCTGGCCTGATGGACCCCCATTGGGCTGGGCCAGCCAGACTGACCCCAGCTCGTGCATAAATTTGTGCACCAGGCTTCTACTTCCTTAATATTTAAACCAGAGTAATCACATTACACGATTCTAGAAAATGCTTACATTTTAAAATGAGCTGGTTTTGTGACCTGGATTTTTGAAGCAATAACTTCCATCACAGGGCCAGGATTGTAGAAGCAGAATTAATTTTGCAGCTTGATGATGATGGTGATGATGATGATGATGATGATTAGTTTCAGTATTTAGAAAAGAAATTCTTTCCTCCACTCCTTTATTCATTTCCATCTCTTTCCTTGTTGATCCCTTTAATGTGAGTTTTAGAGAGTTTCCTCTCTAATTAGTCTTCTGGGTACAGGTAAAGAACAGTAAAGTGGTTGAGGAAAATGCCAGGCATCACAGATATAATAATGCAAGGTGGTGAAATGAGTGATTCAGATGTTATTATGGGAAGAGGTCACTGTCACCCAGAGAACTTGTTGAAGAGGCAGGGTCCAATCAATCAAAGCTTGAAAAAATGGATATAGTTTGGAATAGTACAAGAAAAATAAAAATTACAAATATAGTGACAATGCTTTGAACACTGGCCTATGGTGTATACTAAGTAGAATATGTTCAATTACGTGTAGAGATTGAGATGGGCCTGCAATAGGCAATTCTGAACATAGCATAGGAGGAGGTAGTGATGGAAAAGTAAGGCCAAATTTTAATGGGTCTTGAATGCCAGGTGGAGAAATTTGGACATAACCCACTAAACCTACAAATACAGAAGTTAAAAGAATAATTTAACTAAATGAAGTAAATTTTATCAGGGAGACAATGGGAGGCGCATGGTAGCTGAAGGGTCATCATTGCTAAAGGGCAGCCATTGTTCTCAGCTCTCTCAACTGAAATTACTCAGACTTTGAGTCCAGGATTATCTATGTTCCTCTTGTTTTTCAAAAGAGTATAAATATATGTATTTAAATGTAAAATTTCCTGATTTTTACAATACATATAGTCTAAATAAGCTTTCTCTCAGAATAAATGCAGTTAAAGAGCTACCAGTTTGTGGCATCTTCTGTAGGAAATGGAGAGCCTTTGAGAGTTTTAGACTAAAAAAGATCCACTAGGAAAATGGCATTTTATGAAGATTAGCCATTTGTTTTGCGGTTTTATACATTTTTATTTATCTGTAGTCTTCCATATATTACCTTGCAAGAGAACATTTATAAAGTCAGAAGCAATTTGGTCCTAAGGGGCGACAAAGTTTAAATATTTGATTTAGACAATATGCAGGGTTTTTTTCAAAGATGTTCCATAATATATATTCTGCAAGATGACCTTTGCACTCCTCCATTAGGAAGTGGAGTTCAAGTCTCCTCTTATTGAATCAAGCTTGCCTTAGTGACTTGCTTGTCACAGTAGAATTTGTGAACTCCAAGTCTAGGTCAGAAGAAGCCTTCAGCTTCCACCTTGATATTTTGGGATGCTCCTCTTCAGACACTTCTTTGTGTAATGTGTGCAGTTTCCCCTCACTTCCCTCCCTCTTGAAACCTAGCCCATAGTCTGGAAGAAGCTTAAGTAAGATGGAGAGAAAACATATTGGTTTTCTAGTTGAAAGGCCCAGCTGAGCACAGCTTGAAGCTATCCCAGAACAGGTACCAGACATTTAAGTGAAGAAGCCTCTAGATAATACCATTGACTAGACATTTGAGTCCTGCCCAGTCATTCACGTCTCCCCAGAGGAAGCCTTGGACATCATGAAGCAGGGCCCTGGCTGAATTCCTGAGCCCCAACATCTGTGAGACTAATAAAATGCTGTTTGATATCATGAAGTTTTGGGATGGTTTGCTTGAAGCAATAGATTGTCAGAACATGCATAAGCTACATAAATGGGTCACAAATAAAAGTGTACTTAAGAATGCACCATACAACAGAAACATTCTGACTCCAACTGCCCCTCAAAAGCAGATGCCAAAAAATGGGATTAAGTAAAAACAAAACAAAAACAATATTTATAATCAGCTTCTAGATTATTCTAACAAAGATACTTCTGATCATACTTGGGTAACTATATTCCTAGTTACCCTAATGAATTGAATTAATCCCAAGGTTCATTTGTATGAAACACTAGAACTCTGAGTGTTCTTATCAACTCAGAAGGCCTTCCTTGGAAATAAGAGCCCTTCTGGCAAGCAGCCTTTGCTCCAGGGAATTTATTCCCACATCATAAGCAGAACTTCAGGTGTGAAATAGCACTTCTCTCTGTCATTACTATCTAAGTCCAGTTTAACCACACTTAAGTCACATGCTCTTGGGAAACAATTTTTAAATTAAATTTTGGTTCCTGAAAATTAAACAGAATAATAAATAAACTTGTGACTTTATAAATTTGCCATCTTGAAAATGAGGGTATAGCCCATTTGGTGTAGATCAGTAGTTGAGCATCGATCTATGAACCAGGAGGTCATGGTCCAATTCCCAGTCAGGGCACATGCCTGGGTTGCAGGTTTGATCCCCAGTGTGGGGCATGCAGGAGGCAACAAGTCAGTGATTCTCTCTCATCATTGATGTTTCTATCTCTCTCTCCCTCTTCCTTCTCCCTGAAATCAACAAAATTATATTTTTTAAAAAGGAAATGAGAGTATCAATCCAATGAAAAAATAATAATAATAATGTTTGAAAAATTAAGCAAAAATATATATATATATCTACTCTGAAGAAAGTGGTCAAATAATAATAGTGACTAGAAAGAAGGTTTTAAGCCAATGTCAATTCAAATGTTAAACTGCAAAGTCCTAACAACATTTCTCCTGTACCAGTATATTATAATGAATCTCATCAAAACCATATGTAAATAAGATTTACTTTTAAATAATTTTGAAGCAGTATGGATGAAGTTAATTCACTACTAACATGTTTCCTGACCTCAATCAGATGCTACTTCCTTTACTAACATGTACATTTTTTTTTGCATATTTTCTGTTTTATGGAATAGTCTATTGCAGTCACATTGTTTGAAAAAAAATCTCTAAATCTCCAAACATGCTCTGTTACTTTTTCAAAATTTTTTTTTAATTTTGCTTTGTTTTTATTCTTGGTACTTCCTGGAATAAAATATGAAAACCCTGTTTTTAAAACTAACTTTTCTTAAATCATAACTTGATCTTAGGTGAATTTATAAATTCAATTTATAGATTTCAAAGATTATTTATTCAGGCTTTCCCCCTATTAAACTAAGGCCAAAATAATATAAATATTTTAAAATTGATTTTAATGTATTAAAAAGAATATTATGAATATTTTTCACTTATGATGCTGAAAATTTGATGATTAATA
Organism: Myotis nattereri; assembly: GCF_964212035.1. Classification (NCBI taxonomy): domain Eukaryota; kingdom Metazoa; phylum Chordata; class Mammalia; order Chiroptera; family Vespertilionidae; genus Myotis; species Myotis nattereri. The sequence goes on from NC_138077.1 coordinate 101,057,542, forward strand.
TGAATTACAGATTAGTTTTCTTTGATATCTAAACTATTTCAACTTTTCAGTTATAGAGTTCTGAGCACACGATTTATCTTACTTTTTTTTTTTTTTACAGATGTAGTCTCTTATAAGAGTACAAATATAGTTTTAGATAAAGTTCTTTTTATTTTTATTTTTATTTTTTTAAAATATATTTTATTGATTTTTTACAGAGAGGAAGGGAGAGAGATAGAGAGTTAGAAACATCGATGAGAGAGAAATATCGATCAGCTGCCTCCTGCACATCTCCCACTGGGGATATGCCCGCAACCCAGGTACATGCCCTTGACCGGAATCGAACCTGGGACCCTTCAATCCGCAGGCCGACGCTCTATCCACTGAGCCAAACCGGTTTCAGCGATAAAGTTCTTTTTAGAGGGAGGAAATGGTATATAAATTAAAGATGTTATGCTTCTGGCACTCAATTTGGTCTGATAAATTTTGTTTTAACTGGTAAAACACAGTCACATTACCAAACTATGTGAACCAGCACAAATTATTGTCTAAATATAGCCTGTGGAGGTTTCGTTCATCAGGCCCCAATATTCTTTAGGACAACAATGATGTTAACATAATACATGTCATGTAGAAATACAATCTTGAAATTAAAATGGAAAGAAATGGACTTTTTATTTTTATCTTGGAGTTTTCAACAAAGTTGTTAGTAGTTAATGCCACTCTTACCACTTATTTCTCTGTTATTTTCTTCTGGTTTATTGAAGCTGTCTTTATAATTTCATTATTAGTGTTCAATAAAATCATGGACTGTGGATGACAGCAATAATATACCTTCGTATTTCATCTCACTGAAGTTCACAGACTGCCTATCCTCAGGCATTGTAAACCACCTTAAATAATTATGCAATTAACAGTTAAAAAGTAGTGTTTAAAATGAGAAAAAAAAATATTATGGGTTGATATGTAGGGCACTAATTGCTTAGAAATACTCTGAGCCTTCCAAATGAAGCCACTACCCCCATAAAATTCAAATCTACTACTTATGGCCTTCCCTCCTGCACTGAATTTCTCCCTTCAATTTACAATGGCATCAACAGCCTTGGTCTCAGGTCATCAACTCTTTCTAGCACAGCATTAATCCCCAGGATATGTCCTGTGACTCAGCTGCCACTGCTGAAATGTCAGCTAAACTTCTTAGGCACACATACATGCACACACACCAAACACACAGCCACCTGAGAATTGAGAAATATCAAAGCTAAGAAGGTTTCTGTAAAGGCTTTCTTTCTTCTCTGACAAAACAGAGACCACTAGTTCTAAACACCTCACCTAAAGTCCAAACTTTTTTTGCTGCTTTGTCAAAGTTGCTATAACAGAATTCCCTTCCTATTATTTGTAAATGCAAAAATGAAAGTTCACAAAAAAGCACTTTCAGAAATTAGAATACTTAAAGAGATTTATTGTTGAACTTATAACTAAAAATAATCTACATTAATAAAAGACAAAGATGCTAATTGATGGTACCTTCACTACACCCACCAGTCAATCAGAAGAGTATGCAAATTAACCCAACAAAGATGGCGGTTAATTTGCATACACAGGTGCCCAGTGAAGACTGAAGACAGTGTAGAAGGAAGCCAAGCACTGCAGAAGGGAGCCAAGCGGTGGAGAAGGGAATGGATTGAAGGTAGCAGAGACAGGAGCAGAGCTGAGGCAGCAGACACGGGAGGGAGTGAAGTGGTGGAGAAGGGAGGGAGCTAGGTGGCCGGGAAGGGAGGGAGCCAAGGGGGCAGGGAAGGGAGGGAGCTAAGTGGCGGAGACAGGAGGGAGCGAAGCCCAACCTGCCACTGGCTTCACTCCCTTCTCTGCTTCGCTCTGGCCTCAGGAAGCCCTGTTCTTGCAGGAATCTTCCTGCAACAGGCCTCTAGTCCTTAATAATGTAATCTTCTTTACCCATAGATCAATACATAATGCTCTAAAAATAACATGTTTATTAAAGGAATGGATGGATAGATGTTTGACTATCCTACTGAGAGTGAGTGAAGATAGCTGACATCCATGAGGTGAAGATAGACTCAAATAAAAACATGATATTATTAAAACATTTCCTATGTTCAAAAGAAAATATTTAAAACAATCCCAAGTGTTTCACTTATTTATGTATTTATAATCAGGAAACTTGTAAATATTTTAAAAATTCATTTTTTTATTGATTGAGGTATTACAAATGTGTCCTTATCCCCACATTACCCCCGATCCGCCCACTCATGCCCTCACCTACCCGTTGTCTGTGTCCATTGGTTATGCTTATATGCATACATACAAGTCCTTTGGTTGATCTCTCCTCCTTACCCCCAACCTCCCCTACCTTCCCTCTGAGGTTTGAAGGTCTGATCAATGCTTCTCTGTCTCTGAATCTGTTTTTGTTCATCAGTTTATGTTGTTCATTATATTCCATAAAAGAGTGAGATCAAGTGATATTTATCTTTCTCTGACTGGCTTATTTCACTTAGCATAATGCTCCCCAGTTCCATCCATGTTGTTGCAAATGGTTAGAATTCCTTCTTTTTTTACAGCAGCATAGTCTTCCATTGTGTAGATGTACCACAGTTTTTTAATCCACTCATCTGCTAATGAGCACTTAGGCTGTTTCCAAATCTTAGCTATGGTGAATTGTGCGGCTATGAACATAGAGGTGCATATATCCTTTCTGATTGGTATTTCTAGTTTCTTGGAATATATTACTAGAAGTGGGATCACTGGGTCAAATGGGCATCCCATTTTTATTTATTTTTTATTTTTTATTTTTTTAAATATATTTTATTGATTTTTTACAGAGAGGAAGGGAGAGAGATAGAGAGTTAGAAACATCAATGAGAGAGAAACATCGATCAGCTGCCTCCTGCACATCTCCTACTGGGGATATGCCCGCAACCCAGGTACATGCCCTTGACCGGAATCGAACCTGGGACCTTTCAGTCCGCAGGCCGACGCTCTATCCACCGAGCCAAACCGGTTTCGGCACCCATTTTTATTTTTTTGAGGAAACTCCTTACTGTTCTCCACAGTGGTTGCACCAGTCTCCATTCTCACCAGCAGTGCATGAGTGTTCCTTTTTCTCCGCATACTCGCCAGGATTTGTTGTTAGTTGATTTGTTGATGATAGCCATTTTGACAGGTGTGAGATGGTACCTCACTGTCATTTTGATTTGCATCTCTAGTATAATTAGTGACTTTGAGCATGTTTTCATGTGTCTCTTGGCCTTCCTTATGTCTTCTTTCGAAAAGTGTCTATTTAAGTCCATTGCCCATTTTTTGATTGGGTTGTTTAACTTCCTTTTGTTAAGTTGCATGAGTTCCCTATAAATGTTGGAGATTAAACCCTTATTGGTGATTCAGTGGGCTTTCTTGTTATTTTGTTGATGGTTTCTTTTGATGTGCAAAAGCTTTTTATTTTTATGGAATTTGTTTATTTTCTATTTAGTTTCCAATGCCCTGGGAGCTGTGTTGGTGAAGATATTGCTTCGGCATATACCTGAGATCTTGCTGCCTGTGGATTCCTCTAGTATTTTTATGGTTTCCCATCTTATGTTTAAGTCCTTTATTCATTTTGAGTTTATTTTTGTGTATGGTGTAAGTTGGTGGTCTAGTTTCATTTTTTTGCATGTATTTGTCCAATTTTCTCAACACCATTTATTGATGAGACTGTCTAGATTTCATTGTATGTTCTTGCCTCCTTTGTCAAATATTAATTGAGCATAGTGGTTTGGGTTGATTTCTGGGTTCTCTGTTCTATTCCATTGGTCTATATGTCTGTTCTTGTGCCAGTATCAGGCTGTTTTGAGAACAGTGGCTTTGTAATACAGCTTGATATCTGGTATTGAGATCCTTCCTACTTTGTTCTTCTTTCTCAGGATTGCTGCAGCTATTCGGGTTCTTTTTTTATTATAGATGAATTTTTGGAGGGTTCATTCTAGGTCTGTGAAATATGCTGTTGGTATTTTAATGGGGATTACATTGAATCTATAGATTGCTTTGGGTAGTATGGACATTTTAATGATGTGGATTCTACCAATCCATGAACATGGTATGTTCTTCTGTTTATGTCTTCCTCTATCTCTTTTTTCAGTGTCAGTTAAAATTATTCACCAACATGTGATATAATATTAAATAAAATAGAAATATTTCAAGGGGAATGATTATTTTCATAAGTAATTACTCTTTAAAGCTAAGAGTTCTATTTAGAAAGACAAAATATGAATAGATATAAATATGCACTGTAATTCCCTTTGTCCTAAGACAGTGGTCGGCAAACCGCGGCTCGAGAGCCACATGCAGCTCTTTGGTCCCTTGAGTGTGGCTCTTCCACAAAATACCACGTGCGGGCGCGCATGTACAGTGAAATTGAAACTTCGTGTCCCATGCGCAGAAGTCAGTTTTCGGCCTGGGCGAGGCTATTTTGAAGAAGTGGCATTAGAAGAAGTGGGGGGTGTCGGTCGGTCAGGCAATGGGAGACTCAGCGCAGGGGAGGCGCACGCGATTCATGCAGGAGTTGAGTGAGCCAGTCAGCCAGCAGTCTCATTGTGCAGTGGTTAGTGCTAGTTGCGTCCACAAATCGCGTGCTGGTGACAAAAGTACCTACGCAAAGCATAAAGTTACCTGTATTTTTCCAACCAGCTTCAAATCCTACAGGTATTTTGGTCATCAATTTAAGAATTGTAATTGTTTTGTGTTGGTGGCTTTACTATTATAAAATGAAACATTTTTTTAGGTGACCTGTTTGACATGGCTACAAAGAAGAAGCAAAAAAAAAAACGGAAGAAGAAAACCATGAATTTAAAGTTAAATGGACTGAGACTTATGCGTTTATTCAAAACTTAAATGGCCTTCTGACCTGTCTTATTTGTCAGGAAAAATTGGCGCATAACAAGTTATCAAATTTGGAGAGACACTTTACAACTAAACACGTGCCATTTAGTACTAAATATCCTGTCGGTGATGCAAGGAAAAAAGCAGTTGAGGAACTTCAGAAGAGTCAAGAAAAATCAAGTTCTGTATTTAATAACTGGATGCAATCTTCCAACAATGTTAATATTGCAAGTTTTGTGGTTAGTCAAGAGATTGCTAAGAGAGAAAAACCATATACAGATGGCGAATACATAAAAAGTTGTTTCATAAATGCATCTGAAGAGCTATTTTGGAATTTTAAGAACAAAGCAGATATTCTAAAAAAAAATTAAAGATTTACCATTGTCTGCTAAAACAGTGAAAGATAGAACAGTTAAAATGTCTTCGAATATAACCAACCAGCAAGTCGAAGATCTTAAATTGGTTTCAGCTTTATCAATAGCAGTTGACGAGTCTTGTGACAGAAATGATACAGCGCAAGTTTCACTTTTTGTACGATTTATTTCATCTACAGGTCCTAAAGAAGAACTTTTAGGATTACTGCCACTCAAAGGTCAAACACGTGGAGAGGAGATAGCAAATGCTGTAACTGAGTGCATTGAAAAACATCATATTCCACTCGATAAAATTGTCTCAATTTCAACAGACGTGTCGAAAAGTATGACCGGTGTAAGAAACGGGTTTGTTGCTATTTTGAAAGAATAAATTAATCACGAGATACTTACTTACCATTTCATCATTCATCAAGAAGCGCTTTGTGTGCAGACGTTTCCAAAAGAAATTTGCAAAGTTATGGAATTGGTGATTAAGATTATCAACTCCATTATAGCTAAAGCTCTTAATCATCGCTAATTTAAAGAATTTTTAGTTGAAATGGAGAGTGAGTATGCAGATCTTCTGCTGCATAACAAGGTATGTTGGTTATCAAGAGGAAACGTTTTGAAACGTTTCGCTTCCTTATTAAGAGAAATCAAAGCATTTCTCCTTGAGAAGGGTGTTCACTATCCAGAACTAATGAATGATCAGTGGATCCAAAAATTTTATTTCATGGTAGACGCTCCATCTCATCTAAATCAGCTTAATCGTAAACTACAGGGGAAAGGAAACACAGTTTTTTCGATGTTAGAAGAAGTTATTTTATTTGAAAACAAATTATCTCTTTTTGCTCAAGATTTTGAAAGAATAACTTTGAATCACTTTCCAAGCCTGTTGAAACATCGCCAAGAAAATAATTCTGATATTTGCTATTTCAAAACAACACTTTTAAATATGAGGGAAGCTTTTCTCAACAGGTTTCAGGAATTCAGAAACAGCAAAGCAACGTTAGCCTTTGTTAAAAAACCTCTCAATGCTACTGTAACAGAATTAAATTTTTCTGCCTTTAATATTGACATTGGCAACTTTGAAAAGCAATTGCTAGATTTAAAAAAACAAAGAACTGTGGAGCTCGAAATTTGAATGTCTTTGTGCTGATATAGAAATATTGGGAAGGGGAAGATGGCGGCGATATAGGCAGACGCGTCCCAGGTCGTGTCCCGGAGCAAATGGAGTCAGCAGCTGAAACTAGTAACACCCACACCGAATTGGCGAACTTGCTCAGCTGGTGAGACGGTTTGCAGCCGAGAAGAGCAGAACTCCCCAGGAAAGGTAAAAAAACCAGGGATTTGGGCAGGAAAGTTTGCCAGACCTCTGAACCCAGAGAGTCGGAGGGAGACCGCGTGGCAGCCGCGTCCCTTGGGACAGGCACAGCCCCTGACAGGGGAAAGGAGAACCGAGGGATTCCTGGCGCCGCCAGGGGAATTGAGAGCTCAGTGCTGTGATCACAGAGGACTGAGCCTAAAGGGGGCAGCCTGAAGAGCTGACCAGACCATGCAGTCCCGGTAAGAGAAGAAGCTTACAGAAACCAAGCCTTCCCCGTTTCCACGGCCGGCATTTGTTTGATTGTTTTCACTGAATCCTGTTCATGGGACATTTCGGATACAGACACTCACCTGTGCTGAAGAGAGGGAGAGTGTGCGGAGGAGTGGAATCTGGGGAGAGACTGAAGAGAGAGGGGGGGCCGGGAGAGGTGGCAGCGAATTGAGTGCTGAGACACCCCCGAGCCCAGGTCTGGGGCAGACATTCTCTCCGGAGAGTGAGACTCCTCCCCCCAGCCCCCAGGCAAGGAGCACAGCCACACCCAGATTCCACCCTGTAGGAGATCAAGGATTAAAATAATCTGATCAATCCCTGGGAGTTAACAGGGTCTGGCCTATAGAGGGATTTTCAATCCCAGCAACAACACAGCGCCGGTAACTAACTATTACGCAGCCAGCTCTGGGCAGTGAACTTCCACTGGACAGAGAGGCCCTATAGCCTCAGAGGCCAACCCCAGAACACTGCCACCCAGAGGCTGACCCACAAACTGACTCTTTGCTAAACACAAAATAAGGCAGTCTGGGAAAGAAATGCGGCCTGCTTTAAAATAAGGACTGTGGTTTACAACACAGAGGAACAGTGTATCGCAGGGGAACTCAACACTCTCCTGAATACCTGGCAGGTCTAAGGCGAGCCACACTGAAGAATAGAAGAACCGAGGGACCTTCACTACTGCAAGTCTTTTTTTTTTTTTTCTTTTTTTTTTTCTTTTTTTTCTTTTTTCACCTTTTAACTAAGAAACCAATTTTTTTCTTCTTCTTTTTTCTTTTCTTTTTTTTTTTTTCTTCTTTTCCATCACCTCATTTTACCCTTTTAACTACTACCTTCTTATTTTTAACCAGTATTATTACTGCTACCATTTTACCATTTTTTAAAGTGTCATTTTATTTTCTCTTTATTTTATTTTGGGATTAGTGTTCTCCATTCTATTTTCATCGTTATATTATTGGTTGTTTCTAGTTTGCATTCATCTCCAGGGAGCTGTTGCTGGAATCTGTTGGGATTAATGGCGGTTCTATAGGAGTATTCTCCTCATATTATAAGTCTCTTCCCCTCTTCCACTTCATTCTCTCTTTTCGCTCTTTTATTTTCTTTTTTTTTTCTTTTTTCTCCTTTTTTTTTCTTTCTTTTTTCTTGTCTTTTCTTTTCTTGCTTTTTTCCCCCCTCCTTTTTCCCAATTTCATTTTTGCACTCTTTTTTTTTTTTGGTCCCTACTTTTCTTTTCTTTTTTCTCTTTTATCTTTTTCCCTTCCATCCTCCTTATCCCCTAATCCTCTTAATTCGGGTGGTCACCTTTATTTGGGGTTATTAATATCGTGAATATATTTGTGTATACTGCCGGGTACGTGGTGCCTTGTTGTGTTGTATTTTGTGCCTTTAAATCAACGCAGCAGATCGAAGCTACAGCAACCTCCAGAGCACCACACCCTCTGCTGAGGGACAGCAGCTGTATGTGAAGCCTCGCCCCACCAGCCAGAAGAGCCACCTCAGCTGTGAACAGCACACACCAGAGGAGCTGCTGCCAACTGAAGAGCAGCTGCTACCGCAACCGCCCGAAGAGCAACCACAGACCAAGGAGTCACTGCCACCAAGGGAGCAACCACTGAACGACTCAACGTCTAGATATGTCAGTGAGATCAAACATGGGTAGACAAAGAAACCCCCAAAGGAAAGAGAAGGAGGGCTCTCCAGAAAAGCAGCTAAGTAATACAGAGGCATGCAACATGACAGACAAAGAATTCAGAATAAGGGTCCTAGAGTGCATAAACCGGATGGAGGAAAAAATCGACATCCTCTGCAAGAAGCAAGAAGAAACAGATGAAAAAATCGATAACATATGGAAGAAGCTAGAAGAAACAGATGAAAAAATCAACAACTTAAGTAAGACCCAAGAAGAAATGAAGAGTGATATAGCTGCAATGAAAAACTCCATTGAAAGTATCAACAGTAGACTAGGAGAAGCGGAGGACCGAATTAGTGAATTAGAAGACAAGGAAGCAAAACACACCCAAAATGTACTGCAATTGGAGAAAAAAATTAAAACACAGGAGGAGAGCCTAAGGGAGCTTTGGGACAACATGAAACGAAACAACATACGAATAATAGGGGTACCAAAACAACAGAAGGATGAACAAGGATTAGAAAACCTATTAGAAGAAATAATATCAGAAAACTTCCCTGAGGTGGGGAAGAAAAAAGTCACACAAGCCCAGAGAGTCCCAAACAAGGTGAACCCGAAAAGACCCACACCAAGACACATCATAATTACCATGGCAAATGTTCAGGACAAAGAGAGAATCTTACAGGCTGCAAGAGAGAGACGGAAAGTTACATACAAGGGATCGCCCATTAGATTGTCAAATGATTTCTCAACAGAAACACATCAGGCCAGAAAAGAATGGACAGAAATTTACAAAGTGATGCAAAGCAAAGGACTGAATCCAAGAATACTCTATCCAGCAAGGCTATCATTCAAACTTGAAGGGGAAATAAGAAGCTTCACAGACAAAAAAAGGCTAAGGGAGTTTATCACCACCAAGCCAGCAATGCAAGGAATGCTAAAGGGACTGGTATAAAAATAATAAAAAGCTCAGAAAGAAAACAGCCACACACACAAAAACAGAAATGGCTACAAACAAGTACCTTTCAATAATAACTTTAAACGTAAACGGACTAAATGCTCCAAACAAAAGACATCGAGTGGCTGAATGGATAAAAAAACATGACCCATACATCTGCTGTCTACAAGAAACCCACCTCATTAGAAGGGACTCACACAGACTGAAAGTGAAAGGATGGAAAAATATCTTTCAGGCAAATGGAAAGGAAAAGAAAGCTGGGGTAGCAATACTTATATCGGACAAAATAGACCTCAAAGTGAAGGCCATAACAAGAGATAAGGAAGGCCATTTCATAATACTAAAGGGATCAATACAACAAGAAGATATAACTCTGGTAAACATATATGCACCCAATGCAGGAGCACCCAAATTCATAAAAAAACTCCTGGAAGATATCAAAGGAGAGATCGACAACAATACAATCATAGTAGGGGACTTTAATACACCACTGACAGCACTGGATAAGCCCTCTAGACAAACAATCAGCAAAGATACAGCAATCCTAAATGACTCACTAGATCAGATGGACTTAATAGACATCTTCAGAACACTCCACCCCAAAGCCAGGGAATATACATTCTACTCAAATGCTCATAAGACATATTCAAAAATAGACCATATATTGGGTCACAAGCAAAGTATCCCCAAATTCAAGAAGATTGAAATCATAAAAAGCATCTTCACAGACCATGATGGCATAATATTAGAAATAAACTACAATAAAAACAACCAAAAATACTCAAACACCTGGAAGCTGAATAGCATGCTATTAAATATTGATTGGGTTACCAATGAGATCAAAGAAGAAATTAAAAACATCCTGGAAACTAATGACAATGAAAACACAACAATCCAAAACCTATGGGACACAATGAAAGCAGTCTTGAGAGGGAAGTTTATAGCTCTACAGGCCTATCTCAAAAAACAAGAAAACATGGTAGTAAATCATCTAACTCTACAACTCAAAGAATTAGAAAGAGAGCAACAAGAAAACCCCAGAGTGAGCAGAAGGAAGGAAATAATAAAGATTAGAGCAGAAATAAATGACATAGAGACCAAAAAAACAATACAGAAAATCAATGAAACCAAGAGCTGGTTCTTTGAAAGGATAAACAAGATTGACAAACCTCTAGCCAGACTCACCAAGAAGCAAAGAGAGAGGACCCAAATAAACAAAATCAGAAACGATAGAGGCGAAATAACAACAGACCCCACAGAAATACAAATGATCATTAAAAACTACTATGGACAGCTCTACTCCAACAAACTAGACAACCTGGAGGAAATGGACAAATTCCTAGAAAAATACAACATTCCAAAACTCAATCAGGAAGAATCTAAAAATCTCAACAGGCCAATAACTATGGAAGAAATTGAAGCAGTCATCAAAAAGCTTCCATCAAACAAAAGCCCAGGACCAGACGGCTTCACAGGGGAGTTTTACCAAACATTCAAGGAAGAACTAAAACCTATCCTCCTCAGACTACTACAAAAAATTCAAGAGGAAGGAACACTTCCAAGCTCATTCTATGAAGCCAGCATCACCCTAATACCAAAACCAGGTAAAGACAACACAATGAAAGAGAACTACAGGCCAATATCCCTCATGAACATAGATGCCAAAATCCTCAACAAAATCTTAGCAAATCAGATCCAGCAGTACATCAGAAAGATCATACACCATGACCAAGTAGGATTTATCCCAGGGATGCAAGGATGGTACAATATCCGCAAATCAATCAACGTGATACATCACATAAACAAACTGAAAGAAAAAAACCACATGGTCATATCAATTGATGCAGAAAAAGCATTTGACAAAATTCAACACCCATTTTTGATAAAAACTCTCAGCAAGGTGGGAGTAGAAGGATCATACCTCAACATAATAAAAGCCATATATGACAGGCCCACAGCCAACATCATACTCAATGGGCAAAAACTAACACCATTTCCCCTAAGAACAGGAACAAGACAGGGATGCCCCCTCTCACCACTCCTGTTCAACATAGTACTGGAAGTGTTAGCCATTGCAATTCGGCAAGAAGAAGAAATAAAAGGCATCCAAATTGGAAAAGAGGAAGTAAAACTGTCCTTATTTGCAGATGACATGATATTATACATACAAAACCCCAGAGACTCCATCCAAAAGCTACTAGACTTAATAGATGAATTTGGCAATGTAGCAGGATACAAAATTAACCCCAAGAAATCTGAGGCATTTCTATACACCAGTAGTGAACTTTCAGAAAGAGAGATTATAAAAGCAATCCCGTTTACCATTGCACCAAAAAAATTAAGCTACCTAGGAATCAACTTAACTAAAGAGGTAAAAGACCTCTACTCAGAAAACTACAGGACGTTGAAAAAAGATATAGAGGAAGACATAAACAGATGGAAGAACATACCGTGTTCCTGGATTGGTAGAATCAACATCATTAAAATGTCCATACTACCCAAAGCAATCTATAAATTCAACGCACTTCCCATTAAAATACCAAAGGCATACTTAAGAGATCTAGAACGAACTCTCCAAAAATTCATCTGGAATAAAAAAAGACCCCGAATAGCTGCAGCAATCCTGAAAAAGAACAAAGTAGGTGGGATCTCAATACCAGATATCAAGTTGTATTACAAAGCCACTGTTCTCAAAACTGCCTGGTACTGGCACAAGAATAGGCATATAGATCAATGGAATAGAATAGAGAGCCCAGAAATCGGCCCGAACCAATATGCTCAATTAATATTTGACAAAGGAGGCAAGAACATACAATGGAGCCAAGATAGTCTCTTCAATAAATGGTGTTGGGAAAATTGGACAGATATATGCAAGAAAATGAAACTAGACCACCAACTTACACCATACACAAAGATAAACTCAAAATGGATAAAGGACTTAAATGTACGACAGGAAACCATAAAAATTCTAGAAGAATCCAAAGGCAACAAAATCTCAGACATATGCCGAAGCAATTTCTTCACTGACACAGCTCCTAGGGCACTTGAAACTAAAGAGAAAATAAACAAATGGGACTTCATCAAAATAAAAAGCTTCTGCACAGCAAAAGAAACCATCAACAAAACAACAAGAAAACCCACTGTGTGGGAAAACATATTTGCCAATGTCATATCTGATAAGGGCCTAATCTCCAAAATTTATAGGGAACTCATATAACTCAACAAAAGGAAGATAAACAATCCAATCAAAAAGTGGGCAAAGGACCTAAATAGACACCTTTCAAAAGAGGACATTCAGAAAGCCAAGAGACATATGAAAACATGCTCAAAGTCACTAATCATCCGAGAGATGCAAATCAAAACAACAATGAGGTATCATCTCACACCTGTCAGACTGGCTATCATCAACAAATCAACAAACGACAAGTGCTGGAGAGGATGTGGAGAAAAAGGATCACTTGTGCACTGCTGGTGGGAATGCAGACTGGTGCAGCCACTATGGAAGACAGTATGGAGTTTCCTTAAAAAACTGAAAATGGAACTCCCATTTGACCCTGTGATCCCACTTCTAGGATTATATCCCAAGAAACCAGACACACGAATCAGAAAGGATATATGCACCCCTATGTTCATAGCAGCACAATTCACCATAGCTAAGATCTGGAAACAGCCTAAGTGCCCATCAGTAGATGAATGGATTAGAAAACTGTGGTACATCTACACGATGGAATACTATGCTGCTGTAAAAAGAAAGGAACTCTTACCATTTGCAACGTCATGGATGGAACTGGAGAGCATTATGCTAAGTGAAATAAGCCAGTCAATGAAGGAAAAATACCACATGATCTCACTCATTCATGGATAATAGAGACCATTATAAACTTTTGAACAATAATAGATACAGAGGCAGAGCTGCCTCAAACAGATTGTCAAACTGCAGCGGGAAGGCCGGGGAGGGTTGGGGGGCAGGAGGTAGGGGGGTAAGAGATCAACTAAAGGACTTGTATGCATGCATATAAGCATAACCAATGGACATAAGACACTGGGGGATAGGGGAGGCTAGGGGACTGTCTAGGGCGGGGTGATAAAATGGACACATATGTAATACCCTTTGTAATACTTAAAGCAATAAAAAAAAAAAAAAAAAAGAAATATTGGAGAAAAACAAATGTGAACTTAGTTCACAGCACAAGTGGTCGGCTTTGAAAGACCTGGAGAAGGAAGATATGTTGATTTTTAACACCTGGAATAGTATTCCTGACTCATATAATCAACTGAAAAAACTAGCGTATGCTGTTCTTTCCTTATTCGGGTCTACATATTTATGTGAACAGTCATTTTCAAGCATGAACCTTATCAAGAGTAAATTGAGAAGTCGTCTTATTGATGAGAACCTGGAATCGTGCCTAAAATTAAAAACAACAACATACAAACCTGACTTACCCAAACTTTCCAAGGAGATGCAAGGCCATTGTTCACATTAGTGTTTGTCAGTCATTGTCATGATTTAATTTTATGGATAGTGTAAGATAAATTGTAAGGAATTTAATTTTATCAATAAATAATATTGCTATTAAGTATGATATCAATTTTTATTCAACATACCTATAGTTTAACTAAGACTTAAAACTTTAAGTAAAGTTTATTAAGTTAATTTTAGGGAACGTTGTGGAGTGAAAGAAGATGTAGTGTCGAGGATTGAGAAAGGTATGTTGAGATGGTTTGGACATATTGAGAGGATGAACGAAAGGAGATAGATGGAAACAAGTATACAAGACCAGTGTCGATGGGAGAGTTGGAAGGGGTCGACCTCAGTGAATTTACCTCAATCTGATTGAGGACGTTTTTAGCAAAGGCCAGCTTAGGAGTACCCTAATTAAGTTAATAACAATGTACCTTCGTATATAGTTTAAGTTTAAAAAGTTTGGCTCTCAAAAGAAATTTCAATCATTGTACTGTTGATATTTGGCTCCGTTGACTAATGAGTATGCCGACCACTGTCCTAAGACATTAAAAATATTTTATAGTTAAAAATCAGAAACTCTTACATAATCAATAGTTAACATAATCAAATATTTCTTGTTCAAGTAACATTGGATAAAGAATAACAATTAAATAAACTTTTTATGCTGTTGTTCATCTTTGTGAACTCTGAATACTTTTTGTTTTATTCATTACCTTCTCAAAGTTAAGTAATTTTAATTTTGAAGTCACTTTTTTATTAATAAATTTTTATAACTGGCTGCTAATTTGCTTTTGGGAATTTTTAAATTATAAGGTAGTATAATTGCCAGGCTGGCATGGCTCAGTGGTTGAGCGTCAACCTATAAACTGGGAAGTCATGGTTCAATTCTTGGTTGAGGTACATTCCCTGGTTGTGGGCTCCACCCCCAGTGTGGGAAGTGCAACAGGCAGCCAATCAATGATTCTCTCTCTCATCACTGATGTTTCTATCTCTCTTTCCCTCTCTGAAATCAATAAAAATATATTTTTTAAAAAAATAGTATAATTTTGCATTGTAATCAATGTTATTTCTCTTAAATTTTTAAAGAAAATTTAAGATAACAACTATTGATATATTGATGTTATATTTAGAGGCATATTTTTATGTGCTGATTTTTAACACATTTTAAGTTATTTTAGACATTAAAGACTTTGAAATGTTATTTCCACTTGATTCCTTACTTCAACAAGCAACTTAATTAGATTCCACTTTCTGTATGTCTCTGTGTATCTATACATATACATACATATTCTATTAATTAATTTTATATATATATATATATATATATATATATATATATATATATATTCCATCTCTTTATCTCTCCTTTTAAGTAGACCATGGTGTCCTTCTTATTTTAATGGAGAAAGATGTAAATTTTTCTTACCTGCCCTTTAAACTACTTTGGGAAAAATGCAAAGTCAGCAGAACTAAATTTAGCAATTACCTTTTAGCTGACAGAGTCTTCTGATGTGGGAATCGTTCTCAGGCTGTCTGGATTCCTGCCAGATTGTGTCATTGACTGTTTTCCTTTCTGAGGTAAAGCAGAGGATTGGTTAGCAGAATACACAGTGAGTGCATGAAATTTGAAATCAAATCAAATTCAGCACATTATTGTAAGTTGGTGATATGAGAGCTCTGTGGTCCATTCTAGGGAGTTATAGTCCCAGATGGGCACCCCCAGATATCACATCGGCTCCCATTTATTTCCATGACCTACATTAAGCACACAAGCATACATGATACAATGCTGCTACTAAAATACCTTTTGATAGATTATGGCTACATTACTATTTGGAGTATTTTTCTTGAATTAATAAACATTTATTTTTATACAAAAGTTAAAGTTTTCTCATCTTCCACTTGTTTTTAACAAAATTATTAAGTGTGTTGAGAGAACATTGAGCTATGATAGATTAATGATATTTGAATGGAAGGGACAGGATTTGGATTTGCTCAGTCTTGTGTCCCAACCTTAGAGCAAGCCCTGGACATGTTGTGAAGAACTAAAATGCACAGAAATGAAGTATTGGTTTCACTTTTGCAAGTAATTTTATTCAATGGATACAGAAAGAATTATGAAAATTTAATGCAACCATTGTACTATCCCTAAAATAATCTATCTGGGCAATAACCACAATTGCTGTTAAAGCCTGTAACTGAAAAGCTGGTGTCTAACTTTGTACTGGATGGATCAACCTGATACCAACTGAACCCACTAAGCCAGTGGTCGGCAAACTGCGGCTCGCGAGCCACATGCAGCTCTTTGGCCCCTTGAGTGTGACTCTTCCACAAAATAACGACTTCTGCGCATGGGCCACGAAGTTTCAATCGCACTGTACGTGCGCGCCTGCACGTGGCATTTTGTGGTATTTTGCGGAAGAGCCACACTCAAGGGGCCAAAGAGCCGCATGTGGCTCGCGAGCCGCAGTTTGCCTACCACGGCACTAAGCAATTTCAGTCATAAAAATAGGGACAACCAGATATAAGACTTTCAGTGTAAAGCAACAGGAAGTAGATGGTCACTGGTAACCTACTTAAAATGCATATGTAAACTTGAATCTTA
Organism: Myotis nattereri; assembly: GCF_964212035.1. Classification (NCBI taxonomy): domain Eukaryota; kingdom Metazoa; phylum Chordata; class Mammalia; order Chiroptera; family Vespertilionidae; genus Myotis; species Myotis nattereri. The sequence continues at coordinate 101,073,998 of NC_138077.1, forward strand.
TCAAGCCTTGAGATCTAGTGAAGATTTTATAGAAAACGTAGAGGATAAAAGAACATGCTTTTTAAAAAATATGTAAGGATGAAATCAGCAAAATTAAAAAAGGGGGAAATTCTTTAAAACAAACAATCCAGTATGAAAAAGTAGAAAAAGAGACATGAACCAAATATACTGCATGTGTCTTATTTGGATTGTGATTCATATTAACCATAAAAAATTTCTTGAGGCTATTAGAGAAATGTTAACATTCACTGTATATTTGGTGATATTATGTTTTTTGTGTGCTTATGCTGTAGTGGTATTGTGCTTATGTTTTTTAAGTTCTTGTTTTTTAAAGATATATATTGAAACATGAAAATATATATCTGAGATATGCTTTAATAAAACCTAGCAGTGGTTGAGGGGAGTGTGGAGTTGAATGGGTGGAGATGAACTAAGATTGACTCTAGGTTGATACTTGTTCAATCTTGATGATGTGAGTTCATCATTATCTCTTCCTCTGTGCAAAATAACATTTTCCATAATAAAATGTCTAAAACAGAAACAGAAGATAGGACTGTGCTGACTCGATGAATTTATGTGTTGGGAGAACACACATATTCTTTACATATAACTAACTTTGTTATAGCTTGAATGTATTCTACTGTTTACATTCTTAGCAGTCATTAAGTTAAAGCCAAGTTCACCTTTTTTTTAAAACTCAGGGTTGTTAACAAAAAACAGCATAGATAATGGTTCTTCTTTGCTTAACCATTTTATTTAGGTTTTCAAATTTTTTTAAATACAAAACACTTAGGACCTTTCTTGCAAATAGAAAGTGTTCCCAAAGCATTTTATAATATTATAAAGTGTGGTAGGTGCATAACAACATGAGATGTTATTCCCTTCAGGGGCAGTGATGGGCAAAAAAATGTTTTGAGGATCTTAAAAGGGTCTTCAATTTTGTTTTAACTGGATGGAATCTGAGGAGCACAGTAATGGATTTGGTTTATGTTTAAAAATCAATTCACTCAGCATCAGTACTTTCTCTTCATTCATTCTCATCCGCCCCTCCACATGTTGGTACCATCAAATCTGTGGAAGCATGGATCATAGCCAATCGCTATGATTTTTTGTTTAAGGCTTTGATTTGCTATTAGTAAATTTCTTATCTGTGAGAAGAACAAACAGCTACATAGTTGGTGTGATTTTTAAGATTGAGAGGAGCCTTGGGGGGGGGGCATCTTTTTTTTACTGAAGCTCACATTTAAAATGTCATTGTTGTAGTTTAAGTAGTTAACTGTGGCTAAAATATTAAAATACAATTATCCTTGCCTGGCAGGTGCTCTATCTAAGCTGTTAATCATGCAATCCCCTACTTACAATGGATACATTTTATATCCTTACTGGGAGAAAGTTTTGAGCAGGAGTTGGAGGAAAGAATAAAAAGCACACTGTGCTTTGGGGAGCAGGGACAGGGAGAGGAAGGGCTTTGGGGGGATGGGACCGCATCCAGAGAGAATTTCACATATTAACAATTTGGCCTCAGACCATTCTGAATTGCAAGGAAGCCGCTCTTCTGTATCATCATCAACCAATCTGGAAATTTCCTTATAAACTAACTTCCTGCCTCTATTTATTTCCTGCTTATTAGTTATAATCTCATTATTTTATGCAACCTGTGTGTGTCACATCCTCTGGGGGCTTGATCTGCTGAATATAAAGCCATGCCTGACCTAAATAACCCAAATCTCTTTGCAAACACATTTTTATTTGGATTAGAACTCTTCAGAAGATTAATAGGTCACCGATAAAACATGTTTTCGAGTAGGCTCCCAGTTTAATCTGAGCCTACGTTAAACACGTTTCTTTTTCTGAAAATTTAATTTTCGAATCCTTGTCTACAGGAATGCCACAGCATAGGTTTCATATGCATCAGCATAAACAGATACATGTAGCAGAGTAAAACATACTTAGATTTGTACATGAAAATTTTAAAACGCACTTTTACACAAAAATCATTAAATATTCCAGTCATCATTATAGAACTAAGAGAACACAAAATTTTTAAAGTAAATTTAACTTCCTTTATTTTTGGTTTTACATTCTCAAAATTAGCAACTTCCTGTAAAATAAAATAAGAAGTAAAATAAAAAATACTACCTCAAAAAATCAGAAAAGGAAATCAAAAGTTCATCTTCAAGTATAGCTTAGTTCTAAGTCTTTGCCAGTTAATAAAGTAAGTCTTTTAAATAAAAATATGCAATTAAATCCTCAACCTCAACATTCCAACCCCCATTAACCCACCAAGACCAAGGGGAGAGATACATACCAGAATATGTTAGTTACACTATACAGAACCTTCTCTTGAGAAAGATGGAAAATATCCTATTACAATACCCCAAGTTGTATTGAAATATACTTGTGATTCATCTGGCCTTTTTCTTTAGAGCACTGATCATTGTGCAAAATCCCTTATGCTTTTGGGGGAAGAACATGTTATCACATCTTCCATCTTTCAAGAGCTTAAACTGCTACCAGGCACCTTTAAGAACACTTTCAATTCTCTAGTTATCATTCATTCACTCATTCATTTAAAAACCATTTATGTTTTTGATGTTCCAAGTGCTTTTTGAACATTTACTTTATGATAGACAGCAAACCATGTTCTGGAGAAATTTGTTTGGCATTTGTAGTGAAGAATATTGAGGCCAATATTCCACATAGGGGAAAAATACACTGTAAAGGCTGGAAGGAAGGAGTGGTGAATGTAAATCAGAATAAGAAAAGTTGGTTTTATTATTCTAATGGTTGATCATATTTGTTTGAGCACTGTCAAATCCAGGATAACCTTTCCCCTACATAGTAACGGAGGGAGTCATTTCTCTAACCTGTATGGTGTTGTTTATTTGTGTTTGTTTGTTTGTTTGTTTGTTCAATAAAGATTTAACTCTCAAGGACAATTTCAATGACCTGTTTCAAGCTGTCCAGAAGAGCATCACTGAAACCTGATATGCTGAAACAGTCAGTCCTGGAACTTGAGGGACGAGTTTTGCCAAGTCCTGTGGACCATCCAGAGGAGAATGGCTAATAGGAGACTAGTGTGGGAATCATGAACCAATCCCTGAGATGAGCTGGGACATCAACTGAGTTTTGAGAAGTTAAAGATCAGACTAACCCATCCTTCAATCCTCTATGCTTTGTTATCATATGTCCTAAAAATAATCAATCTCTATCCATGGTCTTATGCAATTCTTTTCATCTTGGTTTAGATATCTCCAAACCTTAGGCCAGAACCTAATTGCACCTCTTTCACAAAAACCAGCAGCCACAGCAGCTTTGTGAGGGTCATGAGGAAAGAGGATGGCCATTCAACTTTGTAGTAACATTTTGCTGTCATATATATATATATGGATCTAGTGAGCAAAATAAACAAAGAAAATAGAAACAGGCTCATAGATACAGATAACAGACTGACAGCTGTTAGCGGGGAGGGTTTTGGGGGTTTGGTGAAAAAGGGAAAGGATTAAGCAAACAATCCCACAAAAATCCATAGACACAGACAACAGAATGGTGATTATCAGAGGAAAAAATTTTGAGGGGAGGGAGAAGAAGTTAAAGGGGAGATCAATTGTGACAGAAGGAGACTTGACTTTTGGTGGTAAACACACAATATAATATGTAGATGTATTATACAATTGTACACCTGAAACCTATATAATTTTATTAACCAATGTCGCCCCAATAAATTCAAGAAATTTTTAAAAAAAGAAACAGTATTTCAATTTCTGGTTGGGAATATGCATTGTTCTCTTCCATTATATATAAGAGACTTTAGCATCCTCAGATTTGATATCTGTGGGGGATCCTGGGACCAATCCCCTGCCACACCAAGGGCAGATTATATTTTAGTTTTGGGGGAGTCAAAAGTTATACATAGATTTTTGACCATGCATAGGGTCAGCACCTCTCAACCCCATATTGTTCAAGATTCAACTGTATTTCATATCAACTTATTATTTCAGTGATTCATTGTGTCTGCTACCGACTAGACTAATTCCAGATGACTTACAAAACTTGTTCATCATTGAGCCCCAAGTGTTTGAATTGGGGGCGGGGACATGTTATTCAAAAACAGTCCTCTGCTTGACCTGAGCATAGCCTTGGCTAAATTAATGCAGTCAGGTGTTGAGCCCACACTAAACTGGTTAAATATGTGTGGTTGTCATTATAGTGAAAGGGTCACAGTTGGCTTCTCAGCTAAGGTTTGGAGACATCTGAGCCAAGACTGAAAGAATTTCATAAGCCCATAAATAGAAAGTGGTTATTTTTAGGACATATAGGGGTGGGCAAAAAAAGTAAGTTTACAATTGTTCATGTGGAAAATAATGTAATAATTAATAAATAATAATAGAAGAAGAAACTCAGTGTTTCATATACTCACAATTGTAAACTTACTTTTGCCAACCCCTGTATTGTCAAAAAATTCTCTATGGACTACCTACTATGGTCTCTTTTCCTGGAATTCAGGTCACACAATTTTTCTTATGATGAATTAGTTTAGGTTTGAGATTCTTTTATTGAAGTATATTCTTATAATAAATACTTTGAAAACTATTTTGAGCTAAAACTATTTTTTAATCCCTTTTATAATAAAAGAGTCAATGTAGTTCACTTTAGGCAACCCGCTTCCTACAAGAGGGTAGGCAGCATCAAACACATTAAATGCTTGACTGAAGTGCAATTATATGAAGCAAAACGATTAATCAAACAGGTAACCTTTACTTAACTAGAATAATAGGTCTGTTCCCTATTGTTGCCAAGTTGTAGATTACTACTGAACTGATTAAACAATTTTTAGTACTGCTTGTGTAGAATCAAAGCACCTGTTCTTAAATTCTGACTTCTGCTTCCATCAGCAGACTGTCAGGTTCCTCAGAGTTCAGACCCCAGTTCTTTATTCCTAGAGGGGCAAGTCAAAGGAAGGCTCTATGCAGCTTTATTTTTAGAACTACATCTCTGTGTGTGTGTTACTCTGAACTCCAAAAAGAAGATCCCATTTGAAAAAGTCAATGAAATAATTCTGTCTGGTTCATTAATTTGACACTTGCCATAAATACCAGATGAAACTTGTTCCTATTAGCCCTCATTTCATTATCCCCTAAATCAAGCACTAATCATCAGTCTTACCTTTCATTTACTATGGACTTTGTGGCTTAATTTTAACTCCTGGAAATTATTAGGAAAATAAGAAATGAAATGTAGACAAATTATTATGAAGGGGCTGGTAGAAACTGAAGAGTATGTCCAACCTGTGTTACTTTTTGGGTAGATAAGAGTAGGCTCTAGGACAGTGATGGCGAACCTTTTGAGCTCGGCATGTCAGCATTTTGAAAAACCCTAACTTAACCCTGGTGCCATGTCACACATAGAAATTTTTTGATATTTGCAACCATAGTAAAACAAAGATTTATATTTTGATATTTATTTTATATATTTAAATGCCATTTAACAAAGAAAAATCAACCAAAAAAGTGAGTTCGTGTGTCACCTCTGACACGCGTGTCATAGGTTCGCCATCACTGCTCTAGGAGCAAAGCGTTTTCACATAGTCATGAAACAAGGTCAAATAAAAAACAATTAGAAACAAAGAAAGAAATGGCATTTAAAGGAGAGAGAGATTTTGGATACCACATGCCATATTTCTATTATCATGTAGTAGTTGCAGTCAGCTGTCCTTTGGGGTGAAGTCTCATATGTTCCTGTTCCCTGTGCTATTGGTATTTATTTATTTATTTAAATTTTTATTGAATTAACTGGGATGACATTGGTTAATAAAATTATATAGGTTTCAGATATACAATGCTATAATACATCATCTGTATATTTTATTGTGTGTTTACCATCCCATTGAGTTATTGGTTTTTAAGTCTTACTTTCAAATCATAAAGTCTAAAGAAAAAATGAAGTGAATATGTCAGGCATTGTTGTTGCCTTTCTAATGGAAATGTGAAAGGTATTTTTGCATCAGAGAAAACTGATTGGCAGTAAATGGTGGCGTAAAGCCCATGGTGAGGTGAGTTTTTAAGACTGTAGAGCTGATGAGATCTGACCTTTGAGTTGCAAATGAATAAACTGAGGTCCCAAACAGTAAATTGACTTGTCTAAGGCCATGCATATAGTGCTTTCTCCTGATTAAATGCTAACCATTTTATTCATTCTAATATATTCTTTCAGAATTATAGAATTCATTTTTCCTGCATTCAAAGTTCAGTCAACAAACATTTGAGTGTCTACTATTATGACACTATTTTAGATTTAATGAAGAATTACAAGTAGTCCTTCTTACAGGTATTCAACATCAATGACTGCTGATCATAGGGTCCTGCTGGTCTCCATGATTTTCTTAACTTTGAAGATTAAATGAGCTTTATAAAATCCTTATATAATTCCAAACACAGTAAAGATAATTAGAGATGTTATTTCTCATTAGATTATTTGTATTCATTAATAGTACATAGAATCCTAATATTGAATTCTATTCACTTGCAAGAATGAAGATTATTCATTTGTATAACTAGAATGGTTTTACTAATATTAAAATACAATGATTCCAAGAATGCCACATTCAAACAGAATGAATCTGTTTTTTACGTTTCTTAGACTGAAATGCTTCAATAAATTCCCCCAGGTATCCAAAAAAGACATGGAAGTTCATATAACTTTCTTTTTTTAAAAAAATGTGATAGACATCTGGCAATGACAGTAGTTATCATGCTTCAAAGTTAATAAAGTAGACTCAAACTACAGTGGACCTAAAGCCACTGGAGAGATGAAAAATATATGTGCCAAGCTCTCAGCTCTGTGCTGAGAACAAGGAGGATGTTTGTGTGACTGGATAACTATCATCCTTGTAAGAGTCCTACCACCTTGCCTCTACACCTGACTGTGTGGAGAAAAGGCCTATGCAGCAGCCTCCCGAGTTATCAAATAGGTAGCACAGCAAACAGGAATAGTATCAAGTACAGCCAGTCTAACAGAGCAGGTTAAAGCAAGTAGCTAAAATTGGAATACTTTGACTCTTATGGCTTTTCTAATTTTTTTCTTTAACACATTTGCACAGTATGAATGGCAGAACACTCATGTATTATTAAATACAGTTATAAATTCTTTACATGAAGTAGATAATTTAATCCTCACAACAAGCCTGTAAGGTTAATTACAATAATCCTCAATTTTCATATGAGTAAACTGAGGCACAGAACAGTCAAGATTCTTACCGCAGGTCACATAATGAATAGTTGGTATTCTGCTCCTGAGGTCTTAACTAGAACACAATACTACTTATATACTTGACTGCAGACACAGAAACCATCTGTTATCCTGGTCGGAGATTTCACAAATCAGAACTTTTGGCCAGAAAAGAGAGTGGCTGTGAAAATGCAGAGAAAATGTATTACTAGAAACCACTATTTTAAAAGCAACTCAGAAAGCACACCCTTATTACAGCACTAATACTAATAATTTAGTGTTATTTGAAGACAGAATATATCAGCACATTGATATGTTTTAAAGTCATTAATCATTTTGTGGATTCCATCATCATCATCATCAAAGCATGACCAATAATTTATGAGAGCCCATTTAATTAAAATGGGCACTTCAAGAATCATTGAATTCAGATGACAGTCTGCTCACTGGAGGCCCCCAGTATGGCGCAGTAATAATGTTGTGGTTCTCAGGGAAAAGAGATTTCATCCCCCATGAGAATACAGCAAAGAAAAAGCAACATCAGCTCATCCTGACGGGAAAAGTCAACTCTTGTCCGGCTCCTGTCGGAGAGTGAGTACCCTGTACAGCTAATGAATTCTGGTTTCCCCCAGAGCAGCAGGTGGTATACGGCATCCCCACATGGCTCACCGTCTCAGTGCAGACTGCATAGCGTATAGTGCCTGGGGAATGCACAGGAACCATATCTAATCCATCAGGGCAGAGCTGGTAAATGACATGTAGCTTTGCCATTTGCCTGCTAGTATGCCAAATGAGTTTTCTATCAATCCTAAACTAACAAACTCCTCTCACAGAACTATAAATATAAAGGATGACAAAACTGGTTACCTAGCGGATGGCTATTTGCCTTATAAATATTCTTCCTTTCCAAAAAAATGGTTTTCTTCCAGACTTCTTAAAATAGAGAGCTTTCTTAAATATCCTTAAGCATGTTATGGTTTATGGAATCGAATTTACACAAGGTTTTAGAAAGGCGAAGGATAGCTAATGTTTATTAAGTTTAATGTTTGATGTCAATTATATCATTATCTTATTTAATCCTCATAGCCAAAATGGAACATGAGCCAAACAACTTGCACAAAGTATGATGGGAAATAAGGAGGGTAAAAATATCAAATTCCATCCTTCAAATGGAAAAACACTGCACTGGCACTCAGACCTGGCTTGCTTTCCCAGGTCTGCTACCAAACTGGGCAGGATCCAAGAACCCTCTCAAAACCTCCATCTCTGCAATTATAGAATGAAGGCTGTTGAACAAATACTTTAAAATCTCTTCCAATAGAAACAGTCTGTGATTCCTTACCCACAATATTTCAATCCAAAGTCAATAGGGTTGACAAAAGCTTTTAAAGTTGGAATGAGCTTTTTTCTTTACAGCTTCTTCTTTAAAACATGATTAGAGAGATAACCATGGTTTTAATTAGATTCAATTAGTAATTGTATCATAAGTTTAGGAAATACAAAGGACAATGGGGCATAATTAACTTTTAATCTATTTCATTTTATTTTAGCATAAGTCTCTATTTAGGGAGGAAACTCATTAAAACCACCATAAAATGTTCACATATGAATTGGTGGCAGAAGAATACTATAAGTGATCATAGGTATGATGGGTAAAAAAATAAAAAGAAAAGAAAAGTGCAGTCTTTTTAATGAAGGTAATCTATGTTTTATGTCGGTTTGTTGTGAGTCATTTTACAATTTAGAAATCAAGAAAAGAATTACCTGCACTATTCGGACACTGACTCCTCTAGTTCACAGTTTGACAAAGACCTCATTAATGGAGTACAATTGTTAATCTCACTCTCTCCCCTTAGTGTCTATGTTATTAATAGCCATGTCAATGCTGATGCGAATATGGAGACAGAACAAAAAAAACAAAAACAAATTGTAATAGTTTGCAGGCAAGTAAGAAAAGCAGTTGTGTGGTTAGAATACCAACCTGGGAGTCACCTACTTTGACTCCTTCATTACTCACCTACTCTAAGATGACATGTCATATTTCAATGTATCCATTTATAACACACTTGGCGTTAAGTGCTTTTTAAGGCCTTTTGTGAAAGATGCTAGGATAGTGTATAATAACAATGTTTTAACCATCTTCCTTTCACAACTGTTAACTCTAGTTCTTCCATTTCAAGCCCAGTTTGAATTTTACCTTCTCCCTGGAACTTGCATTGTTAAACCACAAACCACAGTTATGTTCTTAGTGATAACACCCATTATTATTTATTTTGTGTCAGCCACTGTACTAATAATGTTACATTGCCACTTTTTATTCTCAAATGATAAATAAGAGTAACAGTTCCTCATTTTACAGAAGAAGAAATACAGCTTGAAGAGTTTAAGGAACTGGTCCGAAATCACATAACTGGTAAATTTCAAAGCTGGGATTTTATAGTGTTTGTTTGGCATCCCCTCTCCCCCTTCCCCATGTTGCCATGTTGTGTTCCTGACAAATACACTATATTATTTTTAAAAATTCTTTCTGAGGATTCTTATAGAACTTGAGCTCAATTCTTATAACACAGCATTTATTTTTATAGTTACTTATGTTACTCTCTAGATATTTTGGGCATACATGTTTAGAAGAAAGGAGAAAAAGGAGAAATGATGGGGGCAAAGAAGGAAAGAAAGAAGGGAGAGAAGGAAAGGGAAGGTAAGGAAAGAGAATGAGGGAGAGAGGGGGAGAAAAAAATGAAGGAAGGAAAGAAAAATGAAGGGAAGGAAGGAAAGAAAAAATGGGAGGAAGAAAGAAAGAGAGAGGGAGAGAGAGAGAGAGAGAGACATAGATTTTCCTTGTTACCAGAATAAGATACTCTGTGGTTTAGGTCCCATCCATCACATGCATCATCTGGAGACACTGATACAAAACCTATTAACATAGGGGAAAGGACAAGGTGTGGGCATCCATTTTTCTTCAAATATGTTTGTATTGATATTTTAGAGAGAGAGAGGAAAGGAGAGGGAGGGGTGGGGGAAGGGAGGGGGAGAGAGAGAGAGAGAGAGAGAGAGAGAGAGAGAGAGAGAGAGAGAAATACCCATTGTCTGTAATTATACACCCCCTTTGCACACCCCCTACTGGGGATCAAGCCTGTAACCCAGGCATGTGCTCTGACTGGAAATCGAAATGGCATGGGATGACACTCAACCAACTGAGCCACATGGTCAGGGCTGGGTATCTATTTTTGGGGGCGGGGGGCGGTATTCATTTTTAATGTAACAAATCTCAGCAGAGACAGCGTAGTTCTGTTGCTCTGATGATGGCCTCTATATTTGGTCACTGCCTAATTGTGGCAGAAGCAGCAGCTCTCCTATGGCAAGTTCTGGAGTGTGCTTTCTCTGAGGAATTCCTACAAGCTCAGCTGCAGAATCTGTCTTTAAATTCCCCCAAATCCCGAGCTCTCCTTTACCTGTAATATATTCCTTTCTGCTTAAATTAGCTAGCATAGATTTGGTTATTTGCAAATAACCTAATCAATAACTTGTCAAATTAATTTTAGTTCCTATATAGTTATCTATTGCTGTGCAATAAATTAGTCCAAAATCTAATGCCTTAAAACAATAGATATTTATTACTCACACTAGAGGCCCAGTGCATGAAATTCATGCATGGTGGTGGTGGGGGGGGAGTGTCCCTCAGCCCAGCCTGTACCCTCTCCAACCTAGGACCCCTCGAGGGATGTCTGACTGCCCATTTAGGCCCCATCCCCATCCCCATCCCTAAACAGGCAGTTGGACATCCCTCTCACAATCCAGGACTGCTGGCTCCCAACTGCTCACCTGCCTGCCTGTCTGATCACCCCTAACCGCTTCTGCCTGCTAGCCTAATCACCCCCTAACCACTCTCCTGCCAGCCTGATCAACACCTAACTGCTCCCCTGCTGGCCCGATTGCCCCTAATTACCTTCCCCTGTTGGTAATTGCCAGCCTGGCTGCTTCTAACTGCCCTCCCCTGCTGGCCTTGTCACCCCCAACTGCCCTCCCCTGCTGGCCTGGTAACCCCTAACTGCCCTCCCCTGCCAGCCCAACTGCCCCTAACTGTCCTCCCCTGCCAGCCTGGTTGCCCCTAACTGCCCTTCCCTGCTGGCATGGTCACCCCAACTGCCTTCCCCTTCTGGCCCGGTCCCCTCCCAACCACCCTCCCCTGCAGGCCAGATCGCCCACAACTGCCCTCCCCTGCTGGCCATCTTGTGACCACATGGGGGCGGCCATCTTTGACACATGGGACAGCCATCTTGTGTGTTGGAGTGATGGTCAATTTGTATATTACTCTTTTATTAGATAGGATATGCTGTAGGTTAAGAATATGGGTATGACTTAGGCCTCTCAGAGGGTTGCAAACAAGTTGTTAAAAGGTCTGAGGTCTTATCCAAGGCTTAACTGAGGAAAGGATCCTCTTCCAAGTTAGTCATAGATTGTTAGTAGAATTCAGTTTTTTGAGGGCTGTTGAAATGAAGGCCTCAGTTTTTTGCTGTCTGTTGACTGAAAGCTGCTCTCAGTTCTTTGCCACACGGGCTTGTCTAAATGGGCTCTTACTTCATTGTAATGTCCAAGCCAGGATGACAATGGAGAGAGTCTGTTAGCAAGACAGAAGTCACAGTCTTTTGTAGCCTAATTATGGAAATCACTTTCTACCACTTTTGCCAAATTCTATTGGAATCAAGTCACAGGCAAAGGTGAGGGATTATAAATACCAGAAGGCTGCCCTAGCTGGTTTGTGCCCTAGTGGATAGAGTGTCGACCTTCAGACTCAAGGGTCCCAGGTTCAATTCCAGTCAAGGGCACATGCCCAGGTTGCAGGCTTGATCCCCAGTGGAGGGCATGCAGGAGGCAGCTGATCAATGATCCTCTTTCATCACTGATGACTCTCTCTCTCTCTCTCTCTCTCTCTCTCTCTCTCTCTCTCTCTCTCTCTTCTCTCTCTCCCTTCCTTTTTGAAATCAATAAAAATATATTTAAAAAAAATAAATACCAGAAGGCTGATGTGAAGTTAATTTTATGTGTCAACAAACTCCAGCCTAGAAGTCACTGTGAAAGTATTTTTTAGATGAAATTCACATTTAAATTAGGAGACTTTGAGTATGGCAGATTACCTTCCGTAATAGGGGTGGTCTTATCCAATCAGTTGAAGGTCTTAAAACAAAAAGATTGTAGTCCCCCAGGGAGAGGGAATTCTGCCTCTAGGCTACTTTGGACTCCAGTTACAACATCACCTCTTCCCTGAGTCTCCAGCCTGCTTGCATGCCCTGCAAATTTCAGACTTCCCAGCCTCTATAATCACATGAGCAAATTCTGCTCATTTCTTTCTATATGTATCCGCAGCTTATTAGTTCTGTTTCTCTATGGAATCCTGGCTAATACAGCAGTGTTCATTATAGGCTATCTGACAAGACTGTACTCTATGGTTCAAAGGGATAATAATAGTGTTATATGTCAGACAACACCCTCCATTCCAATTAATTTAAAATATATTCATGGAATCATTTAAGAACAAGAGGTCTTAGAGACTATCTAGTCTAACACTACTACCTTATAGAGGTGAAAACTGAAATCCAGATCAGTGGAATAACTTATTCAGTGTTATATAGGAACACAGCAAAGGGCAAGAACCATTTTCTCAATGCTCTTACCACTGCCCCATGAATGATCCTAAGTTGAAAGCTGAGAATTTTACTGGTGGCCTGAAGTCTGCTTATAGTGAAGGAAAATTTTCATGGAAATGAACTACTGTTATCAAAGTTGTTCTTCCCTCAAGTTGCTTGTCTTATAGTGGGTAATGGTTTTATGCTGGTGTCTCCTTCATCCTCCAACCCAAATTCCTTAATTATCAATGGTGAGTATAACCAAAACAGTGGGCTGGTGTCATGGATACTGCCAGTGGCTATGGAACATAAGCAAAAATATCTGTCCATAAAAGGATTAAACCCCTGACCTTGGTTGGCTTCATTAATGCTGAGCTCAAACCAACTGTTAGACACATATCATATTCTTTGTTTATAAAGCTGTGTTGAATTTGTTGTATTATTCTCTCGTTAACATCTAGTAGCTAAAAGCAATTTAATTGATTTCTTCAGTGTTCTTAATCAGTACTGAATGTTTATCAGTGATATATAAAATAATTAACCTAGCCTTTAAAAATCTTTTTTGTTAAAATGGACCAAAAAAGCACCCTGAAATATGAATTAGGCAAGCAAGAGGTACTGTGATGGATTTTTTTATTTACTGTTGTCTACACATGGTGGGATATCTAGGGCTGAATTGTCAAAAATGGCACTCAACCTGGGTGTTCATGATTTGAGGCAATTTGTGGAGATTGAAATCTTAGGTTTTCTAATGCACATCAACTATAAATCCAGCTTCTTCTTCTTGCCCAGCCCAGTAAAAATTAATGCATTTAGGTGAGGAGCGTTGATAAATTATTTTAAGCAGTGATTTTAAAATGACATCCAAGCTCCAGTGAGAGTTTGGCTTAAACACACTTAATCAAGGGTATTGAAAGGATCACTCTGCCCTGGTGCAATAGGTTGCTGAGGAAAGAAAACAAACATTAACATGCCTTAAGCCAGCCACTTAACAAGTGTGTGATAACATTTGATCGTCACTGCAAACCAAGAGATAGACATTTTTATCTACTGCTCAGAAAACTTAGAATCAGAGAAGTTCAATAACATTTTCAAGGAGAATAATAGTTTTTAGCTGCCTGGAGATTAGGAGTAAAACTCAAATATATTAACTGCATTGCCCATCTCAAGTGCTTTCTGCTATGTCCGCTATATCATCAGATTATATTTAGCGTATCTATTATAAAAGCAAAATCTTTATTCTCCTATCTTTCTTTCCTCTTCACTTCTCACTTCCCAAAAACATACTCATCCACTCAACCCTGTGCAAACTCTTGTGTACACTCACATGCATATCACACACACACACACACACATACACACACACACGTGTGCGCGTGTGCACACCATGTGCACAGGGTTGTGGCAAAGTGTGGGAAACTGTTTATTGCTTTCACTATCTCATAAGCATAGACAGAGAACACCCCGAAACCCCTGAAGACTGGGTGCCTTTGAAGCCCTAGCAAAGGTCAGAGCTAGGCGCCACCTCTGTTTGTCCAGACAGTGGTAGCTGAAACTACTCCCCCATTTATTATTATGTAAATCCTTGCTGATGGGCTAGTCTGCTTGTTACTAGGGGGTCACCTGCCTAAGGGCTATGCTATGGGGGCATCCCAGATCAATAAAAGCTTGGTGAGGCCTGAGCATGGAGGAAGTCCTTAGGGACTTGCCGCCTGGTCCCCCAATATTGGAAAATTATCTCGTGTCTTTTTCTCTCATTTGTTGTGCGGCTCCTCTTTCAGATACCGAACCCTACTCCACGAAGAACGTGGAGGGAGTCTTACTCGACAGCAAAGCAGCCAAAAACATGACTAGTATTTGGGAAGCATGGTCTCCAGTCTTGTCTCCATCTGTCTCCTCAGACAAATCACTAATCTCAACTTCATCTTTGGTTAACACATCTGTTCCCTGTGGTTTGGTGTTGTTTTTTAAGTATATATCAAATTGTTTATCAAGTATTGTTGTACTTTAATATCTATACTCCCCTAAGTGAATGGGAGTATAATGTTGTCTGGTTACTTTGATACCTCAATCCTCCCAGAAATTTTAAGCCTCTCATCGTACACTTCCCAATACAAAATCCATTACTAGATCATGGGGGCTATTGAGCAATTGGTATATAGCTGGTAGGACTGAGGAACTAAATTTTCATTTAATTTCTTTAAAAAACAAGCTGGGTAAAAAGTACACAATTTGTATTGTTTTGCTAGGAATGGACTTCACCTTAATCATGGAAACTTCAGCATTTGAGATGTATGAGATATACAGCAGATTTCAAAGTCTTAGTTTAAAAAACAAAAATGTAAAATATCTTATTAATGTTTTATATTAATTACTAGAGGCCCAGTGCACAAAAATTTGTGCACTCGGGGGGAAGGGGGGGCCCTCAGCATGGTCTGTGCCCTGTCACAGTCTGGGACCCCTCAGGAGATAACGACCTGCTGGCTTAGGCCTGCTCCCGGGTGGCAGGCCCAATCCCTAGGTGCAGCCCCTGGTCGGGCTCAGAGCAGGGCTGATTGGGGAGTTGGGGCGCTGCCCCCTGTCATGCACAGAGTAGGGCAGATTGGGACATTGCGATGCCACCCTCAGTCACGCTCAGGGTAGGGCCTATTGGGGGGTTGGGGCACCGCCCCCTGTCACACTCAAGGCAGGGTCTATGGAGAGGTTGCGGCGCCACCCCCTGTCATGCACAGAGCAGGGCCGATCAGGGGGTTGGGGCGCTTCCACTCTCACACTCAGGGCAGGGCCTATGGAGAGGTTATGGCTCTACTCCGTCACACACAGAGCAGGGCCCGTGGGGGCGGGGGGGTTGGGGCGCCACACCCTGTTACACACAGAGCAGGGCCGATCAGGGGGTTGGGGCGCCGCACCCTGTCACACACAGAGCCGCAGGGCGATCAGGGCATTGGGGAGCTCTGCCCTACCAGGCACAGAGCAGGGCTGATCAGGGGGTTGGGGTGCCTTCCCCTGTCAGGAACAGAGCAGGGTGGATAGGGAAGTTGTGGCCCCGCCCCCTGTCACACACAGAGCCACAGTGCAAACAGGGGGTTTGGGCGCTGCCCCCTGTCATGCTGATCCCGGTGCCGGGAGGCCTTGCGGCTCTGCTGATCCCGGTGCTGGGAGGCATATTACCCTTTTACTATATAGGATATTGGCCTGGTGCATGGATGGGGGCCAGTTGGTTTGCCCTGAAGGGTGTCCTGGATCAGGTTGGGGGTCCCCACTGCAGTGCCTGGCCAGCCTGGGTGAGGGGATGATGGCTGTTTGCAGCTGGTCACACACCCTTCAGGGTGGGGGTCCCCACTGGGGTGTCTGGCCAGTCTGGGTGAGGGGATGAGGGCTGTTTTCAGGCTGGCGGGTGACTGAAGCTCCCAACCGCTCCTTTTTTTCTTTTTTTTTATTCTGGGCCAGCTTTAGCTCTGGCTCCAGCTCTGAGGCCTCTGCTGCTGAAAGCAGGTAACTGGTTTGTTTAGGTTCTATAATCGAGACACTGTATCAACTCCAGCTCTGAAATCCCGGCCGGCTGAAAGCTGGTTTCTGGGGTTTTGTTTAGCTTCTATATTTGTTGCAATGTTTCTTAAACTGCAAGCTCAGAGGCCAGCAGCGGCAGGCGGGGAACGTTGGAGTCCTCCGTCACTGAAGCAAGCAAGCCTCATGTTAGCTTCCAGCTGCCTGGCTGCCGGCCGCCATCTTGGCTGGCAGTTAATTTGCATATTGACCTGATTAGCCAATGGGAAGGGTAGCGGTCATACGCTAATTACCATGTTTCTCTTTTATTAGATAGGATATGTTGATATAATATTTTAGGTGAACTGGCTTAAATACAATATATTAAAAATAATTTCACCTGTATCTTTTTTAAAAAATCTCTTTGAGAGTACTAGAAAATTTAAAATTACATCTTTGAGTTGCATTATATTTCTATTGGACAGGTATGCCTTAGTTCTTCTTTACTGATGCAGCAGTTCCAGAGTGGAATCTGGAAACCCATATATGCAGGTGGTCCTGAAGTCCGTCACTGTTGAAAATGACTGCCAGAAGTTACAGAGTCTTTTAGAGCAACCCTTTTATTTATGATTCATTTTCTAATGTAATAGTATTAGATAGTCTTGTGCTTTTTTTCCATTCCTCTTCATCTTAATTTTAAAAAAATTAAGTCTTAATATATCAGTACTTAATGAGGCTCAAATATTACAGAAGAGTTGTTATAGCCACCTCACTTTAAATCTTAGCATAAAAATTGCCCCAGCTGGGTGGCTTAGTTGGTTGAAGCAGTCATCCCAGACACCAAAAGGTTACAGGTTCAATACCAGCTCAGGGGACCTACAGAAGGCAACCAATCAATGTTTCCCTCTAGAAAAAAAATCAATGAAAACATATCCTTGGGTGAGGAATAAACAAAGTTAGCATAAAACTATAAGCCTGGGGTAGGGCTGATATTATTTTCTATAGAGATAAAGGGGAGCCACCTCCAGAAAGACAGACCTCCTCGCTGATCACTGAGAAGTTCTAGAGGTGAGACTGCGCAGCTCTTATTATTTATTTATTTATTTATTTATTTATTTATTTATTTATTTATTTTTGAGAA
Source organism: Myotis nattereri (assembly GCF_964212035.1). Classification (NCBI taxonomy): domain Eukaryota; kingdom Metazoa; phylum Chordata; class Mammalia; order Chiroptera; family Vespertilionidae; genus Myotis; species Myotis nattereri. The sequence goes on from NC_138077.1 coordinate 101,091,476, forward strand.
TAGTGATGCCACTATAGTAAGAAAGGAAAAAACAGTAGGAGGGAAGAGTCTTGACATAGCAGTTAACACTTAACATCTCCTCATTTCTTCCTGGTTTGCCTTCCTAGATCAGAGGCCAAAAGGCTAAAAACCACTCTGCATCAATTCCCTGAAGCCTGGATGACAGGCATAAGTTAGGTTTAGCAGAACATAAGCATCCACGTGACATATGAAGGCTGCTATCTAGTAGCCATGTTAAAGAGAGAATGAAATTCCATTTAATCTAACATTTCTCAACTATTCCCATTTAAACAAATAATCAATGTAAAAAATTTAATTACCCATTTTATACTCTTTTATTTATACCAAGTCTCTTAAAAAATGGCGTATATTTTACTCTATTGCATCTGCATTTTGAATAGTCACTCTTCAAAAACTTGTTTGTTACCTTTGTCAGTATGGCACAGTGCTAGAGCAGGGTCAGCAAACATTTTCTGTGAAAAGCCAGAGGAAAATATTTTAGGCTTTGTGGGCCACCTGCAGTTTCTATGGCATAGAATCATTATTTTTATTTTTGTCTTTAAACAACTTGTTTAAGTGTAGAAGCTCTTCTTACCTCCGGAGCCACACAAATACAGGCCACCTCAAGAATTCTGCGCTAGGGAAAAAAAAGGACACATATGTAATACCCTTTGTAATACTTTAAGCAATAAAACAATTTTTTTAAAAAAAGAATACAAGTTAATAGAAAAAAAAAGAATTCTGTGCTCAATCCTTCCTGCCTCTGGCAGCAGAGGAGATGCCCTTCTCTGCAATGGAATGCGGCTGAACCTATACACAGCTCTGTTCTCCCCATTCTGCAGAGGGGGCACTGAGGTCTAGAGAATTAGAGCAACTTTCCCAGGTCAAACAGCTGGCAGAGCTAGAAGGAGAATTAGTATCTAAAACCCAACTCCAAAGCTCATGCTTTTAGACACAGCATCACACATTCTCCATTCCTTTAGCATGATAAGTGAGCCTTCACTGACCCAGCCAGCTTACAAATACATACTGAACGAATACTTGAGCAACTTTACAAATAATATGTACAACATATAAATAGTAGGGACATTGTCCCTACCCACATTTAAGCTCATATTTGAAAAGGCTGGACTTTCTTATCAATTTAATTTATAAGATACAAAATGAAGTGGAAATTGACAATAATTTGCTTGCTTCAGTTACTATAGAGAACAAAACAGATCGCTCAGGAGTGATCCATTTAACTCCAAATTGGCAGAGGTACAAACATTTCATGTTCTCACTCTAAGTCAAGATCTCTTATTAGCTACAGGCATTGTAAAGAGGTACTAAGACAGATAGAGAATCAAAGAGTAACAGCCTACATTTTACTAATATAATAAGCAAGTAGTCAGCCCTTAGGCTAATATATTAGTATGTTTTCTTTCAGCATGTCTAATTACTTGTGCAATTATTACTTGTGTAATTATTCACTCTATAAAACTTTTATCCACTGGTGTGGTTGTGTGTGTGTGGGGGGGGAGGGGCGCGGGCAGAGGAGGGTGTGGCAGTACTCTTCCAAAATTCTCTGGCTTTGCTATATACAAGTGGATCACTTATTATTCCTTCTTACAAAATTTAATAAAACCTCATATTTTAAATTGATTTCTCTTTGGACCAGCTCTCCATTACAAAGCCTTCCTGGAATTGCAATTCAAATGCAAGCTGGGTATTTCTATGTACCTTATTTAAATCCTCCAATAAACTTTTCTTTCAATACCTTTTCTACCCTTAATGCTCATCCACGTAATATCCCTCCTTGCTTATAATAGTATTTTTATATAGTAAAACTCCTAATAAACAGCATAAATAAAATATATTTAAGGGAAACCACGAACCCTAGGACCTTTTTCTTACTTGTATTTTTTCTTTCGATTCATGTAGAAAATGACATTATTTTCAGTATGCATTGTAATTTCCAGTGTAACAACTAGATGTGCTGTCATACTGGTTGCAAAGAGTTTGCGTTTAGGAGCACCTCTCCTCTAGGGAAAGGTTACAAATACTTTTGGGTGGAGGACTGGGCGTTTAAGACATAAATTCATTAACTCTAGGACTGTCTTTATAGTATTTCTATAATATGATTCCAAAAAATATAAACTTTTTCTGATACTGTAAAAACTGGTCCAAAATGTTTTTTCCTTCTATTAGGAAAAAAAATAAAACGAGAATACTTGGAGGCAAAAAATATCCATCCTTCAGAGTCTTAGAGGGAAAGTCAGGAAAGTTCTAAATCTCTAAATTTCATTATTAAAAGGTGGGCTTTATTTTCTCCAAGCTTTAGAATCATTTTCATAGGAATAAAATAAGTATCAATGATAATTTGATAGGATTGATATAATTAAAAAATTAAGTAGTGGAATCATGGTTGAGGTATATAAGTATGGAGACATCTATATATATGAGATATGTAGAGTAAAAAAAATATATAGATATCTATAATAATAAAAGCATAATATGCTAATTAGACCAGATGGCCAGATGACATTCTGGACGACTTTCTGGATGAAGCCAGGTCTGCAAGGGCCGAGGCAAGCTGGGGCTGCGAGGGACGAGCCCCTTGCACGAATTTCGTGCATTGGGCCTCTAGTGTGTGTGTGTGTGTGTGTGTGTGTGTGTGTATGGAGAGAAAGAGAGTTGTAGCAATTGAAATCATGTATTTATTATTCTCATTTACTTTCACAATGTGAGTGAAGTTTATGAAACTTCTAGCAGACTGATTAACCATGAACTTCTTTATGTTTCATGTATATTTATTAAATTCACGCATTTAAAGAAATATCTTCAAGCTCTTCAGCTTATTCAATTTTTCTTTTTAATTATAGACTAAAAATGCCTATAAACATTTTGGAATGTCAATTGACAGCTTCCATGTAAGTGGGTGTGCTCTCTCTCACATTAACATGTAAAATAACTGTATTTTACTCTTAAGATTTCTGTCGATATCAACATTTTATGGATATTGAAAAGGGTAGGAAGTTGAGGACAGAGTTTCCACTGAAGTAAAAATATTTTGGGTTATTTTTAACTACTGAGACATATGATTGAACTTGTTTTCTAATATTACATTGCTTTTTAGTTTAAGTTTCTGGGAAACAGAAGCATTCTGTAAGCGATGTAAATAAGAAGTGTTTAATGTCCGCAAAGAATAAAATTGGTAGATATAAAACTCAGAAGTATATTACTGTAACCCTTTCTCTAGAGCAAAGCAAAACAAACAATAATATGTGGATTTGAATCCTGGGTCACCTTTCTTTAACTGGAATAGTTATTTAACCTCTCTCAACATTTCTAAAGATCTTACAAGGATCACTACAAATGATTTCATATATAGCATCACCTAGTACAGTGCCTTACAAAAATGAATCACTGAATAAACTAATAGTTAATATTAATTTTTGTTGTTATCAAGGAGGTGTGAATATAAGGCTTGGAGATGACATCTAAATTTGTAAGTATAGGGAAGTTCAATATCTGCAGCAGACATAGGATGCTTTGTATTGTCCTAACCACAATAGAAGCAAAATAAGTTATTAGTATGGGGTTAATTCAAGTACAGCACAATTGACTAAGAGAATAGCTAGCACTGTTAAACAGGGACAGGACCAATTTTGCAGAGCACAGAGAATCCTATGCCTCTAGTAATTATAAAGATAATTCACAAAAACTATTTGCATTTGCATTCTAGCAATACTCATGTTTTGTACGTTGATGGTTTGTGTCCATAAATTTAATAAGCAGCTCACTAAGTGTTTAGCACAAACTTTATAGAAGCCAGTGGTGTGGTGGAGTCACCACTAGCGATAATGAATAATTTTTTTTAATATATTTTTTATTGTTGGTAGTATTACAGATATCTCCCATTGCCCCCCCACCTTACTCCCAGCCCTTCCCCACCTCCCCAGGTCTTCACTACCTTATTGCCCATGTCCATGGGCTATACATATCTATATATATAAAAGCCTAAGTGACTGTTACGACCGAATGAGCAGAATGACCTGAATGACCAGTCTACCGGGTGCTATGACATGCACTGACCACCAGGGGGAAGACACTCAGCACAGGAGCTGCCCCCTGATGGTCAGTGCGTTCCCACAGCCAACCTCCCATGGACAGCCAACCTCCCCTGGTCCCTTCCCCCAGCTGGCAAACCTCTTGTAGTCCCTTCCCCCAACTAGCAGGCCCCATCCAACAGGCCCTGTCCAGCAAGCCCCACCTGGCAGGCCCCATCCAGCAGCTGGAAGGCCCCTAAGCCCTGATCAGGACTGGGAAAGATGGCCCCAATAGGACCTGATCGCTGGCCAGGCCTAGGGAACCCATCCATGCAGAAATTTCATGCACCGGACCTCTACTAAGTATATAAGTTCTCTAGTTTATCTCTTCTTGTACCCCCAACCCCACATGAAGGTATGTCAAGTCTGTTCCATGCCTCCCTGCTGCATGTTTTATTTTGTTGGTGAATTCATTTTGTTCACTAGATTCAACAAATAAGTGAGATCATATGATATTTGTTTTTCTCAGTTTGCCTTATTTCACTTAGCATAATATTTTCCAGGTCCATCCATGCTGTCCCAAAGGGTAAGAGACCCCTCTTTTTTATAGCTGCATGACATTCCATAGTGTAAATATCACACAGCTTTTTTATCCATTCATCTACTGATGGGCACTTGGGCTTTTTCCAAACCTTAGCTACTGTAAATAACATTACTATGAACATAGGGGTGCATATATACTTTCTGATTGGTGTTTTGGGGTTTTTAGGATATATTCCAAGAAGTGGGATTGCTGGGTCAAACCAAAGTTCCATTTTTCATTTTTTGAGGAAACTCCATACTGTTTTCCATAGTAGCTGCACCAATCTACATTCCCACCAGCAGTGAACTAGTGTTCCCTTTTCTCCACATCCTCGCCAGCATTTGTTGTTTGTTGATTTTTTATGATAGCTATTCTGACAGGTGTGAGGTGATATCTCAGTATGGTTTAAATTTGTATTTCTCAGATGATTAGTGACTGAGCATTTTTTCATGTGACTCTTGGACATTTGTATGTCCTCTTTAGAGAAATGTCTATTCAGGTCTTTTGCCCATTTTTTAATTGTTTGTTTTTTGTCTTCCTTTTGTTGAGTTGCATTAGTACTTTATATAATTTGGATATTAAACCCTTAAGAGATGTATAATTGGCTAATATGTTCTTCTATACAGTGGATTCCCTTTTTATTTTGATGGTGGTTTCTTTTTCTGTACAGACATTTTAATACTGATGTAGTCCCACTTGTTTATTTTCTCCTTAGTCTCCTTTGCCTTAGGAGATGTATCCATAGACATATTGCTACATGAAATGTCTCATATTTTACTGCCTATTTTTCTTCTAAGATTTTTATGATTTCAAGCCTTACATTTATTTAAGTCCTTTACCCATTTTAAGTTTATTCTTGTGTATGGTGTAAATAGATGGTCTAATTTCATCTTTTTGTATGTATAAGTCCACAGGCTGACGCTCTATCCACTGAGCTAAACCGGTCGTTATTCTTTCTCAACATTGTTGCAACTATTCGGTGTCTTTCATGGTTCCATATAAATATTAGAGCATTTGTTTTGTGAAGTATGCCATTGGTATTTTAATAGAGATTGTGTTGAATCTGTAGATTGCTTTGAGTAGTATAGACATTTTAATGATATTGATTCTTCTATCCATGAATATGGTATGTGCTTCCATTTCTTTGTATCTTCCTCTATTCTTTTTTTAAAATGTCCTATAGTTTTTCAAGTACAGGCCTTTTACCTGCTTGGTTAAATTTATTCCTAGGTATCCTTTTTTTATTGTTGTTGCAATGGTAAATGGGATTGCTCTTTTAGTTTCTCTTTCTGAGAGTTCATTATTGGTGTATAAAAATAACAACCCATCTACTTTTAATCCCTCCCAGTGTTTTCTTCATGTCAGATATATCATTCTTCATTACTGTCTAGTTTTTATTAATGGCCTCCTTTTCCCTTTTCATGCTGTTGTAATTTGCACTAAGTTATTTAAGCATCTTTATAACCATTATTCTGAACTCCATATCTGATAGGTTGCTTTCCTCCATCTCATTTAGTTCTTTTTCTGGAGATTCCTTCTTTTTTCTCATTTTGGGGTTGTTTCTTTGACTCCCCATTTTAGCTGCCTCTTTGTATTTGCTTCTATATATTAGATAGAACTGCTGTACCCCCCAGTCTTTGTGGGATGGCCTTATGTAGAAAGTGTATTGAGAAGTCCAGTGGTGTAGTCTCTTTGTTCACCTAAACTGGATGCGCTAGGAATGCCCCTTGTGTGCATTGTTTGGACTCTGCTGTTGTAATTAGGACTTGATAGTTGACATCCTGTTTGTGGGAGGGATCTCCCTTCTGACTTGCTGCCACTATTGTTCAACCCCAGTGTCATGCCAGCTTTCCAATAGTTGGTAACTTCTTAGCCCAGAGGCTGTGTATACCTTGAGTCTCACCACCTTGATTGACCCTGTTCTGAGCTGTCCTTCCTCCCCTCATGGAGCTGGTCCTGACGTTGTCAGCTATAGGTGCTTGGGGTCCTCCTGGCTTTTGTTTTGCTGAGCATTCCTGGAGCATGTCATGTGGGGTGAGGACCCAATCTGCTGTTTCTGACTAATTATATTGGCAAAGATGCAAAGCCTTCAGAGAACCGCCTCTGCCTGCAGAATGATAGGATTCTGTCTTGAATTGCTATCAGGCAATCATACACAGGTGAGGTGAGTGGTTTTTCAACAGGGTGGGACAATGTTTTCTGCCTGAAGGTTAGTTATTATTTTCAGTCTCTTTATGGGCCTCAGAAACATCACAGAGTGGAATAATGGATTTTCCAATAGAGTGGGTCAACTATCTCTCCCCCAGGCAAAACCAGCAGGATAGTTAAGGTTTGCCTGAGAAAGATGTCCTTTGCAGCATGAGGGAATGACTCAGCACAGGAAACCAGGATGTTTCACTTCAGAGCTCTAACCCTGGATCCCCCAATCCTGGTTTATGTTTATACAGCTCAAGTCCACTCTGCCCTCCCTCTGCTGGAGCCCAGGGTGAGTGGCTGCACTAAAAATGTTATGTGTTGGCCCTTTAAAAGGGTGCCTGCATTTTCAGCCATATTTCCCTGGAAGACAGCAACCCTGCTATTTTTCATAGCCAGATGTTATGTGGGCACCTTTCTCAGTTATGTTGCTCTGAGCTGGGGGGCCCAGGTTTGGTATTAGACCCCAGACTTCTCAGTGGCAACCCCCCACAGCTGAGATATCTCTCAGGAACTTCAGCTGCTGTCTGTGGGAACCCAGCTAGCCCCTTCTTCCCTTTGCCTTTTCTGCAAATCTCTATGTGGTCTCTGCTTTCTATCCTTGGCTGTCAGAGTTCTCTCCAGCTAGTTCTGGGTTAATTTTTCAGGGTTATTCTTTTATATTTTAGTTGTAATTCCAGTTTGGTCCTGGGAGCATGTCTGTGAGCTTCCACTTACTCTGCTGCCATTGATAATGAATAATTAAATATTCAGGTATTGTAAGCCTGTTCTTCAATCATTGGTAGCTTGAAATTGGCCATGATAGGATTACCTATGAGTACACCACAGCAATTGGCAAATGCTACAAATCTAAGGTTGTGCCCACACCACAGGCCTGGTTTACCAGTAAACTACTGATAAACTACTGATGCAAATACAAATATATTTAATTGCCAACTTTAACACTTAATAGTTTATAGCCTTTAGCAAACTTTTCTTTCCTAAAATTTCCTCATTGAGAAAATCCTATATAATAAAAGGCTAATATGCAAATAGACTAAACAGCAGAACAACTGAACAGCTGGTTGCAGTGACATGCACTGACGACCAGGAGGCACTTGAGAAACATGGTGGGCATGGCAGCAGTTGGCAGAGTGTGAACCATGGCTGCAGGATGGTGGAGCAAGTGAGTGGGGGTGTTAGACCAAGGCAGGGTGCTGGTCACTGTCATTGGGGTGAGCCTCTGGTGGTTACTGAAAATTCTTTGCTCCTGCTTACCACAGTCCTGCCCAGCACTCGCACCTGCTGCTGGTGCTGGAGCTGCTGCTCACACCCACTGCCAGCATCCAGCACCGGCCCTGATCACTTGGTGCCATCAGCGGGTGCAAGCAGCAGCTGCCAGCCCTGACTGCCCCTCAGGGCTTCTTCACCACCCCCTGCTCCTGAGGGGCAATAGGGGCCAGAAGCCACCTCTCGTACCCACTACTAGCGATGGCCCCACTTGCACTTGCTGCCAGTGCCAGAGCCGCCACTTGCACCCACTGACAGCGCCAGCCCCACTTGCACCTGCTGCTGTCAGCAAGTGCGAGTGGGGCTGGTGCCATCAGTGTGTGGGAGCAGCAGCAGCAGGAGCAGAGCTACAGGCAGACAGGGGACCAGGGGCTGTGGTGGGAGGGGCTGGGCAGGCGCGTGGAGGATGGGCCAAGACCTACCCCTGTGCCCACCGCAGCTTTGCGGCCCACAGCTCCTTTCAAGTTGCATGAATGCGTGCCCTGGACCCTTAGTATTATAATAATTTCTTTGTCATAAAGTTGCTATGAGGATTGAGTTATCTTATGTAATCACCTAATATATATTCTATAATAGATAGTTTATAAGCCAAAATCATAAAAGTAACAATAATGAGGAGAAAATTAGGAACTAAAAATAAATAAAGAACTTTCTGGGAACAATGGATTTTTGCTGTATTAATGGCTCTCATTAAGCAAGTGATTCTAAATTTATAATAGACAAGCAATCCAACTCAAGGCTTTGCTTACCATGAAAAGAACTGTTGTGTGCTTTTCCACTCTCCCCAAACTATGAGATGAGAGAACCTATTCTACCAGAGGCACTTTCTTCATTAGCATGTTGCTCTGGGACTGGCTCACATAAGCTGTCCATAGAGCCCCCCTTTAATAACAAGATTTATGTCAAGAAATAGCAAAATGATAATTTTCCTTGAACTGTCATGTAAGGGAAAACTTGGGGGACATCTATAATACTTTCAAGAATAAAGATAAATTTAAAAAAGAAAAAAGTCATCTAACCTATCTACCACCTTTATGTAGTACCCTACTATCCTTGGCATAGAGATTAAGAGTTTATGGTATGTTGGTTTTCAACAGAAAACAAGACAGTAAAGAAAGGCATTCTTGGCTCTTATTTCAGAGCCAGAAATTCAAACAAGACTCTAAGTGTTGGAGAGCCATGAACAAAATGAGGCAATTTCTCAAGAAGCATGATGAAGACATCAAGTTCAAGACACTAAATAAAGTGTCGTGATTTGGATATCTATAAACTGTGTTGGGTATCAGGTGTTGGTTTTACGTGTGCCTTTCATTATTTCTGTGCCCTTGTATAAGAAACACAATCTGTTGTACTTCAGCTTCCTCAAGTTAAAGTAGCAATTGTCACCCTACAGAGGAACAGTCAGGATTGAATGAGCACAGTGTATGCTTTGGAACAACAAAGTATGTCATAAGTACAATTAAGGCATTAACATTAAATTATAAAATTTTCATATTAAGAAATAATACTGCTTATTTATTTTTTATCTTTTATGGAATAATGAATTTTAAAATGTATGAGTTGCATTTCTAACTATTGTGAACTCTATCATAAATCTTTCAATTTGGGAAACAAACTTATTAACTGAATTGACTTGTGGATTTTTTTGTTTGTTTGCTTTCCTTTTGAGACAGAATTGCTCTAGTTATGGCATCATCTAGAACCAGTCTTAAAGGAGAGGGGTATGCACTAAGTATATTGACATTTTCTAGATATGGTAACTGGTTATACTGATAATGGTATCATCAATATAAAAGTCACTTGGATTATGAAAAAGTTATCTTGCTTGAAACAATGTGTAAAAAGTTATAGTGTTGAACTAAGATGGTCTTATTTTGAAAAAAATTATTTTGAGATACAAGCAAAGTACAAACTGAATTGCTTTTGATAGGTCTACCTTTATAACATTTAAACAATGAGCTCTACAATTTGAAATTTTAAGTAACTCCAGCTCCAAACACATGGAAAATTATTAGGAAAATCAAAAACCCTAAATAAGACCTAAAACATTGTGTTCTAAAATACATAAATATGTAGTGAAACAGAAAACCTAACAGAAACACAAAGTGGTGAGTAAAGGTAAAGCTTTGGACCTGTTAAGCACCCATTCCCAAACAGGTAGCACTAATCAGATTTGGGGTCTTGTGGGGAAACATGCATTAGACATACATCCTTCATATAAAGCAAACTCCATGCTGAACCAGGGGCTACAGCAGCACTCACAATGAAAAAAGGCTGAAAAAAAAGGTCCTTCCAACAATTGAGGCTTTTGGTTCTAAGAAGCTGCAGGCCAGAAAAGTAAAATTCAACAACATAGCCAGCATTTTGGGTGAGATTTCTGGGCCAGCAATATAAGCCTTGATGCTAAATTGGGGCCACAGACAGACTTGAGATTTTGACTCACAACTGGATGGAGCAAAGGGAAGAGGCCAGGAAGGAGAGAGAAAAACAAAGAGGGAGAGAGGGTAGATGTTGGAGGGAGGAGTGGGAGAGGGAGTAAAGAGTCAGAGACACAGGGAGAGGGACAGAGAAGAGAAGAGAAAAATAAGCATATGAAAATGAATATTCATAAAAATTTATAGTAAATAATTAAAATTTTAATGAGCTCTACACTTCTCAAAAAAATTAGAAAATGCTGAGGAGTTCTCATCAAAGGTGTAAAATAGAAAGATAATACATAACACACATGACATTCAGGTAGAAGTATGGAGGATATATTGAGATACTAGGACATAGAATTAATAAGAATTCTAGAAAAATAAAATGACATAATTATTTTTTTTTCTATTCAAGAAAACTATAGACCAATTTTACTTAGGACATAGTTTTTAAAGATCCCAAATATTATGGTAAACATTAAATTTAATAATGTATATATCATGACCAATAAGTATTTGATATCCTATAAATAAAAGCCTAATATGCTAAGTGTCTGGTCGTCCGGTTGCTGTTCAACCAATCAAAGCGTAATATGCTAATGATATGCTAAGGCTGATCAACCACTCACTATGATGTGCAATGACCAGTTGCTATGACATGCAATGACCAGCAGGGGACAGATGCTCTGACCAGTAGGTGAGCTTGCTGCTGTGATACAGCCAATCAGGACTGAGCGAGATGGGCCAGAAATTCCCTGGAGCCCGCCCGCAGTCCCTCCCCAGTGGCCAACCTCCCACAACCCTCCTCAGCCCCAATCATGCACCAGTGGGGTCCCTTGGCCTGGCCTGCGCCTTCTCACAATCCAGGACCCCTGGAGGGATGTCGGAGACCTGGTTTTAGTGTGACAGCAGAATGACTGGTCACTATAAAGCACACTGACCACCAGGGGCAGATGCTCAATGTAGGAGCTAACCCCTGGTGGTCAGTGCGCTCCCACAGGGGGAGTGCTGCTCAGCCACAAGCCAGGCTCATGGCTGGCCAGCACAGAGGTGTGGCAGGAGCCTCTCCCACCTCCGTGCCAGTGCTAAGGATGTCCAACGGCTCCCGGACTGTGAGAGGGTGCAGGCCTGGCTGAGGGACCACCCCACCCCACCCCCGAGTGCTTGAATTTCATGCACTGGTCCTCTAGTCTATATATAAAAAGAGGTAATATGAAAATTAGGCCAGGACGCTATACCGGTCACAACCAGCTTAGGAGGAGGGGCCGGGCATGGGCCTGGAGCCAGAGAGAACAACACACAGGGTGGCCCATGCCCAGCCCTGGAGACAGAGAGAGCAACATGCAGGGAGCCCAGAGCAGAGACACGAACCTGGTTCCCAGCAGCCCCGCAGCCACAGTGCTGGGCTCCTGGGGGCCCGGAGCATAAACACAAATCTGGCCCCCAGCAGCCCTGCGGCCACGGTGCTGGGCTGCTGGGGGCTGGAGTGGAGACACAAACCTGCAGGGGGGCCCAGACCCCAGCAGCCCTATGGCAGTGGTGCACCAGCAGTCCTGCCTCTGCTTGGAAGCTGCAGAGGAAACACCTTTTCTGACCGCTCATTGGTTAAGCTTGCAGTATGCCACTTGCTTGGGTAATAAGAATCCATGAAGGTGATCTAGGGTTTTTCCACCTCACTCCTAGAGGAAAACACGAAGGTCCACTGCTGGAGGGGCTAAAAAATGTCATATTCTGCCCTAGCCGGTTTGGCTCAGTGGATAGAGCCTCAGCCTGCATTCCGCAGGGTCTGGGTTCGATTCTGATCAAGGGCATGCACCTAGGTTGCAGGCTCCTCCCTGGCCAGGGCCCAGGTCAGGGCTCATGAAGGAGGCAACCAATCAAAGTGTGCCTCTCACATGAACGTTTCTGTGTTTCCCTCTCTTTTCCATGCTCTCTAAAAATCAATGGAAAAATAGCCTCAGGTGAGGATAAAAAAGAAAGAAAGAAATGTTATATCCTATGAAAGACATCTTGAAAATGCCTAAAGAAAGTTGTCATTTTTTTACGGTGAAGGGACTAGAGTCTGTGTTGATAAAAACACCTTGGCAGCTGTGGCAGCTAGCAGTGGTAGCAGCAGCAGGGTGATGGGGGTGGCACCTTCCCCTGATCAGCCTGGTCACCTCCCACAGAGGGAGGCCGACTTCAGCTTACGCCGGCTCCCCAGGGGGAGCTGGCCTAAGTTGTCAGTAGGACATCCCGTGAGGGTTCCCAGACTGTGAGAGGGGGCAGGCTGGGCTGAGGGACCCGCCTCAGTGCATGAATTTCATGCACTGGGCCTCTAGTCTATAAATATAAAAGCCAAAGCAATCAAATGACTGAACAACCAAATGACCAGTTGACTGGTCGTTATGACACACACTGACCACCAGGGGGCAGACGCTCAATGCAGGAGCTGCCCTCTGGTGGTCAGTGCACTCCCACAGCCAACCTCCCATGGCTGGCCAATTTCCTGCAGTCCTTACCCCCGGCTGGCTGCCCAGATCGACCCCGATCCGGACTGAGCAAAATGGCCAGGCTGAAGGACCCCACTGGTACACAAATTCGTGCACTGGGCCTCTAGTAGGAATATAAAGGTGTTTCAAGATTTAAATACACATTAGAATATTAAAAAGAAAGTTTACTGTTTCAATAAATATTCTAAGGCATTTGAAAAAGTTATTATTCATTCATAATAAAAATTTTAGCAAATTGCAAAAAGATAGAACTTCCTTAACCTTGTTAGCTTTATTTATCAAAAACCTTTGGAAGACTTAAGTAGAAGAATTACATGGACATTAGAAATAATACCAGAATGATCTCTTTTGACCCACCCACCCTCCCCCACCTTCCCTCTGAAATTTCATAGTCTGTTCTATGCTTCTATGGATCTATTTTGTTCATTAGGTTCTACATATGAGTGAGATCATGTGATACTTGTCTTTCTTTGACTGGCTTATTTCACTTACTACAATACTCTCCAGGTCCCTCCATGCCATCTCAAAGGGTAAGAGATCCTAATTTTTTACTGCTGTATAGTATTCCATGGTGTAAATGTAACACAGCTTTTTCACCCACTCATCTACCGAGGGGTACTTGATGTTTCTTTCTTTCTCCCCTTCCCTCCCTTCTACTCTCTCTAAAAATCAATGAAAGCAATGTCCTTCGGTAAGGATTAATAACAGCAACAGAAGATATACAAATCAAATCTATCTTAATCAAAATCCCAGCAAAGATTTTCATAACTTGAAAAGATGATTATAAATTTACATAGAAACAAAAAGTCTTAAAAAGTCCAAATTTTGAAGAAGGACAAGGAGAGGTATTCTGAGTGAGATATCTACTTGGCATTAGAATTACCTTAATAGGTATGTAAAAGAGCAAGCATAAGAAAAGGAGTAGAGATTAGCCAGTTGGGTAGGATAGAGAGTTCAAATAAAGATAGAGACAGCATTTCAAATGACTGAAAAAATGGTGCCCAGACAATTGATTGGTAATCTTATGCTCAATAACTATGTGATGAGTTCAACAAATAAAATAATCTTGCTTCTAATGAACAAGCTTTAAGCCTTACTACAGTGTAAAACTCTAAGAAAAATTCCAGAGTCAAAAGGATGTTCCTGCCTTCCCTTCAAAAGATAGACCTCCTTTTTAGTTTATAGATCCGAAATAGCTATCATCTTTAATGGATTATTTATAGTATTCTTGGTTCAGAATGGGTAGTTCATTAAATTTGTCTTATATTTCTCTTAAAAACTCCATTTACTAAAAGATTTACACTTCCCCCCTATACTTAAATAAGAGAATGTTTAACTCTTTCACTGGCTTTCCTTAGTGGTAATCTTTATGTGTTGCTTAATGTTTAAAATCACCTCTACCCTAGAGACTTAAAGGTCAAAATATCTATAATAATAAAAGCATAATATGCTAATTAGACTGGATATTCTTCTGGATGACCTTCTGGATGAAACTGGGGCTGCAAGGGAAGCCCGGGTCCCGGTACCAGAGGAAAGTTCGGGTCCCGGGTGCCAGAGGGAAGCCAGTGCTGGCAGCTGGAGGAAGGAAGGAGTACTCTTGCACAGATTTCGTGCATTGAGCCTCTAGAATATTCATATAGGCCTCCACTTTATAATGCTGCAATCCTTCTTTCCACTAAATCAGTGGTTTTTAATCTCTTTAAAATGCAGTGTCCCATATGTTTACATTCATAGACAAAGTAAAACATGCTTTGAATTATGCACAATTCCTGGCAAAAGTTGTAACTCCAACCCCTTTTCACAGTTCATAACAGAACAGTGGGGTATCATAAGACCGTGAGTGAAAAGAAGGAATACAGAACACCTGAACTGGTTCTGATTTTTTTCCAAGTACCTTGCAGACATTTTCTTATTGAAGCAACTTATTTTGATAATATATAAACTTTGGAATGGTTGGACAAAATAATTCAGTGCTTGTGATGGTTCAGTCTGATCCAGTATGTTTCTGAGCAAGTAATTTTTTGAGGATAACTAAAAGAAAAAGAGCTACAGTCAAATTGAATTTATGAGGCATGACTTTAAAGCAATCCTGTTTGAGTATTTGTTCCTTTCCCTATATCACAGGGAAAGGCAATTATGCTCATTACATGGTTATATGTCTTTAGTAGCAGGTTTGCAAATGTATGCCACACTCTACCAAGATATGCTATGTGATAGAAACATGAGCATACTGATTATAGTACCTTCACAGTGATTTCAAAACACAGTCACCTCTGCTACCACACTGCCTATTTCCATGGAAGTATAGTCACATAAAACCACATATAACTCTTTTAGATCAACTAGAAAAGAATGCACAATATCACTTAAATCACCTAAAATGAGATTTCTTCAGTCAGATTTATATAGCACAAAGCAAATTTGAGCGCTGGCAGTTATTTTGTAAATTGGGACTCTCTAGGCAACCCGAACTTGATGATTCAGCTGCCACAATTCACAATTGCATTTTATTTTTCAAGAAGCTCTAAGATTAAATCCCTCATCTGGCTTAAAATGCCTCCTGTTTAGATATTACAGCCTATGTCAGTGCCATCTCTAGCACTTATGTTAATCTTATTTGCAATGTAGAAAAACAAACATCAACGTAAACCATTTTATTTCCCCAAATGACAGGGATCTTCCATCGACATCTTGAAAAACCAATGAATAGGCATAGTGCCCTGCTGTAAGCACAGATAGAATGAATAAAATTATTTTTGAAATCCAGTTTTAGCTTTGGCAGGTGGTCACAATTGCAGGTCAAAATTAGAAAGTATTTTCACATCTATGACTACCTGCTAACTTTCTCTGATCTACTTCAGGCTAAAGAAAAAGAAAAGTAATAATGTAAAATAGAATTGGAGCAGCGCATGCACCCTTAAATGAGCACATCTGCAGGACTGGATTAATCTTTTGTACCTTGTATTTACAGTGCTGTGTAACTCAGAACGCTGCTCCATGGCAGTGTAACCAAGCCAACATTGAATGGAATTTATTTCTCAAATAATGAAGAGATTTTTATTCCTAGGATGTTTCAAAGCAGCACAAGCAACCCACAGGCAGCATATTTTGAATTTTTTCTCATATTTGTAATAAATAGAAGAAAATACTTGCTCAAAAATACAACTTACATACATACTTACAAACTCAGCATCAAAATGTTAAACAACTAGTAACTGTTGTAGATAAATGTCTCTTTTATTTGTAAATTACTTGCCTCTGAATAGTGTTGGCTTATGTGCTTTAATGGAAACATCCTTTCTCTTCTTTACAATGTGGACTTTGTTACCAAATCCTAAATGTATTAATATTACCTATAGGAAGTATGGGTATACACTAATTTCATTTTTTTAGTTGACACAATAAATACAAATGAGAATATAAATGGTGCATGTAAAGAAACTTACCAGTAAAAAGCAGAAAAGATTCATTTTTGTCAGCTTCCGTCCCTTGCTACTTAAAAAATATGACTGGCCCTTGTAGCTCTCTCTTGCCTTCACAGCTGTTTGGACAGTTCTCATTGGAGATTATTACAAAGTAAAATCCCTGCCACAATCCAGGGGATTCAGAGACCATTATCAAATGAGATAGGTCTCTATTGAACAGTTTCCTAAATTAATGAGGAACCCTAACTAATAAAATAAGAGAATGAAACTTACCATGATCTGTAGCAGGGGTCCTCAAACTTTTTAAACAGGGGGCCAGTTCACTGTCCCTCAGACCGTTGGAGGGCCGGACTATAGTTTTTAAATAAAACTATGAACAAATTCCTATGCACACTGCACATATCTTATTTTGAAGTAAAAAAAAAAAAAAAACAGGAACAAATACAATATTTGTATTTGCATGTGGCCCACGGGTTGTAGTTTGAGGACCCCTGATCTGTAGAAACAGATTTTAAAGGTAGTGATAATATTCCCAAAACCTGCAGAAAAAAAACGTAATGAAAACAACCATAGGCCTAGCTAACTAAATTGAAAATATGAAGCAAACCCTAAAAATAAATATATTATTTTTCCTTCCAAAGGTGGTAGGTCAAGGCTCTGTCTCATCCCTATTTTCTCTTGCATTAAGAAAAATATTGGCTCTCTTATATGGCAAGATACTAAGATAAGCACATTTTTATGGTGGTAAGATATGCATAATATAAAATTTACCATTGTAACCATATTTAAGAATACAGTTTTGTGGCACTTAGTACTCATATTATTGTATAACCATCACTACTATCCATCCCTAGAACTTTTTCATCTTGTAAAACTGAAACTCTCTACCCACTGAACACTAAATCCCCTTTAGTCCCTCCTCCATGCCCTGGCAATCACCATTCTACTTTCTGTCTCTTTGAATTTTGCTAATTAAATAGGTACCTCATGTAAGTGGAATCTTATAATATGTATCCTTTGGTGATTGGCTTGCTTTACTTAGACTAATGTCTTCACCCATGGTACGGAACATGTTAGAATTTTCTTTTGTTTAAGGCTGAATAATCTCTCTCTATATATATATATAAAAGCCTAAGCGACCAGCCGACAGGCCAGCTGGCTGACCAGCCAGTAGCTATGACACACACTGATAACCAGGGGGCAGACGCTCGATGCATGAGCTGCTGAGGGACAGCAACTTTGCAGAGTGCCCGTGGGATGTCACACTGCCAGCTTCGGCCTGATCTCCGCAGGCCAGGCCAAGGGACTCCACCTGCCGGAGGGATCCTCCTCACTCCACAGACGCCCTTCAAGCCCCGGCGCTGCCCCCGGTGCAGCTGGCTGGGGAGAGACTGTGGGAGGTTGGCTCCAGGGCATGTCCAGCCCATCTCACCCAGTCCGGCCCTACTGGCCACCTTCCAATTAATTTCCTTTCAATGTGCACGAGTCCATGTGCCCAGCTTCCAGTTTATTATATGTATATATGCCACCTTTTGTTTATTCATTTGTTGAGGAACACTTGGGTTCCTTCTGCCTTTTGGCTACTGTCACTAATGTTGCCATGAACATGAGTGTGCAAATAATCTATTTGCATCCTGCTTTTCATTCTTTTGATCACAGACCCAGAAGTAGAGTTGCTGGAAAGTTAAACTCAGATCTTGCAAATATGTTTCTTCTTCAGCTGGTTCTAGACTTAATTTTCCTTTAAAGAACATTTATTTCTAATACCTTTGGAAAGAGCATCTACAGTGTTCCAAATTCTTTAATTATATATTCCTTTTCTGGAAATATATCAAACGAATATATCAAAAATATATTAAAATATATCAAAAGGCTAGTGAAGTCGGAGTCATGGCCATTGTCTGCAAATGTCCTTCCCTTCCCTTCATGGTCTGAAGATGGACACAAAAGCTTGAAGCATTAAGTCCTCACCCAGCTGCTTTCAGATGAGAAAGGACCAAGGTCAACACCAATGTCAAGCAGCCCTTGTGTTTGCCTGCCTTTTTGTCATTCCTCCCAACAGCTTCATCAGCCCTGTAACTTCTGCTTGCTTTCCCAAGCTAGAATTCCTGGGCAGTATTATTTAAGGTACATTTTGAGCAGATGTAATATTGAAATTTTATTAAAATCAAAACCAGATAAAATAGAACATCAAGTCTCTTCCTTTTGTCTCTTTTAGAAGCTACATTATTAGTTCAAGTCCCAATATTTTAAAAAATTGATTATAAATTTTCAAACATACTCAAATATAGAATTCAATAATCCCTCTACATTACCATCACCTTTATTTTTTAAAAAATCAAGATTTTACAACAGTTTCCTACATCTATTCCATTTTATCTTTATTTTCTTTCCTACTTCAGTATTTTATATCCCAGATATCATGTCACTTCTCTCTTACACACTTCACTTTGTATCTCTAAATTTTTTGACATTTTCATACATAATCGGAGTGCCATTGCTACACTTAAAGATTATTCCTTGGTAACTTCGAATACCTCCTTTTACTCCTCCCACAGAAAAATGGAGTCTATCTCTTGGTCTCTTGAAAATAGGCTGAAGCTGAGACTGCATTGATAAATGGAATATAGCGGGAGTATTGTTGCGCTAGATCTAAGCCTTGCCTTTCAGAGGACTGCCAGCTTCCATTTTCTCCTTGGGACTCAATTGTCCTATTGTGAGGTAGCCCAAGCAGCAGATGCAAAGACCTAGTTACAAAACATCCCAGGGCTCCGCCGACAGCCCAGCTGCTCTCTCAAGTTGACAATCGGTGTGTTCATCCTGAGTGAGGCCTTCTTGGAAGTATGTCCTCAATCCCCGACGAGCCACCCAAGTCATGCTGATGGAGCTGAGTGCTGTCCAGAGGCCTGGACTACCTGCAAAATAGTGAGAAAATAAATTGCTGTTTTAAGCCACTAGGTTCTGTAGTCATTTGTTACTTGACAAGATAGTTAAAATACTTTCCATAGTAAAATTCTCCAATAATCTTTATTTAAAAAGTATCTTTTCATTTGTTATATTTGTATCAAGATCCAAATAATCTCTCTCTCTCTCTCTCTCTCTCTCTCTCTCTCTCTCTCTCTCTCTCTCTCTCTCTCTCTCCCTTGCCACTAACTTGTTGCAGATATTAGTTCCTGTTAAATGCATCACATTCAAAATTTTCTGTGGCTTCTTTTTATCATTTGACTTAATCTTCCATCTCCGGTATTTCCTATAAATGGAAATAACTTTTTTCTATAAATGGAAATTGGTTAGATTCTGAATCAACTTTTTAGAAGAACATTACATAGGTGATGCTGAGTGATATATTTTATCATATTATGGGGCACTCAATATTTCTCATTTTTGCTGATATTAAAATAGTCCCATTTATTGATTACCCAAACAAATACTATTTCATCAGAAGCTAAGTAATAATGTTTTTTTAATTGTATGTCATTCCACATTAACTAGTAGAAACATTTTGTGAAGTGAAAATTTCTCTCATCAGGCAGTGTTACAGTAACAAAAGAGAGCACCCAGATGGAAGGCACACATGACAATGTCCGAGCGAGAACTTAGTGCTACAGTTATTTTTTCAGTGGCACCCCATGAATTATTGTTTTTCTCCCCACTCCTCCTCTCCCTCCGCCTGTCCTTCTTCTTTCTCTTTCTCTTTATTATGACATTAAGAGCTTATAGAATTTTATATATGCAATGTGCTTCAGTTAATGCTGTCATATTGTTTTGAGGCACAATCTGTCCTATCTCAGTCATTGAGAGCCTTCAGTGAACGTGCTCTAGCAAAGAACAGCTTATTGTTCTTTGACTTGTTTGAATTCCAGCACAACAGGATGTCCCTGGCTCACTTTGTACATTTTCCTCCTCGGATCTAGATTCAGCCATTCATCTAAGAAAAGGCTAACATATTATAATTATTTCTGGAAGGCCAAGTCTATGGGCCATGGTATTTCTCTGTTCTTATTTCCTCTTTGACTCTCATTTGCTGGTTTTAAGAAACCAATTATTTCCTACATACCCAACCCCATATATAATAATAAAAGTATAATATGCTAATTAGACTAGACGTCCTTCCGGATGACTTTCTGGACGAACCCAGGGCTGTGAGGGGTCCTGGGTGCCAAAGGGAAGCCGGTGCTGGCAGCCAGGGGAAGGAAGGCCTACTCTTGCACAGATTTCGTGCACTGGGCCTCTAGTGTATGTATAATGATTAGGGAACTTGTTTCTTCAAACCACCTATTGGTAGTAAAATTTAGGGTCAATGATACTTTAATTACATGGACTCCTGCCATTAGGGAGGAGGTGGCTACTGGGAGAATCTAAAGATAATATCAGTATCCAAATTTTAAAATCTTTGTAAAAATTTGTCTTTATTCTTCACCCTGAAATTTTCCTGACTCCTGTGCCTGGTAGAAGCAATAAAAACAAGAAAATATCCTTTTTGCAAAGGTCTCTGAGGTTTTTTTACATGACACCAGGACGCCCACTCCTCAAAAGCCATTGTTAATTCAAAGAAGACAATAGATCCTGGTAGGCACACAGCAAATGCCTCCATTGCCTCCCCTCACACCCGTCTCTCCACATTTACTGAAAATTAACTATCTTTTAACTACTTCCTCTGAAGACAGAATTTCTATACATTGTAAGCTGACCATTTCTTCTTATTCCAATAGGTAGTTATTAGGCTAGTGTGCAAAAATCACACACTTTTGAGCCAGACAGATCTGCATTTTAATTTAACAATTTACTATGAAATTTTAACAAGTCACTTCACTTCTGTGAATGCCAATTTCCACTTCTACAGAAAAGTGATGACAGAATCTGTGTTAAAGGCTTTTTATGTAAATTGATACCAAGGCATGTAAAAATAATTCCAGGAAGAATTTAGCAAACTGTTATTGTAAATTAATTTGATCTCTTCTTCCAATTAAAGTGCACACCAATAGCAGCCACGCTGACTGTTACTGTCTCTCAGAAAGAAGGAAGGAAGTGTGTCAGGGCTAAGTGCACTGGAACAGAAGCCACAGGATCTGGAATCTATACCCAGCCCCCAAAAGACGGAACTCTGTGACCCGCCTTCCACACTCAGAAACTTTGCAGCTTCTTCATCCACAAAACAAGAGGCATAGAATACGTCTCTCTTAACATTTTTCACACAACAGCACAATAAACGAATGGAAGTTTCCTTGAGGTGCCTTCAAGTTTCCTTTATCCTTTAAGTTCCAAGGAGATGATATTTCAACAGGTCTATAGCCATTCCTTACATACAAGCATGCCACCATGCACCCGATTGGAAATTCTGGTCTAGAGGATGTCTGAAGTTGTTCTAACGCATGAAACTCATGCTGGATACTTCAGAGCCCACAAAGTGGTATTAGAGTGAGAAGAGGAAAAACCTTCAAGGTAGATAGAAGTAAACCTAACTATTATGTTCACATCTTAAATTACAGTACAGACCCCAGACTATGCCCAGATGGCGCTTCCTTAAATTAAATGGGAATAACTATAAATCTTACAGTCCTTTTCATTGCAAAGACATGTCTTAGCCTAATGAATAATCATTTATTATCTCAAGTCCATTTTTAAATATTCATAAATAAAGGACAGATGGGGAGTCATAAATTTTGAAGAAACATTCATTAGAATAGTGGAGTACAAAAATACCTGCCATTTTGGAAATAATTCATAGAGATGATTACCATTATATACATTAACTGGTCAATCCAGATAACATTATTTTCCCAATTTTTAAGCATCTGGTATCAAAGGAAGAGAGGCAGGGAAAGAGAGAGAGGGAAGCGAAGAATCTTTACCTATGTCAAATGAATATGTTCTCCATGTTTTATTCTAGAAGCTTGCTTGATTTAGCTTTCATGAGCAGTGTCTGTGACTCCTCTCAAATTAACGTCTGTGTTTGGTACGAGGTAGGAGTCCAGGTTGATTGTTTGTTTGTTTGTTTGTTTGTTTTCTCAGTGATACATCTACTTGCCCCAGCACGATTTACTGAGAAAACCACCGACTCTCTGCTGAAGTGCAGTGGCATCGTCACATTTGTTTCGAAGTGGATGTGTTTCTGGAACCTCTATCATATTTCATTGCTTATCTTTGTGCCAATGTTACACTTTGCTAATTACTATGGCTTTAGAACAAGTCTTGCTATCTGGTAGTGGATGTACTCCAGCTTTGCTCTTTGTCTTTAATGGCTATTCTAGGTTCTTCAGGATATATTTTTTTAAGCATTAGACTGAAAACCTAGGGAGAAGTTTAAGTTTCATCTCTGCACTGACTAAGACCTTGCAAAAGGCATTTAACCTCCCTCTCTCAGTTCCTCATTTGTAAAATACTCAGGGCTTGGGCTGGACAAACCTAAAGATCTCTGCATTTGTGATTTTTTAGCCGAATTCACATAGAAAGGGAATGTAATTAATGTTCATAAATAAAACAGAGGCAACCTCCCTTGGAGGATGATTGATTACACTCAGCCAAATTTTCCCTCCACAAATATTATTTTAGATAGAAAACAATGCATTTGAAAGTGGGTTTAGACACCACTTTTTTTTTAACTTCAAAGCAGATCTTTTCTTTTTTTTTATTAAATCTTTATTGTTCAAATTATTACATTTGTTCCTCTTTTGTCCCCCCATAACTCCCCTCCACCCAGTTCCCACCCCACCCACCTCCCTCACTCCCCACCCACTGTCCTCATCCATAGGTGCACGATTTTTGTTCAGTCTCTTCCCGCATCCCCCACACCCCTTCCCCTCTAAGAATAGTCAGTCCACTCCCTTTCTGTGCCCCTGATTCTATTATTATCACCAGTTCATTCTGTTCATCAGATTATTCACTTGATTTTCAGATTCACTTGTTGATAGATGTGTATTGTTGTACAAAATTTGTATCTTTACCTTTTTCTTCTTCTTCCTCTTCTTAAAGGATACCTTTCAGCATTTCATATAACACTGGTTTGGTGGTGATGAACTCCTTTAGCTTTTTCTTATCTGTGAAGCTCTTTATCTGGCCTTCAATTCTGAATGATAGCTTTGCTGGATAAAGTAATCTTGGTTGTAGGTTCTTGGCATTCATCACTTTGAATATTTCTTGCCACTCCCTTCTGGCCTGCAAAGTTTCTGTTGAGAAATCAGCTGACATTCCTATGGGTACTCCCTTGTAGGTAACTGAGTTTCTTTCTCTTGCTGCTTTTAAGATTCTCTCTTTGTCTTTTGCTCTTGGCATTTTAATTATGATGTGTCTTGGTGTGGTCCTCTTTGGATTCCTTTTGTTTGGGGTTCTCTGCGCTTCCTGGACTTGGAAGTCTATTTCTTTCACCAGGTGGGGGAAGTTTTCAGTCATTATTTCTTCAAATAGGTTTTCAATATCTTGCTTTCTCTCTTCTTCTGGCACCCCTATAATTCTGATGTTGGTGCGCTTGAAGCTGTCCCAGAGGCTCCTTACTCTATCTTCATATTTTTGGATTTTTTTTTCATTTTGTTTTTCTGATTGGGTGTTTTTTGCTTCTTCGTATTTCAAATCTTTGACTTGATTCTTGCAATCCTCTAGTCTGCTGTTGGGAATCTGTATAATATTCTTTATTTCAGTCAGTGTATGCTTAATTTCTAGTTGGTTCTTTATCACAACATCAAGGGTCTCATTAGATTTCTTGTAGATCTCATTAAGTTTATTGGCAGTTTCTAGAAAATTATTGAAAGACCTTAAAAGTGTGGTTTTGAACTCTATATCCAGTAGTTTGCTTTCCTCCATTTCTGTCATTTGTGTCCTTTTTCTTTGTCTCCGCATTTTTTATGCTTCCCTGTGCTGATACAGTGGTTTTCTGTGCTAAGTGTCCTCTAGGGCCCAGTGGTTCAGCCTCCCCAATTACCTGAGGAGGACACTCTTGGTGCACACTCTTGTGGTCTTTGTGCACAGTCTTGTTGTAGTTACGGCTTGATTGTTGTAGGTATCACTGGGAGGAATTGGCCTCCAGGTCAATTGGCTGTGAGAATCAGCTGTTTCTGCAGTGGGAGAACTTCTGTGCTGGAGACACCCCTCTGGGGCAAGACTTGCTTCAATGGGGCTTTGGTGCTCACTGAGTCTGCCCCCTGAGTGTGTCCTTTATGTTTCCACGGAACTGCAAACTGGATGGTCCCACTCTGACTTCTGGGTTTCCTGGCTCCTGGATCTCTAGGGAGGTGCTAATCTAGCCTTTGCCTGAGGCTATCCAGCAAAAGCCTTCCAGCAGGGCTTGGGCGGGGCGGGTCCCACGGGATCAACAGGGCGGGGCTAGCAGTTATGGCTGCTCTCAGTCTTGCCCTCAGAGGCTTTGCTTCTCAATATCCCAGTAATTGCTGTAAGCCCCTCAGAGAGAAAGCTGTCCTCGAGTTCCGACCGCTGCCAGACAGTCCCACCTCTCCCATTTGAGTCTGGGTCCCTAGAGACTCGCCCAAAACTGGAGCTCAGAGCCTGAGACTCCCTCCCGATTGAAAACGACAACTGCTCCCTCAGCCTCCAGCCCGCTCCTCACACACCTCCGCACCTTAGTATTTTACTTCTGCACTGCGCCTCCTCTGAGTCTCGGTATGCTTTTCTCTTTCGTTCTAGTTGTAGAATTTCCACTCAGCCAGCCTTCCTGTGATTCTGGATGATGTCCGTTCTGTCTTTTAGTTGTATTTTTGAAGTGGTTGTGCGAGGCAGCAATCTCCGGTGTTTACCTCTGCCGCCATCTTGGTTTCTCCCTGGACACCACTTTTTTAATATAATACCAAGAATTTACAAATTTATTAAGTTCCTAACTTGGTCATTTAAGAACGACAAAACAAAATGTGTAGCTTTTATTGAAAATGAAATTTGGGTAATGTTAGAAACATTGGCTCACATATATTTCTCTGTGATTAAGACAAGAATTTAAATCTGCAGTACCTGGCACAATTTTCCTTCTCTAAACACAATTTTTAACCTAAAACACATTCTTTACATTTTATCAGACTAGTACTACAATGTCACACTTCATTTGGTTCTCAGGTATTTTCCTATGTAATTCTCAGCACCTAAATATTTGGAAATTTTTACCAATTCTATTTGTTTCTTTAAAAGGTACTACCACCCTAACCAGTTTGGCTCAGTGGATAGAACGTCAGCCAGCTGACTGAAAGGTCCCAGGTTTGATTCCGGCCAAGGGCATGTACCTTGGTTGTGGGCACATCCCCAGTAGGAGGTGTGCAGGAGACAGCTGATCGATGTTTCTCTCTCACTGATGTTTCTAACTCTCTATCTCTCTCCCTTCCTCTCTGTAAAAAATCAATAAAATATATATTTTTAAAAAGACACTACCAATTTGTCTTCCTATTTTATACTCCTCAGCTTTTCACAATATACTCATCCATCTGTACTGCATTTTTTATGTTATGTATATGCACAAATTGGATTAAATATTTCATCTTTATCTCCCTAATTAGATTCTAAACTGCTTTTATTTTGAATTGTCAGGTTTGGAGTATTGGGCTTAGTGTTGCACAATCATATCCAGGTTTTTGGGAAGAGCTGCTAGGTTGTGAAATCCTCCTATGTGCCAGTAATATGCATTACCTATTTCACAGTGACCTGGTGAGGTAGTCAGAATCCCTCTCATTATATAAAGGAAGAGGCCATGTTTATTATGATGAGGTAATACACTCAGGTCACTTAGAGTGTCTGAGCCTCTTCTTCCACCAGGGATATGGAGATGGCACAAATTGGCTTAGTGGCAAAGCTAGTTGGTGGAAGGTCATGGGTAGGTCCTAAAAGGCACAAAGTAGGAGTGAGGTGTTCTTACCAAAGAGAAGAGACACTGGAGCTAAAGAGAAGACAGAGAGAAGTGACAGGATGCAGTCAAGGCCTAGGTGAGAGATCCAAGCTGGCTGCCTGAACCCGAGGGGCAGGCAGAGTGTGAAATAGACACTAGATGGAGCAAAATCTGATTTGAAACATGGGACTGAGACTGAAAGGAAGGATGTGTGGCAACAGAGAGGAGAGCAAGTATTTGATAAGCTTTGGCTAAATACATAGACTAATAAATACATGAATAACTTGTTAGAATAAATGAAGGAAAACCATCAAAAACTTATTTGGAGATTTGAAACCTAAGTAACTGGCAAAACATTGGTACAGTTTAGTAGAATTAGGGAAGTCAGGAGATAAATGAAAACTTGGGTGGTGCACGTTGAGATATTTGGATATGGGACATCTGGCAGAGAAAGTTCAATAGGGCAATTGAAAATGTGTAAGTTCAAAAGAGAAGTAGAAATTGGAATATGCAACTGAAAAATGTTTTACAAACTTCATCTTATTTAAAAAAACAAAAACCTAACTAATAAAGAAATTGGGTTTAAGAGACATTAAGTGACTTGCCCCAAGTGATACCACTAATGGATAGATGATCTAGAATTTGAACTCAGGTTTCTAATTATAAGACCCAGAACTCATTTTATTACATTACTAGAGGCCCAGTGCACAGATTCGTGCACCGGTGGGGTCCCTTGGCCTGACCTGCACCCTCTCTCAATCTGGGACCCCTCAGGGGATGATGGAGAGTCAGTTTCAGCTCGATCCCTGCAGGCCAGGCCAAGGGACCCCACTGATGCAAGAAGCTGTGCACTGGGCCTCTAGTATGCGTATAAGATCTTTGGTTAATCTCTTCCCGCCCTTTCCCTTCCCCCCTTCCTTCTGAGATTCATCATTCTGTTCCATGTTTCCATGCCTGTGGTTTCCGCTCCTGCATTGAGCGTCTACTCTAACCCCTGGTGGTCAGTGCGCATCATAGCTACCAGACAGTGGGTCAGTTGGATGGTTGGATGGTCACTTAGGTTTTTATATATATACTTTCCCTCAGATGAGAATGAGTAAATATCCAAAATAAATAGAAAATTTCAGATAACATTATTCCATTCAGGCCACTAATATGATAATATCCTATGTGAATGTACATGGCTTTGGATGACAAAAAAAAACAAAACAAAACAAAAAAAAAACACGGAAATTTATCAAACACAGCAAGCAGACCCCTCCTTGGTTAAATATATTTTTATTCATTCCAAGAGTTACTTGCTTATTATAATTTGCCTGCTGGTATGAACATAGCTGACAGCATAACCTGCCTGCCAAAAAAATAAATGTGCTAGAAGCTGTTAAGTGGATTAAAATTTTGTGCCACAAGTAATGCCCAATAGCATAGTAAAAAATTTTACTTCAGCCCAAGATGTTCCTAAAAACTCAAAAACAGAAGAGGAAAGAACATATTTAGGAAAATTCCTGAGGTAGATGTAAAAGAAATTACATAATATACAAGCAAAGTAAATTTGAAAATTTACCAAGTAGTTGGAAGCAGGAGTAGAGGGGAAAAAAATCTCTGAGTACTGCTGGTTTTCTAGATCACCCTTGAGAATTTTTTAAAAGTAAAATAAAATAAATTATTTATTAATTATTTATTGCTGCAAACCTGGCACCCTTATTTCTCCTGCATCCTATCAGCCAAAGGAAGTCACAATGCAAGCCCAGACTCAAGGTGTGAGGAAATAGATGTTAACTTTTAATGGAAGAAGCTTCAAAGTCACACTGCAGTGGACACAGACATGAGTGTCAAGTACAATTTTAACTATTTTTAAGTGGTAACCTCTGTTGGCCTCAGTTTCCTTATCTCTAGGATTTTTTATACTTTTCTTTTTCTAATGCAATGATTTCCAAAACTGCCTTTAAGGCAAATTGGAGGGGTTTTAGTTAACTCAAAAAAATAATAAAAAAGGAAAGGAAAGAAATTTACAAGCAAATGGCATGTAGTTGCTGAGAAAAGTATAAAGTCACTTATTAAAATGCAAAAATGCTATATAGAATATAGAAATGAAAGATGTCATAAAGTTAAACATTATAGCATTGCAAGTTGGAAAAGGTTGAAAATGGCTACTTTAGCCATTTGCAATACTAATATAAGCCATCTAGGGGGATTAAAACTACAAATGTTAGAAATTGAACTGTCCACTTTATGTCCTAAATGACCCAGCTTGGTACTGGCTCATCACCAATATTCTACTTTATAGATGTGACTTCATCAATAATTCAAGGTGTGAAAGTGCCCAGTGTTAGAATTACTTGCATTGACTGTTAACATAGTTTAAATTAAGTGGTTAATTGCTTCATCTTCTATTTCACTTGGACCATAAAGATTCCATCAATTTTATCAAACCCAAACTTTAGCTAAGTAGATACTAAGAGAAAGAAGTCAGTCAACCAGTCAATGGTGATTCCTGTTTTAATGTGTAGAGAAGTAGTGCACTCCTATTAGAATCCCCAACTGCAAGAGAAGACTGAATGCTTTACTTTTCTCAGACTGATGAAGAAACAATGGCTAAAATACCAAGTCTTATTGTGCAGAAATAATAACAAGCCTTCTTTGAATGCTAAAAATGGTGGAGGCGTTAATATTTTCTATTGGTTTTATTTACCAATTCTGTGTGTGTTGTTGTTTTCTACGGGATACACAGTTGAAATATCCAACTACTGAAAAAAGGAGATTACTTTGATTAGATCTTGCCTGGCTTGAACCAGGCTAAAGAAAGTAACCCCACCCCCAGCAGTGAGAAAACATGTCTGAATTTAGCACAGATTGCAATTTATGAAGCTCTACAGTCAGGCAAGAATGAGGAAATGCTCAGATCTAAATGGAGCTGTTTTTGTAAGGAAACCACTTCCTTCATATCTGCATGTTCATCGCTTTGGTTCTCAGGCCTCAGACAGCTGTTTCTTGGACTTTAGGAAATTAGACACCAAAAAGAAGATCTGAAACACTAAGACCTGCTAAGTCTGTACACAGCAGACGGAGGTCAGGCAGAGCTATTTTTAGGATTAATATTAATAAATCTGGGGTTTTTCTTGTGTTTTTTTTTTTGTTGTTTTGTTATTTTTCAGGGAGGGACAGATGTTAGACTGATCAGTATACTAGTACACATCTTAGGTAGAATTTAGAGAAGTTAGTAAGTTGGTGTAAAGAAGTAATAACCTTCTTATTGAAACCTAGAGCACTCATTGACTTGCTTACTGCTGGAATGGTGAGTAGTAATCCACACACATGATGCAGCCTTTTTATTTCCAAGAAACCCACACAATTTAGATCACAGTAGCAAGGGGAAACAGCAAATCAAAATAAAAATGCATTTAGAAATAAGTTCATTTTTTTGCATTCTTATTTCCATTGTTTCTGAATATGTTTGAAAATTATTACCAGCATAAACCTTACAGTTCCATTTCCCAAACTGGCTCCCTTTTTCTCTCACTCACAGTTCTTTGTTATACTTACCACCTTATATTTTTGTAGCACACAGCGTAAGACCCAGGGTTGCATCTGCAACAAACATTCTGAGTTACTTCAAGAATATGAATTTTCAGGAATGCCTATCAAAAAAGAAATAATTTCAAATACTATATCCCCCTTAGCAGCTTCCTGACTTCCTTCACCCCTTCATCTGTCTGGAATATAAACAATTTCTCTTTAACTTGGCCATGTTAGGTTAAGCTCCTGGCTATGCTTGTGATCTCAAACCCTCCCCGGCATCTCTCTTAGACCCATGACCTTACACTACTAGCTGATGTATTGCCAGCCTTTTCATTTCTCCTTATTCTTTCACAGCATTCTGCACATCAAGTTATACCATCCCTGCCTTTAAAATCACTCTCTTTCTTCTTCCTTTCACAGAGAAGTTTTTCCAAAGATTGGTTAATAATCACTTAGTCACCTCATTTATTCTGCAATCTGCTACAATAAGAATTTTGTCCCCATCATTCTAAAGGTGTGGGAGATTATTAATGATTCAGTGTTTCCCAATCCAATAGTCATTGCAATGTTGTCTCTGTAGCTGCTGCCATAGTGGATAGCTGTCTCCTTCTGGAGTGGATGACCCCGTCTCCCGGTCTTCTGCTATTTTTGACCACTCCCTCACAGTCTTCCTTAGGGCCTCCACGCCACAGCTCCTTGTCTACCATCACATCTCCCTGGTGCCTATACCTCCCCTCCCCAAACCCGGTCCCCAGCTCAGACCTCGCCGTCTTCTCCATCAGTTCTCTCCTCCCTGGTCCCACTGTCTTCCACCTCCACTTCATCTATCCACTTGCTGTCAGTGTGGTTCTCAAAATTACTTTCATCTGAAACCTTTGAACTCCTTCCTAGCACTCCTTACCATGTTGCTTTAGCTTAAATCCCCCTAGGAGCACACCTGATAGCTTATTTTGAAATATAAGGAATATCAACGAGAAAGGAAGTGGAGAACTGATACAGAAACAGGATGGCTGGGGCTTACTCCTACTGGAATATTCAGGGAAATGCTGCAAAACTTGTGTCTCGGGTTATCCCACAGGAGAGGGGAGATATATATATATATATAGTATATACCAACTCCAGTCAGTCGCTTCTGGGAGGTAGGGTGCTCCTGGGATCCTGGGAGGTAGGGTGTTCTTACTTCCCTTGGCACTTCTGGCCTGCCATGAATGACCAGGATGACCTTCTACAAATCCAGCAAAACTCCCAGGCACACCTTGAAGTTGGCACTGGAGCACAGTGAACTGGTTAAGGTACAAAGAGATATGGGTGAGGTTCTGACAGCATCTGCTATAAATGGCTTACAACTATCATTTGCTTTCTTTATAGCACATTTTCTTAGCCTATCTCTCTGGCCTTTTTCTTGAACACAATGCTTGCACCATCACGAAAAACTTTGATCTTGTGCTATATATTTTGCTGTTCTGGTCTATGCTCCTCTAAAATGCCCTTCTTCTCTTTGCTTGGGATCTATGCCTGGTAGTTTAACACCCTCCTCAATTGTTACCTCTGTCACTAAGCCTGTTCTGACACTCCCATAGGTAATACCAATGCTTCCCTTGAATCCCCACTGTGAACTGTACAGTTATGAATCCTGCAACCTTGAACACTTTCCTGCAGGGTATATGTTTGTGTATGCTATTAAATAAGCTGTTCGAACCACTGCCATAAATCCAAGTCATAGAACTACAAATCTAAAATAAGATAATTTATTTTGGTGAGTATTTCCATAATTATTTGTAATGAAATTGTCTGCTATATAGATTTCCTTGTTGAACAAGGTAAATTTCAGTATATACGGATGACATTCAAAGGTCTGAGTGTCAAATGATAGGCTCGGACAATAGAAGAAGGGATCCATTGTAAGAGATAAAACATTTTATAAAATTTCTAATCCTATCTTGCCTTTTGGAAACACTCACTTTTACAAAGTAATAAGAAAACAGAAATGTAGAAAATGTTGGAAAAACTACCCAGGCCCCACCCCACCCATCCCCACCCACACGACATAGCCCAACGTGGTAGTAACAGCTCAAATGGAACTCATGGCTCTGGGGCAGCCTCACCTATCAGCGGCTGGCAGTATTCCATAGGCAGATGATGGCAGCAGTCTTTGCTTGTCATGCCAAAGATGGAGTAGGGGTGTCCTGTTAAAATGTATGAAAACACGATTTGTGAAAATTTGAATGCTGTAATGCAAGGAACACTTGCACCGTATTAAGGAAGAGTCTCTGGAGGTGATATGCTTGTCAACTTAGTACTGTCAGAGCAAAGAGATCAACATGACCTCTTGCAGCCAAAATAAAAGTCATCAATTTGAGAATAACTGGGCAATAAAATAAAAATAAATGTTTTTATTGGATTGCCTCATTTGCATGTTGGGAGGACAGAGTTGGAGCTAATTTTATGGACTTTCAGGCATTTTGACGGATAAGAGAAAGAACATAAACTTGCAGGAGAAGACCCTGGCACCTACTTCCTGGCATGTCCTGTCAATAAACAGCATAATACCTGCTCTCTTAGGAACTGTCCAAGAATCTTAATTTTAAATCGTCTTTCATCAATTTTCTGTCTCCATCCCAATCAAACTGAATGCCGGCTATTGGATAGGGAGAATGTTGATACTGAATAGGGAGAGTGTAAAGCAGTGCTATGCAGTCCTCGCTGTGCTTTAGAGCCACCTGGGGAGCTTTTAAAGTCTGCAGTGACTTGGACTCATCCAAGACTAATTAAAACAGACCAGACCTAAGAGTTTAAAATTTCTTCCAGGTGATGCCAATGTGCCTCTGCGTTGAAAATCACTGACCAGCAGCATTGGCCTCACCTGAAAAATTGTTTAAAATGCAAACACTCAGACACCACCCCAGACTTAATCAAAACCGAAATTCCAGGGGCTGGGCCCAGAATATGTGTTTCAACAGACCTTCCAAATGACTCTAATGCTGGCAAAAATTTTAGGACCACTAGTCTAACCATTCATTTCTACTGATTCTTTATCTACAGAGCTCTTTGTTAAGCTGGGCTCTACCTACCCACAGAAATAACATCACATAAATATTACTCCTAAATTTATACTTTTACTGAAGTCCAATATAGCTGCCTCTCATTAAAAGGGAAGGAAAAGCCATTTTTGAAGCACATGGATTTAGAATTTAGCCATAGATTCCAAATCAGCATTATCTACTTACTAGAGTTGTTGGCATTGAGCAAGTACTGAAATCCTCCAAGTTTTCCTTTCCTCGACTTTAAATGGAAAAGTAGTACCTATCCTATTAAGTGGTTGAGAGGTGTAAACATAAAAACAAAAAGCCAAAGGGGAAGCAAAAAGCATTCATTGGAGATAAAAAAGAATAGCTATTCCAAAGGTATTTGGGTGGAAGCCCAAATATTGTTCCCATTAGAAAGCAAAGGCAATGGGTATTAATAAAAAAGAGAAGGGGAACAATTACATCAATAGAAGGAAGGCATTTCTATTGGTGCAAATAAAGTAATAGTGACACTAATTCTAAACAATGTTTTTAATGTTCAGTTCCAAAGTTATCAGTCCAGTAATAATAATATTTGCTTTCTTATTGCCCTTGCAAATAGTTCTTTGGGACACAGTGTTGCTTTAGGCCCAGTCCAAAGGTTACTTTACCCTGTTTTAACATCCCAAAGATTTGAGGCATAAAATAGGCAAGGCAGTTCATCTGGGATGGCAGCACTGACTCCATTTTAAAGTAGCTCCATTTATTATTTCTACAGAGGATAAATTAGATATCAGTGTAAAGCTCTAATATAGTGTCTCAAACATAGTAGCATTCAGTAAAGGATGACTCTTAAAAAAGAATTTTTAGGCACCCACCCCAGGAGTCCATGGGGATCAGAGGTGAGTCTTGCTCAAACTGCAAAGGGTATGGGAGTGGAAGGATGTGGGATAACTGGGTTCTAAAGCCAATGGCAGGAGAAGCTTCCCTGAGAACAAACTCTCCCTCCCCAGAATGCAAATGTACATTAAAAATGAAATAATTGTTCCCTATAAAATCAGGGTAATTTTTCCCTATAAAAATCTGCCTAT
This sequence comes from Myotis nattereri, assembly GCF_964212035.1. Taxonomy (NCBI): domain Eukaryota; kingdom Metazoa; phylum Chordata; class Mammalia; order Chiroptera; family Vespertilionidae; genus Myotis; species Myotis nattereri. The sequence continues at coordinate 101,125,315 of NC_138077.1, forward strand.
GGAGAAAAAAAAATGTACAAAATGTAAAGAAAGAAAGGAAGGGGAAAAAAAGGAAGAAAAGGAGGGAGGGAGGAGGGAGGGAAGGAGAGAGGGAGGGAAGAAAGGTTTTGTCAATAAAATATTGTTCTCCAGGTTTAGGACCAGAAAACATCTTGTCCATGGGTGACCATGGGTGGGTTATGAGCCTTAGATTACTTATCTGTCTAATGGAATAATAGTAGTTCCTTGATGGCTTGCTACAAGGATGAATAGAGTTATTATTAAAGTGAAGCTCTTAGATCAGTTCTTGGAGCATCATACTTGTTAGGTAAATAGCCCAATCCGGGGAAGAGAAGGTGAGTCATTGACTAAACCACACCGTGATAGTGAATAAAGAAACACTTCTGGAATGCCAACTGTGAGCCTTAAACATGTTTGCTCACCCTCCTTGGTAATACCAACAATGACACTGTGAGAACAGTTACATTACTATCTCTACCCCAAAATGATAAAAAATAGATCACAGAAAAGCTAGGGGCTGTGTTCACATCTCACATCAAATCAGGGTTGGAGCTGGGCTCATTCAGACCCAGCATTCTGACTCCTCACTGAATCTCAGGGCCCTGCTCATATTCCTGCTCCTCATTCACAAGCAACTCCTACAAGACTCCTCCTCATGCAGCTTCTCTTCCTGCCAAATGGAGACCTCAGTTTCCACCCTCAGGTGTGTGAACTGAGAATTAAGAACTAAGAACTTAGTTCACTGAGAACTAAATGAATCATAGAAAGGGGATTGGAAAGAGTAGTGGAGCTCCTAAAACCCTACACTGTATTTATTTTTCAGATAAGGAAACACTAAAGAGAGTTTAAGGAACTTGATCAAAGCCATATCATATATTCAATATCAGAGCCACAATGCAAACACATTTCTCTTAGCTTGGTATTCTCCATTGCATCCATTTTATTATAGCAGTTTTGACAGGAGAGCATAGGAAGGGCTAGGAGGTCAGAGGACCCTTTAGAAACATCAGGGAAATGCTAGACACAGCTTTGCCCACCTGTCTGCTGCCAGAAGCCAATTTCAGCATGTCAGCAGGGCTGAATCATCTGGAGGTGGCTGAGGGCATTTCCCCAAACCTGAAAAGGATGCATTAAATGATTGCTTGCTGCCAGACAGCTCAGGGAATTTCTATCTACATGTTATTGCCTCCTACTGGCCAAACACCTGAACAGTCGTAGGCAAATTCCTCCAATCTGACAATACTTCTGTATACAAACCCTGGCCTTTGAAGTATATCTACCTTGCCTTAGGACAAATTGTGTTAATAAAAAGCAAGGGGTCCTGAGACGAGGAGAACTTATTCCTTTAGCTAAGTCTTCTCTGTCTCCCCAATATGCCTTTCAAAATTATGTTTCATCTCTGGACTCTTATTTAATTTATGCACAGCGCCTTCTCCAGATTTCTAAACCCTTCTAGATGCTGGATCAAGACCACCGGGGTTAGTTTGCCAATGCATCCTAGATTGGCTTAAGCAAGTTACTTTTCAACACTTTCCAGTTGTAACAGCTAGAACATTTTAAATGCATTATCTTAGCTAATCCTATCTAATAATAGACAAACATGGTAATTGTCCATACCTTCACTATGCCTCCCATTGGCTAATCAGCATGATATGCAAATTAACCACCAAAAAAGATGGTGGCTAATTTGCATACTGCAGGCAGGGCGGGACAGCACAGCCACCAGCGCGAACCACCATCCAGGGCCGAAGGCCAGCCCCAGAAGCCCCAGAAGCTGGTGATGGGGGGCGGGGACAGGTTGGGAGTCCCCTACCCAGGCCTGACACCTCTAATGGAGGTGTCAGGCCTGGGCAAGGGGCCATTCTGGTGATCGAAGGGTGATGGAGGTCGACACCTCTGGCCAAGGCGTCAGGCCTGGGGGTGGGGGGGCATGGAGCAGGCAATCGGAGGGGTCTGGGGGTCCCCTGCTCAGGTCTGATGCCTGGGCCAGAGGCATCAGGCCTGTGTTGGGAGGTGGAGCTGGTGATCAGGGGAAGATGGGGGTGCCCTGCCCTGGCCTGACACCTCTGGCGGAGGTGTCAGGCCTGGGTGGGGGGCTGAGCTGGTGATCAGGGGAAGATGGGGGTCCCCTTCCCAGGCATGAAACCTCTGGCGGAGGCGTCAGGCCTGGGCGAGGGGCCGATCCGGCAATGGGAAGGTGATGGGGTAGATACCTCTGGCTGAGGCGTCAGGCCTGGGCAAGGGCAGAACCAGTGATTGGGGGGAGATGGGGGTCCCCTGACTAGGCCTGAAGCCTGGGCCAGAGGTATCAGGCCTGGGGCGGGGGGGGGGGGGGCAATCCAGCGATTGGTGTGAACTACAGAGGAAACACCTTTTCTGACCGCTCATTGGTTAAGCTCCCTGTATGCCACAGGTAACATTCTTAGTAACTTGGGTAATAAGAATCCAAGAAGGTGATCTAGGGTTTTTCACCACACTCCTGGCGAAAAAAACGAAGGTCCACTGCTGGAGGGCTAAGAAATGTCATATCCTGCCCTAGCCAGTTGACTCAGTGGATAATGCCTTGGCCTGCCGATGGCAGTGTCTGGGTTCAATTCTGACCAAGGACATGTACCTAGGTTGCAGGCTGCTCCCTGGCCAGGGCCCAGGTCAGGGCTCATGCAGGTGACAACCAATCAAAGTATTCCTCTCACTTTGATGTTTCTCTCTGTCTTTCCATTTCTCTTCCACATTCTCTAAAAATCAATGGAAACATATCCTCAGGTGAGGATAAAAAAAATAATAAAGAAATTATTATTATATGAAAGACACATCTTGAAAATGCCTAAAGAAAGTTGTCATTTTTTCATGGTGAAGGGACTGGAGTCCGTGTTGATGAAAACACCTTCGTGGCTGCGGTGACTGGCAGTGGCTGCAACAGCGGGGTGATGGGGCTGGTGCCTACCCCTGATTAGCCCAGTCACCTCCCAGAAAGGGAGGCCAGACTGCGGCTTAGGCCCGCTCCCCAAGGGGAGCAGGGAGAAGGCCTAAGCCATTACTAAGACATCCCCTGAGGGCTCCCAGTATGTGAGAAGGGGCAGGCTGGGCTGAGGGACAACCCCCCCCCCAAGTGCACGAATTTTGTGCACCGGGCTCTAGTAAAGTGATAATATGCAAATTGCCCACCATGCCATATGGTCAAGATGGCTGTGCCCAATGCTGAGGCTGAGGCCGAGTTCCTGTAAAGAGCTTTAACGAGCAATCAGCAGGGACCTGAGGCTGTGTGGAGCTGGGCAGGGGCAGGGGACCTTAGGCTGTGCCTCCCACCTGGTGGGGCTTGACATGGGACCTCAGGCCACGTCCCCCGCCCGGTGGCGCTTGATGGGGGACCTTAGTTCACGCTTCCCACCTGGCAGGACTTGATGTGGGACCTCAGGCCATGCCCCCACTTGGGGGGCTTGACTGGGGCAGGGCCGGCCTAGTCTGGATCTAGCCCAATGGGGGTGAAGCCAGCCGGGCTTGGGTCTCACACAATTTCAAGGCGCACGTGGGTGGGCAGTGATTTGACTCTGGTTCCCGTGGCGTGCCCTAGACTCTGACAGGAGGAAGATTTTCATATACATTTTACTAATTTTCTTTCATCTCTGACATTTCTATTATAGAGAAAGGTCAAATAGCAATATTAAAATATTTCTTTTAATTAATTTCCTTTTAACATGCATGAATTTCGTGCACCGGGTCACTAGTTTAGAATAATTTAATTGGTAAGAAAATTCATTTACATTTAAATTAGCTAAAAGTAACCTACATAAAAACTCAGTATTCAAGCTTTACAGTTTGAAGACACTAGGAACACACTCTATAGGAGTGTGTTCATTTTCTTTGTTGTTAAAATTTGCCATTGGGGATTCTTGAGGTGGGTCCGGGTTATTTACTCTCGGCATCCAGCATAGCACACAGTATTTTGTGAGCATTTTTATTTACTACTGAGTGCAGATAGGCCCCTTAAACTTTCCTGAGGATGAGAATCACCTAGGACAGGTGGTTAAGAAGTGGAATCCTGACTGCAACCCCCAGAGGGGGCTGACCCAGCAGGCTTGGGGGCATTTCATAACGAGCTCCTCCTGAATCGGAGGGAGGCAGCCTTACATAATGTTCAAATTAAAAATATAATAATAGCCCAGATCAATTTGTCACCTTCCTTCATTACTTTATCCAAACATCCTCCCCACCTGTGCACCCCTCACAGAGCTCTTACAAGTGCGCTCTAACTCACAGGCCACAGGGATCCCTTCAGCACTATCATCTTTTCCCAGTCAGAATTATAATAAACCTTGAGAGCAGTATTCTCATCATGCCATCTTAGCCCCCTCAGCTACTGGTTATTTTTGCGACTGAGAGTTGTTTAGAGAAATGGTGAAGGGCTAAATGTGACATTTTCAGCACAATGAAAAATTTTTGGCCTCTTCAAATAGGGAGTTAGGTAATATATCCTCAAGTCTGCCTTTTGCTTGTTTTCAAGCATTTTAAATTAGTACAGTGATCTCAGAATCAGGCTCACACCCTGAGAGATAGGGAGAGAGCAGAGCAATTACATGACTCATGCTAGTCCTTGAGGGCCGGCTTCCACCAACAGGTTGTTTGGGGTCAGTGTGAGACATTCTGAAAAAAAAGTGGGTTTTACACATCCTCACAGATACATGCTTGGACCTAATTCTTCATATCTAAAGTAAGGTCTCCGCGGCCTCAGTGTGCTGCTCTGGGAGCATTTTGCCAGTAGATCTGGCTCTCACAGCAAATAATGAGATCATGGCTGAAAAGAGTGAAGTTTATGAGGAAAGTGCCATCATTTGCAATGTGGTGCTTATTTGTTTGCTTGCTTGCCTTGGAAACATTTGTTAAAGAAATGTATTTGGTGGTTTATTTATCCTCAATAAGTAATTAAGAGAGACTGAGAACACAGCACCATGCTAGGACTTAGACACCATAAATTAATCATGAGAAAAGTGATTCTTCTGGAGGCTTATACTGTAAACAATATAGCAGACACATTGGTTACTGATTACTATGTGAATAAGAAAGAATCGAACATGTACATAAACATGGATCAGGTGATTATTGGGTGGATGGAAAATGAGAGGGCTGTGTGTCTGCTACTTAACTACACTGTCCAGGCTTTCTGAAGCAAGACCTAACACACCCAAAGCCACCTACTGTGTGCTTAGAGGGACACTCCTTGTCATTTCAAAGGAAACATGTTCAAACCTGAGGTAGAAACCTGAAGAAAGAGAAATGGGAAAGGTTACTCAGAGAACAAAGCTGTGCAGTCTTCCCAAGCTTGAGTGGAGAACAAAGGAGCATGGGATTTACTGGTACGCACACGCAACCGAAATCAGCTGCCATTGACTAGCCTTGCACTGAGATAATGACAAAAAAGAAGGGAAGAGGACAGAGCTCCTGTCCTTAAGAAACTTATAAACTACGGTGGACAAAAGAAAAACATAGATGTCCGTGAGTTGAAAATAGTATCAGAAACAGGTACAGACACACAACAGAAGACGGTTTCAATTAAGTTATAAAAATGAAAGTTCGGTCAGAAATAAGTAGCCCAGCTTAAAAGAAAGGGGTGTGTATTAGGACAATAACAAAACTTAAAGGAGGAAAATAATCAGGGGAAGAGGATGGCAGAGTTTACATCCAACTGCAGAAGAGAGGAGAGCAGTGTGCAAAACAAAATAAGAACAGTTAGACACAGGAAGAGAGTCAGAACATTTTATTTTGAAGCAAATTAAAACTAGGAGTTCTTTTCAAGTTATTTAAGGAGAGTGACATAATCAAAAGAATAATTGCCGAAGACCATTCCTTCTACTTTCAATGGAGAAAAAAAACGAGTTGAGGTCTAATGACCTTTTTAATCATGAATTTTAAAGCATACACGGAGAACAAACTTACACAAAAAAACTGGAGCGTTCATGACATTTCATCAGATGCCCAAGAGTGCTTGGCAGGAAAAGTGAGGCCACCTCTGCACTAGACCATGTCACCTGATTTAAACACACACACACACACACACACACACACACACACACACACGAAAGAAAACACTCTTTCCATGGAAACAAATAATGTGCTCTGCTCCTGCCAAGGTCATTCTGCTGATACAGATGGCTTAGGTGGCTCGGCGTAGTTAACTCCTTTGGCAGAGGAACACAGATTTCCATCACATCCTTCCCCTGCTCACTGATATCTGGCCCCCAGCCTGCTTGCTCATGACACTTTAAAACAACTGTGTTGCATTGTTTGGTGTTGTTGTTTCTCTAATTCTAATATCTTCTGTAGCAATTTCTAGTGGCAATATGTAGATGAAGCCAATTCAGTGTTGCTTCAAAGAGGTGAGGTATCTTTATCTTTGTCTCAATTGCCAAAGTTATGCAGTTGAGGAAAGTCTGTTAACACAGCTCTCCTTGGCTAGGATTCACTCCAGTGTTTGTAATTTCTCCGAAGACCCATTGAGCAGTCTGGCCTGAGTTTGAATTTGTGCAAAAAAGCCTCTAACCAGGTGAGTCGCACATTGTTTCCAGCTCATTAGAGATGTTTTGGACAACTTTTTTAATGAGGTTTGACATTTGATTACCACCGCATTTGTGACTTTCTCCACCATGTCACCCTCCCCCTACCCTCTGGTTCCTTTGTTCTTACTCATTTTTGTGAGTGAATCATCTGATCTTGTCCCTTTTATGACCATGCTCTAGTTTGATTAATCTCTCTCATCAACCCTCCTTCCTGAATCCTCTGATTAAATCTAATCTCCGCCCTTCCCCCTCCATAATGCATGGGACCTCTTAGCAGCTATTAATTATTTTAAAGAATGTTACTTTCTATCATGCTTAAGTTAGTCACTACAGTTTTCTGTCTACCATATGGCTTCTATTAGAAATTATTGAACTTAATTAAGAAAAGCTTTCAAACACCACATTCTAAAAGCTATAAAAATATTCTTTTTCTATCCCAGTAACAAACTTGCTAGGTTGGAGGAGGAAATAGACACAATATGTCTGACCAAAATACATCTCTTCATCCTATCCTAAATGGCATATGGTGCTCACCAACAGATTGAGGAAATGTGATTTAAATCAAATTGTCAGCAGGGGACTGTAACACTGCTAGGGGTCATGCCCAAGGAGGAGTTTTCCCAGTGGGTATTTCTGCTTCCAGCAGTCCAAATTCTGATGGCATTCCACCTACATTAGATTTTTATACACTATTAATTTTTTTCATTAACAATCCAGCACAATTATTGAAAAGTGACACACAAAAAATGGATCAGTTGTGTAATTCAAAAAAGCCAAACAACTGACTGGACAGACTTTTGGCCGATTTGACTGAATTCAGTGGAAGTCTGGTCATGGTGTAGATACGATCTTCAGTGAATCTGCTCTCTAACTCATTTTCTGATGGCTATGAATTAGCTGAAACCAACTGAAATAAGACATGATCTTTATAAGCTGAAAGAGCCTGTGGGTCTAAATAGGATGAAGTAATGACACGGTGCCAAGTGCAGCTCACATCAGTTAGGTAGGAACATATCCAGGGAGAGGAGACTGATGCATCTCAGCCAGAGAGACATTTGAGGTCGGAGCTACCCCTCTTGAAGCCTGTACTGCAACTAAGAGAAGCACAATTTGTAGCTGTACTAACAGAAGGAGAGTATGTCAGGAAACATGAAGAAATCTTCATTAAGAGTTACCAAGTGGAGTTGATAGGCAGCTAGTAAGTATCAGAGTGCCCTACGGGCAAAAGTGGTCATGCCAATTGGTTAAAGCCCTTCAGTGTTAAATATTTAACATTTGTAATGCTGTGGTTATGAGGGTATTATTATTTTGATACTGATTAAAGGGAGAGAATAATCACTTTACAGTTTACTGAAAATATGGACTTTAAGTCTTTCTACCCTTAATTAGAGCCAAATGCTAGTTATAACTATAGTCCTTTGTTCTGATACTGAGAGTTATACTAAACTAGAGGTCTGGTCTCTCAGCCTGGCCTGTGCCCTCTCACAATCTGGGAGCCCCACGATGGATGCTCCACAGAGGGAGGCCCTGCTCACCTGCTGCAGCCCTCCTGTCGGTGGCCTGGGCCTACCTCTTTGAGATGATCATGGAGTGATGGCTAGTCCACCAACCAATCACATAGCATATGCCTTGGCTGGCCTGGCACCACTGGGTGTCAAGCATGGTCGTCTGGACAGTCATTCCGCTGTTTGGTCATTTAGTCAACTTGCATATTATGCTTTTATTATTATAGACTAGAGGCCCAGTGCACAAAAATTTGTGCACTTGGGGGTCCCTATGGCCTCTTGCAGTCTGGGACCCCTCGGGTGATGTCCACCTGCTGGCTTAGGCCCGCTCCCTGGGGGATCAGGCCCAAGCTGGCAGTGAGACATCCCTCTGGCAGCCCGGCAGCCCTTGGGGGATGTCCACTTGCCAGCAGGGAGCAGGCCTAAGCTGCATTCGGACATCCTTAGCGCTGCTGAGGAGGTGGGAGAGGCTCCCACCACCACCACTGTGCTGGCAGCCATCAGCCTGGCTTATGGCTGAGCAGAGCTCCGCCCTGTGGGAGCACACTGACCACCAGGAGGCAGCTCCTGCATTGAGTGTCTGCCCCCTGGTGGTCAGTGTGTATCATAGTGACCAATCATTCCCAGTCATTCTGCTGTTAAGGTCAATTTGCATATTACCCTTTTATTATATAGAATAGAGGCCTGGTGCATGGGTGGGGGCCAATTGGTTTGCCCTGAAGGGTGTCCCGGATCAGGATGGGGTCCTGCTGGTGTGCCTGGCCAGCTTGGGTGAGGGGCTGATGGCTGTTTGCAGGCTTCCCAAACCCCCTTCAGGATGGGGGTCCCCACTGGGGTGCCTGGCCAGCCTGGGTGAGGGGCTGATGGCTGTTTTCAGACTGACCAAGCCCCCTGGTGACTGAAGCTCCCAGTCTTTCCTTTTTTTAAATTCACTCCAGCTCCTTGGCAATGGCGACTGGAAGCAGGTATCTGGGGTTTATTTACCTTCTATATTCTTCCATCACAGGGGCAAGCAAGCCTCCTGCTCGCTCCAGCTCCATGGCCACGGCCTGCTGAAAGCAGGTATCTGGGGTTTATTTGCCTTCTATAATTGAAACTTTGTTGCTTTTGGAGCTCAGAGCCGGGCCACAGCAGGTGGGGAACCTTGGCTTCCTCCATCACTGGAACAAGCAAGCCTCCTGCTCGCTCCAGCTCCATGACTGCCGGCCGCCATATTTGTTGTCAGTTAAGTTGCATATCTCGCTGATTAGCTAATGGGAGGTGTAGCAAAGGTACAGTCAATTACCATGTTTGTCTATTATTAGGTAAGATAATATCAATGATTACTTCTAGCTCTAAAATTCTGACTTTAAGAAACGTCTCTAAATTTCTCAAACTAAATACTTTCATATCAAATTAAAATATGAAATAAGGCTTATGCCATTTATACAAAATGTGTCTAAAAAATACCCCAGAATTTTAGATATTTAAGAATATTTTACTTTTTACATTATTTCTATGTGTATATGTGTGAATTATATGCCTTTCCATAACAATAAAGATATAATAAGTAAAATAAAAATGAAACTTATTCTTACTTAGTAAACCAACACATTATTTGAGAGCATTAATGTGAACATATAGTTTTCCTTTATTTTCTTCTTTTTATCAATATTTATTTTTTTCATTAAAGAGGTTGTATGCTTGGGGGTGGGGAGGGATGGATACACTGGTTTAGGTGAAGAGAGGGAAAGAAGTCACCTAAAGTGAATTTTTAAAAAGGCTTTAAAATATATATATTGATTGATTTCAGAGAGAAAGGGAGAGGGAGAAAGAGATAAAAACATCAATGATGAGAGAGAATCATTGATTGGATGTTTTCTGCACCCTCTACTGGGGATTGAGCCCACCATCCGGGCATGTGTCCTTGACCAGAATCGAATCTGGGACTCTTCAGTTCGCAGGCCAATGCTCTATCCACTGAGCAAAAACAGCTAGAGCCACCTAAAGTGAATTTTACAAAAAAAAAAAAAAGAATTACCTCTTTACTTTCTAGTTGTTTAAATGATCATTCTCTATAATCCATTAACCATATCTCATGCAATTATACAGGAGAAGATGCAAGATTGATGCCAAAATTGAACAGATTTTGGTCAGAAACTTTCCTGCAAATGCCAAGCCACACATCATTATTAGTGTAGAACTAATTAAAAGTATGTAGAACAGATTTTTTTAGAAAGGGAAATAAAGCCTCTGCAGGATGCTCCTCCAGTGCAGCTCATCTGCAAAGCAGAAGCAAAAACCCTGGTTGGATGCCTTCTCGGGCATTGTCCAAGCAGGGCCTGGCCTCAGAGCCATGCTGATATAGAACGCTTACTCAGCTAGTTGCCTTTTTAAACAGGCATATCCTTCAGTATAAGAAATGGAGAGTGAAGTCAATATGAAGGAAAATAGTTTCTATGATAAATCTCTGGCAAGCAAACTGATTCTCCTGAGTTTATTCATTCATTCCATCACACACACACACACACACACACACACACACACACACACACACACACTGTGATGTAGAAGATCAAGTGGAAAGAAACAAAATAAAAAATTAATCTGGTTAGTAAGTATTCACATTTCTTTGAGTGTTTTCTTTTTGATATGAGAAGAGGTGAATGTGGGGAGGTATAAGACATTTCCTCCTTAAGAATGAAGAACTACTGAACATGGGGGATTTATTTAATGTGCAAAGTCACATTATTGAGATTAGACATCGTCTTTTCAAGGTGCTCCTGGGAGATAATGGCTCTCAGACCTATAATTCAGTGAAGGCATTGGTTTTGCCTGGTAACAAAATGGGCCTGAGGACTGCAATTACACCTTCATCTCTACACAGCACATATGATTTTAAGAATAACTCTAGGGCATATTTGTTCTTTTATATTAGCCTCATTTCTAAAATTTTTTCTTAAGGAGTAGACTCTTAAGTATGAGTATGTTTGCTTTGAAATGTGGTCAATTCTAAGAGAAGAAAACATGAAGCATTTTCTCCATTTCATGAAGGAATAATTTATCATACCATTTTATAAATAAGTACAGTCAGGGCAGGAGAAATTGAAAGTCTAGCATGAAATGGGCATCAGAGTTGGAAAGTAATTCTTCATTTGTATAATAATTATACCTTGTATAACTATTTGTATAAAATCACACTTTATTTTAAAATAAGAAAGCAAGTGATTTTTAACATTCATTTTGACTACACTACATATGCTCATCCCAGGGAGAATGAATAGAAAGAAAAAACTGTTGATTCTCAAAAAGTAGATGCTGAGCATACTCACCTCACCTTTGAATAAGGCATGACCTCATCAGTGAAGTTCTCAGCCTCTGCTGTTAAATTTAGCCCATTACAATCTCATTTTGTACCTTCACTGCACTATAATTATAACCAAATTTGTACCTCCTCAATCTGATCTCCTCATGGTCAGGGAGTGAATTCATAGGTTCTTTTGGCTCTTGCTCCCAGCTCAGAGTCCTGAAGTCTAATACAGTGTGATTAGGACACCTGTCCCAGATACCCTAGTGCACAGTGTACTGCCCCATCTGAAGACAGTGAGCAGGTTGTTCAAAGTCTACTCCTTTCTCAGGGCTCAATTCTAATTCTACTTACTACAAAAAGTTTCCCCAAATTTTCCCATCTTAGAATGTCTGCCTTCTCTGAATGCACAATACTATAGATTCTGTGCATATAAAAAGTTATACTGCCTTTTGCTATCTAGCAGGTGGTAATTTATAGTGTTACATGTGTTTTACATTCCAACCTTGCCATTAGATTTATGATTATCACAGTTGCCATTTTGAGTGCCTGCATGTTTAGGAGCATTTATGTGTTCATAGTTTTACATCAAACTTGCACAGTAGTCACTGCCCTTGTTTTACATATGAATAAATGAGACACAAGGGTTAAATTACTTGCTTAGGGCTATATACTAGTAAATACTATATACCAGGCCTGAATTGGAGTCTTGCATATTTAGGAGGCAGATATTATTTTTTTAATATATTTTATTGATTTTTTACAGAGAGGAAGGGAGAGGGATAGAGAGTTAGAAACATCGATGAAAGAGAAACATCCATCAGCTGCCTCCTGCACACCCCCTACTGGGAATGTGCCTGCAACCAAGGTACATGCCCTTGACCGGAATTGAACCTGGGATGCTTCAGTCCACAGGCTGACGCTCTATCCACTGAGCCAAACCGGTTAGGGCGGGAGGCAGATATTATTGTTGAAATTCTTGTATATCCCCTTGACCACTTTTACAGTGCTTTACCTATATTAGATACTAAAACATTACTTTCTAACTAGTTAGTTTTAAGCACTGACTTAAAACTGCCCAAGTTATCGTAAGTAATGTTCTACAGACCAAAACTAATATTTATTGCTGTGTAACAGGGCACAGAGTAAACTGGCACTAGGCCAATATAATCGGTGGATGATAAGAAATGTAATTCTTGAAGAAAAAAAATCAAATACTTTCATGGAACCATAATCAGGTTCATATGCTATAGAAATAAGCCATGATTTTGGCCAAGACTGCTCTTTTAAATGCTAAAGAACTGAGGCATTGAGGTAAGAATCATGAAAGAATATGAGAATATTCTCTTTAGATTCCAACAGCAAGATTCAAGCACATCTGCAATAAAGTAATTGATCAATAAAAATGGTTCTGAATAAGGATAATATGAAAATATTTAACAAGTAGGAGACCATGGGCATGTACCAATCAGAACAGTAAGCATCAGAATGGACATGAACCACGGACAACTGGTCCAGCCATCCTGGTGCATGTTGCTTGAGCATCAGTCATGGCTATGAGGTAAGAACTGGCTAAAACACTCATTGAACAAATGTGTCTTTCATCCCAGGAGTCTGCTGTGTTTGTCATATTCCCAGAATTATCAGGCCCTACTGCCAGGGTACTTAGATCATTGTGAGTCATTCAGCAGATGTTTATTGGTTACCTATTTTTAACATGCACTGTATTAGACACTCAACAAACATAGACAAACCAAATACCATTCTTGCCAGGAAGTGTTCAATGTAGCTGACTCTTCACCAAAAGTTATCCTTCGTACAATTCTGGGACCTGTTTTACCATGAAAGGATGAAGATAACATGCTTTCCTAAGAAATCTGTATTTTAGATAGGTTATCTCTAGTAGTAGACCCTGAGGCAAAGATTATGTGCAAACTTAGCTGTTCTGATCAACAGGTATCTCTGCTAGCAATCTAGAGAGTCATCACCAACAACTCACCAGTAAATTCCTCATAGTCTACATACTTTAAGTAAAACCAATTTCTGTTACCTGAAAACAAAAAGTTACAACTAAATCATGGAAATGTCATTTTTGTATATAACCTGCCCCATATAGGTGTGATAGAGGAAAAGCAACCAATAAAGGTTGTATTATTAAGCCAGTTACTATACTGGATGACTAAAATTTAACTCTTCCCCCTCCATATGTGGGAGTCTGTACTTGTTCTTCAATAAATCTCCATCTTTGCTATACCACTTTCTGTCCATGGATTCATTCTTCGATTCCGGTGGACAAAGAATCTGGGTTCCAGTCCAAAAATTCGGTATCACTATGTCATCATATTTTACATTATTTAACATTAGCCCCAACCTGACAAATTTTGTCTTCCAGAAATTGACAGTGTAATTTTATGTGACAAGTTGTAAACAAATGAAGCATGTATGATAATGTGTGAAATAATTAGCAATTTTTACTTGCAGGCAACAGAATTTAGTTTTATCTTATTTATCCCCAAAATAAAAAATGAATTGTTGGTTGTTTACTAGTGTTGACTTTTGACTCCCCAAATAGACCACCAGAAAAACATGTTGATCAAGCAAAACTAAATTTATTGAAAGGAGATTTTAGGGGTAAAATAGGCAAGGTAGGTTTAGGGAGTTTTAGGTAATTAGGGAGTCCATGGGGAGAACCGCAGGGCTGCAAAGCTGTGGGGAGCAAGGGGGGAGGGGTTGTGCTGGGAGCTGTGAAAAGGCATATATTCACAGAATAAAGGGAGAGGAAGACACTCATTCACAGAATAAAGGGGAAAGCCACAGGGAGTAGAAAAACAAAAGGGAGGAAAGGACAGGGACCCCACTGGTGGCCTTTGAGCTCTGAAGCTGCAATAATGACCAATTGGAGGGGATATCAGGTCGCAAAGAACAACAGCCCTTATAAACCTTAGGAAAGAGGGACTTAGTGGGTCTCTTCCCCTCCCCACATGGGAGTCTGTGCTTATTTCCCAATAAATGTCCACCTTTTCCTATACCTTTTGTCTGTGGCTTCATTCTTTGAATGCACCTGGTCAAGGACCTGGGAAATCACCTTTGCATTCCTGCCCAGAGGACAATGCGTTTCAGTTTAATTTCCACTTTTCATTATTATACCTACTGTGCTAAAGAAGGTCAACATTCATAGGGTTTTAGGGCCTGGACATAGTGATTGTAAAGCAAGTCAGCAAGGCAGGGAAACTATTTGGGCAGAATTTATAATATAATAGTTTAGATTAAGTGAGCACAGTGAGACGAGGGCCTTGAAATGAATCTTGGTGAGAAGCTGTTACTCTTGATTTTAATTGGTTCACAATCTTATCTTCAGGCACAAGTATATTCTGGAACAAATAGCTAAGCATTATTTGCTGGATCTAAGTATTGCCTAGCCCAGGGACAGGGAATTATGTTGGCTTTAGTTCTCATTAAATAGTTCACAGATTCAAAGGAACAACCAGATCTCCCTAAGAATAAGACCTAGAGCAGTGGTTCTCAACCTTCCTAATGCCGCAACCCTTTAATACAGTTCCTCATGTTGTGGTGACCCCCAATTTCACTGTTACAAATTGAACATAATTAAAGCATAGTGATTAATCACAAAAACAATATGTAATTATATATGTGTTTTCCGATGGTCTTAGGTGACCCCTGTGAAAGGGTCGTTCGACCCCCAAGGGGCTGTGAACCATAGGTTGAGAACCTCTGACCTAGAGTATCTTGGGGAACTCATGGCATTAACACTTAACAAGTCCCTTTAGGCATGCCTTGTTAGCTGGAGACTCAGTTCCTACCAGCCTGCACATCTGAGTGTTTCACTTGAAGCATCAAATTCCCAACTGAGTGCCAATAATTGGATATGTGGCAGCCCTGTGGTCAAGAGGGACAGGGTATAAGTCACATGGAGAAGAAACAAGTCATTTCCCAAAGGAAGAGGAACTAAGTGTACAGGAATAAGGGATATTCATTACAAAGGTTAAATAGCTCTCAAACTTCTTTCCCCTCATGAGTATTAAATTTCTATTAAAGCTGTTTCTTTTTGTTGTTCAAAATTTAACAATTTTTACTGTTTAAAAATTTTGTTCAAAATACAAAATTTGTATTTTTTTAAATGTCTTTCCTTTCCTTTCCTTCAACCCAGGACTTTGGTCAAACTTTGTCAATCCCATGTCTATAGTGTGCTTTTCCCACCCATACCTTCCTTTCCATCTACCTAAACTGACCTAATCTGTTTTTAAATATAGTCTTCAAAATATTTCTGCAATAGCCTCTTACATGTTTTCTGCATTTACAGAATCTCTTGTCTGCTTCCAGACTGGTAATCTTCATAAACCACAGTTATAATTCTTTCATTCCCAGCTTTCCCTGATTCAGTCATTTCCCATTGCCTATCAAATGTGTCACATACTTTGTTCTCACCTTGAAGGTTACTTATTACAGCCACCAGCTTTCTTTATTTTTTAAAAAAAAAATATATTTTAATTGATTTCAGAGAATAAAGGAAAGGGAGAGAGAGATTAAAAACATCAATGATGAGAGAGAATTATTGATAGGCTGTCACCTGCATGCCTCCTACTGGGATTTGAGCCCGCAACCCAAACATGTGCCTTGACCAAGAACAGAACTGTGACCCCTGGTTCATGGGTCAATACTCACCCACTGAGCCACACTAACTGGGCCCAGCTTTCTATCTGGACTTACTTTAAACTACCCACATTCATGTACACTTAGCACTAATCAAACACATAGCAATGTTCTCAAGTTACTCCCTATGAATTCGTAAATCCAACACAATGTATACTTTATTCACCTTCATATGCCCCAAATGCTTAACATAGCTCTTCAGGGTGCAATATCAATGATTATTCTGTTGAACTGAAAATTATTGTTTTCAATGGTATTTTGATAAAGACCATGAGACCAAATTCAGGATAAGTGGGAAGGAATGTTGCATTGACTATTAATGTCTGTCATGGGTAGTGTGTATGGGCTGGGGAGTGGACAAAAACGGCAGCTATGCCCGGCACTTTCCATATTTTACTGCATATTTAGTTAATATTTTTGAATAAGTTCTTTAAGAATTTAGATCCTAGGAAAGGTCCCCTTTATCTTCCTTGGTTTAAGAAATAAGATCACCTCTGTCTACAGAGCCTAGCAATCTGCATTAATGACTTAACTATCTGTTGCAGGAAATTCTTGCCTAAGCAGATAAGGTTATAAATCAGTAAATAACTTTACTGTTTGCTTTAGAAAAACTCCTCAAACTGTTGTAATGTACCCCACGAATCACACAAGGACGCCTCAAGAAGTCGAATTAAGGAGTCACATTTATTGCAAATACGGGACTACTAGGGGGCATTTTGCTCTCCAAATCTCGCAGTTCTAAGATGGCTGCAACACCAGATTTATATAGGCAAAAATCACAAAGGTATCGATTACATCTTTGGGTTTGGAATGAGGAACCTGGTTTGCACAAAGCAGCTACAGAATCGAAATTGAGCCGATTAGTTATCTACAAAGATTAATTATAGTTTTGGGTCTTTAGACCACTGAGTTGACAGAAACACATTATCTAGGGTCTTGGGTCTTGGGACCACTGAGTCAATGGAAACACATTATCTGGAGCCATCGAGGCAATTTAGAGTGATTGTGCTGTCCTGGTCTTAGGACCACTGAGTCAACCGGAATGCATTATCTGTGGCCACTGAGGCAATTTAGGATAATTGTGCTGTCCTAGTTCCCAGGTACAGAAGAATGTGCATTCTAAAACCAGTATGACCACAACCAATGGGGTATTCACATTACAATCAGTAGGGTATTCAATCAAATACAATTCAGAAAATCAAAATAATTTTTCTATTATTTTAGCGAGCAAATAATGACAGAAGCCAAGTCAGCAGGGTTAAAATATTAAACAGAAATTCCCACCAAGCATGGTTGCCACCATGCTTCAAAACCAACTTATCTGGGCAACTATTTTGCTCTCCTATCAGCACAATAAATTGCTCACCTGGACAAACAACTCACTTATCAAACTTCAGTTTATTTATAAAGATTCACTTCAAGACCCTGCCCTCTTAAGTCTGCCAATACTATTGTGTCATAAATGTTGCACAGTCCCAATCAGTTCCTCACCTTGAACCACCCACCCTAAGAACTATTTAAACCCAGACTCCAAGATTTATAAATAGCATCTTCTGACATTTGCCTTCTTGAGACATTATTAAAACTCAAAAAGTTAGTGTTCTCCCTTACTCTACCAGGTTAATCAACTTAGCTTTGTTTGACAACATATTTTGTGTTTGTTTTTTTAGGAGTTGATGCTTGATAGTTAATTTAAGAACTATGACAAAAAAAAGTGGGAACAAATTCGGGAAATTAAGTACCCTTTGGTGAGAGCTAAGTTTCACCTTTCTAGTTCTTAAAGAGTTTTCAAGAACTTAAAAACAGGTGAACAATGGTCTGGTGTTTTGTAACACAATGTGACATTTTTGCATCACAATGCAAGGAAAAGAAGACTATTATTAGCCTTAGACACTGTCAAGGCCACAAGGTCAGCTGACTCTGGAGTTCAATCATGTAAAGATTTTCAAACTATTATGTGCATCAGGATCTCAGAGGAGGTGCCTTGGCTGGTTTGGCTCAGTTGATAGAGCATCAACCTGTGGACTGAAGGATCCTGGGTTCAATTCCCAGTAGGGGGCGTGCAGAAGGCAGCCAATCAATGATTCTCTCTCATCATTGATGTTTCTATCTCCCTCTCCCGGAAATCAATAAACATATATTTTTAAAAAAATCTCAGAAGGGCTTATTTGAAACTTTGATAAAGGCCCAACTTCCAGATATTCTGATTCAGAAGTCTGTGTGGCAGGGCTCAGGTATCTACACAGCAAATAAGTTGGCAAGTGACTCTAGGCAAGAGGATCTCTGACAATCTTAGAATCCAGAGCAGTTGTTATAGTCCAGTCACCTAAAACCAGTTCTACCATTGACCAGTTCCCTCAGTGGCTATTTCATCTAAAATTCAACTTCTTTTGACTATTTTTGTGTTAATTTTTCTGTTCTTTCTTTTCATTTTTCTAATACTTTCAAAAAGAATGGAGGGAAGTAGGGCGAGAAGAAGAGAGGGAGGAAGGGGGGAAGATAGTTATTTTACCAACTTTAATGTTTCTGTTATCACATTTTCTGTATTTTACAAATGATGATGATTTATTTTCATCTTGCATATTGAGTTTTTGAGTTTGTATTGAAAACTTGTTTTAACAAGGCTTTTGGAAGATTTCTAGCAATATTAATTTACTGATAATATGTAAAATATGGATGACAATCCATTGTCATGCAATATACATAATTATCTTTGAAGAAAATGTAGTAGATGTGTTAAGTATTAATTTGGTTTTAGGATATGTTGTCTATTAACTAGCTTATTGCATGGATGTTAGAAATGGCTTTTCCTTTCCTATAACAAACCTTTGATTTTGCATAAGAAATAAAGAAAAATAGATCCTCTACCCCAAATATACACTGAGGGCTAGAATGAAAGTGAAGAGAAGGGAAAAGGTGGGAAGAAACTACAGGTTAGTGAACAATAAATTTTCCTTCTTGACAGTTTGCCTAAGGCAAGCTGTGAGCCATGCTTCTTCTTTTTTTTTCAGCTCTTAAAAGCAGTTCTTCTGAACAAATAATAAGGGATGGTGAGTAACTTCAGGAACACTGTATATATACTTTTTTCTTGCAAAAGCCAATGCCTTAAGTTGTTCATCCTGACAAATTCAAATACATATATGTGATAGTACTTTTCTCTCAAAGCAGTGTTTCTCCAAATACCTATTTCAACTGCTTTGGGTGAAATTTTTATTATCGAGTTTCTTGAACATCAGCTTTCCAGGAGCATATCCCATTTTATTCATTCAGCAGAAATTGTACCAATCAAACTTGCAATACAACTTTTTGCATTATGGTTGGATTTTATGGCTGATTTAAAAAAAATATTTTCTAGCTTTTATAACATATAAACCAGAAAAATTGTTAATGCTTTAGAACTCTCTAGCCTGTATGAATGATGGAGATTTCTGTGTTATCCCTGATAAACTTGAGGATACAAAAACAGTTTTAATCCTCTTTTTATACTATGCCTGTCTGTGGAACAAGCTCAGAGCCTTGTTGCTATATAGTAGGAACAGAGTCACAGACTTAATTTTCAAAGCCAAGTAATATTATGTGGTCACATATTTTTAATCTATTTAAAATACAGAATAAGTAAATAAACTGATCAAGATAAAGTAACTGTTACACTTAAACAACAAATAAGAGATTTTTATAGGTTGAATTTAGGCCAGATGAAATTTTCAATTATTGGCATTGTTACTGTGCAAAGTGTCAACATTTAGTGAAATTTTAATCTTTCATTAAAAATAAATCACTATTTTTTATACAAGAAGAGACAATGGTATATACATCCAGAGCTGCCGGAAGCCGGTCCATCCTTGCTGCTTGACACAGTCGCTGCAGGGAAGAAACATCTGCACAGCATATGTTTCAAGGGACCTGGCGCTTATGGCATACTGTTCTTAATATGTTTTCTCCCCTTCTTAGCGCTATGTGTTTTAACCAAGGTCACCTCTCCGAGAAAGGTTGTTTCCCCAGGTGGGGATTTTTTCCCTGGAGTTAAGGAATAACAGGACTAAGGAAGAGAATAAATCATTGAAACCCCCTAGTGTTACAGAAATATCATGTACTACTTATGAAGAACTTGGACTAAGACTGTCGGCAATAAATTTGGGACTTGTTGGGCCCACATCCCCAGGGGTCTGCCCACCAGGGAAAGCACCAAAGCCTATACCCATGGAGACCCACCAACACAGGGCAGTCCCAGGGAAGGCAAGCAGCGAGGTTGGAAGGACATAACCTTTACTGAGTAGGATAATCTCCTTCAGTCACTTCTGTTAGGTCGGAGAGAGCCCAGAATTGGATACATGCAGACATGTGACGAGATAATGGACTCCCCCTGGCATTTCTAACAGATCAGCATGCCAGACACAGATACAGGCTTCTCCCTGAATCCACAACGACCCCCACACAGATACTGACTCATTCCTGAATACCTGGCTGACGCCCTGCAGCTGAAACTTCCTCAACTGAATACCTCTGCTCATGTCCCTGCCCCTCACCCAACCACAGTATAAATAAAGCGCCCCCCTCCCTGTTGGCGTGAATCCACGTGCCCTGTCTTTGGGGTACGTGGGTCTCCCGGGGATGCAGAAATAAACCTTTTCCTTTCATTTCTTTTCTGATTCACTGGACTCTCTATTTCTTGCGCTGCCTCCTGAGCCACCTAACCTAACAACTTCCTTGTAGCTTATCTGTAGAGCAGTGACCTTGGAATAGCCCTTATAATGGAACACAGAGATTAACCTAGACAGGATTAAACTCAACAGAAATGCCCTAACCTTTGGAATAGAATGGATAGGATTAAAATCAACTGGTATAAATACAGATGTAACAGGACAATAAAGAGAGAACCTGGCTATGCTGATCAACTAAACGCTGTCTCCGTGTCATTCCTTCTTCACTGACTCCGTCCACACCTTTGGGAACCCCTGGACCCGTTGGGGCTGAACCCCAACAGAGCCAATCTTTTAATTGTCTTCACTTCAGCTTTATGCTTTAGACACTTGGTTACTCTTTGAAGAATATCAAAGGTTCTCAGCCTTAGGTATCTAACTCACTCCAGGACATGTTATCACCCCCTTTCTGCTGCACTCACATTATTTAAGGCATAACTGAACACAGACAGCTGTTTTGTTTTCAATCTTAGATTATAATTCATGGGAGGCTTCTGTGGTTATATGGCTTGTCTCCCTTTCTTCACTCCATCTTCTCCCATAAGCATACATTCTAGGGTGCTAATTACATGTCTTTGGATATTAATGTAGTAGAGGCCCGGTGCATGAAATTTTGTGCACTGGGGGAATACCTCAGCCCGGCCCATGCCTTCTCGCAGTCTGAGACCCCTCGCTCCTTACCGTCTGCCTATAGTGAAGGCAAGAGAGGCTCCTGCCACCACCACTGCGCTCGCCACCCATGAGCCCAGCTTCTGGCTGAGCAGTGCTCCCCCTTTGGAAGTGCACTGACCACCAGGGGGAAGCTCCTGCGTTAAGCGTCTGCCCCTTGGTGGTCAGTGCACATCATAGTGACCTGTCATTCCACCGTTCAGTTGATTTGCATATTAGGGTTTTATTATAAAAGACCCTTGTAAAATGCAGTGTTGTATGTGTGACTATCCTCCTTATATAAATGATATTATGATGTTAAATGTAGAATGAGGCATTTTTTTTTTGCGATGGAAATTCTATTGAATCAAACTCAGTTCTCTACCTTGCTTTTGTAAATAGTTTCTCTTCATTTTTATTTTCTTATACTTTATGGAATTGTGCATCTGCTTGCAGATCTTTTTCAAATGACCTTGAGGTATTGTGTTCACAAACTAATCATGCACAGCAAGGTTATCTGTGCCATTAGACCCCACTCTCAGAAAAGTGAAGATTTCCTTAAGGGCATGATGACAAGTATGCCCTACATAACCTGTTAGCAATGTTCATAGAAATAAAGCATTACTAAAAGAAACCAGTTTCTCTTTGTCATATGGATGAATGACATTCCGAGGCATCCATTATGTAAAGGAAGTATAAAGGCAAATAAATCTTTCTGTCCACAGCTCGCACCCCCCCCCCGCCCCCCAAGTTACCTGCCCAGTGTCGTATTCCTTCAGAGACCTGAGGGATAATTCCTTTGCTAACTTCTTTTCACCTTACTTCTCACTTCCTGGTGTTTTGTTTTAAATCAGTGTTTGCAGCAAAACATCACCTGGAACTTGTTATAAATATATCTCTTGTTGATATGGGTTCTATTTCAAACCTACTTAATAAGACTCTGCATTTTAATAAAATCATCCAACTTCTATAAGGACATTAACATTTGACAAATTCTAAGTTAAACCTCATAAAGCCATACTCTGGCTTTAGAGGATAACTATCCTCTAATTAAACACTCTAATTGGAAACTCTGAGAAAAGACTCCTCATAATCATGTACATTTCTGCATTTCTGAATGACATCTGACCTCACCTTTCCTGATTCTTCATTGTGTCTCAAGAGTCCAAGATTATCTCAGTGTCTTTTCCTGATATGGGCAGTTTTTTACCACAAATGCATATGTCTTCCACAGTGATGAGAATTTTGGACACAAGGTCAGGGATAAGGAAGGATTTTTAAGTCACTCCTTAAATCATATCATGAAAACAATAATCAAATCCATCTACATGTGAGGAAAGTCTTGTTCCCATATACTTTCCTTGTAGAGGAAATAAGTGTCATAACTCATAGCCAATTATTATATTACTAGAGGCCTGGTGCATGAAATTCATGCATGGGGGGGTCCCCTCAGCCTGGCCTGAACCCTCTCCAATCTGGGACCCCTTGAGGGATGTCCAACTGCCGATTTAGGCCCAATCCTGCAGGGAGTCAGACATCCCTCTCACAATCTGGGACTGCTGGCTCCTAACTGCTTCACCTGCCTGCCTGCCTGATTGCCCCTAACCACTCTCGCCTGCTGGCCTGATCGCCCCTAACTGCCTCTGCCTCAGCCCCCGCCACTGTGGCTTTGTCTGGAAGACATCCAGAAGATTTCCATTCTACCCAGTCTAATTAACATATTACCCTCTTATTAGTATAGATTGGCTAGTCTGAACAATACATTTCAGAATCTTTTCTCCATCTACATTTTCATTGAGAGTAGCCCGAATCTCTACATTTTGTGTTGACTCTGAAATTCTTGATTGAATTATCTTCTATATTCATAGATCAAACAGAGCTTTGACCCTCAGAAGGCCAATGGTTCTTTTTACTTATGAAAAGGACACATAATTATTTATTAGAGCAGTGAAAATAATTATGATAAGAGCAATTAACTCTCACTTTGCCCAAGCTGAATAAATATAGGCAACACCATAACCCTCCTCAGCCTTAAACCTCATGATCATAACAATAGATGCAGATAAAAAGAGAATTCAATAAAATCTAACACATTTTGGTAAAAACTCTCAGCAAAGTGGGAATAGAAGGATCACATACCAACAAAATAAAGGCCATATATGATACACCTACAATGAAGATCATACTCAATGGGCAAAAACTAAAACCATTTCCCCTAAGAACAGGAACAAGACAGGGATGCCATGTTCATGACTCTTATTCAACATAGTATTGGAAGTCCTCACCATAGCAATCAGACAAGGAGAAGAAATAAAAGGCATCCAGATTGGAAAGTGGAAAGTAAAACTCTTAATATTCACAGATGGCATCATATTGTACATACAAAACCCTAAAGACACCACAAAAAAGCCTGCTAGATTTAATAAATGAATTTGACAATGTAGCAGTATACAAAAATAACACCTAGAAATCAATAACATTTTTATATAACAACTAGGGACCTGGTGGTGGGGGGAGGGGGTCCCTCAGCCAAGCCTGCCCCCTCTCACATACTGGGAGCCCTCAGGGGATGTCCTAGTGATAGCTTAGGCCCGCTCCCTGCTCCCCTTGGGGAGCGGGCTTAAGCTGCAGTCTGGCCTCCCTTTGTGGGAGGTGACTGGGCTGATCAGGGGAAGGCACCAGCCTCATCACCCCGCTGCTGCAGCCACTGCCAGTCACCACAGCCACAAAGGTGTTTTCATCAACACGGACTCCAGTCCCTTCACCATGAAAAAATGACAACTTTCTTTAGGCATTTTCAAGATGTGTCTTTCATATAATAATAATTTCTTTATTATTTTTTTTATTCTCACCTGAGGATATGTTTCCATTGATTTTTAGAGAATGTGGAAGAGAAAGGGAAAGACAGAGAGAAACATCAAAGTGAGAGGAACACTTTGATTGGTTGCCTCCTGCATGAGCTCTGACCTGGGCCCCAGCCAGGGAGCAGCCTGCAACCTAGGTACATGTCCTTGGTCAGAATTGAACCCAGACCCTGCGGTAGGCAGGCTGAGGCATTATCCACTGAGCCAAACCGGCTAGGGCGGGATATAACATTTCTTAGCCCTCCAGCAGTGGATTTGTTTTTTTCTCCAGGAGTGTGGTGGAAAAAACTCTAGCTCACCTTCTTGGATTCTTATTACCCAAGTTACTAAGAATGTTACCAGTGGCATACAGGGAGCTTAGCCAATGAGCAGTCAAAAAAGGTGTTTCCTCTGTAGTTCACACCAATCCCCGGCTCGGCCCCTACCCAGGCCTAATGCCTCGGGGCCTGGGAAGGGGACCCTCAGCTCCCTCCAATTGCCGGCTCCACCCCTGCTCCCTCCAATCGCCGGCTCTGCCCTTGTCCAGGCCTAACGCCTCTGGCCAAGGCGTTAGGCCTAGGCAGGGGCCCCCTCGGCTCTAATTGCAGGCTCAGGCCCTGCCCAGGAGCCCCCTGGCTCAGGCCCTTCCTAGGCTGCTCAGGGCCCACACAGGGCCTACCTCGGAGCGACATGGGTACCTGATGATGTTCCCGGGACCCAGGCTGCTGGGTGCCTATGTATGCAAATTAACTGCCATCTTTGTTGGGTTAATTTGCATACTCTCCTGATTGGCTGGTGAGTGTAGCAGAGGGATGGTCAATTTACATGTTTGTCTATTATTAGGTAAGATAATGAATTCTCAGAAAGAGAAAATAAATGAACAACCCATTGATGATTGCAACAGAAAAATAAGAAGCTTAGGATGAAACTTAAACAAGAAGGTAAAAAACTTATACTCAGAAAAATATAGGACATTGAAAAAAGATATAGCGGAAGATATAAACAGGCGGAAGAATATACTGTGTTCATAGATTGGTAGAATCAGCATCATTAAAAGGTCCATACTCCCCAAAGCAATCTACAGATTTAATGCAATTCCTATTAAAATACCAATGGCTTATTTTACAAATCTAGAGAAAAAACTCCAAAAATTTATATGGAACCAGAAAAGATATCAAATAGCTACAGAAGTCTTGAGAAAGAAGAACAGAATTGGAGGGTTCACAATACCAGATATCAAGTAATACTATAAAATTACTATAGTCAAAACAGCTTGGTACTGGCATAAGAACAGGCATATAGATCAATGGAACAGAACAGAGAACCCAGAAATAGACCCAAGCCATTACTGTAATTAATATTTGACAAAGGAGGCAAGAGCAAACAATGAAGTCACAACAATCTCTTCAAATGGTGTTGGAAAAAATGGACAGATACATGCAAAAATATGAAGTTGGACTACCAACTTAACCATACACAAGAATAAACTCAAAATAGATAAAAGACCTAAATGTAAGTCATGAAATCATAAAAATCCTAGAAGAAACCATAGGCAAGAAAATCATCTCTCATAGCAATATGTATATAGACACTTCTCCTAGGGAAAAATAATAAAGGAGAAAATAAACAAGGAGACTACACACAGAAAAAGCTTCTGCACAACAAAAGAAACCAACATTAAAATTAAAAGGGAACCCACTGTATGGGAAAACATATTTTGCAGTGATACATCTGATAAAATTTACTATCCAAAATATATAGAACTCATACAACTTAAAAAAAGGAATACAAATAATCCAATTAAAAAATGATCAAAGGACCTAAATGGATACTTCTACAAAGTGGACATACAGATGGCCAAGAAACATGTGAAAAAATGCTCAAAGTCACTGATGATCAGAGAGATGCAAATTAAAACAACAATGAGGTATCATCTCATACTTGTCAGAAAGGCTACCATCAACAAATCAACAAATGACAAGTGCTGGCAAGGATGTGGGAAAAAGGGAATACTAGTACACTGCTGGTGGAAATGCAGACTAGTGCAACCATTATGGAGTTTCCTTAAAAAATAAAAACCGGCCCTAACCAGTTTGGCTCAGTGGATAGAGCATCAGCCTGCAGACTCAACGGTCCCAGGTTCGATTCCAGTCAAGGGCATGTACCTTGGTTACGGCACATCCCCAGTAGGGAATGTGCAGGAGGCAGCTGATCGATGTTTCTCTCTCATCGATGTTTCTAACTCTTTATCCCTCTCCCTTCCTCTCTTAAAAAATCAATAAAATATAAAAATAAATAAATAAATAAATAAATAAATAAATAAAAATGGAACCCAGTGATCCCACTTCTAGGAATATATCCTATGAGACCTGAAATACCAATCAGAAAGAATGTAGGCACCCCTATATTCATAGCAGTGCAATTTACAATAGCTAAGATCTGGAAAAAGTCCGAGTGCCCATCAGGAGATGAGTGGATAAAAAAGCTGTATTACATTTACAACATGGAATACTATGCAGCAGTAAAAAGGCAGATCTCTCCCCTTTCTTAAATTTAAATTCATTATTGTTTAAAGTATTACATGAGTCTCCTTTTCCCCTCATTGACCTCTCCCCAGCCACCCCCACCTCCCAGCACAAGCCCTCACCCTCCTGTTGTCTATATCCATTGGTTATGCTCATATGCATGCACACAAGTCCTTTGGTTGATCTCTTAACCCCTCACCCCCACTTTCCCTCATAGATTGGACAGTCTGTTCAATGCTTCTATGACTCTGGGTCTATTTTTGTTCATCAGTTTCTATTGTTCATTATATTCCACAAATGAATGAGATCATGTGATATTTATCTTTCTCTCTGACTGGCTTATTTCGCTTAGCAGATGCTCTCCAGTTCCATCCAGGCTGTTGCAAATGGTAAGAATTCCTTCCTTTTTACAGAAGCATAGTATTCCTTGATGTAGATTTACCACAGTTTTCTAATTCACTCCTCTGCTGATGGGCACTTAAGCTGTTCAAAACGTTAGAAAGTGTAAATTCTGCTGCTATGGACATAGGTGTTCATATATCCTTTCTGATTGTTTTTTCTGTTTTCTTGGGATTCATTCCCAGAAGTGGGATTACTGGGTCAAATGAAAGTTCCATTTCTAATTTTTTGAGGAAATGCCATACTGTTTTCCACAGTGGCTACACCAGTCTGCATTCCTACCAGCAGTGCACAAGAGTTTCTTTTTCTCTGCATCCTCACCAGCACTTGTCATTTGTTGATGATAGCCATTCTGACAGTTGTGAGATTATACCTCCTTGTTGTTTTCATTTGCATCTCTCAGATGATTAGTGACTTTGAGCATGTTTTCTATATGTCTCTTGGCTTTCTGTATGTCCTCTTTCAAAAAGTGTCTACTTAGGTCCTTTGCTCATATTTTGATTGGATTGTTTATCTTCCTTTTGTTAAGTTGTTTGAGTTCTCTATAAATTTTGGAGATTAAACCCTTATCAGAGATAACATTGGAAAATATGTTCTTCCATGCAGTGGGCTTTCCTGTTGTTTTGTTGATGGTTTCTTTTGCTGTGTAGAAGCTTTATATTTTGATATAGTCCCATTTGTTTATTTTTTCCTTAGTTTCCATTGCCCTAGGAGCTGTACCGGTAAAGATTTTGCTACAACATATGTCTGCTATTTTGTTTCCTATGGCTTCTTCTAAGCTTTTTATGGTTTTCTGTCTTATGTTTAAGTCAGCCATGGGCAAACTATGGCCCGCGGGCCGGATCCAGCCCGTCTGAAATATAAAACTAAAAAAAATAAATAAATAAAATAAAAAAAGACCGTACCCTTTTATGTAATGACTAGAGGCCCGGTGCACAAAAATTTGTGCACTCGGGGGGGGAGGGGGGTCCCTCAGCCCGCCTGTGCCCTCTCGCAGTCTGAGACCCCTCGGGAGATAACGACCTGCTGGCTTAGGCTTACTCCCGGGTGGCAGAGGGCAGGCCCAATCCCTAGGTGCAGCCCCTGGTCGGGCTCAGAGCAGGGCTGATTGGGGAGTTGGGGCGCCACCCCTGGTCATGCACAGAGCAGAGCTGAGTGGGAGGTTGCGATGCAACCCTCAGTCACGCTCAGGGTAGGGCCGATTGGGGGGTTGGGGCACCGCCACCTGTCACACTCAAGGCAGGGTCGATGGGGAGGTTGCGGTGCACAGAGCAGGGCCAATCAGGGGGTTTGGGGTGCTGCCCCCTGTCACACACACAGCAGGGCCCATCAGGGGGGTTGGGGCTCCGTACCCTGTCATGCACAGAGCAGGGCCCATCAGGGGGTTGGGGAGCTCCCCCCTGTCACTCACAGAGTAGGGCCGATAGGGGAGTTGGGGCACCGTCCCCTGTCACACACAGAGCAGGGTGGATCAGCGGGTTGGGGCGCCGCCCTCTAACACCCACAGAGCAGGGCCAATTAGGGGGTTGGAGCGCCGCCACTCTAACACTCAGGGCAGGGCTGATGGGGAGGTTATGGCTCTACCCCATCACACTAAGAGCAGGGCCCGTGGGGGGGGGGGGTTGGGGTGCCGCACCCTGTCACACACAGAGCAAGGCTGATCAGGGGGTTTGGGCGCTGCCCCCTGTCACGCTGATCCCGGTGCCGGGAGGCATATTACCCTTTTACTATATAGAATAGAGGCCTGGTGCACGGGTGGGTGCCGGCTGGTTTGCCCTGAAGGGTGTCCTGGATCAGGGTGGGGGCCCCCAGTGGGGTGCCTGGCCAGCCTGGGTGAGGGGATGATGGCTGTTTGCAGCTGGTCACACACCCTTTAGGGTAGGGATCCCCACTGGGGTGCCTGGCCAGTCTGGCTGAGGGGCTGAGGGCTGTTTTCAGGCTGGGGGTGACTGAAGCTCCCAACCGCTCCTTTTTTCCTTTTTTTTTTTATTCTGGGCCAGCTTTAGCTTGAGGCTTCAGCTGCTGTAAGTAGGTTTCTGGCCTTTGCTTACAATGTTGTGATTCTGCTGGCTGAAGTCCGGCAGTATTAGTTACAATGTTTCTTGAACTGCAGACTCAGAGGCCTGCAGCCGCAGGCTGGGAACGTCGGTTTCCTCCATCACTGAGGCAAGCAAGCCTCATGTTAGTTTCAAGCTGCCTGGCTGCCGGCCGCCATCTTGGCTGATAGTTAATTTGCATATCTCGCTGATTAGCCAATGAAAAGGGTAGCGGTCGTACGCCAATTACCATGTTTCTCTTTTATTAGTGTAGATGTTTACTTTGAATTTATTTTAGTTCACACAAACACTTCATCCATGCTTTTGTTCCGGCCCTCCGGTCCAGTTTAAGAACCCATTGTGGCCCTCGAGTCAAAAAGTTTGCCCACCCTTGGTTTAAGTCCTTTATCCATTTTGAGTTTATTTTTGTGTATGGTGTAAGTTGGTGGTCTAACTTCATATTTTTTTAAGTCTTGTTCAATTTTCCTAACACCACTTATTGAAGACACTATCTTGACTCCATTGTATGCTCTTGCCTCCTTTGTCAAATATTAATTGAGCGCAATGGCTTCGGTCGAATTCTGGGTTCTCTGTTCTGTTGCATTGGTCTATATGTCTGTTCTTGTGCCAGTACCAGGCAGTTTTGAGAACAGTGGCTTTATAATATACCTTGATACCTGCTATTGCGATGCCTCCAAGTTTGTTTGTCTTTCTCAAGATGGCTGCAGCTATTCAGGGTTTTTTTTTTTTTTTTTTTTTTTTTTTTTTTTTTTTTTTACTCCAGGTGAATTTTTGAAGAGTTTGTTCTAGGTCTTTGAAATATTCCCTTGGTATTTTAATAGGGATTGGATTGAATCTTTTGATTGCTTTGGGTAGGATGTTGATTCTACCAATCCATGAATACAATATATTCTTCCATTTGTTTATGTCTTCCTCTATCTCTTTTTTCAGTGTCCTGTAATTTTCTGAGTACAGGTCCTTTACCTCCTTGGTTAAATTTATTCCTAGGTATCTGAATTTTTTTTGTTTCAGTGGTAAATGGGATTGTTTTTTAGTTTCTCTTAGTGTGAGTTCATTATTGGTGTATAAAAAAATCCATAGATATCTGGGTGTTAATTTTGTATCCAGCTACATTGCCAAAGTCATTTATTAAGTCTAATAGTTTCTTGATGGATTTTTAAGGATTTCTATGTACAAAATCATGTGATCTATGAATAATGACAATTTTACTTCTTTTCCAATTTTGATGCCTTTTATTTCTTCTTCTTGTCTAATTGCTATGGCTAGCACTTACAGTACTATGTCGCACAAGAGTGGTGAAAGTGGGCATCCATGTCTTTTTCCTGTTCTTAGGGGAAATGGTTTTAGTTTTTGCCCATTGAGTATGATGTTGACTGCAGGTTTGTCATATAAGGCTTTTATTATGTTGAGGTATGATCCCTCTTTTCCCACTTTGCTGAGAGTTTTTATCAGAAAAGGGTTTTGGATTTTGTCAAATGCTTTTTCTGCATCAATTGATATGATTATGTGATTTTTGTCTCTCAATCAATTTGTTTATATGATGTATGATGTTTCACGTTTCTTTATTTGCGTATATTGTATCAGCCTTGCATCTCTAGAATAAATCCCACTTGGTCGTGGTGTATGATCTTTCTAATGTAATGCTGGATCCGATTTGCTAGAATTTTGTTGAGGATTTTAGCATCTATGTTCATCAGGGATATTGGCCTGTAATTCTCTTTCTTTATAGTGTCTTTATCTGGTTTTGGGATTAGGGTGATGCTGACTTCATAGAAAGAGCTTGCAAGTGTGCTTTCCTCTTGAATTTTTTGGAATAGTTTGAGAAGGATAGGTGTTAGTTCTTTGAATGTTTGGTAAAACTCCCCTGTGAAGCTTTCTGGACCAGGGCTGCTGTTTGCTGGAAGTTTTTTGATTACTGTTTCAATTTCATCAATAGTTATCAGCCTATAACTGATAGGCTAAAGTTTTTTTCTTTTGTTTTTCCTGATTAAGTTTTGAAAGCTTGTATTTTTATAGGAATATGTTCATTTCGTCAAGGTTGTCCAGTTTGTTGGAGTAGAATTGTTCCTAGCATTTTTTTTTTTTTTTTTACAATCCTTTGTATGTCTATGAGGTCGGTTGTTACTTTAACTCTTTCATTTGTGATATTATTTATTTGGATCCTCTCTCTTTGTTTCTTGGTGAGCCTGGCTATCAGTTCATCAATCTTATTTATCCTTTCAAAGAACCAGCTCTTGGTTTTATTGACCTTTTGGTTTTATGGGGTTTTTTTGTTGTTGTTGTCTTTTTTGTCTCTATGTCATTTATTTCTGCTCTGGCTTTTATTATCTCCTTCCTTCTGGTTACTCTGGGATTTTCTTTTTGCTCTCTAATTTTTTAGGTTGCAGTGTTAGATAATTTATTACCATTTTTTGTTTGTTTGTTTGTTTTTAAGTAGGCAAACTTCCCTCTCAGGACTGCTTTCACTGTGTCCCATAGATTTTTGAATTGTTTTGTTTTCATTGTCATTTGTTTCCAGGATGCTTTTTATTTCTTCTTTGATCTCTTTGGTTACCCAATCATTGTTTAATAGCAAGCCTCCAACTGTTTGATTTTTTTAATGTGTTTTTTGTAGTTGATTTTCTAACTTTATGCCATTGTGATCTGAGAAGGTGCTTGATATGATTTCTATCTTCTTGAATTTGAAGAGACTTTGCCTGTGTCCTAATATGTAGTCTATCTTTGAAAATGCCCCATGTGCACTTGAGAAGAATGTATATTCTGTAGCTTTGGGGTGAAATGTCAGTTAAGTTCATCTGATCTAGTGAGTCATTTATGATTGCTGCTTTGTTGCTGATTTTTTGTTTAGAGAATTTACCCAGTGGTGATAATGGGATATTAAAGTCCCCTACTATGATTGTATTGCTGTGGATCGCTCCCTTTATATCTTCCAGAAGTTTCTTTTGTGTTTTGTGTGTGTGTGTGTGTGTGTGTTTGTGTGTGTGTGTGTGTGTGTCTATTTGGGTGTTCCTGTATTGAGTGCACATATGTTTACCAGAGTTATGTCCTCTTGTTGAATTGCTCCTTTAGTATTGTGAAGTGGCCCTCTTCATCTCTTGTTATGGCCTTCACTTTGAGGTCTATTTTGTCACATATAAGTATTACTACCTCAGCTTTTTTTCTCATTTCCATTTGCCTGAAAAATTTTTTTCCATCCCTTCACTATCAGTCTGTGTGAGTCCTTTGTTCTGAGATGGGTCTCTTGCAGACAGCAAATATATGGGTCATGTTTTCTTATCCATTCAGCTAACCTATGTCTTTTGATTGGGGCATTTAATCCATTTATGTTTAATGTTAGTATTGATAGGTACTTGTTTATCACCATTTTTATTCTTTATGCTTGTGTTCCTTCTTCCCTTCCTATTTCTTCTTTTTACAGCAGTCCCTTTAGCATTTCTTGCATTGCTGGTCTGGTGATAATAAACTCCCTTAGCCCTTTTTGGTCTGTGAAGCCCCTGATTCCACCTTAATTTTGAATGATAGCCTTGCTGGGTATAGTATTCTTGGATTCAGTCCCTTGCTTTGTATCACTTTGTATATTTCATTTCATTCCCTTCTGGCCTGATGTGTTTCTGTTGAGAAATCAGTTGATATTTAATGGGAGATCCATTGTAGGTAACTTTCTATCTCTCTCTGGCAGCCTTTAAGATTTTTACTTTGTCATTGATGTTTGCCAATTTAATTATAATGTGTCTTGGTGTTGGTCTTCTTGGGTTCATCTTGTTTAGGACTCTGTGTGCTTCTTCAACTTGTGTGAGTATTTTTCTTCCCAATATCAGGGAATTTTTTTTATCATTTTTTCTTCAAACAGGTTTTCTATTACTTGCTCTGCTTCCTCTCTTTCTGGTACCCTTATTATGTGGATGTTGTTTCATTTTGTTTTGTACCAAATCTCCCTTAGGCTCTCCTCCTGTTTTTTAAGTTTTTTTTGCTGTATTTGTATGTTTTTTCCTACCTGGTCTTCTAATTTGCTGATGCAGTCCTCAGCCTCTTTTAGTCTACTTTCTAAGTCTTCCATTGTGTTCTTTATTGCAGCTAGGTCATTCTTCATTTGCCCTTGATTCCTTTTCATATTGGTGACATTCTCATTCAGCTCCTTATAATTCTCATTGAGTTGTGTGTATTTGTCATCGAGACGTTTGAGCATTCTTATAGCCATTACTCTGAATTCTTTCTCTGACAAGTTACTTGCCTCCATTTCATTTAATTTCCTTTCTGGTGATTTCTCTTTTTCTTTCCTTTGGGGGTTCTTTTTTGTCTCCCCATTTCTTGCTGTAATTTTAATTTTTTCTATGTCTTAGTTCCAACTGCTTTGATACCCAGGTTATTTTGGGGATGGTGCTATGTATTTGGTGATTTTTGGGACCCAGTGGTGCAGTCTCTTAGATCCTCTGGGCTTGGTAATCTAGCAAAGCCCCCTATTTGTGCTATTTGTGTTCTCTTGATGTAGTTGGGTCTTGAATGTTAGTTTCTTATTCATGAATGAAGTCTCATCATGAATTGGCAATGTGACTCATCCCCGGCTTTGTTGTGCAAGCTATTGTGGATGTGATCATGGTTCCATCTTTTGTGGAAAAGGTTTCCTGAGGTTTTACTGGTATGTGCTCACTGTGAGTTCCCAGAGTCCGTGGCCTGGAAGGAAAGGGTCTTGGGGCCTGAGGCTCAGGTACTGTGACTTTGACCAGTGTTGTGTGACTCTTGCTGGAGTAGTGTCACACTGCAACTCACTACAAGGGTACCCCATGACAGTGGGGGGGCAGCCATCCCATAGTCTGCAGTTGAGGCAGTGGGAATCTGGCCAAAATGATTTCCCTCTCTGAA
The DNA here is from genome assembly GCF_964212035.1 of Myotis nattereri. Lineage (NCBI taxonomy): Eukaryota > Metazoa > Chordata > Mammalia > Chiroptera > Vespertilionidae > Myotis > Myotis nattereri. Next base: position 101,159,360 of record NC_138077.1, read on the forward strand.
TCAGGAGGGGGTTCAGGAGCCAGCATCTGTGTGAATCTCAGAGTCTGTGGCTGAAACAATATGACCCTGTCTGGGGAAGCAGGTCCTCAGTAACTCACCAACGTTGTCTAGAGGTAGGCAACTGGGAGGGGGATGTCATGGATCCTTCTGAGAGAGCCATGTGCCCTTGATTGGAGAGGCATGTGCCCAGTGGCAGCTCTCAAAGGAGCCCAGGAGCCATCTTCTGTGGCTGTGTGCTCATAGGGCCCACACACTGGAGCAGCACTGTCGTTGTGTGCGTTTGTGGTGTCCAGACACTGGCCCTTGTGAGGGAGAAGTCCCAATTTCTGCTTCGGCATCTGTGCATCCTTGGTCAGGTGACCTGCATGCTGGATGCTGGCAGCTGGGGTCGCACCTTGCAGTGGCTCAGAGATGCACCCAGGAGTCTCCACCTGGGGCAGTGGGCTCAGAGGGTCCACACACTGGATCGGTGTGACTGCAGTGTCTGGAGGTCAGCAGCTGAGGAGGAGGATGTCTGAATTTCTGCTGCCAGGACCTTTCACCCTTGGTTGGATTCACACATGCGCACCTGGCAGCAGCTCACAGAGTCACCCAGAATATGTCTGCCAGGGCAGAGGACTCAAGGGGCCGGTGCACTTGATCAGTATCTGGAGGTCAACAGCCAGGGAGAGGGAAGTCCCACTTACTGCTGCAGGAGCCATGGGCCCTTGGAAGTGGATATCCTAGGGTCTGCAGGCCTGCAGGCGAGGCAGCAGGACTTTGGCTGGTGTGGCTGCAGGGTCCCAGACAGTGTCCAAGGCCAGTCTGGGTGATGGTGATGATGAGTTCCTAGAGGAGGGCACTCTCCTCTTCAATATGGCATGGGCCCCATGCCTGAACCCCGCAGCCTAGGGAGTGCCTGCAGCAGTGGTATGGGCTCCCTGTCCAGGAGAGTCTGGTCTGCCAGCCCTTGATACTCCTGCCAGATTTAACTGTCCCTCACTCACTCACACACACACCACACACGTCCACACACTCCCCTTTCATCCCCTCACTCACTCACACCCTCTCCCTCACCTCCCTCCTGACAGCTGCCATCTTCCTCCTTCTCAATCTCTCACCTTTTGAGACAGCATGGAGAGTCCTGAAGAATATTATGCTAAGTCAAATAAACCAGTTACAGAAAGACATGTATCACATAATCTCACTCATATGTGGAATCTAATTAACAGAACAATCTGATGAACAAAATAGATTCAGAGACATAGAAGCATGGACCAGACTGTTGAATCTCAAAGGAAAGGTGGGGGTGGGTGGGTGGATGGAATGAGATCAACCAAAGAACCTATATGCATATATGCATAACCCATGGACACAGACAATAGGGTGGTGAAGGCCTGGGGCTGGAGGGTAGAGGAGGCTAGAAGAGGTAAATGGGGGGGAGGGGCATTTGATATATTTTCAACAATAAATATGTAAAAAATGTAAAGATAAAATATTGTAGAATCCTTTTTAAAAAAAGAAAGAAACTTCTACTTTTCATTCAAGATGGCAGTATAAACACAATACTTTCCTCCCTGCACAATCACATCAAAATTAAAACTAAGTTACAGAATAACCATCATTCAGAACCACCTGAAATTGAGCTGAATGGAAGTTCTACAACTACGGAATTAAAAAAGAAGCCACATGGAGACTGGTAGGAGGGGCAGAGATACAGACACACAGAACCGGCTGGTCCCACACCCATGTATGGTGGGTAAAAACAGGGAGGGAAGTGCCCTGTGAGGAGCAAAATGTCTCAGTACCACTCCAGGTCCCACAGCCCAGGCTTCCAGTGCCAGGAAAAGAAGTCCCCATATCTTCTGGCTATAAAAAATAAGTGGGAATTGAGGCTAAGGGAGAAAGAGGCAGCTGCCTGGAATTTCAGGTAGTTCCTCTTAAAGGAGCCACACATGGACTAACTTTGACTTGCTCCCTTTGAGCTCCAGCACTGGGGGAAGCAGCTTGAAAGGCACCAGGGACATATGGAGAGGAACTGGAGAGTCATATTTCTCCCAGAAGAGAGAAATTTGTTCCTTTAATGATCCCTTCCTCCAAAGAGTTGGCAGGCAGATGCCATATTTGAGACTGTTATCAGCAATGTTTCCATACAAGTGAACTGCCTTAGCTCATGCTTCAGATTTTGCAAAAAATCTCTCAAATAAACAGCATCTGGCCTAAGTGAATCCTGTACCTCTCACTAAGTGGCCCCAGGTCTTACATGGCAGCTGGCCTTGGTTCCCAGCTTGGCCTTGCCTGGGCACCTCCAAGATCAGCACAAGCAGCAGCCATCTGCAGATCACTTTGCAGCTCATGTTGGGTGAACCCATTAAGAACACAAGCAGTGACTGAACTTAACCTGAATCTTACAGGAGTCCCCAGAGCCAGCACACCAAGTGTACAGTTTCAGATCACATCAAATCACCACCACCCAATCACCTCCACAAGCAACACACTCAAGGGGCAGACTCAACAAGAATCAGAGCCCTGCTGAAGTAAGTCCTGTTCTGTGTGGTGGGCCCTTGCACACCTGATCCTCCACAGTGGTCAGAGGTTGGTGGTCAGTGGTTACAACTAGTCCTTACAGCCAATCAGCCTGAGAGTATAACCCTCCCATTTATGTGCCAACAGAAATAAAGGATTAACTACCTGAGGAAGATGTACAGTCCACACAGGGGGCACACCTCGATTTCCCATCTTGAGTGATCAGGAAGGCTGTGCCACTGGACCTACAGAATACCTACTACATTAGGCTATGCTACCACGCCTGGGAGACATAGCAGCTCTACCTAATACATAGAGACAAACACAGGGAGACTGCCAAAATGAGGAGATAAAGAAACATGGCCCAAATGAAAGAGCAGAACAAAACTCCAGAAAAGAACTAAACAAATAGAGACAAGGAATCTACAAGATGCAGAGTTCAAAACAATGGTTATAAGGATGCTCAAGGAACTTAGTTAGAAAATCAACATCATAAAAAAAGGACCTGTCAGAAATGGATAAACTAACTGAAATAAATAATAATTTACAGGAAACTAACAGTAAAGTATATGAAGCCAAGAATCAAATCAGTGATATAAGGAAGCAAAAAACACCCACTTAGAACAACAAAAAGAAAAAAAGAATCCCCCCAAAATACTAATTGCTGAACATCAGCTCGTCTTATCGTCCTGCAATTACCTTCTGAAGCCCCAAGGTGTCTGACTTCATGCTTAGCTCAGAATATCATCTATACCTTATTTTCCCTTTTTACCTTTGAATTTCTCATGTATACAGGATCTCCAACTCTCTCATGTATGTGGGGTTCCCAGGCATACAAAATTAAATTTGATTTTCTCTTGTCAAATTATCTCATGTCAATTTGATTCAACCAGCCAAAAACAAAACAAGAAAACAAAAGCACAGAGAAGGGAAGAGGGCATTTTTCCCTTTTCCCACAAAGCAAAGAGGGAAAAGTACTTAGATGATATTAGAAGTTGTTTCAGAAAGTTGCAGTAGTGGCCCTCCAGAAATTAAGTCAGGTCCCAACCTAGCCTAAGTGATGAAGCGACAAATGCCTCTAGAAAATAACAAACATATTTTGAATAGACATGTCCTTGCCAGCTTCTGTAGAACAACACTGTATACATTTCTCACAACACTAAAGATACTGGCTCTGAATAGAAGTTAAATATGTGCAGAATGAATGAATGAATGTTCTTTATTTTACAATATAATTTGAAGCTTTCAGAATTGTAAGTGACTTCTCTGATATATTAATTATGGAAAATGGTTTAAGCTTTATTGAAATACTATGGTTAAGCACTGTTATACTGACTTACATAGGATGAAATAATTCAAGAAAAGTACACAGTACATAAACTGCCTTTCACTGAGTGGGACGGCTGGCATTTAAGCACTATGGTTTTTATGTTCTATGCCAATTGTCTGCCAGAGTCTAGCTGAAATTTAACATTTAATAATGTTAAGTATGTGAATTTGGGGAAGAATTTGCATTTATATCTCAGATGACTTGTTACCCAAGCAGAATTGAGTGGCTACATTTTTCTATTTTTTTCATGCCTTATTTTGTTAATCATTCCAATCATATTTGTTCCATTCCATAAAAATGAGAAGCTTACCTTCCACCTTTGTGAAATTATTGTTAATCATTCTCTAATGTCTGCATTATCCCATTTAGGCCATCCCCCTATGGTTTTATAATTCCTTCTGCTCATTAATCCAACAGGAGAAATAATGTGCAAACAGGCAAATGTAGGTTTTTCTTGTAAATCATCATTGTCTCTTCAGCAATATTAGAGTTTCTCAAAGTGTTATTTAAGAATCAAATAAATCTCTAGATAGAGTATCCAAGTCAAAGGAGACATAAGGTTGGAAAAAAATAGAAAATAATCCACACGCACTGCACCCAGCCTTAATCTTGACCAGTAGAACATTAATTTTAAAATTTGATCATGATGAAAGAATAATTGGAAGGAAGAGACATATAATGGAAAATGAAAATAATATAATTTCCTAAGACCCATGTCCTTCTTGCTACCCAAACTTATCTTAGATGTAAAGGATTTCATATCTCCACATACTTGTTGCATGAGTAAATACATCATATTAGAGGCCCGGTGCATGTTTGTCTTTTATTAGATTAAAAATTTTCAGATCTAAAATTTTATTTGGTTATTTTTTAAATTTTATTTTTCATTTACAGTTCACATTCAATATCCTATTCTATATAATAAAACCCTCATATGCAAATTGACCAAGTGGTGGAATTACTGGTGGCTATGAACTGACCACCAAGGGGCAGACGCTCAACACAGGAGCTGGCCCCTGGTGGTCAGTGTGTTCCCACAGAGGGAGTGCCACTCAGCCAGAAGCGGGGCTCGCAGCTGGTGAGTGCAGCGGCGATGGTGGGAGCCTTCACAGCAGCACTAAGGAGCAGCAAGCTGAGAGGTGGGAAGCAACAAGCAGGTGGGCGGTAAGGAGGAAGGGGTCCCGGACTGAGAGAGGGTATAAGCCAGGCTAAGGGACACCCTCCCATCCCCAGTGCACGAATTTCATGCACCGGGCCTCTAGCATAGTATATAATTATGTATCCATGATCATGTCATAATTATTTATTTTTAATAAATACTGCAACTTGTCTGATTTGTCAATTAAATGTTCAGGTCCACACTGACCCTGTTTACATGCTAAACCAGTATTAACTGGTAAGAGTTCACTAGAGCCAGGGAAGGGGGTAGACAGGAACTCTTACTGGGTATACATCTTATTTGCTCATTTTCTTTCCAAATACCCTCTGAGATATTATAGGAAATATGCAAAGATAGTAAATCAGGAAGCTGACTACCAAAATTACCAATAATACATTTAAATCTTGAAATAAAACTTTTCTCCATCAATTAGGACACACACAACTTTTTTTTTTTTTTACCTTAATAAAGAACAGTACTCTTTTTATGCCACAATCTTAAATCCTTTCTTTTCATGACTAGGATCCTTTTAGTAATGTCCACACTATTGTTATGCTAAAGTGTGTGAGTAGGAAGTTAGGATATTCCCTATCTCTTTCTCCTTGCCTTGTGAGAAGTCACAGAAGGATGTCATGCCTCTGTTAGACAGCCCACTTGACTGCCATCATAGGAAAATGTGATCCAAACATGACATACACCACTGCTAATTTTCACTGTCACTGTATACTCAGTATAAATACAAGATAAATAAATAAAGTCTCCTTAACCTCTGATGGTGACCTTAATTCTAATGTTCTTTTATAATTTATAGCACTATTGACATAAACTCTTATAAACCTGCTCTTACTCTACTAAAGTCTTTTATAGACAACCTTTTTCTATGACTTACACCTCATTATAAAAATCATTGGCTGTCTCAAAGAAAGTGAGTACAGTAAGCTGGGAACTAGTTCTTTGACATATTGAGATGGTATATCAGTCTGGAGGTATAATTCTCAAAACAGAAAGTTGGAATTATAGATACCACCCACATTAATTCATAAATAGAAGAAATAATGTTGGTACAGAATAGTGATTTTCAAGTTATAGTGCAAATGAGTCAGAATAGTATTTTAATTAAAAAAAAATGATTTATGACTCAATATATCAAAATTCACCAGGACTCATTTCTTTCATGTATTATAAATTAATATCACATTTATCTCATTTGAAAAAAAATAAAGATATTGATGATTTATAAAATGAAATATAGAGGTTCAACTCTTTTCAGAAGGAAGATCTAGCAGTTTTCTTGAAGCTCTCTATTGATCTGATAACAATAGTTATTTTTGCTATTTGAACTTTAATCTGCCCCTTTGATCCATTTGCTATAACTAATTATGATTAAAGTTTCTCAAAGCATTTACATAAATTTGAGTCATGTGAAAAGAACTAACAATTAGACTAATGAGTTTCATAAGTCATTTCTTCTGCATCCACTATTTACTCATGCATCCAACTTTTAAAAGAACCATGCATTCTTTTTTTACTCAGCTCCCTACACTCATTCTCTGACCATCAGCATCTAACATACTGCTTTCACATGTTCAGTAAATGTATGTAATGAATTTATGTGTCTATTAGTGTATGTGTGTGTGTGTGTTTCTTTCCCGCTAATAAGAAAGGGTGGAGAGGTTCATCCCTGGAGAGTTACAGGAAGTGAATAAAACCTGTATTTTGTGTGATGCATTATTCCCCTCAGGAGTCTGGGACAGATGATCTCTTAAAGTCATTTTTTGATCTATAACTAAATGATCAGTGAGCCAGCTTCAGGTTGCCCTGTACTACTTAACTCATAGTGCTATTACTCAAGAGTACTAAATAGTGCCCCTGGGCTCTGAAAAAATTAATGCACAGCCCTTAAGGTCAAAATTACTGCCAGGTAGTGATTTAAGTAATGGGAAGTAAATCCCATTAAGATATAGCTAAGTAGTTAATCAGCAAGTAAAATAATAATGATAATAATGAAAAATAAGGAGTTAATTTTGTTTTCTCATTCTGCACTCCATGGACAGAAATAACTGTTAGGTGTGTTCCTCATAGAAATCTTTAATAAAAAGTAGTGATCAAAACTTCCCATGGGTTTCTCATCTCTAAACTAAATATGTCATATCCCTTTCATTTTTACACATAGTATTTGTTTTCATCCCTCTTATTTTCTTTGCTTTTTCAATGTCCTCTTCAGTTTATCACTCTTTATCAATGTGATGACCTACAATATTAACCTAATAAAAAATGTGAATTTATTGTAAGAAGTGCTCCATTTTGCCTATATTTTAAAATATTTCCTTAATGTCATAATAAACACCAGCTTTATAAATGGCAGATCTGTTGTTTTTGTAATGAACTGCTGCAATCATGGGTAGCATTCTTGCTGGTTATGAAGATACCTAAAATCTCCTTGGTTTATGTACTAAGCTTATGAACCAGGCTCTGTTTAAAAATAATAGTTTTGGCAACAAAGTAGTTTATTAGCCACAGAAAGGTAAGGAGATTCATTTAGTAATATTAGATGATTTACTGTGGTGGGACTGTAAAAACATGCATACAAGTCTTCCAAGTCTGAGAACAACGATTGATGCCCCGCAATATCAGACTGCTCCCTCAATAACTCTATTGATAGGAGAATACTGAATCTAATGAAGAAATATACAATCATTTGTGATTTATGTTTTTGCGTTAGTGTGGTAACCTCTGCTTAGTACTTCTCACCTTTTTATGACGTTATTAAATAATTTAGCCAGTCAGTATTTTTTAAAATAGCCACTTTAACAATTAAAAAAATTATACAAAACACAAAGGAGTCAAATGTAAGAGAGAGATACCATAACATATTCCTGGTTGTTTTTTTCTCTCCCTTGAACTAGCAATTTCTTTGAAGACTGGGAATACTAGTCATCTGAACATATCAAGTCTCCCTAACCAAAGTGAAAAGGAAGTATATGCCCTGTAAACCATTGCCTAAGGTTGGGGCTTAGTATAAAATTTATCAAAATCTGTTCATTTTTTCATTTGTGAGAATTAGTTATACTCAAATTTCTATGCTATCTTACACAAACTCTTTCCAAAGGAAAGAGTTAATTTTAAGGTTGTATTATCACTTAGCTCAGTTATTTTGAAAGATAGTTCACCAAAACATGACCTCACTAAATTTTGCCATTGGTTAAAGAATAAAGGAAAGGAATCCAGTAAATAAAGACCAAAAATATATGGCCTCAATTCATGTATCTTCTGTGACATATTTTCTTGTCTTTCCAAAGTAATTATATCCTATCTATTGAGCATAGTAATCTCAATAGCTCCTTTAGTTCTTGAAGGTATTATCTTCACCCAAGTAAGGAAGAACTTGAAAAACCATGGTCAGTCAAATGAGAGAAATTTCTCAAGCCTACATCCATAACGTTGTGTATGACACCACTAGTTTTATTCACATGAGGATAATGGATACTTCTTAGAAGAACGGTACAGAACACTATGGAGAATATTTTATTGAGACTCTAAAAAAGAAGATAAAAGCAATCCTTAGCCTATGAGAAAAGTAACTCAGATGGTAGGTGAAAAATCAAAGGGATTGGTCATAATCCTGGGGTATCAGGTGTAGTCAGATCAGACAGATATTATTTAGATGTCATTGAGGTAACATTCAGATGTACATATGTACTTAGGCCTGAGGGACTTCAAGGTTATCCCTAGGGAATGTATGAAATGCTCTGAGATCCTTTTGATAACAGACTTTACTTCCATAATAAGATCAATAAAAGCAATGCAAGTATCACTGGCAATGTTAGATATACCACAATCAAATTGTTGAAAGAGAAAGATACTTGAAAGTAACAAGAGAAAAATAATTCATCATACACAAGAGATTCTCATTAAAATTAACAGGTAGCTGACTTCTTATCAGAAACCACTGAGGCCAGAAATCAGTGGGATGACATGTTCAAATTGCAAAAGAAAAGGACTCTCAACCAAGAATTACATATCCAACAAAACTACCTTTCAACAATAAGGAAAACATTAAGACATTCCCAAATAAATAAAAATTGAGATAATTCATCACTACTGCTACAAAAAAAACACTAAAGGGAATCCTTAAGGCTGAAATTAATGGACACTGGACAGTATTTAATTCACATAACAAAATAAAGAACTGATTAAGACAACTGTGTAGGTAAATATAAAAGTGTGTTTAATTATTTTAACTGAATAATTATTTTCTTCTACCTAATTTAAAAGCCAACTGAATAAAGCAATAATATAAAACTGTGTTGATGGGCTTATCTATATATAGAAAAGCCTAAGCGACTGGCCAACCAGCCGACCAGCCAACCAGCCGGTAGCTATGACATGCACTGACCACCAGGGGGCAGACGCTCAAAGCAGTACAGCAACTTTGCAGAGTGCCCTCTCACACTTTGGGACACCTTGGGAGATGTCAGACTGCTGGTTTTGGCCCGATCCCTGCAGGCCAGGCTGAGGGAACCCACCTGCTGGAGGGACACCACTCACTCCGCAGATGCCCTTCAAGCCCTGGTGCTGCCCCAAGTGAGGCCAGCCAAGGAGGGACCATAGGAGGTTGGCTCCAGAACATGTCCGGCCCGTCTCACCCAGTCCCGTCCTGCCAGCAACCTTCTAATTAATTTCTGTTCAATGTGCAGGAATCCGGGCACCAGGCTTCTAGTAATATATAAAGATGTAAGTTGTATTATAGTAATAGCACAAAGGGAGGGGAGGGAATAGAACTATATAGAAGCAAAGTTTTTTTGAAATTAATATGGCATTAATCTGAAATAGATTGTTACAAATTAAGCTTTCATTTTATTTCTGGGACAACAACTAAGAAACTTTAAAAAAAATAATGAAATAAATGACAAGGAAATTAACATATACAATAGAAAATAAAATATCTATTTAACACATAAAGCATAATGGAGAATAGAGGAACAAAAATTATATAAGACAGAAAACAAATATCAAAACTTAAGAAATAAATTCTACCTTATTGCCCTAACTGGTTTGGTTCAGTGGATAGAGCATCGGCCTGCAGACTGAAGGGTCCCATGTTCGATTCCAGTCAAGGGCACGTACTTTGGTTGTGGGCACATCCCCAGTAGGGGGTGTTCAGGAGGCAGCTGATCGATGTTCCTCTCTCATCAATGTTTCTGACTCTCTATCCCTCTCCCTTCCTCTCTGCAAAATATCAATAAAATATATTTTTAAAAATTCTACCTTATTGATAATTACATTAAATGTAGATGGATTAAGCACTGTAATCAAAAGACAGATTGACAGTGGATAAAAAAGATCCAACTATCTACTGTCTTTAGGTTCAAAGACACAAATAGGTTGAAAATAAAAGCATAGAAAAAGATATATTTCTACACTTCCCTGGAATTAGTAAAATGCCAAGTCTATTACATTATGATAAGTTATATATGTATATTATAATATCAAGAACAACCACTATATAAAATATACTAAAAAGCTAAAAATAAATCAAAATGGTACCCTAAAAATTAAATCACAGAAAGGCAACTCACAGGAAGACAAGAAAAGAGAAACAGGGATATGAGAAAGAGAAGGAATAAACAGAAAAAAAAATATGACAGACTTGAAACCTATTATGTAAATAATTAACCTTCAATATAAATGATCTAAATATACCAATTAGAAGACAAAGTTGGCAAAATGGATATTAAAAAGGCCCAATTATATGCTATTTATAAGAAATTCACTTCAAAACAACATAGATAGGTTGAAAGCAAAATAAGTCTGTTGAAGAAAGCTAAGAACCATAAGATTTCATTCATATGTGGGATATAAAACTGAAATTTATAGATACTGACAATAATATGGTGATTACTGAAGGAAAGGGGTGGGGAACAGTAAAAGGCAAAAGGAGCCAAATATATGGTGACAGAAAATGATATGACTTCGTGTGGTGGGGGAATGTATCATAGAAAGGTACACTTGAAATTTACATAATCTTAGTACCCAATGTCACCCAAATCAATTTAATAAAAAAAAGAAAGTAAAAGAATGAGATATGGTATATTATGCCAATAAGAATTTTTTAAAAGATTGAAGGGAACTCTTTGTATCGGTATTAAAACACTCAGGTTTTCAAATACTTTATTACATGGTAGGGCTCAGTCTTTGTGAAATTGATTGATGACTACAGGTATGTAGCCTTTCTTACATTTTCATGAACCAGATTACTCAAGTATTAAGTCAAGATCTTACTAATATATAAAAAAGAGTAATAACTAGAAGACCTTCTAAACCAGCAACTGATATGAAATAGCTGGTGTGAAGCTGCTGATGGGAAGAGCAGCCAAAGCTAAAGAAAACACACATGCAGCATCAGTTAAGTAACTGTGGGCCCAGCTTCGTATTTTACATTGGAAAGAAAGTTTTCATGTATCACAAAAATAGCAATAGAAGAGTTGGTCAAGTGGAAGGATGATTTTTATTCTCAGTTCTCTGGTGTGGTTTGTGGTTCTTCTTTCAACATCTGTCAGTCTCCATCAATATATACCTGAAAAAAAAATCAGGCAATTATTATTTGAAAGGTTATAGAATTGTCCACATTGTGAATTTCACCTTCCTAGTTGTCACTTCACAGCTAGGTTGATAACTTAGATCCCAATAAAATTAGCCTTGAGTAAGATACTTTAACAGAGGCAGTCAGTCGGTCGTGCTCCCAGACTGATGGGGGTTTTCACAACCCGAGCCACTCTGGATCCACTTTGAAGAGGCCATGCCCTCGCTGCTCCCGCAGTGCAGTTACCTCCCGGGCGAGTTTTCTCCCTCCGTGGACTCCAGGCCCTGCAGCAGCCCCTCGGAGCTCCCAGGTAGGGCCGGGAAGCTCTTCCTGGGCACCACTCTTCCCAGGTCCCCACGGCTGCCTCGCGGCTGGCCTGGTGCACCATCGACTGGGAGCAGGTGTGCTTCCTGCAGAGGTTGGGCGCTGGGGGTTTTGGCTCCGTGTACAAGGCGACCTACCACGGTGTGCTCGTGGCCATCAAGCAAGTGAACAGGTGCACCAAGAACCGCCTGGCATCCCAGCGCAGCTTCTGGGCTGAGCTCAACGTAGCTAGACTTCGCCATGAGAACATCGTGGGGGTTGTAGCTACCAGTACGCGCACGCCCATGGGCTTTAATAGTTTAGGCACCATCATCATGGAGTTTGGTGGCCATGTCACTTTACACCAAGTCATATACGGTGCTACCAGCTCCCCTGAGGAAGAGGAGGAGGAGGAGGAAGTGGAGTCCCACGGTGGTGCAGGAGGGGAGTTGTATTTGTCCAAGTGCCTGCAGTACGAACCGGCTGCTCTTCCTCCACGCACAAAGCATTGTGCACTTGGACCTGAAGCCCGCCAACATTCTGATCAGTGAGCGGGACGTCTGCAAAATCGGGGACTTTGGTTGTTCTGAGAGACTGGAGGATCTCCCGTGCTTCCAGACCCCTTCTTACCACCTGGGTGGTACCTACACCCACCGTGCCCCCGAGCTCCTCAAAGGAGAGACCCTGATGCCCAAAGCGGACATCTATTCTTTCGCCATCGCTCTCTGGCAAATGACGACCCAGGAGGTGCCTTACCTGGGCGAGCGTCAGCACGTGCTCTACGCGGTGGTGGCTTACAACCTGGCCACCGCTCTCGGCAGCTGTCTTCTGGGCCTCCATCCCTGGGAAGAGACTGGAGGAGATGATCCAGGGCTGCTGGAGGGCCAGTGCCGTGCGGAGGCCAAGTGCGGAGCTGCTCCTGGCTGACCTCAACTCCCTGAGAGCTGACCTCGGCTGACTCTAAACCTGTTTCAAGATAAGCGCTTGTCGTTGTTTCTATTTATTTTTAAAGAAGTGAAGATGTAGGGAAAAAAATCATATTTGTAGGACATATTTTTAGAAAATAAAGTCACTAAAACCTCAAAAGTAAAAAGAGATACTTTAACATTTACTATTAGAAACTGCCTGGTACACACATCCCTTTGGAGAAACAGGAGCCTCATCCAAATGGACCTAAAATACTGTGGACCAGACTTGACAGACACAGTCCACTGAAATGCTGGAAGCCTGGAGAAAAACAAACTCTTGTCCCTTGCTTTCCCCCTTTCTCTCATAGGCCATTGTAGAAAAGTAAAGTGGGTTTTTTCTGTTGTTGTTGTTGTTGTTTTTTATGTGAAGGAAAATATACTAGACTTTCTACACTTCAATTTTAGGATGTCCTGTGGGATCTAGAACCACTAAGCTCTATCCTGAACCTAACTCACTTGTTAACTCTCATAAAAATTGCCACAGATTTATAGATGACACTGAACTAGGCCCTCCATAATTTGATAAGAGGAGCTACAAGAGAGTTAAGTATGATATTAGAACGGAAATAAAATATGATACTCCTACAACCCTCATGCAACCTTTCATGGTGAAGCATCATTCTCGTTATAAATACTAATTTAAATATTTAGTCTGAGGGCAACCTTTTATCTCTCAACCACATTCTCTCCCAAGCCAGATGCAGTAAAGAGGCATGCTCTAGGAACAGAATGAGCAGTAAACTGATTTCATATTTCTAACACCAGATTATGTTATGACCTTACAGGGGGATAAGAATGATGGGCTTGAGTCATCTTTGTGAGGATTTTTGAATTTCTTCTTTCAACTCATTTCAATTCTATTCAATTCAACTTGACAAAAATGTACTTCACAGTGCCAATAAATCAGGGGAAAACTACATGAAGTTGTCAATATCATAAAAGAGTATCTATATATCTAAAAGCCTTAGCGACCATCTGACCATTTGACCATTCAACTGTTTGACCAGTAGCTATGATGCCCAATGACCACCAGGGGGCAGATGCTCAACTCACAGGCATGGAAACATGGAAAAGACTGATGAATCCCAGAGGGAAGGGGGGAGGGTGGGAAGAGATTAACCAAACATCTTATTTGCATACTAGAGGCCTGGTGCATGGATTCATGCACTGATGGGGTCCCTCAGTCTGGCATGCAGGGATTGGGCCAAAACTGGCAGTCCGACATCCTGCAAGGTGTCCCAGATTGCAAGAGGGTGCAGGCCAGGCCGAGGGACCCCACCAGTGCACATATCCATGCACTGGGCCTCTAATATTAAATACAATCACAAGGTAAATCCCTCCCTCTTTTTTCCTTTTATTCTCTTTCTACCTTCATTTCCTTCCTCCTTTCTTTTTCTTCTAGATTTATTAAGCTATAATTGATATATAACATGTAATTTAAGTTGGACAACATGATGATTGGATACATGGATATAGAGTGAAACGATTACCACAATAGGGATAGTAATAAATCCATTATCTCACAAAATTACCATTGTGTATGTGTGTGTGTGGTGAGAACATTTCTTTCTGAGGCATTGTCTTCCCAAAGACAAATACTGATTTTTACCTATCATTTCTCTAGCTTCTTTCACTCACCAAAGACATCAATATCTTTCTATAGTATATAGACCATAAAAACAGTCACTTTCTTTGCGGTGATCTAGAGAGCAAAGAGGACTTCTCAAGGTCACCCATTACTTTTCCGATGCACACAAGGCAAGCACCAGCACCGCTGCTCTTTGCAAGGGGCATCTCTCATGCTGCAGTTTTCTGTCACCAACTGTAATGCACTACCTGTGATTTTCATCTACTTCTATATGAAAACATGATAGAATGCCCCTCTTCCGTGGGTTATTTCCATAGCTACTGTATTTATTATATTAATGTTTATCTCTTGGATGTCATTTAATGAATGTCAGCAGGGAGGAGGGAGGAGATAGAATATTCACGGAAAGAAGCTGTGCCATTAATTCAAAATGGATGGTAAAGACAAGTGTGCACATTCCCGTGGCCACATGGGGACTGTTTTAAGGCACTGAAGCGGTTAATTTTAAATACATGATTATAGATAAAATAGATCTTTTCAACTTTGTTGAAAATTGAAATTATAACGCATACAAGGCTTCAGATCAAAATGCTATATAGTCTCCCCTCCCCACCTTATCTAAGGAGTGTAATGCCCTTACAATGGCCCACTTCTTGAACTCTTTCCAATTTCAGATATTTCCTATCTCTTTTAATACTTCATTGCTTTTGCATCAATTGCAGTCTGACCTATAGCTGCACTGGAAGTGGAAGTGATATAGTGATATATAGTGGAATCCATTTAAATGAATTTCTGATGAAAGCATAAAACTGTTAAAAGAATAAATTTACTGCACAAATTTATACAAATCCTGTATATGCTGTGAAAACCTCTTAAATGAAAACTGATGAAAGTTTAACATATTAAATTAATTAAAATCCACCATACTGATGATTTAACCTACTAAATAAATGTCTAAAACAAAGATATAAATTTGTAGTGCTCAAAGGTATGTCAATTTTATTTTATTTTTAAAAAATATATATTTTATTGATTTTCACAGAGAAGAAGGGAAAGGGATAGAGAGTTAGAAACATGGATCAGCTGCCTCCTGCATGCCCCCTACTGGGGATGTGCCTGCAACCAAGGTGCATGCCCTTGACCGGAATCGAACCTGGGACCTTTTAGTCTGCAGGCCAACGCTCTATCCACTGAGCCAAACCGGTTGGGGCTGTATGTCAATTTTAAATGTGTGGTGAGCTAGCATAACACAAAAGTATGGCTGTCTTTATTCTTTGTTGAACCAGCCATTATTTAGAAACACTTGTATTGGTTCTTCACATGATAAGAAAGGCAAAATATCCTGTTTCTCATACAAGGTAATGTTGTGCATTAGCCTCTTCCTTTTTCCTAATCCTTTATCACTTGAACTCTCTAGGTTATATGTTAGTTTGCATATAGTGCCTAAGAGGTGGATAAAAATTGGGTATCTCCCACAGGCATTTATACCCTCTAGTAGGGGTCCTTAAAAAAACAGAACTTAAATCTTGCTCACAGAATATACCTTTGCCAAAAGTTAATATTAGAACATAAATTTTCAGTGAGACAAAGCAATTTCTATTAAGAATTACTACTCTGCCCATCTAATTCTCAATTTAACATAAAAAAATCACAATAACTCTGTTGTAAAGTTTCTAGCAATTAAAGTAAATACAAACTAGTTTCTTGCCCAGAAGAATTAGAGTTTCTGACTCAGTTTAGAGTAAAGGTGACATGTGGTTTTTGGTAATAAGCAAGCTTTGATCACTCAAAAACAATACTCCCTAATTAGACACAGTTGAAACTGTTTGATTATTGTCAGGAAAAACAAAAATTCAATTGCACTATTGAAAACTTCACCCAGCTGTCCTCTGATCCCTGTTCATATTACGGTATTATAGCCATTGCAATTATAAGTCATGGCCAGGAAGAGGTCATTGGCAACTGGTAGTGACCAAATATCTGGGCATATGGCCAAATGCATGTGACCATTAATTCAAATGAATTCTACTGGCCATCAGATAAAATATAACTTGTCTTAAAGGACCAAGAGGGAAGGGGTTTCTATGCTAATTAGTTATGGCCAATCCTAAAATTGATTTTAGGGAGAAATAGAAAATTGCTTCTAGTGAGCTTTTAATTTTTCATCAACCCTAGATATTCTGAGGGGCAGAGTGGGAGGGATTGTCCCAATCTTCAATGGAATTTCTGAAGAGGTGGGAATCTCAAGGCATGGTTAAAAATGATCCAGGGTGGTCTATGGTTGCAGTTGGCATAGCCTTGGGCACTGCAGCATCTTTTAAATTACTATTGTCTAAAAGGTGAAGTGTTTCACCTTTAGTGGATAATCTTGATGTAATTTGTCAACTGCAGTAGTTGCCTAACAGCTCTCAAATGTCCCAAGAGCAAGAACTGAGTCTTGGTTTATCTTTGCAATTCTAAGGAAACCCACGGCACTCAATAAATATTTGGTGAAGTAAACTGAAACAGTCCATAGCAATTTTACTCTGGCTGAATTCATAAGTAAATAAGACTTGGGGCTTTAGCACCCCCTGGGGGATGTTATACTTGACTTCCCTTATAGTTTTCCATTCTTCCTGAATATTTATGGAGTACCTCTAATGAGGTGTTCAGTATTGGAAATGGGATACCTATCCTTAGGAAGCCTACTATCTGTCAGAAATGCTGAAAGGTCCTAATTGTTGTCCAGTAATTATTTATAGAGCAACAATTAACCAGGCACAGAGGTACAGTAGTAAATGAGGTATACTTCCAGTCAAATGGAGGGCTAATAAAGAAAGAGGCAGTTACAATTGAGTATGAAAAGTGTTCTGAAACAGGTAGGAAGGGATTGGAATAGAGGAAATACTATCTAAACTGAAACCTGAAGGATAAACATAGAAGTTAAATAGTGAAAGTGGCTATATAAATAAGAGGGAAGCTAAACCTATGAGTTTATTCATTTTGTGGATTCCATATGTTTCCATATTTGAATTTATAGATTCTTCATTAACAAAAAGATATTTTCTTTTTTCAAATAGATAATTAGAAAGAATATTTAACTTTGCCAACTGTTTGGTACTTTTTGGATAGCTGATTAGTATCCATAGCTTATTTTTATAACTAGAGGCCCAGTGCACAAAAATTTGTGCACTTATGGTGGGGGGGAAGGGCGTCCCTCAGCCCGGACTGTGCTCTCTCGCAGTCTGGGACCCCTCAGAGGATGTCCACCTGCTGGCTTAGGCCCGCTCCCTGGGGGATCGGACCTAAACTGGCAGTCAGACATCCCTCTAGCAGCCCGGCAGCCCTCGGGGGATGTCCACTTGACAGCGCGGAGCAGGCCTAAGCTGCAGTCGGACAGCCTTAGCACTGTTGAGGAGGCGGGAAAGGCTCCCGCCACCACCGCTGTACTGGCAGCTGGCAGCCTGGCTTGTGGCTGAGCAGAGCTCCCCCTGTGGGAGCGCACTGACCACTAGGGGGCAGCTCCTACATTGAATGTCTTCCCTCTGGTGGTCAGTGTGTGTCATAGTGACCAGTCATTCCCAATCGTTCTGCTGTAAGGGTCAATTTGCATATTACCCTTTTATTATATAGGATAGAGGCCTGGTGCACAGGTGGGAGCCAGCTGGTTTGCCCTAAAGTGTGTCCCAGATCAGGGTGGGGGTCCCACTGGCCATCCTGGGTGAGGGGCTGATGGCTGTTTGCAGGCTGGTCAAGCCACCCCATGAGGACCCTCACCTGAAGGGGGTGTGGCCAGCCTGGGTGAGGGGCTGATGGCCGTTTTCATGCTGGCCACGCCGCGGGCTGGAAGCAGGTATCTGGGATTTATTTAACTTCTATAATTGAAACTTTGTTGCCTTGGTCCCGCTCAAAACCTGGGTTTCCCCTGGCAACTCAGGTTCCCAGCCCCTCCTTGAGCGGAGGCCTGGAAGCAGGAATCTGGGGTTTATTTATCTTCTATAATTGAAACTTTGTAGCCTTGAGTGGAGCTCAGGGCCGGCAGGGCAGGCGGGAAACTTGGCTTCCTCCATTTCCGGGGCAACTCAAGCCCCCTGCTTGCTCCAGCTCTGTGGCCCCCGCCATCTTTATGATGGAGTGATGGTTAATTTGAATATTACTCTTTTATTAGATAGGATTTCTTTTTGTACATATATTTACCAAATAGGTCAGGTGCCATCATGTAAAATGAAATACTTATTGGTATCACTGTTATCATTAATGCCATCTTAGAGCTTCAAGGTATCCAGCACTTACTATGGTCAGAATGAAAAAGAATTTTGATATCACAAATTTAAATATAGTGAAAGTGATAGGGTATTCAAGAAGTTAAAAATTTTTAGCTTTAGATATAGTTTATAGGCTTGGCAATTAATGCATGTGGAAAGCTTTTGTTCAAGGGACTGGAGAGTATGGCTGGACCTGACATAACTTCAGAAGACCCACACGCAATTTGACCTTGTGCCCCAGGAGGACTGCAAATGACCAAAATCGTATCTGAGCCATTGTGCTCCAGGGACGGAAGCTCCACCAGCCAGGACGTGGATAAAGAACCACTGGTCAGCAGATGAAGGGATGGTTGGAAAATCACTGGACTGCAACTTTTATCTGATTAACCTTTTCATCTGAATTCCAAACCCCTTGCCTACTTTTTCCCTGAATTTCAAACCCTTTACCTACACTTTTCTTCTCCTTAAAAAAATGGTTGGCTTGAAGTGAGATGTAAGACAGTCTTTAGGGTATATAACTCACCATCTTCGCAGATCACCAGCCTTCTGAATAAAATGCCCATAAAGATTTAACCCTTGTCTCTGCTTATTGGTTCTGATAGTGATGGGCAGCACAAACACTGACTTTTCTGGTTTCAGAAGTATACTAAATTGCTAAGAGTTTTTAAAAATCTACTTATATTATTTAAATTATAACTAAAATATGCATAAAAACTATTATTGTTTTTAGAGATATTAATTGAAAATGAGGATATATCTTCACATGATTTTAATATAAAATCTAAAGATTAATTAGAATTATAGAACATAATTTAAATAAAGACAATATATATAAATAAACATTAAAATCAACATGAAAGACAACTAAGAACATCTTAGAAGTTATTTTGAACATTATAGAGACTTTTTCTCAAGACATTCTTTCTTGATTTCTAATTTAAATGTATTAGGAATTGAAAAACAATGCCTATCTGAAATCCCACATTACAGACCAAACTGCTAAACATCCACTTTGCATGCATTTAATCCTTTCTAGACTGAAACTTGGTCTAAAGTGAGCTAAAAGCAGTATGAACACCTGGTTCACCTGCTGGTGACTCAGACTTCTCAGCATATGTGAGCTCTCCCTGATCCGTGTTTAGAACCATCACTGGGGAGTCCCCATAAAGCAGAGTTTCCAGAGAAGTGAGCCTCTGATCACCTACATCAGAATCACCTGGAGAGCTTGAGTTCACAAAATGCATGATCCTTGCCCAATGTCAGGTCTATCGGATCAGAACTGGGTGAGGATGGCTTGAGAAAATTATTTTTAACAATAAAAATTTAACAAAATTAATTATTATATGTACTTAAGTTTTTTAAATGGTGAAACCTGATAGAAGGTAAATCTTCAAATTATGAAACTTTGCAGTGGAGCTCAGAACCTAAATTTCCGTGTTGACTTGAATGTGACCAAGAGTAACAGAAGAATTGAAAAGAAGAAAGAATAAAAAAGTCTCTGGTAGCTAGCATCTAGAGAAATTGCAGGGGATCACAATGGTGATAGGAAGGAAAAATGATTCTTTCCCAAGCAAGAACCAGCAGTGCTCAAGAAGAACTGCAGCTTCCTTAAGGATGAGGCATAAAGACAATAAGAAATCATTAGAAAACATCAGTGGGGACAGGGTGTACACCCTGGAGCTCTGGCAGGTACCACACATGCCCTGGGGCAAGTACAACATAGGCCCTCAACAAATTTTGGTGCGATAGATGGATGGACAAATAGATGGATGGAGGGATAAAAGGAAGGATGGGAATTCTTGAGTGTCATTTTTAGTATATCAGTGTATTGGGAACTTCAATTGCAGAGATTCCAAGAAAGTAGGTATCGGGTCCAAGTCCCTCTGCCAGGAGCTGGGCCACCTGGGATGCTGGGTATTCGATAGAGAAGCCATGAGAAGTTGTGGGTATATAAGAGTGTCTTTATTGTAGCCCAAGTGGCCATCGCTATGACAGGAGCGATTAGACAAAGCAGTTCTTCAAAATAAAGTCCCATACAGTAGCCATGCACCAGCTAGGTAACAATACATCCTTCCTACAAAGTAGCTATAGCCTCCAACATAGGAGCTATACAGGAGCCATTCTTAGAGCTACAGCCTCACTAAGCAGCTGCCTCCAAGCCCGCAGCAGCAGACTGCTGGTCAGTAACATACTTTAATACTAACTTAGACAAACACGGCTCCTTTACTAATAGTGACCTCACTACTTTGGGTTATAGAAGGGCATGCATGCACAGTGTACAGTCAGATTACTGTGTCCTTGCTTCTTGCACCTGCATATAGTATCTCAGCCTTGAACACTTTTATAAAGATCCCCACACTCAGAGTAGCCTTGAACATTCAGCATACTCTCACAGGATCCCCATGATAGGATTTTATGTATTTCAATTAGAAAGGTATTCTGAAAATTGAATTGTAAATTACTGTTAGAATGCTTACAAGTGTGAAATGCTGGACTTCTCATAAGGCATTTCCCTGGATACCTATAGGATACACACCAAGTAATATGGATACTTTGTGCCATGACCAATCTAAAGCAAGGTTTCCAAGTATAAATCAACAATTGTGATTAGTTCATGTTTATTAGTACTTGACAGTAAATTTGACAGAATGTATCAGACAGGCATCATTTCACCGGAAGATTAATCTAGGACTTAGTATGTAGGTCAAGACTATCATTTTAGTTAGGGATTAAAAATAGGCAACAGATAATTCTACTGGCAAAATGTTAAAATTTAAATGCCTATAGATCTGGAAAACAAAACTATGGCACTAATTCTGCCACTAATTCACTGTACAAATTTGGACAGGTTATTGTATACTGATTAATAAAATAAGAAAATTAAAATATAATTTCAAAGACCTAGCCCAGGTGTAATCCGTATTGTGCTGGTAGGTAACAATGGGATCTCCTGGGGAGTGGTAAAGAGCCCCTATTTGTATCATTTTTTAATTTATATGGAATAAATACTCCCATTGTATTTCAAGATGATGTCACTGAATGCAGAGTTGGGAAGAGATGCACATAATTCTTGCAAGCTGGTTAGAGATAATATTCTATGGTAACATAATGCTATATTATGTACCCACTAGAGGCCTGGTGCACGAATTCATGCATGGATGGGGTCCCTTGGGGTGGCCTGCAGAGATCGGGCCCCAGCTCGCACCCACAGCCTCACAGCCCTGCGGCTCCACCTGGCACCCAACCTTGGCCTGCCCCCTCACCTGTTCCACCATCCCACCTGTGGAGTGATTGATTGGAGCCAGGCCCCCTACCCAGCTCCCTCAGTGCCTGGTAGCCAGGCAGTGGCCCCGCATCCCACCACCACCACTGCTCACCATCTGCAGGGTGATTGGCAGGGCGATTGGGCCCTTGCTCGCACCTGCCTTGGCCTGGCACCGCCCACTCACCTGCTCCACCATCCAGCTGTGGTCCTGCTCTCGTCGGGGCCCATCAGAACCAGTAACACCACCACTGCTGCCCACTGCCAGCATTGTGTCGTCAACACCCGCCATGGTCGCGCCGCCCCTTGGTCATAGTGCACGTCATAGCAAATGGTTGAACTCCCGATCAGATGACCATCTGAGGGGACAATTTACATATTAAGCTTTTATTATATAGGATTCCCCAATCTGAATATTTGCTCTATGTTGCATTTTTGCTCTTCTTCATAAAGATTTAGGTTCCTAGAATTAAAATGTCTGAGTCCTATCTCCCCACCAAATTGTATGTTCTCATATGTAATTTTTTAAAATTTAAGTTCTTTATTATTTAACACTAGAGTCCTGGTGCACAAAAATGTGTGCACTCATGGGATCCCTCAGCCCGGCCTATGCCCTCTTGCAGTCTGGGACCCCTCGGAGGATGTCCACCTGCTGGCTTAGGCCCGCTACCTGGGGGATTGGGCCCAAGCTGGCAGCCAGACATCCCTCTGGCAGCCCGGCAGCCCTAGGGGGATGTCCACTTGCCAGCGGGGAGCAGGCCTAAGCTGCAGTCGGACATCCTTAGCGCTGCTGAGGAGGCAGGAAAGGCTCCTACCACCACCACTGTGCTGGCAGCCATCAGCCTGGCTGTGGCTGAGCAGAGCTCCCTGTGTGGAAGCACATGACCACCAGGAGACAGCTCCTGCATTGAGCACTTGCCCCCTGGTGGTCAGTGTGTGTCATAGTAACCAGTCTTTCCAAGTCGTTCTGCTGTTAGGGTCAATTTGCATATTACCCTTTTATTATATTGGATAGAGGCCTGGTGCACTGGTTGGGGCTGGCTTATTTGCCCTGAAGGGTGTCCCATATCAGGGTAGGAGTTCTTCTGGGGTGCCTGGTTAGCCTTGGTGAGGGGCTGATGGGTGTTTGCAGGCTGGTCACACCCCCTTCAGGGTGGGGGTCCCCACTGGGGTGCCTGGCCAGCCTAGGTGAGGGGCTGATGGCTGCTTACAGCTGGTCACACCCCCTTCAGGGTGGGGGTCCCCACTGGGGTGCCTGGCCAGCCTGGGTGAGGGCTGAGGGCCGTTTTCAGGTTGGCCAAGCCACCTGGCATCGGAAGCTCCCAGCCTTTCCTTTTGTTCTTTGTTCTTTTCTTTTGGGATTTATTTACCTTCTATAATTAAAACTTTGTAGCCTTGAGTGGAGCTCAGAGTCGGCCAGGGCAGGCGGGAAGCTTGGCTTCCTCCATTGTCATGGGCAACCCAAGCCTCCTGCTTGCTCCAGCTCCATGGCCATGGCTGGCTGAAATCAGGTATCTGGGGTTTATTTATCTTCTATAATTGAAACTTTGTTGCCTTGAGTGGAGCTCAGAGGAGGCTGTGGCAGGCGGGAAGCTTGGCTTTCTCCATCACTGGGGCAACCAAGCCTCCTGCTCGCTCCAGCTCCATGGCTGCCAGCCGCCATCTTGGTTGGGTTAATTTGCATATGGTCACTCTGATTGGCTGGTCAGCATGGCTTAAGGCATAGCAAAGGTACCATCAATTTGCATCTTTGTCTTTTATTAGTGTAGATACTACATAAGTCTCCTTTTTATGTCATAAGTTAAAATGAAAAGGTATTTTTTATTTTTTATTTTATTATATATTTTTCTGTTCAGTCTAACAAAAATGGAAATAATTTTTTATGAAGCCTTTAGCTTCTAGCTTGAAACTTGTCTGTTAAATTATTATTTTTTTAATGATGTGAGAGGTGTTGTTTTATTAATTCTTTTTTCTCTGACCTTGAAATATAATAGACTACTTTAAAGGTCTCAATGGTATAAGTCATTAGGAAGATAAAAATATATGTGATTAAAGTAAAAAATGATAAGACTTAAATTAAGTAATGATGTCAATAATCCTAGTTAATGAAAATGGGTTATGTGATAAATTTTAATTATTATTATAATCAGGGTTTATCAACTAAAACTTGTTTAAATTATTTAAAGTGAATGAATTTTTAAAAGTTTACTAGAGAAAATATAGCTGTAATTCAAAATTATTAAATGACTTCACTGCAAAAAAATAACAATTTTAAAAATAAGAAAAATTTTAGTAGCATTTACCAAAAAAGTATAGTCTATAATGAATATTCAAACAATGGAAAAAAACAGCAACATAACACACTGTCACTACATGTAGTGTACACATAACTTAGTACTTGTATTTCCTAGCAAAGTAAACAGTGATTTGCCAAGTAAGGCCATTTTTCTTCCAAAACTTGTTATTTCTGTGAATATCACTCATTGGATTTGTATAAACTATATTTTCCATACAAAATTGTTAATATTTTATGTAAGCATAATTCATTTTAGCAGCTAGACAGGGACACATACACATGCTTACCACATGGTCAACACCTACAAGTTAGATCTGGATCAATTCTTTCCTATGCATTCCTCCTCTAGTTCCTGGAAATGTCAATCTTGACTTTTTATCTTATGTGTTAGTAAATTTCTTGGATCCAGTAATGTCTCTAAGTTAGTTGTTAAGTTTTAATCTCACAGAAGAGTTATAATATTTCCCTGCATTTTCCCAATTTCTTAACTGATATTTTTGGTGATTTAAGAGTCAGAAAAGCATAAATTTTCTAAGTAATGCTGGGAAAAAGTTCCCACATGTGCACACTACCTGAGTTATACCTGCTTTCTCCATTTGTGCTTAGAGAAAAGCCTTGTAAAGTCAGTCCTATAATGTGACATATGCATTCCTAAAAAATCACTGTTCTGCGCAAAATCACACAAGAAAACACCACAGGGCTTTGTGGAAAAATAGGGCTAGTGATATAACACATAAAAACTTCATCAGTAACACATAAAAGAAAGATAAGAGGCAAATAAAAATGGTAGTACAGTTTCATAAATAATTAAAGAATAAAGACTTATGTAAATACCACAATAAATATAACACTTTACTTCAAAAAAAAATCTGAGTCAAAGGTAAATGTAAACATTTCTGAAGTTGTTGATTCATACTGCTAAAATATGTCCAGAAAAATCATACTAATTTATGTACCCAAAAACAGTGAGAAATGAATGTCTCACAAAACAATGGCCAACAAAGGGCATTATTAAAAAAACAAACAAACAAAAAAATAACCAGCTTTTTAATCTGGCAGTTTAGTTTCTGAATTTACATTTTTAACTGGATAAGCATGTAAATATACTAATTAACAATTTATATTTCTTTCTTTTTAAAAAATGTTTATTCATGAGCTTTGTCATTTGTCCATTTATTCTTAATGGGTTTCTCTAATTAATATTTATGTCTATAACCCTTTGTTAAGCTATTGCAAATACATAAAGTTAATGTCCAGAAATATTACATCTTTAATAATTAAATCTGCGGATGTTTTTCCCATTTCTTCTCCAACTTTTCTGGCTTGTTTTACATTTAATAATTTAAACCACCTTAATTTACTTTGAATATAGTATGAAGAAAGGATCTATGATTTTCCTCCCCTGCCCCCCAAATTTAGTTAATTTCCTCCTATCTCTTTTTCAAAAAAACTCTCTCCTTCTAACCTATTTTATACTGTGATTTGCATCAAACGTGAAATTTTATATATAGGCATCTCTTTTTGCCCATGTATCCTTATCTATTGATCTGTTTATTCCTATCCTATCTAATAATAGAGAAACATGGTAATTAACCATAACTTCGCCACCCTTCCCATTGGCTAATCAGCGAGATATGCAAATTAACTGCAAACCAAGATGGCGGCCGGCAGCCAGGCAGCTGAAGTGAACAGGAGGCTTGCTTGATCCAGTGATGGAGGAAGCCAATGTTCCTCGCCTGCCGCTGCCAGCCTCTGAGCTGCAGTCTAAGAAACAATGTTGCAATTATAGAAGCTAAACAATCCCCATGCTTTCAGGCAGCCAGCCAAGCTGGAGTTGCAACAGTGTTTCAATTATAGAAGGTAAATAAATCCCAGAGACCTGCTTTCAGCATCCAAGGTCTCAGAGCTGGAGCCGAGCCCCAGAGCTAAAGCCGGCTCTCAGCTCCAGTGACAGCCATAGAAGGTAAATAAATCCCAGAATTAAAAAAAAAAGAAGAAGAAAAGGAAAGGTTGGGAGCTTCAGTCACCTGCCAGCCTGAAAACGGCCCTCATCCCTCACCCAG
This sequence comes from Myotis nattereri, assembly GCF_964212035.1. NCBI lineage: Eukaryota > Metazoa > Chordata > Mammalia > Chiroptera > Vespertilionidae > Myotis > Myotis nattereri. Next base: position 101,185,661 of record NC_138077.1, read on the forward strand.
ACTGGCCAGGCACCCCAGTGGGGACTCCCACCCTGAAGGTGGTGCAACCCGCTGCAAACAGTCATCATCCCCTCATCCAGGCTGGCCAGGCACCCAAGCGGGACCCCCACCCTGATCCAGGACACCCTTCAGGGCAAACCAGCCAGCCCCCACCCATGCACCAGGCCTCTATTCTATATAGTAATAGGGTAATATGCAAACTTACCCTAACAGCAGAAGGACTGGGAATGACTGGTCACTATGACACACACTAACCACCAGTGGGCAGATGCTCAATGCAGGAGCTGCGCCCTGGTGGTCAGGGCACTCTCACATGGGAGGATCTCTGTTCAGCCACAAGCCAGGCTGATGGCTGCCAGTACAGCGGTGGTGGTGGGAGCCTCTCCTGCCTCCTCAGCAGCGCTAAGGATGTCTGACTGCAGCTTAGGTCTGCTCCCTGCTGGCAAGTGGACATCCCCCTAGGGCTTCCGGGCTGCCAGAGGGATGTCTGATTGCCATCTTAGGCCCAATCCCCTGGGGTCCCAGTCTGTGAGAGGGCACAGGCCGGGCTGAGGGACCCCCTACCCCTTGAGTGCACAAATTTTTGTGCACCGGGCCTCTAGTGTAAGTATATTCCTATGATAATATATACCCCATTGCAATCAATTTCAGTATCTAACAAGGTCAGTCCCTACTAACTCCTTTACTTTTCTAAGTTTTCTTAACATTTTTATGTTAATTATTGTTAGAAGGATTTTAGCATGTTTCTTAAAAATCCAACAGGGTTTTTATGTCTATTTTATTAAAAATATATTATTAATATCTCTATAGTATAAAACTATTTGTCTTTTATTTATACTCCCTGATAAATACTGTGGTTTTCTTTGTTTTTTATTGAAATTATTAGTATACATGTAATGCTTTTACGCTATTACTAGAGGCTCAGTGCACGAATTTGTGCACCAGTGGGGTCCCTCAGCCTGCCTGTGGGATCAGGCTGAAACAGGCTCCCTGACATCCCCTGAGAGGTCCCGGATTGTGAGAGGGTGCAGGCCAGGCCAAGGGACCCCACTGGTGCACGATCAGGGCCAGGGAAGGACATGGGAGGTTGGCCAGCTGAGGAAGGATTGTGGGAGGGCTCTAGTGCATGTCTGGCCTGTCTCGCTCAATCCCGATCAGCCAGACTCCAGCAGCAAGCTAACCTACTGGTCGGAGCATCTGTCCCCTGGTGGTCAGTGCACATTATAGTGAGTGGTTGAGCGGCCTTAGCATATCATTAGCATATTACACATTGATTGGTTGAACTGCCAACCAGACGACCAGACACTTAGCATATTAGGCTTTTATTATATAGGACTAGAGGCCTGGTGCACAAAAATTTATGCACTGGAGGGGGTCTCTCAGCCAGGCCTACACCCTCTCACAGTCTGGGAGCCCTCAGGGGATGTCCTACTGATGGCTTAGGCCCAGGGAGAGTGGTCCTAAGCTGCAGTCTGGCCTCCCTCTGCGGAAGGCGACTGGACCAATCAGGAGAAGGCACTGCCCCCATTACCCCACTGCTGCTGCCACTGCCAGTTGCTGTGGCTGTTGGTCCTCGGCCCTCTCTTCTTAATGCTGCCCCCTCCTCCAACTGGAGCCAGGCTAGCTGGGGGAGGGGCTGTGGGAGGTTGAAGCAATGCATTCACACCCTGTCCAGACTCTGCAGAAGCTCCGGGACTGAAGTGCTGTGGCATCTCCTGCCACCACCTCTGCAGAAGGAGTGGCTGCAGCACAGGTGGAATTGGACCAGGGCCCATGGTGCCACGGCCTCTCCTGCCACCACCTGTGTGGAAAGAGCGGCCACGGCATGGGTGGGACCGGACCAGGGCCTGCTGCACAGCTGACTCTCCCAATGCTGCCTTTGTGGAAGGAGGAACCACGGCACGAGTGGGACAGACCTGGGCCCGTGGCACAGCTGCCTCTCCCACAGCCACCTCTGCAAAAGGGGCCATGCCGCTGGACCGGCCTGCGCTACCACCTCTCCAGCACTGCCGGCCCTCGACCCATGCAGCCACTGTGGCTTTGTCCAGAAAGATGTCCAGAAGATGTCCAGTCTAATTAGCATATTACCCTTTTATTAGTATAAATAAGCAGAATCTGTTTTCGATCTATTTTCCGGTACATATGTTACATCTATACATTTTGTAATGTGTCAATGATAAGTACAAAAGTCATTGATTTTTATATATTTACGAGAGGCCTGATGCACGAAATTCTTGCAAGAGTAGGCCTTTCTTCCCCTGGCTGCCAGCACCACTTTTCCTCGGCAAAATCTTAGGTCCCAAGATTTCCTCCAGCTGCTGGCAAGCACCGGGATCCTGGCTTCCCCTGCAGCCCCAACTTCAACTGGAAGGACATCTGGAAGAATGTCTGGTCTCATTAGCATATTACATTTTTATTATTATAGATCACAAACTTATTCACAGAAATTTTTAGATTAATCTTGGAGAGTTATATTTATACTTTATGTAAATAATGACTTGTTTATTTTTAGTTTTACATCTTACTGTACTGGCCATGAGTTTCAAAACAGTAATAATGTTAATGGTGAGCATTATTTTTTTCTTTCTTTGGTTTATATTTATTTAGAGAAAGTGGTCGATTATATGCAACTAGAGGCCCAATGCATGAAATTCGTGAATGGGGGGGCGTCCCCTCGGCCCACTCTACACCCTCTCCAATCCGGGACCCCTCGGGAGATGTCTGACTGCCGGTTTAGGCCCGATCCCAGGGATAGGGCCTAAACTGGCAGTCAGACATCCCTCTCACAATCTGGGACCACTAGCTTCTAAACACTCACCTGCCTGCCTGCCTGATTACCCCTAACTTCCCCCCCCTGCCAGCCTGATCACCCCTAACTGCCTCTGCCTGCAGGCCTGGTCACCCCCAATTCCCCCCTCCCCCTGCTGGCCTGGTCACCCCTAACTGCTCCCCCCTCGTTAGCCTGGTCGTCCCTTACTGCCCCTCCTGCCGGCCTAGTCCCCCCTTGCAGCCTGCTGTTCAGTTGTTTGGTCGTCCCTCACTAAGCCCCTGGTGGCCTTGTTGCCCCACACAACCTTCTGTTTGGTCGTTACTGTTACTGTGATGGTGTCCTGGACAATTTGCATATTCCTCTATTATTACTATAGATAGGGAAATTTGTCTATAGGTGCATCTTTATATATTTTGTTAACTCTTTGTTTGAAATACATATTCTTTGAGTTATGAAGCATACTTATATTTCTAATATTTTAAGAACATTTTTGTTGTTACATTTTTAATTGTTTACTTTTGATTAATTAATGAGTATTACATTTTACCAGATAGATTTTTGAAATTTATTGATATGGCACATATGGGTTTTTATTTGACCAATTAATTTTTGCTATCATAGGCTTTTCCATTTAACAAAGTAGAGATTTTTCTTGTTTAGGAAGAACTGACACTTTAATACTGCTAAATTTGATTTGCTAATATTTTTTTAGAAAATTTATATTGATATGTATAATTTTGCCCATTCTATGCTAGAAATTTTCAGATTTTTGTGTAAAAATCTAAGATTTCAAAAGTACATAGGGTGGTTTTGGAATTTTTTGGTAGAGCCACTACAGATAACATGGCAATACTCTTTTACTATAAAATTCAAAAGAATGCATCTATAAAAACTATATGAGTCTTTTATATTGAAGTAATTCTTTGATTGTGCATGTCTGTTTTATTTTTCTAATTGATATCTGTAAAGCAAGTTTCAGTCATGTAAATTTTTGTAGCTCTAAATGATAATTAATCACTATTTCTAATTCAATTAGTATAAAATTATGAATAGTATTTTATAATATTTTTTCTAAATTTCAATCTATGGAATAAATAATGGATTCAAATTTTCACCACTTTGCAACTGCTAATGAACTGACAGATTTAGGCATTTATCATTTTCAGTTTGGATGGCTCTATTTTTCCTTGCTTAAATTTACCAGGAATTTGTGTTTTATTATTATTCTTTTAATAGTTCTGCTTATCTATGTCTTATTCAATAATTTCTATTTTTATCTTTAATTACTTATCCTCATTTACTTTAATTATTTTTATGGTAAACTAGAGGCCCGGTGCATGAAATTCGTGCACTCGGGGGGGAGGGTTCCCTCAGTCCAGCCTGTCCCCTATCACAGTCCGGGAGTCCTCAGGGGATGTCCTACTGACAGCTTAGACTGCAGTCTGGCCTCCCTCTGAGGGAGGCAACCAGGATTATCAGAGGAAGGTGCCACCCCCATCACCCTGCTGCTGCTGCCACTGCTGACTGCCACAGCCAGCAAGGTGTTTTCATCAACATAGACTCCAGTCCCTTCACCACGAAAAAATAACAACTTTCTTTAGGCATTTTCAAGATGTCTCTTTCATAGGATATGACATTTCTTTCTTTTTTTTTTATCCTCACCTGAGGATATTTTTCCATTGATTTTTAGAGAGTGTGAAGAGAGAGGGAAAGACAGAGAGAAACATCAATGCTAGAGGCACACTTTGATTGGTTGCCTCCTGCATGAGCCCTGACCTGGGCCCCGGCTAGGGAGGATCCTGCAACCTAGGTACATGTCCTTGATCAGAATCGAACCCGGACCCTGCAGTCCGCAGGCCAAGGCTCTATCTACTGAGACAAACCAGGTAGGGCAGGATATGACATTTCTTAGCCCCTCCAGCAGTGGACCTTCATTTTTTTCCTCCAGGAGTGAGGTAGAAAAACCCTAGATCACCTTCTTGGATTCTTATTACCCAAGTTACCAAGAACACTGCAAGTGGTGTACTGGGAGCTTAGACAGTGAGCGGTCAGAAAAGTTGTTTCCTCTGCAGCTCATGCACAGAGGCAGGACTGCTAGCTCACAGTGGCACGGGAATGCCCCCTGTCTCTGCTCTGAGCCTGCTCAGGCCACCGTGGCAGCACAGGCACACCCCTCTGTCTCACATCACATGCAGTCCCCTCCCGCCCACCTACGCACACAGCCTGCTCCTGAGTTGTCATGATGTTACGGTGTCTCGGACAATTTGCATATTACCTCTTTATTTATATATAGATGAGGTTAGTGTTTACTGTATATAACATGTTAACAAAAAAATGAGATACCTTAAACAAAAAAGAAGTTTATTTCTCAGAAAAGTATAAAAGAAAATCCATATGTAGGAGACATTTGGTTTCTTATAGAGAGGGTCCCCAAAATTTTCAGAGTACTTGATTCCTTCCATCTAACAGCTCTTTCAACTTTCTATTTGTAACCCATGAAAGTTCCTATATATGAATATCCTGTTGATGCTATAACTGCACAGATAGAATGTTTCTAAGAGGGTTTTAAAATGTATTAGTTTATATGTTCCTGGTGGTATAAATCCTAAGGTTGAAAAGATCTTACTGTAAAGGGCCTGAATAGATATTTTTCCAAAGGAGGTATACAGATGGCTAATAAATATATGAAAAGATGCTCAAAATATTTTCTAATCTTCAAGAAAATGCAAATCTACACCACAATGATATGTCACCTCATACTTGTTAGGATGGCTATTATTAAAAGACAAGAGATGAAGATGGAGGTGGGTGGGTGGGAAGAAATCAACCAAAGAACTTGCATGCATATATGCATAACCCATGGACACAGGCACTAGGGTAGTGAAGGCCTGGGGTAGGGGTTAGGGTAATGTAGAAAGGGTTAATGGGGAAAAAAGGGGGACATATGTAATACTTTAACAATAAAGATTTTAAAAAAGACAAGAAAGGAGAGAAAAAGAAGGTGATTGGCAAGAAGATAGGAAGGGAGAGTGTGTGAGAGAGTGAGGGAGTGATAGAGGAGTGTGTGGATGTGTTGGTGTGTGTGTGTATGAGCTAGGGACAGTTAGATCCTGCAGGTCCTCCAGGGGGCTGCCAAACTGGGCAGTCTTAGATGGTGAAACTCCACTGCCACTGCGGACACTTGGGGGGAAGCCAGTGCGGGCACAGAGACCACACCATCTTGAAAAACATAACTGCTTGAGACTAAGATACTAGCCTCACCACCACCCAATTTGACCTCAGACACAAACTGGGACCCTACAGCCACTCAGGACAAAGACCTGCAACCACAGCTGTAGACCCACAGACACCAAGAATCCAGACATCCTGGCTGCAGATTTCTGTGAGTCACAGAGCCCATCCCCCTCCCTGCAGGCCCACTGCAGTGGCATAGGAACAGCTAGATCTGCTCATCACAGGCAGGCTTCCTGCCCACACAGGGTGGATGCCCTACCTGACTTTGAGCCTGGGCACACGGACACGGCGAGTCTGTTTCCTACAGCGTGCACTCATGCAACCAGACCCTATGCCCACACAGGGCCGCTGTGCCACCTGACTTTGATTCTGGGCAAGAGCACAAGGAAGTCTGTTTCCTGCAGCGCGGGAGTGGACCTCCCACCAACTCAGGGCAGCTGTGCAACCCGGCCCCCCAAGCAGACCAGGGACCCTGATTCTCCACATGAGAGGCAGAACTGAGCACCAGTGACTTGACTCTGTTTCTCATCATGCGTGCCTGGGATCCCTGAATCAAAGAGCACACTAAGAGCCAATGACTCCAATTCTCAGCACATGCGCACACAGGAACCCTGATTCTTGGTGCGAAGCCACACCAAGCAGCAGAGACTTTGATACTCGATTCTTAGTGTGGACACAGGAGGACTCTGACTCCTGGCATGCAATAGGGGACTCTGATTTTCGGCACATGCTAGCAGGATCTCTTTTCAGCATGGCACAGGTGGGGTCCCTGATTCTAGGTGTGTGCATGAGGCCGCACTGAGCACAGGTGACTCTGATCTGGGGTGAATGTGGCTCCCACCGACCCACGGCAGCCACACGTCTTGGTGTTAGAGCTCTTCTGTGACACTCTGGTGGTACTAAGCTCCCTCTGCACACAGCCCATGACCCTGCAACTCTGCATTTGAACCTTCTGGGGATAGTTAGAATGGGGAGACAATGAAACAATCCCCAGAGGAAAGAAAAAGAGAAATCGCCAAAAAAGGAAATAAGTGAAACGGAGGCATGCAACATGAAATAAAAAGAATTCAGAGTAATGGTCATACAGTGCATAAACTAGATGGATGAGAAATCAACAACCTTGCAAAAATGAGGAAGAAATAAAAAGTGATATAGCTACAATAAAAAATGCCATGGATGGTTTCAACAGTAGACTAGAAGAAGCAAAGGATGAAATTAGTGAGTTAGAAGATAAGATAGAGAAACAAGCCCAATCTGAACAGCAACCAGAGAAAAAAATTAAAAAGTAGGAGGAGAGCCTAAGGGACAACAAGAAATGAAGTAACATACATATATTAGGGCTGAACAGGAACAAGACAGGGATGCCCATTCTCAAAAGAAGAGCAGCAAGGATTAGAGAATCTATTTGAAGAAATAATGACAGAAAACTTCCCTGATATGGGGAAGAAAAAAGTTACACAAGTAAAGAGAGTCCCAAGCAAGATGAATCCCAAAAGACCCACACTAAGACACATCATAATTACAATGGCAAATGTTATGGAAAAAGAGAGAATTTTAAAGGCTGCAAGAGAGAGAATTACCTACAAAGGATTCCCCATTCGATTATCAAATGATTACTCAACAGAAACACATCAATCTGGAAGGGAATGGAATGAGTTATACAGAGTGATACAAAGCAAAGAACTGAGTCCAAGAATACTCTATCCAGCAAGACTATCAATCAAATTTGAAGGGGAAATCAGAAGCTTTGCAAACAAAAAAAAAGGCAAAGGGAATTTATCAATACCAAGCCAACAATACAAGACAAACCCACAGTCAACATCATACTCAATGGGCAAAAACTAAAACCATTTCCCCTAGAATAGGAACAAGACAGGGATGCCCACTCTCACCACTCCTGTTCAAGATAGTACTGGAAGTACTAGCCATTGTGATCAGAGAAGAAAAAGAAATAAAAGGCATCAAAATTAGAAAAGAAGAAGTAAAACTGTCCTTATTCACAGATGACATGATATTGTATATAGAAAACCCCAAAAACTCCATCAGAAAGCTACTAGACTTAATAAATGAATTCAGCAATATAGCAGGATAAAAAATTAACACCCAGAAGTCTATGGCTTTTCTATACACCAATAATGAACTCACAGAAATAGAAATTAAAAAAGCAATCCCATTTACCATTGCAACAAAAAAATTAAGATACCTAGGAATAAACTTAACCAAGGAAACAAAGGACCTATACTGAAAAAATTTCAGGATGCTAAAGAAGAGAAAGAGGAAGACATGAACAAATGGAAGAATATACCATGTTCATGAATTGGTAGAATTGACATCATTAAAATGTCCATACTACACAAAGAAATCTAAAAATTCAATGCAATCCCCATTAAAATACCATCATAAATGGATTATCCCAGTCAGTGTCGCTCAGTGGATTGAACATTAACCTAGGCACCAGAAGTATCAGGTTCGATTTCAGTCAAGGCACATGCCCAGGTTGCAGGCTCAATCCTCAGTAGGGGTCATGCAGGAGGCAGTCAATTGACATTTCTCTCTCATTGTGTTTCTCTCTCATCAATGTCTCTCTCTCTTTCCCTCTCCCTCTCTCTAAAATCAATAAAAAACATATTTTAAAAATAATAATAAATGAGTTAAACGCTCCAATCAAAAGACATAGGGTAGCTGAATGGATAAGAAAATATGACATATATATATGATGTCTTCGAGAGACCCACCTCAGAATGAAAGATTCACACAGGATGAGAGGGAAGAGATGGGAAAAATTTCTATGTAAATGGAAATTTAAAAAAATAAAAGCTGTGGTAGTAATACCTATATCTAACAAAATAGAATTCAAAACAAAGACCATAAAAGAGACAAAGAATGTCACTATAGGGATCAATCCAAAAAGAGGAAATAACCCTTATAAACATATATGAACCCAATATAGGAGCACCTAAATAAAAATAATAATAATACTTGGTGGGCTTTAAGGTAGAGATTGACAGCAATACAGCCAGAGTAGGGAAGATTAACACCCCACTGTCATTAATGGATACATCTTCCAGACAAAAACTCAACAAGGAAACTGTGACACATGGCCAACTACATCAGATATTTAATTGATATTTACAAAACATTTCATCCCAAAGCTGCAAAATATACATTTTTCTCAAGTGCACATAGAACATTCTCAAAGATAGACTACATGGTACAATACAAAATAAGCCTTTTTTTTTTTTTTCAAAATAAGTCTTAACAAATTCAAGAAGATTGAAATTATATCAAGCATCTTCTCAGATGACAATGGCATGAAAATAGAAATAAACTACAATAAAAAAAAAAAACCTCAGAATTCTTCAAACACATGGAGGCTAAATAGTGTTATTAAACAGTGAGCAGATTAGCAATTAAATCAAGGAAGAAATAAAAAATTACCTGGAAACAAATGAAAATAAACACACAAAAACCCAACATCTATGTGACAGAAGAAAGCATTTCTGAGAGGAAAGCTTATAGCATTACAGGCCTAAAGAAGCAATAAACATATCTAATAAACAATCTAACCCTACAACTACAAGAACTACAAAAATGAAAACTAAACAAATTCTGGAAGGAAGGAAATAATAAAATCTGAGCTTAAATAAATTACATAGAAAAACAATACAAAAAATCTATGAAACCAAGAGCTGATTGTTTGAAAAGATAAACAAGATTGATGGCTAATCAAAAAAAAAGAGAGAGGACCCAACTAAATAAAATCAGAAATAAAAGTGGAGAAAGAACAACTGATTCCAGAGAAATAAAAAGGATAGAAAGAAAATACAATGAACAACTATATGCCAGAAAATTGGACAACCTGGGTAGAAATAGACAAACTCCAAGAAACATACAACCTCTAAAACTGAATCAGAGAGAACCAGAAATCCTGAATGGACCAGTAACAACTAATGAAATTGAAGCAGAAAAAACAAAACAAAACCCAGCAATCAAAAGTCCTGGACTAGATGGCTACACAGGTGAATATTACCAAACATTCAAAGAAATAAAACCTCCTCTCCCCAAACTATTCCAAAAAATTGAACAGGTGGGTAAATGTCCAAGCTCTTTCTATGAGGCTTGCATTCTCCTAATTCCAAAACTAGATAAAGACATTCCAAAAATGAAAATTATAGGCCAATATCCCTGATGAACATAGATGCTAAAATACTCATCAAAATATTAGCAAATAAGATCCAGCATTACATTAAAAAGATCATACACCATTATCAAGTTGGGGATGCAAGGTTGGCAATAAAAGTGATACATCACATAAAAAATTAAAAGACAAAAATCACATGATCATATCAATAGATGCAAAAAAAAAAAAAAAAGCATGGGACAGAATATAACACTCATCATATCTAATAAAAGAGTAATATGGATAAGCTACTTGGAGAAAAACCAAGATGGAGGCATAAGTTAACGCCGGAGATTGCTGCCTCGAACAACCACTTCAAAAAACAACTAAAAGACGGAACGGACATCATCCAGAACCACAGGAAGGCTGGCTGAGTGGAAATTCTACAACTAGGAGGAAAGAGAACATCATACCCAGACTCAGAGGAGGCTCAGTGCTGAAGTGAAATACTAAGGTGCGGAGAGCACGCGGAGCGGGCTGGAGGAGGAGGGTGCGGTTGTTGTTTTCAATCGGGAGGGAGTTTCAGACTCTGAGCTCCAGATCCCAATGAGTCTCTAGGGACCCAGACTCAAACGGGAGAAGCGGAACTGTCTGGCTTCGGTCAGAACTCCAAGACAGCTTTCTCTCCAAGGTTTGCAGCGGTTGCTGGGACTCTGTGAGGCAGAGCCCCTAGGGACAGAACTGAGAGCAGCCATAACTGCTCACTCCGGCCCGCCCTGTAGATCCCCGGGGACCCGCCCCGCCCAAGCCCTGCGCAGAGCCATTTGCCGGATAGCCTCAGGCAAACGCTAGATTAGCACCGCCCTAGAGATCCAGCACAGAAGCTCTCCCACTGCAGACACAGCGGACTCTCATAGCCAGTTAGCCTGGAGGTCAAATCACCCCCGGTATTGCCGACAACAATCAAGGCTTAACTACAACAAGATTGCGCACAAAGACCACTAGGGGGTGCACCAAGAAAACATAAAAAATGCGGAGACAAAGAAACAGGACAAAACTGTCAATGGAGGATATTGAGTTCAGAACCACACTTTTAAGGTCTCTTAAGAACTGTCTAGAAGCCGCCGATAAATGTAGTGAGATCCTCAAGAAATCTAATGAGACCCTCGATGTTATGATAAAGAACCAACTAGAAATTAAGCATACACGGACTGAAATAATGAATACTATACAGATTCCCAACAGCAGACCAGAGGAGCGCAAGAATCAAGGCAAAGATTTGAAATGCGAAGAAGCAAAAAACACCCAACTGGAAAAGCAAAATGAAAAAAGAATTCGAAAATACGAAGATAGTGTAAGGAGCCTCTGGGACAGCTTCAAGCGTACCAACATCAGAATTATAGGGGTGCCAGAAGATGAGAGAGAGCAAGATATTGAAAACCTATTTGAAGAAATAATGACAGAAAACTTCCCCCACCTGGTGAAAGAAATAGACTTACAGGTCCAGGAAGCGCAGAGAACCCCAAACTAAAGGAATCCAAAGAGGACCACACCAAGACACATCATAATTAAAATGCCAATAGCAAAAGACAAAGAGAGAATCTTAAAAGCAGCAAGAGAAAGAAACTCAGTTACCTACAAGGGAATACCCATACGACTGTCAGCTGATTTCTCAACAGAAACTTTGCAGGCCAGAAGGGAGTGGCAAGAAATATTCAAAGTGATGAATACCAAGAACCTACAACCAAGATTACTTTATCCAGCAAAGCTATCATTCAGAATTGAAGGTCAGAGAAAGAGCTTCACAGATAAGGAAAAGCTAAAGGAGTTCATCACCACCAAACCAGTATTATATGAAATGCGGAAAGGTATCCTTTAAGAAGAGGAAGAAGAAGAAAAAGGTAAAGATACAAATTATGAACAACAAACATGCATCTATCAACAAGTGAATCTAAGAATCGAGTGAATAAATAATCTGGTGATCATAATAGAATCAGGGACATAGAAAGGGAATGGACTGACTATTCTTGGGGGGGAAAGGGATGTGGGAGATGCGGCAAGAGACTGGACAAAAATCGTGCACCTATGGATGAGGACAGTGGGTGGGGAGTGAGGGCGGATGGTGGGGCGGGAACTGGGAGGAGGGGAGTTATGGGGGGAAAAAAGAGGAACAAATGTAATAATCTGAACAATAAAGGTTTAATTAAGAAAAAAAAACATATTCTTGAGTGAGGCTTTAAAAATAACAAAAAAAAATAATTTTGTGGGTTATAAATGCTTTCAAAAGCAGGCTTTACTCATATATACAGAAAACAGAAAAATAAAACAACAATGTTTCAAAAACATTAACTACAATAAAAATGTTTTTGTTAGTTCACTTAGACATCTTTAATTATTATTCTGCTAGATATTAGGTTACCAGTTTTATAAAGCATCTACTTTTTTACAAAAGCAGTTGTAAAAATCCAGACCCATCTATCGGTATAGTCTGAGAGTAAACTTTTTCTGTAAAATCTTAGATGGTAAATATTTAAGAATTTTGAGCCATATCTGATACAACTATTCAACATCACCATTGTAGCAAATAATCATCTTGAGACAACACATAAATAACTGGGCATGACTGTGTTCAATAAAATTTTATTTACAAAACCAGGCAGTAGATATTTTTGGTCTGCATGCCATAGTTTGCTGACTCTTGCTGAAAGCAATGCAAGATCAGCCTCAATATGTCAACAGTTTGAAGTACAGTACTTTTCCTTGATGTTTTTAAACTTTCCTTCTTTGTTGAACATATAAACTCTTTCCTATAGCTTATGGCAAAGCCCCCATCTAAGCATCAGAGTAAAACAGATATTAAATGCAGATGACAGAGAATTAACGGCAGTGGTTAATTTATTACTGATCATTTTCAAATGTGAAGAAATGATGAGTTTTCTTGCTTCTAGTCAAGATAATAAATGTGGTACTCATATCTTCCCACAACCACATCAAAATTACAAGTAAACTGAAGAATAACCATCATTCAGAATCACCAGAAATCTGGCTGAACAGAAGTCCTGTAATTAAAAGTTAAAAAAAAAAGTCACATCGATATTGGTAGAAATGGCAGAGACTCAGAAAAGGCAGATCCCACACCATGTGTGATGGTTAAAAATCAGGAAGTATATTTTAGCTGCAGAGGTCCCCCCGAAGAAGCGAGGGGTCCCAGCCCTTCATCCTAGGGTTGCAGTACAGAGAAGTCCCCATAATTTCTGGATATATAAAACCAGTACGGATTATGGCTGAGAGATAGAGGGCTGCTGGAGTCCCAGACATTCCTGTTAAAGGGCATACACACAGACTTAGACTGAAGCATTCTGAGATCCAATGCTGAGGCAGCATCTCAAAAGGTGCCAGGGATGTACAGGAAGCACTGAATTGTCTGGCTTTGAGGCAAGAGTTGGAGGGTTAGATTTCTCCCAGACAGAAATGTTGGCAAAGGCCATTGTTTCTTGGCTGAGCCTTCTCCCTGCAGAGCTGGCAGGCAGGAACCACATCTGAGTCTCCAGCAACCTGACAAATACTTTCTCCCTTCCCCCACCCCTCCAATGATTCCCCAAGACTCCAACTTTTGGGTCCACCTATGCCATTTCCAGTGGCTTTTCCACACAAACATCCTATCTTGGCTCATGCTAAAGACTTTCCTAAATTCTCTCCAAGGTTTACAAATCCCAAACAAACAGCATGTGGCCTCAATGTACCCCATGCCTTAGGCTAAGTGGCCCCAGGCCTGGTCTAGTGACAGCCAGCTTTGGTTAGTATCTGGCCTCTCCTGGGAACCTCTAAGCTCAGCATAAGTAGCAGCCACCTGAAGGCCACTTTATAGTTCATGCCCGGTGGCCCCAGGCAGAGCAGAAACAATGGCTGACCTTAGCCTGCACCTCGTGAGAGACCCCGGATGCAGTACACCCAGTTTTTATCTTCAGACCATTCCAGAGCACCACCCAACCACCTTCATACGTGACACACTCAAGAGACAGACTCATATGACACCAAAGCCCCACTGAAGTGGGTCCTGCTGCAGAGGGTCAGCCCTGCACAGCAGTTTCCCCATTGCAGTCTCCACCGATCTTTGTAGCCAGTCGGTATTAGGGGTAAATTCCTCCCATTGACATGCCAAAGCAATCAAAGCTCAACTACAATCGGAGGTGCATATAGCACACACTGGGGGCACAGCTAGAGTGCCCCACTCTGGCGACTGAGGAAGCTGTGCCACTGGGCTCTACAGGACACCTACTATATAAGAATGTTCTACCAAGACTGGGAGACATAGCAAGCTCTACCTAAAACATAGAAACAAAAATAGAAAGGCAGCCAAAATAAGGACACAAAGAAACATGTCCCAAGTGAAAGAAGAGAACAAAATTCCAGAAGAAGAACAAAAAAAATAAAGACAAATAACATACCAAATTATTATTAGAATACCCAATGAACTTAGGGGCAGAGTAAATGAACTTACTGAGAACTTCAACCAGAGAGGAAACATAAATATAGAAATAGGAACATAAAAAAGAACCAGTCAGAAATGAAGAATGCAACAACTGAAATAAAGAATACATTACAGAGAATCAAGAGTAAAGTAGATGAAGCAGAGGATCAAATAAGTGATTTAAAATATAAGAAAGCAGAAAACACCCAATCAGAACATCCAAAAGAAAAAGAATACAAAACAAACAAACAAACAAAAAGGATAGTGGTAAGGAGCCTCTACAGTGGTTCTCAACCTTCTGGCCCTTTAAATACAGTTCCTCATATTGTGACCCAACCATAAAATTATTTTCATTGCTACTTCATAACTGTAATGTTGCTACTGTTATGAATCGTAATGTAAATATCTGATATGCAGGATGGTCTTAGGCGACCCCTGTGAAAGGGTCGTTTGACCGCCAAAGGGGTCGTGACTCACAGGTTGAAAACTGCTGCTCTAGGAAAACTTTAAGTACAGCAACATTCACTCACATCATGAGGGTACCAGAAAAAGAGACAGAGCAAGGAATCGAAAACCTATTTGAAAAAAATAATGATGAAATATATTTCTAACCTGGCAAATAAAATGGACATATAAGTCCAGAAAGTGCTGAAAGTTTCAAACAATATCAAACCAAAGAAGCCAAAACCAAGACACATAAAAATTAAAATGCCAGAAGTTAAAGACAGAGAAAGAATCATAAAAGCAGCAAGCAAAAAGCAGTTAGATACTGTCAGATGCAGTAAAAGCATTGCTCAGCTCTGGTGCTCTGAAGTCCTCTGGGTCCATAGATTCTTCTACATTCTTACTGACTATGCCAGAGTAAGTTCTGTCTCAAACCCTACTTGCTACACTAACTGCTGGGAACTTAGTCCAAGTTCCTCCTTTGTCTTCTGCTCACTAGCTAGAGGTATCAGCTCCAAGCCCCTCTCTCTAGGGACTGGACCTTCTCGGACATTGGGTCTTAGATGGAGAAGCCATGAGAAGTTGTGGGTATATAAAAAGAGTCTTTATTGCAGAAGCCAATGGCACGACAGTCCTACACAGGGAAAACAGTCCTTCATAGCCAAGTCCATACAGGCAGGCAGCCGTACACTGGCTGATGACAGATACATTTTTCCCACAAAAGCAGCATTAGTCTCTGTACCCCCGCTATTATCTGAGCAGCCGCACACTGCTTCAAAACCCACTGCTTTACATCATTGCAATATCTGAGCTCTCTGCCTCAGCAGCTTCTCCTATCTCCCCTACCCAGCACAGTGGCTAGTCTCTATAGCCTCACTTAGTAACTACCTCTGAGCTTCTCTCTCAGCCCATGGGCTGGTTAACAGGGTAGCTATATCTGAGCTCTCTATGAGCTCTTAGCCTTACATTGTAGCAATACCAGCTCACAGCTCCATCTAAGCTCTCTAGCCTTTTTCCCCTCTCTCCAGCACACTCCTCTGCCCAGCACACTTCTTGACACTCCAGCAGACTAGCTGTACAGTAACTTGTGTATTATTCTAGAGATAAAGAAGGTTTCATGCCAATAGTTACATCAATCATTTGGCTATAGAAGGGCACAGCGTACCGGGTGATTGCTGTGGCCTTGCACCTGCTTATGGTATCTTAGCCTAGGCACAGAGTGGCCTTGGATATTTGGTGTATAGACAAGGCTTCTGTGCTTTAATTAGCCTTGACTATCAAGCGTCTCTGGTGTGGTTCCCACAGATACCTACAAGGGAGCTCCCATAAAACTGTCAATTGATTTTTCAACCGAAACTTTACAAGCCAGAAGAGAGTGGCATGAAAAACGTACTCAAAGTGATAAAAAGCAAGGACCCACAACTAAGATTACTCTACCCAACAAAGCTATCATTTAGAATTGAAGGTTAGAGAAATAGCTTCCCAGACAAGTAAAAGATAAAGGAGTTTATAACCACGAAAGAAGTATTATAAGAAAGAAGTATTATAAAGACGTCTTCCCAATGTCCTTCTGGACAAAGCCACAGTGGGGGCCAAGGCAGAGGTGGTTAGGGGCGATCAGGCTGGCAGGGGAGGGCAGTTAGGGGTGATCAGGCCAGCAGGGGAGGGCAGTTAGGGGCAACCAGGCTGGCAGGGGGGCACTTAAGGGGTGATCAGGCTGGCAGGCAGAGGCGGTTAGGGGTGATCAGGTGGACAGGCAGGCAAGCGGTTAAGAGCCAGTGGTCCTGGATTGCGAGAGGGATGTCTGAGGGGTCCAAGATTGAAGAGGGTGCAGGCCTGGGTGAGAGATCCCCACCCCCATACACGAATTTTGTGCACTGGGCCTCTAGAAAATACATATGCATGAACAATTACTTTAAATGCAAATAGATTAAAATGTTTCAATCAAGACATATGGTGACTGAATAGATAGAAAAGTAGGATATGCTGTCTACAAAAGATTCACTTTTGATTGAAAGTCACACACACTGAAAATAAAGGGATGGAAAAAGATATTTCATGAAAATGGAAACAAACTAAAAAAAGCTGGGAGAGACATACTTATACTAGACAAGCTAGACTTTAAAACAAAGGCTATAACAAGAGATAGTGAAGGAACCAGCAATTTCACTTCTGGATATTTATCCAAAGAAACCTAAAGCACTATATCAAAAAGACATATGCATCCATATGTTCATTGCAGCACTATATACAATAGCCAAGACACAAAAGCAGCCTAAATGTCCATCAGTAGATGATTGGATAAAGAACTGGTGCATATATACAATGAGATATGACTCAGCCATTAAAAAAGAAAGAATGAAATCTTGCCATCTGCAACAACATGGATAAACCTAGAGGGTGTTGTGTTGAGTGAAATAAGCCAGACAGAGATTTCACTTCTACGTGGCATCTGAGTAACAAAATAAATGAACAAGCAGTCTAGAAACAGACCCATAAATACAAATAACATTTTGACAGTTGTCAGGTGGTTGAAAAACTTGAAAAGATTAGGAAGTACAAACTGGTAGTTACAGAATAGTCATGAGATGTAAAGTACAGCATAGGGAATATGGTCAATAATATTTTAATAAGTACAGGAAAGGCAAACGTAGGTTTACAGTTGTAATACAAATACATAATACAGTGATTAATAAATAATACTACAAGAAATAACTTTGTGGTTCATGTACTCACAACTGCAAACCTAGTTTTGCCCACCCTATATGTATAGGGTCAGATGGGTATTAGATTTATTGAGGTGACCACTTTTTAAGTTATATAAATGTTTAATCACTGGGTGGTACATGAAACTAACATAATAATTGTACATCAATTGTAACTGAAAAAAATAAAAATTGAAATGAAAAAAATAAACAATGTGTTATTGGTGAAAAAAATACACAAATAGATCAATGAAAAACTAGGAAGCCCAGAAATAAACCATCATAAATATAGTCAACTGATCTTTGACAGATAAGCAAAGGAAACACAATGAAACAGATAGTCTCTTCAGTAAATGGTACTAGAATAACTGAACATACCCATGCAGAAAGAAAAAAATAATCTAGAAACAAACCTTACACCCTTCATAAAAATTTACTCAAAATGAATAACAGACATATAAATTTAAAATGCAAAACATAAAACTCCCAGAATATAGTATAGAAAAAAAAATTAAGAACCTTAGGTATGTTGATGACATTTTAGATGTAACACCAAAGACACAATCCATGGAATAAATAATTGATTATCTGAATTTCTTTAAAATGAAAATTAACTGGACTTGTTTAAAATTTTTGCTGCTTTAATAAATACCAACATTAAGAGAATTAAAAAGACAAGTCCCATACTGGAAACAAATATTTACAAAAGACATATCTGATAAAGGACTATTATCCAAAATATACAAAGAATTCTTAAAACTCAACAATAAGAGAACAAACAACCCCATTAAAAAATGGGCCAAAGACCTTAACAAA
The DNA here is from genome assembly GCF_964212035.1 of Myotis nattereri. Taxonomy (NCBI): domain Eukaryota; kingdom Metazoa; phylum Chordata; class Mammalia; order Chiroptera; family Vespertilionidae; genus Myotis; species Myotis nattereri. Next base: position 101,204,221 of record NC_138077.1, read on the forward strand.
CACTTTACCAAAGAAAATAAACAAATGACAAATAAGCATATGAAGATGCTCCATGGCATATGTCATCAGGGAAGTGCAAATTTAAACAATGAGATACCACTACAACTATTAGCACTGCCACATTCAGAACACTGACAATACCAAATGCTGATGAGGATGTAGAGCAACAGGAATGCTAGAGGGAATGCAAAATTGTACAGCCCTGCCCTAACTGGTTTGGCTCAGTGGATAGAGCATTGGCCTGCTGACTGAAAGGTCCCAGGTTTGATTCCGGTCAAGGGCATGTACCTTGGTTGCAGGCACATCCCCAGTAGGAGGTGTCCAGGAGGCAGCTGGTCAATGTTTCTAACTCTCTATTCCTCTCCCTTCCTCTCTGTAAAAAAAATCAATCACCACCTCCAGTGGAGACCCCCACCCGGATCCGGGACCCCCTTCAGGGCAGACCAGCCAGCCCCCACCCATGCACCAAGGCCTCTATACTAATAAAAAGGTAATATGCTAATTAGACCGGGAGGCCTTCCGGATGTCCTTCCAGACAAAGCCATGGTGGCGGGGCTGAGGCAGAGGCAGTTAGGGGCGATCAGGCCAGGAGGGGAGGGCAGTTGGGGGTGATCAGGCTGGTGGGGGGGGGGAGGCAGTTGGGGGTGAGCAAGCCAGCAGGGTTGGGCAGTTGGGGGCGATCAGGCTGGCATGGGGGGCAGTTGGGGGCAAGAAGGCCAGTGGGGTGGGGGGGAGTTGGGGGCAAGCAGGTCAGCAGGCAGAGTGGTTGAGGGCAATCAGGCAGGCATGCAGGTGAGTGGTTAGGAGCTAGCGGTCCTGGATTGCAAGAGGGATGTCTCACTGCGGATTTAGGCCCAATCCCAGGGATCGAGCTTAAACCGGCAGTCAGATATCCCCCGAGGGGTCCCAGATTGGAGAGGGTGCAGACTGGGCTGAGGGACACCCCTCCTCTGCAGAAATTTGGTGCACCGGGCCACTAGTATCATAATAATACTAGATGTTATTTATGTGTTAGGATCGCCAAAGGAGGAATGCACGAGGCCAAAAGGGGTAAAGAATTATGAATTTATTAGGTCATCTGGAGACCAGATGGACTGAGCCCCAAAATGGCACCACCCCCAAAGATGTGGAGTCAGAGTTTTTTTAAGGACTCTAGGTGGGCTTTTTCTGGGTAGAGAATTCTCAGATCTGGGTTCGGGGAAACTCTGGAGGGGAGAGATAATGGTCTTAGCAAGTGGAATGTGGTCTAAGCAAGTGGAATGTCCGTTGTGAAGTGGCCTGAAGGTCAGTTCCCAGGGGAGGGGGTATTAATTCAATTATTTGATCAGACCCAACATTATGTTCACATGCAATTCATTCATCATAGTTGTCACAAAAGAATCAATTAATGTATTTTCAAAATTTATCTTTATTGTTGAAAGTATTACAGATATATGCTTTTATATCCCCATTGATCCCCTCCATCCTGCTCCCATTCCTTCCCCAGGCCTTCACTGCACTATTGTCTGCCCATAGGTTATGCATATATGCATATAAATTCTTTGGTTAATCTCTTCTTGCCCTTCCCCCTTCCCTCTGAAATACATCAGTCTGTTGCATACTTCAATATATCTGGATCTATTTGTTCATTAGTTTATTTGGTTCATTAGAAGAATCAATGATCATTTTTAAAATGTCTGTTTTAATTCCTATTTCTAATATAATATATATTGATATTTATAACTTACATAAACAAAACCTCTTTGGGATCCTCAATGAGTCTCAAGAGTATAAGAGTATAATGAGTTCTGGAGATTTAAACAAACAAACAAACAAAAGGCCTGAGAACTGCTAACAAAGCATTCTTCTTCTAAAGTACATGCATAATCATGGCTCTCATACAAATATAAAATGAACACATCGAAGATTTTATTTAATTATTAGTTAATGAGGGAACTAGGAAGATATTATAACTAGTCCAAAGAATTAAGCAAAGAACCACACATGTAAAAGCAGTATTACTGAAAGAAATTTAAAAACAGATGGAAAACTGGATAATTCTGAGGGAGGGATGAATGTAGACAGGGAGATCAATTGTATTTGCACTGGGCAAAATTCACTTGTTTATCAGGGACAAGAATCATTTGCATGGCTATCATCTACAATTGTAAGATAGCTCAAAGACAACAAAAGGCGCAGAGAATATAAGGAATCATATAATATGATAACCCAGAAGGATGTGCTTAGACATAATCTTTTTGACCCATTTTAAAGTCTTTCATGATTTCTTTCTATATTCATATGAAAAAATAAAACTATCATTCATTTATAAGTTTGTTATATTTTAGGAGCCAAAATGATCTAGAAACTACAACAAATTATTTAGAAAGGAGTGATCTGAATAAGAAATTATAAGATTTCTGAAAACAGAACCAACTCTCAGGTGGGTAATAAGATTTCTGTAAATGAATCCATCTTTTTGTCTTAAAATGCATTGTACTTATGATTTGTTTTAATTCAGTTGTAGGAAAACCCAATGAAAGTCATAGTAACTGAAAGAATCTAAAAGCTAGTAAGTTATATAAATAATCTAAAGCAAAAATTAATTTGAATAACTTATTTGATTACTATATTATAATAGAAATGCTATTTGCTCTAACAAACACCCATTTATTAATGCTAAAAAAATTCAGTTTTATTTCCTGCTCAGAGAAAGTTGTTATGCTTTGGGTGGCTTCCATGGCAATCTCTTCTTTAAGTGATGACTCGGGAGTCAATTCTTTTTGTTATATGGCTCTGCCATTTTGGAGTCTTTCACTTTCAGACACACAGAGAAAGCAAGTGAAGGATCTCACAGGGGATTTTAGGTACTAAACCTGGAGTTGCTTCTCAACAGCTTTACTCACATTATCTTTTTCTGAACGAGGCACATGGCCCCAAATTAATGGCAAAGAAAACTGAGAAATGTGTTCATCTTGTGTGTACAGGGACAAGAACAGGTTTCTGAGTAGCTAGCCAGTCACTTCCATAGTCAGTATGACAGATTTAATTAACTTCCAGTTAAAAATAATTATAAACCATAACAATTGATTTTATTTGTCTGTTTTAAATTCTTTTGATTTTTTTAATCTCTATTACTTTACAATCAAATTGTCCAGCTCCCTGACTTGTCACTCTGAAGACCCAATCTGGAAGAAGAATATTAACAAAGCAAAACCTGTATCACATCTCACGTTTGGAAGGGGACAACGACATGGAAATAAATGAACAACAAACCCAACAGGGGTATCAATGTGTGTTTTGGTGTTTCATGCATCATCAGCTATTTATTTCAATACTTTATAAGTGTCAACAGCACTTTGACAGCTCCATTTGTTCACTTTTCATACTTCTTTTGTATAAATAGTACATCTAATAGTTCCTTTTTAGAACAGCACATTAATCTTCCCTGTTAAGGGATGATTTGTCCTCAGACTTATCATTACACCTCTCTTGTGATCTGACATCATCTTTTCATTTGCTGAGATAAATGCCAAACAACAAAAAATCACATAGGCATTTGAATTTCTACATTTGTCTATTTGATTTGCAGCACAACTTAAAAACATAGAGAAAGAGCCCTAGCTGGTTTGGCTCAGTGGACAGAATGTAGGTCTGTGGACTGAAGGTCCCAGGTTTGATTCCAGTCAAGGGCACATGATGGGGTTGCGGGCTTGATCCCCAGTGTGGGGGTGAGAGGGTGGAGAGGGAGGTGTGTAGAAGGCAGTCAATCAATGATCATTTCTCATCATTGATGTTTCTATCTCTTTTTCCCTCTCTCTTCCTCTCTGAAATCAATAAAAAATACATTTAAAAATATATACATATATGTAGGGAAAGAGGAAAAACTGGTCATTGATAAAGATATTTTTTTCTTGGCACTTTTATATTTTCTACACTGTTTGTACTCAATATTAAGAGACTCTAATAGAACTAAGCCAATTGGGTGGATTGCCCAGTGGGTTAAAACAGTCATGCCAGGAGCCAAACATACACCCATCTACAGCACAGTGGAGTGGCAGTAAGTCTTCCTTGCCTTCTGCGTCCCTGAGAAACCTGTCTTCTGGAGCACTGAGTAATAATAGCCATAAGTCAATGGCTGTATTTAAACCAGTTCTGGAAGTTTCCTTAAATAAGATGAGACATGAAAGTTGTGATTCACTTATAAATAATATGAGTTACTAGTAAGTCCTGTCCAGAAGGTAATGCAGAGAGACAATAGAAAGGACATTCAGCAGCCATGTTTACAACAAGTTAAGCACTATCATTAAGTTCTAATCAAAATCTATTTAGACTTTAATTTACTATAATGGCTTTGGAAATTTCACCTCTAACTCTCACCCTTCTTATTTGTGATCTTAGCTTTGAATTTGATTACTGGAAAATATTACGAAGAGTTGCTAAATTTAACATTATTATACTCACTATTGAAAGATATAATGAAACTCAAAAACATACATTTCATTTAATTTGGTTAACTTCCATAAAACCCCTAAATGATGGGGCTTCAAGATCTTCTATGTTGGTGAACACTTCCAGGTTCCTGGAGAATGGCACACCTAGAACAGGCATGGAAGTTCTGTACCTGTAACTGTTTTCCTGAACTCGGTAAGCCCTTAGAAAAAAATTATTGAACCTGAGGAAGGGGTTGTAATAACCCCCTTAATTTATTGCCTGTTGATTAGAAGTATAGATGGAAACCTAAGATTTAAAACTGTTATCTGAAGTAGAAGAGTCTTGTGTGACTAAGCCCTGAGCCTTCTACGAACTGTGATAATTCTGAGTTATTAGTGTCAGAATTGAATTGAATTATAGAATGCTCTGTGGTGTCCAGAGAATCATAGAATTATTGTTGGGTGGAGGAAAAGAAAACACCCATTTGGTGCAGAAGTTATGTGAGTAGAAATACTATCTGACCTAGCTACGGACAAAAGACATTTGCACATTAAAGAGATGACCATACATAATTTCAGATGCATATATTCCAAATAATATTTCTTACCAATAATATTTCTGGAGTCCTCAGGAAAATTTTCATAGAAGATGAAAGATATTGTGTATGAGGAAGAGTAAATTAGGAAGAAGACTATGAAGAATGAGATGCATGTCCATAAAATCATAATGTTTATACTCGCACCAGAAAGTCACCTCCATGAGGACAGGATCATTTGTTGTATTCAATGCTGAATCACTAGTTGCTGGCAGAGCATAGGTAATCAGTATATAGAATGTCTTTGATGGATGAATGACTGACATGCCCTCACACCCAGGATACTAGACATAAAGAACACATAGACATATTTACAAGTTAGTAATGTACTTGATATAGTGGTTATCAACCTCACAGAACTCTTTCTTCCAAAATAAAGATACAATAGATATTTGAGGTTTAATATTTGTAGCTGATAGACACAGCCAGTTGGCCTGGAGGTCAAATCCCCCTAGTATTAACTACAACAATCAAGGCTTAACTACAAGAAGACCTCACAGAAAGACCACTAGGGGGGGCACCAAGAAAGCATAAAAAATGTGGAGACAAAGAAACAGGGCAAAACTGTCAATGGAGGATATTCAGTTCAGAACCACACTTTTAAGGTCTCTCAAGAACTGTCTAGAAGCCGCCGATAAAGCTATTGAGATCCTCAACAAATCTAATGAGACCCTCGATGTTATGATAAAGAACCAACTAGAAATTAAACATACACAGACTGAAATAACGAATATTATACAAACTCCCAACAGCAGACCAGAGGAGCGCAAGAATCAAGTCAAAGATTTGAAATGTGAAGAAGCAAAAAACACCCAACCGGAAAAGCAAAATGAAAAAAGAATCCAAAAATACGAAGATAGTGTAAGGAGCCTCTGGGACAGCTTCAAGCGTACCAACTCCAAATTATAGGGGTGCCAGAAGATGAGAGAGAGCAAGATATTGAAACCCTATTTGAAGAAATAATGACAGAAAACTTCCCCTACCTGGTGAAAGAAATAGACTTACAAGTCCAGGAAGCACGGAGAACCCCAAACTAAAGGAATCCAAAGAGGACCACACCAAGACACATCATAATTAAAATGCCAAGAGCAAAAGACAAAGAGAGACTCTTAAGAGCAGCAAGAGAAAGAAACTCAGTTACCTACAAGGGAATACCCATACGACTGTCAGCTGATTTCTCAACAGAAACTTTGCAGGCCAGAAGGGAATGGAAAGAAATATTCAAAGTGATGAATACCAAGAACCTACAACCAAGATTACTTTACCCAGCAAAGCTATCATTCAGAATAGAAGGTCAGATAAAGAGCTTCACAGATAAGGAAAAGCTAAAGGAGTTCATCACCACCAAACCAGTATTATATGAAATGCTGAAAGGTATCCTTTAAGAAGAGGAAGAAGAAGAAAAAGGTAAAGATACAAATTATGAGCAACAAACATGCATCTATCAACAAGTGAATCTAAGAATCGAGTGAATAAATAATCTGGTGATCATAATAGAATCAGGGACATAGAAAGGGAATGGACTGACTATTCTTGGGGGGGAAAGGGATGTGGGAGATGCGGCAAGAGACTGGACAAAAATCGTGCACCTATGGATGAGGACAGTGGGTGGGGAGTGAGGGCAGATGGTGGGGCGGGAACTGGGAGGAGGGGAGTTATGGGGGGGGGGGAAAGAGGAACAAATGTAATAATCTGAACAATAAAGATTTAATTAAAAAATATTTGTAGCTGATAAATTAACAGTGGATAGAGAAAGGGAACTTAAGAGTATATCTGAGAAAGCAATTATTTTGAAACCTTGATGCTTCTATAAAAAAAATTTAAATGAAGTGACAATAACAACAAAATCTAGACCACTTCAGAATTAGTAAGCCTAAAAACAAAACTTCTTAGTATATACTTGTTCTGAAGTAGGATGAAAAGAGAACAGAAACAGCAAATATTAATATGTGTTAAGTAGTTCTATGTGTCTTAAACAGAAAGGATGGGCCTCAGATTCATTTGCAGGCTCTATATCACAAGATCAAACAAAAGATGAAAGGTCTAAAATGACCTGGCCAAGATGTATGTCCACAGGATGCCCATGAAACCAGATAGTTTGGTGCATTAAGTCAAACAACTGCAATTTCAATTAAAAAATCAATCTGGTAATGGCAAAAGTTTATTTGTGGACTATCTTTCTTATCTCTTTTAGCTATTGCTCAAACAACACACAGGCTTGAAATTGCATGCACTTGAGAATTAAAAGATATAAGATGTATAAAGCACTTTGAAATCTACTATTACTACGTTCAATAAATACTGACTACTCTGTTAAAGTAATCAGTATATTTATAAATACTTCTGCAATTTGATTTCAAAAATTTTTTTATTGTATGTATGAAAGCTTCTTCAATGCCATCTCTTAGTTTAACCATGGCTTCACATTACCCTATCATGAAATCTACCCTTTACCCTGTATCCCAATGAGGGGTTCTTGCACCAGAATGCACTGAAACCAAAGCATCTGAAGCATGCATGTTGATGAAAATGTCTACAGTAAAGAACAAGCAGGACTTACGCAATTTGGTCAATGTTCAATTTCCCAGTGTATGTTCTTTGGCTTTTGTTGATCCAACTATCTGCTGTTCTGCTCTATTTATATCTTCATCAAATGATAGCATCAGCAGGAGAGTTGGAGGTAGTGGTTAAGAAAGAAATCTTCAGCCTGTCATAGTGGCTTTACATGATCAATACCAGTAGGAGGTTTGTTACAAGACTAAAAACAGTGCATAAATATTCATATAAGAATCAGGATGGGGGCAGGTGGGAGGGGGTTAAGAGATCAACCGAAGGACTTGTATGCATGCATATAAGCATAACCAATGGACATAAGACATTGGAGGGTAGGGGCAGCCAGGGGATTGTTAAGGGCGGGGGGAAAAAAAGGACACATATGTAATACCCTTTGTAATACTTTAAGCAATAAAAAAAAAAAAAAAGAATCAGGAGATCAAGGCAGAGTCCAAATTTTGCCACTAACTATCTGGGTGACCTTGGGACTAGTTACTTAACTACTGAGACTGCAACAAACTATTCAAATTAGAAAATCTTCCAGATTCCTTTCAATTTTAAATTCTATGATTCATTAATTCTGAATTTCCCAAAATATTCAAGAATCACCTATACATCATGCTCTCATTTCCAAATTGTGCAATTACTCTCTAATTTTTAAATAAAATCCTTTAGAAAAGTCAATGATTCCTCCATTACTCAGCATGAACAAAAGAGCCATATTTATTTTTTGTCTAGAAATATTTAAGTAAACATATGGTATGGTGACAAGAGCCCTAGACCCAAAAGATATGGGACTAACCTCTGATTCTACTACTTACTAGCAGTTTTACTGTAAAAATGACCTCAAAATTATAGTATTGGCAGTTATCATAGAGATTTTGTCTTTGATTTTACTTGCTTTAGAGAAGAGCACAGACATCTTGTGGAGACATTATGACAACCTAGTGTGGTGTTTTCTTTGTTTGTTTTTTTCAATATTTCAAAACCAATGGTAAGAAAAAGAAATTTTAGCAACAAAAAATGTTCCTCACATAAAATCCAATGTGCAACTTTTATATGTGATCAAATCAAAGTGATGCAGAGCCTTAAGGCCTTCTGTGTGACCACTTCACAACTTCCTTTACAGTCCCAAGGAAGTAACAACTCTGAGTCTTAGAACTTCCAAAGTCCCTCCTCAAAGTGGCCACCAGCATCACCTAGGAGCACAGTAGCAGCACAGAATCTCAGGCCCCATCTCAGACTCGTTGAATAGAATATACCATGTGACAAGATCCCAAGGTGGTATGTGTGCATAATAAGCTTGAGAAGCACTTATCTAGAATACAATTTAAAAGCCATCAAATTTCCCCATGCTGCTTCCCCTAATTAAAATCTCTGGCTTAGCCTTCTTATTGCCTACCCCATAGCATTTGTTGTTGGGACCAGGAGCATAAACTAATTTTTTAAAATATATGTTTTATAGGCAAATGGTGTTCTTATCAAGTTCCAAGTTCTTAGAAGCCCATTCTATCTTACTGCTTATGTTCTAGATAAAATATCCTATAAATTTCCACTGCTAATTATCCCCATATCTTATCAGCTAATCCATAGGAAAAAATGCTTGATTTGATTATCAAATTTTTATACAATAAATAATTGTACCTGTGCTTTTCCTCCAGTCTGTTATTCTAAGTCACTTCCATTGATTGAAATAGTTTGTTTTGTACTGTTTCACTGAATACAGATGAGCTTCATTTGATAAGTGAATGAGTGCTTGTGGGAACCATCCCAGGTCCCCGGATAGTCAAGGCCAGTGGGAGCACAAGGCCTTGTTATCAATACACCAGAACGATCAAAGGCTGCTCTGGGCATGTGCCTAAATGGAATGTTCAAGGACTCTGAGCCTGGGAATCCTAATCAGGCCAAGATACCATGAGCGGGTGCAAGGACACATGGTACACTGTGCCCTTCAGTAGCCAATATGATTGATGTAACTATTGGCATGAAGCCTTCTTTGTCTAAATGGTATAAAAGTAGGTTACTCACCAGCTAGTTGGCTGGAGCTAGGTGGAGTAGGTGGGAGTGTGAAGAAGTCTGCTAGAGAGAGCAGGTGGGCAGGAGAAGCTGCTGAGCCAGAGAGTTCAGGTACCGCTATGATGGGAGGTGGTGAGTCTAAGAGGCAGCATGCGGCTTCTCAGATAATAGCTGTGGGTATAGAGACTGATGCTGCTTTATGGGGAAGATATATGTTCACCAGGCAGTGTCCGGCTGCCTGCCTGTATGGACTTTGCTGTGAGGACTGTCTTGTCAGATGGCTATATGGCCACTGGCTTCAGCAATAAACTCATTCGTATACACCCACAACCTCCTATGGCTTCTCATCCTAGGATGTCCAGCCCCAGACAGAGGGGCTCAGACCCAACACCTGTTACTAGTGAGCAGAGGATAAAGGAGGAACTTGGAATAAGTTCTCGACAGTTAGTGCAGAAGGCAGGGTTCAAGCAAGAACCAGCCCTGGCATAGTCAGATAGGAGAATTTAGAAGAATACATGGACTCACAGTCACTCAGAACAACTCAGAGCACCGGAGCGCATGCAGGGCTCCCACTGCGTGCCCTGACAGTGCTTTATCCAGTTATCACACTTAAATGCCACCTTCAAAATAGCGCATCATATCTCAAATATTTGAAGTAATAAAGTAAAATCAATTTTTAAAGTTTAATATAGATAAAAATACAGACTGAGAGGTGATTAATAACAAATAGACACTCAAATAAATAGATTGAATGACTGAATGAAAAAAAAATTGAGTAGAATGCAAATAGGTTCAACATATCCCTCCCCTACATATCCCTCTCCTATCACTTTGTATTTACATCTCTTGTTTTTAATCTGAAAATACATTTCAAAGAAGTAATTCCTTAGTGCTAGATTTTGCTAACTGATAATGTGATGTGTAGCAATATATTTACTTTAATAAGTTTCCCAAAAGTTCATACTATGCAATTAACTTGAGTTTGCCTTAAAGAGATTCAACCTGGTATGTTTTTCTTTCTTTTTTAAAAAACATTTTTAATTGATTTTCTTTTTTTTTTAGAAAGAGAGAGAGGGAGGATGAAAAGAGAGAGAGAGAAACATTTATGTGAGAGAGAAACATCAATTGGTTGCCTCCTGTAGGTTTCTCTATCAGGGATCAAACCCGCAACCTGGGTATTTGCCTGCCTTGACATGTAATGGAACCTGTCACCTTTTTGGTGTATGGGACAATGTTCCAACCAACTGAGACATAAGGGCTGGGGCCATTATGCTTTTCTCAAATGTGTCTTCACTAGTCAACTAATTTAAGAAAGAAATCCATTTATATTACTGAGCTATGAAGTGACTGTATAGTATCACAATTCTTCTTTCATCCCTTGATTTTCTTTTACTTGATTATAAGACTCATAATTAGAATATTAAAAGCAAAGACTAGTAGAGTGTGGATAGCTTTTTCTCTCTTTTTAATTTCTTCTCTTCCATTATAACGCTATAGATATATACACCTACTGGGTGGGTGGGTGGGTGGGTGGGTGGATGGGGAGAAAATAGAGAAAAATTTACTCCATATCTATACTAAATTTTTCTGATTAATGCAAGATATATAATATCTCTAATCACCTGTCCTATACATATTACATTAAATCATGAATTTTAGAGCTAGATTCTTAGAGATTACTCTTAATCCACACTCATACTTATTTTCTTTCCAACCTATTTTCATTTACCTTTTTATATCTTCATATTATTTTATTTTTGCTTTCTTTTTCTCTTTTTACAGTACTCTAAAATTTATAGTTTAAAGTTTTAAACTATATTAATATAGCATTAGGTTTATAATTTTAAAATGCTGGAGATGAGCAGAAACAAAAGGTTTCTTCAAACAATACCATGTAGAATTTTTAAAAATTAGAAGAAAACTATATACAGCATACTTTCTTACATACAAGTCAAAGAGAAGGAAAAGTGGATTACATACCTTTATTTGTCCCTAAAAAGAAACACTCTAAAAAAGCTGTATAGAACTTGTTTTCTAGAATTCAGAACCATGAAAACAGTATTCTTAAACTCTTAAATGCAATATATTTGTTCTTCTTTCATAGACACTTTATCCAAATAATCAATCCAAATATCCAAATTTAATCCAACTAAACATATAATAGATTTTACTCTATTAAAATCTTAAATGACTAATACTATCAGATTCACAAGGAAGCATGAAAAAAAATATGCATCTATCATGTAAGTCTTAATTGGCCATGCTTATCATCATGGCAGGTATGATAATTGGATAACAGAAAATCTTCCAAGAAGATAGCATTGGGTAACTCTGCCACCTGTGATCTGCACAGTCTGAAGGAGACTGTGGTTTAGTTTTAAAAACAACATTCATTAGAGACAATCAGGAACTATCAGTGTTCCAGAACTTAAGAATCTAGATCAGCTTGATGCTGTTTGACAATATGTTGAGTGGTCTAGTTGGAGGAAGGCAAAATTTATGCAGAAAAGCTGCTGAATTTGCTAATAATTTTTTCAAATAATATGATGGAAGTTTTTATAACTAGGAAAAAATAGCATATGCATGCTACTTACAGAAAGTATATAAAAAAGAAAAATTAAAATCACCCATAATAATCCACCACCAGAGATAATTGCTGTTAATAGTATATTTCCTGTCATTCTCTTTACCATGTATCAATATATAGATAAATGGTACATGCATATACACATATGATTAGTATATGCATGTTATGTTTAACACATGTAGGTACATATATCTATGTATATGTATATGGATGGCTAATTAAACAAAATTGAGGCGAACCAAGATGGTGGTATAGGTAAATGCCAGTACTCGCTGCCTCCTTTAACCACATCAAAATTATAAATAAATTACAGAACAAAAATCATTTAGAACCACCTAAAATCTGGCTGAATAGAAGTCCTACAACTAGAGAAATAAAGAAGAAAGCACACGAACACTCTAGTAGAAGGGATGAAGGTGTGAAACAGGCATGTCCAACACCCACTTGTGGCATTTTTTTCAATACAAAATTATAAGTATCTCTCACCATAAAATAGTCTCTGAAATAGTTTTTAATACTTATAGTATATTCATTGAGTAACAATTTATTTAACTACTAGAGGCCTGGTGCACAAATTTATGCACAGGTGGGGTCCGGCCAGCCCTGCCCCCGATCAGGGTGGGGGGACAATGGAGGTGGGGGTGGCTGGGGGAAGGGGTGGAGGGTTATTGGCTGGCCACCCCGCTCCCTAGTCGAACTCCTGGTCAAACTCCCAGTTGAACTCCCTATTTGAGGGGACAATTTGCATATTAGGCTTTAATATATAGGATTCAGATAAATATTTTTTCAAATGTTTTTATTATCTTTTAAGGATTTAATTTTAGAAATAGGTTATATATATATATATATATATATATATATATATATATATAAAATTTTTTTTTTTTAATCTCACCCAAGGATATGTTTTTCTTAATTTTTAGAGAGAGGAAAGGATACGGAGTAAGAGTGAGAAACATAGATGTGAGAGAGAAACATCGATCAGTTGCCTTACATGCATACCTTAACCAGGGATCAAATCTTCAACCTGTGTATATGCCCTAATCAGAAATCAAACCCTCGACCTTTTGGTGCACTGGATGACACTCCAACCAACTGAGCTATACTGGCCAGGGCAGAGGGTATGAATTTTTTTAAAGAATTCAATAAATAGTTCAAAATTGCTTTCCAGGAAATGTTAAATAATTATTGTAAATAAAATATGCATGTGAATTTAAGTAACTAAATTTATTAACATACTAGATGCCCAGTGCATGAAATTCATGCATGGGTAGAGTCCCTAGGCCTGGCCGGTCAATCTGTAGGGTGACCAGCAGGTCAATTGGGGGGGCCCTGCTGGCACCTGCCTTGGCTGGCCCAGTGTTGTTCATTCACCGGCCCCGCCCACTGCCGCCACTGGCACCCACCTTGGCTGGCCTGAGGCCTGCAGGCTGGGGGTAGCTCCTGCATTGAGCATCTGCCCCCTGGTGGTCAGTGCACATCTTAGTGGTCATTCAGCCATTCAGTAGATTTGCATATTAGGCTTTTATTATATAGGATAATTACTATAAACTTTCTTTAACTGAGTTTGAAGTGTCAAAACAAATTTTTTAAGTTGAGAATGAGTTTTGAAGGCATCCTCTATGGGTTTAATTCCACTCTGCTATTTTCTACTTAAGAATTACGTTTTTTGCTAGAGCCTCCATAACAGATTAGCACATGGTATTCTGGGGAGCTTAAACAACAGAAATTTATTTTCTCAGAATTCTAGAAACTGGAAGTCCAAGATTATGCTGCTAGAAATATTGGTTTCTAGTGAGATCTCTCTTTGGATTGTAGATGGCTGCTTTCTAACTGTGTCCTCATATGGCCTTTTTTTTAATATATATATATATATTTTATTGATTAAGATATTACATATGTGTCCTTATCCCCACGTTACCCTCTACCCCCCTACCCCCTGCTCATGCCCCCTCCCCCCCGTTGTCCGTGTCCATTGGTTAGGCCTATATGCTTGCATATAAGTCCTTTGGTTGGTCTTTCCCCCTTACCCCCACCCTCCCCTACCTTCCCTCCAAGGCCCGACAGTCCAATCAATGCCTCTCCGTCTCTGGATCAGTCCTTGTTCATCAATTTATTTTGTTACTTATATTCCACAAATGAGTGAGATCCTGTGGTATTTATCCGCTCTCCAGTTCCATCCATGCTGTGACAAATAGTAAGAGTTCCTTTTTCTTCTTCCTCTTCTTAAAGAATACCTTTCAGCATTTCATATAATACTTGTTTGGTGGTGATGAACTCCTTTAGTGTTTTCTTACCTGTGAAGCTCTTTATCTGACCTTCTATTCTGAATGATAGCTTTGCTGGATAAAGTAATCTTGGTTGTAGGTTCTTGGTATTCATCACTTTGAATATTTCTTGCCACTCTCTTCTGGCTTGCAAAGTTTCTGTTGAGAAATCAGCTGACAGTCGTATGGGTACTCCCTTATAGATAACTGACTGTCTTTCTCTTGCTGCTTTTAAGATTCTCTCTTTGTCTTTTGCTCTTGGAATTTTAATTATGATGTGTCTTGGTGTGGTCCTCTTTGGGTTCCTTTTGTTTGGGGTCCTCTGCGCTTCCTGGACTTGTAAGCCTATTTCTTTGACCAGGTAGGGGAAATTTTCTGTCATTATTTCTTCAAATAGGTTTTCAATATCTTGCCCTCTCTCTTCTTCTGGTACCCCTATAATTCTGATGTTGGTACGCTTGAAGTTGTCCTAGAGGCTCCTTACACTATCTTCATATTTTTGGAATCGTTTTTCTTTTTTCTTTTTTGGTTGGGTCTTTTTTGTTTCTTTGTATTTCAAATCTTTGGCTTGATTCTTGGGATCCTCTTGTCTGCTGTTGGATCTCTGTATATTATTCTTTATTTTAGTCAGTGTATGCTTAATTTCTAGTTGGTCCTTTTTCATATCCTCGAGAGTCTCACTAGATTTATCGAGGATCTCACTAAATTTATCGGCGGTTTCCATAAAATTCTTGAAAAACCTTATAAATGTGGCCTTGAACTCTATATGCAGTCTTTTGCTTTCCTCCATTTCTGTCATTTGTGACCTGTTTCTTTGTCTCCACATTTTTTATGCTTCCCTGTGTTGGTAGAGTGGTTTTGTGTGCTAGGTGTCCTGTAGGGCCCAGTGGCTCAGCCTCCCCAGTTACCTGAGGTGGACACTCTTGGTGTACCCCCTTGTGGGCTTTTTGCACAGTCTTATTGTAGTTATGCCTTGATTGTTGTAGGATCACTGGGAGGAATTGACCTCCAGGCCAATTGGCAGTGAGAATCAGCTGTGTCTGCAGTGGGAGAACTTCTGTCCTGAAGACACCCTTCTGGGGCAAGACTTGCTTCAGTGGGGTTTTGGTGCTCACTAAGTCTTCACCCTGAGTGTGTCCCTTATGGATCTGAGGAGTTGTAATCTGGATGGTCCCCCTCTGACCACTGGGTACACTGGCTCTTGGATCTAAGGAGGTGCTAATTTAGCCTCTGCCTGAGGTTACACAGCAGGAGCTACGAAGAGAACTGCAGATTCCCCTTCCTTTTTGGAGTTTGGAGGTACCCTGATGAGGCCCAGCTGTGAAGCAATGCAAGCCGCTGTGGGGCCTTGGGCCTTCTCTTGGAAGTTCTGGGTCTGTCTGGCCCAGCTGCAGTTAGGTAATTTTCAGGTTGCAAAGGGCCGGGGCATTCATATGCAAAAGCCTCTGCCGAAGCCTGGGTGGGGTGGGGTCTCAGGGAATCAAAGGGCAGAGCAAGCCGCTATGGCGGATTCTCAGCCCTGCCCTAAGGGGCCCCGCGTCTCAGTGTCCAGGTAATTGCTGCAAGCACCTCTGAGGGAAAGCCGACCTCAAATTCCGAGTTCTGCCCGCTGCCAGACAGTCCAGTTTCTCCCCGTATGAGTCCTGGGTCCCCAGAGACTTCCTGGAACTGGAGTTCAGAGCAGTCGGGAGCTTGTGACTCCCTCCCGATTCAAAAAGATAGCCGTGTCCTCAGGTGCCAGCCCCTTTCTGCGCGCGCGAGCCTCCGTACCTCTGCACTTTACTTCCGCAGCTCCTCTGGCTTTCAGCATGCTTTTCTTTCCGTCTAGTTGTAGAATTTCCACTCAGCCAGCCTTCCTATAGTTCTGGATGATGTCCGTTTTGTCTTTATGTTGTTTTATTTGAAGTTGTTGTGGGAGGCAGCAATTTCCCGGTGTTTATATATGCCGCCATCTTAGTTTCTCTCACATGGCCTTTTATCTGTGTATACACATTCCTGGATGTCTCTTCCTTTTCTTATAAAAACACAATTTGTATTGGATGAGGATCCACCTTATGACCTAATTTAACCATACTTATACCCTTAAAGACCCTATCTCTATATAGGATCACATTGAAGTTAAACCATCAACATGTGAATTAGGGGGAGACACAATTCAGTTTATAAGATGTATGTTTGGCCAAGTTACCTGATGTTTGCATACCTGAGTTAGCTCATTAGTAAAATGAAGATGACAATACTTACTTAATTGGCTGTGATGAGAATAAATGTATTCTTATACACAAATCATTCAAAAAAGTGCCCAGCAAATGTTAAGTATTTCATAAATAAATAGTTTCATATTTAAAAAATGAAGGTTTACATGAACACTGTATACATTAATCATGATACAAAATTGAAATATAGTTTTTACCCAGACCACCTCCTCAGTAGCAGAGAGCTAAGCCTGCCCCAACCCTTCTACACCTGCCTCCCTGACCCAGCATTCCTGACACATGCCCCAGGACGACTGGCCTCAATACCTTGATGAGACATGACCTGACACCCCCCGGAGGCATGGACCTGTCATAGTGACACAGTTTGCCTAACCCAGTGCCATAAGAAGATAGGCCAATTGCTGCAATTCTGTGCAACAGGTCACCTCTGGGTGCACAGACCCACCCCCATGGACCCACCTGCCTCATCCAGCACCTTGGACTACTGGACTGCTAAAATGGGAAGACCATGAAATAGCCCGCAACTTGAAGGAAAGAAGGAATTGCTAGAAAAGGAACTAAAATAATGGAGGAAAGCAATTCTTGTCAGGTAAGAATTCAAAGTAATGGTTATAAGGATACTCAAATAGCTTAGTGAAAACTACAAACAACTTAATGAGAATTTTAAGGAGCTGAATGAGAACTATACTAACATGAAAAAACTGGTTCAAACAATGAATAAGCATCAAGCCCTGCCCAGTGTGGCAAGGTGGTTAGAGCATCCAACTGCACACCAAAGGGTCTTGGGTTCAATTTCCAGGCAAGGGCATATACTTTGGTTGTAGGCTTGCTCCCCGCCCACAGTTGGGGTGTGTGCGGGAGGCAACCAATCAATGTCTCTCTCTCACATTGATGTTTTTCTCTTTTCTCCTCCTTTCCACTCTCTCTGAAAAGCAATAGAAAAAAAAATAATCCTTGGGTGAGGATTAACAACAACAACAAAAAGAATCAAGTGGAAATGAAGAATGACAAGCTGAAATAAAAAACACCCTGGAAGGATTCAACAGTAGACTAGAAGAAGCGGAGGACTGAGTCAATGAATTAGAAGACAAAATAGAAAAAAAAAATCCAATTCTGAGCTGCAAATGGATAAAAACTTTAAAAAACAGGAGGAGAGTTTAAGGGAACTTTGTTACAACATAAAACATAACACTATCCGTACCATAGGAATACCAGAGAAGAAGAATCTAAGGAAGAAATAGAGAACCCGTTTGAAGACATAATGGCAGAAAACTTCCCTGACCTGGTAAAGAAAAAAGTCCAGGAAACACAGAGAGTCCCCATCAAGGTGAACCCAAAAAGACCACACCAAGACACATCACAATTAAAATGGCAAACATTAAAGACAAAGAAAGAATCTTAAAGGCTGTAAGGGAGAGACAGAAAGTTACCTACAAGGGAGCACCCGTTAGACCAGTGGTTCTCAACCTTCTGGCCCTTTAATACAGTTCCTCATGTTGTGACGCAACCATAAAATTATTTTCGTTGCTACTTCATAACTGTAATGTTGCTACTATTATGAATCGTAATGTAAATATCTGATATGCAGGATGGTCTTAGGCGACCCCTGTGAAAGGGTTGTTCGATCTCCAAAGGGGTCACAACCCACAGGTTGAGAACCACTGCTTTAGACTGTCAGGTGATTTCTCAATACAAACACGCATGGCCAGATGGGAGTGGCATGAAATATACAAAGTACTAAAAATCAAGGGAATCCAAAACTACTCTACCCAGCAAGGCTATCATTCAAAATTGAAGGTCTCCCTGTGAAATTAGGATTCACAGACCAAAAAAAAAAGGTGGGGGGGGACTTTATTACCACCAAACCAGCAATATAAGAAATGCTACAGGGACAGATATAAAAAGAAGAAATAGAGAGAGGAGGAGAAACACATGCATAAAGGACAAAAATAGTAACAAATAAGTACTTATCAATAATAACTTTAAATGCTAATGGCTTAAATGCTCCAATCAAAAGACATAGGGTAGCTGAGTGGATAAGAAAACATGACCCATATATATGCTATCTACCAGAGACCCACTTCAGAACAAAAGACTCACACAGGATGAAAGTGAAGGGATGAAAAAAATTTTTTTCATGCAAATTGAAATGGAAAAAAAAATCCTAGGGTAGCAATACTCCTACCTGACAAAATAGACTTCAAAATGAAGTCCATAACAAGAAACAATGAAGGCCATTTCATAATACTAGATGGATTGATATAAGAGGATATAACTCTGGTAAAAATATATGTCCCCAATACAAGAGCACCGAATTAAATTAAAAAAAAAAACACAAAAAAAACTTCTAGAGTACATAAAGGAAGATATTTACAGCAATACAATCATAGTAGGGAACTTTAACACCCCATTGATGTCACTGGATAGATCTTTTAGACAAAAAACAAAACAAAACAAAAAAACATCAAAAAGGAAACTGCAACCCTAAATGACACATTAGAGCAAATCAATTTAAGGCATTTATAGAACAGTTCACCCCAAAGCTGCAGAATATACATTTTTCTCAAGTGCACATGGAAAATTCTCAGAGAGAGACATGTTAGGACACACACAAAAAAACTACAAGTTCAAGAGGACTGAAATCAAGTCAAGCATCTTCTCAGATCACAATGGAAGGAAACTAGAGATCAACTACAATAAAAGCATTCCCAAACATTCAAACACATGGAGGCTAAATAGTATGTTATTAAACAATGAATGGATTACCAATGAAATGAAGAAAGAAATCTAAAATTTCCTGGAAACATAAAAATGAACACACAACTCCCCAAAACCTAAGGGACATAGTGAAACCAATTCTGAGAGGGAAGTTCATAGCACTATAGGCCTACCTCAAAAAATAAGAAAAAAATGGTATTAAATATCTAACCCTACAACTTAAAGAACTAGAAAGAGAACAACAAGGAAAACCCAGAGTAAGTAAAAAGAAGGAAATAATAAAGTTCAGAACAGAAATAAATGAAATAGAGACTAGAAAAATAATACAAACAATCAATGAAACCAAGAACTGGTTCGTTGAAAAGATAAACAAGATTGATGAACTTTTGTCTCTGGATTTGTTTTTGTTCATCAGTTTATATTGTTCATTATATTCCATAAATGAATGAGATCATGTGATATTTATCTTTCTCTGACTGGTTTATTTTACTTAGCATAATGCTCTGCAGTTCCATCCATGTACATCTTGCCAAATTACCAGAAGGGGAATATTTCCATTGGAATGACTCAAGCTCCTCCCCAAATATTTACACTTCCTTTCACGCCCTTAACTCTGCAATGAAAAATTTGTGAATTTGGAGATATTCCAGAATCATATAAATCCCCCTATTTTTAATTCAAAACCAAACCTCATGAAAACATCAGGAACACCATTTATAAATGTCAGAAAATAAAGATTTTAAATAATTTAAAAAACCACAAGATTGATGAACTTTTACCCAGACTCATCCAGAAACAGAGGACCCAAATAAATAAAATAAGAAACAAAATAGGTGCAATAACAATGACACCACAGAAATACAAAGGATTGTAAGAAAGTACTATGAACAACTATATGCCAATAAGCTGGATAAGGTTAATGAAATGGGCAAATTCCTAGAAAAATACAATCATCCAAAACTAAATCAGAAGAATGAGAAAACCTGAATAGGCCAATAACAACTAATGAACTTTCCCAGCAAACAAAAGCCTTGGCCTAGATGGCTTCACAGGGGAGTTTTACCAAATATTCAAAAAAAGGAAAGTAGATCACCAACTTACACCATACTTAAGAATAAACTCAAAATGGATAAAATATTTAAATGTTAAGTCTTGAAACCATAAAAACCCTTGGAGAAAACATAGTCAGCAAAATATCGGACATCTCACATAGCAAAATTTTCACTGATACAATATCTAGGGAAAAATAAATTTTAAAAAAATAAACAAATGGGACTACATCAAAATGAAAATCTTCTGCACAGCTAAAGAAAACAGCATTAAAAAAAAATGAAACTAGACCACCAACTTACACTATACACAAAAATAAACTCAAAATGAATAAAGGTCTTTCCCTAACCGGTTTGGCTCAGTGGATAGAATGTCGGCCTGCAGACTCAAGGGTCCCAGGTTCGATTCCGGTCAAGGGCGTGTACCTTGGTTGCTGGCACTTCCCCGGTGGGGAGTGTGCAGGAGGCATCTGATCAATGTTTCTCTCTCAACAATGTTTCTGGATCTCTTTCCCTCTCCCTTCCTCTCTGTAAAAACAAAACAAAACAAAACAAAACAATAAAATATATGTTTTTAAAAATGAATAAAGGTCTTAAATGTAAGATGGGAAACCATAAAAATCCTAGAAGAAGCCATAGGCAGCAAAATAGCAGGCATTTGTTCAAACAATATCTTTACCGATACAGCTCCTAGGACAATGGAAACTAAGAAGAAAATAAACGAATGGACTACATCAAAATAAAAGCTTCTGCACAGCAAAAGAAACCATCAATAAACAACAAGAAAGCCCACTGCATGGCAGAACATATTTGCCAATGTTACCTCCAATAATGGTTTAATCTCCAACATTTATAGGGAACTCACACAACTTAAAAAAAAGGAAGATAAACATCCAATCAAAAAATGGGCAAAGGACCTTAATAGATATTTTTTGAAGGAGGACATATAGAAGGCCAAAAGACATATGAAAACATGCTCAAAGTCACTAATCATCCAAAAGATGCAAATTAAAATGACAATGAAATACCATCTCACACCTGTCAGAATGGCTATCATCAACAAATCAACAAATAACAAGTGCTGGTGACGATGCAGAGAAAAAGGAATCCTCCTTCACTGCTGGTGGGAATGCAGACTGGTGCAGCCACTGTGGAAAACAGTATGGAGATTCCTCAAAAAACTAAAAATAGAACTCCCATTCGACCCAGTAATCCCACTTCTAAATATATCCCAAGAAAACAGAAACACCAATCAGAAAGGATATATGCACCCCGATGTTCATAGTAGCACAATTTACAACAGCTAAGATTTGGAAACAGCCTAAGTGCCTATTAGCAGATGAGTGGATTAAGAAACTGTGGTACATCTACACAATGGTATACTATGCTGCTGTAAAAAAGAAGGAATTCTTACCATTTGCAACAATATGGATGGAACTGGAGAGCATTATGCTAAGTGAAATAAGCCAGGCAGAGAAAGATAAATATCACATGATCGCATTCATTTGTGAAATATAATGAGCAACATAAACTGATGAACAAAAATAGACCCAGAGTCATAGAAACATCAAACAGACTGTCCAACCTATGAGGGAAGGCAGGGGGTGAGAAGGTAAGAGATCAACCAAAGGACTTGTTTGCATGTATATGACCATAACCAATGGAATCAGACAGTCAGGGGGTGAGGGCATGTGCTGAGGGGTCAGGGCAGGCAGGAAAAGGTCAATGGGGGGAAAAAGAGACTTATGTAATACTTTACTAGTAAACAGTAATGAGTTAAAAAAATGAAAAGGGAACCCACTGTTTGGGAGAACATATTTGCCAATGATACATCTGATAAGAGGTTAATATCAAAAATATATAAAGTACTCAGGCAACTCAACAAAAGCAAGATAAACAACCCAATGAAAAAATAGGCAGAAGACCTAACTAGACACTTCTCCAAAGAGGACATACAAATGGCCAAGAGACATATGAAAAGATGCTCAAAGTTACTAATCATCATTAAAACAACAATGAGGTACCACCTCATACATGCCAGAATGGCTACTATCAACAAACAACAAGTGCTAGTGAAGATGTGGAGAAAAAGGAATCCTAGTACACTGCTGGTGGGAATGCAGACTGGTACATCCACTATGGAAAACAATGTAGAGTTTTCTTAAAATATTAAATATGGAACTGCCATTTGACTCAGTGGCCCCACTTCTAGGAATATATCCTAAGAGGCCTGAAAACCAATCAGAAAGAATATATGCACCTCTATGTTTGTAGCAGTGTTACTTACAATAGCTAAGATCTGAAAACACTCCAAGTGCCCATCAGTAGATGAGTGGGTAAAAAAACATGGTTTCACATTTACACAATTGCACAATGTGCAGCTGTACAAAAGAAGGATCTCTTATTCTTTGAGACAGCATGGTGGGACCTGGACAGTATTTTGCTAAGTGAAAGAAGTCAGTCAGAGGAAGACAAGTATCACATGATCTCACTTACTAGTATATGTGGAATCTAATGAACAAAATAAACTGACAAAGTAGATCCAGAGTCGTGGAAGCATGCAACAGACTGAGGATCCTCAGAGGGAATGGGTGGGGGAAGGGAAGAGATCCACCAAAGAACCTATATGCATCTATGAATAACCCATGGATACAGACAATAGTGGGATGAGACCTGGAGAAGGATAGGGTGTGGGGAGGAAGGGGTCGATGGGTCAAGTAAAGGGGGAGACATCTGTAATACTTTCAACAATTAAGATAATTTATTTTTAAAAAGTGATAATATTGAAGTAAAATAATAGTTTCTATAGTTAGAATTTTTAAATTAGCTATAATCATATTAAGATAAATTAGTATTTAAACACACAAAGCAATATACAGATGATGTACGTTAGAATTGTACACTTGAAACCTATATAATTTTATTAACCAATGTTACTCCAAGAAATTTAGTACAAAAGTTGAACATAAAAAAGGAAAAATTAGTATTTAATAGAAACTAAATAAAAATATAAGCAAACCATCTAAGATCATACAATAAATTGACAACACAATGAAGAATAAAAACAATGTTTCAAGCAAGGTACAACCTTTTAATTCCTTCGAAATTAAAATAATTTTCTGGAAGAAGTCAACATTTTTATGATGAATATTAATTTCAGCAAGTGAAAAAAAAATATTTATATCATTTGAAAGATTTGTTTTATTTATTTAAAGTTTTTCAAAGTGCTTCTTCCACATAGAAAATAAATCTTCCAGTACAACTCTTCCCAATATATTTTGTAAAATGCTAAAGAATGGGAAATACAAGTACCCAAGGCTTACTATCTCACTTCCTTACTGAAATAAACTTATTTGAAAAATCAAACACCCCACAAATATTTACTGAGTTGCATTGTGTGGTTAGTAGTAGTCCAGGTATCATGGGAAATGCAAAAGAAGTTATGACACATAAACAGATAATTAAGACAATACAGATATGCATAGTTTGGAGTATAGCTGAGGACATCTAAGCATGACACAGGGAGGTTGGACAGGAATATCAGTATCAGAATAGCCAGGCCAGAAGAAATGGTGAACATGACATTAAGCAGCAGAGGAATAGCAAGTGGCTGGCAATGGGGACAGATGAAAGGGATGATCAGCCTGACAGGGAAAAGAAAGCCTCCATGTAAATGGGACCACAGGACCAAAGACATAAACATGAGGGAAAACTTGCAGAAAACTTCAAGTGGTCACTGTTGCTGAGCCTGAGTTCTAGGCAGTGAACAGTAAGAAATGAACCTGGATATGTAACATCATGGATGATTTGTATACACTGTCAAAAGAGTGTGTAATTTAGTCTATATATAATGGGAAGCTGTAGAAAGGTTTTGTAGCTGCTTGATTTAGTATTATTGACATCTTAAATAAATCTCTTAAGCAGTTTCAAAGAGTATCAGCTTGAAAGTGACAAAACTAGAGGCATATAGACTAGTAAGGAGACTGTTGTGATGGTCTGGCAAGAATTGATATCCTATCTAATAAAAGAGAAACATGGTAATTAGCCATACCTCTGTTACCCTTCCCATTGGCTAATCAGGGCGATATGCAAATTAACTGCCAGCCAAGATGGTGGCCGGCAGCCAGGCAGCTTGAAGTGGACATGAGGTTTGCTTGCTTCAGTGACAAAGGACTCCAACGTTCCCTGCCTGCTGCTGCCGGCCTCTGAGCTTGCAGTTTGAAGCATTCTTACAAATATAGAAGCTAAACAAAACCCCAGAAACCTGCTTTCAGCCAGCCGGGATCTCAGAGCTGGAGTTGAAACAGTGTTTCAATTATAGAACCCAAACAAACCAGATACCTGCTTTCAGCAGCCAAGCCACAGAGCTAAAGCTGGCCCAGAATAAACAAAAAAAAAGAAAAAAAGGAGTGGTTAGGAGCTTCAGTCACCCACCAGCCTGAAAACAGCCCTCAGCCCCTCACCCAGACTGGCCAGGCACCCCAGTGGGGACCCCTACCCTGAAGAATGTGTGACCAGCTGCAAACAGCCATCAGCCCCTCGACCAGGCTGGCCAGGCAACCCAGTGAGACCCCCACCCTGATCCAGGACACCCTTCAGGGCAAACCAGCCGGCCCCCACCCATGCACCAGGCCTCTATCCTATATAGTAAAAGGGTAATATGCCTCCCAGCACCAGGATCAGCGGAACCGCGAGGCCTCCCGGCACCGGGATCAGCGTGACAGGAGCAGCGCCCAAACCCCCTGATCGCCCTGTGGCTCTGTGTGTGACAGGGGGCGGAGCCACAATCTCCCTATCTGCCCTGCTCTATTCATGACAGGGGAAGGCGCCCCAACCCCCTGATCAGCCCTGCTCTGTGCCTGACAGGGGGGAGCTGCCCAACCCCATGATCGCCCTGCGCCTCTGTGTGTGACAGGGTGCAGTGCCCCAACTCCCCTATTGGCCCTACTCTGTGAGTGACAGGGGGGAGCTCCCCAACCCCCTGATGAGCCCTGCTCTGTGCGTGACAGGGTACGGAGCCCCAACCTCCCTGATGGGCCCTGCTCTGTGCGTGACAGGGGGTGGCACCCCTACCTCCCCATTGACCCTGCCTTGAGTGTGACAGCGGGTGGTGCCCCAAACCCCCAATCGACCCTACCCTGAGTGTGACTGAGGGTGGCATTGCAACCTCCCGATCTGCCATGCTCTGTGCATGACAGGGGGCGACACCCCAACTCCCCAATCGACCCTGCTCTGAGCCTTACCAGGGGCTGCACCTAGGGATTGGGCCTGCCCTCTACCACCCAGAAGCGGGCCTAAGCCAGCAGGTCGTTATCTCCCAAGGGGTCCCAGACTGCAAGAGGGCACAGGCCGGGCTGAGGGCCCCCGCCCCCCTCCTCTGAGTGCACAAATTTTTGTGCACTGGGCCTCTAGTACTATATAATAAAGAGGTGATATGCAAATTAACCCTCACACCCTCATAAGATGGCTGCCTGTGACCAGGCCTGCAGGGGGGTTAGTGAAAGATGACCAAATGACTGAACAAGCAGGCTGCATGGGGCGACCAGGCTGGCAGGGGGGCAGTAAGCGGTGATCAGGCTGGCGGCAGGGGGGGCCAGTTAGGGGCGACCAGGCAGGCAGGTAGGTGAGCAATTAGGAGCCAGGGGTCCAGGATTGTGAGAGGGATGTTTGATTGCCAGTTTAGGATCGATCCCTGGGATCAGGCCTAAACTGGCAGTTGGACATCTCCTGAGGGGTCCCGGATTGGAGTGTGTGCAGACTGGGCTGAGGGGAAAACCCCCTTTGTGCACAAATTTCATGCACTGGGCTTCTAGCAGTGGAGATAAAAGAGAAAGGAAAGTCAAGAGGCACTTAAGCATTAAAATGGTCAGAAACTGTGGCTGAGTAGATATAAAACTGTGGGAAAGAAAGATGACTAAACAGAATGTTTAGGTAGAGGAGCAATTTTGAGAGATAACACATTCAGTTTTCAAAATATTAGGATCATGGTGATGATGAGTGGTTGACAGATTGCTGGATATATGAATCCAGAGCACAAGGATGTAACTGTTGAAACAAAATAGTAGACAAATAGTGAATATTTAAAAGGATAAATGATTTGCCCTGGCTGGTGTTTCTCATTGGTCAGAGCATTGGTCCATGCACCAAAGAGTCATGGGTTTGATTCGCAGTCAAGAACACATACCTGGCTGCAGGTTCAATCCCCGATCCCCTGCCAGGTGGGTGTAGGAGGCAACCAATCAATACGTCTCTCTCACATTTCTCTCTCTCTCTCTCTCTCTCTCTCTCTCTCTCTCTCTCTCTCTCTCTCTCCCCGCTTCCCTCTTTTTTCCCTGCCCCCATGTCTTTCTCCCACACCCTCCCTTCCTTCCACTCTCTCTAAAAAAAGAAAATCAATGGAGCCCTGTCAGCATGGCCAGTGGTTGAGCTTCAACTTGTGAACCCGGGGGTCACAGTTCAATTCCAAGTCAGGGCACATGCCCAGGCCATGGGCTCGATCCAGGAGGGGGCATGCAGGAAGAAGTCAATCAATGATTCTCTTGCATCATTGATATTTATATTTCTGTCTCCCTCTCTCTTCCTCTCTGAAATTA
Source organism: Myotis nattereri (assembly GCF_964212035.1). Classification (NCBI taxonomy): domain Eukaryota; kingdom Metazoa; phylum Chordata; class Mammalia; order Chiroptera; family Vespertilionidae; genus Myotis; species Myotis nattereri. Next base: position 101,231,228 of record NC_138077.1, read on the forward strand.
ATAAAAAATCAATGGAAAAAATATATCCTCAGGTGAGGATTAAAAAAAAAAAAGGATAAATGATTCAAGAATAGAAACCTGTTAAACAACAGTATTTAAAGGATGAGCCATGAAAAATAAATAAGCCCATGAAGGAAGCAGAGAAGAGATGTGAGAACCAGCATGCAACTGGGTTAGAGAAGACAAGTGTGCCAAGTTTTGACAGATGGCACCTTCTGATGAAGACCCATTGGATATACCAAACAGAAAGTCATTTGTGATCTTAGAGTTGTCAGTGTATGTATTGTGGGGAACTGGAAAAATGAAAACATTACAGTGAGTTTCTTTTAGTAAGAGACGGATGTCTGAAAAGACCTTAGTATCTCCCTTGGCTTATACAGGGAGGAGGTAATGTCCTATCACCTGAGATAATATCCTATGAGGTGAAGCAAACAGAGAAACAGTAGTGTCTAAAATAAGCACCGTGCAGAGACTAGACAGAGAAGTCTGGCCCAGATATAGGATTACATGTGCTTTAAGACTAAGATCTTAGCCCAGTCTAATGACATGTCTTTACTTGGGAGGAAAGCAGAATTTCAAATGAAGAACTGGTCACTGGAAAAAGAAAAAGCATTATTATTAGAAATTGGAAGCAAAGGAACCACAAACAGGACTAGCAGTAGAGTTGACTTTTGTTGTCATGTCCTGTTAGTTACTCAAGAAAGATTTCTTAGATACTACAGACTAAGGCCAGATCAATTCCCAGAGAATGTTCTGGGCTAGATGGGCAAACAAGCTCAGGTGACTCCAATAAATGCAGTAGAGTTTGGGGATGAGGAGCCAGGGAAGCATAGGGAGGGATTAACAGGGAGAAACATGATTAAAGTGTTCAACCTGGCAGAAATATTCAAGGACACTGTAACTAAATGCTAAAACACACAAAGAAGTGAAAGAAGTAAGTTATCCCAAGAAATAAAAAATAGACAAACCAAGAAAGATTCATACTCAGCAGAAAAAAAAAAAGTTAGAACATCCTTCCCTGGCACACACAAATTACCCCAAAAAGATCTGTTGAGCCCTGACTGGTTTTGGCTCAGTGGATAGAGCATCAGCCTGCTGACTGAAGGGTCCCAGGTTCGATTCCAGTCAAGGGAATGTACCTTGGTTGTGGGCACATCCCCAGTAGGGGGTGTTCAGGAGGCAGCTGATCGATGTTTCTCTCTCGTCAATGTTTCTGACTCTCTATCCCTCTCCCTGCCTCTCTGTAACAAAAAAAAAAAAAAAAAAAATCAATACATTTTTTAAAAAATTTGTTGAATGTAGAAATAAAAGAACAAATTAGTGGAAAAATAATAACTGAGTAGATTGGTAACAGTTATGTTCTGTTGCACTTCAAATTAACATGGCTAAATAGTATCCATTCTTGTTTTTTTGGGTTTTTTTTTTGGTTTGTTTTTTTTTTTTTTTGGGGGGGGGGAGTGGTAGGGGAGTATGAAATGGATAGACCAGAATGGAGGCTGGACACAAATCTAGTATTTACCAGCAGTTAGTAGAAAATAAAAACCATTTCAAATTTTTTTTAAAAATTAAAAATTAAAGAAATGGGCTTAAGAAACAAGTTAATAGAGATAAAGGAAGGGCCCTTGGAGCTTGAGAGTGAGGCAGCTAATGGTAACATGTCTGGGGCAGGGAGTGGGGTGAGGGAAGGGAAAAGGGAAAGGAATGGGTATGCTCCTGGGAGGGAGATCACCAATAGTATTCATTCTTCATCTAAAATCTCCACTATTTAAACTGTGCATGAATTATCCCACACATACACCCAAATTTCTCGACAAGAAGTATTTTATAAAAGTAATAATTTTTCTCCTGGAAAATTAAATAAAATGAAAGCCATTGATGAAAAGCACTTGTAAACATTAAGAATTTGTTTTCCTCCACTCTTGCCTATTTCTCAATGTCCTCTCTCAGTAGGAAAGGCATTAATCTGTTCAGTTTTATCCAAAAGCTATATTTTTACATTTAATTAAAGATATAACACATGCACTAAGCATACCTTCAAGAAAGGGCATACCTTAATAAAGACAATGCAAAATGCTTGTATAACTTAGCAAGGTCAACCTATAAAAATAATAAATTAAAAGATAATTGAGTAACTGTTACAATAATCTAAGAAGATGGGAAGAAAAATCATGTCTTGAGTAAAAAATGATAGAAAAATAAATATAAGATGATGAGGTCATAAGGTATATCTTCAATTTAATAAAATGGTAAAAGAACTGGACTTTGGGTCAGAAGACAAGGGTTCTTATTCTGTGACTCACTTTGTAGCCTAGGAGAAAACATTTAATATTTTTGTGCTTGAGTTTCCCAGTTCTTGCTTCCATTATTTGCCTTCTTCATTTGCTACGCAGCAGCCATGAGATCTTTTAAAAACATAAATCAAACTTTATTACTTCCTGGCTTAAAACTCTCCAATCATATCTTGTTAAAATTTAACCCATTCCCCATGACCTTCATTGCTAAACATGAACAGAACCCTGCCCACCTCTCTAAATTCATTCTTTCCCTTCTCCCCTCATTCACTGTTCCTAGCTTGCTCTATGTTCCTCATACCTACATAGCTCATATTTGATATTTGTCTCTGAGCCCCAGGTCCTCCTGTGGTTGGTTATGTCTTGTCATATACTTGTCAGCTCAAATGACACCTCTTCAGAGATATCTTATTTGACTTTCCATAGAACAATAGCCACTGATCTCTATCATATAACTATGGCGTTTCTTTGTAAAACTTACCACTACTAAAAAGTACGTCTTTTTAATCTTTTTTAAAAATATTTTTTTATTTATTTTAGAAAGGAAGGGAGACAGAAACATCAATGATGAGAGAGAATCACTGATCGGTTGCCCCCTGCAGGACCCTGCTAGGGATCCAACCGTAACCTCCTGGTTCATAGGTCAACGCTCAACCACTGAGCCATGCCAGCCGGGCATCTTTTTACTCTTTATGTGTTTATATATCATGTGAGTCCCCTATAAAACATCTCCTTGCCACTAAAATCTCTGACTCTACAAGTTTTTGTAGGGAGAAGGGAAGAAGGAGGAAGGAAAAAACTGAATAAATAAAGTATTTGGGGGGAAAAGTGAGAAAAATGGGAAAATATATGAAAATAATTTCACAAGACATTATTTAGACATGACACTATACTTTTATTTAAAAACCACATATTTGCAATGATGTACAGGAAATGCATCTACGATTGTTTACAATTTCTTGATATTTCAGTGAGCCCTGACAGTGCAAATATTATTGTGCATATGTGGGGGAGTGGGTGTGGATATGTGTCTTAATTTTCATGCCTTATTTGGGTAAAACCAGGATGTAAGAAAACATAAGAGAGCACACTCAAGATGTCAGCATTCGCAAACCCACGTGCAACTCTCTAAATTACACTCCTCCAGCTGGCTTGGTTAATTTTGAAGTGGATGCGCTAACAGTGCCAGATCACACCCAAGCAGTATAAAACTATATAAGAACACAATAAAACAGTGATAAACAATGGATTATTTCTGTGGCATATGGCAGATACAGTCAAGTCAGCCTCAAATAAAACCTTTGGATTCTATTTAAAAATCAGTGCCTAAATTATAATTTAGCATTCAAGGCACTCCTTGTAAGCGGTAAGTAATTATTCCAAAGAGGAAGAAGGGAGGGTCAGATAAAAGAGAAAAAGAAAACCCAGTTGTCATTGGGAAAGGAAGATAAACTACAATATGTGGGTGGTCAGTATATGTATAGCAATTTACAGAGGATAATATAAAATGCATAAAAGTATTCAACAGAAAGAGATGGCAATAAGTAAACTGATAGACATGAAAGAAAATAATTATGGAGAATACTGGGGGGAAGAAGAGTAAAAAAGAAAGAAGAAAATACAAACACAATAAAAAGTCCTGCCCCATACTATCGGGGTATAAAAGTGCATCCTTTTTTTCACCTGAAATGATGACCAAATCACATGTTGCTAATTAAAGGGTTAAAAATATGTCCCTGAAATCCTGTCTACACCATTCCTAAGTAAAAAATTTCCTCTCCAGGCCATATATTCCCCATTACCTCAATCCCCAACCATCTTCTGGGGAAGGGATGCTTCAGGACAAATACCTAGAGAGGGAAAGGGGAATGGGGGAATAGGTAAAAGAAGATAAAGGGAGCGGGGAGGTTAATGATGATGAAAAGAGATTTGAGTTGGGGTAGTAAATACAGAATACAATACACAGATGATGTATTGTAGAACTGTATACCTGAAACCTGTATAATTTTATTAACCAGTGTCATCCTGATGAATTCAATAAAAAAGAACAAACTGCTTGTCATTCCAAATTTATGGGATTAAAGCTTACATATGAAGAAGCTAGAGTGCAGTCCACTTTTTACTTCAGAATATTCTATTTATGAACTGCATTTCAATGTAAACAAAACATAAAATAAAATATCCAGTATCAAAAAATAAAATAAAAATACATTTCCAGTATTAAAAGCAGCTAAACACTAGTAATCAATGATATTTTTTTTTTCCAGGAGAGCAGGATCTCGATTATTGATGGCAATGTCTACCCACATGCTTTCAAGTCAGGGTCTTACTGATGAATAGTTTCTGAATGACACAGAAATCTGAATAAAGTTAATTATTATCATATTGAAACATTTCGAAACTAGAGGGCTGGTGCACAAAAATTTGCGCACTCAGAGGTGGGGGGTCCCTCAGGCTGGACTGTGCCCTCTCACAGTCTACGACCTCTTGGGGAATGTCCACCTGCTGGCTTAGGCCCTTTCCCTGGGAGATCGGGCCTATGCTGGCAGTCAGACATCCCTCTGGCAGCCGAGGAGACCTCGGGGGATGTCCACTTGCCAGCGGGGACCAGGCCTAAGCTGCAGTCAGACATCCTTAGCGCTGCTGAGGAGGCGGGAGAGGCTCCCGTCATCACTGCTGTGCTGGCAGCTGGCAGCCTGGCTTGTGGCTGAGCAGAGCTCCCCTTGTGGGAGCATACAGACCACTAGGGGGCAGCTCCTGCATTAAGCGTCTGCCCCCTGGTGGTCAGTGTGTGTCATAGTGACCAGTGATTAACAGTCGTTCTGATGTTAGGGTTAAATTGCATATTACCCTTTTATTATATACCTGGTGCATGGGTGGGGGCTGGCTGGTTTGCCCTGAAAGTGTCCTGGATGAGGATGGGGGTCCCGCTGGGGTGCCTGGCCAGCCTGGGTGAGGGGCTGAGGGCCATTTTCAGACTGGCCACACGCCCTTCAGGGTGGGGGTTCCTGCTGCGGTGCCTGGCCAGGCTGGGTGAGGGGCTGATGGCTGTTTGAAGGCTGGCCAAGCCCCCCAGCAGGGACCCTCACCCCATGAGGGTGTGGCCATCCTGGGTGAGGGGCTGATGGCTGTTTGCAGGCTGGCCACAGCCCCTTCAGGGTCGGGGTCCCTGCTGGGGTGCCTGGCCAGCCTGGGTGAGCGGCTGATGGCTATTTTGCAGGCTGGCCACAGCCCCCAGCCACCCAAGCTCCCAGTGGAGGCTGGCTGGAAGCAGGTATCTGGGATTTAATTATCTTCTATAATTGAAACTTTGTGTCTTTAGCAGAGGTCACAGCCAGCCAGGTCAGGCTGGAAGCTTGGCTTCCTCCATCACCGGGACAACCAAGCCTCTTGTTTGCTCCAGCCCCGTGGCTGCCGGCCACCATATTTTTTGGGTTAATTTGCATATAGTAGCTCTGATTGGCTGGTTGGCATGGCTTGGGGCATAGGAAAGTTATGGTCAATCTGCATGTTTCTCTTTTATTAGATTAAACTAGAGGCCAGTACAAAAAATTTCTGCACTCTGGAGGGTCCCCCAGCCCGGCCTGTGCCTTCTCACAGTCTAGGACCCCTCTGGGAATGACCACCTGCTGGCTTAGACCCACTCCCCGGGGGATTGGGCCTAAGCTGGCAGTCAGACAACCCTCTGGCAGCCCGGGAGCCCTCAGGGTGTGTCCACTTGCCAGCGGAGAGCAGGCCTAGCTGCAGTTGGACATCCTTAGCACTGCTGAGGAGGCGGGAGAGGCTCCCACCACCACCACTGTACTGGTAGCCGTCAGCCTGGCTTGTGTCTGAGCAGAGCTCCCCCTGTGAGAGCACACTGACCACCAGGGGGCAGCTCCTGCATTGAGCATCTGCCCCCTGGTGGTCTGTGAGTGTCATAGTGACCAGTGATTCCCAGTTGCTCTGCTGTTAGGGTCAATTTGCATATTACCCTTTTATTATATAGGATAGAGGCCCGGTGCATGGGTGAGGACTGGCTGGTTTGCCCTGAATGGTGTCCCAGATCAGGGTGAAGATACCACTGGGGTGCCTAGCCAGCCTGGGTGTGGGGATGATGGCTGTTTGCAGACTTGCCAAGTCCCCCAGCAGGGACCCACACCCCATGAGTGTGTGGCCATCCTGGGTGAGGGGCTAATGGCTGTTTGAAGGCTGGCCACAGCCCCCAATCACCCAAGCTCCCAGTAGAGGCTGGCTAGAAGGAGGTATCTGGGGCTTATTTAGCTTCTATAATTGAAATTTTGTTGCCTTAAGCGGAGGCCACAGCTGGCCAGAGCAGGCGGGAAGCTTGGCTGCCTCCATCACCAGGGCAACCAAGCCTCCTGCTTACTCCAGCTCCGTGGCTGCCAGCCGCCATCTTGTTTGGGTTAATTTGCATATAGTCGCTCTGATTGGCTGGTGGGTGTGGGTTGGGCGTAGCGAAGGTACGATCAATTAGCATCTTTGTCTTTTATTAGTGTAGATAATTTGTAATGGGAGTGATGTCACAAGATGACCAAGCCCTTGTTTATCCACAGAAACACTGACTTAACAATGGTATATGGTATAACAAAATAATTTTATGAGACCTTCTGAAGCCAGTTAAGAACCTGCAGTGCCATAGTTGAGAACAGCAGCACCAAAACAAGTAAGAAGAGCAACTTCACTTCACCTGCATCAACCTCTCTACCAAATCAGCACAACTCAGTGCCAGGAGAGAATGCCTCAATCTGTGACTATTCCCTCGGGGAGAAGCTAAGAGTGGAGCATGCCTCCAAAGTTCTGCCTTTTTTGGAGACCTGCCTGGAGAACTGGCTTCTGTTTCACCTCACTTGGAGGACTGACAAATTTCAACTAGAATAAATCCAAAGATGTCCAATCAGAGATATATTTTAATTAAACTGTCGCAAGTTAAAGACTAACATAATTTTGCAAGCAACAAGAGAAAATGGACTCATGCACGAGAACCTACATAAAACTATAAGTAAATTTCTCAGCAGAAAATTGGCAAGGCCTGAAGGGCCTTGCTAAGTTTAGTTATGGTTATAGTTAGTTGTAGTTGTAGTTGTAGTTGTAGTTAGTTCTAGTTTTATAGTTATAGTTATAGTTGTTATAGTTAGTTATACAATGCATATAAAGAGCTTTAAAAAACTGCCAATCAAGAATACTGGCAAAGCTCTTCTTAGAAATGAAGAAGAGATAAAGACATTCTCAGACAAATAAAAGCTGAAGCAATTCAACGCCACTAGATCTGCCTTACAAGAAATGGTAAAGAGAGCCTTTCAAATTGAAATAAAAGGCTGCTGAATAGCAATGCAAAAGTATGAAGATTGCCGGCAAGGGTAAATGTATCAACAAATAGAGAACACTATAATACTGTAGTGGTGGTGTGTAAATCAGTTTTAATTTGGTGTACAGGTTAAAAGACAAACTATCAAATATAACTATACAAAACAAAATGAATATAGAAGGAGCATACCTCAACATAATAAAGGCCATATATGACAAACTCACAGCAAAGATCATATACAATGGTAGAAGACTGAAAGCTTTTCCTCTAAGATCAGGAACAAAACAAGGGTGCCAAATCTCACCACTCTTATTCAACATAGTACTAGAAGTCCTAGCTAGAGGAACTAGGCAACATAAATAAAAGGCATCTATATAGGAAATGAGGAAGTAAAATTGTCATTATTTATAGACAGCCTTAGGTATAGAAAATCCTAAGTACCCAACCAAAAAATATTGTTGAAACTAAACAAATTCAGTAAAGTTGTAGAATATAAAATCAAAATACATAAATCAGAGGCATTTCCATACACTAACAATAAAACTTCTGAAGAAAAATAAAAAAATATCATCCCTGACTGATTGGTGTGTTTCAGTGATTGAGCATTGACCTACGAACTAGGATGTCACAGTTCTGTTCCTGGTCAGGGCACATGCCAGAGTTGCAGGTTCAATCCCCAATAGGGTCATGGATGAGGCAGTTGATCAATGATTCTCATCATTGATGTTTCGATCTTTCTCTCTCTCTCTCCCTTCTTCTCTGAAATCAATAAAAATATATTTTTAAAAATGTATTTTTAAAAATATCCCATTCATAATAGCATCAAAAACAATAAAATGCTTAGGAATAAATTTCACTGATGAAGTAAAAGATCTGTATAATGAAAACAACAAGATTTTAATGAAAGTAAGATTTTAATGAAAAAGACACAAAAACATGTCTCATGTTCATAAATCAAAAGATTAATATTGTTAAATCACCATATTATCCAAAACCATCTATAGATTAAATGCAATCTTTATCAAAATTCTAATGGCATTTTTCATGGAATAAAAATCTTAAAATTTGGGAGGACGGAAGATGGCGGCGATATAGGCAGACGCGTCCCAGGTCCTGTCCCGGAGCAAATGGAGTCAGCAGCTGAAACTAGTAACATCCACACCGAATTGGCGAAATTGCTCAGCTGGTGAGACGGTTTGCAGCCGAGAAGAGCAGAACTCCCCAGGAAAGGTAAAAAAAAAACCAGGGATTTGGGCAGGAAAGTTTGCCAGACCTCTGAACCCAGAGAGTCGGAGGGAGACCACGCGGCAGCCGCGTCCCTTGGGACAGGCACAGCCCCTGACGGGGGAAAGGAGAACCGCGGGATTCCTGGCGCCGCCAGGGGAATTGAGAGCTCAGTGCTGTGATCACAGAGGACTGAGCCTAAAGGGGGCAGCCTGAAGAGCTGACCAGACCATGCAGTCCCGGTAAGAGAAGAAGCTTACAGAAACCAAGCCTTCCCCGTTTCCGCGGCCTGCGTTTGTTTGATTGTTTTCACTGAATCCTGTTCATGGGACATTTCGGATACAGACACTCACCTGTGCTGAAGAGAGGGAGAGTGTGCGGAGGAGTGGAATCTGGGGAGAGACTGAGGAGAGAGGGGGAGCCGGGAGAGGTGGCAGCGAATTGAGTGCTGAGACACCCCTGAGCACAGGACTGGGGCAGCCATTCTCTCCGGAGAGTGAGACTCCTCCCCCCAGCCCCCAGGCAAGGAGCACAGCCACACCCAGATTCCACCCTGTACAAGATCAAGGATTAAAATAACCTGATCAGTCCCTGGGAGTTAACAGGGTCTGGCCTATAGAGGGATTTTCAATCCCAGCAACAACACAGCGCTGGTAACTAACTATTACGCAGCCAGCTCTGGGCAGTGAACTTCCACTGGACAGAAAGGCCCTACAGCCTCAGAGGCCAACCCCAAAACACTGCCACCCAGAGGCTGACCCACAAACTGACTCTTTGCTAAACACAAAATAAGGCAGTCTGGGAAACAAAAGCGGTCTGCTTTAAAATAAGGACTGTGGTTTACAACACAGAGGAACAGTGTATCGCAGGGAAATTCAACACTCTCCTGAATACCTGGCAGGTCTAAGGCGAGCCACACTGAAGAATAGAAGAACCAAGGGACCTTCACTACTGCAATTTTTTTTTTCCACCTTTTAACTAAGAAACCAATTTTTTTCTTTTTTTTTTTCTTCTTTTTTTTTTCTTTTCTTTTTTTTTTTTCTTCTTTTTCCATCACCTGATTTTACCCTTTTAATTACTACCTTCTTATTTTTAACCAGTATTACTACTGCTACCGTTTTACCATTTTTTAAAGTGCCATTTTATTTTCTCTTTATTTTATTTTGGGATTAGTGTTCTCCATTCTATTTTCATCGTTATATTATTGGTTGTTTCTAGTTTGCATTCATCTCCAGGGAGCTGTTGCTGGAATTTGTTGGGATTAATGGCTGTTCTATAGGAGTATTCTCCTCATATAAAAAGTCTCTTCCCCTCTTCCACTTCATTCTCTCTTTTCGCTCTTTTTTTTTTTTCTTTTCTTTTCTCGCTTTTATTTTCCCCCCTTCTTTTTCCAAATTTCATTTTTGCACTCCTTTTTTTTTTGGTCCCTACTTTTCTTTTCTTTTTCTCTTTTATCTTTTTCTCTTTCTTCTTCCTTGTTCCCTAATTCTCTTAATTCGGGTGATCACCTTTATTTGGGGTTATTAATATCGTGAATATATTTGTGTATAGTGCCTGGTACGTGGTGCCTTGTTGTGTTGTATTTTGTGCCTTTAAATCAACGCAGCAGGTCCAAGCAACAGCAACCTCCTGAGCAACACACCCTCTGCCGAGGAACAGCAGCTGTACGTGAAACCTCGCCCACCAGCCAGAAGAGCCACCACAGCTGTGAACAGAACCCACCAGAGGTGCTGCTACCAACTGAAGAGCAGCTGCTACCGCAACCGCCCGAAGAGCAACCACAGATCAAGGAGTCACTGCCACCAAGGGAGCAACCACTGAACGACTCAACGTCTAGATATGTCAGTGAGATCAAACATGGGTAGACAAAGAAACCCCCAAAGGAAAGAGAAGGAGGACTCTCCAGAAAAGCAGCTAAGTAATACAGAGGCATGCAACATGACAGAAAAAGAATTCAGAATAAGGGTCCTAGAGTGCATAAACCGGATGGAGGAAAAAATCGACAACCTCTGCAAGAAGCAAGACGAAACAGATGAAAAAATCGATAACATATGGAAGAAGCTAGAAGAAACAGATGAAAAAATCAACAACTTAAGTAAGACCCAAGAAGAAATGAAGAGTGATATAGCTGCAATGAAAAACTCCATTGAAAGTATCAACAGTAGACTAGGAGAAGCGGAGGACCGAATTAGTGAATTAGAAGACAAGGAAGCAAAACACACCCAAAATGTACTGCAATTGGAGAAAAAAATTAAAAGACAGGAGGAGAGCCTAAGGGAGCTTTGGGACAACATGAAACGAAACAACATACGAATAATAGGAGTACCAGAACAACAAAAGGATGAACAAGGATTAGAAAACCTATTAGAAGAAATAATATCAGAAAACTTCCCTGAGGTGGGGAAGAAAAAAGTCACACATGCCCAGAGAGTCCCAAACAAGGTGAACCCGAAAAGACCCACACCAAGACACATCATAATTACCATGGCAAATGTTCAGGACAAAGAGAGAATCTTACAGGCTGCAAGAGAAAGACGGAAAGTTACATACAAGGGCTCTCCCATTAGATTGTCAAATGATTTCTCAACAGAAACACATCAGGCCAGAAAAGAATGGACTGAAATTTACAAAGTGATGCAAAGCAAAGGACTGAATCCAAGAATACTCTATCCAGCAAGGCTATCATTCAAACTTGAAGGGGAAATAAGAAGCTTCACAGACAAAAAAAGGCTAAGGGAGTTTATCACCACCAAGCCAGCAATGCAAGGAATGCTAAAGGGACTGGTATAAAAATAAGAAATAAAAAGCTCAGAAAGAAAACAGCCACACAAAAACAGAAATGGCTACAAACAAGTACCTTTCAATAATAACTTTAAACGTAAATGGACTAAATGCTCCAAACAAAAGACATCGAGTGGCTGAATGGATAAAAAAACATGACCCATACATCTGCTGTCTACAAGAAACCCACCTCATTAGAAGGGACTCACACAGACTGAAAGTGAAAGGATGGAAAAATATCTTTCAGGCAAATGGAAAGGAAAAGAAAGCTGGGGTAGCAATACTTATATCGGACAAAATAGACCTCAAAGTGAAGGCCATAACAAGAGATAAGGAAGGCCACTTCATAATACTAAAGGGATCAATACAACAAGAAGATATAACTCTGGTAAACATATATGCACCCAATGCAGGAGCACCCAAATTCATAAAAAAACTCCTGGAAGATATCAAAGGAGAGATCGACAACAATACAATCATAGTAGGGGACTTTAATACACCACTGACAGCACTGGATAAGCCCTCTAGACAAACAATCAGCAAAGATACAGCAATCCTAAATGACTCACTAGATCAGATGGACTTAATAGACATCTTCAGAACACTCCACCCCAAAGCCAGGGAATATACATTCTACTCAAATGCTCATAAGACATATTCAAAAATAGACCATATATTGGGTCACAAGCAAAGTATCCCCAAATTCAAGAAGATTGAAATCATAAAAAGCATCTTCACAGACCACGATGGCATAATATTAGAAATAAACTACAATAAAAACAACCAAAAATACTCAAACACCTGGAAGCTGAATAGCATGCTATTAAATATTGATTGGGTTACCAATGAGATCAAAGAAGAAATTAAAAACATTCTGGAAACTAATGACAATGAAAACACAACAATCCAAAACCTATGGGACACAATGAAAGCAGTCTTGAGAGGGAAGTTTATAGCTCTACAGGCCTATCTCAAAAAACAAGAAAACATGGTAGTAAATCATCTAACTCTACAACTCAAAGAATTAGAAAGAGAGCAACAAGAAAACCCCAGAGTGAGCAGAAGGAAGGAAATAATAAAGATTAGAGCAGAAATAAATGACATAGAGACCAAAAAAACAATACAGAAAATCAATGAAACCAAGAGCTGGTTCTTTGAAAGGATAAACAAGATTGACAAACCTCTAGCCAGACTCACCAAGAAGCAAAGAGAGAGGACCCAAATAAACAAAATCAGAAACGATAGAGGCGAAATAACAACAGACCCCACAGAAATACAAATGATCATTAAAAAATACTATGGACTGCTCTACTCCAACAAACTAGACAACCTGGAGGAAATGGACAAATTCCTAGAAAAATACAACATTCCAAAACTCAATCAGGAAGAATCTAAAAATCTCAACAGGCCAATAACTATGGAAGAAATTGAAGCAGTCATCAAAAAGCTTCCATCAAACAAAAGCCCAGGACCAGACGGCTTCACAGAGGAGTTTTACCAAACATTCAAGGAAGAACTAAAACCTATCCTCCTCAGACTACTACAAAAAATTCAAGAGGAAGGAACACTTCCAAGCTCATTCTATGAAGCCAGCATCACCCTAATACCAAAACCAGGTAAAGACAACACAATGAAAGAGAATTACAGGCCAATATCCCTCATGAACATAGATGCCAAAATCCTCAACAAAATCTTAGCAAATCGGATCCAGCAGTACATCAGAAAGATCCTACACCATGACCAAGTAGGATTTATCTCAGGGATGCAAGGATGGTACAATATCCGCAAATCAATAAACGTGATACATCACATAAACAAACTGAAAGAAAAAAACCACATGGTCATATCAATTGATGCAGAAAAAGCATTTGACAAAATTCAACACCCATTTTTGATAAAAACTCTCAGCAAGGTGGGAGTAGAAGGATCATACCTCAACATAATAAAAGCCATATATGACAGGCCCACAGCCAACATCATACTCAATGGGCAAAAACTAACACCATTTCCCCTAAGAACAGGAACAAGACAGGGATGCCCCCTCTCACCACTCCTGTTCAACATAGTACTGGAAGTGTTAGCCATTGCAATTCGGCAAGAAGAAGAAATAAAAGGCATCCAAATTGGAAAAGAGGAAGTAAAACTGTCCTTATTTGCAGACGACATGATATTATACATACAAAACCCCAGAGACTCCATCCAAAAGCTACTAGACTTAATACATGAATTTGGCAATGTAGCAGGATACAAAATTAACCCCAAGAAATCTGAGGCATTTCTATACACCAGTAGTGAACTTTCAGAAAGAGAGATTATAAAAGCAATCCCGTTTACCATTGCACCAAAAAAATTAAGCTACCTAGGAATCAACTTAACTAAAGAGGTAAAAGACCTCTACTCAGAAAACTACAGGACTTTGAAAAAAGATATAGAGGAAGACATAAACAGATGGAAGAACATACCGTGTTCCTGGATTGGTAGAATCAACATCATTAAAATGTCCATACTACCCAAAGCAATCTATAAATTCAACGCACTTCCCATTAAAATACCAACGGCATACTTCAGAGATCTAGAACGAACTCTCCAAAAATTCATCTGGAATAAAAAAAGACCCCGAATAGCTGCAGCAATCCTGAAAAAGAACAAAGTGGGTGGGATCTCAATACCAGATATCAAGTTGTATTACAAAGCCACTGTTCTCAAAACTGCCTGGTACTGGCACAAGAATAGGCATATAGATCAATGGAATAGAATAGAGAGCCCAGAAATCGGCCCGAACCAATATGCTCAATTAATATTTGACAAAGGAGGCAAGAACATACAATGGAGCCAAGATAGTCTCTTCAATAAATGGTGTTGGGAAAATTGGACAGATATATGCAAGAAAATGAAACTAGACCACCAACTTACACCATACACAAAAATAAACTCAAAATGGATAAAGGAATTAAATGTACGACAGGAAACCATAAAAATTCTAGAAGAATCCAAAGGCAACAAAATCTCAGACATATGCCGAAGCAATTTCTTCACTGACACAGCTCCTAGGGCACTTGAAACTAAAGAGAAAATAAACAAATGGGACTTCATCAAAATAAAAAGCTTCTGCACAGCAAAAGAAACCATCAACAAAACAACAAGAAAACCCACTGTGTGGGAAAACATATTTGCCAATGTCATATCTGATAAGGGCCTAATCTCCAAAATTTATAGGGAACTCATACAACTCAACAAAAGGAAGATAAACAATCCAATCAAAAAGTGGGCAAAGGACCTAAATAGACACCTTTCAAAAGAGGACATTCAGAAAGCCAAGAGACATATGAAAACATGCTCAAAGTCACTAATCATCCGAGAGATGCAAATCAAAACAACAATGAGGTATCATCTCACACCTGTCAGACTGGCTATCATCAACAAATCAACAAACGACAAGTGCTGGAGAGGATGTGGAGAAAAAGGATCACTTGTGCACTGCTGGTGGGAATGCAGACTGGTGCAGCCACTATGGAAGACAGTATGGAGTTTCCTTAAAAAACTGAAAATGGAACTCCCATTTGACCCTGTGATCCCACTTCTAGGAATATATCGCAAGAAACCAGAAACACCAATCAGAAAGGATATATGCACCCCTATGTTCATAGCAGCACAATTCACCATAGCTAAGATCTGGAAACAGCCTACGTGCCCATCAGTAGATGAATGGATTAGAAAACTGTGGTACATCTACACGATGGAATACTATGCTGCTGTAAAAAGGAAGGAACTCTTACCATTTGCAACGTCATGGATGGAACTGGAGAGCATTATGCTAAGTGAAATAAGCCAGTCAATGAAGGAAAAATACCACATGATCTCACTCATTCATGGATAATAGAGACCATTATAAACTTTTGAACAATAATAGATACAGAGGCAGAGCAGCCTCAAACAGATTGTCAAACTGCAGCAGGAAGGCAGGGGAGGGTTGGGGGGCAGGAGGTAGGGGGGTAAGAGATCAACTAAAGGACTTGTATGCATGCATATAAGCATAACCAATGGACATAAGACACTGGGGGATAGGGGAGGCTAGGGGACTGTCTAGGGCGGGGTGATAAAATGGACACATATGTAATACCCTTTGTAATACTTTAAGCAATAAAAAAAAAAAAGAAATAAAAAAAAAATCTTAAAATTTGTATGAAACCACAAAAGACCTTGTATAACCAAAGGATTTTTTTTTAATTACCATATTTTATTGATTTTTTACAGAGAGGAAGGGAGAGGAATAGAGAGTCAGAAACATTGATGAGAGAGAAACATCAATTAGCTGCCTCCTGCACACCCCCTACTGGGGATGTGCCCGCAACCAAGGTACATGCCCTTGACTGAAATCAAACCCGGGACCGTTCAGTCCCCAGGCCGACGCTCTATCCACTGAGCCAAACCAATCAGAGCAGGAATTTTGAGAAAAAGAAAACAGCTGGAAGCATCACATTCCTCATTTTAAACTGCACTCCAAAGCTATGATAATTAAAATAGTATGGTACGAGTGAAAAAAAATAGGCACATAGACCAATGGAACTCTTATATTTACACTATATAAAAAAATCACCTCAAAGTGAATTAAAGACTTAAATATAATACTTGAAACTATAAAAGTCCTAGAATAAAACATAAGGAAAAATTTCATAATATTGGTCTTGGCAATGATATCATGGATATGACACCAAAAGTATAGGTGACAAAAACAAAAATAAACAAATGGAACTACATCAAACTGAAAAGCTTCTACACAGAAAAGGAAACAATCAATAGAGTGAAAAGATAAGCTACAGAATGGGAAAATATATTTGCAATCCATATCTGTGATAAGGGGTTAATATCCAAAATGTATTATGAGTGGGAATGTAAAATAGTGAGCACTATGAAAAACAGTCCCTCAAAAAATTAAAAATAGGACTATCATATGATTCAGTAATCCCACTTCTGAATATTTATCCAAAAAATTTTACCCCCATGTTTATTGCAGCATTATTCACAATAGCCAAAACATGGAAACAACCTAAATATATACTGACAGATGAATGCATAAAGAATATGTGATATAAATAAACAGTGGAATATTATTCAGCCACATAATAGAAGGACGTCCTTTTACATGCAACAAAATGGATGAATATTAAGGATATTATGCTAATTGAATTAAGCCAGTCACAGGAAGGCAAATAATACATTATTGCACTTACAGCAATGCATAACTTAGTGATGTGGATTTGTTCTAAGAAATGTGTCATTAGCCGATTTTGTCATTGTGCATTTTGTCATTGTGAAAACATCATAGAGTGCACTCACACAAATCTACATGGTTCAGCCTACTACACATCAATACTGGATGACATCGTCTATTGCTACAAGCCTGTACTGAACTGTACACTGTGGGAAATTGCAATGCATTGTGCTATGGTATTCTAATGGCTACACTACCACTAAGCCATGGTAGTTTTTCAGCTCCATTTTAATCTTATGGGACCATCATAGTACATGTGGCCCATCATTGCCTGAAACTGTTATGTGGTGCATGGCTGTATATGAAATGGAGTCACTTACATGACTAACCTAAAATAGTCAAATTCACAAAACAGAAAGTAGAATGTTGGTTGCAAGGGGCTGGTGAGAGGAGAAAATGGGGAACTGTTGTTCATTAGGTTTAGAGTTTCAGTCATGCAAGATGGAAAAGTTCTAGAGACCTACTGTGCAACATTGTGATTATAGTAAATGATATTGTGTTGTACACTTAAAATTGTGTAAATAGGGTAGATGTCATTATCTGGGTTTTTTTTAACCATAATTAAAAAATATTTTGTAACATTCAACAAAAACTTCCTTACTTTATTTATGGATGTGATATAACATTTTAATTTATAATTTACTTTTTATTTATATACTGTTCAAAAACAAAAAGTAACCATTATAAATTGAATCACCTTGGTAAATGTGGTTATTTACAGTAGGAAATATTGATCATCACATACTAACTGAAAATAAAGATTTCAAAATTTCAACTTCCAACTCTCTAATAAGACTATATAAAATTATAAATTAAAACATTCAATTCCCAACAGAAGCATGAAATTCCAGAATCACTCCATATTTGTGTGAGTGGGGAGTTGTATGTGCTTAAAACTAAGATTCATATTTTATCTACTGAAGGAACTTCTGTCCTCAGAGAGAAAACTCACCACAATATAAAGCATAACACAGTGATAATCAAAGACTTCTACAGATTGATGACATTCATTGCATTACCTCTAAATTGCCCTAGTAGGCCAATGGATAGTAACCTAAAAAGTGTATGTACACTGCAGATCATTATACTTATAAAGTCAAATGTGTTTCTTCATATTTTAAAATGTTGCTACTGGCCCACCAAACATGAGTTCCGCTGTCCACTTCTCTCATAGAACATTTCACACAACATAAAATATTCAACTTTGACATTAGTAGAATCTTCCAACCAAATAAAATTGTGACTTGCTCACATTTCGACTTTTCCCATATGATCATAACAAAATGAGATATGGGCAAATAACTGGTAAGTCCAATTCACCACTGACTCAATAAAATAGTGAAGAGACAGGAGTCTGTGGTTCATGGGAAAAAACATTAAAAGAGCTCAAGGTTAGGCTGATAAAAAATATTCATTTATTTATCTCCATAAGGTCAGGAAACCCTGCCATTCTGATCTTCACTGTGTCCCCAGTGCTCTGTAGGTGTTCAATAAAATGTATTTATTTGAATGAATGATGGAAAAATGATTCAAGGTTATACAGATTCAGTGGGAAAGGGTAATTAAACAAAAGTACATGCCTTGACAATATATTAACATACTAAGCAAACAGTTCTTTTATAGCTTTTCTGACTTCTATATCTTCATGATGTTCAACATTATGGATCTACATATCTGAATCAGTCTCAGTCTATTAAATTTATTTAAGTATTCACATAGAATTTATTTACTCATTGTTATTGGTGTTTTTGTTTGTTTCTTTGTTTCATTAAGGACAGCAAAACTTATTAGCTGGATCAGAGAATTAAGGACAATTTCCATAATTTTACCCACATGACAAAGTCCTCATTGTACAATGATACAACTACCAATATAACATTGAGACAGAACCTTAAATTTCATGGAGAAAGATTCAGGAATATCTGAGATTGCATAATATAAGAACAGGTAGTCAACTTTGTTCTGAATAATCTACAAAAAATAGGTTTGGGTTTTAAGTTTAAACCCTAACCTTATCGAAGATTAAATGTATCTAGTGGTCCAGTGGCTTCTGATCTAAAAATCTTTCTTTAAACCACCTCAAATGAATAAATTCTCACAATTCGTGTATTGTTAGGATTGTCCAGTATTTTCATCACAGATAAATAACCATATTTATTCATGCCAGTAGCTGTTACAAACCGTTACCATTCTTCCTTAAATCACTTAACTGGACTCATCCACTCTTTCTTAACAGAAGGCCCAGCTTCTTATTTCACAGAGATAATAGTAACCATTAGTCATAAATCACATCTCCTATATTATCCACACCTTCCTCAGTTTTCCTTCTTCCCTCTGACCTGGAGGATGCCTTGCCTTTCTTCTAAAGATAACACCTTTGTCAATATTCTTTATTTCATTTTTCTCTCCCTTCTTTTCTTTCTTCTTGCTGTGTTCCTTCAATAAACGTTTTTCAAGTGCCTTCTAGTGTCAGGATACTCTAAACCTGGGGACACAGTGTTAAACAAGACAGATATATTTCTCTCCTCATTGATTTTCCATTCTATCCTGTCTCCTTCAAGGCCTTTTTAATGTTCACCTCCTTTTTTATCTTCAATATATCTTCTCTCATTGGCTTGTTTCAGCTTACAAATATGTTTAACTCATCCTCCTACTTAAAATGCATCTGCATTTTGCTGACCTCGAAGGCATGTGTCTCCCCCGCTTATTGCTCCAGTTCTAGAACCAGCTGCAGATTCTGTTTTTACTTTCACTATCATTTTTATGCCTCACTACACAGCCAGATTACTTTTATTCTCTATATTCTAGTGAAACATTATTTAATCTCAACCTTTGACATAGTATTCTTCCTTTGAATTCTCATGAATTCTAGGAGGGAATGCAGTTTATTCTCTTGACCACACTTTTTGCTGCTACTTCTTTCTCCACCTGCGTCCTTACATTCCCCAAGATTCCTACTCATTCTACAACTGCTACCTTCCTTTCTCATTTTACCCATTTGCCCTTGAACATTCTTTCTACATCCGTACTTTCAACTCCTACCTATGTACTAATGACCCGAATATTCTGAATATGCAGACCCTTCTGAATTCCTTATCTACATTCTCAAGTGCCTACAGACATTCTCACTTAAATGTCCACCAGCAGCATGTGCTAAGGAGATGGTACTTGTTGCCACAGAGTAGCATAGAGAAAAATATTATTAGCTGCAGTAATAGAAAAGCTCTGTGGATAACGTTCTGTGGTTTCTATCTCACATAAGGTCCAGTTGGCGGTGGTGATGGTAGTGTGGTGTGAGAGTGGAGGTGGAAGTGTTTCTGGGACCAATCTTTGTAGAGACTCTAGTTTTTTTTTCATTATTTGGCTTCTAAAGTCACCCAGGAGGGTTTCATCCAGCCAACAAATAGAAAAAGAATCCAGTAGATGGTGTGCACCAATTCTGAGGGTGGTATACTTCACTTTATCCATATTCCACAGAACAGAATGAAGTCATATGGTCCCATGTAGATGGAAGGGGGCTGGGAAAGTTAGATCATGACTGAGCAGCCTCTTCACAGCAACCCCTGCACCATCAACCCCTGCCCAGCCCCTCCTGCTATAGCCCCCGGTCCCCTGTCTGCTGGCAACCCTGCTCCTGCTGTTGCTGCTCCATGTGCTGATGGTGCCGGCCCCACTTGCACCTTCTGACAGCGTGGAGCGATTGGGACCAGCACCAGCAGTGGGTGCAAGCAGGGCCGGAGCCGTCAGCGGGTACAAATGGTGGCTGCTGCCCCAATTGCCCCTCAGGGACAGAGGGAGGTGAAGAAGCCCTCAGGGGCGATCAGGGCTGCCAGCTGCTGCTCACACCTGCTGATGGCACTGAGTGATCTGGACTGGCACCAGGCACCAGCAGAGAGTGGGAGCAGGGACGGCACCGGCAGCAGGTGCGAGAGCCGGGCAGGACCACCGTGCGCAGGAGCAAAGAATTTTCAGTAACCACCAGAGGTCCGCCCCGATGACAGTGACTGGAGCCCTGCCTTGGTTTGATGCTCTCACTAACCTGTTCCACCATCCCACCACAGCTGACGCACACCATGTTCCACACATGCCCCCTGGTGGTCAGTGCACATCATAGTGACCAGTTGTTCGGTTGTTCCAGTTGTTCTGCTGTTCGGACTATTTGCATATTAGCCTTGTATTATATAGGATTATATTATACTAGAGGCATAATGCATGAAATTCGTGCATGGAGCGGGGATCCCTCAGCCCAGCCTGCATCCTCTCCAATCTGGGACTCCTCGGGGGATGTCCAACTGCCTCTTGCAATCCGGAACCGCTGGCTCTTAACTACTCGCCAGCCTGCCTGCCTGCCTAATCACCCCTAACCCCTCTGCCTGCCTGCCTGATCACCCCTAACCACCTCTGCCTGCCTGCCTGATTGCCCCGAACTGCCTCTACCTCGCCCTGCACCTGGGACCCAGGATTCCCTCCTCCAGCCAGTTGCAGGCACCCAGGACCCGGGTTTCCCTCTCTCTGGCTGGCTACAGACACTCAGGATCCGGGCCAGCTTTGCCTGGGCCAGCCGCAGTCACAGGGGACTGTGGGCAGACGGCTTCACCCATGCCACAGACACAGGCACCCAGGACCGCAGGGCATGCGGCTTGTCCCTCTCCCGGGCCACAGGCGCAGGTGCAGCCGCTGGTGCCCGGGACTGCAGGGCAGGTGGCTTGTCTCTCTCCTAAGCAGCAGGTACAGGCACAGCCATTGGCTCCCAGGACCGTGATGAGGGGCGTGATGACCATTTATATATTAGCTCTTTATTATAAAGGATTAGCATGATGATAGGACTCCAGCCAGCCTTCCTTGTCTGCCACTGAGCTTGCTTGTCTCCCATTAATTCAGCATCACTCTAGCCCAGCCGTGGGCAAACTACGGCCCGTGGGCCGGATCCGGCCCATTTGAAATGAATAAAACTATTGAAAAAAAAGACCATACCCTTTTATGTAATGATGTTTACTTTGAATTTATATTAGTTCACACAAACACTCCATCCATGCTTTTGTTCCGGCGCTCCGGTCCAGTTTAAGAACCCATTGTGGCCCTCGAGTCAAAAAGTTTGCCCACCCCTGTCCTAGGGCAATGGAGACTGGAGCATTCAAATAACAGCAAGAGGGTCATTGTGCCTTCGTCTGAGAGGTAGAGGTGACCTGGAAAGGTGGGCACAGGCCAAATCAATTAGAGACTTGTAACTGGAGTGGAGACTTCAGTGAAGGTCAAAATTACTATGACACATGACAGGACTTTAATTAGGGCCAGCTCAATGTTCCTTACTCCTCCTGAGGGGTGAAAATAAATTAGTCAATCTAAAATGAGTAAAACCATCAAAGTTATTCCTGGTACCAATTATTCTGTTATTTGTTATTCTATCTATTTCTAAAAGAAATAACCTTGTTGAAACATCTAATTTATTTACAACCAAAGGACTTTGCATAAACTGAAGTTAAATGGGTGTGAATGTTTTTCCAAAGTTGGGGGGAATTACTTCTTGGCCTGAAAGAGGTGAGGAAGATTTTGTCAATGTCCTTGTGAAATCTGTTTAATTTCTTGGGAATGCTATCATGTCGTCAGACTTACTAGGAGAAAAAGCTTTTGAGATGGTATATCATTTTACATATGAAAACACTGTACTTTTGCAAAAGTCACCCAGGTGGCATATCCAGTCAGATTTTAATGAAGGTATAGAATGGGCTTTGGAGGTAGATACACCCAGACTCACAATCCATTCATAACCTTTCTTCATAGTGATTTAAAGTGTACATCACATGCACGTTACACAATATTTCTGGCTTTTAGTACCAGTTGTTATATCTCATAAAACTGCTGAAAAAATATTGCTATATTTCTCTGCAGAATATTCCCTATAGCATATTTTATTTCCTCCATTCACTTTCTCCTTCTCTTCCAACATCACTTAAAGGTTAAATCAGTCTAAAAAGAGCTCTCCTTTCTGCCCAACCATAACTTCCTTCAAACTGGTATGGACTTCTGATGTAACCAGGAACTGTGCCACATCAATGATACAACAAAGAGGCCCTTTTGGCTCTCTGAGCAGCACCATGGCAGTGGGCAAGAACAAGCACCTTATGAAAGGCAGCAAAAAGGGAGCCAAAAAGAAAGTGGTTGATCCACTTTCTAAGAAAGATTGGTATAACGTGAAAGCACCAGCTATGTTCAATATAAGAAATATTGTAAAAACACTAGTCACCAGAACTCAAGGAACCAAAATTGCATCTGAAGGATCATGTTTTTGAACTGAGCCTAGCTGATCTGCAGAATGATAGAGTTGCATTTAGAAAATTCAACCTAATTACAGCCTAATTTTGGCTGTTCAGGGCAAAAACTGCCTGATTAATTTCCATGCCATGGATCTTACCCATGACAAAATGTGTTCCATGGTCAAGAAGTGGAGACCATGATTGAAGCTCATGTTGATGTCAAGGCTACCAGTGGTTATTTGCTTTGTCTGTTCTGTGTTGATTTTACTAAAAAGTGCAACAATCAGGTTCAGAAGACCTCTTATGCTCAGCATCAGCAGGTCCACCAAATCCGGAAGAAGATGATGGAAATCATGACCGAGAGGTGAGGACAAATGACTTGAAAGAAGTGGTCAATAAATTGATACCAGACAGCATTAGAAAGGACATAGAAAAGGCTTGCCAATCCATTTGTCTGCTCCATGCTGTCTTTGTTAGAAAAGTAAAAATGCTGAAGAAGCCCAAGTTTGAATTGGGAGAACTCATGGAGCTGGTGAAGGTAGCAGTTCTGGAAAAGCTACTGGGGATGAGACAGGTGCTAAAGCTGAACGGGCTGATGGGTATGAGCCCCCAGTCCAAGAATCTGTTTAAAATTCAGACATTTAATGGTGACAAATAAAAAATCTTATTTGTGATATTTTATTTCTGATTATTTAAAAAATAATCTTACAGCTTGGTGAATTATGTTCTGAATTGATAATAATGTGAACTTTTCTGTCCTGTTATGTGGATTTTATCTATTTACCTAAGTAGCTGAGAAATGATAGTGATTATTTTAAGCTGTAGTTGTTAGGTCGGAGAGAGCCCAGGATCGGATACATGCAGACATGTGACGAGATAATGGACTTCCCCTGGCATTTCTAACAGATCAGCATGCCAGACACAAATACAGGCTTCTCCCTGAATCCACAACGACCCCCACACAGATACTGACTCATTCCTGAATACCTGGCTGACCTCCCTGCAGCTGAAACTTCCTCAACTGAATACCTCTGCTCATGTCCCCGCCCCTCACCCAACCGCAGTATAAAAAAAGCGCCCCCTCCCTGTTGGCATGAATCCACGTGGCCTGTCCTTGGGGTACGTGAGTCTCCCGGGGACGCAGAAATAAACCTTTTCCTTTCCTTTCTTTTCTGATTCACTGGACTCTCTATTTCTTGTGCCGCCTCCTGAGCCACCTAACCTAACAGTAGTTATCTGGATGTTTTAGAGAGGGTCAATAAAAGAAAAACATTTCTTAAAATGAAAAAAGATACAACAAAGCAATGAATCATAAACCTAGCAGGCAGGACTTCAATACCTATTTTGGGCCCTTCTATTTTACCTCACAGACCCACATGCTGCCACACTTCGAAATATGTTTGTAGACATGCAAATTTATCCCTATTGATAGATAAGCCACTTACTCTCAAAATATGGTATATGAGTGTTGTCTAGTTCCAAGATCCATGGTAGCAGTTTGTAACTTAAGGAAGAAAATATAGAGTAGCATCAAGCAGGTATTTGCTCTGGCTTCTTATGGGATAAGACTCACTGTGACTTTGGCCACGCTTTGAGCTTCTGAACTCTCAAGGAAGCATCTTTAACCAAAAGCAAAACAAAAAGCAACAACAAACTTGCTAAATGTGAAGGAAAATTTTTGGTTTTGTTATTTCAGAATCCAAGAGTCATTAGGACCTGAGGTAAACCTAGGGTTTACCACCTGGCAATTTTGTTCATTTGTTCCAAATTCATTGTCACTATTACATAAAAATGACCTAATCTATGCAGGAAATAGACCTATCTGCCTCTTCTGTCATGAAATGTCCCAGGAAACCAGAGCCTCAGCCATTGGCTAGGCTACACAATAATTTTTGGCATTCCTCCAAGGTCTATTCTTTTTTTAAAAAAAATATATTTTATTGATTTTTTACAGAGAGGAAGGTAGAGGGATAGAGAGTTAGAAACATCGATGAGAGAGAAACATCAATCAGCTACCTCCTGCACACTCCCTACTGGGGATGTGCCCGCAACCAAGGTACATGCCCTTGACCAGAATCTAACCTGGGACCCTTGAATCCGCAGGCTGATGCTCTATCCACTGAGCAAAACCAGTCAGGGCCAAGGTCTATTCTTGCCACAAACTCATGTTATAAAACATTTTCATTTTTTTAACTCAAAATACATATATAAAAATTTTAAGTGTTATAACTGCATGTAGACACTAGAGATTTCTTAACAACCTCAATGTACAAAACCCATTTGCCCTCTCCATGGCCTTAGATGCTCTTTCCTTCTGAACAGGCATGCTCAGGGGAAATTGATGGGAGGAGAAGGGTGCAAAAGTTGGTTTATAGTTGTTTGCATTGAAAATAATACAATAGTTAATAAATAATAATACAAAAATAAATTCTGTGTTTCATACACATACTCACAACTGTAAACCTACTTTTTACCCCACTCTGTATTTGAGAGTCAGATTTCCTGGACTTCAAAGGACTCCACATAGAATGCTGGAGGTATTGAGGAATTTATTTTCCTGCTTTTGCCATCTGGGTTCTAAGAAGCGAGCAGATTCACTGGAGCTATACTAAAGAAAACAGATCAGAAGAGAGACTTAGAGATCCCTGTGATATCATTGAGGAAAAGAAAAAGTAACCTTTTTCACTGACTTTATCGTCTTCCCGCTGGGGTCTGCAAATTCCAATGAGTGGCACACGCGTGAAAGCTCTCCTTTTGTAGCTTCCCAACTCTATTCTGATTTAAGTCTCTTTTGTTCATTTTCAGTCCCCAAAGACATCAGGACATCAGTCCTTCAACTGCAAGAAACTGGAACCAGTGAGCTTGGAAGCAGATTTTCCCCAAAGCCTCCAGGTAGGAGTCCAGGCCAGCTGACACCTTGATATCAGGCTGTGAAAGGTGCCAGGCTGAGAGAACTAGCTGTGCCACACTATGCCCAGATTCTGACTTCATGGACTCTGAGCTAATGAATGGGTGTTGTTTAACCTGTTAAGTTTGTAGTGATTGTTATGCTAACAACAGCAAACAAATACTAGGTGTTGACTTAAAATGTTGTTACAGTCATCCCACATTTTGCAATGAACCTACTGTTTTTGACAGCAGAACTAAATGGCAATTTATTATTCAGAACATAAGGTCTTCACTAGTAAGGTTTGGTAATATTCAGAATAGCTGGGCTATTCCTTTGGCTTTCTAAAGGCAATCACTACTTTAGTACATTTGTCTTGGGGGCACTCACTTTCCTTGTAGGCTAGACAGCAGCACCTAACATTCATATGTCAATCTCTAGAGACTAGAAAGAGGTACCTGCCTCTTTTCTTTGTTCTCCTCCTTCAGAGAAATCTTTCTATGTAAATGAAACTTAGCTCACAAAGTTCAGGAAAGAGCCGCAGGTAGCCCCATTGTCATATCTTAGTGGACTTAGTGGATTTATTGTCAAACTGCAGCACTAAAATGAAAACAGTCTTTAAAATGTGACTTCTGTTCAGCCATGTTTCACTTGGTGGACATTGAATTCTTTCTATTAAGCAGAAAGGAGCTTATATCTTTCCATTAAGCAGGAAGGAGCTCAAGTCCCCAAGCTAACCTGGAAACTTGAAGCAAAGGTAACCAGTGCTATATTAGTTTGCTAGGGCTGCTGTAACAAAGTACCACAGACTCGGTGATTTAAACAGGAATTTATTTACACGGAGTTCTGGAGAGCAAAAATCCAAGATCAAGATGTTGGCAAGCTTAGTAATATCTGAAGGCCTCTCTCCTTGGCTTGTAGATGGCCATCTCCCCCCAGTGTCTTCATATGGTCTCCCCTCTGTGTGTGTCTGTGTTCTAATCTCTTCTAACCAGGACATCAGTCATACTTGATTAGCGCCCCCCCCCCACCCCCAACAACCTCATTTAACATTAATTACCATTTTAAAGTCCCTATTTCCAAATATAGTCACATTCTAAAGAACCAGGGATTATGACTTCAACAAACGAATTCTGGGTGGATATAATTCAGTCCATATCAGGTGGCATTAAGTTACTTATGTCAGGAGTGTAGCCTCCTCTATGCATGGCTTCCAGTGGTCCTTCCAGGCCATCCATTAGAAATTGTCTCCCTGCTGTCATGGGGTTACAGAAGAGGTTTATCCCCCATTTAAGGTAAGAGAGAATAATAAGTCTAGCTGCAAAAATTGGGTGATAAGAAGTGACAGAGCCATGATAAAGCAAAATCTCCTCATAGAAAGCCCAGTAGACTTATTGCATTGTACTATCAGTGCCAATTTACAGCAAAAAAGTTTCTCAAGAAACCATATGTATTCTGTTAGTTACTAATACTTTCCATTAAATTAGAAAACCATTAGCATTTATCCATTCAACTGTTTATCTCTTATACCCCATGCTTCCTGAAAGATCCATACAATTGAGATTATAAATTTTATTTAATTTCTTATATTTCTTTTACTGAACATAAAAGCTAATTATAATTATCCTTGACATTTATTGAGTCAAAATGTAGCATATGTTGTACTAAGTGGTTTACATACATTACCTCATTAAAGTCATACTAATCATATGAACTAAATACTATCATTATCCCAATATTACAGAAAGAGAACTGAGGTTTATATATTTAATATCTTGCAAAAGTCACACAACCATTATATAACAAAGCCAGATCAACCAATGTCTACCCAACTGACTTTCTGATTGTAATTAGCTTCAAAATATAATAGACAAAACTTCTATCACAGAATCAAGAAAAATGACATCATTATTCATGAGTTCCCATTTATAATGCAAAAAATATACTGACAAAAGGTAATTCACTAATTGCATTTCTATATAACATAAGCTCTGGCTGTTAACCTGACATTACAAAATTATGGTGTTCCCGTGTATGAAACATCTTATGGGTCTTTAGAGGTGGAAAACTTCTTTTTATTTCAAACTCAATTATAAAATTATCTAGAAATAAAGCATTACATTCACATATCTAAAGTTAAATTAAAATAGAATAAAGCTTCAGACAAATGACAAATCACTCTGGTACTTGGGTCAAAATCATTAAGATAATAGCAATGGCTGCCTACTTCTGACATAATATTTTAAAAGAATGGGCATTTTCAAGAGAAAAAACATGAACATCAACACAGACCTACATAGAAAGCAAACCTATTCCAATCAATTCTTTCCCAGGAATTAAAATTAAGCCATAATTAATGTTCAAAAAGATCTTGCTAGAAAAAGAAATCAATATTTGAATGACACTACAAATTTCTGTTGACCTATTTCAAGTAAATCATTAGCACTTGTTAGTAATATTTGTATCTAGTATTTATCTAGCAATCTGTGGAGAACAACTGTTCTCTTTTCTTGTCAAGCCTTGAATTGAAACAAATCCTTCTGCAGATCCAGTGCCATGACCAGGAGACCTGCAGCTCTATTGAGAGCCTAGAGGTCTGCTGGAAGTGCCTCAACAGCTAGCCTCATCTCAAACTGTGCAGTGGCACATCACTCTCTGCTGAATAAAAGTCTGGGGCCACAGCATAAACACCCTTCAAGAAAGATTCCAGATACAAAGATAACGCTGCAAATATTTTTCACTAGTATGTCTGCACTAGAGGAAATAATAAAGAAAAATTTGGGGCACAGGAAAATTATATTGGATGGAGACTTGAATCTATACAAAGGAATGAAGAGCATCAAAATGGGAAATATATTAGTAAATATAAAAGAAAATTGTTCTCATCTTTAAGTTACTTAAAAGATAATTGTCCTTTTGCTCTTTCTTGTTCCACAAATAGCCACATGTTATCATACAATGTCAGCACATTTCTAAGACCTGATATTTAAGGTCAAAGTAAACAGATTTTTCCATATTGGGATCCCAGATGCCACAAGCTGCTTTTAATTCCAATAAAGAGGAGACTGTCATCATTAATTACGTCTTCATTACATAAACTACATGGTTTCCATGTTCCAGTGTGATTTAACACATGGCAACTTCAATGGCATAGTCAAAGCTGAGAACCCGAAACTTGTCAACAATGGGAAGACCATCTCTGTTTTCCAGAAGATGGTCCCCATACCAAATAGAATGATGCTAGTACTGAACATGTTATGGAATCCACTGGGCCTTGAGCCTACTTGAAGGGTGAAGTCAAAAGGGTCATCATCTCTGCACTTCCAATGTCCACATATTTTTGGTGTTCCCAACCTCAATACAGTTCTCTGAACCATTAGAAGTATGACAACATCCTCAAAATTGTTAGCAGTGCCTCCTGTACCACCACCTGCTTTGCCCTCCTGACAGAAGTCATCCAAGATGACTTTGACATCATGGATGCACCATAGTCCATGTCATCACTGACAGAAGACTGTGGATGGTCCATCTGGAAAACTTGCATGACAGCATGGGACTACTCAAAACATTATTCCTGCACCTAATGAAGCTGCCAACATTGTGGGCAAGGTCATATCTAAGTTTATTGGGAAGTTTGCTGGCATGGCTTTCTGTGTCTCCACCTCCAATGTGATGGTCATTGATCTTACCTACCATCTGGAGAAAGAATGATGTCATCAAGAAGGTGGTAAAGCATGTGTCAGAGAGCCTTCTCAAGGGTGCCCTAGGCTACACTGAGAACCAGCATGTCTCCTATGACTTTAACAATGACACTTACTCTTCTAACTTTGATGCTGAGGCTGCCATTGTCCTCAGTGACTACTTTGTCAAACTTACTTCCTGATATGATGATGAATTGGATTATAAAACAGGGTGGTGTATCTTACAGTCCAGACGGTCTACAAGTAGTAAGAATTTACTGGACCATCAGTTTCCGCATTAGCAAGGGAGGCAGAGAGAGGTCTCCAGCAGTTGGGGAATCCATGCCCCAACTCGGTCTTCTAACACACAGAATTTCCAAGCCTCAAACCAGTTTCCATCTCAGACTCCCTAAAGAAGGGGAATGGCTTAGAGAGCCCTATGTTGTCACATACCATCAATATAGTATACTGTACTCCACAAAAAAATATAATTAATGGTTCAAAGTGAAAATAAAAACAACACGTTGATATGGCAGGGTAATTGTGACACAAACAGCATCAGGAAGAGTATGGAGGGCCAAAACCTGTTTGGCTCAGTGGATAGAGCGTCGGCCTGCGGACTGAAGGGTCCCGGGTTCGATTCCGGTCAAGGGCATGTGCCTGGGTTGCGGGCACCTCCCCAGTGGGGGATGTGCAGGAGGCAGCTGATCGATGTTTCTCTCTCATCGATGTTTCTAGCTCTCTATCTCTCTCCCTTCCTCTCTGTAAAAAATCAATAAAATATGTTTAAAAAAAAAAAAGAGTATGGAGGAATGGCAGTACTGTCAAAAAATAGAGAAGCCATATAATATTATCTAAAAATAAACTGTGATTATATATCCTATATAATAAGAGCATAGTATGCACATTGTCACCTCAACCTGGAGGTCATCCAGGAATCTGACCAGGCGGCAGGGCTGGCTGGGGAAAGGGAGGGAGGCCCCAGCCGGCAGCTGCTAGGGACCCTACTAGTGCACAAATTTCATGCACTGGGCCTCTAGTGTGAGTGTGTGTGTGTGTGTGCGTGTGTGTGTGTGTATTAATTACTTACACACAGAGAAATACCTAAAAAATAGTTGATCATAAGTCAATCAATATGTCATAATTATTTTAAAAATACCCAACCAAAGAGATAACAGGAAAAAATAAAAAGGAAGCAACAACAAAACCCCAAAACAAATACACAACACAGAGCAAGATCATAGATTTAACACAATCACACTGACAGTTATAATAAAGGCAAATAAAAAAAGAACCAATAAGAACCACACTTTAAATATAAAGACACAGATAAGTTCAAATAAAAGGATGAAAGGGCCCTAACCGGTTTGGCTCAGTGAATAGAGCATCGGCCTGCAGACTGAAGAGTCCCAGGTTTGATTCCGGTCAAGGGCATGTACCTTGGTTGCGGGCACATCCCCAGTAGGGGGTGTGCAGGAAGCAGCTGATCGATGTTTCTAACTCTCTATTCCTCTCCCTTCCTCCCTGTAGAAAATCAATAAAATATATTTTTTAAACAAAAGGATGAAAGGAAAAACATATTATGCACTCACTAAGTATGAGAGTTGGAGTGGCTATATTATCAAAGTAGACTTCAGAACAAGAAATATCATTAGGGGGATAAAGGAATCTTGCATGATGATAAAGTAGTCCAGGGGTCCTCAAACTTTTTAAACAGGGGGCCAGTTCACTGTCCCTCAGACCGCTGGAGGGCCGGACTATAGTTAAAAAAAAAACTATGAACAAATTCCTATGCACACTGCACATATCTTATTTTGAAGTAAAAAAACAAAACGGGAACAAATACAATATTTGTATTTGCATGTGGCCCGCGGGCCGTAGTTTGAGGACCCCTGATAGTCACTTGTGAACAAGGCATAACAACCTTAAATGGACATGTACCCAAGAACAGAGCTCATTAAAACACTAAACAAGGGTAGAATTGAAAAAATAAGTAGAAAAATCTGCAATTTTAGCTAGAGATTTCAAAGTTCCTCTTTCAGTAATTCATGAAACAACTAGAAAGATCACTAAGAATATAAAAGACTTAAGTAACATTCTCAATGAATTAGACCTAATGATAGTTACCAAACACTCTAGCCAACAACAGCAGAATATATAGAATATACATTGTCCCTGGAAAAATTACCATAGACCAAGTATACTAAATTTCAACAATTTTCTTTTTTTCTTTTTGTAAATATGTTTTTATTGATTTCAGAGAGAGGAAGGGAGAGGGAGAGAGAGAGAGAAATATCAATGATGAGAGAGAATCATTGATCGGTTGCCTCCTGTATGTCCCCTACTGGGGATCGAGCCCACAACCCGGGCATGTGGCCTGACTGGGAATCAAACCATCACCTCCTGATTCATAGTTTGATGCTCCACCACTGAGCAACACTGGCCGGGCTCAACAATTTGAAACTGTTCTTAAACAGTTCCAAAACAGTAATAAAGCTAATTTTATTGTGGTAAATAAGTGTAATGTAAAATTTAGCATTTTAACAATTTTTGAATGTATAATTTAGTGGCATTAAATATATTCACATTGTATAAATTTTAAAATATTAAAATAAATCAACATATGATCTCTGACTACAATGGATTTAAATAAGATATCAATAACAAAGAGATATCTAGAAAGTCCCTCAATATGGGAAAATTAAAGTAAACACTTCAAAATAAATGATAGGTCACAAGGAAATTTAGAAAATATTTGAACTAAAAACAATAAAAGCATAACTTATCAAAACCTTAGTAGCAGATTACTTTCTTTCTAAACCTTGGAGAGAAACTGATAGCTTTAAAATGCTTGTATAAGCAAAGAAGATCTAATATCTATGGTTTGAGTTTCTGTCTTAAGACGCTAGTAAAGAAGAGAAAATTAAACTTGAAGAAGCAGAAATACGAAAATACAAAGGTAAGAGTAAAAATCAATAACACAGAAAATGGACCACCAATAAAAAATATCAATGAAAGCAAATGCTGAATCTTTGAAAACATCAATTAAATTGATCTAACTAGGCCAATAAACAAAAATATACAAAAATATGTTATCAATATTTTGTACATTAAAGAAGGAATAGCACTACAGAAGCTACTGATGTTAAAAGGGAATCATAAGAGAATATTATGAAAAATTTTATCCCAATAAACTTGGCAACATAAATAAAATTATTTGAAAGATATTAATTACTGAAACTGACTCAATAAGAAATAATAAAATTGAGCATGCTTATATTATTTATAGAAATAGAGTTTGTAATTTAAAATCTTCCCACCAAAAGAACTTTAGTCTCATAAAAATTCTGAAGAAAATATGAGCAAATCATATCCAACAATACTAAAATACACCATAATTAAGGATAATTCTTTCAAGAATTTAAGGTTGATTAACATTCAAGCATAAATATAAAGTAATAATATTTTAAAAGTATATGATCATTTAAATAGATGCAGAAAAAGTATTTGCCAAAATTCAGCACTGTGATTAAAACTTAAAAAAAAAACTTAGAAAACTAGGAATAGCAAGGAATTCACTCAACCCAATAACGTAACTTTTTGAAAAAACCCATAGCAAACATGCTTAATGGGAAAAAAAACAACTAAGTATTTTTCCATAATACTAGAAAAGGCAAGGATATCCCCTCTCACCACTTCAATTTATTGTTGTACTGTAAGTTCTGGTATGATAACATAAGATATATAACTGTCTATTTGCACATGATTAATCACCTATGTAGAAAGTTCAAAAAAGCTAATATGCAAATGTTAAAAGAATTCAAGATGTAAGGCCAATATATATGTCTACTGTATCTCTATATGCTAGCAATGAACACTTAGAAAATAAAAATTTTACACCAATACACCATCCACAATAGAAAATATTTAGAGAAAAATCTGCTAAAATATATGTAAGACCTGTACACTTAAAACTATAAAAACATTGCTCAGAGAAATTAAAGAAGACTTAAAGGGAGATAGAAGCTATGTTACTTCAATAGTAGATTTAAGATTGTTAAACTGTCAGTTTTACCCAAACTGATCTATAGATGCAACAAATCCCAGACAAAATCCCAGAAGGTTAATCTGTAGATATTGGAAAAATAATCTTAAAAATTTTATGGAAATGGAAAGAAATTAGAATGGGCAAACAATTTTGGAAAACAAAGATGGAAGTAGAAAGGCTAGATCTACAATAGTATCAGAGTAAAAAGAAATATAATGATCAATGAAATAGAATATAAAACTCAGTTACAGATTCATAAATACATAGTCAACTGATTTTCAGTGTAAATGACAAGTTAACTAAATGGGGCAAAGAAAACTTTTTTAAATATGCTTTTGTTGATTTCAGAGACAGAAAAGGAGAGAGGGATAGAAACATCAATGATGAGAGAGAATCACCGATTGATTGCCTTCTGCACGCCCTACTGGGGATCAAGCCTGAAATCTGAGCATGTTCCTTGACTGGAATCAAACCTTGACCTCTTGGTTCATGGGTCAATGTTCAACCACTGAGCAACACCAGTCAGGCAAGAAAACTTTTTAAACAAATGGTGCTGGAACAACTAAATATCCACATGGAAACAGTTGAAATGCAACCATCTTCTGACACCATACATAAATAATCATTCAAAATGGCTTACT
The DNA here is from genome assembly GCF_964212035.1 of Myotis nattereri. NCBI lineage: Eukaryota > Metazoa > Chordata > Mammalia > Chiroptera > Vespertilionidae > Myotis > Myotis nattereri. Next base: position 101,265,614 of record NC_138077.1, read on the forward strand.
AGGCCCTGGCTGGTGTGGCTCAGTTGTTTGGAGCATCATCCTGTACACCAAATGATGTGGGTCCAATTCTCAGTCAGGTCACATGCCTAGGTTTCCCATTAATCCCCAGTTGGGGTGTGGATAAGAGGCAACCAATCCATGCTTTTCTCTCACATCTGTTTCTCTCTCTCAAATCAGTAAGCATGTCCTCAGGTGAGAATGTAAATAAACAAACAAACAAACAAATAAATAAATAAATCCAAAAAAGTCAGAAATCTTTGCAAGCTTAGAAAAGGCAAAGATTTGTTATAGACTACAAGCATAAACTACAATAAAAATCTGTATGTATGTGGGTATATTGACTTCATTAAAAATAAAATTGCTCTTTAATAAAAGCTATTAAGAAATGAAAGGACAAGCTATAAATTAAGTAATACAAATATCTGACAAAGGACTTATATATTGAGTTTATAAAGAGCTCTTAAATTTTAAAAAGAAAGAACACATGCTTGCCCTGATCAGTGTGGCTGAATTGGTTACAGCATCATCCCATACACCCAAAAGTCATAGGTTCAATTCCCAGTCTCAGGGCACATACCCAGGTTGCAGGTTTGGGAGGTAACTAATCGATGTTTCTCTGTCTCTCTCTCCCTCTCCCTTCCTCTCTCTAAAATCAATAAAAACATATTTTATTTTATTTTATGTTATTAAATTTATTGGGGTGATATTGGTCAACATGATCATATAGGTTTCAGGTGTGTGTTTCTGTTACAAGATCTGTAGATTGCACTGAGTACCCATCACCCAAAGTCAAATCTTCTCCTGCCACCCTTCCTAATATATAAAAACCCTGGGTCTGTCACTGGAGGCTTGACCAACCCAAAGTCAGTCCTGCAGTCTGCGCTGGGTTGCCATGGCGGCTGCAAATCAGGTCTGGAGAGAGGCCTGAAGAGAGAAGCAGGGTCTGATCCATAGCCTCTGTGGCAGCTGTTGATCAGCACTTGCCTCTCTCTTTCTCTCCAGCAGCCACGCCTCCATTTCTCTCCAGGCCTCCACCAGGGCTGCTGATTAACACCGCCTTTCTGATCAGGCCCCATTGATGGGCTCAGGGACGCTGACTGACAGAGAAACTGATCAATCAGAACCAAATCTGGGTCAACTGTGAGGAGCCAATGGCTACCTAGGAGGCAGAGCTTTTGACACTGACTGGCATAGAAATAGAACAATCAGAACCAAATTGGCCAGCAGAGGAGGGCAGTTGGGAGCGAGATCAGGCTGGCAGGGGAGGGCAGTTAGGGGTGATCAGGCAAGAAGAGGCAGGACTGTGAGAAAGGGCAGGCCAGCTGAGGGACGCCCCCACCCCCAACTCCAGTGCATGAATTTCATGCACTGGGCCTCTAGTACTTTTTTATTTTTTAAATATTTTATTGATTTCTTACAGAGAGGAAGGGAGAAGGACAGAGAGTTAGAAACATCAATGAGAGAAACATCGATCAGCTGCCTCCTACACACCCCCTACTGAGGATGTGCCTGCAACCAAGGTATATGCCCTGGACCAGAATCGAACCTGGGACCCTTCAGTCCGCAGGCCGACGCTCTATTCACTGAGCCAAACCGGTTAGGGCACCTCTAGTACTTTAATAAAATTTGAAGGGAGATAAAAAAAAAAACCCTGGAGAACTTTATCCAACATATTTGATTATCTAATCTCCTCTACTCAGTTCAATTCCCAGAAAACTCCTACTCTTCCCTCTCATGTCCCCAATATTTGCCTTTTGACCTATTTTCTTGAGAAGCCACTCCCTTCCTCTAATCTGAGATCTTCTTGTTACCTCCACTACCCTGACCACAGATCATTCTGGAAAGTAGGATATAAACTTCTCAGCTTTTTCCTTACTACTTTTGTTTTCCCATTATTACTAGCCTTTACTACAGGGAAAAAGAAGTAGATAATGAGAATCAAAAAGTTACCTACTAACCAAAATTTTCACAGGATACTATAATATACTATCCATTCTAAAATTTATGTGATCTTAAGTAATCAAAGTAAGCAAGATGCTAAATATTTACCTTTAGAATCAGTCTACACAATTAGGAGTACCCTAGATGTTAGAACAGGTAATTAGATCTTGGTCTTTCTGTAATATCTGGTATATTCTGCTATAACTGGTAAATCCTTGCTTCTTCCAATATCAAAAAGTAGTAAAGATTTTAAATTACTTTAAAGTAACACATACCTGAGGTTACACATTAGTTCTATCACTTATGTACATGACTCATAGACAAGTACCTTCAGATCTACAATGGTTGAGCTACCTCCTTAGAGGAGAGCAAGATTACCTTTCATGCTTACTAAAATTACAAATAGTCCATTATGTCCTTCCTATCCTCTCTTACTCTTTATCCATTGCAGGTTTCCATGTCTTTACACTGGAAGTCTTACCATAAATCTTGGCATCATATTATAGAGAAGCTTCCAACGAAGTGCTAGATTAAGAACTGATAAACAAGGAATTAAGAAACAACTTAGTTTCTAAGCATATAGGTAAATAATGAAAGAAAAATTCACTAAGATTACTTTAATTTAATGAGATCAGAATTCTCCAAGAAACACTCAGTTTGATAAGGCTCCTAAGTAACTATCTATTTTCATATTAGAGGCCCAGTGCACAAAATTTGTGCATGGGTGCGGTCTCTAGGCCTGGCTGGCGATCAAAGCATGAGCATCTGGCATGAAAGGGCAGATCCCACTTGACCTCTGGGCCCTGGGCAGCACCTGGGTCCCTGGGCCCCCATGGGCCCCCCCACCACCTGAGTCATGGTGCCTGAGTCCCCAAATGAAGATGTGATGAGCGCGGCCAGACGCCACAGGCCGGGGCGCAGCATGGGCCTCTGGGCTGCGCAGCAGCACCACAAGGAAGCCGGGTGGGCAGCATGCTCTCTCCCGGCTGGCCTCACAGACTGGCTAGCTCCTGCGTGAAACCGTGGGGAGCCCAACCAGCCCTGAGGTCCTGGCAGCTGCAGCCTGGCACACCCAGAAGATGCTATGCAGGTGTTGGACGGGCTCCTTGCGGGCACCCGGCACCAGAGCACGAGGGCTTCCCCGGTGCACCAGCCCTGGTGTCCTGGAGGAGGGTAGCATGGGGAGTGAGAGCAAGCTCGGTGGACACCCCACATTCTCACCCCCAATTCCCTGGGGGGATTGGGCCTAAGCTGGCAGTCAGACATCCCTCTGGCAGCCCGGGAGCCCTCGGGGGATGTCCATTTGCCAGTGGGGAACAGGCATAAGCTGCAGTTGGACATCCTTAGTGCTGCTGAGGAGGCGGGAGAGGCTCTCGCCACCACCACTGTACTGGCAGCTGTCAGCCTGGCTTGTGGCTGAGCAGAGCTCCCCTGTGGGCGTGCACTGACCACCAGAAGGCAGCTCCTGCATTGAGTGTCTGCCCCCTGGTGGTCAGTGTGTGTCATAGTGACCAGTGATTCCCAGTTGCTCTGCTGTTAAGGTCAATTTGCATATTACCCTTTTGTTATATAGGATAGAGGCCTGTGCACGGGTGGGGGCCAGCTGGTTTGCCCTGAAGGCTGTCCCAGATCAGGGTGGGGGTCCCGCTGGGGTGCCTGGTCAGCCTGGGTGAGGGGCTGAGGGCCATTTTCAGACTGGCCACACCCCTTTCATGGAGGGAGGTCCTGCTGGGGTGCCTGGCCAGCCTCGGTGAGGGGCTGATGGCTGTTTGCAGGCTGGCCACAGCCCCCAGCCACCCAAGCTCCCAGTGGAGGCTGGCTGGAAGCAGGTATCTGGGATCTATTTAGCTTCTATAATTGAAACTTTTCGGGAGGCCATAGCCGGCCAGGGCAGGCGGGAAGCTTGGCTTCCTCCATCGCCGGGGCAACCAAGCCTCCTGCTTGCTCCAGCTCCGTGGCTGCCGGCTGCCATCTTGGTTGGGTTAATTTGCATATAGTCACCTGATTGGCTGGTGGACATGGCTTGTGAGTGTAGTGAAGGTATGGTCAATTAGCATGTTTCTCTTTTATTAGATAAGATTGTGTTTTTTAGAAAAGAGGAAAGATAGAAGAAAAACATAGAAAACGTTAAATATACTAATATACTACCTGTTGTTGCTATATATATATATATCTTTCTAGAGTAATAATAGTTATATATGCTCTTATATGAAATCTTTGGTGCTTCCCCATTTTCTATACTTGTAAATCAAAGTCTGAATTCAAATGTCTGACATTCAAGGCTTTTCATACTCTCACCTGAACCTGTTTTCCTCCACGTGTCTTCTGTTGCATTAAAATTAAAATGCTCGTTGTTTCTCATAAACAGTCCATGCTTTTCCATCTCTGATATTTTGTTCATGAATCTGATCTCCTGGAATGTCCTTTCCCCCATCAAAGCTCATAATATAAATCAAACTTTCCTTCCTTCTAAATCCAATTCAAATGTCACTTCCAAATGACTGACTTCCCACCACTTGAAACCAGAAGTTTGAACTCTTTCCTCAGAATTTCCATAACCCTTTGTATATTTTCTGCTCTAAAATCCAATAATCTGCCTCTTTAATACCTTCCTAGTTCTCATGGATGTATGAATGAGTGAATATGCCATGGTTCTTCTAAATAGGCACTTTACTGTGACTCTTAATGTCAAACCCTTACAATATTTCGGAACATGGCTGCTGGCAGGACTGAAGTGAGGAAGAGAGTGTAAGTTAGGGAGTGAGAGGACAAGTATGTGGACAGAGTAAGTGTGTGTTTAGCTTTGGGGGTCGGCAATTGGACTCTTCTGGCCAAAGAGCCCCTGCTACCACCACAGACACTCCCCAGGCTGGGCTCTGGCTTGGAGACCATGCCATCTCAAAGGGTTTACAAGGTCCTCCTTGGGAGGAGGCCGTGGAGCAGCAGCAACTAGGCACCCAACCTCACCACTACCCAGACTAGCCATAGGCAGGACCTGAACCCACGGGAATCCCTGTCCCGACCGAATGGGCGCCCTTGAGCACCCCAAGGACACAATCCTCGGTCCACGCACTTAAGCAAACAGTAGCAGCAGCAGAGAGAGCCCGAGCACACCTGCCACAGACAACTCCTGGCCCTGCACTTAAGGAAACAGCAGCCAGATCCCACATGTCTGCAGCTAATGGCTTCAGGACCCCATGCTATGGGCACAAGGAGCCTCTGCTACCACCATAGCCACTCCCTGGGCACAGCTCCAGCTTGAAGAACACACCACCTTGAAAGCTTTACAAGGTCCTCCTTGGGAAGAGGCTTTGGGAAGCGCAGTGGCTAGGCATCAAACCTTACCACCATCTGGATTCTCCTGCCCCAGTCCCTGTGTGCCCACAGAGGTACCAACCGAGACCTGAAAGCCTGCAACAGATACTGGCAGGGCCTCTGTGCGCCTGGCATGCACCCAGCCTTGACACTGTACCACTGCCGTGTGACTACCACTGACCTGGCAGAGCTCTTGCCCCTGCCATGTACTCAACCACTGCCACCCTAGAGCCCAGCTGCTTGGCTCCATCACCAGGGCTCGGGGGAGAGGAACTGTGTTGAAGGCCTGCAGGTTGATGTAGCCTCCCCTGACCTGGGCCTATTAAACTGAAGACCTGAGGAGACTTAAGAGGCTGCAGATCTACAGGTGAGATGGGAGGGCCTGGGACTGGGAAAGGAGGCCCAAAGGACACTGACTGTGGAGACTGTGGAGTGCAGCAGTGGAAGCCTGGGGCTGAAGTCCCTGGATAGAGTAGCACTAGTGCCTGCCATCCTGAAGCCTGGGAAGCTCCTCTGAAAACTGGGAAGGACCATGCAGTGGAGCTCAGGGTCAGCCTACATTCGAGGGGTCGGAAGGACACACTTACACTGAATCTGGGGGGCATTCTCTTTCTTGTAGGAACTCGTGCAGGTGAGCAGAAAGGGGACTGGACAGTAGAACCAGGAAGGAGGTCAGCCTGCCCACCTGGAATGCAGGGGAGGTCCCCTCTTTCAAGCAGGCAAAACAGCTGCTTCTGACTCAACCTGCAATGATCTGAGGCAAGGGGAAACACCCTAGGGTGGGAAATCTATGCCCCTGCAGGTGACAGAGAAGAGGTGCCAGCAAACCAGAGCTGGGGCATTAAAAGGAAAGGACACGCCTGCTCCCCCCCTCCCCCCGCCTTTCCTATAAGCCACTGGCACCACCGTCAAAAAGAGTCTGACCAAACCATCTGACTAAGACCAGGGTACCCCTGCAGAGACCAGCTTAGAACAGGAACAATGAAGGCAGGGGGCTTGAGGCAGACACAGCTTCCCAATGCTAAGGAGTCCCCACCCACTGGACCACTAGGGGCTTCAGCCCCTCGAACCTCAATCAGGTGGCTCAGGGCCAAAGAGGGACAGTAACTCACATTGACCTTCACCAGAAAAGCTTCCAGGGCCCAGGATAGATGCACTAAGGGGCCATATTCAGCAACATCAAAGCAAAATGCAGTGAGCTCCAAAAGTAGCAGACCCAAAGGTTTTTCAGTGAGTGAGTGTGAGTGATTTTGTTTTTTTGTCTGTGTGTACGTGAGTGGATTTTATTTTTTGTTGTTTCTTTACTTTTTTTCTTTTTTCTTTTTTATCTTGAATATCTCTAATTTCTCTCTTCCCTTTGATTCTATTGTACTTGTGCTATTCTTATTGTTATTATTAATTTTCCCTATTTTATTTGTTTTTTCTCTTTTTTCTTGTTTTTCTTTCCATTTTACTTTTTCTACTCATATCTTATATCCATTATCACTACATTTTAAATTCATTATTATTATTTCACTTATTTTCTGTTTCCTGTTCTTTTTTCCTCCCATCTTGGTTCTTTTAGCTTCCTCCTCGCTCCGATATAGCCATTTTTTTCATCTCCTTCTTTCTCCCTTTTTCTTTATATCCCCTCTAAGTCTTTGATCATGTGTCTTTTAGTATTCTTTTTATTTTTTCTTTGCTTTGCTTTCTCTTCTTTTTGTTTATTAGTCTTTCTTGTTGTTACTGCATTGAGTACCTTGATTTTCATGGTATTTTGGTTTGGTCCTGATGTGTCTTGTTCTGATTGTCAGCACCTGTATAACAGCTGTCACAACGATGTTGGGGTTGAAGCTCACTGGCAGCAAGTCTGATGGGAGATCCCTCTCACAAACGGGACATCAACAATAAAGTCCTAATTACAACAGGAGAGCCAAAATAATGCATACAATGGGCCACCCTAGAGCATTCAGCTCAGGTGAACAAAGAGAGTCCACCACTATATGCCTCATGACACTTTCTACATAAAGCCAGCCCACAAAACTGGGAGGCATAATAGTTCTATCTAATACATAGAAGAAAAAACAAAGGGATAGCTAAAATGGGGGTGGAGGGGGGGTTGGAGGGGAGCAAAGAAAAAAATACCCCAAATGAGAGAAAAGAAGGAATCTACAAAAAAAGAACTAAATGAAATGGAAGCAATGAACCAATCAGACCTAGAGTTCAAGCAATGGTTATAAACATGCTAGAGGAAATCAGTGATAATTACAACAGCATGAAAAAGGAAATAGAGGCCATGAAAAAGAACCAGACAGAAATGAAGAATGATATATCTGACATCAGGAACACACTGAAAGGCCTTAAAAGTACTTTAGATGAAGCAGTGGATAGAACCAGCGATTTGGAAGACACAATAGAAATACCCAATTATAGCAGCAAATAGGAAAAAGAATTAGAAAACAGGAAGATAGCTTAAAGGAGCTCTGGGACAACATGAAATGTAAAAACATTCAAATTTCAGCAATACCAGAAGAAGAAAGTGAGAAAGGCACAGAAAACCCACTTTAAAAAATAATGACAGAAAAATTCCCCAACCTGGTGAAGGAAAATGTCACACGAACTAAGGAGGCACAGAGTGTCCCAATCAAAATGAACCCAAAGGAACCCACACCTAGACACATTATAATAAAATAGCAAATATTAAAGAGAAAGACAGGCAGCAAGAGACAGACAGAAAATTACCTACAAAGGAGTTCCCATTAGAATGTCAACTGACTTCTCAGTAGAAACACTTCAGGCCAGACAGGAGTGGCATGAAGTAATCAAAGTAATGAAAAGCAAGGACCTAAATCCAAGACTACTGTATCCAGCCAGGCTATCATTTAAAATCAATGGTGAAATAGAAAGCTTTCCAGATGACAGAACAAGTTAAAGGAGTACATTTCCAGCAATGCAAGAAATGTTAAAAGGACTGCTTAAGAAAAGAAGAGAGAGAGGATCATAAGCATAAAGAAAATAACAATGGCAATAAATAAGTACCTATCAATAACAACCTTAATGTAAATGGATTCAATGCTCCAATTAAAAGATGAAGGGTGACTGAATGCATAAGAAAACATTACCCATATTTTTACTGTCTACAAGAGACTCAGCTCAGAACAAAAGATACACACAGACTGAGAGCTAAGGGATGTAAAATATATTCCATGCAAATGGAAAGGGAAAAAAGCTGGTGTAGCAATGCTCATATCAGACAAAATAGACTTCAAAACAAAGAGACAGAGACAAAGCAGACATAATAAGAGACAAAGAAGGCCACTACATAATACTAAAGGGAATGATTCAACAAGAAAATATAACCCTGGTAAGCATATATGCACCCTGTATAGGCATACCCAAGTTCATTAAAAAATCTCTTGATGAACTTTAAGGGAGAGATTGACAGCAATACAGTCATAGTAGGGGATTTTAACACCCCACTGACATCACTCGATAGACCTTCCAGACAAAAAATGCCAAGGAAACAGTGACTCTAAAGGAAACACTAGATCAGATGAATCTAACTGATATTTATATAATACTAGAGGCCCAGTGCATGAAATCGTGCACGTGTAGGGTCCCTAGGCCTAGCCTGTGATCAGAGCCATGTCCACCACTCCGTGACGCTGCTGCCGCCCAGGATGCTTTGCGATGTTGCTGCTGCCCCAGGACACCCCGGAACGCTCCGTGATGCTGCCGCTGCCCCATGACCCTCTGTGACGCTGCCACTGCCCCATGAGTCCAGTCCCCAGACCCACTCTGCAGCCACCCAGCCCAGTTCCCGTGGTCCCTTGTTGGCCATCCAGTGATGGGAGCCTGCGGGCTTGGGGGAGGGACCAAGAGGTGATCAATTCACCTTATAGCGACTGGTTGATTGGTCATTCTGATTGTGATGCTTGGCCTTTTATTATAGATTTCACCCGAAAGCAACAGAATATACATTCTTCTCAAGCTCACATGGAACATTCTCAAAGGTAGACCACATGATAGTACACAAAACAAGTCTATACAAATTCAAGAAGATTGATAAAATACCAAGTATCTTCTGAGATTACAATGCTTAGATGTTAGAAATAAATTACAATTAAAAAAACCTAAAAGACACTCAAATACATGAAGGCTAAATAGCATGTTGCTAAACAATGAATGGGTTAACAATGCAATCAAGCAAGAAATTAAAAACTTTCTGGAAACAAATGAAAATGAATATACAACTGGGCTCAACATATGGGACACAGTGAAAGGGGGCTGAGAGGGAAGTTTGTAGAATTACAGGTCTACCTGAAGAAACAAGAAAAAGCACTAATAACCTATCTAACCCTACAACTAAATGAATTAGAAAGAAAATAGCAATAAAAGCCCAGAGGAATAGAAGGAAGGAAATAAAAATCAGAGCAGAAATAAATGACATAGAGAATAAAAATCTCTATAAAAGATCAATGAATCAAAGAGCTTGATCTCTGAAAAGTTAAACAAGAGGATGAACCACTAACCTGGCTCATCAAGAAACAAAGAGAGAGGACCCAAATAAATAAAATCAGAAATGAAAGAGGCAATATAACAATGGACAACATAGAAATACAAATGATTGTAAGCAATCACTATGAAGAACTATTAATATATGTCAACAAACTGGACAACCTAGAAGAAAACAGACAAATTCTTAGAAACATGCAATCTTCCCAAACTCAATCAGGAAGAATCAGAAAACCTGAGTAGGCTGATAACTGATTAAATTAAAGAAGTAATTTAACAACTTCCAGCAAACCAAAGTCCTGTACCAGACAGATTTACGGGAGAATTTTGCCAAACATTCAAAGAAGAACTAACACCTATCTTTCTCAAAATATTCAAAAAAATCCAAGAGGAAGACACACTTCCAAGCTCTTCTTATAAAGACAGCATTATCCCAATAACAAAGCCAGATAAAGACACTACAAAGAAAGAAAATTACAGGCCAATATCCCTGATGAACACAGATCCTAAAATCCTGAACAAAATATTAGCAAATTGGATCCAACAATATATTGAAAAGATCTTACACCATGATCAAGTGGGATTTATTTCAGGAATGCAAGGCTCATACAATATTCACAAATCAATAAATATGATACATCACATAAACAAATTGAAAGATAAAAACCATATGATCATATCAATAGATACAGAAAAAGAATTTGACAAAATCCAGCACCCTTTTTTGATAAAAAATTTGCAGTAAAGTTGGAATAGAGGGGTCACAACTTAACATAATAAAGGCCATATATGACAAACCTACAGCCAACATAATACTCAATGGTCAACAACTAAAAGCTTTCCCTTAAGAACAGGAACAAGACAAGAATGTCCTCTTTCACCACTCTTACTCAACATAGTACTGGAAGTCCCAGCTACAGCAATCAGAGAAGAGGAAGAGATAAAAAGCATCCAAATTGGAAAGGAAGAAGTAAACCTCTCTTTATTCACAGATGACATGATATAGTACATAGAAAACACTAAAGACTCCACCAGGAAACTGCTAGACTTAATAAATGAATTCAGCAAAGTAGCAGGATACAAAATCAACATCAAGAAACTGATGGCAGCAGAGACCATGCCATCTTGAAGGGGAGACTGGCTGTGATCAGAAGCCCAGCCTTACCTTCAACCTGGGAGACCTGGGATACCTCCCGGGACCCTACAACCACATCACCCAGGGACCAGCTGCCTCAGCTGCAAACCCACAACAACCAAGATTCCAGTCTCCCTGGCCGCTGGTGCCTAAAAAGTTTGTCCAGGGTGAGACAAAGCGGCACCGAGTACACAGACAGGCCCTGCGCCTTCTCACAGAGCAGATAGAAGGAACAGCTAAATCAAACAACATTCACCCAGAATTGGTGAATTAAACACAGCTGGTGAAGCAATCCATGGACGGAAAGGTCAGATATCTCCTAGAGAAAGGTGAGATCTGGGAAGCAGGCTGGAGGGAGAAAGGCACGCAGCGGGGACTAGAGTCTCAGAGGGAGACTGCGCTCTACCAAATCTGCAGCCCTTGAGTTCAGTGTAGTCCTCAAATGTGGGAGGCGGTCCACAGGGCTGCTGGCAGAAGGGAACTCTAAGATATAAGCCCACAGTCATGGGAAACTGTGCCCAGAAAGGCAGCCTAAAGTTCTATAATGGCCACGCAGTGCTGGGAGGAGAAAGATGCAAGGTGACTTGGTTCCTTTGTCTTTTTTTTTTTTTTTTTTTTTTACCTCCTTGCTTTTGCTTACTAAGTCCAGTACATAGGATCTTCTAATAATAAACACTCACCAAGACTGCAGGGGAAAGTTGTTTTTTGTGGAAACTGGGGATCAGTCATCCCTCCAACCCAGTATTAAGTGCGGCAGGGAAAGAAGAATCTAAACACTGGGTAGAAGGACCATTTAGTCCTGGAAATTAATACAGAAACATCGCCACCCAGTGGTTGTGTCAGAAATTGACTCTTGTGTAAATACAACTGAAGGCAGGCAGAGAAACAAAGTGAGCAGAGAGATCCCACCTGCTTGAAAACAAGGTTGTGGCTCATGACACAGAGGAGCGGTGGATCTCAGGGAATTTCAACACTATGCTGACTACCTTACAGGAAACAGATGTGCCAGGCAGAACAGTAGTGGAAGTGAATGAACTTCACTACTTTACTTTTTTATCTTTTACTTAAGAAACTAAAATTTTCTTCTCACTTGATTTTACTTTTTTTTTATTATATTTTTAATTATTATTACTACTATTATTTTACCTTTTTAAGTTTTATTTTATTTTATTCTGGGATGTGTTCTACATCCTATTTTTCTTTTTCTTTTAGCATTATTTTACTCTATCTCATTTTTTTTCTTTATGCCAACACTCTCTTCCTCACTTTTCCCTGTTTTGACCTGTTTCTCTTACCCTGTTCTTGTTGTAGTTTTTCTCTATCTTTTCTTTTTAAAAATTGATCTTACTCATATATCTAATTTCCTCTCCCATGCTCCAAGTCCATGCACACTTCTCTCTTCTCTTTCTTCACTAGCCAATTTTTTTATTTTTTTCCTTTTTCTTTCTTTCTGCCTTATTGTTTGTTTGATTTATTTGTTAGTTTGTTTTTTCTTTTTGTTCTTTTTTTGCTTCTGTTTTTCCTCTCCTCACTTGTTCTCTTCTTCTACTAATAGCTTAATTAATTCCAATAGCCAATCATCTGAGAGATGCCAATCAAAACAACAATGAGGAACCATCTCACACCTGCCAGAATGGCTATCATCAACACATCAACAAATGACAAGTGCTGGCGAGGATGTGGAGAAAAAAGAACCCTCTTGAACTGCTGTTGGGAATGCAGACTGGTGCAGCCACTGTGGAAGACAGTACAAAGTTTCCTCAAAAAATTAAAAATGGAACTCCCATTTGACCCAGTAATCCCACTTCTAGGACTATATCCCAAGAAAACAGAAACACCAATCAGAAAGGATACATGCACCCCTATGCTCATGGCAGTATAATATACAATAGCTAAGATTTGGAAACAACCTAAGTGCCAATCAGCAGATGAGTGGATTAAAAAACTGTGGTACATCTACACAATGAAATACTACGGCACTATAAAAAAGAAGGAATTCTGACCATTTGCAACAGCATGGATGGAGAGCATTATGCTAAGAAAAAAGCCAGTCATAGAAAAATAAATATCACATGATCTCACTCATATGTGGGATATAATTATCAACATAATTTGATGAACAAGAATAGATCCAGAGACAAATGGCAGGGGAGGCAGGGTTAGAGAGCAACCAAAAAACTTGTATGCATGCATATTAGCATAACCAATGGACACAAACACTGGGGTGGTGGGGGCTTGCTCAGGGTAGGAATGGCTGGGGGTTGAGGGGTGGTCAAGCAGGGAAAAAGAAGCCATATGTGAAACTTTAGACAATAAATAAATAAATAATAATAAAAACTTAATGAAAATTACTTGTAATGCTAAAATATAAGTAAATAAATACAAAGATTTTCATTAAAAAAAAGAAAATGATGGCATTTTTATACATTAATAATGAACTCTTCAAAAGAGAACCTAAAAGAATCCCATTTACCATTGCAACGAATAATAATTAATAATAATAATAATCTACACTAATAAAAGAGAAACATGCAAATTGGTGTCACTCTGCTGCACCCACAAGCCACACCCACCAGCCAATCAGAAGCAAGTATGCAAATTAACCCAACAAAGATGGCGGTGGTCACGGAGCTGGAGCGAGCAGGAGGCTTGGGTTGACCTCAGCAATGGAGGAAGCCAAGCTTCCCACCCTCCCTGGCTGGCCCTGGCCTCCACTCAAGGCTACAAAGTTTCAATTATAGAAGATAAATAAATCCCAGATACATGCTTCCCTCCACTCAAGGAGGCACTGAAAAAAAGAAATAAAAAAGGAGAGGTTGGGAGCTTGGGTTACCAGGGGGTGTGGCCAGACTGAAAATGGCCATCAGCCCCTCATCCAGGCTGGCCAGGCACCCCAGAGGGGACCCACACCCTGAAGGGGCTGTGTCCAGCCTGCAAACAGCCATCAGCCCCTCACCCAGGCTGGCCAGGCACCTCAGTGGGGTGAGGGTCCCCGCTGGGGGGCTTGGCCAGCCTACAAACAGACATCAGCCCCTCACCCAGACTGGTCACACACCCCCAGTGGGGACCCTCCACCCTGAAGGAGGTGTGGCCAGCCTGCAAACAGCCATCAGCCCCTCACCCAGACTGGTCACACACCCCAAGCGGGGACCCTCACCCCATGGGAGCATGGATGGCCTGAAAACCACCACAGGCCCCTAGCTCAGGCCGCCCCATACCCCAAGGGAACCCCCAACCTGATCCAGGCCACCCTTCAGGGCAAACCAGCCGGTCCCCACCCATGCACCAGGCCTCTATCTATACTAATAAAAGGGTAATATGCTAATTAGACTGGGATACCTTCCAGGAGACCTTCTGGATGTTCTTCTGGACAAAGCCATGGTGGTGGGGCTGAAGTAGAGGTGGTTAGAGGCCAAGAGGGTGGACAGTTGTGGGTGATCAGGCTGGTGAGGGGCAGGTCCATTGGGGGTAAGCAGACCAGCAGGGGGGCCAGTTGCGGGCAATCAGGCCATCAGTAGAGGTCAGTTGAAGGTGATCAGGAAAGCGGGGTGGGGGGCAGTTTGGAGTGAGAAGCCAGCAGGGGGGAAGTTGAGGGCGAGCAGGCCAGCAGGGGGGGGCAGGTAGGGGTGAGCAAGCTGGCAGGGGAGGCAGTTGGGGGTGAGCACCCTGGCACAGGGGCAGTTGGGGGTGATCAGGCTGGTGGGGGGGGAGCACTTGGGGGGAAGCAGGCCGGTGGTGAGGGGCAATTGGGGGCGAGCAGGATGGCAGGTAGAGTGGTTAGGGGCAATCAGGCAGGCAGGCAGATGAGCAGTTAGGAGCCAGCAGTCCTGGATTGCGAGAGGGATGTCCGACTGCCAGTTTAGTCCCTATCCCTGTAAACCAGCAGTAGGACATCCTTCGAGGGGTCCCAGATTGGACTGGGTGCAGGCCGGGTGCCCCTCCCCTGTGCACGAATTTTGTGCACTGGGCTACTAGTAATAATAATAATAAAATATCTAATAATAAACTTAACCAAGAAGGTGAAAAACCCTCTACTTGGAACACTATAGGACACTGAAAAAAAGAAATAGAAGAAAACACACAAAAATGAAAACATATATCATGTTCATGAATTGAAAGAATTAACATCATTAAAATGTCTAAACTACCCAGGCAATCTATGGATTCAACACAATCCCCATTAAAATACAAACAACATATTTCACAGAACTAGAACAAATACTCTAAAAATTTATATGGAACCATAAAAGATCTTGAATAGCTGCTGAAATCTTGAGAAAGAAGAACAAAGTTGGAGGAATCACAATACAGCCTGGTACTGGCACAAGAACAGACATATTGACCAATGGATCATAGAAACCCTAGAAATTGACCCACACCATTATGATCTACTAGAGATCCAGTGCACAAAATTCGTGCATGGGGGGAGGGGGGTTCCCTCAGCCCAGCCTGTACCCACTCCAATCGGGGAACCCTCAGGGGATATCCAATGGCCAGTTTAGGCCCGAGGGATGAGGCCTAAACTGGCGGTCGGACACCCCTCCTACAATCTGGGACCGCTGGCTCCCAACCACTCACCTGCCTGATTGCCCCTAACCCCTCTGCCTCCCTGCCTGCCTGATTGCCCCTAACCCCTCTGCCTCCCTGCCTGCCTGATCACCCCTAACCTCTCTGCCTGCCTGCCTGATCACCCCTAACTGCCTCTGCCTGCCTGCCTGATCTCTCCCAACTGCTCTCTCCTGTGGCCTGATCTCACCCCCAACTGCCTCTGCCTGCCTGATCACCCCTAACTGCCCTCCCTTGCTGGCCTGATCTCACCCTCAACCACCCTCCCCTGCTGTCCTGATCTTGCCTCCAACTGCCCTCCCCTGCCAGCCTGGTTTCCCCCAACTGCCCTCCCTTGCTGGTCTGATCTCGCCCTCAATGGCCCTCCCTGCCAGCCTGATATTGCCCCTAACTGCTCTCCCTGCAGGCCTGATTGCCCCTAACTACCTCTGCCTGCCTGATTTCTCCTAACTGCCCTGCCCTGCCTGTCTAATATCACCCCCAACTGCCCTTCCTTGCAGGCCTGATCACCCCTAACTGCCTCTGCCTGTCTGATCATCCCTAACTGCCCTCCCCTGCCAACCTGATCTCGCCCCCAACTGCCCTCATCTGCCAGCCAATTTGGTTCTGATTGGTCAGTTTCTATGCCAGTCAGTGTCAAAAGCTCTGCCTCCTAGGCAGCCATTGGCTCCTTACATTAACCCAGATTTGGTTCTGATTGGTCAGTTTCTATGCCACTCAGGGTCTCTGGGCCTATCAACGGGGCCTGATCAGAAAGGCAGGGCTGGTCAGGAGCCCTGGTGAAGGCCTGGAGAGAAATGGAGGTGTGGCTGTTGGCCAGACCAGGAGAGAAAGAGAGGCAAGTTCTGATCAACGGCTGCCACAGAGGCTACGAATCAGACCCTGCCTCTCTCTCTGCAGGGCTCTCTCTGGACCTGATCTGCAGCCCCCTAGGCAGTCAGTGCTGGGTTGGGGAACCCACAACGGCCGCAGTCAGTGCTGGGTCACCATGGCAACCCAGCACTGACTTCCTGTCTGGTTGAGCCTTCGGTCATTAGGACCCTGGCTCTTTATTATATAGACTAGAATCCCGGTGCACAAAAATTTGTGCACTGGTGTGGGGGGGGGTCCCTCAGCCCAACCTGTTCCCTCTCACAGTCTGGGACCCCTCGGGAGATAACCACTTGCTGGCTTAGGCCCCCTCCCTTGGTGGCAGATGGCATGCCTGATCCCTCGGTGCCTGCCCCATCTCCCCTGGTCGCAGATGGCAGGCCCGGATCCCGCGCTGGAGCGGGTGGTGGCTGGGTGGGTGGCGCAGAGTGATTTGCCTGCAGTATGCAAATTTAATGGCCATCTTTGTTGGGTTAATTTGCATACTCTTCTGATTGGCTGATGAGCATAGCGAAGGTACGGTCAATTAGTATCTTTGTCTTTTATTAGTGTAGATTAATATTTGGCAAAGGAGGTAAGAACTACAATGGAGACAGCCTCTTCAACAAATGGTTTTGGGAAAACTGGATAGATACATGCAAAAAGATAAAACTAGATCTTTACACCATACACAAGAATAAACTCACCCCTATATAAATGGACCCCTATGTACATAGCAGTGCAATTGGCAATAGCTAAGGTTTAGAAACAGCCTAAGTATGCATTAGCAAACAAGTGGATTAAAAACCTGTGGCACATCTACACAATGGAATACTATGCTGCTGTAAAAAAGAAAGAACTCCTATCATTTGCAATATCATGGATGGACCTAGAGAGCATTATGCTAAGCAAAATAAGCCAGTCAGAGAAAGAGAAGTATCACAAATCACATTATCTCACTTATTTATGGAATATAACATAAACTGATGAACAAAAATAGACCCAGCGACATAGAAGCATGGAACAGACAGTCAAACCTCAGAGGGAAGGCAGGGAACAGTGGACGGAGGGATTGTCGGGGGGAAGAGAACAACCAAAGAATTTTTATACGTAGAAGCATAACCAATGGACACAGACCATGGGGGGCGTGTTGAAGGCCTTGGCTGGGGGCGGAGGTAGTCTGGAAGAGGGCAATGAGGGGAAAAGGGGACATATGTAATACTTTTAACAATAAGAATTAAATAAATTATAAAGAATAGTGGTTTGGGGAGTGAAAATAATGCCTATCACAATAAAATACAATCAGAAATAATATATGCACCCCTATGTTCATAGCAGCATTATTTGCAACTAGAGGCCTGATGCACGAAATGCATGCAAGAGTAAGCCTTTCTTCCCTCGACTGCCGGCACAGGCTTCCCTCTGGCACCCAGGACCCGGGCTTCCCTCACAGCCCCAGCTTCGTCCGGAAGTTTATCCTGAAGATGTCAGGAAGGACGTCCGGAAGGAGGTCCAGTCAAATTAGCATATTACACTTTTATTATTATAGATAGCTATGATTTGGAAACAGCCCAGGTGCCCATTAGTAAATGAATGATAAAAAAGCTGTGGGGCATTTACATAATGGAATACTATGCAACTGTAAAAACAAAAACAAAAAAAAGAGGGTCACTTACACTTTGGGATAATATGGACGGACCTGGAGAATATTATCCTATGTGAAATAAGCCAATCTGAGAAAGACAAATATCACATGATTTCACTTATTTGTGGAATCTAATCAACAAAATATAATGACCAATAAAATAAAACCCAAAGAATGAAGGCATGGAATAGATTGGCATACCTTGATGTGAAGTTAGGGCAACGAGAAGGGATAAACCAATGAATTTATATACTTACTAGAGGCCCGGTGCACAAAAATTTGTGCAATGGGAGGGTCCCTCAGCCTGGCCTGTGACCTCTTGCAGTCTGGGACCCCTCTAGGGATGACCACCTGCTGTCTTAGGCATGCTCCCCAGAAGATTAGGCCTAAGCTGCCAGTCAGACATCCCTCTGGCAGCCCGGGAGCCCTTGGGGGATGTCCACTTGCTAGCGGGGACCAGGCCTAAGCTGCAGTCGGACATCCTTAGTGCTTCTGAGGAGGCAGGAGAGGTTCCCACCACCACCGCTGTACTGGCAGCCGACAGCCTGGCTTGTGGCTGAGCAGAGCTCCCCCTGTGGGAGCGTACTGACCACCAGGGGGCAGCTCCTGCATTGAGCGTCAGCCCCTGGTGGTCAGTGTGTGTCATCGTGACCAGTGATTCCCAGTTGCTCTGCTGTTAGGGTCAATTTGCATATTACCCTTTTATTATATAGGATAGAGGCCTGATGCATGGGTGGGGGCCGGCTGGTTTGCCCTGAAGGGTGTCCTGGATCAGGGTGGGGGTCCCGCTGGGGTGCCTGGCCAGCCTGGGTGAGGGGCTGAGGGCCGTTTTCAGGCTGGCCACACCCCCTTCAGGGAGGGGGGTCCTTCTGGGGTGCCTTGCCAGTCTGGGTGTGGGGCTGATGGCTGTTTTCAGGATGGCCACAGCCCCTTCAGGGTAGGGGTACCCACTTGGGTGCCTGGCCAGCCTGGGTGAGGAGCTAAGGGCTGTGTTCAGGCTGGCCACACCTTCTTCAGGGTTGGGGGTCCTGCTGGGGTTCCTTGCCAGTCTGGGTGTGGGGCTGATGGCTGTTTTCAGGCTGGACAAGGCCTCCAGTGGGGACGCTCACCCCATGAGGGTGTGGCCATCCTGGGTGAGGAGCTGATGGCTGTTTGCAGGCTGGCCATGGCCCCCGGCCACCCAAGCTCCCAGTGGAGGCTGGCTTGAAGCAGGTATCTGGGATTTATTTATCTTCTATAATTGAAACTTTGCTGCCTTTAGCAGAAGCCACAGCCGACCAGGGCAGGCAGGAAGCTTGGCTTCCTCCATCGCTGGGGGAACCAAGCCTCTGGCTTGCTCCAGCTTCATGGCTGCTGACCACCATCTTGGTTGGATTAATTTGCATATAGTCGCTGTTATTGGCTGGTGGGCATGGCTTGGGCGTAGTGAAGGTACGGTCAATTAGCATCTTTGTCTTTTATTAGCGTAGACTAGAGGCCCAAGGCACGAAATTTGTGCAAGAGTAGGCCTTCCTTCCCCCAGCTGCCAGAACCTGCTTCCCTCTGGAGCCTCAGACATGGGCTTCCCTCCAGCCACCAGCAGGATTCTTCTGAAAGGTCATCTGTAAGGATGTCTTGTCTAATTAGTATATTATGCTTTTATTATTGCAGATATGCAAGCCCATGGGCACAGGCAATAGGGTAGTGAAGACCTTGGTGGTGGGGGAATTAGGGAGAAAGATGGGGATGAAAGGGAATAAATGGGAGACATCTTTAATACTATCAACAATAAAAATATATACATATAAAAATACTTTACAATATACTGGTATGTACCACACTTCTCTTTCTAACCTTGAGCTGTTCACCACCATCTAATCTAATAAAAGAGAAACATGCAAATTGACCATATCTTCACTATGCCCCAAGCCATGCCCAACAGCCAATCAGAGCAACTATATGCAAATTAACCTAACCAAGATGGCGGCCAGCAGCCACGGAGCTGGAGAAAGCCAGAGGCTTGGTTTCCCTGGTGATGGAGGAAGCCAAGCTTCCTGCTTGCCCTGGCTGGCTGTGGCCTCCGCTAAAGGCAACAAAGTTTCAATTATAGAAGATAAATAAATCAAAAATACCTGCTTCCAGCCAGCCTCCACTGGGAGCTTGGGTGGCTGGGGGCTGTGGCCAGCCTGCAAACAGCAATCAGCCCCTCACCCAGGCTGGCCAGGCACCCCAGGAGACCCCCACCTGAAGGGGCTGTGACCAGCCTGCAAACAGCCATCAGCCCCTCACCAAGGCTGGCCACACCCTCAAGGGGTGAGGGTCACTGCTGGGGGGCTTGGCCAGTCTAAAAACAGCCCTCAGCCCCTCACCCAGGCTGGCCAGGCACCCCAGCGGGACCCCCACCCTGATCCAGGACACCCTCAGGGCAATCCAGCCGGTCCCCACCCATCCATCAGGCCTCTATCCTATATAATAAAAAGATAATATGCAAATTGACCCTAACAGTAGGGCGACTGGGAATCACTGGTCACTATGACACACACTGACCACCAGGGGGCAGACACTCAATGCAGGAGCTGCCTTCTGGTGGTCAGTGCGTTCCCACAGGGGAGCTCTGCTCAGCCACAAGCCAGACTGATGGCTGCCAACACAGCAGTGATGGCGGGAGCCTCTCCCGCCTCCTCAGTAGTGCTAAGGATGTCCAACTGCAGCTTAGGCTTGCTCCCTGCTGGTAAGTGGACATCCCCCAAGGGCTGCCGGGCTGCCAGAGGGATGTCTGACTGCCAGCTTAGGCCCGATCCCCCTAGGGAGTGGGCCTAAGCCAGCAGGTGGACATCCCCCAAGGGGTCCCAGACTGCAAGAGGGCACAGGTGGGGCTGAGAGACACCCCCCTCCCCACCCCAAGTGCACAAATTTTTGTGCACCGGGCCTCTAGTCTTTTATATATAGAGAGAAAACATACATTTATGGGTATTCTTCAGTTGAAAGTTCTATTCCTAATTTCTTTCACATGTGTGAAATAATGAATGGTGCATCAAGTCCTTTCCCTCAAAACATGCAAGGAGACAGCCTGTTCTATGGTTAGTAGGCAGGACATGTGCCTACACAGTTCATCACAGGACATGATAATTTCAGTTATATAGTATATTAATCATATTTGATTATAGAAACAACTCTAAAATTTAAATATTTTGCAACAATAAATGTGCATTTCTCACTCAAAGGTCTGAGAGCTGCCACAACACTTTGCTCAGCTCAGCTCAATATATCTTATTGTTAGACCCAGGCTTATGGAGAGCATTTTTGCTATTGT
This sequence comes from Myotis nattereri, assembly GCF_964212035.1. NCBI lineage: Eukaryota > Metazoa > Chordata > Mammalia > Chiroptera > Vespertilionidae > Myotis > Myotis nattereri. The sequence goes on from NC_138077.1 coordinate 101,286,851, forward strand.
ACAAATTAAGTCACATTTTCAAGCTACCCAATGACATGGAGAGTATATTCTGCTAGTAGAAGGCAGTCACATGGCAAAAGGTCTGGATGCATACCTCTTGAGGAGGGAGCACATCGATGAGAACAATGGTTAACTACGCTGAAAAAGTAATCCCATTATTCAGAGCCAAACTATTCTCTGTCCTGATACTCTTCTCAAGCCATCTATACCTTCAGGTAGCAGAAAAAGCAATCATCACTTCCTGGATATAGTTGTGTAAGCACTTAAGTTCAACTCCAAAATGCAGGCTAAACTACATATGGAAAGAGATACTAAATCAGTTTGAAAAAAACCAAAACCCTGGTGTTGTGGCTTGCCTGCAATTCATCAGATGCCCAGAATCAATTACACAGCAAGCACTGGAGCCTGGATAACCAGAAAAAAAAAATCTAGTTGAATCAGGAGGAAAGCCTAAATACTCTTTCATTCATCTATTCTGAGTGAAAAATACACACAATTTAAATGAAATAAAATTCCTCCACTGACCAAGTGTGATAACTTGATAAGCCACTGATTGATATGTTAAACTTAATATTTCACCAGGTCGTCAAATCTTATTACATATGTCAACTGGTCATACAGATAGGCCAACTGCAACCTTCCTTAAACAATCTATTGGAAATTATCCCAGTTTTAGCCAATTCCCTTGTTCACAAAAGAGAGCTAAGGAGTCCTAATTTGCAAAAGAACTCTTTAAAGACCCAGCCTTAGCTGCCGATGAATAGCCTAGATGAACTCTAGAGATAAAATGCATAAAAGGAATTCTAGTACCTTATGTGAATATCTTTAATAAAGCCTCCTTCCAATTTGCTTTATAGAGAGATTTTGACTCAAAGGGCTGTCCAAACAGGCTAAATGTGCTACAAAAAAAATAAATAAATAAATAAAAATCCCTTAAATGTGTTAAGAGAAAAAATAAGTAAACATCTGCTTACACTAGGGCTTTCTGCCTTTTATATTAAATAATCAGTAAGGAAAAACTTTATTGTGCTTATTGGCTACTGTTACAGAATTCACCACCCAGGCAGGGGATATAGCTCCAAGAGCCTTAGAAATAACGTAGAGTAGCAGCTCTATCTTTTTCAGAAAGCAAGGAGAACCATTTTTCCTCCATGGTAGCCAGTCTCCAAAATGGATCCCAATGATCCCTTCCTTCTACTGTTGACATCCCTATGAAGTTCCCTCTCACTTCATAACCAGAGTTGGAATGAATGACTAATAGGTACAATAGAAGTGATTGTGTGTCACTTCCACGATTAGGTTATACAACACTGTGGCCTCTGCCCTGAACCCCCTCTCTCTCTTGAGTCACTCGCTCTAGGAATAGCCAGATTTAATGTAATGAGCTACCCCATTGATAGGCCAAAATGACAGGGAACTGAGAGACCTTGCGCTTGGACATCAACCAGGATGGGAATGAGGCCTTAGATGCAACAACCTGAGAGGAACTAAAGCCTGCCCACAGCCATGTCAATGGGATCCAAAGCAGACTCTACACTTAGCTGAGCCTTCAGCATGAGGCCACATACAGTTTGACTGCGTCTACCTGAGAGACCTGAAGCCAGAACCATCTAGCTAAGCCCCTCCCAGATTCTGATTCACAAAATCTGTGAAATAATCAATGTTTGTTGTTTTAATATGCTAAGTTTTAGAATACAGTAATTTGTTATGTAGCGATAGATATTTAATATACCCTGACTATTCAAGTTGTATGCATTGAATCTTACTCTTCAAAGGACAAAGAAAAAAAAAAGTGAACTATTTTTTGTTCCTTACTCATTTCTAATTTTTTCTTAACATAAAATTAGTAATATTAATATTTTATAATATATACATTCCAATTTTAAAGTCATTAGAAATCATATATATATATATATATATATATATATATATATACACACACACATTAAAATATAAGGGCTGATATTTATCCATGTAAAATTTCCCCTTGTACAGTGCTAGGTTAAAATTCTACTTCTAATGATATATAATTCACTCTGCTGGGAATGAGTCATATAATACAAAATGCTAAGATTGTGTTCCTGTTGTTTCTGTTACAGGCATCAAACTTTTCCAAATTTGTAATAATTGTAATAGAAAAAAATCTATTGTAATATTTATATCATCACCATATATATATATTACTTATCAGCTTTATTCCAATACTAATCACATTGATAACCTTTTAAATAAAGTTTTTATTAAATACATTTCATTGAGAAATCCTTCTATAAAAGATAAAATAGTTTAAAAGTAAAATGGAAAAGAAATTGCAAAATAATTATTTTTTTGTTGTTATTAAGACAGCCTAAAATTTCAGTTATTGCCTTGGCAAAATCCAACCTTAATGTACTAAAATTTGAGAAGTAAGAATTATGTAAACACTAAAAGTAAATTTGAATACCTTTTTTCTTTGGCTCTCTTGATTAACCAATTGCCAAATTTTATTAAATTGTTTGATTAATAGTAAGTAAAATCTTACATATACTGGATATTTGTAACATATCAAATTTGTACACTTGACACACTGGAGTATAGGTTTTAGTATTATAAACTGAAGAAGCTAACACTTTGAAAATTGTTAATAAATTGTGTTGCACTGTTAGTAAGTGGCTGAGGACTTACACCCAAATAATCTTGCTCTAGAATCCCTAGTTTTACCACTACACTGTGTTGTGGTCTTCGACCAAGTGGCTGAGAGTCTGTTTCTGCATTCCTCATTCATCTCTCTTTCATCTAAATTTCTACAGCACTAAATACGCTCTTCCCAGTTCACATAGAACATAAAATGATGTTGCTGCTGATGATGACAATGATAGCTTCACCTAATGAGTCCTTAATATGTTCTTCATACTTAATACTGTCTGTATAAGTATCTATTCAGTTAATCCTCACAATAATTATGATAAAATGTATAAAGCATGACAATAATGCCCATTTTATGGAAGGGAAAAATGAAACACATCTGTCTTTTAATGTTAAGTGTAAAAACAAAGAAAAGATTTTTAGAGGTCTGTGATTTAGCCCTCCAATTCTGCCATAAAATTTTGAATATTTATTAATCACTAAAGGAAAATATAATGTTCTTACTTATAAAGTAATAATATATCTTGGTTGAACAAGGTAATGTTTTCATTTTATTAGCCCATACAAATATGTCTTATCTTATTGTAAGCATCTTGAAATCTAAAGTAATATTTAATATATGTTTTTATTACTTGCAAAAATAGAAACAATTCAACAAATACTACAAAATGTCTGTGAACTTTAACTTACAATGGAACAAAAATGCTACTCTGCATATTAGAAATCTGTATTAATAACATCATGTCTCCTTTCTGATGTTCTTGACACGTGGATGTCTCCTATGACATCTCCACTCCTATGAACAATATATATTTCACCAGAGTAATGTGTCTTCTTCACAGATTTGCTATATATATTCAAGTCCAATACATACATATAATATTCTATTAAAAGTCTATATGATATTTAAATGGGATTCTTGTTCCTAGATACTCAATGATTGTCATGGTTATTTCTGTCATTTTGTGTCAACACTTTTTTTTTACTCTAAAGCTAAATTCTGGACACCAGAACAATCTATTTGACAGTTCAGTAGAGTAAATGACTGTGCTTTCCTATATGCCAAATAAACAATGTCATAAAATAAACTGTCAGTGTCAATCTGCAATTTTATCTTATAACAGTTAAGCTTAATTAGAAAGAAGTCCATCCTTCTAAATACAAATAAGTTTAACATGATAAAAAATAGATCAATTACTAGATATATGTCAAGAACATGAATTTATACAATAGTGATTGAATACTTGGCAATGATGTCAAAAAGTCAAGGTCAGCAAACATGACATAGACTGATTATAAGTTTCAAAGGTAAATTAAATATAACTAAAGAACTGAAAAAAAATTATGATTGGTTAGATACTTATTGAGCTAAGTCTTTCAAAGTCAAGTTTAAAGCATATTTCTCTGTCTACTGTTATAACCTGTATCCTTGAGTAATAACCAGGATTAAAGAGAAAAGATAAGACTGTGTATCTTTATAGAAAGTTCTCAATAAATAATGACTAATCTTGAAAATATTATGAAAAATTAAAACAATAGCAATCGTTTTAAATATCTGTTTTAAAGGTTATGAGATAGTCACATTTAATATATCTGGTGAATATACAAGTTTATCATCTCTTTAAATTATGCTCTCAAATATCTGCAAAGTAAATAATATTTTAGTATGTTGCATGTAAATATTTTGCTAAGAATTTTATATTCATTATCTCATTTCATGTGTACAGTAACCATATTAAGTAGTATTATAATTATCCCTACCTAATACATGATGAAAACAAGGTTAAGAGATTACATAAATTCCTACACAGTTAATAAGTAGCAGAGTTGAAATTTATTACCAGAACCTGAGTCATAAGTCACTTGTCAAGGCACTTGAGAAGTAAAAGACTTTAACAAGATGATTTTTACCTGTTCTCTAGAATTGTTTATATACCTTAGCTATACCTGGAATGTCTTTTCCTCCATCAAACCTCATAAAGTAAATCTATCCTACCTTTCTTCCCTCATTCCTTCCTTCCTTCCCTCTTCCTTCCTTCATGATCCAATTCAAATGTTACTTCCTCTCCGGCTCTGCCTTCCTACTACCTCCTGAAGCCAGAAACTCATACTTTTTCTTCAGAATTCCTATGAGCCTGTGTACATGTTCTGTTCTAAAGTCTAAGAACCTGCCTCTTCCTGCTAATATCCTCCTAATTATCATGGGAATATTAGATGTGTTAGCTTAGGCAATTAGCTACTAACAAAAGAGAAGGGGAAACGTGGGATAAGTCTGATTAAGTCTGGAAACTACAGCTTTGAGACACCCAAGGGGACAGCCATATCCTCCACCAAACAGACCCTAACCCCCTAGTGGGAAGGAAGGATAGGTTTTCCAATATCCTCAGGGAACAACCTGATGTTCCCCAAGATTATGAGGAGAGGGATAAATAGTAAAGGGGACATTCCTCTGGAAGGCTCATCTGCAGCAGAAGCCAAGATGGTACAGGGCGAGGTCCTTCTACTGTGAGGCATGCACATAGGAGCCAACATGGTTACTAAAAAGGAAAGGAATCTAGCCTGGGGAAATCTGGCAAAAGGATTGGATTGGAGAAGAGCAAGAAACCCTGGAAGATCCAGGAAAGAAATTGGATAGGGGGAGGGCCCAGCACAAGCCTGAGAAGAGTCAGGAAAAAGATTGGTTAGTTTGAAAGAAAGCTTACCCCTTCCCAAACCCAAGAAGACATAATCAAAGCTTAACAAAGGCCCGAGTTTGGCTGGTTCATTCACATGCTCTCTCGCTCACCTTAGCAGCTAGGGGGAACCCAAGTGTGGCCCAAGTGCAGTACCAGCTGCAGGCCAGACAGGAACATAAACTAAACTAGACTACCAGAGCTTCAGATACCAATGTCCAGATACCAATGCACAGCATCTCTGGACTCTGGTACTCCTGGGCTTGGTGAAAACAAGTGTGGGCTTATGGTCCTTGAGGCTGGACTTCTTCCACAGTGAAACAGAGCTAAGCCATCTGGTCATGGATATGACACCAGGCATCTGGAGACAGTCCTTTGTTTTTGTTACAATAAATCTTGCCACAAACTCTCAAATCCTTCTATGCATAGGTCCCCAAAATGCGTTTCTTATGACTTCTTTAAAGAATCATATTTCCAATAGCAATAGATGGATGAATGAATGAATGAATGAATGGCGAATCCATGACTTCTAAATAGGCACTTTGCTGAGAAATTTATGATGTCAAACCCTTATAATAGATTAACATATACAGTTTATTATCCATGGTTTCACATTCTGCAGTTTCAGCTACATATAGTCAACTACTGTTTGAAATATTAAATGGAAAATTCCAGAAACAAACAATTCATAGCTTTTAAATTTCATGCCATTCTGGGTATCATAATGAAATCTTGTACCATCCCTCTCTGTCCCACCCAGAACATGAATAATCTCTTTGTCCACTTTATCCACTCTATATAGGCTACCTGTCCATTCGTCACTTAGTCGCCTTCTGGATTATCAAATTCACTGTCATAGTGTTACAGTGCTTATGTTCAAGTAATCCTTATTTTACTTAATCATGCTCCCAAAGCACAAGAGTAGTAATTCTGCTAATTCTAATATGCCAAAGAGAAGCTTTAAAATAAATAAAGTGTGTCTTGTAGGTAAAGAGGTGAATGTACTCTATAAGGTATTTTATCATCTTATATAATCACAAAAAAAGGATGAGTACAGTCCAATAAAATGTTTTGAGAGAGAAAGAGACAAAATTCACATAACTTTTATTACATTGTACTATTATAATCCTATCTAATAATAGACAAACATGGTAATTAACCATACCGCCAACACGCTTCCCATTGGCTAATCAGGGCTATATGCAAATTAACTGCCAACCAAGATGGCGGCCGGCAGCCAGGCAGCTGAAGCGAACAGGAGGCTTGCTTGCTCCAGTGAAGGAGGAAGCCAAGGTTCCCTGCCTGCCGCTGCTGGGCTCTGAGCTTGCAGTCTAAGAAACAATGTTGCAATTATAGAAGCTAAACAATCCCCATGCTTTCAGCCAGCCAGCCCAGCTGGAGTTGCAACAGTGTTACAATTACAGAACCCAAACAAACCCAGGTCCCTGCTTTCAGCAGCGGAGGTCTCAGAGCTGGAGCCAAGCCTCAGAGCTAAAGCTGAGAGCTCCAGTGACAGCCATAGAAGGTAAATAAATCCCAGAATAAAAAAAAAAAGAAAAAAAGGAGAGGTTGGGAACTTCAGTCACCCGCCAGCCTGAAAACGGCCTTCAGCCCCTCACCCAGACTGGCCAAGCACCCCAGTGGGGACCCCCACTCTGAAGGGGTGTGACCAGCAGCAAACAGCCATCATCCCCTCATCCAGGCTGGCCAGGCACCCAAGCGGGACTCCCACCCTGATCCAGGACACCCTTCAGGGCAAACCAGCTGGCCCCCACCCATGCACCAGGCCTCTATCCTATATAGTAAAAGGGTAATATGCCTCCCAGCACCAGAATCAGCAGAGCCGCGAGGCCTCATACCCCGGCATCAGCGGAGATGCGAGGCTTCCTGGCACTGGGATCAGCAGAGCCACGAGGCCTCCTGGCATCGGGATCAGCGGAGCTTCCCAGCACCGGGATCAGTGGAGCAGTGAGGCCTCCCAGCACCAGGATCAGCGGAGCAGTGAGGCCTCACTGCCGTAGTATCAAGCGGAGCCACGAGGCCTCCCAGCACCGAGATCAGCAGAGCAGCAAGGCCTCCTAGCACTGGGATCAGCGGAGCAGCATGACAGGAGGCAGCACTCAAACCCCCTGATCACCCTGTGGCTCTGTGTGTGACAGGGGGCAGGGCCACAACCTCCCCATCCGCCCTGCTCTGTTCATGATAGGGGAAGGTACCCCAACCCCCTGATAGGCCCTGCTCTGTGCCTGATAGGGGGGAGCTCCCCACCCCCCTTATTGGCCCTGCTCTGTGTGTGACAGGGGGCGGCGCCCCAACCCCCCCCCCATGGGCCCTGCTCTATGTGTGATGGGGTGGAGTCACCACCTCCCCATCGGCCCTGCCCTGAGTGTGACAGGGGGGAGTGCCCAACCCCCTGATCTGCCCTACTCTGTGGGTGACAGGGGGTGGTGCCCCAACTCCCTGATCTACCCTACTCTGTGTGTGACAGGGGGCAGTGCCCCAACTCCCCTATCAGCCCTACTCTGTGCATGACAGGGGGGAGCTCCCCAACTCCCTGATCGACCCTGCTCTGTGTGTGACAGGGTACGGAGCCCCAACCCGCCTGATGGGCCCTGCTCTGTGCGTGACAGGGGGTGGCACCACAACCTCCCCATCGACCCTGCCTTGAGTGTGACAGGGGGTGGTGCCCCAACCCCCCAATCGGTCCTACCCTGAGCATGACTGAGGGTGGCATCGCAACCTCCCAATCCGCCCTGCTCTGTGCATGACAGGGGGCGGAGCCCCAACTCCCCAATTGGCCCTGCTCTGAGCCCGACCAGGGGCTGCACCTAGGGATTGGGCCTGCCCTCTGCCACCCGGGAGTGGGCCTAAGCCAGCAGGTCGTTATCTCCTGAGGGGTCCCAGACTGTGAGAGGGCACAAGTGGGCTGAGGGACACCTCACCCCGGCCAGTGCACAAATTTTTTTGCACCGGGCCTCTAGTTATTCTATATTATTAATAGCTACTGTTGTTAATATATTACTGTACCTAATTTATAAATTAAACTTCATTATAGGCATGTATGTGTAGGAAAAAACACGGTATATATTGCAATGGTTCAGTTACATTTGGGGTTTCAGGCTTTCACTGGGGCTTTTTGAAGTTATTCCCCCATGGATAAGGGAGATTACGATATAACAATTCTCTTTTGGAGTTTAAGCTAGGTATTAATTATAATTTTAAAAAAATACATGAGAAGTAGCTAATATAGGCCTACAATAAAGTAACTATAGAATTTTTCCAATAAAACTAAAAAGCAAGCCTCAAAATAATCAACAAAAAACTCTAAAATATTACCTGTCTACTTGAACAAAAGTCAACATTTTACTAAGACTATAATGTAATATCAATAATGTTTACAATGCAATAAAAAATATTCTAGAAAATGTGAAGAAGAGGAAAAAACATAAGAAAAATCAGTAAATTGTCACAGATCCCAAAAAGTAAAGAAAAAAGGAATTACTAAAGACTGTAAAGCAACGATTTAAAACATATTAAAGAACTTAAAATAAAGCATACACATAATAATGAAACAAATATGGGCTCTCAATAAAAAATTGACACTATTCTATAGGACAGACTTAGCAGGTTAGACACCAGTTCACAAAACTTAGTAAACTTAAATTTATTTATTTATTTATTTATTTATTTATTTATTATTTTTTTAAAGTATATTTTATTGATTTTTTTACAGAGAGGAAGGGAAGGGATAGAGAGTTAGAAACATCGATGAGAGAGAAACATTGATCAGCTGCCTCCTGCACATCCCCCATTGGGGATGTGCCGACAACCAAGGTACATGCTTTTGACGGGAATCAAACCTGGGACCCTCCAGTCTACAGGCCAACACTCTATCCAATGAGTTAAACTGGTCAGGGAAGTAAACTTAAATTTAAAAATTAGAAACTAGAAACTATCTGAACAGAAGCACCAAGAATATTCGAATTACAAAGCATAGAATATTTAAAAACTGATAAATATGTTAGAAGATCTAGTGAAGGTGTCAGAAAACATGAACAAACAGATGGAGAATTTTAGCAGAAAAATAAATTATAAGAAAGACTTGAATGGATAAGAAAATATAACCCATATATATGCTGTCTACAAGAGACCCACCTCAGAACAAGGGACTCACACAGACTGAAAGTGAAGGGATGGAAAAATATCTTCCAGGAAAATGGAAAAGAAAAAAAAAGCTGGGGTAGCAATACTTATATCTGGCAAAATAGATCTCAATGTGAAGGCCATAGCAAGAGATAAGGAAGGCCACTTCATAATACTAAAGGGATCAACACAATAAGAGGATATAACCCTGGTAAACATATATGCACCCAATGCAGGAGCCCCCAATTACATAAAAGAGCTCCTGAAATATATCAAGGGAGAGATCCACAACAATACAATTATAGTAAGAGACTTTAGTACCCCACTGACATCACTGGATAAATCCTCTAGACAAAAAATCAGCAAAGAAACAGCAATACTAAATGACTCACTAGATCAGTTGGACTTAATTGACATCTTCAGAACATTTCACCCCAAAGCCACAGGCTATACATTCTTCTCAAGTGCTCATGGGACATTTTCAAAAATAGACTACATATTGGGTCACCAGCAAAGTCTCTCCAAATTCAAGAAGATTGAAATCATATCAAGGATCTTCTAAGACCACAATGGCATAATATTAGAAATAAACTACAATAAAAAAATTTAAACACTTGGAAGCTAAATAGCATGCTATTAAACAATGATTGGCTTACCAAAGAGATCAAGAAGAAATTAAAAACATCATGGAAATGAATGACAATGAAAACACAACAATCCGAAATCTATGGGACACAGTGAAAACAGTCTTGAGAGGGAAGTTTATAGCTCTACAGGCCTACCTCATAAAAACAAGAAAAAATGGTAATAAACCATCTAACTCTACAACTTAAAGAATTAGAAAGAGAGCAACAAGAAAAGCCCAGAGTGAGCAGAAGGAAGGAAATAATAAAGACAAGAGCAGAAATAAATGACATAGAGACCAAAAAAAAAAAAAAAAAAACCACCAAACAAACAAACAATACAAAAGATCAATGAAACCAAGAGCTGGTTCTTTGAAAGGATAAAAAAGATTGATGAACCTCCAGCTAGGCTCACCAAGAAGCAAAGAGAGAGGACCCAAATAAAATCAGAAGTGAAAGAGGCAAAATAACAACAGACCCCATAGAAATACAAAGGATTGTTTAAAAACACTATGAACAACTCTATTCCAACAAACTAGATAACCTAAATGAAATGAACATATTCCTAGAAAAATAAAACCTCCTAAAACTCAATCAGGAAGAATCTAAAAATTTCAATAGGCCAATAACTATGGAGGAAATCGAAACAGTCATCCAAAAGCTTCCAGAAAACAAAAACCTGGGGCCAGACAGCTTCAAAGGGGAGTTTTACCAAACATTCAAAGAAGAACTAATACGTATCCTCCTCAGACTATTCTAAAATATTCAAGAGGAAGGAACACGTCCAAGCTCTTTCTATGAAGCCAGCATTACCCTAATACCAAAACCAGATAAAGACAACACAATTAAAGTGAATTCCAGGCCAATATCCCTCATGAACATTGTTGCCAAAATACTCAACAATATTGTATCAAATCTGATTCAACATTACATCAAAAAGATCACACACCATAACCAAGAGGGATTTATTCCAGGGATGCAAGGATGGTACAATATTTGCAAATCAATAAATATGATACATCACATAAACAGAAAGACAAAAATTGCATAATCATATCAATCGATGCAGAAAAAGCATTTGATAAAATCTAACACCGTTTTTTGATAAAAACTCTCAGAAAAGTGGGAATAGAGGGATCATACCTCAACATAATAAAAGCAATATATGACAAACCTACAGCCAACATCATACTCAATGGGCAAAAACTAAAACCATTTCACCTAAGAACAGGAATGAGACAGGGATGCCCACTTTCACCATTCCTGTTCTACATAATGCTGGAAGTACTAGCAATAGCAATTAGACAAGAAGAAGAAATAAAAGGTATCCAAATTGGAAAAGAAGACATAAAACGGTCATTATTCACAGATGACATGATACTATACAAAGAAAACCCTAATACCAAAAAATTATTAGACTTAATATATGAATTTGGCAATGCAGCAGGATACAAAATTAACGCCAAGAAATCTATGCCATTTTTATGCACCAACCAAAGGCCTGGTGCATGAAATTCGTGCATGGGAAGGGTCCCTAGGCCTAGCCAGCGATCAAGGCTGATCTCAAGTTCCCCACATCTTGGCCTCTCTGCCTCCTCCTTCCCTCATTTGCCAAGCTCCACCATGACTGCTGGTTGCCCGCCATGTTCCACACTGCCCCCTGGTGGTCAACACACTAATAGCAAGCACTTGAATTGTAGTCTCCTGGTTGAACTCCTGAGGGGACAATTTGCATATTAGCCTTTTATTATATAAGACTAGAGGCCTGATGCACAAAAATTTGTGCACTCGGGGGGCAAAGGGGGTCCCTCAGCCCGGCCTGTGCCCTCTCGCAGTCTGGGACCCCTCAGGAGATAACAACCTGCTGGCTTAGGCCCACTCCCGGGTGGCAGAGGGCAGGCCCAATCCCTAGGTGCAGCCCCTGGTCGGGCTAAGAGCAGGGCCAATTGGGGAGTTGGGGCGCCGCGCCCTGTCATGCACAGAGCAGGGCGGATTGGGAGGTTGCGATGCCACCCTCAGTCACGCTCAGAGTAGGGCCGATTGGGGGGTTGGGGCACCACCCCCTGTCACACTCAAGGCAGGGTCTATAGGGAGGTTGTGGCGCCTCCCCATCACGCACAGAGCAGGGCCAATCAGAGGTTTGGGGTGCTGCCCCTGTCAAGCACAGAGCAAGGCCCATCAGGGGGTTTGGGGGCTCCGTACCCTGTCACGCACAGAGCAGGGCCCATCCGGGGGGTTGGGGAGCTTCCCCCTGTCACACACAGAGCAGGGCCCATCAGGGGGTTGAGGAGCTCCCCCCTGTCACTCACAGAGTAGGGGCGATAGGAGAGCTGGGGCGCCGCCCCCTGTCACACACAGAGCAGGGCGGATCAGGGAGTTGGGGCGCCGCCCTCTATCACCCACAGAGCAGGGCCAATCAGGGGGTTGGGGCGCCGCTCTCTATCACCCACAGAGCAGGCCCGATCAGGGGGTTGGGGTGCTGCCACTGTCACACTCAGGGCAGGGCCGATGGGGAGGTTATGGCTCTACCCCATCACACACAGAGCAGGGCCCGTCGGGGGGGAGGGAGGTTGGATCGTCGCACCCTGTCACACACAGAGCCGCAGGGCGATCAGGGGTTGGGGAGCTCCCCCGTATCAGGCACAGAGCAGGGCTGATCAGGAGGTTGGGGCGCCTTCCCCTGTCATGAACAGAGCAGGGCCGATAGGGAGGTTGTGGCCCCACCCCCTGTCAAACACAGAGCCGCAGGGTGATCAGGGGGTTTGGGCGCTGCCCCCGTCACGCTGATCCTGGTGCCGGGAGGCCTCGCGGCTCCGCTGATCCCAATGCTGGGAGGCATATTACCCTTTTACTATATAGGATAGAGGCCTGGTGCACATGTGGGGGCCAGCAGGTTTGCCCTGAAGGGTTTCCTGGATCAGGGTGGGGGTCCCCACTGGGATGCCTGGCCAGCCTGGATGAGGGGCTGAGGGTTGTTTGCAGCTGGTCACACACCCTTCAGGGTGGGGGTCCCCACTGGGGTGCCTGGCCAGCCTGGGTGAGGGGCTGAGGGCTGTTTGGAGCTGGTCACACACCCTTCAGGGTTGGGTTCCCCACTGGGGTGCCTAGCCAGTCTGGGTGAGGGGCTGAGGGCTGTTTTCAGGTTGGCAGGTGACGGAAGCACCCAACCGCTCCTTTTTTTTTTTTTTTTTTTTTTTTTTTTTTTTTATTCTGGGCCAGCTTTAGCTCTGAGGCTCCAGCTCTTAGGCCTCCGCTCCTGAAAGCAGGTATCTGGTTTGTTTCGGTTCTATAATCGAAACTCTGTATCAACTCCAGCTCTGAGATCCCGGCTAGCTGAAAGCTGGTTTCTGGGGTTTTGTTTAGCTTCTATATTTGTTACAATGTTTCTTAAACTGCGGGCTCAGAGTCCGGCAGCGGCAGGCAGGAATGTTGCAGTCCTCCGTCACTGAAGCAAGCAAGCCTCATGTTAGTTTCAAGCTGCTTGGCTGCCGACTGCCATCTTGGCTGGCAGTTAATTTGCATATCTCGCTGATTAGCCAATGGGAAGGGTAGCAGTCGTATGCCAATTACCATGTTTCTCTTTTATTAGATAGGATAGTGAACTTACAGAAAGAGAGATTACAAAAACAATCCCATTTACAATCACACCAAAAAAATTAAGATACCTAGGAATAAACTTAACTAAGGAGGTAAAAGAGCTGTATTCCGAAAACTACAGGGCACTGAAAAAAGAGATAGAGGAAGAAATAAACAGATGGAAGAACATACCATGTTCATGGATTGGTAGAATCAACATCATTAAAATGTCCATACTACCCAAAACAATCTATAGATTCAATGCACTTCCCATTAAAATACCAACGGCATATTTCACAGACCTAGGACAAAGTCTCCAAAGATTCATCTCGAGTAAAAAAAGACCCTGAATAGCCACAGCAATCCTGAGAAAGAACAACAAAGTTGGAGGGATCTCAATACTAGATATCAAACTGTATTACAAAGTCACTGTTGTCAAAACTGCCTGGTACGGGCACAAGAACAGACATATAGATCAATGGAATAGAATAGAGAACCCAGAAATCGACCCAAACCATTATGCTCAATTAATATTTGACAAAGGAGGCAAGAGCATACTATGGAGTCAAGATAGTTTCTTCAATAAATAGTGTTGGGAAAATTGGACAGATACATGCAAATAAAGAAATGAAACTAGACCACCAACATATACCATATACAAAAACAAACTCAAAATGGTTAAAGGACTTAACCATAAGATGGGAAACCATAAAAATCTTAGAGGAATCCACAGGGAGCAAAATCTCAGACATATACTAAAGCAATATCTTCACCAATGCAGCTCCCAGGGCAATGGAAACTAAAGAGAAAAATAAACAAATGGGACTACATCAAAATAAAAAGCTTCTGTACAGCAAAAGAAACCATCAACAAAACAACAAGAAAGCCCACTGCATGGGAGAACATATTTGCCAATGTTATCACCAATAAGGGTTTAATCTCCAACATTTATAGGGAACTCATATAATTTAATAAAAGCGAGATAAACAACCCAATCAAAAAATGGGCAGCGAACCAAAATAGATACTTTTTGAAAGAGGGCATACAGAAGGCCAAGAGACATATGAAAAATGCTCAAAGTCACTAATCATCTGAGAGATGCAAATCAAATCGACAATGAGGTACCATCTCACACCTGTCAGAATGGGCTCTCATCAACAAATCAACAAACGACACGTGTTGGATAGGATGAAGAGAAAAAGGAACCCTCATGCACTGCTGGTGGGAATGCAGACTGGTGCAGCCACTGTGGAGAACAGTATAGAGTTTCCTCAAAAAACTAAAATGGAACTCCCTTTTGACCCAGTGATCCCATTTTTAGGAATATATTCCAAGACCCTAGAAACACCAATCAGAAAGGATATATGCACCTCTATGTTCATAGCAGCACAATTTACAATAGCTAAGATTTGGAAACAGCCTATGTGCCCATCAGTAGACGAGTGGATTAAAAAACAGTGGTACATCTACACATTCGAATACTACACTGCTGTAAAAAGGAAGGAACTTCTACCATTTGCAACAGCATGGATGGAACTGGAGAGCTTATGCTAAGTGAGATAAGCCAGTCAGAGAAAGATAAATATCACATGATCTCACTCAGTTGTGGAATATAAGGAACAACATAAACTGATGAACAAAAATAGATCCAGAGACAGAGAAGCATCAATCAGACCATCAAACCTCAGAAGGAAGGTAGGAGAGGGTGGGGGTTAGGGGAAGAGATCAACCAAAGGACATGTATACATGCATATAAGCATAACCAATGGACACAGACACCAATGGGGTGAGGGCATGAGCAGGGAGGTGGGATGGCAAGGGGGGATAAGGACACATATGTAATGCCTTCATCAATAAAGAAAAATTTTTAAAAATTAAAAAAGAGGAGCACATTAAAAAAATAATATGTACCCAGTTAAAAAAAAGAGTTGAAATAAATTCTAGAAATAAAAATCAATGATAATAGTTATGAAGAATAACTTTGAAAGACTCATCAGTAGATTTGACATAGTGAAGAAAAAAATCAATGAATCTGAAAACAAATCAATAGACGTTAACCAAGCCAAAACACAAGGAAAAAAGAAGAGCAAAAACATAAAATAAAACAGAATAGAAAATCAAAAATCAATGAAAAAATATCAAATGATATAACATAAATATAACTGGAATTCCAGAAGTAGAACATACATAAAATGGGACAGAGGAGGGTGGAGGGGGACCAGGGGAACACAGGCACATCAAATTCAAATGGCTGAACATTAAAGACAAAGAGAAAATATTGAAAGCAACCAAAGGGAAAAAGACAAATTATATCCAAAGAAACAAAAGTAAGAATTAAATAAAAAATTTTGACATAAATTATGCAAATCAGACTATAGAGTGACTGAAAGAAAAACTATGTTACTCAATAACTTTAAAAAATAAATAAGTATTCTTTTTTAGATTAAACAAAACTTAGAGAACATATTAGAAGCAGGTGTAAACTACAAGAAATGTTAAAAAAAATTCTTTAGCAGGTAGGAATATTACACAAGGAAAGAAACTTAGATCTACAGGGAAAAATAAATATTGCTAGATATGGTTAAAATAAAAATAAGTATAAAAATATGTTTCCTTAATCACATTTAAAATAGTCTAAAGCAGGAGTTGTCAAACATTTTTTAGAGAATCAGGTAGTAAATATATTTGGCTTTGTAGGTCTCTGTGGCAATTATTCAACTCTGCTTTAGGAGTATGAAAGTAGCCATAAAAATGAATAAATATTACTGGTTTGGGCCTAAAGGTTGTATTTTTCTAAGGCCTGAAAAAGTATGAGAACAATACCAAAAAAGTTTCAAGGGATAAATTGCAAATACACTGGTTAACTTTCTGACATTATACTTGAACTGGTATAATATTACTTAAAGATAGAGTGTGATTACTCAAAGATGTATATTATAAACCCTAAGAAAACACTAAAAACAATTTAATATGAGTTATAAATAATGTCAATAATAAAGGTAAAATGAAATCATAATAAATAATTCAAAAGTAGGCAGAAAAAGCAAAAATGGAAGAGAAAAACATGTAGAATAGATAGAAAGTTGGCTAGATTTTAACTAAATCAGATAAACAGTTACAATAATGGTAAATGAATAAACATACTAATTAAAATACAGAAGTGGTCAAATTGAATAATCTAAATATATGCTATCTACAAGAAACTCACTTTACATCTAAAATACAAATACAGTGGGGCCTTGACTTACGAGTGTCCCGACTAAAGAGTTTTTCGAGTTACGAGCTATCTCTCAACCGATTTTTTTGCTTTGAGTTGCGAGCTAAAATTCAGGTTACGAGCCAGCTTCAGATACCCCACCGCTAGTTGGCGCAGCGAACGTCACAGTGAACGCCACAACATCAGCCCAGCATCATGTGTCTCACTCATTCACTTTTTGATTTGACATATGAGTAATTTGAGTTATGAGCTCTGTCACGGAAT
The DNA here is from genome assembly GCF_964212035.1 of Myotis nattereri. Lineage (NCBI taxonomy): Eukaryota > Metazoa > Chordata > Mammalia > Chiroptera > Vespertilionidae > Myotis > Myotis nattereri. The sequence continues at coordinate 101,303,971 of NC_138077.1, forward strand.
GAATTAAACTCGTAAGTCAAGGTCCCACTGTAGAGTAAAAGAAAAAGGATAAGAAACACATTCCCACAAACACAAATCAAAAGAAAGCTAGAGTTATTCTGTTACTATCAAAATAGACTTCAGAACAAGGAATAGTACCTGAGATGAAGAGGAAAATTAAATAAAAATAAAAGGTTAGATTCACCAAAAAGACCCCCCCAAAAAAATATCCCAAATGTGTATGCATGCATGTAGCAACAGGGCTTCAAAATACACTAAGAACAAACAAATATCCCAGACAAAAAAAGGCTAAAGTAATTTATTACCACAAAACCTGGCTTACAGGACTTTTTAAAAAAATATATTTTATTGATTTTTTACAGAGAGGAAGGGAGAGAGATAGAGAGTTAGAAACATCGATGAGAGAGAAACATCGATCAGCTGCCTCCTGCACATCTCCCACTGGGGATGCGCCCGCAACCCAGGTACATGCCCTTGACCGGAATCAAACCTGGGACCTTTCAGTCCGCAGGCCGACGCTCTATCCACTGAGCCAAACCGGTTTCAGTGGCTTACAGGACATTTTAAGGGACTTTAAATAAGAAGAAAAAGAATAAAATAATTAAAAATCTGCATAAGAAAATATTGGAGGGAAAAAACCACCCTCACTGACAAAGGCAAATACATAATTAAAGCAGTGACAACATTGTTGGGCCTAGAGGGTATTATGTTAAGTGAAATAAGTCAGGCTGAGAAAGACAAATGCCATATGATTTCACTTATATATGGATCTAAACAACAAAATAAATAAACAAAACAGAAACAGACTCAGATATAGAGAACAAACTGATAGTTTCCAGATAGGAGGAAGGTTGGGCGACTGGGAAAGAGAAAGGGATTAAGAAGTACAAACTGATAGTTACAAAATAGTCATGGGGATATAAAGTACAACATAAGGAATATAATCAATAATAATCTAATAACCATGTATGGTGCCAGGTAGGTACTTGACTTATCAAGGGGACCACTCGTAAGTTATAGAAATGTCTAACCACTATGCTATACTACTGGTCTATATAATATTGAATGTCAACTCTGATTGAAATAAAATAAACTAATAGAACTAAAAAGAAAGATATGCAAATCCACAACCATTGGTGGAAATTTCAACAGAACTTTCTCAATAATTGATAGAATAAGTAGACAAAATCACTAAGGATCTAGAAGACCTCAATAACAATACAATTATCTTAACCCAACAACAGCAGATTAAACATTCTTTTCAAGTAGACATGGAACATTCAGCAAGATAGACCATAATACATCCCATAAAATAAACCCAATCAATGGAAAATAACTGATACCAATCATAACAAATTAAATTAGCCATCAAGCTCTGGCCAGTGTTCTCAGTGGTTAGAGCATCCGCCTGCAGACCTAAAGGTCCCAAGTTCAATTCTCAGTCAAGGGCACATACCTCAGTTGTGGGCTGGATCCCCAGAACCAATCAGGGTGTGTGTGGGAGGCAACCAAACGATGTATCTCTTTCACATTGATATTTCTCTTTCTTTTTCTGTCTCTCTCTTCCCCCCCTTTCTCCCTTCCTTCCACTCTCTCTAAAACTCAATGGAAAAATATCCTTGGGTGAAGATTTTTTTTAAATTAGACATCAATAACAGGAAGATATTTATAAAACTCTTAAATATTTGAAGATTAAATAAGATACTTCTAAATATCCCTGGGTCAGTGAGCAAGTTGTATAGAAAGCTAGAGCATATTTTGAATTGAATAAAAATAAAAATACAGTGTATCGAAATTATTGGAATGTGCTAAAGCTACTCTTGGAAGGAAATGAATAGTGCAAATTGTTTGTTATGATGTCCCACACTGTTTGCAACCTCCCCTCCTGTCTGCTATATTTCTCTCTTTCATGGCCTCCAATTTCCTCTTCAACTTTTGGAGCATCCTCCAGAATCCTGGATCTGCTTGTTTCTTCTGAGAAATCTCCTCTTCTGATTCCTTGGTGTGCTCAGCACTGCGCACCCCACCCCCCCTTAACCTGCTACTTTATGACATGAGCAGACATGCTGGGTGGCAGAGCACCTCATCCACTGGGAGATCCCTGTGTAAGGCATCTTGTAAAAAGTAGGTGCTAAATAAATACTTATGGAATAAATGAAAAAAAAAGTTTATGTTAGACAAAAAGGAACAGTTTTGAATGAATCATCTAAAACCAATAACACCTGTTCTCTCTTCCTCTCAATCATAGTGAATTACCTTTAAGGAAGGTATGTACTATGTCCAACAGATATATTTTTCAAATACATTCATGTACACTTTGAAACCAGACATTATAATCAATTAAGATTCAATTCTAGAACATCTGGTCATCATTCAGGCATCCAATTTATGAAATTTCACTTTAAGCATTACATGCAACTGACTTAAAAAACATGTTTGCTTCCTTCTTCCTTTGAAAACAAGAATGTTTACTTCAAAACTATAGTTTTATAACTCAAAGAAAAGTTTACATTATTATGTATTACTTATTCTTACAGATGAAGATGGAAGCACATAAACACAATAGGAAGGTATAAGTAATATCTATAATAATAAAAGCATAATATGCTAATTAGACTGGATGTCCTTCCGGACGACCTTCCAGATGAAGCTGGGGTTGCGAGGGAAGCCCGAGTCATGAGTGCTAGAGGGAAGCCTGGGTCCCGGGTGCCAGAGGGAAGCCGGTACTGGCAGCCGGGGGAAGGAAGGCCTACTCTTGCACAAATTCCGTGCATTGGTCCTCTAGTGTATATCATAAAATGATATATCTATCTCTAAATCCCCAAGTTCTATCAACTGACACACATACACGAATGTGCACACAGTGGAATTCTGATACAGAACAATTATCTATTTCATTCCTGCTGGTAAGTTCATCAAATTTCCTTCTTTTCCACCCTGCCTCCCTCACACCCACTACTTTACAAACACACATACACACATTCATACACACACACACACAAACACTGCCACCATAAAGACATCTTTCCCTGTGCATAAAAGCAACAGTAAAAGAGCAAGCAATTTAAACAATAGTGGGTTCAGCTTAGAGGAATTCTACCATCCTTATAGTCAAACATAGCTCTAAAGAAAGCTCAGGCCACATTAAGTTTATGATTTTATTTATGTATCCTCTCCCCACTCAACATTATTGCCAGGGAAGTTCTATAAATGTTAGTACTATACTTATTTAAAACATTGTATTATTACATTGTTTCTCTGTTGTAATGGTCTATGCAGCAGAGCACTGAAAATATGTCACAGTTAATATATTAGACCCAAGGGAGCATGCTGGCTTCACATGGGACATGGCAAACTTCCCAGAGTCACTAAATGGACTATTTGGGAAAGACCATGCCCAGAAAAATGGTCCCTAAGAAATACCCAGTGGGTTTATTTGTACCCTAGGCTCACCTTGGCAATGCTTTTAATCTATCAGCTTAGCCAAGATTAGACATTAGAAAGTGATATCTGAGATTTTCAGGAAGAATTTTTCTTTCACTCTCACAAAAAACTCCATGGATTTATATTAATCTGCTTTCCTCGCTGGGAAATGAATTTGGATGACATCTACTATTCTTTATTACTGTACTAGAGGCCCAGTGCACAAAATACGTGCACGGGAAGGGGGTACCCTCAGCCCAGCCTGCACCATCTCCAATCTGGGACCCCTCAGGGGATGTCCAACTGCCAGTTTAGGCCCGGCAGTCAGACATCCCTCTCACAATCTGGGACTGCTGGGTCCTAACTGCTCACCTGCCTGCCTGATTGGCCCTAACTGCCCCCCATCAGCCTGATCACCCCTAACTTCCCCCCCTGCCAGCCTGGTCACCCCCAACTGCACACCCTGCCATCCTGGTACATAAATACTATGGAATACTACTCAGCCATAAGAAAAATTAAATACTGCCATTTGTGACAATATGAATGGACTTTGAGAATAAAAGAAGTCAGTCAGAAAAATCTAAGAACCATATGATTTCACTCATATGTGGGATATAAAACTGAAACTCATGCACACAGATAATAGAATGGTGGTTACCAGGAGACAGTGTGTGTGTGTGTGTGTGTGTGTGTGTGTGTGTGTGTGTGTGTGTGTGGCGGGGGGTGGGTGTTGGAAAGGGTAAAAGAGGCCAAGTATATGGTGACAGAAGACAATTTGACTTTGGGTGGTGGGCACACAATGCAATATACAGATCACTTATCTTAGAAATATACACTTGAAACCTATATGACCCTATTAACCAATGTTACCCTAATAAACTTGATTTTAAAAATTAAAATAAAATAAAGGGAAAAATAGAGAGAACACTTGGAAGAGTTCCTGGCATATAGAAACCATTAAAAAAATGTTGGCCAATATATTCTGTAATGGTCTAACAAAAAAAATTAAGCTTTATTTACATGGTAATAAAGTAAGGATGGACATTTTAAAAATAACATACAAAGAAAACTATTGATAACCAGCAAAGAAAATATGCAAAAGAATTTGCAAAAAAAAAAAAAACAACTAATAAAATTATTATAGTTGTGTATGTTTAAAGTTTTATAGAGGATTTATTTTTTTTCAGTGTACAATAATTCTACAACTCAGAAAAAATATTTATGTACATTTGTCCCCTAAGCAGTAGACCTTGTAGGATTACAAATAGCCTTTGCCACTTTTCATTTGCAGACTATTAATGAGCAACAACTTTAATTGTTATTTATTTATATTTAAAATTGAATGAATATATACATAATTTTAAATTTTTGCTATGTCTATAAAAGAAATATTAAACTTGTAATGTTACCTAGTCATATGTTTTCTAGAAGTATATGAAATGAAATTTCTCACAGAAAATGTTTAAAATGTGAATGAGCATGAATAATGAATATTAGGAATAGTCATTACCTATTAACCATCACTTATCACAAAAACAATAGAGTCATTATTTCTCTTTTCAAAAATCTTATTCAGGAGTCCAGCCTTCCTATGAAATGACACTAACCAATTGTTTATTGTTATATCAAAATTTTCTCCCACTGTTGACAAACCAATCACAAGGATACACATCAGGGATGAGACCATTTCTTCTACTAATATCTTGGGCAATTTCTCCTACATATCTTAGCAGGAAGCCTGTAATGGTTTGAACAGAGTTGTGCACAACATGTGCAGTGCATCCAAAACTCATTAAGTGCCTTTGTCTCATGCATCTTATGAAACACAATATTGCACCCCTGATGAGCAATGCCTCCAAATGTTCTGTTAACATTAAGATCACCAGAAGCCATTAGTTTACTAGTCAAATTACATCTCTCAGCAGCATTTAGATAATGATCTAGGAATGATCTGCCCATTGTCAAATATAAATGAAATTTTAATAAGTATTTTCCAGGTACTTCAGACATAGATTAAGAAAGTGTTCTAGAGTATACTTAAGTACTAATTTGTTACAGGATGAGACTTTAACTTAAATGTAACACATTCTATACATTTTTCCAGGTGTGAACAAGGTTTTCATAGCACTCTGGCTTCATTAAAAGACTACTTTCAATTATGGAAAGTCTTCAATATTTGGCTCAACCTTCTAATTATGTGCCTATTGCCAGGTCCACATTTTACTTTGCCTCCCATGCTATCATTCCACACCTGTATTTTCCCATGTTAAAGTCTACTCCTTCATTATTATCTCAAGAAAAACCTACTAATAGCCATTTCCCTCTCTGCAACTTCATTTGAAAATGCACTCCATGGATGAATTATCTCTGAATAGCAAGAAGGCAGAGCAACTTTCTCTTATCCCTGTTGTTAAACACTCTCAATAGACCCTGATCCACAAAAGGAAGGTACTGTATCTCTTTCTTGTTTTACAAGTTTAATAAATATGTGTATTATTTAAACTTACATTTTAAAATTATGCTTGTTATTTTTTTTTGTACCAGATTACAAACCAAACGCTATCAAGCTCTTTGCCTGACTTGGCATAAAATCTAGATCATCACCAGATACCAAGATGCACTGAACAAGATCTGTGCAAATCATTATGTACAAAATTTGATAAGCATAATAACCAACCTGGCTAAACAAAATACTTAAAAAGTTATGCTCTTCAACATCAGTGATTTCTTCAACTCAAGAACCCAACTTCCTTATTTTTATCTTTACCTGAGACACATCCCTGATTAATAGGTAAGCAACCTTTTTCTTTTAATGTCAAAATCAAATGAACTACATGACAACCTGAACAATAAGGCAAAAATTGGTCTTTAAAGCTAACAAAAAAATCAACAAAAAATAGATAAATTTAATTATCAATTGTGGACAAGGCCATCACATGCAGTTCAAAATTCAGCTACATTTGATCTAACAACCAAGTAAGAGGTCATTTGTTTCTTTCTTTTGTCATTTGTTAAATTTTATTCACCCAGGCTCTCTTAACTCAATTTTAACAATATTTTAAGGCAGTGACAATAATAACATAGCATTTATTGGATTGGAAAATAATTCTGATTTAGAAAATATAGCATGGCACATTTTTATTGGTTTTATTTTCAATAGAAATGAGCTAAAAAAAAGCATATTTTACAAGTATAAACTCCTCTGACTCTGAACACATCACAAAATAAAATACTATTTCCAGATTTGCCGATAGACAGTATGAAGGAAGAAGGCAAATAAAATGATTTGAATAATCAAGCAGCTGAGCTCATCATTAAATAGAATCCATAAGAATGATAGGTCATATGCTACAATGGTTATTTTTGGCAAGCTGAACATGGCAATATTATAAGATGAGCCTTATTCAGTTTCTCTGACTGATGCTTCACAAAAAGGCCAGAAACAAATGAAGACTTGGGAAAACTTCTCAAAAGTGAGGTGCTCTGTGAATTTTATAGCAACTGCAACTTTTCAATTACACACACAAAATAAAAATTTTTTAAAGACCCAATAATGAAGTACTAAAAAAATATGAAAGTTCAAATAAATATTTGTCCCCTGCCCCTGTTGCCCCCCCAAAAAATTCAAAGTTAGACAAAACAAGGAAATAAGCTGCATGGAGAAAATACATGGCATGAAGCCTGTGCTATAAGCATAATAACTGATTCTGAAGCCAGACTTAATGGGGTCACATTCTAGCTCTAGCACCTTCTGGCTGAGTGTCTCCTGCCTCTCAAGTGATAAATAAAGAGAGAAACAGTACCTACCTCACAGATTTCTGTGTTAATATAGTTACAGCTCTTAGAACAGAGCTGGGCACATAGAAAATTCTCTCCTATATAACAAGCCCTAATATACAAATCAACCAAATGGCAAAATGACTGGTTGCTATGACGTGCACTGACCACCAGGGGCAGACACTCAACACAGGAGCTTCTCCCCAACCCCACAGAGGGAGGTGACTGGCAGCGGCGGCTGGGGGTGGGGCCAGCCAGCAGGTGGTGACAGGACATCAGCCAAGGCAGGTGCCAGTGGGGGACCCCCAATCACACTGCCTACCAGTCACCCCACAGATGGCCCTGATCGCTGGCCAGGCTTAGGGATCCTACCCTATATATTGGGAACAGTCTCTTAGATTAAAAAATTAAAACCTGGTAAGGCTAATCTAACACTGAAAAAACAGGATGATGCAGCGATGACATGCATGGACTCTGGCTTGCACATTTTGTGGTCAGCCCTGATTCTGACACTTATAACTGTGTGACAAAGCCAATTACTTAACTTCTCTCTGCTTCAGTTTTTCCACCCATAAGATGGGGAAAATGGTACTACTGCCTCAGAAGGATCATGTTATGTACTACTTTTTATAATCAGGGCAAAAAATGTAGCTGCCCATACAACAGCAAGATGCCTTTCACCTGTATGAAAAGTGTGGTCACTGGTGCATGCAGCATCCCAGATTGCAAGAGGGATGTCTGACTGCCGGTTTAGACCCAACATCCCCCGAGGGGTCCCGGATGGCGAGAGGGCACAGGTTGGGCTGAGGGAACCCTTCCCATACACAAATTTTGTACACTGGGCCTCTAGTTAGAGATAATGATGGTGATGATGACCACTCAGAAGCTTTCATGTCACTAGTGCGTTTTCTAAAGGCACCACCAGATTAGTTTGTGTTTGTTTCTTTCATTTGAGGTTCTTTTGGCCCAAAGAAGTAAGTAGCTGCTTGTTTTCCCATATTCCTAATGGGATGCAATTTATCCAGTAAGTGAAGCTTCTTTTTAGAGGAGTTCTTAAAAAGTTCCCAATATAATGAATCCTTTGGGATGAAAAATGGTCTTTAAGTGAAAATTGAAGTTAAAAATAAGTTTTAAAATATTAATAGAACTATGATAATAACTTTGAAAATTAAAATAATTACAAAAGGTGAGGATGGCAATTTCTAATATGGCAATTATTGTCTAAAGTGAGTGCTAGTTAAAAGTCACAGGAATCTACAAAAGACTAAGTATTCTATTATACATTACTAATTAGAGTAAATAGGGATGACAACATTTCTACACAAATTATGCAAAGAGAACATAATGCAAATATATTTCTATAACTATGTTTCCCATCTTACTACTGCGTGTCTAAGGGACAGGGCAATCCAGTCTTTATTATTAGCCTACAGACTTGGCATTTGTTTTATAAAGGAACTGTCAATAAAGAAACAAGGAGCTCCCAGAAGTTATCTTTTCCACTAAGCAACTCATTTACTATTGACATATGAATTTAAAAATTTCTCAACATGAAATCAGAAGCCTGTATCACTCTAGACATAGGATGTCAAATGGTCAACTAGGAGTGTCCTGGCAGTAAATGTATTTTGAACAAGAAGACATTTCAAAACATTTTTTGTTATGTTCTAATACTGTTTCAATCACTTTGCCCTAATACTCCTACCATGTAAGCATTCTCTCACTGGGATGAACTGGTCAAAGATATTTCAAAAGAGATGTATAATTTAAGGAACCCATTCCTATTGGTCCCTAATCTTACAAGATTTTCTTTCAAACATCCTAAACAAGCTGGCTATTATCATACTTGGCTACTATTTACATATATATATATAAAAGCCTAATATGTAAAGTGTCCCCTCAGGAGTTTGACCAACTGGGAGTTTGATTGCTTGCTATGACTTGCTCTGACCACCTGGGGGCAGCGCGAAACAAAGGAAGGCCCCAGCCAGCAGCCGGCAGCTGCTAAGGACCCTACCCATGCACAAATTTCATGTACTGGGCCTCTATATTTAACATAAGAGAATATAATAATGATAACATACTGTCATCACTATTCAATCCTTTTCTGCAGGGTCAATTGCCATTATGGAACATTACTTGGCAAAAAGCACAATGCCCTCCAGCGTCACTTCTGCTGTAGCTTTCTAGAAACACCAACTGCTGCCAGCCTCGTGGGGCTGAAAACAACTTTGCAAATAGGATGAGTGCTTCATCTGGGGCTTTGTCACTTCATAGTCCTCAACAGAACCGCTTCCGCACTGATTATTCCTGGTGCTATTCTATTTTGAAATTATTCCTCTGACCAAAATTTATGTTGAAAAAAATCACAAAGACTGACAAATGCTACCTGTTCCCATAATACTCTCTGTAACAGCATTTTTTGCAAGGGACAGGCCAATCATTTTTCCTTTGGAACATTCTTCTTATGAAAGGTTACTATAGATATGTAAAGGTACTATTTGCTAAATTAAATATGATAGGATTTCTGTGAAGAAGTTAAGTTGCCTATATGAGAATCACTGTTTCAGATTTTGCAGGGATTTTGGAATCCTACTTTGAAATGAAATTCAATAGAAGAAGACATTATGGCCAGGATCACTCTAGCTAAATGGAAAAGTGAAGCAATTATTTCCTACAGAGAGTATTTAAAAGAAACCAGCTATAGTCAATTCTCTAGATAACATATATAAAAATAATGTCTGGAGTTTGATTTACTTAGAAAACCCTCACCTCTCTTTCAGCTGTTTGATTTTATAGACTTGACCTTAGATAACAGCAGAAATATAGACTTCAGGTAAATGAAACCAAATTAGCACATGAACATTTAGTGTTTCCAATTCTAATGATTTCTTGGTTAACTAGATTTTACTTCACTTTCTCTGATGAGAAGAAAAATAATTATTAGTAATATATTAATAAATTATCTTCAAAATCATGTATTTGACAGTTTAAGATAAAGTTTATGCTACATAAGTTTGCATTTTACTGCCTTTTTTAACAATTTATAAACCATGTTGACACTTTTAAGAAAAATGTCCATATTAACTTAAGTTCAAATTTTACTGTTTTATTATCTCTATTATGTATTTTGAAAATGAGAATCTTTTTGCCTTAAAATAACCAGGTAATAAAATAAAGTAGTGAAAGAAATTCAAAAGCCATATATCTGACTCTATATATCAAACCATTAAGATTAAAAATCAGAAAAAAAAATTGACTTCCATTCATAACCAATAAAAAAGGAAGAAAACCCTTTTTATCCTAAAAGTGTTTCGGTAGATCAGTATAAAAAATGAATAAATTCTGGTCAGTGAATATAATGGGTAGTTAATGATGCACTGATATTTGTAATAGCTTAACCCAGATGGCACTGCAATTCTTTGTTTTATGTTTACTAAACTTTTTTTTACTAAACTTTTTCCCCAAAGAGTGCTTATTTTTTTTTGAAAATGCTACATTACAAACACTGTAGCATTAAAAATAAATAAGAAAAGATAATTACCTCCACCTTTGAAATCTCAATAACATTCTAGTATTAACAATGATCTGCTTTCCCCTATATCAGTGGTAACACAAATACTAAAAAATCCTGTTTGACAGAAATTCAACAAGAAGCTGAGGTAACATGCCAGAAATATACTAAATACATTGTGAAGAAAAAAAAACTACAAAAAATTATAAGAACTCTCTACACAATAAATCCCTAATGTTTTAGCAGAGGCTTTATTATTGGCACTCATAATTTTCCAACAATTGCTATGTTGTCTGTTAATCATCACTTACTAACTAAAATTGCTAAGGACATAAGTGATACCCATTCCAAAGAAAATATTCAGTTAAGGATTTTAAAATCATTAAGATCTTATTCTTAATATTACTTGTTACATAATAAATATAATGAATGACATAGAATTCTGATCCTGAAACATAACTACTTAAAATATAAAAATATCACATCCAAATGTATTTCTGCTTTGTGCTCTTATTCCTCTAACTCTGATACAGGTACAGTTCAATCTGATTTAAACATATCAAACTTTCCACCTCTGTAATTTGGATGCCCTTTATCTTTTCTTCTTTCTGATCACTGTGACTAGGACTTCCAGTGCTATGTTGAATAAGAGTGGTGAAAACACACATCCTTGTCTTTTTCCTGATCTTAGGAGCCTGCAAGTGGATAAGAAAACATAACCCATATATACTGTCTACAAAAGACCTGCCACAGAACAAAAGATTTACACAGGTTGAAAGGGAAGAGATGGAAAAAATATTCCATGCAAATGGAAAAAGAAAATAAGCTTGGATAGCAATATTCATATCTGACAAAATAGACTTCAAAATGAAGGCCACAAAAAGACATAATATATGGGACACAGCAAAAGCAGTCCTAAGATGGAAGTTCATAGCATTACAGGCCTACCTCAAGAAATAAGAAAAAAACTCAAGTAAACAATCTAACCCTACAACAACAACAATAAAATAAGATACCTAGGAATAAACTTAACCGGTAACCAAGGAAGTAAAAGACTTATTATTGAAAACTATAAGACATTGAAAAAAGAAATAGAGGAAGATACAAACAAGTGGAAGCATATACTGTGTTCATGGATTGGAAGAATTAACATCATTAAAATGTCTATACTACCCAAAGCAGTCTATAGATTCAATGCAGTCCCTATTAAAACACAAACAGCATATTTCACAGATCTAGAACAAATATTCCAAATATTTATGTGGAACCAAAAAAGACTCCGAATAGCCACAGCAATCTTGAGAAAGGAGAATAAAGTTGGAGGGATCACAATATCAGATATCAAAGTATAGTTAAAGCCATTGTAATCAAAACATCATGGTACTGGCACAGGACAGGCATATAGATCAATGGAATAGAATAGAGACACCAGAAATCATTCCATGCCATTATGGTCAAGTAATATTTGACAAAGGAGGCATGAACACACAATGGAGTCTTTACTCCACAGTCTCTTTGCCTGCCCGGTGTGGCTCAGTGGTGGATTGTCAATCTACGAACCAGAAGGTCAAGGTTCCATTCCCGGTCAGGGCACATACCATTGTTGTGGGCTCAATCCCCAGAGTGGGGCATGCAGGAGGCAGTTGATCAATGATTCTCTTTCATCATTGATGCTTTATCTCTCCATCTCCCTTCCTCTCTGAAATCAATAAAAAATTTTTTTTAAAAAAAGATAGTCTCTTCAATAAATGTTGGGGAAGTTGGACAGGCATATACAAAAAGATAAAACTAGAGCACCAAATTACAGCATAAACAAAAACATATTCAAAATGGATAAAAGACTTAAATGTAAGTTGTGAAACCATAAAAATACTAGAACAAAATATTAGCAGTGAAATCTCAGACATCTCACATGTTTTCATAATTTTCATAGATATATCTCCTACAGCAAGAGAAACAAATGAAAAAAATAAACAAATGGGACTATATCAAACTAAAAATTTTCTGCACAGCAAAAGAAACCATCAACAAAACAAAAACGGAGCTCACTGTATGGGAGAACATATTTGCCAATGATACATCTGATAAGGTGTTAATTTCCAAAATATACTAAAGAACTCATATTACTCATCAAAAAGAAAACAATCCAATTTTAAAATGGGCAATGGACCTCAATAGACACTTCTCCAAAGAGGACATACGGATGAGAAATTCTCAATGTCACTAATCATCAGAGAGATACAAATTAAAACTACAATGAGGTATCACTTCACACCTGACAGAATGGCTAAAATAAATACATCAGCAAAAAACAAGTGTTGGCGAGGATGTGGAGAAAAGAAAACCCTAGCACACTGCTGGTGGGAATGCAGACTAGTCAGCCACTAAGAAAAACCATATGGATTTTCCCCAATAAATTAAATATGGAACTCCCATTTGACCCAGTGATCTCACTTCTATCCTAAGAATACCAAAACACCAATCAGAAATAATATATGCACCCCTATGTTCATAGTAGCATTATTTACAATAGCTAAGATTTAGAAACAGCTCAAATGCCCATCAATACATGAGTGGATAAAAAAGCTGTGGGACAATTACACAATGGAATGCTATATAGCTGTAAAAAAAAAGAATCTCTTACCCTGTGAGATAGCATGGATGGACCTGGAGATTATTATACCAAGCAAAACAAGTTGGTTATAGAAAGATAAGTATCACATGATCTCACTTATTTATGGAATCTAATGAACAAAATAAACTGACTAACAAAATAGGTCCAGAGGCATGGAGCAGACTGACTAATCTCAGAGAGAGAGGATGGGAAGAGATTAACCAAAGAACTTATATATTCACTAGATGTCGGGAGCCGGTCCATCCTTTCTGTTTCAAGGGACCTGGCATATATGGCATACTGTTCTTAATATGTTTGCTCACCTTCTTGGCACTATGTGTTTTAACCAAGGTCACCTCTCTGAGAAAGGTTGTTTCCCCAGGTAGGGATTTTCCCCTGAAGTTAGGGAGGGAATAAAACCTCTTAACTAAGTGCCAGGTGGGTAATTAATCACTTTAGCTACGAACAATCATGCTTAAGCTACATAATCTTTACTCCCTGGAATGGAGATAAGAAAAGCCCTAACCTTTGTAATAGAGATTGATAGGATTGAATCAACTGGTATAAATACAGATGTAAGAAGACAGCAAGACTCAGAACTAAGAAGACAGAACCTAGGCACAGAACCTACACAGAACATTCTCTAGAGACAGAAGAACTTCGCTGGAGAGAACATGGCAAAAGATCCTGGACTGAACCTGACTACAGAAATTGGCAAGAGAACCTGACTAGAACCTGGTGACTGAACCTGGCTGGAGAACCTGGACAGAACCTGGCTAGAGAACCTAGTGAGGGAACATGGCTACAGAACCTGGCTGGGGAACCTAGCAAGAGAACATGGACACAGAACCTGGCTGGAGCTCCTAACCAGAACTTCACTGGAGAACCTGAAGATCCTAACCAGAACCTCTCTGGAGATCCAGACCAGAACTTGGCTGGAGATCCTGGCTAGAGATCCTGGCTAGGCTGCTGATCAACTGAACGCTGCCTCTGTGTCATTCCTTCTTCGCCGACTCCGTCCACACCTTTGGGGAACCCCTGGACATGCTGGGGTTGGACCCCGGCAACTAGAAGTCCAGTGCACAAAATTCATGCATGGGGGGTGTCCTTCAGCCCAGCCTGCATCCTCTCCAATCCAGGACCCTTCAGGGGATGCCCAACTGCCAGTTTAGGCCCAATCCTGCAGGACATCCCCCTCACAATCTGGTACCGCTGGCTCCTAACTTCTCACCTGTCTGCCTGCCTGATCGCCCCTAACCGCCTCTGCCTCAGCCCCCTCCACCGTGGCTTTGTCCGGAAGGAGGACCAGAAGACCGGAAGATGTCTGGTCCCGGTCTAATTAGCATATTACCCTTTTATTAGTATAGATATGCATAGCTCATGGACACAGATAATATGTGGTGAAGGCTTGGGGTGAGGTGGGGACTGGATGTAGGAGGGTGAAGGCAATAAAATGGGGGATATCTGTAATAATGTCAACAATAAAAATATGTGTATTTTTTTAAAAATTAATTTTTCTGGGATTCTCCCTAACTCTAGACCCACCTTTATTTCAAATGGATATTTGAGAAAAATTATTGGTTTCAAACCAAATGACTAATATATCTAGGCATATTCACCAAGGTTATAAATTTCAGTTCAGAATTCTGTCATTGTATTTCATTCACCAAATTATTTTTTAAATATGTTTTTATTGATTTTAGAGAGAAAGTAAGGGAGAAGGAGAGAGAGAGAAACATGCCCAAATTTTCTTCCCCATACAAGAAATCCTTTTGAGAGCCTGCAATATGCTAGTTTCAATTTGGCCGAATTATGAAGAGTAAATAACGGATGTGTTAAAAGGCCTGAACTTAGCTTTACTTAATATGTACTCATTGTGTTAGCATTCTCTAGAGAAATAGAACCAATAGAATACAGATAAGCAGGCAGACAGATATATTTCTATCTACCTGTAAAGAGATTTATGATAAGGAATTAGTTCATGTGATTACAGAAGCTGAGAAGTCGCAAGAGTTGCAGGTGGTAAGCTGGGAAATCCAGGATAGCTGATGGTGTAAATAATGGTAAAGTTCCCGCTGAACATTGGCAGGTTCAAGACCCAAGGCCAGCCCAGGTTTTAGTCCAAGTCAAAGGCCAAAAAAGAATGGCATTTCATCTCAAAGCAATCAGGCAAGGGGAGTTTCCTCTTACTGGAGGGAGAGTTAGCCTTTGTGCTTTGTCAGGACTTCAACTGATTGCATGAGGTTCGCCTACTTTAGGGAAGGCAATCTACTCAGTCCACTACTTCAAATGTTACTCTCATCCAAAAACACCCTCACAGATACTCCCAAAATAATGTTTGACAAAATACCTTGTAGCCTAGTCAAGTTGACACAAAATTAACCATCATACCCATCATGTTTCTAGATTGAATAACCCCTCCAAGCCAGTGATAATTCTGTTCTACCTTTTCACACTTATTTCACTAATATAGAGGCTGATCCTTTGCTCTCAAAAATGGCAGTTCTTAGAGTGACTACAATACATATTTGTGCTATATCCTAAACAGGCAATGATCAATCAATACCTACTAACATATTCAGTGGCTCCAGTGTCTACCTCTAATTTGATTTCTGAAGTTAAGCCAACCAATTTCTTTGAAACTACTGCTACTTCTTTTACCCAGAAATCTGTAAGAGTGATATTTTTCACTAAAAATGTTTTTCATTGGGTATTTCAAGAAATATAATGGTAATCCCACATGAAAGCTCCATGAAATAGCCAATTAGATATAATGCTCAAACTCAAACTGGTCATATGTCCAATCTGTGGGAAACTGTTTATTGCCTTCACTATCTGATAAGCATAGACAGAGAACTCCCCAAAACCCCCAGAAGGCTGGGTGCCTTTGAAGCCCTAGCAAAGCTCGGAGCTAGGTGCCACCTCTGTTTGTCCAGACAGTGGTAGCTGAAACTACTCCCCCATTTATTATTATGTAAATCCTTGCTGATGGGCTAGTCTGCCTGTTACAGGGGGTCACCTGCCTAAGGGCTATGCTATGGGGGCATCCCAAATCAATAAAAGCTTGGTGAGGCCTGAGCACAGAGGAAGTCTTTCAGGACTTGCAACCTGGTCCCCCAATATTGCAAAATTATCTCGTGTCTTTTTCTCTCATTTGTTGTGCGGCTCCTCTTTCAGATACCAAACCCTACTCCACGCAGAACGTGGAGGGAGTCTTACTCGACACAATCCATTAGATTTGTAACAGAAAATAACTGCACACTTGTCATCCTGCCTTTGTCATTTCATTTCTATTACTATTATTAACACAGATGAAAGGACCCAGGAGTGATACATAATAACTAGAGAAGTTGAATAAGTCTTAGAAGCCCTTTATGCTATGCCTCTAGCATAGAAAATGCACCTTTATAGTTGTTCAGATTAACTCATAATTAAATGTCATCTTAAAGGCAAAATATATGTATTTCCTAGTGAATTAATGGATATCTTATGAAAGATGGACTAATGGCATATACTTCAGTGAGATGTTATCATGGATATAACTGATAAAATGTAACCTTATGTATTGGAGAAAATTTTTGAAAATATTCAGCTATGTCCATGAGCTTAAATAATTCATCCCAAGTTATTTCCCTCACAAGCACTCAGGTTATTCTACTCCCTTGAGACCATATTGGAATCAGGAGTTGAAAGTCAACAACTTTCAATTAAAATTTTGGAAAGGCATTTACATGAAGGAATATAATAGTCTCTTCAACATTGATATTACTTACTTGTATTACCTTCAACAACAACACAAGTTTCAAGTCTCATTGAAAAGTGATGGGATCAGTAGATGAGTGGATAAAAAAGCTGTGGCACATTTGCACCAGGGAATACTATGCAGCAATAAAAAGAAAGATCTCTTACCCTTTGAGACAGCATGGAGGGACCTGGAAAGTACTATGCTAAGCAAAATAAGCCAGTCAGAGAAAAGTAAGTATCACATTATCTCACTCATATGTGGAATCTAATGAACTGATGAACAAAATAGATCCAGAGACATAGAACCATGAACAGATTGAGGAATCTCAGAGAGAAGGCAGGGGAGGGTGGGTGGATCGGAAGAGATCAACCAAAGAACCTGTATGCATATATGCATAACCCACAGACACAGACTATAGGATGGTGAAGGCCTGGGGCAGGGGCGGGGGTGAGCTAGAAGAGGTCAATGGGGAGCGGGGGAAGGGGACATATGCAATATTTTCAATAATAAAGATTTTTTTTAAGTAATGGGAAAACTGTTTGAAAAGTATAGCTAAGTAGGAATGTATAGCTATCCATACAGATTCCCTCTTGCTATAAAAAGTCCACTTCCAAAAAAACACATTAGGCACATATACTCAGTGTCTAGGATGCACAGTTTTAGAGGCTCATGAAAAATGTCTGATTTTTTTTAATCAGAAGAAAATAATAAAGTTAATGTCAAAGAAAAATTTCAATATATAAATATATTCTTCATATCAATACAATCACAAAACATATTTTTAAATAATTTTTAGGGATGATGAAGCCCATGAAGACAAAAGGGCTTAGAGCCTATAAAAGTTATAATGTAGCCCTGCTCCCAAAGCCATATTCACCCTATATAGCCCTGCTTCCCTGGTCATAGCTGATTGAAATATGGATAAACACTTGGCCTAGGCCAGGTCTATCAGATTCTCCTATGAGTATAAAATTGAGATTTAAACGTATCAGCATTTGTTCTGTTTGTGGAAACCTGTACCCTTGTAGGCTTTGGTGCAGTTATGTCTGTGAAAAAGTGAAGAATGTCTACAAAAGTAAAAAAGAAGAGAGATAATATGGCCTGTGAAAAAGAAGAATGAAACTTGGAGATGTTGCCTGAGTTCTTGGTGGTCTCCAGTCTCTGTATATTGAAGGCTGTTTATAAAGACTTTCTCAGATTCCATGAGATGCCCCAGTATCCTTCCTTAAATTCCATGATTTGGCCACACTATTTGAAATGATTTTCTGCTCATTTTAATCCAAGAGTACTATATTAGTTTGCTGAAGCTGTTATAACAAAGCGCCACAAATTGGATGACTTAAACAACGGAAATGTATTGTCTCACAGTTCTGGAGACTAGAAGTCTGAAATAACGTTATCAGCATGGTTAGTTTCTTTTGAGGGAAAGCTGTGTTGCCCACCTCTCTCTTTGGCTTGTCAATGGCTAGCAGCTCTCTATATCTCCTCCTATTGTCTTTCCTCAATGTGTGTTTGCGTCCAAATTTCCTCTCCTTACAAATACAATAGTACTATTGGGTTAGAGCCCACACTAATAAGCTCATTTTCACTTGATTACCTCTCTAAAAACCCAATTGCCAAAGAATGTTACATTCTGAGGGGTTAGAACTTCAACATGTGAATTTGTGGGAAGACACAATTCAACCTATAACAAGCACTAAAACAAGAGGGGCAATGTATATTATATTGTAGAGTGTCCATGGATTATTGTCATTGATATTTTAAAATATTGCTTATCTTTTTATTGAATTTTAATTTTTAAAAGGCACTTTTAAAAATTATATATATAATTTATATATTTTCTTCTCCTTTTCTTAAACTTGGCTCCCATGAACTGAATTTAAATTTCCAAAACATGAACAATATCTCATAATGGCAAAGAACATGTACTCTATAGTCAGACTGTCTGTGTTCAAAGCCTGCCTCTACCGCTAAAGCACCGTTGTAGGCAAGATGTCCCATCTCCTGTGTCTCAGTTTTCACAACTATAATGTAAAAATTAAAAGAATATCTTACTCTTGGGGATGTTATGGAGATTACATTAACTGATGTATGTAAAATGCTTGGCATAGAGTGAATGCCAACTAAGGGCTTGCTAATATTGTGGAGACTGAACCCTCACTTCTGCACTGGTCTTCTTTCATGAATTTTGCCCTTTAAAATGGCCATGAGCCAAACCTTAGCTGCTGACAGCCTTCTTTTGATAGATGTTGGGAGCACAGACTTACCTTGGGGCCAGGTTTCCTGGGTTCAGATCTGCCACTTACTTCCCTCTGAGGAGAGCATACTACTTCTCTTTCCTCTCCTGTAAAATTTAGATAATGATGATGTCTACCATGAGGGGTTTATTGTCATAATTGAATAAGTTAATTTAAAGCTTTCAGTACATTTCAAGTGATGATAACACTTATGCTAGTTATCATCATTACTATTCAATGAATTAACCAGGTGGCAATCCTGACACTAACCAGAGCAACCAGTGACATAGCACTGACCCTGTTGAAGCTCATTGACAGACCACTGCTGGACCTCAGAGCATCTTGTGGGTTTTCAAATACTCTCTACTTTTTTGGAATTTATAGTCAGGGTAAAAACCCTAATTTGAATAGCTTTGGCCTTTGTATTAACATCAATTAGTCTTCTCTTTTGGTTTATTTCAAGTTTATTTTTTTAACATTACATGGGCTTAAGAAACATAAATCTTAAATTTGTCATTTTACTTACAAGTTAAAGGATAGATACAACCTCCATGCAAAATATCTATAACCACATGCCTGCAATTAAATATCTCTGGACCACTGTTCCCAAAGCACAGGAAATGATGTGTAAAATGTTCATTGGTATTTATACTATATATAAATGTACTTGAAATTTATTAGCCTTCCTTTGGAAAAGAGAATCTAATTTTCTTATTAATTACTAGAGGCCCAGTGCATGAATTCATGCACTGGTGGGGTCCAGCCAGCCTGCTTCAATCAGGGTGGATCAAGCTGGGCTGACCAGGGGGAGGGGATGCGGGAGGTTGGCCAGCCAGCCCTGCCCCTGATCAGGGGTGTGGGGGGGCTGATCAGGGGAGGGGCCACAGGCAGTTGGCCTGCCCTGCCCCCTGGTCAAACTCCCGAAGGGACAATTTGCATATTAGTCTTTTATTATATAGGATAAGGAAAGTAATTTCCCTAAGGTAAAGAAATCAACAGAATTTATATATACTTGATAACAATTTGATAACCACTTTCTTCAAAGTCTCTGTATATGTGACATAAAGAAAATAACAATTAGATGGAAAATATGCAAAACAAGATCCTATTTTATTTGCATTTCAGAGCAAGCAAACTGACAATGCAATATTACTTTGCTGATACTATAGTGTAAGCAAGAAATTTAGTCACACTTTTGATAAAAGAGATCACTTTAAAATTCTATACTTGTATAATTTGGGGAGTCCTACACATAGAAGTACAACATTTCCCATAATGGTGCTAATTACTGCACAGTATTCATGACCTTTAGAACACCAAGATTAATTCAAACAAAAATAACAGATGGTCGTTCAGGAAAACAAACTTTTATATTACCTTTTTTTTTTCTTTTCATGTGCAACTGTTAGAGAAAGCCATGTTAGAAGTTCATTGAGACCTAATTATGTATTGTTTTCTATACTGCATTCTGCATATTTTATCTCAATAACTATATATATATATATATATATATATATATATATATATATACACACACACACACACACATATATATATACATATATATATATATAAATTTTAGCTTAAAAAAGAAGAATATTATCCTGATTAAATATCATGTTGGAAAACATATTTTATTTATCTTGGCAAAAGTTCCACTCATTTGATAAGATAAAAGAATAGACTTTCCAAATATTTTAGGTCATGATTTATTATTTCATGCTCTATGTTTGCTTTTGGAAGTTGACCACTTTGGGAGAATTCAGATGAGAGCAAATGAAAGTACTAACTGGAACTTGAAGCAAGTGACATCTCCCTACATCAGTTTATACCATTTTTGTAAACAAATAAAATCTGGGTAAATTTACAAAAATAATTGAGAGACTTTCAGGGAGATACACAGAGGATCTCTCAAGGGAGTGGCATCATAATTCATAAAAAATATGTTAAACTTAAAATATATTCATCTTGACAAATTTACACACTGTGTTTTGCAAAACCTGCTAATTCAGCTTTGTGGGTTTTAGCCCCTTGCCTCAGATGATAGAGTAGACAAGTTTTCAACAAACTATCTAAGTGGTTGTTGTCATCTGGGACAGTACTAAGCAGTCCCATTCCTGACCTAAATCTCAGTTCAACAACTAGCACCATTATGCAGTCCTGTATACCTGTCTTTACTTCTACTCTTTGACTACCAGCTATTCTCCTCTACCTCTATGATATAGAATTGGAAATGAATTTATTAGTGACTGAATTAAATAGTTCAGTTTTTAAAAAAGACTGAAGTCAAATGTTACCATATAATATATGGAACCTAATATATAGCAGACAAAAATAGGATGACCTCACTATATGAGTAGTATTTGTATTAGCTACTACTTGCCATTCAGAGAGATTTCACACACACACACACACAACAAACAGCTGGATTAATTTTAATAATCAGCATCCTCTGGTACAAATTGTGTGAACTACTTGCCTGAATTTTGCTACTATATAGCCAGTATTAGCGAAGATATTCTACTCTGCGTACTGCAACATGATCAATTTCAAAAATTAGTTAATGATAGTCGTTCTTTAAAGCCCAATCGCCAAACCTGGTGATTTCTCTCTGGATTGTTTCAGATTTGGTCCTGGTAGAAAATTACCTTTCTAGATTCTCCCCTGTCTTACTATTCTGAGTCTCTACTGAAAACAATTTATGATCACATACTCTGTGGTCTCAACATCAAGACTGCAATTATAAATGAGTTGATAACTTTCTCAGTCATTTGGACAGATTCTAAACTTAGCAGTGTAAAATTAAATGATTTTCATGTTATTAATGTCATGTTACACAGAAGTTCCAGTGTATAGCATAAGACCTAATGCAAACCTACAAAGATCTCACCTTAGTAGTGACCACCCCTCCTTGATATTATTCTTAGAATCTTACAAATAAGCTTAGGAATTAGTTCATTCCTCATATAACAATATATGGAGTCAGAATTTGGCTCATGTGATTAGACTGAAGATGAAATTTTCACTAAACCATGAACTCTATATTTGGCAGAAGAAATGATGTCATCATGAAAACCATTGGCCCACTCACTCCACATCAGTATAAATCCTTGCTGAGGCTAGAGATTTACATTTTCAGTTTGGCCTTCCTTTTCATTACTGGAGACTTTGATTTCTTTTCATTACTTGGGGTTCTCTCATTTTCTTTCTCTACTTTCAATGTTCTGCATATATCACACACCTGTATTTGTCTTTGATAATGGAAAAAAAAGACTCATCACTTTCAATGCTCACTCAACATTCCTTCATCATCTTGGGAATATCTTCACCAAAATATATTGAAATGTCACTAGAGAAAAATGAATGCATATAGAATGTCTGAATATTGCTGGGCTAGATCTATATCTCTATCTCATTAGTTAGCATGCAGCCTTCTAGATTTCAAACCCAGCAAAAATAAAAAAAACAAATGGATTTGAGAACATCAGGCACAAATAGAAATGGCCCTTTCTCTGATTGTATTAATGTTCTACCAGATATTTATCAATTTATGTCTTTTTCTTAATCAATTTTTTACATCATACTCAAGTAAATTTCATTTGTTTCTTCACTCCACAGATATTTTTTATTGTGTACCTTCTATGGGCCAGCAGCTACTATAGGCCCTGGGAACAAAGAATGAACAAAACCAGTAAAGTCCCACTTTCATAAAGTTTACATGTTAGTGGGAGGAAGGGGCAATAAGCAAATAAATGTACAGTATGTCAAATGAGTGGAAAGAACTAAGAAAATAATCCACGAGAGCTAGAATGCATCATGGGGCAGTCAGGTTGCCATTTTATCAAGGTGATATTTGAGTAGAAACTTAAAGGAAAATAAAGAAGTAAGTCACATGTATATCTGGGAAAAGAGCACCCCTGGCAGAAGATGGATTATAAAAGAAAATTCTTTGCAGTATGAACTGATCAGGACTGGCTTAGACGAAACGTCTTCTCCCAAATAATGAGCAGGTCAGAATGAAAAATCCTTTCAAATATTGTATACCATGTTATTTTCTAAAAATTTTGCAGAAGTTCTCTAAATATATTATTCATTTAACCCTTACTTATACTTTCTAAATTCTTACAAGTTTGTATTACAAAATCAATGTCTCTAAACTAAACTTCAGCTCTCTAAGGTTTTCTGTTTTTTAACAATGGAGGGTAAGTTAGTGAGGTTATATTGTGCTGTATAGTTGTTTGGTTACTTGCTAAGAAAACTTTCTGCAAGTTTCTAGACTGTGGGAGTAGAGGGAGGACAAGGAGCATGACAAATATCCTCCTCCTTATTTAAGAGCTTAGATTTCAAGTGACACGTGTATATTTCTAATATAGGCTGCTGCTGCTCATAGTAGTATGGACGTTTCCTATAACAAGATGCTATACTCATTGAAAGTGAAAGAAAATCCCTATCCTCACAGGCAGCCTCCAAAGGCAGTCTGATAAATGCATTTAGATGTTTGAACATAAGCAGGAGAAAAAGAATACTTACCAAATGGAGCAGATGCTAAATGAATGAGTGCAAGCTATTTTATTCTTTGAGAGGAATGAAATGCTTCATAGTTATTCCTTTTCTTTCATGTTTGTACCCAGTAAATGGTTCAATTAACACTAGGCATTTAGACCTCTTTCTTTGACCATAAGACCAGCAGGAAGATGAAGGAAACAGTAAAGATTTCTAGAGGTTCAAACTGATAAGAGTGAAAATGAGAGATGACACTCTCATCACTGGCTTTAAGCTCTTTCAGCTTCAACATTGATTATTCTCCACAAGTAACTATCTTATGTGCAGGAACAGCAGATGAATTTACACACTGTAGAAATAATTTAGAATGCTGATTCCATAATGTTTATCCCAAAACTAAGAAACATTGACCAAAACAATAGGAAAATTCCCATCCAAAATAATGTGAGCAGTTTGAAATTTTATTTTTGTGTCTTGCCTTTATTCTCGGTACCTCCTATAAAGAGCTTAGTAGTCCCTCTTTGTCATTTATCTTCTCAGTGTTTACATGTATAAAATAGTAAAGAGAAAAATAATCATTTTTAATGACTGAGACAAAGAGAGCTTAGATAAAATGTTAAAGAGCTCAGTGGATTATTGAAGCAATTAAGCAAAGAATTTATGCAAAAATTCATAGATATTTATTTGGAATAAACATGTTTTTTTGTCAGGCTTTAGGCCTATCTCTTTCAAATAATCACTTTGATTCCTTCTTTACTCTTTATGGAGAGACACAGGCTAAGTAATCTGCATAACATATATTATCTATATGCTGCTTTCAGTACCATCATCTGCTTAATCAACATTTATGCTTACTTAACTTTTTTAATTTAAAAAGGAAGATTAATTTAGCCATTAATTTCTGATCTAAAAGTATAAGCTTCTACCTTGCCAAACAAATAACTCGCACTTGCAAATGACTGTGTGATTCCCCTTGACTGATTTTTAGTGACAAACGGGCATAGTGACTTTAAAAAGGATAACATGCTACTACTGCAGCACAAAAATTTATCAGAAAAATGTTTATTAAAAAATAGAATACACTATTGCATCTCTGCTTTCATTAAAACCATGTTAAAAGTAAGACAAGGAATGAATGGAAATAAAGAAGATATATTATGGGTTAGTTTGTTACCATCATGAGTAGTTAGGTTTAATCATATTTATATTCAACTGAAATTTCCTAAATACCTACTACATACCCAGCACTATGCCAAGTTCTTTCATCCTTCTTTATCTCATTATCTGTCATCTATTCCATTATGCTATTATTATCCTCATTTTACATAAGCAAAAACAAATAAACAAAAAAACAACAACCCAAGTTTCAAAGAAGAGACTTTAGATTATACAACTTTGTATGAAACTGGATATAAACCAGGGTTTCTAATGTCTTCATGTATTTCCAACAGCACATAGTGGTTTTGATATAGTAGGCAGTTAGACATGAGCAGAGTAAGAATGATAGGCCAGGTACTGAAGGTCACCAGAGAGGAAAGCCCCAGGTACCCAGCAGCCAGCAAAACTGCGGTGGGAGCTCACCCCCAGGGTGACCTTTCCTCCCCTAGCACATCACAGGCCATGCAGTTTACACCCCCTGACCTTTCATATCACTGGTCATGTGGTTCAGACCCTCCCCTGACCTTTCCTCCCCTCACATGTTTCTAGTCATGTGGTAGAACCCTTAGGGGAGGAACAAGGGGGCCAGAGATTAGCCTCATTTGACTCCCATGCAAGACCCTACAGAACTGCTCTTTTAAGCATTCAGGACTAGAGATAACATCTCAGGTCCAGGCCCAGAAAAGCAGAAAGGCCATGCAGGGCAATGCCCAGGCTGACATAAGGACATGGACCAGCTGCAATGACTAATGACCTCCTGACCTGGCACTAACCAATCAATGAAGACTACAATCCTGAAAGGATACACCTGGAAAGCTAATGAATATTCTACTGGGATCCTCCCCAGAGATCTCCAGATAAAAACACTCAAGACAAAGGACTCAGTGCCTTTCTCTCTCTCCCTCCCTCCCTCCCCTTGGAGCATGCCCCTTTCCTTTCCCCAGGCGAGTTTTCTTTGCCTTTCTTTCTCCTAAGCTCCAAGGGCCCGTTTTTTGGCCTCTGTAACTTGTTTTTTTCTACCTCTATGGCTTATAAACTTTTGCTTGTATTTGAGTTTCTTGGCTCTGAATTCTTTCCCAAACTCAAAAACCAAAGTCTAACATCTGGTGCCGTTCGCTGTTAACAGTTTGTTGATGTAATAAACATCCAAAGCTGTAGAGAATTTTTATAAGACTTTATCTGTGCCAAACTGACAATTGCTGGGAAGCAATATCTCCAATGGCCTGGAGAATGACAGTTTTGCAGTTTCTTTGGCATTAAGGAGAAAACATAAAGAAGATGACATGAAGACGGGAGAAAGTAAGGCAGGGATTGGATTACATAATAATTACAAAATTATGTGCTCTCTTGAGTGCTGTTAAGCTTCTGAGATGTCTGAAAAAGAGACATTTCAAAGGTGTGTAAAGCTAGATGCACAGAAACAATGAAACAAGGCTTGTTAAACAAAGATAAACCTTTTGCTAATGCCTGGGCATGCCTAGTTCAGAATTTATCATCAGATCACCCTGTAAGGTCACTTTCAGTTAGAATATAGTGCTCCTTTTTTATCCACAGTTTAAAAATAATGCGTATATTTTAAAACTTGATGATTTCAACTATCCAGTAGTTTAAAAGATACACAATATATGCCATATTTACTATACCAGGCCTCACCATCATTAGATATGAGGCTTGGGGGAATTACGTCTCACATTATAGAGCAGGGCAATCATGTAAGCCAAGGTGGATAGTAGTTTCAATAAGGTTGTGGTAAAGAGATTCAGAAAACACCACTGTGAAGAGACAGTTTTGGAACTCCCTTATCTGCCTAAAAGCAGAGCCTCCCAAAAGAATTCAACTCTCATAAATCTCTTCTGGAGAATTTTATGGCCTTGAGGAAGATGGAAAAAGACCACTTGCAGCTGCATAACATTGTTCCAAAATGTCTTATCTCCTTTTTGTTCCTCTAAGAACCCCTTTATTTTTCCTGAAGGAACAATTTTTTCTTCCCAGAAGCCTTTTCTCTCCCCTCCCTTTCCCCTTTTAAATTAGATAGATAAGACCCTAACTTTAGACATGGAGTGAGATACACTTCTTTTGTGTGCTCCATGTCCATGGGAATTAACTTGGTGAGGTTATTTTTTCTTGTTAATCTCTCCTTTGTCAGTTTAATTCACAACTTTCAGTCACTTAACCTAAGTAGGTGGAGAAAATTTTTTGCCTCCCTGACAGTTTGGTGATGGACTCCTCGATCACTTTGGAGGCTGCAGCAAAGATCTCAGGACCACAAAGCAAGCAAAGATGAATTTCCTTGCTCATGAGTCTCCTCGATCTCTATGCAAGGGTCTGGTAGAATGAGGACAGTAAGAGTCTCTCCTGACTTTTCCTTCCAAGATTTAGATTAGCAGGAGGAAACACTTGAAGAAACTAATTCTTTAAGCATTGAGACTCGTTTGAGTACACTTGTTATAGATCCTTTCCTTCTCAGGAATTGCCATTCTGTCATGTTTGTTCTGTTTTGTATCCTGAGAGCTTGGCTTGGATCTAGAGAGAGCATTCTCTCTCTGGTTTTATGCCTGCTGGGTCTGCAATCAAAGGTGGCCAACCGTCAGACTGGGGAGGGAACCCAATAATTTATAGTTGACTGTACAAATATGTGGATAGCCTGAGCATCCCATTTGCAGTTGGAGTCCTACAGATAATTTTCAGCTCTCAAGGAGTTCATCTAAGTCTCTTTTTTTCTCTTTGTCTATCTTTGGAAATTACTCTGGACTATGGGGGCTACATCTTTTGTATCCTCCTGGGAGATGCCTTTGTGTCCATGATTAAGTCATAAAAGGGCTTCTTATTGTTGAGTCACATTTATGGAACAATTATATCTTTGGTGATCCTAAATCATCAATATCCTGATGACATATCCTTTGATTTGGAAATGCTTTTATACTTAAAAGGAATTTTAGAGACCTCTAATCCTAGACAAATTTCCTATAGGTACCTATAGGAGGATCAAATTGAAAGAACAGCTATGTTGTGCCTAGTTTAAATACTCACTTGACAAAATTAAAGAACAGAAATCAGATTTAGTACAAAAATTAAAATCCTAAACCCACCATAAACTCTCTCAACCACAATTGTGTTGTAGTCATGTAAAAAGTCAGATGACCCATGGAAACATTCCTCTTCACCAAGATAACTAATGGGCAGACCCTCTTCCACAGCTTCCTGTAAATGATCAGAAGTTGGCTCAGGGAGGCCAGTATAAAGAACCTGATAGTAGCTATTTTATGTCTTCCTTCCAAATGTTAATTGGGCTAATATGGAATTATGTACTCATAAGAAAAAAAATATATCCTAAAGGCTTTGTTAAACATCTTATATAAACATTCCATAGCTCTAAATCCAAGAACACCAGAACACAGAAATCTATTCATGGCTTGGTTTGAAATTTTCATGATGTTAAAAAAATAATAAACAAATTCAAAATAATGTGATTGAGTGGGTGAGTCAGCTCTTAGAATTATCAATGAGGCTATTACCAGTTCTGTGAAAATATCTTGCAAGAAAGCAATAAAAAGTAGGAATTCAAATTAATAATTCTCACCTTAAAAATCAAGTCTTTGCAGAAATGGAAATATAACTCTAGGAGTAAAAAAGCCCACCCATTTTTCTTACAAACCACAAAGTTTTCCCCATTTCATTCATCTCAAGACACTTGAAGATACTCTAAAAAGCCAGAACCATGGAAAAAGGACTGTCTTGCACTTAAAAGAAAGGAAAATGACAATTTCCTTAGGTCTCAGCTTCCTTAGTCTTAACTAGGTCTCAATCTGGGCCTGTAAAAACTGCAGAGTCCTAGCTGGGTAGCTCACTTGGTTAGAGCATCATCCCCATATGCCAGAGTTATGGGTTGGATCCCTGGTCAGGGCATATACAAGAAGCAACAAAAGAGTGCATAAATAGCCAAAACCGGTTTGGCTCAGTGGATAGAGCGTTGGCCTGCGGACTGAAAGGTCCCAGGTTCGATTCCGGTCAAGGGCATGTATCTTGGTTGCGGGCACATCCCCAGTGGGGAGTGTGCAGGAGGCAGCTGGTCGATGTTTCTCTCTCATCGATGTTTCTAACTCTCTATCTCTCTCCTTTCCTCACTGTAAAAACTCAATAAAATATATTTAAAAAAAAAAAAGAGTGCATAAATAAGTGGAACAACAAATAGCTGTTTCTCTCTCTCTCTCTCTCTCCTCTTTCTCTCTCTCCCTCTATCTCTCTTTCCCTCCCTTTCTCTCTTTATCTAAAATAAATGATTTTTGAAACTGCAGACTCCCAGCAAAAATCATTTTTTCTTCCTTCCCCATGCCAGTTTTTAAAAAAATTATAAATTGTTTTTTAAAACTCAGAAATATAAAAACTAACTGAAATATTGTTTAATTCCTGCAGTTTGGAGAAATCTTTAGTAACTAAGAGTTTGCTAGTAAACTTTGTATTCAGAGTTGTCAACACTAAATAAAACTCAGACATACAATTTTTATTCTACCTGGGTTTATTAGCCAAGTAAGCTTATGACATATCTAATATATGTTTAAGATTATAAAATTTATAGATTTGATTTTAATCAAATTGAGTCATAGTTGTTATAGACTTTATTTCAATAATAATTGTGTTTTATATTTACTTAGAAGTAGATTCCAATTGAGATCTTATGCTCAATTAAGGATAGATACTCACTGAATATCCACAACATGTCTAAATAAAATAAAATATGGAAACATTAATTATTAAACATAAATTTTATACTTTTGGCTTCTTATTTTTATAGAGAGAGTAAAGATATTTGGGTTTGTTAATAAATATGTTCTTTTTGCCACATTAAGAAATTATACTATAAAGAAGCTTATGAGTAGAAAATATGAAATGGTGTATTCATAAACTTGCTAATCCACTACAGGTTACTGATTTATAACATACAGTTCACATTGTTTATTTCCTCTTTTTCTCTGGAAATTAAGATTACTAAGGATTAAGAATTTTAATTAACATATGTAAATGAAACTACTAAAAATAATAAAGAATGAAGGAAAAAATTTCTTAAGTAAAGTATTTTAAAAATGTAGGGTATTTTTACTAAGAAAAAAAGGAGAGTAAATTGTGCTAAAGTAATTATATAGAGGTAGTTTAAAGGTCATTGCTGATGAAAATATGAAGAAAAATACATGAATAGATATAGAAAGTTATAAAGGTTTGGTAGAAAACAAATATGTAGAGAGAGAATGGGAGCGACTGTTACCTCATGTAGTCAAGCTGGCTGAATGAATAGATTTATTATAAGGTTCTCAAATAAGCTTTAATATCAATAATGTACCAATGCAAAAACTAGTGGGGGGTTTTTATTCTTAAAAGGACAATTATTTTTGAATTATTGCCCTTTTCTTAATAAGAGATTATAAAAGATCCTTTTATTTTTTTAACGTTTTTGAATCACCAAGCTAGGAAGCAAAGAGTCTGTGTCTCATCAGAATAATTTTCTTTGTGTTGTCTTCATCATGTCCTCAATTAGTTAAGAGGACCTAGTCTTCTGGAGCTTTCTCGATGTTAAAAGAACTAATTTTTTAAAAATCATGTTACCTCCTGTATTTACTTTAAAATATCACTTTGGGTGAATAGATAACTAAGTATGGTTTCATAGTGATCTGTAATCCTATTAAATCAAGTGTTTCAATGTTCTGACACTTTTTACTACTTTCCAAAATCAAATTCTAAATGGAGTCTTCTTGACATCAAACTAACTTTGACATTTTAAGAGAGCACCTAGAAGAATTTGTTCTCAAAGGATTTGCTCTACCACCTTATAAAAACATAGATGTTAAACATTATATTTATTTAATGCCAAATTTCAACCAATTGGAAGCATTGTGAAATAAGTAGAGACACTTAACCCTCTTAGGTTATATTTATATGTGTATATGTTATAAGTATTTCAGAAATTTTATAAAGTTCCTGACATTTGACAATATCCTTGCTGTCCATGATATGTCTTGGTATAATAGTATCAATCATCATTTAATTTATTAACTTAAAATGTGCTATGTGACAAAGACAACCAAATTCCCTTTCAATTATAATGAACGTTCATCAAATATTTAACCATGATACTTAAAGCTTTTTTGTCATTCACAGTTATTGTTTCACTCTGATGCTTTCTTGTCTCAGAGATTGATGAAAAGGGCTATAACAGGTACTCTAAAGTACAAACTTCTGATAGCATTGCTGAGATGACTTTAAAATCATACACTGGATTTCCAAAATGGTAACAGAGTAAGTGGATGCTACACTGACATGTTTCCAGGACCAAACTGGAATTTCAACTAAAATACAAAAAACAAAACAACAACAAAAAATCTTGAATAATCAACTGAAGATTAGCTGGAGAGAACCCTGATAACCAAGGATAGAAAGTGGAGCCCACATAGAGACTGGTAGGAAATGCAGAGGTGAAAAAGGGCTAGCCATTCTAAGCAAATAGCAGCTGAAGTTCCAGAGGGATGTCTCAGCTGTGGAGGGTTCTAACTGAAAACTCTGGGGTCTAAACCACAAGCTGGGCTCCCCAGCCAAGAGAACCAGAACTGAGAAAAGTGCTCACATAACATCTGGCTGTGAAAAATAGCAGAGTTTCTGTGTGCCACAAAGAGAAAGCTGGAAATGCAGGCAACTTCTCAAAGGGCCAATGCACAAAATTTCATGTATAGCTACTCACCTTGGGCTCCAGCAGAGGGAGGATAGAGGGGACTGGAGATGTGTAAGCAGAAGGCAGGATTGTGGGCACTGGGGTTAGACCTCAGAAGGCAGAAAGCCCGGTTTCCTGTGCTGAGTCATTCCTTCATGCTGCAGATAACATCTTTCTCCTGCGAACCTTTGATAACCAGTTGGTGCTTGCCTGGGGAAAAGGCAGTTGCCCTACCCTTTTGGAAAACCCATTACCCAACCTGTATAGTTTCTGAGGCCCATTAAGAGGCTGAGAGTAACAATCAGCCTACAGGCAGAAGCAGTTGCCCCACCCAGTTGGAACACCTCTCACCCCACACTGTGGTCAATAGCCTAGGGATAATCAAGACTGAATACAATCACACTGGAGGAAGAGGTGGGTATCTGGGGGCTTTGAGTCTTTGTCTTATCTAATTCAGGGGATGGAGCACATCTTGGTCTTTTCTGAAGTCACCCAGCCCCAACAGAGGGAGTCACAAGCTGAGGATTGCTGGTAGCTCCAAACAGAGTACTTACAGCCAGTAAGAAACAGTATCTAATACTGTCATGCACTAGAGTTTCAGAGGCTTATCATATCTACCTAATACATAGTCACAAATACAAACAGGCAGCCAAAATGGCGAGACAATAACACAAGCACCAAACAAAATAACAAGAGAATTCTCCAGAAGAAGAGCTAAATAAAATGGAGATAAGAAATTTATCAGACATATACTTTATAATAATAATGGCAAAGATGCTAAACAATATGAGAAAAGATATAGGAAGTATGAAGAATTGCATACCACTGATAAAGAACATAGTGGAAGGCAGAAACAGCAACTTATGAGAAGCTGAAGTTTGGATCACTGGAATTAGAAAAGAGGATAGAAAAAAATCACTCAATCAGAGAACCAAAAGGAAAAAAATAATTCGAAAACAGGGTACAGCTTTGGGGAGCTGTGGGACAACATAAAACATGACAATCCTATATAATAAAGATGTAATATGCAAATGGTCATTCCATAACAACTGACTGCATAACAACCGGATCACGGATCAGCAGGAGGGTGGGGCAGTGAGCTACAAGTGGGCGGCAGAGAGCTACAGGAGGGGGCAGGGCTACAAGCTATGGGAGGGGGGTGAGGGGGAGGGTGGCCGATGGGAGAGGGGCCAGGGGGAGCTACAGGAGGGCATGGCAGCAGGCGGAGAGCCACAGGAGGGCAACAGTGAGCTACTGGTGCATGGATTTGTGTGTAGGGCTACTAGTATTCATATAATAGTAGTACCAAAAGGGGGAGAAAGTGAGCAAGAGAGAGAATGTGTTTGAAGAAATAATGGCAGAAAACTTTCCTAACCTGGTGAAGGAAAAGTATACAAGTTTAGGAAGTCCTAAAAGTTCCAAGCAAAAAGAACACAAATAGGCCCAGGACCACACACACCATAATTAAAATGCCAAAAATTAAAGACAAAGAGAGAATCCTATAGGCAGCAAGAGCAAAGCAATTTGTTACTTACAAAGCATCTCCCATAAGACTACTAGCTGATTTCTCATCAGAAATTCTACAGGCCAAAAAGAAATGGCATGAAGAATCCAAGATAATAAAAAGCAAGGATCTGAAACAAAGATTACTATATCCAACAAGGCTATCATTCAAAATAGATGGTGAAAGAAGGAGCTTCCCAGAAGAAAAAAGGTTAAAGGAGTTTGTCACCACCAAACCAGGACTGCAAGAAATGCTCAAGGGACTGCTGTAATTAGAGGAAGAAATAGAGAGAGAGAAAAACACACATAGGCATAAAGAAATAAAATGGGAATAAATAGTACCTAATAAATAACCTTAAGTGTAAATGGATTAAATTATCCAATCAAAAGACAAAGGGTAGCTGAATGGATATGAAAACATAACCCAAATATATGCTGTCTATAAGAGACCCACCTTAGAACAAGAGTCACACATGATGAGAATGGAGGGATGGAACAAAATTTACCATGCAAATAGAAACAAACAAACAAACAAAAAAGCTGGGGTGGCATTACGCATATCTCACAAAATAGACTTCAAAATGAAGACCATCACAAGACACAATAAAGGGCGCTACATTTTACTAAAGGGATCGATCCAACATATATGTTTGCCCTCATAAACATATATGTACTCAATATAGGAGCACCTACACATTAAAAAAAAAAAAAAAAAAACTAGAGAAATTTAAGTGAGAGATCAACAGCAATACAGTGATAGTAGGGGACTTTTAACAACCCATGAAATCACTGGGTATATCTTGCAGACAAAAAATTAACAAGGAAATAATGGCTCTTAATGACAAACTGAATTAGAGGGATTTAATTGACATTTACAGAACATTTCACCCCAAAGCTGCAGAACATACATTCTTCTCAAGTGCACATGGATCATTCTCAAAGATAGACCAGATGTTAAGATACAAAACAAGTCTCTAAAAATTCAAGAAGATCAAAGGTATAAGCGACTTCTCAGATCATAATGGAATGAAATTAGAAATCAACGGCAATAAAAACACTAAAAATATTCAAGCACATGGAGACTAAATAGCTTGTTATTAAACAATGAATGGGTCACCAATGAGATCAAGAAAGAAATAAAAAACGTCCTAGTAACAAATGAAAATGAACACACAACAACCAAAAACCTCTGGGACACAGAAAAAGCTGTCCTGAGAGGGAAACTCATAGCACTACAGGCCTACCTAAAAAAAAAAGAAAAAAAAAAAAAAGAAAAATTAATGATAAATTATTTAACCCCACAACTTGAAGAATTATATAGGGACCAATAAGAAAAGCCAAGCATAAGTAGAAGGAAGGAAATAATAAAAATTAGAGTGTAAGTAAATGACAGAGACTAAAAAAACAATACAAAAAAATCAATGAAAACAAGAGCTGGTTCTTTGAAAAGAAAACCAAGATTGGTGAACCTTTAGCCAGACTCACCAAAAAACAAGGAAAGAGGAACCAAATAATTAAAATTAGAATGAAAGCAGTGAAGTAACAACAGACATCACAGAAATGCAAATGAATATAAGAAAAATACTATGAGCAACTTTATGCCAACAAGCTGGACAATATGGATGAAATAGACAAATTCCTAAAAAAATAAAATCTTCCAAAACTGAGTCAGGAAGAATCAGAAAAACTGAATATGCCAATAACAATTGAGAAAAATGAAGCAGTAATAAAATAAAAAAAACTCCCAGCAAACAAAATCCCTGGCCTGGACAGCTTCATAAGGGAGTTTTACAAACATTCAAAGAACTATCACCTATTCTCCTCAAAATATTACAAAAATTTCAAGAAGAAATACTTCCAATTTCTTTCTATGAGGCTGGCATTACCCTAATTCCAAAACAGATAAAGACACTACAAAGAAAGAGAATTACAGACCAATATCCCTGGTGAACATAGATGCTGAAATCCTCAACAAAATTTTGGCAAATTAGACACAGCAATACATTAAAAAGATTATATATCATGACCAAGTATGATTTATTCCAGGGATACAAGGCTGGTCCAATATTCACAAATCAATAAACATGATATATCACATAAACCTATGAAAAGACAAAAATCACATGATCATATCAATAGACTCAGAAAAAGCATTCAACAAAATCCAACACCCATTTTTGATTTTAAAAAAACACACAAACAAACAACTCTCAACAACATGGGAATAGAGGGATATACCTCAACATGATAAAGACCATATATGACAAACCTACAGTCAACATCATACTCAATGGGCAAAAACTAAAACTATTTTCACTAAGAACAGGAACAAGACAAGGATGTGCATGCAAAGCCGGCATGGCTCAATGGTTGAGCGCCAACCTATAAACCAGGAGATCCTGGTTCAATTCCCTGTCAGGGCACATGCTAGAATGCTGGCTTGATCCCCAGTGGGGGAGGTGCAGGAGGCAGTTGAACAATGATATTCTCTGATCATTGATGTTTCTATCTCTCTTTCCCTCTTCTTTCCTCTCTGAAATAAAAAAAATATATATGTATTTCAAAAAAATGTCAAGGATGTTAGCTCTCACCACTCTTATTCAACATAGTACTGGGAGTTCTAGCCACAGTGATCATACAAGAAGAAAACATAAAAGGCATCCAAATTGAAAAGGAGGAAGTAAAACTCATTATTCGCAGATGACATGATATTGTACATGGAAAACCCTAAAGACTCTACCAGGGAAGAAGCAAGATGTCAGCATAGGTAAAAACCAATACTCACCGCCTCCCATAAACACACCAAAATTACAACTAAAATACAGAACAACTATCATTCAGAACTGTCTGAAAACTGGGTGAATGGAAGTTCTACAACTAGAGAAGTAAAGAAGATAGTGTTTGAGACTGGTAGGGGGAGTGGAGGTGTAGAATGGCCTGGTCTGACACTCACTTGTGATGTTTAGTATCCAAGGAGGTCACCCATGAGGTGCAAGGGATCCCAGCCACACACCAGACCCCCAGCTCAGGATTCTAGAGTTGGAAAGAGAAGTCCCCTTAACTTCTGGC
Source organism: Myotis nattereri (assembly GCF_964212035.1). Taxonomy (NCBI): domain Eukaryota; kingdom Metazoa; phylum Chordata; class Mammalia; order Chiroptera; family Vespertilionidae; genus Myotis; species Myotis nattereri. The sequence goes on from NC_138077.1 coordinate 101,340,211, forward strand.
TGTAAAAACCAGTGTGGATTTTGGCTGAGTGATGGATAGGCTGCTGGCGACCCAGGTGTTCTTTTTTAAGGGCCAGATCATGAACTTACTCAAACTCAATCCCTCTGAGCTCTTGTACAGGTGGCTTTGGGGGACCCAGACACATGTGGGAAGAAACTGGATTGTTTTATATCAGGGAAGGAACTCGGGGACTACTTTCTCCAAGACTGCCAGACTCTGGTGCTTGCATGGATCGTTTTTCCTGCGCTGGGACCTCCCCAGTCAAATGGGATGACTGGCAGCTATATTTGAGTTTCCATCAGCTGGGCTCACACTGATTGCTCCACCATGGTGATTCCCTGAGACACCACCCCATCCAATCTGTAACCCCAACCAAGCTGTTTGTAGAAGCTTTTCCATATGAATGGTTTGTCCTGGCTCAGGCTTCAGACTTTCTTAAAATATCTCAAACAAGCTGCTACTGGTGTCATGTGCCCAAACCTATCAATAAAAGACTCAAGAGCATGCACTATCACCAGGTCTGCCTTGCTTCACAGTTGATACTTGCATGGGGACTTCCTAGCCCAATACAAATAGCAGCAATCTACAGATCTATCTGTAGCTCCTGCTGGTTGACCCCAGGCAGTGGCTGACTTGGCACCTCCCTGGAGGCCCTAGAGCAAATGCACCCATTGGGCAGCTTCAGATCATAGTAAATTACAACTCTACACATTCACAAGCCACACACTCAAGAGGCAGACTCAGTGAGCACCAAAGCTCCACCAAAGCAAATCTTTCTCCACAAGGGTGTTTACTGCACAGCAGCTCTCCCACTGTCGATGCAGTGGGTCCTCATAGCCAATTGGCCTGGAGGTCAGTTCCTCCAGTGAGGCCAACAAAAGTTAAGGCTCAACTAGAAAAAGACTATGCACACAGCCCACACAGGAGTGCACCTGGAGCCACTGGGCCCTACAGGACACCTACTACACAAGGCCACTCTACCAATTCCAGGAGACATAGCGGCTCTAGCTCTACCTAATACATAGAAACAAAGACAGGGGAAAAGCCAGAATTCAGAGACAAAGAAACATGTCACAAATGAAAGAAATGGAACAAGCAAACTGCTGGATACAGAGTTGGAAATCATATTATAAAGTTATTCAAGGATCTTCATGAGAGCTTCAAGGGACTTAGTGAGACTTTAAAGGACCTTAGTGAGAAGACAAAGATATAAAGAAGGAACAGTCATAAATTAAGCAAACGCTAACTGAAAAAAAGGATTCAACAGTAGAGTAGAGGTTTCTGACAATCAAATAAACAATTTGGAATATGAAGAAGCAAAAAACACCCAATCACAAGAGAAAAAAAAATCCAAAATTATGAAGTTACTGTAAGAAGCCTCTGGGACAGCTTCAAGCATTCCAATATTCACATTAGGGGGGGTGCAAGAAGAAGAGAGTGAGCAAGATATCGAAAACCTATTTGAAGAAATAATGACAGGAAGGAAAATGGCGACTGGCAGGAAGGTAGGGAGGGAGAGAGTGTGAGAGAGTGAAGGAGCGATAGAGGAGTGTGTGGACATGTGTGGTGTGTGTGTGTATGAGCTCAGGACAGTTAGATTCTGCAGGTCTTCCAAGGGGCTGCCAAACCGGGCAGTCTTAGACAGCGGAGCCCTGCTCCCAGCGCGGACACTCCTGGGCAGCCAGCGCGGGCACAGAGACCATGCCATCCTGAGAAAAAGAGCTGCTTGAGACTAGGATCCTGGCCTCAGCACCACCCAGTTTGGTCTCAGATGCAAACTAGGACCCTGCAGCCCCTGGGGACAGAGGCCTGCGACTGCAGCTACAGACCCACAGGCACCAAGAATCCAGACATCCCTACGGCAGATTTCTGTGAGTAACAGAGCCTATCCCCCCTCCTCACAGGCTCAAGGGCAGCGCCATAATAACTGATAGACCCGCCCTTTGTACTTCGTGCACTGCTGCGGAATTTGAGCCTGAGAATTTGCAGACACTGGTAATCTGTTCCCTGTAGCACCTCTGCAAGAATTTGAGCCTAGGAGTGCTCAGACACAGGGAATTTGTTCCCCGCAAGGCAATCGGGCTACCAAACCCGAAGCACATGCAGGGTGGTAGTGCCACCTAACTTGGATTCTGGGCAAGTGCTCACTGAAGTCCCCCAAGCTGACCTGGACCCCGATTCTCCAGGCGGGAGGCAGCACTAAGCACCAGTGACTTGACTCTGTTTCTTATCACGTGTGCCTGGGATCCCTGATTCCCAGTGCATTCACACTAAGAGCCAGTGACTCCAATTCTTGGTGCATGCGCACACAGGGACCCTGAATCTCAGTGCAAGGCTGAGATACTGTATTCTTGGGGAACTCTGACTCCTGGCACACGCTATGGGGCTCTGATTTTCAACACACGCCAGGGGGGTCTCTATTTCAGCGTGGTGCAGGCGGGGTCCCTGATTCTAGGTGAGCACATGAGGCCACACTGACCGCTGGTAACACTGACTCTGAGCGAGCCTGATTCCCACCAACCCACCACAACCACACATCTTAGTGTCAGAGCTCTTCAGTGACACTAGGATGGTGCAAAGCTCCCACTGCACACGGCCCAGGCCCACGCAACTCGACGTTTGAATATTCTGGTGATAGTCAAAATGGGGAGACGACACAATCCCCAGAGGAAAGAAAATGAGGAGTCTCCAAGAAAAGAAATTAGTGAAATTGAAGCATGCAACATGACAGAAAAAGAATTCAGAGTAATGGTAGTACAATTCATTCACCAGATAGATGAGAAAATCAACAACCTATGCAAGAATCAGGAATAAATGAAAAGTGATATAGCTACAATAAAAAACACCATGGAAGGTTTCAACAGTAAACTAGAAGAAGCAGAGGACCGAATTAGTGAGTTAGAAGATAAGGTAGAGAAACAAGTTCAATCTGAACAGCAACTGGAGAAAAAAATTAAAAAGCAGGGGAGAGCCTAAGTGAGCTTTGGTACAACATGAAACTAAGTGACATACACAAGATAGGGCTGCCAGAAGGAAGGACAAGAAGAGCAGCAAGGATTAGAAAATCTATTTGAAGATATAATGACAGAAAACTTCCAAGATATGGGGAAGGAAAAAGTTACACAAGTACAGAGTCCCAAGCAAGATGAATCCCAAAAGACCCACACCAAGACATGTCATAATAACGATGGCAAATGTACACAACAAAGAGAGAATATTAAAGGCTACAAGAGAGAGACAGAGAGTTACCTACAAAGGATCCCCCATCAGATTATCAAATGATTTCTCAACAGAAAAACATCAAGTTAGAAGTGAATGGAAGGAGGTATACAAAGTGTTGCAAAGCAAAGGACTGAATCCAAGAATACTCTATCCAGCAAGACTATCAATCAAAAGTGAAGGGGAAATCAGGAGCTTCCCAGACAAAAAAGGGCTAAGGGAGTTTATCACTACCAAGCCAGCAATGCAAGAAATGCTAAAGGGAATGCTGTAAAAAGAAGTAATAAAAAGGTAAGAAAGAACACAGGCACAAAAATAGAAATGACTACAAACAAGTACCTTTCAATAATAACTTTAAACATAAATGGACTAAATGCTCCAATCAAAAGACATCGTGTGGCTGAATGGATAAAAAGACATGACCCATATATATGCTGTCTACAAGAGACCCATCTCAGAACAAGGGACTCACACAGACTGAAAGTGAAGGGATTAAAAAATATCTTTCAGGTAAATGGAAATGAAAAAAGCTGCGGTGACAATACTTATATCTGACAAAATAGACCTCTAAGTGAAGGCCATAACAAGAGATAAGGAAAGCCACTTCATAATACTAAAGGGATCTATACAACAAGAGTATATAATCCTGATAAACATATATGTACCCAATGCAGGAACACCCAAATACATAAAAAAACTGCTGGAAGATATCAAGGGAGAGATTGACAACAATAAAATCACAGTAGGGGACTTAAACACACCACTGACATCATTGGATAAATCCTCTAGACAAAAAAGCAGCAAAGAAACAGCAATCCTAAATGACTCACTAGATCAGATGGACTTAAATGACATCTTCAGAACATTTCACCCCAAAGCCACGGAATACACGTTCTTCTCAAGTGCACATGGGACATTTTCAAAAATAGACCACATATTGGGTCACAAGCAAAGTCTCCCCAAATTCAAGAAGATTGAAATCATACCAAGCATCTTCTCAGACCACAGTGGCATAATATTAGAAATAAACTGCAATAAAAACAACCCAAAAAACTCAAACACTTGGAAGCTGAATAGCATGGTACTAAATAATGATTGGGTTACCAATGAGATCAAAGAAGAAATTAAAAACATCCTGGAAGCTAATGACAATAAAAGCACAACAATCCAAAATCTATGGGACACAATGAAAGCAGTCCTGAGAAGGAAGTTTATAGCTCTACAGGCCTACCTCAAACAACAAGAAAAAATGATAGTAAATCATCTAACTCTACAACTCAAATAATTAGAAAGAGAGCAACAAGAAAAGCCCAGAGTGAGCAGAAGGAAGGAGATAATAAAGATCAGAGAAGAAATAAATGACATAGAGACAAAAAATAATAATAATACAAGAGATCAATGAAACCAAGAGCTGGTTCTTTTAAAGTATAAACAAGATTGATGAGCCTCTAGCCAGGCTCAACAAGAAGCAAAGAGAGAGGACTCAAATAAACAAAAACAGAAATGAAAGAGGCGAAATAACTGCCGGGGTCCAACCCCAGCAGGTCCAGGGGTCCCCAAAGGTGTGGACGGAGTCGGCGAAGAAGGAACGACACAGAGGCAGCATTCAGTTGATCAGCAGCCTAGCCAGGATCTCTAGCCAGGATCTCCAGCCAAGTTCTGGTCTGGATCTCCAGCGAAGTTCTGGTTAGGATCTCCAGCCAGGTTCTGTGTCCATGTTCTCTTGCTAGGTTCTCCAGGTTCTCCACACAGGTTCTGTAGCCATGTTCCCTCTCTAGGTTCTCCAGCCAGGTTCTGTCCAGGTTCTCCAGCCAGGTTCAGTCACCAGGTTCTAGTCAGGTTCTCTTGCCAATTTCTGTAGTCAGGTTCAGTCCAGGATCTTTTGCCATGTTCTCTCCAGCGAAGTTCTTCTGTCTCTAGGTTCTGTGTAGGTTCTGTGTAGGTTCCTGTGTCTAGGTTCTGTGTCTGTTGTCTTGTTACATCTGTATTTATACCAGTTGATTCCAATCCTATCAATCTCTATTCCAAAGGTTAGGGCGTTTCTTATCTCCATTCCAGGGAGTAAAGATTATGTACCTTAAGCATGATTGTTCATAGTTAAAGTGATTAATTACCCGCCTGGCACTTAGTTAAGAGGTTTTATTCCCTCAACTTCAGGGGGAAATCCCTACCTGGGGAAACAACCTTTCTCAGAGACCTTGGTTAAAACACATAGTGCTAAGAAGGTGAGCAAACATATTAAGAACAGTATGCCATATATGCCAGGTCCCTTGAAACAGCAAGCATGGACCGGCTCCTGGCAAATTCCCCCTTTTTAATTTTTTAAAAGCAGGCATTAAAAAGAAAAACCCGAAATGCTCTCTTGTATCCATTTTAAGAGTAGGATTGGCGCTTTCCTCTATTACCTGAGTCCTGATCTATCACCCCAGGGAGAGCTTGCCAATCCTGCACTTTCCCAGGGTGGAAAGGCTGCAGTGGGGTTAAGGATAAGGTTCCTTGGGCCTACCTCCTCCCATGCCTTTGCATTTAAAAGATTCTGGACCCGCTGGGGTTGGACCCCAGCATATGCTTGCTACAAGAGAGCATTTGGAGTTTTTCTTTTTAATGCCTGCTTTTAAAAAATAAAAAAGGGGGAATTTGCCAGGAGCCGGTCCATGCTTGCTGTTTCAAGCAACCTGGCATATATGGCATACTGTCCTTAATATGTTTGCTCACCTTCTTGGCACTATGAGTTTTAACCAATGATATCACCAATAAGGGTTTAATCTCCAATATTTTTTAATTAAATCTTTATTGTTCATATTATTACAGTTGTTCCTCTTTTTTCCCTCCATAGTTCCCCTTCACCTGGTTCCCACCCCACCCTCTGCCCTTACCCGCCCCCCCACTGTCCTCATCCATAGGTGTACGATTTTTGTCCAGTCTCTTCCCACACCCTCCACACTCCTTTCCCCCTCGAGAATTCTCAGTCCACTCCCTTTCTATGCCCCTGATTCTATTATATTCACCAGTTTATTCTATTCATCAGATTATTTATTCACTTGATTTTTAGATTCACTTGTTGATAGATGTGTATTTGTTGTTCATAATTTGTATCTTTACCTTTTCCTTCTTCTTCCTCTTCTTACAGGATACCTTTCAGCATTTCATATAATACTGGTTTGGTGATGATGAACTCCTTTAGCTTCTTCTTATCTGTGAAGCTCTTTATCTGACCTTCAATTCTGAATGATAGCTTTGCTGGATAAAGTAATCTTGGTTGTAGGTTCTTCCTATTCATCACTTTGAATATTTCTTGCCACTCCCTTCTGGCCTGCATAGTTTCTTTTGAGAAATCAGCTGACAGTCATATGGGTACTCCCTTGTAGGTAATTGACTTTCTTTCTCTTGCTGCTTTTAAGATTCTCTCTTTGTCTTTTGCTCTTGGCATTTTAATTATGATGTGTCTTGGTGTGGTCCTCTTTGGATTCCTTTTGTTTGGGGTTCTCTTCGCTTCCTGGACTTGTAAGTCTATTTCTTTCACCAGGTAGGAAAAGTTTTCTGTCATTATTTCTTCAAATAGGTTTTCAATATCTTGCTCTCTCTCTTCTTCTGGCACCCCCATAATTCAGATGTTGGTACGTTTTAAGTTGTCCCAGAGGCTCTTTACACTATCTTCATATTTTTGGATTCTTTTTTCTTTTTGTTTTTCCGGTTGGGTGTTTTTTGCTTCTTCGTATTTCAAATCTTTGACTTGATTATTGCGATCTTCTAGTCTGCTGTTGGAACTCTGTATAGTATTCTTTATTTCAGTCAGTGTATGCTTAATTTTTAGTTGGTCCTTTTTCATACCTCGAGGTTCTCACTAGATTTGTTGAGGGTCTCACTAAGTTTATCGGCAGTTTCTAGAGAATTCTTGAAAAACCTTAAAAGTGTGGTTTTGAACTCTATATCCAGTAGTTTGCTTTCCTCTATTTCTGTCATTTGTGACCTGTTTCTTTGTCTCTGCATTTTTTATGCTTCCCCATGTTGGTAGAGTGGCTTTCTGTGCTAGGTGTCCTATAGGGCCCAGTGGCTCAGCCTCTCCAATTACCTGAGGTGGACACTCTTGGTGCACCCCTTTGTGGGCTTTGTGCACAGTCTTATTGTAGTTAAGCCTGGATTGTAGTTGGTATCACTGGGAGGAATTGACCTCCAGGCCAATTGGCTGTGAGAATCAGCTGTGTCAACAGTGGGAGAACTTCTGAGCTGGAGACACCCTTCTGGGGCAAGACTTGCTTCAGTGGGTCTTTGGTGCTCCCTGAGTCTGCCCCCTGAGTGTGTCCCTTATGGTTCTGAGGAGTTGTAATCTGGATGGTCCCACTCTGACCACTAGGTACACTGACTCTTGGATCTCTAAGGAAGTGCTAATTTAGCCTCTGCCTGAGGCTACCCAGCAGGAGCCCAGCTGTAAAGTAATACAAGCTTCTGTGAGGCCGTGGGCCTTCTTTTGGAAGTTCTGGGTTTCTCTGACCCAGCTGCAGTTTGTTAGGTAATTTTCAGATTGCTAAGGGCCAGGCCTTTCATATGCAAAAGCCTCTGGGCACAGCTTGGGTGGGGCAGGGTTTCTGGGGATCAACAGGGTGGAGCAAGCAGCTATGGCTGCTCCTCAGTCCTACCCTAAGAGGCCCCACTTCTCAGTGACCCAGTAATCACTGCAAGTACCTCTGAGAGAAAGCCGCCCTCAAGTTCTGACTGATGCCAGAGAAGTCCAGTTTCTCCTGTATGAATCTGGGTCCCCAGAGACTTGCCTGGAACTGGAGTTCAGAGAAGTCAGGAGCTTGAGACTCCCTTCCAATTGAAAAAGACAACTGTGTCCTCAGTTTCCAGACCTTTCCACGTGCACCTCTGTACCTCTGCACTTTATTTCTGCGCCTCCCCTGAGTCTCAGTGTGCTTTTCTCTTTCCTTCTAGTTGTAGAATTTCCACTCAGCCAGCCTTCCTGTGGTTCTGGATGATGTCCATTTTGTCTTTTAGTTGTATATTTGAAGTGGTTGTGCGAGGCCGCAATTTCCGGTGTTTACCTATGCCGCCATCTTGGTTTCTCCTAATCTCCAACATTTACAGGGAACTCATACAACTGAACAAAAGGAAGATAAACAATCCAATCAAAAATGGCAAAGGACCTAAATAGAAACTTTTCAAAAGAGGAAATACAGAAGGCCGAAAGACACATGAAAACATGCTCAAATTCACTAATTGTAAGAGAGATGCAAATCAAAACGACAATGCGGTATCATCTCACACCTGTCAGAATGGCTATCATCATAAAATCAACAAACAACAAGTGTTGGAGAGGATGTGGAGAAAAAGGAACCCTTATGCACTGCTGTGGGGAATGGAGACTGATGCAGCCACTGTGGAGAACAGTATGGAGTTTCCTGAAAAAACTAAAAATGGAACTCCCATTTGACCCAGTGATTCCACTTCTAGGAATATCTCCCAAGAAGCCAGAAACACCAATCAGAAACTATATATTCACCCCTATGTTCATAGCAGCACAATTCACCATAGCTAAGATTTGGAAACAGCCTAAGTGCCCATCAGCAGATGAGTGGATTAAAAAACTGTGGTACATCTACACAATGGAATACTACGCTGCGGTAAAAAAGAAGGAATTCTTGCCATTTGCAGCAGCATGGATGGAACTGGAGAGCATTATGCTAAATGAAATAAGCCAGTCAGCGAAAGATAAACACCACATGATCTCACTCATTTGTAGAATATAGAGAACAACATAGACCAGGGATGGGCAAACTTTTTGACTCGAGGGCCAAAATGGATTGTTAAACTGGACCAGAGGGCCGGAACAAAAGCATGGATGGAGTGTTTGTGTGAACTAATATAATTCAAAGTAAACATCATTACATAAAAGGGTACAGTCTTTTTTTTTTTCAATAGTTTTATTCATTTAAAACATTTTAACAAGAAGAATGTAAACCCTAATTATTATAATTTGAAACTTCAAAAACTGGAGGAATCATAGCACAATAACATACCTTATATTGAAGATGGCAAAGGCAAAATAAAATTGCCTAACAAAGGAAAGGTACAAAAGCCTTTCAAATCAAACTTAAATATAATAAAATAATTTAAAACTAAAACAAATAGAAAAAAACAAAATGTATAAACAGTAAATTAAACATTTTCTTTAGTGCAACTTCCAATTTATGCCCGGGACGTAGATGTAGATGACAATGTAGACTCGGTTGAAAGGTTTTTGGTCTTTAAAACATCAACTTCAGTTTGTCAATACTCAGGTACTTGAGCTTTTATATAATTTAGGACTCAAGTCCTCAACTCTAAAATCTGGAAGGTTTAGTAATATGAAGCTGGAGGAAATGTAAATCCCCAGCCTCAGTTTTCCCATCTTTAAAATGGGAAGTCTGGAACAAATGATACTGTATCAATCTGTGATTGTGGCATAACAAAACACTCCAAACTTAGTGGCTAAAGACAATAACCTCTTATTCCTTTCTTTCAACCAATGGGTTGGGAGGTCTCAGGTAGGTTCACTCATACATCTGCTGTGAGCCGGCTGGTCAGCTGTGGTTAGCTAATCTAGATAGCATCACTGGGGAAACCCACTTCTTCTGTGCTGGACTCCTCTTGTCTGTCCTGCACACTAGGCATAGAATGTTCTCATGGAAGTACCAGGAGCCACAAAAGGAAACAGAAATGCATAAGTGAGCTTCAAGCTTCTGTTTGCATTAAGTCAACTATAAGCCCATTAGCCAAAGCAAATCACACAACAAAGTTAGGATCAGTGTGGGAGCTCGCTACTGCAAGGCATGTAACAATTTTCCATGGACAATTGAAGACACTAATACAACCAATTTATTATAATCTTTACAGTATATTTTCAATAATTGAGTGTAGGGTTGTTTGTCTGTTTTTAAGAGACCTGCAGCACAAACTACAGAGAAATACATTGAGGGTAAAGAGGAAAGAAAAATTGCTCCTCTTCTTTAAAAATAAGGCTCCATGTAATTGGCTATGACTAGCCTATACCTGACAAAATATTAGACATTTTAGATATTTTAATTAAAAGTTAGTGCCATACAACTGACTGATCTACATTTCATTCTCTTTCCTCTTAATATTTTTCTGTCAGTTTTTAAAAATCAATATAGTAACTAGGCAAGAAAAATTCAAAGAATAACCATGTTCAATGAATGCATGATTACATACATTTTCACTTTTCATTCCCATTCACAGGCCAAAAAACGAAAAGACAAAGAAATAAAAAGAAGGGGAAAGGGATATAGCATTTTTTAAAAGAAAAATTAGTGGAAGGTTTATTTTCGCACATTTACTTAAATGCTCATTGAAGTCTTCTTACAATATCAAATTGCATCTTTTTCTTGGGATAGTAATACAGGTAGATATTGAGGAGTAAATTGGATCAAGTAAGTTGCATTGCGATGTCATTCCCAGGAATTTACAAACCACATCCAAATAAAAGAATTCTTTCTTTATTGACCTCTTCTTTTAGGAACAGAGAGGGAATCTATTAAATTTCAGGCTCAAGTCATGCCTATAGACAGTCTTAAAATCCAAGGCTATAAGTCATAATCTTGGTGACTGGTTAAATCATCCAGTAATAAAAAATGCATTTCTTCCTTGTTTTGAAGGGTAACCCTGAGAACCAAGGTATGGTAGAGGACAAAGTTTTGCAAGCACATATAAATCATAGTTATGTTTTAGTAATAGTTATGATATCTGCTTCCAAGCTCTCTCTTTTTTTCTCTCAGGTAGATCCCAATATTTTGAACAAACACACTTACAGTAGTGTATATACCTCTACCCATACAAATGGGTTAAGGCAATAAATATTCAACTCTAAAATGCTAATTTTCTAACACTTCCTCAATTGGGTTAAAAGCTGTGATCAGTTTTACATTGTAAAGTTAGCTGACATCAATCATTCAGTATGGCAAGACAAGAAATCTGATATTTGGCTTCCAAAGCCTTTAACTAATATACCTGAGGGTGGGGAATAGGAATCATCTATAGTGGGCCTTTTCCTGTTCAAAATTTCTTAAAAGCTCATGTTTTGTCCTGAACAAATCATTTTAATTTTAGAATCTACTTCATAACATGGCTCTGTTAAGATAGTATAAAAGTACAGTGTGTGCAAAAGTAGATTTATAGTTGTTTATATGGAAAATAATGCAATAATTAATAAATAATACAAGAATAGTTTTGTGTACTCACTCCTGTAAACCTAACTATGCCACACCCTGTATTTAAACTGTAAAATTTTTTATCTTCTTTCATTACAAATCCCTGTGTAACTTGGCACAATAGGACGAAGCTGCAAGCTTATCCTGTGTTTTCAGTGACCCATGTCCCACTTCCAGGTGTCCCAGTTTGGGAAACACAACTCTAGGTCAGTTTGGTGCAGTATCTGTAGTGTCCTGATGATTAAAGTTTCATTTTCTCTAAGTTAAACCAAATTCTAATATAAGGCTGTGCATTGGGTATTGAACCTGAAATTTCTGGCTTCAGTCATTACAGACTCCATGCTTGCCTCCTCTGTCAGGATCCAATTCTTGTTTGAAGAATTACATGAGGTTGATTCCAATTTCTCTGCAGATTTCACTTGGATAACACAAATTGCTACTTTTTGGTTTACTATCTCTGATTTACTATCTGATGAATTGTTCTGCCCTACCATTATAGTTATTGCACCTATGGTTATAAATTGAGCCCCCAAAAGGAGGTAGAATCGGTAAAACTCTATGCCAGTCAGAAAGTATCAGTGGAAGATTGGAACTATATTCCAAAAAAAGGTTAGAATCCACCTACTAGTTCTGGGAAACATAGATTCTTTTAAAATGTCACATAACACGATCAGTAATTACCTATCACACTGCTAGGCAAGCCCATCATTTCAGAAAGTCCTTCCCAAATGGTTCAAGGTAAAACCAAGTTTCCTCAACTGCCATTTAGATCATCAAACCAAAATATACTTTTTTGCTTTTAACTTAATTTTAATTTGTGTCTGGTGGGAAGCCCATCAACCCAATCCCCTCCACCGCCACCCCCCACTCCCGCAACCCCTTGGGCAGTTTTCGAAGACAGAATTTGGATTGGGGTGGGGCAGAGGTGGCAGTGTCCAGCCCAGGCAGCGGGGTCACATGTTACAGGTCTTGAGAAAGAATAATGGTAGGGAAATAGGAAAAGGAATAAACTGGAGAGAAGAAACATGTTTTGTTGAGATTTTATTTCTTATTTATAAAACTGAAGAGTGAAATATATTTTCAGCTTATCTCTTCATTTAAGGGAGAAGGAAAGAAACCTAAAGGAAGCCCCCTGCTGGCCACTCTAATTTCTATCCTATTTGCTCCTGTCAAAATAAATAAGTAAAAATCTTTCTTTACCTATATTTAAGGCACAATTTAATCTTCTATTATTATTTTTATCTATTATATCTCTCTTTAATAAAATAAATGCATATATATAAATATAAATTTCTAAAGGCAATTTGGTAACTTGTCTTTCCATTATCATAAGAAAATAATTAGTGTTGTAGAAATATATATTTAATTTTAAAGTTGCATTTAAAAATGATATCACCAGTATATTTCTTTTTGTTATTTATACATTATAGCAAAAATATTTATGTTGATTATTTCAAACTTATGGAAGTCTTTAAAAATAAAGTAATAATTCAGAATTTCATTCAAAATATTGATAATAACTTTTTTTGTCTTTTCTAGAAAATTAACAGTACTATGCATAGCAAAAATCCTGAGGCTGGAGAATAAAAATGGTGACAGAGTAAGTGGATGCTACATAGATATGCTCCCAAAGTGGAATTACAACTAAAATATAGAAGAACAACCCTGAAAAATCTACTGAGGAATAGCTGGAGAGAACCCTGATAACCAAGGGTGGAAAGTGGAGACCGCATAGAGACCGGTGCGAAGGGTGGAGGCATGAAAGAGTTGGCCAGGCTCCCACAGAGAGCAGCTGAAGTTCCAGTGAGATATCTCAGGTTTGGGGGGCTCCCACTAAGAACTCTTGGATCTAAATCCCAAGTTGGACCCCCCAACAGAAAGCACCAGAACTTAGAAAGGTGCCCACATAATATCTGAAAGGCAGCAGGACTGCTGTCTGCCAGGGAGAAAGAGCTGAAAATGCAGGCACATTCTTAAAGGGCCAACACACAAAATTTTATGTGTAGCCACTCACCTTGGGCTGCAGCAGAGGAAGGCCAGAGTAGACTGGAGCTATGTGAACAGAAAACAGAGTTGGGGACTCTGGGTTTAGAGCTCAGAAGGCAGATATCTTAGTTTCCTGTGCTGAGTCATTATCTCACACTGTGGAGGTCATCTTTCTCAGACTGACCTTTGCTATCCAGGCAGTATTAGCCTGGGGGAAAGACAGTTGACCCACCCTATTGGAAAGCTCTTTGGCTCACCCTGTGGAGTTTCTAAGGCCCATTAAGGGGCTGAAAATAACAATTTGCCTCCAGGAAAAAGCAATTTTCCCATTCTCTCATCTCACCTGTGCACCATTGCCTGAGGCTACTCAAAACTGAATCCAATCAGCCTACAGGTAGAGGTGGGTCTCTGGAGGCTTTGAGTCTTTGTCTGATCTAATTAGTCAGAAACAGCATTTGGGTCCATGCCACAGACACTGACACAGATGGTACAGGGAGGCAAACAGCAGTGGAACCTTGCATGCATCACCCAGCTGCAGACGCCACCCTCAACTTCACAGTGAAGCAAAAGCCATCAGGACCCCAAGCACCTGAAGCTGACACCAGTGGAACCAACTCCATGGGGGAGAGAGTACAGTTCAGAACTGGGACAATCAAGGCATGAGACTCAAGGCAGACCTAGCCTCTGGACTAAGGAATCCCTAACCAATGGCTGACTAGGGACTTCCAGCTCTCAGACCTCAATAAGATTGCCCAGGGCCAGAAAGGGGCAGTGAATCATATTCAGCTGCACTAGAGAAGCTCCCAAGAGACCCAAGGTAGATACATGAAGGGACCAGACTTAACAACATCAGAGCAATATCCAGCAAGCCCCACAAAGAGCAGACCCAGAGCACCTGTATAACAGCTGGCACAACGACATTAGCGTTGACACTGGCAGCAAGTCAGAGGGGAGATCGCTCCAATGAATGGGACATCAACAATCAAGTCCCAATTACAAAAGGGGAGCCAAAATAATGATCACAAAGGGGCAGTCCTAGAGCATTCAGCTCAAGTGAACAAAGGGAGTGCACCACTGGACCCCTTAAGACACTTTCTACATAAAACCATCCCACAAAGACTGAGAGGCATAACAGTTCTATCTTATACATAGAAGCAAATACAAAAAGATAGCTAAAATGGGGAGACAAAGAAATCATCCCCTAATGAGAGAAAAAAAGGAATATCCAGAAAAAGAACTAAATGAAATAGAGGAAAGCAATCTATTAGACATAGGGTTCAAATCAATGGCTATAAAGATTCTTAAGAAACTTAGTGCAAATTACAACAGCATGAAAATGGAAATAGAGGCCATCAATAAGAACCAAACAGAAATGATGAAAGATATGTCTAATATCAAGAACACACTGGAGGGATTAAACATAGATTGAATGAAGCAGAGGATCTAATCAGCAATTTGGAAGACAAGGTAGAAATAAATACCCAGTTAGAGCAGCAAATAGAAAAAATAATTAAAAAGCAGGAAGAACGCTTAAGGGAGCTCTTCGACAACATGAAATGTAACAACGTCTTCATTACAGGAATACCAGAAGGGAAAGAGGGTAAGCAAGGAACAGAGAACCTGTTTAAATAAATAATGATAGAAAAATTCCTCAACCTGGTGAAGGAAAATGTCACACAAGTTCAGGAGGCATAGAGAGTCCCAATCAAGATGAACCCAAAGAATTCCATACCAAGACAATCATAAATAAATGGCAAGTGTTAAAGACAAAGTAATAATCTTAAAGGCAGCAAGAGAGAGACAGAAAATTACCTACAAAGGAGTTCCCATTAGAATGTCAGCTGACTTCTCAATAGAAACACTTCAGGCCAGAGGGCCGTGGCATGAAGCACCCAAAGTAATGAAAATCAAGGGCCTTAATCCAAACCTACTGTATCCTTGTAAAAAAAAAAAAAAGGCTATCATTTAAAATTGAACATGAAAGAAAAACCCTTGCAGACCAAAAAAAAAAAAAAGTTAGAGTACATTACCACCAAACCAGCAATGCAAGAAATGTTAAAGGGACTGCTTTAAGAAGAAAAAAAAGAGAAAGGATAATAGTCATATAAAACAGAAAATTGGAAATAAATAAATGCCTATAAATAATAACCTTAAATGTCAATGGATTAAATGCTCCAGTCAAAAGACATACAGTGACTGATGGATAAGAAAATATAACCCATTTATATGCTGTCTACAAGAGACCCATCTCAGGAATAAAGATACACACAGACTGAGAGTGAAGGGATGGAAAAATATATTCCATCCAAATGGAAAAGAAGAAAAAGCTGGGGTAGCAATATTCATATCTGACAAAATAGTCTTCAAAACAAAGGTCATAACAAGAGACAAAGAAGGCCACTACATAATACTAAAGGAAATGATTCAACCAGAAAATATAACCCTTGCAAACAAATATGCACCCAAAATAGGAGCACTCAAGTACATAAAAAAACTCTTGATAGATTTTAAGGGAGAGATTGACAGCAATACCTTCACAGTAGGGGACTTTGACACACCACTGACATTATTGGATAGATCTTCCAGACAAATAATTAACAAGGAAACAGAAGCCTTAAATGACACAGTAAATCAGGTAGGTCTAACCAATATTTACATAACAGAATATATATTCTTCTCAAGCACACATGGAACAGTCTTAAAAAAGATCACATGTTAGGGCATAAAAAAATACTATACAGATTTAAGAAGATTGAAATCATACCAACCATCTTATCTGATCACAATGGCATGAAGTTAGATATCACCTACAATAAAAAAAAAAAAACACTCTAAAACACTCAAATACATGGAGGCTAAATAGCATGTTATTAAACAATGAAATGGTTAACAATGCCATCAACCAAAAATTAAAAATTTCCTGGAAACAAATGAAAATGAACACAAAACCACCCAAAACCTATGGATCACAGCAAAAGCAGTCCTGAGAGAAAAGTTCATAGCACTACAAGCTTATCTCAAGAAACAAGAAAAAGCACTAATACATTATCTTACCCTACAACTAAATTATTTAGAAAGACAACAGCAAGAAAAACAAAGAGGAAGTAGAAGGAAGGGAATAAGGGAATAATAAAGATCAGAGCAGAAATAAATGACATAGAAACAAAACAAAACAAAACAAAAAGTAAAAAAGATCACTAAGTCCAAGAATTGGTTCTTTGAAAAGAAAAACAAGATTGATGAACCCCTAGCCAGACTCATCAAGAAACAAAGAGAGAGGACCCAAATAAATAAAATCAGAAATAAAAGAGGCAATATAACCACGACACCACAGAAATACAAAGCATTGTAAGCAAATAATATGAACAACTATAAGCCAACAAACTAGACAAACTGGGTGAAATAGACAAATTCCTAGAAACATACAATCTTCTAAAACTCAATCAGGAAGAATCAGAAAGCCTGAATCGGCCAATAACAACTGATGAAATTAAAGTAGTAATTAATAAATTTCCAGCAAATGAAAGTGATAGGTTGGATGGATTTACAGGATAATTTTATCAAACATTTAAAGAAGAATTAACACCTATCCTCCTCAAACAATTCCAAAAAATTCAAGAAGAAGGAAGACTTGCAAGCTCTTTTTACAAAT
Source organism: Myotis nattereri (assembly GCF_964212035.1). Lineage (NCBI taxonomy): Eukaryota > Metazoa > Chordata > Mammalia > Chiroptera > Vespertilionidae > Myotis > Myotis nattereri. Next base: position 101,357,272 of record NC_138077.1, read on the forward strand.
TTGGCATTATCCTGATTCCAAAACCAGATAAAGACACTACAAAGAAAGAAAATTACAAGCCAATGTCCCTGATGAACAGAGATGCTAAAATCCTCAACAAACTACTTGCAAATCGAATCTAGAAATATATTAAAAAGATCAGATACCATGATCAAGTGGGATTTATTTCAGAGATGCAAGGCTGCTACATTATTCACAAATCAATAAATGTGATACATGACATCAACAAATGAAAACCACATGACAATATCAATAGATGGAGAAAAAGCATTTTACAAATCCAGCACACTTTTTTGTTAAAATCTCCCAGTAAAATGTGAATAGAGGGCTCATACCTCAACATAATAAAAGCCATATATGACAAACCTACAGCTAACATATTACTCAATGAGCATTTCCCTGAAGAACAGGAACAAGACAAGGATGTCTGCTTCACCACTGTTGTTCAACACTAGGGGCCTGGTTCATGACATTTGTGAACTGGGTGGGGTCCCTCGGCCTGGCCTGAGACCTCTCGCAGTCCAGGACCCCTTCGGGGATGTCTGACTGCTGGCTTAGGCCCACTCCCCTTGGACATTGAAAAAATAAATAGAGGAAGATACAAACAAATGGAAGCATATACCATGTTTAAGAATTGGAAGAATTAACAGCATTAAAATTATATCACCCAAAGCAATCTATAAATTTAACATAATCCCTATTAAAATACCAATGGCATACTTCAAAGAGCTAGAACAAATACTCCAAAAATATATATATGGAACCATAATAGATCCTAAATAGCTGAAGCAATATTGAGAAAGAAGAATGAAGTAGGAGGAATCACAATACCTGATATCAAACTATACTACAAAGCCATTATAACCAAAACAGCCTGGCACTGGCACAAGAACAGTCATATAGACCAATGCATCAGGACAGAGACCCCATAAATTGACCCACACCATTACAGTCAATTAATATTTGACAAAGGAGGCAAGAGCATACAATGGAGTTAAGACTATCTCTCCAACAAATGGTGCTGGGAAAGCTGGACACACACATGCAAAAAGGTGAAACTAGACCACCAACTTACACCATACACAAGCATAAACTCAAGATGGATAAAATACTTAAATGTAAGGCATGAAGCCATAAAAATCTTAGAGGAAAACATAGGCAGTAAATCTCAGACATCAAACATGTTTATAGATACATGTCCTAAGGCAAAGGAAACTAAGGAGAAAATAAATAAATGGGACTACATCAAAATAAAAAGCTTCTGCACAGCAAAAGAAACCACCATTAAATTGAAAAGGGAGCCCACTGAATGGGAGAACATATTTGTCAATGATACATCTGGTAAGGGGTTAATTTCCAAAAAATATAAAGTGCTCATACAACTCTATAAAAAACAATCCAATTAAAAAATGGGCAGAAGACCTAAATAGACATTTCTCCAAAAAGGACATACAAATGACCAAGAGACATATGAAAAAAATGCTCAAAGTCACTAATTATCAGATAAATTCAAATTAAAACCACAATGAGGTATCTATCACCTCACACCTGTTAGAATGGCTATCACCAACAAATCAACAAACGACAAAGGCTGGAGAGGATCTGGAGAAAAGGGGGCACTAGTTCACTGCTGGTGGGAATGTAGATTGGTGCAGCCACTATGGAAAACAGTATGAAACTTCCTCAAAAAATTAAAAATAGAACTTTCATTTGACCCAGCAATCCCACTTCTGGGAATATATCCCAAAAAGCCCAAAACACCAATCAGAAAGTATACATGCACCCTTATGTTCATAGCAGCACAATTTACCATAGCTAAGATTTGGAAACAGCCCAAGTGCCCATCAGTAGATGAGTGGATAAAAAAGCTGTGGGACATTTACACTATAGAATACTATGCAGCTGTAAAAAAGAGGTATCTCTTATCCTTTGGGACGATATGGATGGACCTGGAAAATATTATGCTAAGTGAAAAAAGCCAATCTGAGAAAGACAAATATCACTTATTTCTGATCTCATTTATTTGTGGAATCTAATGAACAAAATGAATTGACCAACAAAATAAGGTTTGAAGCATAGAAGCATGGAACAGACTGACATACCTTGATTTAAGGTTGGAGGGAGGAGAAGAGATAAACCGAACAACTTATATACAAATTCGTGCACCTTGAAAGGGACTGTGGGCCATGAGGCTGTGGTGGGCACAGAGTGGGGTTTTGACCCATCCTCCGTACTCCTGCCTGGCCCCTCCTGCCACAGCCCCCAGACCCCTGTCTGCTGGCAGCCGCTCCCATACACTGACATCAACGGAGCAACTGGGGCCAGTGCCAGCAGCAGATGTGAGCAGGGCCAGTGCCAGCAGTGGGTGCGAATGGCAGCTGCTGCCCCGATCACCCGTCGGGAGCAGAGGGAGGTGGAGAAGCCCTCAGGAGTGATCAGGGCCAGCAGCTGCCACTCACACCACTGATGGTGCCAAAAGATTGGAACCAGTGCCGGCCACCGGCAGTCGGTGAGAGTGGTGGCTCCAGCACCAGTTGCAGGTGCGAGCAGGGACATCACTGTCAGCAGGTGCGAGAGGCAGCTGCCAGCCCTGATCGCCCCTCAGGAGCAGGGGGAGGTGGAGAAGCCCTGAGAGGCAACTGGGGCTGGCGCCGGGTGCCAGCAGTGGGTGCAAGTGCCCAGCAGGACAGCAGCACACAGAAGCAAAGAATTTTCAGTAACCACCACAGGCTCGCCCCAATGATACCAACTGGCACTCCACCTTGGTGTGACACCCCCACTCACCTGCTCCACCACCCCACCATGGCTGATGCCCATGTTCTGCACTCTGCTGCCTTTTGCCAACACCCGCCATGTTCTGCATGTGCCCCCTGGTGGCCAGCACATGTCACAGAGACTGGTTGTTTGATTGTTCAGCCATTCTGTCTATTTGCATATTAGGGTTTTATATATATAGACTAGAGGCCCGGTGCACAAAATTTGTGCACTCGGGGGCGGGGGGAAAGGTGCGTCCCTCAGCCCAGCCTGCGCCCATTTGCAGTCCAGGACCCCTTGGGGGATATCCACCTTATTGACTTAGGCCCACTCCCCGGGGGATCAGGCTTGAGCTTGCAGTCAGACATCCTTCTGGCAGCCAGGGAGCCCTCAGGGGATGTCCGACTAAAGGCTTAGGCCCCCAAGGGTCGGGCTTAAACTGTTAGTTGGACATTCTTAGTGCTGCCACGAAGGTGGGAGAAGCTCCTGCCACCATCACTGCACTGGCCAGCCATGAGCCAGCTTCTGGCTGAGTGGCACTACTCCTCGGTCTGACCTAAACCCTAGAGATTAGTATTTCATTTTACAACTTTTTCTCGGTTTATAGGCAGCAGCAAACTCAGACCACACAGTCGGGTGTGCACGAAATGTTGCTTTCTTTATCGTTTAGCAACCAAACCTAACTTCAACTTCAGCCCCCATTCTGCCAAGTGAAAAAACAAAAACAAAGTATTATTTAACTTAGGTTCCCCACCCTGTTCTCTGGAGCTGTGCTTCTGTGTCAGACAGTGTATGTCTCAGGCAGAGGTGCCAGAGAACCGAGCAGGTCAAGGACATCTGGACCTCACTCAGTCTTCTGTCTGGGCTGGGCCCCACCCAGCTGCCCTTGACCCTCACCTCAGAGCTCAAGTCCATGCTGATCCCTGGTATATTCTCCTCATCTGGGCCTGGAGGCCTCTTGAGTCCAATTCGCTCTCTCCCTCCCTCCCTGCCACCTTCTCTCTCTCTCACACAAAGAGCTATTGGGCTTTCTGGGGTGAGGTCCTCTGACACCTCCTCAGCCCCGTTGCAGGGGCACCATCTTGGTGCCTGGGTCACGGCCACAAAGCTGTGTGGCTGCTCTCAGACCCTCCGTCTCCTGCTGCCTTAGGGAGTGACTCAGCGGGAGGGGAGGGTCACAGTCCTTTTTACATGGCCGCCAACCAACACTCAGCGTTCTTTCCCTCTAGTTCTCCTTCTCCTCCTCACCCCAGTCCAGGCACGTCTATGTGCAGGGCGGGGGAGGGTGGAGGCAGGCGTGTCTCTGAGCCAGCACACAGGCTTCCAGATCCACTGCTCCCCCAGGAGGCCTTCCACGCTCTGGACCTCGACACCCAGAACCTGCCCCCTCTCAGCTGCAGGTCTTTGCCCGCAGTGGTCAAGTCTGTTTAGATCAGTGGTTCTCAGCCTTGGCTGCACATTAGAATCACCTGGGAATCTTTTTAAAATCCTGATTTCTGGGCCTCATCCTCCGGAAATTCTGTGTCTTTGTTACTAATGTTGTGGCTCTACCCCATAACAAAGAAACAGAATTTCCGGAGGATGAGGCCCAGAAATCAGGATTTTAAAAAGATTCCCAGGTGATTCTAATGTGCAGCCAAGGCTGAGAACCACTGGTTTAGAGGCTTGAAGTCAAGAAGTGCCTCTTCATTCTCTGCTTTCTGGAGGCGGTCAGCGTGGAACATTCCTGCCTGGAGTGGGGAGGGGTCTCTGAGTGTTAAGAATACCAGGAGGGGGAGCACAGACTCCTCCTAGAGCTCTGAGATGGGAAAGGCAGCACCCCCTCCCCTCTAACCCCAGGATGTTTCTTTAGAAGCAGAAGCCTCATCCTGTGCAGGGGCCTGTGCTGGCTGCCTCAGTTTCTCAGCGACAACGAATTTGATGAACATCTTTTCCCCACTGCAGTAGCTGCTTCATTTGTTGGTTCCCGCATTTTTCATTAGCTGCTAAATCGCCCCTGTGGCTGCAAACCTGTTGTGCCTGACTCAGCCAGTGGGGAGCTATGGGAGCTCTGCAGGGACAGGGGAAGTGGGAGGGGGGCCCGGCCTGCAGAGAGGGTCAGTGGTGCCTGCCCGGCTGTCTCAGAGGATGTGGCTTAGGTTAGGTCCTGTCCTTTGGCGACTTTAGGAGGGGAGGCCGTGTCCTCCGCTACCCACTTTGACTCAGGGGTGGAAGTTCTTGCTCTCTGGCCTCATAACTCAGTGGATCATAGTGGAATGCGGCAGGCAGGCAGCTTCTGCCGCTGCACACAGGCACGGGCTGGTGGCTTCTGCAGCCGCACACGGGCACAGGGCCTGCAACCCGGACCGGATCAGGTCACAGGCGGCGGCAGGCAGCTTCTGTGGCTGCACATGCTGTGGGCAGGCGGCTTCAGAGGTTGCACATGGGCTCGGGCTGTGGGCTTCTGCTGCCGCATAGGGGCACGGGCTGTCGGCTTCTGCTGCCGCACACGGGCACGGGCAGGCGGCCTCTGGGGGGTCGGGGTTGCCGCCTGGCCTGCTCCGGGGGCCCTCCCGCCCTGCAATCACCATGGCGATCTCGGGGTGCAGGCCAGCCGCCTGTCCCGGGAGTCCGGTGTTGCGGCAGCTCCCGCCCTCTGATCGTGGGGCGCAGGCCCTCCCGCCCTCCAATGGCCATGACCATCGCTGGGTGCAGGCCAGCCGGCAACCCCGCCACGGGGGGGACCGGGGTTGCTGCCTGGCCTGCTCCTGGGCCCTCCCACCCTCCCATAGCCAGGCTCAGGCCCTACCCCTCCCATCGCCATGGCGATCTCTGGGCGTAGGCCAGCCAGCAACCCCAACCGGCTTTCCAATGGCAATCACCGGCTGAAGGCAGCCTTTACCCACCCCCCAGCTCTTGCCTGCCGCCTGGGTTGCGGATCACCATTCTTCAGTCCTTCCCCTTTGGCCTCCCAGCATTGGGACGTATGCAAATTCACCTCCATCTTGGCTGGCAGTTAATTTGCATATTGCCCTGATTAGCCAATGGGAAGGGTAGCGGTCGTATGCCAATTACCATGTTTCTCTTTTATTAGAAAGGATATGCATAGCCTGTAGACATGGACAATGGGGTAGTGACAACTTGGAGGCTTTGGTAGGAGCTTGGCAGAGGGCAGTAAATGGGGAGAAAATGGGAGATATCTGTAATGCTATCAACAATAAAAAAATATTTTAAAAATAAATAATTTTTAAAATCCTGAGGCTGCTTAGCCCAGCTGGCATGGCTTGGTGGTTGAGCACCAACCTATGAACCAGGAGATCACGGTTCTATTCCTGGTCATGGCACATGCCCAGGTTGTAAGCTTGATCCCCAGTGTGAGGCTTGCAGGAGCAGCCAATCAATGATTCTCTCTTATCATCAATGTTTCTATCTCTCTCACGCTCTCCCTTCCTCTTTGAATTTAAAAAAAAAAATCCTGAGGGTGCATTTATTTCATGCTGTAACTTGAATCTCTGATTAAGTAATTTCATAGCCTTATTCTTTAGAAAATAGAACTCCTAAGGGCAGCCTGACCCAAGATTCACAGAAATGTAAATAACAAAAGTATTTCTCTCTTTACATAAAACAAATATTTTACTACATCGCATACTACAATAACCTTTCTCAAGTACAACACAGAAATATTAACATCTATAAAATATGATTAATACTCAAAGCCTACTTATAAAGCAAAAGCAGCAGGGGAAATGACACCCCATAAATTTAGTTACAGTTTTGATAGAAAGCGTGATAATTGAAACAGGAGTATTCCCATGAAGAATTTGTGCCCTGTGATAGTGATAATTATATCAAAACAAACTTCTTATAACATTTTTCTTCATTTAGCTCCAGTATCTTCTGAATGAAACTTTTGGGTATCTGTGAAAAGTGCAGAGAGACTGACAACTTTTGTGGTATTAACTTGACCCTTGTCCAGGCTTTCTCTTATATAAATGATCCCTTCCTTATCCCTGCTGTCATTGGTTTTGAAGAAGTGCATGGTTGGGCCATTTGACATCTTGTCTCTTAGACCAGGAATGAGTCAGTTACTCACAGCCAAGTTCATGAGTCATTTTTATAACATTACTATTCTACATGATACCCTTGACCTCTCAGATTGGTGGTGTGAGCAGAAAGGCTAAGTTTTTTCTGAGACAGAGTCTAGTCAACAACTTTATGGCAGTCCTTTTGGACTAAGCTTTGCCTAATACCTACAAGTTGGTCATGAGGTACTCAAGGGATTAGAAATGTATCACTTGACAAGTTTTTCAGGTTAGTAGCAAGAGAGTAAACAACTGTGTCATCTAGGAGGTTCCAAAGTCCAGGGTCCATTCAGGGCAACTGCAGTAGCTTCCCTTTCCTAAGTCTAGGAGTTCTACCAACAAGAGCCCCATAAGGAGAAACTTCCCAAAGCTAAACCTTGAAGACCATAGCCTGCCCAGCTAACAGCCAAATGAAAAGGCAAGGTTGCCCATGAGTCATCAGACAGTTGGAAAAGTCCTTGCAGCTGGCACATACCATAACATAAAGTGCCTCATGGCCATGTGGAAATGACATCAAGGAAGAATGTGGGGGTCAAGCCAGAATCTGCGCATTAAACCCAGGAGGATTTGTTTGGGCCTCCTGTTTAGATAGAGAACAATGGTTTCTCTATTGTTTCTGTTGTTTTGTTATTTTGTTTTCAAAAAATAAGAAATTCTCTCTCTGGCCTGACCTTATCCTGCTCTTGAAATTGCTGGATGGTCATTGAAACCTTCCATTGCAGAGATGTTTCTGATGGAGGTGCTATTGAAACTGGTTAGGGGATGGATTTTCTCTTTCTGGCTGTGACTTCCATGTGCAAGACACTATAGCCTTCACAGATAGAAGAACATCTTTGTCCTTAAAAGGAAAACTGCCAGCACACTTGAGAGTTGGACTGAGCCACTGAAGCAATCCCTGAGAAGAGTGAGGTCGTCTTTAACAATTCCTGTTTACTTTCCTGAAGAGAGATTAGGAGAAGGAAATAAGACTTCATTTTTACGTAGTTTTCATGCTGCAAATTATCAGCTGAAACCAAATATTATTCTGAATCAAACAACCCTAAAGTTATGCACAATTCTAATATCTGTTTAATTAATCAACATATTCATTAATAAATAATAAACCATTTTATTTGTTTTAGAGTGTACATATAGGCTATATACTCATAAATATTTGAATATAGGCAGTATGCTTGGCAGAGAAAAACAAGCTTTTCAGAGGTCTTTGTTATCTGAAAGTTTGGAGGGGGAAATAAAATTTTAATAAACATATTTTTACCTAATCATAGAAAAAGCAAATAAAATGAGTTTCTAAATTCTGAAAGAAAAAGAGATAGATTATAAACTATAAATGCTTTCTCACTTCAGACCTTCATCTTATGACAGCATTGCCTGTGTAATATTGCTAATCTTGAAATAGTAAGAGGATGGTGAAATTGATATAGTTACATATACATGTATAAATAGGCATTGGTAAAAGTAGGTTTACAGTTGTGATTACTCAAAACAGTTTATTGTATTATTATTTATTAATTCTTTTTTCTTTTTTTATTGTTTAAAGTATTACAAATAGTAGTACATATGTCTCCTTTTTCTTTTCTTTTTTTCCCAATTGACCTTCCCCCAGCCTCCCCTACTATTAATTAATTCTTGTATTTATTGTTATTGTTAACCTAGTTTTGCCCACCTCTGTATGTAAAATTATATCTAGAAGCTAATAAGCCTATATCAGTATTAGTATATTAATACTGATTGAAATAACTTAGGAGCTTATACTAATAGAAAATATATTCTGATGTACTAAAATTTTAATAACTATACATATAAATATACATCCTATATAATAAAAGGGTAATATGCAAATAGACCGAACAGCAGAACAACCAATCAAAGCGTAATATGCTAATGATATGCTAAGGCTGCTCAACCACTCACTATGATGTTCACTGACCACCGGGGGCAGATGCTTCAACTGATAGGTTAGCTTGCTGCTAGGGTCCGGCCAATCAGGACTGAGTGAGATGGTCTGGACTCGCCCTGGAGCCCTCCTGTAGACCCTCCCTGGCCCTATGTGCCCCAGTGAGGTCCCTCAGCTTGGCCTGCACCCTTTCACAATCAGGAACCCCTCAGGGATTTCAGAGAGCTGATTTAAACCAGATCCTGAAGGCCACTCCCCTTGGGAGGGTGCCAGATGCAGGGCTCATAGTGAGCGCTGCTGTGGCAGTTCTCGCCTCTCCTGATCAGGACTGATTGGGTGTGAGCCCGCAGCAGGCACAGTGGGGCCAGGATGAGTGGAACCGGCAGGTAGGAGCTGCAGGCAATGTTGGACTGCAGTTTTTTGGCCTGATCCCTGCAGGCCACCCAGAGGGACCCCACCCATGCACAAATTCATGCACCAGGCCTCTATTATACACATAAATAGGAGGAATGCCATGTGACAGCGAAGGCAGAGGTTGGAATGATACAGCTACAAGCCAATTAAAAACCAAAGATTATCGGCAAACCACCAGAAAGAAGAGGCAAGGAAGGATTTGTTATAGGATCCAGAGGGAGCATGTTCTTGCCAATATCTTGATTTCAGGCTTCTGTCCTCCAGAACTGTGAACAAAATGTTTCTGTTGTTTTAAGCTACCCAGCTTATGGTACTTTGTTATGGCATCTCTAGGAATCTAATATAGATACTACTGACAAAATATTTAGTCTTTCCTTACCACATTTTCTTAAAATACTCTTGGCCACAGACTTCTGTACACCATAGTTTTCCAGAAGACCTGCTACACAATTCACAGGACTCCTTGCTGCCCCTCACATTCTGATGTCCTTTGAGAGACCTCAATAATTCCATTGTATCAACTATCATTGATATGTTAGGGCCTCTCAAGTTCATATCTACAGTTTGAACTTCTCTAAAGCTCCATGAGCCAACCTATGGCTAACTTTTCCCACAGCACACCAAACTCTAATATTCATTAGCCTCGCTCATCCTTTGAGGTTCACCATTCTTTCAGCCATGTCCCCTGGGAGTCCTGAGTGAGGCTGACACTCCTCTGGTTTTATAATGTTCTTAAGAACAAGAAATACATCTCTGTGAAACCTGTCCTAAAGATAAATTGGAAAAGTCTTAAACACTCTGACTAATTTGGCATGTTTTCCTTCCCTTCTCTGTTGCTCTCAATGCCTTGAAGTGAAATATGACATCTCCTACCCCCTAGGATTGCTCCCAAATGGGCCTCGGTATGGAAATAAGATTTGTCTCTCTCTCTTTGGCCCCAGGTAAAGGGCAGGAAAAAAAACAGTCCAATAACAATGTTGCCAATGGAAAGGCTACAGATCAGACTAAGATGAGGAAACAGAGTGAAACCGAGAGTGTCCGCCCTTGAGGTGACCAGGAAGCGATCCTTTTGAGCCATGCCAACAACCTATTCCCTTTTCAGTGAATAATTTTTAAATCAGTGCTGTAATGTGTGGTCCAGTAATCAAGATGGCATCTGGGTTGCTCCCCCAACAAGAACACATTGTTTTTGTCATGAGCCAGAATCCCAGCGTCTGTATTCTGGGTCTAGGAGGCAGAGTTCTCTCTGACTTCATCTGTCTCCTTTGACAAGGTGATCGATTTTAGCTTCTCCAAGAAAAGATAACCCCTGCTGCTCCTTCTTGGGGAGGAAAAACACATCCTCCTTCTTAGGAGAGGTTGAAAGAAAAGCTAAGTACAAGAGTGTGTAAAGAATATCCATTTGCATGTGGTCTCCCTTTAAATGTTATACCCAGAGAAGGTATGTGTTGAGTGATTGTGGCAACAGGCTGAATTTCTCCTTCTTGCCTAAACCCGTGGTCGGCAAACTGCGGCTCGCGAGCCACATGCGGCTTTTTGGCCCCTTGAGTGTGGCTCTTCCTAAGCCTTAGAAGTACCCTAATTAAGTTAATAACAATGTACCTATTCATATAGTTTAAGTTTAAAAAATTTGGCTCTCAAAAGAAATTTCAATGGTTGTACTATTGATATTTGGCTCTGTTGACTAATGAGTTTGCCGACCACTGGCCTAGACAATCACTTATTTTGACAGGAGCCTCTTTTCAGTAATAAGATATCAATTCTAGTTTCCTCTATTTACATAACAAAAATACTGGCTGCTTGTTGATGCAACTTTTACATATTTTTTGAGATCAAGAATGCTGAACTTTGAAAAAAGACAAAAAGCTTTTTACTACAAAACAAAAAACAAACAAACAAACAAACAAAGAACAGCTATAAGACAGCTACCCTAATTTGAATGGAACAAAGCTAATCCTTGTACTTCCTGTTCCTTTTGACACACCTGAGTTCTCACAGTCCCGGAAAGTCATTAGAGACAAGAAAACTTTGTGATTATTTTAGAATGTCAAAACCAATGTGCAGAATTGACTTTCTATCAGAAGGTCCTTGTGGAATAGGATGTGAAGATATCTTGTTAAAACAGCTACCAGCTGCATAGTGAAACTTTTAAGATAAAAGTTAAGAATGAAAACTTATTTTAGCTCTTCAAATGAAAAAAGAAAGAAAAGCAATTTTGCTCCTGGTTGGGAAAATGTTGTTTTAATGTAGACAGCTTTAATTTGTGAGTGAATAAGAAAACTCAGTTATTAAGTCTTTATCATTTTATTAGTATTGACAACTAAAAATATATAAAATACTAGAGGCCTCGTGCATGAAATTCATGCACTTCGGGGGGGTGGGGGGAGGCTGTTCCTCAGCCCAGCCTGCACCCTCTCCAGTCTGGGACCCCTTGGGGGATGTCCAACTGCCAGTTTAGGCCAGAACTGGCAGGGATTGGGCCTAAACCGGCAGTCGGACATCCCTCTCACAATCCAGGACCACTGGCTCCCAACCACTCACCTGCCTGCATGCCTGATCGCCCCTAACCGCTCCCCTGCCGGCCTGATTGAAGCCTACTACTCCCCTGCAGGCCCAATCACCCCCAAGTGGCCTTCCCTGCAGGCCTGATCACCCACAGCTGCCCTCCTCTGCTGGCCATATTGTGGCAGCCATCTGTGAGGATGTGGGGAAGGCCATCTTGTGATGACATGGGGGCGGCCATTTTGTGGCAGCCATCTTGTGATGATGTGGGGGTGGCCATCTTGTGACGACATAGGGCAGTCATCTTGTGGTGGCCATCTTGTGATGACATGGGGGCGGCCATTTTGTGGTGGCCATCTTGTGATGACGTGGGGGTGGCCATCTTGTATGATGTGAGGGCATGATGGTCACCTAGGCTTTTATTAGTACAGATATGTATGAGTTTATAACAAATGAAAGTTTATAATTAAAAAATACATACATATATATATATATATATATATATATATATCCATTAACTTGGAAAAATAATTAAATAAATAAATAATAAAAAATATATAGGTATGCCCTGACTGGTTTGGCTCAGTGGATAGAGTGTCAGCCTGCCGACTCAAGGGTCCCAGGTTCGATTCCAGTCAAGGGCATGTACCTTGGTTGTGGGCACATCCCCAGTAGGGGGTGTGGAGGAGGCAGCTGATCGATGTTTCTCTTTCATCGATGTTTCTAACTCTTTATCCCTCTCCCTTTCCCTCTGTAAGAAATCAAAATATATTTTTAAAAAAATATATAGAGAGGTATATATTTCTAAATAGAAGATCTCAACACCCTCTCTATTTATATCTTTTTAAACTGAATATGACATATCATACTTATTCAGATTATTTTCTCTTATTCAATCTTCAGTGAAGGAAAATGTAGCTTTCTTCCTGAGGAAGAAGAGATTTCACAGCAGGTTTAATAAAATCAATCAGTTTTACTACTAGATATGGAATATTTCCTTGAGGACTACAGAAAGCTGAAGCTGATTTTTCTTTGTCAACAGACAAATCATTAAATGAAAGAATCAGTATGAGAATACTTCTCACTACTGAACCAGGAGACTGGAATGGATCAGATTAACTTCACATGCATGCATACATATATTCCTGTTCTCTTCATCCATATCTTGTTCTGTTTTCTCTCCAGTACTGAGAAGGTACCTCAACTCTTTTGACAGATACTAAAACTTCAAAGGAAAGGAAACTTAAAATGTGTAAACTATATTATATAGAGAAAATATATTATTGTTCAATAACTTTGAAAATTACTTTGTTACCTTAAGATTACATGCTTTCTTGCCTCCCTCCCCTCTCTGTCACATTCTCTGCCACTAGGTATGGGCTTGGCTCTCCCTTACACATAGTCACCCAGAGAGTTAATATACGGATACCTGGTGGGGATTTCTTACTTAAATCTGTTTCCTCTCCAAACTGAGAAGAGTTGAAGACCTGGGTCCTTTAAATGAATGATCATTTCCTGATCTATAAAATAAACAATCTAGGAAAGCAATTTAAATGAATATAAGGAATTTACCAAAACTCAATAATAAGTGGACAGGAGGAGGGTTTAAAAGTACGCAGTTTTCTTTTATCACTTCCTCATGCCAAAAACAGACATGGGAAGTAGGCATACATAAAAAACTTATAAAATGCTAATAGTTCCAGTTTCAAACTCCATCCTAATAAACATAAACATAATTACTTTAATAGAGTTCTCTATTCTGGATACCAAATTCAAACTTTCTATGATAGATAAATCTTATACTTTTTTTTCTCTCTCTCCCTTAAGGCTAAGCCCTATGAGTAAGTAGAGAACTTGTAAGACTGGTTCTACTAGCAAACTCTAAAGGCTTCATGCCCTATTTACTACATTGGAAGAAAGCAATGTTCTCCATTTATCTCATTTTTGGTTTAGCCTGAACACATGGATTTTTCTGAAGCTCTGCCAGGTTCAGACCAGATACTACTAGGGCCACAATGACTGTAGGTTACTACACGGACTACCCCCACGGTTTACCTGTGAGATCACTTTAAAATTTCTATCTGGACCTGTTTTCATGTATGTGTAAATAGCTCTGGAGAATATTAAGCAGTTGTATTATCAATAAATTGTGCTTATCTCTGGATTCCAGCATGCAAGACTTTTGAAATGACCAACTAAGATAAAGACCTAAGTGACATGTGTTAAAGAGAAAAGACACTATGAATGGAAAAGACAGAAGAGGAATATGTGGAGGTTACTTTCTGCAATATGTATCTAGGGTGATTGTTCTCCAGTGCTTTTTTTAGAACCCCTTGCTGAATTGGTTGTTTTCTTGTTTTGTTTTGTTTTTTTGCTTCCCTGTAATGAATAACAAATCAACACAAAGAATTTAGAATTACTTAGCTGGTGATATCAGATGAGTTCAGAATACTCAATAAAGGTTTTATGTAATAAAAATAAAAAGGGGAGGTCTGTTTTTATTCCACTCTCATTTCTGAAGAACTATAAATATCTCTGTAGCACAACTCTTGCTTCCACACTGTGTCCTCTACCCTCAACCTACCCCCCTTTTATTCTTTTCTCCTAAAAAATATTTAATATAGAGAGAAGGAATAAGAGCAGGGCTTCATAATTTTTATTCTCATCACCAACCCTGGCTAGAAGTTTTTTCTAGTAAAAGGAGGTAGTCATCCATTTTAGTTAGGTAGGCTAAACAATTGAAGTAAATATCTATGAAAATGTAATGGGTGAAATAAAATAGTAGTGGATTTATCTCTCAAGTGACAAAGAAGGCTAGAAGTTTAGGTCATTGGGTTGTAGCGGGTAGACGGTTGCTGTGCTACCCAACCCAGTAGGAGGGTAATGCTTCTCCTTCCTTAATATGTGATTTCTAAGTTCTGCCTTGTCATCACTATTTCAGCTTGTGGGAAGGAAGAAAGAGCTGTAGGAGTAGGCATGCAAATTTTCAAGACAAGACTTGAATGGCATCCATCATTTTTGCTCACACTTGACTGGAGAGAGCTTAGTTCTCTGGCCACAAGGAGCAGAAAAACGCAGTCCTTAACTGGGTGACTGTCCCAGTTATGACTCTAATGTGGGAGAAGTGAAGCATAGGTTTTTGTAGAAAACTTGTAATCTCCACCACACCCTCCAATCCCTTTCATAATCTCAAAAGAACATGAGGATAAGATGTATGTCCAAGGTCCAGCCAGTATTGCTCAGTGGTTGAGCATTGACCCATGAACCAGATCAATGTTTGATTCCTGTTCAGGGCACATGCCTTGGTTGCAGGCTCGGTCTTAGTAGGGAGTGTACTAGGGGCAACCCATTGATGATGCTCTCTCATCATTGATGTTTCTATCTCTCTCATCTCCCTTCCTTTCTCTGAAATCAATAAAAATAAATAAATAAATAGATAGATAGATAGATAGATGGATGGATAGATAGATAGATAGATAGATAGATAGATAGATAGATAGATAGAAAGATAAAAAAGATGTAGGTCCAAGAATTAATTGTTCTGAGTCCTTTGCAGAAAAAAACTATTCCTATGGCTTACATAAATCATCTACAACAGAAATGCATTTGCCTGATGAAGTGTTAAGGTCTTCTTATGAATTATTATATATTCTTATTTTATAGAAGTACTAGAGGTCCGGTGCACAAAATTCATGCATGGAGTGAGGGGGTTCCCTCAGCCCAGCCTGCACCCACTCCAATCAGGGAGCCCTTGGTGGATGTCCGACCACTGGTCAGACACCCCTCTCACAATCTGGGATTGCTAGCTCCTAACCACTCACCTGCCTGATTGCTCCTAACCCTTCTGCCTGCCTGCCTGATCACCCCTAACCTATCTGCCTGCCTGCCTGATTGCCCCTAACTGCCTCTGCCTGCCTGCCTGATCACCCCTAACTACCCTCACCTGCTGTCCTGATCTCACCACCAACTGCCCTCCCCTGCCAGCCTGGTTGCTCCCAACTGCCCTCCCCTGCTGGCCTGATCTCAGCCCCAACGGCCCTCCCCTGCCAGCCTGATCTTGCCCCTAATTGCTCTTCCCCACTGGCCTGATTGCCCCCAACTGCCCTCCCTTGCCAGTCTGATCTTGCCCCTAGCTGCCTCTGCCTGCCTGATCACCCCTAACTGCCCTCCCCTGATCTCGTCCCCAACTGCCCTCCTCTGCCGGCCAATTTTGTTCTGATTGGTCAGTTTCTAAGCTAGTCAGTGTCAAAAGTTCTGCCTCCTAGGTAGCCATTGGCTCCTCACATTCACCCAGATTTGGTTCTCATTGGTCAGTTTCTATGCCAGTCAGCATCTCTGGGCCTATCAATGGGGCCTGATTAGAAAGGTGGGGCTAATCAGCAGGCCCAGTGGAGGCCAGGAGAAAAAGAGAGGCAAGTTCTGATCAATGGCTGCCACAGAGGCTATGGATCATACCCTGCCTCTCTCTCTGTAGGCCTTTCTCCAGGCCTGATCCACAGCCCCCTAGGCAGTCAGTGCTGGGTCAGTGCACCCACAGAGGCCTCAGTCAGTGCTGGTCACCAGGGCAACCCAGCACTGACTTCCGGTCTGGTCAAGCCTTCGGTCCTTACGACCCTCACTCTTTATTATATAAATTGAGGGTAATATGAGAAAATATATGAAATCCATTTGGAAAAGCTAAAATTATTATATAGTTATACAGTGTTAGAATTAAATTGAATTATTGCTTCATTGTTCAAATCTAAGAATTATAATTAGTTTGGGCTAATGAAGCCAATGCCCAACATTTCCATAACTAAATAAAATGTTGCCTTGTCAGGTGGCTCAGTTGGTTGGAGCATTGCCCCATATGCCCAAAGGTTCAATTCCTGGTCAGGGCACACACCTAGGCTGCAGGTTCAATCCCCAGTTGGGGCACACATGGGAGGCAACCCACTGATGTTTCTCTCTCACATTGATGTTTTTCTCACTTTCCCTTCCTTTCTCTCTAAAATTCAATGAAAACATTCTTGGGTGAGGATTTTTTTAAAAGGTAAAAAGAAAAACTTAAAAAACAAATTTATTGACTAATAGGCAAAATGAAATAGCAGTCAACTCTCAGACAAAGTTCAAACAGAGAGTATACATGAATAAGTATAGATAGAATATATGTCATAGTAAAGCTAGCACTCTTTTGTTGAAAATGGGTCATAGAAAGAAGGCAGATTTAGCAATACAGACAGCACATTTTGTTCAGTCATTCAGCGTCACAGTTCAATGAACATCAAAACTACCATTCTGGTAATATCACTGAGGTTTGGAGGATCAATGAAGTTTGAATGCAAATTATGGAAGCTTAGGAAATGTTAAGACCCTCAGTCAGTGAACCCTGTATAGAGTGTTCAGAAAAAGATTTCAGTTTTGTCCAGATAAATCAAAGTAGGAAGATAAACAAGAGAACCCTTCATAGGGATCATGCAGAAATGCAGATCATAGAATATAACATATTGGCTAGACCCAGGGTTTTAAGAACATCAAAATAAGGATATAGAACTCTATGCCCAATCCCACATAACAATTCTGATCAATACTCTGATATGTCATGTAAAGAGGCCTGCTAAGCTTAGGTAGTTGAGGTCCCCTGAACAACTGACTTTTCTACAGCATTAGAGAGTCAACATTTTGCCATTAAATGTCAGATCAATTCCCAATGATTTAAACATTACCCAGAAGTCTCTGGCTTCCTAGAATCTATAATAATAGTAAATAAAAAACTTCAAACACTACTATTTTCAAGAGTATAAGGAATTACTATTTACTACAAGTTTACAAGGAATTGCTAAATTACTAAATTACTATTTACTATAAGAGTACAAGGAATTACTAAACTACTACATTAGTTTAATCTATCTCACTTGCTCAATTTTTAACATTTTGGTCTCAATTCATTTCCAATGTTTATAAAGCAGTGCCTGTGTTTTTAAAAGATGTATATTATAATTATAATTATTATTATTATTATTATTATTATTATTATTATTACTAGAGGCCCAGTGCATGAGTTTGTGCACAGGTGGGATCCCAAGTTGGGGACGGGGGGGAGGGGGGGGACTCAATTGACCCTCCAGGTGGGCGGTGGGATGCCCTTGCCAGGCCTGGATCCAGATCCGTCCCGCTGACACTCATGCTGATTGTCAGGAATCACCTGGCAGTCGCTTTTATATTGCTTCTTCCTTGCAGAGCATCTAGGGAGGGGAAGCGGCCATGGTGCCCGAGGCTGACTTCCAGGAGCCCTGCGGCACTGGTCCATTAGTGCCTGGCCTGTTCTCCAGAGATTGGACCTGCAGGACAACTGAGAGAGTGAGTGGTTGCCGCTGGGCTGGTGGGCCGCTGGGATGGGTTGGTCAGCTGAGCAGCGCTACTGCTGTGAGAGCACACTGACCACCAGGGGCAACACCTGCATTGAACCTCTGGCCCCTGGTGGTCAGTGAAAATCATAGCAAGTGGTCGACTGGTCGTTCCAGTTGTTCCAATCTTCCGGTCGTTTGGTCACTTAGGCTTTTATATATATACTAGAGGCCCGATGCACAAAAATTTGTTCACTCGGGGGGGAGGGGGGTCCCTCAGCCCGGCCTGGGCCCTCTCACAGTCTGGGACCCCTCGGGAGATAACGACCTGCTGGCTTAGGCCTGCTCCCGGGTGGCAGAGGGCAGGCCCAATCCCTAGGTGCAGCCCCTGGTTGGGTTCAGAGCAGGGCTGATTGGGGAGTTGGGGTGCCGCCCCCTGTCATGAACAGAGCAGGGCAAATTGGGAGGTTGCAATGCCACACTCAGTCACGTTCAGGGTAGGACCGATTGGGGGGTTGGGGCACCGCCCCCTGTCACACTCAAGGCAGGGTTGATGGGGAGGTTGTGGAGCCACCACCTGTCATGCACAGAGCAGGGTCAATAAGGGAGTTGGGGCGCTGCCCCCTGTCATGCACAGAGCAGGGCCCATCAGGGGGTTGGGGAGCTCCCCCCTGTCATGCACAGAGCAGGGCCGATAGGGGAGTTGGAGCACCATCCCCCGTCACACACAGATCAGGGCGGATCAGGGGGTTGGGGCACTGCCACTGTCACACTCAGGTCAGGGCCAATGGGGAGGTTATGGCTCTACCCCGTCACACACAGAGCAGGGCCCATGGGGGTGGGAGTTGGGGCACCACTTTCTATCACCCACAGAGCAGGTCCGATCAGGGGGTTGGGGCACCGCCACTCTCACACTCAGGGCAGGGCCGATGGGGAGGTTATGGCTCTACCCCATCACACACAGAGCAGGGCCGATCAGGGGGTTGGGGTGCCACACCCTGTCACACACAGAGCCACAGGGCGATCAGGGGGTTGAGGAGCCCCCCCTATCAGGCACAGAGCAGGGCTGATCAGGGGGTTGGGGTGCCTTCCCCTGTCACGAACAGAGCAGGGCCAATAGGGAGGTTGTGGCCCCGCCCCCTGTCACACACAGAGCCGCAGGGCGATCAGGGGGTTTGGGCGCTGCCCCCTGTCACACTGATCCCAGTGCTGGGAGGCCTCGCGGCTCCGCTGATCCCGGTGCTGGGAGGCATATTACCTTTTTACTATATAGGATAGAGGCCTGGTGCACGGGTGGGTGCCGGCTGGTTTGCCCTGAAGGGTGTCCTGGATCAGGGTGGGGGTACCTACTGGGGTGCCTGGCCAGCCTGGATGAGGGTATGATGGCTGTTTGCAGCTGGTCACACACCCTTCAGGGTGGGGGTCCCCACTGGGGTGCCTGGCCAGTCTGGGTGAGGGGCTGAGGGCTGTTTTCAGGATGGCGGGTGACTAAAGCTCCCAACCGCTCCTTTTTTTCTTTTTCTTTTTTATTCTGGGCCAGCTTTAGCTTTGAGGCTTGGCTCCAGCTCTTAGGCCTCTGCTGCTAAAAGCAGGTTTCTGGCCTTTATTTACCTTCTCTATTTGAAACAATGTTGCAATCCTGCTGGCTGAAGCCCAGTGGACTAAAGCAGGTTTCTGGGGTTTTGTTTAGCTTCTATATTTGTAACATAGTTGCTTAGAGTTGCAGCTCAGAGGCCCGCAGCGGCAGGCAGGGAACGTTGGAGTCCTCCGTCACTGAAGCAAGCAAGCCTCATGTTAGTTTCAAGCTGCCTCGCTGCCGGCCACCATCTTGGCTGGCAGTTAATTTGCATGTCGCCCTGATTAGCCAATGGGAAGGGTAGCGGTCATATGCTAATTGCCATGTTTCTCTTTTATTAGATAGGACTAGAGGCCTGGTGCACAAAAATTTGTGCACTGGAGGGGAGGGTCCCTCAGCCCAGCTTGCCCCCTATCACATACTGGGAGCCCTCAGGGGATGTCGTACTCCCTGCTCCCTGTTCCCCTTGGGGAGCGGGCCTAAGCCACAGTCTGGCCTCCCTTTATGGGAGGCGACCAGGTTGACCAGGGGAAGGCACCAGCCTCATCACCCCGCTGTTGCAGCCACTGCCAGTCACCGCAGCCACCAAGGTGTTTTCATCAACACGGACTCCAGTCCCTTTTCCTTGAAAAAATGACAACTTTCTTTAGGCATTTTCAAGATGTGTCTTTCATAGAATATGACATTTCTTTCTTTCTTTCTTTTTTTATCCTCACCTGAGGATATGCTTCCATTGATTTTTAGAGAATGTGGAAGAGAAAGGGAAAGACAGAGAGAAACATCAAAGTGAGAGGAACACTTTGATTAATTGCCTCCTGCATGAGCCCTGACCTGGGCCCAGGCCAGGGAGGAGCCTGCAACCTAGGTACATGCCCTTGGTCCGAATTGAACCCAGACCCAGCAGTGGGCAGGCCGAGGCATTATCCACTGAGCAAACCAGCTAGGACCGGATATGACATTTCTTAACCCTCCAGCAGCAGACCTTCCTTTTTTTCTCCAGGAGTGTGGTAAAAAACCCTAGATCACCTATTTGGATTCTTATTACCCAAGTTACTAAGAATATTACCAGTGCCATACAGGGAGCTAAGCCAATGAGCAGTCAGAAAAGGTGTTTCCTCTGTAGTTCACACAAATTGCTGGCTTGGCCCCTGCCCAGGCCTAACGCCTCTGGCCAAGTCATTAGCCCTGGGTAGGGGACCTCCAGCTCCCTCAATCGTTGGTTCAGCCCCTGTGTTGCCCATGATTGCTGGCTCTGTCCCTGCTCCCTGCCATTGCCAGCCCCCTCCCTGCAATCGCTGGCTCCACCCCTGCACAGGCCTAATGCCTCTGGCCAAGGCCTTAGGCCTGGGCAGGGGACCCGCAGCTCCCACCATTGCCAGCTCCACCCCTGCTACCCCTGATTGCTGGAACCATCCCTGCCTAGACCTAATGCCTCTGGCGGGGGCATTAGGCCTAGGCAGGGGACCCCCAGCTCCCACCATCACCGGCTCTGCCCCTGCTACCCGCAATCTCTGGCACTGCCCCTGCCCAGACCTAAGGCCTCTGGCGGAGGCATTAGGTCTGGGCAGGGGACCCCCAGCTCCCCACGATTGCAGGATCCACCCCTGCCCAGGCCTAATGCCTCTGACCAAGGTGTTAGGCCTGGGCAGGGGACCTCCAGCTGCCCACGATCGCTGACTCCGCCCCTGCTCCCCGCGATCTCTGGCACCGCCACTGCCCAGACCTAAGGCCTCTGACCGAGGCATTAGGCCTGGGCAGGGGACCCCCAGCTCCCATCACCAGCTCCACCCCTGCTTCCCGCGGTCACTGGCCGGGGGGCAGGCAAAGGTGCCCGGTTCTCCGATCACCCTCAGGGCCGCCTTTGCCCTGCCACCCGGCTCTTGGCTGCTGCCTCGGTTTCCGATCACTGTCAGTGGCAAGGGGCTTCTTCTGCCCTTCCCCTTTCACCTCCCAGCATTGCGCCTACGTATGCAAATTAACCGCCATCTTTGTTGGCAGTTAATTTGCATATCTCCCTGATTAGCCAATTTGAAGCATAGCGAAGTTACGGTCAATTACCACGTTTGTCTTTTATTAGTGTAGATAGATTATTATTATTATTATTATTCCTAATGTATGTTTATATCTATCTTTTTATGCTCAAGAAATAACTTATCTCTAGAATTCTTATAAACAACATACTATAGATTGTCTATTTTCTTATAGTCCTTACTGGAACTATTCTTAAATTACAACTACCGCCAGAACCGGTTTGGCTCAGTGGATAGAGCGTCGGCCTGCGGACTGAAAGGTCCCAGGTTCGATTCCGGTCAAGGGCATGTACCTGGGTTGCAGGCACATCCCCAGTAGGAGATGTGCAAGAGGCAGCTGATCGATGTTTCTCTCTCATCGATGTTTCTAACTCTCTATCTCTCTCCCTTCCTCTCTGTGAAAAATCAATAAAATATATTTAAAAAAAATTACAACTACCTATGGAAAGTTTTTCTCAATTTAGGTCAAGGATGGCCTATATTTAATTTATCTTTTATCTCATATAATATCTTGCATTTAGTAGACATTCTATGCATAAATTAGTAAAATTTTGGCTCAACTGTATCTCCCTCAACTTGAGGAAGAAGGAGGTAAAAAGGGGGCCCATCCATATGGCTACCATAAATTTGTAGGGGAATTTTTTAATTTTCCTCTCAGGAGTAAAGTGGACCATTCTCTCTGGTCCTCTAAAAGGAGAAGCAAATCTGGTTTTCAATAATCCACAATATGTCAGAACCTCTGTTGTACAACCCTGACAAACAGGCATTTAGCAATAATATTTCCTAACTTGTTCTTTTATATCTTAGGGGTCACCATAAGATTCTTGTATTCAGTGACCAACATATCTCTTTGATGGGCATGGTACATGTTATTTGAATGACCAATTGAAAGAATAAATGAGCCAACAATTGCCATTTCTAGATGCCTAGAAATTTTCAACTGCCATCTGGCTGCTTGATAGTGTTACTTTCATTAGGTGTGATAAGTTTTAATCTAAAATAGCACCTAATTTAGAGAATAGTTCACTTTCAAATCTTCAAAGGAAAGAAGGGGGAAGATTATAGCTCCTTGCACCCCTAGCCTCCCACTTCCATTGTACCTGCTCTACAATTACTGCTGACTTGCCTGCCAGAGTTCCATTAAGGTCTCTGGAGCCCCTGGCACTTGCCTAACTATTCTACTAAATTTAGTCACCAAAGATGACTTATTCTTGACAACTGGGTGCATCAAACCAAAGGGATAATATCAGACCAATATATGAGTGTCTATTTTATCTAAATGCATGAAGGAAGGAAACAAAGAAGAGGGGCTTTGGCTGGTGTGATTTTCCAGTTTTTTGTGGGTGGTGTTTTTCATGTTTTATTATAAATTTAAATATTTGTGCCAAAAGAGGTAATATTCCCGAGAGAATTCCAGAGGCAAGGAACTGACTTCTTGGCTGAGTTGGGTTGTGGGTAATTAGAGTCAGCAAAAACTACTTATTGTACACTGCTTTTCCACTTACCTTGGGTGGGGCTAGGGCAGCTCCCAAATGAGGTGAGGGGTGTGGCTGCCCTTTGCAGCACTCAGATTCTCCCACCACCAGGGAGATATTGGGGCCCAGCTTGAGGAGAGTCCTCACTGTGGATAATTCACATACTGGATTATTTGGCACTGGCACTCTGGAATGTGTTTAACTCTATTCTTCCATTGGCTTAAGATTCAAATACCTGAAAAATAAGTAAATTTTTAAAAAATAGAACTATCATCATTGCCTTGAGTTGAGCCACCTGGAATTTGCTTTAGCCAATTACTAACAATTATGGCATAAACTTTTTATTATTATTATTATTTCTCAAGTGCAACATATATTATTTGCATCGTGATACTTTCCATTTAGGGATAGCTGGCAGACAAAACCCAGTCCTTTCTAAGTTTCCTTTCTAGATGTTGATAAAGGTAAGTGTCAATGACTAGTTTCATGATAACAGTCTGCTCTGCCTGGTGACTTGTCACCTCCCTCCTTGGGGGATTTTAAGATTAACATGACTCTATACTAGACATCTACAATTAAAGGAAGCTATTCAAAACTAGAAAACGTGAGAGGAATTGAGCAAATGGATAGGCCTTATGGAGCAGAAAAAAATTGGTACTAGTAATTTGCCCACCAAAACCCCCAACTAACAGTTATTTGCAGCCCACTGGTCTGTAAGTTCATAGCCTGATCAGATATATTTACATTAGTGCAGTTCTTTGCTCAAATAGTAATCACCTGCCATGGCTGGCCCTCAGAAGAGGAAGAAGGAAAAAATGAGATTGTAAAGTAGAGTAAATCAGTTCAAAGCAGCTGAGAGTGGCTGAGGAAATAGGTGGGGAAACATCTGTGATGTGATGGGAGTTGAATACAGTTGCTGGCACTATGACCCTCCACTTCCAGGCCAAGCAGATAGGCCTCCAGCCAGCCAGACATTGCCTTTGCCCTCCCCTCGAGCTGTTGCTTCATGAGGACCCCAGACAGGATCCTACAGTCCCATCTCCCTCACTTCTTGCAGGGAAAAGGAGAAAAATCATTGCTCACCCTGATCCAAACTTGCCTCATCTCAGAGCTCAGTACCAGTTCCATGCTTTAGTCACACTGGGAGGGTCTCTTGTGAATAAGAAAAGGACAGAATGTTGGATGGAAACACTCCTTGACAGATGGGCATGACAGTGGGGTGAGTAACTAACTGGAGGCAATAAAGGTATTAGCAAATAGCAGGAGGGAAGAGTGGGCTCCGCCCATTACTAGCTCTCCTACTTGCTGTGCCTTGTACAGGAGCCAGGGAGAGCTGCCTATCTAAGCTTCAGATTTAACAGCATGTGGCTCTGGCAGATTCACAACATATTTGTTGGTTTTCTCAGTGTCACAAGTATTGGCTGGGTTCCCATGCAACTACCATTTCTTTGTCACTCTCTTTTCCAACGCCTTTTCTCCTGGTCATCCCTCCTTTCTTTGTGATTCTTTTCTTCTTCTCCTCCCTGGTTCTTATGACTCCTTATGTGATCCTCCATTCTTCCTTTGGGATTCCTGTATTTCTTAAAGAGAGCTTCATATCAATGTCAAGCCTATTGTGATATAACCAGTAACCCTAAAATAACAGTAACCTAGCTCTATCCTCCATGTTAAGGAAAAACAACTGTTGCTGAGAGTCCTATATCTATACAGTGTTTAAACATGAATCACAAAACTCCTTAAGGCAAGAATACCACTGGACCAAAAAAAATGCTATAACAGAAAGGAGTTGTAGATGCTTATTACCTCTTCCCAACTACATTCCATTTTGCAATCAAGCAAATCATTACTTGGGAAATTTAAATGAGTTCCTAAGGTTATAAAACCAATAGTGTGAAGGAGTCACTTAGGACCCAAACTCTTGACTCCATAGCCAGTGATTTTTTTTGCACTTCCTAAGTTTCAATGTAAAATAAAAACCACAGGTCCTCTAGGCCCTTATGCTACATAGGAAACTATTTCTTGCCCCCAATCATGTTTAAATCCCTCTATTACTAAGACAAATGCAGGTAATGAGTCAGAAAGTCTCTTTCGTTCTATTAATTGTTTGACCTTAAGGAAGTCACTCAGCTCCCTGGTTTTCAGTATTCTCTTTCAAAACTGGGGAGGCTTCATCTGGGGTTACTTGTAGCTTCAAAATTCAAGCTTTACTTCTTTCACCAGAATACCAGTCATTTCTAGGTAAATAGTGTTTTCAGTCTTTTAAGCTAAAAATGGTTAAATAAGTAAAAAGGAAAGATTGGGCTATGCTTTTGGCCTAAATGATAACTTTGTGACCAGGGATGAAAGAAGTTAATAGTAATAAGAAAGCTTCCAGGGTCTACTATTTAGAATTTAAATACTTTACTTGAGAGGTTAAAAGTTCAAAGTTGAGTCATAGTCTGAGGTGGCTCTGCTCTTTCTTTTTAATTATCTGAGGTCAGGAAGTTAATAATACCAGAAATCCCCAGTGGAGACTTCTTGTGCACTGTGTGAACTTTAAACTTGCTCATTTTTTTTAAGGGTAAAAAGTTCAGTAGAAACACAGTGGACTTTTCCTCTTAGCTTCTACCCATTTATGCCCCAAGGTCAAAAGTTGAACTGTAAAACAGGAACCCTTGTTCTCTGATCCACATTTAAACAGATCACTTATTAAAAGGTAAACATTCCAAAAGCAAGCCAAGATCCAAAGGCAATCTGTTCAATAAAAGTGAAAATATTGCAGTAAAATGAGTCTTTGATCTTTATCATTTGCCTTGGAATTGAACATCAGAATTTATTTTCTTATTTTTTTTAATCTCAGAGAAAGAGCAGTCACAAAAACTCTTTCCTCACCTAGCTCTGCCCTGAGATTGGCAAATCTGGAAAAGATAAACTTAAGAAGTTTTTAACTGGCCAGTGTGGCTCAGCATCAACCCAGGAACCAAGAGGTCACCAGGTTCCATTCTCCATCAGGGCACATGCCTGGGTTGTGGGCTCATTTGTCACAATTTATCTGTTCAAATGGTGATAATATCAACTGCTTTCCTACCTTAACAATGTTTTACAAATTAATAAGAAAACTACAGAAAACAGAGCCTTAAAATAAAGATATGGGATAAACACACTCATAATAGATGCTTTCCATTTATGTCAATTTTGACAATGTCAGTTAAGTTTTTGGACTTTCTGATTAGTTTTAATATAAATCAAAGCTAGAAGATATGGCTCTGAAGAATCTGTGACCTAAACCCAATTATACTGTAAGTAATTTTTCAGGACATCCTCTGGGACTCCTGGATGCAGCTGGATGACCCAGACCCAAGAGGGACACAGCCAGAAAGGAAGTGAAGAGATCACACAGGGTACTTCCTCTTGCTGGGACTTTCCCCTCAACAGCTGTAAGGAAGTGTGGAAATTCCTTATGAGTCAAAGTGTGACTTCAAAGTAAGGAATGAAATTTGAGAGACATGATCATATTGATTAGGATAGTGAATGAAAGCAAATCCCTGCATTCAGGACAGTGTTTAGGGAAGATTAGGTATTAAATCAGATTATTAGGAGAAGAAGGGGATTTAGACACACATTTAGGCAGGTATTACATTCATGAGAATAACTTCTGGTTTCAATTCATCTTGTGAATATATTCCCATGAATATTTATGCTCCAGTTTATTTTTAAACTATAGTCCTGGTGCATGAATTCATGCATGGGTGGGGTCCCTCAGGGTGGCCTGTAGGGATCGGGTCCCGGTTCACACCCCCAGGCTCACAGCCCCAGCTCACAACCCCAGTCTTGCAGCCCCACAGCTCCACCTGGCACCTCATCTTGGCCTGGCACTGCCCCCTCACCTGCTCCACCGTTGGGACCAGGCTCCCCTCCTGGCTCCTTCTGCAGGGTGATTGGCAGGGCAATCGGGCCCCCACTCGCACCTGCGTTGGCCTGGCACCACCTGTTCATCTGCTCCACCATGCCGCCATGGTCCCTCTCTTGTCGGTGCCCATCGGGGCTGGCAGCACCTCCGCTGCCGCCCGTTGCCAGCACTGTGTCACCAACACCTTCCATGTTCTGTGCCACCACCTGGTGGTCAGCGCACATCATAGTGAGCAGTTGAACTCCCGGTCAAACTCCTAATTTGCATATTAGGCTTTTATTATATGGGATTACTTCATTATGTGTGTGCTACTTGTCTTTTAACCTTCTATCTGACTGACTTCTCAACCAAAAACACTTTTTTCCTGCAAATCACTTCAGTTTATAAGAGGCTATTATTGAGTAAGACTGTTTTGTCTTCTAGGCAACACCCTCAGATCCTCATAGGATAAAAATAGGACAAGATCCATATAAAATCAACCACACACAGCAATCTGAGGAATGTGCTACAAGGGCCACAAGAACCCAGGGTCTTTGCCATCTTTTTTTCATTCCCCTTTGCCTTACATGTTCGTATCCTTCTTCCTGGAATAAAGCCCTTGTCCTTGATACCTGGGAGCTGTACTCTGCCTCAGTACTGCTCTTCATTTTGTTGTTATTTTATTTTATTTTTTAAAACTTCTTGTTAAGAGTATTACAGATGTCACTATTTTTCCCTCCATTGCCCTTCTACATCCGGTTCCCGCCCTGCCCCAGGCCTTCACCACCTTATTGTCTGTGTCCATATGTAATGGATATCCTATCTAATAAAAGAGAAACATGATAATTGGCCGTACCTCCGCTACCCTTCCCATTGGCAAATCAGGGCAATATGCAAATTAACTGCCAGCCAAGATGGTGGCTGGCAGCCAGGCAGCTGGAAGTGAGCATGAGGCTTGCTTGCTTCAGTGACAAAGGACTCTAATGTTCCCCACCTGCCGCTGCCAGCCTCTGAGCTTGCAGTTTGAAACATTGTAACAAATATAGAAGCTAAACAAAACCCCAGAAACCTGCTTTTAGCCAGCCAGGATCTCAGAGCTGGAGTTGAAACAGTGTTTCGATTTTAGAACCCAAACAAACCAGATACCTGCTTTCAGCAGCGGAGGTCTAAGAGCTGGAGCCAAGCCTCAGAGCTAAAGCTGGCCCAGAATAAAAACAAAAAGAAAAAAGAAAAAAAGGAGTGGTTGGGAGCTTCAGTCACCCGCCAGCCTGAAAACAGCCCTCAGCCCCTCACCCAGACTGGCCAGGCACCCCAGTGGAAACCCCCACCCTGAAGGGTGTGTGACCAGCTGCAAACAGCCATCATACCCTCATCCATGCTGGCCAGGCACCCCAGTGGGGATGCCCACCCTGATCCAGGACACCATCCAGGGCAAACCAGCCAGCCCCCACCCG
The DNA here is from genome assembly GCF_964212035.1 of Myotis nattereri. Lineage (NCBI taxonomy): Eukaryota > Metazoa > Chordata > Mammalia > Chiroptera > Vespertilionidae > Myotis > Myotis nattereri. Next base: position 101,385,629 of record NC_138077.1, read on the forward strand.
TGCCCCAGGCCTCTATCCTATATAGTAAAAGGGTAATATGCCTTCTGGCACCGGGATCAGCGTGACAGGGGGCAGCACCCAAACCCCCTGATCGCCCTGCGGCACTGTGTGTGACAGGGGGCGGGGCCACAACCTCCCTATCCGCCCTGCTCTATTCATGACAGGGGAAGGCACCCCAACCCCCTGTTCAGCCCTGCTCTGTGCCTGATAGGGGGAAGCTCCCCAACCCCTTGATCGGCCCTACTCTGTGGGCGATAGAGGGTGGTGCCCCAACCGCTCCCCACGGGCCCTGCTCTGTGTGTGATGGGGTAGAGCCATAACCTCCCCATTGGCCCTGCCCTGAGTGTGACAGGGTGTGGCGCTCCAACCCACTGATCTGCTCTGCTCTGTGTGTGACAGAGGGCGGTGCCCCAACTCCCATATCGGCCCTACTCTGTGAGTGACAGGGGGAGCTTCTCAACCCCCTGATCGGCCCTGCTCTGTGTGTGACAGGGGGGAGCTCCCCAACCCCCTGATCGACCCTGCTCTGTGCGTGACAGGGTACGGAGCCCCAAACCCCCTGATGGGCCCTGCTCTGTGCATGACAGGGGGTGGCGCCGCAACCTCCCCATCGACCCTGCCTTGAGTGTGACAGGGGGCGGTGCCCCAACCTCCCAATCGGCCCTACCCTGAGAGTGACTGAGGGTGCCATCGCAACCTCCTGATCCGCCCTGCTCTGTGCATGACAGAGGGCAGCACCCCAACTCCTCAATCGGCCCTGCTCTGAACCCAACCAGGGGCTGCACCTAGGGATTGGGCCTGCCCTCTGCCACCCAGGAGCAGGCCTAAGCCAGCAGGTCGTTATCTCCCGAGGGGTCCCAGACTGCGAGAGGGCACAGGCCGGGCTGAGGGACCCCCCCGCCCCCTCCCCCCCCCCCCCCCCCCCGCCGCCGAGTGCACAAATTTTTGTGCACCGGACCTCTAATATGTATATAAGATCTTTTGTTAATATCTTCTGACCCTCACCCTCTTCCCCTCTGAGATTTGTCAGTCTGTTCCATGTTTCCATGGCTCTGATTCTATTTTATTCATCCATTTATTTTGTTCATTAGATTTCTTGTTTGATTATTTTGATTTTTAGATTCAATTGTTGATAGATATGTATTTATTGCCATTTTATTGTTGTTCATACTTTTTATCTTGGCAGCCTCCACTCTACTATTGAATCCTTGAAAATTATTCTTCATTTCAGTTAATGTATGCTTAATTTCTGACTGATCCTTTTTAATATCTTTGAAATTCTAAGATCCCTGAAAGTCACACTAAGTCCCTCGAAGCTCTCACTAGTCATCCTTGAGCAACCTTAAAACCATTGTTTTGAACTCTGCATCGAGGAGTTTTCTTGTTTCCATTTCTTTCATTTGTGACATGTTTCTTTGTCTCACATTTTGGCTGCTACCCTGTGTTTGTTTCTATGTATTAAGTAGAGCCGCTGTGTCTTCTGGAATTGGTAGAGTGGCCTTGTGAAGTAGATGTCCTGAAGGGTCCAGTTGTTCAGCCTCTGTACTCACCTGAGCTGGACACTCTAGGTGTACCCCTGTGTGGGCTGTGTGCACAGTCATGTAGTTGAGCCTTAATTGCTGTTGGTGTCACTAGGAGGAAATGACCCCCAGATCAATTGGCTGTGAGTACCAGCTGTGACTACAATGGAAGAGTTGCTGTGCAGGAGACTCTCATATGGAGCAGGACTTGCTTAGACGGGCTTTGGTACTCACTGAGTCTTCCCCAGAAGAGTGTTGCTTGTGAATGTGTAGAATTGTAATCTGGTATGGTCTTAAGCTGTCCACTGGGTGCACTAGTCCTGGGTCCTCTTGGGAGGTGCAAAATAAGCCACTAAAGGGGCCACCCAGCAGAAGCTACAGAGAGATCTGCAGATGGCTACTACTTATGTTGGGCTTGCCTATGCAAGGCCAAACTGTGAAGCTAGGCAAGCTGGTGCTAGTGCCAAGTCCTGGGTCTCTTATTAACAGGTTTGGGGCATGCTGATGCCAACTGCTGCTTGTCTGAGAGATTTTAGGAAAGTCTGAAGCCTGACCCAGGACAGGCTAGTCACATGTAAAAGCTGCTGCAAACACTTGAGTGGGGCTGCAAATTGGATAGGGTGGGGTTTTAGGGAATCACCAGGTTGGAGTGAACAGTGTGGGCCAGACTGATGGAAACAGATATGGCTGCCTGTCAGCTCTATGACTGGAGAGGTTCCAACACAGGAACAATAGCCCCTGTGAGCACCTCAGCCTGGGAGAAAGTAGCCCCCAAGTGCCTGTCCCAATGCCAGACAATCCAGTTCTTCCCTTGATGTGTCTGGATCCCCCAAAGCTGCTGCCTGGTGCTGAAGCTCAGAGGAAGCTGGACCATGTAAGTTCATGTGCCATCCCTTTAAGAGGAACTGCCTAGGTCTCCAGCAGCCTCTGTGTCACTCAGCCACAATCACTGCTGGTTTTTACAGCCTGAAGTTACAGGGACTTCTCTTTCCATCCCTGAAACCCTTGGCTTGGGGTTCCCCTTGCTTCTCTGCAGCCAAGATATCCCTCCTGATTATTGGGAGGTGTCATACCAACCAGTTCCATGCCTCCACCCCTCCTACTAGTCTCAATGTTTTTTTTTTTTTCTTTATTGATTAAGGTATTACATATGTGTCCTTATCGCCACATTGCCCTCCACCCAGGCTCATGCCCTCACCTCCCTAGTGTCTGTGTCCATTGGTTATGCTTATATGCATGCATACAAGTCCTTTGGTTGATCTTTCCCCCTTACCCCAACCCTACCTTGCCTTCCCTCTGAGGTTTGACAATCTGATCAATGCTTCTTTGTCTCTGGATCTGCTTTTGTTCATCAGTTTATGTTGTTCATTATATTCCACAAGTGAATGGGATCATGTGATATTTATCTTTCTCTGACTTATTTTGCTAAGCATCATGCTGTTGCAAATGGTAGGAGTTTCTTCCTTTTTATAGCAGCGTAGTATTCCATTGTATAAATGTTCCACAGTTTTTTAATCCACTCGTCTACTGATGGTCACTTGGGCTGTTTCCAAATCTTAGCTATTGTAAATTGTGCTGCGATGAACATAGGGGTGCATATATCCTTTCTGATTGGTGTTTCTAGTTTCTTGGGATATATTCCTAGAAGTGGGAGCACTGGGTCAAATGGAAGTTCCATTTTTAGCTTTTTGAGGAAACTCCATACTGTTCTCCACAGTGGCTGCACCAGTCTGCATTCCCATCAGCAGTGTACAAGGGTTCCTTTTTCTCCGCATCCTCGCCGCCAGCACTTGTCATTTGTTGATTTGTTGATGATAGCCCTCAATGTGTTTTCTTCTTTACTTTTGTAGTTGTAGACTTCCATTCAGCCACTTTTCAGGAGGTTCTGAATGATGGTTGTTCTGTATTTTAATTGTAATTTTAATGTAGTTGTGGGAGGCAGCCAGTACCAATGTTTACCTATGTTACCAACTCGGTTTTGTTTCCTCAGTATTTCTCTTACTTCACACCTCACCTCACTTTCCATCTCTGAAGTAAGTATCCTTCCGTAGCAATGTGTGCAAGGAGTAAATCAGAGTAACTTTCTCATCATATTATAATGTTCAGTCATTTTTTCTGCCTCCAACAATAAAACATGGTCAAATTGAGAGAGTAAAATTTATAATTTTACCCTTAAAAAATTCCATGGGAGGTCCGTCTTCAAAAATATAAAATCAAACCTGACAAAAATGAGATTCGGTGTACCCCTTAACAAATGGCAAAGTTGGGCTAAGACTCAACAGGGTATATAATAGTGAACTTCCACAGTCCTGCCAGCTTTTTGGAATATCACCAGCACAGCAGTTCTCAACTCTGACTGTGCTTTGATATCACATTGGAACTTTAAAATATCCTTGGTGTCTGGGTCCCAGTTGTAGAAAATTTTAATTAATTGGACTGAGGTAGTTCAGAGTCATTAGGGTTTTTAAATGCTCCCAGACAATGAGAACTTAAGGATAAGGACAACTGCACAGGAAGATGTTGTTAAATGGGAATAGCTTCTAGAAGTCAGTATTGAGATTGGGAGTCACAAATGGACTGTCAATGTAAGGACTCCATATTTTTCATAATTTTCTTGAGAAATAAGTTATTCTCCCTTCTGAACTGATTTAGTGACTCTCTGTCACCCTCATGGTAAAATCAAACATCTTGACCAGTCAACATGTTACACCAACCTCTCCATGAAATAGTCCAGTGTTTTTCTTCTTTCTTAACTTCTATGCTTGAGTCAGACAAAACTGCTTTCTAAACTCAAGCTTGTCCTTCTCTAAGTGCCTTTTCTAGTGACAGTAATTTTATAAATTGCTCCTGTTCTGTGATCAGTTAACTGCTCAATTGTACAGTTAACACAGTAGCTGAAAATGGCAGCCTCTGTCTGCCACTGACAATGGGTTATTTTAAATTCCATGGGGCAGAAAGTGTGTCTTTTTTGATGCTAGATTTCCCCCAAAGCAGCTCCTCACCTCTACAGTAATAGAGTTCTAACTAGACATATGTTTTCCTAGAAGAGAGTATTTTCTACCTTCAACTGCAGATGAGAATAATACTCTGGAAGTGAGCAGAGTAAGAAGCTGGAACAAATCTGAGACCCTGAATGACTTTGTGTTTATCCACCCAGTAATTCTGATATGTGTGGACTGTTTGAGCCAAAGCATTTATTTCTGCTTTCCTTATAAATTGACATACCAAATAGTGTAGTTTTTAAACAGTGCAATATGATGTCTACTACCATTATGTCAAACATCAATGCAAGCCAAAAAGACACAATTTAATTGAAATATTAATACTGGTTATCTGCCCACAAAGTGGTTGGAGAAGCAAACATTTTTTCATTCCAAATTTAAAGCTTCATTTAAAAAAAAAAAAAAAAGCTTCATTTGCAAAAGATTTCAAGGTCTCTGACCCAGCCAAGCATTAAACATTCATAGTCACCCTCTTGTTATTAACTGAAGGAAGGAAAACATAGTCAAGTCAGGGAAACAATGTGCTTTATATAGATAATTTTCCTGAGAAATCATTCATTTACCCCCCCCCTTTTTTGAGAGAGAGAGACGAAGGGAGAGGAAGAGAAAGAGAAATATTGATCAGTTGCCTCCCATACACATAACCCAACCAGGAATTAAACCCTCAACTAGGGATGGATTGAATCAGAAACCCAGGCATGTGCCCTGACTGGGAATGAAACCCACGACCTTTCAGTGTATGGGACGATGCTCCAACCAACTGAGCCACATTAGCCAAGGCTCAAGTTATCTTTTATTTTTTTAATATATTTTTATTGATTTCAGAGAGGACAGGAGAGGGAGAGAAAGATAGAAACATCAGTGATGAGAGAGAATCATTGATTGGCTGTCTCCTGCATGCCCCCTACTGGGGATCGAGCCTGCAACCCAGGCATGTGCCCTTGACCAGAGTCAAACTCGGAACCCTTAAGTCCGCAGCCTGGCATTCTATCCACTGAACCCAACCAGGTAGGGCTCAAGTTAGCTTTTAACTACAAATACATAGTCTATTCACCCTTCAAACAAATTTAGGGTCCTTACTAGCATATCAGACAAGAAAGCTGTATATTAAAATAACTGGGGAGATTGCCCCAAAAGTTATTTTCCTTATAGTCCCAACCAAAGGGTAAGAGAGTTTACTATCTCAGCTTTGAGGCAATACTGGGCAATCCCAGCAATTTAGACATTAAACCAATTGTGGGATTACCCTAGAGCAGTGATGGCGAACCTATGACACGAGTGTCAGAGGTGACACGTGAACTCATTTTTTGGGCTGATTTTTCTTTGTTAAATGGTATTTAAATATATAAAATAAATATCAAAAATATAAGTCTTTGTTTTACTATGGTTGCAAATATCAAAAAATTTCTATATGTGACACGGCACCAGAGTTAAGTTAGGGTTTTTCAAAATGCGGACACGCCGAACTCAAAAGGTTCGCCATCACTGCCCTAGAGTCTAGGGCCTAGACCTATCGACCAGACTAACAGCCTTGATTTTATACATTTTCATTCCATTTTTTATCTTACATACATTTGATAATATATATCACTTATAAATCAGTCCATGAACTATCCTCATAATGGCTGAACCATTCAGAAAATAAGTTTTGAAATCAAATGAACCCATTTAAGGCAGCTACAAATCTCAAAACCATTCTGTCAACTACCCAAGCTGGAATGAGATCAGCCTTTAAGAGTGAGGACACCAGAGATCCTATGCCAAGGGAGAATAGGTTAAAAAAACAGACACAGGCCCTAGCCAGTTTTTCTCATTGGTTAGAATGTCAGCCTGCAGACTACAGGGTCTCAGGTTTGGTTCTGGTCAAGGGCATGTATTTCAGTTGCAGGCTTGGTTGGTGCATGCAGGAGGCAACCAATCAATGTGTCTCTTCTCTCTCTCCCTCTCTCTCTCCCTCTCTCTCTCCCTCTCTCTCTCCCTCTCTCTCTCTTCTCCCTTCTATTCTCTCTAAAAAAATCTATGGAAAAAATTTCCTCAGGTGAGCATTAATCCAAAAATAAATAAATAAATAAAATAAATAGACACGGGTTGTAATATATGATTTCTTTTTGTGAGCTACCAGGCATGCAAGGGCCAAATTCCTGATTTAATGCCAAAATGCTGCATTTGTCATATCAGAAAGAACTACTAAGCACAGTGAGTTACCCGGGAATACATGGTCTTCATGGAGCAGAAGAGAACTGTCCTTACATCATCTAAAAAATCATTTAAGCCTATATCTTTTCATCCGTGATTTTAATAATGAAATTACTAAGATGTGAGATAAGGTGACTCAGAAAAACTTACTACCTGTAAGTACTTTAAACAATGTCTTTTCTAGGCATTTTTTTCACATTTTCTAAGTTTAAAAACTCCCAAATGTTCTTGATCATGGCCAGTATTTGATAATATTGTGAGATATATCTGATTTCCTATTCACATTTTTATAAAGTGACTTTCTTTTGTTACCATGACATTGTTCTATCCTTCATCTAAGACATCAATTTTGTGACAGGTGGTATTTGATATTGTGACTAATCTAACATCCACGGATTCAAGGGCAATAATAACACACTACTAACAGTCGCTACATACTTATAATGTGTCAGGCACCTTCAAGACATATTGTTTATTATAATGTGTATTAATTACCATGACAACCTTGGGGAATAGATAACTTTATTATTCCCACTCTATAAGTAAGAAAACTGAAGTTAAACAATACAGCCAGCAGCATACCACTAAGAAGGATCAGGGCCAAAATCTAAAATCGGATGACCCAGCATGTGACATAATACCTGGTGGTGCTATTCCCATTTAACCAAAACTATTTGGAAAGAAGTCATAAAAGTGCATGAATTGAAAAGTTATAGAGTCATAGAAACTGTGGACCAAAGGAAGCTTAAATGTCCCCTAGCTCTTCCTGCCCAAAGTATCAATCCAAGAAATTAACTGGCTGTTCATCAAAAGCAGACAACCAGGCAAAAGAAGATCTAAATAGCTCAAAGAAAATAGCCTAAAAGACAAACCGAAGACTGAACAGAACCACTTCAAAAAGAATGTTAAAGTATTTGTGAATAAAAGACAGACTTCTGAAGTAGAACTCCAGCTTGGCCAGATAACAGACTCGCCAACATATAAGTGCCAGGTGATGTTGTAGATGGGGATGATAAGATTAGAGGAACACAAACCCAGAGAGGATTTTTGTTTGGTTCTTTGGCAGGACTTGACTCTAGGAAATGATGGGGAAATTCTAATTTCTGTGAACAATTTTCACAAGAACGAGAGGTTACAGCTTCCAATGAAGAAGACATGCTGCAAGTGAAGGAAGCAAAGTGCAGTTGGCTCTCAGGCCAGATGGCATTTATCTGAGTGTTTTTTAGAAAATACGGTGTGAAACAGTAGAGTTTGATGAGGACATATATAATATTGGTAAAAAATAGAAGCTATTCTTGAAGATTGTCCAGTTTCTGACACAGTGTCTTTTTTTTTTTTCTTTTTTTTTAAAGAAAACCTGGAGAGACCCCTAGGGATTCAGATAAGTGAACTTTGTCTTGGTGTGAGGACACTGTTTGCAGGGGGAGATGTGTGGGGGAAATCTGAGGACAGTACCAAATAAAATCTGGGGATTAAAATTTGAGGGGCTCCCATCAACTCTGCAGTAATGGGGGTTTCCACTTCTACAACTTTAACATTGACAATGGCTCAAAGCACTTGTCTTTTCAAAAGGTTTGCTAATGAAGAAATGTATGCTAGCTTGCATCAAAACTAGCTAAAGAAGTTAGAATCATTTATTGTGGTTTCCTAGGTCAAAGAACAGAGATTAAAATCTGGTGTTGGAATGAAAATGTAATCACACAAGCATTTTTTAAATGTGGAGGTCTGTGCAAGCCACAGGTAATTGACTCTCATATGACTGACACTATGTGTGGCAGCACCTACAGGGCAAATAATAAAATAAAACACATGTAATCATATGATTGTATGGTCATCATCACTAACATTTACTGACTGCTTACTACAGGGCAGGCACACTGCTTACTCTTTGACATCCATTACTTCAGTTATTCTTAGTCCGCTAACCTCCTTCAGACAGCTGCTCTTTCAGGAAGAAAAATGAAGAGGTACGACAGGGTATCAGCCACAGTCATGAATTTCAAACAAAACTCATCTGAAATATTCTGAATAAAACATGGTCTCCATTTAGAACTGAGTGAAGCCAAGAGGGTTGTAAAGGAAGCCAGAGATGGAATCTGTTCTCTGACCCTCAATCCCTGGGCCTACCAGGAACTTGTATCTTTTAAACCTCAGATAATTGGGCTGACATTGGTTCCAGACTCCACATAATTGCCAGCCCTGAGACTTGAGAGTTCTTATTGTCCTTTTCACTTTTTTTGTTTTTTAATTTCCTGGTCCTTACCTAGTTCTACCTAACTCTGTCCCTACCTAATTATAAATGTTTTGCATTCATTTCCTGATTCCTGCAGCTTGGCTTCTCTTCCCCAAGCCTTTATCTCTGTTGCCCACTTGGGGTTTCAGAACCATGTGGGTCTAAAGCAGGGGTCCTCAAACTTTTTAAACAGGGGGCCAGTTCACTGTCCCTCAGACCGTTGGAGGGCCGGACTATAGTTTTAAAAAAAAACTATGAACAAATTCCTATGCACACTGCACATATCTTATTTTGAAGTAAAAAAACAAAACGGAAACAGATACAATATTTAAAATGAAGAACAAGTAAAGTCAAATCAACAAACTTACCAGTATTTCAATGGGAACTATGGGCCTGCTTTTGGCTAATGAGATGGTCAATGTCCGGTTCCATATTTGTCACTGCTAGTTGTAACAAGCGATGCAAGTGTGCATCAGTTAGTCTAGATCTGGTTGGAGATTTCAGATGTTTCATTCTGAGACTGAGAGGAGGAGTTGAGAGACAGAGGGAAGGAGGGGAGTCGGAGAGTGCGGCGCACATTCCACACACGCGCACAGCGGGCCGGAGACAAGTCGGCTGCTAAGCAACAGGCAGCAGCGGCAAAAACAGCCAGCTGGCAGGATAAATGTTTTCGGTGGGCCGCCTGCGGCCCGCGGGCCATAGTTTGAGGACCCCTGGTCTAAAGCCTTGTCTCAGTGCTGTCTGAAACTCTCCCAAGCATTGGTCCATAACCTCCTGCCACCCAACCCAGTGCTGATGGACATATTGACGCATAAAGATTTAGACACTTCTATTAATTAGTCGGTGCCCCTTCCCAATTAAAATACTTAGTTCAGGGATCTTCACACAATGCTCAAAATACTTTCTGTTCTATCAAGACTTGTTGACTGAAATTTACAGTGTGTGCTGTAACATGACCAAAATCCAAATTACAACATGTGACCTCTATGGCAAGAAAGAGTAAAACATTTAAAAAGCCTTGGACAGATGCCAGATGGTGCTGGACCATGAAAAACTCCAGAGAAAACTGCACTAAACAGAAATAGTAGTACACATACCACAGCCGCTTGACACTTCATTGTACCTTGATTCCTGATCATAAACTATGATTGGGTTGCTTTTCAATATGATAAGCTTATGGAGAGCAGGGTACAATGAAGGGTCAAGTGCAGAGTGCCTACCTTCCCCATCAGTCCTGATGCCAGCAGGAAACTTGCAGAAGCTGAATTTTATGTTAGATTTCCTTTGTGGAGAAGCTCTGACAATTGCCTTGAGTAGCACAAAGCCACACTTAGGAAAGTGGAAAGTTTTGTCATAGCCACATTACACTAGGCGGATAGCTATTTGGAAAAGAATATTTCTGCATTTCATATTTTATGTATTAATTTTTCTATACAGACTCTCTTTTTTCACCCAAATCTAGTTCCCTCCTAGTCTCTCTGTCTCTGTCTCTTCACAGAGCTTACTTTCTCTAAATAACAACTTTCCCTAATGCCTGGAGTGATGGTTACTATTATGTGTCAACTTTGCTAGAGAACAGTGACTATTTATTTAATCATATACTAATCTAGTTGTTGCTGTAGAGATATTTCCTAGATGTAGTTAGCATCTACTATCAGTTGACTTTAAAGCAGATTATTATCAACAATGTGGGTGGGCCTCATTCAATCAGTTGAAGATCTTAAGGGCTAAATTAAGGTTTCTGTGGGGAAGAAATCCTGCCTCAAGACTGCAACATCAGATCCTGCCAAAGAGTTTCCAGCTTGCTCATCTTCCTTGCCCTACAGATTTGGAATTGGCCAACCCTCAAAATCACAAAAACCAATGACTGAAGTAAATCCCTTCATATATATTTTACATATATAGAAAAACTTTCTATATATGTTATATTATATATTATACTAGAGGCCCGGTGCACAAAAATTTGTGCACTTGGGGGGTGGGCCCCTCAGCCCGGCCTGTGTCCTCTCACAGTCTGGGACCCCTCGGGAGATAACGACCTGCTGTCTTAGGCCCGCTCCCGGGTGGCAGAGGGCAGGCCTAATCCCTAGGTGCAGCCCCTGGTCAGGCTCAGAGCAGGGGCGATTGGGGAGTTGGGGCACCACCCCCTGTCATTCACAGAGCAGGGCGGATTGGAAGGTTGCGATGCCACCCTCAGTCACGCTCAGGGTAGGGCTGACTGGGGGGTTGGGGCACCGCACCCTGTCACACTCAAGGCAGGGTCAATGAGGAGGTTGTGACACCACCCCTGTCACGCAGAGAGCAGGGCCAATCAGGGGGTTGGGGCACCACCACTCTCACACTCAGGGCAGGGTCGATGGGGAGGTTATGGCTCCACCCCGTCACACACAGAGCAGGGCCGGTGGGGGGGGGGGGGGCCGCACCCTGTCACACACAGAGCCGCAGGGCATCGGGGGGTTTGGGCGCTGTCTTCTGTCACGCTGATCCCGGTGCTGGGAGGCCTCACGGCTCCGCTGATCCCGGTGCTGGGAGGCATATTACCCTTTTACTATATAGGATAGAGGCCTGGTGCATGGGTGGGCTGGCTGGTTTGCCCTGAAGGGTGTCCTGGATCAGGGTGGGGGTCCCCACTGGGGTGCCTGGCCAGTCTGGGTGAGGGGCTGAGGGCTGTTTTCAGGCTGGCGGGTGACTGAAGCTCCCAACTGCTCCTTTTTTTCTTTGTTGTTTTTTTTTATTCTGGGCCAGCTTTAGCTCTGGCTCCAGCTCTGAGGCCTCTGCTGCTGAAAGTAGGTATCTGGTTTGTTTGGGTTCTATAATCGAAACAATGTATAACTCCAGCTCTGAGATCCTGGGGTGCTGAAAGCAGGTTTCTGGGGTTTTGTTTAGCGTCTATATTTATTACAATGTTTCAAACTGCAAGCTCAGAGACCGGCAAGGCAGGCGGGGAACGTTGGAGTCCTCCGTCACTGAAGCAAGCAAGCCTCATGTTAGCTTCCAGCTGCCTGGCTGCCGGCCGCCATCTTGGCTGGCAGTTAATTTGCATATCACCCTGATTAGCCAATGGGAAGGGTAGTGGTCGTACACTAATTACCATGTTTCTCTTTTATTAGATAGGATGTGAGAAAGTAACCTCACTTATAAATTTTAAGAGTTCCTGAAGCAAAAATAATTTTCCCCCAATATTTCAAATGAATATACTTTAATGAAGGAACCATGCAATGAAAGTGTGGGCAGGGCTAAGGAAACAAAGAAAGGACGGTTAAGCACCAGAGACTAGCAATAGAGAGCAGCAGGTATGTTTCTCTCCACCCCACACAAACCTGGGGCTGAAGGGGTAGGGGGAGGATGCAGCTCTGTTACAATCAAGGGATCTGTGGTTGGGAGAATGCAGCACTGACACAGGGAGGGGGCAGGGAAAAAAAGCCTCTGACCTCTCTCTCTTCTCCTGCTCCCAATCTCCTGTCAGGCAAGTCGGTCTCCAGTTGGTAGAAGCCAACCATGAAGGGAGCCTGGAGATGATGCTAGCAGGAATCACACTGCTCAGGGCACAGAGCAAGCAAAACATGAAGAATGGGTCTTGGGTGGGGAGAGGACCAAACCAAAAATATCCATTATACTCTGGTTCTTCTAAGACTCAAACTGCAAGTTCATACGATTTCTAGCTTTCATAAGAGACTGTTTAATTTTGCTTCTTACCTGCTAATCTACCATACCAATAGATTTATTTCTTATCCAATGCCATTATTTTTCCTGATCCCAAGTCTTATTTATTATTTAATTACATTTGCAATAACCCAGAATTTAATTGCTCTCCCTACAATCTCTATCACTTTTATCAAGCCCTCCCTGAACCCCCAAACTCAATTTTAATCAATTAATAAAGACACACATATCATTTTATAGAAAAATTATAGCCAAAAAGTTTTATAAAGTAATCTGTATATGTGCCGTAGTCGTGGGATAAATATTGTATACCCATCAGATTGTAATCCACCACAATCAGAGAACATGAAGTATGTATTATAAAATATTAGTGGCCCAGTGCATGAAATTCATGCACATGGAGGGGGTGTCCCTCAGCCTGGCCTGCACCTTCTCAATCTGGGACCCCTCAGAGGATGTCCAACTGTTGGGAGATGTCCCTGTGGGATCAAGCCTAAACCAGCAGTCGAACATCCCTCTTGCAATCCGGGACCGCTGGCTCCTAACCGCTCACCTGCCTGCTTGCCCGATGCCCCTAATCACTCTTCCTGCCAGCCTGCTTGCCCCCAACTTCCCCGCCCCCTGCTGGCCTGATTGCCCCCAAATGCCCTCCCCTGCTGTACTCATGGCCCCCAACTGCCCTCCCCGGCTAGCATCCTGGCCCCCACCTAGCCTCCCCGGCCAGAGGCCCTCCACAGCCAAGCGTTCCATGCCCGGCCAATGCCGCTGCCGAGACAGCCAGGCTGCCAGACACAACATCCACTGTCATCACATGCAATTGGTTTAGTTACATCATAAATTCCACCCCCAACTCCATTCAGTAGGAAATGCCAACTACCTGGAACCTATGGAATAATGCCTGGTGACTCCCTGCAGGTGTCTGAGGTGCATATGTGGGAAAAGGTAGGATGTGTGTGTCATATATATATGTATCTATCTCACAGATATGCATGAGTGCGTGTGCCGAGGGTAAAGGACACACAAAATCAAGAGAGTTGGCAGCTACACCTCAGGAGCAATGACTGGCAGGAGACTGGCTCTAGACTGTAACTTTCCAAGCCTATCACAGTACATTTCCAGGACTCATCCCACCTCTGTCATGCCCCCTGCTGACAGGAGGCTGGATCCTTCAACACAGCTATTTCATGTGAGTCCTTTTGACCCCTAACCTCCCAGCATCCTTGGCCAGTATGTCAGGCATGCTGGTCGTTCACAGGGGGCCATAGCCACAGGCTGTGCAGGCCCCCAAGCTGATGTCTTGTTAATCACTCAGTGTGGGCAGGCAGAGCCACCTGAGAGGCTGGCCTCTCACACGGGCACCCAGCTGCAGGGGAAAGCAGGAGCGAGAGTCCCTCTATATGCTGGGTGCTCCTGAGAGAACTCCCACTCCTGGCAGGTGATTATGTGACCCTCCCAGGTGGGAAGAGAAGCTGGATGGCTGTGAAAGGTAGGGTCCTCCCCAAAAGGCAACTGTGAGGCAGCGGGAAGTACAGGCTTTCCCCTGCATGTGTGGTTTCTGAACTGCGTCACCTGGACCTCCAGCCTCTTTAACAGCATGAGACTCAGAGGAGTGCTGTGCCATAGATCCCACCCTCCGAACGCACTGGCAGCTGCACTTGGGGCTCCATGATTCATCCCGTCCTTGACCCACCAAGGGCTGTGAGGCCTGCCAGGTACCCTGCAGGGCTGCTCCTCCTGTCTGCGCCCAGCCTGGCCGGGAGGCCCTCCCTCCGTGGCTGGGCGTGGAATGCTTGCTTCATCACTGATGAAGCAAGAATTCCGCCAGGCTGCTCATGCTGCCCACTCTCAGCAGCTGCCCCCCTGGGACTGAGGGATCCTGGGGGGGCTGAGAGGACTGGGCGCTTTCATCTTGTGGCTATGGGCGCCGCCAGCTTTGTGATGAAGTGACAGTTAATTTGCATATTACCCTTTTATTAGATAGGATGTGTTTGAATAATTTTATTTTCCTTATAGGTGTTCATCTCAAGATACAAAAAAAAGTAGACTTCTCATGTGTCATTTATTATTATCAAAGAGAGAAAGGGGCCTACTCTTATGTGTAGACAAGGAGATAACTGCAGCTGGCACATATGGGATTATCTGTCCATTCCCCTCATCTGGGAATTGCCTGTTTTCTTCATCCCTTTCATGAGGTTATCATAGAAGCTATTCTAGGGCGACAGTAGACTTTAGACTCAAGATCACTCATCATAATCCCTAACCCAGACCTCATCTTCCTAACCAAAGTTTCTAAGTCCCAGCCTGGCACCTGATTTGGGTGGAAAAATTAGAATCTGTTCTTGAGAACATTTCATCTAGAATTGATAATCATTCTTTGGGTACATGAACCATGATGTGTAAAACTAGGAGGCTAACTATCAGTAAACACATTTTCAATTTAGAACAAAAAATAAGGAGAGGATAAGATAGAGAAAACAAATCATATAACCAGAAAAATCAAAGAAAGCCACAGAGAGTCATCATGGTACTCAAATATCTATTTCCAGTTCTGCCTCAAGTCTAGGGGCAATTCTAACTGTGGGTCTTTTAAATCCCTTACTTTGTTTACCTTAGTTTTAGTTATATGGAAGCCAATAAGTCCTAATGAATATACTTTCCACCATCTAAACTTATCAAATGGAAGGCTTAGCCTCACACTGACCAATGGACTTATAAGAAGTAACTTAGAAAATTCCAACTATGCTTATGAATTTTCTACCAATGAATATGACTGACTAATTTTCTATTTCTGTATTGTTTTCTTCAATGGCAGGAAAGTTCAAACCTATCATTGCCATTAGGCTTCACACTAGGAACATGAATTTAAAATATTCTAAAAGCAGGGAATCCTGGGGAAAAGAACACAATTATATTGAAACCTCATTTTAAAAGCTAATTGAACCATATTTTAACTAACACCCTTTGAAATGGAGTAAACACATCATGAAATCCAAAGAAGCTCAGTTACTTAAGCAGACACAACATGATTAGTATTATCACAAAATGACTAACACTGTTTCAGCTGCTCATAGCTTTTGTAGGGGCATAGTATTTCCATCAATCCTAGTTTCCATTTATCAAATAAATTTCCCACAACCTATACAACTTTAATATCTGCTCTTTAAAGGAACATAAGTCTAATAAATAAGCAAATATATGAATTCAGAAAGGGTCTAACTCATCTGTTTTATTTTTAGTGCCTGTTAAGAAAGTATCAAAGGACAAAATACCTAGCACAATGGCCACAGATAAGTAAAATTTACAAATACAAAATAACTAAGTTTCCAAAGAAGGGATTGCCAATACTAGAAGTTTCTTCATATATAGAGTGGTGTAGCCTTGTGTTTAAGAACTTGAGTTCTGCAGGAGGTCACAGTTGGATTCCCAGTCACGACACATGCCCAGGTTGAGGACTGGATCCCCAGTAGGGAATGTGCAGGAGACAACTAATCAATGATTCTCTCTCATCATTGATGTTTCTATCTCTCACTCCCTAACCATTCCTCTCTGAAAATAAAATTACATTTTACAAAAAGAACTTGAGTTTTGGGACCAGATTGCTAGTTTTCCCATCTATAGTCTACTACTTATCATCTATGTAACCTTGGGCAAATCACTTATCTCTGTGCCTGAGTTTTTTATCTTTAACAACAACCACACACAAAAAAACACAGAGCCTCCACAAGTGGTAGTTGAGATTATTTAATAGATTTAACACACGTGAAAAAATCTGGCAGACATTAAACCAGCCGTGGGCAAACTACGGCCCACGGGCCGGATCCGGCCCGTTTGAAATGAATAAAACTAAAAAAAAAAAAAGACCGTAGCCTTTTATGTAATGATGTTTACTTTGAATTTATATTAGTTCACACAAACACTCCATCCATACTTTTGTTCCAGCCCTCCGGTCCAGTTTAAGAACCCATTGTGGCCCTCAAGTCAAAAAGTTTGCCCACCCCTGCATTAAACACTCAATAGGTGTTATCTCTTATTAAGAGGTAATGTATCAATTAGTTTTGTAGCTTCAAATAAAGCATTCAGCAGATTTAAAATGGCAGCATAGTAAGTGGATGCTATATAGACATGCTCCTAAGAACAAACTGGAATTAAAACTAAAATATGGAAGAACAACCCTGAAAAATCTACTGAGGAATAGCTGGAGAGAACCCTGATAACCAAGTATGGAAAGTGGAGACTGCATAGAGACTGATAGGAAGGGTAGAGGTGTAAAAGGGCTGGCCAGGCTCCCAGAGACAGCAGCTGAAGTTTCAGAGAGATATCTCAGCTGGGGGGGGGGCGGGGGTGCAACTGAGAACAGTGGGGTCTAATCCCCAATCCGGGCTCCACAGCAGAGAGCACCAGAACTAAGAAAGGTGCCCGCATAACATCTGGCTGTGAAAAGCTACAGGGCTTCTGTCTGCCAGCCGAAGATGGCTGGATATGCAGACACCCTCTTAGACGGCCAACACATGAAATTTTGAGTGCAGCCACTCAACTTGGGTTCCAGCAGAGTGAGAGCAGAGTGGACTGGAGATGTATGAGGAGAAGCCAGGATGGGGGACTCTGGAGATAGAGCTAGAAAGATAGACACCTTAGTTTCCTATGCTGAGTCATTCCTTCACACTGCAGAGGTCATCTTTCTCAAGCAAATGTTTGCTATCCAGACAGTATTTGCCTGGAGGGAAGACAGTTGGCACACCCTATTGGAAAACCTCTTTAACCATGGTGTGAAGTTTCTGAGGACAATTTAGAGACTGAGAATAACAATTAGCTTCCAGGCAGAAGCAATTGACCCACTCTGATGGAAAACTCACCCCACATAAGGAGGATTGGTTGAGGCTACTCAAGACTGTAAACAATCAATCTACATGCAATCTACATTCCTAAAGTATATATGGAGGCTTTGAGTCTTTACCTCATCTAATTAATCAGAAAGAGCATTGAGTTCCATCATAGGCATCATCTTGGACCACTCAGCAAGGCAAAAGCCAGAGGGATGCGAAGCACCTGAAGCTGACACCTGCAGGACCAGCTCCATCGGGGAAGGGAGTACAGCTCAGAACAGGAACAATCAAGGTGTGATATTCAAGGCAAACCCAGCCTCTGGGCTAAGGAATCCCTGACTGCTGGACTATTAGGGGCTTCAATCACTTGGACCTCAATCAGGTTGGCCAGGGCCAGAAAGAGACAGTGACTCACATTCACCTGCACTATGGAAGTTCCCAGGAGGCCCAGGATAGACACACAAAGGGACCAGATTCAACAACATCAGTGCAAAAATCCAAGGAGCCCCACAAAGAGCAAACCCAAAGTACCTATATAACAGTGGGAACAACAACAATGAGGTTGATCCTCACTGGCATAAAGTAGGAGGGGATATCTCTCCCACAAATGGAACATTTATAATCAAGTCCTAATTACAACAGGAGAGCCCAAATAACACACATAAGGTTCATTCCTAAAGTATCCTGCTCACGTGAACAAGTAGACTGTAGCACTGGACCCTTCAAGACACTTTCTACAAAAGGCCATCCCACAAAGACTGGGAGGCATAACAGTTCTACCTAATACATAGAAGCAAATACAAAGAGGCAACTAAAGTGGGGAGACAAAGAAACCATCCCCTAATGAGATAAAAGAAGGAATCTTTAGAAAAAGAACTAAATGAAATAGAGGAAAGCAATCTATCAGACATAGAATTCAAAGTAATGGTTATAAAGATGCTTAAAGAACTTAGTGCAAATTACAACAACATGAAAAGAAAAATAGAGGACATGAACAAGAACCAGACAAAAATGAAGAATGATATGTCTGACATCAAGAACACACTGGAAGATATTAAAATTAGATTGAATGAAGCAGAGGATCAAATCATCGAATTGGAAGACAGGGTAAAAATAAATATCCAATTAGAGCAGCAAATAGAAAAAAATAATAAACAGGAAGATAGCTTAAGAGAGCTCTGGGACACCATGAAACATAACAACATCCACATTAAAGGAATACCAGAAGGGGAAGAGGATGGGCAAGGAACAGAGAACCTGTTTAAAGAAATTATTACAGAAAAATTCCCCAACCTGGTGAAGGAAAATGTCACACAAGTTCAAGAGGTGTGGAGTCCCAATCAAGATGAACTCAAAGAGACCCACACCTAGACACATCATAATTAAAATGGCAGATGTTAAAGACAAAAAAAAAAATTTAAAGGCAGCAAGAGAGAGACAAAAAATTACCTACAAAGGAGTTCCCATTAAAATATCAATGGACTTCTCAATAGAAAAACTTCAGGCCAGAAAGCAGTGGCATGAAGTGCTGGAAGTAATGAAATGCAAGGGCCTAAATCCAAGACTACTTTATGCAGCAAGGCTATCATTTCAAGTTGAAGGTGAAATAAAAAGCTTTCCAGACCAAAAAAAAAAAGGTTAAAGGATTACATTACCACCAAACCAGCAATGCAAGAAATGTTAAAGGGACTGCTTTAAGAAGAAGAAAAGGAAAGAGAGGGGATCATAGGCATAAAGAAAATAAAATAGCAACAAATAAGTACCTATCAATAACAACTTAAAATGTAAATAGGTTAAATGCTTCTGTCAAAAGACATGGAGTGACAGAATGGATAAGAAAAAAATGACCCATCTATATTATATCTACAAGAGATCCACCTCAGAACAAAAGATGCACACATACTGAGAGTGAAGAGATGGAAAAATATATTCCATCCAAATGGAAAGGGAAAAAAAGTTGGGGGTAGCAATATTCATATCAGACAAACTAGACTTCAAAACAAATATCATCACAAGAGACAAAAGAGGCCATTTCAGAAACCTAAAGGGAATGATTCAACAAGAAAAGATCACCCTTGTAAACATATATGCACCCAATATAGAAGCACCCAAGTACATAAGAAAAAAATCTTGATGGACTTCAAGGGAGAGATTGACAGCAATACAGTCATAGTGGGGGATTTCAACATTCCACTGACATTACTGGATAGATCTTCCAGAGAAAAAAGAGAACAAGGAAATAGAGGCCTTAAATGACACAGTAGGTCAGATGGATCTAACCAATATTTATAGAATATTTCAAACCAAAGCAATAGAATGTATATTCTTCTCAAGTGCACATGGAACAGTCTCAAAAAAAGACCAAATGTTAGAGCACAAAACAATCTATACAAATTTAATAAGATTAATATAATAACAAACATCTTTTCTGATCACAGTGGCATGAAGTTAGAAATCAACTAAAATAAAATAAAAATTTGAAGAGAGTCAATGGGGGGGGGGAGGACATATGTAATACTTTCAACAATAAATATTTAAATAAAAAGTTTTTGAAAGATGATAAAAATTAACCTCAAAAACACGCAAATATATGGAGGCTAAATAGCATGTTATTAAATAATAAATAGGTTACTAATGACATCAAGCAAGAAATTAAAAACTGCCTGGAAACAAATGAAAATGAACACAAGTCCTATGGGAAACAACAAAAACAGTCCTGAGAGGGAAGTTCATAGCCAACCTAAAGAAACAAGGAAAAGCAATGATAAACTATCTAACCCTACAACTAAATGAATTAGAAAGAGAACAGCAAAAAAAGCAAAGAGGAAGAAAAAGAAAAGAAATAATAAAGATCAGAGCAGAAATAAATGAGATAGAGAATTTTTTTTAAAAAAGTACAAAAGACCAATAAATCCAAAAGTTGGTTCTTTAAAAAGATAAACAAGATTGGTGAACCCCTAGCCAGACTCATCAAGAAAAAAAGATAGAGGAACCAAATAAATAAAATTAGAAATGAAAGAGGCAATATAAGAATGGACACCACGGATATACAAAGGATTGTAAGAAAATACTATGAAAAACTACATGCCAACAAACTGGACAAGCTGGGCAAACTGGACAAATTCCTAGAAATATGCAATCTTCTGAAACTCAATTAGGAAGAATTAGAAAACGTGGATAGGCCAATAACAACTGATAAAAATGAAGAAAAACTTACAGCAAACAAAAGTCCTAGACTGGATGGATTTACAAGAAAATTTTACCAAAAGTCAAAAAAGAACTAACACCTATAATCCTCAAATATTCCAAAAAATTCAAGATGAAGGAACACTTCCAAGCTCTTTTACGAAGATAAAGACATACAAAGAAAGAAAATTATAGGCCAATATTTATGATGAACACGGATACTAAACTCCTCAACAAAATATTTGTAAATGGATCCAGTAATATACTAAAAAGATAATACACCATGATCAAGTGGGATTTATTCTGGCAATGCAAGGCTGGTACAATATTCACAAATCTTTAAATGTGAAAAATCACATAAACAAATTGAAAGATAAAAACACTTCATCATATCAATAGATGTAGAAAAAGCATTTCACAAAATTCAGCACTTTTTTAAATAAAAACTCTCAGTAAAGTGGGAATGGAGGGATCTTACCTCAACATAATAAAGGCCATATATGACAAACTTAAAGCCAACATAATACTCAATGGGCAAAAACTAAAAGCATTTCCATTAAGATCAGGAACAAGACAAGTATTTCCATTTTTACCACTCTTATTCAACATAGTACTGGAAATCCTAGCCACAGCAATCAGACAAGAAGAGATAAAAGGCATCCAAATTGGAAAGGAGGAAGTAAAACTCTAATTCTTTGCAGATGGCATGATATTGTACATAGAAAACCCTAAAGACTCTACCATGAAACTACTAGACTTAATAAATGAATTAAAAAATATAGCAGGATAGAAAATCAACATCCATCAGTCAATGGCATTTTTACACACCAATAATGAACCCTCAGAAAGAGAACTTTTAAAAAAAATTTCATTTACCATTGCAAAAATAAAATATAAGATATGTAGGAATAAACTTAATCAAGGAGGTAAGAAACCTATACTTGGAAAACTATAGGACACTGAAAAAAGAAATAGAGGAAGACACAAACAAATGAAAACATATACTATATTCATGGATTGGAAGAATTAAATCATCATTAAAATGTCTATACTACCCAAAGCAATCTATAGATTCAACACAATCCCTATTGAAATACCAATAGCATACTTCAAAGAGCTAGAAAAAATACTCCAAAAATTTATATGGAGCCATAAGAGACCCTGAATAGCTGCAGCAATCTTGAGAAAGAAGAATGAAGTAGGAGGGATCACAATACTGGATATCAAACTATACTACAAAACCATTATACCAAAACAGCCTGGTACCGGCACATGAACAGACATAAAGACCAATGGATCATAACAGAGACCCCAGAAATTGACCCACACCATTATGGTCAATTAATATTTGACAAAGGAAGCAAGAATATACAATGAAGTAAAGACAGTCTCTCCACAAATGGTGCTGGGAATGCTGGACACACACATGCAAAAAGTTGAAACTAGACCACCAACTTACACCATACACAAGATAAACTAAAGATAGATAATAGACTTAAATGTAAAGCATAAACCCATAAAAATCTTAGAGGAGAACATACGCAGTAAAATCTCAGATATCTCATGCTGTGATATGTTTCTGGATATGTGTCCTAAGGCAAATGAAACTAAGGAGAAAATAAACAAATGGGACTGCATAAAAATAAAAGTCTTCTCCACAGCAAAAGAAAATACTATCAAAAGGAAAAGCGAAGCCATTCTATGGGAGAACATATTTGCCAGTGATACATCTGATAAGGGATTGATATCCAAAATATATAAAGTACTCATACAACTCAACAAAAGAAGACAAACAATCTAATTTAAAAAATGGACAGAAAACCCAAATAGACATTTCTCCAAAGAGGATATACAAATGGACCAAGAGGCATGTGAAAAATGCTCAGTCACTAATCATCAGAGAAATGCAAATTAAACCACACTGAAATATCACTTCACACCTGTCAGAATGGCTGTCATCAAAAAATCAACAAACAACATTTGTGGGGGGGAGTATGTGGAGAAGGGAACATTAAGTCACTGCTGGTGGGAATGCAGATAGATGAAGCCACTGTAGAAAACAATCTGGAGTTTTCTCAAAAAATTAAAAATGGAATTTCCATTTGACCCAGCAATCCCACTTCTGGAAATATATCCTACTCCCCACCCCACCCCAAAAAAAGAATATATGCACCCCTATGTTATTTACAATAGCTAAGATTTGGAAAGTGCCCATCATTAGATGAATGAGTAAAAAAGCTGTGGGACATTTACACTATGGAATATTATGCAGCTTTAAAAAAGAGGGATCTCTTACCCTTTGGGACAACATGGATAGACCTGAAAAATACTATGATAAGTAAAATAAGCCCATTTGAGAAAGACAAATATCACATGATGTCACTTATGTGTGGAATCTAATGAACAAAATGAATTGACCAACAAAATAACACTGAAGCATGGAAGCATGGAACAGACTGACATACCTCAAAGTGGGTTTGGGGGGATGAGAGGAGATAAACCAAACAACTTTTATATACTTACTAGTAGCCCGGTGCACAAAATTCATGCACTGGGGTAGGGGGGAAAAAGGGCCCCTCAGTCTGGCCTTCACCCTCTCCAATCTGAGACCCCTCAGGGAATGTCCAACTGCCTGTTTATGCCCACACTTTTAACAGATAACAGCTCCATTGTTGTTTCTTTCTTATGCTTAAAACCATTAGAATTAATAGGTATTACAAGTGTGTACACATTTTGGGGGGACACCCTGTATATCTCTAGTCAGCGGTGAAAGAAACCAACAGCAGATTTGGAACCCCCAGACAGGGAACCTCGCTCACTCCCCACATGTCTCCCCACTTCACTTTCCACCTTCGTGGTCAGCAGGAGAATCAACGTTTTCTCTCATTAATTTGGAAAAGCATGTCCTGTCACCCGCTGCCTGGCAGGAGTGCACTAGGCCCCAAGCAAGCGAGGCTCAGTCAGGGCAGCCTTCGCTCATGGGTGCTGGCACCCAAAGTGCACATTCCTTCTCTACAGTCGCCCCGACTATCCCACTGTTTCACTGAGAGGGCGGAATTCCTCTCTGCCTCTGGATTCTTGATCTTGAACGCTGACCAAAGGCACCTCAGCGAGGGCCGCCCGCACCCACCAGGTGTGTCTGTCTGCACCTGCTCCTGCCTCAGCACCTGCATTAACCCCCTAGAGGTGATCTCATAGCTGCACTGGCCTCCATGGGAACAGGGCATCACCACTCTGGCCTCTCACTGTCATCTCACAGGCGCCCACCCTCAGCACCCAGAACACCCAGACACTCTCCAAAGGACGTGAGCGCATCAGAGGGGATGTGTGCATATCCTGTGGGCGTGTTAGGCATGCTGGGTTGATGGAAGTGCGGTGGAGAGGCGGGGGGAACTTGTGCACACCTTGGTTTGCAACTGTTGCAGGAGCGGGAGGGTGTCAGTGTGCTTGGGGATGTTCACACGCCGGGGTGGGGGGTGGAGGGTGGTGGGGAGAGGGGTGTGTGCACACCGGAGGCCTCTGGCTTTGCAGATCCGCAAATCCCTGTGGTGAGGCCAGGAGGACGTCACTCTGGCCCGCCACGGTGGCTGTCCCTGCGATCCTGCACCTTCTGGGCCAGGAGGCGGATCTTGCGCAGCCACTCCTGGGTGCTGATGGCCTGCAGGCGCTACTTCAGCTCAGCCTGCAGGCTCCACTTGGCGCGCTCACAGCTGCCACCACCGCCATGTGGGGAGTACAGGCTGCCCTCCGCTGGCCTGCCTCCCCTGTCCAGAGGCTCTCTGCGCTGCTCACCTGCCCAGAGTGACTGAGGCTGGGTGGAAGCCAGGCGTCCTGCCCTGCCCAACCCTGGCCGATCTGGCCCTGTGCAAGCTGTCGCCCCACCGGGAAGGGTCACGGATCCGGGTCCCAGGAGCGCGGACAGCCTCAAGCACTGACCCCACCCGGCAGGGTCACAGATCCGGTCCAGGACTGCGGACAACCTTGCCCGCTGCTGCCCCCCTTCAGTATGCAAATTAGCCCACATATTGTTGCTTCAGGGTGGGGGACCCCACTGGGGTGCCTGGCCGGTCTGGCTGAGGGGCTGAGGGCCATTTTCAGGCTGGCGGGCGACTGAAGCTACCAACTTCTCCCTTTTTTCTTTTTTTCTTTCTATTCTGGGATTTATTTAACTTCTATGGCTGTCACCAGAGCTGAGAGCCGGCTTTAGCTCTGAGGCCTGGCTGCAGCTCTGAGACCTCGGCTGCTGAAAGCAGGGATCTGGATTTGTTTCGATTCTATAATTGAAACACTGTTGCAATCCTGCTGGCTGAAGCCCGACTGGCCGAAAGCAGGTTTCTGGGTTTTGTTTAACTTCTATAATTGCAACAATATTTCTTAGACTGCAAGCTCAGAGGCTGGCAGCGGCAGGCAGGGAACCTTGGCTTCCTCCATCACTGGAGCAAGCAAGCCTCCTGTTCGCTTCAGCTGCCTGGCTGCCGGCTGCCATCTTGGTTGGCAGTTAATTTGCATATAGCCCTTATTAGCCAATGGGAAGCATGTCAGAGCTATGGTTAATTACCATGTTTGTCTATTATTATATAGAACTAGAGGCCCGGTGCACAAAAATTTGTGCACTTGGGGGGAAGGGGGGGTCCCTCAGCCCGGCCTGTGCCCTCTCGCAGTCTGGGACCCCTCGGGAGATAACGACCTGCTGGCTTAGGCCTGCTCCCGGGTGTTAGAGGGCAGGCCCAATTCCTAGGTGCAGCCCCTGGTCAGGCTCAGAGCAGGGCCGATTGGGGAGTTGGGGCGCCGCCCCATCATGCACAGAGCAGGGCAGATTGGGAGGTTGTGATGCCACCCTCAGTCACGCTCAGGGTAGGGCCAATTGGGGGGTTGGGGCACCGTCCCCTGTCACACTCAAGGCAGGGTGGATGGGGAGGTTGCGGCGCCACCCCCTGTCACGCACAGAGCAGGGCCCATCAGGGGGTTGGGGCGCCACCACTCTCACACTCAGGGCAGGGCCAATGGGGAGGTTATGGCTCTACCCCATCACACACAGAACAGGGCCCGTGGGGGGGGCGGGGGGGTTGGGAAGCTCCCCCCTATCAGACACAGAGCAGGGCTGCTCAGGGGGTTGGGGCCCGGCCCCCTGTCATACACAGAGCCTCAGGGCGATCAGGGGGTTTGGGCGCTGCCCCCTGTCACACTGATCCCGGTGCCGGGAGGCATATTACCCTTTTACTATATAGGGTAGAGGCCTGGTGCATGGGTGGGGCTGGCTGGTTTGCCCTGAAGGGTGTCCTGGATCAGGGTGGGGGGTCCCACTGGGGTGCCTGGCCAGTCTGGATGAGGGGCTGAGGACTGTTTTCAGGCTGGGGGTGACTGAAGTTCCCAACCGCTCCTTTTTCTCTTTTTCTTTTTTTATTCTGGGCCAGCTTTCCCTTGAGGCTTGGCTCCAGCTCTTAAGCCTCCCTCCAGTCCTGAAAGTAGGTTTCTGGCCTTTGTTTACAATGTTGCGAATCTGCTGGCTGAAGTCCGGCGGTATTTGTTACAATGTTTCTTAAACTGCCAGCTCAGAGGCCTGCAGCCGCAGGCGGGGAACGTTGGTTTCCTCCATCACTGAGGCAAGCAAGCCTCATGTTAGTTTCAAGCTGCCTGGCTGCCGGCCGCCATCTTGGCTGAAAGTTAATTTGCATATCTCGCTGATTAGCCAATGAAAAGGGTAGCAGTCATACGCCAATTACCATGTTTCTCTTTTATTAGTGTAGATTATTTAAGCAATAGCTGAAACCATAACTTGGATATATATGTCATGACTTGTCATTTTAACAATTAGCCTCAGGACTTTACATTCTACAGTTGGCCCCTTATCCATGTGATTGCACACCTTCTCCATACCCAGCATGACTTCCAACTGAGACTATGGATGTATCCAAACTTCCAGGCTTCAAATCATACATCATTGGGAAGGAAGAAAAGACATTTTAAAGAAGCATATTCTCTTATCTTAAATAGTTGCATATTGACAGATTTCTAATTTGTTCCTTTTCCCACCATGTAGTGAACCCAACAGTTTTTTACTTTATTATTTATTTATTTATTTATATTTATGTTTTAATGTTATTGGGGTGACATTAGTCAACATAAACATATAGGTTTCATGTGCGGATTATTTTTTTAATTAAATCTTTATTGCTCAGATTATTACAGTTGTTCCTCTTTTTTCCCCCATAGCTCTCCTCCACCCAGATCCCATGCCATCCCCTGCCCTTACCCCTCTCACTGTCCTCATCCATAGCTGTATGATTTTTGTCCAGTCTCTTCCTGAACCCCTACACCCCTTTCCCCCCAAGAATTGTCAGTCCACTCCCTTTCTATGCCCGTGGTTCTACTATATTCACCAGTTTACTCTGTTCATTCCATTTTTTATTCACTTGATTTTTAGATTCACTTGTTGATAGATATGTATTTGCTGTTCATAATTTTACCTTTACCTTTTTCTTCTTCCTCTTCTTAAAGAATACCTTTCAGCATTTCATATAATACTGGTTTGGTGATGATGAACTCCTTTCTTATCTGTGAAGCTCTTTATCTGACCTTCAGTTCTGAATGATAGCTTTGCTGGATAAAGTAATCTTGGTTGTAGGTTCTTCCTATTCATCACTTTGAATATTTCTTGCCACTCCCTTCTGGCCTGCATAGTTTCTTTTGAGAAATCAGCTGACAGTCATATGGGTACTCCCTTATAGGTAACTGACTGTTTTTCTCTTGCTGCTTTTAAGATTCTCTCTTTGTCTTTTGCCCTTGGCATTTTAATTATGATGTGTCTTGGTGTGGTCCTCTTTTGATTCCTTTTGTTTGGGGTTCTCTGTGCATCCTGGACTTGTAAGTCTATTTCTTTCACCAGGTATGGGAATTTTTCTGTCATTATTTCTTCAAATAGGTTTTCAATATCTTGCTCTCTCTCTCTCTTCTTCTGGCACCCCTATAATTTGGATGTTGGTGCGCTTGAAGTTGTCCCAGAGGCTCTTTACACTATCTTCATATTTTTGGATTCTTTTTTCTTTTTCCTTTTCTGGTTGGGTATTTTTTGCTTCTTCGTATTTCAAATCTTTGACTCAGTTCTTGGGATCCTCTTGTTTGCTGTTGGATCTCTGTATATTATTCTTTATTTCAGTCAGTGGATGCTTAATTTCTAGTTGGTCCTTTTTCATATCCTCCAGGGTCTCACTACATTTTCGGCAGTTTCTAGAAAATTATTAAAAAACCTTATAACTGTGGTTTTGAACTCTATATCCAGTAGCTTGCTTTCCTCCATTTCTGTCATTTGTGACCATTTTCTTTGTCTCCTCATTTTTTATGCTTCCCTGTGTTGGTAGAGTGGCTTTGTATGCTAGGTGTCCTATAGGGCCCAGTGGCTCAGCCTCCCCAGTTACCTGAGGTGGACACTCTTGGTGTACCCCTTTGTGGGCTTTGTGCACAGTCTTGTTGTAGTTAAGCCTTGATTGTTGTAGTTATCACTGGGAGGAATTGACCTCCAGGCCAATTGGCTGTGAGAATCAGCTGTGTCTACGGTGGGAGAACTTCTGTGCTGAAGATACCCTTCTGGGGAAAGACTTGCTTCAGTGGGTCTTTGGGGCTCCCTGAGTCTGCCCCCTGAGTGTGTCCCTTATGGATCTGAGGAGTTGTAATCTGTATGGTCCCACTCTGACCACTGGATACACTGGCTCTTGGATCTCTAAGAAGGTGCTAATTTAGCCTCTGTCTGAGGCTACCCAGCAGGAGCTGTGAAGAGATCTGCAGGTTCCCCTTCCTTGTTTTGGGTTTGGAGGTGCCAGATGAGGCCCAGCTGTAAAGCAACGCAAGCTGCTGTGGGGCCTTGGGCCTTCTCTTGGAAGTTCTGGGTCTGTCTGGCCCAGCTGCAGTTTGTTAGGTAATTTTCAGATTGCAAAGGGCCAGGCCTTCCATATGCAAAAGCCTCTGCCGAAGCTTGGGTTTGGCGGGGTCTCAGGGAATCAACAGGGTGGAGCAAACACCTATGGCTGATCCTCAGTCCTGCCCTAAGAGGCCCCTCGTCTCTGTGTCCTGGTAATCGCTGCAAGCACCTCTGAGAAAAAGCCACCCTCGAATTCCAAGTTCTTTCCACTGCCAGACAGTCCAGTTTCTCCACGTATGAGTCTGCGTCCCCAGAGACTTCCCAGAACTGGAATTCAGAGCAGTAGGGGTCTTGTGACTCCCTCCCAATTCAAAAAGATAGCCGCGTCCTCAGTTGCCAGCCCTTGCCGCGTGCACCTCCATACCTCTGCACTTTACTTCCGCACCTTCTCTGAGTATCAGTGTGCTTTTCTCTTTCCTTCTAGGTGTAGAATTTTCACTCAGCCAGCCTTCCTGTAGTTCTGGATGATGTCCATTTTGTCTTTTAGTTGTATTTTTGAAGTTGTTGTGGGAGGCAGCAATTTCCGGTGTTTACCTATGCTGCCATCTTGGTTTCTCTCCTCATGTGTGGATTATTAATTTACAGAGTCTGTATATAGGACCCAAAATCAAATATTGTCCTCTTTCTTAATGAAACCCAATGTCCTCAAGCCTCAGTCTGCAGCTGGAATGAAGGAACTTAATAGCTGCTCACAAAGTTACAGGCTTCTCTCTGCCACCTACTTATAAGAATCTTAATGCCCTGAAGAGTTTCTTCTACCACCCAAGAAACTCTGTGACCTTTTAGTGTTGAGAAGCCAGCGGTTGTGTTGGTTCAGACTTTCCTGGCTTTTGGCCATGGTCCATGGAGCATCAGGGTGTCTTCCTATCTTAGGTCATTGATCCTTAAAGAGAATATTACCATATGCAGCACAGCTCCTGGATCCACAACACTGCTCTACTTTGTGGCGCCATCATGTAACTGTCTTTCCTTCTCCTCCTTGCTGGGTGGAAATGGAGGAAATCGTTCTAATTCCTGAGTTCACAGTGCTCAGAACTAATCATTGCCCTCACCCTGTCCAGGAAGGAGATGCCATATCACCCTTTGTATATTCTTCTTTCTCATCTCCTAAAGCCTTCCCAGGTCTTCAGATACAAAACTTCATCCTCTTTCCTCTCCCCTCCCTTCTCTAAATGTAAATTGGACATGCAAATATATGGATTGCTGAATCCATAAAGCTGCTCTCAGTTTAAGTCAAGAAAAGACCACAATCAACACCTACATTTGCTCCTTTTGAACATAGACTACAAAGATGAGATTCAGTCACCTCTAAAACATAGTCTTTTGTATTTTCACTAAGAGGAACATCATTCCTCCTAGCTTGCCAAAATTTTTGCTACACTTGATCTTATCCAAAAGGCCGAGAAGCGATTGCCAAAATTTTTGAATGAAAATATGCTGAACTAGGGACAAAACTTTGTCCTGGCTAGGTAAAATGACATGTGATATTGTTCACAGGAAATTATGGCAAACAAAGATTTTCTATCTTGTCACAGAAAGGAAATAGTCATGAATAGAAAGAAGAGAGAAAATAGTAGAATAACCACCAGTTGTAAACTTCACAGAGAGAATTAATAGGTATTATACATTAAAGAGATGGGCTGAAGTGGTATAAGTGCAACGAGATGTAACTTATTTTACCAGTATAACTTTATGTCATCTGGTATTAATCATGGTAATTACAGTACAAGGAACCTGAAAATAGAAAAAATGAGCTTTCAGCAGAAGAGTTGAATTTGCTCACTTATTCCAAGTGTGCTACTGAATAGTGAGATGACTCAGGAGTGACCCAGGACAAGAAATGACCCTATTGAAGACTTACAAAGTGGGAGTTAAAACAAGAAGAAAGGAAAATAGATGCTTGAATTAAGGAAGGTCACCATAGCCTAAAAGAAAAAAGGAAGAATGTGTATTGAAAAACAATGATGACTCCCTTGCTAGTAGTAAAAACTTAATTTAGACTTAGTATGTATGGTCTATAAATCCTCAATTATTACAGCAAAGAGGTAAGTAGTTCTAAAACTAGGTATTTAAAAAATATTTCAATTATTCCCTTTAAAATAGAGACCAATCTCTACTCTAAATACAAAATCTTCTGATTTCATTCTACTTTTCATTATACTAGATATGTAAGACATTATTGTTAGATGCAACGTTCTGCTTAGTTGAATAGAGATATGATTGACATCTTAAATACAAACTGGATTATCAGGCCATATTGCTTTCTTAGAGTCTGAATCGGTGTCATCCCCATCCTTAGTCAATACCTAAGGATGTTTCCCAGGTATCACAATATTATGTTGGCCTAGTTACAAAAGAGAAAGTTACTTTTTAAATTCCTTATGTGCACATTCACACAAGCATGCTTGCTGGTGGATTAACAAGCAGCCTTTGGTCTATAACATTCCCAAGAAACTAATGCACTACTAGCAAAATTATAAGGCATAAACTAGCATGACTTTAAAAGAATCCAAATGTATGTTGCAGCTTTTAAAATATCTATTTGGGAGGCTGCACACTTTTTCTAATAAGGTTGCCATTACTCTAAACATTTCTAGAGCTACTCTTTAAAGATGGCCTTCATTTTGTGTGCCACATTTTTTGAATGGCATATGGTAATGTTTTTTGTTTATTTTTAATGTAAATTTGATTAGAAGTAGCCAAAAGTAAGAAGTAAATCTTAAGAACAAAAAAGAGATTAATAAACCAATAATAAAAAGTCAAAAAAAGCAGATTAAAGTGGGCAATGTTATAAAGAGATAAGATAAACATTAGAAAAGCTTTGTCTGGATGGATCCTTTTGGATGTACTTGCTTTTGATGAACTGTTAATTTTGTTATACCTCATACTTTCAAATATTTTTTGAGATAATTTTGTTACCTTCATTTTCAAAATTGGTAACATCTTGAATTCTGCTCCTGACAAAAAGAATACATTAAATGTGTGTATTACATAGTAAAAACAAAGAATCTACAGAATTACATCATTTACAATTATCAGGGTTGAAAACATTGCCCCAGATATAGTTTAATCCATTTTACAACTAAGCAAAGTACTTGCAAGTAACTCAAACTTTAAAAAATATACATGAAAATGTGAAATTTCTTTTAACTAATTCTTTCCATCTTCTGTGCACAGATCCACTCTGCAAATATGCTTTCACAGGAATTATAATAATATTTATAGTGTCATATTATATATATATATATATATATATATATATATATATATATATATATATAAAAAAGTTTAAGCGACCATCCGACCATTCAACAGGTAGCTATGATGTGCAATGACCATCAGGGAGCAGAAGCTCAATGCACAGGCATGGAAACATGGAACAGACTGATGAATCTCAGAGGGAAGAGGGGAGGGGGGAGGATGAGAAGAGATTAACCAAAGATCTTATATGCAAACTAGAGGCCTGGATTCGTGCACCAGTGGGGTCCCTCAGCCTGGCCTGCAGGAATCAGGCCGAAACCGGTAGTCTGACATCCCCCGAGGGGTCCCGGATTGCGAGAGGGTGCAGGCCAGGTCGAGGGACCCCACCAGTGTACGAATCCATGTACCAGGCCTCTAGTATTTTTATAAAACTTCTCCTATGCTATTTAGTTGTAACTATTAATATTTGTACATTTTTTCTGTGATCTGTTTGGGAAATTTTGATACGAAATGCAGTAAGATAATGTTTTGCTTTAAATTTTAGAACTTGAATTTGATACAAAATTATTCTTCTTACCTTTATATTGTATAAACTAAAACTTATTTATGCATAATCCTTTTCCCTAACACTGTGCTCATTGGCAAAGAGTGATGACTTGAGTGTTTTGTAGCTTCTAAAATAATTGTTCAACATGATATTCGGTTATAGAATGTGGGTTACAAGTCTCTGAAACCTAGAGCAGGCCTAAAACCAACATTCCACCATCTTTCAATTTACCATGCAGAGGCTTCATTCTTATGTCTTTCCTAAGGATTTAATTTGTTTTATAAAATACAGAATATATGTTCTGAAATTCAAATCATATCAAAGTTGAAAATGGCAGAAGAACAGTGAAAATGTGCAATGCATTAAAGGGGTCAAAGGCTAGCATGGAGATGGACATGGCTATAATAAAGTGGTGGACTCAGGGCCCAAGTTTCATTTCTTTCATGATTTTATTTAATGTAGTAATTTTGCCAAAAGACATACAAAATATTGTTTCTCTGAGATGTAGTCTTTAGAGCAGGGTAACTTTACTTCAGAATTATTGGCATTGTGGCCTAGGTGACTCTTTTGGGGGATGGGGTGGAGAATGTGCTAGGCATTGTAAGATGTTCGCAATACCCCTGGCCTTTACCTACTAGATACCATTAACATCTCCACCCCCAACTGAAATGATCAAAAATTATTTCAGATCTAGCTAATTTCTCCCCTTCCCCTCAGGACACTCCCTCCACTACTCCTCCTTCTTCTGAGTTGAGAACCATTGTTTTGAGTAACCATTTCAGTAATTAAAATAATTTTTTGACAGTAAGTTACAAAAGAGGGTTTATATCATGTCATTTGTTGCTCTTTTAGTTTTTTGTTTGTTTGTTTGTTTGTTTGTTTTACTACAAGTAATTGAGGGTGAAGGCAATATATACTAATCCATGTAATATAAATTCTTACCACTGTGTTCTTACATTCCTATGTTCTTTTTAAACTGCATACTTATGTTCTTGCAGTTGTTTGAAATGTTCACAATTAAGAAGAAAAAGTACTGATTATAGATAATAAAAAAATTAATATGGCCCTAAATAGCATATACTCAACATATATATCAAATATTTGCAACATTTATAGCAACAATATGGCTGTAGAGTAAATAGGTGAGAGTTACCACTGGTGAAGTAATGCCCAAAATACCACTGGAGTATTATAGGCCAGGCCAAAGCAAGCAGAGCTCACTTGATTGGAGAGGCACTCCTTTGAAGTGGCTAAAGTACCACCAGTTGGAAAGCATTTGCAAGAAACATTAAGTCTGACTTAACCAAGTAAGCATGCAGTAAGAGTTCAAATATTCTGGAAGATTCCAACATGGCACCCAGACCCAACTACAGAGGCAGGAAGAAGGCAGCAGTGTGGGAGAGAGTGTGAGTGAATGAAGGAGCAAAAGAGGAGTGTGTGGTCATGTGGGGTGTGTGTGTGTGTGTATGTGTGTGAGGCACAATTAGATACCGCAATACCTTCAGGGGCAGGCTAACCAGGCTCTCCTAACTAGGCAGCCTCTGCTACCATTGTAAACAGTAGAAGGAGGCCAACTCGTCCTCAAAGGCCAAGACTTTTTGAAGGGGAGAGCTTCTGTAACTGGGAGCCCAGCCTCACCTCCACCCAGGGTGCCCTCAGATGACACCTGGGACTCTACAGATACTCCTGCCAGGGACCTGCAACCTCGGCTGTGGTCCCATGGTCAATGAGTCTCCAGCCACACTGGGTGCAGGCTCCTGTGAATTCTGAAGCGTGCTCCCCTCTGATCACCCCAACACTTTAGCCCAGGGCACTGCAACACCACAAGCAGCAGGCACGTGAGCAACCTGCTCCTGTCCAAGGAGCAGCAGCCACACAAGCAGACCGCACTCATCCAAGGAGCAGCAGCCTTCTGCAGTCCGCACTGGTCTGAGGAGCAGCAGTCACACGCAGCCTGCACCTGTCCAACAAGCAGCAGCTGGGTGAGCGGCCCACCCCCATCCGAGGAGCAGCAGCCACACGTGCAGCTCACTCCCCCCTGAGGAGCAGCAGCCACACGTGCAGCTCACTCCCCCCTGAGGAGCAGCAGCCACTCGAGCAACTCATCCCACTCCAAGGAGTGGCAGCCACACAGGTAGACCGCCCACATTTGAGGAGCAGCAGCCCTGCACAGTCCACACTGGTCCAAGGAGCAACAGCCACATTCAGCCTGCACCTGTCCAATGAGCAGCAGGTGGGTGAGCAGCCTGCCCCCGTCCAAGGAGCAGCAGCTGCATGAGCAGCCTGCACCCATATGAGGAGCAGCAGACCTACAAGCAACCTGCACCTGTCCAAGAAGCAGCAGCCTCACTAGCAGCCCACCCCATCTGAGGAACAGCAGCAGCATGCAGCCAGCCCCAATCCAAGGAGCAGCAGCCACTTGAACAGCCTGCCCACGTCCAAGGAACAGCAGCCGTGATCAGCTCACCCCAATCCGAGGAGCAGCAGCTGCCGTAGACCAATTTCAGCATGTCATAATTTCAAGAGTTTCATCAAAAGGTTGATTAAACTTGGGGACTCAACAGGGTTGAGTCACACACATATAGTCACCTGTTGGAAATGGCTAAAGGCGTTTCCCCAAACCTGAATAGGAAACTGATTGTGGCTGCCAGACAGTTAAAGGGCATCTTAATCTACATGTTATTGCCTCCTACTGGCCAAACACCTGTACAGCCATAGGCTATTCCCCAAACTGACAATGCTTCTGTACCCTTTGAAACCTTACCCTTTGAAGTGTATTATCTCCACCTTGCCTTAGGACAAATTGTGTTAATAAAAGCAAGGATCCTATACAAGGAGGCACTCTTCAGTTCCTTTAGCTGAAGATCCTCTGACCCCCAATGCCTTTCAAAATTATATCTTGTCTCCGGACTCTTTATTAGTCTCTGGATTTCTATGTCATCTTCGCACAGCCTTTCCCAGATTCCTGAACCCTTCTTAATGCTGGGATATGAACCCCAGCAAGCAGCCTCATCATAGACCCACCTTTGCTCAAGGAATAGCAGCTGTGCAAGCAGCCTCCCCCACCAGCCAGAGGAGACACCACTGCTGCGAATAGCACACAACAGAGGAGCTGCTGCCAACAGAGGAGCAGCCTCTTCTATGACTGCCCAAGGAGCAACCGCACCCCGAGGAGCCACTGCCAGACAAGGAGCAGCCCCTGCATGACTAGACATCTAGATCAGTTGATAAGACCAAAACTAGGTAGACAAAGAAACCCCAAAGAAAAGGAGGACTTGCCAGAAAAGCAGCTAAGTGAAACAGAGGCATGCAATATGTCAGAAAAAGAATTCAGCTAAGGGTCATATGGTTCATAAACCAGATGGAGGAAAAAATCAACAACTTATGTAAGAATAAAGAAGAAATGAAGAGTGATATAGCTGCAATAAAAAAACACCATTGAAAGTTTCAACAGGAGACTAAGAGAAGCAGAGGACCGAATTAGGGAATTAGAAGACAGGGAAGCAAAACACATCCAAAGTGAACTGCAATTGGAGAAAAAAGTTAAAAGACAGGAGGAGAGCCTAAGGGAGCTATGTGACAACATGAAACAAAGCAACATACGAATAATAGGAGTGCCAGAACAACAGGAAGAGAAACAAGGGTTAGAAAACCTATTTGAAGAAATAATGTCAGAAAACTTCCCTGATATGGGGAAGAAAAAAGTCACACAAGCACAGAGAGTCCCAAAGAAAATGAACCCGAAAAGACCCACACCAAGACACATCATAATTATGATGGCAAATGTTCAGAACAAAGAGAGAATATTAAAGGCTACAAGAGAGAGAAAGAAAGTTACATAAAAGGGATCTCCCATTACATTATCAAATGATTTCTCAACAGAAACACATCAGGCCAGAAAAGAATGGAAGGAAATTGACAAAGTGATGCAAAGCAAGGGACTGAATCCAAGAATACTCTATCCAGCAAGGCTATCATTCAAAATTGAAGGGGAAATAAGGAGCTTCACAAGCAATGCAAGAAATGCTAAAAGGACTTGTGTAAAAAGCAGAAATAAAAAGCTAAGAAAGAACACAGGCACAAAAAATAAAAATGGCTACAAAAAATATTTTTCAATAATAACTTTAAACATAAATGGACTAAATGCTCCAATCAAAAGACATTGAGTGGCTGAATGGATAAAAAAAACATGACCCATATATATGCTTTCCACAAGAGACCCACCTCAGAACAAGGGACTCACACAGACTGAAAGTGAAGGGATGGAAAAATATCTTTTGGACAAATGGAAATGAAAAAAAAGCTGAGGAGCAATACTTATATCTGACAAAATAGACCTCAAAGTAAAGACCATAACAAGAGATAAGGAAGGCCACTTCAAAATACTAAAGGAATCGATAAAACAAGAGGATATAACCCTGATAAACATATATGCACCCAATGCAGGAGCACCCAAACACACACAAAAAATTCCTGGAAAATATCAAGTGAGAGGTTGACAACAATCCAATCATAGTAGGGGACTTTAATACACCACTGACATCACTGGATAAATCCTCTAGATAAAAAATCAGTAAAGAAGCAGCAATCCTAAATGACTCACTAGATCAAATGGACTTTATTGACATCTTCAGAACATTTCACCCCAAAGTCAAAGAATATACATATGCACATGGAACATATTAAAAAGTAGAACACATGCTCTGGCTGGTTTGGCTCAGTGGATAGAGTGTTGGCCTGCAGACTGAAGGGTCCCAGGTTCAATCCTGGACAAGGGCACATGCCTGAGTTACTGGCTCGATCCCTAGTAGGGGGCGTGCAGGAGGCAGCTGATCAATGGTTCTCTCTAATCACTGATGTTTCTATCTCTCTCTCCCTCTCCTTTCCTCTCTGAAATCAATAAAAACATATTTTTTTAAAAAAGTAGAACACATATTCAGTCACAAGCAAAGTCTCCCCAAATTCAGGAAGATTGAAATCATATCAAGCATTTTCTCAGATCACAATGGCATAATATTAGAAATAAATTAAAATAACAACAATCCAAAAAAATTCAAACAGTTAGAAGCTGAAAAACATGCTATTAAACAATGATTGGGTTACCAAAGAGATCAAAGAAGAAATTAAAAACATTCTGGAAACTAATGATAATAAAAACACAACAATCCAAAATCTATAGGACACAATGAAAGCAGTCCTGATAGAGAAGTTTATAGCTCTACAGGCCTACCTCAACAAAACAAGAAAAATGGTAATAAATCATCTAACTCTACAACTCAAAGAATTAGAAAGGGAGCAACAAGAAAAGCCCAGAGTGAGCAGAAGGAAGGAGATAATAAAGATCAGAGCAGATATGAATAACATAGAGATCCCCCCCCCCCCCCCCCGCCAAAAAAAAAATCAATGAAATCAAGAGGTGGTTCTTTGAAAGTATAAACAAGATTGATGAGCCTCTAGCCAGGCTCACCAAGAAGCAAAGAGAAAGGAACCAAATAAACAAAACAAGAATTGAAAGAGGCAAAATAATAACAGACCCCACAGAAATACAAAGGGTTGTTAAAAAATACTATGAACAACACTATTCTAACAAACTAGAAAACCTGGAGGAAATGGTCATATTCCTAGAAAAATGCAACCTTCCAAAACTCAATAAGGAAGATTCTAAAAATCTCAATAGGCCAATAACTATGGAAGAAATTGAAGCGGTTATCAAAGAGCTTCCAGCAAACAAAAGCCCAGGGCCAGACAGCTTCACAGAGGAGTTTTACCAAACATTCAAGGAAGAAATAAAACCTATCCTCCTCAGACTATTCCAAAAATTAAAAAGGAAGGAACACTTCCAAGCTTGTTCGATGAAGCCAGCATCATCCTAAATACCAAAACCAGATAAACACAATACAATGAAAGAGAATTACAGGCCAATATCCCTCATGAAGTTAGATACCAAAACCCTCAACAAAATTCTAGCAAATTGGATCCAGCATCTAATCTAATAAAAGAGAAACATGCAAATTGACTGAACCTCTGCTATGCCCCAAGGCACGCCCACCAACCAATCAGAATGACTATATGCAAATTAATCCAACCAAAATGGTGGCGGGCAGCCACGGAGCTGGAGCAAGCAGGAGGTTTGGTTGCCCGGGCGATGGAGGAAGTCAAGCTTCCCTCCTGCCCTGGCCGGCTGTGGCCTCCGCTTAGGGCAACAAAGTTTCAATTACAGAAGATAAATAAATCCCAGATACCTGCTTCCAGCCAGCCTCCACTGGAAACTTGGGTGGCTGAGGGCTGTGGCCAGCCTGAAAACAACCATCAGCACCTCACCCAGGATGGCCACACCCTCATAGGGTGAGGGTCCCCACTGGGGGTCTTGGCCAGCCTACAAACAGCCATCAGCCCCTCGCCCAGACTGACCAGGCACCCCAGCAGGACCCCCAACCTGGAAGGGGGTGTGACCAGCCTGAAAATGGCCCTCAACCCCTCACCCAGGCTGGCCAGGCACCCCAGTGGGGATCCCCATCCTGAAGGAGCTGTGGCCAGCCTGAAAACAGCCATCAGCACCTCACCCAGGCTGGCAAGGCATCCCAGTGGGGAGCACGACCCAGAGGGACTGTGGCCAGCCTGAAAACAGCCATCAGCCCCTCACCCAGACTGGCCAGGCACCCCAGGAGGACCCCCCTCCCTGAAGGGGGTGTGGCCAGCCTGAAAACGGCCCTCAGCCCCTCACCCAGACTGGCCAGGTACCCCAGTGGGACCCCCAACCTGATCAGGGACACCCTTCAGGGCAAACCAGTTGGCCCCCACTCATGCACCAGGCCTCTATCCTATATAATAAAAGAGTAGGGGCGGGGGACGGGCCAGCACGTGCTGGAGATGGCGGAGGTGGCGAGTTCCCACAGCAGCCTGAGCAGCCCAGCTGAGGGCTTGGTGTGCAGCGATGGCGCGGCTGCCGGGGGAGAGCTGGGGGGTCTGGGTGCCGCTGTTCTTGCTGCTGCTGGCGGGGCCCACTGCCTGTGCCACCAGCCCCAGGGACAACAGAGTGGGGCCGGGAGGGCGGGGACCCCAAGGCCACGAGCAGGACGACGCGGGTGCCCACAAAGCGGTGCAGCACCATGACTCCTCCTACGGCACCTTCACGGGGGAGTTCTATGACCTGCGCTACCTGTCGGAGGAAGGTTACCCTTTCACTACTGCTATTCCTGTGGATCCATTTGCCAAAATCAAAGTGGGTGACTGTGGTAAAACTAAGGGATGCTTTAGATATGGGAAACCAAGGCTGCAATGCAGAGACCTGTGACTACTTCCTTAGCTACCAGATAATAGGGGCCAATGTGGAATTTGAGCTGAGTGTGGACACAGATAGCTGAGTAGCAGTTGGATTCTCTTCAGACAGGAAAATGGGTGGTGACCATGTCATGGCCTGCATCCATGATGGCAATGGCAGGATCCTCATACAGCATTTCTATAACGTAGGCCAGTGGGCAAAGGAGATCCAGAGGAATCCTGCCAGAGATGAAGAAGGAGTGAATGAGAACAATCAAGTCACCTGCAGATTTAAACGCCCTGTGAATGTTCCCAGAGATGAAACGATTGTCGACCTGCATTTGAGTTGGTATTATCTGTTTGCTTGGGGTCCAGCCATTCAGGGTAAGCTTGCATTTTGGCATCTGGATTAAACATTAGACACTGCAAAAAAATTTTTTAAAAATAAAATAAATAAAAGGGTAAGATGCAAATTGACCCTAACAGCAGAACAACTGGGAATGACTGGTCACTATGACACACACTGACCACCAGGAGGCAGACACTCAATGCAGAAGCTGCCTCCTGGTGGTCAGTGTGCTCCCACAGGGGGAGCTCTGCTCAGCTACAAGCCAAGCTGACGGCTGCCAGTACAGCAGTGGTGGCGGAAGCCTCTCCCGCCTCCTGAGCAGCGCTAAGGATGTCCGACTGCAGCTTAGGCCTGCTCCCCACTGGCAAGTGGACATCCCCCGAGGACTCCCAGGCTGCCAGAGGAATGTCTGACTGCCAGCTTAAGTCCAATCCCCCAGGGAGCAGGCTTAAGCCAGGAGGTGGTCATCCCCCGAGGGGTCCCAGACTGTGAGAGGGCACAGGCTGGGCTGAGGGACCCCCCCTGAGTGCACAAAATTTTGTGCACCAGGCCTCTAGTTACATTAGAAAGAGCATACACTATGACCAAGTAGGATTTATCCCAGAGGTACAAGGATGGTACAATATCCGCAAATCAATAAACGTGATACATCACATAACAAATTGAAAGATAAAAATCACATAGTATATCAATTGAAGAAGAAAAAGCATTTGACAAAACCCAACACCCTTTCTTGATAAAAACTCTCAGCAAGGTGGCAATACAAGGATCATACCTCAACATAATAAAAGCCATATATGACAAACCTACAGCCAGATCATACCCAATAGGCAAAACTAAAACCATTTCCCCTAAGAACAGGAACAAGACAGGGATGCGCCCTCTCACCACTCCTGTTCGACATAGTACTGGATATACTAACCATTGTGATCAGACAAGAAGAAGAAATAAAAGGTATCCAAATTGGTAATGAAGAAGTAAAACTGTCCTTATTCGCATAAGACATGATACTGTACATAGAAAATCCTAAAGACTCCACCAAAAATTATTAGACTTAATAAATGAATTCAGCAGTGTAGCAGGATACAAAATTAACACCAAAAAATCTATGGCATTTCTATACACCAATAATGAACTTACAGAAAGAGAGGCTAAAAAATCAACCACATTTACCATCACACCAAAAAAAATTAAGATACCTAGGAATAAACTTAACTAAGGAGGTAAAAGACCTATACACGGAAAACTACAGGACACTGAAAAAAGAGATAGAGGAAGACATAAACACGTGGAAGAACATACCGTGTTCATGTATTGGTAAA
Organism: Myotis nattereri; assembly: GCF_964212035.1. Taxonomy (NCBI): domain Eukaryota; kingdom Metazoa; phylum Chordata; class Mammalia; order Chiroptera; family Vespertilionidae; genus Myotis; species Myotis nattereri. The sequence continues at coordinate 101,426,846 of NC_138077.1, forward strand.
ATCAACATCATCAAAATGTCCATACTACCCAAAGCAATCTATAGATTCAATGCACTCCCCATTAAAATACCAATGGCATATTTCACAGACCTAGAATGAACTTTCCAAAAATTCATCTGGAATAAAAGTAGACCCTGAATAGCTGCAGCGATCCTGAGAAAGAAGAACAAAGTAGGTGGGATTTCAATACCAGATATCAAGATGTATTACAAAGTCACTGTTCTCAAAACAGCTTAGTACTGGCACAAGAACAGACATATAGATCAATGGAATAAAATAGAGAACCCAGAAATTGACCCAAACCATTATGCTCAATTAATATTTGACAAAGGAGGCATGAACATACAATGGAGTCAAGACAACCTCTTCAATAAATGGCGTTGGAAAAATTGGATACATGCAAAAAAATGAAACTAGACCACTGACTTACACCATACACAAAAATAAACTCGAAATGGATAAAGGACTTAAACATAAGACAGGAAACCACAAAAATACAAGAGGAATCCAAAGGCAGCAAAATCTCAGACATATGCCAAAGCAACTTCTTCACTGATACAGCTCCTAGGGCAAGGGAAACTAAAGAGAAAATAAACAAATGGGACTACATAAAAATAAAAAGCTTTTGCACAGCAAAAGAAACCATCAACAAAACAACAAGAAAGTCCACTGCATGGGAAAACATATTTGCCAATGTTATCACCGATAAGGGTTTAATCTCCCACATTTACAGGGAACTCATACAACTGAACAAAAGGAAGATAAACAACCCAATCAAAAAATGGGCAACGTACCTAAATAGATACTTTTCGAAAGTAGACATAAGGAAGGCCAGGAGACATATGAAAACATGCTCAAAGTCACTAGTCATGGGAGAGATGCAAATCAAAATGACAATGCAGTACCATCTCATACCTGTCAGAATGGCTATCATCAACAAATCAACAAACGACAAGTGCTGGCAAGGATGTGGAAGAAAAGGAACCCTCATGCACTGCTGGTGGGAATGCAGACTGGTGTAGCCACTGTGGAGAACAATATGGAGTTTCCTCAAAAAACTAAAAATGGAACTCCCAGTGATCCCACTTTTAGGAATATATCCCAAGAAACTAGAAACACCAATTAGAAAGGATATATGTACCCCTATGTTCATAGCAACACAATTCACCAAAGCTAAGATTTGGAAACAGCCTAAGTGCCCATCATAGATGAGTGGATTAAAAAACTGTGGTACATCTACACAATGGAATACTACGCTGCGGTAAAAAAGGAGTTCTTAGTCATTTGCAACAGCATGGACGGAACTGGAGAGCGTTATGCTAAGTGAAATAAGCCAGTCAGAGAAATATAAATATCACATGATCTCACTCATTTAAGGAATATAATGAACAACATAATGTGATGAACAAAAATAGATCCAGAGACAGAGAAACATTGATAAGACCATCAAACTTCAGAGGGAAGGTAGGGGAGGGTGGGGGTAAGAGGAGAGATCAACCAAAGGACTTACATGATGCATATAGGCCTAACCAATGAACACAGACTACAAGGGGGTGAGGGCATGAGTGGGGGGATGGGGAGGTAATGTGGAGATAAGGATACATATGTAATATCTTAATCAATAAAGAATTTTTTAAAAAATTAAATGACAAAAAAAAGAATAAACTCAAAATGGATAAAAGGCTTAAATACAATTTGGGAAACCATAAAAATCCTAGAAGGAACAAACACACAGCAAAATCTCAGACATCTCTCATAGCAATATGGTTACAGATACATCTCCTAGGGCAAAGGAAACTAGGGAGAAAATAAACAAATGCAACTACATCAAAATAAAAAACTTCTGTACAACAAAAGAAACCATCATCAAAATGAAAAGGTAGCCCACTCTGGGAAAACATATTAGCCAATGATACATCTGGTAAGAGTTAATATCCAAAATATTTAAGGAAATCATACAACTTAACAAAAGGAAGAAAAACAATCCAATTAAAAAATGGGCAAAGGACCTAAGTGGACATACAAATGGCCAAGAGGCATATAAAAAATGCTCAAAGTCACTGATCATCAGAGAAATGCAAATTAAAATGACAATGAGGTATCGCCTCACACTTGTAAGAAGGGCTACCACCAACAAATCAGCATGGAGGGATCTAGAGTGTATCATGCTAAGTGAAATAAGCCAGTCAGAGAAAGACAAGTATCATATGATCTCACTCATATGTGAAATATAAGTAACAAAATAAACTTATGAACAGAGTGGAACCAGAGACATAGAAGCATGGAACAGAGTACAGAATCCTGGAGGGAAGGTGGGGGGTGGTGAGTAGGTGAGAAATAATCACCAATAACCTTGTATGCATATATTAATGGTCCATGGCCACAGGCAATGGGGTGGGGAGGGCCTGGGTTGGGGGGCGAGGTCTAGCTTGTGGTTGTCAATGGGGGTTGGGGTGAGAGGGACACATATGTAATAAACAATAAAAAATTATTTAAAAATATAATAATGAAATATAAAAAAGCCATCGAATTTTGGCTGTTGATTTTGTATCCTGCTACATTGTCAAATTCATTTATTACATCTAGTAGTTTTTCAGTGGACTCTAGGATTTTCTATGTACGGTATCATGTCATCTGCAAATAATGAGAATTTTACTTCCTCCTTGCCAGTTTGGATGCCTTTTACTTCTTGTCTATCGCTGTGGCTAGTACTTCCAGTAATATGTTGAAAAAGAATAATTAAAGCAGACATCCCTCTCTTACTGCTGTTCTTAGGGGGAATGGTTTTAGTTTTTGCCCATTGTATATGATGATCCCAATAGGTTTGTCATATATGGCCTCTATCATGTTGAGATATGATCCCTCTATTTTCACTTTGCTTAGAGTGTTTTTCAAAAATGGGTGTTGATATTATCGAATGCTTTTTTGGCGTCTATTGATATGATCATGTGATTTTTGTCTTTCAATTTGTTTATATGATGTATCAGGTTTATTGATTTTTGAATATTGTACCCTTTTATCCCTGGAATAAAAATCACTTGGTCATGGTGTATGATATTTTTAATATATTGCTCTATCTGATTTGCTAATATTTTGCTGAGAATTTTAGTACCTATATTCATCAGAAATATTGGCCTGTAATTCTCTTTCTTTGTAGAGGCTTTCTCTGGTTTTGGAATTAGGATAATCCTGGCCTCATAAAAAAATCTTGGAAGTGTTCCTTCCTGTTGGATTTTTTTGAATAGTTTGAGGAGGATAGGTGTAAGTTCTTCTTTGAATGTTTAGTAAAACTCCCGGTCTTTTGTTTGCTGAAAGTTTTTTTTATTACTGCTTCTATTTTATCAGTTGTTATTGGCCTATTAAGGTTTTCTGATTCTTCCTGATTCAGTTTTGGGAGATTGTATTTTTCTAGGAATTTGTTCATCTAATCCGCATTGCCCAGCTTGTTGGCATATAGTTGTTCACAGTATTTTCTAACAATCCTTCGTATTTCTGTGGTGTCAGTGGTTACTTCTCCACTTTCATTTCTGATTTTATTCATTTGGGTCCTCTCTCTTTGTTTCTTGATGAGTCTTGCTAATGGTTCATCAATCTTGTTTATTCTTTAAAAAATAAACTCTTGGTTTCATTTATTTATTTATTTATTTATTTATTTATTTATTTATTTATTTTAGTTTCTATGTCATTTATTTCAGCTGTAATATTATTTCCTTCCTCCTATTTTTCTTTGGGCTTTTCTTGTTGTTCTCTTTCTAGTTTTTTTAAGTCATTAGTAGCTTATTATTAATTTTTCTAGGTTTTTTTTTTTTTTTTTTTGTGGTAGGCTTATAGTGCTATGAACTTCCCTCTCAGACTGCCTTTGCTGTGTCCCAGAGATTTGGGTTTGTTGTGTGTTCATTTTCATTTGTGTCCTGGAAGTTTTTTATTTCTTTCTTGATCTCACTGGTAACCCATTCATGATTTAATAACATCCTATTTAACCTCCATGAGTTTGAATGTGTTTGGGTGTTTTTACTGTAGCTGATTTATAATTTTATTCCACTGTGATCTGTGAAGATGCTTGATAGGATTTCAGTTTTCTTGAATTTAGAGATTTATTTTGTGTCCTAAAGTGTGATCTATCTTTTGTGAATAATTCATTTGCACTTGAGAAGAATGTATATTCTGCACATTTTGGATGAAATGTTCTATAAATATCAATTAAATCCATCTGATCCAGTGTTTCCTTTAGAGTCACTGTTTCCTTGTTAATTTTTTGTCTGGAAGATCCACCCAGTGAAGTAAGAGAGCTTTTAAAGTCCCCTACTATGATTGGATTGTTGTTGATCTTTCCATTAAAGTCCTCTCGAAGTTTTTTTTTTATATATTTAGGTGCTCCTATACTGGGTGCATATATGTTTACCAGAATTATATCCTGTTGTTGGATCAATTCCTTTAGTATTATGTAGTGACCTTTGATGTCTTTTGTGATGGCCTTCATTTTAAAGTCTTTTTTTTTTTTTTATCAGATATGAGTATTGTCACTCCAATTTTTTTTCTTTTCCATTTGCATGAAAAATTTTTTTCATCCCTTCATTCTCATCCTATGTGAGTCTTTTATTCTAAGGTGGGTCTCTTGTAGACAGCATATAATTGGGTCATGTTTTTGTATCTATTCAGCTACCCTATGTCTTTTGAATGGAGCATTTAATATATTTGAATTTAAGGTTATTATTGATAGGTACTGATTTATTTCTATTTAATTCTGTATGCCTAGGTTTCTCTCTCTATTTCTTCTTCTCATTACCTCATTTCCTTTAGCATTTCTTATAATGCTGGTTTGGTGGTGATGTACTCCTTTAGACTTTTTTGTCTGGTAAGTTATTTATTTCACTGTCTATTTTGAATGATAGCCTTACTGGATATAATAATCTTCGATTCAGATCCTTGCTTTCCATTACCTTGAGTACTTCACACCATTCTCTTCTGGCCTGTAGAGTTTCAGATGAAAAATCAGATACCCTTTGTAATACTTTAAGCAATAAATTAAAAAAGAAAAAAAAGAAAAAAAAAAGAAAAATCAGGTGTCAGCCCTATGGGAACTCCTTTTAGGTAATAGTTTGTTTTACTCTTGCTACTTTTAAGATTCTCTCTTTATCTTTAATTTTTGGCATTTTCATTAGAATGTGACTGGGTGTGGGCCTGTTTGGGTTCATCATACTTGAGACTCTCTGTGCCTTCTGAGCTTGAGTGATTTTTCCTTTACAAAATTAGGGGAGTTTTCTGCCATTATTTCTTCAAACACATTCTCTGTCCCTTTCTCCCTTTCTGCCTCTTCTGGCACACCTGCTACTCAATTATTGTTATATTTTATGTTGTCCTCCTGCTTATTAATATTTTTTTTCTTTTTGGTGGTCTGATTGAGTGATTTTTTAAACCCTGTCTTCCAATTCACTGATTGAATCCTCAACTTTCCCTAATCTGCTGTGTATTCCTTCCAATGTATTCTTTATTTGTGCTATGTCATTCTTTATGTTTTCATAGTTACTATATCTCTTCTCATGCTGTTGAGCATCTTTACCGTCATTATTCTGAACTCTATATCATATATTTCTTATCTCCATTTCATTCATCTCTTCTTCTGGAGAATTCTCTTGCTCTATCATTTGGGGATATTTTCTTTATCTCTTCATTTTTGCTGCCTGTTTGGATTTGTGACCATGTATTAGGTAGATCCTCTATGTTTCTCAACCTCTAATTCAGGACAGTGTAAAATGCTCTTTCTGACTATTTAGATCAGGCAAAGATTCAAAGTTTCCAGAGATTGCCTCTGCCCACAGACTGACAGGAGTCTGACTTGAATTGTCCCAGGCAATCTAACTCAGGTGTGGTGAGAGTTTTATTCATCAGTTGCTTCTGAGTGAAGGCTAAGTATTATTTTTAGCCTCTTAAATGGCCTCAATGCAAGGTCTTTGCTGATAGGGTGGGTCAAGTCTCTTCTCCCCAGGAAGGCAACTGTCTGTGTGGGAAAGATATCTTCCACTGTGTGAGGGAATGACTTAGCACAGGAAACCCAGGGTGTCTGCCTTCTGAGCTCTAACCCCTGAGTCCCTAATCCTGGTTTCTGCTCACAGTGCTCCCTCCCTCTGCTGAAGCACAAGGTGGGTGTATCCACAGAGAATTTTTTGCATTGACCCTTTATTTTTTATTTTTTAATCCTCACCCAAGGATATTTTTCCATTGATTTTTTTTAGAGAAAGTGGAAGAGAGAGGGAAAGACAGAGAGAAACATTGAAGTGAGAGAAACACATCGTTTAGTTGCCTCCTGCACACTCCCTGACCAGGGCCCGAGCTGGGAAGGAGCCTGCAACCAAGGTGAGTGCCTTTGCCTGGAATCAAACCTGGGACTCTTCAGTCTGCAGACCAACGCTCTATCCACTGAGTCAAACCAGCTAGGGCTGCTTTGGGTTTTTAAGAGTGTGCCTGAATTTCCAGCCATCACTCTCAGGCAGACAGCAACCCTGATGCTTTTCATAGCCAGATATTGCCAGGGCTGACCAGCAGACTCTGAACAATGGATAAATGATTACTCTAACACACGTTTCTGTGAAAGAGAGGGCTAAGGAACTACGTGGATGTCGCCACCAAGTAGGCCTGTTCGCCTGCCTCCTTTGGCTTTTATTGTTATAACAGCTTGAACAAAAATTAATCTTTCGATACAATCAGCAGGGTAAGCATCCTTGAGAAAGCTCATGCTTCTACAAGGTTGGGTCTTTAAAGTCTAAACATAGAGATTCCAGCAAAACACCCAGGGGATTGAACTTGTTTGGAAAAGTCAAGGTAGGGTCTGCCACCTTCTTTTGGCAAGGTCCACCCCAGAGGCGCCTGACCTTTTGGAGAATCCTCCTTTCAGACATTTCAACCAAGTCCCGTGCTTCCCCACAAGATGTTATGTGGGTACCCTTCTCTGTGCTGGTGCTCTCTGCTGGGGAGCCCAGCTTGGGGATTAGATCCCAGAGTTCTCAGTGGGAACCCCCCACAGATGAGATATCTCTCCTGATCTTCAGTTGCTGTGTATGGGCTCCCAGGAAGCCCTTTCATGTCTCCATCCCTCCTACAAGTCTCTACTTTCAGTCCTCAGATATCAGGGTTTTCTCCAGAGAGTCTTCTGTTGATTATTCAGGAAGTTTTTCTGTATTTTAATTGTAAGTCCACTTTGGTCCTGGTATCATATCCCTGCAGCATCCACTACTCCACTGCCATTTTTAATCTCCCTGATTGATTTTTTAATATAGGCCATATGATTGAGACTGCTAAATTCACTTATTAGTTCATTATTTATTATTTTGTATGTTTGGATTCTATGGAGTTTTACATAGGTAAAATTATGTCATCTGTGAATAATAATAGTTTTATTCTTTTTTTAGTATGTATGTTTTACTTCTTTTTCTAGCTTTACTTCTGTGACTAGAATTTCTGATGTGATATAAAAGTTGTGACAATCATTAAAATATTTATCCACATTTTTTTTCTCATGCTAGTCCTCTATGTCCTCTCCTGTAGATCCTGGCTTCTAGATAATATAATTTCTCTTCAGTCTAAAGAACTTCTGTATTTGTTAGGGTACTAACCTGCGGAAGACAAATCCTCTCAACCTTTTTTCTCTCTGATACTATCTTTATTTCAGCTTCATTTTTGAAGGCTATCTTACAGAATATAAATTATAGGCTGGTATTTTTTTCTTTCAGCATTTTAAAGAAGGTTTTCTATTCTTTCTAACTTTTATTGTTTGTGATAAGAAGGCAGAGATTATTTTTATCATTGATCTGTTTGTAGTTGTCACTTTTATTTGTTTATTTTTAAGATATTCTTTTCAATTTTGGCTTATCATAATTTGACTATGTATTTAGGTGGATATTTCTTTGTTTATACTCCACTTAGAGTTTTCTGTTTCTTCGATGGCTTTCATTAATTTTGGAAAATTCTCATTCATTATCTCTTCAAATATTTCTTCTTCCTCATTCTCAGCTCGCTTCTCTTGTGATAGCAATTATATATATGTTAGGTCATTTGATTTTGTCCCATAGATCTCAAATTCTCTATACCATTGTTTTCATTTTGTTGTTCTCTTATATTCTCTCTCTCTCTCTCTCTCTCACTCTCTCTCTCACTGTTTTTGTTAGGCAATTTCTACTGAATCATCTTTAAGTTCACCACTTCTTTTCTCTGCTCTTTTCACTTGCTAATAAGCCCATTGAATGGATTATTAATTTTTTATATCATATATTTTATTTATAGCATTTTCATTTTATCTTTTTAACACTTTTTTTCAAATACAGTTGACCTACAATATTATATTAGTTACTGGTGTACAACATAGTGATTAAATATTTATATAATGTATACAGTTAATACCTGATAAGTCTGATACCATACATATTTGTTACAATATTATTTCTATACTAGAGGCCCGGTGCACAAAATTCATGCACTGGGGAGGGGGTCCTCTCAGCCCAGCCTGCACCCTCTCCAATCCAGAACCTCTTGGGGGATGTCTGACTGCCAATTTAGGCCCAATTCCAGGGATCGGGTCTAAACTGGCAATCGGACATCCCTTTCACAATCCTGGACTCCTAATCGCTCACCTGCCTGCCTGCTGGGTTGCCCCTAACTGCCTCCCTCCCAGCCTGATTGCCTTTCGCTGACTCTGCATGCTGGCCTTGTCACCCCTTACTGCCCCCCTGCTGGCCTGGATGCCCCCAACTGCTCCCCTTGCCAGCCTAGTCACTCCTCACTGCTGCCCCTGCCAGCCTAATTGTCCCCAACTTTCCCCCCTGCTGGCCTGGTTGCCCCCAACTGCACCCCCCCCCTGCCAGCCTGGTCACCCTTAACTGCCCCCCCCACCAGCCTGGTTACCTCTTACTGACCCCCCTGCCAGCCTGGCCCCCCTCAACTGCCCCCCTGCTGTCCTAGTCACCCCTCACGGCACCCTGACCACCTAGTTGCCCCATGCAGCTTGCTGTTCAGTCATTTGGTCATCCCTCACTAACCCCCTTGCCGGCTTGGTTTTAGGCAGCCATCTTGTGAGGGTGTGAGGGTTAATTTGCATATTACCTCTTTATTATATAGGATTCTATGCTGTACTTTATATCCCCATGACTGTTTTTATAACTGGCAATGTGTGCATTTTGATCTCTTCCTTTTTTAACCCATCCCCTCAAGCCCCCTCCCATCTGGCAACCATCCAAATGCTCTCTGTATCTATGAGTTTGTTCTTGTTTTGTTTATTTTTTATTTTGTTCTTAAATTCCACATATAAGTAAAATCATATGATATTGGTCTTTCTCTTTCTGACTTATTTCACTTACCATACTAGGCTCTACAACCATTAATGTTGTCACAAATGGCAAGATTGTATTTTTTTTGTGATTGATTAATATCCCACTATATATTTGTAACACATATTCTTTATCCATTTGTTTATCAATGCTAATTTAGGTTGCTTCAATATCTTAGCTATTGTAAATAATGTGTCAATAAGCATTGAAGTACATTTATTCAAAATTCCTCTTCTTTTTTTTCTTAGTCGCCTCATCTTTTTCACCCAGTCCCCCCAACCCCCTTCCTTCTAACAGCTATCAGTCCATTATCTGTATCTATGAGTCTGTTTCTATTTTCTTTGTTTGTTTATTTTGTCTTATTCTTTTATTTCTGATTTTATTAACTTGTGTCCTCTCTCTTTTTTTCTTGATGAATCTGTTTAAAGGTTTATTGATCTTGTTTATCAATTCTTTTCTCTGCTCTCTCCACATGCCAATAAGCCCATTGAATGGATTGTTTATTTTTTGTAACATATATTTTATTTATAGCATTTTCATTTTACTTTTAACACTTTTTCAAATACAGTTGACATATGATATTATATTAGTTTCAGGTGTACAACATAGTGATTAAATATTTATATAATGTATAAAGTTAATTCCCAATAAGATCAATGAAACAAAGAACCAGATTTTTTGTACTGCTTTTTCAGACTCTGTTTTGTTTATTTCCTCTCTGATTTTTACTTCCTTCTACTCACTTTGGGTGTGAGTATTCCTTTTTTATTTTAGTTTCTCTACATGTAAGGTTAGAATTTTTATTTGGGATTGTTCTTGATTCTTGAGATAAACCTGTATTGCTATAAATTTTCTTCTTAAGATCACTATTGCTGTGTCTCACACATTATGGGTTGTTGTGTTTTCATTGTCATTTGTCTCAAGGAATCTTTTAATTTATTTCTTGATATCATGGTTAAACCATTTATTGTTTAGTAACATGGGATTTTCAGTTTTTTTATTATAATTGATATCTAATTTTATAACATTGTGATCAAAGAAGGTGCTTGATATTTTCAATCTTAAATTTATTAAGGTATATTCTGTGGCCTAATGTGGACTATTGTAGAAAATGTCCATGTGCACTTGAAAAGAATGTATATTCTTCTGCTTTGCAGTAAAATGCTTTGGAAATATCAATTAAATTTATCTAGTCTAGTGTATCATTGAAGTCCACTGTTTCCTTGTTGATTTTCTCTCTGGAAGATCTAACCATTGATATCAATGGGGTGTTAAAATCCCCTACTATAGTTGTATTACTGTTGAACTCTCCTTTTATGCCTATCAAGATTTACTTCTCTATTTAGGGACTCCTATGTTCGGTGCATAAATATAGAAACACTAGTGGCCTGATGCACAAAGATTTGTGCAAGAATGGGCCTTCCTTCCGCTGGCTGCTGGCATCGCCTTCACTCCAGTCCGGAGCCACCTTTCTGCCTTTGTTCTGGCCCGGAGCCACCTTTCCACTTTCCCATGCTACCCAGAGACCTGAAGGAGCAGGGGCGGTGCGGAACCCATCTTTGTTGGTTTAATTTGCATACTCACTCCTGACTGGTTGGTGGGCGTTGAAAAGGTATGGTCAATTTGCATCTTTCCCTTTCATTAGTGTAGATAAGTGTTTGCAAAAATTATATCCTCTTGTTGGATTGATCCCTTTATCATTCTGAAATGTCCTTCTTTGTCTCCTGTTATAACCTTTGATTTAAAGTCTAATATATGTATTGCTACCCCAGCTTTTTTGTTTGTTTGTTTCCATTAGCATGTAATACTTTTTTCCATCACTTACTTTTAGTTTATGTATGTATTTCCATCAGAAGTGGGTCTCTTTTAGGCAGCTTACATATGGGTCTTATTTTCTTATCCATTCAGTTACCCTATGTCTTTTGATTGAAGCATTTAATTTACTTAATTTTATAGTGATTGTTGATAGCTATGTATTTATTGTTATTTTATTAAACCTATTTATGTTTCTCTATTTTTCTTTTATAAAAGTTCTTTAAACATTTCTTGTAATACTGGTTTCATGCTTATAAACTCCTTTAGCTTTTTCTTGCATAAGAAGCTCCTTTTCTGTCCTTAAATTCTAAATAATAGCCTTTCTGCGTAGAGTAATTTTGTTGTAGGTCCTTGCTTTTCATTACTTTGAATATTTTGTGCCAATCCCTCAGACCTGCCAAGTTTCAGTTGATAAATCAGTTAGCAGCCTTATGGGAGCTACCTTGTACATGGTTGTCTTTCTCTTGTTGCTTTAAGATTATTTCTTTGTCTTTAACTTTGGCATTTTAATTATGATGTTTCTTGGTGTGGGCCTCTTTGGATTCATCTTGTTTGGGACTCTTTTTTTAAAATCTTTATTGTTCAGAGTATTACAGATGTCCCCCCATCTGCACCCTATTGCTCCCCTTTACCCAGTTTCTGCTTGACCCCAGCCTTTCACCACCCTATTGTATGTGTCCATATGTAATATATAGATGTATATAAGTTCTTTGGTCAATCTCTATCCACCCACCATCTCTCCTTCCCTCTGAGATTTGTCAGTCTGTTCCATGTTTCCATGCCTTTGATTTATTTTATTCATCAGTTTTGTTCATTAGATTCCTTGTTTATTTTGAGTTTTAGATTCAATTGTTGATAGATATGTATTTGTTACCATTTTATTGTTCATATTTTTTAGTCTTCTTCTTGTTCTTGTTCTTCTTGTTCTTGTTCTTCTTCTTCTTCTTCTTCTTCTTGTTCTTGTTCTTGTTCTTCTTCTCCTTCTCCTTCTCCTTCCTCTTCTTAAAGAATACCCTTCAAGATTTCATGTAATACTGCTTTGGTGGTGATGAGCTCCTTTAGCTTTTTCTTGTCAGTGAAGCTCTTTATCTGACCTTCAATTGTAAATGAGTGCTTTGTTGGGTAGAGTAACCTTGATTGTAGGTCCTTGCTATTTATCACTGAATGTTTCTTTCCATTCTGGCCTGCATAGTTTCTGTTGAGAAATCAGCTAAGAGTCATCTGGGTGCTCCCTTATAAATAACAAACTGCTTTTCTCTTGCTGCTTTTAATATTTTATCTTTGGCTTTAACCCTTGGCATTTTAATTATGATGTGTCTTGGTGTGGGCCTCTTTAGGTTCCTATCGTTTGGAACTCTCTATGCTTCCTGGACTTGTAAGTCTATTTCTTTCACCAGTTAGGGGAAGGTTTCTGTCATTATTTCTTCAAATAGGTTTCAATATCTTGCTCTCTATCTCCTTCTGGCACCCCCATAATACAAGTGTTGGTGCGCTTAAAGTTGTCCCAGAGGCTCCTTACACTATCTTCATATTTTTTAATTTTTGTGGGGTTTTTTTCTCTTCTGATTGGGTGTTCTTTGCTTCCTCATATTTCAAATTGTTGATTTGATTCTCAGAATCCACTACTCTACAGCTGAATTCCTGTATATTATTCTTTACTTAAGTCAGTGTATATTTAATTTCTAACTAGTTCTTTTCCATTATTATTTTTTTTTTTCTTTGGGCATTCTCATTATAAGATCCTTGAAAGTCTCACTAAGTCCCTTGGAGGTCTCAAGAAGATCTTGGTTTTGAGCTCAATACCCAGCAGTTTGCTTTCTTCCATTTCTTTCATTTGTGACGTTTCTTTGTCTCCACATTTTGGCTGCTTTCCAGTGTTTGTTTCTATGTATGGGGTAGAGCTGCTATGTCTCCTTGAGTTGGTAGAGTGGCCTTGTGTAGTAGCTGTCTTATAGGGCCCAGTGGCTTAGCCTCCCAAGTCACCTGAGCTAGGCACTCTAGGTGCACCCCTTTGTGGGCTGTGTGCACAGTCTTGTTGTAGTTGAGACTTGATTGCTGCTGGTGTCACTAGAGGAAATTGACCTCCAGGCCACTTGGCTGTGAGGACCAGCTGTGACTACAGTAGGAGATCTGCTGTACAGGGGACACTCCCATGGAGTAGAACTTGCTTCAGTGGGGCTTTGGTGCTCACTGGATCTCTTGAGTGTGTCAGTTATGGATGTGTAGAGTTGTAATTTGGTGTGGTCTGATGCTGACCACTGGGTGGTGCAGTCAGCCACTCTCTGGGGCCACCCAGCAGGAGATACAGAGAGATCTACAGATTCTTCCTATTTTTATTATGTTTGGAAATGCCCAGGCGATGCCCAGCTGTGAAGCAAGGTAGGCTGGTGCTAGTGCTGAGTCTTGGGCCTTTTATTGATAGGTTTTAGGCACCCTGACCCAGCTGCATCTTGTTTGAGAGATTTTAGTAAAGTCTGAAGCCTGAGCAAGGACAGGCCATTCTCATGCAAAAGCTGATACACACAGGTTGGGTGGGGCTGTAAATTGGATAGGGCGGGGGTCTCAAGGAATCACCAGGGTAGAGCAAACAGAAATGGCTGCCAGTCAGTCCTGCCACCAGAAGGTCCCAACACAGGAACAATGACCCCTACAAGCACCTGTCTGGAAGAAGCCACTCCTGAGTTCTTGCCCATGGCAAACAATCCAGTCACCCCACACCTATGTGTCTGGGTCCCCCAGAGCTGCTGCCCAGCACCATGAGTGGGAGCTCAGAGGAAATGAGTCTGAATAAGTTTGTGCACTGGCCCTTTAAAAGGAACAGCTCGGAGGGAGGGGGGAGAGGGCAATGGGAAAAAAAGGGATACATGTAATACTTTCAACAATAAAGTTTTATTTAAAAATAAAATAAGTAAATAAAAGAAACAGCTGGGTTACCAGCAACCACTGTGTCATTGAGCCCCTGGTTTTTACAGCCCATAGTTACAGGGAGTTCTCTTCCCAGCTCTGGGAGTCTGGTTTAGGCCTAGGACCCCTTGCTCTTTGCAGGGGGCCTCTTGCAGAGACAATCTCCCTCCTGATTACAAAAGCAGTAACATATGGTTGCCGGTCCAGCGCATTCCACGCCTCCACCCCTCCTACTAGTCTCAACATGCTTTCTTCTTTACTTCTGTAGTTGTAGAACGTCCATTCAGTCAACTTTCAGGCAGTTCTGGATTATGATTGTTCTGTATTTTAGTTGTAATTTTGATGTAGTTATGGGAACCAGTGAGTACAGACATTTACCTATGCCACCATCTTGGTTCTCTCCTAATTATTCTTTATTTCAGAGAATGTATGCTTAATTTCTGCTTGGTTCTTTTTCATGTCTTTGATGTTCTCACTAATCTCCTTGAAATTATCACTAAGTCCCTTGAACTTTTCATTAAGATCCTTGAGCATCCTCATAACCATTGTTTTAAACTCTGTATCTAGTAGTTTTCTTTCTTCCATTTCATTTTTTTTCTGGAGATTTCTTCTGTTCTTTCTTTTGTTTCTTTATCTCCACATTTTGGCTGCTTCCTGGTGTTTGTTTCTATATATTAGGTAGAGCTGCTATGTCTCCTGGAATTGGTAGAGTGGCCTTGTGTAGTAAATGTACTAAAAGGCCCAGTGGCTCATCCTCCCCAATCACCTGAGCTGAGCATTCTAGATGCCCCTTATGTAGTCTGTGTGTATTGTCATGTTGTAGTTGAGCTTGATTGCTATTGGCATTACTGGGAGGAATTGACCTCCAGGCTAATTGGCTGTGAGGACCAGCTACAACTATAATGAGAGAGCTGCTATGCAGGAGACACCCCTTTGGAGGAGGTCTTTCTTCAGGGGCTTTGGTACTCACTGAGTCTGCCCTTTGAGTGTGTTGCTTCTGCATGTGTAGAGTTGTAATCAGGCGTGGTCCAAAGCTGTTCAAAGGGTTCACTGATGCTGGGCCTCCCAGGAGGTATGAGGTCAGCTACTGCCTAGGGCCACCCAGCAGGAGCTAGAGAGATCTGAAGATGGTTGCTACTTGTCTTGGGCTTGAAATTGCCTAGGAGAGGCCAAGCCATGAAGCAAGGCAGACAGATGCTAGTGCCAGGACCTGGGCCTCTTAATGAGATGTATGGTGCATGCTGATGCCAGCTGTTGCTTGTTTGAAAGATTCTAGGAAAGTCTGAAGCCTGACCCAGGACAGGCCATTCATATGGAAAGGTTCCTACAAACAGCTTGGGTAGGGCTGCAAATTGAATGGGGTGGGGTAGGGTCTCAGGGAATCACCAGGATGGACAGAACAGTGTGAGCCAATTTGGAGGAGACTCAGATATGGCACCTGCCAGTCAACTCTGCAACAAGGGAGATCTCAGCATAGGAACAATGAACCCTGTGAGCACCCCTGTCTGGGAGAAAGCTGCCCCCGACTTCTTGCTCTGATTCTAGACAATCCAGTTCCTCCTGGTATATGCATGAATCCCCCCATACCACTGCCCCAGTGCTGAAGGAAGGAGGAAATTAGTCCAAGTAAGTCTCTGTGCCAGCCCTTTAAGAGGAACTGCCTGGGACTCCAGCAGCGTCTATGTCACTTGGCCATAATCCATGCTGGTTTTTACAACTCAACATTTTGGGACTTCTCTTCCCAGCACTGGAAAACTGGGCTAAAGGATCTGGTGTGGGGTTGGGGCCCCTTGCTTCTCACAGGATGTCTCCACATCTGAGATATCCCTCCCAATTAGAAAAACACCACGCAGCCCGGCCAATGTGGCTTAGTTCTTGAGCGTTGACCTATGAACCTGGAGGTCACAGCTCTATACCCGGTCATGGCACATGCCCGGTTATGGGCTCGATCCCCAATAGTGGACATACAGGAGGTGCCAATCAGTGATTCTCTCTCATCATTGATGTTTATCTCTCTTCCTCTCCCTTCTCTCTGAAATCAATTGCCGGGGCTGACCAGCAGACCCTGAGTGACAGATGAATGATTACTCTGACACAGGATTGCTGTTAAAGAGTGGGCTAAGGGACTGCCTGGCTAAAGGAAGCAGACAGCCCTGGCCAGTTTGGCTCAGTGGATAGAACGTCGGCCTGCAGACTGAAGAGTCCCCGGTTCGATTCCGGCCAAGGGCATATGCCTGAGTTGCGGGCTCGATCCCCAGTAGGGGACATGCAGGAGGTAGCCAATCAATGATTCTCTCTTATCATTGATGTTTCTATCTCTCTCTCTTCCTTCCTCTCTGAAATCAATAAAGAAATATATTTAAAGGAACCAGACAGCCTTGTTCACCTGCCTCTTCAGGCTTTTATTGTAACTGCAGCTTGAGATAAGGTTTAACTTTTAAATACAATCAGTAGGGTAAGTAATCTTGGGAGGACACATGTGTCTGCAGTCTCCTTTAAGCAAGACACCTAAAGATTAAGCATAAAGATTCTCGTAAACACCCAAGGGTCTGCACGTGCATAGACTTATTTGGAAGGGTCAAGGAATAATTAGGGGTGGCCACCTTCAGCCAACTTCCCTAAGTCAGAATTCTGAGAAACAACTTCCTTAAGTCAGAATTCCGAGAAACAGGGGCAGGCCACCTTCAGCCCATTCCCCTTTTCAGTATTTCTCCTTTACAACTTTCCAACCAAGTTTTCCATGCTTCCCCACATCTCCCTCTTTTTTGTTTCGCTGGATGTAGAAGATAGAGGGAGGTGGCAAACTTTCTGCTTTGGAATGTCAGGGTCTGAAAAGCGTGTTCACTGTTCAAGTTCTGATTTTACAGATTATAAGAAAAACAAGAAGAACAATAGTTAGTTATCTAGAGTGTGTGGAGTGTGAATACACTCCAATAATTGCTCAGCCTCTGCCATCAGCTTCTTCATCATTCCCCAGGTTATTCCAGGAACAGTCTAGGTCCAAGGAAGGCACAACATTTGGGGCTGCAGAGTCCCCAGGCACAAATTCTTCATTTCTGGAAGAAGATTGGTCCCATGCAATGCCATGGTAGGGTTTAATCTAGTGAGCTGGAATCCACAGCAGCCCTATGGGGGTAGAAACACAGACATATTTTCTTCCCCATATTAATAATTTATTGGGTCCCATACAGTTATTAGTGTCCATATCTCACCGCAAGACTTGTGATTTCTGAGGTGGGGTTATTGAGGTAAAGTGCCATTCTACAGAGGATTGAAAACGATCATTCGGGTTAAAAAAAATAAGGGTAAAGAGTGCTTTGGATAATATTATAGGAGGGCCCTTGAGTCCCCCTTTTTTATTTTACTAGAATACCCTTCAGGGTAGCATGGGCACATTCAATGATGGCCTGCTTTTGTGGATTGTAAGGGATTCTCATGGAATGCTGGATGGACAAAGTTCTGCAAAAGGCTGCGAAGCCATGGCTGCTATAAGCAGGCCCATTATCAGTTTATCTTGGTTAATATAGCTACAACTGGAAACACGTCTTATTGAATTCAGGAAAAGAAATATATTGCCACTTACTAAGAATTGCCATATTCTGGCAGGACACGTAGTGAGAAAAAACATAATTTACCAAATTGCTTTAAAAATGCTTCTTTATATCTGAAAAACAAAAAGTTTAAGAATTAGTAATACTTTCAACAAAAGTTATAAAACTTATATAATTATTTTCCATTCATTCAGCCTCATAATAAAATTTTTGTTTTTCCTGATTTTTTCTGCCAGTACTTCTGTAAATCCAGATACTTTATAGAGTAATACAAATGACATGGAATCTTGTCCTTTTTGCAAAACACAGTATTCCAGAATAATAATTAGAGCTATAAATAAAAGCATCAGATGGTTATTATTATTTGACAAAGCTTCCCATGTACCTTAAGCAGAAAATTTTCCTTCATGAGAGAGAAAAAAAACTCCTGAGGCATTCCAGAGCCTATTGGAATGATCTAAAACCAATTCTAGGTCAAGAAAAAGTTTCTTAAAATTCAAACCCTGGAAGGATTGTCAAACTTATTTTACCAAAAATTATATATCAAAGTATATTAGACACAAACATAGGCTAGCAAACTTCAGTTCCCAGGATTAAAATATGGCTTTTCTTTAAATACCCAATTAATATGACATATAACCATTTTAATAATTTATAAACTTTTGCTTCCTGGGTAGAACAGGAAATATCTTTTCACTTTTAACAGACTAGAAAAGGACTAACCAAATTTAGGTTTATTCTCTAACTTCATTTGTCCTTGGGTGTGGTCAGCAAATGACACTAATTGGACTTCCACTATCTGTCTCCCTGAGTAGGTGGATATAAGCTATTTATCCTCTGGTTAGGGAGGCAAAATGCAAATCATTTACTCTTTAGTGTCCTTGGTTTAGGAAAGATAGGATTTACTAGATGGCTCCAAATTGCTGTTTAACTATCTCAGTTTCCCTGTTCTGCTACTCCTGGCTTACTGGCCTGTGTCATTTATATAATTTCCTTTTCAACATTTCTCTTTACAAACATTATACAACTTTCACAAACTTTTCTTCAGAAACCTTACAGCTTTTGGAAATAACCAGTTTTAGAGCCTACTTTATTTTCTCTTCAAAATGCATCTCCATGCCTTCTATTGCACCAAAACCATAAACTCTTTCCCGTTAGAATTCTTAACCTTTAGAAACCTTAATTTTTAGGTGACATGTAAGTAATGAACATTCCTCAGATTAGCAATACATATTTCAAATAAAATACAAGACTTATTCATCAACAAATTCAACTCCATCCTCTACATTCTCCATATGAGGCAAACTCAGATTAATTAATCTTTCAGTATCCTGTTATTTCAAAATACCTAGATATTTAATAATTCTTACTATTTAACTCTGCAAAACTCTAAAGTTATAAGTTACCAAAGACTTTGGAAAACTATAGTTAGCCATATATAATTATCACTGAAAATGCTTTATCATGTACCCTTCACTTTGGTTATATTTATTTTGCCTTAACAACTTTGAGGTTTTTAAAGCCAATTATTATTACCCAAGGCATTTTCTTGGTAAATTTTGTAACAGGGATAACTCACTGACTTTCAGTGGCTTTAATGTTAAAGTACTATTATTTTATTTGTTTTACAAAAATGGGAATGGCCTCCACATTGCTATTTCTGCAGTGTACTGGAGGGCACTAATCATCTTAGAAAAAAGACTTGGGGGGGTTAAATAATTATTTCCTATATTTTTTCTTTCTGAGTAGACTAACAATATGAAATCTTGCATTATAAGAAGAGATCTTAAAAACAGAAACAGAAAAACCCCTACAGTAAATGAATGAGCACTCACAAAAGGGTGGACTGGGACATTAGCCTTAGAATCTTATCTCACATTAACCCAGCACAGCAAATGGGTTCTGAGTGGCATAAAGCCCAAACAGCAAAGACAGGATTCTCTATGTTCATAAAACAGTGAAGAGCAAACTAAGTCCCCCAAAGATAAAGCAAGCAAAGAACATCAGTCAATAACCAAATTACATTACAAACAGATAAGAACTCTCACTAGAAACCAAACAACAAAGAGACATAAAACAATAATCAACAGACTCTCTTATATATGACTAGAGGCCCAATGCATGAAAATTCATGCACTGCAGGGGTGTCCTTCAGCCCGGCCTGCCCCCTCTCACAGTCTGGGAACCCTTAGGGGCAGGAGGTGACCCAGTGATCAGGGGAAGGCGACGCCCCATCACACGTCTGCTGCTGCCACTTGTGCAAGCCTCGTCCAGCCCTGGTTACCTGAGCCTCAGGAGTTAGCTGGGCAGCTGCCATCTGAGGTTTGCGCTTCGGGCCAGCCCTGGGTGGCTGGGGGGCTGAGAGGATTGGGGGACTCTGGAGGCAGGCTTGTGTCAAGGCTGCACGCCTGCTGCCTCAGCGGGGCTGAGGGGACTGGGCACCGCCATCTTGTGGCTGTGGGCACTGCCATCTTTGAGGGTGTGGCAGTCAATTAGCATATTCCCTTCTTATTGGCTGTGGCACCACCATCTTTGAGGGCAGGGCAGTCAATTAGCATATTACCTCCTTATTGGCTGTGGGCGCCACCATCTTTGTTATGGTGTGAGGGTCAATTAGCATATTCACTCTTTATTAGATAGGCTATTTACAGGCATGCATAACCCACAGACAAGATTTAATAAATCAGAGTCTTTTTCATGTATCTTTCAGATGTCTTACAGTGCCTAGGACTTATAGCCGGAATGTGGCCCAGAGGGCTCCCAGGTGGGGTCACCAGTGAACACCCACAAACAGAATGTTGTTCACAGTTCTCATCATATTCTGCTCTCCATAGCAAATATTGATTGGTGTATACAGTCATTTTAGCCCAAATCTGCCAGTCCCAAGGCGTCATATGGTAATTTTCTGACAAGGCATTAAGGAGTCCTTTTGTAAATGGACTGTTAGCCCCATTTTCTCTAATACTTTTCCTTATTTCTCTAAAGGTATTAAAAGAGAGTGGTTCGTGTATCCAGTTACCTTGCTGATCTTGCATAACTGGGAAAGCCAAAAATTTCCTAACATAGCTTGCCTAACACATGATCCCATAACTGAGGATCTAGTTGATGAACCTTCCCACATCAGAGGTGGAGGATCAGGGAAGCGTTCCTCTGACAGCAGGGCTTTAGGTATTACAGGCTTTACAGGCTCTACTTCAGGAGGAAGGGGTGGTGGTAAATCCTCCTGGTGTTCTGTAGGCTTTTGATCCTCAATATGAAGTGGGCCTAGTACAGCTTGAACAAGTTATAGATGACAGGGGTACCCATTTTCCTTAGGCTTAATTTCTCTTTAAATTCCTACCTACTGTTCCAGAGATCAAGGTCTAGTGTTTCAGCATCAGCGAATATAAATTATAACAGCTTGTAACAGGCCCTTTAATTGTTCTTCTGTAACCAAGGCACTATTTGCTTCTAATAACTGTTTAAGTACTGATATATAGTGTTGTTGTTGTATGGACAACTTCTGTCCCATTGTGAAACCTTAGCTGAAAAACAATCCCCTCAAACTGGAAAATCCCAAGTGGGCTCCAATAACTTACTGCACAGTTACTTTCGTTTTCAAGGGTTCCACCATGTTTCATTGTGTTCCTTTGTCCTCACACGGGGAACCACTTTCCAGAGCTGACCAGCAGACCCTGAGCGACAGGACACAGGATTACTGTGTCACAGGATTACTCTGACACAGGATTCCTGTGAAAGAGAGGGCTAAGGGACTGCCTGGATAAAAGAGCCAGACAGCCTTGTTCACCTGCCTCTTCAGGCTTTTATTGTAACTGCAGCTTGAGATAAAGTTTAACTTTTAGATACAATCAGTAGGGTAAGTAATCTTGGGAGGACACATGTGTCCTTTAAGCAAGACACCTAAAGATTAAGCATACAGATTCTGGTAAACACTTGAGGATTTGCTCATGCACAGACTTGTTTGGAAATGTCAAGGAATAATTAGGAGTGGCCACCTTCAGCCAACTTCCCTAAGTCAGAATTCAGAGAAACAGGGGCGGGCCACCTTCAGCCCACTCCCCTTTTCAGAATTTCCCCCTTACAAACTTTCCAACCAAGTCTCCCATGCTTCCCCACATCAATCAATATATATATATTTTTAAAAAACTGAAAATGCCACACATCGGTGTCAGACCAGCCAGTCTGTGCCTCCACCCCTCCCACTAGTCCCAATATGCTTCCTTTTTCCTTTTTTAAAAGATCTTTATTGTTGAAAGTATTACATATGTCACTTTTTCTCCACTTGACCCTTTATTGTTTGCCTCCCCTCCCCCCACCCCATGCCTTCACCACCCTATTGTCTGTGTCCATGGGTTATGCATATATGCATACAAGTTCTTTGGTTGATCTCTTCCCACCCACCCACCTACCCACCCACACCCACCTTCCTTCTGAGATTCAACAGTCTGTTCTATGCTTCTATGTCTGTATCTATCTTGCTCAACAGTTTATTTTGTTCATTAGATTTCACATATGAGTGAGATCATGTGATACTTCTCTTTCTCTGACTGGCTTATTTCACTAAGTATAATACTGTGCTTTCTTCTTTACTTCTCTAGTTGTAGGACTTCCATTCAGCCAGCTTTAAGGCATTTCTAAATGATGTTTGTTCTGTATTTTAGTTGTAACTTTGATGTAGTAGTGGGAGGCAGAGTACCTCATTTATCTACACTGCCATGTTGGTTCTTCCTTGTTTGTGACTCTTTGCCCTTCCTAGATTTGTATGTCTATTTCCTTCTCCAGGTTAGGAGAGTTTTCTGTCATTATTTCTTCAGATTTATTTTTCTGCTTGCTCTCTTCTCTTTCTGTTATCCGTATGTTGGTATGTTTGGTGTTTCCTAGAGGTGCCTTAAACTATCCTCATTTTTTAAAAAAATTATGTACATTAGTGTTTTTTGTTTTTCTGTTCTGATGTGTATTTTTCTACTCTCTTGTCTTCCAAATTGGCAACTCAGTCCTCTACTTCATCTACTCTACTGTTGATTCTCTAATGTATTCTTCATTTTAATTGGTTCTTTTTTGTTTTCTATCTACATTTTCATGTCTCCTACTTTTTGTTGAAGTTTCATTTGACTTTTTAAAAATGCCCATGTCTCTAATTAAATTTGCCATCTATTCACACATGTAATCCATTCTTTCCACATTTTCATATTTATTTATTTTTTATTTATTTATTTTTTAAATATATTTTATTGATTCTTTACAGAGAGGAAAGAAGAGGGATAGAGAGTTAGAAACATTGATGAGAGAGAAACATCAATAAGCTGCCTCCTGCACACCTCCTACTGGGGATGTGCCCGCAACCAACGTACATGCCCTTGACTGGAATCAAACCTGGGACCTTTCAGTCCTCAGGCCAACGCTCTATCCACTGAGCCAAACCGGTCAGGGCTCATATTTATTTTAAAGTCTTTATCTGGTACTTCCAATATCTACAACAGCCCTGCTTTTGCTTCAGTTGTCTATATCCTCTCTTAAATATGGATTATTTTTTCTTCTTTTATCACTTGTCTCATAATTTTTTATTTTATTCTAGACACATTGTATAATAAGAAGAGTAATGACTAAAGTAAACATTGTTTTCCCACATAAAAATCAAGCCCTTTATCTGTCAGATGGTAAGTTTGATGAGCTGGATCAGCTTAATGTATCATTAAGCTATGTTTGGACATTTTACAGGTTTAGCTATGTTTAGTTTACTGCTTGATATAAAATAATTGAGTATTAGATTATGGCTTTTCCTTCAGTTTTCTTAGAAAGCTTAGCAGCAGTGATTCTCTGGGGATTTATTTGTGATATTCATTCAGTATTCAGCTTTCAAAGTCATTGGGGAGTTCTCTTTGCTTTCCTGCCAGAATTCTTGAATTTTAATTTTGGACCTACCAGTGACTGATTGTATGACTTGGGTGAACTTATTAAACTTTTTCATTTCATTGCTAAAACAAAATAAGAATCAGTACTCCTATGAATACTAAAAAATGACAACATTAAAGAGCTAATCTACATAGAGAAAGAGCACAATGTCTTTGGTGTTTATGTTTGGTTCAACTGAATGCGAAAGTCAAAATCAAATTTGCTATGGAAAATCAAATATTTTTTAGATTGATCTCTCTATAGCATTGATAAATTTAATCCAATAGTATTGAATCCAATAGTACTTAATACAATCATTGCTAAATCAGCAAGTTTACCATTTTTTTACTACAGGCCCATCTCCTTACTAATAAGAAAATTTTAAGTCACTCTAATTTGATAGAAGAGACAGTGAAAACACCTAATGAAATTAAAAACTATATGGACTTCTGAAACAATTTTATTATTTGTAATTTTCTAGTGACCTCCAGAACTTTAGAAAATGTAATATTTTAATGTTGAAAGACACACAACATGGATATTCACAACCTGATGCACAAAAAAGAGAGAGGAGGAAGGAAGATCACTATGAAATTAATCTTCAGTATTACTTTATCAGCCATCTGCAAAGGCTTCTCATCTGTTTCTATGGGATTATAGCCATATAGAGTAGCACAGAGAGTTCCTGGGCTCTCCATCTGTAACTATGGTTTAAAATAAGAAGTTTGCATCATTGAAATTACCCCATATCCACTGTCAAAGGTACATGACCCAGTGGCTAACATGTAATGATACTATTTCTGAAAACTGCTTTGTAATTAAATGTCAAAGTCTTGCATACGTTTTAGACAAGTAGGCATTGAAGTCACGTCAGGTCACTGATAGAAAGTTATTGGTCAATGATCCCATTAAGCAAGTGAAGGGATGCTGTATATTCAAAATGACTTCATCTTCTCTAAGGATAAAACCACCACATAACCTCAAAGGATGTTTCCTTGCTTTCATGAGAACTGCATTAAAAATTAATATCTCAATCAACTGTAAATAAGCTGTAAGGAAGTTTCATATTTCTTGTGGTAAAACTTTATTATAATGAGAACATTGCTAGAAAAACAAATCCTGGTACTGGCCGGGTAGTTCCAGTTGGTTGGAGCATTGTTTCATGCACCAAACTGTTGTGGGTTCAATTCCTGGTCAGGGCACATACCTGGGTGGTGGGTTCAATCTGCAGTCAGGTGCATGCAGGAGGCAGATGGTCAATGTTTCTGTCTTACATTGATGTTTATCTATCTATGTATCTATGTATCTATGTATCTATCTATCTATCTATCTATCTATCTATCTATCTATCTATATCTTTCTTCCTTTCTGTCTCTCTGAAATCAATAAAAAATAATATTCTCAGATGAGGATTAAAAAAAGGATAAAGAAAAAACATATGTATCTCAAAATAGCTGGGTATAAGGTAAAAAATTTTTGAAAGAACCATCTTCACCTTATTGTCTCACAATAAGGCCTAACAAAATATTTGCACTATAAGTTCTTTTCCTATGGATGATTTCTTATAAGATAAACCAAGCATACACTTATATCCTCCCTCTCACTCCAAATCAAAAATTTTAAAAAGAAAAAGTATTTTTAAAGTATTTTTTAAAGTATAAAAAGTAAAATCTATAAACCACAAAATTTTGGAATTTCTGAAATATAGAGAGCATATACAATCAGATCTTCGGCAAACAAAACTGGAGGAATCTAAAGGCTCTAAGAATGTAGAAGAGACCTGCTGTGGAGATAAGAGATTTCAAAGTCTCTAAGCCCACTGTCAGTAATTCTAAGAATTAAGGAAAAACCCTGGAACATTTAGAGGGAGATTTAATTGGAGAGTTTCATTTGGAACAGTCAGCTAGTCAGTTTATTCCCTTTTCATTCTTTTGTGCTATGTGGGCTATAACAACTGGCTAAAGAAGAATATTGGGATTGTAGACGTTTTGTTGTAATTACCAGGAGTAGTGGGAAATCTTATCTTTGAAAGGCAAGATTGTATTCTAAATGCCTCCCCCATACATTGAAAACAGGTTTAGAAATACAAAAAGCACATGAATGGTGATTCTCAAAGTCAATGCTATAGGCAACCAAGAAGCACTAACTCTTTTAAGAAAGTCAACAATATAGAAGCTAGGCAATAACAAAAAGAATAATGAACCTTCCAGGAAAGAGTTAATAAAGGTAACAAAAGACTTAGAATAAATATAAAGCAATATATATAAAAAAACCTAATATGCAAATAGACCGAATGGCAGAACAACCAAACAACCAAACAACTGAACAACTGGTCGCTATGATGTGTGCTGACCACCAGCGGACATGTGTGAAAAATGGCAGGCGTCGGCAACAGGCGGCAGAGCATGGAACATGGAGGGTGTCAGCCATGGCAGGATGGTGGAGCAGGTGAGTGGGAGCACCAGACCAAGGCAGGGCACCAGTCGCTGTTATAGGGACGAGACTCTGGTGGTTATTGAAAATTCTTTGCTCCCATGCACCGTGGTCCCACCTGGTGCTCATACCAGCTGCCAGTGCTGGCCATGCTTGCATCACTGCCAGCACTCGGCACTGGCCCTGATCACCCAGCGCCGTCAGCAGGTGCGAACAGCGGCTGCCTGCCCTCATCGCCCCTGAGGGCTTCTCCACCTCCCCCTGCTCCTGAGGGGCAATAAGGGAAGCAGCCTCCACTCGCACCCACTGACGGTGCCAGCCCCACTCCCACCTGCTGCTGGCACTAGCCCAAATTGCTCCACACCATCAGCGGGTGCGAGCGCCATCAGCACATGGGAGCGACAGCGGCAGCAGTGGGGCTGCTAGCAGACAGGGGACTGAGGGCCACAGCGGGAGGGGCTGGGCAGGGACAGAGAGGATGGGCCAAGACCCGCCCTGTGCCCACCGCAGCCTTATGGCCCACAGTTCCTTTCAAGGTGCATGAATTCATGCACTGGGCCCCTAATATAGTGATAAAGATTTGAAAATCCATTCTTCTATGAAAATATATTCCCTAGAACACTAGAATAAAAACTAATCATAAATGAAATTTTCAATAGGTACACAATAATGGTAGTAATACATACTACATAATGAATTAATGGATTGAAAATTTGAGCTGAGATATTCCCACATCTAAGTTAAACATATGGACAAAGGAAGGAAAATTTAAGTGTAGAGTTAAGTGATATGAAGAGTACATCCAGAAATTCCATCATCCAATTTCAGAACAAGAGAAAATGCAAAGAATTATACTGTTTTGGACCTTCAACAACACAGGTTTGAATTGTGTGGGTCCACTTATATGTGTATTTTTTTCAATAAATATGTATAATACTGTAAATGTAATTAATATTACTTATAATTTCTTTAATAATATTTTATTTTCCCAAAATTACTTTATGATAAAAATACAGTATATAATACATATAAGGTCTGTATTTTGTTATTTGTATGACTTCTAGTCAACAATAGACTATTAATAGTTAATTTTGGGAGAAGATAAAAGTTATAAATAAGTTTTTAATAACATGGGATGGTGAGGGTGGGGGTGCCCCTAACCCCTTATTGTACAAGACTCACTGAATAATCAAATAAATACCAAAAAAAAAGTTCTCAGGTATGAAGAAAACATGGATCTTCAAATTAAAACTGCTAAGAGATAAAACCACATGCATTATTGTAAAATTTCAGAATTTCATGGATGAATAAAACCAATTGATTTTTAGAGGGGGAAAAGAAAAAGCAAAACAGTTAATCAAAAAATAAAATCTGAAAAATTAGCCTGCCCTTAGCTAAACTTCTCATGAGTATAATTCAATGTTAGGTTATTACTATCTTCCAAATTAAACAGGGGAATTATTTTAAACCTATAATACTGTACTCAGCCAAAGTGGCATTAAAGTGAAAATAATGTAAGTAAATATGCTAAAAATCAAAGCCTGGGAGTGTTTACCAAGCTGAACAATCTCTGAAAGAATTAGTTGAGGATATATATTAACAAATAAGCAATGCATCCAAAAAAAAGCTATAATGTGGTCTCAAATATACAAAGAGAAAAAACAAACAAACAAAAAGAGCAGTAACAAATTTATGGTAACACCTAAATAATTATTGATGTGCAATGCAAAACCAAGAACACAATAAACACTTGGAAAGCAAATTCCAGTTAAACTCAACATGAGAGATGGACCTGGAGAGCAATATGCTAAGCGAAATAAGTCAGTCAGAGAAAGATAAATATCATATGATCTCACTCATTTGTGGAATATAGTGAACAACATAAACTGATGAACGAAAACAGATCCAGAGACAGAGAAGCACTGATCAGACTGTCAAACTTCAGAGGGAAGGCAGGGGATGGTGTGGGTAAGAGGAGAGATTAACCAAAGGACTTGTATGCATGCATATAAGCATAACCAATGGACACAGACACTAGGGGAGTGAGAGCATGAGCAGGGGTGGGGTTGGGGGTACACTGGGGGGGTGAGGACACATATGTAATACCTTAATCAATAAAAAAGTAAAATTAAAAAAATAAATGGATCTTAGAAAAAATACTAATTGAGAGTATCAGGCTTTCAGTTTTCCTTTGTATCTTTGAGGTTGATGCCAAATGCAGTCATTTTTCTGCCAGTAATGCATTATCATTACTAAAATATTTTCCAGTTGTTTGTCTGTTAGTATATTATTTTACATCATGTCACAATGCCAAGAATTCCCTAACAGCTTATAATTCTCTGAAGCCAAAGGAGATTATTAGATCCACCCAGTACAGGCTGCCATGTGTCTTCAACTCTTTTCACACTGACTAAGCTTAATCATTGGCTCCCTGCAATGTACTTGAAAAATCTCTAAAATTTTCCATTCTAGTCACTACTGGAGTATTGGGCTCAAGCACAGACTTCTGGAGTTTGCAAATGTTTGATGCATACATTCTGGTATGAATTCCAATCTGAAAAACATTCCATGATTTTCATAGATGAGGAATGTATTCTGATATGTAGAAACTAGTCTTCTGTTATGGTATTTAGACACAGAAAATAACTTCAAAAAATGAAAATCACAAGTAACTTTATTAGCATTGCATCATAAAAATGCAGCCTTTAAAAACTAGATTGTCTCTCCTTAGTTGGTCCAGTGAAGGACCTCAATGAAGGTGGGGCAAGAATGAACTTGAAGAAAACACTAGATTCCAGGCGTACCCAGAGATTTTATTTATTTAAGAGCATTGTATTTGTTTGTTTTTTGACATAACAACAAACTTTAAGGCAATGTTTTTATAAGTTTTGAGAGATGGTTGCTGTTTCATAAATGTGTGCTTCTGAAGCTATCATCAGACCATTATTGATTTTAGTAAATTTAACTGATTCAGTAAATTTAATTAGATGAATATTCAAAGATACCAATCATACATACAATATAAATGACAGAGCTATTTGTTCTAATTTCTTTACAATTTACATCACTTTTAATGAAATCATGTGAAGTAAAAAATGAAAGCTCCCCAGTGAATTTGATCTAAGAAATCACTAGTGACTTGCTAGGCATGTCTTGATAAAATCTACCTAACATTCAGAGTACATAGGGGCTAGAATCTAAAAATCTCAATAGGCCAATAACTATGGAAGAAATTGAAGCAGTCATCAAAAATCTTCCAGCAAACAAAAGCCCAGGGCCAGACGGCTTCACAGGGGAGTTTTACCAAACATTCAAGGAAGAACTAAAACCTATTCTCCTCAGACTATTCCAAAAAATTCAAGAGGAAGGAACACTTCCAAGCTCATTCTATGAAGCCAGCATCACCCTTATACCAAAACCAGATAAACACAAAACAATAAAAGAGAATTGTAGGCCAATATCCCTCATGAACATAGATGCCAAAATCCTCAACAAAATCTTAGCAAATCGGATCCAGCAGTACATCAGAAAGATCATACACCATGACCAAGTAGGATTTATCCCAGGGATGCAAAGATGGTACAATATACACAAATCAATAAATGTGATACATCACATAAACAAATTGAGAGATAAAAACCACATAGTCATATCAACTGATGAAGAAAAAGCATTTGACAAAATCCAACACCCATTTCTGATAAAAACTCTCAGCAAGGTGGGAATAGAAAGATCATACCTCAACATAATAAAAGCCATTTATGACAAACCCACAGCCAACATCATACTCAATGGGCAAAAACTAAAACCATTTCCCCTAAAAACAGGAACAAGACAGAGATACCCACTCTCACCACTCCTGTTCGACATAGTACTGGAAGTATTAGCCATTGCAATTAGACAAGAAGAAGAAATAAAAGGCATCCAAATTGGAAAAGAAGAGTAAAACTGTCCTTATTCGCAGATGACATAATATTATACATAAAAAACCCTAAAGACTCCATCAAAAAACTCTTAGAGTTGATAAATGAGTTCGTCAATGTAGCAGGATACAAAATTAACGCCAAGAAATATATGGTATTTCCATTCACCAATAGTGAACTTACAGAAAGAGAGACTAAAAAATGGACAATTCCATTTACCATCGCACCAAAAAAATTAAGATACCTAGGAATAAACTTAACCAAACAGGTAAAAGACCTCTACTCAGAAAACTACAGGACATTGAAAAAAGAGATAGAGGAAGACATAAACAGATGGAAGAACATACCATGTTCATGGATTGGTAAAATCAACATCATTAAAATGTCCATACTACCCAAAGCAATCTATAAATTCAATGCACTTCCCATTAAAATACCAATGGCATATTTCACAGATCTAGAACAAATGCTCCAAAAATTCATCTGGAATAAAAAAAAAAAGGCCCCGAATAGCTGCAGCGATACTGAGAAAGAAGAGCAAAGTAGGTGGGATCTCAATACCAGATATCAAGCTGTATTACAAAGCCACTGTTCTCAAAACTGCCTGGTACTGGCACAAGAACAGACATATAGATCAATGGAATAGAATAGAGAACCCAAAAATCGACCCGAACCAATATGCTCAATTAATATTTGACAAAGGAGGCAAGAACATACAATGGAGTCAAGATAGTCTCTTCAATAAGTGGTGTTGAAAAAATTGGACAGATACATGCAAAAAATGAAACTAGACCACCAACTTACATCCTACACAAAAATAAACTCAAAATGGATAAAGGACTTAAATGTAAGATAGGAAACCATAAAAATACTAGAGGAATCCAAAGGCAAAAATATCTCAGACATATGCCGAAGCAATTTCTTCACTGATACAGCTCCTAGGGCAAGGGAAACTAAAGAGAAAATAAACAAATGGGACTACATAAAAATAAAAAGCTTTTGCACAGCAAAAGAAACCATCAACAAAACAAGAAGAAAGCCCACTGCATGGTAGAACATATTTGCCAATGTTATCACCGATAAGGGTCTAATCTCCAACATTTACAGGGAACTCATACAACTTAACAAAAGGAAGATAAACAATCCAATCAAAAAATGGGCAAAAGACCTAAATAGACACTTTTCAAAAGAGGACATTCAGAAAGCCAAGAGACATATGAAAACATGCGCAAAGTCACTAATCATGGGAGAGATGCAAATCAAAACAACAATGCAGTACCATCTCACACCTGTCAGAATGGCTATCATCAACAAATCAACAAACGACAAGTGCTGGAGAGGATGTGGAGAAAAGGGAACACTCGTGCACTGCAGGTGGGAATGCAGACTGGTGCAGCTACTATGGAAGACAGTATGGAGTTTCCTCAAAAAGTTAAAAATGGAACTCCCATTTGACCCAGTGATCCCACTTCTAGAACTATATCCCAAGAAACCAGAAACACCAATCAGAAAGGATATATGCACCCATATGTTCATAGCAGCACAATTTACCATAGCTAAGATCTGGAAACAGCCTATGCGCCCATCAGCAGATGAATGGATTAGAAAACTGTGGTACTTCTACATGATGGAATACTATGCTGCTGTAAAAAAGAAGGAATTCTTACCATTTGCAACAGCATGGATGGAACTGGAGAGCATTATGCTAAGTGAAATAAGCCAGTCAATGAAAGAAAAATAACACATGACCTCACTCATTTATGGACAATAAGGACCATTATAAACTGATGAACAAAAATAGATACAGAGGCAGAGCAGCATAGAACAGACTGTCAAACTGCAGCGGGAAGGCCAGGGAGGGTTGGGGGCCGGGAGGGGGAGTAAGAGATCAACCGAAGGACTTGTATGCATGCATATAAGCATAACCAATGGCCACAAGCCACTGGGGGGGTAGGGGAGGCTGGGGGAATGTCAAGGGGGTGGGGGGGGAAGGAGACATATGTAATACTCTTTGTAATACTTTAAGCAATAAATTAGTTAAATAAATAAATAAATAGTACATAGGGGCTTAAGATTACTTAAATAAAACAGGGAATACAGTTTGCAAGAATGAGCAAAGACTTGGCTTTGTCAAGCAGCACACAGAGACTCCCTGAATTCAATACATGAAGAGTTCTTCATGTATTGAATTCAGTCCTTGGAAAGCAGAGATAAGATTAGTAATGGAGTTATTGACACTCCCAGCAGGTCTCTCCTCGTATGTCCAAACATTGACTCTGCCAACAACAGCAAGGAAATTCATCAGAAAACAAGAGCATCTGGGTAGGTAGTGGCAATGTCTAATTTTACAGGGCGACATGGCAAATTACGTGTGTACCACAGGGACTGGGAGATCCTGCAGGGTAGCTCATACAGTACCAAACGTTGAGACCTCTTGCTGTGTAGAGAAGTAAAACAAAAACTCTAGCTTTAAAAGCACCACACAAAATGCTTGGAAGACCTTGATACTTTGGTTTCTTTGAGGGATGGGGGTGTTTGTTTGAAGGTTGTTTTTAACAAAGCAGAAAAGTGATGTAAATCTTAGTAACTTTTCAGAGTAGATAGTAAATGTTTCCATTTATAGAGCTTTCTGACAGAAAAGTGAGATGTTTAAATTGAGGGGAAAAAAGAATACCTTTGGGAACCGCTTCTACAGGGCTTGTTTTGTCTCAAACACTGAATCTGTCATAGGTTTACAGGTGCTGACACAAACACACACTCACACACACACACACACACACACACACACAACATAATGTTGACTGATTAGCACCTATTTGAAGCCCTAATTCATATTTCACAAATCCTGGTGATTACTCTAAAAATAGCAATTATTTGAATTTTACTATGTACCAGACACTTTCAAGTGATTTAGGTATGATAACATAATATTTACAACAACTCTATTATGATCCCATTTTTTTATGCAATAAAAGTAAGGCTGAGAGAGGTTAAGTCACTCATTCAAGTTCAGACAACTAGTAAGTGGAAAGCCACACCTTAAACTCTGAAGGGGGCCTGCAGGGTCTACAGTCTGGTCACTGTACTGTCTCTCACTTGCTAAACTGCTTCTCAGTAAATTGTGAAATGACAAAACACGCACTTCATGATCCTGTTCTCTAAGTAGTGAACAAGAATTAAAATGGCTTTTCCGATAGTAGGAACCATTTCAGTGCCATAATGAGGATGTTCTCCTTGCTTCTCACAAATGGTGTGGACAGAGCAGCGGCTCTGCAAAACAACGACATGTCTGGACAGTATGTCCATTATTCATGCTGTTGCACCATTAAAACAGGTTCTCTAAATAAACTTGGTCATTTCCAAGATCTATTTATGTTCTTATATATTCATTTGATTTAATTGTTAAAATCAGATCTGTCCTGCTAAAAAATTAGCTAATTAACTTAAGAGAAACCCCAAATTTCCCCCTTATGTTCTTTTCTGAACAAGAACTCTATGTAACTTTATGGCTGAATCTGGAGCATGGAAAACTGAAAAATCTGAATTCTCTTCCTGCCTTTGCTGGTGCATACCTAGGTCAAATCATTTAACCATTTTGTTCCTTGGCTTTATCATCTGTAAGTTGTAAGGATTTCTTCCAGATCTAAAACTCTGATATTTCAGCTCACTACATCCTGTGTAGGCATTTTCATGAAATCCATGAACATTCTGATAGCATAAGAAAAACTTGAAAACATAGGTTATGTTCATTTCAATCACCATTACACATGCAGAACTTAGCACTTAGTAAGGGATCTTTAAGTACTTGTTGAATATTTGAAAATGTAAAAATATTTCACATATATAATAAACAAAACCCAGGGAGATTAAAAATTATGGCAGAGTAACTGGGTCCTATATGGACATGCTCCCAGGACCAAACTGGAATTACAACTAAAATACAGAAAAGCTTCCTGAATCATCAATGGAAGACTCATTGGAGAGAACCCTGATAACCAAGAACAGAAAGTGGACACCACATAGAGATTGGTCAGAGGGGCAGAGGTGTGAAAATTCCCCCACAGACAACAATTGAAATTCTGGAGAGATATCTCAGCTGTGGGGAGTTGCCAGTGAGAACTCTGGGCCTAATACCTAAGCTGGGCTCCACCAACAGAGAGCACCAGCACTGAAAAGCAGCGGGGTTACTGTCTGCCAGGGAAAGATGGCTGGAAAGACACCCTATTAAAAGGCCAAGGCATAAAATTCCCTGTGGAGCCACACACCTTGTGCTCCAGTAGAGGGAGGGCAGATTGGACTGGAGCTGTATGAGCATAAGCCAAGATCAGAGGGTCTGGGGTTAGAGCTCAGAAGGCAGACACCCCAGTTTCCTGTGCTGAGCCATTCCCTCACACTGTGGAGGTCATCTTTCTCACACAGACATTTGCTATGCAGGCAGCTTTGCCTAGGGGGAAGACAGGTGGCCCATCCTATTGGAAAACACTTTGCCCAATGGTGTGGAGTTTCTGAGGCCTATTAAGAGATTGAGAATAACAATTAGCCTTCAGGCAGAAGCAATAGGACCACTCTTTTGAAAAAACTCTCAGCATACTTCAGAATGATTGCCTGGGGGCAATTCAAGTAAAAATCCTATCAGTCTGTAGGCAGAGGCAGTCTCTGGAGCTTTGAAACTTTGCCTGATGTAATTAGTCAGAAAGAGCATTTGACACTTTCCTGAATTAGAGATTGAGAGGTGTAGCAGATCTACCTAATACATAGTCACAAATCCAAACAGGCAGCCAAAATGGAGAGACAAAGAAACAACCCCCAAACGAAAGAACAAGAGAATTCTCCAGAAGAAGAGATGGATGAAATGGAGATAAAAAATATGTCTGATGTAGAGTTCAGAATAATCATGGTAAAGATGCTCAAAAGCATGAGAAGATATATAGTAACTATGAAAATAGAAATAAAGAATAACATAGCACAAATAAAGAATACATTGGAAAGAATACACATCAGGTTAGGGGAAGCTGAGATCAAATCAGTAAATGGAAGACAGGGTTTAAAAAATCACTCAATCAGAGAACCAAAAAGAAAAAACAATTTAAAAACAGGAAGACAGCTTCAGGGAGCTGTGGGACAACATGAAATGTAACAATAATCGAATAGCAGGTGTGCCAGAAGAGGCAGAAAAGGATAGAGAATGTGCTTGAATAAATAATGGCAGAAAACTTCCTTAACCTGGTAAAGGAAAAAGTTATACAAGCTCAGGAGGAACAAAGAGTCCCAAGCAAGAAGAACCTAAACAGGCCCCCACCCAGTCACACCCTAATTAAAATGCCAAAAATTAAAACTCACACAGGATGAGAGTAAAGGGATGGAAAAAATTTTTCCATGCAAATAGGAAATAAAATAAAAGCTGGGATATCAAAACTCATATCTGACAAAATATACTTCAAAATGAAGGCCATCGCAAGAGATAATAAAGGTCACTACATAATACTAAAGGGATCAATCCAATAAGAGGATATAACCTGGTAAACATATATGCATCCAAATATAGGCGTACCTAACTATATCAAGAGACTTCTAGAGGACTTTAATGGAGAGATCAACAACAACATGGTCATAGTAAGCACCTTTAATACCCTCTGACTTCAATGGATAAATCTTCCAGACAAAAAATTAACAAGGAAACAGTGACTCTAAAGGATACACTGGATCAGATGGATTTAATTCATGTTTATAGAACATTTCACTCCAATACTGCAGAATATACATTCTTCTCAAAGGCACATGGATTATTCACAAAGATAGACCACATGTTAGGACACCAAACAAGTCTCTACAAGTTCAAAATGATTGAAATCATATCAAGCATCTTCTCAGATCACAATGGAATGAAATTAGAAATCAACTACAATAAAAACACACAAAAACATTCAAACACATAAAGGCTAAATAGCATGCTATTAAACAATGAATAAGTTACCAATGAGACCAAGAAAGAAATAAAAAAAACTTGCTCATAACAAATTAAAATGAACACAAAACAACCCCAAATCTCTGGGACATAGCAAAAGCAATCCTGAGAGGGAAGTTCATAGCACTACAGGCCTACCTCAAAAAAACTAGAAAAATTATTAATAAGCTATTTAACCCTAAAACTTAAAGAACAATAAATAGTACAACAAGAAAAGCCCAAAGAAAGTGGAAGGAAATAATAAAGATTACAGCAGAAGTAATTGACATGGAGATAAAGAGAGAAAACAAAAAATCTATTAAACCAAGAGCTGGTTCTTTGAAAGGTTAAACAAGATTGATGAACCATTAGACAGACTCATCAAGCAAAAAGAGAGGAGACCCAAATAAATAAAATCAGAAACATAAGTGAAGAAGTAACCACTGACAACACAGAAATACAAAGGGTTATAAGAAAATTCTATGAAGAACTATGTGCCAACAAGCTAGACAATGTGGATGAAAGGATCAAATTCTTAGAAAAATAGAATCTCCCACAACTGAATCAGGAAACCTGAATAAGCCTATAATAATTGATGAAATAGAAGCAAAAATAAAAAAAGCTCAAAGCAAACAAATGCCCGGGTTCAAATGACTTCACAGGGGAGTTTTACAAACATTCAAAGAAGAACTAACACCTATCCTCCTCAAAATATTCCCAAAAATCAGAGAGGAAGGAACACTTCCAAGCTCTTTTTGTGAGGCCAGCATTATCCTAATTCCAAAACCTGGTAAAGACACTACAAAGAAAGGGAATTACAGGCCAATATCGCTAATGAACATAGGTGCTAAAATCCTCAATGAAATCTTAGCATTTCACATTCAGCAATATATTAAAAAAATCACATACCATGACCAAGTGTGATTTATTTACTGGTACAATATTTGCAAATTAATAAATGTGATACATCACATAAACCATTTGAAAGACAAAAATCATATGATCATATCAATTGACGCAGAAAAAGCGTTCAACAAAATCGAACACCCATTTTTGATAAAAATTCTCAGCAAAGTGGGAATAGAGGGATCATATATAAACATGATAAATCTATACATCATAAACCTAGAGCGAATATCATACCCAATGGGCAAAAATTGAAACCATTTCCCCTAAGAACAGGAACAAGACAAGGATGCCCACTTTCATCATTCTTAGTCAATATAGAACTGGAAGTCCTAGCCACAGTGATCAGAGAAGAAGTAAAAGCCGCCCTAACAGGTTTGGCTTAGTGGATAGAGCATTGGCCTGTGGACTGGAGGGTCCCAGGTTCGATTCCGGTCAAGGGCGTGTACCTTGCTTGCAGGCACATCCTCAGTGGGAAATGTGCAGGAGGCAGCTGATCGATGTTTCTCTCTCATCGATGTTTCTAACTCTCTGTCCCTCTCCCTTCCTCTCTGTAAAAAATCAAATATATATATATATATATATATATATATATATATATATAGAGAGAGAGAGAGAGAGAGAGAGAGAGAAGTAAAAGCCATCCAAATTGGAAAGGAGGAAATAAAACTCTCATTATTCACTGATGACATGATATTGTTCATAGAAAATCCTAAAGACTCCATCAAAAACTCTTAAATTTAATAAATGAATTTGATAATGTAGCAGGATACAAAATCAACACCCAAAATTTGATGGCTTTTTTTATACACCAATAATGAATTCTCAGGCAGAGAAACTAAACAATTTTATTTACCATTGCAACAAAAAAATTAAGATACTTAGGACTAAACTTAAAAAGGAGGCAAAAGACCTGTACTCGGAAAACTACAGGACATTGAAAAAAGCGATAGAAGAAGATATAAATAAGTGGAAGAATATTCTGTGTTCGTGGATTGGTAGAATCAACATCATTAAAATGTCCATACTACCCAAGACAATCTACAGATTCAATGCAATCCCCACTAAGATACCAACAGCATATTTCCTAGATCAAGAACAAATACTCAAAAAATTTATATGGAACCAAAAAAGACCAAGAATAGCTGCAGCAATCTTGAGAAGGCAGAACAAAGTTGGAGGAATCACAATGCCAGATATCAAGTTATACTACAAAGCTACCGTAGTCAAAATAGCCTGGTACTGACACAAGAACAGGTATATAGATTAATGGAACAGAACAGAGATCCCAGAAATCAACCCAAGCCATTACACTCAACTAATATTTGACAAAGGAAAAAAATTGACAAAGGAAGCAAGAGCATACAATGGAATCAAGACAGTCTCTTCAATAAATTGTGTTAGGATAAGTGGACAGATACATGCAAAAAAAATGAAACTAGACCACCAACTTACACCATATACAAGAATAAACTCAAAATGAACAGACTTAAACTTAAGTTGGGAAGCCATAAAAATCCTAGAAGAAACCATATATATAGAAAAATCTCAGACATCTCTCTTAGCAAAGGAAACTAAGGAGAAAATAAACAAATGGAACTATATCAAATTACAAAGTACCTGTACAGCAAAAGAAACCATCAACAAAACAAAAAGGGAGCCCACTGTATGGAAGAACATATTTGGCAATGATACATCTGATAAAGGGTTAATATCCAAAATATATAAGGAACCCATACAACTTAACAAAAGTAAGACAAACAATCCAATTAAAAAATGGGCAAAGGACCTAAACAGTCACTTCTCTGAAGTGTACATTCAGATAGCCAAGAGGCATATGAAAAATGCTCAAAGTCACTGATCATCAGAGAGATGCAAATTAAAATGACAATGAGATATCACCTCACACCTGTCAGAATGGCTACCATCAACAAATCAATAAGTGACAAGTGCTGGTGAGGAGATGGAGAAAAGGGAACCCTAGTACACTGCTGGTGGGAATGCAGACTGGTACAGCCATTATGGAAAACAATATGAAATTCCCCTCAAAAAATTAAACACGAAACTGCCATTTGACCTAGTGATCCCACTTCTAGGAATACTGTTTTGTTTTTTAATAGTTACATATATGAGGAAAAGGGTTTGTTATTTGTAGGGTTATCCTGCAGTTTTTATTTAATTATTATAGCATGAGAATTGCCAGTATTTCTCATATACATAAAAAAGTCCTATTATACCATCGTCCTTATTCTTATAGCCCAAGCTCACAAAATGCAATGAAAAACTAAAATGCTATCTAGCAGTGGTTCTCAACCTTTCTACCTACTATACCAGTGGTTCTCAACCTTCCTAATGCTGCAACCCTTTAATACAGTTCTTCATGTTGTGGTGACCCCCAACCATAAAATTATTTTCGTTGCTACTCCATAATTGTAATTTTGCTACTGTTATGAATCATAATGTAAATATCTGATATGCAGGATGTATTTTCATTGTTCGCAACCCACAGGTTGAAAACTGTTGCATGCATTGTCTTTTCAACAAGCATCCTTGTCTCACGAGTACCTACACTTTTGGGCACTTCATCCAATTTAATTTGTCAACATTCAAATTAGGCACACATACACACACGCCCATCTGTCCCCCCCCCACACACACACACACACTTGACATTACAACTATCTTGGGGTCCCAAAGTGGAATGCTATAAAATCTTCAAAGTTGTTCTGCTAACTTTCTAAGTCAAGTATAAACAAGTACTACCTAATTTTTTGGCAGATATTTTGAACCTGAAATTATCAACTTGAGTTCTCTTTCTTTTCTACAAATTTTGTGCTCCCCCCCCAAAAAAAAAAAAAAAAACACGTTATTACCACTCAAATTTTTATTTAGGTCCAGTCAAATTAGTTTTAGAAGAATAGCAAAAGAGAAGAAGAAAATCTCTCTGACTTATGTCTCTGTTGCTACAGTCCTAATCCAAGCAAGAATCTTTTCTCTGCCAGATTACCATAATGACCTCCTAATCCTTCTCTCTGTTTCTACATTTGCTTTATCCCATATCTAATTTCAACAGAGCAGGTTAGGCAATCTTGTTAAATGTAGGTCAGGTCAGGGTATAATTCTGTTCAAAACCTTCAAATGACTCCTTATTTCACCCAGAAAAAAGGTAAAGTCCTTAAAATGACCACAGAGCTCTGCATGACCCACCCACACACTTACACACACACCTTCCTTCCCCGTTGTCACTTCGCTTCAGCCACACTTGGTCTCCTCGTGGTTCTTCATGCAGCCCAGGTTCACTCCTGCCTTAGAATCTTTGTATTAGCCACAACCAATGTTTGAATTTCCCTTTCCCCAGTCAACCATATAACTGGGTCTCTATCTCCCTCAAGAATCTGCTCAA
The DNA here is from genome assembly GCF_964212035.1 of Myotis nattereri. Classification (NCBI taxonomy): domain Eukaryota; kingdom Metazoa; phylum Chordata; class Mammalia; order Chiroptera; family Vespertilionidae; genus Myotis; species Myotis nattereri. Next base: position 101,466,934 of record NC_138077.1, read on the forward strand.
ATGACACTTTGTCATGCTCCTACTACCCTATTTGCAACCACATCTGACCTTCAAATCTAGAAAACCCAATACAAATAACCTATTCTTTTTTTTTTTCTTCACAACACTTAGCATTTTCTAATATGGTCTATAATTTACTTACTTATTATGGGTACTAGAGGCCCAGTGCACAAAATTTATGCACTGTGGGTGTGTGTGTGTGTGTGGGGGGGGGAGTGCCCCTCAGCCCAGCCTGCACCCTCTCCAATCTAGGACCCCTCGATGGATGTCCAACTGCTGGTTTAGGCCTGATCCCACAGGGGAGGGCAGTTGAGGGCAACCAGGCCTGCAGGGCCGGGCAGTTGGGAGCCTAAACTGGCAGTCAGACATCCCTCTCACAATCCGGGACTGCTGGCTCCCAACGGCTCACCTGCCTGCCTGCCTGATCACCCCCTACCCACTCCCCTGCCAGCCCGATTGCCCCCTACTGCCCTCCCCTGCCAGCCTGGTCGCCCTTAACTGCCCTCCTCTGAAGGCCTGGTTGCCCCAGCTGCCCTCCCCTTGTGGCCTGGTTGCCCCTAACTGCCCTCCCCTGCTGGCCCAATTGTCCACAACTGCCCTCACCTGCCAGCCTAGTAATCCTTAACTGCCCTCCCTTGCAGGCCTGTTCACCCCCAACTTCCCTCACCTGAGGTCTTGTCCCCCCCAACTTCCCTCCCCTGCAGGCCTGGTCACTCCCAACTTCCCTCCCCTGCTGGCCCAGTCACCCCAAACTACCCTCCCCGGCAGGCCTGGTCCTCCCCAACTGTCCTCCCTCCCCTGTAGGCCTGATCACCCCCAACTGCCCTCCCTTGCTGGCCTGATTGCCCACAACTGTCCTACCAGCCATCTTGTGGCAGCCATCTTTGACTACATAGGGGCGGCCATCTTGTGCGAGGGCATGATGGTTAATTTGCATATTACCTCTTTATTATATAGGATTGTTAATTATCTGCCTCCTACTAGAATGCAAACTCTGTGAGGATAGGAACTTTTTATGTTTTATTTACTAACTAGAAGCCTGGTGCATGAAATTCATGCACTGGGGGGAGGTGTCCCTCAGCCCAGCCTGCACCCTATCCAATCTGGGACCTCTCGAGGGATGTTCAAATGCCCGTTTAGGCCCGATCCCTGTGGGATCAAGCCTAAATGGGCAGTTGGACATCCCTCTCACAATCCGGGACTGCTGGCTCCCAACTGCTCGCGTACCTGCCTGCCTGATTGCCCCTAACCATTTCTGCCTGCCAGCCTGATCACCCCCTAACCACTCCCCTGCCAGCCTGATTGACACCTAACTGTTCCCCTGCCGGCCTAATTGGCCACAACTGCCCTCCCCTACAGGCCTGGTCCCCCCCAACAGCCCTCCCCTGCAGGCCCAGTCACCCCTAACTGCCCTCCCCTGCCAGCCCAGTCACCACTAACTGCCCTCCCCTGCAGGCCCGGTCACCCCAACTGCCCTATGCTGCAGGCCTGGTTGCCCCCAACTGCCCTCCCCTGCTGGCCATCTTGTGGCCACATGGGGGCAGCCATCTTGTGCATTGGAGTGATGGTCAATTTGCATACTGGTCATGACTAATTAGCATTTCAGGGCTAATTAGCATATCCCTCTCATTATTGTATTGGAGTGGTGGTAAATTTGCATACTGGTTGTGACTAATTAGCATATCCAGTCATGACTGTTAGGACGTTGTGACCAATTTGCATATTTTGTTTTTAAATATATTTTATTGATTTTTTACAGAGAGGAATGGAGAGAGATAAGAGAGTCAGAAACATCGATGAGAGAGAAACATTGATCAGCCGCCTCCTGCATATCCCCCACCGGGGATGTGCCCGCAACCCAGGTACATGCCCTTGACCGGAATCGAACCTGGGACCTTTCAGTCCGCAGGCCGACGCTCTATCCACTGAGACAAACTGGTTTCGGCCCAATTTGCATATTAATATAGATGTATTTCTATATTAATATAGATGTATTTCATGCACTATGCCTGGGATATTATAGGTACATCATAAATATTTGTTGAATGAATGAGTGAATTTGAAATTCTAGCCATTCACTAAATAAAATATTCTCACAAAACAAAATTCCAGAGGTAAGTTGATGTTACTGGTTTTAACATTTAAAATGGTCAGAGCCTTATATCCTTGATGTTTCCTTAGTCTTTCCCTCAATTTGGTTGCCTGGTAGTTATATTATGGCTGCTGCTATTTTAGGTGTCTTATCTATGGTCAAGGCAAGAACAATGAGAAGAGTGAAAGAATGGTTCTCCCATAGAGAATAAAAGCTTTCTTTTCCTAGGTCATAGGTCAACTTACACTGTAAGGCATCTGAGAAAGGGGAACAGGATTTTCATGATCGATTTAGACCAATTAAGAATCATCAGCTTTAGATGAGAATATAGCCAGAGGACCCATTAAGTTGTACCTAAAAGGAAAGGATGTTGGGGAAGCAATTAAGAGGCTGCCACAATTGTGCTCTCATAAAACTTGCAATCTACTTGTTGAGCCTAGAGAGTAACATAGAGCAAGAATAAAATTATATAAAAGAAGACATGAAGTGTTTATTCCATTGAAGTTTAGAGGAAAAAACCAATTTTACATGAGTTGGTAAGATAATAAAGGTATCTTGGAGAAAAAAAATAAATGTATCTTGGAAGAGGTCATTCTTAAATTTTTCCTTGGATAGGAGAAGCCAAATAAGAAATACTGAAATACATTACCTTATTCATTGTGAAATACATTACCTTATTCAAAACCAATCAGTTATATAGTAAAGTAAAATTATGGCAAAGTTTTATATCAGCCCTTAAGGAAACTTACATTACAGAGAATGCAAACCATATGTCACCTAACATTTCCTGAAAGACTTTGTGACCTAATTAAATGTTTTTATTATGTAAATCAAAATTAATTTTAGACTGTAGTAAAGACCAAAAAGCATTTATTTGAGCAAAAGAAGATGCAGCCCTAAAGGCACAGATTCAGGTAACAACCTAAATTGGTTCCACTGAGATAAGGAGAAGCTGCTTTTTATAGCCAAAGTTACTGCCCAGGTTCTCAATCAGGTACATTTTATGTAAATGAGGTATCCAAATTTACTGCAGTTCTGATTGGGCAGGGTAGGTCTCATTCTGTTGATAGAAAGACAAATCCAGGGTTTCCCTGCAGTGGTTGACTCAGAGGCTTAAACAAACGGGCATAGTGCAGGAAGTTGAGAGTTCAGTGTGAGCTTCTTCCCATTATACAGAGTACGTGAGGAGCCTCTGCCAGCCGATGGCCTCTAGACTCTTATTATTTATAAAATACAGGCCCTTGGATGACCATGGGTGTCCATCTCAGCAGATAAATTCCTTCTTGGGTTTCCCATCAAATATATCTCTCTTTTCAGAGTTCACAATTATAATCATGAGGCCCAGAGATGTTATTTCATTTTTCTAAGGTTACATGGTAGCTTTAATGGCCAACACAGGACTGGAGTTAAGATCTTCCTATTACAACAACATCTTTCCCAAATTTCATTTTAGCATGAGTATCCTCCCTTGAGAAAAAAAAAAAAAATCACAAACTAGCAAGTTGTTATTTCACCAAATAACAAGATTGTATTATTCTCATCTTGGCCTTCTTTAGCTGAGTTGCTAGTAAGTAACAAAAATTTGTTCAAGATTTGTATAGGCCATGGTTAAAGAAGAGTGCCTAGACATACATGTATCAACAAACTCAGAGGAAAGACTGGCTAAGAAAAGGTCAGTGTTTACACAACTGAGTATAACTTTCACTGTTGACTGTGTGGTAGGACAGACTTGAGCAGAGCAAGGACAATGGGCCAGGTACAGAAGGTCGCCAGGGCAGAAAGCCCTTGGGGCCTAGCAACTGGCAAAACAAGGACCTTGCCCCTAGGGTGACCTTTCCCTCCCCAGCATATCGCTGGTCATGAGGTTTACACTCCCTGACCTTTCATATCACTGTCATGTGGTTTGGACCTTCCCCTGACCTTTCCTCCCTAGAGATAGCCTCTAAGCCTCAGTTGTGTTTCAGCTCTAGACCCAGAAAAGCAGCCAAATCAGAGGAAGTGATGCCACTGCTGACACTAGGACCAGCTGCATTGACTAATGACCCACTGCTTTGGTACCAACCAATCAGTGGCAACCATGACCCTGGAAGGACTGGAAAGCTGATGATGATACTATTGAAATCTTCCCCTGGAACTTCCCTAAAATCCCTTCCCCTAAAAGCCCTTAGGACGGGGAGCCAGTAAGGCTCTCTACACGGAGCACTCCCTGCCTTTTCCCTCCTTCCCCCAGGCCTGTTTTCCTTGCCTCTCTTTTTCCTAAGCTCCAGTGGCCCTTCTTTTGCCTCTGTAACTTCTTTCCTGAGCTCATTTCTTCTGTGGCTCACTTCTTCTCCTCTGTGACTTTCCAAATAAGCTTTTGCCTGTATTTGAATATTGACTCTGAATTTTTTCTTAGCTAGAATTTAAGTACCGAGGTTGCTGAACTGAGGTCTTGTCTGATTCCACTGGTCTGACACCTGGTGCTGTTTTTGTCACCAACAACTAGACAGCTGTTAAATCTAGAGCTTAGAATTCCAGAAAAATATTCAATTATCAAAAGGGCTTCACTCACCAGCTACACATTTTTAAGATTTTCTAATATTTAAAGGTTACTATACTTTAAAATATATTATGGGACATTACTGTTCTTTCACAGAAATTGATCCTGTTACTATTTACTCAACTATTCATTCAACTGAACTCACTGAAGAAAACTGCACTACAAATATTTAAATGGCTCTTGTCAGAGACAGAGTGAGTCGGTGTTAAGTAGGCTGGGAGCTCCAACTGGCACAGTCTGAAAAAGATATTCAGAATGAAGAGTCCAATTTTCCATCCAGGATACCAGTCTCAAGCAGTTCCATTATCAAGCCCTGTAAGCTCACATTGTTTGTGCTCAAGACATATAAAGAGCTATTTTAAACTCAGCAAATAGAAGTAGTGCTAAGAAACTGGTGAGGGAAGGCAGAGGAAAACCCCAAGTCTGAAGCAGTTGTAAATGAAGTCACAACCCAGTTTTCCTTCCTGACCTTAGGCAAGTGATTGACTTTGGAGCTCATAATGACCTGCTTACAGGTATTTAGAGTGTCAAGTGCCACCTGGTTTCATGTCACTGAACATGTAACAAAGCACGGGAAGAGAAGGGCTGAGGTATTGAGAAAGGAACATATTGAATTACATCCTGAAATGTCAATCTTTTCCAAACAAATGTAAATACTTAGATACATCTGAATCATTCATTTCAAAAACCCAACAGAGCCTTCCTGGGTAAGCAGGACAGATTAGAGCAACAATAACTCCTGCCTTGCTCAACTGATTTTCTAGGCTGAGCTGACAAAAGGGCTCTTGAAGAAACCTGGACTTGCTTCCTTTCACCTACAGAATCAAAGTGTCCCTCTTGGTACAGTGCCAGAGAACCAGTAGAAGGGCCAGAGAAATCCTGGTGGAGGTGAAAGGTCTGACTGTGAAACATATATTGGCTGGTTTTATACATAGAATTATAATAATTTTCAGATTGGACTAATCATCTGCCAGTGACCAACTTCACCTATGACTCAGCATCACATTGCCAATAAGCAGGGAAGATGTTGGCATGCTCAGAAAGAGTAGAAAAGCTCAATATAGCTGGGAAATAGAATGCATTAGCAAGGATAAGGGGAAGGGATAAGAGTGACTAGGGAGTTGGAGGAAACAGATCAGTAAGGTAGGTTACTGTCCAAACTGATTTCCCACTTCCTGGTTTCTCAGCCCAGTGTGATACGGCTTCACCCCACCACTCCTCTGAAACTTGGTCAGAGTCACCAATGACCTTCTGTGACAGAATAATGCATGGGTAATTTTCAGCTCTCATTTAACGTAGCCTCTAGGCTAGTAGTGTGCCAAACCTGAGCAGTGAGAGGAGATTCTCTTTGGGTACAGTCAACGCAAGGGGTGCGTTTTCTCTAAAGAATTTGAAAGCAATAATAAAAACTTGCAAAACTTGGTCATTTTCAATTATTACAATGAATACACCAGCAATTCCAAACAATCTATACTAATAATATGCTAATTAGACTGGGAGACCTCCCAGGAGACCTTCCGGACATTCTTCTGGACAAAGCCATGGTGGCGGGGCCGAGGTAGAGGCGGTTAGAGGCCAAGAGAGGAGGGCAGTTGTGGGTGATCAGGCTGGTGTGGGGCAGGGTCGATGGGGGTAAGCAGACCAGCAGGGGGGCCAGTTGGGGGCAAGCAGGCCATCAGTGTGGGTAGTTGGAGGTGATCAAGACAGTTGGGGGGGCAGTTTGGAGTGAGCAGGCCAGCAGGGGGGCAGTTGGGGGTGAGCACACTGGCACGGGGGGCAGTTGGGGGTGACCAGGCTGGCGGAAGGGGGCACTTGGGGGCAAGCAGGCCAGTAGGCAGAGTGGTTAGGGGCAATCAGGCAGGTGAGTGGTTAGGAGCCAGCAGTCCCAGATTTCGAGAGGAATGTCCGACTGTCGGTTTAGGCCTGATCCCTATAAACCAGCAGTGGAATATCCCCTGAGGGGCCCCAGATTAGAGAGGGTGCAGGCTGGGCTGAGGAACACCCCTCTCCCCCATGCACGAATTTCATGCACCGGGCCACTAGTATAAGTATAAAACACTCCTTTCCAAAATGCTTGTTTTATTGATCTAAGTTCTATGCAATTGCTATAGTTATATCTACACGAATAAAAGAGAAAAATGGTAATTGGTGTACGGCGATACCTTTTTCATTGGCTAATCAGGGCTATATGCAAATTAACTGCCAACTAAGATTGGCAGTTAACTGCCAACAAGATGGCGGCTAATTTGCATATGTAGGCACAATGCAGGGAGGCGAAAGGGAAAGCTGGAAGAAGCCCCCTGCCACTGACAGTGATCTGAAACCCAGGGGGTAGCTAAGAGCTGGGGGGCAGGGCAAAGGCGGCCCTGGGGCCGCCTTTGCCCTGCCCCCCAGCCATGATCAGAGAATCAGGCGCCTTTGCCGCCCTGGCCAGTGATAGCAGGAAGTAGGGGTGGAGCCAGTGATGGGAGCTGGGCACGGTTGAAGCTGGCAGTCCCGGGAGCTAGGGGTCCCTTGCCAGGGCCTTAAGCGAAGTCCACAATCGGGGGGCCCCCCGCTGCCACTGCAGGTCCCCGCTGCCTGGGCCGGACGCCTAGGCCAGAGGCATTAGGCCTGGGCAGGTGTGGAGACTGCAACCGCGGGGAGCTGGGGGTCCCCTGCCCAGGCCTGACACCTCTGCTGGAGGCCTCAGGCCTGGTCAAGGGGCCGATCCGGTGATTGTTGATCAGAGGGTGATGAGGGTCAACTCCTCTGGCTGAGGCATCAGGCCTGGGTGGGGGGCAGAGCCAGGGATTGGGGGGATATGATGGTCCCCTTGCCCAGGCCTGAAGCCTGGGTCAGAGGTGTCAGGCTTGGGCGGGGGGTGGAGCAAGTGATCAGAGGGAGATGGGAGTCCCCTGCCAGGCATGATTCCTGGGCCAGAGGCCTCAGGCCTGGGCAGGGGCCAGAGCCAGTGATCGGGGGGAGATGGGGGTCCCCTGTCCAAGTCTGACACCTCTGGAGGAGGCGTCAGGCCTGGGCAAGGGGCCGATCAGGCGATCGGAGGGTGATGGGGGTCAACGCCTGAGGGTTCCCAGTATGTGAGAGGGGGCAGGCTGGGCTGAGGTACACTCTCCCCCCCACACACACCCAGTGCACGAATTTCGTGCACCGGGCCCCTAATATATATATATATGTATATATATATATATATATATACATATATATATATATATATATATATACACATATATATACATATACATATATATATATATATCCACATATACATATACATACACATATATATCATATCTAATAAAAGAGAAACATGGTAATTGGCGTACAACCACTACCCTTCCCACTGGCTAATCAGTGAGATATGCAAATTAACTGCCAGCCAAGATGGCGGCCAGCAGCCAGGCAGCTTAAACTGAACATGAGGCTTGCTTGCTTCAGGGGTGGAGGACTGAAACGTTCCCCGCCTGCCTTGCCGGCCTCTGAGCTTGCAGTTTAAAAAACATTGTAACAAATATAGAAGCTAAACAAAATCCCAGAAACCAGCTTTCAGGGAGCTGGGATCTCAGAGCTGGAGTTGATACAGAGTTTCGATTATAGAACCGAAACAAACCAGATACCTGTTTTCAGCAGCTGAGGCCTCAGAGCTGGAGCCAAGCCTCAGAGCTAAAGCTGGCCCAGAATAAAAAATAAAAAAAAATTAAAAAAAAAAAAAAGAAAAAGAAAAAAAGAAAAAGAAAAAAAGAAGCAGTTGGGAGCTTCAGTCCCAGCCTGAAAACAGCCCCTCAACAACTCACCCAGACTGGCCAGGCACCCCAGTGGGGACCCCCACCCTGAAGGGTGTGTGACCAGCTGCAAAAAGCCATCATACCCTCATCCAGGCTGGCCAGGCACCCAGTGGGGACCCACACCCTGATCCAGGACACCCTTCAGGGCAAACCAGCTGGCCCCCACCCATGCACCAGGCCTCTATTCTATATAGTAAAAGGGTAATATGCCTCCCAGCACCGGGATCAGCAGAGCCGCGAGGCCTCCCGGTACCGGGATCAGCGTGACAGGGGGCAGCGCCCAAACCCCCTGATTGCCCTGTGGCTCTGTGTGTGATAGGGAGTGGTGCCACAACCTCCCTATCGGCCCTGCTCAGTTCGTGACAGGGGAAGGTGCCCCAACCCCCTGATTGGCCCTGCTCTGTGCCTGATAGGGGGGAGCTCCCCAACCCCCTGATCACCCTGCGGCTCTGTGTGTGACAGGGTGCGGTGCCCCAACCCCCCCACCCCATGGGCCCTGCTCTGTGTGTGACAGGGTAGAGCCATAACCTCCCCATTGGCCCTGCCCTGAGTGTGACAGTGGCGGTGCCCCAACCCCCTGATGGGCCCTGCTCTGTGCGTGACAGGGGGGAGCTCCCCAACCCCCTGATGTGCCCTGCTCTGTGCGTGACAGGGGAGAGCTCCCCAACCCCCTGTTGGGCCCTGCTCTGTGCGTGACAGGGGGGAGCTCCCCAACCCCCTGATGGGCCCTGCTCTGTGTGTTACAGGGGGGAGCTCCCCAACCCCCTGATGGGCCCTGCTCTGTGCGTGACAGGGGGTGGCGCCACAACCTCCCCATCGACCCTGCCTTGAGTGTGACAGGGGGCGGTGCCCCAACCCCCCAATCAGCCCTACCCTGAGCGTGACTGAGGGTGGCATCGCAACCTCCCGATCCACCCTGCTCTGTGCATGACAGGGGGCGGCGCCCCTACTTCCCAATCGGCCCTGCTCTGAGCCCGACCAGGGGCTGCACCTAGGGATTGGGCCTGCCCTCTGCCACCCGGGAGCAGGCCTAAGCCAGCAGGTCATTATCTCCCGAGGGGTCCCATACTGCAAGAGGGCACAGGCCGGGCTGAGGGATACCACCCCCCCCCCCCCCCCGAGTGCACAAATTTTTGTGCACCGGGCCTCTAGTTATATTATAATATGTTATATGTATATGTATGCAAAAATCAAATAAGCACACTTTTATCATTTATTGTTTAACATATATCACATTCTACCTGAAAGTTAATTTTAAGAGTCTGCAGTTATGCAGTTCACCCTGTACACACATGAACTCAGCTACATGTATTCATTTTGAGAATAAATCCGTAGTCATTTGGAGTCATTCAGGCTTGCTTTGGGCATGATTTGTGTCTCCAATCCTATGGTACAGTATTTCCATGTTTAGTTAGTAGATTGAAAATAAACATGACAAAACAAAGATTGCAAAGACAAATAAACAAAAATTTAGTTACTTTAATTCTGTCATTTCATGTTGCCACACGTTAGTTTTTATTTGTATTTAACATTGGAAACAGAAAAACAGAGGGCGATCCATGAGATGTTATGTGCTTGGTAAATACAAATTCTAACCCATACATGAAGTAGTTTACTGAATTAAATAATACCTTTAAAATGGAAAATTATTATTTGTAAAATGTGCTCATTTAAAAAATAAAGAACAAATCACAAAAGTGAAGATGACATTGATTCTTACACAATGATGACTAAAAATAATTTCACCATTTGGAGAAGAGCCTTTGCCGGGTGTGAAATGCACGGAGTACTGACCAAGACTGCATTCGGCATCTGTGAGCCTGCCACCCTTCCTTAGACACTCTGCTCTGGGCATCCACGATACACACTCCCCCAGGGTTTCTCCTACCTAGCAACTTCTTTCACAGGATTCTCTTCTCATCTCTGAAACATATTTCCCAGGGTCCTGCCCCGGTGGCCATCTCTTCTTCATCTGCAAGCAATCTCTCTGGTTCCAATGGTTCCCATTATCGACTCATCGCCGACAACTCCCAAGTCTATTCCTCTGGCCTAGATCTCTCTCCTGAGAGAGATTTTGATAAAGAAAACCTGTTATATACATAGCCCATGGACACAGGCAATAAGGTAGTGAAGGCCTGCGGGGGGGGGGGGGGCGCGGGAGCGGGGGGCAGGGGTAGGTAGGAGTTTGGAGGAGGGAGGGTGGAGGGAGGAACGGGAGATATCTGTAATACTATTAACAATAAAAAATACATTTTTAAAAAAAGAAAACTTGTTTGCTGAATATCTTGTCTTCCACATAAATTAGACATCTTGTGTTTACATGCAGATAACTGGATGCTCTGCTCCCTGCTGGCCCAAGGCAGAGCTGACAGTAGCAGGTATCAGGCACCTGGACGGGCTCCCCACGGGCCATCAGAGGTTCTAATCAGCTTCTCTTAGCTGGCAGATTTTGACAGTGGGCATGTTCCAAATGTGTCAGGGCATATTTTTCAAACATCACTGCAGATTCATTTGTTATGTCTTGTCTTTTTTTAGACCTTGACAATAAAGGGACATTTTTTAACCAAGGAAGGAAAAGAGAAGTGAGTGCACACTGATGTTTTATGACATGCAAGGACCCACAGTGAGATTAATCTATTTCTTTGAGATTTTGGGGCCCTATTATATGTGACTCCTTGTTATTTTCCTTTCCACAACTACAATTATATCTCTGAAAGGCAAGGGTGGGGTATTCAAACAACAGTTTCATGCTTTCGTGCTCTGAATTCTGACATATTTCAAAGTGTGCACCTCAAGGTGGCGTTTGAGGAAACACAGGGCTCTGTACTCTGCTCCAGGTGTGTGTGTGTGTGTGTGTGTGTGTGTGTGTGTGTGTGTGTCCAACATACGATATAAGTACTTCAAACATGAGAATCTTTGTTTTATTACTCTTTCTATAACACAGTAAACCTTTGATACTTAATGAATTTTCACACACATAGAAAAGACAAAGATTTCTAATGTATTATGTGTATGCTTACTGGAGCCTGCACCAAACCTAGGAAAATATTTGAGGAACAGAATTCAGAGCATTAAAATGGACTTTTTGCCTGGCTGGCATGGCTCAGTGGTTAAGCATCAACCTATGTACCAAGAGGTCACAGTTCAATTCCTGTTCAGGATACCTGGCCGGGTTGCAGGCTCAATCCCCAGTAGGGGGTGTGCAGAAGGCGGCCAATCAATCATTCTCTCTCATCATTGATGTTTCTCTCTCTCCCTCATCCTTATTCTCTGAAATCAATAAAATATACAGAGTGGTGAGATTATTATGACCACCTGACATTAGTAGGCAAATTAGCTATAATTTCACCCTGAAGTTGCTTGAGGGCCAGACCATTATAAATAGGGAAGCAGGTTGTTTACCATGACAGTAGAAGTGATTTTTTTTTCCTGAAGATATGGTTAAACAACGCGATTTAACAGCCTTTGAACGTGGGAGAGATATATATACTCAGTGGCCAGATTATTATGACCACCCCATCAGTACTTTGTTAGGCCACCTTTTGCCTTCAGTACTGCAGCGATTCTTCTTGGCATTGACTCCACGAGATGTTGAAAGGTGATGCGAGGAATCTGACACCATGCCTGATGAATAGCACTGTCCAGTCTGTGAGATTTGATGGTTGTGGAACCAGCTGCCTGATGGCTCTTTGAACTTCGTCCCACAAATGCTCAATTGGATTGAGATCTGGTGATTGTGGGGGCCACCTAAGCAAGGTAAAGTCTCTCTCGTGTTCTTGAAACCTCTCCTGCACAATATGAGCACCGTGGCATGGTGCATTGTCTTGTTGGAAGAAGCCATCTCCATTGGGATACGCCATCAACATGATAGGATGAACTTGATCAGGAACGATACTTAGGTATGTTGTGCTATTCAGACGTTGTTCCACACGAATTAAAGGGCCCAAATCATGCCAGGAAAACATGCCCCAAACCATAACACTGCCCTCACCAGCTTGAAGGGTTGTACTCATGCATGTGGGGTGCATGCTTTCATGCTGTTTCCGTCAAATTCTCACTCTGCCATCTGCATGATGCAACTGGAAAAGTGATTCATCAGATCACATGACTTTTTTCCAGTGCTCAACTGTCCAATCCTTGTGTTCCTGTGCGAATTGGAGACGTTTTATCTTGGTAACTGCAGACAGCAAAGGTGTTCGAACCAGGCCTTCGGCTTCCATATAACATATGATGCAGTGTATGGCTAATTTGCCTACAAACGTCAGGTAGTCATAATAATCTGCCCACTCATAATAATATATATCCCACGTTCAAAGGCTGTTAAATCGCGTTGTTTACCCATATCTTCAGAAAAAAAATCACTTCTACTCTCATGGTAAACAACCTGCTTCCCTATTTATAATGGTCTTGCCCTCTAGCAACTTCAGCTAAAAATTATAGCTAATTTGCCTACAAACGTCAGGTGGTCATAATAATCTGGCCACTCAGTGTATATTTTTAATAAATGGACTTTTGCCATTTCATTTATTTCATAGGCAGCAGCAAATGATGTGTAAATTTCCTAGAGCTGCTGTAATGAATTACCACAAACCTGGTGGCTTAAAACAATAGAAATTTATTCTGTCCCTGTTCTGGAAATCAGTTTCACTGAGCCAAAATTAAGGTGCAGCAGGGACACAGTCCCTTCCAGGCTCTAGGGGACAATTTGTTCTCTGCTTCTTCCAGTCCTGATGGCTGGTGGCTGCTGGCATGCCTTGGTTCATGGTTGCATTACTCTAATTTCTGCCTCCAGAGTCACACTGCCTTCCTTCTTCTATCTGCATCAAATCTCTCCTCTGCCCCTCACCTATAAGAATTCATGTGATTGTATTTCACAGCTTTTGAAGTAATCTTTGATAAAGTTTCTAATTCAAAATCTTAAACTTAGGCAAATCTGCAAATTCTATTTTACCACAGAACATTCACAGGTTCCAGGGATTAAGACATGGAGGTCTATTGGGGGACCATATTCAGCTCACCATAGATGGTGAAAACATCACCTTACTAAAAACATATTTCTTCTGGGATACAAGCCACCCAGGGGAATTGAAGATAACAGGTACCAACCATGACAGAAAGAACTATTCCCAATAAAAATCTCATGCTGATTGCTATTCAAAAATCAGCCCAAAAAGAGGCTCCTGACTTTGGAAGATAATTGTGTTACAAAATTTCATGAGGCATTTATGTCAAGTTCAGTACTTAGAACAACACTTAAGATAGTTTTTATTCTAATGAGCTATATAAAGCTAATTCAATGTAACTAAGGTATAGAAATTGTTTACTTTTATCTTTTAATATCTACTCTATAGATATATTCAGAAAAGCAAAACTTAAAATGTGTGCACAAAGATGTTTTTGGCAACATTATGTATCATAGCATAAACAAGGATAGGAGAGAAAACTTTATTTAATAAATAAACAACAAGAAAAGTTTATATAAATTATAGAATATCCACATCATGGAATGATATTTAGCCATCTTAAGGTGATATAAAAACTGCTAAAGACATTAGAAAATGTGCATCCAAAATGTAAGTGAAATAAATAAAGACAATATTTGTTTTGTTTGTGAATGTGTAGTTTGAGTAGGGCCCATTGGACATAGCTTCTCTCTACTCCTCTCAGTATCTGTCAGTTGTAGCTGCTTCAAGGTTGCAATCATCTGAAGAGTCACTAGTTCATGTGTCCAGTAATTGATAGTGTTGGTCAGAGCCCCTGTACATAGGTTCTCCACATGCCCAGGCTTCCTCACAACATGTGAGTGGGTTTCAAGAGCCAGTGATCTAAAAATGAGAGCAGAGTAGATGTCGTATCATTTTTTTTTTGCTTCTGCCTCATGAAATGTATATTTTTATTTTTAAATCTTTAATGTTGAAATAATTACATATGTCTCCCTTTCCCCCCATTGACCCCATATTGCCCACCCCAAACCCCCTTCCAGGCCTTTACCACCCTATAGTCTTTGTCCATGATTATGCATAAATGCATACAAGTTCTTTGGTTGATTTCTTCCCACCCACCCACCATCCCTCTGAAGTTCCACAGTCTGTTCCATGATTCTATGTCTCTGGATCTATTTTGTTTATGAGTTTATTTTGTTCATTATACTCCACATATGAGTGAGATGATATGATACTTGTCTTTCTCTGACTGGTTTATTTCGCTTAGTATGATACTCTCCGGGTCCCTCCATGCTGTCTCAAAGAGCAAGACATCCTTCTTTTTTACTGCTGCATAGTATTCCATGATGTAGATGTACCACATATTTTTTATGCACTCATCTACAGATGGGCGTTTGGGCTATTTTCAAATCTTAGTTTTTGTAAATTGCACTGATATGAACCTAGGGATGCATACACTCTTTCTGATTAATGTTTTGAATTTCTTAAGATATATTCCTAGAGGTAGGATCACTAGGTCAAATGGCAGTCCCATATTTAATTTTTGAGGAAACTCCATACTGTTGTCTCCCAAGAGACATATGAAAACATGCTCAAAGTCACTAATTATCTGAGAGATGCAAATCAAAACAACAATGCAGTACCATCTCACACCTGTCAGAATGGCTATCATCAACAAATCAACAAACGACAAGTGCTGGAGAGGATGTAGAGAAAAAGGAACACTCGTGCACTGCTGGTGGGAATGAAGACTGGTGCAGCCACTATGGAAGACAGTATGGAGTTTCCTCAAAAAGTTAAAAATGGAACTCCCATTTGACCCTGTGATCCCACTTCTAGGAATATATCCCAAGAAATCAGAAACACCAATCAGAAAGGATATATGCACCCATATGTTCATAGCAGCACAATTCACCATAGCTAAGACCTGGAAACAGCCTAAGTGTCCATCAGCAGATGAATGGATTAGAAAACTGTGGTACATCTACATGATGGAATACTATGCTGCTGTAAAAAAGAAGGAACTCTTACCATTTGCAACAGCATGGATGGAACTGGAGAGCATTATGCTAAGTGAAATAAGCCAGTCAATGAAGGAAAAATACCACATGATCTCACTCATTCATGGATAATAGAGACCATTATAAACTTTTGAACAATAATAGATACAGAGGCAGAGCTGCCTCAAACAGATTGTCAAACTGCACCAGGAAGGCCGCGGAGGGATGGGGGGGGCGAGAGGGGGGGGGGTGTAAGAGATCAACCGAAGGACTTGTATGCATGCATATAAGCATAACCAATGGATATAAGACACTGGGGGGTAGGGGAGGCCAGAGGATTGTCAAGGGCGGGGGGGGGGGGAAAGGACACATATATAATACCCTTTGTAATACTTTAAGCAATTAAAAAAATTAAAATAATATGTATTAAATCCTTTTAAAAAGTATAAAGTACTGTTTAACTGTAAGAAGTTGTCATTTGAGGGTTTTAATTCTGACTTTGATATTTACAAGCTCAGTGTTTTCATCTGTAAAAATGGGGTTAACAGCTCATTTTGTGACTCATCCTCCTTTTTTGCTTTGGTACTTTCCTGAGAAATGACAGTAGTTGATGGATAGTGTCTAGGTATATCACCTGAGGAACAAGAAAGATAAAAGCAAGGGAAAATTCTGTCAAATAAGGGAAAATGATAGAACTGTGACAATGATGTTTTCCAATTGTAAAAAAACAACAACAAAAAACAATATACAGATGATATATTATGGAATTGCACACCTGAAACCTATATAATTTTGTTAACCAATGTCACCCAAAAAATTCAATAAAAATTAAAAAAGAATCAAATTAAGATTAGTGGTCAAAAGATCCTTGTTCTAATGCTTAGGCAAATTGAATAATAAAAGTAGATATTACTGAATGCTCATCAATATTTCTGATACTTCTTTTAGGTATGCTCTATGACTACATTTCCTACTCCCCTGAATTTAGTAGACCAGAGCTTTGTTTTGTGTAACGTGAAGAGGTATTAGGTCTTTTAAAAGTGAATCAATGCTCAGTTCACTATGTTCTTTCCCCTCTGCCATGGCATCCAGGGACATTTCCAAATAGTGGATGCTCCACCACCCTGGGTCCTAGAGTGAGAACAACCAAAACAGGGTCCCCTGCCAATGAGATGACCAGAACAGAGCCCCCTGCCAAAGCAAGTTGGACATGTAGCAAGAATATGAAATAAATCTCTGTGGTTTTCAGTCACTCAGAGTTTAGGTTGAAATTGATGGGTTTGGAATTGTAACCATCAATTTCTTTTGATGAAACCATTAAAAATGCATTTTTGAGCATAGTAGTAGTAAAAAATTTGAATTACTAGAAGGTAAGTGCTACCCTCTGAAAGTAAATATCAAAAAACAAATAAAAAAAAAAACAAGTACATCTACATAAAATCTGCACACTAATGTTTATAGCAGCATTAGTCATAATTATCAAAACTTTGGAAGCAATTGAGATGTCCATCAATATGTGAATAGACAGACAAACAGTGATATATGCAATGGAATATTATTCAGAGATAACAAGAAAGGAGCTATCAAGGTGCAAAAGACATAAAGGAAACAATTGCACACTGAATATGTATATGGTGGCAGGTTGTTGCATTGAGGTTGTCCTAGTGGATTCAGTTGTGGAACATTTAGTGAAGAGTTATGGATCTGAATATTATCTCAACAGAAATGTAAAAAAAGTAAAATGAAATTCTTAGAAAGCAGAGAATGAATTTAGGTAAATTATGATTAAAGGGAAGGAGGAAGAGTCATAATAGCATGTAAGTTAGCCCTCAGTGCCAGAAATATACCATCCCATGAGGAGGAATAATGCTGCAGCAGTGTTGCTTGAGCAGATGACTCTTAGGAATGTGGCTTTGAGTATATTTATTTGATGATGAGAAATAAGGTAAGTAGGATGGATTCACTTTGGGAATGGAACCATGGGGACTTCTGCAAACCAACTCCCCAGCAACACAATAAAAGAGTGAAAATTATTTTTGAAAAGTACCTTGAAAATGTTCCTAAGGGCATACAGCAAATAAGAAACATTTATAAAAGAAAATCTCAATTAAATCTTGGTAAGAACAGTCAGAGTCTATGGCATTTGAGCCATGACCTGCTCCTTCTCCCCTGCCTCAGCTTAGGTGATGGAAGCTCCACTCAAATTAGGTGTGTCAACACAAGAAATGTCCAGACCTGTAGAGAATTTTCATAAGAGTTTTTTGGAGTCAAGCTGATGACATATGCCAGGAGCAAGATCTAAAATGCTTTGGATAATAACAGTTTTGCAGTTCTTTCATGCAAAGGAAGGAATGTACAGAAGATTACGTGGAGGTGGGAGAAAGCAAGCTGGGATTGGATTACAGGATAGTTAACAAGATTATATGCTTTCTTGAGTATTCTGTTATTTCAAAGGTGTGTCAAACTAGATGCACAGAAACAATGGGCAGGTCTTGCTTAAGGCAAGGATATAAGAGTTTTACTAAAAGAAGTTAAATTCCTGGCATGGCTGCCCTCCATGATCTGCCCAGCAGGTAATTTATGATCAGATCACCACTGTGAAGCTACTTTCCATAGAATCCCTTTTTATTTGTTTATAAGTGTGATTAAGAAGATGAGGATCTCTCTCTACAGCTCACAGTCAAAGATGTCACTATCTCCTTGGAAAGGCAAGGTCACCAGCATTTCTCAGTCCAGCAAAGTTCTGTGTTACAGAGGCTAAATTCCATGTGAGTGCCCCTGAACATCAAGGGCTCTTTTCCTCTACCCAGCTTCCATTCTAAGGGCAGAAAGTCTGCCCCAAGTCTGGCAGGCCAAGAATACTTGGCTTTGATTTCCCTAACCCCAGCTTGTTCATAGGGTAGAGGTCCTCCATCAGGAATGTCAATGAAACAAGAGGTTCTCATAATTCTGATTTGATTTGTACTGTAGTTTTAACACAATCATTTTTCCTTCTCTCTCTCAAAACACTTCACTAACCTGACCATAGTCTCTCACCTTGATGATCATTGACCCCTGAGGCAGGCAGAAGACAATAGCCCTGTTCTAACAAATGGCCACCAGGTTTAAGCCCCTAGCAGGCTAAAGATATCATCTTGATCTAAAGTATGTTTTTGCTCTTGAGTTGGGACAACTGCCTTGGCTACCTCTCCTTGAAACTCTGGAGCTGACCTTGGAGTTGTCCTCAAAACATGGAGAAGTGATTTATTACTCTTCTGACCAATCAGTTTCTAACATGACCCTGAGTCCCTAACCCACAGTGTCTTGTGATTTTGCCCTATATAATCTGTAACTTACACATCATCGGAAAGTCGGGTCTTTTAGAGTATAAGCTTATTTGTCTCTGGATTGGCCAATTCTAATAAACTAACCCTCCCCACACACACACACACACTTTTTTTTTTTCTTTTTGCTGCAAACCCCTGCTTATGCATTTTTTGGCCAGGATGTGCAGGCACACAAACTTAATTATTGGAGTGCAGTAACAGTAAGCTGAGAACACCAGAGGCAATCATCCCCACCAGCTACCTGCGTATCAAGCGGGAGAGTCACTGTGAAAGAAGCAGGCCACTGTCTTGGCCTCAGCAATGGAGCCGTGACTCAAATTTTGCCCAGGGGACTGAGGCAGGCAATACAATTAGAGAACTCTGAAGCTCCTTCATGGAGAACAGAGTGTGAGAAGGTTCAAGCCTAAAGTGTTCTCAAAAACAATAAAGAGGGGCTCTCCCTCTAGGGAGCATGCCCCTGACATTCTCTTTCCCCTCTATGTCCCCCACAGGCACATATTCCCTAACTTTTAAGGGATTTCCATGAAACTTACAATCAAGGGAGAAATGGTCCTTGTTTCACTGTCCTAAGTATGTTTTTGCTGTGGTCAATAAATTCTTGTTAGCTTTTTAAAACAAACAAATACAAACAATAAAGATCTTGGTGGTACGCAATTGAAAAAGGCTGGTAGCTCCATGAGAAAAAGTTAAATAATAGGCCAGGCAATTTACCAGAGAGAACCAGGAAAAGAGATGGCTAAGAAGAGCCCTCCTGGGAACAAAACACATCTCAAAGACTGGTCTCAAAAACTACTCTTGAAAACAGGTCCAAATTTAATTGGATCAGACAATGGAGCTATATATGTCCTTGAGCATTGCCAAAAACAATAGAATAATAAGCAGGCAATTGGTGGAGCCTAACAGCTGGGAGTGACACCAAAAGCAGCAGACAGTTTAACAGGGAGATCAGGGAAAGAGACTGTCAAAAAGAATACTGCCAAAGCCAGGTGACTGAGCTGACAGAAATTATAGAAGACCTAACTATATGGTAAGGCACCCTATGTTCACAGGTTGGAAGATTTAATTTAAAATGACAACACTCCCAAAATTGATCTATAGATTCAACACAATCCCTAGCAAAATCCCATCTATCATCTTTGCAGAAATGGACGTTATTCTAAAATTCATAGTAAATTTACAGAACAGAAATAGCAAAAATAATCTTGAAAAAATGAAAAAGGCCTTACATTTCTTGATCTCAAAAATTACTCCAAAGCTACAGTTATCAAGATTGTGTGGTACTGGCATAGAATAATCATATAAATCATTGGAACAGAATTGAGTGTCCAGAAATAAACCCTCATATTTATAATTAACTTTATACCTTCATGGTGCATATGTGGCAATAACCAACCCAAATTTTCATTAGTTGTCTATCCTGCTTTTGAAGAGTAACTACAACAAAGTTCTTAGCACAATTATTCATAAGAGGTAAAAATAAAAGCAATCCAATGTTCTCAACTGGTAAATGGATAAGTAAAACATGACATATACATATAATGGGAAATTATTCAGCAGTAAAGTGTCACTGGAAAGGGACCAGGCTTAAAATGGGTCTGCCTTGGCTGGAGGGTAGTATGTGGGTTTTTGACTTCCTGCAGGAAAGATTTCATAATTCGAGTCCAGGTGATTGAGAATATGTTTACTAAAGGTGGGGACAGTGAAACAAGGAAGTGCTTAGGATAGAAGAAGCAACAGGAGAGGGTAGGTGGGACTGCTTTGGCTCTCTAGAAATAATACAGAAAATATGTAACAGGACTGCTGTTAGCTCACTGAGAAGTCAGAGCAAAGGGGACCTTGGAGACAGGTTCAGGGGGTAAGCCCAGGACAAGTTGCCGCTGTTCATTGCTTTCCTGCTTGCAAGTCTTGTGGGGACCCTTAGAGAGAAAAGTAAACATGCCCTGTCACATGGCTGAGCAGCATCCAGGGCATGGAGCCACTGGCAGTGGGCATGGACCCTCAGACTACCTGGGCCCTAGCGCTGGGGGCCCAGGAGCTGCCTCCAGGTCTGCCACTGGCTGGCACGGGGAGTCACCCCATTTAGAAAAAGGAAAAAAGAAAGGTAAAGATGCACTCCTGAGAGGGAAGATGTGTGTGGGCTGGGCATGCTGCAGAGAGCCTGCGCTGGGTCTTTGTGTTGAAGGTTGTTATCTGTTTTCTAAAGGTGGCAATTTTAGGGGAGGTTTTAGGGGAGAATCTCAGTAGAATATTCATCAGCTTTATACTGATGCTCTAAAATGAGATTTATTCCCCTGACTTCATCCTTGGGTGTGGTTAGCAAAAATAGTACTAATTAGATTTCTGTTATTTATTAACCTGGATAGGGTGTTTAAAGCAATTTACCCTCTGGTTAGAGGTGGTAAGTATAAACCATTTACTATTTTTAAAAAAATATATTTATTGTTGAAATATTGCAGATGCCCCCCCCCCCTTGCCGCCACACACACACACACACACACACACACACACACACACACACACACTTACTTTTAAGTGTCCTTGGTAAGGGAAGATAGGATTTTGTGACTAACTAGACAGGCTGCTTGGCCATTTAACTGTCTCAGTGTCCCTATTCCACTTGTCCTGGTTTACTAATCTGTCTCAAGAGAATGAAGTACTGTTATATGCTACAACATAGACGAACCTTGAAAACATTAAGCTAAAAGTGAAAGAAGCCATTCACAAAAGATCACATATTATATGATTCCATTTATATGAAACATCTAGAATGTATAAATGTAGAGACAAAAACTAGATTAGAGATTATCTAAGGCAGTGAGAAGAAATAGAGGGTTTTTTTTGAGGGGTCAGAAAAATGTTCCTAAATTGGCTTATAGTAACTTTATCAATAATTAAAAATCATTTACTACGCACTTTAAATGGGTGAATTATACAGTATGTCAATTATATCGCCCTAAATCTATTACATGGAGAGAGGGAGAGAGGGAGATTGGGAGGGAGGAAGGTAGCACCCTAAATAGATAAGATGCTCTGGCCTGTGTTCCCGATTAAGAGTTTACTTGTTAATGATCAGAAGGAGCCCATAAGCACTGTATGTTCCCATTCACCTGGCAGCATGGATGCCACGGGTATCTTACAAGTTGCCCTTTAACTACTCAAAGACCTTAGCTTCTGGAAACCTTCCTCACATCACTATCAGTTACAATTTGGAGCCAAAGAGAGTCCTGGAGTAGAACTTGAGTGTGATCACCTCTCCCTTAATACATCAGTTCTACAATTCTACAAACATCTTTGTAAGGATGGAGATGCTGAGAAAAATCTGATTTTAAATGGCTGGACTTACTCGAAGCAAGCTCCTTTTCTTTAATGAAAGTATGAGTATGATAATCCTTTATTAAACTGATAAGAACAGATACTACACTTGATCTTAGCCAAAAGGCCGAGAAGCGATAATAATCCTTTATTAAAATAGTTAAGATTAGTAGCCTTCTGGATTTGCTCAAGCTAGAAAGGAGCTTATAGGAAGAGAACAGATTAGGGTCCCCTCTTTCTTAGCAAAAGTAGGGACACTGTGCTTCAAACTTCTCCATCCTTCCTCTAAATACCCCAAGGCCCTCTAATTACATATATACCCACATGAAAATCTCTCCTTTATCTGAGGAAGACTCTCTTGAAGCCAGAGGTTGCCATATGTTTCTTCCCCAGGGCCTTATGTTGGGCAGAAATCATGAGTTGTGTTTTCAGTTCTATTTGGTTAGGGAAAAGAACTAGCCCATCACCACTGCAAGCCAATCTCCTCCTGAATCTGTTCTATATTTGAATTTTTCACTTCCTTTTGGACACATAACAAGCAGGACTTAAATCAAGACCTTAATTCTTCTCTTGGGGATTAGGAACAAGAAATGTGTTTTTTTTCTAGATAAAAATGCAATAGTTAAAAATGTTTATTATGTTAATTTTGTATCAGAACACAAGTGTTGGGAATGACAAGAACAGCACTAGGTGTTAGACCAGAGAGGTCAGATCAAACCTGGGTTAAGCAACCTCGGTACCTGGGCTCTGACTAGGAAAGAATTCACAGCCAAGACCCAAACTGTAAGAGAACATTTATTTGGAAAACACAGAGGTAGAAGTAATTCCTAGAAGAAATGGGCTTAGGAAACAAGTTATAGAGGTAAAGGAAGGGCTCTAGGAACTTAGACGTGAGGAAGAGAAAGGTACTGCCTGGGGGATGAGGTGGGAGAGGACGAAGGAAAAGACACTGGCATGCTCTGGGGAGCGAGAGCTGGGTCCTCCTCCTAGGGGTTTTACGGGTGGAGATTTTAGGGAGGCTCCAGGGGAGATCTCAATAGAATATTCAGCAGCTCTGGTGTGTCCAGGTGTGTCCTTTCAGAGTCTAGATCTCCACTGATTGGTCAGTGCCAGGGCGGGGTCATTATACAATGCATCTGATCCTGAGGACAACATGGCATTGCTTGTCTGGTTTTGCTGCTTTTCTGGGCCTGGAGTTGAGATACAACTGAGGCCTAGATGTTATCTCTAGGAAGGAAAGGTCAGGGGTCCAAACTGCATGACGGGCAATATGGTAGGAGAGGATGTCTTTTGCTAGGCACACAGGGCTTTCTGCCCTGGTGACCTTCTGTACCTGGCCATAGTCCTTGCCCTGCTCAGATCTGCCTAACACAAAAGGATATTACATCTACCAGCTCAGTTCCACATAAATTAAAGGCAAACAGAAGTTTATGAGGAAGAGAGAGCAAAGGAGGGAGGTATTTTAGACAGACAATGTTACAGGACTGAAGGTAGATGCCAAGAAGGTAGATGTGTTCAGGAAACAGTGAAGGGGAGGTTTGAACACTGGAATGATTGATGATTGGCAGTAAGGTGTTAGATGGTGGGAGAAAGAGCTGAAAGTGTAAAAATGCAAACAAGGCCATAAGTGAAAGGGTACACCACAAAATGTAGCAAGGCTAGCTGACACACCCAGTGGGGTGCTAAAAGTCTTGTAAGGATTTGCAGCTTGCTTATGAAAATACTAGAGGCCAGGTGCACAAAAATTTGTGCACTCGGGGGGGAGGGGGGTCCCTCAGCCCGGCCTGTGCCCTCTCGCAGTATGGGACCCCTCGGGAGATAACGACCTGCTGGCTTAGGCCTGCTCCCGGGTGTTAGAGGGCAGGCCCAATCCCTAGGTGCAGCCCCTGGTCGGGCTCAGAGCAGGGCCGATGGGGAGTTGGGGCGCCGCCCTGTCATGCACAGAGCAGGGCAGATTGGGAGGTTGTGATGCCACCCCCAGTCACGCTCATGGTAGGGCCAATTGGGGGGTTGGGGCACCGTCCCGTCACACTCAAGGCAGGGTCGATGGGGAGGTTGTGGCGCCACCCCGTCACGCACAGAGCAGGGCCAATCAGGGGGTTGGGGCGCTGCCCCCGTCACACACAGAGCAGGGCCCATCAGGGGGTTGGGGCACCGCCACCCTCACATTCAGGGCAGGGCCGATGGGGAGGTTATGGCTCTACCCCATCACACACAGAGCAGGGCCCGTGGGGTGGGGGTGGGGGTGGGGGTTGGGGAGCTCCCCCCTATCAGGCACAGAGCAGGGCTGCTCAGGGGGTTGGGGCCCCGTCCCCTGTCACACACAGAGCCGCAGGGCGATCAGGGGGTTTGGGTGCTGCCCCCTGTCACGCTGATCCCGGTGCTGGGAGGCATATTACCCTTTTACTATATAGGGTAGAGGCCTGGTGCATGGGTGGTGCCAGCTGGTTTGCCCTGAAGGGTGTCCTGGATCAGGATGGGGGTCCCCACTGGGGTGCCTGGCCAGTCTGGGTAAGGGGCTGAGGGGTGTTTTCAGGCTGGGAGTGACTGAAGTTCCCAACCACTCCTTTTTTTCTTTTTTATTCTGGGCCAGCTTTACCTTGAGGCTTAGCTCCAGCTCTTAGGCCTCCGTAGCTGAAAGTAGGTTTCTGGCCTTTGCTTACAATGTTGCAAATCTGCTGGCTGAAGTCCCGCGGTATTTGTTACAATGTTTCTTAAACTGCCCGCTCAGAGGCCTGCAGCCGCAGGCAGGGAACGTTGGTTTCCTCCAACAATCCTCTGTCACTGAGGCAAGCAAGCCTCATGTTAGTTTCAAGCTGCCTGGCTGCGGGCCGCCATCTTGGCTGACAGTTAATTTGCATATCTCGCTGATTAGCCAATGAAAAGGGTAGCGGTCGTACGCCTATTACCATGTTTCTTTTATTATTGTAGATTAGCTACAATGGCTGCCAGAGGCAATCCTTCCAGTCTTTGGAGAAAATGATAGTTTTCTAATCATAAGAATATTATCTCACTGTTCTCTCCTTATCATTTCATATCAATTAGCTAAGGGAAAATACAAGCTCAGAAAAACTTGCCTATACTGTGGCTCCACACTGTGCTGTTGGTGTAGCTGTCAAAAACACAGGCTGTAACACCCATACAATGCTTGGTCATGTTCTTTCCAGAGATGATCTCAGAGGTGAATGTTTACCAGCAGAAAATGGACATTCCAAAAGGATTGTAAACTTTTCTCAAAGTTTAGAGTACCTTCCAATGAGGTCTGGTAAAAGCAAAGACTGGAAAATAGAAGCCTGTCTAAATCTTCATGTCAATAAAAAGGCTATAAAAAGACCAGAATGACTAAAAAGTCATCTTGATTCTACAGCGGGAGCAGAAGCACACTATTTGAAAATCTGGGTTATTGTTGGAAAGGTTTATATATTTACTTTTAGACACTTAAAAAGAGGGTATTGTAAGTGCAGTAGCATTTCCTCAGAACTGTAATGGGATTTGAATTGTATTTCTAATTATTCTCTGCTGGGTAGAGTCTACCCAACTGAAGAAAACATTAATTCTGTTTTTGTTTGTTTTTCAGAGCAGGGGTCTTTAAGTTACCTATAAAGATGGCATCTTCAAAATGTTGTAACTATTACTGTACCAACCATTTAAAGCAGTGGTTCGCAACCTTCCTATTTCCGCGACCCTTTAATAGAGTTCCTCATGTTGTGGTGGCCCCCAATTTCATTGTTACAAATTGAACATAATTAAAGCATAATAATAAAACAATATGTAATTATATATGTTTTCCGATGGTCTTAGGCGACCCCTGTGAAAGGGTCGTTTGACCCCCAAAGGGGTTGCGACCCACAAGTTGAGAACCGCTGATTTAAAGCCTATTTTCTGTAACTAAACAGGTCGCAGTTTAGTGATATCAGTGGTAGGACAAAGTTTTCAAAGTTATTTCTCTATTGAGATTTCTACACTAACAAGCTTGAGATACAACTTTGCACAGCATGGGTGATCATAATCTGATCTGATTGTTAAAGACCCTCCATATTAAAGTCATGTGAGAATAAATAAATCATCTTTTCTATCAAAGAACAGTTTAGACAAGTGATGGCGAACCTTTTGAGCTCGGCGTGTCAACATTTTGAAAAACCCTAACTTAACTCTGGTGCCGTGCCACATATAGAAATTTTTTTATATTTGCAACCATTGTAAAACAAAGACTTATATTTTTGATATTTTATGTATTTAAATGCCATTTAACAAAGAAAAATCAACCAAACAAATGAGTTCACGTATCACCTCTGACACGCGTGCCATAGGTTCGCCACCACTGGTTTAGACAGTCGCCATGTTGGCCACATGACTTGCAGCTCCCCTGGGAGCACCATCTTGAAATAGCAAAGGCCAACCTCTCCCTTTGAACTAGCCAATCGAGAAAGACTGGGTGCCTGAGCTCCAGTCAAGGGTGAGGGACCGGTCACCCGTGCGTAGAAGAAAAGATGTTTGCCTTGCTGCCTGGTTCCTGAGTATATTTTGTCTTCTACCAGGACCCCTGAATTTGGGGGGCTCGCCTTATTTCTTACAGTCATCAGCACTACCCAAGTCAAGAATTACTAAATGGTGGTTCTCTTAAAAAAATCCCTCTCAGATACTGTATTACTTGATACAATTGTTATGCTTTTTAACCATATAAACCAATAAACAAAACATGGTTGTAGAGCTCTGTTAGGGTCTCTACACGTATAGCAGGGTCTAACTTTTCAACATTTTAATAATGTAGAAAAGCTGGATATATTTCTATTGCTTGGATTTTTTTAGACAGTATTTATATACCTGTTGGGAAGAGGCTGCAAATGTTCACTGTTAGATATTAATAAGCCTATTTTAGTGCCAGACACCACCCTCCTGAACTAAATTGCCATTAATAAATATTTGTAAAAATAAAAATTCCTAGTTTTTTCTTTTTAAAAAATTGGCCTCTATTTATTACATATGCATTTGCTCATCATTCTCAAGTACTCATTACCGATATACATACAGTATATATTTGCATATATGTGTGTGCACACACGCATTCATTTTTGAAAAATGATGAAAACCTTATTTCTTTTATTTAAAAATAACACCCACTGAAACTTGGATAACAACCTTCTAATAAAATCTTATCTTAAATATATATCAAATGACTTTATCCTGGACACTATACGAATTCTTTCCCACTTTAAAACTCTACAGTGATCATTCCAGTTACATGCCAAATAACACAATTAAAGTTAGGTATCACAGACAATAGGCTGATTGTGTTTTTGAGCTATGCACGTCAATTGCCCTGTCTCTAAACTAACTTGCAGTCTGCATTCTTCTTTTGTGCCTTTATTTTTTCTGAGAAGGGCAAACCATCCTTGAAGACTTATTGCTATTTTCACAACCACAGATTTTCTTTTGTTTATGGAAAACTAAAACTCAGAGAAAACCCACAAAATAAAGTCATTTCAAACCAGAAATAATGCATTTTTTCCTCATTTATTCAAATTCACTGCAGGAAGTAAACACTAAAAGATTAAAAAACAAAACAAAACAAAAAATTCACACTGCAGTATGTACAGTTTCAAGGCATCACATGAAGAAATTAAGTTTCTAATAAAAATGACAAATTATATGAGATTGCATCAAAATTGGTTGTGTAAACCCCAGAATTCACACCATGAATGGTGATGTGCTTGTATTCCAGTATACTGGAATACTCCTGGCATACTATTGGTTTCCAATGGGATTAAAAAATTCATGAAAGTAGTTGTGTGAACTCTATGTTGAAAAGTGGCTGACTTGATTTTAAAAAGTTTTAAGACCCTTGGATCCAAAGCACATTCTTTCACGAAGCTGAAACCACAGAATTCATGTCTAGAAATGGAATACTGCCATGTTGGGATGAACATCTGATTTGACTTAAGACATTTTGCCAAATGCAGAGATGCACAGGATCCCCCATGCACTTTTCATGCAGCAGGTAATCACAACTTAAATAAAAGTTTTATTCTATACATGTATCCAGACTTGCAACTGTATACATACATGCACAAATTTTAAACCTGTCAGATTATATTTACACTTATACATGGAATATACAGAAACCAAAGAGATTAAAAGGCTTTTCTGTTGCATTAGAACAATACAAAATATGTATTTTTCATTAAGGAAATTATTATTTACATCATCTTTAAAAACTGATTTTAACATCTTCATGTAACAAGTCTATATATATATATATATATATATATATATATACATATTATATATATATATATAAAATATATACTCTCACCAGTTTACTCTTCTGTAAGATGCAGCAGGGAATAAACAGGTAATACTACCTTACTGATGTCAATGAGAGCTGTAGTAACCTTTCAATTAGGAAGAAACTGTCTAGATATTTAATAGTTCTTGAATATGTGTATTTGTGTACCTTGTATCTACATTTGCATAAACAAAGTGAATTTATGGATGTATGCTCTTTCTCACTGCTCTTCTTTAAAATTATCCTAAACTCAAATTGGGGACATTCTTCAGTAAGTCAATATAGCATTCTGTGTGGTCATGTTTGTTTATGTATTACATATCCATATTCCTTCAACTGTTAACAATAATAACCAACCAACCAAAGAAACATACAAAAATAGTAATGCTTAATGCTGGCCCTTCATGTTCTTCTCCCTGACCTAAGTTTATCGCTTTTGTAAAAGCCCATTTTTTTTTTCTAGCATGCCTCCAAGATTCTATATATTTCATAATGGCAGAAAAAAATGACTTGTTTAAAAGCTTCTTTATATAGTGTAGACAATACAACTGCCAGAGCAAATATGGGATGGAGTAGAATATATGCACTGGCCAGTGGAATTTTCATTTCAGAATAAGCATATGACTTTCTTCTCTCCAGGATGTAGCATAATATTCACTCCTGATTATTATTTATAATATACTCAGTAACTATTTACAAATCATTCTGAGAAAAAAAAAATCATTTATGGGTTTTGATCATATTAGGAAATAAAGCCCATATTTAATATAAAAGTCTTAGAAACAACTTCAAGTAGAACTTCAAATAGATTTCCTTCTTATTAATAGTTAATAATTTTTGATTCATCAGTTAGGTAATCTGGTTCACAATTTAAAAAAAATTTGGTGAGTATATTGTGAATTGTAAAAAGTGAACTTAAAAACATGACTTGTTTCAAGATCAAAACCCCAGGTGGCCCAATAATGTATTAAGTTCTTCCGAGACAGTATCGATGTTCACTTTTAACCACTATTTTAAAATAGATCAACGGAGTGACTGTGTAGAATTCTACTCTGTCATGTATATGTGCCCTTTGTACATTTCTGTTTAGTTGATCTGAGTCTAGGGCCTTTCTGGGTTTGAAATAAATGTTTCCATCTTTGTCAATACTGTTGTTAGGACAATGATTATAATAGAAGCTAAGGATGTATTCAGGAGAAGTTTCTAAACCATCCTAGAATCACCTGAGTTTGGTAAGTGGCCCTGTTATTCCATCCCTAAGGCTAATTAAGTAGATGTTACTCATTAGAACACATAATCACAGATTTTCCTGAGATGTTCAGCCAGATATGAAAGTTGTCCCCTCCACCCATTATTTTTTTTGTCATAAAAAGTGTTCTGAACCTGATTTCCAAAGATATAACAATAATATATGAACTACAATATTGCAAATATTTCATTGATGTGTGACTATTGGGGAAAATATAGGCATCAAATAGTGGTTTTTTTTTTTTTTACAGTCCTGTGTTATGAGAAAGGTTATAAACAATGGTTCTCAAACTTTAATGTATAGAAGAAACACCTAGGGGTTTCCTCTTAAATGTGTTCAGATGCAGACGGAAGACTCCCAGGTGCACTTAGCAGAGATTCTTGTTCTGTAGATCTGAGGTGCTACCTAGGAATATGCATTTTAAAACAAGTACTCCAGAAAGGATTCTAATGCAGGTGGTCTGAGTGCACCTTTAAGAAATCCCGGTCATAAGACTCACAGGTACCATAGTAATGGTGAGAAGTAACTTTTACTAGACATGGTGAAATCTGTCCAAAGAAAAGCCATTTTGCTTCTGTTAAAAACTTCTTAAATATTCAGCTATTCAGGAAACCACCTGAAGATAAATGTTAACTTTCCTACTTATGTAAAAGGAGGAATAGTAATACAGTAGTTAAAATATAAAAATGGAAATCTGCTTTTTTTTTTTAAGGAGCTATCAAACTTCCATCAATTATAATCAGTTTTTACTAATTAGTACAAGGTTTAAAGAAATATATATTTAAAAGGACTGGGGTGGGGGAGACACACTGGAAACCACAAAACCCTTTCCAAGAGTTAAAAATAAATGTTTTTTTTAGCAAAAGTGAAAAATGTAAGCACATTTTTTTTCTAATTTATCTTTGAACTGGATAATGAAAAGTGAATCCGCATTAAGTTTTTTATTCAATAATTACCTTTTAAAGAGTTATTTAACAATTTGGACTTTAAAAAAATGTTATGTAGGCTGACTTCTGAAATCAAAATAGAGTACCCTCTTAAAGGCAACAAAATGCATTTATCCACCATGGATGGAAATTTACATTTTAATTTATGCCTATTATCTGTGATCATAAAGATTTCATTCATAGGCTACTCACAGTTATCTGATGCATACAGAAGTGTTAAACAACCAGTAGTTCAGTAGTTTCCTCATGAACTCTAACGTAAAGCAAAAAGCAGTGTGCATATTTAAACATTACCAGTAACCAATACTCTTCAAAATGAAAAAAGTTTCAATTATACCATGCTTTTCTCAAATCATGCTCTTATTTATACAGATCTCAAGTTCAAATAATTAGTTTTAAAAAGATCCAAAGCTAAATAGCAGGGTAAATTTCATTCTGATTCTTTTTTTATCGTTAGCACGTTTCCCAGAAGTCCATAAACTTCTCCATTTGCGTTGTGTGGGCAAGAGGCATTGTTTCTCATATGGCTATTATAAGGGCTTCTTAAATTTAAGAAAGAAGCTTCAGTTTCTGCAGCAGGAAGTAACTCTTCTTTGATTGTAACCTGTGAGACATTTCCAGCAGATGAAGGCTCCCTCCAAATGTCCTTGTCCTGTGTTTCTCGACTGGTAACAGAATTGCCTCCTTTCTGGAGCATGTAATACAGTATTGGGTTAGTTTTGGTCAGCCTCGGAGAGTCTTTTTCATACTCATTCTTATCCATGTCTGTGATAACCCACTTAATGGGTCCCTTGTCACTGGTCACGGAACACCCATTCGAAAATCCAGATTCTGGTCTAGACCCCACACAGCCCAAGCGGTCAGGAAAAGGAGGACTCATGGGAGTTTTTACTACTCCTGGGTATGGAAATGTCCTGTTATCCATGGAACTGCTGGGCTGAGAAGAACTGTACATCAGTCCATTTAAAGAAGAAATGCTGAATTCAGGTTTGCTATTGGTCACATTTTTGTGTCCTTTCTTTTTACTCTCAACGACAGAGTTACTCCTGTGCTGGGACAAATCTCTCATGCAGTTTTCTGAGAGAAGCAGCTGTTTCAGAACATTGAAGCTTTTGCTCTCTCTCGCCCAACTCCTATGTTCACTTTCACTGGCTGAACCATGACTGGCAGGATATTTAAATTCAAGATCATTTCTGCTAAATTTCAGCTCTTGCTGGTTAATCAAGGACCCATACAGCACCTCTGGGGCACTGTGACTGCTTGCAACATCGAGGATGCTATTTTTCATCTTTTTAAATGGATTTTCTAATGGCTCAGTATAAAGCTTCCTTTTTTTAGGGACCATGCAAAGATTCTTTGATTCTAGAAGTGTCAGTTCACTATGTCTGTGACTGTTGTCCAGATCATCTGGCAGGTAACTCTCTTGATTTTGTCTCAGCAGTCGACTTAACAGACCATTCTTTGAGAAAGAAAAATCCTGAGGTGAAAGGGGCTCCGATTTCAAGTCCTCGGAAGCTGGTAAGGCAGCTGCACTTCTCTGTATGGGGGGAGCCATATCTAAGAATGGGGCACACTCAGCATCATGGCTCAAGTGCACATCTGTATTATGAATATG
The DNA here is from genome assembly GCF_964212035.1 of Myotis nattereri. Lineage (NCBI taxonomy): Eukaryota > Metazoa > Chordata > Mammalia > Chiroptera > Vespertilionidae > Myotis > Myotis nattereri. The sequence continues at coordinate 101,499,028 of NC_138077.1, forward strand.
TAAGTCATCACAAGGCTCAGATTTTATTTTTACCATTAATATTTGTTCACTTAAAGCTCTATCTGTATGTTCCTGAGTACTTTCCTCTCTCAAAGGAATTTTCTCTTTCTTTTCACTCTTCCCTTTGTTGGGGTTTCCCAGGAGCAACTGGAGAACAGTGCGCCTTTCAAGCAGATTTTCTATTTCAGAACCAGAAAGTCTTGGTTCAGAACCTGTTGCCTGACTATTGAAGATTTTACTTTCTTCAACTGCATTTGTTTTATTTGAGATCAGAGGGCTACTTAGTCTATCGATCATAGCTATGGGTTTATCTGTATTTATACTCAGCTGTTTACTGGCTCTCTGCTCCTCTCCTGAAGTGGAAGACTGCATTCCGCACTGCGCTAAATTTTGTAACAGTTTACTGGCACTGAAAGTCGCAGAGTTCTGTGTCCCTTCATTATGGACTGGTTTCTCTCCTTGTGACTCTTTGCTCTTTGTAAGATCCATCAAGTGGTTAGATGTGGTGTTTGTTGGTTTTTCAGACTGAGTGCTGCAGGCGTATGGTGGGGAGTTCCATTTGATAACCAGAGAGTGCTGGGAGAGATTGATGGGAGACTCTGCTTTGGTAGATGCAAGTAATGGAGGAGTGCTCACAGGAGTAGTCCTATGTGTGCTGGGGCTTTCTATTACAGAAGTCCTCGCATACATCTGTTTATTGAATTTTGTCACATCACTCTGTACTTCCTGAGGGCTGTTGTTTCTTTCCACATTTTCTTCATTCTTATGGCCGAGTAGCAATTGAAGAAGTGTTACTTTCTGGTGTGAATTTAGCTTAGAATTCTTTGAGGTATCTTGATCTTCTTTAATATCTACGTTGGGGACTTTTGGATCCCAAGTGTTCAGCAAGGATTGTGTTAAGTTATCCAGAGAAATAGGTTGGTCAGGTTCTTGTTTTTCAACTCTGTGTTTGCAAGACAAGTCTATGGGAACACAGTTGGAATAAGAACTTTCATCACCACTGCTATCATCTGTAAAACTAGGGTTATTATCTGAGTATTCATCAATAGTTGTAGGTGTACTACTATCCTCAAAAATGCTTCCTCTCTCACTATGATTGTGTCCATTCATAGGTGCGGTTATGGTCTGGCTTTTAAGAAGATGTAAAAGCAAACTATTATTTGCAGCTTGTTTTATGTTGTTTCTTTCCTGTGAGTTCTTATAGCCTGCATTTTTGAGGGAAGAAGGAACGATACCCATTGGATTTTGAAATGTTGTACTTTTGCTAGTCATTAGTGTGCTCGATGATGTTCTTGCTTGACCATTAAGATGGCTTGACATTCCTTTTGAGAGATGGAAACTGCTGACATCTTTCTGGCCATTTTCTTGTAATCTGGCCATAGCAGCAAGTCTTTCACTTGCCACTTGATTTGCATTTTGTGTTTTTAAAGCATGTTCCCGAGAATACTGCTGTAAATGGGCTTCACTTGAAAGGAGTAATGCTAACTGACTACAAGCAACACTAGGTTTGGGTGAAGTGGCAGGACTAGCCCTTTTTTCCACCATGCTTGCAACAGCCTGTAATCTTGCAGCACATGACAAGGGTTCACTCATGACCTTTGTACCACTTTGTCCAACGCGATGAGGTGACTCTACAAACCTGTCTCGGATGAGGTTTTTAGTTACGTCAGGAAGATTGGTATCAGGCTTTTGATCCTTAGCTTTACTCTTTTTCAACAAAGTTTTTAAGTGACTTGATGCAACACCATAGCACCTTACATCTTTCTCTACTTTTAAAGAATCATGACTGAGGGCATATCCTTGCTCCTTGAGGCTCTGCCTAATTTGTTGTGACAGAGCAACAGTCTGCAGCCTAGAGCTGAATGACTGAAGCAAAGAGGCCAGTAATGTGCTATCCTGTTTGCCTTTAGGCCCACTGTCAACCACGCCAGCCAGCAAAGCTTCCTTCTTTACGTTTAAATTTACGATGGAATCAGACAGTCTCTTCCGCTTTGCTGCATTCCAGTCCTCAGAAGACTGCAACAGTCTGGCTTTTTTGAGATGCAGCATGCCAGATCCCTGATATGTATGTGAATTGAGAACTGGACCATTACTCTGACAGGTAGGAAATGCATGACCAGAAATGTTAAAGTCCTGATCTTCATTATGCCCAGCAGACTTTTTGTCGACGGCAGTACCTGATCCCTCTGCTGCCTGATGCATTAGTAATCCTTCTAGGTAAGTTAAAACAACAGAATCCTGGTGCACATCGGAGACAAGCTCTTCTCCATGAGTCATGTTCAATAGAAGTGTCACGAGGGCTAGGTTTCCGTTCACTTTAAAGAATGGTTTTCTGTGGGTGAGTGAGATATAGCTTTAATAAGTGAGTGTCAGTTTATCATCTTCCATAGCAATTAGACAGTGATGTACGGTTACATACTGAACAGGATTTCTTCTGGCAATGACAAGAGGAAAACAAACTCCAATGAAGTCTGACACAGAGCTGATCAACTCCTAAGCAAGAAAAAGCAGAATTCCTTAATGCATAGGTCTGCAGCAGCAAGCAGATATAATCCTTAGTGAATATCTTGAGTCTCCTTTTTCATCTTTTGTTCATTAAATGCAAATATCAGTGTTCTAAAAAATATAAACACAGAAAATAGTTAAGGAGGTGCAGAATTAGAATTGTACTGATACCTATAAGCAAAAAAAAATGTACTTGTACTTTACATATATACTATAATATACATAAGTACGTATCATAGTCACTTCTTTAGTAGTTATTGCCATTCCTATTATATTAGAAATCTGTTGGAAATGCTATGAATTAAGTATTATAAAAATGATCAAATCAATTAAATACTTATTTAACTATCTTCCAAAGCCCACCAAGTTTTTGAATTTTCACAGGCACACTTCTGCCAAGTAATGTGAATGCTCAGTCTACTTTATAGCAATATAGCTCTGTAAGGGAGCTAGAATTAGTTCCTTATATTACAGGGAGCTTAGGAAAAACAGGCAGAAGTGCAGAATGAGGAACTGAGATGCACATGCATGGACCCATCTGATGAGTCTAATGTGGGTGAGGCCTACAGAACAGATTCACTTCTGGCATCCTCCTCCAAACATCAGATATTCCATTAGCTAATTTTTTTAGAACTTCTGTTTTCAAAGAAATGAATGCACTAAGGATAAGATTATTTTGTAGGCCTGTGCAAAGCATTGGCAGTCTTAGTCATATTCATAAACATTTAAATATTAATAACAAGCTTATTTATCCCTAATTTTTACCATGACTTTAAAAACAGAAGAGAATTGCCGAAACCAGTTTGGCTCAGTGGATAGAGCATCAGCCTGTGTACTGATAGGTCCCAGGTTCAATTCCGGTCAAGGGCATGTACCTTGGTTGCGGGCATATCCCCAGTAGGAGATGTGCAGGAGGCAGCTGATCGATGTTTCTCTCTCATCGATGTTTCTAACTATCTCTTTCCCTTCCTCTCTGTAAAAAATCAATAAAATATATTTAAAAAAAATAAAATAAAAACAGCAGAGAATGATTCTTTATGTGCTCATTCATATCTATTTAATGTGTCAACTTTTATTTTACATTTTTTTTAAATTTATTTTTTTTCATCACCATTGATCCCATCGACTTTTAAAATCTTTTAAAAATATTTTAAAGTGAAAAACAATTTAAAAAATGTGTTAGGATACTTGCACCAATTTTTAGTTGAAAAAATATGGTTGCTATAGTACATATACATACAACTATATGTATAAACTAAGCTAAACACATCAACATGTAAAAAAGTGGAAAAGAAAGACATTTAGAATAGATTTGAAAGGAAGGTGAGTGCTTCCAGAAAAGTCTATCTAAATCAAGGTGATTATTTTTCATTAATCTCTTTGAGAAGTTCTATAAACAGCACCAATACATACAGCAGAGAGAGGAAAAATAATTTCTCATAGAAACCTGTTTTTTTAATAAGAACTTTGATTTAATATGTAAATCAAAGATTGTATTTCCTGATAGACTGCTTCAGATGCCACTCAGTAGCAACACCTACCACCATTCCAGCAGAAAATGAAATGCCTAAGAAAGTAGAATTCTGAGACTTCTTAAGGCCTAAATTCACTCAGACCCTACAATTTAAAAACTCTAGGAAACCAAGTGAGCCAAATTTCTTTAGATAACTTCTTTTTCTATCCCTTAAACAACCAAAGTGGGAGAAATTCTTTTTACATCTTTTCTACGTCTTACCTTTTTCATTTCTATAGTATAAACTTTAATTGAGAAATTCAGGAAAAAAAGAAAAGGAGGTATAATACTTAGATATAATACAGCTCATTGAGACCTACAGATATTATAGTATTATGAATGTGAAATATTACTAATGCCTAATACATATACTTCTTAATGTTAAAATTGCTTAATTTCAAGATAGAATTAGCTGGACTCATTTTCATTTAGTAAAAAGACAACTACACTATTTTTAACCACCAAAATAACATTTCACTTGCTTGGTTTTATCAGCACATTACTTCAGAATGTCACCAAGTGTTTAACATTACTTGAGTATATTCAGTTAAAAATATTTAAATGTTAACACACATTTAAGGATTTGGCTTCTTCTATACCCAATCTATATGCATGCCTGTATTAATTGCAGCATCAACAATAGTCAAGGAAAAGATATGGAAACAACCCAAATGCCTATCAACAGGTGAACATATTAAAAAGATGAGATATATGTATATAATATCTATCTATCTATCTATCTATCTATCTATCTATGACAACACAGATAAACCCTGAGAACATTATGCTAAGTGAGATTATGTGAGAGATAGATTAAGTACTGTATAGTATGACCTATATGTAGAATCTGAAACAGTCAACCTGTAATAAAACTAAGAATACTATGGGGTTTTAAGGGGATAGGAAATGGGGGATAAGGCTGAGAGTATTAGGGTACAAACTTGTAATCAGTAATAAAGAAGCTTAAGGTGATGGAAGATGACATGACTTTGGGTGGTGGGCACACAATGCAATATACAGATCATGTATCATAGAAATGTACACTTGAAACCTATATGATCTTATTAACCAACTAGAGGCCTGGTGCACGAATTTGTGCATGGGTGGGTCTGGCAGCCCGCCCCACTGGACAGGGCCAGCCGTGGGGTCTAATGCTGGAAGCTATAGCTTTCCACCAGCTGGATCTAATTATACTTTAAGGATGGTCAAAAGAAAACCCACAACAGAACTGTTTTGCATTTCATGTGCCATGAGCTGAAGTTGTTTGAAATGTATATCAAGATGGATGATGGCCCTTTAATAATTTTTGCGTTCTTCCCAGGGCTCTGCCCTCAGTTTCCCAATATGATCTTCACGTCTGTTTGTTTAAAAGTTTTTTTGTTTTTGAATGTGCCTGCCCTTCGCTATTGCTCCTGGCAGCCTGGGGGTCCTCTTTGCCACCCCTTTAAAGAGAGATTGAAAGTTCACCTAATCTACAAGGCACCGCAATTTCACAAAATCTCCATCCAGCCTCTCTACATTCCTCAGCAAAGGGCCACCATCCCATTAATGCTGAGGTTGCCTTTTTGGCTAACTTGGAAGGTCTCCTGGGGCTGCAGGATGTGGAGGGAGAATTCCACACCTTGGCTGCAGTATTAGCAGAGCCCTTTGGATACTCTGGTTGGGGACAGAAGGGACTGATCATCATTTTCTTGTGCTTTCACTAAATGTACATGCACCAGGGAGCCAGGCAGTGACTTAGGGGTGTTGGGGGCCGCTTGGGGGTGGGACTTGGCTGGGGCAAGGGACCGCGGTCATTCTGTTCATTCCGCCATTCAGTCACTGGGCTTTTATTATATAGATGTCTCCCCAATAAAGTTAATAAAAAAGAAGAAGCCATAGAAATCTATTGCACAGTATAATGAATACAGAATATTATATTACAATGATGTATTGTGATAAATATTGCTTCAATGGCAATCATGTTACAATATATAAATGTTTAAAAATAACAGGCTACACGCTTTAAATTTACAAAATGTAACATGTCATATTTAACATCAAATAAAATAAAAATAATTAGGCTACTTTAGATTTGCAAGCAATATATTTTATTTTATTGATTTTAGAGAGAGGAAGGGGGAAGGTGAGGGAGAGGGGTGATCAGGCAGGCAGGGGAGCAGTTAGGGGCAATCAGGCAGGCAGGCAGAGGGGTTAGGGGTGATCAGGCAGGCAGGCAGGTGAGCAGTTAGGAGCCAGCGGTCCCGGATTGCAAGGGGGATGTCCAAATGCTGGTTTAGGCCCAATCCCTGTGGGATTCTTCCCGGGGCACTGCCCTCAGTTTCCCAATATGATCTTCATGTCTGTTTGTTTAAACCAGCAGTCGGACATCCCCTGAGGGGTCCCAGATTGGAGAGGGTGCAGACCGGGCTGAGGCCCCCCCCCCCCCCCCCCCCGCCGTGCATGAATTTCATGTACCAGGCCTCTAGTTATTATTATAATAAAGAATATGTTTTTATTGATTTTGGAGAGAGAGGAAGGTAGCGGGGCAGAGAGAGAAACATCAATGAGAAACATTGATCGGCTGCCTCCTAAACACCCCCTACTGGGGATCAAACCCGAAAACCCTGGCATGTGCCCTGACCAGGAATCAAACCAGCAACCTCTTGGAGCATGGGATGATGCCCAACCAACTTTGCCACACTAGTCAGGGATAAGGCAGAATTATTTTTAAAATGATAAAATCAAATTAAACCATAAAATAATTCCATAGAATCTTAACTATACATACACTTGACGGATTTTGGGAAAGATCCAAGTTTCAACACAAATACTAGCTTAATGAAATAACGAGCAAAATGCTTGAATTCATAGTGTAGTTTTTAAAAAGCTACATTTTCTTTTTAAAAAATACTTAAAAATATGAAATTATGTTGTAGTTGGAACTTTTTTTTAGAGTTTTAATTAATAAAAGAGAGTTGTAAATAAATTCACATGTGAACAGTTCCCAAGTGTTATAGTGATGCATTTTGCACTTCCCAGGAAAAGATTTATTCAGCAAAGGTAAAGTTTGCTGAATTTCTAAACACTTTTAAAATGGTAAAGTCCAAGTAATAAGATTTTACTTGGGTAAATGAAGGATACATTTAATAGGATTCTTATATGTTAGACTACTTTTGATTGAGAGATAAATAATGAGAAAGCTCTCTCTCCAGCTATTTTTAAAGAAAGGATTCAGTATCTTCTTTATAAGCAAATTCTCCATTAAAACACATTCTATGAAGAGACTTTGTATGCTATTTAAATTATGTCTAATGAATACCTCATGTTTTGTGATTGCTTCCATGAAATCTACTCCAACTTCTTCTTCATTACCAAATAATACCTACATGAGTATTGAATTTCAAGGTATTTCTGCAGTGCTGCTTTAATGATTATTTTGATTCCTCAAAATAATAAGTAATTGAAAGGCTACTTAATTGTGGTATTCAAGAATAATTACTACTGTACAAATATTATCTAAATTTCACTATGGCCCAGCTGGGTGTGGCTCAGCAGCTGAGCATAGACCCAGGAACCAAGAGGTCACCAATTTAATTCCCGGTCAGGGCATATGCCCAGGTTGCAGGCTCAACCCCCAGTGGGGGATGTGCAGGAGGCAGCCGATCAATGATTGCTCTCATTATTGATGTTTCTATCTCACTCTCCATCTCCCTTCCTCTCTGAAATCAATAAAAATACATTAAAATAAATAAATTTCACTATGGATTATTTTGTGGGTATTGTTGATACAAAGGGGAAAAATTAAGATTTAAGATTTTTTTTAAGGATTAGAAGAAACATATCTTAGTACAAGGTCCTAATTATTGATCTTTTTATTTAAGCAATACAAATCCAGAGAAATAATTAAGAGAATTCTTGGTGTTCTCTATGGTAAGACTTTGAAAATAAGTTTTAAAGTTGAACAGGAAACAAAAAACCAAGAACAATTTATCAAGGGGATATAACACTAAACATTTTATCCAAACGGATTAAGATTAGCTTTCCAAACCAAACACCAAAGAGTTAAATTACATAAATCCAATACTCAATTTCATAGTGAGAAAGGAAAAGTAACATTTCAGATAAGGGTTCTGGAAAAGTAAAAACTATAGTGAATTCTCTTTATAAATTAAAAGTTAGTTTTTTGGGGGAAAAACTAAGAAAAAGAATACAAGTAACAACTGTTGTCATTTCACAGCAGAGAATAAGGACATAGCAAAGAAGTAGGCCTGAAATTTCATTTGTCAGAGAATATTTCTATTCTTGATAAAAAAAAGAATCAAAATATTTTATGCCTTTTGATATAATTTAAATTCCGATATAATAACTTACTTTGTAGTATTATTTTTATCAAAAGAGATGTGTGGTGTACAATTTGATAGGTGCCAAGAAAGTAAATTTTATCTAAAAAGTTATTCAAGTGAGGGTCTCAACATTTGCAATTAGGCTGTATGAGCGTCTTTCCCTCTCCTAGTGGTTCTCATTTTAGATGTGAATAGTCTTCAGGGATTAAAACAGCTGTCCAGATTGCTCTCCTGTGCAACCTGAGGGACTTACATATTTTTGCCCAAGGCCAAATTTGGTCCTAACTTCGAGGTCTATCAGCTTTAACTTGCAGTTAGTTGCTTCTATAGGTCACTCACATTTCCTATTAAAAGAAACTCACTAGGAAACACTAGTGCTTGATTGACTCAAGTGCTCAACTCAAGGACATGTGTATCCGAGGACCTCTTCAACTCTAAAATTTTATTCCAAGTAATTTGCCAAACTGTAGTTGATAAAAATGACATGCATTTTAACCAAAAAGATGATATGTTGTCAAAAAGTTGTAGAAATAGCTGTGACCAATATGCTTCATAACCTTTTTATATGCTTCATAACTTTTTTATCATTTCCTTCAGGGAAGGAAATGACTTTGAAATAGCCATACTCTTTACCCATCCAATCCCCCAAAGTTATTTATCTTCATTACTTTCTTCAATGGAGTCATCAAATTTCAAAGAGATGTTCATTTATAAGCTAAATATGAGCTTATATTCAAACTGAATCTTTTGCTTATCTCACATCTCACAATGGCTACATAGTGAATAAAATGCAATTAGGATCCCTAATGACAGAGAACTTCATGAGAGAAATGGAATGATTGTCCTGGCAACAGAAACAAGTATCCCCTATAATTGATATAGTGAATTGATAAGAGCTTCTTTGTTCTAATTATCACCAGAGGCTTAGCTACATGAATTATATTCAATAAAACCCACCTTCTACTTAATTCTGCCTCTAAAACTTATTTAAAAAATAATTTTAAATCAAAATTAAGGTGAAGAAGTTAGAGATTTCAAGTTAAAAAAGATCACAGAAGCAAAGGAACTAAGAAAGAGCCTAATTGCCAAAAAAAATTTCTATTCTAAAAATGCAGCACCTTCCTGGATGCTGTGTTGTACCATCTTAAAAACACAGAAAACTAGAAATCATTGAATAAAATTATTTACAACTTTAAAAAAATCCAAAAAGATAATTAGTACATGATAAAGAATACATGACATTTATTTAGCATTTATATTCATGTCTGTTCACTCCTTCTACTGTTCTCAGAGATACAAAAGTTTCTCTGAATAAACATAAAATAATTATAACAAATTATTATTATTATTTTTTTTGTTAATCCTCACCCAAGGATATTTTTCCATTGATTTTTAGGGAGAGTAGAAGAGAGAGAGAGAGAGAGGGACAGAGAGAAACATCAATGTGAGAGAAACATATCAATTGGTTGCTTACTGCATGAACCTTGGCCAGGGAGGAGGCTGCAACCAAAGTACAGGCCCTTGACCAGAATCGAATCTGGGACTCTTTGGTCTGCAGGCTGATGCTCTATCCACTGAGCCAAACTGGCTAGGGCTTAATACATTATTTTGGTAGCACATAAATGTGAAAGTGTACAGTAAATATAAAAGGAACAGAGGGTGTAGTTCTCCCAATAACTCTTCAAAAGCATAATTTTCCCATCTCTATCAAAATATGAAATATAATAGAAAATGGTGCTATTTAATTCTTCCTGGAATTTAAATATACACACAGATACACACATCCTTTGAGATTGAGCATAAATCCTACTAAACTCAACTATGGTCCTCCCATCCCTAAAACAGATTTGATATACAGACACAGCACAAGGTCAAGGTCACAGATCAGGAAGTAAAATTACCAACGGAAGTGACTTAACAGCAGGCATTTGATCAAAACTGGGGTTTTAGTATACTTACCAGACACTCTATATTTACTCACAGGGTACACTCTATTCTAAAAATGTTCTCCATCTTTAAAGACAAGATCTTCATGTAATTTTTGTTACAAAGCATATTCTGCTACAAATGTTACACTGGATCACAGGATAAGAGAAGAAACTGGGTGTTTCAGAAACATGAGTTTTTATGTGTATATGTATATGTGTATATATGTTGGCATATTCATTTACTTAATGGTTTGTTTGTTATAACTAATCACTGCCATGTGACAATTTTTGAAATGAATTTAACTTGCAGGTGGCTGAACTGACCAAACTCCCCACACGTCTAAACTTTTGTATTAGATGAAATGGAAATTGTATATTCTTCAATATCTTGGGCCACTTCTTCCCAAACTTAGGTGCTAAAAATTGACTGAACCACAAAAGTTGTATTAGGTATCCATAGTGTTGTATGAGACTTTCCAAAAGTATGCATATGGGAAGAAACTTTGGTTATCAACAACAGCAATAAGAGTGATTCTTAAGGGAATATATTACTAAACCAACATAATTATCAAACAAATCTATAACTCTTGCTTCAGCTATTCAAACAAGATATTAAATTTACCTTAAATTACATTTATGAAACTAATTATGTGATGAATGACTGAAGCAGTCTGATAAAAAATCATTTTAAGTATTCGTAATGCTGTTGAAATAAACTTATAAAAGCTTTCCTTGTTAACTCATGTATCACCTACTATAGCTTTCTTCATATAATTTGCAAATTCTGATACATGTACATGTAAGTGTTCTGAATGATCAGTTTTTCATTTTTTAAAAAATATATTTTTTTATCGATTTCAGAGAGGAAGGGAGAGGAGAGAGAGATAGAAACATCAGTGATGAGAGAGAATCATTGATCGGCTGCCTCCTGCACACCCCCTACTGGGGATCGAGCCGCAACCCAGGCATGTGCCCTTGGCTGGAATCGAAACTGGGACCCTTCAGTCCGCAGGCTGATGCTCTATCCACTGAGCCAAGCCGGTTAGAGCCAGTTTTTCATTTTGCAAAAATGTTTTTTCATGAATTAAATGGGTTTGAATAAAAATATCAGAACTGATATATCCTAGAAAGACTACTAGTTTCTCAATAACAAAGTAAAAAGGAAATATATATATATTAAATTAAATACCACTGAAAATGGAATTTCCTTTACTAGGCAGAAATAGTGTTGGTATATCAAAATACTAGTAATGGACACTAATTTATACATCCACCATTGATCACAGAATCTATGGTCATATTTCCTTTTAAAATTAATAGAATTCTTTTATAAAATATACTATTAAGGTATGTTTAAGGAATCATTTATCAATTAGTAAATATGTCTTCTTTATATGCTGTCTCGGGAAAGTGCTGCCTTGTTGTGAATGAACAATGAACTCTGACGTCACTCTTGCCCATAATTGCCCAAACACAAGCTTTCTAGATTGAAGGTTTTGGTCAATCTGTGACTGAGAATTATCACTACAGACCTAATTCTTAGACAGATATAGTGCTGCTATCTGTCAATATGAATTCAATAAACCAGAAAGAGGATTAATAAAGAATAATAGGCAATGTACCTGCATAATTTCGGTCTTTAAAACATTCATAGGTGACTCTAAAATACATTCTTCAAATAGGAAAATAAAGCTACTGGCATACCATTAGCAGGCTATTTACTTTAAACATAAGGTTTTATTTTTATTGAAGAAATTGCCACCCGTATTTTCCCAGACCTTTCTTTTGCCCCTCTGTACACATAAGCAACTGCCTGCAGCAATCATCTCAGTAATTGTAGCCAGTAACAGCCAATCTGAGACCCAGGTTTGCTGCTATTCAGGTCTCAAGGATGTTCAGTTGTATAGCAGGGACCGCTTGCAAGTGGCCTTTGCAGGGTACCTGACACTCAGACACAGACTCAGAATGAAGGGGGGTGGTAGTAAGGAGGTTTTAGAAGAAGCTGGTATGAGCTGCACAAGAACAGCAGTCTAGGTGACTAGGTTAGGGATTTTCTGACTTTACTTATTAGACAGAAACCTCCCCTAAAAAAACTTTAGCAATTAAAATCATTAAAAACAACTGCTATCTACTATTACTATTATTAATAAAGCTAAAAATTTTAACACTGAAACATTAAATACTTTAGCCTTAGAGAATCTCAATTTCTTATTACGCACGTTGTTTTTGTGTCTTTTTGTAAGTTGGAGATAGAATGCTACAAAAAATGGCAAATGTATACTATACTTCTCACTTCTGTTTAGTAGTTTGTTCAGCTCTAGTATCAATTACTTAAATTTGTATATCAATATTTCCTATTGTTTATAGATTGCTTTGCTGTTTTGGTTCTTACCATGCTTTTACTTGTAAGCATTTATATACAATAAAGAATTTGTTGTACAGCCTAAGTGCCCATCAGTAGATGAATGGATTAGAAAACTGTGGTACATCTACACGATGGAATACTATGCTGCTGTAAAAAAGAAGGAACTCTTACCATTTGCAACAGCATGGATGGAACTGGAGAGCATTATGCTAAGTGAAATAAGCCAGTCAATGAAGGAAAAATACCACATGATCTCACTCATTCATGGATAATAGAGACCATTATAAACTTTTGAACAATAATAGATACAGAGGCAGAGCTGCCTCAAACAGATTGTCAAACTGCAGCGTGAAGGCAGGGGAGGGTTGGGGGGCAGGAGGTCGGGGGGAAAGAGATCAACCGAAGGACTTGTATGCATGCATATAAGCATAACCAGTGGATAATAAGACACTGGAGGGTAGGCGAGGCCAGGGGACTTTCAAGGGCGGGGGAAAAAAAAGGACACATTTGCAATACCCTTTGTAATACTTTAAGCAATAAATAAAAAAAAATAAAAAAATAATTTGTTTTATTTATTTATTTTTTTATTTTATTTTTTTTTTAAGAATTTGTTTTATATTCTTGTCATTACACTTGAGGATAAAAGTAAGACATAACTGGGAGAAATAATGTGGTATAGAATAAAGAGTAACTTTTCTGCATAGTGCCCCTCTACCCATTCACCACAAAGCCTTACTACCATCATCATTTGAGGAAATGTATCAAATTTAAAAAATACATCATATAATGCATTTCTGAATCATGTAAAAACCCCACTTGCATAAAATCAAGCTAAAAGATTTGTAGAAATAGTTGATAAGTTTCTATAATCCATTTATATAAAAATACCATTCAAAGTTTCAAAATCAAAAACTTAGCATTTCCCAGAATAAGTCTTAACTGTAAACATGGATTTACTAAAAAATAATGATCAAAGTTGATTTTCCATGTGTCTGCCCCATTCTGAAAATGTATGTACATTACAGAGATATCCTCAGAAGAGTGACACAAAGGAAAGGACAAAACTTGAATATACTAAAAAATATTAAATGCATTAAGCAAAGCCCCAAATTTGACAACATTTTTGTTAGTAGCATAAATACTATGAAGCAGTTCTGTCTAACAATCAAATGGAAGAAAAAATTATATATTAAAACCTGCATATTGAAACAAAACTAAGTAAAAATATACTTTGAATCTCTAATTGTAACTATATAATCAAGAAAAAGGGTCATCAGATACTATTCAAATTTTATTAATAAAATTATGAATGAGAAAGGATAATAATAACTAAGACTTCCTACATCTGTTCAATAATCAGGTTTTAGTTATTAAAAAAAAAAATGCCAGCAGAATAAAACACCTGTTCAACTGCAGAGGGTTGTCTCTGTATTTTGTAGTGTCAAGTGCTTACACATCTGTGATAGTGGTGATGAGCCTGGAACAAAAGATGATTGGTGAAGTAATCAAAGAAAATAGACCAGAGAAGAAGATTAAAAATGGCACTGGAGTAAGTGAATGCTGCACAAACATGCTCCTGGAACCAAACTAGAACAACAATTAAAATACCAAAAACAAACAAACACCCTGAATAAGCAACTGAAGATGAGCTGGAGAGAACCCTGATAACAAAGGATGGAAAGTGGAAATCCCATAGAGAATGACAGGAAGGGTGGAGGTGCGAAAGGGCTGGCTGTGCTCCCACAGAAAGCAGCTGAAGTTCCAGAGAGGTATCTCAGCTCTGGGGGATTGCCACAGAGAACCCTGGGGTCTAAAACCCCAACTGGGGCACCCCAGCAGAGAACACCAGAACTGACAAAACTGACACATAACACCTGGCTGTGAAAAGCAACAGGACTGCTATCAGTCAAGAAGAGACAGTTGGAAATGCAGGCACCCTCTTAAAGGGCCAACACACAAACTTTTGTATGCAGTCGTTCACCTTGGGCTCTGCTAGAGGGAAGACAGAGCAGACTGGAGCTGTGAGAGCAGAGGCAAGGGTTGGGGGATCTGAGGTGGGAGTTCAGAAAGCAGACACCCTGGTTTCCGGTGCTGAGTCATTCCTTCAGGCGGCAGAGGACATCTTTATCAGGCAGACCTTTGCTATCAAGGTGGTTTTTGCCTAGGGGTAAGACGGTTACCCCACCTTATTAGAAAACATAGTGCCCCACTCTATGGAGTTTCTGAGGCCCATTAAGAGACTGAGAATAACAATTAGTCTCCAGGGAAAAGCAATTGCCCCACCCTGTTGGAAAACCTATTGCCCCACCTATGGACAATTGCCTGAGGCTACACAAGACTGAATCTAATCAATATGCAGGCAGAAGCAGTCTCTAGAGCAGTGGTTCTCAACCTTCCTAATGCCGCGACCCTTTAATACAGTTCCTCATGTTGTGGTGACCCCCAATTTCATTGTTATAAGTTGAACATAATTAAAGCATAGTGATTAATCACAAAAACAATATGTAATTATATATGTGTTTTCCGATGGTCTTAGGCGACCCCTGTGAAAGGGTCATTTGATCCCCAAAGGGGTCACGACCCACAGGTTGAGAACCGCTGCTCTACAGGCTTTGAGTCTTCACCTGATCTAATTAGTCAGAAACAGCAATTGAAAAAAAAACAACCCAAAAACAAAACCAGCATTTGACACTATTCTGCACTAGAAATTGTGAGCTTAGCAGGTTTAATATGAAGTCACAAACCCAAATAGGCAGCCAAAATGGGGAGCCAAAAAAACAACCCCAAATTAGAGAAAAAAGAGAAGATAAATGAAATGGAGATAAGAAATTTATTCAGAATAATAATAGCAAAGATGCGCAACAGCATGAGAAAAGATATAAAAACTATGAAGAATAACATAGCACTAATGAAGAACACAGCTGAAGGAATACACAGAAAATTAGGGGAAGCCAAGAATCACATCAGTGAATTAGAAGACTGGATAGAAAAAAATCATACAATCACAGTTCCAAAAAGAAAAAAAAAATTAAAAAACAGGAGCACAGCTTAACACATTGTATGCAGGAAACGTATTTATACGTTTTACGTTGACTGGTAGTAGAGCGCGGGACACGTATTTTATAGACGCAGGATACGTTTTTTATAGACTAGCGGCAGAATGCGGGTAACGTATAAATACGTAAATTAAAGTTATCGTAATTTTACTGAACGTTGCCATTTGCACAAAAAATTAGCAAAAATGGCCCGCGCCACCTGTTAGTGCGCGATAAAAACTACCTGCATACAATGTGTTAAGTAAGCTGTGGGACAACATGAAAGGTAACAATAATAACATAATAGGAGGGCCAGAGGTAGAAGAAAGTGAGCAAGAGGTAGAGAATGTGTTTGAAGAAATAATGGCAGAAAATTTCCCTAACCTGGTGAAAGAAAAAGTCACATAAGTATAGGAGCAGAGAGAGTCTCAAGCACAAAGAACCTAAATAGGCCCATGCCCAGAACCATCATAATTAAAATGCCAAAAATTAAGACAAATGACGAAACTTAAAAGCAGCAAGAGAAAAGGAATTTATTACCTACAAAGGAGCCCCAATAACTCAACAGGCCGTAAGTGAGCGGCATGAAGTATTCAAGGCAATGGAAAGCAAGGATCTGAAACCAAAATTACTAAATCCAGTAAGGCTATCATTTAAAATACATGGTGCAAAAGAAAAGTCTAAAGGAGTTTATCACTATCAAACCAGCAATGCAGGAAATGCTAAAGGGTCTTCTGCAATGAGAAGAAATAGAGAAACATAGGCATACAGAATTAAAATGGCAATAAATAAGTACCTATCAATAATATCCTTAAATGTAAATGGATTAAATGCTCCATTCAAAAAACATAGGGTAGTTTAATGGATACAAAAACATGACACAAATAAATACTTTCCACAAGAGACCCACCTCAGAACAAACGATTCACACAGGATGAGAGTGAAGGGATGGAAAAAATTTTCCATTCAAATGGAAAAGAAAAAATAAATTCTGGGATAGCAATACTCAAATCTGACAAAATAGACTTCAAAATAAAGGCCATCACAAGAGATAGGAAGGTCACTACATCATACTAAAGGAATTGATCCAACAAGAGGATATAGTCCTGGTAAACATATATGTACCCAATACAGGAGCACCTAAATATGTAAACAAAAACTTCTAGGGGACTTTAAGGGAGAGATCGACAACAATACAGTCATAGTACGGCACTTTAACAACCCACTGACTTCACTGGATAGATTTTCCAGACAAAAAATTAACAAGGAAACAGTGACTCTAAAGGACACACTGGGCCAGTTGGATTTAGTTGACATTTATAGAAAATTACAATGCAAAGCTTCAGAATATACATTTTTCTCATGTGCACATGTGTCATTCACAAAGATAGACCATGTGTTAGGACAGAAAAAAAGGCTCTACAAGTTCAAGAATATTGAAACTTTATCAAGCATCGACTCAGAACACAATGGAATGAAATTAGAAATCAACTACAGTAAAAACACCCCAAAACATTCAAACACATGCAGGTTAAATAATGTATTATAAAACAATGAATGGGATATCAATGAGAACAAGAAAGAAATAAAAAAACATCCTGGACACAAATGGAAATGAACACACACCAACCCAAAATCTCTGGGACACAGCAAGAGCAGTCTTGAGAGGGAAGTTCATAGCACTACAGGCCTACCTCAAAAAACAAGAAAATGAATAATAAACTACTTAGCCCTACAATTTAAAGAATTAGAAAGAGTACAACAAGAAAAGTCCAGAGGAAGCAGGAGGAAGGAAATAATAAAGATGGGAGCAGAAATAAATGACAGAGATTAAAAAGACAATACCAAAAATATCAATGAAACCAAGAGTTGGTTCTTTGAAAAGATACACAAGATAGATGAACTGTTAGCCAGACTCTTGAGGAAAAAAAGAGAGGAACCAAAAAAATAAAGTCAGAAACAAAAGTGGTGAAGTAACTGATACCACAGAAATACAAAGGATTTTAAGAAAATACTATGAACAACTACATGCTAACAAGCTGGACAATGTGGATGAAAGAGACAAATTCAATCTCTCAAATCTGAATCAGGAAGAATTAGAAAAACCTGAATAGGTCAATAACAACTGATGAAATTGAAACAGTAATAAAAAACCTCCCAGCAACAAAAGCCCTTGTCTGGATGGCTTCACAGGGGTGTTTTACCAACAATTCAAAGAACTAACACCTATTCAACACAAACTATTACAAAAAATCCAAGAGGAAGGAACACTTCCAAGATCTTTGTATGAGACCAGCAATATCCAAATTCCAAAAACCAGATAAAGACACTACAAAGAAAGAAAATCATAGGCCAATATTCCTGATGAATACAGATGGTAAAATACTCAACAAAATATTAGCAATTCGGATCCAGCAATATATTAAATAGGTCATACACCATGATCAAGTGGGATTTATTCCAGGATGCAAGGCTGTTACAATATTCACAAAATCAACAAATACGATACATCACATAAACAAATTGAAAGACAATAATCACATGATCATATCAATAGAAACAGAAAAAGCACTGGACCAAATCCAACACCCTTTTTAAATAAGAACTCTCAGCAAAGTTGGAATAGTGGGATCATATCTAAACATAATAAAGGCCATATATGACAAACCTAAAAGGATCATCACATACAATAGGCAAAAGCTAAAACCATTTCCCCTAAGAACAGGAACAAGAGAGGGATGTCTGCTTTAACCATTCTTTTTCAACAGAGTACTGGATTATACAGTGATCAGATAAGAAGAAATAAAAGGAATCCAAGTTGGAAAGGAGGGAGTAAAATTCTCATTCTTTGCAGATGACACGATATACATAGAAAACCCTAAAGACTCCACCAAAAAACTATTAGAGTTAATAAATGAATTTGGCAATATAGCTGGATGCAAAATCAACACCCAAATATTGATGGCTCTTTTGTACACCAATAATGAAGTCTCAGAAAGAAAAACTAGACAAACAACCCAATTTACTATTGTAACAAAAAAATTAAGATACTTAGGAATAAACTTAACCAAGGAGGAAATAGACTTGTACTTGGAAAACTACAGGATGTAAACCAGTTAACTGCCACGCATCTAAAACGGAAACGTTGTTTGTGTCTATAGATGCTTATGATGTACTGAGGGTTAAAAAAGTTAGTGGAAGAGAGAAACAAGTGTTTCATGGATTGGTAGAATTAACATCATTAAAATGTCCATACTACCCAAAGCAATCTACAGATTCAATGCAATCCCTATAAAATACCAATGGCATATGTCACAGATCTAGAACAAATACTCCAAATATTTATATAGAACCAAAGAAGAGCCCAAATAGCCACAGCAATCTTGAGAAAGAAGAACAAAGTTGAAGGAATAACAATACCAGATATCAAGTTATCCTACAAAGCCACTGTATTCAAAACAGCCTGGTACTGGCACAAAAACAGGCATATAGATCAATGGAACAGAACAGAGGCCCCAGATATTGACCCGAGCCATCATGCTCAATTAATATTTGACGAAGAAGAGCATACAATGCAGTCAAGACAGTCTCTTCAATAAATGATGTTGGGAAAACTGGACAAGTACATGCAAAAAAATGGCATTAGACCACAAACTTACACAACACACAAGAATAAACTCAAAATGGATAAAATGTAGTCATGCAACCATAAAAATGCTATAAGAAGCTATAGGATTATAAAATCTCAGACATTTCACATAGCAGTATGTTTACAGATACATTTCCTAGGGCAAAGGAAACTAAGGAGAAAATAAACAAATGGGACTACATCAAAATAAAAGCTTATGCACAGCAGAAGAATCCATCAACAAAACAAGAAGAAAGCCCACTGCATGGGAGAACATATTTGCCAATGTTATATCTGATAAGGGTTTAATCTCCAACATTTAAAGGGAACTCATACAACTTAACAAAAGGAAGATTAACAACCCAATCACAAAATGGGCAAAGCGCCTAAACAGACACTTCTCCAAATTGGACATATACGAGTAGATGGCCAAGACACACATGAAAAAAATGCCCAGTCACTCATCATTAGAGAGATGCAAATTAAAACAACAAGGAGGTATCACCTCAAACTTGTCAGAATGGCTACCAACCATCAACAAATCAACAAATGACAAGTGCTGGTGAGGATGTGGAGAAAAGGGAACCTTAGTACACTGTTGGTGGGAATGCAGACTGGTGTAGCCACTATGGAAAACAGTATGGAATTTCCTCTAAAAATTAAATATGGAGCTGCCATTTGACCTAGTGATCCCACTTCTAGGGATATATCCTAAGAAACCCAAAATACCAATCAGAAAGAATGTATGCACCCCTATGTTTATAGCAGTGCAATTTACAATAGCTAAGATCTGGTAACAGCCCAAGTGCCCATCAGTAGATGAATGGATAAAAAATCTGGTAAATTTACACCATGGAATACTATGCAGCAGTAAAAAAGAAGGATCTCTTATCCTTTGAGACAGCATGGAGGGACCTGGAATGTATTATGCTAAATGAAATAAGCCAGTCAGAAAAAGACAAGTATCACATGATCTTACTGTTATGAGGAATCTAATGAACAAAATAAACTAATGAACAAAATATATCCAGAGACATAGAAGATAGAACATGATCTCACTCATATGCTGAATCTAATTAACAAAATAAACTGTTGAACAAAACAGATACAAATATAGAAGCATGGAACAGACTGTTGAATCCCAGAGTGAAGGCGGGGGAGGGTGCGTGTGTGGGAAGAGATCAACCAAAGAACCTGTATACATATATGCATAAACCATAGACACAGACAATAGGGTGGTGAAAGCATGGGGCAGGGGGTGGGCTAGAAGGGGTTAATGGGGGGAAAAGGGGCCATATGTAAAAAAAAAAAATTATAAAACAGGACATCAAAGTAATGTTAATGTAACTTAATATAAACTGAGTAACTAACCGACTATTCAACAATAGGATGATGTATAACTAATTAGCTTTAATTCCAGATAAACGCAGTTGGAAATCCACCACAGGTTTGTAATCTCTTGATCAATAATAAATAAATTCTATATTTATGAACTGGCATCTCCCTTTAGGTTTTGATTTCTTAGTTCCCTAACAAGTTTTAAAACTTTTTTTTGCGAGGCAAGTATCTTTACTTCTACAGAAGGGTACACATGCACATGGCCATGTACATTGAGCAGGCGGTCTGCTCGAGCTTTTATTCCTGATGCACGTGATCTGTTCCTCACTCCCCCCGCCCCCTTTTCTTATTCAACTCTTCTTCAAACTCGAGTAACATTTGTTGACTTTCACGCTCTGCAGTATCTAGCAGATTATTTTGCTGTTTGGTCAATGTGGTCTCAATAAACCTCTGGATAAGATCTGTCATATCTGGGACGGCATAATATCCCATCACTGTAACTCCCAACCCAATTATCAACGAGGTGAATATGGATACCACTATTCCATTCCATTCTCTGAACCATTGCTCTAGTGCAGCGGTTCTCAACCTGTGGGTCACGACCCCTTTGGCGGTCGAACGACCCTTTCACAGGGGTCGCCTAAGACCATGTTGCATATCAGATATTTACATTACGATTCATAACAGTAGCAACATTACAGTTATGAAGTAGCAATGAAAATAATTTTATGGTTGGGTCACAACATGAGGAACTGTATTTAAAGTGCCAGAAGGCTGAGAACCACTGCTCTAGTGAATCGGAGAAAGGATCCTCAATTTCAGGTTTCCCAGCTGACTCATTAGCTAGAGATGTTAATCCCTGTAGGTCCTTAGTGATGGTCTGTCTGGAGCTGTGATGTCTGGGATGAAGGTACAACACTGGACCCCAACATTACATATACTCCTCCTTTTCTGCCAGAATCATATCCAAGGCCAATTGGTTCTGAACCCAGGTCATTCTGCTCGTTGCATCTAATTACTCAGCTATTCCCTTGATAGCATGTTTAGTGTAAAACAAACCTCTGCTGAGTATAGTAAGTAGTTTATCCAATCTACATTCTTATTAATAGTTGACCACCAGAACAGGACAGACTCAAATCCTGGTGCTATTTGATTAAAATCATTTGGCACTTCTCCTGGAACCCCAACGGGATCTGTGTAAATATGAGGATAAAAGGAGCCCTCTGGATTCTCTCTCTTCTTCCTAGTTTGTTTGTCCGTTGAAAAAGGTTTATGATATGCCAAAGTGGAAGGGATAGCCAGTTATATCAGAGCGCAAGTTCTGCTCCAACTGCTGGGCAAGGGCGCAAAGTAATGGTCCTCCAAAATACCACCAGACATCAGCACGGAGTATCGACAGTACAGCTTCTGAGGACACTCTGCCATTTATGCATCCAGATAAATTTCCCATGAACTCCGAGTACTGTTCCCCCTCTACCTTGAGAGGCAGGTGGTACAGTTTATGTTGGAGGATGGGGTTGTATCGTTTTTTTTGTGTTTTTTTTTTGGGGGGGGGGTCCTTGTTCTTTACCTCTGTTGGATGGAAACAACAGGGAGAGTCTTACAGGAAGCGTTTTCCCAGGTGGTTTCCTCCTGGTACAAGGCAAGCACACATTCCATCCCATTACTGTCTGAGGTCCATCCGAATGGAAATGGGACCACTTGGACCTCTAGCCTTCCTGCCAGCCAAGAGTAACAGTCGCTTTTATTTAAGGAGCATACAGATATTTAATCCATTCCACCCAGGCTTTGTTTCCTTATATCCATCTTCTATGTGCATGGTGGTAGCAGTGGCCTAAGGGATCTTGTCCTGTGACATCTATTCCTAAATTTAGTCCTAGCCAATCTTTTGGCCTGAAGGCTGATATCCAAGTCAATCAAGTTATCTATAACCAATAAATTAACTGGGTAAGCATGATCCGGATTGTAGACATTTCCCCAGCTCACATTGTAAGCTCCTGCAATTTTCTAGATCCCTAAAAAGCAAATAGAACCCAGTACATGATAGCTATTAAGACAGCTCACAGTTTATAGAGCCCTAAAGTTAATTTCAAGAAGTCAAAACATTTTTAAGAGACAAAAACAAATGTGGTAAGTGGATATTTTTTGTACCCTAATTCAAGCAAACCAGTAATATGAAGAAGTTCAACTGCTGGGTGGACAAAAAATTGATAAACACACAACCCAGAGGTTTCCTGCAAACATCTGGTAAGAAGAATTCAACAAGTAATCACAGGCATATACAGCTATGGATAATTATGCAACGTGGTCACATGAAAGGTCTTCAGGATCTTTCTGCATTAATAAAAATAAAAAATAAAGCCAAAAAAATAAATAAAATTGAGTCCAGTATCAACAACAAAATCAGAACTGAGGAACTAGACTTCATAAACTGTTTCCCTGCACTGGCTACTCACAGAACTTACCACCCCTCCAATTCACCATCCGCCAATCTCAGCAATTTAAAATGAAGAAAGTCTAAGAGTCTGATTTTCCATGGTTCACTTCGAAAAAAAAACTTTACACCTTCCAACAAACTGTATAATAAAAAATTTCCAGTTTTAATTTCTCAAAGATACCATGAGCTTCAAAAGCAGTAACAATCGGGCTCATCTGCAAACTCTGTGACTCTGGGTCAATCTGTCTAAACTCAGTTTAACATGTATCATACCATCTTATCTAATGGGACAGTTATGATGGACTAAACAATGCATACAGAATACCCAACAGAGCAAGTCAAGAAATGTTATTGTACTGTCCCCTTTGTGTGCTGCTTATAACTGTAGTAAACATTGATAATTACATAATTGTTTTAATATAGTTTTACATTAATTAGGCAAAATCTACTATTTCCAAAATCAAATAGTATAATGAAAACTAAAATAAGTACTATAATGTTTTGCATACACAAATATTTTAAACAATTTTTTTAAATAATACCTCATACCAAGTATCTGGTATTTTTAATTCCTAACAGAAGCTGAAATCTCAAGCAGAACCATATCTTACATATTTTACAAAAACCTGGTATGTTAAGTTACCTGATTCTGCTTAGCTGCAGCAGGCCTTTTGATACCACTGCTCCACTATCCCACTGTTTATAAGATAATCCATTAAAAGCAAACTACTGGATTTTTATGCTGTACAATGAGAGCTTCCTTGAGTACTACCTGACTTTTTAAATTTTCATTTAACTAGAAGAAATAAAAGTTAGTTTACTGAAAGGTATCAGCCTTACCTGTACTAATAATAGAGGAATATGCACACTGGTCAGAACGCCCTCACGCAACAACTGAACAGCAGGCTGTGTGGGGCTAACAGGCCGGCTGGGGGGTGGGGGCAGTGAGGGGTGATCAGGCCGGCAGGGGGGGCAGTTGGGGGCCACCAGGCAGGTAGGGGGCAGTGAGGGGCAACCAGCCTGGTGGGGGGAGCAGTTAGGGGTGATCAGGCCGGCAGAGGGGGCAGTTGGGGGTGACCAGCCTGGCGGGGGGGGGGCAGTTAGGGGTGATCAGGCAGGCAGGCAGAGGCTGTTAGGGGTGATCAGGCAGGCAGGCAGGTGAGCGGTTAGGAGCCAGTGGTCCTGGATTGTGAGAGGGATGTCCGACTGCCGGTTTAGGCCCAATCCCCTAAACCAGCAGTCGGCCTAAACCGGCAGTCGGACCTCCCCCGAGGAGTCCCGGATTGGAGAGGGTGCAGGCTGGGCTAAAGGGACCCTGCCGTCACCGTGCATGAACTTCATTCACCATGCCTCTAGTTAGTGATAAGACAGGAATTAACTTTAATATCACCATATAAATATAATTTTTTTTAAGAACCTGAAAAATTCAAATTTTAAAAGCACTTTCAAATGATCTTTTCTTTTTATAGTGAAAATATTGTTGACAGTATGAATGCTCCATAACAAGGTACTATGAAGAGAATAATTTAGAAGATACCTAAAAAGTGGATAATATATTGCAGCTAAGAGCTTGAGCTTTGAATCTTACTTCGGATATTAATTTTTCCTGAGATCCTGAGGATGATATTATTATTTAATAGGGCTGTCAAAAAGCTCTAAAAAAAATAAAACATGCAAAACACAAAGCATTATGACTGGTATCCTCTAAGTACTCATAAGTGGAAGCAGATTCTATAGCAAATAAATTGTATTTTTCACTCCAAAGGGAAAAAAACCCCAAAAACAATAAAAAACAAACACTAAGCTACAGTAAGTCCTCACGTAACTTTGTCAATGGGTTCTTGGAAATTGTGACTTCAGGCAAAAATGACATAGAATGAAGCCAATTTGACCATAGGCTAACTGATACAACAAGAGTTAAGTTCCTACAGTACATTTCTGGTCACAAAAACATCACCAAACTTCTAAATAAAGACCTAAAACACTTCAAATATTAAATATCAAAATAAATGTGAACTATACATACATTTAACAAATATGAATAAAATAAACAAGAGAATTATTTATTCAGAGTGGTGAGTGGCCGAAGCCTCTCCAAGCAACTCAGGACACCAGGCAGAAACCCACCCTGGACAGGATGCCATTCCATTCAAGGGTGCATTCACAGCCACACCACACTCACTCAGATGGGACAATGTAGATGCTCATTCAACTCATGTAAACACCTTCGGGATGTGAGAGGAAACCAGAGTCCCCAGAGAAAACCCAGGCAGACAGGGAGAACATGCAAACTCCACAGAGACAATGGCTCCAAATGATAATCAGTTTTGTTCCCCTCATTAACACTATAATGAAATCATGAACTAAATGATACTATTTAAGGATTTGCTACATGTCTTGTATTTTTTTAGTACTATGAAACTGCTACAGTTAAAACCCAAAACTGTACCAACACAGAGTAGTACAAGTAACAATAAAAAGCCAAGGGTTAAGATTACTCCAATCTATATATATAAAAGCCTAAGCGACCATTACGATTGGTTGACCGAACAACCGGTCAACTAGTAGCTATGATGCGCACTGACCACCAGGGGGCAGATGCTCAATGCAGAAGCTGCCTCTTGGTGGACATTGTGCTCCCACAGCCACCTACCATGGCCGGCCAACCTCCTGCGGTCCGCCTCCCTGATCAGCTGGGTGATCAGTGTGCTCCGAAAGCCAACCTCCCTTGGTCCCTCTCCCTGGCTGGCTAGCCCCGATCAGCCCCTATTAGGACTGGGTGAGATGGCCTGCATGAATTTCGTGCACCAGGCCTCTAGTTTTATATATATTTCCTATGTTTCCAGTTGCTTTTCAGTAACTGGGTCTCTAGTTTTATATAAATTAAACAGTGGTACTACAAACACAGCTTGAGACAAATAAAACAAATAGCAAGACTAAATCACATTCATGCAAACAAATCCTATATAATAAAAACCTAATATGCTAAATGTCCAATCATCCATTCATCCAATCAAAGCATAATATGCTAAGGTCATTCAACCACTCGCTAGGATGTGCACTGACCACCAGGAGGTAGACACTCTGACAGGTTTGATTGCTGCTGCGGTCCAGCCAATCGGGACTGAGTGAGATGGGCCGGACATGCCCTGGAACCCTCCCGTCGTCCCTCCCCAGCTGGCCAACCTCCTGCGTCCCTCTCCAGCCCCAATCATGCACTGGTGGGGTCCCTTGGCCTGGCCTGCACCCTCTTGCAATCTGGGCTGAGAGACCCCCCAAGTGCACGAATTTTGTGCACTGGGCCTCTAGTACACTACATAAAAGGACCTATTAGATATGAGGAAATCACAATATAAAACCCCAAATGGTAGCTGTATAGGCTGGCGTGACCTGCAATGTCAATTACTTCCATCAAATCATCAAGTAATTACTTGAACCCCAAAATATTAAGAAATATTGCAGGTTTTTAAGATTTTTAAAAATCTTTAAAGTTATAAATGATTTTTAAAGTATTACTATTTCTACATGTTCCAGTGCTCTGGGAGGCTAGTAAATTTAATTTTGTAAGAATTTTAATATTCCATGAACATGGAGGAAAAAGAATTCTTATACAGGTAAGCCTAAACCAATGCCTGTAATAGCTTAAGAAATTACATCAAATAAGACAGAAACTCAATGATGACTGCAGTGATGACTTTTTATATAACACTATCTGACAACTGTTGTGATAACTGGTTTTGCTGTGTGTGTGTGTGTGTGTTCTACTGTACTAGTTTCCTAATTGACCTCCTCCCACTACATTCTCCACACTGCAGCCAATGCTCTTTGTAAAAGGTAAATCCACTCAGCTGAAAACCCGTAATAGATTCCTATTTCACTTAAAATAAAGTCTGAATTCCTCTCTCTGAGTTGCAAGGCACAGCATAATCTGGCTGCAGTAAATGTAAACAATCTTATCTCAAGTCATTTAGTCCCCTGCTCATTACATTACACAGGTAGTCTAAAAGAAACATAATGAGAGCTACAAATGTAATTTTAAAACTTTTAGCAGTGATATTTTTAAAAAATAAACTACTTGGAATATATAAATGTATGTATATATATATTTTTAAATATATTTTATTGATTTTTTACAGAGATGAAGGGAGAGAGATAGAGAAGTAGAAACTCGATGAGAGAGACACATCGATCAGCCGCCTCCTGCACACCTCTTACTGGGGATGTGCCCGCAACCAAGGTACATGCCCTTGACCGGAATCGAACCTGGGACCTTTCAGTCCACAGGCCGACGCTCTATCCACTGAACCAAACAGGTTAGGGCCTTGGAATATATTTTATTTAACCCAGTATGTTTCATCCAAAATATTACAGCAGGGGTCCTCAAACTTTTTAAACAGGGGGCCAGTTCACTAAGACCGTTGGAGGGCCGGACTATGGTTTTTTAAAAAAAGAAAACTATGAACAAATTCCTATGCACACTGCACATATCTTATTTTGAAGTAAAAAAACAAAACGGGAACAAATACAATATTTGTATTTGCATGTGGCCCGTGGGCCGTAGTTTGAGGACCCCTGTATTAGAGTATCAATATAAAGTCAATACAAAATTCTTAAAACATTTTCATACTTTTTGTCATACTAAGTCTTTTAAGTTGGTGTGTATTTTACACTTAGAGCACATCTCAATTCAGACAAACCACGTGTGGCTCCAGGCTGCGGTACTGGATTCTGCAGCAAAGCTCTTTGTAGCCTGCTAGCCTTCATAAGCATGGTTCCCTCTTCCTGGAAGGATCTTCCTTTGGCTGCTCCTTTGCCTCCTTCCCCAACTCAGCTTAAATGTCACCTCCCAATGGCCTTTGTAAATGAGTCTTTCCATTTCCATTTTTCCCCCCTAGCAGAGTACCTAAAAGATCACAGTTGTTTCAGGACTTCTTTCATTCTGTAAATTTTTTTTTTAGTTTTTTAAATATATTTTTGATTGACTTCAGAGAGGAAAGGAGAGGGAGAGAGAGACAGAAACATCAATGATGAGAGAGAATCACTGATTGTTTGCCTCCTGCACACCCCCTACTAGAGATTGAGCCCGCAACCTGGGCATGTTCCCTTGCCTGGAATCAAACCTGGGACCCTTCAGTCCACAGGTTGACTGATGTTTTATCCACTAAATCAAACCAGCTGGGGCTCATTCTATAAGTTTTTTGCTTGATTTTCCTTGTTGTTTTTTTTTTTTTTTTTAAATATATTTTATTGATTTTTCACAGAGAAGAAGGGAGAGAGATAGAAAGTTAGAAACATCGATGAGAGAGAAACATCGACCAGCCGCCTCTTGCACATCCCCCACCGGGGATGTGCCTGCAACCCAGGTACATGCCCTTGACCGGAATCGAACCCGGGACCCCTCAGTCCGCAGGCCGACGCTCTATCCACTGAGCCAAACCGGTTTCGGCTCCTTGTTGTTTTTTAAAATATATTTTTATTGATTTCAGGGAAGACGGGAGAGGGAGAAATAGAAACATCAATGATGAGGGAGAATCATTGTTTGGCTACCTCCTGCACACTCAACACCAGGGATTAAGCCTGCAACCCAGGCATGTGCCCTGACCAGGAACAGAACCATGACCTCTTGGTTCATAGGTCAACACTCAATCATTGAGCGATGCCAGCTGGGGCCTTGTTTTTTGTGTTTGTTTTTAAATACTTGTTTATTGCCTGTCTTCCACCACTACACTGCAATTATTGCTTCATTTTTAGTTTTATTCTGTTTGCCCACAGGCATGTTTGAAACACTGAATTTTTGCTGAGTAAATAGATGTCTATACGTATTCTTAGTTTCTCTGTGATCACTTAATTCTATACACATTACTGAAAAGCAACTGGAAACATAGGAAATATATATAAAACTAGAGGCCTGGTGCATGAAATTCATGCACTGGGGAGGGAAGGTCCCTCAGCCCGGATTGTGAGAGGGTGCAGGCCAGGTCGAGGGACCCCACCAGTACACGATTGGGGCCTGGGAGGGACACAGGAGGCTGGCCAGCCAGGGAGGGACCATGGGAGGGCACCAGGGCGTGTCTGGCCCATCTTGCTCAGTCCGGATCATCCTGACCCCAGCAGCAAGCTAACCTACCAGTTAGAGCGTCATAGCGAGTAGTTGAGTGGTCTTAGCATATCATTAGCATATTACACTTTGATTGGTTGAATGAACAATCGGACACTTAGCATATTAGGCTTTTATTATAAAGAATTAAAATTTACCATTAAGCCAAGTAAAGATACTTACAGGGTATAACTTCAGGAATTTCATCTTATTTTATAAAGATCAAAAGAAATAATCACTTCACTTAAAATTGCAAGTACTATCTAAGTGAAAAAGTACAACTTTATTTAAACTCAGGTCAAATCATAAGGCATTTCCAACATGTTTTTCTGTGCCTTCCAGAGAAAACTGTTAATTGCTGTTTATCAGGCATTCACATTTGTAAACTCAGATCACCCCAGTCTTTTAAAGATCTACAGAAGCCTGTAAGCAATTTCTGGAAACTGAGTAGCACTTGAAAAATGCTAATTTTTTTTAAGCTGAAATTTAAAAACATTTAACTTATCTGCTCTCACTTCTCATTTTTCAAATTATTTACTACTAGTGGGCCCAGTGCACAAAATTTGTGCATGGAGGGGGGGGGGGGTGTCCCTCAGCTCGGCTTTCACCCTCTCCAATCCAGGACCACTGGCTCCTAACTGCTCACCTGCCTGCCTGCCTGATTGCCCCTAACCACTCTACCTGCCGGCCTGATCGCCCCCAAATGCCCCCCACCCCTGCTGCCCTGATCACCCGCAACTGCCCTCTCCTCCTGGCCTGATTGCCCCAACTGCCTCTGCCTCAGCCACACCACCATGGCTTTGTCCAGAAGGTCTCCTGGTCTAATTAGCATATTACCCTTTTATTAGTATAGATAATTCTAAAGTGAGATCAATAATTCACTTAGGCATTTTATACTATTAAGTGGAAAGGTCACTGAAAATTATTCACAGTTCTATTGTTTTTTTCTGTTAATCCTCACCAAAGAATATTTTTCCATTGATTTTTAGAGAAAGTGGAAGGGAGAGGGAGAGGCAGAGAGAGAAACATCAATTTGAGAGACACACATTGACTGGTTGCTTCCGGCATGTGCCCAACCAGGGCTGTGGATTGAGCCTGCAACCAAGGTACATGTCCTTGACTGCAATCGAAACCAGGACCCTTCAATTCGCAGACCAACATTCTATCCACTGAGCCAAACCAGCTAGAGCACACAGTTCTACAGTTCTTAATACATATTTTAATAAAGTCAATACAAATAAAATCATATAACTGATCAAGACAAAGAGTATGAAGTTCTGAGGAGGAAGCATATTAATAAAGTTACAGACCATTTTTTTAAGGGGTTTGATCCCTGGATGGGGTACACACAGGAGGCAACAGATCAATGTTTCTCTCTCTCCCCCTCTCTCTCTCTCTCCCCCTCCCTCTCTCTCTCTCTCTCTCAATATCAATAAAAACATTTCCTTGGGTGAGGTTTTAAAAAAGGAGGAATTAGAGTTACATACAGCTTCACCACAGAATGCAAAGATAATATTCATTTTGAAATTCCAAACAGCTCTACTACATTATATTATGGTTATCAGTAGTGGTGTAAAGAATACATCTGCATAGGGCATGGCTATCTTATATTCACACAAATAGTTGTCAGATATATCTAAAGACAATATACATGTGTCTTCTCATTTAATATTCTTAATAACTTAAACAGGCAGATAGTAGAATTCTGGAAAAAAAAAAAAAAAGGACAGTGTAATTCTGTTTTTGAAGATGGGCAAACTGAGGCTTAGAGACATTAAACAGTGCGCCTGCAAACTCTGCTCTGCCCAACTGTTGAACCAAAGAGCTAGGTGTGAAGATTCGCCCTCACCCCCACCGCCACAGATAATCACAGGGAAAGGCTTAAACAGTTTACTGCTCAAAATAAACCTAGTTTTTAGCATGAGCTAGCCAAACCACAGCTTTCCTGCCCACTAGTTTTTCCATTGCCTCCATATTTGGTCAATTTGGTTTCCAGACAACTCCCCGAGTTCTTCTTGTTCATTTCTCTCCTGGAAATAAAACCTAATGGATCTCAGCCCAGCTGGATGAAGGCAAGTCTAGTCTATCAGGCAATGATTTTTGAATGGGACTTCTCAGTCTTTAACTTGGATACCCACTGACATGTATTACTGGAACCTCTCTGCAAACCACAGCTCCACCCCCTGGAGTTTAATCTTTCCACAAACAGTCTGAATTATAATATTTCTTGCATTTTGCAATTCAGTATTTAATTATGCTTGAAGGAGGCCATGCCTGACAAGTATCTCTCCATGGAAGTCCCTACCCAGCAAGGGTATCGGTTGGCTATCCCCCTTTTTCTGCTCAGCTGTGTCTACACTATTAAAGAAAACACTACCATAAACTATTAGATATCAATAGACTATAGTGTATTTATTTGTGATTGTACTTTTCACAAGTTATTCTTTTGTAGACACTATCATCTTATATAAAGTTTTTATTCTTAGTTTTTATTATCTATTTTAGTGATACCCAATATTTTATCATTCTTTCTGGTATAAAAATACACTGGACCCACATGCATACGGAGCAGTCCACAATAGTATGTGTGTATAAAATGATGTAATATCATTTTTGTTTTAATTTACATCCTATTTGAGTATAAATTAAATTTTACAGTGGCTGTAAGTATACAATTTGGCTAGTATCAACATAACAATTATTTTAAAAGATTAAAATTTGGTAAAAGAGTTGACCTGTGAAAAAATGATCACTTATTATAAAGCTAGGCAATTTGTGCCCAGTCGGCATGGCTCAATGATTGAGCGCTGACCTATGAACCAGGAGGTCATGGTTTGACTCCTGGTCAGGGCACACATGCCCAGGTTGCAGGCTTGATCCCCAGTAGGGGGCATGCAGGAGGCAGCTGATCAATGATTCTCCCTCATTACTGATGTTTCTCTCTCTCCCTCTCCCTTCCTCTCTGAAATCAATAAAAATGTATTAAAAAATATATAAAACTAGGCAATTTGTATTTTACTCCTGGTTCAGCTACTAAATAGTTTTATAACAGTGGGCAAAATAAGCAACCTGTCTAAAGCCCAATTTCCTCATGTGTTAAATGTTCTCTTAATATTAACTAATATCTAAGGATCCTACAGTTTAAAAACTCTGATCAAAGCCTAGCTAATGTTAGACACCAAATAATAAAAACACCTGCCCATTACCTGTGCTTAGAGAAGTGTAGCCTACATATTTAAAGTTGTCCTCATGGATGACTTCATTTCATGGTCATAACGACAAGTCAAACATGTTTGTTTTCTCCATAGATTTAATATACCTAGATCTCTTTGACTGAAGTTTAACATGCAGTTTTCTTGCATGTTCGAAATAATTTGTTGATATTGGTTAATATAATGTATCTAGATTTACAAAATGAGTCTAATAAGAAATAGATTTTACAGCTTTAAAAAAATACAACATCATACTAGGTCAGCATATAAGGAAAAAAGATGGAGGCAAATTCAGGTAAAGAACTCTAAGCATGTTTGTCTACACATGCTTGTCTCTGTTCAGAGAAAAAACAATTTAAGGTGTAGTCACTTGAATACTCTGACTGTAAAATAATTCTATAAACATGACTCCTGGGTTGATTCTAAAACACTGAATTCCTGCAATGTGCAAAACACTCTCAGAAGAGAAGTTGATGACATTATCTCACTACTATGAGCACACCACAAATTAAAATGGTAAAGTAACAAGAGAGGAAAAACAAGGTATGTATGTATGTTTGTATGTGAGGGGATTAGTTGAGTATTCTGTATTCATTTGACCAACACGTATTTATTGAGCAGTTATTATGTGCCAGGTAATAGTGTTAAGCATTGTGGATACACTGATAAACAAAAACCAACCCCCCACTCCACCAAGAAAGAACCAGAGGAAAAGAAGAAGAGGGACAACAACAAGAAAACAAATACAATTTCCTTTACTTGGTATGCCCTCCTTATCTTGCCATTTTGAATCGGCTAAATATTAAATATATGCACACTGGGCATTTCTTTTGGAAGGGTGGAAGATTCTAAATTTTTAAAAATTTGTAAGGTAATTACAAAATTAAAAACTAAAGCTAAAATTAGAAAAAGTTTAGAACGTTTTATTCTAGAAAATTAAATATTCTGATTCTTAGTTCTATGATTTATTTTTTCTCCACATTTTCTTAATTTATATTTTTTCGATAAGAAAAAAAGTCCTTCAAAAGCAAATGTATGCCCTGGCTAAGTGGTTAAACTTTAACCACTTAGCATCGGCTAAGTGGTTAAAGCATCGGCCTGTGCACGGAAGGATCATGGGTTCGATTCCTGGTGAAAGGCACATACGTGGGTTGCAAGTTTGATCCTTAGCACTGGGGCGTGTGTGGAAGGCAACCAATTGATGTGTCTCTCTCACCTGGATGTTTCTCACCCTGTCTCTCTCCCTCTCCTCTAAAAATCAATGGAAAAAATATCCTTGGGTGAGGATTCACAACAATAAAAAAAAGTAAAAACGTAAATGTGTAAGAATACAGTACTAATCACTTTGATTCTTACATTTAACCGAAAACATATTTACTAGTCTGGATCTTGCAATCAAGTTTGAAAGTTCTTTAAAAACACTCTCTTTCCTTGATAGATAACATGACCTCAAATAGTTAATTTTAATGAATGTTTCAAGTCAGGACTTTGTATATTTGTATTTGTTACTTAAAAAATGCTTTAAAATGTTTCTTCATTCACCCATTTGCCATAAATGTATCTGGGAACAAGTCTATGCTAATGTTCATGGCCTCTGATTATAATGATCTTCTGTATCAGGATGTTTTTATGATATATAATTAGTATATACACAACAATTATTCACATAATTTAAATGGAAGTGAAATGTAATCTAAAAAATGTAATGCTGCATACTAATTTCAAGAACATAAAAGTAAACAACAGAAAACAACTTTAATTTCCTCAGTGAGCTATTTGCTTCCTCTCTCTTCTAAACCAAGTGCTCTGATTATAATCAAAGGATCAGGGTGGGGACAGAGGAGGCAAAGGGCACCTGTAGTTTACATGGCAAAAGGCTTGGACAAGAGGAATTTCTCCTCTCCCCTCATAGTAGATTTACACGTAACCTAAAAAGCACAGCTATGAAAACATTTCAAGAATGCCTGAAAATGGCAAGGGGTCAAATCCCAATAACAGATATTTCAATCACTTTGTGAAATATTGAAATATTTGATTCATACTCATACTAAGCAATCCTAAATTTTACAAGTCTCTATCTGAAAAACGTGCAAAAATTAAAAAGAAATTTAATTTTTTTTAGAGACTGCAATTTCCTTTTCCACAACAGAATCAAACAGTACAATGTTTACAAAATGAAAGTAGTAAAAAATAAAATAAATAATACATTTTTAAATGTCCTTAATATAGTTTAAGGTGGGATAGTAGCTACCTCTTTTTTTTTTTTTTTTTTTTTAATGAAAACCTCTTTCCTGTTCTCTGAACCATGTTATGTAGGACGTTTAACAATATAATAATGTGCTGAAAAATAATGATAAATAATTTCCTAATTAGGTCCATAACCACCTCTGTGACTTCTCCCCTTCATCTTATTAAAATACAACATTAGCTTGAATTTCATCTCTGCCTGACACGTTTCAAGTAGTGAAGCAGATTAGTGCCTCAGAACACTTTTCAGGATTCATTATCAATCAGGTTATGTACCCAGTATGCTTTCAGCAAAATTATCTTATTCGCATGAACTCTCATGGACTGCAGTAAACAAAGCTGTACCCCACATACTTTCCATTCATTTATATCCTTTTTCTTAACTTAGTCTTAACAGCATGTGCCATAGAAACAGCACATGTTAAAATTCCTGTAGTGTCACAATATGTAATACAATAAAACAGATTACAACCCTACCTTTCTTTCACAG
This sequence comes from Myotis nattereri, assembly GCF_964212035.1. Classification (NCBI taxonomy): domain Eukaryota; kingdom Metazoa; phylum Chordata; class Mammalia; order Chiroptera; family Vespertilionidae; genus Myotis; species Myotis nattereri. Next base: position 101,534,148 of record NC_138077.1, read on the forward strand.
CAGTGGTGCCAAACACAGGTAAACCGGAGCAATCAATTTGCTCTGCAGACAGTAAGGCTTTCATAGAATACTAATGTAAAATCTCTTTTCTTTCTCCTTTGCCTTGACTCCCCAATGCCCGGGTCCTGACCAATACAAGGAGGAGGGCGGGATGTCTTCTGCTGAGATAACCACAACTACTAATCAAGTCTACGTTTACAAAGGCACACGATTAAACCTCCTCCAAGCTTGAGTCAGGGCTTGAGAGTAGCTAACACATACACAGCACAGTCTTAATTAAACACACACACACACACACACACACACAAACACACACAAACACACACCATGCATGTGCCAAGAAAATACAGATGTGTCTACTTCAGTGAATTAATTCATCATACTTTACCACTGATAGGTTTTTTTGTTTGTATTTTATCTCAGGAACATAAAATTACCTCCTGTTGAACTGTGGGCTTAAATCTAACAGTATTCAACAACAATTATGTTTTTCCAGAAACTAAAATCATGATCAGTATTCTGTGCATTAAACTGTTCACTGTTTTTAAAACACGGCATTTTTCTATATCAGACTATGCAATAGAATTTACATGGACTTATACTTTCAAGCATTAATGTAAGATTAATAGACTCACCAAAGATTCTTAAGATTTTGCACTTAAAAAGGTACTGCAACTGAAATAGCTCAAGTTCATTTCTTCAAGAAAAGCTTATATATTACCATTAATGAAGAGATCTCCAAAAGATTCATTTATCTTGAAAATTTTACATTAACTATAACCCTAAGATATTTAAAAAAATATTTTCAGGTTTCAGAAATTATTTAAAAACATCTTTAACATTTTATAATTATTTGATCTTATAAATCCAGAGTTTTGAGGTCCCTTGAAATTAAGCATTTTCATTTGGCTATTTTTCTTTTATTCAATATATGAAAAGGTATGCCAATCACTGAGTAGGGTGATGACAGAAATTAAATATTTTTTTAACAGCACACATTACCTCATTTTAATTTGCTAATAACTCTTGAAAAGTACTGACAGTCAAGGGGCTGTAAACTAAGCAATAATTAAGAACAAAATACTCCAGGTAACTGGAGAAACTTATGAGGAGGCTTCCTAAACCAGATCTATTTTTATGTATGCAACTGCTTTAACACTGCTAAAATACATGTGTCTTATTCTGCACTCTTTCTTTAAAAAAAATGAGCAGAAACAATTAAGAAATACTAGGGCCTTCAATGAAGTACTGCAATGTTTAATCGATACTGATGCTTTTGTCCTTGACACACTGACCATGTCATCAGGCTACTGTCATGTGATATCATGTCATTTCCCCACCTGGCTCATGACCTTGTCCTCTAAATGACCTAAAGCTTCCCTCAAGTAGCAGGAGGCCCCTCCCAGCTGTCTCAGCAAGGTCGTTTGGGTCAGAGTGTCCTCATCTATAATCCACTACCATTTGTCAGCAGGGAGGCTGGAGGAGGCAGGCTTGCTACAAGGGGAGAATGCCCAATTAGGCAGCTGTCACACAAAGCATAGGCTGCAAAATTATCCCCTGTCAAAAGGAAGAGCAGCTGCGGGTGCCAATTACAGCAACCTTTCAACCCTTTAGGTACTGGAAACTACACAGAAGTAAATGAAGAACAATTAGTGATAACAAATCGATGAATTAGGAAAGTAAATTGGAAATTACTGGCAGGTGAGCTTGGGTCATACAAGACATAAGGGCATACCAGACTCCAAGCAAGGGCAGGGACACACAGAATCATACTAACCAATTCCTTGCATACAGATTTCCCTCCCAATTTTTTTTTTTTTTGCAAATATCCTTCAAAATACCCATAACCTAAAAGTGTGTATATATCTTATTACTTTTCATGTAGAACCCAAATAAATTTTTTCTTGATAGGAGGAAAATCCTTCAGACTAATAAGTCTAGTTAATTCTAAATTGTTCTTATGCAATCCATCCTGTTATCCCACAAAATTTAAGGGGCTAAAATAATTTAAAAATTCAGTTCAAATAATCACTTAAAATAGTATCTATCTTCATAAAGTATTTGCTCTGATTCTACTGTAGTCACACTTAAGGGAAACATCTTGTTAAGAAAGCAACTGGATATGAATTCTGAGAAAACTGTTAATGCCATAATCCTAAAGCTAAATTTCTCTACATGTGATTCTGTGCATAAAGAAATAACTGCAATGTGTTTCTCCATACTGATATATATCCTATCTAATAAACAGGAAATATGCTAGTTGACCCTCACACCATCACAAAGATGGTGGCACCCACAGCCAATTGGAGAGAATATGCTAATTGACTGCCCTGCCCTCAAAGATGGCAGCACCCACAGCCACAAGATGGTGGCACCCAGTCCCCTCAGCCCCGCAGCCACTCAGGGCTGGCCCAAGGCACAGGCAAGCCCCAGATAGCGGCTGCCCAGCCGCCCAGAGCCGACCCAAGGCTCAGGTGACCAGGGCCAGCCGAGGTTTGTGTTGCTGGCAGTGGCAGCAGCAGACGTGTGATGGGGCGTTACCTTGCCCTGATTGCCGTGTCACCTCCTGCCCCTGAGGGCTCCTGGACTGTGAGAGGGGGCAGGCTGGGCTGAGGGACACCCCCTCCAGTGCATGAATTTTCATGCACTGGGCCTCTAGTGTGTGTGTGTGTGTGTGTGTGTGTGTGTGTGTGTATTATAAAATTACTCTTAGATCATTCTGCTCTAATCCTACAGAGGTGACATGCATTGTCTCAAGCATAGAAAGCCAATCCATTTGGACTCTATCCAACTAATGTCTTTGGGAGTTAGCACCACAGGCAACAAAGGATAATCAAAATGGGGAAAAAGTCCCACAAAGCAAAGAGGGTCCAATATAGCCATTAAGTGTTTATGGACATTGTTTCCTTGGGTCATCACAAAGTTGTATATGCTCAGAAACAACTTTATTAAAGTCTATTTTAAACAAAATTTACATTTTTCCCTAAAAAAAAAAAAGCATGTGTCTTTCTAAATCACTTCTGTGAAAGCTAAGAAACCTGAAGGATATGTGGTATAATTTCTAAAGAAGCAGGGGTGATGTGCTCACTCAGAATTCTAAATCACAGAAGGGTAAAAGTGAGGAACTAGAGGGTGAGGCAGTAAAGAAGCACTTTACACAATCTCCTCCAACACGTTATACATAAATCAGTTACCAGAGGGAAAAGTTTAAAATTCTTCATTCCTACTCAAGCTACTTGGTAACATTTCTAGGAGATAAATGTCATGGGGAGAAAACATCTCCATTAAAAGATATCTGAGAATTTGATATATAAATAATGTTTCACCCTTTTAAAAGAACGGACATTTATAAATTTTCTTAAATTTTAGAAGGCAACCTTCTAAAGTCATACATAAGGAATTCAAAGAAATAAATAGCAAGTAGACAGAGATGAAGGAGTTAATGCCTTTAGAATTCAGCTTCCATCATACATGGGTGACTATCTCTTTAAATAATTTAAATCCTCTCCATCAACTACAAAGCTGTTTTGAAGCCATTTAGCTTTGTTCTTTACATGTGTTCTAATTAAGAAATGACCTTGTCATCACACACACCAGAAATCCGGGATTATTTCCTACAGCAAAAATTCACAGTGCCCCCAAAAAAAGAAAACGAGGGGGGGAAAAATACTTCATCCTTAGTTCCTCACTAAAGGAAGTTGTTGGTTGGCTGAGTGCTGAAGCAGTTTCACTGCATAATTTTTGTTGTTGTTGAATGTCACAGGGCGGGTTAGTGTGACCTTGAGCTGCATCAGCAGCACAGCAAGGGTCGAGATGCCTGCAGGCGCCCTAGTACTGGATTTGCAAGACAAAAACCTTCAAACTGGCTGAAGGACATCTTAAATCTCTTCAAAGGTTTTCTGAACTAATCTGAGCTGCTCTTAGCAGGATCTGTGCCAGTGTGAGAAGCAAAATTAAAAACAAGGTCTTTGACAGGATGTTGTCTCCTCTTAACCCTTCCCAAGCAGAATAGAACAAATCTCAAGCATTCTGGAGAGATGATTTACCTAGAAGCATTCTTTCATAACAAATTATGTAAGGAAGCAATCATCAAAAATGAGGCCACTAAACCCTCCCATTGCGCTTATAAAAGAATTCAGGTGGAATTTTTCTTGACCATATTTTAGTGTAGTGAATGTAAAACTTAGAGCTCTATTTGTTATCCTTTAGATTTGCAGCATAGTAATTGCTGAAGATAAAGAAATGTTTCCATCAACGTTAATTTCTAGAATTTTTTAAGTAATAGCTTTTAACTGATTAAGTCAAAAACTTCATATGTATTACATAGAGTTCACTAAAATTACAACAGGTAAAGAAAATTGCATCACATGTTTACTCGATGCCTTATTCCAAACATGATGGATACACTGTTAAGAGGGGGAAAGAATCAGAATTGTGAAAGTGAACATAAGAAGAACAACATAAAGCAATCTCAGTCTTGTTATAAGAAATCTGCATGACATTTTTGTTAGCCATGAACAGAGCAAGGACGATGGGCCAGGTAAAGAAACTCACCAGGGCAGAAAGCTCCAGATGCCTAGCAAGGGGCAAAACTGGGAAAACAAGAATCTCCACCACAGGGTAACCCATCCTCCCCTAGCATATCAATGGTCATGTGGTTTTGGACCTGGCATCTTTCAGACCCCCTGACCTTTTCCTCCCTAAAGATAACATCTAGGCCTCAGTTGTATTTTAGCTTCAGGCCCAGAAAAGCAGTAAAACCAGACAAGTGATGCCAGGGCTGCCTTACAACCAGCTACATTAACTAATAATCCCCTGCCCTGGCACTGACAATTCAATGGAGACCACAACCCTGAAGGAACACCCCAGGAAAGCTGATGAATATTCCTTGAGATACTCCCCTGAGACCTCCCCTAAGATTTCTACCTGCAAGAGAGAGATAAATACACTCAAGACAAAGGGACCCAGTGCAATGCATGCTCTCCCTACAAGGAGCCTGCCTGCACCATTCCCCCACAGGCACATATCACCTAACCTCTAAGGGACCCAAGGAGACTTGGCAACCAGGGGAGCAATGGGCAGCGGGTAACCTCCGGCTAACCTCCTGAACCTGTCTCCAAGATCTCCTTTTCTCTGTGTAGCCCTTCCCTTTGGATATTCCCTTTTCCTTAAATAAATTCAGTTTTCTTTAATCACTGTCTGAGATGGCTATTTAGCCTGTCCATGTACAGCTGACTTTAACCTTTCAGTTTTATTACTGTGTTATAGTATTTCCTTGTTGTTTGTTTGTTAATCCTCACCCCAAATATTTTTCAATTGATTTTTAGGGAGAGTGGAAAAAAAGGGCAGAGACAGAGAGAGAAATATCAGTGTGAGAGAGACACATCAATTGGTTGCCTCCTGCACACAGCCCCAGTCAGGGCCAGGGATCGATGCTCTCACCAATAAGCCAAACCGGCTAGGGCATGCTGTAGTATTTCCAATGTAGGGGCCCAAAGAGAACATATTAATGCCAGCAGAGGGTGTGAGTATTCCCTGGCAATTTAGTAGCTACAGTTCTCAAGAAATAATTTAGGGGAACAAACAGCTATAATACATACAATGCAATGTTCTAAAATCAGTGTATCTCCATCAATGACATGTTAAGTTTGTCATCAGCAGATATAAGGTATATCATGAATACTGTTCAAGTATACTTAGTATAAGGTATAGAATTTATTAAAGTCCAGTAGATTGCTAATCATGCCCTTTTAAAAAAATAAGTAAATTTAAGATTATGCTGAATAACAACCACACTTTCACTCACTTGAATTCAGATATACTTTCCTGAATGGGATAGGAAAAGGGTAAAGTACTAGGTAGTAAGTACATACCACATGAGAGTGAATAGTACACATGAATTTCTTCTTTAGTCATCGTTCAAAAGGAGAGAAGAGTATATACTGTGTCAAATGCTATGGCTGAAATCTGTTAAAAGTGCTCTGGGAACACAGAGTGTGCAGTAACCAGGTTTTCATTCATATGTGTTTGTGCCCTAGGCAGTAGTCAGTGATGGTTGAAAAAAATGAGGAAGAACAGAAGAGAACGGCAGCCACTTTAGGTTGCAGAGCTAGCACTCAAAGGCAGGGAGAGTAGAGGCAGGAAGGGGTGGTCCAATGTGACTACCGATTAGGCTGGAAGCATAATTGGAACCAAGGACTTTGAATCAAGGCTATGTCAAGAAGCTGTTCTTTATCTGGTGGCCAGTAGAAGGTATAAAGGAAATGGTACAATTAAATGCATGTTAAAAAACAAAAACAGAATTGCTGATGGCTTTGGAGGAAAGAATAAAATGAGACAAAGTAGTGCAGAGCAGAAAACAGACAAAATAAGGTAAGGGCAGGAGAGATGAAAAAAAAAAAAAAAAGACAACTGAAACACAGTAAAGATTGGTCTGAATATTTAGAAAGCAATTTGTATCAGAAAAGTACTATAAAATAGGATATTTAAAATAGCAAATTCATTAAATAAAAAACAATGAAAATAATAACTATACGCTCAAAATTATGTTTGTAAAACACTATGTTGACATGATGTACGAGGTTTCAAGAGAACTAAGAACTCCTATAGAGATATTTAACAGAGTCAGAATCAGATTCTGTTGGAGATTTTAATTTTGTACATTTCAAATAACAATCTCCATGAAGCACCAGGTAAGGGTTTTGCTTATTAAGGCAGCAACATCCACCTTTCCGAATGGTGTGATGGCATATTTCCCTTGGCTATTAAGAGAGAGAGGTCTGGCTTAAACCATAATGTGATTGCTGGAGCTAAGAGCTTCATATACAAACACTAAAGAGAATTAAAAAAAAACATACATTTAATGAGTGCCTACTATGTTAGTACATATTAAAAAATAAAAAGTCCCCACGATTTAATCTAATTCAGGTTTTTGTTTATTATTCACAATGATAAGTCCCTAAATTACAGCTCACACCATCACACCAGCACATAGTAAAACGACCATGAGTAAAAACACTACTGAGCTGTCAGTGGATGAAGAGCCTGAACCTGGGCCATCCTGGTACGCCCATGCAGCTGACAGGTACACAATGCGTTCCCAGAACTCCCATGTACTTTGAGGTGAGTCGTCAAATACTCTAGAGACTGACTGTCCTGCTAAGACCTCAGAAAGAATTTAACAGAGTATCAGCCAAGGTAAGAGGGTAGGAATGAAAAAGAACAGGAGTCACTAGGGCCAAGTAACTATGTGCCAGAGAGCAGACTGTACTCTCAGAAAAGGAGGGCCAGCATCAGGGATCAGGTTGAAGCAAGTGGAGGGGAAGGTCAAACAAAGGAGAGAAAGAGCAGACTTCCAAGGGAAGACTTCTTGCTCCCTGAAGAAGTAACTGTACTCTGTAAAATCATTAAGAAAATGAACAAAGCCCTAAACCCCCTGGAGTAGGAAGAATCATCATAGGAGAAGTATTTAGAGGTTCACATGTCATTAAAAGGGCTAGCACTTGAGAGCCAGGGTACTGACAGGGCACACAACTAGGAATGACCTTACCAAGTATCCACAAATAAAATGACTTCTCCTTGAGTAAGCATCTCCGACTCACAGCTGCCAAGCCAACACTGGTAACAAGTTCCAGCACATTTTATGTCTAGACATTAATAGAAGGGTAGGTAACATGATAAGCTTTGCAGATATTTTAAAAACCTAACAATTTAGTAATCCACAAAAACAAGAGCTAGGTTAAAACATTATTAAAATAAAAATAATACAAAATATTCTGTTGGCAATTAGACAAGTAAATTCCTGTAGAGCAACAATTCTCAAAGTGTGGTCCATGGACTCCAACGCTCTCCATGACCCACTGAGGAGGCACAGGAGGTCAAGACTATTTTCATAATACTGAACTGTTATCTCCTTTTTGTCCCTTTCTCTCATAAGTCAACAGTGGGGTTGTCCAGAGGCAACATGATATGTGTCATTGTATTGATGGCTACTGGAATACATCCCTGTGTATCCTTGTGTTTTAAAATGTTTTGCAGTTAAAATTTCTAATATGGTAATTATTAGTTGATATGACTGTCATAAATAAAAGCTCTCTTGGGTCCTCAATCATTTAAGAGTATAAAGGAGTCCGGACACCAAGAACTTTGAGAACTGCTACTAGTTTACTAAAGTAAAAGCATCAGGAAGTATAATGTTGGTTTTAAGATTCAAACAAAATTTCTTAGTTTTTAATTTTCAAAAATCTACACAATAGTCTCCTAGATAGTCTCCTCTGTGTAAAAATCTGTCCAAGACCCAAGTGAATAAAGAAAAAATGATCTTTTTAAAAAGATTAGTAGACTATAGGGGATTTGGAACGCCTCCCATCTTTGCACAGTTACTAGCATTCTAAATTTACCATACAAGAACTGACAAATCCACAAATACTTATAAAGAAGCTGCCTGTGACAGGAGCTGATAAAGAAAAGGTAACTTAAGCGATACACTAGCGGGCTCACAATCCCGTCAGAAAAAATATGATCAGCAACACAGTGAGCTATTAAGAAAAAGCATGAACAGAGTGGAAAAGGTATGCAAGGCAAATTCTGGGGAAGAAGACCAGTGAAAGGCAGGGAACACTTTTCTTAGCAAAGGCACTCCTCAATGGTGGCATGTGAACTGACTCTAGCAATAATCAAAGCTTTGCCAACTGGAAAAGAAGCTACAAAGCGGTAGTGAGAGGAACATCAGCCCCAGAAGGCAAGCACAGCAGCACACAGTACATTGTAGAAAGTTTAAAGTTTAAGTAATCTACTAAAAATACAGAAATTGAGAGTAATTAGAAATTTTTATAGAATTTGACAAAGTAATATGATGTCTGTTGAGTTTAATGAATAAAGATTGGTAATTATAGTTTATATTTCTTTTTCATAATTTCCAATCTGTCATAGATAAGAAGCTTTTAAAAATACAATAAAAGTAATTTATTTAAAAAATAAAATGAAAACAAACAAAAACTGGTCCTTCACCACAGATACTTTAAGAAGCTCAGAGAACCAGCAGCAAGATGGTAGGGAGGGAGAGGAACAACAGCAGGAGATAAAAGCTTTAAGCTAGAAGCTTATATAGACTGTACTATCAATAATCTTTCTATAAGTATATGTAAAAACACTAACAGAGGTTTGAAAATTACTATTATATCTCTAGTCCAGAATGGGGACATTCTAGTTATCTAAATAAAATACATAATAAGCTCTACTGTTAGACTCACACTAACTGTTGTGCAAACCTCGGGCTGCATTTGAAGGGCAAACGTAGCAGAGCGTCAAGGAGAATATCAGGTTTACCAGAGTTAATTTAAGTGAAAAATACCAGGGTCTGTGTAAGAAGAGAAAGTGAACTGACACTCTGGTCAACACATTGTTAAATTATTTTAATTATTTCATTTGAATCCTTTCATGGTAGAGAAAAAGCCCAAGTTGATATGGAGGCTTGATATAGTGAGGAACGTCCCCTCCAAAATGCTGTTAGTTATATCAATTAAGGTATTAATAAAAGACTTAAGAAAAATCAATTATTTAAGGACATCAAATTTAGAAAAATGTTTAATTATATTAATGTTTACCATTGCAATAATACATTAGGGTTGTTTAAGGAAGGACTATTACTTTTTGATGGTCATTATGTGATTGACATTGCTGAGTTGGATTTATTAGAGAAGTTAACACTAGCAAATTGGAGTTTTAGGAAAATCTGGTGGCTATGAGAGCCTGAGGTGGGGACATAAGTAAGGAAGTTTAGCAGCACAAATGCTATAGATTAGAAATGAACTCTGAACCAAGATGCTAGAAAAAGGATTAAAGAGTGCTTGGGAACAATGCCGGAAACTAACAAGGAATTTTTTGAGCTGAGCGTCCAAATTTTCTTGCTCAGATTGTCCATGAAATCAGGGAAATATCAGTGAGACAGACAACTTAGTTTATAGCAATTAATCCCAAATAAAATGATTCACCAACAGTTCTGGATTGATGGTTTCACTAGTTCTCACAGAAAACTGTGTAGTTTAAACGTTTTCAAGGTGTTATTTCTTAAATTCAAAATATTATTTTGAGGAGTGTTTTACAAAGTTTGTGGAAGGTATTCTATGTAGACAATTAGCTTCACTTCATCAACCTGGTAACCTGTTAGAGTCAGCTGAGTCACTGCCATTTTTGTCTGTTCATACAGATACTTCTGTATGTGACAAAAAAGTTTTAATACTTAAGACATCTGTTGAAATAGTCATCAACAATTTAATTGAACTAAAAAAAAAGTACAATAAAGAACTCTTCCCAATGAGAAATCATCTATATATATAAAAGTCTAAGCGACTGTCCAGTAGCTATGATGTGTACTGACCACCAGGGGGCAGGCACTCAATGCAGGAGAGGAAACCACAGGCATAGAAACATGGAACAGACTGATGAATCTCAGAGGGAAAGGGGGAGGGGAGAGAGCAGGAAGAGATTAACCAAAGAACTTATATACATATTAGAGGCCTGGTGCATAGCTTTGTGCACTGGTGGGGTCCCTTGGCCTGGCTTGTGGGGATCGGGCCAAAACCAGCTCTCCGACATGCCCTGAGGAGTCGGAGTTATTCACTATTTTTTAATATTTTTAATATTTATCCAAATTAGCTAATAAATGTTATACTCTGAGATAAACAGTACAGAAAGTATATGGAGTCCTATAAAATACAATAAAGGGTGATTTGATTTTGTTAGTCATATGGGATGACTGTTTCTTTCAAAAAGGAGAGCTAACAAGTGAGTAAGGAAAATCTCGCCTAAGACACTAAGAAAGCTTTATAAAGTACTCTGTGCTTTATATGGTTTGCAATATTCATTTCATCAAATTCTTGTCCCTTTATAATCACCCTCTTTGGCCTCTCATTCAGATGGACATTACTTAAATGTATAATGAGACGATTTTCAGAGTATAGTTTGTATGGTTAATAAACTATAGTAAAACCTCATGAAATATATTAGTTGAGTCTTCAACTACATGCTACTGAATACTAGTTTCCTAAGATTATACACACACACATATATATACATATATACATATATACATATATATATACACACACATATATATACACATATATATACACATACATATATATATATCCTAATAAAAGAGAAACATGGTAATTAGCATATGACCGCTACCCTTCCCACTGGCTAATCAGGGCGATATGCAAATTAACTGCCAGCCAAGATGGCGGGCGGCAGCAAGGCAGCTTAAACTGAACATGAGGCTTGCTTGCTTCAGTGATGGAGGACTCCAACATTCCCCGCCTGCCTTGCCGGCCTCTGAGCTTGCAGTTTAAGAAACATTGTAACAAATATAGAAGCTAAACAAAACCCCAGAAACCTGCTTTCAGCCGGCCAGGATCTCAGAGTTGGAGTTATACACTGTTTCGATTATAGAACCCAAACAAACCAGATACCTGTTTTCAGCAGCAGAGGCCTCAGAGCTGGACCCAGAGCTAAAGCTGACCCAGAATAAAAAAGAAAAAGAAAAAAAGGAGCAGTTGGGAGCTTCAGTAGGCCTGAAAGAGCCCTCAGCCCCTCACCCAGACTGGCCAGGCACTCCAGTGGGGACCCCCATCCTGAAGGGTGTGTGACCAGCTGCAAACAGCCATCATCCCCTCACCCAGGCTGGCCAGGCACTCCACTGGGGACCCCCACCCTGATCCAGGACACCCTTCAGGGCAAATCAGCCAGCCCCACCCATGCACCAGGCCTCTATCGTATATAGTAAAAGGGTAATATGCCTCCCAGCACCGGGATCAGCGGAGCCGAGAGGCCTCCCGGCACCGGGATCAGCGTGACAGGGGGCAGCGCACAAACCCCCTGATCGCCCTGCGGCTCTGTGTGTGACATGGGGCGGCGCCTCAACCCCCTGATATACCCTGCTCTGTGTGTGACAGGGTGCGGCGCCCCAACCCCCTAATCAGCCCTGCTATGTGCCTGATGGGGGGAGCTCCCCTACCCCCTGATCGCCCTGCGGCTCTGTGTGTGACAGGGTGCGGCGCCCCAACCCCTCCCCCTACACACGGGCCCTGCTGTGTGTGTGACGGGGTAGAGCCATAACCTCCCCATCGGCCCTGCCCTGAGTGTGAGAGTGGCGGCGCCCCAACCCCAAGATCGGCCCTGCTCTGTGGGTGATAGAGGGCGGCGCCCCAACCCCCTGATCCGCCCTGCCCTGAGTGTGACAGGGGGCGGTCCCCAACTCCCCTATCGGCCCTACTCTGTGCATGACAGGGGGGAGCTCCCCAACCCCCTGATTGACCCTGCTCTGTGCGTGACAGGGTACGGAGCCCCAACCCCCCCCCGATGGGCCCTGCTCTGTGCGTGACAGAGGGCATCGCTCCAATCCCCCGATTGGCCCTGCTCTGTGCGTGACAGAGGGTGGCGCCGCAACCTCCCCATCGACCCTGCCTTGAGTGTGACAGGGGGCGGCGCCCCAACCCCCCAATCGGCCCTACCCTGTGCGTGACTGAGGGTGGCATCGCAACCTCCCAATCTGCCCTGGTCTGTGCATGACAGGGGGCGGCGCCCCAACTCCCCAATCGGCCCTGCTCTGAGCCCGACCAGGGGTTGCACCTAGGGATTGGGCCTGCCCTCTGCCACCCGTGAGCAGGCCTAAGCCAGCAGGTCGTTATCTCCCGAGGGGTCCCAGACTGAGAGAGGGCACAGGCCGGGCTGAGGACCACCCCCCCCCTTGTGCACAAATTTTTGTGCACCGGGCCTCTAGTATATATATATGACCCTCCCTCTGGAGGATCCCCCTTTAGAGACTGACAATCCCCTGGCTAAGGAATCATGATTTAACTTCTCCAAACTTATGTGACCATGAGCTCCTCATTCAAAGGGAAAAACTGTTTAACAAACACATTTTAGAAAACACACACTTTTAAAAGTTAGTTATCCAACTATCATAAGTAGTCATTGGCTACTTGGTAAAACAAGGGTGTTGATAAATTAATAACAAAAATATGCATGTTTACAATTTTAACAAAATTAAAAATTGAGAATTTGGGTTCAATACCCATCAAATGTAAGAGCTGATTTTGGTTTATCAAACTGTCATAAACACATAATTACACCTGAATGAAAGAATGTTTAATATTTACAAGTAAAAAAGTCTGGTTAATTAAAAGTCTCAATTTAGAGAATATAATAATATATGAATATGTGGAGAATGACTAGCAACCAAATAATTTTACAATTATAAAATTAAAGTTTTATTCTTTTTATTTAATAAATTTGTTTTTAAAGATTTTCTTGCTGAAATTACAAGCAAGGATAATCAGAGTGATTAAAATATAAGTAGAGGATGAAATAGCACCATTTGCAACAACATGGATGGACCTTGAGAACATTATGCTAAGTGAAATAAGTCAGTATATAAGACAGGGACAAAAAGGAGGTAACAGTTCAATAGAAGAAGCTAAGAACCATATGATTTTACTCAGATGAGGGATATAAACCTGAAACTCGTGAACACAAACAGCAGTGTGGTGGTTGCCAGAAGGAAGGGGCTTGGGGGAGAAGGTGGTCCTAATATATGATGATAGGAGGTTTGACTTTGGGTGGTGGGCACATGGTGCAATATACAGATCTTGTAACATAAAAACCTACACCTGAAACTTACATGTTCATGTTTACTAATGTCACCCCAATAAATTTAGTATATATATTTAAAATATATACATAGAATGTTAAAATAAACACTTCATTACTAGGTTTTCTGAATATAATTAGAATAGTAAAGAAAAGGAGTTATTATTACCACTGTGCTGACCATATTATGCCTATAGTAAAAAACAAGTTTGCCTTCCCTGCCCAGCCAGTGTGGCTCAGAGGTTGAGTGTCAACCTATGCACCAGGAAGTCAGAGTTCGATTCCTGGTCAGGGCGCATGCCTGGGTTGTGGGCTCAATCTCCAGTAGGGGGCATGCAGGAGGCAGCCGATCAATGATTCTCATCACTGACATTTCTATTTCTCTCTTCCTCTCCCTCTCTGAAATCAATATAAACGTATTTAAAAGAAAACAAACAAAAAAACCTGCCATCTCCCTTTTAAAACATCATAGTCCATTAAAACACTGTGAAGTTTAGGAAATTCTATCTACTATATCTCTTCTGAACAGAGTTTTCAGGTACCTAATTAAAAGTAAACTCTTCACAATTAATGATAAGTACAATAATCAATCATTGTGTCTTTCCCCCGCTTACTTGGATTGTTTCTGCCCTGGCAAAGGCAATATAAGGTTCAAGAGTTGAAGACAAGACAAATTCATCATAGGTTGTAGCTATACTGGAAAACAGGGGTGCTAATCCAAGTAGAATTAACCACTCAGGCATCTCTTTCTGTTGCACTGACCACCTACTTCTGTTAATCAGATTATTTTATCATTTCTCAGAAAGGCTACTATTTGCCTTGTAAGAGGTAATCATTTTATATAATTCAAAAAGTAATCACTGACTTAGACTATAATTAACCCATAACCAAACATTCTTCTATTTTTCTTCAAAACAATACTTAACTTTTAATCTGAAATCAGATTGCTATCTTAGTTTTGCATTAACTATCCATTTTGTTTTTTTATAAAAAAAAAAATTAAGTATCACTAACACAAATATTTATTTCAAGATTCCCAACTGTTCTCTCCAGAAGTAATCTACACCTTTTAATTCTCAAGAATATTTTTGGATCATTTAACCTCTTTCTACTGCTTGATTAAATTTACGTATATACTTTTTTCTTTTTTGTGTATTTTATAATGCAAATAGCTAAAATGTAAACAATTTGTGATTATAATTCATAAATATATAAATGTTGCAGGTATAAGCAAAAAGTATTTTATTAATACTTTGTCAATATGTCAAAAATGTTTAGGGTACTGGGTTAAACATTAACACCCTCTTTTTGTTTTTATCTATATCCTTGCCCTCTAAGTTCTTTAATTATAGAATTGTATCTCACTTAGTTTAAAAAACAAAACAAAACAGTGCCTGCCTGGTTGGCATGGCTCAGTTGTTGAGTGTCACCCTATGAACCAGAAGGTCACGGTTCAATTTCTGGTCAGGGTACTGCCCGGGTTGCGGGCTCGAGCCCCAGTATGGATCATGCAAGAAGTGGCTGATCAATGATACTCTCTCAACACTTTGCTTTTCTATCTCTTTCTATCTCTTTCTCCCTCTCCATTCCTCTCTGAAATCAATAAAAACATATTTAAAAAACAAGCAAACAAACATAAAACAGTGCCTAATGAATTTGCAAAGATAAAACACAAAATACAAGTCTGGTGTTTATAAGCTAATTTATAACTTAGAAAGGATCGTCTAAAATATATTAAAATCACAATACTTAAGCCTTAAGAACTTGGGAAAAATGTTCTCACCATGTGTCTCCAAGGTTTGAGTCTCTGCTTTCTGAGAAAGGAAACTGAGAAGGCTGTTGAAAAGTAATTCTGATGTCATCTGGAGTCTTCAGATTCCCTGCTCCTCCTTTAGTCTAGGGTACATGTGAAGAGGAAGAAAAAGATAGTTTGGTATCTCTTCCAAACCAGATTCTGGAATATATTTTGTAAAGTTTCCCTAGTACCATTTCTTGATCAAGTTCAATGTAGAAGTACTCCTTTGACAGAGAAATACAGATTGTTTAAGAAATATATATTGTTCATTAAAAGTAAGGAACAGATCTTTCCTTTCTATACCAGTGATGGAGAACCTATGACACGTGTGTCAGAGGTGACACGCGAACTCATTTTTTTGGTTGATTTTTCTTTGTTAAATGGCATTTAAATATATAAAATAAATATCAAAAATATACATCTTTGTTTTACTATGGTTGCAAATATCAAAAAATTTCTATATGTGACACAGCACCAGAGTTAAGTTAGGGTTTTTCAAAATGCTGACACACTGAGCTTAAAAGGTTCACCATCACTGTTCTATACAATACATCTAGATCAGTGGTTCTCAATCTTCTTAATGCCGTGATCCTTTAATACAGTTCCTCATGTTGTGGTGACCTCCAATTTCATTGCTACAAATTGAACATAATTAAAGCATAGTGATTAATCACAAAAACAATATGTAATTATATATGTGTTTTCCGATGGTCATAGGCGACCCCTGTGAAAGGGTCGTTCGACCCCCCAAAAGGATCGCGACCCACAGGTTGAGAACCGCTGATCTAGATGCTTCAAGAAAACAAACTATAAAAAAGATTTATGGTTGCTAAGATACACTTGTTAACTTTTGTTGATTTCAAATTTCCATCAAATTAAATTAAATTATACCTAAAAGTTCTAAATCCTCCCAAACGTATATTAAAAAAAAGAATAAAAAAACAATAGCAAGTTTCTTTCATATTAAGCTTTTCCTGTTTCAAACTACTACTTATGTAACCTTTCCAGCACAAAATGTATGATGAATATCAAATGCCTTATGTCCACAGAAAGACATATATATCACTGTCCAAAGCAGCCATATTTTTAATAGTCAAAAATTGAAAACAACTCAAATGCCTATCACTAGGTGAATGAATTATGGTATGTCCTTACAATGGACTATTTACTACTCAGAAACAAAAATGGATGCACTACCTATATATATAAAAAAAGCCAGTGTCCATGACGACCAGGATGACTAAACGACTGGTAACCATGAGGTGGCATTGACCCCCTCTCGGTCCCTCCCTCCCCCCACACCTCGCGAGTGGGGCGGGGCAGGGCAGGATTGGGGACTGGAGAGCGGGCTGAATGACTGACCTCTTGGTCCCTGCCCCAGGCCTACAGGCTCCGATGGATCAGCGATGGTGAACGGGAAAATCAGGGTGGGTGGCAGGAGGACCAGGCTGGCTGTCAGGCCGTTGGGATCACCAGCTCATCCCCAGCTGCTCGGAGGCTCAGGCCTGTGGGAAAGCAGGTGCCAGCAACTTCACCTCCATGCACGTGCGCCAGGTCGGCTGCTAATGGAATGTACTGCCCGCTCCGGGCTGCTCACGCCTGGGTGGGTAGGTTGTGGGCGCACCCCGCAACTTCCATCAGCACCTCAAGCCCCAGCAGCGGCAGCAGCAACGGTGCCCGCGTGAGCAGCCACAAGTGGGCAGCGCATTCCATCAGTGGCTGGCCCAGCGCACGCCCATGGAGGTGAGGTCTCCGCACCTGCTTTCCCACAGGCCTGAGCCCCCAGCAGCCGGGGATGAGCTGGTGATCCCAATGGCCTGACAGTCCTGTGGCAGAGGTGGCATTCAGCCTGGGGACTGGCAAACAGGCAGAAGATGGAGGCTAGGCCTACGACCCTACCCACAGGATTTCGTGCATGGGGCCTCTAGCTGATATATAAACAACATGGATGAATTTAAAACTCAATTATGCTGAATACAAGAAGCCAGACAAAAAGGAACACAAATTGTGTGATTTCACTTGCATAAAATTATAGCAAAGCAAATTAATATAAAGGGAGAGAAAGATCAGGGGCTGCCTGGTGATGGAGAAATGAGAAGGTATAAGAAGGAGGGATTACAAAAGGTCACCTTAATTATAGTGATGGTTTCATGGGTATATACATGTGTCAAAACTTATCAAACCGTAAATAAGTACAGTTTATGTCAATTATGCCTCAATAAAGCTGTAAAAAAAAAATCAAATTTCTTAAAATGTTATATGCCCCTTTATGTAGCAATTCCAAGTCTAGAATTTATCCTAGTAAAAAGAATGAGGAGATACACACACACACACATATTTAGCCATAAAATGTGTCATTAAATACATTATTTATAATGTAAAAAAATTAAAACAGCCATTAAATGGCATAAAAAAGTTTGGGACTAGTTAAATAAGTTATAGTGGAATACTATGTAGCCATTAAAATATATAATTATAGTATACCATTTCATGTAACTTATTATATAATAAAAAAAGGAAAAAATATTATGTTCAGTAGAAGTGAATTTGTTTCAAAAGAATACAAAAGTAAAAGTAGGAATTATTTCTGCATTTAGAAGTAATTTTAATTTTTCCTTTTTAATGATTTATATTTATTTCTTTACAATAAACATGCATCATTTTAGTAATAAATAAAGGGATAAAACTAGCAATAGTCTACAATTGTCCATTTCCTATCTTCTATATAAAGAGGCCCAGCATGCAAAAGCACATGCCCCTTGCACCACCCT
Organism: Myotis nattereri; assembly: GCF_964212035.1. Taxonomy (NCBI): domain Eukaryota; kingdom Metazoa; phylum Chordata; class Mammalia; order Chiroptera; family Vespertilionidae; genus Myotis; species Myotis nattereri. Next base: position 101,552,364 of record NC_138077.1, read on the forward strand.
GCCACACTCGCAGCCCCGCCCACCCACGTGTGCCTCGCCATGCCTGCCTCACCACGCTGCGCCACGCCCACCCGCCTGCCCCCCCTCCTGCGATCAGAGCCTGTGGGCAGCGGGGGAGGGACCGAGAGGTGCTCCATGTACTTCATGGTGACTGGTGGTTTGGTCGTTATGGCACTGGCTTTTTATAATATAGACTAGGGGTCCAGTGCACGAATTCGTGCACCAACTGTGGGGCCACGAGGCTGTGAGGAGCATAGGGGTGGGTCTTGGCCCATCCTCCGTGACTCTGCCTGGCCCCTCCCACTGCAGCCCCGATCCCGCTGCCACCTCTCCCACGCACTAACGGCACCGGCCCCGCTCACACCCGCTGATGCCTCAGAGTGATTGGGGCTGGTGCGGTCAGTGGGTGTGAACGGAGGCTGCTGCTCCGATTGCCCCTCAGGAGCACGGGGAAGTGGAGAAGCCCTCAGGGGCAATCGGGGCCAGCAGCCACTGCTCACACCCGCTGCTGGTGCCGAGTGATCGGGGATAGCACTGGCGTGGCAGCGGGTGCAATTGGCCACTCCAGTGCCAGCTACAGGTGTGAGCGGGGCCAGTGCCAGCAGTGGGTGTGAGCAGCAGCTTTGGCGCTGGTAGCGGGTGTGAGCGGGACTGTCGCTAGAAGTGGGTGTGAGAGGCGGCTGCTGGCCCCAATCGCCCCTCAGGAGCAGGGGGAGGTGGAGAAGCCCACCATGTTCCACACTCTACCGCCTGCTGCCAATGCCCGCCATGTTCTGCGCGTGCCCCCTGGTGATCAGTGCATGTCATAGCAACTGGTTGTTCAGCTGTTTGTTCTGACATTCGGTCTATTTGCGTATTAGGGTTTTATATAGACAGATAAAAGCCTAAGTGACCATTTGACTGGTCGCTATGATGTGCACTGACCATCAGGGGGAAGACACTCAACTCAGGAGCTGCCCCCTGGTGGTCAGTGTGCTGCCACAGCAGGAGCGCCGCTTAGCTGACCACTAGACGCCAGACGCCGGGCTCAAAGCTGGCGAATGCAGCTGCAGCGGAGTGAGCCTCTCCTGGGGACACTCCCCCTGTGTGCCCCTCCCCCATCCAGACCAGGACTGGGACCGGCATTGGGACTGATTGGGCATGAACCCGCGGCCGCTTCTCGATCATGGGTGTGCTGGTATCGCCCTAGGATGAGTGCGTGGAGACTGTAGCAGAGAGGCTGTGAGCCTACCGAGCAGCGTGGCACCCAGCCTGGGCTCTGGCTCCTCCCCAGTCACCTGCTGCTTCTTGCACTACTACATCCCTTGGGAGATGTTGGACAGCCGGTTTTGGTCTGATCCCCACAGGCCACACCTAGGGACACCACCAGTGCATGAATCCATGCACTAGGCCTCTAGTTACAAGTATAAAAGAAACACTCCTAAGAGGTGGTACACATTACAGAACTCTGGGCTGTCATGTCATCCCCCACAACAACATACCACAGAGTAGTGAGAAAAAGGTTGGTCTGACTAGATGAACTAGAGTAATAATTAGTAAGCTACATTCTTTACCAGTTACAAAAGTGCTTTCCTGGAAATGACCTAATTTGATTTTCATAACTCAGTGCAACAGGCAGAGAACACATTACCCCATTTTCTAGAGGGCAAACAGTGAGCAGGGCTGGTTAAGTGTCATGCCCTAAAATTATAGTTCTTGGGACTCAAATTGGGCCTTGACTATAAATTCTGATAGAAATTCTAAGAGGAGTAGGGAACAGTCACTTTTCCTGATTATTTATAAGGCAGTGATTTATGTATGAACTTAAAAATAACCATATTTGCAATCATATTAGTATTCCTATTAGAATGTGCCAGGGTTTTGGGGATTGTCTAAACCCCCAGTACCTAACCTCACTCAGACAACCTACTAAACTACTGAAATTCAAATAGAATTTAGTTGTTCGGTTTTCAACTGCATTTCTTTCCTTCTTGAAAAATAAAGGTATTACCTTTGATTTAAAATTTGGAAAAAGGAAGTAACCTTTTGAATGCTGCAAATAGTGACCCTCAAGTTGATGTCAAAGATCTAACTTAATGGCACTTTAAAATACTACCTTTTAGGCCAAATCTCTTTTGATATGTGAGCAGATAAGAAACAGTCTCCAAATAAGGCATATTCAATGAAGAAAATGGCCAACTCTTGACAAGAGTAAAAGTAAGTATCTCCAGAGGAGCATTATTAATGACTGGTCAGTATTTGCTGATGAGGCCTTGAACCATAAGGAACCCTTATAGCTACACTCTTACCAATACTGTCTGGACTATGAGAGACTTAAAAGGAAATGCTAGCTCTCGTTTACTGAGCACTTACTGTGTGTCAGATACTGTGCTAAGGTCTTTACATACATGATCTTAAACCAACCCTTTAAGATGACTACTATCACAGCCTCATTTTATAGATGAGGAAATTAAGTTTCAGTTACCCCAAATCACAAAACTGGTAACAGCTTAAAGTAGAATTCAAACTCTGGCACATTTTCCTTGAAACAAATATGGGGCCTTAGCAGTTCTCTAGAACATAAATTGTGACTTCTTTCTAGTACTACATACCTACAATGGTCTCAATTCTGGTAGTGTAAAACACTTGGCAACAGCACATAAGTTTAAGTCTAAATTTTTCATGTGAAAAATTAAAAATCTCCACAGCCCATAATTTATATCTGATTTTTGCCATTTTCTAGAATTGTTTTAAATGTTTGGTCTCTATTAAAGCAGTTTTAACCCTTTTGAACTAAACATGTGATCACACAAAAGATAAAAAGAAAATTTAAATAAAAATTAGCAAAATATTTAAAATAATATTTTAAATTCTCACAGATTAATATTTACAAATTGTCTTGTGTTTTTTTAAAATATATTTTATTGATTTTTTACAGAGAGGAAGGGAGAGGGATAGAGAGTTAGAAACATCGATGAGAGAGAAACATCTATCAGCTGCCTCCTGCACACCCCTAACTGGGGATGTGCCCGCAACCAAGTACATGCCATTGACCGGAATCGAACCCGGGACCCTTCAGTCCGCAGGCCGACGCTCTATCCACTGAGGCAAACCGGTTAGGGCAAATTGTCTTGTATTAATAAATATATAAATCAGCCTTAAATCCGAGTCAGTGAAACTGAATGCGCCAGATATGTTATAGATCATGAAGACAGGAAGCATGTCTAAAAAGAAAAATGTTTAAATAATTTTGTTGTAATTATAAATGCCATTTCCTCAAAGAGCTTTTCCTCATCACTTTATATAAAGTAGCTTCGTCTCTACCTTACTTTGTTTACACTCTCTGTTACTCTATTTCTGTGCCCTTGATTTTTTCTGTATCTATTGAGACACTCATGTTAGTTCTTGTTCTTTATTCTATTAATAAGGTATATTACATTAATTAATTGTTTCAATGTGAAAAGAACTCTTCCTTTCCAAGATGCATGCCTATAACTAACACGATACTTAATGGTGAAAGACTGAATACTTTCCCCTCTAACCCTGGAAAAAAGGCAAGGATGTCTGCATTAGCTATTCGGATTCCACTCAATGCAATCAGCAAGAAATGTAAACACATATAGATTAAAAAAGTTATGGGAGAAGATATTTGCAAACAACAGCTCCAACAAGAAGTTAATATCCAAAATATATAAAGAACTCATATAACTCAACACCAAACAAACAAAAATTGCAATTAAAAAAATGGGCAGAGAACCTGAACAGACACTTCTCTCAAGCAAACATACAAATGACAAACAGGTATATGAAAAGATGTTCAACCTCTAGCTATTAGGAAAATGCAAAACAAAACTACAATAAGATACCACCTACCACCTCATACCTGTTAGAGTGGCTAATATCAATAAAACAAGTAATAACAAGTGTTGGAGAGGTTGTGGAGAAAAGGGAATCCTCATTAACTGGTGGGAATATAGACTGCTATAGGCCACTATGAAAATCAGTCTAGCAGTTCCTCAAAAAATTAAGAATCAAGTTACCATATGACCCAGCAATACCTCTGCTGGGTATCTACCCGAAAAATTCAAAAACATTTATTTGCAAAAATAAATGCACTCTTATGCTCATTACAGCATTATTTATGGTAGCCAAGACATGGAAACAATCCAAGTGTTCTTTGACAGATAACTGTATAAACAAGATGTGGTACATATATACAATGGAATACAAGAAAAGATAAAATACTGCCATTTGCAACATGAGAATATCATGCTAAATGATTTAAGTCAGAGAGAAAATGTTAATAACCATATGATTTTACTCATACCTGGGATGTAAAACTGAAAGCATAAATGAACAAACAAGAAATATAAACAAACAAAACTTCATAGACAAGACAAAATGTATGGTGGATACCAAAGGGAAGGGGGGCGGAGGGTAGTAAAAGGCAAAGGGGGTCAAATATACGGTGACAGAAGATGATTTGACTTTGGGTGATGAGCACATAATATAATAGATCATGCATCATAGAATTATACACCTAAAACCTATATAATCTTATTAATCAAATGTCACCCCAATATATTTATTTGTAGACAATATTATCTTATATGTAGGTAATTCTAAGGAATCTATGAAAAAGCTGCAAAAATTAATAAGAACGTTTACAAAAGCTGAAGGATACAAAATCCCATACAAAAATTATTTGCATTTCTATATATTACAAATAATCAAGAAATAAAATATAAAAAATTCTACTTACAATAATAGCAAGAAGAATAAGAAACTTAAGAGTAAGTTTAACAAAAGTGTAAAACCAGTACTGAAAACTACAAAACATTGTTAAAGGATATTAAAGAAAATCTTAATATAGATATAATCTATGTTCATGGAGTGAAATGTTCAATATTGTAAAGATAGCAATTTTCTCCAAATAGATCTTTCAAAAATCTCATTGTGCTTTTATTTGTAGAATTTTATACAAAGATATATATGAAAATGTAAAGGCCTTTAATAATAACTCAAAATGTCTAATAGTTTGACTTGTAAGAACTAAAACTACAAAACTTCTAGAAGGCATAAGAAAAAAACCTTGTAATCTTAGGTTAGAGAAAGATATCTTAAATATGAACAAGTGCAATCAATTACTTAAAAAATTGGGCTTCATCAGCTTCTCCAAAATATATCATTTATATAAAAGTCAAGCCCCAAAATGAGACAAAAAATATTTGCAACTCACAAACATGATAAAGAAATGGTACCCAGCATACTGAAACCCTTAGACGTCAATTATAAAAAGAAAAAAACAATTTTTAAAAACGGGCTAAAGATTTAAAGACATTTCACCAAAGATACCTAATTGTTCAATAAATACATAAGAAGATCATCATTACCAATAAAAGTAATGCAAATAAAACCACAATGAAATTCCACTACACACCCACTAGAAAAAAACATTTTTTTAAAAGACTAAAAAATTCGAAGGTTGAGAGGACAGGGATAAAGTGAAACCCTCATACATTTTCCTCTTTGGAAAACAGTACGGCAGTTTCTTAAAATATTAACATACACTTAAACACATGACCCAGCAATTTCACTCCAGGGTATCTAACCAAGAGAAATGAAAACAAATGATTATAGCGGCATCAATCATAATAGCCCAAAACTGTAAACAACCCAAACATCCATCAACTGATGAAGGGATAACCGAAAAAAAAAAAAAAAGTAATAAACTAAAAATTCACGCAAAAATGAATCTCAGAAATATAATTTTTACTGACAGAATTAGATACATATACTCTATTTGTATGATTCTATTTATATATGAAATGTCTAGAAAATGGACAAACTTATAGGGAAGGAAAGCAGATCATCTCCTAGGACAGGAGAAGGGAGCAGAAATGGACTGCAATGAACATGAAGAATTCTTTGGAGTGATGAAAATGTCCTCATACTGTACAGTGGTGATGGCTGCACATCTGAATAACCTGACTCAAAATCATCATAATGAACACTTAGAATGGGTGAATTGTATGGAATGTAAATTATACCTCAACAAGACTGTAAAACATAAAAACAGATGCTCAATAGAGAATAAAAAATTGCTTTAAAATAAATCTGATGTATAAGTTGTCATTTCTCATATTATTTAAAATAATCATAATTTAAGATAAACCAAATGTATAACAATTACTCTTTGGAGAAGATAAAAGTAGACTTACGATGAGTTATTCACCTCTCTTACACTGTTGGTGGAAATGTAAAATGGTATAATCACAAAGGAAAACAGTTTGGCAGTTCCTTAACAAGTTAAACAGAGTTATCATTTGACTCAGAAATTCTTACTCCTGGGTTTAAGAGAAGGGAAATGAAACCTACGTCCAAGCAAAAATCTGTAGCTGTGTGCTCATATTAGCATTATTCATAACAGCCAAACCTGCAAAACCTAAGTGTCCATCAACTGATAAATGGATAAACAAAATGTGATGTATCCAACACAATGGAATATTACTTAACCATAAAAAGGAATGAAGTACTGGCACATGCTACAACTCAGATGAACCTTAAAAATTATTATACTAAGTGAAGGAAGCCAATCACACAAAAAACTAAAAACATATATTTTATGATTCCATTTATGTGAAATATCCAGAACAGGCAAGTTCAGAGATTGAAAATAGATTAGTAAGTAGTTGCCTAGGGCCAAGGGTGGAGGAGAATGGGAATAGGGAGTGAGTGCGAATTGGTATGAGGTTCCTTGTTAGGTCATGAAAATGTTCAAAATTAGATGGTGGCTGCTGCACACCTGTGTGACTATAATGAATGCTTTAAATGGGTAAATTTTACTGTATGTGAGTTATATCTCAATAAAGCTGTAAAAGTGGTGACTTTTGATCTACTATTAAAACAACAAAATAATTTCAGGGTAAAAACTTAGACTTCTTATTTATTTGCTTTTGAACCTGTCTCACATTTATCTGAGTAGGTGTGTTTGTATTCAATTATTGTGGCTAAATATAAATCACTTAAAAATCAACTATTTTTACATAGTAACAAAAAATAACCCTTAAAAAAATCCAACAATAAAACATACCCAAAGAATAAAAGTAACTTGTAAATATTGCAAATTCTATATGGAAAAAAATATATTGGAAGACATTAAATACATCCTAAACAAGTAGGATGTTCATGATAGACTCAATATCATAAAATAAAAATTCTCAAACTGAACCTGTACATTTAATGCAATGCTGATCAAAATCCAAAAGGTTTATAAGTTGATTCTAAAAGTAATAGAGCAGCAAAAGCCATTAACAGACAAGCCATGCAACCAGAAAAAAAAAAAAAATACAGTAGGGACTCTGTCCTATCTATCCTGAGATCCATTATAAAGCTATAGCAATTCAGTTAGTGTTTTCCTGGAAAAGAGATAAACTGACTGCTGGAGAAGAAACAGACCTTCACATATAAAAAGTGGTATTTGACAAAAGTTGACTGAAGATCACTGAAGAAAGGAGGAATCATTCAACAGTGCTGAAACAGCTGGTTCTTCATTTAGGGAAAGAAAAAAAAAAGAAATTGGATCCCTATTGTATAACATAAAATAAGTCTCACAGGGATTAAAGTTTAAGTAGAGGCAAGTCTTTAATATTTTCTAAACAAAATATAAGAGAATACCATTGTAAGTGCAGAGTAGGAAAAGCTTTCTTAAGATATAGGAAGGCCTACCTATAAAGCATGTAATGAATTTTAAATTCAATTATGTTATAATTTAAAACTTCCATTCATCAACAAATACAAAAAAAAAAAATGAAAAGACTAACTACAACATCACAAAGCACACATTGCCAAAAAAGATCTTGGCATCTAGAGTGTGTGTGTGTCCGTCCTATAACATTTATATTACAAATGGGTAAAATGGATAGAGGTTATCTCATAAGGGGTGTCAGAGTCTGAGCAGAATGAGACAGTGTCTATGGTAGAGTGGAGGGGGAACAGTGTGGTGTGGGAATCAGAGCCCAATCCCTGAATGGTGTGGTTTAGGTTGAGCAGGACTTTACATAACAATGGTTGTCAATGCCTGAGCAAGGAGAGGAGGGTGCCCATAGAAATGTGCACTGCGCTGTACAATGTAGGAATCCAAGAGGGTTTAGGAGGGCTTCCACATGAAGGGTCTTTGAAGCTCAAATAAATTTTGGGAAGGGTGTAATAGATATGACAAATTGATTATATAGAGTGAGACTAATCAGATAAGCAAAAATTTTGGGTTAAGGGTAGGCAGGTTTCTTACAGTTAGAGAAGGAGATACAAAAAAAGGGGAAAATGACTGATCTAACTCTATAGTGTGGGAATGAAATTGAATGACAGATCAAAAGAGCACAGAAGCCAATCTGAAAGGAATCTCAGTGGCTAAATCAGGGCAATATGAGCATCAAAATAAGTTACAATAGTAATAGATTATAGTTCACTGAGTAAAATAAAGAATCACGAACTCATACCAATACAAATAAATTAATTAATGAAATGAATGTTTGATCAGGAAGGGGATATTTACATAGTTTCAAAGTACATCCACATAAAATAATTATTAAATACAGAGGGAAAATTAGTAATTTCATAGTAGAGAAATGTGGCCGACACTATCTTAATCAAGTAATCCAAATGAACATCAACAGTAATGGGTCAAAAAAGAAACTGATAAGATACAGAGAGGAGCCTTTAGCTGGCTTGGCTCAATCAACCTGTGGACTGATGGGTCCCAGGTTCGATTCCAATCAAGAGCACGTATCTCAGTTGAAGGCTCGATGCCCGGCCCTGGTCAGGGCACGTGCGGGAGACAACCAATTGATATTTCTCTCTCTCTGTCTCTCCCCCTCCCTCCCACTCTCTAAAAATCAATGGAAAAAATATCCTCGGGTGAGAATTAAAAACAACAACAACAAAAAGATACAGAGTGAATGCACACTATCACATCTATAATATTCCTTCCAAATAAATATCCATAACTTTCATATAATCATTAGGAAACAGAAGACATTCCACAAAATAACTGGTCTATATAGTATTGAAAAGTGCCAAGGTCTTGAAAGTCAAAGACTGTAAGGGAATGAAATGAAAAGATGTTGACAAGTATAAATAAGCAAGGTTTGAGTTTGAAATGGATCATTTTGCTATAGAGGACATTACTGGGATGACTTTTGAAAATTGAAGAAGAGCTGAAGATTAGATGGTAGAAGATTAAATCAATGCTAATTTCCTGATTTTGATTGTTTTATTGTGATTTATAGGACAACTAGAGGTCTGATGCATGAAATTTGTTCAAGGGGCCCTCGCAGCCCCAGCTGCCTCGGCTGGCCCTCGCAGCCCCAGCTTCATCCAAAAGGTTGTCCAGATGATTGTCTGGAAGGATGTCCAGATGGTCGTTCTGATGTTCAGTCTAATTAGTATATTAGCTCTTTATTACATAGGATGTCCTTGTTTGCAGGAAATATGCACTCGTTTATTCAGGGGTGATGATGCATCAAATCAAATCATTGGGGGGAAATTTTCCTCTTTTTCTTTTTTTTAAAATATATTTTATTGATTTTTTTACAGAGAGGAAGTGAGACAGATAGAGAGTTAGAAACATCGATGAGAGAGGAACATCGATCAGCTGCCTCCTGCACATCTCCTACTGGGGATGTGCCCGCAACCCAGGTACATGCCCTTGACCGGAATCGAACCTGGGACCTTTCAGTCCACAGGCCGACGCTCTATCCACTGAGCCAAACCGGTTTTGGCAAATTTTCCTCTTTATTGTGCTTGCAACTGTTCTGTGTGCTATTATTTTAAAACTTAAAAACAGGAAAGTCATTTAACACATAGCTTTAGGTACATAATGAGTGAAAGACAGAAATAAGCATTTTGTGAAAGAAAAATCCCAATGGTGAGTAATCACATGAAAAGATGTTCAACCTCATTAACAATCATAGAAAAGCAAATGAAGACCACAATAAGATGGCATTTTATTGGGAAAGCTGAAGAAGTCTGACTTTTCCAAATTTTGCCAATGACAATGGCTCAATGTGAGCTTCTAATACACACTAGTGGAATGAAAATTCATACAATGACTTTGGAAAATAATCTGGCATTATCTCATATAACTGAGCATTCTCTAACTATATTTCTATTCTTATGTATATATCTGAGTCCTGCACATGTGCACCAAAACACATATAAAAGAACGCTAACATTAGCAATGCTTATTATATACAGAGTTATATACACACTTTGGATGATTATAAAGTCACTGTTTAACATAACAGCTCATTTTCAAAATTAAAAAGAACCTACAGAAATGAGTAATTTTTTGTGTGTCAATGCGTTTTCAAACTGATGACCACTCTGGTCCAGACACTCACTGCTAATAACACAAAGCAATGGAATTGCAAATATCAAGAATCATTTTGTTCAGTGTTTGTATGCCCTTAATTCATCAACTGCTGCTGGTTTAGTACTGTAAGCTTTATCTTTTATGTATCCCCATAAAAAAAAAGTCTAGTGGCTCTTTAGGATACGATTTCTTTGTTCAAAGCTTAGTCTGGCTTCACCCATTACTTTAAATCAGTTAAACCTGAAAAGGAGTGAAAATTCAGTTGGTTACTAACTGTTAAATTGTGTATATATATTTTGGGGACAGTTTATATATACAGGATGGGACAAAAGTAGGTTTATAAGTGTGAGTAAATACAGAGTTTATTCTTTTATTATCATTTATTAATTATTGTATCATTTTTATATGAACTATAAACCTACTTTTGCCCCACCCTATATATAAAATAGCTACACACACATATCTGTACCAATACATCAATATAGTCATATCAAAAACAAATAAAATATCAAAAGCAAACAAAAACACCCAACAATAACTAGATGTCTACCAGTTGAATAAATAAATTCATACAATGGACTATTACTCAGCAGTTAAGTAAATGGACTACAACTACATATAGCAATATAAATAAATATAAAAAAAAATAAAAAAAAACAAGTCTCAGACAACAGTATTCTATAACAGTATTCTGTTATAGAATACTACCAGTTTTGTAGTATTCTGTTATAGAATACTACCAGTTTTGCAAACTTAAAAAGTAAAATTAAATGGTATATTATTTAAGGACCTACATAGTAAACTCAGTATTACTAAAAAGTGATTAACAAAACTGAAGAGTAAGGGAGTCAAGGAGGGCAGCTGGGGCAAAGGCAAGGAGAAGCACATGCTGTATTCATAAAGTTCTGGTTCTATATATTGGTTGATGGGTTCTTAGAAGATCATTTCAATATTGTGCTTCAATAATTTAAATATATTCCTGTTTGCATAATAAATTATAAGCTGCTACATTGTGGCAAATCAGAGTTTTACTTTCAGAATAACATTATTTAAGCCAGTGATTTAAAAACATAAAAACAAACAACAAGAACAAAATTGTGCCACAAGAATTTTGCACTACCTGACTATTTAGTCAGGGGCACTGACCACTTTTCTCTTAGACTGTCATATAAAAAAATGACAACAGACAATACACCAATAGCTGTTCAGTGTGAATGAATAAAAATTATACCTATTTTTTTTGTCAGCTGGGTGAAAAATAGATTTTTTGCTGTGCTGCAGAATCTTAGTAATTAGTTTATGTGTGCCATGAAATGAAAAAGATTGAAAATCACTAGTTTAGGTAATAATTTGCACACATGAACAAATGCTAATTGCTAGGCAACATATTTTCCTAACTCTACTTTAAAAAAAATAAAAAAACTAAGAAGTATATAAAGGGATATACCCCAAAGAACTTGAAAGCAGACTTGTAAATAAAAACCTCACAGCTTGGTCAAAGAATGAGGTTAATTCATACCTACTATCAATCTGGTCTCAAATGAAACTACCATAAATGCTTGCTTAATTTGCAAATTTACTGCAAATTTGTAGAACTTTCCCCTGGGAGATGCTCATTTTGCAAAAATTAGCATGAGAAACAGGTAAACTAAAGTAATTTGATATACTCCGGTTCTGAACAAATATTTCCCTCTACATGTAAATGTTTCCTTTCACTGTCCATATAGGCTATCAGTCATATATTCACCCGGATTGGCCAAAAGTGTGATGAGAAAAGCATAATTCATTTTAAAAAGCATAACTTCTTCACCCTATAAATAATTCCTTATATTATTTTATAGAACTTTTCTCTGACAAAACAATTTTGCATTACAGGTAGAGCACATATTATCAAGCAATACCTACTTCATGCAGCATAGTACTTTAAAAGTCCTAAAAGTTAGAAATTTTAATGATGTTATAAATCAAATTTTCTATCTAAATATTTGAGTAACTATAATATGAAAGGTATTTTCTGAGGTGTTCTCAGCATTTTATGTGATGTATACAGACTGAAAATCTTAGCTATGTGTTGCATCCTTGTTAAATGCAAACAAGTACAATAATCTGATTAAAAGGTATCTTGGACTAATTCCTCTTTAAAAGGAAAGTGTAAGATTTATTGGAGTGATTCTTTCTCTTTGCTTGGATTGCTACTGAATAATATGTTTGAGCATTAACTATAGGCTCACAATACTGAGGAAGTTGGGATGGGGGAAGATAATATAGTTGTCAACAACACAAGTCCCTCAGAAAGATCACTGCATCATGTCACAGAGGGCATGGACACAAACTAAATATATACTACCGGTCCTTGTAATGTATTCCCTTTTATGTATATTTTGAACAAGGTTTGGGGCTTCAAAAATGAGCCACTGATTCAAAGAATACATATTTAATAAGCGATTTTTGAAAGAATATAGTAGGCACTAAATAAATTCTCAGTGTATAACTGCTTCTTTGAGTACTCTATTTTAAAATTATTTCTAGTGTTTCCCTATATTTGTTCAATGGAATATAAAATATCTCTCCCCATATACTAGTAACACTTTATTTTTCCATTTCCCGGTTTCTCCTTATTGCTGGTTTTTTACTTTATATTATTTTAAAAGCCATTTCTTATTATTAATGCAGAATCTCATCCTTTTCAAACATATATAGTGATCCAACAAGATTTACATACCTAATTATTTATTTGACATCTCAAATTTAACAAACCAATTAACTGACATGTTAAATCCAATTCCTGTTCTTCCCAATCTCAGAAAGTATCAACACCATTGTAACTGTTCAGGCCAAAAACCTGATGCTATCCTAGATGCCTCTTTTCCTCTCAGAGTGCACATCTAAACCATCAGCAAATGCTGTGGGCTTTGTTGGAAATACCCAGAATCCAACTACTTCTCACTGCTCTCATACAAGTCCCCATCATCTGTCCTGGATTATCACAACAGCCTCCTAACTGGTTTCTTTGCTTCCATTTTTTAACGCTCTCTGGGTCTATTTAACACAATGGCAAAGCAATTCTGTGAAAATGTTCTACTGGGTCATTCCTCTGCTCAAAACTTCTAGTAGCTCCCTCCTCTGACCTCACTTCTTGTGACTCTCCCTCATTCACCCACTCTATGCACAGAGCCTTTGAATAGAATACCCCTTTCTCTCCAGAAACGTGTATCACTATCTCAGCCTTTACTCAAGTCATCTTCTTAGGAGACCTTCCCTGGGCATCATCTAAAATTTCATGCAACCGTCCTCCCCGCCCCCAAACCTTCCATGTTCCCTCCTCTCATTCAAATTTGATTAGCACTTGTCATAAGATACCATAAAACTGAATTGCTTTATTTTATTTGTCTATCTCATCAATAAAATATAAGCTCCATGGGGGCAACATTTGTTTTCCCTTTTGTTCACTGCTTTATCCTCAGTAAGAGCAGCAGAATTCAGGAAGCACTAAAAAAACATACAGTGAATAAATCATGGCATGACTGCCTACATTTTGTGATCTTATTACACGTTTTGCAGAAATTAATAAAACTGTGATCTCCCCTAGTTGTGACAGACTGTGGCAGTCCTTTCACAAACACACCTCTCCTTTCTCATTTGCTGGCAGTAATGCTCACCCTCTTACCTTAGGAGGTGAACCCTAACTAGGTCTAGCCATTATGACAAACAATGTTTACTCTGACAACTGGGCTTAGGTACAGGCATATGATAAAATTATGGCCAATGAAGTTTATTAGGATAAGTTTTCCTTATTAAAAAATAGTAGAATGGAAAAACGCCCATGTTGTAATCACGAAGAGTGACACTGCCAAAACACTCAAGATGGCAGAGTAAAAAAAATGAAAAATATTCATGTGGGTTCCTAATAACATCATTATGGCAGTCAATTAATGACCGTACTCTAAGCTTCCTATTGGATAATGTAATAATGCTAGAGACCCAGTGCACAAATTTGTGCACCTTGAAAGGCTCTGTGGGCCACGACGCTGCAGTGGGCACAGGGGTGGGTCTCAGTCCATCCTCCATGCCCCTGCCTGGCCCCTCCCGCCACGGCCCCTAGTCCTGTCTGCCTACAGCTCCACTCCCACCGCTGTTGCTCCCATGCGCTAATGGCGCCAGCCCCACTCGCACCCACTGACAGAGCAGAGTGATTAGGGCCAGCGCCGTGAGCAAGTACGAGCAGTGGCTGCTGCCCCAGTCGCCCCTCGGGAGCATGGGGAAGTGGAGAAGACCTCAGGGGCGATCGGGGCTGGCAGCCGCCACTTGGACCCACTAACAGCACCAAGAGATCGGGACCAGTGCTGGGTACCGGCAGTGGGTGCGAGCGGTGGATCGCACCAGGGCCAGCTATGGGTGCGAGTGGGGCCAGCGCTGGCAGTGGGTACAAGTGGCAGCTCCAGTGGCAGCAGTGGGTGCGAGCGGACCGTCACCAGCAGCGGGTGTGAGCACCGAGCGGGATCATGGTGTGCAGGAGCAAAGAATTTTCAGTAACCACCAGAGGCTCGCCTCAATGACAGCGACCGGCACCCCGCTCATCTGCTCATCATCCCAACAAGGCCGAGGCCCTCCATGTTCGACATGTGCCCCCTGGTGGTCAGAGCACATCATAGCGACCAGTTGTTCAGTTGTTCCATCCTTCAGTCTATTTGGATATTAGCCGTTTATTATATAGGATATCCTTTAAATAGTGATAGATCCCTCATTATTTCAGCTAGTTTAGTAAGGTCTTCTATTACTTACATGTCAAGCTAAAATTAAGCTGGAAGTCAGGTGTTTTGTCCCCATTTTTTACTGCATGCCTAGAGAACATGTAGTATGACAATGAACAAGAGTCATTTTCTCATAGGAATCCTATCTAATAAAAGAGAAACATGGTAATTGGCGTACGACCGCTACCCTTCCCATTGGCTAATCAGGGCGATATGCAAATTAACTGCCAGCCAAGATGGCGGCCGGCAGCCAGGCAGCTTAAACTGAACATGAGGCTTGCTTGCTTCAGTGACAGAGGACTCCAACGTTCCCCGCCTGCCTTGCCGGCCTCTGAGCTTGCAGTTTAAGAAACATTGTAACAAATATAGAAGCTAAACAAAACCCCAGAAACCAGCTTTCAGCCCGCCGGGATCTCAGAGCTAGAGTTATACATTGTTCGATTATAGAACCCAAACAAAACAGATACCTGCTTTCAGCAGCTGAAGCCTCAGAGCTGGAGCCAGAGCTAAAGCTGGCCCAGAATAAAAAAAAGAAAAAAAAAGAGCAGTTGGGAGCTTCAGTCCCAGCCTGAAAACAGCCCTCAGCCCCTCACCCAGAGGGCCAGGCACCCCAGTGGGGACCCCCACCCTGAAGGGTGTGTGACGAGCTGCAAACAGCCATCATCCCCTCATCCAGGCTGGCCAGGCACCCAAGTGGGGACCCTCACCCTGATCCAGGACACCCTTCAGGGCAAACCAGCGAGCCCCACCCATGCACCAGGCCTCTATTCTATATAGTAAAAGGGATCAGGGTGACGGGGCAGCGCCCAAAGCCCCTGATGGCCCTGCGGTTCTGTGTGTGACCGGGGGCGGGGTCACAACCTCCCTATCGGCCCTGCTCTGTTCCTGACATGGGAAGGCGCCCCAACCCCCTGATCGGCCCTGCTCTGTGCCTGATAGGGGGGAGCTCCCCAACCCCCTGATCGGCCCTGCTCTGTGTGTGACAGGCTGCGGCGCCCCAACCCCCCCACCCCAGGGGCCCTGCTCTGTGTGTGATGGGGTAGAGCCATAACCTCCCCATCGGCATTGCCCTGAGTGTGAGAGTGGCGGTGCCCAACCCCCTGATCGGCCCTGCTCTGTGGGTGATAGAGGGCGGTGCCCCAACCCCCTTCCCAACAGGCCCTGCTCTGTGTGTGATGGGGTAGAGCCATAACCTCCCCATCGGCCCTGCCCTGAGTGTGACAGTGGCGGCGCCCCAACCCCAAGATCGGCCCTGCTCTGTGGGTGATAGAGGGCGGCGCCCCAACCCCCTGATCCACCTGCTCTGTGTGGGACGGGGGCGGTGCCCCAACTCCCCTATCGGCCCTACTCTGTGAGTGACAGGGGGGAGCTCCTCAACCCCCTGATGGGCCCTGCTCTGTGCGTGACAGGGGGGGAGCTCCCCAACCCCCTGATGGGCCCTGCTCTATGCGTGACAGGGGGGAGCTCCCCAAACCCCTGATCAACCCTGCTCTGTGCGTGACAGGGGGGAGCTCCCCAAACCCCTGATCAACCCTGCTCTGTGCGTGACAGGGGGCGGCACCCCAAACCCCTGATTGGCCCTGTTCTGTGCGTGACAGGGGGTGGCGCTGCAACCTCCCCATCGACCCTGCCTAAGTGTGACAGGGGGCGGTGCCCCAACCCCCCAATCGGCCCTACCCTGAGCGTGACTGAGGGTGGCATCGCAACCTCCCAATCCGCCCTGCTCTGTGCATGACAGGGGTCATCTCCCCAGTCGGCCCTGCTCTGAGCCCAACCAGGGGCTGCACCTAGGGATTGGGCCTGCCCTCTGCCACCCGGGAACAGGCCTAAGCCAGCAGGTCGTTATCTCCCGAGGGGTCCCAGACTGCGAGAGGGCACAGGCCGGGCTGAGGTACTCCCCCCCCCCCCCGAGTGCACAAATTTTTGTGCACCGGGCCTCTAGTAATTTTATAAACAGTGTGTTTGTTCTTAACTAAGAATTAAAAATAAATTCATGACCAAAGAAAAGGCAGTCCAAATATAGAGCTTTGAAATAATTTAAGTAGTAAAATTATGCTCTAAACTATTAAGTGCCTAACTAGGTTCTTCAGAACTATTAGTGCTCATCCAAAGGAAGAAGGAAAGGGAAGATGGAGAGATAAAGTTGGGTAAAAGTGAGAAGGGAAGCCTCAAGGCCAAATAAAATCAGGGCATGATGATTTAAACATAACTAATTATGCTTCCTGTGTGTTGGACACACTAGAAGGCAATGGGGGATACCTCATTGGTCTGAGATGCTCTTCTTTATCCTTCAGGTAATCCTAGTTTGGAAGGGAAGGGGGTTATAAGGCAGTAATGGTTTGAGTCAAAGAGCTAAGAGCCATCAGGTTTTGTTTTTTAACTCAAAGCCAAACCACTAGTCAGTAACAAAACCAAAACTCTATCCTAAACTAAAACTCATCAACTTCTTAGTATAATAACCAACAAAACACAATGCTTCCTCATAAAAATCTTATAAACTTGGAAAATTCCCATAAATGTAAAATCCCCATGCCATTAAATAATTTATTCTGGACATAATGAGCCCATAATAGAGAATATAAAAGAATTAGCTTTATGTAGGATAACCTTGAGTCTATACTTAATACCCATAATATATAACTCTTTGATTGTCAGTCTTTTATTAGCTGTTACTGTATTTTGAAAAGTTACTGGATAAATTATGGCTCCGAAAAAAATTACTGAAAGCCGCCTGAAAAAGTAGAGATTTCCTTTAAAGTTATTCTATAACAGTGATCAAAAGCAATAAAAGTATTCTGTTGGTAAAACTTGAAAAAGCAGTCATAAATCAATTTAAATCTGATCATGGTAAGGCTAACTATCTACTAGCCTCAGACACAATCTTTGCCTCCCCTGCTTCCCTCCTGCTTCTTCTTTGGGTGACTCTACATACAGAAATTGAAGCAGGAGGGAAAGCAGATGCATGAATTAAAACTGGATTAAAAGTGGAGAGACACAGAATGACCGCAAAATAAATGTGGTCTTTTCTATTACAGGCTGCTGTAACAGAAAACCATGCACTGGTGGCCTATAAACAACAGAAATTATTTCCTACAGTTTTGGAGACTGGGAAGTCTAAGATCAAGGTGTAGGCAGATACTGTGCCCGGTGAGAATCTGGCTTTTTGGCTCAAGACAACCATCTTTTTGCTATACCTCATATGGCAGAAGAGGAAAAGGACTCTCTCTGCAGCCTTTTTAAATAAGGGCACTAATCACATTCATGAAGGTGGAGCTCACCTACTAATACTATCTCCTTGGGAGTTAGAATATCAACATATGAATTTTGAGGGGACACAAACATTACACCATAGCAGATACAATGTAAAAAATCTGTTTTTACAAAATATAAAGAAAGTGCTGTTTAAATAAGAGATTCCAAATATTGTAGCATTTTATCTTAATGTAAGTCAACTAGATAATTACAAATGAAAAAGTATTTAATGCCCAAATTCCAACAGTAACCAATACATTTAAAAAATCCAGAATGTTTCCCTCAAGTTCTCAAGGCCATCTCCAAAAAGGTACCTGTGGAGTAACAAGAATACCTAACAAGAATAACATGTGCCAGGAACTACAGTAAGTGCTTCCTATGGTTTAACTCCTTTAATTCTCAAAACAACCCTAGAAAGTTATGCCTATTTTACAGATGAGAACACTAAGCCTTAGAAGTTAAAATGATTAGCCCAAAGACTAAATTGCAGATTAGGATTCATAGTTGTTCAAAAACAGTGTCCCAATCCTTGTCAAATTCAATTGGTTTACCTATAAATACTGCTTTGACTCTAATGTGGGTTTTGTAAAGATTTTTAAGAAACTTCAAACATATTTCTATATTTTAATGACTCTCAACATGGAATGCAAGTTTTTAAACAACTATTTGGAGGGTTAATTCCCAGTTATTATGATTAACTTTTATTAACTGGATAGCAAGTAAATGCCAGTTATTGACTATAGTGCTAAGTCATATGTTATAGTTAAGTCTATTCCACTTAATCACTGCCTATTAAATAGATATTATAGAACTTTACAGATTAAGAAAATAAGACACAGGGTGGTAGAGTGAACTGCCCAAAGTTGTACAACAGGTAAAGACATAGACCTGGATTCAAATTCAGTTCAGTGTGTACTTCCTTAATGCATCCCCAAACCGCTACTTAATAAAGCCTCCCTAGTGTCACAGGAATTGATTTGAGCAACCCCTCTCCTGATCATTTCAGGAGAGTAACAGTCTGTTTTCAAATCACTGGTCAAGTTTTCTGCACCTAGAGCTCTGCTGAAGACACAAATATAATTACTAGTCCTTGATGCCTCCACTAGCCTCTTTAAATAAAAACACATCTCTAGGGTAGTCCAGTGTATGGCAATTTCTATTAATAAATTCACCAACTGCATGCTTTTGTTACTGATGGCATTAGCATCCCAAATTTCTCTTACTGAAATAAAACCTAGTCAAATTTTTTTGCAGGAAAATCTCTAAAACTTTTGTTAAGTATCAAAAAGTTGAGGAAATGTTGATACTTTAAAATAAATCTTGACCCAGTAAGAACTGGCACTAGGCCTTTTATTTTCTTGCAGTCAGCAAAATTACAAACCTATAAAAATTCAAACAGTAGTTAAGGGCATGCAATCTGAAGTACTTGCATATGTGGTGAGTCACTTCAGAAACTTTATACTGAGACCATTTTTAATATGTAGGCAGAACTCACTTTAAAAAACTATAACCACTAAACAATAAAAGAAAAAGCAAGTCCACATAGGGTTTTACTAACTGTTTTCTCTAGGGGAGAAAAAAGAATATTACTGGCTCCTATGCAAACATATTTAGAAGTTGTTGTTTCTAACAGTGCATTAATCTCGATCTTTGGAAAAATCAAGTGAAGGCCACTTTAATCACTCAGCTTACACAAGCAAGATGTAAGGAGAGAGCAGAGTTGGAGGAAGTAGAGAGAAATGGGTCAGTAGGTGGCAGATGTTAACTGATTCAAATTTGAAAAGAACTTCAAAAGCATGGACCAGGCTTTGTGAAAATTATTAAAGTGGAAAAAAGAAGAAAAAAAGTGTAAATCTTGTGCAAGAGTGTTCTATTGAGTAAAACAGTGGTCATCCAAAAATCTATTGTATTTTTTTTGAAAAACACAGAATTAACAATATTGTCAATAATACATTACCTTTCAAAAGCATTACACTAGTAACAGCAAACTTTATTTCCTCATTTACTATGCATAATAATCCTGTGATATAGGTTGTATACTCATTTATACACATCAAGAAACTGAGGCTCAGATTAAATGATTTGCTAACAATATGAAGTGAGCTATAGCTCAAATATAAACCTTATGATTCTAAGACCAGCATTTTATATACCACTATATTAAACTATGGCCATTATGGTCTTAAATATCTACACAAGAGGTAGAGAAATGTATCATTTGGGTTGTTTTTTGGTTTTGTTTTTGTTTTTTTCCCCCATAAAAAAAACAAAACAACTACTTCTGTCTTCTCTATTCCTGATAAATTTTTTTTCTCTAAAATATAAACTTGCAAACAAATGTCTGGTGATCGTGTGATAAACCTATCAGAAACAAGAGACTCTGAACAGCCTCAGCAATCTTAAGAAAGAAGAACAACATTGGAGGGATCACAATACCAGATAGTAAACTATACTACAAGGCCATAGTAATCAAAACAACCTGGTACTGGCATAAGAACAGGCATATAGATCAAGGGAACAGAAAAGAGAGCCCAGAAATCAACCCACGTCTCTATGGTCAATTAATATTTGACAAAGAAGGCAAGAGCATACAATGAAGTAAAGACAGTCTCTTCAATAAATGGTGCTGGGAAAATTGAATAGGTACATGCAAAAAAGTGAAACTAGACTACCAATTTACACCATACACAAGAATAAACTCAAAATGGATTAAACACTTAAATGTAAGTCACAAAACCATAAAAATCCTAGGAAAAAAACATAGGCAGTAAAATCTCAGACATCTCTTGTAGCAATATATTTTTTTTCAGTTGAAATTGTTATTATTTACTTAGCTTTGTTTATAACTCTTTCTTTAATCTTTTCTGTTGAGATTATTACAAATGTCCCTCTTCTTTTTCCCCTCATAGCTTCCCTCCACCCGGTTCCCACTCCACCCCAGGCCCTTGCCACCCTATTGTCTGTGTCCATACATAATGCATACATGCATATAAGATCTTTGTATAATCACTTCCCACAACCTCCCACACCCCCTTCCCTCTGAAAATCATCAGTCTGTTCTATTTCCATGCCCCTGATTCTATTCCATTCACCAGTTTATTCTGTTCATCAGACTTTTTGATTTTTAGATTCACTTGTTGATAGATAGGTATTCTTGTTCACTTTCTTGTTCAAAATTTTTTATCTTACCTTTTTCTACTTCTTCCTTTTCTTAAAGAATACCTTTCAGCATTTCATATAATACTGGTTTGGTGGTGATGAACTTCTTTAGCTTTTTCTTGTCTGTGAAGTTCTTTACCTGACCTTCAAAACTGATAGCTTTGCTGGGTAGAGTAATCTTGGTTGTAGGTTCTTGCTATTCATCACTTTGAATATTTCTTGCCACTCCCTTCTGGCCTGCATTGTTTCTGTTAAGAAATCAGCTGACAGCCGTATGGGCACTCCCTTGTAGGTAACTAACTATTTTTCTCTTGCGGCTTTTAAGATTCTTTGTCTTTTGCCCTTAGCATTTTAATTATGATGTGTCTTGGTGTGGTCTTCTTTGGATTCCTTTTGTTGGGGGTTCTCTGCACTTCCTGGACTTGTAAGTCTATTTCATTCACCAGGTAGGAGAAGTTTTCTGTCATTATTTCTTCAAATAGGGTTTCAATATCTTTCCCTTTCTCTTCTTCTGGCTCCCCCATAATTTGGATATTGGTACGCTTGAAGTTGTCCCAAAAGTTGTCCCAGAGGCTCCTTACACTGTCTTCATATTTTTGGATTCTTTTTTCTTTTTGCTCTTCTGGTTGGCTGTTTTTTGCTTCCTTGATTCTCAGGATCCTCTAGTATACTGTTGGATCCCTGTATACTACTTTTTATTTCAGTCAGTGTATGATTAATTTTTGACTGGTCCCTTCCCATTTTTTTGGCATTCTCACTAAGATCCTTGAAGGTCTCACTAAGTTCCTCCGAGGTTCTGAAGATTCTTTAGTAACCTTGTAACTATAGTTTTGAACTTTATATCCAGTAGTTAGCATTCTTCCATTTCTTTCATTTGTGACATGTTAATTTGTCTCCGCATTTTGGCTGCTTCTCTATGTTTGTAAAGTGACCTTGTGGACACCTATAGGGCCCAGTGGCTCAGCATCCCCAATCACCTAAGGTGTACACTCTTGGTGCACCCCTTTGTGGACTGTGTGCACAGTTTTGTTGTAGTTGAGCCTTGATTGCTATTGGTGTCACTGGGAGGAATTGACCTCCAGGCTAACTGGCTGTGAGGACCAGCTGCAACTACAATGGAAGAGCTGCTGTGCAAGAGACACCCTTATGGGGCAGGACTTGCTTCAGTGGGGCTTTGGTGCTCACTGATTTTGCCCCTGGAGTGTGTCACTTATGGATGTGAAGAGTTGTAATCTGGTATGGTCTCACACTGACCACTGGTACACTGGCTCTTGGATCTCCAAGGAGATGCAGAGTCAGCCACTGCCTAAGGCAGTGATGTCAAACCTATGACATGCGTGTCAGAGGTGACACGCGAACTCATTTTTTTGGTTGATTTTTCTTTGTTAAATGGCATTTAAATATATAAAATACATACCAAAAATATAAATATTTGTTTTACTATGGTTCCAAATATCAAAAAATTTCTATACGTGACACGGCACCAGAGTTAAGTTAGGTTTTTTTCAAAATGCTGACACGCCAAACTCAAAAGGTTCGCCATCACTGGCCTAGGGCCAACCAGCAGGAGCTACAGAGAGACCTGCAGATTCCTCCTCTTTGTATCAGGTTTGGAAGTATCCAGACGAGGCCCACCTATGAAGCAAGGCAGGCTAGTGCCAGCTTTGGGCCTTTTATTGATAGGTTTAGGGCTCCCTGACCCAGCTGCAGCTTGTTCAACAGGTTTTAGGCTGAGAAAGGATAAACGATTCATATGCAAAAGCCACTGCAAACAGCTTGGGTGGGGATGTACACTGGGTGGGGGTGGGGTCTCAGGGAATCTCCAGGGCAGAGCAAATAGAAATAGCTGCCAGTCAGCCCTGCACTGGGGAGGTCCCCACACAGGAACAATGAATGACCACTGCGAGCACCTCCGTCTGGAAGAAAGCCACCCCAGAGTTTCTGCCCCGATGCCAGACAGTCCAGTTTCTCCCCATATGTGTCTTGAACTCCCAGAGCTTCGCCCTGTGGGACCCTGTAAATTCAGTTAGTGGTGCCGGCCTTTTAAGTGGAGAAGCTGGGTCTCCAGCAACCTGTGTGTCACTCAGCCCCAATCCCCACTGGTTTTTACAGTTCGTAGTTCTTACTGCCCATAGGGACTTCTTTCCCCAGCTCTGGAACCCTGGACTGGGGTATGGGGTGGGGCTGGGACCCCTCACTCCTCAGGGCAGCCTTTGCAGAGGCAATCTGATTTAAAAAATGGCTCACCCAGGTGCTGGACCAGTCTGTTCCATGCCTCCGCACCTTCTACCATTCTCAATGTGCTTTCTTCTTTACCTCTCTAGTTGTAGTACTTCCCCTCAGCCAGCTTTCCCACGGTTCTGGATGATAGTTGTTCTGTGTTTTCATTGTAACTTTTATGTGGTTTTGGAGACAGCAAGTACAGGCTTTTACCTATGCTGCCATCTTGGTTCTCTGTTTATAGCTCTTTTTCTTATAGCAATATTTTCGCTGATATATCTCTTAGAGCAAGGGAAACAAGGGGAAAAATAAACAAATAGAACTACATCAAACTAAAAAGCTTCTGCACAGCAAAAGAAACTATCAACAAGATGAAAAGGGAACCAACTGTATTTGCCAATGGTACATGAGACAAGGGATTAATTTCCAAAATATATAAAGAATTCATACAACTCAACAAAAGGAAGACAAACAATCCAATTAAAAAATTGGCAAAGGACCTGAATGATACTTCTTTAAAGAGGACATAAAGATGGCCAATAGATATATGAAAAAAAATTCTCAATGTCACTAATCATCAGAGAGATGCAAATTAAAACTATAATGATGTTATCACCTCACAACTGCCAGAATAGTTTTCATGAATAAATCAACAAACAACAAATGCTGGTGAAGATGTGGAGAAGAGGGAACTGTTAGTGGGAATGCAGACTGATGCAGTCACTGTGGAAAACAGTATGGAGTTTCCTCTAAAAATTAAATATGGAACTGCCTCTTAACCCAGCCATCCATCCCACTTTTGGGAATGTAACCTAAGAATCTTGAAACACCAATCCGAAAGAACGTATGCATCCCTATGTTCATAGCAGCAATATTTACACTTATCTACTGAAAATAGCCCAAATGCCCATCATCCTATCTAATAATAGACAAACATGGTAATTAACCATAACTTCACTACCCTTCCCATTGGTTAATCAGGGCGATATGCAAATTAACTGCCAACCAAGATGGCGGCCGGCAGCCAGGCAGCTGAAGCGAACAGGAGGCTTGCTTGCTCCAGTGAAGGAGGAAGCCAAGGTTCCCTGCCTGCCGCTGCTGGGCTCTGAGCTTGCAGTCTAAGAAACAATGTTACAATTATAGAAGCTAAACAAACCCCATGCTTTCAGCCAGCCAGCCGAGCTGGAGTTGAAACAGTGTTTCAATTATAGAAGCCAAACAAACCAGATACCTGCTTTCAGCAGCCGAGGTCTCAGAGCTGGAGCCGAGCCTCAGAGCTAAAGCTGGCTCTCAGTTCCAGTGACAGCCATAGAAGGTAAATAAATCCCAGAATAAAAAAAAAAAGAAAAAAGGAGAGGTTGGGAGCTTCAGTCACCCACCAGCCTGAAAACGGCCCTCAGGCCCTCACCCAGACTGGCCAGGCATCCCAGTGGGGACCCCCAAACTGAATGGGATGTGACCAGCTGCAGACAGCCATCATCCCCTCATCCAGGCTGGCCAGGCACCCCAGTGGGGACCCCCATTCTGATCTGGGACACCCTTCAGAGAAAACCAGCCGGCCCCCACCCGTGCACCAGGCCTCTATCCTATATGGTAAAAGGGTAATATGCCAGCCAGCACCGGGATCAGCGGAGCCGCGAGGCCTCATGCCCCAGGATCAGCGGAGCCGCGAGGCCTCCTGGCACCGGGATCAGCGGAGCAGCGAGGCCTCGCTGCCCGTGTCAAGTGGAGCCGCGAGGCCTCCCAGCACGGGGATCAGTGGAGCAGCGAGGTCTCCTAGCACCAGGCTCAGCTGAGCAGTGAGTCCTCACTGCCCCGGTGTCAAGCGGAGCCGCGAGGCCACCCAGCATTGGGATCAGCGGAGACGAGAGGCCTCCTGGCCTCTGGAGCAGTGTGACAGGGGGCAGCGTCCAAACCCCTTGATCGCCCTGCGGATCTGTGTGTGACAAAGGGCGGGGACATAACCTCCCTATCCGCCCTGCTGTTTGTGACAGGGGAAGGCGCCCCAACCCCCCAATCGGCCCTACCCTGAGCGTGACTGGGGGTGGCATCGCAACCTCCCGATCTGCCCTGCTGTGTGCATGACAGGGGGCAGCGCCCCAACTCCCCAATCAGCCCTGCTCTGAGCCTGACCACGGGCTGCACCTAGGGATTGGGCCTGCCCTCTGCCACCCGGGAGCAGGCCTAAGCCAGTAGGTGGTTATCTCCCAAGGGGTCCCAGCCTCTGAGAGGGCACAAGTGGGGCTGAGGGACACCGCCCCATCCCGCCAGTGCACAAATTTTTGTGCACCAGGCCTCTAGTATATAATAAAATCTTAATATGCAAATTGACCGTACAGCATAACAACTGGCGTAACGACTGGGCGTTATGACATGCACTGACCACCAGGAGGCAGACGCTCAATGCATGAGCTTCCCCCGACCAGCATCTGCCCCCCAAGAGGGAGGAGACTGGCAGGGGCAGGGCCAGCAAGTGGGCAGCGCTAGGCCACCAGCCACGGTGGCTGTCAACAAAGGCCCCCAATCGCCCTGCCCACCAGTAGACCCACAAATCGGCCCTGATCACCAGCCAGGCCTAGATACCCTACCCTATATATTGGGAACAGTCTCTTAGATTTAAAAATTAAAACCTGGCAAGGCTACTCTAACACTGAAAAAAAAAACAGGATGATGCAGCATTAACATGCATGAATTCTGATTTGCACATTTTGTGGTCAGCCCTGATATTGACACCTATAACTGTGTGACAAAGCCAATTCTCTCTGCTTCAGTTTTTCCATCCATAAGATGGGGAAAATGGTACTATTGCCTCAGAAGGATCATGTTATGTACTACTTTTTATAATCAGGAGAAAAAAATGTAGCTGCCATACAACAGCAAGATGCCTTTCACCTGGATAAAAAGCATGATTACTGGTGCATACAACATCCTGGATTGCGAGAGGGGTGTCCGACTGCCGGTTTAGGCCCGACATCCCCCAAGGGGTCCCAGATTGCGAGAGGACACAGGTCTGGCTGGGGCCTCTAAAAGTAAATAATCTTGAACAGAGAGAGTTTCTAATTTAAAAGTCCAATATATTATGCTATGGAAACATAAAAAAACTACATTCATCTAATTTTAGAAATTCATACATCTTAACAAATGATTCAGAAAATATGTAAAACTGGTTTTTGTGTTATATCATGTGAATATAAATCATGAATATCCAGTTAATAAATATGTACTGAAAGAATTTGACCTATTTACTACAACGTTAAGAAATGTATCATTTTGCCCAGCCAGTGTGCCTCAGTAGTTGAGCATTGACCCATGAACCAAGAGGTCACCAGTGTGATTCTGGTCAGGCACATGCCTGGGGTTGCAGCCTCTACTCCCAGTAGGGGGCATGTAGGAGGCAGCCTATTGATGCTTCTTTCTCATCATTGTTTCTATCTATCTCTCTCCCTTTCTGTCTCTCCGAAAAATCTACACTAATAAAAGAGAAAAATGGTAATTGGCGTACGGCGCTACCCTTTTCATTGGCTAATCAGGGCTATATACAAATTAACTGCCAACTAAGATGGCAGTTAACTGCCAACAAAGATGGCGGCTAATTTGCATATATAGGCACAATGCAGGGAGGCGAAAGGGAAAGCAGGAAGAAGCCCCCTGCCACTGACAGTGATTGGAAACCCAGGGGGGAGCTAAGAGCTGGGGGGCAGGGCAAAGGCGGCCCTGGGGCCGCCTTTGCCCTGCCCCCCAGCCATGATCGAGAATCAGGCGCCTTTGCCGCCCTGGCCAGTGATAGCATGAAGTAGGGGTGGAGCCAGCGATGGGAGCTGGGCACCGTCGAAGCTGGCAGTCCCGGGAGCTAGGGGTCCCTTGCCTGGGCCTAAAGCGGAGCCCACGATCGCGGGGCCGCTGCAGCTGCGGGTCCCCGCTGACCGGGCCGGATGCCTCAGCCAGAGGCGTCAGGCTTGGGCGGGGGGGTGGAGCAAGCGATCAGAGGGAGATGGGGGTCCCCTGCCCAGGCATGATTCCTGGGCCAGAGGCCTCAGGCCTGGGCAGGGGTCAGAGTCAGTGATCGGGGGGAGATGGGGGTCCCCTGTCCAAGCCTGACACCTCTGGCGGAGGCATCAGGCCTGGGCAAGGGGCCGATCAGGCGATCGGAGGGTGATGGGGGTCTACACCTCTGGCCAAGGCATCAGGCCTGGGCAAGGGGCAGAGCCAGCAATCGGAGGGGTCTGGGGGTCCCCTGCCCAGGCCTGATGCCTGGGCCAGAGGCATCAGGCCTGGGTTGGGGGCAGAACCAGTTATGGGGGGAAATGAGGGTCCCCTGCCCAGGCCTGACGCCAGGCAAGGGGCCGATCCTGCGATTGGAGGGTGATGGGGGTCAACGCCTGAGGGCTCCCAGTATGTGAGAGGGGGCAGGCTGGGCTGAGGGACACTCCCCCCCCCCCCCACACACACACCCAGTGCACAAATTTCGTGCACCGGGCCCCTAGTCCTATTAATAAAAGCCTATGTGATCGTCATGCCATCATGCCATGACGCCCTCATGCCGCAACGAAAGATCACCAAGAGACTGTGTGCACAAAGGGCACGCGTGGGTGGGTGGGGCTGTATGCGCACCTGGGTGGGCAGGGGCTTGACACTGCATGTGTGGCGCAGAGGCAGGGCCTGTGGCTCTGCGCAGCGGGGCTTGGGGGTCCCATGGTGCGGAGGCAGGACCCCCGGCTCCAGCCTACCTCTTTGGGGAAACCCATTGAGGAGCCCCGGATGAGTGGGCGGGGCCTACCTCCTTGGGGCAATATATCACGGGGATCCCGCACTGTGAGAGGGCACAGGACAGGCTGGGGGACCCCCCACCAAGTGAATGTATTTCATGCACTGGGCCTCTAGTTAAAAATAAACATAGTTTTAAAAATATATCATTTAATTACATGAATTTAAGTGCCCTTCTTTCATTTCTTTCTATTCCAAGCAAGATAGCTGGCAAGTTTTTTAAAAGGAAAACACAAGACTTAAGGGAGGTGGAAAGGTGGACACTAACAAGGAAACCTCGAATATGGCTGAATGGAACCATGTTTATCACTAACTAGTCAAACTAGTTGGTGTATTCACATGGGTTTGGGGGTAGCAAAGACAGAACATGAAGCAAGTAAGCTGCTCAACTGACAATCTAACTATCCCTTTCCTTCCTAGTAATACATCACATGTTCTGAGACTCTGGGCCAACAAGCAGATAAACTGTAATGCTACATCAACCTAACCGCATGTGATAACGCAGACAGGGAATTTAGTAGATGGGCATTCAGAGGCAGAGGTGGGTGACCTGGTTGCATAAGTCCATGGATCCTAATGAAACACTGATAGAAAGATGGCAGCTGATCCCTAAAATAGAAGGTAGATTTTTCATAGGTAGGAAGACCTTAGGACTGCCTGCTTTATTTAATGTATATTTCACAATGTCTAAAACAGGAACATTTTATATCTCATTTTGAATCAAAACATTCTTATAAATTGTGCAATACTGAAAAGGTGAAATGCTTCTTATGTTTAAAACAGGCAAAACTGGTTCCATCTAAATCGGATTTCTTTCACTCACACTAAATTCAAAATTTACCAACACTTAAATGTACACCTCTGTTACAAATGTCAAACATCTAATTTATCAATACAAAAACTTAAAAGAAAAATAAGTAGAAAAATATGGCATAACCTTCTTTCCTATCATTGAAATGGCTTATCTACATTTTCTAAAAAATAGAACAATGACACAAAATACAATACCTTCTGGAAGTGTTTCTCTCAAATGTTAAAATAATGGGTCCTGAGAACAGAGTTCTGAAATAGCTCACAATCCAAACAATTCCTGAAAATTAAGAGAAATAAGTGTTACTTCAAGTGCATCTTACCTTTAAAAAAACAAATAGTATGTTTTTCAACAAAATCCTAACTACTGACTAAAATAAACTAAACTCAGAAAACAAACAAGATTTATTGCAAGATAAAAATATTCTTAACTATACATGCTTTCCTTGGGCATAGCTGTTGACCAAATCAGATTAAAAAAAACCTGCATTATAAAAGTATTTACCAAAACAGACTTGTTTTTATTACATTTTTATAGTAGTCAACAGAGAGTTTGAAACAACTCCCTTTATTTTTCTTGACCACTGGGAACAAAAGTTATTAAACTCAGAATTAGAACCATCCTAGATCTAGAATGGCATCAACTTGTGGGAAAGTTTATACTTTCAGGAACAAAACAGTGGGTGAAATGTTTTGGGCAAGAGGCACAGTCTCCATTTAATACTGTGGTAGCTGAGGAAACTTCACATTGATCAGCAGGCCAAGGACAGTGAAGCTAGTTGGAGATAAAGAAGGCATGATACAAACTCCCTGGCTCCATTACAGGAGCATTCCATTTATATCAGTCACTGCCCTTGTATCTGTTTTACATTTCTAGAATTCTCAATTTCTATCCTATAACCTATAACTTATATTCATAAATGATAGCTTAGCCCAGAAATAGGTCCATAAACCTGAACTTTAACCTCTCAAAATAAAGTAGCTATTTTACTTATTTCTTCATTTTATCAGTGGTCTTTAGTCTCCCTAAAACCATACACGGGTACCAAATGTCTGAGAGATGCTTCCTCAATACCCTAGGAGGGAAGGCTCTTCAACCACTGTACCTCTAAGTCACTGTCTCTATATCTTGCTTATTGTCATTCTCCCTGTGAACTTTTCATTCATCTTTAAATCTCCCAATACCTAGCATGATGCAAGGTACAGAGCAGATGCTCAGTAATTGTTTTAATAAGCCAATGAATCTTAGAAATGTTATCAATTATTATACCATGCTGAAATAAAAAATACCATAAAAGAAAGTTATATGGTTCAACTACAAGGGACAATAGTTGCCTTTCTTTAAAAAAGAAACAAAAAAACATTTTTATTGAATTCAGAGAGGAAGGGGGGGGGGGCAGGGAGAGAGAAAGAGAGAGAGAGAGAGAGAGAGAGAGAGAGAGAGAGAGAGAGAGAGAGAAAGAAACATCAACAATGGGGGAGGAATTATTCATCAGCTGCCTCCTGCACAGCCCACACTAGAAATCAAGCCCGTAACCCAGGCATGTGCCCTAACCAGGAATCGAACTGTGACCTCCTGGTTCAAAGGTCAATGCTCAACCACTGAGCTATGCTGGCCGAGCATACTTGCCTTTCTTTTAATTACTTCATTCTTTCTCTTTCTCTCTCTCATCTTCCCCCCGCCGGCCCACCTCAGTTCTTCATCAGCAAGACTTTTCAAGTAAAGGGTGTCCCAAAATTCACACAAGAAGTAATTTTGATAGAAACCACAGGTTTATAATTAAAAATTGTAAATTTTTTATTGATTCATAAAGTATACAGTATAGGGTTATGAATGGAATACCATATCGGGTAAATGGCCTCCACGGCTTTGCTGGCACATACACACTCTTTTGTTGAAATTTTCCATGACCGTTTTGCATAAATGTGGCTGAATTTCGTTGATACAGAGCTCAATTTCCTCCTTCAAGGCGTGGGTGGTCATGGGTTTGTTGGCATAAACCTTAGACTTCAAAAAACCCCAAAGAAAAAAGTCCAACGGCGTTAAATCCCATGATCTGGGCGGCCAATTCTGATCACCAAAACGGGAAATTACACGACCAGCAAATGACTCATGCAGTAATTGAATTGTTTCTCGGGCTGTATGGCATGTGGCACCGTCTTGTTGAAACCACATGTCGTCCACATCCATATCTTGCAATTTAGGCACAAAAAACTGGATTATCATGTCGAGATAGTGAGTACCATTAACTGTTATTGCCTGAGCAGCCGCACTTTTGAAGAATGGTCCAATGATGCCTCCAGCCAAAAATCTGCACCAAACAGTGACACGTTGTGGATATTTTGCCCGATATGCTATTCCATACATAACCCTATACTGTATACTTTATGAATCAATAAAAATTTACAATTTTTAATTATAAACCTGTGTTTTCTATCAAAATTACTTCTTGCGTGAATTTTGGGACACCCTTTATCTATGTCAATGCTCTGCCAACCCCTATAGACAATTAGCCTAGCTGGTAGCAGGTCTCTTTATAGGTGAATTGGGACTCCAGTCCTACTGTCTGAGGTCCTACACCCTATTGGCATGATAAATGGATATTAACACAGATCCCCTAAGCACATATTGGCAGCTCCTAAGCTACCCTCCATCTGCAGCAGGAAATGTTTCTTATATGTGTAAGTCAAAATACTTAGAATCAACACTAAAGGCACAATGTTCCCCAAACTTTAGAAGACAGAAAGTATCACCTTAAAGTAGAATTATAACTATTAGAAAAAACAAACACACAAACACTCTGAAGAGACTTCCTACTGCTTAAAAAAAAATGTGTTGTTGTTGTTTTTTGTGGGGTTTTTTTGTTGTGTTTTTTTTTTTTGGCCCCAAATCATTTCCTATTAGGACACTACTTTTTCAGCAGCTAAATAAAAACATCACCAAATCGTTTTACGTAATAAAATTTAACCTTATTCTGACCTTCCACATAAAGCAAACAAACCTCTCTATCCAATAAGATCCCATCTCAACTATGTAAGGTGATAAATAATACCTTAATTGCTTTTATTTACATGACTTTGAAACTATTCTGGGCTGAAGTCACTGACTCAAGGTCACATTACAAAAAAGTAAAATGTATGTCCAGCCAGCATGGCTCAGTGGTTGAGCATCAACCTATGAACCAGGAGGTCACAGTTCGTTTCCCAGCAAGGCCTTCTGCCCGGGTTGTGGGGTGTGCAGGAGGCAGCTGATCAATGATTCTCACCACTGACGTTTCTCTCTCTCTCCCTCCCTCTCCCTTCCTCTTTTTAAAATAAAATAATTAAAAAAGAAGGAAAATGATGCAATTTACCCAGGAGGAATGATCTACTTAAGACAGTGTGGTAGCACCTTCTCCCTCCCTCATTAGGAGACACCAAATGCATAGTGCAATTAACAGGTACATCTCTATTTGAAATGTATTACATATAAACACATTAATTTTACAAATATAAGTATGTACTAAGACTATATATTTAAATAAGTTCATCACATATTACGACTTCCTCATTAACACCAATCTGCCTGAATAGAGACAAATAACAATCCTATACCCTAACAACATTTAAAATCAAAACATGAAATAGGGCAATTCTTTTTTTCCAGCGTCTCATAAAAATTGCTAACAACTA
Source organism: Myotis nattereri (assembly GCF_964212035.1). NCBI lineage: Eukaryota > Metazoa > Chordata > Mammalia > Chiroptera > Vespertilionidae > Myotis > Myotis nattereri. The sequence continues at coordinate 101,585,343 of NC_138077.1, forward strand.
AAATTCAGGTTACGAAGCTATAAAAAATTTTAGGACAAGAACTGAAAAAACAGTACAGACAATCCCTGACTTTTGATGGTTCAACTTATCATTTTTTTCAACTTTACAATAGTGCGAAAGCTAAATGCATTCAGTAGAAACCATACACCAAATTTTGAATTTTGGTATTTTCCTGGGCTAGCTAAATGCTGTATGATACTCTCTCCCTTGTGACAATGGACAGTGGCAGTGGGCTGCAGCTCCCAGTCAGCCAGCTATCAAAGGTAAACAACTGATACTTTACAGTGTACTGTGCTGCCAGCATTTTTTGGATATTGTGTTTTGTTTTCACATCCCATCAGGTCTACAAAATGTTCATTTGTGTCTTCTGCTTCTAGTGGGAAAAGGAGGAAGGCAATGACTTTTGAGATGAAACTCAAGATAACTGCCCAACTGTAGGCTAATGGAAGTGTTCTGAGCACATTTAAGGTAGGTTAGGCTAAGTTATGGTGATTAGTAGATTAGGTATTGAATATATTTTCAACTTACGATGGGTTTTTCAGAATGTAAGACCATCATAAGTTGAGGAGCATCTGTATATTAAGAGTTTTTGCTTTTTTTTTTTTTTTTTTTTTTAACCTAAACAAGCATATGTCCAACTAATTTGCTTAGAGGAGCAGAAGACTTAACATGCATGTCTCAAAGCCAATAATGCCACATTAGTAAAACTAAGGAAGTACAATAAAATGACAGAAATTAACGACCACCTATATATATAAAAGCCTAAGCCACTGGCCAACCGGCTGATGGCTATGACATGCACTGACCACCAGGGGGCAGACGCTCAATGAAGGAGCTGCTGAGCAACAGCAACGTTATAGAGTGCCCTCTCACACTCTGGAACCCCTTGGGGGATGTTGGGCTGCCAGTTTCAGCCTTATCCCCACTGGGCAGGCCAGGGGACCCCACTGGTACACGAATCCGTGAACCGGGCCTCTAGTAGATTATAAGGGACAACATATATTTTTCAAAAACCTCAGAATATATCAAAACACACAAAAACAAGTTAACTCTACAAAATATTTTCCTTCAGTTTAGTAAAATTCTAACACAAATGAGATATTATTGGCACTTGAGTTTACTGGAGAAAAGGGAAGGAAACTATAAAGAATGGAATCTAGGTTACACTAAAAATGTTTGTCATAATGGCACAAATGTAGAATGCCAATTTTTTTTGGTTTATTATAATATCACCAGGAAATTCATTTAAGAAGTATGTGTCCATTAAATTAGATAAATTTCCATTATTTATTTTACTACACAAGTACTTTTATACTATTCAAGCCAATCTTTTGCAATTTAGAAATGATTTAATGAAAGAGAAACAATATTATAAAATTTATGCCTTTATACCTTCTCTCCCTTGGTAGAAGGGCAAGACCTTTATCGTGTAAATCTATAATGGATCCAAATCGTTTCATTTGATGCTACTCCACGAAGAACACAGGATGAATACATATTTAAGTACCATAATCCTAAATAAATTCCAATAATACAATGTTACTTTGTCTTTTCTAAATGAGAAATAAAACACCTTAATTTCTCTTTATAAGTTAAGGCAATTTCCTTTGGAATTTCTCAGTAGTAAAATAAAAAATATTTTTAAAGATACTAGTTACTATTATGAATCACATGTAATGTTCAGTGACCATATCCTGTTTAGATATTTTAATTTTCTTTCTTTAAAAAGCAATTCAAGGTCTAATACAATGTATCTACAGTTGACCTTTGAACATGGGTTTGACCTATGTGGATCCCCTTATACACAGATATTTATATTCAGTAAATACCTGTACTATTTTTGATCCACAATTAGGATCTGTGGATGTGGAGGGCCAACTGTATGCCATTCTATATAAGAGACTTTAACATCTGTGGATTTTGGTATCCACAGGGGTACTGGAACCAATCCTCTGAGGATAATGAAGGACAACTTAAGTTTATGGGGAGTCAAAAGTTATATAGGGATTTTCACCGGGGGGGGGGGGGGGGGGGGAGGGGGGGGAGCAATTAGGGAGGGAGAAGGCACACCTAACCCCAGGTGTTGTTCAAGGGTCAACTGTAATCTGCATAATTATGTAACAGGCAATTCATGGTTCACATACTTTGAGAAGTATAAAAGCAAGGGGGCCAATCAAAATCTAATATTATTTCCAATGTTCTTGGTTATATTTTTATCTGAATTCAAATTTTAGGTTGGTAGTAATTTGATGATAAAGATACCTTTGTTATTTCTCAAATACTTCCTCTGTCCACCCAAAAGACTGAAAGCTTTATACTCCTAAAGCTCACTGATTATGATCACAATACCTAAGTTCTAATTCATCTACATAAAATTAGGATTTTCCTTTTCATGGATGTGTTAAAGCCTTTGCGTATCTTTAAATGGGCTACAACCTTGAACTGAAAATAAACTATATTAATGGCATCACTCTTACAGATCTCAAAGTTAAATAAAGAGATAACTCTGAGTCTAGGTTTAGACACACTTAATTTTAACACAATGCATCAATCTCAGGTGAGCCTAGTAAATCCTGCCCACAAAGCCACGTGTGTGTGTCTTTCTATTTTTTCTTTTCCCTTCCTCTTCCCCATGAGGTTAATGAACAAAATATTACATTTCTTAAATATATTTGATGGTATGGAGGTAAACTATCTATTAGTCTGTAAAAGAGGTACCTGAGTACTTACCAGTTGAGTATATAAAATTAAATCCTGGACTGACAGGGTTGCTTAGGTAACACTCAGAAAAGAACTATGTGACTCCAACTACAGGGAATAAGCCATAAACACTCCATAAAATCAAGTGTTATCTAGAGTAGACCATCTCTCCCTTTGAAATACCTGCTGGAGAATATGTTAATTCACAATTCCATTTAGGAAATATTTTTCTTCCTCTCTCACCTGTTCCCCCACCCATCTTGCATTCAATTCCATAAATAGCAATTATCTCCCATTATAAAACAGTTGGCGGTTAAAACAATGAGCCAAGGAGGAAAGTACAATATTCTATAACTGACATTTACTGCATTGGCCTTGGACTTCTAATCTTTACCAGACGGGCACACAAATCAATCCATCAGCTCATAAAGGTGTGCTTTTTTAACCTCTAAAACAGATGGGATTGGCCAGAAGTGTCTGGCATGTCAAACTGCTAATCACTGCTGCCCTTTGCACAAAATAACCCACTTAAGTTGAGGCATGGTTGCACTGTAACCGACATTAGTCTGTGGGAAACCCATTTAACTGTCACACACTCCTGCCACTCCTGCTCTCCCTTAATTAAGCCTAATGCCTTATGCTTTGACCTTTTGTTCTAGTCTATTAACCCTATCTAGTACAAGTTCAATTATGCTAAACTAAAAACTTTGCTATAAAATATTAAATGCCATGCTCAAAAAATCGTAAGGAACATCCTCCCAACCCTTAGCTCTATGCACCTTGTTGCTCAAAGCATACAACAGTAAGACTTCACTTTTGGAGTGATACTGATTCTTAGAGAGTCTACAGCGGAGAAGAACCAAATTATCAATCTAGTCCACCGACTTTTTTACGAACTGAAGCCCGAAAACACTAAATGACTCTCCCATTTCACGGCATCAGAGGAGCCTCATTGAATCTATCTAATCTCTAGCTCTTTTATTCTCCATGGTACCTCTGATTAATAAACTACCCAGCAGTGTATTATGGTTACTAATGTTTTCACCACAACTCATTACATTTTATCACGACTATACCACACACATAGATCTAAAGCAAAATAAATGGGCCCATCAACAGAGTTTAGAAGTAATTTTTTCCTTTCTTCCCCACACCAAAAATTTCTAGCCCCTCACTACTTTTTTTCTTTTTAAAAGTAGCAATGGTTGTTTAGAACTGCTAAATTATGCAACACTTAAACAGCAATATGCATGAAATACATTTTTTCCCCTGATGTTTTATTTAAGTATTCAATAGGGCAAATGACTTAAGATTCAGAAAGCAATTACAAGTTGCTACTTAACCCCAATGGACAAATTCACAGCTGGTTATCTTTAAAATTATTTTCACACCTATATGTATATGGATTGCTGTTCACATTTATCAGAAGTCTAAAAAATAAAAACTTTAAAATTCACTGCAAAATGAAATGAAATGTAGTCCAAACTAGCAAGCTATTATCACAGGGGGATTTTTGCGTTAGTATATAATAATGTGTCTTATTATGTCTCTTTCCACTTCATATAACTAAAAAACATTTTACTATTCTATACAATTAAAGGTCAATTAACAAAATAAAATTTGGATTTCTATTTATAACTTGTTAGAAAAAGCATATCAATTTTACATTTTCAAAAATTTAAAGTCAGATTTTAATTTCATATTTTTGGCTGACTGCCCAAAGGCTCAATGCCTATTTTCAAATACTAACAAATATTGTCATTTTTGCCTTTAGCAGCTTGGAACCATACAGGTTAGCGCCATTATAAAATGGAAGAGATAATAGTTTTCAAATGAAGTATTATTCAGAGTTGTGATGAAATGATGAATAATTTTGTCGTTGGGACAAAATTCACTACTTTTTAAGAGGAAAAAAAGAGATTGTGGTACAAGAGTTTAAAACTCAAAGTGAATGTGTTCATGTTATTAGAATAATGCCTTCAAAGGAAAGTATCTATTGTAGGAACATACACAAAGATGTTTAAAATGTAAAGCACGCGGATGGATGAGTAGTCAAAACTAAAACACTTGTAGCAGCAAAGCAATGATTTAGTCTCATTTGGATTTTTTTTAGTGCATTGGCAAATAATGTTAATTTAAATGAGACATCATGCCTTAGTTATAAGAGTCAGTTCATGAAAATAGAAAATAAGTTTGCATCTCTGCTGAGGAATTCAACAGTGAAAAATTCATATTAATGTATAGAATTGATGCACTCTGTAACATACTGACAGGCAAAGAAAGAGAAAGGCAGTTTGGATACTCAGGATATGCTCTGATGAAAGCACAGAGAAGGATATACTACACGAGAGGCCCTGTGCACGAAATTCTTGCATGGTTAGGGTCCCTAGGCAAAGAGGGCCGATCTGCAGGGCAACTGGCGGAGCGACTGGGGGCCCCAGCTGGCACCCACCTTGGCTGGCCTGGGACCTGAGGGCTGGGGGCAGCTCCTGCATTGAGCGTCTGCCCCGTGGTGGTCAGTGCGCGTCATAGCGACTGGTCATTCCACCAGTTGTTCTGCTGTTAGGTTGATTTGCATAGTAGGCTTTGATTATATAGGATAGTGTTCTCAGTTTTCTCTTTACTTAGGACAATAGTCCATTAGTCTATGTATCTTCTTTTCCTATGACTTATAAGCATGTGACTACACAGAAAAATATATGAACCATGAGAAGAGATGGTTTTTCTGTTTACAAAAAACATCTACTTCCACGCAAGCAAAATTAAGTTTAGTAAAAAAACTTTGTCTTCACAGAACAAGAAACTGGGTTAAAGATATTTTAAGAGCATTTGTTAAATCTCAATGCTGTAAATATGTAACCCAGATAATCTATACATTTTCTTTAGCATTAGAAAATTGCTAGTCTGGAAATTTCTGAGCTCCATTTTAAAATAATTTTCTCTTCTGCCTTAGCATTATTAATCTAGTTGAACATGACAGTGTTCTAAAAAAAAAAAATTCACCTCTAGAAAAGAACAAATCTCAATTTATAAAAAAATAACATAACAAAAGGGCTTCATATACTAAAGTCCTATAACTTACTGGTTTGAATCAAGTCATTCTTGATACCCTCTAACTTTTAAGATTATTGAATGTCAAAATTTACTCTAGACATGAGATTTGAGAGGCCCCCCTCCTGCCCAACTAATCAAATCCAATGCCATTAAATGTGTCAAACTGGTGGATTCATATGACAACTGGAAGTGACTAAGGAACCTGACTATAAGATTCTAGAAATATTTTGTTTCATTTCCTTAAAAAAAAAATGTAAATGTCCCCCAAAGATTCTGTTGACCATGTTTTCTAATCTATTATAAATTGAGTGGTTTTAAAGAAAGGGCATTACAAAATATTCCCAAGTGCCAAGTAATTATAATGTCACCAACAGTTAGGTTCAGTTGTCCCTTCATAATTAATATGCCTGTAAAAAGATGATACATTTTAAGGAAGGAATATTATTCCTTTTAGAAGTTCTAATTTAAATACATTAAAGAAAAAAATGTAGGACAGCAGCTATTATGCACAACTTACATATAACAATTAGCAGCTATTATATATAAATACACAGAGGCTCCATTCCTGACTCTCCCCCCACAAAAAAGCCAGATTTTCTCAAGAGCTGGCATAGGTACAGTGCAATTCAACAAATGTTTATAACAGCCTTTTCTGTGCCAGGCAACTACAGCACTGACAACACACTGATGAATATACTCCTATTCATGGGGCTTACCCTATACCGAGGAAGACAGACATTACACTAAGCAAGTGTGACCATTACAATGAAGAGAACCATGAGAGACAAATTGGATCTTTATAGAGGCTTGGGGACTGTCTCAGCATCTATGCTCTCTTCCCCACTATCCCATAAGTGGGAATATTTCTTTCCTGTTTGTTTCACCAAGGTCAGGAATGCAGTCTGTCTGTGGCCCACATAAACAGCTACCATTAGATCTCTTCTCTCTTGCTTGCTTTCTATGGGGTAGACCTAGAGGGTTGGTTCAGGGCACATTATCAGCAAAGGTCCAGACAGTGGCCTCTCATCTTGTTACCTATTCATAGGAAAATACGGGAATGGGTTCCATAATCTTCGTATTATGTTCCCAATTAAACCCAAAGACCCACTCACCTCCACTAATGGTTTTAGGACATTACTTTTCAGTAATAAGTAGAGCTGGCCTGTGAGTATTCTGATCATACTAGTTGACTAAAGGTACCTGGCTCTGTTAATCTACAAAAAGAAGTTCCCCTGCTGATTTTTAAAACAGAACTATAAATGTGTATACATGCAGAAACAAAGCTGAGGAACAGATGTTCACGTGTACTGTAAAATTTCTTTTTAAATTCTCAGCCTAAAAAGTACATTCCAAGTACCAGAATATCAAATAAATCCTAAGACTGTTCTGAAGACCACGTTTTAATAGCATGCGAAGAAAACAGGCTACAAAAACAAGGATGATATAATTGGCCTTTTCTAATCTCCTTCTTAAGAAGGCACAGTCCTTCTGGTCATCATAGATCCTTCCTATGTGTTTGCTTGGACTACTCTTTAACACCTGAAACACAAGCCCCTCATTCTGAGACTGATTTAGTGAAAACCAAAAAACTGTGAAATAAATTAAGACTTGGTTTATTATCCTGGGTTTACCCAACTGCTAGCTATATGAGTTTAAGATTTATTTAAATTCTTAGGGCTCAATTTCTTCCTGTGTAAAATGTAGACAATAAATATTTAAGAAATTTTTAATTACCAACAATAATAAAAATGTGAAATTAATCATTTACCTAACTGTATCACAAGGATACCCTTAATAAAAAAAAATAAAAATAAAAAAAGGATAAGTGAGAAATTGAGAAGGAAAAATAGGGGGAAGAGGAAAGAAAAAGAAAAAAAAGACCAAGAAAAAAAGGTATATCAGTACTAAATGGTAGCATTTATCACTATTTAGTATACAGTCCACACCAACCACCTATCCTATGTGCTTTTCATCAAGCAAGATGCCTCTATAAATTGACTTGTTTGATAATGGGGAAGTAGATCAAGGTACCTCTGAGACAGTATGTTTAAACCCAGAGCATCCATATCAAATTCCCTTCCAACCAAAAAACCAAAGGTTTCTATGAAATTACTTCAATTTGTGAAAGCCCAAGTCAAAAAAAAACCTATCTACAATAATAAAAGTAATATGCTAATTAGACCGGACAGCCGAACGACCTTCTGGACATAGCCAGGACTGCGAGGGCCAAGGCAAGCCACCGTGGCTGCAAGGGCTGAGCCCCTTGCATGAATTTCGTGCATCGGGCCTCTAATATAATATAATATATATATATATATATATATATATATGTTAAAAAAGAAGAAAACGTGACAGCAATTCAGGTCAACCATGGATTAGCAAGATGGGTAAGAGTAACATTTTACTAACGAAGTGAACAATGGGGCATTCACTGCTTGAGTTTTGCCTGAATAACACTGGACAGTGGTGAATAAAAAAACTTCGATCTTTAATGCTTGTCTATTTTAATTAAACTTTTAAAAAGGCATGAATGGATTAAAGAAAGAATATTATATTATATATCATATTATATATTATATATCATATATAATATGATATATAATATATATATAAAATATTCTTTCTTTAATCCAGAAATATATATTTTCCCCCAGACTGTTCACTAAAACAATATCTCTCTTATTTGGCTAGATACAATATATTATCTTAATAAATCATAGTAAAACATTTCTATGCAGCTTTTATACAAACACTTTTGTTTATCCAACATTTACTTGGCAATTCAAAAATCCAAAACTCACTAGAAAATATTATGTATAGGAGACTTACTTCTCCAATATAGTTTCAATTTGACTATACCTTTTAGTGTAGAGGGAACCACTCAGCTTGATTCTTTTGGGTTCAAAATTCCATAAATTTTAAATGAGGCAAGTAAAAAGATTTGGAGAGATTTATAACCACATTTCTCATTACCTCAACAATAAAAGAACATGCCTGATGTGTACTTTAAAAATACTTTATGCTACACACCTCCGTATCTCAAAAATCTTTCTTCACCATGGTCTACTCCCAAAATGAAGCCAAATACTCCTCATCTCTCTATTTCTACTTCCCTCTGGTAAACTACAAATGCACTATCAATTTCCTCTTTTTATTGCAAAACCCAGCTTATTAGTATAGGATAGTCTTTAAAATAAAATTATTGTGGATGAAGATAGGGCAATTAAAAAAATCACATAAAGAACTAATAGTCAGGAGGTTTAACTTTTCAACCAAGAAGAGCTATGGCTCTGAATTTGCTACAACTGCTCCTTGAAGTAGGCAAATATAAATAGCCTTGGGACTACCTGGATTAAGACCATGACAAGCTATTTTAATGAATTATATCAAGAAACAGTTGCTTTCTCTGCCCCAAAGGACACTATGGTAATTCTGTGGTACACTTCACAGAGGTTAGCATTGCATAGTTGCTCTTGGTGAAGACATTTCCCCAGTAAGCACAGGGAGCAGGACATCAGCTCTGACAACTGACATCAACTGCTGCACAAATCATACATTGGAAGGATGTCCTTCCCAGCAAGACTGGTCTGAGAATCCAGGCTAGGTAGACTATGTGCTGCATGAGTTCTGTGGCCATCAGACTGCGAGGAGGGTTTTTTGATGACTTTCTAAAAATCAAAGAGAGACTGCTTTTCTCTTCAAATGATGGCATACTCTCAGGAAAAAGCAAATCGTTATCAATGAAATCAGCTTTGTGACCTCAGGCAAGTTACTAAGGCATCTCTCAGAGTACTAGTAGGTTTCTTTACCTGTAAAATAGAGAAAATGATACCTATATGTCACCAGGGAACTGTCAAGTGACCAGCACAAAATCTTCTTCCTTTCCCTGCTCTTCATCCCAATAAAAAAGGCTAAACGCAAGTAACTAGAAAACAACTGTTTTATAGTTCAAGTTTTTACCCAATCATCTCTACTCTCCTTTTAAAACAACAGGCTTGAAATCTTTACTGCTTATTGTCAACAACAGCATATATTGATGTATAGTCAGAATTTCCGAATTTAAAAATCAAATCTTACTCCATTATACAGATTCTATGGATGTTGCCCAGATATATAAAATGATGCTCCTTTTATCTGTATCATATTGTTTTAGTGGCAGAACCTAAGCTAGAAAAGTATGTGTGAATAACAAAACAAAAATACTTTTAAAATGCTTTTCAAAAATCAAACTTGAACCTACATGACCCATTGTGCAAATATTCCCTTTAGGGGTAAAAAAATAACTGTGATTAATTTATTTTGAAGATATTTCTATATTCCATTTGGGAGTGTTTCACATGTTTTCAAATAATTTTTCTCCACTTTATTCTGTCCTCCTTCCTTTCCTTAATTAGTCTTTTTTTCCACTGTATAAATCTACCACTTTATTGTAGAACATAAAAGACTGCATTTCAAAAAGCAGTTGTAATCCTTTAAGCAATTCACATCTCTTGATTTTTAGATAAGATTCCTCAAGAGAGAAGTCCCATTTTATTCTGAACTTCTGACTCTTCAACTTATATTGTGTCCTGTTAATGTCAGGCTCTTATCTATATTGTCATTAAATCTCCAAAACAATTATAATACTATTCTCATTTTAAGTTTGAATATAAATGCAGTTTCCTACTTACTATAGCAGTGTTAAATTATCATCTGATTTTTTAAATTCAGCAACATTAACATGTTCACATTAGTACAGTAGAGGCAAATTCAACAATTAAAAGCACACAACTACGAAAAACTAGCTTACCCACAAAGAGGCTTAAGTTTTCCTTTTCCTCTTATCTATTTTAGCTGTTAAAGAAAACAAAAGTAAAATAATCAAAGCACACTACTAACAACAAAAGCTTCTAATTCCTTATTTCCCGAGCTGTTCTCAACCCATTAGCAAATTATAGATTTGAAAACAAGGAGTAGCCTTGAATCATCATTTAACAGGTAACTAACAAATGACTTTCTTAATTAGAAGTTCAAGGGTGAAAGACTCCTTTCCACCAAAGCTCTGAATAAACACCAGCATCAGGCCAATGAGAATTGTCCTAGTCCCCATGGTATCTTAAGCTGATGACTCAAATTCCCAACAGGCTTCCAGTTTAAGATTTCTTGAGACAGTAGGCTTAGTCACACGAATGACCTGGAATTTCAGTCAAATAAGGGTCTCTTCCTTCCATTCTTAAATGTATTTTTGCTAAATGACACAAAGCTAAAGAGGAATACGGGTTTTAATTTAGAACTTTATTCAGAGGCATACAAAGTTTAAGAATGTTCTGGGGATACTGAACCACACTAGCTTTGAACTCAAAACATAACTATTAACCCTGTCAGAGAAGCAATTCTATTTCCAAGTTTCTTAACAAAATGTTTTTTTTTTTTATTCTAGCCCTATTTATTAAAAGAGGGAGGAAGGGAAGGAGGGAGGGAGGGAAAGTGGAGGGGAAAAGGTGGGAAGGGAGGGAGGGATGATGGTTGGATGGATGGATACCACAAGCATCTTCCTAGCTGAAGCTTCAACAAATTCTGGAGTTCTTCTTAAATTTATTTTGACCAAAAAACAAATCAGATGAATTATAATTTCTTTAACAGGTGATTATCTATAAAATTATCTTCAAGAACAATCCATGTTAAAATCTGTTATAGCCTTTTAAAAATATCTTAATACTACTAAGTAAACAGAACGAGTCCTTTTTACTTCATATCTCCAAAAAGTGACTTTTTTCTATATCTGTGATTTGCCAGTCTTCCAAATTCTTCAAATCTGTTTCTCACTGTATTGCTTCTACTTTTAGACTAAATGTTATCTCCAGCATTGTTCAAAGTATTAATTTTAACAAAATCCTAATATAGTTGTAAAATGTGTAACATTTACATTTTCCTCATTCTTGTTCTTCTCAATATTTTACGATCTTAAAAAACTTATCTTATGTTCCTAAAATACCACAAGTTTTGTAGTGCTTTATTTTTACTATTTGCAAAATAGCATAGGAACCCATTTGAATTTGCATAATGCAGTGTGTGTACTATATATAAATGACAGCAATTAGTATAAGGTCCTACTTATCTCAATCCTTATATTTAGTTTGAAAAAAATAAAACCACCCTTTCTGTAATTATTTACACCAAATATCCTATTATCAGATATCCTATCAAAGAGTTCTCCAGTTAACCACCCAAACCTCAGCATTCTGTTTTCCATGTTCAAATAAGACCATTGGAAAATACCAAACCTTAAAAAGAATAATTTTAAAAAATCTAATATTAATTTTTTCCCCAAACTATAATTTCTGGTTCTATTCTGGCAACCAATGTTGATCCTCTATGAGATATATTTAAGAGAAATTTAAAAAACTAAGTGTACAATGTACAAATGCAAAATTTGTCATTGCTGCCCCTCAAACAACCACTATTTATGTAATATTGCTGCTCTTATAAAAGGGACTCCATTACCATCAGCAATTCATGTCCCTGCTTCAGCATCAGATGCAAACAGGATACAGAAACAAGATCTATCTCGTTTACTTTTTGTTCATTGCAACCTCTGAACATAATCCTCAGTTCCATTCCATCAGCCTGCTTCATCATCTGACATGCCTCATTTTTACCTTCTCAAGTCTTAGTGACTACCCTGGTGTTATATTTCTCTGATTATTGTGTTACCTAAATACTACAGAATGAGCTTGCTCCCCACCCTCACAGTCCCTACAAAAAACTTCAACTTAAGGATATGCATCTTGAACAATTCACGCCTTTGAACTCATTATCCTGAAAGTGCCCCCCCTTCTGTTGAAAATGTTCAACTTTTCAATAGTAATCAAAAGTTGCTTTTCATAAAAATATTTCTCCAGTTGGAAGACATGGGTACAAAGGACTTTGTTAGAAGAGCAAATGCTTTTTTCCCCAGTCTTCATCCATGTAACAGTAAATCATTATTAAAACAACACAAAATCTACCCTGTGTATCAGCCACGCCACGTGGAGTGGCATATAGAAAAAGCACAAGAGTAAAGAACCTTCACCCCCCACCACAGCCAAGAATAGAAGCAACAAATGAAGAAGGCTTTTCATAGACAAAAACATCCAAAGATGTAGCAGCTATTTATTGTAGAAAAGGAGACGAGAACGATAGCAATAAAAAGAGAGGCTTAGCATAGACTAGAACTCCTTCTTCTCTATTAACCTACACTTTAAAACCTAATCCTGAAGTTTAAAAGGCAAAACTGAACCTATCAAAATTTTAATTAAACAAATTTTCTTCATAAAAGTGAGATGTTTTGAACTTATTTTGGGCAGAATTATCTTTTAACCTGATACACAAAACTATTGTTTTTAAGTTGCTTACAATCTTAAAGTTTTAAAACTAAAAACCTAATTCCTTTAATGTCAGATATCCTTAGCCACGCTAGCTTAAAATTACTTCTATGCCAGCATCTTCTAGTACTGATTTGCAATGGAATCTGTATAATTAATAATAACATTCTTCCCTCTAATAGTTCCAGAGAGCCAAGGATGACATCTCCTTATCTCCCTATTTATTCCACTGGATTGACATGTTTTACCTCATCTGTCACCTTCCATAGAATTCTGCTTTCAGATATGAGTTAATTCATTTTTAGTTGTCCTCAATGTTCTAAAATAGTGATGTTTGACAGAATTAATACAGTGTTCTAGTTCTCTCTGTTCGACTGGTATTTAATTAAAGATCCTGGAGGCCTTCTTTTTCTCGGGTTATAGCATTTAAAGAGGAGCATTACTTCCTCCATGGACAATATAAGCCACGTGGCAACAAGGCTGCCTTCCTAAGGTTTCCCATTTAACAGATTGCTTTATTATCTATAAACCACCAACAAGGCAGATTACCACTTTATTTCACGTTGATTTTACTTTTCGCATCTCTGAACCACAATTCTACTATAGCCTACATTCTCTTTTACCTTTGAATTTCCAGAATTTTTTGGAGTTTTAACATTTCCTTATATTTTTATTTTATCATTGCTTTTGTTTCACCTGGACCTCAAGGAGTCCGAAAGGAATTTAGATTCTTGAAGATTTCTTGAATCTCTGGTAACAATGCAGAAAGTCTTTAAACAATGAGAGCTACCTTGGGACACAAACTGAGAATACCTGTTTTAAATTCTTCTCAATTATTATCTTTTGGAGAACGGCCCACTCAACTTAATATGACATAGCATTCAATTCTAAAGGTAGCACGGATCATTTAAATTGACACTTGCTATTTAATACACAAATATTTGTTCTCTTGGATGGCCTTTTGTAAGCTAGCACTTCTTAATCATTTTTTAGGTCTATTGGAACCACAAGAGACGTCAATTTAAGCAAACTTCAGGAGCAATAAACTAACAAACAGACTCTAGGTGGTGGTATAGGTTATTTTTTATCTGGATGTTTTGCTCTTAAAACTCCAAGAGTTAGAAGAGCCTTTAGCTTCTTTTAAGACACTTCTTTATTGGGAACTTACAATGTTTTAGGGTGTTTAAATTAGTAAAATCCAAGTTCTGCATAGTTCAGAGACACATGCAAGAAGTGGGTCTAAAGCAAGGTGTAAAATCAACTACTTCAGGGGCACTACAGAGAAATCATTTGAGTAAAACCAACCATCTATATTTTCATTTTTATTTTTCTCCCCTCACATACCTCAGGCACTTTCAGAGGTAAGTATGGAAAGGGGTCTTTCCCTATGAGAATGTATGAAACAGATCGGAGTAACAATTCTGCAGCCTGCAGGGCAGTAGCTGTTCTGCTGACTGACCCTTCTTTGTCTCCAGGAACTAATTCCAGGCAGAGAAAAGTTACTATTGGTCATGAAGCCACTAGCCTCTGAACCAGTTAAACCCAATCCCCATTACCTAATGGCTAGGCAAAACCAGTGCAAGTTACATTTCAACATACTACAGGCAGCAACCCACATTAGGTGCTAGGCAGTTGAAGCACCATTTGTTTAAAAAGTCCACTTAGTTCAGTCTCTTCAACAAAGGTAGCAAACTGGTGATTAAACACTGAATGATCACATCAGGAAGATGCCACCCACTTGCTAAGCCTATGATTCACTAATAAGCAGGTTCAATGCAATTCATAACTTTAAAGAATAAACTTCCAAAACCCTTTACTTCACAATTGCCCCCCCCCCCATAATATAAAGAGCATTTATCATATATAACCCAATAACCTTTTTACTTTGGATACCATTCCTCTAAAGACAGTTTTTCAGAACACTCTCACATTTAATCATTTACATTACTGGAGACAAACTCCAACTTAGTTGCACCAACTGAGTAAAAAGCCCTTGTAGCTGGGAACGTCTTAATTTTTTTCCAAAATACAACGTCCTATTAAATATTTTAAGAACTCAAAAGTACTTATCATTCTGTACTTTTACTATCTTCACAACCCAATTTAGTCACTAAGGAGCTAGAAGGTAGAAACTCCTGTAATGCTTCTGAGATCAACATGTGTCACCGACTCCCAGCCTGTTCGCCTCTAAGACACAGTAGATTCCTTTGTTCCTTCAGACTGAACACCAACGGGATCACAATTTGGAAACTACTCTGGGAAAGATGGGAGAATGCGTAGAATATTTCCAGGGACACCCTTCCTAAAACAACAGTCCCGAGAAGAAGGCAGATGCAGGAGGAGAGAGAAGCAGCCTCCCAGGACTCACTGAACGCGAGCCCGGGTTCTGGCTCCGGGTAAAGTGATGGTTGAGGCCTCGGGTCCGAGGAGCCTGGCCCGCGGAGGGCAACGACGAGCGCCGACGACCCGGCCTGGGGGCTCCGGTGGGGCCAGGGCGCCGTCCCTTTTCCTACTGGCTTTTCCTGTCCGGGAATCCCGCGAGCACCGAGCAGGGAGGCACCGGCGAGAGGCGAGGAGCTGCGCCCGGCCCGCCCAGGACGCCCCGGGCAGCAGGACCGGGCGGTGCGAGGCGAGAAGCGCCCGAGGGGGCAGCGGGGCGCCGCGACCCAGGCCCGGTCGCCCGGCTCGCGGGACGCACGGCGGCCGCCCCTCGACCTGGGACGGGCACGGACCGGCCGGCGAGCCCGGGGCCAACTGCACAACTTGCCGGCTCCACCGCCCGGGCCCCGAGAGTTCCCGGGAGACGCGGAGCCGGCGGGAGGGGCGGGACTCCCCGGGAACGCTGCCCCCGCGCCGAGCCCACCCGCCGCCCGCACTCGCTCCCGCCGCCGGCCGCGCGGTCCTCGGCGCCCCGACGCCCCGAGGCCCTGCCGCCCACGCCAACGCCGCGGGCCGCGCTCCGGGCCGTTTCCGGCGTCGCCGCCGCCGCCGCCGCTCCTCGGACCCCGACTGCGGCCGCACTCACCCGAGCCGCCGCGGCTCCGCGCCCGGGCTCCGTCAGGCTTGCTCCGCGGAGGCGCCCGCGCCCGACCTCCCCCGGCGAGCTCTTTCCTCCGAGCGCAGCGGCGGACGCGAGGCCACGGGCGGGCGTGGGCCGTGTCGTCCCCCGACCTCGCCGCCGCCGCCGCCTCCCGCGTTCGGGGCTCTGCTGCAATGCCTGCGCGGCTGACTCGAGCGCCTCGCTCCCGCCGCCCGCAGCCGCGCTCCTCCCTCCGCCGCCGGCGGCCGCGGCCCAGCCCCTCCCCTCGCCGCCCCACGCCATTCAGCGCTTCAGCCAAGTTTCTTAACCCTTTTTTCCCCTCCCTCCATTGTCCCCGGGGCCGGAGGACGCCACTCGGGTCCGCGCAGCTCGCGGGAGCCGAGGACGCCCCTGGTGCGGTTTCCCTCCCGGCCCGCCCTCCAGACGGCCGGGCGGGGGCTGCGGGGCCTCGCGGCGGCCGGGGAGGTGGGTGCCTCGCGCCGAGCCGTCCCCGGGGCTCCCGGGTCGGTCCCGCCGCCCCGACCGCACGGCGCCTGGACAGACCCCCCCCCCCCCGCCCCCGTCTCTGGGGCCCGGGGCGTCGTTCGGTTACAAAGGCCACGGGCTCTGTTTGGGGGCACAACCTGGGGCCGGGGCGCCCCTCCTCCCATCTCACCCCACAACTCCGCTCCCTGGGCTCCCTCACCCCGACTTCCTCCTCCTGGTAACCTGCGAGTCCTGCTTTAATCTCGGGGACGGGCACTAACTCCAGGTCACTTTGACCCCACGCCCAGCACGCAGTAGGCGCCCAGGAATAAACGTGGAGGGACTCCAGGTGGCATCGTGGGGGGAGACCGCCGGGGAGCCCCGCTCGGCGCCTCGGGCGCGCGGCGCAGCCGGGAGCGGGGCTGGGCTCCGGCGGCTTTGTCTGGGCGAAGTCTCCCGCGGAGCCCGTCCGCGAACCTCTCATCCCGGGAAGAATTCGACCGTCAGGACGCAGCTAGAGGAACGGCTGCCCCCGCTTTGGCAGCTGCTTCGGCTCAGTCTCGGAATACGAAATAACAATTACATCACGAGGCCCCGGCGGCAGCGCTGCGGAGCCTCTGTGCTTCCTGCAGCCTAATCTTGCTGAACCCGCCTCCAATTCGGGGGGATATGGATTGGTGAAGAGAGAAAGTGGAGGGAGGAGAGAGTCCTAGGAAACCATAATTTCTCCGTTCTTATATTTGTTGTTATAAAACCGTTTCCTCAACACACCCCAAACGGCTCACTAGATTTATTAACGCCCCTTCAATACTTACCCAGGTATCAGGCATCTAGCATTTAGTAACTCGCCGTGAAAAAGACTACCCGAGGAAATGAGTGCCATTGCTGAACTTGCGCTTAATACAAAAACGTCAACGTGCAGCTTAGCCTCGCCTTAGCTTCGATATGGCATGCCTGTGTTCAATAGAACACTTATTACACGAAGCAAATGAGCGATGAGGCACTCCATTCTTGTATGTAGGTTTTCATATCCTTCAGAATTCTATTCTTTGAAAAGAGTTGCTAGTGACTTTTTAAAAAATTATACAAGTCCTAAAACAGTATTCTATGCCTGTTATATAATGGCTGTGTTGTGCATTTAAAATTTCCTTTAACCTTTAAAAATGTGAATGAGAGTTTTGGAATACCTTCATAATCTTAAAAGTGAAAGCAATTTTTAAAATTAATACTTAATAAATCCAGCACCTAGCACAGTGCTGGGCACATGATAGGACTATTTTGCTTAATGGTAATTGTGCATTTTAGACCAATTATTTTACATCAACCTAGTGATTCAACTGTGCCGTCAGTTGCTATCATATATAGTTAAAACCTCGGATGATAGCTTATTATTTGCATATACCACAGTTTGAAATCTCTAGGTAACATAACAAATCTGCTGTTCTATAATGCATCATTTTCCCAGGATTGACCCAAAGCAAACTGCTTCAGTTACAGCATAATTTGAACTTGGCTCTTTAAGGAGTCAAACTCACTTTTTAAAAAACTGTTTTTTAACTGTTATACAAAGTTCTAAAATCTATTATAAATGCTATTTTCTTAGGCAGTTTACTGGACTTTCATTCAGCTTTTTCTTAAAAATACTTTAACTTTACTTCAAGAATTGATTGTAGTAAGTTGTAGTGGATTCAACACATACATATATCAAGTTCCCATTATATATTAGGCTCCTTTCTAGGTGTTAGGGATGCTCCCAGGAGGTATGTAAGTTGTGAATCACTGCATTGAAGGACTCTAGGACACAATGACCTAGTGATTATCTCTGTCTTGTAGTTTCTCTCTTCCCCACTTCACTAAAACAACAATCTGTTGTCCTTTCTCTGTTGCCGGCATGCCTGCCTCTAAAATCCTCCTCCTCTTCTGATTGGCAGCTTCTAGTCTGGTGCAGGCTGGGAATCCAGATAGCCTCACTTTTCAGAGTTCAATCTAAAGTAAAAATCTGTTCTGCATAAGGGACTTGTGCTCACCAAGAAGTAAAGGCCTATGAACCTTAGTGCACAGACTTTGGGACAGATATTTGGACTGCTCAGACGTTGCTTTAAAAAGCGCTTTTTTTTTCTTCTTAAGTGGGGTTTAGATCATTGAGATTGTATCTCCTAATAAGTTAAGTTACACTTAACTGTCTTGCCCTCCAACACTAGTGTTAAGAAGTCCACTGCCATATGTTAGATGACTTAACAAAGTTACCTCTTATTATTTATCTATCTTTCAGTCTCACAGAAATCCAATTATTGAAATCCTGAGCTCTTTTTGATAGTACATTAATGTTCAATTAAGTGCAAACCTTTTGTAGAATTCATGTTTACTTAATCATGCTAACTGGAGCCATTTTCTTCTTGTTCTTTGTTTTTAAAAAATCAATACCTAAATTTCCTGGCTAGGAGAGTCATTGCAAGAATCCTGGGGCATATATGTAATGTAAGATTGCCTATTCAGTAATTTGTATTTATTTTATTTTTTAATTACAGTTGCTATCCAATATTATTTTAGTTTCGGGTGTACAGCATAAAGGTTAGACATTTATATAACTTAATGAAGGGATCCCCCTGATAAGTCTAGTACCCACCTGACACCATACAGTTATTACAATTTATTGACTGTATTCCCTATGCTGTATTTTCCATCCTTTGACTATTTTGTAACTGCCAATTTATACTTCACAGTTCCTTTACCTTTTTTACCCAGTCTCCCAACCCCCTCCCAGTAATTTGTATTTTGAGAATAACTCTCATTTTAACCAATTATGAAGTGAAAAAAATGCCCTTCAGTTTATATACTAAACATGAGTCTTTTTATGAACCAAGGGTTTCCTTGGGATCACATACTTATACTACAGGCTTACTATGTTCATCTACCACAAAGAAGTAGCCTGGGAAAGGTATGTTTATGATATGCTCCCTGAATCTGTCCGGTTACAGCATTTTTTATATCAATTTGTGCCTGCCGTTGACTTGTCTGCATTCCACTCTAAAGGCAAGCTCTACAGGCACAGGGTTCATTTCCCTATTGTTCACATTTGCATACTTCCACTACCTATCCCTGTGCTGAGCAAACCTTAGGCATTCAGTAGATTTGGGGTATGATACTGTCATACCCCAAAGGACAGAGTGTTTATTTTTACTTGGGGTACAGGTGTGAGATGAGGGAATTCAAAGAAAATTTTACTGAGAAAATAATGCTTCAACTGATTACTAAAAGGTAAGAAGAATTTGCCATGTAGGCAAAGTGGGAAAGGAATTCTCAGTAGAGGAAAATGATTGTTTAACACTAGAGTGGGGTGAAGTAAACAAAAATATACATTGGGAAGTATTTGAACCCACATTATACACTTTGAACTAGTGACTAATGAACTATGACAACTGACAAAAACAAACAGGTCGAACTCCAGCATAGTTACACTGATGCAGTCTCTTAGCCTCTAGAGAAATAAAAATATAAAACAAGCCACAAATGTAAGCTGCATATGAACTTTTACATTTTCTAGTAGTTACATTTAGAAAATACAAAGAAACAGGTAAAATTAATTTTAATAACATATTTTATTTAAACCAATATATCAAAAGTACTATTTCAAAGTGTATACAACATTAGCTATTTTAAAAAAGGATGTCAAATTTTCACTAAATTTTCATACTCCAGTGTGGCTTTCACACTATGGCACATCTCTGTTTGGACTAGTCACGTTCCAGTGCTCAGTGGTGGACTGTGGCGGATGCAGCAATACTGAACACTGTAGCTCTAGAGAATGGATGAATTCCTTTTTTGGATGAATTCTTTAATAGTGTAGTTAAAAAACTTTTTAGAGATGAAAATTTAAATCTTGTTAAATGTAAGGTTTCATTTGTTGGTTATTGGTGTTTAGCTATACTATGTTATAAAGACTACTTTCTTATGTCTGGGCTTTTATGTCAATTAGAGAATCAGCAAAGTTTTCATTTTATGTGCTGTCTAACCACAGTTACTCCTGTCTCTATTAACTGTGGTGGTGGACTGAAAATGTAAACTGGCTTTATGGCAGAAATAAAGCATTATATATTTGGGGTTGAATATGCTTTTAAAAGTCTTCTCTGGAACACAGAACTACCACTATGCTAGCTCCTATCAAACATATTCCTGGCTCTAAAAGCTTGGGGTTTTGTTCTTTAATTCTTCCATGCTCAGTTGCTGGTGGGCTGTAAAATCTACTCCAGCCTTTGAGGCAGTCACCTGCCTGAAGCTGCTGCAAGTAGGAAGTGCCGCAATGAAAGAGGATTGAGAAAGGTTTAATAAAGGTGTTTAGACTATGGAGTACTATCTCTTTATGTAGACATGGGTTATATGGATTTCACTTAGCAGCCCTGTCGTAAATGAATACAAATTTTATTTTCAGGATTTTACAGACATCCATTCATATATAAATTAATTGAGTCAAACATGATCCTATTAGTATTTAGAGATTTTATTTAGACAACCTTCAGCTAAAGTATATCTGTTTTCCCAAATTATTCAGGCATCTGTAGGGAAAATAGCTATAAGAAAACAAAATGTATATTTACCATTTGTATAACTGTTTGACCCTGTCTGCAGGTTACTGTGCAGCTTTCCCTAATGAGATTGAAGCTTTTACTTTCTGGATGTCTTGAGTGCCAAGAACTGACAATTCTATACTTAAATGAATCCTGAATATGGGATCTTAAAAAATGTCTGAAAATAAAGTGGTCTTTATGACATAGTATAACTAAACACCAATAGCCAAAAGAAAGCAGCTGTAAGTGTACAACAAAAAGGCATGTACTTCAATGCAATGCAAATGTGGACAATGTCTTCTCATTCCCAAACCAGGAAGTTGTCTAGTATAGTTGAGGAGTCTAAGACAAAAAAATCCCAATGAAGGTAAAGAAAACCTGCCAGTTTGATGATGTGTCAGTATAACATGTCTAAATGATTGAAAGTAGACATTACACGGAGTACTATCTCTTTATGTAGAAAAGGGTTATGTGGATTTCACTTAGCAGCCCTGTCGTAAATGAATACAAATTTTATTTTCAAGATTTTACAGACATCCATCCATATATAAATTAATTGAGTAAAACATGATCCTATTAGTATTTAGAGATTTTATTTAGACAACCTTCAGCTAAAGCATATCTGTTTTCCCAAATTATTCAGGGATCCGTAGGGAAAATAGCTATAAGAAAACAAAATGTATATTTACCATTTGTATAACTGTTTGACCCTCAAAGGAAATAGACATAGATTCTGGCATATCTGTTTTAGATTTGTTTAGTTTAGGTAACATAAAATTCCTATATAGTCTATATTTTCATAACATTTACTAAAATTAGTGTTCTCTCTCTCTCTCTCTCTCTCTCTCTCTCTCTCTCTCTCTCTCACACACACACACACACACACACACACACACAGATATACCCCTAAAATTCTACACAATTTAATGGGGAACAAATAGCCTTTACAATAAATAGTGCTGTGACAATTGGATATTCACATGGAAGAGAATGAAATTTGACCCCTTTTTTGCACTATACACAAAAATTAAAATGGATTGTAGGCCTAAATGTAAAAAATAAACTACAAACTCTTAGGAGGAAATGTAACAATAAATCTTAATGACCTTGGTTAAGCAAAGCCTTCTTAGATATGACATCAAAAGCACAAGTGACAAAAATAAATAGGTATATTGGACTTAAATTAAAATATTTTGTGTATCAATGGACACTATCAAGAAAATGAAAAGACAATCCACAGAATGAGAGAGAAAAATAGCAAATCATATATCTGTTAAGAGACTTGTATCTAAATTTATAAATAAATTTTACAACTCAATAACAAAAAGACTTATTTTTTAACTAGAGGCCCGGTGCATGTAAATTCATGCACTGGAACAGGGTCCCTCAGCCCGGCTTGCCTCCTCTCACAGTCCAGGAGCCCTCAGGGGCGGGAGGTGACCCAGAGATCAGTGGAAGGCAATGCCCCATCACACTTCTGTTGTTGCCACTGCCTGCAGCGCAAGCCTCAGCTGGCCCTGGTTACCTGAGCCTCAGGTGGCCCTGGGCAGCTGGGGGGGTGAGGGGACTGGGGGGTCTCTGGAGGCAGACATGCACCTGGCCTTGCCTCAAGCCTGCTGCCCCAGTGGGGCTGAGGGGACTGGGTGCCACCATCTTGTGGCTGTGGGTGCTGCCATCTTTGAGGGCGTGGCAGTCAATTAGCATATCCCCTCCTTATTGGCTGTGGGCGCTGCCATCTTTGTGACAGCATGAGGGTCAATTAGCATATTCCCTCTTTATTACATAGGCTGAGGCAAGGGCCTGAATAGACATTTTGCCAAAGAAGATATACATTAAACAAATGGGAAGAAGCTCCATATCAACAGGGAACTACAAATCAAAACCACAATGAAAAACCACTTCAAACTCACTAGGAATGTCTATAATATGTACTAATAAAAGTGTAATATGATAATTAGACCGGGCCGACTGGCCATCTTCTGGACATCCAACTTCCTTCCAGACAAAGTCATGGTGATGGGGGCCGAGGCAAGAAGCAGCTAGGAGCAATCAGGCTGGCAAGGGAAGGCAGTTGAGGGTGAGATCAGGCCAGCAGGGGATTAGAGGCAATTAGGGCGGCATGTGAGGGCATTTGTTTGCAAGATCAGGCCAGCAGGGCAGGGCCATTGGGGGCGAGATCAGGCCGGCAGAGGAGGATAGTTAGGGGCAATCAGGCAGGCAGAGGCAGTTAGGGATGATCAGGCAGGCAGGCAGGTGAGCGGTTAGGAGCCAGCAGTCCCAGATTGTAAAAAAGATTTCCAGCGGTCGGACATCCCCCAAGGGGTCCCCAATTGGAGAGGGTGCAGGCTGGGCTGAGGGAATTACCCTGTGCATGAATTTTGTGCACTGGGCCACTAGTAAAAAAGAAAAAGATAAGAACAAGTGTTGAAGAGAATGTAGAATAGTTAGAATCCTCATACACTGCTGGTGAAAAATTTTTAATGTTGTAGCCACCTTGGAAAAAAATCTGGCAGTTCCTCAGAAGGTTACTCAGCAATTATACTCCTAAGTATATCCTCTAAAGAAATGAAAAATTTATCTCCACATGAAAACATATACATTAATGTTCTACGAGTGCTCTTCATAATATTAATAAAGGGCAACAACCCAAATATCCATCAACTGATGAATGGGTAAACAATGTGGTATATCCTTACAATGAAACACTACTTATCAATAAAAAGGGAATGAAAAATCACACATATGCACTACTAGTACATACTGGGACATAAATAAACTTGAAAAGATTATGTTGAATAAAAGAATCCAGTCACAAGAGCACATATTGTGATTCTGTTTATGTGAAATGTTCATAATATGCAAATCTATAGAGGCAGAGTAAATTAGTGATTATCTAAAGCTGGGGAGGAGATTGGGGAAAAATGAGGATAGAATGGGTATAGAATTTCTTTTAGGAATGATAAAAATGTTCTAAAATTGATAATAGTAATTGTACAACCCTTTAGATATACAAAAAAACCTTGAATTGTACACTTTAAATGGGTAAGTTGTATGGTATGTGAATTATATCTAACTAAAACTATATATTTTTTTTTTAAAAAAGAAAAATACTCGAAGCTTTGACATGTATTAGAAAATTAAGTTAGTAAATGTTTTTAAAAATGGTACAACTCAGAATTATTTTTTGTTGATATGACTTGCCAAAAATCAGCATAATAATATATATCTATAAAACCAGAAAACTATATGTTGCAAATTAACTTTAGCTGCTTTGTGATTCTTTTTTAAAAAATATATTTTATTGATTTTTTTACAGAGAGGAAGAGAGAGGAATAGAGTTAGAAACATCGATTGAGAGAGAAACATCGATCAGCAGCCTCCTGCACACCTAGTGGGGATGTGCCCACAACCAAGGTACATGCCCTTGACTGGAATCGAACCTGGGACCTTTCAGTCTGCAGGCCGACACTCTACCCACTGAGCCAAACCGGTAGGGCTGCTTTGTGATTCTTAAATGACAGGAAGGGTGAAAGACATTATCATCAGGACAGCCCCAGTGTTAGTAATGCAGTGTGCACCATACTAAGTGTCCATACGTGTGGTCTTTCAGCAATGCCAACATGGAATTCCAGAGGTGACCTAGGAAAAGAATCCTGGATGAACAACATATACCACTCATGTCCCACAAAGCTGACTTATACTAGGTACACAACTCATTAATTTATAACTATTCCTACAAAGTTAAATTATTGCTCTTATTAGGTAGTGCAATGTATTTTATTTCTAAATGTCAGATTTCCAAGACATTGAATTCCAGATTTCATCAGCTAATAACTACATTTGGTTGCTAATTACAGATATAAAAACAAATAATGATTCAACCAAGATAGGGTTTTTTGTTTTTGTTTTTTAGATTTGGGTGTGCCTAAATGTCTTGAGTGTTTTGGAGCAGTAAGTTCATTTTCTGTGAAATTCTATATATATTTTTAATTGTTGACAGTATTACAAATATCTCTATCCCTCCCTCCCCACCTCTACCTAGTCCTTACCCCACCCCATTCCTTCACCACACTATTGTCTGTATCCATGGGCAATACATATAAGTCCACAAGTGCATTTGTGGGTCTGGTTTAATGATGCCATCATCATTTCTAGATTGTTTCTATTCTGTCATCTTTAGCTCTTGGCTTTTTCCCTCAAGGTTGCCTCACGATGTTAGTTGGCTAATAGAAATCCATATATTAGGTAGGAAGAATTTGGGTGGCCTATCACCTTTTTAAGGAATTTTCCTGAAAGTACCATCCAGCAACTCATGCTAACATCACATTGAATGTATCCAGAGAGAGTGTGGGGATTAGATAGGAACAATACTCAAATAAAATCAAGATTTTATTTGTAAAGAAGAAGAGGAGACTTGATATTGAGTGAGTGTATTCGTTATCTCATGCTGCATAACAAATCCCCACAAATTAGTAGCTTAAAATGAGAAACACTATTATCTTATAGATTCTGATAGGTAAACTCTCCGGGAACAGCTTAGCTGGATTGTTTTGACACAAGGTCTCTCATGTGGTTGCAGTCAGGATATTGGCAGGGTCTGCAGTAATCTGAAGGCTTGCCTGGAGCTGGAGGATCCAATTTCAAGAAGACTCTCACACAAGGCTGTTGGCAGGTGGCCTCAGGTCCTTGCCACAGAAGCCTCTCCACAAGCTGCTTGAGTATCCTGATGACGTGGCCACTGATGCCCCCCAGAATGAGCTATCCAAGAGAAAGCAATGAGGTAGCAGTGTCCTTTATGACCTGATCTCCTAATTCACACAAGGTACTTCCACTTTTTCTGTTAATTAGAAGTGAGCCACTAAGTTAACTCCACTCATATGGGGAAAATCATCTTGAATGGAAGGGCATCAAAAATGTGTGGACATATTTTAAAACCACTACAGTAAGCTATTAACATTTCTGTCATGGTTTGCCTCTTTGATTTCCCAAACCAACATACATGCTTTTGTTTTCATATATAGAACAATCATATTGCTTCTCCAAGGGGTCAAGAACTATGTCTCTTTCTGTTACTGCATCAAATCCACTGCCTAAAATTTCTGGGTGATATGAAGCTCTCTCCTAGAAGCCCAGATGGGGCAACTTATATGCTGGCAACCAATAAACTAAAGACATGTTTTCGCCAATCAGTACATTTAAGTTTTTAATGGTGGAGAAGGAATGGATCATTGTGATAAACCTGTCATGTGGAAAAGGGAAAATGAAAAATACACATTAGTCACGATGCATAATAATTATCAAAACTCACTTAGCTGTAATAGACTCCATTCCCTAGCTCTGCAGAAAGTTCATTGGTTGGCCAAACTGTTAGTTTCTGGGTCTTTCTCTTAAATGTTTTTCTTCATGCCTTATCCTCTGTTGCTCCTGGATCTGACCCTGGGAGGCTCTTCCTTGTCAATTTTCCTCAACAAATATATCTGAGGTGAGTAAAGAGGAGGATGTACTTCTTGGAGATCTCATGAATTTTGAAATATTGGGGCATTAGAGGTTCTTTTAGAATTTTAATGATCACAGACTATTACAGAACAAGTTTGGATTTTCTTTGACAGGATAATTTCTTCAAATATTTAGCAGATCTAGGTTCCATTCTATTCCATGTACAAACTACTACATTAGCCAAAAGTCTTGCCTAGATATGATTTTTGAGCCTGAGGATTCTTATCTTTTATTTACTGGGCTCTGTGCTCTGCCCATCTTTCTGCCCCTAAAATTAATGGTGGCTACCTTGAAAGCATCTGAAATAAAAGGCTTAGATGGTGAAGCAAAAACAATTCATCCCCTCCTGCTAGCAAGATCTATCACTGCTGCTTTATGATAAAGCAAGAGTCTTACCTCCTGCTATGACTGGAGTTTCATGGCCACAGTTTAAAACTTCTTCAAGTTTAGGTATGGAAGCAGATGACTTTTTCAAAACTGCAAAGCCCAAATCATTGGTGTCTTCATCAATGTTGTTATCAGGTATAGGCAGAGAATGCCTCCCTTAGTAAATTTCCCTTCCTTCCACCTCTGCTCCCACAAAGTTTGGTTCTAATCTGAGTTCATCTTATTCATAGGATTTTGCTAAAAATAGCAAAAATGAACCACCACCTACCAACACTATGAATTTGTTTTAGTACTTCTCTTAATGGTGTCACCTCAGTCAGCAAATAGCCTGCTTTTTAAGTTAAGCAAGTGACAATTTAAACAAATATTTTGCTACTACATTAACATTAGATTCTCTCCACTCACTACTCAACTGTGTTACTTATACTTTGCAGCATCTCATTTCTGGTACCAGTTATTACATAGGACATTGTTCTTTGCTTCAGAAAACAAAATTAACTCTTGCTAATTTAAACAGAAAATATTATTACAAAGTAATAGAAAATTTACAAAATTTTTGCTAGGATCCAGGAATCGGGCTTGGATAATACATAGGAGAAATGTCCAGCTGAACCATGAAACAGCAAAGTGGAAACTCCACCCACCATCTGCCACTTAGAACTAAGGAAGAAAAAGACTAAGAACCTCCATTATAATTCTATAGAAGAGCAAAATAGCTCAACCACATTACTTGCCAAAACAGTCCCGTAGATTCTGCATCCCTATGTTCATATTCACCTTCTTTGTCTTATAGATGCACTTGGTGGACAGAAGCCAGATCACTTGTGAAACCCTGGCTTCACCGAGTCAGAGAAATGTATGTAATATTCAGCTTCCTAGTCTCTAGTAACCAGAAAAGCATGCTAGAAGCTTAGAATGGTATTTGTTATGTCATCCTGCAGTATTTGGCACAGTGGTCAACAAGTTATTTCCAGTAGAGAGCAAGACCCAAAGTTTCTGAAGAACATGAAGTATTTCAGATTGTAAAATGAACAATAATTTACCAAAGGATCATTAAATTTGGGTAAATTTTGCATTAATCATATTTCATTGTATTGTAGCTCTTGGAAATTTGGTCAACCGGTGTTAACAAGTACATTATATCTTGATCTTGTTGGGATACAAAGAATACACTTACTCTTGGATAGGGCATTTATGATATTAAGGAAGAGAGACGAATTAATTTGAAGAGAAAAAAAAGAAATTTGTAAGGTATAAAACACATGAAACTAAGAAAATGCTGTCCCACTAGTTCTCAGTGGGACATAGCAGCCCTTCTTCCTGGTGCTCCACCAATAATGTGCCTTCATTCTTCACTTGTTCAGACTGCCTATTGGTCCATTTCTCCAAAGAGAATATTTGATGGGCTGTTTATTTTATGGGCAAGTATCCATCCTTGGTCTAATAAGCCATAGCCATGAAGTGGAAGTGAGAGAAAGTTTACTTAGTACAAAGAATTGGTACTCTCAAGATTATGAATAGGGCTATTAAAACTGAAAGGGTAAAATTGGTGCAGTAGATCAATAAACGAATATTTCTAGTACAGTCATTGTCTTTTGCATCACATAAATTAGGACTTGTAGCATCATTAATCTTATTTATAAACTGTATACCTACAAATTAATGCTTGTGATTCTTATATACAAAACTAGAGGCCCGGTGCACAAAAATTTGTGCACTCCGGGGGGGAGGGGAGTCCCTCAGCCCGGCCTGTGCCCTCTCGCAGTCTGGGACCCCTTGGGAGATAATGCTTAGGCCTGCTCTCGGGTGGCAGAGGGCAGGCCCAATCCCTAGGTGCAGCCCCTGGTCGGGCTCACAGCAGGGCTGACTGGGGAGTTGGGGCGCCACCCTGTGTCATGCACAGAGCAGGGCGGATCGGGAGGTTGCAATGCCACCCTCAGTCACGCTCAGGGTAGGGCCAATTGAGGGGATGGGGCACCGCCCCCCTTTCACACTAAAGGCAGGGTCGATGGGGAGTTTGCGGCGCCACCACCTGTCATGCACAGAGAAAGGCCAATCAGGGGGTTGGGGTGCTGCCCCCTGTCACACACAGAGCAGGGCCCATCAGGGGGGTTGGGACTCCGTATCCTGTCATGCACAGAGCAGGGTCGATCAGGAGGTTGAGGAGC
The DNA here is from genome assembly GCF_964212035.1 of Myotis nattereri. Taxonomy (NCBI): domain Eukaryota; kingdom Metazoa; phylum Chordata; class Mammalia; order Chiroptera; family Vespertilionidae; genus Myotis; species Myotis nattereri. The sequence goes on from NC_138077.1 coordinate 101,614,561, forward strand.
TCCCCCCTGTCACTCACAGAGCAGGGCAGATCAGGGGGTTGGGGCACCACCCCCTGTCTCACACACAGAGCAGGGAGGATCAGGGGGTTGGGGTGCCGCACCCTGTCACACTCAGGGCAGGGCCGATGGGGAGGTTATGGCTCTACCCCGTCACACACAGAGCAGGGCCCGTGGGGGGCTGTTGGGGCTCCGCCCTCTATCACCCACAGAGCAGGGCCGATCAGGGGGTTGGGGCGCCGCATCCTGTCACAAACAGAGCCACAGGGTGATTAGGGGGTTGGGGAGCTCCCCCATATCAGGCACAGAGCAGGGTTGATCAGGGGGTTGGGGCACCTTCCCCTGCACGAACAGAGCAGGGCAGATAGGGAGGTTGTGGCCCCGCCCCCTGTCACACACAGAACCACAGGGCAATCAGGGGGTTTGGGCGCTGCCCCCTGTCATGCTGATCCCCATGCTGGGAGGCCTCACGGCTCCGCTGATCCCGGTGCTGGGAGGCATATTACCCTTTTACTATATAGGATAGAGGCCTGGTGCACGGGGGGGGGGGGGGGGGGGGCGGGGGGGGGCTTGTTTGCCCTGAAGGGTGTCCTGGATCAGGGTGGGGGTGCCGCTTGGGTGCCTGGCCAGCCTGGGTGAGCGGCTGATGGCTGTTTGCAGCTGGTCACACCCCCTTCAGGGTGAGGGTCCCCACTGGGGTGCCTGGCCAGTCTGTGTGAGGGACTGAGGGCTGTTTTCAGACTGGCGGGTGACTGAAGCTCCCAACCACTTCTTTTTTCTTTTATTTTATTCTGGGCCAGCTTTAGCTCTGAGGCTTGGCTCCAGCTCTGAGGCCTCGGCTGCTGAAAGCAGGTATCTGGTTTGTTTGGGTTCTATAATCAAAACACCGCTTCAACTCCAGCTCTGAGATCCCAGCTGGCTGAAAGCAGGTTTCTGGAGTTTGTTTAGATTCTATATTTGTAACAATGTTTCAAACTGCAAGCTCAGAGGCCAGCAGCGGCAGGCGGCGAACTTTGGCTTCCTCCGTCACTGAAGCAAGCAAGCCTCATGTTTGCTTCAAGCTGCCTGGCTGCCGGCCTCCATCTTGGCTGGCAGTTAATTTGCATATCGCCCTAATTAGCCAATGGGAAGGGTAACGGAGTTATGGCTAATTACCATGTTTCTCTTTTATTAGATAGGATATATTCAACATATTCATTCTTTGACCAATTATTTATTCATATCCTAAATAAACAAACCATGGTTACTTGCCTTGTGGCACCCATAAGAGGAGATAACTAATATTAAGTTTGATAGGTTCTTTAATAAAGTTATGGCTGAGATGGGTGTTTTAGAGGAAAGAAACATTGGTTCATATTTTGGGGGTTCAAGAAAAGGCATCTTCTTTTTTTTTAAATTCTTTATTAGTTAAGGTATTACAAATGTGTCCTCATCCCCCCTCCCCATTAAACCTCCATCTCCCCCCACCCCCCACACACACACTCATGCTCTCATTTCCCTGTTGTCCATGTCCATTGGTTTGGCTTATATGCATGCATGCAAGTCCTTTGGCTGATCTCTTCCCCTTGCCCCCTCCCTCCCCTACTTTTCCTCTGGGGATTAATAGTCTGATCACTGTTTCTCTGTCTTTGGATCTGTTCCTGTTCATCAGTCTATGTTGTTCTCTATATTCCACAAATGAGTGAAATCATGAGGTATTCATCTTTCTCTGACTGTCTTATTTCACTTAGCATAATGCTCTCCAGTTCCATCCATGCTGGTGCAAAAGGCAAGAGTTCCTTCTTTTTTACTGCAGCGTAGTATTCCATTGTGTAGATGTACCACAGTTTTTTAATCCACTCATCTGCTGATGGGCACTTAGGCTGTTTCCAAATCTTAGCTATAGTGAATTGTGCTGCTAGGAACATAGGGGTACATATATCCTTTCTGATTTGTGTTTCTGGCTTCTTGGGATATATTCCGAGAAGTGGGATCACTGGATCAAATGGTGCTGGGAGCCGGTCCATCCTTGCTGTTTCAATAGACCTGGCATATATGGCATACTGTTCTTAATATATTTGCTCACCTTCTTGGCACTATGTGTTTTAACAAAGGTCACCTCTCTGAGAAAGGTGGTTTCCCCAGGTAGGGATTTTCCCCTGAAGTTAGGGAGGGAATAAAACCCCTTAACTAAGTGCCAGGTGGGTAATTAATCACTTTAACTATGAACAATCATGCTTAAGCTACATAATCTTTACTCCCTGGAAAGGAGATAAGAAACACCCTAACCTTTGGAATAGAGATTGATAGGATTGGAATCAACTGGTATAAATACAGATGTAACAAGACAACAGACACAGAACCTAGACACAGGAACCTACACAGAACCTACACAGAACCTAGAGACAGAAGAACTTCGCTGGAGAGAACATGGCAAAGATCCTGTACAGAAACTGGAGACAGACCTAGAGACAGAACCTAGCGAGAGAACATGGCAAAAGATCCTGGACAGAACCTGCCTCAGAACCTAGAGACAGAACCTAGAGACAGAACCTAGCGAGAGAACATGGCAAAAGATCCTGGACTGAACCTGACTACAGAAATTGGCAAGAGAACCTGACTAGAACCTGGTGACTGAACCTGGCTGGAGAACCTGGACAGAACCTGGCTGGAGAACCTAGCAAGAGAACATGGACACAGAACCTGGCTGGAGAACCAAATCAGAACTTGGCTAGAGATCCTGGCTAGGCTGCTGATCAACTGAACGCTGTCTCTGTGTCATTCCTTCTTCACTGACTCCATCCACACCTTTGGGGACCCCTGGACCTGCTGGGGCAGGACCCCAGCAAAATGGGAGCTCCGTTTTTAGTCTTTTGAGGAAGCTCCATACTGTTCTCCACAGTGGCTGCACCAATCTGCATTCCCACCAGCAGTGCAGAAGGGTTCCTTTTTCTCCACATCCTCTCCAGCACTTGTTGTTTGTTTATTTGTTGATGATAGCCATTCTGACAGGTGTGAAATGATACTGCATTGTCGTTTTGATTTGCATTTCTCGTATAATTAGTGATTTTGAGCATGTTTTCATTTGTCTTTCGGCCTTCTGAATGTCCTCTTTCAAAAAGTGTATATCTAGGTCCGTTGCCCATTTTTCGATTGGATTGTTTATCTTTCTATTGTTAAGTTTTATGAGTTCCCTGTAAATGTTGGAGATTAAACCCTTATCGGTGATATCATTGGCAAATATGTTCTCCCATGTAGTGGGTCTTCTTGTTGTTTTGTTGATGGTTTCTTTCACTGTGCAAAAGCTTTTTATTTTGATGTAGTCCCATTTGTTTATTTTCTCTTTAATTTCCATTGCCCTAGGAGCATTATCAGAGAAGAAATTCCTTCGGCATATGTTTGCGATTTCGCTGCCAGTGGATTCCTCTAGTATTTTTATGGTTTCCTGTCTTATGTTTAAGTCCTTTATCCATTTTGAGTTTATTTTTGTGTATGGTGTGAGTTGGTGGTCTAGTTTCATCCTTTTGCATGTATCTGTCCAATTTTCCCAACACCATTTATTGAAGAGACTGTCTTGACTCCATTGTATGCTCTTGCCTCCTTTGTCGAATATTAATTGGGCATAGTGATTTGGGTTGATTTCTGGGTTCTCTATTCTATTCCATTGATCTCTATGACTCTTGTGCCAGTACCAACCTGCTTTAAGTACAGTGGCGTTGTAATACAGTTTAATATCTGGTATTGAGATCCCACCTACTTTGTTCTTCTTTCTCAGGATTGCTGCAGCTATTCGAGGTCTTTTTTTATTCCAGATGAATTTTTGGAACGTTCGCTCTAGATCTGTGAAATATGCCATTGGTAATTTAATGGAAATTGCATGGAATCTATAGATTGCTTTGGGTAGTATGGACATTTTGATGATGTTGATTCTACCAATACATGAACACTGTATGTTCTTCCATCTGTTTATGTCTTTCTCTATCTCTTTTTTCAGTGTCCTGTAGTTTTTCGCATATGTCTTTTACCTCCTTAGTTAAGTTTATTCCTAGGTATCTTATTTTTTTTGATGTGATGGTACATGGGATTGCTTTTTTAGTCTCACTTTCTGTAAGTTCACTATTGGTGTAAAGAAATGCCATAGATTTCTTGGTATTAATTTTGTATCCTGCCACATTGCCGAATTCATTTATTAAGTCTAATAATTTTTTGATGGTGTCTTTAGGGTTCTCTATGTACAGTATCATGTCATCTGCAAATAAGGACAGTTTTACTTCTTCTTTTCCAATTTGGATGCCTTTTATTTCTTCTTGTCTGATCACAACGGCTAGTACTTCCAGTACTATATTGAACAGGAGTGGTGAGAGGGGGCATCCCTGTCTTGTTCCTGTTCTTAGGGGGAATGATTTTAGTTTTTGCCCATTGATTATGATGTTGGCTGTGGGCTTGTCATATATGGCTTTTATTATGTTGAGGTATGATCCTTCTATTCCTTTCTTGCTGAGAGTTTTTATCAAGAAAGGGTGTTGGATTTTGTCAAATGCTTTTCCTGCATCAATTGATATGACTATGTGGTTTTTATCTCTCAATTTGTTTATGTGATGTATTACGTTTATTGATTTGCAGATATTGAACCATCCTTGCATCCCTGGGATAAATCCAACTGGGTCATGGTGTATGATCTTTCTGATGTACTGCTGGATCCGATTTGCCAAGATTTTGTTGAGGATTTTGGCATCTATGTTCATGAGGGATATTGGCCTGTAATTCTCTTTCATTGTGTTGTCTTTATCTGGTTTTGGTATTAGGGTGATGCTGGCTTCATAGAATAAGCTTGGAAGTGTTCCTTCCTCTTGAATTTCTTGGAATAGTGTGAGGAGGATAAGTTTTAGTTCTTCCTTGAATGTTTGGCCCTGGGCTTTTGTTTGCTGGTAGCTTTTGATGACTGCTTCAATTTCTTCCATAGTTATTGGTCTATTGAGATTTTTAGATTTTTCCTGATTAAATTTTGGAAGGTTTTATTTTTCTAGGAATATGTCCATTTCCTCCAGGTTGTCTAGTTTGTTGGAGTAGAGTTGTTCATAGTATTTTCTAACAATCCTTTAGGATTGTGCCATAGAAGAAATGTGCCTTGGCATCGGTCTTTTGGGGTTCATTTTGTTTGGGACTCTTTGCTTCTTGGTGAGCCTGGCTAGTGGTTCATCAATCTTGTTTATCCTTTCAAAGAACCAGCTCTTGGTTTTGTTGATCTTTTGTATTGTTTTTTTGGTCTCTATGTCTTTTTTCTCTGCTCTGATCTTTATTATTTCCTTCTTTCTGCTTACACTGGGCTTTTCTTGTTGCTCTCTTTCTAACTCTTTGAGTTGTACGGTTAGGTAATTTATTCTCATTGTTTCTTGTTTCTTGCAGTAGGCTTGTAGAGCTATGAACTTCTCTCTCAAGACTGCTTTCGCTGTGTCCCATAGGTTTTGGATTGTTGTGTTTTCATTGTCGTTTGTTGCCATGATGTTTTTTTATTTCTTCTTTGATCTCTTTGGTAACCCAGGCATTGTTTAATAGCGTGCTATTTAGTCTGCATGTGTGTGATTTTGGGGGATTGTTTTTTTTGTAGTTGATTTCCAGTTTTATGCCATTGTGATCTGAGAAGATGCTTCATATGATTTCAATTTTCTTGAATTTGAAGAGACTTTGTCTGTGACCCAATATATGGTCTGTCTTTGAAAATGACCCATGTGCAGTTGAGAAGAATGTATATTCTGTGGCTTTGGGGTGAAATGTTCTGAAGAGGTCAATTAATTCCATATGATCTAATGAGTCATTTAGGATTGATGATTCTTTGCTGATTTTTTCTTTAGAGGATTTGTCCAATGGTGATAATGGGGTGTTAAAGTCCCCTACTATGATTGTATTGCTGTTAATCTCTCCCTTGATCTCCTCCAGAAGATTTCTTATGTATTTGGGTGCTCCTATATTGGGTACGTATATGTTTACCAGAGTTATTTCTTCTTATTGGATTGCTCCCTTTAGTATTATGAAATGGCCTTCTTTATCTCTTTTTATGTCCTTCAATTTGAGATCTAATTTTTCAGATATAAGTATTGCTACCCTGGCTTTTTTTTCATTTCCATTCGCCTGAAAAACCTTTTTCCATCCCTTCACCATCAGTCTGTGTGGGTCTTTTTTTCTGAGATGGGTTTCCTGTAGATAGCAGATATATGGGTCATGTTTTCTTATCCACTCAGTTACCCTATGTCTTTTTATTGGGGCATTTAATCTATTCACATTTAAAGTTATTATTGATAGATACTTGTTAGTCACCATTTTTATTTTTTACCCCTGTGTTCCTTCTTTGTTTCCTATTTTTTCTTTTTACAGCAGACCCTTTAGCATTTCTTGCATTGCTGGTTTGGTGGTAATAAACTCCCGACGTCCTTTTTGTCTGTGAAGCACCTGATTTCACCCTCAGTTTTGATTGATAGCCTTTCTGGGTACAGTATTCTTGGATTCAGACCCTTCCTTTGCATGACTTTATATATTTAATTCCATTCCCTTCTTGCCTGATGTATTTCTGTTGATAAATCAGTCGCTAGTCTGATGGGGGCTACTTTGTAGGTGTCTTTCTGTCTCTCTCTGGCTGCTTTTAAGATTCTTGCTTTGTTGTTGGTGTTTGCCAATTTAATTATAATGTGCCTTGGCGTTGGTCTTTTGGGGTTCATTTTGTTTGGGATTCTGTTAGCTTCTTGGATTTGTATGAGTTTTTTCTTCCCTATATCAGGGAAGTTTTCTGTCATTATATTTTCAAATAGGTTTTCTAGTCCTTGCTCAGTTTCCTCTCCTTCTGGCACCCTATTTATGCGGATGTTGTTTCATTTCGTGCTGTCCCAGAGTTCTCTTAGGCTCTCCTCCTGCTTTTTAATTTTTTTTTTTCTTGAAGCTGCTCTGCTTGTATATTTTTTCCTCCCTTGTCATCTAGCTCCCTGATGCAGTCCTCTGCTTCTTGTAGTCTACTGTTGATGCTTTCTATTGTGTTCTTTATAGCAGTGATGTCATTTTTCATTTCTTCTTGGTTTTTCTTCATTTCCTCTTGGTTCTTACACATATTGTTGAATTTGTCTTCCATTCTTTTCATCCACCTTATGACCATTTCACCGAATTCTTTCTCTGACAGGTTGCTTGCCTCCATTGCCTCCATTTCGTTTACTTCCTTTTCTGGTGATGCCTGTTTTTCTTTCATATGCGGGCTGGTTCTTGGTCTCCCATGATCTCTCTTCTCCAGGTGTTTGGTTATGTAGTTCTCTCTCTGCTGTCCGTGAGAAGAAGCAGGGCTCCACGTAGTTGTGCTATCCCAGATCCGGTATTTCCGGGTTAGTAGCCGATCTCTGGATGCCAGGTCTTTGGATGTATACACTTCCAATAACAGCCACTCAAGATGGCGCTCTCTTTGTGGCTGAGCCGGTGCTCTGGGAGAGATTTGAAAAGGCATCTTCTTATGAAGAAGTGTTTATTGATGTAGATAATGAGTGAAGAATTTATTAGCATGCTTTTTTTCAAAACAGCAATAAGGTACCATCTCACGCCTGTCAGAATGGCTATCATCAACAAATCAACAAACAACAAGTGCTGGAGAGGATGTGGAAAAAAGGAATCCTTCTGCACTGCTGGGAATGTAGACTGGTACAAACACTGTGCAAGACAGTATGGAGTTTGCTCAAAAAGTTAAAAATGGAAGTCCCATTTGACCCAATAATCCCACTTCTAGGACTATATCCCAAAAAACCAAAAGCACCAATCAGAAAGCATATATGCACCCCTATGTTCATAGCAGCACAATTTACAATAGCTAAGATTTGGAAACAGCCTAAATACTCATCAGCAGATGAATGGATTAGAAAACTGTGGTACATCTACACAATGGAATACTACACTGCTGTAAAAAGAAGGAATTCTTACCATTTGCAACAGCATGGATTGAACTGGAAAGCATTATGCTATGTGAAATAAGCCAGTCAATGAAAGAAAAATACCACATGATCTCACTCATTTATGCATGATAAAGAACATTATAAACTGATGAACAAAAATATATACAGAGGCAGAGAAGCATCCAACAGACCGTCAAACTACAGTGGGAAGGCTGGAGAGGTTTGGGCGGGAAATTAAGAGATCAACTGAAGGACTTGTATGCATGCATATAAGCATAAGCAATGGGTGCAAGATACTGGTAGATAGGGGAGTCCGGGCGAAGGTCAATGGGGAAAAAAAGAAACATATATACTACTCTTTGTAATACTTTAAGCAACAAAATAAAATTAAAAAAAAAACATAAAAAACAAACAAACCAACAAACATGCTTTTTTCTCCTATGGTCATCACTGATTAAATTTCATAAAGCTTACTATAACATCCTGTTATCAATAATATTTTGAAGGTGTTATTACCTTTCCAGGAGGCTTCATCGATTATTAATGTATCAATATTTAGGGCTAGAATGGTATTTTATCAATTGAAAGCAGATTCAGAGTCCTCCCATGAAGTAAAATTTGTTCTTCAAATAGCCAGATGGCTTGCATGCACATTAAAACTTTTCAAGTCTCTTTGTAGTAGTGATTGTTATCATTTCCATGATCTCTTCCTTGGTATCAAGGCCAGCTATAAAGCTATACAATGCACCAACCTTACTTTTGGTACCGATACATAACCTTTTAATAACACTTATAGTGATACTTCATCGTACATTTACGCTCCAATTTTCTTTCCAGTATACAATCAATTATCTCATGTATGACTAAGAAAGAATATTGCAATCAAATGACACAGTAGTTTCTTATCACACATAATTTTAATCTCATTTATTGAAAGAACGCTTTTACACTTATTTAAAGATAGATTTAAAAAATATTTTATCACTCTTATGTATAAATAAAAGAGCAATGTAAGTGAAAAACATTCTTTAACATCCTCCTAAAATGTTTTCACATTGAGTCTCCAAAGAATAATTTTTTGACTAAATCATTGATGTCTATGCTGTGCTTTTGCAAAACACAGTTCAATCTTTTGTGCCATTAAGCAACATATCTTTTTTTTAAAGTTATTTATTTAGCCCTAGCCATTGTTGCTCAGTGGTCAGAGTGTTGGCCTGCCTATCAAAGGGTCTCAGGTTTGATTCCTGGTCAAGGGCATGTACCTGGGTTGCAGGCTTGATCCCGGGCCCCAGTTGGGTGGAATGCGGGAGGCAACCAATTGATGTGTCTCTCTCAGATCAGTCTCTCTCTCTTTCTCTCTCTCTCTCTCTCTCTCTCTCTCTCTCTCTCTCTCCCTCTCTTCCTCCCTCTGCCTCCTCCTCCTCCTCCTCCTCACTTCCTTCCACTCTCCCCCCCCCAAAAAAAAAGGAAAAATATTCTCGATTGAGAATTTTTTTAAAAGCTATTTATTTATTTGAGATGTACCATTTTTAAAAGAGTGTTCCACTGCTCTCTGGGACTTTTTTATAAGCTGCTGACTTCCATTGGGCATGTTTTGATATAAATGCACTGACACCCACAGACAGTGACTGTAAGACACATTCCCATTTCAAAGATGTTAAAACATTAAATGATAAATTATGACAAAGAATCAAAGACATATGATATTACTTGATGACTTTCTAAGTGTTATTGCACAATCTGTGTCTACTGAGTATCATAATAATGTAAGATAAGTAGGCATTGATTCTCATTTTGCAAATGAAGTACTTATGTACCCTAAATTATCTAAGTTGCCTGGATAACACAAAGCTAATAAGAAGTAGAGATGGAACTATCTTCGGTAGAAAAAGGACATTTTATTCATAATCCAATTCTCCTTCCATCAATTTGTGCTACTTTTCATCATGCTTCTTAAATAATCAAATCATAAATCTATACTATAATTCTTTTTTTTAAAAAAAATATATTCCACTGATTTTTTACAGAGAGGAAGGGAGAGAGATAGTCAGAAACATTGATGAGAGGGAAACATCGATCAGCCGCCTCCTGCACATCTCCCAGTGGGGATGTGCTCGCAACCCAGGCACATGCCCTTGACCGGAATCGAACCCGGGACCCTTCAGTCTGCAGGCCGACGCTCCATCCACTGAGCCAAACCGGTCTCGGCTATAATTCTTAATCTGCTACCTATCCTCAACCACTGAAAATTTTAATCCAACAGTTCACAAATGCTTTAGAAAAATACCATTGTTACAAGATTTTCTGCTTTTCAGAATCTATAGTCACATTTCATGGTGTTAGGAAAAGCTTTGCCACAAGTGTTTCATTTCTTGAACAAACATGAAAAACTTTGATTTCATTAATTCTCCCAGAAACCTTATCTCTTCCAGCGACACAGATATGGCAGTGTCTTGGATACACTAATCTCTGTTAATAAATTGGCTAGTTATTGTGTTGGAGCCCTTAGAAGAAGTCTTAGAAAATTCATAAGGAGTGAATTGAAGACTGAAAATTTGAGATACTCCACAAGCCAATCGATAAAGGAGTTATATTTTTTGCCAATCAGGCATTTTCAAATTTCTTCAATTACATAATATAAACAAGTCATTCTAATTTTATCCTAGCCCTACCTGTGATCCATTCCCCACCCACAGCCCATTTTGGGGTGGGGGGTTAGCTCCATTCTACATTAAAGAATCAAATTTACAGGTTCTTTCTAGCCAGGAAGAAACTGATGAACTTAATTACTCTTTCTGGGAAGCCAATCTGACTCTCACTATTCCAATGTATTGTAGGTTTAAAGCATGTGTGATTTAATCCTGTTTGAATGATGTGTGGAAGAAAATTGACATAAAATAGCAAAAACGCTCTGAAGTGAACTGAGCTATATAATTGGGGCATAAGCATTCTTAATGTCACCTTTAAAAGAACTTGAAATGTGTTTGATGGTGGGAGAAATTTTAGTGTAGCTTTAAAAACTATCAAACAGCATCTGTTGCCTTTTCCATTTTGATTAAAACATGCTCACAGGGAAAATAGTGGTTTGTCTGTTAAGTCAAACACTAATGAAACATTTGCTAAAATAATCTCCTGAATTTGGGCAACATTTGGCAATAAAGTGCACTCATTGGATCATTTGCCTACATTTTGATCTTTGAGAGTTAACTGAGCACAGCTAAGTCTAATATGGTAATGGGCTCTTTGCTAAAACCTGGGCATATGCATTTCTCACGCTCTGTTGTGTTCTACTCTGGTGAAGAGAGATAAGAAATGTTATTATGACGGCATTAAAGGTTTCTCATTGACATATCTAAATACCAGGAGCCTGAACTGTCTTATTTAGTCATTTCCTATTTCTATATATTTTATGGATCAAAGGCACCATGATTAGAAAGCTCAGATAAGTAAATAAGGATTAGTGATATTCAAGTCATCACAAGAAGAGTAAGTAATTAATGCTCAAATACTCTGTATAGGCTTTTGAACTAGCCAATGGTAGTTAAAATGAAACCACAATATTTCTGTATATTCAAAATATCTAGTAGCTAATGCCAGCAGGACACAGAAATAGTGCATACTATCACTGAATAGCATTATTTTATTGAAATTAGACTAATTGTTTTAGAATTCAAAATAATTCCTGTTTCTAAGTTACTGTTTTAAATTTTATGTATATATGTATGTATGTATGTAAACACAAGCACATAGCACCCTTCCCTGCCACCCTTGTGCACATTCTAATGGACTTTGTGTTAAATCTACCCCTTGCATTACATTGGGCAAAAAAATAGTGAACAAAAACAAAACACACAAACTATCCTTTTAGCTGCTTCTGGCACCAAAAATGCCATTCATACATATATACTTCGAAAAACTGACCTGAATGTGCTCTTTCAGAAGATCTAAGTAGCTGGATCATCGTGTTGAAAGCCTTTGTTGGTTTGGGGTTTTTGTACTATTAAAAGAACAGTAAAGTGATGACCTTTTTAAAAGCTTATGACATTACCGTAGCTTGAGATGGTCTTCCTTTTATTTTTTTGTCTATCAAAACACAGAGTCAGCTAAAATACCAATTTCTACATAAAACTTCTCTTTCTCTATATTTTTAATACTTCTTTGAAAAAATATACTTCTTTGAAGTACTTACTTCATCCAGGGTTTATTATAAATTTCCAAATGTCCTGTACCCTACCTACATTGTGAGTTCCTAGAAGATGGAGACACTATCTGATCTTGGAGTAGCTAGAGGCAATGTTAGAGGAGTCAGGGTTTGAAGTGGTACAGTGGAGATGACAGGACATGTGGTAGGGGTGGCAGGGGCTTCAGCAAAGAAAAAATTGCCAGTAGGCACAGCAGTGGCAGAGGTTGAAGAAGCAGAGATGTCATAGAAGTGGAGTCACAGGAGGAATCAGTGAGACTGACCTCAGGTCTGGACATCAGAAACAGACTCAGATGCTGGAATATATTCCTGTGCCTCCTCCTACATCATTGCTACTCCCTAGAATTTTGGTTTTGGGTTATAGCACATAATTAGAACACATTCTTTTTTATTATAAAGGTGTCACTTTATATTGTTTCTCTGGCTAGATCCTTTCTCATCTATAACTCTGGATGCCAGATTCAGTTTCCCAAAGATCTACTTAATTAAGGGTCAGGGACTGGAGCATATGGGGGTATCAGACAATTAAAATGTTAGAGATGATTCCTACATGCCAGTTACTTGTTAAGAGACTATTTATTTCTTCCTGGCCAAGTATTCCCAGGGATTAACACAGTGCCTAGCCCATATTTAACCTCAATAAATACTTTAGTGAGTGACTAGTAAATAATATTTATTTGGGGCTTATATATGTCAGGCATGGTACAAAATACTTTTCAGATATTGTGTCATTTAATAGTAGTTACTATTATTTCTATATGGGTAAACTGAAACTTGAGAGATTAAGTAATTTGATCAGTGGTGAAATTAGGACTGAATCAAAGAAACTTACACTCAATGTATTACACTACCTCCATATACAAAAAGCTTTCAAGAATTGAATGTTCCACACATTGCATAAGAAACAATCATTCTCTAGGGTAATGGTGCTCCAATAGTACAAAATTCCTTAATGCAAGTATAAAGGCTTAGGGCACTGGACATCCTCATAGTTAGTTTATGAAACAGTAACTAATTTTTGCCTATTTATTTTCTCAAAATGGATGGCATGCTCTATCAAAATTTTCCAACTTTATTTTTAAACTTAACACATCTACATGATAAAAAGAAACTTAAGATGGCAACTACTTCAGCAAAGAATGATAAGTGAGAGACCAGATGCATCATATTTTCAATTGCAAAAATATCACGGGAAGCCAGCTGCATCTTCTAAAATTTCATGATGTCATCATATCACTTCAGGATCTATTTAGTTGGTTCATAATCTTATTAGCTTATCTCTGTTTCCAGTCATGCACTAGGTTTAATTGTATAGGTTTGTTTATAACGTTGTTAGAATTAGAGTTCTGGTCTCGTATTGCATGCAGAAGTATCTTACTGGATAGTGTACAGTAACTTGCCACCCTGCCTGATACTTAGTGATCCACTGCAAACTGATGTCACTGTCCCATTTTTCTGAGGAGGTCATTGCTTCCTGGAATGGAGTTATCACACAGGTGACTCAGAGGTTTTTTTTTTTTTTTTTTTTTTATCTTGTTTAACTTTTCCCAAAAGTTCAAGTCTAGGATGATGATTTCAAAGTGTGATGAAAGCATAGTGTTTCAGTTCAGCATGTTTCAATGCCTCGGTGAAATTTACTGTTTTATAGGCATCAGTTACACTGCCAAGTTCAGAGAGATTTCAATTATATGAGAGATGGAAATAATTTTGCAGTCCCATACTTCTACTCTGAACTTCACTGTCCCATCTCTTTGCCCCCCATTTTTATTCACTTTTTTATTCAGTCTCAAATCTACATTCTTTTACAGGTCAATATTTTCTGTTACAATTTTTTAGATAAACTAATGTCAGATATTTTCTCAGAGATCCTACATTGGGGTCTACCATTTTCTGAATTTTTGAAAATGAAACCACTAGTATTTCTTGCCCAGAAGAGCCTGCTTCTCATGGCCCCATCAGAGCTGGGTTGGATCTTTCTAGGGAATGAGTGGCCAGTTACTTCCATAAAATAGAACCTCTACCTGTATTTACTGATTAGTCAGACAAAAATAAGACCATCTTCCCGTCCTCCGCCCCCCCCCTCAGGGTCTTATATGAGTAGAATCTGTTATTTAGGACTCTGCTGTACAATGAAAACTCAGTCCAGACTATTGTAAAGTGGTAGTGGTGAGGGGACTGGAATTGATTAGCTTAGGTAACTGGGAAGTCCGGGAGTAGGGATGGGTTTAGGTGGGGCTGATTTAGGCAAGAGCTCAAGCAATGTCCAGTGTGTCTTGGTTTTTCTCAGTCCTATTGGCAGGACTCAGCTCTCCATTCTTGGTGTGTTTGCTGGATTCTCAGCTTCATTCACAGAAGCGAGATGGCAGAAGCATCTCCTGACTTTAAATTTCTCAAATTCCTAGTTCAGTATAAAAGGACATATATGACTTCTCCAAAGAGCAATATAATTCTCCCAAATAAATGTTAGTGGCTTTGATTGGCCTGACTTGGGCCATGGGATCACTGAGAACCAATTACTGTTGCCAGGCAAATGTGATGCTTTGATTGGCCAATCTTGGACCAGGTGCCACCCTTGGAGTCAAGATAGCATTTTCTCATCAAGGACCATAAGAACTGAGACCAGAAGAGGACCAGCTTCCAAATAGATAAATTGGAGACAGTTATTAGAATAAGGTGAATGGACATTGGTTACCTACTATATAATGCTTCTACTATAGTGCCATTTCAGTCATCCATTCCTACCTGCTCTACTCCTTCCTAAGTATGGATATTTTCAATTTCTCTTTTCCCCCCCAGTTCTTTTAGCAAGTATATAAGACAGTCAGTCTCCATTTTCCTAGGAACAGTTTTCTTCTGGCCACTGTATGGTATTTATTCTTGAGTCATGCCCATACCACTTTATTTGTCCATTTAATGTATTTTTAAATTTGCTGTTGTTTTCTTTGGTTACTTCTCAATTCAACAATGTAAATTGTTTCTCCAATATATTTTGCCTAATTTGGGGATAAATTTTGGAATGTCAAATGGACCAGTAAGCATCTAAATAGGCTTTTGTGCAGATCATATTTTTTCTTTTTTTGGTAGCAGAAGAGAAAAATCAATCTTTAGCAGTAAGAAGTGTGCATAAATGTGAAAGAATTAAGAATAAAAAGAGAAACCAAGATGGCGGCATAGGTAAACACCTGAAATTGCTGCCTTGTACAACCACTTCAAAAATAGAACTAAAAGACAAAACAGACATCATCCAGAACCACAGGAATGCTGGCTGAGTGAAAATTCTACAACTAGAAGGAAAGAGAAAAGCACACTGAGACTCAGAGGAGGTGTGAAAGTAAAGTGCAGAGAGAGGTATGGAGGCTCGAGTGTGCGCAGAAAGGGGCTGGCAATGGAGGAGGCCGGTGTCTTTTGCAATCGGGAGGAAGGCACAAGCTCCCGACGGCCCTGACTCCAGTTCTGGGTGAGTCTCTGGGGAACCAGACTCATACAGGGAGAAACTGGACTGTCGGGCATCGGGCGGAACTTGAGGGCGGCTTTCTCTCAGAGGTGCTTACAGCGATTGCCAGGACACTGAGATGCTGGACCTCTTAGGGCAGGACTGAGGATCAGCCATAGCTGTTTGCTCCGCACTGTTGATTCCCTGAGACCCCGCCCCACCCAAGTTTCGGCAGAGGCTTTTGCATAAGAATGCCCTGGCCCTTTGCAATCTGAAAATTACCTAACACACTGCAGCTGGGCCAGACAGACCCAGCACTTCCAAAAGAAGGCCCAAGGCCCCACAGTAGCTTGCATTGCTTTACAGCTGGGCCTCATCTGGCACCTCCAAACCCCAAACAAGGAAGGGGAATCTGCAGATCTCTTCGTATCTCCTGCTGGGTAGCCTCAGGCAGAGGCTAAATTAGCACCTCCTTAGAGATCCAAGAGCCTGTGTACCCAGTGGTCAGATTGGGACCTTCCAGATTACAACTCCTTAGATTCATAAGGGACACACTCAGGGGGCAGACTCAGGGAGCACCAAAGCCCCACTGAAGCAAGTCTTGCCCCATAAGGGTGTCTTCAGCACATAATTTCTCCCACTGTAGACATAGCTGATTCTCACAGCCAATTGGCCTGGAGGTCAATTCCTCCCAGTGATACCTACAACAATCAAGGCTCAACTACAACAAAACTGTGCACACAGTCCACAAAGGGGTGCACCAAGAGTGTTCACCCCAGGTAATTGGGGAGGCTGAGCCACTGGGCCCTATAGGACACCTAGCATAGAAAGTCACTCTATCAACACAGGGAAGCATAAAAAATGTGGAGACAAAGAAACAGGTCAAAATGACAGAAATGGAGGAGAGCAACCTACTGGATATAGAGTTCAAAACTATGGTTATAAGGTTTTTCAAGAATTTTCTAGAAACTGCCGAAAATTTAGTGAGACCCTTGTGGATATGAAAAAGGACCAACTAGAAATTAAGCATCCACTGACTGAAATAAAGAATAATATACAGAGATCCAACAGCAGACAAAAGGATCCCAAGAATCAAGTCAAAGATTTGAAATACGAAGAAGTAAAAAACACCCAACCAGAAAAGCAAAAAGAAAAAAGAATCCAAAAATATCAAGATAGTGAAGGAGCCTCTGGGACAACTTCAAGTGTCCCAACATCTGAATTGTAGGGGTGCCAGAAGAAGCGAGAGAGCAAGATATTGAAAACCTATTTGAAAAAATAATGACAGAAAACTTCCCCTATCTGGTGAAAGAAATAGACTTACAAGCCCGGGAAGCACAAAGAACCCCAAACAAAAGGAATCCAAAGAGGACCACACAAGACACATCATAATCAAAATGCCAAGGGCAAAAGACAAAGAGAAAATCTTAAAAGCAGCAAGAGGAAAAAAGTCAGTTACCTACAAGGGAGTACCCATAGGATTGTCAGCTGATTTCTCAACAGAAACTATGCAGGCCAGAAGGAAGTGGCAAGAAATATTCGAAGTGATGAATAGCAAGAACCTACAACCAAGATTACTTTATCCAGCAAAGCTATCATTCAGAATTGAAGGTCAGATAAAGAGCTTCACTGATAAGGAAAAGCTAAAGGAGTTCATCACCACCAAACCAGTATTATATGAAATGCTGAAAGGTATTCTTTAAGAAGAGGAAGAAGAAAAAGGTAAAGATAAAAATTATGAACAACAAATACATATCTATCAACAAGTGAATCTAAAAATCAAGTGAATAAAAAATCTGATGAACAGAATAAACTGGTGAATATAATAGAACCAGGGGCATAGAAAGGGAGTGGACTGACTATTCTCAGGGAGGAAAGGGGTGTAGGGGGTATGGGAAGAGACTGGACAAAAATCGTGCACCTATGGATGAGGACAGTGGTGGGGTAAGGGCAGAGGGTGGAGTGGGAACTGGGTGGAGGGGAGCTTGGGGGGAAAAAGAGGAACAACTGTAATAATCTGAACAATAAAGATTTATAAAAAAAAGAATAAAAAGAAAAAATAAATTAAAATTATTAAAACATCTTATTTTAATCACTAACCTCAAGCTTTTATTCTAAAGCCTTTTTTACATTTCCAATTAATAACAACAAATTTATTTGAGTTTTGCCTTCCCTTTATGACCATACACACTGGAGCTGGTAATGAGCAGAAAAAATGATTAAGAAGCAGGTGGCAGAGGAGCTAAGGATGTGAATCAAAGAGTCTAGATGCACAGCTCAATATTGAATGCTAAGTAATTGATATCTGGGTGTAGACGATACAGAAACAGAGGACACTGATATTTAGACAAAACACTATTGTTACTAATGATCTCAGGTTACTGGCTACCATATATCAAGATTGACTTTTTATATTCAGTTCTCTCTATGAAATAATCCATGTTTTTGAGCCAGCATATTCAAAATGAATTCTCTTGGAGGCCTTTGAACATATCTTTTTTCATTTAGTAAAATAGCCCCTAGATAATAGTAGAATGAATGGGTATTAAAGCATGTCATATATTTACTTCAACAAAACCGTCATACATACCCATTGGCTTATTAGTAGAATCAATTTTTAAAATTGATAATATCTGCATAAGGAATGAAATTTGAAATCTAGACAAAGTATAAAGGGAAAGTAAATATCTATCTGTCAGCTATCAGTTCTCTTCTCCAGAAAAAAAATACTCTTACCATTTTCTTAAGTATTTGAGAAAGGCTACAGACAAAGCCTTTGAAAACATACATACAACTACAAACTTAAATTTATTATTATATATGCATCGGTAAACAATTACTAAGTTCCTTACTTATTTCTTATTAATATTTGTTAAAATTTTCTAATGTTTACATTAACAAAGATGTTAAAAGACCAAGTTTCTAATATGAATTCTACCATTTGGAAAAATAGTATTGTAACTGCTATGAAAGTAGCCATAAAATAATTAAACCAAAACACCTGCTGGACCAATAAACACATAAAAAAGTAAATTATAGTAAAAATAAAATGAAAAGTAATTTTTACCTATTGTATAAGCAAATACTACTACTACTAATAAAATAGGAATAATAAAAGCTCTAACGCCTATAGCTAATTGCTGAAGCCAGAACCCTGAAAATATCTTCTGATTTCTTTCTTTGCTTCATCCATATTTTAAAAATAAATATTTTTTAAAAATATACTTTTATTGACTTCAGAGAGGAAGAAAGAGAGAGGGGGGGGGAGAGAGAGAGTGAGCCATAGAAGCATCAATGATAAGAGAGAATCATTGATGGGCTGCCTCCTGAATGCTCCCTACTGGGGTCAAACTTGCAACTTGGGCCTGTTCCCCTATTGGAATCGAACTGTGACCTCCTGGTTCATAGGGAGGTGCTCAACCACTGAGTCACATGGGCAGGGCTACTTCATCTATATTTTACTTTTCACTAAGGCCTGCCTTGTCATCCTCTAAAATATACATATTAAATCTCTTCAGTGTATATAGCTAATTTGCAACTAGATTCCTAACCCACAGAGACTGTAGGATAATAAATGTTTATTGTTTTAAATCACTATGATTTGGGGTAATTTTTACACAACCACACATAGCCAATACACACCTAATAACACCTTGTGTTTTATAGTCACGGCACTTTTTAGACTTTGTAATTGATCATTGTGATATTTATATTAATATTTATTTAATGTTTTTCTTTCCCCTTTAAACTGCATACCCAGGAGAGCAAGATTCTTTTATGTTTGGTCCTTAAAGTATCTGTAGCATTTATCATCCTATCTAATAAAGAGGGAATATGCTAATTGACCCTCATGCTGTCGCAAAGATGGTGGTGCCCACAGCCAATAAGGAGGGAATATGCTAATTGACTGTCATGCCCTCAAAGATGGTGGCACCCACAGCCACAGGATGGCCGGCAGGGGAGGGCAGATGGGGCAACAGGCTGGCAGGGGAGAGAAGTTGGGGGAGACTGGGCCGGCAGGGGAGTGGTTAGGGGTGATCAAGCAGGCAGGCAGGTGAGTGGTTGGGAGACAGCAGTCCCAGATTGTTAGAGGGGTCCCAGGTTGGAGAGGTTACAGGCTGGGCTGAGGGACACCTCGGCCTCCCCAGTGCACAAATTTCATCCACCGGGCCTCTAGTAATTTATAAAAATTCATGTGTTGAATTAAAAAAATGAGCAAAGGAATTGACATTTGGATGTGCTGCTGATGGGAGATTGTAAGCATGTGTTCTGTAGGGAAGTTCATCACTTTATATCAGAGGTTGTACTATACAAGCTCTTTGACCTAGCAATTCTATTATTAGATATTTATTCTGGAATATAGACAATTAACTAGAACTATGTTCATTGTAGCTATGTTTATTATAGAAAAATAACATAAACACCTTATGTCTAACAATAGAGGATTAAATTATGGTGCATATACTCTCTAAGTTGCTGAATGACGTAAGCAAGTTACAAATCAGATATAAAACAATAGCTCATGTTTTCTGAGTGTTTAGTGTATGCCAGACATTGTGATACACACCTTCCCTGTGTGATCTCATATGTGCATATATGTGCAGCAATAGTGTGTGTGTGTGTGTGTGTGTTTGTGTGTGTGTGCTGAAATAGACCTGGAAAACATCTGGAAAGCCATAACACTAAAATACTACAGTGATTACCTCTGAAAGGAAAGATTCTTGTTTTTAGTTTCTTTCCATCATTTTGCTACAATGGGAAGAAAGCTAAGGACCTAAATGCCAAAAGGACAGTTGCCAAATGAGAAGGGTCACAGATAACCAAAGTTAGAAAATGGAGTGAGACAGACAAGGAGTACACCAAGAGATCAGAGTTTAGACAGGGATCCAGGACATGCCTACAATAAGGAGTAATTGTTAATAGTTCTGTTGGAATATGCTGCCACTTTTCTAAGATAGTAGAGATATATAAAGTCTGGGAAAGACTCCAGGTGGTACCTTGCTTACACACTTGGTTACATGATCAGGCACTCATATGCTGTCCAAACTGAATTGTTTTGGTTACAGTGACATCTGGATGGGCAGAAAGTTCCCAGAACATAGGAGCTTTCAGTGAGGTGCCTTTTATACTTCAGAAAAAGCCCTGCTTTTTTGGTGTGACCTGATATCTGTTTGGTGCTAACTGCCTTAAAGTTAAACAGTGTGCAGGTTGAAGCATTTAAAGAACACAGCCATTTCACCTGTCCACTTTGGTACCTCAGCTTTTCGTGACTGTAGTGTTTAGATGCCTGGTCATCACTTGACTGGAGATTTGACTCAAACTTGGTATCAACCGCTGGAATTTCCAGTTTCATAAGCAGTGTTGATTTCAGGCAGGACTATGTTTCTAGAGATGTGGGCACTAAGATCTCTCTTGCTAGGATGGTCTTGTGGCATCAGCTGTGGTGGTGGTGGAAGGCTAGGTGTTTCACGATAAAGGTCAGAGCTTTTAACTGTTGGAATGCCGAAGGCTCATCCATGGCCAGGTTACCCATATCAGTTACTGAAGAGTTCTTTATTGCGATGGTCAAAGTGAAAAGGTAGGGAATGAACCACTGTTTGTATCTAGAAAATCACAGGAAGTGTTGGACATCCTTGGTTTTAGCTCCCCTCCATGATTAGTGGTACTTGTGTTCAAATAATTGTACTTCCAAACTTGACAATATGTTATTGGTGTTAGTGCAGAGATACTATAGTCACACTATATTTAGAACATTCTTAATCAGTAACTGGGGGAAAGGATATCAAAAGTATATGTCAAGATGTCAACATTTATAATTTGGTTTGGCATAGAATCTATAGCATCAACTGTTGGGACACTTAATGGTAATTACAGTACATTCAAAAGTCTGAAGGACCGTCTTCCATTTGCCATCTCCTCAGATCAAGGGTTCAGCTTGCAGACTCAAACTCTGTAGAGCTGGTTCAAGCATAGGTAAAGATCTCAAAAGGGAATCTTATTAAGGCTGTAGCAGATTGCGGTGTGTGTGTGTGTGTGTGTGTGTGTGTGTGTGTGTGTGTGTATGTGTGTGAAATCCCAGACTATTCTGTTCTTGTCCAAAAGAGATGCCCTGGGGTTTAACAAGCTTTAAATGTGTCTCAATCTATGTAACTTTGAATATGTACAGAATGAATATATCTGCTGAGCAGAAACCGTTGTGATGGGGAGAAATAATTGCACAGAATAGACTCCTATGCCTAATTTGTGTTAGCAGATTTCTCAACTTGGAACCCCCATGGGAACAGATTTGCTTTGGGATAATTGCTGGGTTTACTGGACTGGTGTGTGGATAAAGCAGCTATTTGATGCCTCTAAGTCTATCAAGGATAAGAATTAGATGTGGCTCCCTTCTAGTTTTATTCCTCGGGATGAAGAACATTTGCCTCTCCTCCTATCTAGTGTGTGATAAGGGCTTGAAAGAAGTCCTGGCCTGGTGGGCTGGTGGATCTTGGATTGGACACCTGTGCACAAACTAGCCCATTTTCACAGTTTTTCCCCTTCTGGCCTAGGCAGTGAGTGCTGCCTGCACAGTCTCTTTAACCTTTATGTTTTGTCCTCTCATGCCATAGTCCATAGGTACCAGGCATAAAGTCTGGCCACAACTTCAAATGTCTTGCTTAAAAAAAGGGAAGGAAAGGGAAAGGGTAGGTCAGCAAGGTTCCCTGGGTAGTTAACAGAGTCACTAATGATACTCAAGACAGGATTGGCAGAGCGGGTTAACCAAATTGTCAATTTAAGTATTGCTTACATAAAAGGGGGGTTGATAGTTAAGCCATTCAGTAAAACACTTTCAACCCATTCAGGAGAAAATATTACTTAGTGTACACTGTATTTATGGACTAAAGAGCAGATCAACAGACCCCCTGAATTATTCATTTCAATCTGAAAATAAACTGGAAGCAAAGAGCCATCTATAAATAGAAGTCTTTTTTAGTAAATATGCAATTGTTTTGAAAACACAATTGGTATCTATTCATTAACAGTTTATTTATAAAGCAATGAAAATTTAAAGGATTGTTCCATAGAAAATTAGTGTATCAGATTTAGACCTGGAGCTAAATTCCCAGATATCTAATATTGAGTCTTCTACCTGGCTAGCTTATTGACCACCATAGAGCTTAAATTTGTCTTATTGATCTAAGTAAGATGAAAAGAGATGAGATTTCCTGGAAAAGGGATGGCTATTTCTTTAATATCAATATTTTTTTTGACATCTGTCAAGTCAAACCCACATCTGTTTTTAGTCATTTCAAGTTACTAAAAACTATTGCTTTATGCTATCATTCTGAAATGCAAAACCATTGATCTTTTTGAAAAAAATTACAATAAAGCACGTTTGGTCACCTTTCCTCATGACCCAGCTCAATTCATCTTGGGGGAAGAAATTCCTATTAAAAAGATTTAGGTTATTATCAAGAGAAATTATTCTTCAAAGCTCTATTGATTGCCAAAAAAAAACTATTACTGTGAAAAGAGAAATCTTCAACAACTCCTAAAATAATTGACTGGACATATGTTATGTGTGACCCAAGGGCACTAAAAAGAATTTCATTTAATCAACAAAAAAAGATCTTCCACAAAAATTGGCTTCCTATAATGACATACAATAATCACCAATTTTATAGTAGACTTCAGTACTAAAGAAGACCGTCTGAAAGCAATTATCTTTTAAGTGGTTTCTTTTTATATCATCAGATTCACCTGCTCTCTAAACCAAGTCTTCTTGGTCAGTTGCAGTGTGGTTTGGGTGGACCGAGGAGTTTTCAGAAAGGCATCTTTTCCACTAGCCCTGCTGGTTCACATGACATGGCATTTGCTTGGGGCTGAATGCCCAGGATTAAGACAGTGTGCAACGTAAACAAAGGATGACTACATGCAACTCCTTGGAAGAGAGTCCTTTTATTTAAGTATGTATGCATGTATTCATCCATTCATTCATTCATTCATTTAAAAAGAATAGTTTGGCTACAATCTGAACAGGTCACTTTTTTTTTGGTGAGGGGAGGCATGGTTTTCTTATCCAAAAAAATGAGGAAGGAATTGAATTAGATAATGTCTAATTCCCTTTTCACCCCTACGATGCTATGGTTTTATTAACTCATACTAATAGCTGTCGATATGTTTGTGAATGATAATGTGTTGAGACATTTTCATTTCAGCCCAAGGTGAGATCCCTTTCATTATGACTTTCAAACTAAGTTTTATTTTATGAATATCTCTTTCCACAGTTTTAGCTGGTCTACTATTTCAAATAAAATTTTCAGAAATTAAAACTTTGTGAGCAAAAAATTATTTCAACAACAATAAAAACAAAAAAATTGTAGGGGGGGGAGGGCTTGTACTTGGGGAGGGAATGACGGGGAGATGTCAATGGGGGAAAAAAGGAGACTCATGTAATACATGTAAAACTTTAAACAATACAGAATTAAAAAAAACAACAACTGTAGGACAATAGCTTCTCCCCTGTTCACAAAAATTTTTTTGAGAATATGGCATCCCAGACCCAGTCAAGATCTTTGGCGTGAAGGAGGGAAGAAAGGAGAGATTCTGCTTGTCCTGATGTGATTGGCAGTCTGCAACCACTCAAAAATGAAAACATTAAGTTAAAACTACCAAAGCTGTTAAAATGAGAATGATAAAACCATGCTGTCTGTCACCAAGCATTATAAATACATAGTTTAAAACAAGATGGTTTCTGTATTGGAAATCTAAAATTTTTATTATTGTTCCCACGCATATTTGGATAAGGTTTATAAAACAAGTGTTTACTTGATTTTCTCATTATCTTGACTCTGAAATTGATTCTGAGTCTACACGTGGCTATTGGATTGATTATTTTTAGTTTAATCCCTTTTCTCTATCTTGATTATTCAGTTACATGCAGTTGATCACATTGTAACTTATTCAATTTGATTCAGTGAGAAGACCATTGAAATTACATAATCAACTTTTTTTTTTTTTTTTTTTTTGCAAATAGGTCTTCCTTCATATGAAGCTAAGATGAAGATCCACTCTGTTTCCATTCATTTAAATTTATCAACATTTCTCTGGCTTTTATGAATTGCAGACCATGGAATACTGCTCTCAGGTGAGCTTGTTTTTTGTAGATTGCTAGAGGAATGCAAAATTGGCTTTACTGTTGAATTAAATTCAACTTAACTCTAATTTCACTCTTTACACACACACACACACACACACACACACATTATAGAAAGAAATACCTTTGGGGAAATTAAACAAGCAATTTAGTTTGAAAATAAAAAAAATTCAGTTAGAAAAACAAAATTTACTTATAATCCTATCGCTCAATCATTAATATTTCAGTTTGCTTTTTATCTTACTCTTTAACTTAAAACATAAACATAAGCATATTCGCACATACAAAATATAAACAAAATGGCTCTTATTTATCTGTATTATCTATCTATCTATCATCTATCTATCTATCTATCTTCATACGTGGATATATATATAAATATACATGGATCATACTACATATGCAGTTTAGCATTTTTTTTCTTTTTTATTTGTTTTATAAGTTTAACATTGTGTCATGGGCCTGTCCCTATATTTATTAAGTAGTCTTTGAAAATATGATTTTATAGATGCTTGCATATGTCATTAAAATAGTGACCATATTTTGCTTATGTAGTTCTTTACTATTGAACATTTAAGGTTTCATTCAGAATTATTTCATTTTTGAAGACTGTTCCAGATTTGTCTTTCTGGTAAGTCTGCTGCCTCAACCAACTATTTATGTCTTGATCTTCATACTTATTCTTGTCTCCTCAACCATAGTCATCTGGGCAGGACTAGAGTGAAGGGGTTTCCTACTGTCAATTGGTTTGATGAGCCACATATCAGAAAGAAAATGACTTTTTTCTTTCAAATAAGCAGTTCTTTTCTCTTTAGTGTCTTCAACTATATAAATGAAAAGAAATTTGAGTGACTGAGGAGAGGAATAAAGAACTAGCAGTTTTCTTTGACAGCTAGTTGGTTCATAGAAGAATCCACACAGCTCAGTATTGTGATTGCTCTGAGGAATGAGCAGGAATAGAATAAGAAGTACTATAAAGGGGCTTCAATAGTATCTCTAACATTCTATTTCTTGAGAAGAAAACAATATCGGCAACACCTTTTGTAAAGTATTAATATTTGTTATATCTGGGTGGTGGGCTGAAGAGTGTTTGTTATATTAATCTTAGTACTTTTCAGTATGTTTGAAATGTTTTATAATTTTAAAATTCCTTAAGTATATATTTTTAAAGTTCTGCTGTAGTAAAATGTCAGGGAGAGGAGTCTAAAGTGTTTGTTTTGCTGTGAGGCCAATTAGGGAGGTGGGAACTGAGAGCACTTGGTGGGTGGTGGGGATGGGTTTGGGTATGCCTGATTGATGGTCACAGGACACTGCCCCTGAAAAGAGGGGGCAACTGCCCAGGAGGACTGACTGGGCAGATGGCCAGAAGCTGCTGGGCGGGCACTCTCTGAGTTTCAAGCCTCTGGTGAAACAGTCTTCCTTGAAGAACTCTCTGTTGCCTGCCCCAGGCCATATGACAAGTGTTCCTTCTCACTGGACTGGAGAGGGCTATGCTCTGACACTTGTCACTAGCCAGGGTGAATGACACAGACTTTGCTTGGTCCCTCTACATGAGATGGACATCTCCCACAATGGGCCAGGATGGAAATGCAAGCGCCCTACTCATTGAATGTAAATGAGGTTCTTAACTACACAAATCTCCCACATCCCCACTCTGTCTTTCCCCCAAAAGTTAACTAAAATCATATCCAAAAGTTATTTGTTGGCAAAAAATAGTTGTTTACATTATGCACAGTATTGCCAATGCTAGTGAAATTGGCATTTTGCTCACTGCTAGCGGGATTGCAAATTAGGACGATTTGCCAATAAGTGTCATGAGCCTTTAAAGCACTATAGTTTCTGACTTCCTTCCTTATCCTGAAGAAAGAATCAGACATGTGCTTCTAAAAACTAGTAGAAAAAGCTTAAATGTCTAAAAATAGTGAAATAAACAAATTCCAAAGTATGGAATATTTTACAGTCATTAAAAATCATAGCATGAAATTACATTTATTTGCAAGAGGGAAATATTCACAATGTATTTTGTTTAAGGAAGAGAGTAGGATACAATAAATTATACAGGGTGAGCAAAAATAGATTTACAGTTGTGAGTACCCAAAACGTAGTTTATTCTTGTATTGTTATTTATTAACTAGAGGCCCGGCACACAAAATTCGCTCATGGGTACGGTCCCTAGGCCTGGCCTGCAATCTGGCCATTTTCCCCAGCTGCCCGCAGCCAGCCTCACCTCCCGCCATCATCCATCCCTGGTTCCCCATTCACCATTGGGTGATTGGTGCCTGATGGCCGGGGGGAAGGAACCAAGAGATCAGCTGTTCCTGCCCACTCACCAGCCCCGCCCCCACCGTGGGTGGCCATCAGGTGATCTGAGCCTGCCGGCCAGGGAAAGGGACCAAGAGGTGGTCAGTGCGTCTCATAGTGACTGGTCCAGCGGTTGTTCTGGTCATTCTGCCATTTGGGTCAATTTGTATATTACCCTTTTATTATATAGGACTAGAGGCCCTGTGCACGAAATTCGTGCATGGGGGGGCTGTGTGTCCCTCAGC
Organism: Myotis nattereri; assembly: GCF_964212035.1. Taxonomy (NCBI): domain Eukaryota; kingdom Metazoa; phylum Chordata; class Mammalia; order Chiroptera; family Vespertilionidae; genus Myotis; species Myotis nattereri. The sequence continues at coordinate 101,641,772 of NC_138077.1, forward strand.
CCAGCCTGCACCCTCTCCAATCTGGGACCCCTCGAGGGATGTTCAGCTGCCCATTTAGGCCCGACTGCCACAATCCAGGACTGCTGGCTCCCAACCGCTCACCTGCCTGCCTGCCTGATTGCCCCTAACTGCTTTTGCCTGACAGCCTAATCATCACCTAACCACTCCCCTGCCAGCCTGATCAATGCCTAACTGCCCTCCCCTGCCAGCCCGATCGCCCTCAACTGCCATCCCTGAAGGCCTGATCCTACCCACTGCCCTCCACTGCAGGCCTGATCCCTCCCAACTGTCCTCCCCTGCCAGCCTGGTTGCCCCCAACTGCCCTCCCCTGCTGATCCGGTCACCCCTAACTGCCCTCCCTTGCAGACTTGGTTCTCCCCAGCTGCCCTCCCCTGCAGGCCTGGTTGCCCCCAACTGCCCTCCCTTGCAGGCCTGATTCCTCCCAACTGCCCTTCCCTGCAGGCCTGGTCGCCCTCAACTGCCCTCCCCTGCAGGCCTGGTCACCTCCAACTGCCCTCCCCTGCTGGCCTGATCGCCCACAACTGCCTCCCCTGCCAGCCATCTTGTGTCTGCATGCGGGCGGCCATCTTGTGTGTTGGAGTGATGGTCAATTTGCATATTACCTTTTTTTTATATAGGATTATTGTATTATTTTCCATACAAACAACTGTGTATATCTATTAGCTGCAATTTTATAAAATATACGTGCATATTTATATATACAAATGATAAGAAATATTTCAAGATGTTATTACCTTATGATTTTTATTTATTCTTATATTTTGAAAGAAATGTGTTTTAACTTCTTATATAAAATATAAACTTTAGGAAAAAATTGGGCACTAAAATCATAGACCTTTTTTGTCTTCCTTTCACTTTAATGACAGACATTTCATAAAGAAAGAGAAATGGCCTAGGAGCCAAAAGTCTAGAACTTACCTTTCTTCTAACATTTTATTCATGTGTCTCTCTGGTCCCTGGATTTGTCATCTGTAAGACTGGGTGATAATACACTGCCTATGTACTGAGTAAGTATGCTGAGTCAATGCTTGGGCGTATTGAAGAACTTCAAAATCTGTGCCCACTTTCTGTTTGTAGTTTTCTCTCCTTTACTCCCCTATTGCGGCCGATTGGATCTTTTATTGCTAATCTCACACAACTGCTCCTCTCCTTGTAAACCCTCCTCCCAGCCCATGTAGAAAGCACTGCTTCCTCTTCTGTGCACTTACCACATGGTACTGCAATTATTCCCATGGAATCCAGAATGTGAACTTCTTGAGGTCAGTCATAATGTTGTATTTACTTTTATCCCATTAGTGCCCAGCAGTTTCTGACACACTGTCAAGATATACTATTTGTCAAGCAAATGAATAAAGAAAAACATATTGTGAAAGCAATGTACAAATTGCTATAAACTATGTCTTACTTTATATGCAAAGATCTTAACATTAAATGTACATAAGCAAAACAAGGTAATAGGTAGGAATTGAATAACAAACTCAAGATTATAATGACCATTTGTAAGTTTGACTAAATATTATGAAGGTTTTAAAATGAATGAGACATTTTCTTAGCCTAAACCACAAGGAAAAGTTAAACAAAATATTTTTAGAATCATTTAAAAAGAAAGCCATTTGGTCCACTAGGAATAGCATATAATGTGAACCACTTAGAAAAAGTGAGCAATACTTATACTTGAGAAATGCTTAGCTGATGCCATCATAATATCATGGTTGTTAAGCACCCTCATGATATAGGAGTGTACAGTATAGTAAGCCCCAGAGTGGGGTCATCAGTGCCAGTCTATAGTCATTAAAACTAATATAACATGGCGATACACTTGAATACACTACTAAGCATAAAATACTGGCCTGAAAACCATTTAGAAGCTCAGACTAAGCCAGGCCCACAGAAAATTTTGTCCCATTTGAGGCTCTATATTTTTTAAGTGATTGGGAAAGTTGGAAATGAACCATAAAGAGCAACAAAAATAATTAGTGTTGGCAAATGGACCTATGGGGAACAAAAGAAAAAAGAACTTAGAATTATTTGAGCTGAGGAAGAAATTGCTGAAGGGTGACCTCATAATCATTTATAACTGATGAAAAGGTATTATAAGGATAACAAGAGGCCTGATGCATGAAATTCGTGCACGGGTAGGGTCCCTAGGCCTGGCCGGTGATCAGGGCCAATCTGTGGGGTGACTGGCAGGGTGATCAGGGGCCCCCACTGGCACCTGCCTTGGCTGGCCTAGAGCCTGTGGGCTGGGGGCAGCTCCTGTGTTAAGCATCTGCCTCCTGGTGGTCAGTGCATATCATAGCGACCGGTCATTCCACCAGTTGTTCCACAGTTTGGTTGGTTTGCATATTAGGCTTTTATTATATAGGATAGGTGCTGGGGATGGAGGATGCCAATTACTTATTTTCCTCCTCACTTGCTGTTTCCAAATTTTCAAAACCAAATTGAGAACAGACACAAGTAACCAGATAACAATTAAAGGATAGAATCAGTTTTACTAGCCTAAATAGTCATGGTTTCTTGTGTTGCAGGGCACGGCTTGGGCCTGAGACCCAAGTAAGGTGCTCTGTTACTTTGCTTACTTTCCTTTCTTCACTCACCACTTCATTTCCATTACTCAGCCCCACAAATCTTAATTCAAGACCCAATCAAGAGAGAGTTGGGTCTACATGCAAGATACTTACACATGGGCCCACGGATGCTTATAGTCCACGTTCACATATAGTTACAGGAAGAGAAAACCAAGTGGTCAAGCTAGACAACAGCAGTGATTTTGCCCCAATCTCACCCAGAAGAAAAGCAGTCATAAAAATAGAAATAGAAAGTGTGCTCCCTGAGTCCTTCTCAGAAAGGGGACTCAAGTGGTCTTTACCTTGTAGCAATAATAGGGAGCTAATAAGCATTGCTCTTCCCTCTTAATAATAAGAGCCAGGGATCCCCATTTTTTAAAATATAGAGACCAATTTATCAAAGGATAGTTTTCAAGAATAATGCTTAATATTTGTGAGAGGATGGCATAACTCTCTGAAGGACAGTTTAAAATTCTCTCTGGAGATCTGGTGATTGTAATCATTTGATCAACATTATTCAAAGTTTATTTCTGTATATCAGTGGTTCCACAGGATGTTAATAGGGATAATAGGGGAAAAAAAAGAGTTCTGTGATCAAATTTATTTGAGAAATACTGGCTAAAACCAACTTAGATCATTTTCTATGCTGAAGGTCATAATAAAACTCTCTTTCTCTGGCAGAGTATGTAGCTTGGCTTGTTTGCTTCATAAAATGTTTTGGAAAATGTAGTCTTATATGGTTTCATTAATATAACATGGAGACAGACAAAAAAGTTGGATCTCATCTACAAGCCTTTTCTAGCTCTATTATTTCATAACTAAGTTTGGTGCAGTGACTCATCTTATTCCAAACTATAATCACACCTTTCATTAAGCGTAAACCTACAAGCAATTGGTGCAACTTTTTAAATGATGAGACTTGGACTGGACCTAGTTGGCTACCTCACCTTGGTAGATAGTACAGCTTTGTATCAACATTGTACACTGATAAAAGAATGGAAAAGCACACATTCGAAGTTCATTTACATATGTTTTGTTTTATTTGTTTTTAGCAGAAATTTGGTTGTTGCTCAGATGCTTAGAATAGGATGCAACCAAGTGTAAGTTTAATATTCAACCATGTTACTTTACTCATTGCCATTTACAACTGTATTATACTTTGACTTAGGAGGGGCCCAGCAAGAGTACAGCAAGGACAGGAAAAATTCATGGTTGCTTGTATAGCTTTCCCTGTAGTAACATCACACCACACTAGAGCAGAACCAAATTTCCTCTCACAAGGAAAGGATATTAACCCAAAAGGGCCCGTGGTATCTTTTGTTTTGTTTTTCATAAAAGCTTCGTGACAATTTTCAGATTCTGAAAACATTCCCTTTAAAGTTTTCTGTTCTTATAGATAACATAGTGATATCTGGAACAACATACCCACTCATTTTGGGGCTTGGCAGGAAGTGGCTGATGGAAATTGCTTCCCTCTGCAGGGAAACCTGCTGAGGCTGCACCAGTCATGGAGGGGCACTCTGCTGCTTTCAGGGTTTTGCAGCTTGGGTGGTTAGTCCAGAGGATAGTAATTAAAAGATCCCTTCAAGGGAAAGAATCACTTCAACAAAAGCACGATTTGTGAGTAAATTAGAAGTGTTTCACAATTCGAGTGTGGCTGAAAGTGCAGGTTGCTCTGTGGCTGAGAAAACCCCGACTCCCATTGTATGTCTCACGCAGAGCCCAAGTTTCTTACAAGTTGCCCTGCTGTCAGCATATGTGTGTACCATCTTTTACAAGGGAGCACTGAGAATTAGAGAGCATATTATATTTCCAGCTCTGACGTACTTGTCCTGGCTATATTGTTTGGAATCTGCCATTCAGACTGAAGATTTATCAGCCACTTTGTCAGTCCTATCAGGAAGGAACTGGGTCTGAGACTTGTCTTGGAGAAAGTGATGAGAATGAGGCATCTGATAGATAAATGAAAAGTCAGATATGCTCAGAGGTATAGGTAAAGTCTGGCCACACACTGCTGGGAGCCAAGATCGCCAGGGCTGCACTCTGAAGTTTGCCAGAACAAACAGAGCTAAATATATACATATTTCTGTTGCCCACTAGCCCTCAAGCGTTCAGCTACTCTGCTGAGAAACTTAGTGCTTTCAAACGAAGCTCTAGAGCTGATGCATAAGCCATGGCTCCACAAATGCTAAATATTCTCCACAACTTGAATTAATCTGGTTACCAATGGCCTGGAGTAAATGAAAAGAACTGGACTGTGCAATATGCTCCTTACATTTACTTGCAAATAATAGCACCAAAGAACCACTGGCCACTGTTGAAATGTATCAAGTAAGTATTCACAGCTTATTTTAGGACATTATGGAAATAAATTATTTTTTATGTTGTACTATAAAAAGATACCTGGATAAATGATAAATACATTTTTAAAAAACAAATAATCCTTTTCTTCCTCCAAAGACTTAGAATCTATTCATGACGATTGGTATATAGCAATATTCTCCCAAGCCAAAGAAAGCATAAATCATTTTCACCCAAACAAGCTTCCTAGTGGGAGGATTTTCAAGCCTCTCAGAGAAAGAGTAAACATGCTTAAAGAGAGCAGTTGGCCAACTGTGCCATATGTAAGGAGAGATGAGTACAGAGGGTCACATCAGGAAAGACAAACATTAGGGATCACAGTATCCCTCAGGCTCTTCAAATAACCATCATTGTGATTTTAATGGTTATGTAAAAGGAAGACAGCCTAGACAAAAATGGGCAAAGGAAATGAGTAGGCATTTTACTGATTAGAACACCTAAATGGACAATAAATACAGGGGGGAAAAACATTTTGTCAAGCTGTTACTAGGGAAATGGAAACTAAAGTAACAATGAAATATCACTACTCACTCAACCCTTTGCGACAGCATTGATGGACCTAGAGATTATTATGCTAAGTGAAATAAATCAATCAGGGAAAGACAAATACCATATAATCTCACTTATATGTGGAATCTAATGAACAAAATAAGCTGATGAACAAAATAGAAACAAAGGTATGGATATATGGAACAGACTGACAAATGTCAGAGGCAGGTGGGAGGACTGGATAAAGGAAGGTGAAGGGATTAACTAAAGAATATATATGCATAGCCCATGGACACAGATAATAGTGTGATGAAGGCCAGGAGAGAGGTTGGGCAGGGGCTGGGTGGAGGTGGGCAATGAGGGTGAAAATGGAGGAAAATAAAAAAATTTTTTAACTAAAAAATTTATAAAACAAATAATTTGTATTCAGTTGCCTGTTGGGTTGCAGGGAACATGACATCTTAATACACTGCTACAGACATGGGAACTGTTTAGGCCAGTGATGGCGAACCTTTTGAGCTCGGCATGTCAACATTTTGAAAAACCCTAACTTAACTCTGGTGCCGTGTCACATATAGAAATTTTTTGATATTTGCAACCATAGTAAAACAAAGATTTATATTTTTGATATTTATTTTATATATTTAAATGCCATTTAACAAAGAAAATTCAACCAAAAAAATGAGTTCGCGTGTCACCTCTGACACACGTGTCATAGGTTCGCCATCACTGGTTTAGGCTTTCTTGGGAAAGACTTTGACAACATCATTAACATCAAATATTTGTCTGTGTATACATACCATGCACTCTTCTGGATTAACAATTCAACTTCTGATACCGAATTTTTGGACTGGAACCTGGATTCTTTGTCCGCCGGAATCGAAGAATGAATCCACAGACAGAAAGTGGTATAGCAAAGATGGAGATTTACTGAAGAACAAGTACAGACTCCCACATGGGGAGAGGGGAAGAATCCCACAGAATGAACTCCCAAGTAGGGAGGGGGAAAGGGTCCCACTGAGTTATTTTTCCCTATGGTTTATAAAGGCTTCAGTTCCTGTGTCCTGATATCCCCTCTGATTGGTCAATATTCCCCTTCAACTTGGTTACTATAGTGATTCCTAAGGCGCTCCTCCCTCATAGTCCTTCCATTCCTCTGGGCTTTCTTCTTTTCCATCTGATTAAAGGGCTTCCTTCTCTTTATTTTGTAAATATAGACCTTTCTTGGCTGCTTCCAGTTCCCTTGTCTTATGTAAATGCAACTGTTGCTGCTCCCTTGTCTTAGAGTGATGTAACTGCACCTGGCTTCCTTGTTTTATGGAAATGTACCTTCTCCCAGTCTGCAGCCCTGCGCTTTTCCATGGACCCCCGATTCTAAAAAACCCTAAGCTGAATATGTTCCCCCAAAATTCCTGCTTCACTTTGAAACACTTTTATAAAAATAAAAGCACCGGCATATGAAGATGTCTATTGCATCATTATTTGTGATAGCAGTAAAATTAGAAACAATCTGGATGCTCATAAATAGGGGGATAATTGAATAAATTGTAGTCCATTCATGCTAGGATTTATTATACAACTATTAAAAAGGAATGTGTTAATTTTATCCCAGTCATCCTTTCAGGATTTTAACGATATTTGGCTAGGTGTGAAAAGCAAGATACAGAGAAGTATATGAAATATGAGTCTGTTCTAAGGTAAAATACATTTATATAATATATTTGTATATGATTGATTAAGAGAAAGATGTAGATGGAAGGAAACATAACACTGTTCATGAAATTTAAAAAATCATATTACTATGATCATCCTATCTAATAAAAGAGAAACATGGTAATTGGGGTACGACCGCTACCCTTCCCATTGGCTAGTCAGTGAGATATGCAAATTAACTGCCAGCCAAGATGGCAACTGGCAGCCAGGCAGCTTGAAACTAACATGAGGCTTGCTTGCTTCAGTGATGGAGGACTCCAACGTTCCCCTCCTGCTTTGCCGGCCTCTGAGCCTGCAGTTTAAGAAACATTGTAACAAATAGAAGCTAAACAAAACCCCAGAAACCAGCTTTCAGCAAGCTGGGATCTCAGAGCTGGAGTTATACATTGTTTTGATTATAGAACCTAAACAAACCAGATACCTTCTTTCAGCAGCAGAGGCCTCAGAGCTGGAGCCAGAGCTAAAGCTGGCCCAGAATAAAAAAAAAAAAGAAAAAAAGGAGCAGTTGGGAGCTTTAGTCCCAGCCTGAAAACAGCCCTCAGCCCCTCACCCAGACTGGCCAGGCACCCCAGTGGGGACCCCTACCCTGAAGGGTATGTGACCAGCTGCAAACAGCCATCATCCCCTCACCCAGGCTGGCCAGGCACCCCAGTGGGGACCCCCACCCTGATCCAGGACACCCTTCAGGGCAAACCAGCCAGCCCCCACCCATGCACCAGGCCTCTATTCTATATAGTAAAAGGGTAATATGCCTCCCAGCACCGGGATCAGCAGAGCCACGAGGCCTCCCGGCACTGGGATCAGCATGACAGGGGGCAGCGCCCAAACCCCCTGATCGCCCTGTGGCTCTGTGTGTGACAGGGGGCGGGGCCACAACCTCCCTATCTGCCCTGCTCTGTTCGTGACAGGGGAAGGCGTCCCAACCCCCTGATCAGCCCTGCTCTGTGCCCGATAGGGGGGAGCTCCCCAACCCCTGGATCACCCTGCGGCTCTGTGTGTGACAGGGTGCGGCGCCCCAACCCCCCCACCCCAGGGACCCTGCTCCATTTGTGATGGGGTAGACCCATAACCTCCCCATTGGCCCTGCCCTGAGTGTAAGAGTGGCGGCGCCCCAACCCCCTGATTGGCCCTGCTCTGTGTGTGACAGGGGGTGGCTCCCCAACTACCCTATCAGCCCTACTCTGTGAGTGACACGGGGGAGCTCCCCAACCCCCTGATGGGCCCTGCTCTGTGTGTGACAGGGGGTGGCATCACAACCTCCCCATCGACCTTGCCTTGAGTGTAACAGGGGGCGGTGCCCCAACCCCCCAATTGGCCCTACACTGAGCGTGACTAAGGGTGGCATTGCAACCTCCCAATCTGCCCTGCTCTGTGCATGACAGGGGGCGGCGCCCCAACTCCCCAATCGGCCCTGCTCTGAGCCCGACCAGGGGCTGCACCTAGGGATTGGGCCTGCCCTCTGCCACCCGTGAGCAGGCCTAAGCCAGCAGGTCGTTATCTCCCGAGGGGTCCCAGACTGAGAGAGGGCACAGGCCGGGCTGAGGGACCCCCTCTCTCCCCCCGAATGCACAAATTTTTGTGCACCGGGCCTCTAGTATTTACATAATAGCATATGGATAGATATATATGAACAGAGATAAGTGATGGGCACTGGAATGTTATTGGGCTTCTGAGAGGTGGAACTTCAGGTAAATTTTACTTTTTCTTACATATTTCTGTATTTTAAAAATAATGCATTTTTATCAGAAAAACAAATAATACTTATCTATTTATTAAATAATTCTTTATTGTTGAAAGCATTACATATGCCACCCTTTTTCCCTCATTGACCCCCTCCAGCCCAACCCCACCCCTGGCCTTTAGCACCCTATTGTCTGTGTCCATGGGTTATGCATATATGCACACAGGGTTTTTAGTTGATTACCTCCCTCCTACTCACCCTACCCCAAGTTCCCTCTGAGCACTTTGTTCCATGCTTTGAGTCTCTGGATCCACTCTGTTCATCAGTTTATTTTGTTACATAGATACCACGTGTGAGTATGATCATGTGATGCTTATCTTTCTCTGACTGACTTATTTCATTTAGCATGATACTCTCCAGGTCCCTCCATGCTGTCTCAAAGGGTAAGAAATTCTTTTTTACTGCTGCATAGGATTCCATGGTATAAATGTACCACAGAATTTTTATCCACTCATTTACTGATGGGCACTTGGGCTGTTTCCAGATCTTAGCTATTATAAATTGTGCTGCTATGAACATAGGGGTGCATACATTCTTTCTGATCGCTGCTTTGGGATTCATAGGATATATTCCTAGAAGTGAGATCACTGCATCAAATGGCAGATCCATATTTAATTTTTTGAGGAAATTCCATACTTTTTTCCATAATGGTTGCACCAGTCTGCATTCCTACCAGCAGTGTACTAGGGTTCCCTTTTCTCCACATCCTCACCAGTATTTGTCATTTGTTGATTTGTTGATGGTAGCCATTCTAATAGGTGTGAGATGATACCTCATTGTTGTTTTAATTTGCATCTTTCTAATGATGAGTGACTGGGCATTTTTTTCATGTGTCTCTTGGCCATCTGTATGTCCTCTTTGGAGAAGTGTCTATTTAGGTCCCTTGCCCATTTTTAATTGGATTATTTGTCTTCTTTTTGTTAAGTTGTATGAGTGCCTTATATATTTTGGATATTAACCCTTTATCAGGTGTATCCTTGCCAAATATGTTCTCTCATATAGTGGGCTCTCTTTCATTTTGTAGATGGTTTCTTTTGCTGTGCAGGAGCTTTTTATTTTGATGTAGTCCCATTTGTTTATTTTCTCCTTAGTTTCCTTTGCCTTAGGAGATGTATCTGTAAACATATTGCTACAAGAGATGTCTGAGATGTTGCTGCCAATGGTTTCTTCTAGGATTTTTATGGTTTCACAACTTACATTTAAGTCTTTTTTTTCATTTTTAGTTTATTCTTGTGTATGGTATAAGGTGGTGGTCTAGTTTCATTTTTTGCATATATCTGTCCAATTTTTCCAACACCATTTATTGAAGAGACTGTCTTGACTTCATTGTATGCTCTTGCCTCTTTTGTCAAATATTAATTGAGCATAATAGCTCGGGTCGATTTTTGGGTTCTCTGTTTTGTTCCATTGATCTATATGCCTGTTCTTATGCCAGTACCAGACTATTTTGATTACAGCGGCTTTGTAGTATATCTTCAAATCTGATATAATGATTCCTCCAACTTTGTTTTTGTTAAGATTGCTGCAGCTGTTTGGGGTCTTTTTGATTCCATATAAATTTTTGAATTATTTGTTCTAGATCTGTGAAATATGCCGTTAGTATTTTAATGGGGATTGCATTGAATCTGTAGATTGCTTTGGGTAGCATGGACATTTTAATGATGTTGATTCTACCAATCCATGAACGTGGTATATTTTTTCACTTGTTTATATCTTATATTTCTTTATCTAATATCCTGTAGTTTTCTACAGGTCTTTTGCCTCCTTGGTTAAGTTTATTCCTAAGTATCTTAATTTTTTTGTTGCAATAGTAAATTGGATTGTTTGTTTAGTTTCTCTTTCTGAGAATTCATTATTAGTGTATAAAAAAAGCCATCAATTTTTGGATGTTGATTTTGTTTCCTGCTACATTGCCAAATCCATGTATTAAATCTAGTAGTTTTTTAGTGGAGTCTTTAGTGTTTTCTATGTACAATATCATGTCATCTAAGAATAATTAGTTTTTCTTCCTCCTTTCCAATTTGAATGTCTTTTATTTCTTCTTGTTGTCTGATTGCTGTGGCTAGGGCTTCCAGTACTATGTTGAATAAGAGTGGTGAATGCGGACATCCCTGTCTTGTTCCTGTTCTTAGGGGAAATGTTTTTAGTTTTTGCCCAGTGGGTATGATGTTGGCTGTAGGTTTGTCATATATAGCCTTTATCATGTTGAGATATGCTCCCTCAATTCCCATTTTGCTGAGAGTTTTTATCAAAAATGGATGTTGGATTTTGTTGAATGCTTTTTCTGCATCTATTGATATGATCATGTGATTTTTGTCTTTCAATTTGTTTATGTAATGTATCATGAATATACTTTTGATTAGATAACAACATTAACATAACACCTTACCATTCTTTTTATAAAATGTTTCATACAGATTAGTATGAATTGTGCCAGTGACCAGTGCGAGTGCTGGGATAGAGACTGGAGAGAGAAGCATTTGAGCCAAAATGTGCATTCTTTTTATTTCTTGCACTCTGGATCTGTTCAAATCTCTTCTCCTACTGAGGGATTCAGTGCAGAACTAAAATATGATGACTTACTTGGCAACAGCAAAAAAAAGAGCACTTACTCAAATGCAATACAGATAAGCAATAAGTGATGCATATAGCATATTCTCTGCTCGCCTGCTTGTTCTTTCTTCTATCAGCAGAACCTCAACTGAAAATAAGCTCAAACAGCAATTCACCAAATTAGCTAGTCATATCACTTATCACCAAATCACACCCTACAGAGAGATGCTGAACCCCAAGCTTTGCTTCCTGCAATTTATATAATTTGAAGAGACTTAACTTAGCAAGTGAAGGGATAGCCTAGCCAATTTGAGTTATCTGGATATGATTCCCAAGTTAGTTCTCCCTAAACTACCCAGCTTCCAAAAATGGCAATGCAAAAATTATACACTTTCTTTTATCCCGTCTTTTCCCAAACACAAAAGAAGGTAAAATAATTAGTTAAATCCTAAAAAGCAATTTGTTGGAAGAAATGAAAAAAGAGAGAGAAAATAGAATTTTGATAAAGCAGTGACTGGAACATCATGAATTTGATGTATGGCACAATTACCCTTACGCAGAGGCTGGGACTATTTATTGTTTGTTTCTTATCTTTTCCTGATTAGTTCCCTGGTTGACGGTGCTTTAGTACTATGAACAACTCTGAACCAATCATTATAAACAGATGGTGTAGTTTGGGGTCTTCTGATTGGCTAACATGAAGCAAGTGTTAATCCCCTTGAGGAAGAGACTGTGTTATGTGAAATAACCCATAAGAAAAAGATGCTAGGCAAATCAGAAAATATTAATGCTCACTGTGTAGAAATGCTCCTGAGCAGTAATGTCATAATGGCTATCCTGGGATATTTTTTTTCCTATTCTAGCTTTTAACATATTTGACCAGTACAAATAATATATAAATACAAGACAATTGAGTCTTTACATGGGGATTTGGAGTGATGATTTTACCCCATGTGCTTATTTTGAAAAATTATTTCTAGAAGTAATCCTTTTTTGCTTTTTGTGTTGGTCACCTACCTTCAGAAAGGTTGAAACTTGATTATCCATAGTAACTGTTTTTGTATGCTATTAGGAAAATAAAAATGCCACCTTTTAGTACTTTTATTGATTAAAATTCTCCCACAAGATTTTTCTCTAAGCAAACATGAAAATGTCCTTTTTGGAAATTAACCCGAACAGTTAGAACAGGTATCTTTTCTGGGTGTCAAGCCATTTTTTAGACTGCCTGTATTAGTTTTCTGCTGCTGTGTAACAAATTATCACAATCTTAACAGCTTAAAACAACACACGCTTATTATCTCACAGTTGTGAAGGCCAGCAGACTATGTAGACACAGCTGAGCTCTATGCTCAGAGTCTCCCAAGGCTGAAATTAAGACACTGGCCTGGTTGGGCCATATTGTGGAGCTTCTGGGAAAGAATCCACTTCCCAGCTCATTCAAGTTGTTGGCAGACTCTAGTTCTTGGGGTTGTAGGACTGAGGTCACCATTTCTTTGCTGGCTGTCAGGAGAGAGCTGCTCTTATTTCTAGAGATTGCCCTGCATTCCTTCTCAGGCGGCCCCTCCATTGTAGAGAAGGCAATAGAGCAATGTGTCCTTAATGCTTTGAGTCCTTCTGATCTCCTCTTTTGACACCATCTGGTGAATGTTCTCTGCTTTTAGGGACTCATATAGTTCAATCAGGCCCAAATGGATAATCTCCCTTTCTTAAAGTCAACTGTGCCATATAACATAACAATAATCATCAGAATGATATAAAATTCATAGTTTCTGGAGGTTGAGGATTAAGGCAGAACATCTTTGGGGACCATTTTAGAAATTCTGCTTATGACCTTGCCACTGCCACCTCCTCATTTTCCCCTTCCTCCCCCTACCCAATGTTTTATTTAGTGCTTGTTATGTGCTTCACAGGTGCTGTGCTAAGTGCTTTATGTGAATTATATTATTAATATTTACAGTTTCTCTATGCGTTAGTTACTGTTGTCAGCTTCATTTTTGTGTAAGAGAACAGGCTTAGGCAGCTAAGTTCCTTGTGGTGCCATGACATGACCCATATTGAAATTTCATTCTTAACTGACTTGCTAGTTTGTCTACACCTATGATCTCTCAATAGTAATCTTATAAAATAACCAATCATTAAATTAGCTAAGCATATCAAAATTTCAAAATTACATTTAGTTAACATGTAGTATGTTGTTAATCTTAGCTATATTATTTTATATGAACAATATATGAAGCACTCTTAAGTATGCTGTAAAACTAAATAAATAATTTGAATTTTCAATAATAAGTAAATTTTACCATACTTTAAATGCAAAAGAAGAGCTATCGTCATTTTCATGACATGCATTTTGAATTAAGTTTCTAGTAGAAATGGTTATTTGAACCTAGTAAAGGTCACAATTGGCAGGATATCTTCACACGTGTATTATTTAAGGCACCACTTCTAACTTCTGGGCAGACCATTCAGAGGAAAAAGTCCCTCCTGGGTGGATGAATTAGAAAAAGGTGCCCTGTCTTCTGAGCTGACACCTGGGTAGTGAAATTTGACCAGCTTTCACCACCACCCACACCCTTGGCAGGCTGCCCCATGCACGCACAACTCTGACAGCCACAGGCAGAGGCCCACTCTGAGCCCTGCACATTGCCCAAGCCCACCTTTTGAACAGCAGCACTCATTTGCAAAACTTCTACATGCAGTATGCATTCCTTGTTGTAGCATAAGTTCCTGGCCTATGCAGAGTCCAGTATATGTCCAGTGCCTCTTATTAGATCAAATGCTCAAGAGACTGGCTTGAGATACCAGTGGAAATGTTTTACAAATAACAGTGTAGCTAATTTTGAATTTTATAGGTGTTAATTTAGAGGAACTTTTGCACTGTACCTTTGATTAGACTTTTCACATTAATTTGTTCTAGTTTATAATTTATCTATAGAAACACAGACAGGGGAAAAGTCAGAAAAACAATCCTGTGGGTATTTCTAAATTGTCCAGTTTACATTTTAAAACTAAGCTTAAGAATTAAAACTCAAAAGACAAAAATAAAGAATTTACTGTGTATATAAGTTAACAATAATAAACACTGTCATTCAAAAGTTGGGCAATTTTTTTTCACATTTAATGTAGAATTTATGAGTTCCCATAAACCATTCATGTTTCACTTAGCACTCTTTTGAGTCTTCTGAGTACTAAAACATTTGTTTTAGCGCAGCACATTAGTGTTTAGGATTTCCAAAGTAAGAGGCTATATTACCCATTGTCTTGAAAGGAAATAATAGTTGCTTTCACTTTTATGGCATAAGCAGTAATGACAAAAAAAAAATAACAACAACAACAACAAAAAAACCTTAAAAAAGTCATTGCCTCAGAAAAGACATCTGTTTTCTTCAATAGCCACAGTTTGTGACTTTCATCTACAGTGTTTTGCTTCTAATCTCAAACTTTATTATAACAGTCAAACATTTGGGATATGAGTCTAGAGGGGCCTGGGTCAAAGTCCAGGCCGACAGATTGCTACTGCTGCTCGCAGGTAAGCAATAAAAACTCAGTGACTTGTCATAACATCCAGTACTTAAACCTATTTAAAGGTCTGATTTGTTAGTTTACCTTAAATCTTTTCTCAAATTAAACTTTTAGTGACCAAAAAATTTCTAATTTGATTTTTAAATGTTATTTATTCTGTAATTCCTCTTTAGGATCAAGTGGCTTATTATTTCTGTTTTTTAATATATATTTTATTGATTTCAGAGAGAAAGGGAGAGGGAGAGAGAGATAGAAACATCAATGATGAGAGAGAATCATGAAGTGGCTGCCTCCTGCACCCCCCACACTGGGGATCAAGCCCGCAACCCAGGCATGTGCCCTGACAGGGAATTGAACCGTGACCTCCTGGTTCATAGGTTGATGCTCAACAACTGAGCCATGACAGCAGGGCTCTATTTTAATTAAATAAAACATATAACATAGTAATCACCATAGATGACACTGTTAGCCAAAGTTATTTCACTGCTTAATCATGAAACATACCCAATATTGAAATAATACCAAACATTCATTCACCGAAACAAAAGAGCACAACATATTCTAGAGTGAAAACATACAAGAGATTAATCAGAAACCTTAAATTGGAAGAAATTTGTATCCTATACTTGACAAATAAAATACTGTAATCATTAATTTACTTTTAAGCTTCTCCACAGAAGCCGTGTAAGCCACATACTGTTATCCATCCACAGTTAATTTAATCTTTTGCATCTTCTTCACGTGCTGAGGTGGGTGTTCAATAAATATTGATGTTCAGAATACTGATGGAAGAGCAGTACCAAAGAATTGCTCAAGGATCCAGGAGTCCAGAGAGTAAATGAAATAGAATAACTCATTATATTAGCATTCCACTTGATTAAGGATCTAATGCTTTGATTGTTTTCCTTGTAATCAGGTGATCAGGTGAAGTGTGTGTGTGTGTGTGTGTGTGTGTGTGTGTGTGTGTGTGTTTGTGTGAATTTCCAAATGATAAGCATCCTGACCACAGGACTCATCTAAATTATGTGTCTACACTGATTTACTTTGTCAACTAAATGCCCAAAAGCTCAAGGGTACTATGAGTGGTTTTAGGCTTGGTCTTCAGGTTTAAGATGCATTCATGTCATTCCTTGGCCTCTAAGAGGTAAAGCATAGAGGAAAAAGGAGATGCTGCTATTTTCCTTTGATTTGCACGGTTTTTCCTTTCCCACTTTTATCCTGAAAGGTGTTTTTGTAAACTTTCTCCAGTTTGTACATTGCATATTCTAAAGTTAAAGAGAAAGGCTGCATTCAATTTTTTGACAGTTGTTGGTTTTTGTACTCCACTGGCAAAAAGAGAAATGAGAGATGTGATTGGACAACACAAGTGGACATTCCCTCTTGTATCTGGATAACTTAATAATGAGAACTGACAGGCCCTTTGTTCTGAATCCAGTGAGGAACTATACAATTTCTTAAGTTCTTTCCTTTGCGAACTTGGGTTCATACATCATTATGCAAGGTTATCATTGCTTTGATGAATATATTTTTGTTTATTGTTGCCTTTTGGGATTGTTTAAAAGTCTACAAGTTGATTTATGTCACGACATTAAAAAAATTATATTCTGAAAAGAAAATCAGTAAATTGGCATGAAATTCTCAGGGGTAAAGAAGTGTATGAAATTGAGTTGTGACTTGCAGTAGCATGCACTGAAGCTAATCAAGAAACTCACAGATAGATCATGTTCCAAAATGACTGATGAGTGCTTTTTATATAGCAAAAAAATTATATTGAATAGAAAACTGTTTGGGCTTGAGTAGATAGATGTTTTTTAATAGAAAGAGAAAGTAGAATACCAAAATAAAGCAAGGTAAACTAGCAGCAGCAGGGTTATGGACACCACTGGAAAACTTATTGAAAAGTTGACTTAGTTAATATGTGGTAAACTAGGTAACACAAAGGAATTTATCTCATGTTAGTCAAGAATGGGTATATAACTTTTAAGAACAAAAGTTAACTAGAGTCATCATGCCAAGTTTGATTACATAAAACTTAGTAGTATTAAAAATACCACTTAAAAAGAAAATTTTCTTGTATCAATTTTCAATCCTAGAGGCTAGAAATTGTTAATTCTATCTAGTGTTTAGAAAAATGTTGAGAAATTGGATTGTGTGACAGTTGCCCCTTTACACATTATTCTATCACTTTTTTTTTAGTGTTATCATTGGGATCATGACTGTAGAGTGGAGAGATCACCACTAGCTGTGATGATCCCTTCTCATTAAGAGACTTGCATCAGGGATGAGGAATAGGGAATGGAAAGGGAGATCAGACCACCCCCAAAATGCAGAGGAGCTTGGAGCTCAGATTTGAGCTTGACTGCTAGACAGAGCAGCTGTGTGATTTGGGGAAGTTGCTAAAACTGGGCCTTCATTTGGACATCTCTCCCATGGGAATGATAATAATATGTGCTCCTAGGGTTAATGGGAGGATTATATACATTACAATTGAGAATCACTTAGCAAAACACCTGGCACACATAAAGTGCTATATTTGCAATAATAATAATAAAAATAAAATGATAATAATTATTATTTTATTATTATTATTATATAATTTGAGAGAGCTACTAGGTTTCATTTTAAACTATTGATAATAGAATGCCTTTGCACACCAAATTCTTATAATGCAGTGAGAACAAATTAATTATGGATGAATTCCAACAAAGCTAAAAACTCCAAACCAATGCAAATATAGATTATCCTAATTTTAAAATTCTTTCCTTACATGGCGTAAATATGAGCTATACCTCACTCATTAATTCACTCAACATATTTATTGACCACCTAATGTATGTGAGGTATTAGTTTAAATATGGAGAAGATAACAATGAACAAATATTATCTGAAGGAATAGTATTTTTGGTCAGATGACAGGTAAATTTTTACCATGGAGCGCATGGTTCATGGGGGTAAATCTGTCTACATTTTTATAATGTGGGTCTGAGAGAAATATAAAGGTGAAAGTGCCTGAAAACCAAAAACTAAAGGTACCAAAAGGTGGGAAGACATGTCATAGGCAGGTGGGAGGAATACAGAGATGAACTTTGTTATTTCAAAAATGTGCTCAGGCCTATTCCATATATGTGAATAAAGTTCTTGTCTATTCTCTCCTCCTCCCAATTTATTCATCCTGGGACTGATGCACATGGTTCTGGGTGGATCACAATAGGCATTCACAGAATGCCAGGGGGTCCTCACTCTGATGCAGAACATTATTTCTCTTATAAGTATTAATACTGTACACAATCTACTTGCAAAGAAAAAATTTTGGAGCATAATGCATTTGCATGTTGGAGTCTGTATTTTTATTATTATGATGATAATTTTCTGGTTCTGATACTGTCATGAAGGCAGAAGAATAAATGTTGATGCTTTTGTTATCTTTATATGTCCTACACCCATTTTTTCCTGTGTAGTTATTACATAGGTTACAGATATTAATCTTATTTTCAATATGAGTTTCAAAATGACTTAAAGGAGAACAAAATAAACAGATGGATGGTTTATACTTGAAAAGAGATTAGTTTACATGGCTTCAAATTGGAGTGAAGAGATTTGCATGTAAACAAAACAAGGGAATAAAAGAGAGGAACATGGTCTACTCCCTTCTCCATAACCTGCTACCACTGTGGGTCATTACATGGCACTACTTTAAAATATAATCTTTGTCTCAGTCAAAAGAGAAATGACAAGGAGAAATGAGATGCAAAAGGTGATTTGTTATTCTAGGAGCAAAAATTTTCTGGGAAACTCTAATTAGCAAATTTGTTTTTATTTTTTTTATTACCCATATTAATCAACAGGGCTATTATTTCAAAGTTAGCCTTTACTTGGTTCTATCAGCTACCATCTTTACCCTTTTTACCACCATTGTCTGAAATAATTACTTAAGTAACTAATAATAAAAATATTGTGTGATTTCCATAAACAAGCAAATAAACACAAAATGCTCAATTTATGATGTTAAAATAATAATTTCTGAGGGAGCAGTGTTACATAATAGTTTTTGTCATCTAGCTACTCTGAATGAAACCACCAATGAAGTAAAATCAAGTTTTCTTACATATGAACTTATTTTAGAAATATTCCTTTGACATTCCTGATTTTCTATAGAATTTTCCTGGTGCTGTTTGGCATTGGGCTTCAGCCACTAGCCTTATCTTCACCATGAAGCTCTTAACTAATTTTATGAAAGAGACTGAAATCTCATACATGTCTTTTTGTGTACTTGCTTCCAGAACACGCACATTAACATTGCAAAATGTTGCATGTCCAGATATGTCTCACACCTTTCATTTATTTATAGCTTAAAGGCTGGAAAACTTTCAGACATGAAAGTTTCTGGGTCCCTGATGGGGAAATGGGTGGCAAAGAGTGGAATTATATAACCAATCCCTCTGTCAAAAATATCTTCTCTGTTTTAGAGATACATGCTTGTTTATTACTTTAATCAGTATAGTCAGATTCTTTCCTCCTATGGGTTGACCTGAACAATGAGGAACAGAGATTTGGGGAGTCAATGTGGTTAAAGGAAGAAGGAACAAATGAGTGTGTGTGTGTGTGTGTGTGTGTATGAAGGAATGAAATAATGTGAGTTGAGAGAAAGTAGGATCCCGAAACAGGAGATGGGTTGTGAAAAGAAGGTGACAGAATGTCAAGATGAGTTATTCTTGATGTTTTACCCAAGTCCTAGGGGCAGAAACAGCTTTGAGAGCCACTGAAAACCAGGAATGTCCTCATTATCAGAATTTGTTCTAACATGTTTTGCTGGGAAAAACCCTAGAGGACAGAGAATATGGAAGGATACTATTTTTTTTTTTACCAGTGCCAAATAAAACAGTCAAAATGCTCTTCTTGACAAGATAGAAATAATCAAATAACTACATTTGATTGGTTCTAACTGAACTGAGTGTTTTGCATGGTATGCATTAATATTTATACTCTTTGTGGTACCAGACATCTGTATAAAATGTGATGAAGTACTTATTTGCTATGTACTGATGATCTCATCTTCACATTCAGATTGTAATTTCCCAGCTGTGACTTACAGAAATGCTTGCTTATGTGCTCTGTCATTCACACTTCTTATTTCAACAAATATTGACTCAGCACCTACAGCATTTTAAGGAATATATTTAGGTACAAAAGATATACTAGTGAATATGGTGTCTTTTTAAAATTTATAGTCTGAGGAAGGCAGGTATTAAACCCTAAGTTACACTAATGACATTATTTAATGGCCATTGTGCTAAGACTGAAAAAGAACTACAAAGTGTCATGAGAACATACAACAGTGGGAAACAAACCTTATCTGGGGAGCCAAGGAACACTGTGCTGGCAGTGGTCAAAAGGTTAGGAGTCAAAGAGTCAGGGAAAGGGCACCAATGGTCTCAGCAGAGGGAAAACATAGGTGAAGACTCTGCTGCATTTTTTTAAACTTTTAATTTTAAAATAATTATAGATTCACAGGAAGTTACAAAAAAATGTGCACAGGGTACTGTGAACCTTTCACCAATCTGCCTCAATAGAAGTATACTGCGTGACTGGTGTATAATATCAAAACAGAAATTGACATTTTTATAATACTAGTAACTAGACTACAGCCCTTATTCTGTTTTCATATGCACTCATTTGTGAGTGTGTGTATGAGAGCATGTAGTTATATGCAGTTTGGCCCCAGGTAAAAATTAGAGTAACCACAATCACAATTAGGAAACAGAACTCTTTTATCACCTCAGAGTATCCCCTTGGTGCTTTCTCTGGAGAGCCTCACCAATGCCACAGACATCTCTATTCTCTGAGATCCACTCATCTGTCCTCTATCTCGATAACTTTTCATTTTAAGGAAGTTCTACAAATGGAATCGTACAATATGCAACCTTTTTGAGATTGGCTTTTCACTAATCATGGTGACCTTGAGACCCATTCTAGTTGTTGCGTATATCAACGTTTGTTCCTTTTCAGTGCTAAGTAGTACTCTGTTGTACAGACATATCAGAGGCATTTATGTTACTTTCACTTTGGGGTTACTACAAGTAAAGCTTATATGAGTATTTATTTGTTATAATGTATTTTGAGGAGTGAGAAAAAGGGAATAGTGGCCCCATCACAAAATGAGTCTTGTTGGAAATGCAATCATGCACAGCTACAATTTCTTTCTGGACACAGATTATCAAAGGCCCGGTGTACAAAATTCGTACATAGTGGGGGGGGCGGGGGGGGGGAGGGAGGCGGGGCCTCAGCCTGGTCTGCACCCTTTCCAATCCCCTCCGGGGATGTCTGACTGTTGGACATCCCTCTCACAATCCGGGACTGCTGGCTCCTAACCGCTTGCCTGCCTGCCTGCCTGATTGCCCCTAAGCGCTTCTGCCTACCAGCCTGGTTGCCCCCTAACCACTCTGCTGCCAGCCTGATCTCACCCCCAACTGCCCTCCCCTGCAGATTTGCCCCACCCCCCCCACTGCACTCCCCTGCAAGCCTGGTTGCCCTCAACTGCCCTCCCCTGCAGGCCCAATCGCCCCCAAATGCCCTCCCCTGCCAGCCTGATGGCCCCCAACTGCCCTCCCCTGCAGATTTGGTCGCCCCCAACTGCCCTCCCCTGCAAGCCTGGTCCCATCCAACTACGCTCCCCTGCAGGCCTGGTTGCCCACAACTGCCCTCCCCTGCTGGCCATCTTGTGGTGGCCATCTTGTGAAGAGGTCGCGCGACGCCACCTAGGGTTTTATTATATAGGATAACATGAATGAATAAATAAGAGGAAACTGAATGTAAACAGAATGTTTTAAGGACTCTGGCTTTTGGTGTAATATCACATATTCTTATAGTTGCCTTTTATTTTCCATTTTTTTAACCTAACTGCACAAGAGGTGGTCAGATTTGAAAACTAGTTTATAGATGGATTGGAGGAATCTATACTTGAGAAAGCTAATTAAGACATACTCTCTAAACACAGGCTTGTGAAAAACTTTTCTTCCCTCTGTTCCCTGAAAAAAAAGTTATATTTAGTAAAAGAATATTATTAGAAGGACCAAATTGAAAACTGTCAGCTCAGATTCTGCAACTTAAGGAAGATTCTGCCATGTGGTGTGTTCATTAAGAATGCAGTAAACAAATTGAGAAAGCATGAGTGTACTAGGTTTCTGTAAATCAGCAGGCGTGGCATAATGAGATATGAGAAGTCTGATCAAGGCTAAGGTCTGCAGAGAGCAGGTGGTCTCCAACCAGAGGAAATATGGTTTTGAAATTTAAAATTGTTACCTACTTTATCTCTGTTTACTTTCTTGATCGTATTTAATTAAATAATTTTGAGGGAGGAGGTGGAGGAAGCCACTTAAAGGTATGAGTTTTACTTACATGAGATGATAGGAGAAAACTACCAAGGAGGGTTAGAATCAAACCAGCCCTATCTTACTTAATCCAGTTTACCAAAAACAATTGTTTCTAAAGGGTGTTTTGCTTATTAGGAGTTCTTGGTCTCTGTCTGTTCTTTTCCTGTAGGGAAGAAAGATGCTCTCCCAGCTCTCGCCTTGATGGTAGGAAACTCAGTTCCCCTCTATATGTCTCTGGTGCCTTTCAAGCTACTGCCCCAGTGCTGGTGCTCAGAGTTAGTGAGTCCCAGTAAGTCTACGCATGGCCCTTTAAGGAGGTACTGCCTGGGACTCCAGCAGCCTACATCTTCCTCAGCCTCAATCCCCACTGGCCTTACAGCCAGAAATTATAAGGATTTCTCTTCTCTGGTACTGGAACCCTGGACTGGGGCACTTAGTGTGAGGCTGCGACCCCTTGCTCCTCAGGGAGGACCTCTGCAGTTGAGATAGCCCTCACAATGTTTATCCACCACATGTGGGTGTGGGACCAGCCCATTCTGTGTCTGCCCGCCTATCTATCTCGATGTGGTTTCTTCTTTAAATAAGCCAGATTTTAGGCAGCTCTGAATGATGTTGTCATTTTGATGTTGTTTTTTTGGAGGAGGCAAGTGTTGTGTATACATAGGCCACCATCTTGACCAAAAGTGGCAAATACACTCTTGATAGAATTTTAATTGGTCCTAGTATTTCAGGTAAGCTATTTGGATTCTTGAATTTTTTTATATCCTTAGACCCAATAAGCCCCTTCTACAGAATTTTGCTCAGGTAATCATTAGAGATGCAGACAAAAATGCTCATATTGCAATAAAAAATGGAAATATAGAGCGGTGTGGTCCCTATTTAAATCAGATCTAATCCTGGCTCTTTTCGGTTTATCCTCTCCTCCTTTTCCAATACTTTATAATAAACCCATTGCATCTGGATAAGTTGGGGATTACTTTGGAAATTCAATTTCTAGTTTCCAAATCTAACACACATCTATGATTAATTTCAAATCATTGAAAAAATACATGCAACATTAAACAAATCTATCCTAATAAAAGCATAATATGCTGATTAGACCAGACGTCCTTCCAGACGAAGCTGAGGCAGCGAGGGCTGAGGCAGAGGCGGCTGCCAAGGTGGGCGGGGGCCAAGGCAGAGCCCCTTGCAGAAATTTCGTGCATTGGGCCTCTAGTGTAAATATAAAAACAATAAAGAACTGAAATTAAATTTTTATCAGTTATTCATTATAAATATTAATTACTCTTTTGATAATTAGAAGAGATTGCCACTGATAAAGTGACAAAACAACCGGTTGTATTGCACCACAGTCTACATTATATTGTATATACAGCTACATTATACTTACATGCTGCCTTGGAAATAATATTGTACCTGTAGCTGAAGCTTGTTCCAGCTCTTGTTCTGTATGGACCTAGTTGTGTGACATTGAAAAGTCCTTTTCTCTTTTTGGATCTCAGTGTACTTATCTGTGAAATGAGCATAAATGGATTGCCACCCTCCCAGGGTTACCTAACTATGTATTTGTATGCATTTTTGTGCAAAGTTATTAATATGAAAATTTTTGATGCTAGATGAGAAATGTGATACAGTATTTTTACTGTGTGATTTGTCTCCTCCTATATGGCTATCTCTTTGTAACTGGTGGCATGTCTTCTACTGAATTCTATCAAGGTGCCTTAATAAGGACAAAACCTTGTGTACTTATCACATTGGCAAAGGTTTAAGAGTTTGAGGATGTCCAGTATTGTAAAGGGTGTGAGGAAACAGGCATTGTCAAACACTGTTGGTGGGACTGTAGATTGATCTTGGAGGGCAATTAGATAATACTGTATCAAAATTTAAAATGCATATACCCTCTACTTAGGCATTCTATTGCTCAGAATATCCTACAATTATACTTGTAAATATGGGAAGATTTATGTACAAAGATGAAATTAGCAATATTCTTTATAATAGAGAAAAATATGTAAAACTCAAAATGACTACTGGACAAATAAAATGGGGTGCAGCCATGCAATGGAAAACTATTTAGCCATTCAAAAGAATAAGTTGGGTCTGTATATACTGAAATGGAAAGATGTCTAAGGTATTACAGAAAGGGAAAAAAACAAATTGAAGAACAATTTGTATGGTGTAAAGCTGTATAAAAATAAATATGTGTTCACATAGATTTGAATAGAAAGCTTCTGGAAGGATGCATATAAGATTGTTAGAAGCAGTTGCCTCTAGAAAATAGAACTGGAGGGTATGTTTTGTTCTTACAGACTGCTTAAATTGTTTACCACGAATATGTATTATTTTTATGATAACAAAAGAGTAATTTTCACTTATAAGATTAGAACTAGTAAATTAACAAAGCTGCAATGATTATTTTTTGTGCTAGATATACTTCCCTGTTTTGCACTATTTTATTTGGGGACACTCCCAAAAATGTAAAAACAAGTCATTGGATATAAAAAAGTAATACATCAGATTGTGTTCCAAAGAGTTGTGCCAGTTTAAGACACCACCAGCACTGCATGAGATTATCAGAGTAGTTTTACTAGTATTATCTCTAAATAATTGTTTTTGTGAATTTAAAATTTAAATGTAAAATTTAATTACTGTTTTTATTTTATTAACATTTGCATTACTCCCATTCCCATTTATTTCAGAAAATTAATTGACAGAGTTCTCTTCAGAATTAGATTAAATAAAGACTTTGTAAATATCTATTGGTATAGGGTCAAGGTTAGTGTTTATAAAAATGTTAGTGTCCCTTTCACACTTACTACAAAACAGAGACTAATACATCTCATACTCTCCTTCTTTAATATATTGTGAAAATGTATTAAATTTCCTGTCATAAAAATAAAGATACACTCCTTTATCTCCTGCTTATCTTTTTTTTTTTTTTTTTTTTTTTTTTAGCTATGTCTGATAGGGATATAGATCCCCAAATGGTAATTCTATACACAACTGCAATACAAAACAAAATAATAAAATAGCTTCTCCAAAGAATGCAGAAAAACGTAAGGTGGAGTCTGTTTTCCTCCAGAAAACTGTTAATGTGTGGAAAAGCTTCTGTTGAGAGTATATTTGAGGAGGAAAGCAGTAATATGGGTGCCAACTATTTTGGTGAATGACTGAAAACACAATTTCTATGTCCTCTCTAAAAAACCATGACTTGTGATGTTTGAGTGAGTGCCATAGATTGGCTCATGGAATTGAGAATTGCACTAAAAATTGTTAAGAGCAAACTAGCTTTCTTTATTTATTTATCTATCAAAACTGGCAATAAGAGACATTTAAGACTTTATTGATCTAGTTTTAGGATTATTTTACCTCAAAAATTTGCATTTAATTTTCCTAAACTATGTGAGACTGTCGAAATGAAGAAAAAATGTATTTGCGGGTCAGATTGGAGAATGGGAAGACTGGGGGTAGACTTTCAATAAGGAAAGTCCGTCCAAAATATGTATAACAAAGAAAGAACTAAGCAATGCAACAAAGAATCAATCCCTGGAAGTTGAACCTCTATAATATAATTAACTTGTGTAGGAAAAATCAAGGTGTAAAGCTTATCTGAATACATGAGCATTCCATTTATTAAAATGTTGATATAGAAAATCTAAAATTGTCTGTTATAATTGAAGTAGTAATTGAACTCCAAAAGTTTTCATGACAGCATTAACTACATACTCCATATGTTTTCTATAATTTATTATCAATAAACCTCATTTACAGCATAATCACTTCTTCCTATACTCCAAATGCCCACACTGCTCTCTTTTCTTTGTTTTCTATAATTAGGTAACAATATGCAAATATGCTAAAATTGAATATAGCTTAGCTATTTGTAACACTGTAAAACCATAAAGTATAAAATATGAGTACTAAATACTTTGGTTTAAGGGCTCTGCTGCTCTACTACATATTTATTTTAACTTGCTCTTAAAATGTCAAATGAAACTAAAAGAACTATAGCCAGTCAATAATTTCCTTGCTTTGCTTTCACCTTTTCTCTATAAAATTTTCCCCGAGCTGCTGTTGGTGGAGCACTCCCAACCACTTCTGTTTTGGTGCTGCCTGAAATCAAATCAATTTTTACTCAAATAACTTAAAAGTTTTTAAAAATCTGTTTTAGTTCCAAATGTGGAACTATTAATGATGTGGGCTAATGTCTGATTAAATCTAACTGTACATCAAAGAATGTATAGATTCCAAGCATTAGACAGGCTGTTTAATTCCATCATTTTAAGTGGAATTAAACCCTATCTTGCCAAATATGATAATATCCTGAGTGAGGGAGTGGGGAGGAATGAAACAACAGAAGGTGTTTGAGGCTCTGCTAACATGTCCTCTATTTTGAGAGGCTAACCAAAACATTTTAATACATCCAGTATCGACATTCAGGGTAAAAGTGACAAGGAAGTGTCTTCAGCAATTTCTCTTACACTGATAAGCTCCGTAAGTGTCAATAGACTTAACAGTGTTCAAACAGAATGTCGCATACTGAGGAATAGGCTGCAGGGTGGGCTCTGGGGCTGTATAACTTTTAGTGAACAGTTCTAAGAATGTTTTACAATGGCTAACTTTTGAAGTAATGGCATTCTTAGTCTGAGAAAAAAAAGGCACAGACAGGCTTATACTATGGCTCTCGAGAACCCTGCTTGACTAGTTCATTAAACAGAACTGGCAACTGACACCTAAGATTAACATTCTTGATGGCTCTCCAAGCCAGAGGAAGGGTGCTGAGTGACACATACAAATATATAAGGGAGAAATAAGGGTGAGCTTGAATGGCAGTGACCTTTTCATAAAAAGTTTATGGCAGAGGTACTAGTTATAAGACCTTACACAGCATTCTGGAGAATTTGTTCACCTCTCAACAAATGGTGAGAGCTCCCTCGTCAGAGGGGTGAATTTTGGATATCCTTTATACATATATGGTAAAACTTTTAAAAACTGTGTGGTCTTAGAAGTGGATCACTATACTGGACTACTGCATATGTTCTTTTTCTTAGTTTGACTACTGGCTTTGTGTAAGACTTTGGAAAATTTCTTAAGGAATAATTTTAATCAGAATACACTTCCATTTTTATCTCTGAGTATTCTGTGAGTATATGTTGTCTCAATAAGTATTCACTGATTTATATTGTGCATTTAATGAAATACCTGAGTCGTTTAGAAGAAATATATAATGCAAACAAATGATATTCAAATTTAGCTATTTTTATGATATAATTGGACATCTAAGTAGTGCCATTTTCAAATATACTTTTTTCAGAATAAACGTATTTCAAAAATCTACATGATAATGATTTATCTTGATTGTCTTCTATTTTTGCACCAACTAAACAATAAAAAGAACATTTTAACTAGAGATTTCAAGAGATAAATGTATTCTAATTGGCCCTAGGTCTTCCATAGCTTTTAAAAAAATCAGTGAGTTGTTAGCATTTTAAGTGTTTGAAATGCATCTATAGGAATGGATTTTCTGTGGGGGAAAAAGAAGTTGATATTTACAAGTCAACTTTCTGTAGAGATTATTGTAACACCTGTAAGTATTTATTTAATCATTAGTGAATGGTAGTTATCTTATTTTTATTCAGTAACGTTTAATCCCCATTGCTGTCACCAATGTCTGTAAGCATTTTAGTTCTTTTCACTAAAAATTAATATTTTACACTTTTATAATTATCATTTTATCTTACTCTTACTATATATCATGCACAAAATCATGTTTTAAAATTATTCTAACTTTTGAAAAGATAACATAGAATGATTTCTAATTGCTTTTACAAATTCAAGTGTTTTTGTTGAAAATTGGAATTAAAATATATTAATAAAATCTTTATTATTTAGCATTTAAGAAATACAATGGTTGTATTGCATGTTTCGAACCCTTTTGACAGTGGTTCTTCCATGCTTTTTTTTTTACTAGTATTTTGCTGTAACTATGGTAAAATGGCTGGCTTAGTAAATTAAATTCTAAATTATTCTAATAGAGTATTTACATAACAACCTTACGATGATGACTATAACAAAGCCAAAAAGTAATTAAAGTTTCATAAATGCATAGTGACATGATCCAATCAGCTACTTACATTGAGGTAATTCAGTCTGAGAAAGCCTTAATTCATAATAGAAGAACAGAGAGAGAGAATAGTAGCAAAAAGAGGGTAGTCTTAAGAAAATAAATTAATGTTAACAGATAAGTATAGAGGGATAGCTTTAAGAATAACTTTCTCCTTAAAACAGAAAAATATAAGAAATATCATGTCTCTAAAATATTAATGACAAGAGCAATTTTCTCTTAATAATAACAATAATAATCTTAAAAAATAACAGATATCACCATATCGAAACTGTGACAATTCATTTACTATTTATGTAAAAATGTTTTTTATCAAGTTTCATATGAAATTAATGTATAAAGCAATTTTTAGAAAATGTTGCAAACAACAGAAAGTTTTCATTTTCTTTAATAATTATTTTCTCAAAGAAAATAGGGAGAAAATAGGAAAAAAGGAAGGAAGGAAGAAAAGAGAGAGGAAGACAATACAGCTCAGTAAGAGGGAATAAGTGCACTGCCTATGTTTCATTCTGACTAAATCAAATTCTATTGAATATAAACTCTATTTAGGTATATACACAATCTTCTTAACTCTATCACAGTCACTTCAACGTAAGCATACTCTAAGCCTAATTCATCACCTGACCCCTTACCCCCTTACCCTATACAGAGTATATTCTCTATTGCAAGTACCATTTCTCAGGTCTAGCAAGCTAATACATTAGTGCACTTACACCTAACTTTGTTTCAAATGCTACTTTCTATTGCTTCATTACCAGGACTGCCTATTGATGTACTATCCCACAGCTTCAAATTTTTATAGTCTCTGTCCATTCCATATTGCTAAATTATCTATCAAATAGTGAATTTGGTTATGCCACTTTTTTTTTTTAACTAAAAAACCTACTATAAGCAGAGATTAGCTGGGCTTCCAATGTCCCCACATCCACAATTGACTTCTAGATAAAATTGTCAAAAGCTCTTCCTCCCCCCTAATTCCATGGCCTGTTGACCAAAAGTCTCTCCAAGAATTTTACATATGCCTGGGAATGTTAAATTCTCAAATGACTCTAGAGTTGTGCCTCCTCAATGTGTATATATCATTAAGTAAAAAACATTTGATTTTTACAAATGTTAAAATACCTATTCACATGAATATAAGTTCAATGGTGATTTGGATATGTGGGAGAAAGGTTGAAGAGTGAATTAAACATTTGCGATACAAATAATTTAAAATGTAGTACAGATATAATTATTCTTAAGGTATCCTTTATTTTCCCTTACCAGGTATTTGCTGACATATTTATTAAACCTGTTTATTTTTTTACTTGACTTAGGGTGATAAACACACAATATAATATACAGATGATGTATTGTAAAGTTATCCACCTGAAACCTATAAAATTTTATTAACCAATGTAACCTCAGTAAATTCAATACAAAAATAAAAAAAAAAACCCACTCTGTGTGTGTGCTTTTCTTTTTATTGTTGGATTCTCCCTTTCTTTCATTTCTCTCTTCTGATTTACCTTCTTATCTAAGAACTCCAAATTCTTCTCCTTCCTATTTTTGGAGTAATTCAGCTAACCGTCTGCCTCCCCCTCCCCCCCCAGCCTCATGTACATTAAAGCACATCACACTTGTTCACTAAAGTCTATCAAGGCACAGTTAAAATAGTCCCTTTGATTTGCTTCTCTCTTCTTAGAAGGCAGATGTAGTCATAAAAAAGAGAAAATATGTGAATTTTAAAAATAAGTACTATTAAAACAAACATCATCAAGAATTTTTATTTCTTAGCAAAGGAAATTGAGACTCCTTAATTTATCCTAAGATATAAACCTACTTTCTACCCATGTTTTTGGTTTTTATTTTGATGATACCCCCACCCTTTTAATTCTCTAGACTCAAGAAACCTCTCATTTTTCTTCAAACCCAAGAGGCCCTTTGTGTAAATCTATTTACTTTTCCTGGATAGCCCATGCAACTTTTCTTTTATTAACAGACTCCTAGTCATGCTTCAAAATCCTTCTCAGATGATCTCCCTAGCTCCTACACAAAGTTTGTCTCAACCTCATGCACATGTATTTTGTTTGAAAACATGTCTACCTCCTTCAATAGAATGGGTGCTGCTTCATTAGTCAGGGGCTGTGTTCTTCGACAGTAGAGACTTTGTGTGAAAGTGGTCAATGTGACAACATTTCTTGCATATTTCATGCTCAGAGTTCCATAATCTAACCCCCAAAAGTTGCATTATTTTTCACATGGCATAACCCCAAGTTGAATTGTCAGAATCTCAGTCTCTTGAAAAAAATTATTAAATTTTCTTATTCTGATGATTCACTTAGGTGAAAGAATTTATATCCTTGAAAATATCTTGAAGACTATCTGCTCTAGGAGTTCTCAGCCTCTCTATTTCCCATGGTGCACCTGAGAACTAACACTTTTATGCCATACTCCCTCTGGCTGCAGCAGCTCATGACAAAAGGTATTGGCTAGGGTGTTTAGCCCTCCTGTACCTGGTGACAGAACTAGAATTCCATACACCAACCTGAGACATGCCAAATGGAAATGACCATTGCTGCTTTATCCAGTCCTCCAATTTTACAGAAAGAGAACTGAGGCACAAAGAGGGTACCTGATTTGCCCTATATCATCAGCTAGTTAGAGAGGGTCAAGGCTTGATCTAGAGGTTAAGTTTTTTGAGATCAAAGCTTCTGGATAAGAGAACTATGAATGATGTATTGAGAAAATCCCTGCCTCCAATGCTTATTTAGTCATTTACACATTCTGAATTAAATCTCTCCATTTCTGAGGTATTGTAGTCACATCGAAACCAACTTGACTGAATTTAGCATATAAAAGGTAGTATTCATAAAAACATATTTTTGTACACATGATATGAAATTAAATCTTTGACAACTTTCCCCATTGTAATTAGTTGTTTGAAGTTTACATATACTTAACTCAAGACAAGATACTATTAACCAGGAATTTTCAAAGAATTTAGGAGAATGTTAACTATCTTCAGTGTACTTGTGACAATGACTTTGTGTTGAGAGGATAAATACCAGGTTAGTGCCCAGAAATAAACATGAAAAATAAATGGCTATAAAAACAAACTTGTAGAGTACAAATAACTTCTTAAGTAGATCTATTTATTCACAAAAATATAGTAATGCTATGACAACTCAAGACTGGTTAGGTATTTCTGCACCATACCCTGTAGAAAGTGAGGATTTTGCACAAAACAAAGGTTTATAATAAGCCTTTTTGGCAGACCACTTGATCAGTATTTGGGTAATCTAGCTGAGAGAAGAAAAAAGCATGAATGAGCAATAAGCAAGGCAAAGTCTACCCATTTATTTCAACTAATAATAGTATGTCTTCATCTGTTAGTGAGACATTAAAAATGAAACACACACACACACACACACACACACACACTTTGAAAAAAAAAAAACACAAAGGCAGAACAAGATTTTTAGCTGATGCTCAAGGGCTGAATTTTTAGGTCAGAATTGAAGTTCAAGGAGAGATGGTAAAAAGAAATGCATGCTTTGAACTTAATAG
The DNA here is from genome assembly GCF_964212035.1 of Myotis nattereri. NCBI lineage: Eukaryota > Metazoa > Chordata > Mammalia > Chiroptera > Vespertilionidae > Myotis > Myotis nattereri. The sequence goes on from NC_138077.1 coordinate 101,673,782, forward strand.
GGAAAATGGGTGTGTATTTTGGTATCATCGCTGTCTTGTAAATGTGATTCCAAAAAGAAAAACACTGTTAGAAATCACTAGGTTGATTGAGAAATAGATTCCTGAGTCGTCATAGGAATGAAACCAATATTGTGCCAATGAATCTCTCTACCCCCAAGCAGCCTTGATGAACTGAACAAGATCAAGGATAGACTGAAGTTCCTTGAAGCATTAATGATAAGCACACTATGGTTAAAGGACAAAAATTACCTTCGGAAACATAATGCAGGTAAACTGGATGTAAGAATAATATGATTCAAACTAACTTAGGATTGTGCCAAGCAGGAAGAGAAAGTCCTTTGGGCATTCAAGAATAACATTTACAAAGCAAAACAAAAAGAGGAATTTGTAGTTAGCAGAAAGCTGTTGCTCATTTATATTTTATTGAAGATATAAAATGTTGGGCAGCCATAGCCGGTTTAGCTCAGTGGATAGAGTGTCAGTCTGCAGACTGAAGCGTCCCAGTTCCATTCTGGTCAAGGGGCCTCAGCTGCAGGTTCAATTGCAGGCTCAGTCCCTGACCCCAGTCAGGGTCCATGTGGGAGGCAACCAATCCATGTGTCACATTGACGTTTCTCTCTCTGTCTCTCCCTCTCCCTTCCATTTTCCCTTCTGTTAACTCTCTCTCTCTCTCTCTCTCTCTCTCTCTCTCTCTCTCTCTCTCTCTCAAAAAAAAAGAAAAAGAAAAAAAAAGGTTGAGCAAAAGAATGTGGCTCTAATAGCAGGTAAATAAATTTAAAATGTACATGGTTTATAACTAAAAGAATCAATGAGAAGAAGTGATTAGCATCAAAACACCTGAAAAGGTATTCTCTTCCTAAATTTCTTTTCTTTGGAAACCCAGATAGGTTAGGAATATCAACACAGACTTGTATTGCATTATGATGCCTCATAGAACTTACCACTCCTCTATGTTAATTACAAAGAATCCCTTCCAATTATACAGGTTGCCATGAAAAATCATGAGACATCACATTTTACTAAATGGGAAATACTATTGATCTAAAAATATCCATTGGATAAAGGAAGAGGTCAATTTTTATTGCAAGGTTGAATGAATATACTGGTAAAACATGGAAGAATTATTTTTGTAGTTTCAGATACCTACATGATAATTTATTAATAGACAGAAACAATGTTTTAATTGCTTGTGTTCTATATTACAGTATTGGAAACTGTTTAGGACATGTCTAATAAATATCAGTTCTTCCTTTTAGAGTTCACAATCAGAAACTGATGACAATAAAACAAAGAAACACATAAAAGGAGGGGAAACTTTGTAAAGCACAATTATAATGAAATATAAGTGCCGTTGTTTCATTAGAAATGTGGAAGAGAAGTGCTTATAAGGAGGGGATGAAAAGTAAAACATCTTATCTGTTATCAAGAAGTAAATTCTTGGTGCTAACATATTATATTGAGTAATTCTTTAATGTCTTTAGGAAGTGAATTTCTTTATCGATCTATCTGTCCATCCATGCATCCGATGAGAGAAGATATAAGTGAAATGATCATAAGTGGAGGGTAGCAAGCAGATACATGATGTGGCCCAGAGGGTATACAAGAAAAGAGAAAATAAGCCCAGCATGCAAGAGGCAGCTGATCAATGATTCTCTCTCATCATTGATGTTTCTCTCTCTCCCTCCCCCTTTCTCTCTGAAATCAATAAAAATATTTAAAAAGAAAAGAGAAAATAGTTAGCAAGACATTTTTTTAAAAATTAGAATAAAAACTTTGCAATTGAGCAAGAAGATCTTATACATAATTTATAGAACAAATTTAAAAATTTTATGGCATCAGAAAAGACTGGTATACACAAATGACAAGTGAAGACGATAACTTTGGCAGAAGAACTGAAAAGTTATTGGTACAGGAAAGATATATTGTAACTTGGGATTCTGGGGAAATAAGTATATGATTATGCAAATAGGAGATGAAGGATTACATGTAAGCCATAAAACAAAACTAACAGTTTATAGAATCAAATTTTTATTTTTCATTAAAATAACACACTGTTTTACTTTGATTATGTCACCTCTGAAATAATATGGTTTAAAATATGAAAATCAATGGACAATGAAACAGCTAATTTACTTGTTTAGACTATCCTAATGATCATCATGAGAAACTGTGCACATACTCCAGTTGTTCATATAGCCATCACTCAACAATTATTAATTGGCTGCTCTTTGCAATACATAGAAGGAAGTAGTTACTTTACAAAATGCCAAGTGAACACAGAGTACTTTTTAAAAATGTATTCTGTAAAAATCCATTGGAAGAGTTGAAACAAAGGAAAATCAGATTCAGAAAATGTCATGACTGAAAAAGGAGATTTAATTAGGAACTGGAAATAGAAATACAAAAACAACCAAGAGTCAGTGAGGAGTTTTATTTTGGAGTTTGTTATTTATCAGTGTTCTTTACTAACACATAGATGTTGGGTGTGGGAAAATTTTAAATGATGATAGATTTCTGGTTAACATGACTTAGTCATGCAACTTATAGCCAGATAAGGACAAAAGTGCATGCAGAAATTGATCTATTCAATGTGTGCATTAATTCAACAAGTCTTTTTTGAGTCCATGTTATTTTGCAAGCATATCTAAGCACTGGCATTCCAACATGAATAAAGCATGGCCTCTGCCATCAGCAAGGCGATGGTACATGAAATAGCAGATTTGCAAGCAATGGGGGTAATCCCATGGAAAGTGGAAGCTAGGGGATGAGGGGGTGAAGGGTCTCTAAAGCAGATGAGGTGAGAGGAGACTAAATGAGGAAAGAGGCTTGGAAGCCAAGAAGAGAGAGTTGTGTAATTGGTTATCAGCAGTGTCAAATTCTGTACATAGGTCAAGGAGCATCAAGATGGAGAAGTGCCATTCGTTTTGGCAGTGAGCATGTTACTGGAGACCTTGGCAGGGCTAGCTTCTGGGAAGTGGCGTGGGTGAGAGCTGTGCTGGATTGGGTTCAGGAGTGTTTCACTGAGGAACCGAATGCATCTGGTGCACTCTAGGAGTTGGGAGAGGAAGGGGAGGGAAATAGTTGTTAGAGGTTGTGTGTATTTCTTGAGGCCAGGGATATGTGAAACAGCAGAAGCCCCCAAACAGGCTTTTTAAGTTCTATCTAAAAAAAAATCTAGCTTTCACTAGCAATAAGGAAGCAGCATTTACACCCTGGAGCAGCCTTTGTTGAGCTTGTTTGTTCTGTCCCGCAATGAGTCACTCAGTAACACTGACCCTGCCATTGAAGTCAGCAGATTCTATTTGGAGAGTGTTAGTGATTGTGAGGGAAGTTGTTTAAAAAGTTGACAAAAGAATTTACTCTCCCTGATATGCTAAACACCTGTGTGCATTGGATTTGATGACTGAATATTAGCCTGGGAGCTGTATTTGAGTCAAAGAAAAGGGAGGTCTCATCCTCTAAATGAGTTAAATATATACGACACAGGAAGAAGTTATAATATTTTCTATTTTGGTTTCCTTTCATTTGAAAAGAATTTTAAAGAAAAAAGTGGTTTTGCAAATGCCAACCTCAATTAAAATGCTAAATACTAGTTGCAGTTTCCCCACCTCTGCCAAAGGGAATATGTCCAATGTAACCAGCCACCTGTTTCCTTTTTATAAGAGCTCAAGACTGCCGTCTCGTCCAACACACTGGGCTGCCATGAAATATCAGTGTGATGATGAATCAAAAGTCAACAGCAGCAGCGCTTTATTTACCAAGAAATGACACTTAGTAAGGTCATCTGTTTTTGAGAGGACACTACAATTATTGAAGTTGAAAATGTATCCAGAAGGTTTTTAAGCCCAAATAAGGCCTTAGGTGTAGTGTTTCCAACTCGACCACGTGTGTGTGTGTGTGTGTGTGTGTGTTTATGTGCATATATATGTACATATACATACTAACATGCTGACTGAAGGTATTTGAGTAGATATTAATGGCACATGGTCTATGATGGATATCACTTAAGAATCAATTACAAAACAGGTTAAAGTTGAGGTTTATAAGAGAGTGGTTTTGAATCCATGGGACCTGGATTTTAATGACAGAGGTGTCATTTATTAACTGTGGGACATCAAGTCAAATGACTTAAATTTCTAAGTCTCTATTCCCTCATCAATAAAATAAAAATAATACTGCTGCCTACCTCATCTTGTTGTTTTAAAGATTAAGTGACATAGTGCATGCAGCTTAACCTAAGGCCAGGCATATGGTAAATACTTAAGAAATAATAGTCATTATTTCCTTCAAATCAAGCATCCTTGCTTGGTTCTTTGTTGATCAGGAAAATACAAACCATTAGCATCCAGTTAAAAATATGAGGGCAACTATGAAAATTAATGTATAAATCAGCTTGCCATAAAGATGTTACATTAAAGAACAATTGAGATATATCTAAGAGAAAAATAGTGAGCACCATAAAATTCAATTGAATTAAGGGGATTGAAATGACAGCATTTTAATCATCATATAGAACCCAGAAAGAAATCCTAGAGTTTTAAAAGTTTTATTCACTTCTAAAATGTAATAAGATTTGTATTTTACTAATGTTAAAGAAATAAAATCATCTATATTAAATGTAGAAATTAGCTTTTATTATACATATAAAGAGTCTCAGCGCTCTTGTTCAAATTAATAGTAAGAAATTATTCTAGGTAGGTTCTATGGGATATGTTAGCAATATGCAGATAACAGTCAGTGCCCTTCTCTCCAAGTGTAAAACGTCCTACTCCGTTTTTAGAATAACTTGATGACTGAAGCACTTTGCTACATTATCTCTTTTATGGTCCCTAGGTTGCCATTCAGTATGAGGGCCCTAGAGCCCTCCCTGCCACCAGTCAGACTTCCACGTAACTCCAGTTCTCAGACTGGATGGACGGTCAACTGTTAAAGCACTTGGAATCTCAATGTTCTCTTAAGGAGAACCTAGAAATTCATCCTGTGAGCCCTGAACTTGGCCCCTCGAGGAAAAAGTAGATTCTTGCCCCTTGCCAAATATAAACTCTATATTTTTCTAGGTAGAAAAGAAAACTACAAAGGCAAGGTTGTGTGGAGAACTAGCCACTTCCTGGATAGGGTGACTGAAATTACACTTGACAAAGCTTGTCCTAGCCTCTCTACCCAAAAGTGACCTCTCCTTCCACTGGTTTCCTGTGTCTTGCCATTTGTGTTTATATATCTTTAGATTATGAGCCCTCAGAGTATAGTATCTTCGGGTCACTATTAAGGCTGCATCTCATGAACACTCTCTCCTCTTTTCTCAGAATCTCCTTAGAGTTTCAGGCAGGTCTCACTCTTCCCTGAATCCTGAAGTCTGGGAGTCTGGGAAGAAGGAAGGGCAATGGAAGTTGGGTTTTGCTTTTTGTCTTTGTCAACATCTTATAAGTCATTCAGCCTCACTGCCGGTTATTCTTTTGTATGATGGAGGTAATTATAGATTTTGGTTTAAAAAGTACTTTGATATCCTTAGATAAAAGAGGCTGTAAAAGGGCAGATGATAATTATTAGCAGCTCAATAGTTCTTAGGTTTTTCCATATGCAGCTTCCTCCAGGGACGCTGAATCCATTAAAATAAAACCAACCTAAGAGAAAAGGTGCAATACAAAACTATTTAAACAAGGCAAATGACTTTAAAAAGATGAGCCAGATGAAACACAGAAGTGCAATAAAAATTTTAAGTGATGACATGTTTCTAAAGAAATCTCTTCACTATTGTTAAGAGTAAACTTAACATCACACACCAGTTATAGTAGTAATAGTGACATCTTATATTTGTACAATGTCTTTCCTAATTACCTTACCTTTAGTGACAAGATGATACTCAATAAATCTTCAAGATTTAATTTTCAGATTCACTTTCATGTAAGATCACTGAAGGCTGATTCGCTTCATAGATTCAGTCAGTAGAAAACCGAGAACTGGAATCCGGTTTTCTAAGTTTATAATACAGAAGAAATAAACTAGAGTATCTGTCATCTCATGATATCTATCTCTGTTGTAACCTAATCAGCTGAAAGGTATAGATGGCATTTTCAACATTTGTTTTTACTTTCATCTCACCATTTAGCAAGTATTAAAAATAATTATTTTATGAAGCTTTTCTAAGGCTAATAAACTAAAAGATAAGGAATAAAAAGAGTGTAACATTCAGTCTTCATCCACAAGAAGATTATGGTATAGTTGAGGAGATAAGACCTACATACAAAGCAATTTGTGAACAAAATATTATTGTATACTTTATTATTAAATGCTATCTTATCTGATTACACTAACAACAGATAATCTTTTAAAAACTCCTACAGCACTCCTACAACTGTTTATTATATTATAGGGTGTCCCCCAAAAGTATATACACATACTCTGAATCATGATAAAGGTAGTGTGTATTAAAATAGATTTCATTTTCAAAATTGAGCTATCAGCTGATAAAGTGTGTGTACGGTTTTTGGCGGACACCCTGTGTTTATAAGAGGCATATCTTATGTCACACCTTCTCTCTAGTATAAGGGTTTAAGTTTATTGAAATTAGGAACCATATTTTATCTTTGATTTCATTCCATACATTACATTTTCCTGGACACAAAGTTAGAGCTGAAAAGTATTTGTTGAATGACATACTGATATAGTAATTTTAAAATATAGACAATGAACTATGTCACACAAAAATATGTGCAGCAAAATTGCTGAGCATGTCTTCATTCATAATTAAAATCCATTAGGCTCAAAACAATTAGGAAATAATCACTTTGGTCCTGATGTTTTTTAGTGCCTCAATACCATTTATAAATAACTGGAAGTATAAAAGTTATTTACCATCATTTTTCACTATTATTTGAAACTAGAGGCCCGGTGCACAAAAATTTGTGCACTCGGTGGGAAGCAGGGGGGCGTCCCTCAGCCTGGTCTGTGCCCTCTCGCAGTCTGGGACCCCTCGGGAGATAACGACCTGCTGGCTTAGGCCTGCTCCCGGGTGGCAGAGGGCAGGCCCAATCCCTAGGTGCAGCCCCTGGTCGGGCTCAGAGCAGGGCCGACTGGGGAGTTGGGGCGCCGACCCCTGTCATGCACAAAGCAGGGCAGATTGGGAGGTTGCGATGCCACCCTCAGTCACGCTCAGGGTAGGGCCGATTGGGGGATTGGGGCACCGCCCCCTGTCACACTCAAGGCAGGGTTGATGGGGAGGTTGCGGCGCCACCCCCTGTCACGCACAGAGCAGGGCCAATCAGGCAGTTGGGGCGCCGCCACTGTCACACTCAGGGCAGGGCTGATGGGGAGATTATGGCTCTACCCCATCACACACAGAGCAGGGCCCGTGGGGGCGGGGGTTTGGGGCGCCACACCCTGTCACACACAGAGCAGGGCTGATCAGGGGGTTTGTGTGCTGCACCCTGTCACGCTGATCCTGGTGCGGGGAGGCACCTTATTACCCTTTTACTATATAGGATAGAGGCCTGGTGCACGTGTGGGGGCTGGCTGGTTTGCCCTGAAGGGTGTTCTGGATCAGGGTGGGGTCCTGCTTGGGTGCCTGGCCAGTCTGGGTGAGGGGATGATGGCTGTTTGCAGCTGGTCTGGCCAGTCTGGGTGAGGGGATGATGGCTGTTTGCAGTCTGGGTGAGGGGATGATGGCTGTTTGCACCCCTTCAGGGTGGGGGTCCCCACTGGGGTGCCTGGCCAGTCTGGGTGAGGGGTTGAGGGCTGTTTTCAGGCTGGGACTGAAGCTCCCAACTGCTCCTTTTTTTCTTTCTTTTTTTTTTATTCTGGGCCAGCTTTAGCTCTGAGGCTCCAGCTCTTAGGCATCCGCTGCTGAAAGAAGGTATCTGGTTTGTATAGGTTCTATAATTGAAACTCTGTATCATCTCCAGCTCTGAGATCCCAGCCGGCTGAAAGCTGGTTTCTGGGGTTTTGTTTAGCTTCTATATTTGTTACAATGTTTCTTAAACTGCAAGCTCAGAAGCTGGCAAGGCAGGAGGGGAACATTGCAGTCCTCCGTCACTGAAGCAAGCAAGCCTCATGTTCTGTTTAAGCTGCCTGGCTGCCGGCTGCCTTCTTGGCTGGCAGTTAATTTGCATATCACCCTGATTAGCCAATGGGAAGGGTAGCGGTCGTACGCCAATTACCATGTTTCTCTTTTATTAGATAGGATGATGTGAACATAGTCTAGTTTTACTTTCCTCAATAAACAGATGATATAAAAGGGAAACTGAGATGACTTCTTGCCAAAATGGCAGCATAGGTAGTAAACACAGTACTCACTTCCTCCCAAAACCACATCAAAATTACAAGTAAACAGCAGAACAACCATCATTCAGAAATTGAGCTGAATGGAAATCCTATAACTATGGATATAAAGAAGAAGCTACATCCAGACTGATAGGATGGGCAGAGAGGCAGAACAGGCTGGTCCCACACCCATGTGTGGTGGATAAAATTTAGGAGGGATAACTCAGCTGCAGAGGTCCCCCCTGAGGAGTGAGGGGTCCCAACCACTCACCAGGCCCTCCAGCCAAGGATTCCAGTACCAGGAAGAGAAGTCCCATAACTTCTGGCTGTAAAAACCAGAGGCTGACGGAGGCTGCTGGAATCTCAGGCAGCTCCTCTCAAAGGAACCACCATGGACTTATTTGGACTCACTTCCTTTGAGCTCCAGCACTGGGGCAGCATCTTGAAAGGCACCAGAGACATGTGGGGAAGAACTGAATTGTTTGGCATAAAGGTGAGAACTCTAGGGGCAGCTTTCTCCCAGACTGAGATGCTGGCAGAAGCCATTGTTCCTTTGAATAGCCTTTCCTCACAGAGCTGGCAGGTGGGCACCATATCTGAGACTCCATCAACGTAGTTCACATTGTTTGCCTCACCCTGGTAATTCCCTGAGACCCTGTCCCACCCAATTTTCAGGCTCACACAAGCTGTTTTCAGTGCTCTTCCACACAAATGGCCTGTCTTAACTCATGCTTCAGATTTTTTGAAAATCTCTCAAAAAAGCAACATCTGGCCTCAGCATGTCCTATACCTCTTATTAAGTGGGACCAGGCCTGGCACTAGCAGCAGCCCACTTGGTTCATAGCTTGGCTTGCTTGGGCACCTCCAAGCCCAGCACAAGTAGCAGCCATCTTCAGAGCTTTGTAGCTCATGTCAGGTGGTCACAGGCCAAACATAGATTGTGGCTGATCTTGGCCTGCACCTCCTCGGAGGCTCTAGAGCAGTGGTTCTCAACCTTCCTAATGCTGGGACCCTTTAATACAGTTCCTCATGTGGTGGTGACCCCCAACCATAAAATTATTTTCATTGCTACTTCATAACTGTAATTTTGCTACTGTTATGAATCATAATGTAAATATCTGATATGCAGGATGTATTTTCATTGTTATAAATTGAACATAATTAAAGCATAGTGATTAATCACAGAAACAATATGTAATTATATATGTGTTTTCTGATGGTCTTAGAAGACCCCTGTGAAAGGGTTGTTCAACCCCCAAAGGGGTCGCAATCCACAGGTTGAGAACCGCTGCTCTAGAGGCAACTCACCCAGGGGACTGTTTCAGACCATGTTGAAGTACCACCACTCTACCACCTCTATAAATGACATACTCAAGGAGCAGACTCAGCAGGCAACAGAGCTCCACTGAAGTAAGTCTTACTCTGTGGAGTGTGCCCTTGCAAAGCTGATTCTTCATAGTGGTTGAAGGAGAGTGGTCAGTGGTCACTGCCAGTCCTTGAAGCTGGTTGCCTGGGTAAATCTTTCCTGTGACTTGCCAACAGCAATCAAGGCTCAACTACAATAGGAGAGTGTATAGCCCATGTAAAGAGTACACCTCAAATACTCAGCTTGGGTGATCAAGGAGGCTGGGCCACTGGACCCTACATTAGGCTATACTACCAAGCCTGGGAGACATAGTAGCTCTATATAATACACAGAACAAACATAAGAAGGATGGCAAAATGAGGAGACAAGAAATATGTCCCAAATGAAAGAGCAGAACAACCAGAAAAAGAACTAAACAAAATGGAGACAAGCAATCTACTAGATGCAGAGTTCAAAAGATTGCTTATAATGATGCTCAATGAACTTAGTGAGAACATCAACAGCATAAAAGAGAACCAGTCAGAAATGAGGATACACTAACTAAAATGAAGAATAATTTATGGGGAATCAAAAGTAGAGTAGATGAAGCCAAGAATCAAATCAGTGTTTTCAATATAAAGAAGCAGAAAATGCCCACTCAGAACAGTGAAAAGAAAAAAAATAATTTAAAAAGTATATAAGGGGCTTCTGGAACAACTTCAAGCACACCAACATTCACATAATGGGGGTGCCAGGGGAGATGAAAGAGAGCAAGAAATTGAAAACCTATTTGAAAAAATAATGATGGAAAACTTCCCTAATTTGGTGAATGAAATGAACACACAAGTCTAGGAAGCACAGTAAGTCCCAAACAAGATGAACCCAAAGAGGCACACCAAGACACATCATAATTAAAATGCAAAAGGTTAAAGACAGCCCTAGCTGGTTTGGCTCAGTGGATAGAGTGTGGGCCTGCAGACTGAAGGGTCCTGGGTTTGATTCTGGTAAAGGCCACATGCCTGGGTTGCGGGCTCAATCCCCAGTAGGGGGTGTGCAGGAGGTAGCCAATCAATGATTCTCTCTCATCATTAATGTTTCTATCTCTCTCTCCCTCCCCCTTCCTCTCTTTGAAATCAATAAAAAATATATATTTTAAAAATACACAAAAACATGAACAAAAAACACACAAAGGGTTAAAGACAAAGAGAGAATCTTAAAAGCAGCAGGAGAAAAGCAGTTAGTTACCTACCATGGAGCTCCCATAAGACTGTCAACTGATAGTCTCTGTAGGCCAGAAGGGAGTGGCAAAAAATATTCAAAGTGATGAAAAACAAGGAGCTACACCCAAGATTACTCTACCATTTACAACAGAAGGAAAGATAAAGCTATCATTTAGAATAGAAGGACAGATAAAGAGCTTCCCAAATAAGAAAAGCTAAAGTAGTTCATCACCAGCACACCAGTATTATATGAAATGTCAAAAAGTCTTCTTTAAGAAGAATAAGAAAGCCTGGCCAGTGTGGCTCAGTGGTTGAGCATCAACCTATGAACCAGGAGGTCATAGTTCAACTCCCAGTCAGGGCACATGCCAGGATTTTAGGCTCAATCCCCAGTGTGGGGTGTGCAGGAGGCAGCCTATTCATGATTATCTCTCATCATTGATGTTTCTCTCCCTGTCCCTTCCTCTTCCTGAAAATAAAAAACAACAGCATATTTTTTTAAAAAGAAGAAAAAGATAAAAAATATGAACAGTAAAATGACAATAACTATATATCTACCAATAATTGAATCTAAAAAGCAAAATAAATGAACAAGCTGAACAGAAACCAACTCATATGTACAGGGAACATTTTGATGATTGTCATATGGGAGGGGTGATGGGAGTGTGGGTGAAAAAGGTGAAGGAATTAAGAGACATAAATTGATTGTTGCAGAATAGTCATGGGCTATAAAGTACAGCATAGGGAATATAGTCAGTATCATTCTAATGACTATGTATGGTGTCAGATGGGTGCAAGATTTATCGGGATTATCACTTAAGTTATGTAATGTCTAAGCATTGGCATATACACCTGAAACTAATATAATAATGTATGCCAAGTGTAATTAATAATTAAAAATGATAAAATGTTTTATTGAAAACAGTGAGGAACTTGCATTATCATCTTTATCTGCAGGATTTCCTTGTCATCTTTTCAGCCCCTACCCTTTCTCCTTTATCAGAGATAATGAGAGAGAGAGTGGAGAGACCAGGAAAAGACAGGATTCAGGAGTTCCAGAATGTATTTGGAAGGACAACTAGTATCCCACTTAATTTCTTCTCCAGGCAGCATGTGAGCAGGAAAGGAAGGTGACCAGTATGCTCCTGAAATAAGATGGGTTAGTGGTTTGGGGCAGAAATTTCAGAATAGCTTTTCCACCTCACCAAAGAAAAGCAGGGGAGCTAATTGGGTGATAGCTCACTATTCTCTTTCTTCATTTCCTTCCTCTAATACTTTGTCTTTCATAGAAAAGCAGCACATACTTTTCATGAATGTCTGATATCATATGTTTATGCAAAATATTCCTAAACCAAATTTAACTTTCTTTCACTAATTGGGTGTAAACTAATTTATATTTACATATTGAATACCAATACAGTCTTAGAGATACACATACACATCTGTATATGTAATTTTCTCCCCTTCAAGATGTTCTCAATCTTAGAAAAGTTGATTTAACAGGTATACATAGGACTTTCCCAGAGAATTAAACATGTAACCAAAATTAATTTTAAGTAAGTCAGTATGTTATTTATATCATGTGTATGTTTTAGACCAATTTTGCAAATTCACTTAACTCAACACCTTCTTCCATTCTTTTGTGAGAGGAAGAAAAGAGGGGAAAAGAAGGAAGTATTTCTGCTTCTAGAGTGATGTGAAAATACCTTTGTTGAAAGGGTCTGGAAAAGGTTCTAGGTCAGTGGTTCTCAACCTTTCTAATGCTGCGACCCTTTAATACAGTTCCTCATGTTGTGGTGACCCCCAATTTCATTGTTACAAATTGAACATAATTAAAGCATAGTGATTAATCACAAAAACAATATGTAATTTTATATGTGTTTTCCGATGGTCTTAGGCGACCCCTATGAAAGGGTTGCTCGACCCCCAAAGGGATTGCGACCCACTGGTTGAGAACCGCTGTTCTAGATTATTCTGGCTTCCCAGCATGTGTTTGCCGGCTGCACTCCTCACTGTTTTCTGAACTGCATGACATAACTTCCCAAGAGAAGCCATGATGTCCTGGCCACCCAGGGCCAGCCAAGGTCAGCTCCTGTTCCCACTATGAGGAGTGAGACACTGGAGTTGTCTTTGCCCCAAAATAGCCTGTGTCCATGTGGTGGAATTAGCTTGATATCATCAAGCCCCAAACTTGGAGCCAGAAGCCCTGCTTTCAGAGGAAAAGGACTCTGAGCCTTTTAGCATTGCTGTTATGCAAGTATTTAATTAGTCTTGAGGGCACTGATAGCCAGGGACCTGAGATAGTATCATGATGACCAGGGCAGTGCTTCAGAAGGATGCCAAAGGGATAAAGGCACCACATTTGAGAGAATAATTTATTTTTACCAGTCCTGAAGGAAGTCCAAGTAACAAGAGCTTACATTTTTACTGATATAGGGTCGTTTACCCCAACTCCCTATAATTTACCATAATTTGTTACAGCATTTCTACTTTCCCTATTTGCCTGATAATTTCAACAACTTAATCCAAGTAGTGACAAATTTGATTGATAGGCCAAACTTCCATTAGACAGATGGACTTTATACTTTGAGCCCTCTCTGGCACGTGAGTACATGCCTCAAAATTGAGTAGATGAAGTTTTAACTGCAGGAGAAGAGGTAAAATTCAGTCAACTATATGTATATGCTTATTTTTCTCCTGATCCTGTTTTCAGTAAAAATCTTATTTTTAGGACACTTTTTAAACTATTAGTGTGGCATAAATAATGATTTATAAATATAGGCTAATTAATCATTTTCATGGCTGAAAGCTAAATATTAGTATCCTTTTTTTTTACAGATAGACAAAATGAAATGGAAGGAAAGTGAACTACAAACAATGTTTACTTCTACTTTAGCAAAGTGAATTATTCATGAAAATTGTATTGCAAGCTTGCAGTGCCAAAGGTAGCCCTCAGGATGATTTTTCTCATTCTTTGGGCCCTGGGAGTAATTGTAAAGTGGGTAGCAATTACTTTTGGCATCTTCCCACTTCATATCCAGTGTCCTTCTTTTACCTACTTTTCTGAAGTTAAGTATTTAGTGGCCCTGTCAAAGCTATGGCTTTCCAAACTCTTCTGAGTCATCCCATTCATCTCTACCCTGCACTGAAGGGCCCCAGCGTCCATAGTTGTTATATTCACATGCATGGTATGCACACTCCCATGCGCACATGCGTGCACATGCACACACAATATCAGAAGAAAGCTTTTTAAATTATGAGCTAAATATCATTCATACTAAGGTATGATTGACAAAAAATGTTTATGAATTTTAAGAGACGTTTGTTAATTAAAATGAAACTTTAAGTGGATGTGATTTTCTGGGGAAACAGTCTTTGACTTCTTCCTGCCTGTGTTTATGTAACCCTAATGTCCTGTGCTCCACTCCCATCTTCTAAACAACACTGAGAAGAATCAGTTGACAATTGGCATTCTGATTCTGAATTATTTCTTTATCCTCGTTCTTGAGAATATAGACCTTATCACGAGACTCTGTAGACATTAGGCATTCTTAAAATAATCTATTATATAGTTTGAGGAAATGCTAATAATCCAGCGCCCTGCTCCCTAACTCATGGTAGGCAATATATAGGAGTGTAGAATAATGGCCATTGGGCCCAACCTCAGGTATGTGAATTCTGACTCTACCACTTAGTAGCTCTGTGATCCTAGTCAATTTATTTAACCCCTTCATAAAATGGGGATACTAACAGCTATTACCTCATCAGAGGATTCTAGGATTCATTGATATAATAAATATATAGCACAGTATCTGGCATAAATTAAGTACTCAATCAATGTTAGCCATTATTATTACCACAGGCACAGCCATTATTATACACTATGGCACATCGAATAGAAAATCCCTGAGTGAGCACCTTCAAAGCTTACTATCCCTCTCTGAGTGTCCTGGCTTTTAATACTTCATCTAATTTTTTTTTTTTTTTGCTTTCAGTTATTTCTTTGGGAATGTTGTACATCAAGCACTGTGCAAGGAGCTGGACCCTCCGGTGAGCTATATAAGTATGGGTACTGTTCTGATGAAGCTTTTAGTACAGAAGGAATAATAGCAAGGACTAATTACAAAAGCAATTTTAATAATGATAAACCCTGTGGAAAAAAGAGGCTTAATGAAAGCATGTAAAGTTTGGGGGTGGGGAAGCTAACTACCAGGATCAGGAAAAAATAAATCCATCTTGAAGGATGAGTAGGAATGATATAATCTAGAATTGGGTATAGGGGAGTAGAAGACAAGTAAAGTAAATGGAAATATCCTGTTATCAGCTGAATGTTTGTGTCCACCTCCCTCTTCCCCCTTCATATATTGAAGCTCTGACTCTCCATGTTATGGCATTTGGAAATGTGGCCTTTGGGAGGGAATTAGGATTAGATGAAATCACGAGTGGGATCCTGGTGATGAGGTTAATGTTCTTATAAGAGGAGGAAGAGAAACCAGAGCTCTGCTCTCTCTACCCAATGTGAGGACACAGTAAGAAGGTGGCCATCTGCAAGCCAGGAAGAGAACTCTCACCAGAAAGTAAATTGGCTGGCACTTTGATCTTGGATTTCCTAGTCTCTAGAATTATGAGAAATATGTGTCTGTTATTTAAGCCTCCCAGTCTATAAGATTTTGCTATGGCAGCTTGAACTAAGACGTGGTGGAAGAATGCATTTGAAGAGGTGGGGAAAAAATGGCATGGTTGGAGAAGAGGAGAGTGATGGTATGGTTGGGAAGCAAGAGGAAAGTGGTACAGAATTAGGCAGGAGTCAGGGGCAGATATTTGGCAACATTTGATGATATTTTTGGTTGTCACTATTGGGAGTAGGGAGTTCCACTGGCATCTAATGGGTTGAGGCAAAGAATGCTACCAAATGTCCTACAATGCAGAAAACAGTCTCCAACAAGGAATTATCTATACTAATAAAAGGGTAATATGCTAATTAGACCAGGAGACCTTCTGGGAGACCTTCTGGACATCCTTCTGGACAAAGCCATGGGAGTGAGGCCAAGGCAGAGGAGGTTAGGGGCAATCATACCAGGAGGGGAGGGCAGTTGGGGGTGATCAGGCTGGCAGTGGGGGGGGGTGAGGATGAGAAGGCTGGCAGGGGGGCCAGTTGGGGGCAAGCAGGCCAGCAGGGGGGGAGGCAGCTGGGGGCAATCAGCTTTCTTAAAAACCATCTCTGGCTGCTTTGGGGAAAGAGCAGCTAATAGAATTTTGCAAAAGTCAGATGAGAGTTGATGGTGCCCTGGGTTGCCTTAAAATGTATATCCCTACATTTCTTAAACTTTGAACTGGGGAGTAAATAAACTAAAAAGTCAGAGAGAATAATTGGACTCCCGAGAAAGTAAGTTGTGTTTTTTCTTCCAGATTTTCTGGCTCTTATCAAAGCACCTCCTCTTTTCTGTCCAGGTTTTCCTGAGTCTCTGCTGACTCTGCTCTGGTTGGGAGTTACCGCACAGGCCCCAACGCCTACCCTACCTTCCTACCTGCTGTTCTACTTCCACTTTGTGCTTTCTATTGAGAGTCCTCTCTTACGTAACCCTCTGCCCAGTCAGGCTCACTTTAGAAACAGATGGATGCTGATTACTGCTCCATGGATTTCCAGAGTCTCCCCTGGCCCACTACAAAATTGTATGTCCATCAATCCTGTCTAATACTTTGAAAATGGAACACATGTCTCCTACTTTGAAATTGTATTTCTAACAAATTCCACAAAACAGCAGTTTCTCATGGTTGACTTCTGCCAAGCACATGGTATCAATATGACCAGGATTTTCCAAGATTACCCAGATTTTATGTTATTTAGTGCTTTTAAATAAAATTAATCCAGTATGGATCTTTTTACTAAAACTAGTAGCCATCTTAAATTTCTTCTGGAAAAAAGGCAAAGTGCTAATAAATCTAATTGTGATTTAAATTTTAAATATGTAACATTTATTTTCCTGCTACCCAAATTCATAATTCAGAAGAAATTCTGATTGGATTGTGAAAAGTAAGGTTGCCATATCTGAATCATATTCTTATTTAATGGGGACAACAAAGTAAGTAGCTGGCACTCATAGATGGAGAAATCTAGAGCTGGATGGTCCAAGATACACATATGAGCCAGATATAGACTAGACCATGGTGTCTTGCATTGGAAAGGAAATGTGTGAGGCATCCAGGAGTAAGAGAATAGTGAGTGCTGGACGCTACTGGGACTAGAGTGGGTATGTTCCAATTAAAAACAGAATCAGCAAGCTGTTGCCATATAAAACATCAGTATCAATAACTGCCTTTTTGCAAATTCTGGTCAAGGGAAAAATAAAAACAAAAGCTTAAGATCTCTACTGGAAACTTCAAATGCAATTAAAAAGAAAATATTGCTAAAATAATGAAAGACCGAAAAAGAAGTACAGTTGGGACACAGTGGACAATATTTTAAAAGTCTATCTTCTCTTCCTCCTTTTAATGTTGTACTGTTTATGGCGATCATACAAATACAAAATTACTTATCTCACTCTCTCTCACCATCTCCTCACCGCCGATCTATTTCCTTCTTACGCATGAAACATCACCATAATATTTAGGAGGTGAGGTCACTCAGTGGAAGAATGAAAATTCACAATCTTTTCTGAGCTGTTGTCCTTAATGTGTACTGCCGCATCTGTAAGCCCAGAAAAGTAGGTCATCAAAATCTGAAGGGACATATTAACTTTAATGCTTGGTGCATAATAGAGCACATTAAGGACAGACTTTCAGCCTTAACTCTTCATCTCTTCTCCAGCTTTGGTAGATTTAAAAATCCCATATTCTGAGCACAGCATCATGCTTCCCAGAGCTGCAGCTATGCATGGCTTTTTGTCTTGGGAGAAGATGTTTCTATACAGGTCTAAGGAAATGCAATACAAGGGAAATTCCATTTTGACAAGTTTCAAGGGAGGGGGAAAGTTTCCCTTTTTCTTTTAAAAATGTATTTTTATGGATTTCAGAAAGGAAGGGAGAGGGAGAGAGAAACATTAATGTCTCATGCATGCCTCCCACTGAGGATCAAGTGCCCTGACCGAGAAGTGAACCCTGACCTCCTGGCTCAGAGGTCAATGCTCATACCCCCTCCTTTTTTTTCTGCAACAGAATGCTGGAGTGGCAACGTTGTTTAGTTATCAAACAGATAAATAAAAATGGAATTTTCCATTTAAGAAAACTCTAGTATTTTAATGTTTTATATATTGCCATTTTTTCGTTAAGACCCAAAGCACCATCCTTATCCCAAAGTTAACTTTTTGGGGATGTCCAAACCACTCTCATGTTTCTCAGCTTGAGAAAGGTGGAGATAGGGAGAAAGTATCAAAATGGGAGAAAGGGGCTGTTTTTGTCTTGTTGTGTGTTTCTCGGTGGTAACAGATGGCTTTCTCAATGACTAAAAGATGATAAAATTGTATCTATTATGGCCCCTTTGTGTATGTCCCAGAAACTTTCTGTAAGATTTACATCCACTGAATGCTAATTTGTTTCCTTAAATCCTACATTCAATAAATTAGATAAAGACCAGACACTGCTGTAAATACTGTAAGTGGAGTGGTGACTGAGACAGACAAGGTCCCTGTTCTTAAGGAACTGACCTTACAGAAAGGGAGACAGTGAATAAACAAAGAACAGAAAAATAACACATACACTATGCCAAGAATTAGCTGAAGGCCTAGATGCCTCTTGAGATTATATGATCAATGAAAGATGACATACAGGTTGAGACAAGTGTGACAAGGAGCCAGCTATGTAAAGATTCCAGGGAAAGGTCATTCCAGGTACTGGGAACAGCTAGTGGAAGACCTTTAAGGTGGGCATATTAGTTTCCTGCAGCTGCTGTAACAAATCACCACAAACCTAGCAACTTAAAACAACACAAATTTGTCATCTAGATCTAGATGTCAAAGTTCAACATGGCATTCACTGGGCTAATATTAAGGTGTCGGCGGTCTGCTCTCTTTTCAGAAACTATAGGGAGAATATGTTTCTTTCCCTGTTCCAGCTAAAGGCCGCTGAATTCCTTGGCATGTGGTCCTTCTCTGGTTTCAAAGCCAGCAGGGTAACATCTTCAAGTCTCTCTGAATCTGAATCTGCTGCCTCTCTCTTTCATTTATAGGGACCCTTGTGCTTGCACATTTGGTCCACTGAGATGACCCAGGATAACCTTCCCATCTAAGGTTCTTAACTTAATCTTATAATAACAATTGCTTTTGCCATGTAGGATAACATGTTCACAGGTTCTGAAGGTGTGATGTTTTGTTGGAGCCTTCATTCTGTCTACCACAGCACAAATGAACATTTTTGTGTTCTAGCAACCAAACTAAAAGGCCCTGTATGGCAGGACTCCAGTAGTAAAATGATGGGGTAAGGCCTAGCTGGCAGTAATAGATGACATTACCACATTAACCATTTAATTGTAATTTTCAAATATCTGATATTGCCACAGGAACATGTAGTCATTCAAATTTTTGGTTTTCTGACCTTCCTTGATTAGTAGTAAACCAGGATTACAAATCATTACTCTAATTCTCAAGTTGTAAGAACCACAGAATTTTAACACTTATTATATACTGTTTCGTATTCTGCTTCCTAACATTGTAGAATTTCAGATCTCAAGAAAAATTGAAAGATGACCTCATTGGGTTCTTAATTTTTACAACCAAGGGTGTTGAAACCTAAAGGTGTTAAATGTCTTTCCTAAGAAGATGGACTTGAGACCAGAAGCTGACCGTGAAGCATCTCCATCCATATCTCTTGTGCAAGATTGCATTTTAGGTGTCTGTTACCTCTCCTAATTGCAACTGTTTCTGTGGACCCAAGGTATTAATTTAGTCTGGATGCTCCCCAGGCTAAGCACATACAGTTTTGCATGCATGGAACAGTTGGTGGTGAATAATATTTTTTGGGTTAAGGGTTGATTCAGTCCATTGCCCTTTCTTTTCATCCAGAACAGTGAAACAGAACCCTCCTATTTTAGAGGTATGTACCATTTTTATCATTTTCAAGATACTGTAATGGATATCATGCCAATTGTACAAGACAAACCAATCATGTGTGGATGTACTTGAGACTTTCCTAATTATTTAAGGAAAGTCTCAAGTACATCCACACATGATTGGTTTGTCTTGTACAATTGGCATTCCTAGGTGAGGGTACTAACTAAAAAACTTGCTATCCAAACATTATACATTTGTAATCTATTAGCTTTTCAGATTAATTTATCTTGGGGGTTATTTTCTGTCTGCAATAGATCTTTGATATAAATTTCTTCTTCAGAGAAATTTGAGATCTTTCAATCATTCCTGTCATCCATCCCGTTCCAAATTTGACCAGTGCCAAAAGATGTGTAGACAGACAGAATAGTTAGTAAAGGGCTTGAGGAAACTCAAAACGTTGTGAAAGGAAATAGTCCCAATGATTAATAGAAATTTGGTTATACAGATTAGAAAGTTGATTGACACCAGAGATAAATTTTACACTTATTTTTTTGACTCTGAGCTTTGCAGATATTGTGATAACTATCAGCAACTTCCAACTTGCTCTTAAAAATAAACTTTGAAGTAACTTCTGAAAACTGCAGGAAATTGTGAGACACATGGATTCATCAAAAGGAAGAAAAGAGTTTCTTACAGCTTATCCTGGGCAAGAAAGCTGGTTGGGGCAGATCCCAGAGGAAGAACTGGGTATGTCTCTTGGGTGTGGATCAAACCTGTAAAGTTCAGGGAAGGAGGTTTGCTAATCTCTGAGCAGGTGGGTGAAGACTAATCTACATTTTGGACTTTACATACCACTGCTTCTTAACTTTTCTCTAAATCTCCATAGCAGAAATAAAAATATTTCTACATTTTTCTTTAAACTGTATAAATGTAGTCATCACTTCAAACTGTTCAAGTATATCTTACCAAAGGTAATTTATAATCTTGCATGTTCTGTGTAAATCAGCATATTGAATCAAAAGCAAACCACAGGTTATTTATATAAAAGACCAGCTCCCAGATATTCCATTTGACTTATTTCATTTCCATGAGAAATTAAGAGAAAAACATAAACATGTAGCTTTTTTTTTTTTAACAATAATCATAGGATGTTTTGTTTGTTCAAAGGAATACTGAAGTGTATTTTCAGCATACCTTAATTTCAGGTTTAGAACGTTTTTAGAACATGTGAAAACATATATCAGGTATTTTAAATATTTTACTAGAGCCATTATATTGCACTGTTATGTTTTCTATTATAACAGCATTATATAACTTTAACTTATTTAAAATTAAGTGCGTATAGCCTGTTTACTGACATTTAATATTACAAAATAAGTTTCTATTTCCTAAGAAGCTCAATAAATGCAAACTCTCTGAACAGGTGAAAACTCAACAAATATTTACTGCTCATTTATTGAAGGCTCATTTATTGAAGAGAAACATACAATTTGGCTTTGGATTCAAGTAAGTTGAGAACAGATTTATGCTGTACAAAATACTTTATGATCAAGTTAAAAATATATGAAGAAAATAAATCTATAGATTTGAACAGGGAGTGAAAAAATGGTTTTAAAGGGCATTAAAGTGTAAATTGGTAAGATTTAGAAGATGATAGGGTGGAGAAGATATTCAATACTAATCATAATGATGACATAATAACAGAACCTTGAGAGTTTCCTGCATGCCAACTGTAAGACCAAGTTTATTATGTATATTTATAAGCCTCACCATTATATTACATTAAATCTGCAAGGAAACATTAGTTCCATTTCAAAGACAAAGCACCTGAGGTTCAAAAATGTCATAGCAGGCTAATGACAGGGCATAATAATACATAAGCAGCAGGTTCTAAACACTACATTTTCCACCATAAATGAATGCCGTGATTGAGAGGAGCATATATTATGTATAATAATGGGCAATAAATTTGTATGGGACATATGGAGCTAAATTGTGGAGGGATTTGAATGCAGGATAAAACGTTTAGACAGGCTCTATGATGCAGTAGAGAATGACTCTTGGTTCTTGGCTACATCTCTATTTGTGATAAACACTATATGTTCTGTGTAGATTTTTGTCAGGGTAGAAATATACATATAAACTGTTTTAGCCTAGTATAGTGCCTGTTATATAGGACTAGGGGCCTGGTGCATGAAATTCGTGCACTGGGGTGGGGTGGGGCCTCAGCCCAGCCTGCCCCTCTCACAGACTGGGAGCCCTCAGGAGATGTCCTACTGACTGGAGGTGACCCGGCTGATCAGGGGAAGGAGCCAGCCCCATCACCCCGCTGCTGCAGCCACTGCCAGCCACCACAGCCACCAAGGTGTTTTCATCAACAGGACTCCAGTCCCTTCACCACGAAAGAATGACAACTTTCTTTAGGCATTTTCAAGATGTGTCTTTCATAGGATATGACATTTCTTTCTTTCTTTTTTTTATCCTCACCTGAGGATATGTTTCCATTGATTTTTAGAGAATGTGGAAGAGAGAGGAAAAGACAGAGAAACATCAATGTAAGAGGGACACTTTGACTGGTTGCCTCCTGCATTAGCCCTGACCTGGGCCCCGGCCAGGGAGGAGCCTACAACCTAGGTACATGCCCTTGATCAGAATCGAACCCGGACCCTGCAGTGGGCAGGCTGAGGCTCTATCCACTGAGCCAAACTGGCTAGGGCAGGATATGACATTGCTTAGCCCTCCAGCAGCGGACCTTTGTTTTTTCCTCCAGGAGTGAGGTGGAAAAACCCTAGATCACCTTTTTGGATTCTTGTTACCCAAGTTACCAAGAACATTACCAGTGGCGTACAGGGAGCTTAGCCAATGAGCTGTCAGAAAAGGTGTTTCCCCTGCAGCTCACCCGCAGAGGCAGGACTGCTGGCAAGCCTAGGCTGGCACAGCCCCTGTCTCCGGGCCTGCTCAAGCCTCCAATGTGGCTTGGGCAGGGCCCTCCAGCTCTGCTCAAGCCTCTTCCCGAGGCTTGGGCAAGGCCACCGCCCCTCCCCTCCGCTCAGGCCCTGATCAAGCCTCTGCCGCGGCTTGGTCATGGCCCCCAGCTCTGATGAAGCATCTGCGGTGGTTTGGGCGGGGCCCCTTCCCGGCTCTGATCAAGCCTCCACTGTGGTTTGGGCAGGGCCAACCCACCCCACCCCCGGGCTCTGATCAAGCCTCTGCTGTGGCTTGGGCAGGGCCCCTGCTCCTCTCTGGCCCTGCTCAAGCCTCTGCCCCCCCTCCCCCCCCCCCCAGCGCCAAGGCCAGTAAGCCAGGAGTGGCCAGGGGTGTTCTGGGATGGAGGTGCTCAGGGCCTACATTGAGGCCTGCAGGCTCTGAGCTGCCTGGGTCCCTAGGATGTTCCCGGGACCTAGGCAGTTGGGCACCTGTGTATGCAAATTAACCCACCATCTTTGTTGGGTTAATTTGCATATCCACTCCTGATTGGCTGGTGGGTGTGGCTTGTGGACATAGCGAGGTATGGTCAATTTGCATGTTTCTCTTTTATTAGATAGGATGTGTTTAATATATGGCAAATTCTCTTTCTTTCTGAGAATTCTGGACTCCTCCTTTCTTCTCTCTTTTTAGAGGCCGCTGCAGAATAAATAGGTCAATGGTTCAGTTTTTCCTTCACTCTTTTCTCCCCATGAGAACAACAACCTAAAGCTCATATATTTTTTCTAATTTGCATCTTTATTGAGTATAATAGATGAAGCTTGAACCAAAGTCCTGTCAGTACTGCAACATGAATAAATAGATCTCAGGAAAAGCACTATCAGCAATAAACAGAAAACTGAAGCTTCCATTTGGAAAGATGAAAAACTATTTCAAGAGTTATGCCAGTAAATAAGTGTTTCAGTGACTTGAAGTAGGAAAGGATGCACTAAAGGTAATAAAGCTATTATCTAACTTCATAGACCTCAAAAATGGAAGAAATAACTGAGAAAATGAACAAATAGCTTAAAGGTGAGGATGGGAAATGACTCTTGAATTAGACAAATAATAAAATAGCTAGAGATGATAAAACATGCATTAAGTTTCAACTTTTCTTATCAAATAATTTTGGAGTGTTATTTTAGGAATAGGGCAAGAAGTATGAAAGGTGAAAACTGGTAAGTACCATTCATGTAAGCACTAGTATTGAGAACCAGCAATTGCATGGACATTTTTAAAGGTTTGTTATTCTTTTCTCTACTCAGAACAGCTCTGCTTAGATAATCAAAGGTAAGTAACATTATTTTTGCTAAATATAAATGCAAAATTAGTGCCAAAAAGAAATTTGGAGGGTGGTGAAGGCCTGGGTTGGGGCAGAGGTGGGCTAGAAGAGGTCAATGGGGGAGAAAGGGGGATATATGTAATACTTTCAACAATGAAGATTCAATATAAAATAAAAGAAATTTGGGGTGAAAATTAGAGTGTCATGGAGTTGATCATGTCAAGCAATAATTAGTTAATCTAACTTTGTACTCTTTAAAAATATACTTTGTTGTTTTCAGAGAGGAAGGCAGAGGGGGAGAGAGATAGAAACATCAATGATGAGAGAGAATCATTGATCAGCTACCTCCTGCACACCCCACACTGGGAATCAAGCCTGCAACCCGGCATGTGCCCTGATGGGAATTGACCTCCTGGTTCAGAGGTCAATGCTCAACCACTGAGCCATGCCGGTCGGGCTCTAACTTTGTACTTTTATCTAGTTTACTATTAAGCAAAATTTATGACTATCCACCATTCCTTTTTTTAAAATATTATAGTCTATTTTCTAAATAGAAGAAATTTGAACATGCTGAGATGAATGATTTCTCTGGAAATTAGAGGAGAGATTGGCATGATGGCACAGAGAAAGCAAACCAATTGCATCCATTTTAGAGAACGTACTTTCCCTATCTTTATCACCTTCCTACTTACCATGTGGCATTGGCTTTGTCCTTACTAGTTTCCTTTTTGTTGCTTATTTTCTTCAACTTTTCCATTTGGGAACCAGAGACTATATCCTCCAAGTGTCATGTTATACATGAAAATACTAACCACTAAATGTCTAAGTGATTATTCCTATCATTCAGGCAGTTGGTACAGATCCTGGTGCAGACACTTGCCCTAGTTGGCTGATCCAGTGCTTCTCCTAATCCACAGCAAGATTACTATCTGTTTCCCCATCTCTTCTCACCTGTTACCATGTGTGTATGTGCACACATGTGGGTGCATGCATGTGTATGCAATGGGAGAAAAGACTGAAGAATATGAACAGGAGGAGTTGTTATATAGGAGTTTCATTTGTAAATTCTCAATCATTGGTCAGGAACTAGGAACCAAAATGGGATAATCATGCTTACTTTACTGAATCAATCTTTACTTAAAAAGGGGGAAAACAGACCTAGCTGGTTTGGCTCAGGAGATAGAGCATCGGCCTACAGACTAAAGGGTCTCAGGTTTGATTCCGGTTAAGGGCATATGCTGGGGTTGTAGGCTTGATCCCCAGTAGGGGACATGCAGGAGGCAGCCAATCAATGATAGTCTCTCATCATTGATGTTTCTATCTCTCTCTCTCTCCCTCTCCCTTCCTCTCTGAAATCAATAAAAATATTTAAAAAAGAAAACAAATTCAATTTATGACTATCCACCATTCTTTTTTTAAATGTTATACTTCCATTTTTAAGCATGGATTATTATAGTGGATATGAAATTGGATAAGTTCTGTTTTGTGTTTTATAGCTACCAGCTATGTAAGCTACAATAACCTTTGCTTGTACTTTGGTAAACCTTCTTGCCTGAAGCAGGTGGCAAGATGCTGTGATTGAGAGGCAGGTTGAGTTGCAGGAAGGAAATGTAAGTCAATGTTCAACTGTAGTGTTCTCTTTGGAGTAATTAGTGTTTGGTTTATGGTAATTGGGACTGAATTCAGCAGCTATGCCTGCAGCCCTGGCTGTCCTAAGTGTGCTGCCAAAGCACAGACTGCATTGCTTTCAGGGCAAAGGTAATTGGTGTTCTTGAGGAGTCCTACTATTTTTCAGATTGAGTAAATCCCAAACAGGTGCAGCCCTAATCCAAGGCCTTGGGAGGAGCCATTGGACAGTCAGCTGAGGGAGTTGGACTGCTCCAAAAAGAAAGCAGTGAGTAATAAAAATGCTGCAGGAGGGAGCAAACCCCAAGAACCCAAAATGCCAGGTTTTAGCACCAAAACCATTGCTGGCATGAGAACAGTGAAACTCTTGTCAGCCTGCAGTGAAGTGGGTGGTACATGGAAAGCCCAGTCCAGAAAACGAGATATACAGGGTCTGTGGATCACCCAGAGCTGACACTTAGCTGAAAAGCTAGAGACCCAGTGTTTCCAAAAGATAATTTTTGTTTTTCATTTCCCTTCTCTTCCCATAAATAATCCAAATCCAGATACCATGATAAATGACTGGGTCTCACCCCCTTGTTACAGTAAGTTTACAAGGGAGGGCAGTGCACACAGAGAGGTCAGACCTACTCCTGTACATTTTCAATCATGCTCCAGTGATGAGTTTAAAACTATGTCTATGAGCAAGTTAAAACAAAATGAAGAAAATAAAAGTAGAAAAGGAGAAAAAGAGTGACAGGAGGAGAAAAACTAGAAAAAAACACACACAACAAAAACAAGAGGAAAGTAAGGCAAGAATGTGTAAATAGTTTTGGTCAACCAGCTTGGGCATAAATGAACTTAGTGGCTGAGGGCTGAAACATATGGGTGGGTGGGGCTGAATCAACCCTGGAAGAGGGTTGGTTTGTGTGTGTGGCTGGGAGAATGAGAATGGGCCAGGGAGGATAGGGAGTTTTTGATGCATGGTGCCCAGACTGGGCTCACTCTGACTGACCCTTCAGTGAATGAGCTTGACACATAGGCATTTTTTATAAACATAAAAAGAAAAATAAGAGAGTGAATTATTGTCTCAATGAAGCTCAACTACTCCCAAAATAGACAAAGTAGCCGAGTAAAGGTTAATTTCTGGGTCCCCAAGCCCTCAAGCAAAACATCTGAGGGAGCTCCTTGGTCTTTGTTAGTTACTAAATGAGTAGCTTGTAGTCACCACTTCCTAAGTCCTAGAAACCAAAGCCTATTGCTTGATCACTATTAAACAAAATTTAGCAATTGAGGCAGTGCTATATAGTCTCTGGTTTGGGGGCATAAAAATCTGCATATTTTCAGTATAACTAGTTTATTTTATACATGGTAACTAATGCTTGGCTCATTAACAACCCACTTTCCCCTTTCTAGGGTCCAAACTCTCCTGTTAAACAGCTAATCATTCAGGCTTACTGAACATCAGTTACCAATGCACTGAAGTTAAGTACAAATGTGTTTATGTGGGAAGGAGGATACTTGAATGTGCACTTAAATTGCTGTGACTTCCAGCTGCAACAAAGCATGACTTGACTACACGGGCTGGGGAAATGATGTATGTGACAGGGGTCACCATTATTTTACTCTGGTGCCGCAGAGAGGCTAAATGTGAAGAAAGAAATAGGAGAGGAGGGGAAAATGGGGAAGAAAAAAAGAAAGGGTAAAGAGAAAGAGTGAAAAGAGAAGAGGTAGGGAGGGTGGAATGACACCAGTCATTGCCTGGTGTGCCGTTTAATGGCACTAGGGCCGTGGTTACCTTCTCTGAGTATAAACCAGAGAGCAGCGTGTGGCCTCTGAACAGCAGTGACAAAGTGGCACCTCTGCAAGGGCTGATTCTGAGCAGAGGAAAAGCTTTTCTCGTGGGAAGATCAGCCCATGTTCAGGACAGACAGTGCGAACAAGCACATATGCCTATCCCTATGTCAGGAAAGAAGAGGCGAGGAATCATATTTTAAAGTTCCATTAACAAACAACTTTACTCAAGGAGGAGCTGTTAATAAGTAATGAAACAAAGTGCCTGTTATGGAGATTAAATGCCCCTGTGTCTAGGTTCAAAGTTCAGGCTGCAAAGAGCAGCTGTCACCCTGTCTAACCCCACGGCAGCCTTAGAACCCCTGGTTCAAAGTGTGTCTTGCTGCCTTCCTGTTACCATGCTGCCCAGTGCAAGGTCCAACCAGGGTTCAGAGTTCAGTGTCTGAGGCTCTGCTGACTGCCTTCTTTGTTTAGCTTGGGCGAGTTTTAGATAAGCCTCAAACTGCTTATTTAAGATGATCATTACATACAACTGACATTATTTTCCCAGATTCATACACTTGTGCTTTATATGCAAGCTTAAACAGTGTCAAACTATTTTCTTGAGATCTTGTATGTGTACAAAAGCAATCAATGTAAGGACATATAAAAGACTAGATGAAAAATATTTCTAAGACACAAAACTGGGGCCCTTTGAAAGGACATGAGAGGAAAACTTTAAGACAGGTCAAAGAATCTCCTCTGTAACTATCAAAGATCAAATAATTACTAGATTTGCCCTTTCCTCGGACAACAGTAGGTGAGTATTTTTAATTTCTGGATGGAGCACCCTCTTTAGGTGTTCTTTTTACTCATCTACTAAATATTCAAAGGGAAACTCAGTTTTTCAAATACTTCCCATTGTCTAACCTGACCCAATGAGTCTTGAGAAAGGTGCAAAAGATTAATCAGATAAGGAAACTGAGACTCAGAGATTTTAGCAACTTGTCTCAGTTCACAGAGTTAATTAATATATTGTAGAACCAAGACCATAATCCATCTTGTTTGCCTTTCCTCTCAGTCATTTTTCTACTAGTCCACTGCTGCATCTTATGTCCTGACACCAATTCTTTTTTTAATTTTTAAAAATGGGCTTAGTTCTTTTCCATTTTTTTACCTTCATGGAAGCGAACAGAATCTAAATAAAACACAGGAGGGCAGGCAGTTTGGGAAATGTGGTTTGAAAGAGCACTTCAGGTGGGGATTTGGGGAAACAGCCTGACTCTAGTTGGCCTACTGCCAGGCACTTGTGATTCACGCTACCTTCTGTTGGTGACGAGTGCCAAAGAGGCCAGATTTTAGACTAGTTACTTAGTGGGTCAGTTAGGGTGCTGCTCCTTGCAGTGATAGCACAGATTAATATTTTACTTCAGAAAGGAGCACAGTTTGTGGTGACACTAGCGCCCCAAAGGCTTAGAATTTAGGATATTACTTGCTTGTGATTCATAAAATCAAGCTAAGGTTTCATTTTTTTATATTTTCTTTACATTAGAATAGAGTTTTAAAAATCACCAGTGGGTTTTATTCCTTTGGTAGATATCTAGCAAGGCCTACAATGTTCCAGATGCTTACTGAGATATTTATTTGTAGATGTTTGTTTACATATATATTTTCAGTTATTTATGGTACTGTTCCCACACTGTGTGCTACAAAAAAGACATAAATATAAGTTTATTTATTTTCATAAATATAAGTCTAGACACATTCTATTCCTAGTCCTTGAAGACCTTGAACTATAGTATAGTACAGCGGTTCTCAACCTGTGGGTCGCGACACTTTGGGGGTCGAACGACCCTTTCACAGGGGTCGCCTAAGACCATCGGAAAACACATATATAATTACGTATTGTTTTTGTGATTAATCACTATGCTTTAATTATGTTCAATTTGTAACAACAAAAATATATCCTGCATATCAGATATTTACATTACAATTCATAACAGTAGCAAACTTACAGTTATGATGTAGCAACGAAAATAATTTTATGGTTGGGGGTCACCACAACACGAAGAACTGTATTAAAGGGTCGTGGCATTAGGGAGGTTGAGAACCACTGGTATGGTAGGTAGAAAATAGTAAGAATTTACCTAGATGGTGACAACAGAGATACAAACAAAATGCTAAGGGATCAAGAAGAGAAGTAGAAGTAAGGGTTGAGTCTTTATTTACTGAGTGCCTGCTCAGGATCAGGCACAAGAATGGATGTTTGACCAATGTTAAAGCTTGTGAACAACACAACCATCCTTGGAGGTAGATATTTTTATTGTACAGATAACTATACTAAAACCCAGTGAGGTTAAGATACTTGTGCAAAGCCACACAGCTGTAAAGAACAAAACACAAGTATGAACCCAGTTCTCCAACAAAAGTCCATATAGAGGCTGGAAAAAGTAAAACCAGCCAAAGAGAGAAAATAAATTTTCAGAAAGGAAAGAAGACAACAAGGACTTTCTTGCATTTTGAAAGGCAAGATGGAAGGGAGTCTGTGGGTGACAGTAGGTACTTAAAGACACAGAGTCTAGAAGGTCAGAACCAAAAGATGAGGCAGTAGGTGTCTGATAGAAAAGTAGAAGTTGCCTGGCCAGTGTGGTTCAGTGGTTGAGGGTCAACCTATAAATCAGGAGGTCATGGTTTGATTCCCCGATCAGGGCACATGCCTGGGTTGCGGGCTGATCCCAGTGGGGGTCATGCAGGAGGCAACCAGTCAATGATTTTCTCTCATTGTTGTTTCTATCTGTCTCTCCCTCTCCCTTCCTCTTTGAAATCAATAAAAATATGTATTAAAAAAGAAAAGTGAAAGAAGCAAACGTGAAAGCTCCAAGTATAAACTTCTACTCCTTTTAACACATGACGATGGAGAGAAAGAGTTGAACCCGATGCATTTTTAATGTCATCTTTTACTGGCTGCTATTTCTTCGTACCCACCTAGAAGAAAGACTATATACTTTCCTCATTACTTTATATGTGCTCTTGTAACCTGCTATAATTTCAGCTTTCACTTTGAAGACACACCCTAACCTAGATCTCTAGCCCAGATCTCTCTCTTAAGATGCTGATTTGTATTTCCAGCTGCTCATTCAGTGCATCCAACTGGACAACTCCGAACACCTCTATCTGCTCCTGCAAACTTGATCCTTTCCTATATTCCCTGTCTTGGACCATGACACTCTATTGTTTTAGTCTCTCAAGCCAGACACTTTGACATCTTTGTTGCCTTCTTCATCTCCAATGAGAAAATTCAACATATCACCAATTCTCATAGTTTTACCTCTGAAATGTCTCCAAATCCATCACCATCTCTCAACCTTCTTCTCCATACCTTAGGTCAAGTCGTTGTTATCTCTTGTAGGGACAAAGCAGTAAATAATTGATCTGATCTATGTTATGAAGTTATGCTGTATTCGTCTCTCTCACTCTTATCACTAGTAGAAATGATTTGTAAAGTAGGATCTCACCTACCTTGGTCATCAGGGTTAAGGCAGGTGAAGAACATAAAGTTAGTTTCCTTCTAAACTCTCCTTTCCTACTCAATAAAATCTTTCCTTGTCTTCACCTAGCAGGCACTATCTATAAATATAGAATTGACTCATGCTCTTAGTCCATTCAGGCTGCTATAACAGAATATCACAGATTGCGTGATTTATAAAAAAAGAGAAATGCACATCTCACCATTCTGGAGGCTAAAAATGTAAGATCAAGGTGCTGGAAGATTTGTAGTGAAGTGTAAAAATCCTAGTTCCCACTAAGGATTCTGCTTCTTAGTTCATAGACAGCTTCCTCTCACTATTTCCTCACATGGTACAAGGAGAGAGGGAACTCTTTGGGGTCTCTCTCTCTCTCTTTTTAATTTAAATTTTATTTTTCTTACAGTTGACATTCAACATTATTTTGTATTAGTTTCAGGTGTATACCATAGTGCTTAGGCAATCATATACTTTATAAAGTGTAGCACTAATTTATCACAATAAGACCTAATCACTTTCCAAAGTCTCCACCTCCTAATGCCATTACATTGGGGCATTAGGTTTCAATTCATGATTTTGGGGGGCACAAACATTTAGTCTATAGATTTCACTTTATTGGATATTATATGTGTCCAGTGAGATTTCTCCCACTTACCACCAGCAGGTCATGAATAGCTCTTCCTGCTTACCTTACTCAGCTCTGCCTCCCTTAAGTGGTGGGTAGGTTTTAGCCCATTTTCCTACTGAAAAAAACATTGATTGTAAGGGGCTAACCAATCTTAGATCACCCGGCATAATGCAAGCCATCCCTTTAGAGGAGGCACTCTTTATGAATTCCATGATGGCAAAGAGGTCAGTGCATGAACAAACCTGTGAGGATAGTCTAAAAAAGAAAACTAGAGGATCTTCTGCTCCAATAATACACAAATATTTTACCTGTACCTTTATGGGAATCACACCTTCTATGGTGAAAACAGAAATTCATATCTCCCTTCACAGGGCTTTTCTTCTCTCATGCTGACTATTGGGCCACAGAGGAAAAAGGCAGCATAATAGTAAAGTGTAGGAAAGAGATTTGGGGGCAAAAAGACCTGCAGAATCTCACAGGCCTTATATGTAGGTTGTATTCATGTAGGGTTGCCCCATCTAAACAGAAGCAACTATATAAAAAAATCAAAGGCAACAATAAATAAGTAATGATGTCATAAAGGCTTCAGGCCTGATTTATTGCTTTCCTAAGTCCAGTCTGTCAGGCTGAGTTTTGCCTTTAGAAGGTGGTGGGCAGTAAAGGGAGCAGCCTGACTGCTTTTCCCATTTTACCTGTGTATCCTGTCAATTGGAGTTCTTCCAAAAAGTCAGCAGCTTTGGTGACCCCAAAATGAGTCCCTCAGAATAAGTATGATCTCAGTACATCATCCTATCAGCTCCCTCAGTTTCTTGTCGGATTCTCCTATTCTTCTTTGAGTACAGACCAGAATAACCCTGACTTTTTTTGTTGCCCTATCTTATTACTTATATATGGCTATCTAATTTGCTGTCTTCCAAACATCATGCATTTTTTAGCTATCTCATTTTGATTAATTTATATTTATTACCCGCCCCAATTTTATTTATTTGCATTTTCCCTAAAGTTATTTAATTATGTTACCTTTTATTTATAACTTCTTTGGATTGAGGGAAGCAGGAAGGTATAGAAGATAACAATGGTTCAGTGACATTATTTGCAGTCTAATTTTTACTCTGTTAATGAATCCCTAGATATCCTAGAAAATCAGTGAGTATCTTTTAGCTAAAATTTTTCACCTTGAAAAAACGGGAAAAGAACAATGTACCCCCTTGAGGTGACCATGGGGAATAATTAACAAAATAAATTAATAAAGTAAAAGTGATGTAAAAATCTGTATTTGTGAGGATCACAGGAATGTTTCTTTATTTGCAGATTAATTGTAATATATCTTATTTTGAAACCTGACCATTTATATAAAATGGAGTGGGAGAAATCTCTGAATTTGTTAATGGGGTTTCTACTTCTTCAATGCTTTGTGCCCATGGTGCTCATAAGGAAAGTAATATTAGACCTTTTACAAAATCAACTATTTTCATATATTTATGTCTTTATCCATATATTTATGTCTTAATTATAGTCAGGATTAGTTTTATAACTGGAGAATGCAGGGAAGTTTCTACTCCTGCCACAAGGTATGCTGCTGATTCTAATATGACAATAACTTAAATTCTCAGTAGTAGAAATTTCTTCCTCCAGGTCTTAAAGTTTTTCCTATTTTTTAAAATTTAAAATCTTCATTGTTTTAAGTATTACATGAGTCTCCCTTTTCCCCCATTGACCACTCCCTGGCCACTCCCATCCCTCAGCACATGCCCTCAACCTCCCACCTCCCTTATTGGATGTATCCATTGATTATGCTCATATGCATGCATACAAGTATTTGGTTGATCTCTTACCCCCACACTCCCTGCCTTCCCTCATAGGTTGGACACTCTTTTGATGCTTCTATGTCTCTGGTTCTATTTTTTGTTCATCAGTTTATGTTGTTCATTATACTCCACAAATGAGTGAGATTATGTGATATTTATCTTTCTCTGATGGGCTTATTTTGCTTAGCATAATGCTCTCCAGTTCCATCCATGCTGTTGCAAATTCTAAGAATTCCATCTTTTTTACAGCAGCGTAGTATTCCATTGTGTAGAGATACAATAGTTTTCTAGTCCACGCATCTGCTGATGGGCACTTAGGCTATGTCCAAACCTTAGCTATGGTGAATTGTGCTGCCATGAACATAGGGGTGCATATGTCCTTTCTGATTGGTGTTTCTGGTTTCTTAGGATATTGTCCTAAAAGTGAGGTTACTGGGTCAAATGGAAGTTCCATTTTTTTTTTTGAAGAAACTCCATACTGTTTTCCACAGTGGCTACACCAGTCTGCATTCCCACCAGCAGTGCAAGAGGGTTCCTTTTTCTCCGCATCCTCGCCAGCACTTGTTTGTTGATTTGTTGATGATAGCCATTCTGAGAGGTGTGAGATGGTACCTCATTGTTGTTTTGATTTCCATAACTCAATGATAATACATGAAGTATTATCTTTCATATATATGTACAAACACATACATTTTCTTTCATATATTGATTACCTCTCTTACATATATAAGTATTACATACATGTACATTTATATGTAAAATAATATTTTACATATCATTGTATTATACACGAATACACATGAAGGCTAGAGAAGTTGAGGAATTAAATAGAAGTAAATAGGTCAATAAATAGCTTCCCTACATTATAGTTTTGCCATAGATCCATTCTTTTTTTAAAAAAATTAAAATTTAGAAAAGATTTAGATTTACAAAAAATTGTGACTATAGTAAAGAGTTCACATATGGTATATTTATTATAATTAATTAATCAATAATGATACATTATTATTAACTAAGTCCACAGGAAACATCATACTTGACAATGGAAAGCTGGAAGCTTTTCTTCTAAGATTAGGAAAAAGAAAAGGATACTCAGTCATACTACTTTTAGTCAACACAATACCGGAAGTCCAACCCACAGCAATCAGACAAGGAAAATAACTAAAAGGCATCCAAACTGGAAAAAAAAAGTAGAGCCGTCTGTATTTTTAGATAACATTATATATAGACTAGAGGTCCGGTGCACAAAATTTGTGCACTGGGGGTGGCCCCTCAGCCCGGCCTGCCCCTTTTCACAGTCTGGGAGCCCTCAGGGAATGTCTTACTGATGGCCTACTGGGGAGCAGGCCTAAGCTGCAGTCTGGCCTCCCTCTGCGGGAGGCAACCGGTCAATCAGGGGAAGGCACCATCTCATCACCCCATCACTACTGCTGCCTCTGGCCTCCCTCTGTGGGAGGCAACCCTGCAATCAGGAGAAGGTGACACCCCAATCATGCCACTGCTGCTGCCACTGCTGGCTATAAGGCTGCCTGAGCCTTGGCCATCGCAGCCACTGCAGCTTGCCTGAGCCTTACCTGCCTTTATTGCCTGAGCCTTGGGCCCTCGCAGTGGCAGTGGCCATCAGCAGCTTGACAGAGCCCCTGGGCCAGCCCTGGGCAAGTGGCAGCAGCCATCAGGAGTGCTCACAGCCACCGCTGCCATGTGGGGAGTACAGGCTGCCTCTGTCAGGCCCGCCTCCCCAACCCCGGCCCTGCTGCTGCTTGCCCAGGGCTGGCCCAGGGCAAGTGGCAGTGGCCATCGGCAGCTTGCTGGAGCCCCAGGCTGGCCCTGGGCAAGTGGCAGTGGCCACTGGTGGCTTTCTGGAGCCCCAGGCTGGCACTGGGCAAGCGGCAGTGGCCATTGGTGGCTTTCTGGAGCCCCAGGCCAGCACTGGGCAAGCGGCAGCAGCCATTGGTGGCTTTCTGGAGTTCCGGGTTAGCTCTGGGCAAGTGGCAGTGGCCATTGGCGACTTGCCTGAGCCTGCGGCCAGCCCTAGGCAAGTGGCAGCCACCATTGCATCCCCAATGCTACAAGTCCCTGCCCACCAGCACCTGCTGTGCATGCAGCTTGCTGATTGGTTGTTACTGTGATGGTGTCACAACCAATTTGCATATTACCCTAGTATTAGATAGATAATCATAAATACTCCACCAAAGAACTGTTAGAACTAATAAACTAATTTAGAAAAGATCCAGGATACACAAATATGTTGTGTTTTATACACTAACAGACTATCTAAGAAATCAAGAAAATTATTCTATTTACAATTGCATCAAAAGGATAAAATATTTAAAAATAAATTTAATCAAGGAGGTAAATGATCAATGCACTTAAAACTGTGACATTAATGAAAGAAACAGAAGACACAAATAAATGAAAAAATATACTGTGCTCATGGATTGAAAGAATTAATATTGTTTAAATGTGCATAGTACTAAAGCAATCTATAGATTCAATGCAATCCTTATTAAAATTCCAATGGCATTTTCACAGGAATAGAAAAACAATCCTAAAATTTATATGAACTATGAAGGACTTTAAATAGCCAAAGTAATATTAAGAAAGAAAAACAAAGCTGAAGCCTCAAACTTCCTAACTTCAAACCATGTTATAAGGCTATAGTAATTAAAACAGTATGGTATTGGCATCAAAGCAGACACATAAATCAATGGAACAGAATAGAGCCCTGAAATAAACCCATAAATATATGTCAAGTTATTTATGGCATAGCAATTAGACAAGAAGAAATAAAAGGTATCCAAATTGGAAAAGAAGAAGTAAAACAGTCATTATGTGCAGATGACATGATATTGTACATAGGAAACTCCAAAGACTCCATCAAAAACTACTAGACTTAATAAATGAATTCAGTATGGTAGCAGGATACAAAATTAACACCCAGAAATCTATGGCTTTTTACACACAATAATGAACTCACAAAAAAAGAAACTAAAAAAAAATTCCATTTATCATTGCACCAAAAAAATTAAGATACCTAAGAATAAAAACTAAGGCGGTAAAAGACCTATACTTGGAAAACTACAGGACTTTGAGAAAAGAGATAGAGGAAGACATAAACAAATGGAAGAATATACCATATTCATGGATTGGTAGAATTAACATCATTAAAATGTCCATACTACCCAAAACAATCTATAGATTCAATGCAATCCCCATTAAGATACCAATGGCATACTTCACAGACCTAGAACAAACACTCCAAAAATTCATCTGGAATAAAAAAAGGACCCCGAATAACCACAGCAATCCTGAGAAAGAAGAACAAAGTTGGAGGGATCACAATACCAGATATCAGGCTATATTACAAAGCCACTGTTCTCAAAAATGCCTGATATTGGCACAAGAACAGATACAAAAGAAGGAACCAAATAGAGAACCCAGAAATTTACCCTAGCAATTATGCTCAATTAATATTTGACAAAGGATGCAAGAGCATACAATGGAGTCAAGACAGTCTCTTCAATAAATGGTGTTGGGAAAATTGAACAGATACATGCAAAAAAATGAAACTAGATCACCAACTTACACCATACACAAAAACAAATTCAAAATGGATAAAGGACTTAAACGTAAGATTGGAAACGATAAAAATCTTGGAGAAAACCACAGGCAGAAAAATGTCAGACATATGTCATTCCAATATCTTTACCAATACAGCTCCTAGGACAATGGAAACTAAGGAGAAAAGAAATAAATGGGACTACATCAAAATAAAAAACATCTGCTCAGCAAAAGAAACCATCAACAAAAACCAAGAAAGCCTACAGCATGAGAGAATATAATTGCCAATGATATCTCAGATAAGGGTTTAATCTCCAAAATTTATAGGGAACTCATACAACTTAACAAAAGGAAGATAAACAATCCAATCAAAAAATGGGCAAAGGACCTAAATAGACATTTTTAGAAAGAGCTCATAAAGAAGGCCAAGAGACATATGAAAACATGCTCAAAGTCACTGATCACCACAGAGATGAAAATCAAAATAACAATGAGGTACCACCTCACACCTGTCAGAATGGCTATCATCAACAAATCAACAAACAACTGCTGGCGAGGATATGGAGAAAAAGGAACCCTCTTGCACTGTTGGTGGGAATGTAGATTGGTGCAGCCACTGTGAAAAATAGTATGGAGTTTCTTCAAAAAATTAAAAATGGTACTGCCTTTTGACCCAATAATTCCACTTCTTGGAATATATCCCAAGAAACCAGAAACACCAATCAGAAAGGATATATGCACTCCTATGTTCATAGCAGCACTATTTACAATAGCTAAGATTTGGAAATAACCTACGTGCCCATCAGCAGATGAGTGGATTAGAAAACTGTGGTACATCTACACAATGGAATACTACACTGCTATACAAAAGAAGGTATTCTTACCATTTACAACAGCATTGATGGACCTAGAGAGCATCATGCTAAGCGAAATAAGCCAGGCAAAGAAAGGTAAATATCACATAATCTCACTCATTTGAGGAATATAATGAACAACATAAACTGATGAACAAAAATAGAGCCAGAGGGGGGAAAATCCTATATAATAAAGAAGTAATATGCAAATTGACCATCACTCCAACACACAAGATGGCCACCCCGATGTGGTCAAAGATGGTTGCCTCTATGTGGACAGCAGGGGAGGGGAGTTGGGGGTGATCAGTCCTATAGGAAAGGGCAGTAGGGGGGACCCAGGCCTGCAAGGGAGGGCAGTTGGGGGCAACCAGGCCACCAGGGGAGGGCAGTTATGGGTGACAGACTGGCAAGGAAGGGCAGCTAGGGGCGACCGGGCCAGCAGGGGAAGACAGTTAGGGGCAATTGGGCTGGCAGGGGAGAGCAGTTAGAGGTAATAGACTGGCAGGGGAGGGCAGTTATGGGTGACCAGGCAATCAAGGGAAGGGCAGTTGGGGGCAACCAGGCTGCAGGGGAGGACAGTTAGGTGCAAGCTGGCTGGCAAGGGAGGAAAGTTAGGGGTGACCAGGCGTCAGGGGAGGGCAATTAGAGGCAATCGGGCCGGCAGGGGAGCAGTTAGGCGTCAATAAGTATGGCAGGGAAATGGCTAGGGGGTGATCAGCTGGCAGGTAGAAGAGGTTAGGGGCAATCAGGCAGGCAGGCGAGCGGTTGGGAACCAGAAGTTTTGGATTGTGAGAGGGATGTCTGACTGCCCGTTTAGGCCCTATCCCAGTGGAATTGGGCTTAAACAGGCAGTCAGACATCCCTTGAGGGGTGTCCGATTGGAGAGGGTGCAGGCTGGGCTGAGGGACACCACCCCCCCTCTGTGAATGAATTTTGTGCACCAGGCCTCTAGTATATTAGAATCTAAAAGAAGTAATCCTGTTATTTGCAGATTTTTAATATTTCCTCCAACTTTTGTGATATCATACTATGTTAGTACAGTTTTGGTAATCTATATATATATATATAAAGCTAATATGCAAAATGTCTCCTCAGGAGTTTGACCAGGAGACCGGGAGTTTGATCGCTTGCCATGACATGCGCTGACCACCAGTGGGTGGTACAGACCGAAGGAAGGCCCCAACCAGCAGCCAGAAGGCCCCAGTCGGCCCTGATCACCAGCCAGGCCTAGGGACCCTACCTGTGCATGAATTTCATGCACCAGACCTCTGGTATAATTATACTTAAAATCGTTTTTTTCTTAAAATATTAATGTTTACTGCACGTATCATTATTATATTTAACATCATTTTTCTTGAGATATTAAAAAAAAGAATGAATCAGATAAGGGTGGAATACAATGTATAGATGGATGTATTGTAGAGTTGTGCACCTGAAATCTGTGTTTTGTTAACCAGTTATCACTTCAATAAATTCAATTAAAAAATGAAGAGAGAGAGAGAGAGAGAGAGAGAGAGAGAGAGAGAGAGAGAGAGATGGCAAGAGAACCAAGAATATAGAATTAGAAAATAATATTCTCATCAATAAATGGTGTTGGAAAAACTGGACAGCAACATACAAAGGAATTAAACTTGACCATAATCTTACACCACACACTAAAATCAATTAAAAATGCAGCAAAGATTTACATTTAATACCTTAAATTATAAAACTCCTAGAAGAAAACAGGAAATAATCTTGAAAACAATTTTGGCAATGATTTTTTTTTTTTTTTTTTAGATTTGATACCAAAGCAAAAGCAACAAATGATAAAAATAAACAAGTGAGACTATATAAAATTAAAAATTTTCTGCATAGCAATGGAAACCATCAAAAAATAAAAAAGCAACCTATGCAATGAGAGAATATATTTGCAAATATATATCTATACATCTGGTAAGGAATAATATCTAAAATTTATAAAGAACTCACCCAACTCAATAGCAAAAACAAACAAACAAACAAAAACCATTCAGCTAAAAAAATGGACAAAGGAACTGGACACAAATTTTTCTAGATTAGACATACAAATGGCCAATAGGTACCAAAAAAGGTGCTGAACATTACTAATCACTAGCAAAATGCAAATCAAAACTACAATGAGATATTACCTCATGCCTGTTATAGTAGCTATCACCAAGAAGACAAGAGATAACAAGTGTTGATGAGGTTGTAAAGAAAAGTGAGTCCTGTACACTGTTGAAAAGAACGAATATTGATTAACCATTATGGAAAACAGTATGGAGGTTCCTCAAAAAATTAAATATAGAACTAGCATTGATCTGCAATTCCACTTTTAAGTATCTAAAGAAATTTAAAACAGGGTCTCAAAGAAATATATGGGAAAAACCAAGATGGCGGCATAGGTAAACACCTGAAATTGTTGCCTCGCACAACCACTTCAAAATTACAACTAAAAGACAAAATGGACATCATCCAGAACCACAGGAAGGCTGGCTGAGTGGAAATTCTACAACTAGAAGGAAAGAGAAAAGCACATTGAGACTCAGAGGAGATATGGAAATAAAGTGCAGAGGTATGGAGGCTCGGAAAGGGCTGGCAACTGAGGACACGGTTGTCTTTTTCAATCAGGAGGGAGACACAAGCTCTCGACTGCTCTGAAGTCCAGTTCTGGGCGAGTCTCTGGGGACCCAGACTCATACAGGGGAGAAACTGAACTGTCTGGCATCAGGTGGAACTCCAGGGTAGCTTTCTCTCAGAGGTGTTTGCAGTGATTACCAGGACACTGAGACTTGGGGCCTCTTAGGGCAGGACTGAGGATCAGCCATAGCTGTTTTCTCTGCCCTGTGGATTCCCTGAGACCCCCCCCCCCCCCACCCAAGCTGTGTGCAGAGGCTTTTGCATATGAATGCCCTGGCCCTTTGCAATCTGAAAATTACCTAACACACTGCAGCTGGGTCAGAGAGACCCAGAACATCCAAAAGAAGGCCCAAGGCCCCACAGCACCTTGAATTGCTTCACAGCTGGGCCTCATCTAGGCACCTCCAAACCCCAAACAAAGAAGAGGAATCTGCACATCTCTCCATAGCTCCTGCTGGGTAGCCTCAGGCAGAGGCTAAATTAGCACCTCCTTAGAGATCCAAGAGCCAGTGTACCTAGTGGTCAGAGTGGGACCATCCAGATTACAACTCCTCAGATCCATAGGGACACACTCAGGGGGCAGACTCAGGGAGCACCAAAGCCCCACTGAAGCAAGTCTTGCCCCATAAGGGTGTCTCCAGCACAGAAGTTCTCCCACCATAGACACAGCTGACTCTCACAGCCAATTGGCCTGGAGGTCAATTCCTCCCACTGATACCAACAACAATCAAGGCTTAACTACAACAAGACTGTGCACAAAGCCCACAAAGGGGTGCACCAAGAGTGTCCACCCCAGGTAATTGGGGAGGCTGAGCCACTGGGCCCTATAGGACACCTAGCACAGAAGGCCACTCTATCAACACAGGGAAGCAGGTAAAATGTGGAGACAAAGAAACAGGTCACAAATGACAGAAATGGAGGAAAGCAAACTACGGGATATAGAGTTCAAAACCATGGTTATAAGGTTTTTCAAGGATTTTCTAGAAACTGCCGATAAATTTAGTAAGACCCTTGATAAATCTAGTAAGACCCTCGACAATATGAAAAAGGAACAACTAGAAATTAAGCATACACTGACTAAAATAAAGAATAACATACAGAGATGCAACAGCAGACTAGAGGATCCCAAGAATCAAGTCAAAGATTTGAAATATGAAGAACCAAAAACACCCAACCAGAAAAGCAAAAAGAAAAAAGAATCCAAAAATACGAAGATAGTGTAAGGAGCCTCTGGGACAACTTCAAGCGTACCAACATCTGAATTATAGGGGTGCCAGAAGAAGGGAGAGAGCAAGATATTGAAAACCTATTTGAAGAAATAATGACAGAAAACTTCCCCTACCTGGTGAAAGAAATAGACTTACAAGTCCAGGAAGCGAAGAGAACCCCAAACAAAAGGAATCCAAAGAGGACTACACCAAGACACATCATAATTAAAATGCCAAGGGCAAAAGACAAAGAGAGAATCTTAAAAGCAGCAAGAGAAGAAGAACTACTTACCTACAAGGGAGTACCCATATGATTGTTAACTGATTTCTCAACAGTAACTATGCAGGCCAAAAGGGAGAGGCAAGAAATATTCAAAGTGATGAATGCCAAGAACCTACAACCAAGATTACTTTACCCAGCAAAGCTATCATTCAGAATTGAAGGTCAGATAAAGAGCTTCACAGATAAGAAAAAGCTAAAGGAGTTCATCACCACCAAACCAGTATTATATGAAATGCTGAAAGGTATTTTTTAAGAAGAGGAAGAAGAAAAAGGTAAAGATACAAATTATGAACAACAAATACATATCTATCAACAAGTGAGTCTAAAAATCAAGTGAATAGAAAATCTGAGGCACAGAATATACTGGTGAATATAATAGAATCAGGGGAATAGAAAGGGAGTGGACTGACAATTCTCAGGGGGAAAGGGGTGTGGGGGGTGCAGGAAGAGACTGGACAAAAATTGTACACCTATGGGTGAGGACATTGTGGGTGGGTAAGGGCAGAGGGTAGGGTGGGAACCGGGTGGAGGAGAGCTATGGGGGGGAAAAAAGAGGAACAATTGTAATAATCTGAACAATAACGATTTAATTTTAAAAAAGAGATATATAAACTCCATCTTTATTTCAGCATTATTCATAACAGCTAAGATATGAAAACAACCTAAGTGATACACACACACACACACACACACACACACACACACACAAGAGGCCCGATGCACAAAATTTTTGCAAGAGTAGGCCTTCCTTTGCAAGAGTAGCCAGAGAAGCGCTGGCTTCTCTCTGGAACCTGGAACCTGGGCTTCCCTCGCAGCCCTGGTTTCATCCGGAAGGTTATCTGAAAGGATGTCTGGTCTAATTAGCATATTATGCTTTTATTATTATAGATTGAAATTTGCTAAGGGAGTAGAATTTAAGTGTTCTGACAAAAAAAAAGATAAATACATGAGATGATGGTTGTGTTAACTGGGAATAATCCTTTCTCACAATATATATTTATTTCAAATCATCATAATGTACAGTTGAAATATATTATAATTTTATTTTTCAGTTATCTATATATATAAAAGCCTAAGCAACTGTTTGACCATTCGACTGTTCGACCTGTAGCTATCATGTGCACTGACCACAAGGGGGCAGATGCTCTGACTGGTAGGTTTGCTTGCTGCTGGGGTTCAGCTGATTGGACTGGGCAAGATGGCCCTGATTGGCCCCGATCGGCCCTTGACAGGACTGGGTGAGACAGGCTGGACACACCCTAGAGCCCTCCCGCATTCCCTCCCTGACCCCGATAGTGCACCGGT
This sequence comes from Myotis nattereri, assembly GCF_964212035.1. Classification (NCBI taxonomy): domain Eukaryota; kingdom Metazoa; phylum Chordata; class Mammalia; order Chiroptera; family Vespertilionidae; genus Myotis; species Myotis nattereri. The sequence continues at coordinate 101,717,022 of NC_138077.1, forward strand.
GGGGTCCCTCGGCCTGGCCTGTGCCATATTGCATTCTGGGACCCCCTTTACCAGGCCGAGGGACCCCACCAGTGCATGAATCTATGCACCAGGCCTCTAGTATCTCAATAAAGCTGAAAAAGTAACTATGTAGGCCAAAAGGGAGAGGAAAGAAATATTCAAAGTGATGAATGCCATACTTTTAGTTTCTACCTACTGTCCTTTTTCTGTTCCATGACCTCATCAAAAATGTTCACCGTGTCTCCTTAGGTTCCTCTTGGCTGTAACAATTTCTCAAGTTTTTTATAATCTTGACAATTTTGAGGCATACTAGACAGTATTTTGAAGAATGGTCCTTAATTGGGGTTTGTCCAATGTTTCTCATGAGTGGACTGTGGTTACGGGTTTGAGGGGAAGAATACCACAGAGATAAAGTACCATTCTCATGACATTATAATTATATCAAGGATACATACTGTCAACACAACTAATGATTGTGTCAAATGGGAGGGGTAATGCCCAGGCAGCTGCTATGGAGCTTTATCGAATGGCTTCTCTCTGGAAATCCTGCCCATTGTCACCTGATCTTGATCTTTTAACAGAAGCCAGAAATCTCAATGTTTATTGGAAATATCCAACTTTTTAATATGGACAACTAACTAAAAAATTTTTTGTAAGAATACTTAAGTTCTACTCTCATAGAAAATTTCAATGATATAATACTGTGTTATCAAGTATAGTCACCATGTTATATATTAGATCCTCAGACATCATTCATCTTATAGCTGAAAGTTTGTACCCTTTTACCAATCTTTTCTTATTTCTCCCACCCTCTCCTAGCCCCTAGCAACCACTTTTCTACACTCTTTTTCTATGAGTAACTTTAAAAAAAAATTCCATGTATTTAAGATTCCATGTGTGGGCCAAATAAAATATGTCTGTGGGCCAATATTGGTCTATGGTCAATTGTTTGCAAATTCTTTTGTAAATAGATGGGCATCGTTAAAGTTTTTAAAGCAAGACAGAAGCATTATCAGATTTGACTCAGTTTGATTCAGCTGATCCTTCCCATATTCTCACCTTTCGCCTCTCACTGTCAACATATTCACTAAGGAGAATGACTCAGCCCCTTCTCTGACAAACAATATGAAGAATTTGTCAATGGAATTAATATTCTAAATGGATGGGTCTGTGTTTTCTTCTGTCCAGAGCACTGTTGGAATAACATTTACCATCTGGAAATAAATAATTTAATTAGGAAAAGTAATGGTTTCAAAAAATAACTGCAGAAATTGTCACAACTTGATCTAGTTCCAGTTCAACCAGAAAGAAGACGAAGGACATAGTATAAAATGTATGAGGAGGAAGCAAATGAGGAAGGCTTGGCAACTGCATTTTGACCCCAAAAAGGATGTGGGGAAAGGAGATCTTAAAGAAAATTTGGAAGTTAGAGAATCATCGGGCTCTAAGGTGAAGAAGAAGATGAAGAGTTTGTCAAATCAGAAGGCTACAAGAGTTGCTTTGGTAAGGGACAGGAAACTACTTCTTTTTTTATTCTTTCCTCTGGACCTGGAACAAAGCAGAAACCGATCACTCAAAGCATGTCAATGATGTTTTTTCATGTTTTTATTACATTTTTTGTTGTTTTTTATTGGACTAACCATTTGAATGCTTCTAAATATTCATCCTCTTCACTCTAAGGTACAGATCTTGCATTGCAGAAGTTAGGTTTTGAGACCAAAGATGTCTGGAAGTCAAGAACTTCTGTCCTTTGCTCATTTCGGACAAGAAGCATAAGGTAAACAGGAATTACATCCATTATATGGTTAAAAGTTTATAATGCTTATGCTTACTGTTTAATTTCTATTTTTTCCTAATCTTTAAGTTTTAATTGACATTGATATGATTTGACACAACAAATAAGGGCATTTGCTTAATATTAATACTTATGACTACAGTGGCTATAACAGCATGTTGTCTACCATTTAATTGAGAGCTAAGGAGACTCTCTGCAGTTTCAGAATAGAAATTAATTAAAGCTTTTTCAGAGGGATATTACTAGGCACAAATGTCAAATCAAGGAACAAAGGAACTAACCCAACTTTGCCACAAAAAATTTGACTTGCTTTACTTCCTGAACCCATGAGTTCCTCCAGCATCTCAGATGTGGCACAATACATGAGAAGTTTCTTAACAATAGAGGTTAGCTAAAAGTCATAAGAGACAGGAAGTCCTTTACTCTTATAGATGCTTGGAAGATTTTCATAGATATCTCTAATTGATGTTAATTGGAAATACATCAATTAATCATTCTGCTCATAATAAAGCCAAGACTGGGTGTTAATTAAGGGACCCACTCAAAACAAAGTGATCTGCTCTGAATACTCAGAATTCAGAATTTAAATGTAGTTAGAAAAAGACTATAATTATTTAGACATGTTGAAATCCACGTGTAATAGCTCCCAGCAGCTTTATACAACCCATTTGTAGAGTTCTTTCATTAACTAGTAGCTAAAATATTGAAGAAAAACTCCAATGGATACATTTCCAAAATAAATTTGGGAGCATTAATTATATTTCATTCATTGAAAGATTGCCCTGAATCATAAGGGTCAAAGGCAAGATGACATTTGTGAAAAAGGGAATAAACATTCCAAGGAGAGAGAATATCTAGAATTAAACTGTTCAATGCAGTAGCCACTAGCCACACATAGCAATATAAATTTAAATTAATTAAAATTAAATGACATTTTAAATTCAATTTCTCAATCAACTAGCACATTTTAAGTGCTCAATAACCACCTTGGCTAGTAGCTACTGTACCTATAGCATCTGTAATTTTTATATCCTGGCTAACGTGATTTCAAGATTCAGAATGATCCCAGAGGAAACCAGAAAAAGCACCTAGGACAAAGTTGTCACCATCACTGGCTGAGGAGCTGAAAAGCTGATGACCATAGAAATGGGCACAACTTTGGGGCCGGAATTTTTCTGTTCATATGAGAAACTCTGAATTACCTCACAGCTATCCAGCTAAAGTCATCCTCTTCTTCCAGGTTGTGGTTATGTGTGTATGTAATCTGTCTATGTTTGGTATCAGCTCCCTGCTGCTCCTTTAATTATGTAGTCAGTAAGCACAAGTGAGATGAAGATATAGAAGAAACAGTTGTTTGTGGTCCCAGCCTATACATTGCCCAAGTCCACTTTGACACTGTAGTGCCCTCATTCATGTGAGCATAATAGGTCAGAGTCAAGGTTCAGGGTGTAGAAGAAGAACATGAGGCAAATTAAAAGATCTGTGAGTGAGTATGTACAAATGACATTACATAGTTAGTAGAGACTAACTATGAATTCACCTAAAGAAATAAGCCTAATTGTCAAAACCATGTTTACCCACAATCTTTTTCTTTGGTAATCATTTGCATGGATTTTTAAAAAATCATCTTTATGTGATTATAGATAATTAAAATAATTTTTAAAAATAGTTAAACTTCCTGTCTTGAACTTCCCTCCTGTAACTGATCCAGTCTTTGATATAGAACTAGAGTCAGTGCCACAAAAAGGGGGCTGCACCTGTGTTTATAAAAATGAAGTGAAGGGGAGTGGGCAGAGTATAGTGATTTCTCACTAACTAAAACCAGTTCTTTTTAAAAGACAAGACTAAAAGCCTGGCCGGCATGGCTCAATGGTTGAGCGTCAACCTATGAATCAGGAGGTTATGGTTCTATTTCCAGCCAGGGCACATGCCTGGGTTGAGGGCTCGATACCCAGTGCGAGGCGTGCAGGAGGCAGCTGATCAATGATTTTCTCTCATCATTGATGTTTCTATCTCTCTCCCTCTCCCTTACTCTCTGACATCAATAAAAATATATTTTTAAAAAAGACAAGACTGAAGAATTAATTTTAAAATAATCACAAGTGATGATAATGATGGTGATGTTGATGATGATGATGGTGATTTGTTTATTTTTGAGTAGCAAGTGCTCAATAAATATATGTGGCTAATAGTACAGAGAAATCAGGAGCACTGCACTTAGTCATATGGGCCTGTGCTCCAAGAATCATTATTTTCCAGCAGGCTGCTTCTGAAAAGGTTAATGTAGTTAGGTGCAGTATTTCATATTAGATTTCTGATGACCGAGAAAAGATGACATAGTAAGAAAACCAGGGACTGCATTGAAAATCCAGCATGGAGAAAATTCTTATACTCTAATCTCATTCACATTCTTGCAATAAAAGCAAACAGACACTCTGAGCAGCTGAGGTTTGTACCTGGACCAGGTGCAGGAAAACCCTGGCCTTCTTCAGACAGAGGTGCTGCATTCATTTGAGTTGATCTTAAAGTTCTCTGTGATTTGGCAAGGAAAGTTTTGAGTTTCACTTCTGTGACTGCTGTTTAAACTGCAGAGTTGATGCACAAATGATCCATAACACATTTTGACATATTAAATCATCTTCACAGTTCTAATATGCCATGAAAACCAATTTACATATAACGGAGGCACAGAAGATGAAAATCTGAGAACAGACAACAGATTCCTGTTTCAAAAGGCATCAGGCACACTGTTTTATTTTCTTGAAAAACCACTAACTTCTGTAAATCCATTGCTGGAAAAGATTAGTAAGCTGCTGGCTCCTTCTTCTCAATCATTAATTCCCATCTTCTTCTCACATGCCATGTGGAAACATACTTCTCTTTCTGTTTAGGCCTGCAATGCATTTGGAATTGGGAGGGGGGGCTATGAAAGATGTGACATAATAATAGAACATAGTAATAGAAGATGTAGTAGATGAGGAGACAGCTTCATCAGATTCTAGAACTGACCTCTTAAAGGTAGCACCGAGGTAGTAACACAAGGCCAGGGTGTAGCCAGTGGGTATAATGTGCCACCATATCATAATACTGATATTTATTGTCAGTGTAGACAATAGACTCCCAAACTATACACTTCTAAACTACCATTCAGTTATTAGTTTTGTGGTGTACAGCCAAAGACATCATAGTATGGACAGAATGCAAAAATTAGCTTTGCCACACCTTATAATATATAATTTATTTGAATTAGGTCAGTAAATACTAAAACATGATTTGATCATGTCTCTTAGAAAAATAGTGAGAATATTTTATGTTATAATTAAAATCAATGGCCTCAACCATCATTGTCAGTTTCTTGGCACTAGATAAAAAAAGACATAGGCCTGCCAAAGGCTGGCTTTTCTCCAGGGTTTCTTGACCAGTTTCTCAACCTTGGCACAGTTCACAGTTTGGGCCAGACAACTCTTTGTTGTGAGGTTGTCTTGTGCACTGAGGGATATTTGGCAACATCCCTCTACCCACTAGATGCCAGTAGCACCCCGACCCCTCACCCCCCCAGTTGTAACAGCCATCACCAAATGTCTGGGGGTGGGCATTTTCAGTGGAGAACCACAACCTTGGACTTATAGGCATGGACCTTCTATCTCATATTTCCTTTCTTCCTCTTCTTTTATGCTCAGTCCTATCTCCACCTCTAGCAATGGTCCACCTACTCCTACCTAACTACAAACTCTTCCCATGCCTTCTCTCTTCTCTGAAACTGATCCTGTCTTACCAATTCCAGAGAAAACTATAATAGATTTCTTTGAGTCTCAAAAATTACATATAACAATTCAATAGGAAACACGAAGCAATGTAGAAAAAGATAAAATAACTAAAAAGCATAAGGAATTGAAATCTAGCTTTCTAGGTCTTTGTATTGGGATATCAAGTTTACATAGACTGCTTATGGCTTTGAGTTGACTATATGGGTCAATTTGAAAGTTATATTATGGTGTTAGCTTGAAACACCTGCAAAGAATAAGGGACTACAGTTTATATCTCCCAAAACTTTTCTTCTTTTGGACATATATACCTCATTGATATCTTATGAAAAATTATTCACCATGAATTTTCCATAACTTTTAAATATTCTCTAAACCCTCCAAGTCTTATTCTCCTCGTCTTCCTTATTTTCAGAAGGTAACCACATCTCTGACTTTAAACTGTGGAAATTGACAAGAGGATCCAAGCCATCTGATATGAGCTTTCTGTTTTCTTTTAAAAAAGCTCCTCACACCCTCAACTATATTGAATTATTTCTCAATTTATCCCCTCAGTTTCTTTTATTATGGTCTCTGGTTTCAATGGATGATAGTCTTCTTTTTTAAATCTAACCCCTTGACCTGTGTCCATGACCTTGAATATCTTATTACGTACTTTCTTTGCATCTTCAGTATCTTACTTTCCATTATATCTTCCACTCTGCCTACAGTTGTCACTGTCCACTTCACCCTCTGCTCTGTCATTATCTCAAGCTTTTCTCTCAAATTTTCTCCTTCCCTCTTCTCTTTCCCTATCGTTCTCTTTCTCCCAACAGACATCTCAAAAGAATAACTTATAAACTCTACAGCTCCCACTCCTCTAATCCCTTGCAAGCTTGTTTCTCTCTTCACAAATTTACTGAAAACATTTTTCTAACACTGACAAATCATTAGATCCACTGGATATTTGGATCTTGACTTTTGAGAATGTGGCACTATGGTCACTCCCTGGATGTTTAAGCTTTTTAGCTTCCATGCTACTGCAGTCTCCTGATTTTCTATGTTAACTTTGCTGCTTCTTTTCCCTGCTCTTACATCCAAACATTTAAGGAAAATGAACTCAAAGCTTCAAATATTCAACTTTTTGTCTAATGTATCCAGTCCTCAATAACACTTCCATTCAGATTTCAATGGACCTATAAAAGTAGGTTCAGTGACTTCCTATTAGCTCAGAGGTGGCACCCATTCTCCTCTGGGAAACTCCTCTTTACATGACTCTTTTCATGGTAGGACAACATGTTCAATCACTTTGAGTGGAATCTCATGAACTTGGAGACCTGTTTGGCTCAGGCAGTGGGGCTATCATTTCATGATTCTACCAGGCCATCTATATATATAAAAGCCTAAGCAACTGTGTGACCGTGTGACCATTCGACCAGTAGCTATGCACTGACCACCAAGATGCAGACGCTCAACGTACAGGCATGGAAACATGGAACAGACTGATGAATTTCAGAGGGAAGTGGGGAGGCAGAGGGGCAGGAAGAGATTTACTGAAGATCTTATATGCATACTAGAGCCCCGGTGGATGGATTTGTGCACCGGTGGGGTCCCTCAGCCTGGCCTGTGGGGACTGGGCCGAAACTGGCAGTTCGACATCTCCTGAGGGGTCCCAGATTGCACGAGGGTGAAGGCCCCCACCGATGCATAAATCCATGCACAAGGCCTCTAGTATATTATAAATACTGATGCCAATCTTGAAGGAAGCAGAAGATGGAAGGAAGGACATAGAGCAGGAAATTTTTGCCAGCAGGAGTCCATTATATGGATATAACAAATGTGCATTTAGAGAGAGTGAAAGCTGGGGGAGAACTAGAATGAAAAGTCAAAAAATAATATAATATACTATTTAGAATTTTATAGAAAAATACAGAAAGAAACAGCTGAAAGATTGAAATTAGCTCTGGGTAAAAGAAAATGGAAGCATCTTATGAAGCTGTGCTTAAATGTAGTCAGTGTTTAAAACTGATTAACGCTTTCAACTATGCATCTATACTAATAATAGAGGAATATGCAAATTGTCCAGGATGCCATCACAGTAACAGTAACAACCAAACAGCAGGCTGCTTGGGGTGACAAGGCCTGCAGTGGGGTTAGTGAGGGACAACCAAATGACTGAACAGCAGGCTGTGTGGGGCAACCAGGTCAGCAGGGGTATTAGTGAAGAATGACCAAACAACTGAACAGCAGGCTGCGTGGGGCGACCAGGACAGCAGAGGGGCAGTTGGGGGTGACCAGGCTGGTGGGGGCAGGGCAGTTTGGGGCTACCAGGCCATCAGGGGGACAGTTGGGGGTGAACAGGCCATCAGGGGAGGGCAGTTAGGGGCAACCAGGCCTGCAGGGGAGGGCAGTTGGGGGTTACCAGGCTGGCAGGGGAGGGCAGTTGGGGCCAATCGGGCTGGCAGGGGAGCGGTTAGGGGGCCATCAGGCTGGCAGGCAGAAGCTATTAGGGGCAATTAGGCAGGCAGGCAGACAAGCAGTTAGGAGTCAGCAGTGCCGGATTGTGAGAAGGATGTTCAACTGCTTGTTTAAGCCTGATCCCACAGGGATCAGCAGTCAAACATTCCCCAAGGGGTCCCAGATTGGAGAGGGTACAGGCCGGGTTGAGGGATTACCCCCCACCCCCCATGCATGAATTTCATGCATCGGGCATCTAGTATGTGAATAAAATCCAAATACATACAGTACCTTCAACATAAGTAGTTAACCACAAGGAATAGAGAAAAATGCAGATATAACATAAGCATAGCTTCCTGCCATATGGAAGGCAATAGCACACTTTCTGAGCTAGCTGAAGCATGAAAAGGGAGAGAGGAGAGAATAGTAAATAAAGATACCAGTCTGGTCCTGAATCTCTGGCTCATTTCATAAGTCTGATACCTGAGGGGTAGGTAGAGACCATTTGAAGGCTTAGGAGTCCCAGCACTAAGGGAGAATATGTCTCATTTCCTACTGAGAACTTTGTGGGCCTCCCTTCAACCTTGGCAACCACAAAGAATAGAAATGGTGTGTGAGGCAGAGAGCACTTTATGCTATTTCCCACCCCTTCAGTTGTTACAGTCCCTTGTAGCTTTCAGAGAACAATACTACCCTAGACCCCTGCTGTGAACCTCATACTTGAAGGGTACACACTGGCTTTTCTCTTCCCAGGTCTTATTCTACAAGCTAGAGGAACATAGCACCAACAAGACTTGCCCACCAAAAACTCACTGCATCCATACTATTCTACACCACAGTCTGAATTCCTGGGATTCTGAGAATTCTGCCAAGATTGCCCTCAGCCTGCATCCAGGATTTGCATTTCTTCCTAGGGCTAGTCTCTGGAGGGTAAGCCATACCACCAGTGCATATACCTCTAGGGTTGAATGGGGACCAAGAAGTGGTTATTTGTGTTTGTATGTAGTATGGGGTATAGATGGAGTTTAATTATGTGGGCTGGGGTTTCCACACAGGTGTGTTCACAGCCATGGGAAAGGAGCCAGTGGTGTAAGGAAAATGAAATGGGTCATAAATTGGGCTTACTTTCCCTTTGTCAACACATTTCAGTGTGAATCTACAAGTAGTCTAATACTGCTAAATTCAAATGACCTAAGTCATTCGTAGGGGTGAAGGTCAAGAAGGAACAGTCATAACAATAGCAGTAGCAGCAGCAGCAGCAAATGTAGCAGAGACAGAGGCCAACAACCAACAACCACAGGCCAAAAGCAGGAGACATTTTAGCCTTCTAATCAGAATTTGGAGGAAGAAACACACACACAACCCACCTAGATATTATATTAGATGAGCTCCTCTTGTACCTTGTAGGCTCAAGAAAGGCAAGAAAATCTTTTGAAAGGTTAGAGCAGCCATCCTAAGAAGATTATACTATGAATTAAATAAGTTTAAATCCTGAGTACGAAAGATTTTTTTTTCCATCAAAGAGAATATTTTAAATAAGATGTGACTGGATAAACTGCCTTAAAGGTTCATACATTTTTTTTCTGTAGTGATTAAAGAGAGATTCAGAGGTAAGCTAAGGTCAGCTATGGAAAAGTATAACTGTTACATTTCTGTGTATCTGATTGATTATTGAAATGAACTGGTAACATACTGAAATATACACTCATGGATAACTTCCTGGAGAAACTGGTCCTTGTCAAGATATGGTATGAGAGCAATACCATGATTATACACCTTGGTGGGTGAAGTTTAACTTCAAAGGACTTAGAAACTCTATGTGCTGGATACGGGTATTTTGAGATTCACAAAGTTTGGGATACCCTGCCTTAGAGAGTAAGGTTGAAAGTATAAGCTATCTCTTAAGAGTATTTTGCTGTGACTATTAACTACAAGATCTTGGACAACCCTTGCTACTCCCAGACTCACTGGGAGACAAAGGATGTAATAAGAGGAAAAATCCAAAGATTTTAGGCAGAGAGAACAAAGCCTGTTGGAAAAAGTTCTCTTGCCTTATTTGAACTGGATCTGATTAATAGGGAACCATTCTGAGAACTCAACTATATGGTACTAGAGTATTAGAAACATCTGAAATTGTTGCCAAATTTGGATTTATCTATCTAATAGGTCTGATTTCCTGATTTGATGATGTAAACCAGAGGAAGGGAAAGTAACCTACAATTGTGGTTCCTTGATTTTTTTTTTTCTCTTGAAATAGCTGATAATTTCAAGGAAAATTATGTGACTTCCTCCTACAGTATTTCATGAAAGACACTGAAGATTCAAATAACTTTAGAACTTATACACAGTTATAAGCCCTAGACAATGGAAATACAAACAGCAATAAAAGAAACACAGGTCCTGCCCAGCCAGTTGGCTCATTGGTTGAGCGCTGACCTATGAACCAGGAGGTCATAGTTAGATTCCTGGTCAGGGCAAATGCCAGGTTGCAGGCTCAATGCCCAGTGGGGGATGTGCAGAAGGCAGCCTATCAATTACTCTCATCATTGATGTTTCTATCTCTCTGTCCCTTTCCCTTTATTTCTGAAATCAATGAAAATATATTTTAAAAAAAACATAGGTCCTGACCTTATAACGTTTATCTTCTAGTGCCAATGGTATATACTTAGTGGTTAATAAGTATTTGGTTACTGCATTGTGTTTAACATGTAATGATTTATGTATAATATATTTAATATATATATGTATGTATTATATGTATATATGTATGTATTATATGTATATATGTATATATTATGTTATATAATGTATATGTGTATATATATATGTTATACATACTTGGGAAAATAGATTAATTTATCAGGGATTTGACAACTTCCATAACTGCTCAGATAAAGAAGATTCTGTGTAAAGAATACTTATTTTCTCTGTGTTCGCTTCTTGCATTGATTCACTTTATTCAGGAAAGGGACTATGATAGTCCTCTATTGTAGGAAGAGTTTTAGTTGGCTATTATATAAGAACCCAGAATATCAACTCATAGCAACCCAACCATATGGAAACCTTTTCCTGAAAATGATGGAGACACTACCACTATTTCACTTTTATTTCAGGGGAAAATATGGCAATGTAAAAGGCACAAACATCAGGCCTGGGGGAGAGTTGAAAAGGCACAAAATAGTTTTTGTGGATCATGGCAATGGTTCTGGTATATCCAATTGAGTGACTGTTGAGCTGCACGAGGACCACAAATCTAACACGGCATCATTTCACATGGTAGTGCAGTTTTCTCAGCAGCACTCAGCAAACTGGTTTTAGGGCACTGAAGATAGATTATTGACTTAAACTAGGGTTAGGGTTTCACTGGGTAGATGTATTGTATCTAGTGGTTAACAGTCTAGCTTTAAGGGAAGATGATGGATGATAGTCACAGCAATAGAAGCCTCTATTAGGTCATAATTGTCACAGTGGAAGTAAGGAGTGGAGAGAGCTGGAATAGTGAAGAGGTTTTGGTCCATGGACAGGGTGCCAACATTTAAGATTTCAGGCATGGGATATTTCAGAATGATTTTAAGGACTAAGACATGGCCTTGTGTAAAAGGTAGTTTAAGCAGAGTAGAAATGGAAAATTTAAAGTTAAAGATGAAACTTTGAAAAAATGTGTTTTAAATATCACCTAGATGGCTATTTAATTTACTCAGGGTAATAGCAGAAGTTAGAAAGTTGACAAGTTGAAGGGAAATTATGTGGTCCAGGTGCCCAAACTGGAGGTTAGAACAAGACAAATAGCAAGTTGACATCAGCCCCAGAGGAGGGATTTTGACGGATAGAGGAATGATGGGGGAAGGAGGAGAAACCAGCACTCGCTCGCTTCATGGAAAATGTCCATATGGGAAGTACTTGCCTTGGGGACTATTTAATTTCAGTGAAAGCAAGAAGGTTGCAGAAGAATTCTGGACGCGATTCACAGCGGGGGGCTTTGTGTCCCAGAATGGAGAACTCAGAGGCCACGACGGAGAAGACAGAAACGGCGGAGTGGAGTTTGGGACAGAGGGTAGGGGAGAGGGCAGGTGGTCAAAGGGACTTGAATGCTGGGTAGGAACTGAGAATAACAGGGGTGTGAGGTCTGGTAGGATTAGCTATCCTCCAGATTCCAAGTGGAGCAGAAGTACAAAGTGCTTTTCCACCAGTGTTGGCTCTAGCCTCAGGGGATGTTGCCAGAGGCTTCATAATATTAGCAAATTGTGTGTGTGTGTGTGTGTGTGTGTGCGCGCGCACACGCATGTGTGTTTCAACTCCAAACAGAATCTTGGTGCCTTTGAAGAGATCCTAATTTAAGCGTAGGCATCTAAGAAAGAGTGAACATTCCTGGGGGACAGGATGCTTCTGAACCTTCTCAAAGCCACCTGTGGCCTGACTTGGTAGCCCTTTTTGAAGAAATTCTGGCCAGAGATGAAGGGATGCATCTTGTTTCCCAACCAACCGTTTAAACTTGTTGTGGCCAAGGTTATGGCCAAGGTCCTTCCAAAGACCACCTAACCACCATGCTTAATCCTTCTCATTTTCCAAGTCTGAGTTAAAGGTAAAGTCCTTGTGGAACTACTACCGACTGAATCACTTTAACTAAATTCAAAGGAGATAGCCACAGAAAAGAGTTCACCATAACAGACAGTACTGAAAATAATAACACAGACTCTTTTTTTTAAAATATATTTTTTATTGATTTTTTACAGAGAGGAAGGGAGAAGGATAGAGAGTTAGAAACATCGATGAGAGAGAAACATCGATCAGCTGCCTCCTGCACATCCCCCACTGGGGATGTGCCCGCAACCCCAGGTACATGCCCTTGACCGGAATTGAACCTGGCACCTTTCAATCCGCAGGCCAACGCACTATCCACTGAGCCAAACCGGTTTCGGCAACACAGACTCTTGAATTCTGTTTAGATCCACACTTTGTCAGGTTTATTCTACCCTAGCTTTTTCTCAGCAGGCCTGTAGAGGCAAACGTTGAACCTTAGGATATAGAATATTGGTTGCTAGGTGAGAGAGAGAATGAGAGGTAGAGACAGAGATAGAGAGGAGGTGGGAGTGGGGGGCATTTGTCTTAAGAGCAACTATAGAGAAGCAACTATATTCTTGGTGTAGAGTCAATGCCTAAAAAAAGATATTCTTCAGTCCTAGCAATACCTCAGAAGCCATGAATATTCTGGATGAAAAAAAAAAAACACACAACAATACAAAAACAAAACAAAAACACAACTCTTTTGTCCTGCAGGATAACTCAATTTGAAAGAAATGTACATGGATTTAAAATAATACTACATTAACTTAAATTCTTCAGATGAAACTACTTTGGTGGAAATTTCCCTAAAAAAAAATCAACAAATGATTTGCCTCTGCATCTAATCAGCCAATCAGCTGATTACTTAATGAACTGGAATTTTAATGCAAAAATTTGGTGATTATCCACAATTCTTCCTCCACCAAACCCAAACACTTTTTGCTTATAATTTTTAACAAATTAGTTAATCTTTTCTTCAACAATATAACAAGAATTTGTTAATCAAAGCTGAATTCCTGGCCAAATATCTCAGAGCAGCGTGCAGAGCATGCAGTCAAGCAGATAAGAACAAGTTAATGACTAACCAAGTGGTTTTCATTTCACTATCAAGAAAAACAAACAAACAATAATGCAGGTAGCTGTATGAAAATAAAATAAAAGGCCAAGGCCTGTTACAGAACTCTCAGGACAAAGACTAAGGAAAGGTAGAAAGCCAGTGGAATGGGCTTATTCTAGCCCCATGTACTATGTCCATTGACATTCTAGGGGAAAACCTTCACCATGGGAACACTGGTCCAATTTTGACTGGGAAGGTGAAACGAGGTGGGCAGTTCTGGGAAGAGCTTAGTGAGTTGTCATTGCTTTTTTTTCAAAATAAATAGGAGTTCAATCTACTTTAATAGCTCTTCATTCTGACTTCCATCTCCTGGGTGGAATTCAAATGTAGAATAAAACTGAGCAAGTGTGGATCTGAGCAGAAGTCAAAGTAGACTGAGGGGTCTAAGTCGTATGTGTATGAAATTATTTATGGAAGGGGCCTGTGCCTGTTTTTCAGAAATAATGTCTTCTAGTGAAAGAATATACTAACTATATAATTGATTATTTATAAAATCACATAGAAAAGTTTACGAAGTGAAAGAATCCTGCCTATGCCTCATTTTAGGTGGGTACTTATAAGGTATATGACTGTCTAGCCACTATGATATACACACAAAACTAATACAAAAATGATATTGAGTGTAAATTGTAATTGAAAATAAAAAAGCAAACTCTAAAAATGGAATACATGAACTTATACATCAAATTGATAATACAACTAAGCACATTAAAAACAAATAATTCAAGTGACTTAAAAAATAGTAATAAGCATGATTCTTTTATAATTCATATAGATATATTTAGAATGATTTTACCGTGAAGAAAAATAACACCTAATTCATGGGATTGGTATGAGGAATCATTGAACTGATAGACATAAAATATATGAAACTGCGCCTAGTTTTGAGTAGTACACAATAAATATCAGCTATTATCATTATCCCTCTAGATGGTAAGTAATTCCTTTGTCACCAAAGAGGAACTTGAATTTCAGAACATTTTAGTGACTTACACAAGATATAAATTAAATCAGCGGATTGAAAGTGTTGATTTAATTTCTATGACAGGTCATACTGAAATTACCTGAACTATTGGCCTACTCCTGAATATATTTCCAAACTCAAAAATACAAAGCCACAATTGAAATAGATTCACATGTGGGTGTTCAGAAGAGACACTGAACAAAATGTCATCAAATCACATTTTACAGTAAATGCTACTGCAGCAGGAACAAAATTTGAAATTGAAGTTGTTCATCTTCATAGTTCAGACTTTTTGTTGAGGACTGGAGACTTCACAAGAAGAATCCTTTAAAGTAACCAAGGACCAGCACATGGAGGAATTCATTGTGAGAAAGCAGAGATTCAAAGTACACAAAACTAATTCCGTAATCAGTTGTTATCAGAGGAGAGGAAACATTTTTGAGTAGCCTGGTTAATGGTGATCAGGCTGCCCTACAGATTGGACATCGTGCCCCAGCAATCCTGTGTCCAAGTGAAGAGAAGAAAGCAAACTAAAATCCTAGAATCAGAAAAGTCTGTATGAGGAATTGAGAACACAGGCTAGTCATGGACACTCATTGATAGAATATAGTATTTTTTAAATATATTTTATTGATTTTTTACAGAGAGGAAGGGAGAGAGATAGAGAGCTAGAAACATCGATGAGAGAGAAACATCGATCAGCCGCCTCCTGCACATCTCCCACTGGGGATGTGCCCGCAACCCAGGTACATGCCCTTGACCGGAATCGAACCTGGTACCCTTCAGTCCGCAGGCCGACGCTCTATCCACCGAGCCAAACCAGTTTCGGCAGAATATAGTATTTATAATGTGTAACCAATGTAGAGTGGACCGGTATTTTTCACATTGGAAGAGGCAGCTGTGGAACAAGTTGGTGTTCAGAAGAAAAGAAGCCGAAACTCACCAGAAGGGCATCAGGAGAGGTCCTTAGAGCCCTGGACTGGAATTCACAACTGTCTTCACCATCAGGATCACAAATCAAGAGTCCAGGTCCAATGAAGAGCACATTCCAAGATAAAGGAGAAATAGTAGATATCTCCTGGCAGGCAGGATGGCTGCATTTAGGATTGCACATAAAATGGGAGCTTTTTTTTTTTTTTTTTTTTTAACAAATTAGAGGCATTTTCAGGGAATTGAAGTTTCTACAATTCAGTAGGTGAGAGATGAACCAAATTCCATTTATTTATTTATTTATTTATTTATTTATTTATTTATTTATATTTCTTTATTGATTAAGGTATTACAAATGTGTCCTTATCCCTCCATTGCCCTCTACCCCTCCACTCATGCCCTCACCCCCCTGGGGAGAGGAAGACAGAGATAAAACCATCAATGATGAGAAAGAATCATTGATCAGCTGCCCCCCAGCATGCCCCCCACTGGAGATCAAGTCCGCAACCAGGAATTGAACTGGGAGCTCCTGGTTCCTAGGTCTATACTCAACCACTACACCAGCCAGACAAAAATGTATACTTTTTATTCAATTTCTATTTTTTTTAGAGATTCAACAGCTATATATGTATTAAGTCAACATTGAGGGCTTACTATATGAGAAGCATTGTCATAGGTGCTAGGTATACAGAGCTAAAAAGTAACGCTCCTACTTGAAATGATAATGGTAATAATAGTAATCTATACTAATAAAAGCCTAAGTGGCATCTTGCCCTCGTGTCATCACAAGATGGCCGCCCATGTCATCACAAGATGACTGCCCCACGTCGTCTCAAGATGGCCACCACAAGATGGCTGGCAGGGGAGGGCAGTTAGGGGTGAACAGGTCAGCAGGGGAGGCAGTTGGGGGCAATCGGGCTGTCAGGGGAGGGCAGTTGGGGGCGAACAGGCCAGCAGGGTAGCAGTTAGGGGGTGATCAGGCTGGCAGGCAGGTGAGCAGTTAGGAGCCAGCAGTCCCAGATTGTGAGAGGGATGTCCGACAGTTGGACATCCCACGAGGGACATCCCGGGCTGGAGAGGGTGCATGCTTGGCTAAGGGACAACCTCCCCAGTGCACGAATTTTGTGCACCAGACCTCTAGTAACTAATATATTTGCATGTTCACTAAGTGCAGTTACCAGCCTAAGTGATAGAGTGTCATTAACTTATTTATTTTTCACAACAACCTTACATTGTAGTTTCTAATATCTGCATTTTAAAGATGATAAAAATGAAACCCAGAGAGCAACGTGTTCAGGATTCAAATCTTAAACTATCTAATCCTTCATACCAGCTCTTAATCAGCATATTGTACTGTTCAGAGAACCTACATTCTAATAAGAATCCCAAATACTGTCCTCAGATATCACAAAGCAATCTTGGATTATGATAGAATTCAGCCTTAAAATGTCTGTTGAAAGAACTATTAACAAGGTTTCAACTCCCATTCCTAAAATGATTCATCATTGTGGGTCAGGACTAGAGTTTCACAAGATAGTGGCAGAGACCAGAGGTCAAGTTTAAGGTGTTATTAAGGCAGGGAGGGACAGGTGTGTCCTAGATATCTAAAGAGGCTCACAGGTGCACAGCTCACTGAGTTCAGGTTCAAAAATATAAGTGAAGACTCCAGAGGCTAAATTATTCCAGAGGCCAGTCTTAACTACAGTATTTATCCCTCCTAGACAGACCCAGAGAGCCCAGGCTAAAAATGAGCATGATGGTGATCCAGTAGCTCTACAATGTGAAGAACCCTTCAGAATTATTTCCCAGACTGAATTCTGATCACAGTGAGGAAAACTGCAGGTAAAGACAAGCAAGCCACCTGATTGGAGTGGGGAAGTGAAAGGAGCAATTATTTCTAGCATACTGTGTATATGCTACAAATTAATAATACTGCCTCACATGGAGACACTTATATCTGAAACCAGCAAATTGGATTGCACTGTGATCCTTTTAGACTTAACCAAAAAAAGGAAGAACAATAAATATCCAAAGAACTAGAAAAATCATCAACATGAGCTAAAACAACATTAGGAATATCATAGAATATTCAAGAACAGAAATAGTAAGCAGTCTTGAAATTTATGCAGAGCAGTGATTCACCATTTTTGGCACGTTGTCTTTTCCAAAAGATGGCTACAACAATGTTTTCTTGTGTTCCATGTGTTCGTCTGGAGCCTTGCTGCTCCTTTATCATGAGTTGGGGTCGAAGTTCCCTCCCTTGAGCATGAGTGAGCTTGTTAATTCCTTTAGCCAGTAGATTGTGGCAGAAGTCATGTGTGAATCAGGAGGTTGGGTTACAAAGGGCAATGTGGATTTTATCTTGTTAGCTAGAACACTCACTTTTTAGAGCCTTGAGATGTAAGAATGCAACTGTCATGAGACTGCCATTCTGGAGAACTATATGTAGACATTCTGGTCAACAGTCCAGCTAAGCTCTAGACAGGAGTCTGTTTCAACTGCCAGCTCAGTGAGTGCACCATCTTGGACAACCAGGCCAGGTCAGCCATACCAATACTTAAATTCCATTTCATGAAAAACCCTAAGTAAGAGCTTACAAATTCCTGGCTCACAAAATTGTAAGCAAAATAATAGTCATTTTAAGTTGCTATATTTTGGGGTAAATTGTTATGTAGCAACAATAATGTGAACAACACAGAAGAGAGACAATCACTGAGTTTTTAAGATCCATTCCAAGACACATCTGTGTCATTGAAACCCCAACGATGACTGCTGAAACATGGCTGAAGGACACCAGTGTGGGGAGGAAGAGCCTGAGTATCACAGGAGGTTAGTTTAGTGTCAACAGTAAGATAATCTGTCTGTAAAAGTTTCATTATCTATTCATGCTGTGATTAAACTTTGTGAGAATGCCACAATAATTGATTAAAATTATTTTCTGAAGCTCAATTTTTTAATCTAAACAAATATTTACTCCCTGACTTCAGTTTCAGAAGGTAAATAAACCTCCAAGATAGTAGCATGGAATTTGCCATAGTGATATGATCAATGAGTCAGGTGGAATATATGTATTTGTGTATTCATTCTCAACTCCATAGCTACATGTCAGTGGAGACTGCAGAAATGAATGGTAAAAAGAAACCTCTATTCTTTCTGCTGTGGTTTTAAGTCTACTAGTTATAAAAATACATATTTAAAGTAATTGCTTTAAATTATAAGTAGTTATTCAGCAAGCTATAAATCAAGATTATTAATTCTATTACCTCTTACCTTTCACCTATCCTCATGATTAAAATTTTTGCAAATGATGCACCTTGTTTCTGCCTCAATTTCTCTTCCAAATGCAGACTCCCATAAACATGTCACCTACAAAATGCTCAGGAGAAAAAAAAGGTGATTCAGCCATTGCCTCCTCACCTACTCTGCAAGCCCTCAGCCAGCAACCTTATTCCACTTCTGGCATTTAGAGGGTTCTGGTGTATCCTTTGCCCTCAAAAATGCTACCAACATGATAAAGGTTGAGATGAAAATTAATCATTTAGGGAGCTTCCTCCTGCACCTATTTTGAAACTTTCTAGGAGGGTGGAAATCTGTGGAACCTTGAAAATCTGTATAGGGATTCACATTGGCTATACTATGCTTGGAAACCTGAGAAAATCCATGACTAGTTACTAGAAAGAAATGAGATGACATCATTTCCCAGCATTTGAGATAAAAAAAAAAACAACCCTCAAATTGAAACAGATATTCTGCCTCTAATTTACTATATCTTCCTGCCCATACCACTGTCTTCCTACTTACCACCATATATTTATAGTCTCTAGTTGGGCCTTTCTCCCTACTTCTTTTATGTCTTTGTATCCTTACTGTCTAGACCTGGCTCAGGATATAAGAACTTAACAGACCTTTGATAAATTAATACCATTGCAAAGTTTTAAGTTTTAAATTAAAAGTCATGAATCTAATGATGCCTGAGAAGCATCTACTTTGATGGAGTGGGGAGGGGAAGAGGGAGGGTGGTCCATAGAGAGGTCCAGTGATCTTACAACAAGGTTTGGCTTCTTGACCTTGCAATCAATGTGGACCTGTCATCAAATCTCCTCACAAATAAGAGATGGGATAATAATAATGGTACCTGATATTTTAATAGTACTTTTGTGTTTATCGTATTGATTTTTATGGCAATCTTTTAAGACACTATTTGACAAACCCTATTATTGTCTTTTTAAAGATTAAAAAAACTGAAATTCAAGGAGGTAAAATTATTTGCCTGGTTACACAGACATAAAAGGACAGGAACAGGAAAAAAATCTAAAGAATCCAGGCCTGCTGTCCTAACCCAGTGCTCTTGCCACTACAGACCACTGTAAAATTCTGGAAAGAGTGGAAATCATTGTTTACACCAAAAAAATTCATTTTGGATACTGATCAAAATTTGATGTTGTGGGTTTCTGCAATCCACCTTAGCTGAGAGGGAGTCATTTTTTTTTTGGGGACCAGCACTTTAGTAGTTGAAAGCAGTCTGTGCATTCATTTGGAATGAAGGATGAGAAGTTCCCTGAAAAGGTTTGAAGTCTTAATTCAATTGATATTGGCACAATAAACTCTAGGATGCATCCAAATCCATTACTGAGACTTCTCATGCCAGTAGATTTGCAAAACTAGATGTGGAATTGCATCAAGTTTTTTTGTTTTCCTTTTTTTTTTCTATGTGTTTTTAAAGTAAAAAGATACAAATCTCATTTTTTTTTTCCACATGAAAACCAGAGTGTTTATTCAATGATGGTCTCCCTCTCTGAATGATACCATAGGAAAGGCAAAAATAAAAAATCAACTCTTGCTTACTGTACATAGCAAAGCTTCCCGATTCTCCGTGCTAGAATGGGCTGTACCAGGGGTGGGCAAACTTTTTGACTCGAGGGCCACAATGGGTTCTTAAACTGGACCGGAGGGCCGGAACAAAAGCATGGATGGAGTGTTTGTGTGAACTAATATAAATTCAAAGTAAACATCATTACATAAAAGGGTACGGTCTTTTTTTTTTTTAGTTTTATTCATTTCAAAAGGGCCAGATCCGGCCTGTGGGCCGTAGTTTGCCCACGGCTGGCTGTACACATATGGGTCTGGCAGTGAGCAATGGGGACAGGAAGATTCCATCAGTCCATATTCCCATGGTCCTTCCACATTCTCATGGCCTTTGACTAGGAATTATAAACATCAGGAGAAAAAAATGGAAATTTTATTGCTGCTTTCTAAAGCCAGTCTTTTGGAATTTATGACAACCTTTTAAACTAAATATTTTGGTCACAACTCCTTTTGCTACACTTATGCAAATACAACCTAATTCTGACTCTGTCATTACTTTTTAAAAAATGAATCTTTATTGTTGAAAGCATTACAGATGTCCTCTTTTTTCCCCTCTCAGTACTTTTCCTCACAGTTTTCTATGAGACCCAAGATTCCAAGGAAAGGCTAAAAACACAGTTTAAAGTAGTTTTGAAACATTCCAGAAAAAAATGTGGAATAATTTCTTATCAGGATGATTATAGCTTCATGTAACAGAAAACCTTGATTCAACTTTTACTTAAACAATAAGAATATTAACTGCCTCCTGTAGTAGGAAGACCAGAGATTAGGCGTGGGACAGTCTGGGCCCAGCAATGAACTCTTGTGTGCCTTGAATTCTCCCATGGCTGGCTCTTGTCAGGATTCAAAATTGTTGTATTAGGTCTCTGTGATGTATCTAGAAATAAGAATGACCAGGAGCAGATAAATGGGAGTACCTTTTCCAAGTACTGCTTTCAGAAGGAAAAAAACATTCCCCAGCAGATGTTTGACTCATTAGCCAGACATATGTCACATAGCCATGCTAAAGCAATCATTGGCAAAAACACCAGAATCATCATGTTTGTCTCAGATCAACTGGGACACACCCCTTGAGGCTGGATTGAAGACAGTTTCCTTCAGGTGTACAACTGCAGAGGAAGGTAGATATCTGAAGGAAGAAAGAAGCTGGTGTAGTGGAAATTGGAGAAATGAACTGAATAGTGGTTTGGGAAAAGGTTTCTATAGCATATTTGGTATTTTCTTATTCTTACAAATTCCAGCTTTAATTATTGAGTGTTTAGTATGAATTTTACGAGGACCTGAGGATATTAAGATTTTAAAAGGTAACATCTCTGCCCTAAAAGAAAACATAGTCTTTTCCATACATCTAAGAAAAGGTGATTTTGTTTAAACAGGAAACTGGAAATGTCTACCTTCAAAAATGGAAAAAAACCTTAAGGACTTGCTGTTCCACAAATTAACAAAGGTAAATTCCAACTCTTCTATACACAATAATAAGGAAACAAGAGACAAAAATTTTTCTATTTTCATAAGCAAATCATTTAGTATAAAGGCAAATGGATAGGGGGAGGAAAAGTTAACAATAAGATTCCACTGGCCCCATATGAGGCCTATGGTATTATAGAACTAAAGAGAGCTGAGCTTTTTAATTGAAAACAAGATAAATAATTATCTTTGATTCTTATTCTAAGAAGATAATTAGAGTGGATCCCCACTCCAGGGTCAATACTCCCAGCTTACAACCTGATAGAACTCCCCAGCTTAACGTTAAGAGAATAAATAGAACAATATATTCCCAAGTCTGTGGGAAAGGCAAGAAGACAATTGGGGATCTTACTTCTATAATTTCTGCCTTCAGAGGATGGCAACTACAGATAATTTTAATAAGAGATCCCACTATTGAAACCTATAACCCCTAGAGTATCTTTAAGAAAGAAGAAAAGGCCTCATTAGTGGCTCCTTTCAATTCCATATATTAGAATTTGAAGATTCAAAATGATGGAAAATAATTCTCTATGCAAGTAATCTGGAAGAAACACAATATTTAAAACAGAAATCCCCAAACGCTAAAATATGAAAACAACTACTGAGAATACAGAACAACACAAAGGACCAAGATAAAAGATAAATAAAAGAAATTGATCATCAAAATGTTTATCAAAGTTAGAAAGTTAAGGGTATGTTATCTGGAAGGTTAGTCAGGATTTTGTATTTTCATTGTTGATAAAGAGCAATGTTTAAAGGAAAGAGCTCAGTCTTTCTACAGCGCAGTATTGTGTTTGCATTCATGGATCGAGATGGTTACACTATCTAGCATAAAGCATTGATAATAACTTGATCCTTCATCATACCCACATACCATGAGATACTGAACACTCATTTTGAGGAAGATCATAAGCAGGAGGCAAATTTAATTTTAAGAGCCAGAGTGGATATGTAATTATAACAGTTAAACTTTAAATCTCATAGGACAATGGGGAAGGAAGATTTTAAATGTCATCTAATTTAATTTGCAAATCCTTAGGCAGTGAAGACAGTGAGAGATTTTACAATGGCATGTCATCTAGTTTACAGAGACTTGTTTCCTATTTGTAAATCTTCCTGTGAAAGCTACTGAAAGATTCTAAGTGACAAAAGAAAGAAGAAATGAAGTAATAAATTGACTCTGAAGACACAATTGGATATCATTTAATTTTGCCTTGGTTTGGATTAGGAATGCTTAACACAGAGTTAGCAGGGATGGCTGAGCATTTATAATCTTATGCAAAGAAATTTTAAAGCTTCCACTGGATCAAATATATATGTTTCTCTCTCTCTCTCTCTCTCTCTCTCTCTCTCTCTCTCTCTCTCTCTCTTAAAGTGCTTTAACATCAGGATCAGGAAGCTTATTAGATCTTTTTAAAAGCACCAATTCTATTTCCAATTTTATTACCCTTCCAATTTTATATAAAAGGTACACTTTCCTTAGAGGAATTAGGCACCTAATTCTTTTGGAAAGATGCAGCTGTCACTGAGTAACATGATCTTTTCCTGCCCTCCTCACCCAGGCTGGCAGTGACTAGACTCCAGCTCAGAGTGGCTTTCATTTTCAGGGACGCTGCAGTGACAGCTGACAGGAGAGTAGTAACAGCTAAGGTGTCAAGCCATCCCTTCCCCAATTCCATTAGCTTTGGGAACGTGCTAACTTGAAAGTCCATAAGGGTCATTTAAGAACAAGTATTAGTAGATAGTATAGGTTGCTATTCCTCTACATAGTCCACTTAAGGGGGATTTTTTTTTTTAAATTTAAGACCATTAAATGATTTTACTATAATTGAGACAACATAGCTTGGAAAAATATTCCAGTGCATGTATCATCTTGATGTTCAAGCAACCAAGAGAACTAAGTCAATGTACAAATGTTTTTAACCCTATACCTAAGTGACAGTATATAATTTTTTTTACAGTAAAAGATCATAAAATATTAGCTTGCTGTCAGAGTAACACAAAATAGATTCAATTTCCAATATAGGTAGGATGCTGTTTTCTATGGCTCCCCCAACAAAAACAACAAAATATTCACTGACTAACATAACCTTCAGATCTTATATGATAATGTGCATAGGAAGGGTTGGGTAAAACCCACAAATCAACAATATGCAAAGCACAATTGAAATTAGGTGAGCACTGTGGAGATTCTTTCAAGGATCCTCCTAATTTATTGAAAAGATAGTTATATGTAAGTGTCATGTAGTGAAATATCACCCCAATAGATAATAAGTTTTACCCAAATAAAATGATAATCTTGATATTTCAGAGACACAGTGTGATTTATTAGAATGAGTGCTTGCCTTTGGAGTCAAATGTCTCAGTCTACATTTATTAGCCATTAATTTCTCTGTATTCACTTTCTCATCTATAAGGTTGAACGGCATGATTTCCAAGTTTAAACATTCCCCAATTTATGATATTTTAAGAACATGTGCTATGTTTGTATAGTGGTTTACAATGAAGCTAACAGGTAAAATTAGTAAATTATTAAGATTATTACCTGAAAGATTCCAAAATAGTAGCGGAGTAAGTGGAAGCTACACTGACACTCTCCCAGGACCAAACTGAATATACAGCTAAAATACAGAAAGACCACCTTGAAAAATCAACTGAAGACTAGATGGAGAGAACCCTGATAACCAAGGATGAAAAGTAGAGACCACATAGAGACTGATAGGAAGAGCAGAGATGTGAAAGGGCTGGCCAGGCTCCCAAAGACAGCAATTAAAGGTCCAGAGGAATACCCACTGAAAAGTCAGGGGTCTAAACCCCAAGCTGGACTCCCCAACCAAAAGCACCAGAGCTGAGAAAGGTGCCCACAAAACACCAGTCTGTGAAAAGCAGCAGGATTGCTGTCTATCAGCAAGAGATGGCTGGAAATGCAGGCACCCTCTGAAAGGGCCAATGGACAAAATTTTGTGTGCATCCACTCACATTGGGCTCCAGCAGAGGGAGGGCAGCGTGGCCTGTAGCAGTATGAAGAGAGTCCAGGGTTGGAGGCTCTGGGGTTGGAGCTCAGAGGACAGCCACCCTGGTTTCCTGTGCTGAGTCATTCCATCACCCTGCAGAGGACTTCTTTCTCCGACAGACCTGTGCTATACAGGTGGTTTTGGCCTGGGGTAATGGCAGTTGCCACATCCTATTGGAAAATACCCTGTCCCTACCCTGAGATCAATAGCCTGAGGCAGATCAAGACTGATAACAATCAAACTACAGGTAGAGGTGCAGCTCTGGAGGCTTTCAGTTTTTGACTGATCTCCTTCTAGGTCAGTGGTTCTTAACCTTCCTAATGTCGCGACCCTTTAATACAGTTCCTCATGTTGTGGTGACCCCCAACCATAAAATTATTTTCATTGCTACTTCATAACTGTAATTTTGCTACTGTTATGAATTGTAATGTAAATATCTGATATGCAGGATGTATTTTCATTGTTACAAATTGAACATAACTAAAGCATAGTGATTAATCACAAAAACAATATGTAATTATATATTCAATATGTGTTTTCCAATGGTCTTAGGCGACCCTTGTGAAAGGGTCGTTCGACCCCCAAAGGGGTAGCGACCCACAGGTTGAGAACCACTGTTCTAGGTCCATGGCTAAGAAAAGCAGACATTGGGCACATCTCGGTCCTTTCCAAAGGTACCCAGCCCCAGCAGAGGGAACCAAAAGCTGATAACCCCAAACAGGTGCTCAAGGCCAGTCAGAAACAGTGACTGATATTGTCCTGCACTAGAGATTGGGAGTCATAGCAGATCTACCTAATACATAGACACAAACACAAACAGGCAGCCAAATGGGGAGACAAACAAACAAACAAACAAACAAAACAACAACAAAAAAAAATCCCCAAATGGAAGGACAAGAGAATTCTCCATTAGGAGAGCTAAATGAAAGGGAGATAAGAAATTTATCATAAATAGAGTTCAGAATAATGATGGCAAAGATACTTAAAAACATGAGAAAAGATACAGTAACTATGAAAAAAGACCAGTCAAAAATAAAGAATGACATAGCACTAATAAAGAACATATTGGAAGGAATACTAAACAGATTAGGGAAGGTGAGGATCAGAGTAGAAAAAAATCACTCAATGAGAGAACCAAAAAGAAAAATAAAATTAAAGAACAGCAGGACAGTTTAACGGAGATGTGGGACAACAAGAAGTGTAACAATATTCACAAAATTGGAGTGCCAGAAGGAGAAGGAAGAGGGATAGAGAATGTGTTTGAAGAAATAATAGCAGAAAACTTCCCTAACCTGGTGAAGGAAAAGGTCACACAAGTTCAGGAGGCACAGAGAGTCCTAAGCAAAAAGGACCCAAACAGACCCATGCCCAGACACATCATAATTAAAATGCCAAAAGTTAAAGACAAGAAAAAGCTAAAGGAGTTTAGCACCACCAAATCAGCACGGCGAGAAATGCTAAAGGGACTACTGTAATGAGAAAAAGAAACAGAGAAAGAAACATAGGCATACAGAATTAAAATGGCAATAAATAAGTACCTATCAATAATAGCCTTAAATGTAAATAGTTATATGGTCCAATAAGAAGAAAAAGGGTAGTTGAATGGATGTAAACACATAACTCAATTATATGCTATCTCCAGGAAACCCACCTCAGAAAAAAAGACTCACACAAAATGAGAGTGAAGAGATGGAAAAAATTTACTATGAAAATGGAAATGAAAAAAATTTGGCATAGCAATATTCATATCTGACAAAGTAGTCTTCAAAATGAAGGCCATCACAAGAGACAAATAGAGGTCACTACATAATACTAAAGGGATCAATCCAACAAGAGGATATAACCCTGGTAAAAATATCTGCACCCAATATAGAAGCACCTAAATATGTAAAACAACAACAACAACAACAACAAAAAACTTCTAGAGGACATTAGGGGAGACATTAACAACAATACAGTCATAGTAGGGGATTTTTAAACCCTGCTGACTTCACTGGATAGATCTTCTAGACAAAAAAATTAACAAGGAAACAGAGACTCTAAATGACACACTGGGTCACATGGATTTAGTTGACATTTATAGAACATTTCACCCCAAAGCTGCAGAATATACATTCTCATTTACACATGGGTCATTATAAAAGATAGACCACATATTAGGACACAAAACAAGTCTCTGCAAGTTCAAGAAGATTGAAATCATATCAAGCATCTTCTCAGATCACAGTGGAATAAAATTAGAAATCAACTATAGTAAAAACACCCCAAAACATTCAAACACATGGAGGCTATACAAAGGATTGTTAGAAAATACTATGAACAACCATTTACAAACAAGCTGGACAATGTGGATGAAATGGACAAATTCTTAGAAAAATACAATTTCCCAAAAATGAATCACAAAGAATCAGAAAACCTGAATAAGTCAATAATAACAAATGAAATAGAAACAGTAATCAAAAAAACTTTCAGCAAACAAAAGTTCTGGTCCAGACAGCTTCACAGGTGAGTTTTACCAAACATTCAAAAAAGAACTAACACTTACCCTCTTCAACTATTCCAAAAATCGAAGAGAAAGAAACACTTCCAAGCTCTTTTTTTTGAGGCCAGCATTATCCTAATTCCAAAACCAGATAAAGACACTACAAAGAAAGAAAATTATAGGCCAATATCCCTGATGAATATAGATGCTAAAATCCTTAACAAAATATTAGCAAATCAGATCCAGCAATACATTCAAAACATCATACACCATGATCAAGTGGGATTTATTTCAGGGATGGAAGGCTGGTACCATATTCACAAGTCCATAAATGTGATACATCACATAAACAAATTGAAAGACAAAAATCACATAATCATATCAATAGACACAGAAAAAGCATTCGACAAAATCCACCACCCATTTTTGATAAAACTCTCAGCAAAGTGGGAATAGAGGATCATATCTTGACATGATAAAGGCCATATATGACAAACATACAGCCAACATCATACCCAATGGGCAAAAACTAAAAGCATTTTCCCTAAGAATAGGAACAAGACAGGGATGTCTGCTTTCACCACTTTTATTCAACACAGAACTGGAAGTCCTAATCACAGAGACCAGACAAGAAGAAATAAAAGTCATCCAAATAGAAACAGAGGAAGTAAAACTCTCATTCATAGATGCCATGATATATATTGTACATAGAAAAGCCTAAAGACTTCATAAAAAATTTCTAGATTTAATAAATGAATTTGGCAATGTGGCAAGATACAAAGTTAACACCCTGAAATCGATGGTATTTTTATACACTAATAATAAATTCTCAGAAAGAGAAACTAAAGAAATAATCCCATTTACCATTGCAACAAAAAGATGAAGATACTTAGTAATAAACTCAACCAAGAAGGTATGCTGGGGTCAAACCCCAGCAGGTCCAGGGGTCCCCAAAGGTGTGGACGGAGTCGGCGAAGAAGGAATGACACAGAGACAGCGTTCAGTTGATCAGCAGCCTAGCCAGGATCTCTAACCAGGATCTCCAGCCAAGTTCTGGTCTGGATCTCCAGCGAAGTTCTGTGTCCATGTTCTCTTGCTAGGTTCTCCAGCCAAGTTCTGGTCTGGATCTCCAAAGAGGTTCTGCTCTGGATCTCCAGCGAAGTTCTGGTTAGGATCTCCAGCCAGGGTCTGTGTCCATGTTCTCTTGCTAGGATCTCCAGGTTCTCCAGCCAGGTTCTGTAGCCATGTTCCCTCGCTAGGTTCTCCAGCCAGGTTCTGTCCAGGTTCTCCAGCCAGGTTCAGTCACCAGGTTCTAGTCAGGTTCTCTTGCCAATTTCTGTAGTCAGGTTCAGTCCAGGATCTTTTGCCATGTTCTCTCTAGCAAAGTTCTTCTGTCTCTAGGTTCTGTGTAGGTTCTGTCTTCTAAGTTCTGTCTCTTGCTGTCTTGTTACATCTGTATTTATACCAGTTGATTCAATCCTATCAATCTCTATTACAAAGGTTAGGGCGTTTCTTATCTCCATTCCAGGGAGTAAAGATTATGTAGCTTAAGCATGATTGTTCGTAGTTAAAGTGATTAATTACCCGCCTGGCACTTAGTTGAGGGGTTCTATTCCCTCCCTAACTTCAGGGGAAAATCCCTACCTGGGGAAACAACCTTTCTCAGAGAGGAGACCTTGGTTAAAACACATAGTGCCAAGAAGGTGAGCAAACATATTAAGAACAGTATGCCATATATGCCAGGTCCTTTGAAACAGCAAGGATGGACCGGATCCAGGCAGAGGTAAAGAATTAAATTTGGAAAACTACAGGAAATTGGAAAAAGAGAAAAAGATATAAACAAGTGGAAGAATATACTGTGTTCATGGATTGGTAGAATCAACATAATTAAAATGTCCATACTAGCCAAAGCAATCTACAGATTCAATGCAATCCCTATTAAAATCCCAACAGCATATTTCACAGATCTAGAACAAATACTCCAAAAATTTATATGAAACCAAAAGTACTCTGAATAGCTGCATCAATCTTGAGAAAGAAGAACAGAGTTGGAGGGATCCCAATACCAGATACAAGTTATACTACAAAGTCACTGTAATCAAAATAGCCTGTTACTGGCACAAGAACAGGCATATAGATCAATGGAACAGAACAGAGACCCAAGTCATTATGGTCAATTAATATTTGACAAAGATGTCAAGAACATACAGTATAGTCAATATAGTCTCTTCCATAATGGTGCTGGGAAAATTGGACAGATATATGCAGAAAAATTAAACTAGACCACCAACTTATACCATACACAAGAATAAATTCAAAATGTATAAAAGACTTAAATATAAGTCGTGAAACCCTAAAAATCCTAGAGGAAACCATAGGCAACAAAACCTCAGACATCTCTCCTAGCCATATATTTATAGATACTTAAAGGAAAATAAACTAAGTAGAAAATAAACAAATGGGATTACTTCAAATTACAAAGCTTCTGCACTGCAAAAGAAACCATCAACATAATGAAAAGGGAGCCCACTGTATGGGAGGACATATTTGGCAATGATACATCTGATTAAGGTGTAGTATCCAAAATATATGAGGAACTCATACAACTTAACAAAAGGAAGACCAACAATCCAATTAAGAAATGGGCAAAGGACCTAAATAGACACTTCTCCAAAGTGTACATACAGATGGCCAAGAGATATGACTGATCACCAGAGAGATGTTAATTAAAATGACAATGAGGTATCACCTCACACCTGTCAGAGTGGTTACCATCAACCAATCAACAAATGACAAGTGCAGGTGAAGATGTGGAGAAAAGGGAACCCTAGTATACTTCTGGTGGGAATGCAGACTGTTGCAACTATTATGGAAAACGGTATGGAGTTTCCTAAAAATATTAAATGCTAGAAGCCCATTGCATGAAGATTCACACAATAGGCCTTCCTTCCCCTGGCTGCTGGCACTGGTTTTCCTCCAGCACCCTGGACCCAGGCTTTTGGTCTGGCCGCAGCGAGGCTTGGCTTCTCCGCTGCGGCCACAGCAGAGAAGCCACGTCTCTTCAGTCTTCAGTCTTCAGTCTTCACTCCATGCCTGCATATGCAAATTAACCACCATCTTTGTTGGGTTAATTTGCATAGTCACTCTGATTGGCTGGCGGGCATAGTGGAGTGACACCAAGTTGCATGTTTCTCTTTTATTAGTGTAGATGGAACTATCATTTGACCCAGTGTCCTGTCCCACTTTTAGGAATATATCCTAAGAAACCCAAAACACCAATCATAAAGAACATATGCACCCCTATGTTCATAGCAGCACAATTTACAATAGCTAAGATCTTAAGATCTGGAAACAGCCCAAGTGCCCATCAGTAGACATGTGGATAAAAAAGTTGTGGTACATTTACACCATGGAATATTATGCCACAGTAAGAAAGAAGAAACTCTTACCCTTTGAAACAGCATGGAGGGACCTGGAGAGTATTATGCTAAGCAATATAAACCAGTCAGAGAAAGACAAGTAACACATGATCTCACTCATATGTGGAATATAATGAATAAAAAAAACTGAAGAACAAAATAGATCCAGAGACACAGAAGCATGGAACAGACAGTGCAATCTCAGAGGGAAGGCAGGGGAGGGTGGGTGGGTGGGAAGTGATCAACCAAAAACCTTGTATGCATATATGTATAGCCCATAGACAATAGGGTGGTGAAGGCCTGGTGCTGGGGGTGGAGGCGGCTTAGAAGAGGTCAGTGGGGAAAAGAGGGGGCAATAAAGATTTCTATATAAATAACATAAAAAAATCACCCACCTATATGTGACCCAGCTGGCATGGCTCAATGTTAACCTCTGAACTGAGAGGTCAAGGTTTGATTCTTGGTCAGGGCATGTGCCCATGTGGCGGGCTCCATCCCCACTGTGAGGTGTGCAGGAGGCAGTAGATCACTGATTCTCTCTCTCATCATTGATATTTCTATCTCTCCCTCCCTCTCTCTTCCTCTCTGAAATCAATAAAAATATATTTAAAAAACACAAACAAACAAAACAAAAGCAAAAAAGTAAATATTACCCAGGATTTGAATGAATTTTGGTTAGCAGGTGTTCCATATTCTAAAAAATGTTTTAACAATGATTTTAAATATAGAATACCTTTACTATGTGCTTTACCATCAATGCAACTAGGACATTTATAAATGAGCATATTTTTATTATGTTTTTAAAAATCAAACTAAATTTCTTCTATATGGTGTCACTATTTACATGTGAAGGTGTTTACTTCTTTGGTTTATCCTATTGTTTTCTGCCAATCCCTCAAATGGTTTTAACTGAAGGCAAGGTTATCACATGTGAAGGTGTTTGCTTTTTTGGTTTATTCTATTGTTTTCTGACAATATCCCAAATGGTTTAACTGAAGTCAAGGTTATCTTGCCATCCTTGATTTGGGACAATCAGCCATCACCAAACAATTCCTGGTAATAAACATTGGAAGGAAAGGCTTGCAAACAGCTCCAGAATAATAAATGAAGTTATCGCTTTCCAAATAGGAAACAGGAGGAGGTTAATTTAAAATAAACCACTATAAGGTTTCTTACAGAGTTATCATCACCTGCCTTTCAAAATAAGAGTAATTGGTACATGTGAGGGCAGTTGTTCATCAGAAGTTCTTTACTTGGCTGATTATTCTCTCCAGGTATAATGCTTTTCAATAGATCAATCAGCAGTTTTAATTGGCTTTTTGAGACTATTTAACAGGATCATTTGGTCAAATGGCACATGTTATATAAATTGCCCTCCCTTTGCTTTCCCCATCATAGACCCACATACTCAAGTCTCATGCACTCCTGTCATCACATTCTGGCTCTCTCACTGTCTAGAAAGTTGGGAAAATTACTTCAAAATTTTAAGTCTCATCTATGTAATAATACTTATTCACTAACTTAATGTGAGGGCAAAGTGTTAATGTGAGTAACAAACCTAATATTGTGACCAGAACATCACAGGCACCAAATAAATGGTAGTACTATCATGCTAACCTACAAGAAGACTCAGGGCCCTAAGTATGTTGAAAAGACAATGATGAACCCTGTTGGCATATCTCTCTCTCTCTGTGTGTGTGTGTGTGTGTGTGTGTGTGTGTGTGTGTGTGTGTTTTAAGAATAAATCTGGTATGCCTTTATATATAAAATACATGCATTACTGAAAAGTGAGAAGCAAACAATATTCCCTCTGCATAAAAAATCTATATTATATTATTTAGTGTTTTAGTAAGCTCAGGCAACTCTAACAAAATATCATAGGCTGGATGACTTATAAACAACAGAAATTTATTTCTTATAGTTCCGTAGGCTGGGAAGTACAACATCAAGGTGCCAGCAGATTTGGTATCTGGTGAGAGCACACCTTCTGGTTGATAGATGACTGTCTTTTCAGGGTCCTCACATGGCAGAAGGAGCCAGTGAGCTACCAGGGTCTCCTTTAGAAGGGCCCTAATACCATTCATTAGGGCTCTACTCTTCTGACCTAATCAGCTCCCACAACCCCCCTAATACAACTTCCTATTACAATCACATTAGGGGTTAGGATTTCAACATATGAATTGGGGAGGGGGGGGGCATAAACATTCAGCCTAATGCAGTTAGTTATATTATAAAATGGGAAAAGTATTTTTCTCGGGTGAGGAGTGAATCAGCTCTTACTTTGACTCATTACCACCCTGATAGCTCGCACCTGTGATGTTTGGTTGCGTTATTTGTTGATCTTATTGGATAGAATAAAGAAAAAAGATGGACTGGTGGGAGTTGTAGCAGAGAAGAAACAGGAGAGGGCAAACAAGTAACAGGAACTGGAGTGTTTTGGGGGCCAGCAAATCAAGTTCACTAGAGGTAGTGTAGATAAGTCATAAAACCTGGAACATGGTTGCTCAAGGGATGAAAAAGGAAAAAACAAACAAACAACAACAAAAAAACAGGAGGCTATCCTAAGTTATTTTACATAGGCAGAATTGAGACATTTCAGATAGGGTGTCCAGTTGTCTGATTTTTCCAGAACGGTGGAATTTTCCAGGATATGTGACATTTAATCCAAAAACTTGGGCAGGTCCAGGAATCTAGCTCAGTCCCATTGATAATAAAGAGCAAAGGAGATAGTGGTTCTGGCACTGTATGATAAAGCAAGTAAAAAATTCACAACTGCTGAATTGTGTGTAATATAATACCAAACTGAAATTTATTTTCAGGATATCAAGATTAAATGTTTTATAGATATTTAAAAATTTTTTTAAAAATGTATTCTAGCCGTAACTGGTTTGGCTCAGTGGATAGAGCGTCGGCCTGTGGACTGAAGGGTCCCAGGTTCGATTCCGGTCAAGGGCATGTACCTTGGTTGCGGGCACATCCCCAGTGTGGGGTGTGCAGGAGGCAGCTGGTCGATGTTTCTCTCTCATCGATGTTTCTGACTCTCTATTCCTCTCCCTTCCTCTCTGTAAAAAATCAATAAAATACATTTAAAAAAAAAATGTATTCTATCTATAGCATGTGTTAGCTGATTTTATTTATTTATTTTAACTCAAGATCATGAGGAAGACAATGGAAATATTGTTAATAAGAAGCAAACAAAAAGATTGATAAATAACAAAAAAACTGGTTTACACCTAATACCTTAATGTCATCACTTAAAATAAAATGGTTTTCGAATGCTCATAACTTATATGTGTATTAGCATCTCTCAAATTTCACACATTTTTAGCTTTTATCTTTTAAAATAAAAAATGTCTGACTTTTTTAATGAACAAAACATTGACTTTTATTTTCAGAAGAGAAAATATTTTCACTATATAAAATATACTCAACTATATAAAAATATTCAAAATATATTTAATTATATAAAAATATTCAACATTAATTACAAATTTATTTACACTTTAAAAAAACCAATATTTATTCTGGAATGTGTATGCTATCAAGTCTCTGTTGTACAAAACAATGAGACAGCTAATTAATAATGAGGTTTTTTTTTTTTTTTAGCATGGTAAGTATTTATGTCAAATTTTAAATTGTGGGATTTGATTAGACATTAATCTTCATTTTATTGCTAGAGAAAATCACATCATATATGCCTGGGCTGACCAGCAAACCCTGAGCGACAGATGAATGATTACTCTGAAACAACATTTGCTGTGAAAGAGAGGGCTAAGGGACTGCTTGGCTAAAGGAACCAGACAGCATTGATCGCCTGCCTCTTCAGGCTTTTATTGTAACAGCAGTTTGAGGTAACGTTTATATTTTAGATACAATCAGTAGGGTAAGTAATCTTGGGAGGACACATGTGTCTGCAGTGTCCTTTAAGTAAGGACACCTAAAGATTAAGCATAAAGATTCTGGTAAACACCCGAGGGTCTACATGTACACAGACTTGTTTGGAAAGGTCAAGGAACAATTAGGGGCAGCCACCTTTGGCCAAAACCCCCTAAGTTGGAATTCTGATAAACAGGGCAGGCTGCCTTCAGCCTATTCCTTTTTTGGAATTTCCTCCTTACAGACTTTCCAACCAAGTCTCCTGTGCTTCCCTACACACATATACATGTTTTTTTCAAAATGTGAAGGACATACAGATGCTTAAAAAAGAAATGCTTGGCCCTGGACTGTGTGGCTTAGTTGGTTGAACATCACCTCAGGCAGGCTTAATCCCCGGTAGGGGGTGTGCAGGAAGTAGCTGATAGATGTTTTTTTTCACAGCAATGATTTTCTCTCCCCTCCCTTCCCCCCTCTCTAAAATCAATAAAAACATATTTAGAAAAAAAAAGTTTGGACAATAAGTTATTAAGGTGAACAAACAAAACAAAAACCTGGCATTGTCAAATAGTCCATTCAATGGAACTAACATCAATCTGTGGTGAGTCCTGGCTAGTATCAGAAAGATGCAGATTAAGTCAGAAAATAAATACTCATCACTTAGCCAGCCTACAGAGTAAACTCCATAAATATCAGTAGCATTGATAATTTAACAACTCTTCTCAATGGATCTTTTAGCAAATAAATTAGAAATGTAAAGAGTAGAAGGGAGAGAAGGAAAAACTAAAAATCTGTAAATTTTATTAATTAATAGAGGCCTAGTGCAAGATATTCATACATGGGTGGGGTCCATAGGCCTGACCAGTGATGAGGGCCTATTGGGGCTGTCTCGCCCAGTCCCAACTGGGGCCAGGCCAGCTGGGTCCCACTGGCTGCCGGCTGGGTCCTGGGGGCCTGCAGGCTGCTGGCCAGAGCCTGCCGGCACCAGCCGGCTCTGCCAGACAGGGCCTGCCGGGTGGGGGAGGAGTCGGGGAGGGTAGCTGTGGGAGCACCCTGACCACCAGGGGGCAGCTCCTGCATTGAGCGTATGCCCCCTGGTGGTCAGTGCACATCATAGTGAATGGTCAACTGGTTGTTCTGGTCTTAATGGTCATTTAAGCATATAGAGAGATAGATAGATAGATAGATAGATAGATAGATACATACATACATACATACATACATACATACATAGATACATAGATAGATAGATACATAGATAGATTGGAAATTTGTAAAGGCAGAGAAGAACTAGGGCCACCCGAGTGGTTAAAATAATAACTAAAATGACCTTTTAAATGAACAAAACATTGATTTCAAGAGGAAAAAATATATTTCACTATATAAAATATACTCAACTGTATAAAATATTCAAAATATATTTAATTACATAAAAATATTCAACATTAATTACACATTTATTTGCATTTCTTTAATAAAAGCTTTTTTTATATGAGCTTCTCAATTAAGAACTGACTTCAGTGACACTTTTTATGTTAAGAAATGTTGAGAAAAGTAAAAGGTGTATGTGGTTTTCTGCTTCACTTGGCTGTCAAGAGACTTGCACTAAAATAATCATTTAAAATTGAGAAATGGAACAGTAGGCGCTACTCTGAAGAACATAGTACTTTTAATGTTTCATAAATGTTACGAGTCACAGGAACAGCTATCCAAGGGGCTCCTATCTTGAAGACTGAAAAATTATGAGTAAAAGCAAATACAAAAATAAATGGGTTAGGGCAGTGGTTCTCAACCTGTGGGTCGCGACCCCTTTGGCGGTTGAACGACCCTTTCACAGGGATTGCCTAAGACCATCCTGCATATCAGATATTTACATTACAATTCATAACAGTAGCAACATTACAGTTATGAAGTAGCAACGAAAATAATTTTATGGTTGGGTCACAACATGAGGAGCTGTGTTTAAAGGGCCAGAAGGTTGAGAACCACTGGGTTAGGGTCTTCTATCTCCAATAATGGCCAGCCTTTAGAGTCCCTTAAACAGCCTCGCTCTAACATTTTAAGTCAGTGCTTCTCAAACTTTAATGTGCATATAAATGGAGATCATGTTAAATGCACCTGCTGATTCTGTAAGCCTGGATTGTAGCCTGAGAATCTGCATTTTTAAGAAGTTCATAAGTAATGCTGCTAGTCCAAGGACTACACCTTGAGTAGCAGGCTTCAATATTACTTCCATTTTAATGTTCCTTATGCTTATGGTGACTGTACATTTGAACTTTCAGGACAGCCTCAATGTTATTGACAGTTCATTATTTTCAGAAAAGTCAATAAGCTAAATTAATTTAACTTTGATACTTTGGGGAAGTTGTTCATAGAAAAGATTTTCCTTATCAGAGAATATCATGTCACAGTGTGGTGGTTGCAGGGGTGTGTGTGTAGCCAGGGGGAGGGGATGGAGTTGGAAGAGTACATAGAGAGGTTAAATAGTGATGGAAAAAATAAAATAAAATATAAAAACTAAAGCCCTGACTGGTTTGGCTCAGTGGATAGAGCATAGGCCCTCGGACTGAAGGTTCGCAGGTTCTATTAGGGTCAAGTGCATAAATCTCGGTTGCAGGTTCAATCCCTGGCCAACTGGGGCACCTGTGGGAGGCAACCAATTGATGTTTCTCTTTCACATCAAATGTTTCTCTCACCCTCAGGTCCAATTTTTCTAAAAATCAATGGAAGAATGTTCTTGGGTGAGGATTACCAAATATATATATAATAATAGACAAGCATGGTAATTGACTGTACCTTTGCTATGCCTCCCATTGGCTAATGAGTGTGATATGCAAATTAACCACCAACAAAGATGGTGGCTAATTTGCATACTGCAGGCATGGTGGGACAGCGCCATCCCGCCTGCCCTGCCACCATCCGGGCCTGCTATCTGCAACCCCGGGCAGCGGGCGGCCCATGTGTGACCCGACCTATGGCTGCGGGCGGGACCAAAGTGATTGGGCACCTGCCCCACCCTTATCCGGCCCTTACACAGGGGACCCGGGGCTGGCAGGCTGGAAGGCGGCTCTGGCTGGAGTGAAGGCCTGGGTCCCGGGTGCCGGAGGAAAACAGGTGCCGGCAGCCATGGGGAGGAAAGGTGTATTGCACGAATCTTTTTGTGCAACAGGCCTCTAATATATATATATTATAGCAGTTCTTAAAATATGAGAGCTTGTTTGGAGGTTCTAGCAGGGGAGCGCAGCTACTCATATACCCTTGACTGAAGACCGGTCCTCTCCTCGGGGTGGGGGAAGGTCGTCCTCTTCGTCCTCTTCAACTGAGCTTCAGGAGGGACGCACATGGATCGGTGAGGGAGGAGGGGGACACTCGCCTAGCCAGCCAGATCAGCCGAATCAACCCTGGCGATCAATGGGGTGACAGATGTCACAGCCAGATCGCCCTCACATCCAAGTTCTTAAAATAAATACTTAAATACATAAACACATGAAAGAAAGAAAGAAAGAAAGAAAGAAAGAAAGAAAGAAAGAAAGAAAGAAAGAAAGGAAGGAAGGAAGGAAGGAAGGGAGGGAGGGAGGGAGGGAGGGAGGGAGGGAGGGAGGGAGGGAGGGAGGGAGGGAGGGAGGAAGGAAGGAAGGAAGGAAATATCATGTCAAACTAGATTATCTTGTCTTGGGGTTTGGAAAATGAGATAGCAAACATTTCTTCTCTCCTTTTTTGACTCCAGCACCCCTTTTTGTATCTGCATAGCAACTTGGCTAGAACAAAGAAATCATTATTTTCATCCAGTCAAGGCAGATGAGTCATCCTAGAAGTAATAACTGCTGGGATTGGCCTGAGCCCTTGGTGAGGTATTATAGCTGGACATAAGGGAGAATTTGATTTAGAAAACTTTCTTGAGAGTCATTCCTGGCTTCCTTCTCTATCAAAAAACAAATAGAAGGAAATCTCTTCTGTGGTCTCCATACTTCATGCTCTAAATATTGATCTAAGGCATTGATGAAATTTTACTAAGAAGAGGTATTTTCTTATTCTGTCATCTATTTTATTTCACCTTTTTGATCTTTTTTCTTTTACTTTCCTTTTCTTTCTTTCTTGCTTTTTTTTTGTTTTTGTAAATAGGCAAAATAGATTATGGAAGCAACTAAAGGCCATCTTAATTCTTCTCCAACTTTAAAAATAAAATACGTTCCCTAAAGATGATTATAAGTCAGGATTACCCAGGTCATATATGGATTTCTGAAGATAACACCTTAAAATTGCAGTAATATGTCTCTATTTAGAATGAACTCTTAGGCCAAATGCTTCTCTTGGAACTTAACTTAGTACTTTTGATCTCAAAGTTTATCTCAACAATGAGAATGATGACTAAGTTCTTCTTTTTCAAACTCTAAATCACTGAGATAGGAATGTAAAAATGAAATAATATTCACCACCTCATTAAAAGAGGGGAATAGTGCCCGGCCAGCATGGCTCAGTGGCTGAGTGTCAACCTATGAACCAGGAAGTCATGGTTCGATTTCTGGTCAGGGCACATGCCCAGATTGTGTGCTTGATCCCCAGTGTGGGGCATGCAGGAGGCAGCCTTTCAATGATTCTCTCTCATCATTGATGTTTCTCTCTCTCTCTCCCATCCTCTCTGAAATAAATAAAAGTATATTAAAAATAAAATAATAAAAGAGGGGAATAGAAATTACATGGGCATATATGTTAGTTTGGTGAGTTAACTACTGAATGAATGAATGAATGAATGAAATCATGGACAAGTTCTATAAAGCTTATAACAGAAGATAAAGATAGCCTTGATACCAAAGAAACAGAATTTGTCTCCAGCATTTGAATTCCTTTGAATTTATAGATATATTTTTAAGTGACAGTATACCAAAGTTTTAGAAAAATTCAAATTCTGGGCAGGAGCGCAATACATTATTATGAAAAAGGTGAAAATTAAACATTTACAAACTATCTGTAGAAAGAATTTTCATAAAAGTTTACTTAAAGTGTATGTTGAATGGAAGAAATATTGACACGAAACACCCCAGTGAGCAACAAAAACACCTTAACTCTACTAATTCTCAAATATAACGCCACCCAAGTAAACAATCACAGTTCTACACAAATGTAGCATTGTCCCTTCTTGCTCCCTAGCAAATTCATGAATTCAGGCTGATGATTTTAGGGCCTAATCATTTAAAAATAAGTGTAGTAGTATAAGGACCCATAGTTGTGGGTCTCCCAGAGCACGATAGATCTCTTTGTGTTTGATTATAGGTCAATGATTTCATTCCAGGTAGCAATTAAAAGCTGTTTTAACTCTGGAGTTTTTTAAATGCAAAGAAATGAAACTTGCTTAATCATCCTGTTACCTTTGCTAACACTGATTTCCAGAGAATTGTTAAAATGTGTTGCTTTCAAAAGTCCTACTTAGAGAACTATGCTTAATGGTTGCCTCTACAAACATCAAGCATATCTGATAAGGAATTAAGGAAGATATGTAAGCGTTGCAATTGGTGTCTTTATGTGGAAAGAGCTTTCAATCAAGTAACCCTGCCTTTAGTTTATATTTGAAAAGAAGTTTCCCAACCAAAATCTCATGGCTTGTGCTTAATGGACTGTCTACAGGTAATTTTTCACCCTGTCATGTACCAACTATGCTCTTTCACCCACAAGCTCACATCCTAGGTAAGAAAGATAATATCCTATGTTAAAAGAATATGGAGATATTTGTCTTGGGTAGAATTTTTTGTAGACTATTCAAGGGAGAATAAATGGATTCTACCAACATTAACTTTAGCTTTAATTTTTTCTGGTCATTTAGTTTTCTAAATCATGGTGTGCAGCAATCTTTTTCATACAATGTCACACATTTAATAAAACAACATTATTATATAGAAGGAAGATAATTTAATTATTCTTTTACTGCCCATGAATTACTGATAGAAGCATTATTTTACTCATTGCATTTCTAATGAGTGGAGGCTCACAATCTTTTCTAACCACCAATTTTAGTAATTTGGAATCATGATGAAACAGATGAATTTTAAATATTTCCTATGTTTAAGAATTGCTCTTTCAAAAAGACTGCCACATTGAAGAAGTTCAAGATGATTGTAAATGCTCCTATGTACCCTTTAAGGAAAAAAAAAATCTAAGAAATATAATAAATCACCTTAATTTTTTGTTTTGCCATGTAGTTATTTTCTTGCTATGGCAAACTTTCTGCTACTCAGTATTCTGTTGTTAAAATTTTTATTAACCAAAACTTATCTTCTCCACTCATCTTCACACCATGTTCACAATGTTATCATACAATATTCAATAACAGCCCTAAAATAAAAATAAGGGCTTAAAAAATTCCAAATAACTTTCTGAAATATCAAGAGATTAACTGATAGATTATCTGCCTTACTTAGATGAACTCTCAGTTGGCTACAATATTTGAGAAAACATAATTTAAATTTTAATCATTCTAGTAAAATTTACTCTTTATGTAGCTGATACCTAAAAAATGTGAGGAAAACTCACAGAATTATAGAAAAGATATCTAAAATCAAGTGAGAAGATAATAAAAATATTAGTGGGTCTCTCAGGCCTATAAACAGTATTTATTCATTTTGATAATTATAAATTGCTTAATTTTTGAGAGTTAGGAGACTTAAAAGCTAAAGCCTAGATGTAGAAGGAATTTAGAGAATGAGTCAGATGCCCTCATTTTTCAGATGAGAAAACCAAAGGCCCTCCTCTACTAGCCTGGGACCAATCTCCAACTTTGATTTCTCATTCAATGTATTTTTCATAAGAGAATGTAAAAAAATATACTAAATGTAGGCTAAGGGTTGGGGAAAGGAAAGTACATATAAGGATAGGCCCAGGTGGAGGCTACTAGCAGTTAAAGAGCTCCTTACTAAGTGTCAAGCATTGTTTGAGACATTTTTATGTGTTTATTACATTTGATCTCATAGCACCCCTATGAGGAGGGTGCTATGCTTGGTGTAGAGATTAAAAACCTGAAGCCCAGAGAGATCATCCTGACCCCAAGTTCTATGCATTTCCACTCTGTTTGCCCAGAAACAGAATAATCCTATTTCTCTGCCCATTGGTGGACTTCTAACAGGTTGATTAGTGCACATGCCCATTGAACAAATGTATATAGAGCCTCTCCTTTGGGACAAAACCCTTCCTGGGAGTTGAGTATGCAGTGATGAACACCATGTGGGAGGTAATGAACCAAAGACACTTCTCCAAAGTGGACATACAGATGACCAAGAGACATATAAAAAAATGCTAAAAGATACTAATCATCAGAGAGATGCAAATTAAAATGACAATGAGGTATCACCTTATTATGCCTGTCAGAATGGTTATCATCAACAAATCAACAAATGACAAGTGCTGGCGAGGAAGTGGAGAAAAGGGCTATGGAGAAGTGGAGAGTGGCTATGAACCTAGGGGTGCATACATTCTTTCTGACTGGTGTTTCTGGTTTCTTAGGATGTATTCCTAGAAGTGGGATAACTGGGTCAAATGTCAGCTCCATATTTAATTTTTTGAGGACACTCCATACTATTTTCCATAACGGCTGTGCCAGTCTGCATTCCCACCAGCAGTGCACAAGGGTTCCCTTTTCTCCACTTCCTCGCCAGCACTTGTCATTTGTTGATTTGTTGATGATAACCATTCTGACAGGCATGAGGTGATACCTCACTGTCATTTTAATTTGCATCTCTCTGATGATTAGTATTTTTTAGCATTTTTTTATATGTCTCTCGGTCATCTGTATGTCATCTTTGGAGAAGTGTCTATTTAGGTCCTTTGCCCATTTTTTAATTGGATTGTTTGTCTTCCTTTTGTTAAGTTGTATGAGTCACTTACATATTTTAGATATTAACCCTTTATCAGATTTATCATTGCCAAATATGTTTTCCCATACAGTGGGCTCCCTTTTCGTTTTGTTGATGGTTTCTTTTGCTGTGCAGAAGCTTTTTTATTTTTATGTAGTCCCATATGTTTATTTTATCATTAGTTTCCCTTGCTCTAGGACAGTGATGGCGAACCTTTAGAGCTCGGTGTGTCAGCATTTTGAAAAACCCTAACTTAACTCTGGTGCCGTGTCACATATAGACATTTTTTGATATTTGCAACCATAGTAAAACAAAGACTTATATTTTTGATATTTATTTTATATATTTAAATGCCATTTAACAAAGAAAAATCAACCAAAAAAATGAGTTCGTGTGTCACCTCTGACACGTGTGTCATAGGTTCGCCATCACTGCTCTAGGAGATGTATTCATAAACATTTTGCTACAAGAGATGTCTGAGATTTTGCTACCTATGGTTTCTTCTAGGATTTGTATGGTTTCCCAAATTACATTCAAGTCTTTCATCTATTTTGAATTTATTCTTGTGTATGGTGTAAGTTGGTGATCTAGTTTCATTTTTCTGCATATATCTGTTCAATTTCCCCAAACCATTTATTGAAGAGACTCTCTTGACTCCATTGAATGCGCTTGCCTCCTTTGTCAAATACTAACTGAACTTAATGTTTTGGGTTCTCTGTTCTGTTCCATTGATCTATATGACTGTCTTGTGCCAGTACCAGGCTGTTTTGATTACAGTGGCTTTGCAGTATAATTTGAATCTGGTATTGTGATTCCTCCAACTTTATTATTCTTTCTCAAGTTTGATACAACCAAGTGGGGAACTTTTTGGTTCCATATAAATGTTTCGAGTATTTGTTATAGATCTGTGAAATATGCTGTTGGTATTTTCATAGGGATTGCATTGAATCTGTAGATTGCCTTGGGTAGTATGGACATTTTAATGATTTTGATTCTCCCAATCCATAAACACGGTATATTCTTCCACTAGTTTATACCTTCTTCTATCAGTAGTTTTCTGAG
Organism: Myotis nattereri; assembly: GCF_964212035.1. NCBI lineage: Eukaryota > Metazoa > Chordata > Mammalia > Chiroptera > Vespertilionidae > Myotis > Myotis nattereri. The sequence goes on from NC_138077.1 coordinate 101,760,615, forward strand.
TACAGGCCTGCTGCTTCCTTGGTTAAGTTTATACCAAAGTATCTTAATTTTCTGTTGCAATGGTAAATGGGAATGCTTATTTCGTTTATTTTTTTCTGGTAATTCATTATTGGTGTATAAAAAAAGCCATTGATTTTTGGGTATTGATTTTGTATCCTGCTATTTTGCAAAATTCATTTATTAAATCTAGTAGTTTCCTGGTGGAGTCCTTAGGGATTTCTATGTACAATATCATGCCATCTGTGAATAATGACAGTTTTACTTTCTTCTTTCTAATTTGGATGCATTTTATCTCTTCTTCTTGTCTGATTGCTGTGGCTAGGACTTCCAATACTATGCTGAATAAGAGTGGTGAAAGTGGACATCCTGTCTTGTACCTATTTTAGGGGAAATGGTTTTAGATTTTGCTCATTGACTATGATGCTTGCTGTAGGTTTGTCATATATGGCCTTTATCATGTTGAGATATGATCCCTCTATTCCCATTTTGCTAAGAGTTTTTATCAAAAATGAGTGTTGGATTTTGTCAAATTCTTTTTCTGCATCTATTGATATGATCATGTGATTTTTGTCTTTCCATTTGTTTATATGATGTAACTAGTAGCCTGGTGCACAAAAATTTGTGCACTTGGGGGTGGGGGATTAGGGGTGGGGCCAGACCCCTCAGCCCGACCTGCACCGCCTGTCATGGTCTGGGACCCCGGCCACTCCTGGCCTAGGCACAGGCCTACAGGCTTGGGGCGGCCTAGCTCCCGAGGCCCCATTTTATCAAGAGAACAAACTCACCCTTAGTTACAGCCCTCACCAAACCCAGTACAGTGCATCTGTGCATACAACTGCCTCCTTCATATGCCTGCTTCGCCATATTGAATTACTAATATCTTGAGGACATAGCTCTGTCTTAGCCTGCTTCAACTTCAGTGCCTGTCCTGGTGCCAGGGACCTGAGAGGGTTTGCTGAGTGAGTGAGTGAATAATGAGTGAGTGAATGAGTGAATGAATGAGCGAGTAAGTGAATGAGCAAGCAGCTACAGGGTTGCCATGGCAACGCAGCAGAAGTTCCCGCCCAGCTCCCCAGCTGCCTGATACAAACCCTGGGAAGTTCCCGCCCTGCTCCCAGTGGCCTGGTGCCCCTCTCCTGGCTGCATAGTTCAGGCCCCACTCTCCGCTGCCTGATGCAAACCACAGGAAGTTCCCGCCCTGCTCCCAGCGGCCCCACGCCCCTCTCCCCCTGCATAGTTTGTGCAGGGCAAAGGCGGCCCGGGTTCTCCACCTTTGCCCTGCCACCTGGCTCTTTCCTGCCGCCTGGGTTTCTGATCACCGTCAGCGGCAGGCAGCTTCTACCGTCCTTCCCCTTTTGCCTCCCATCATTGTGCCTATGTATGCAAATTAACCACCATCTTTGTTGGCAGTTAATTTGCATATTGCCCTGATTAGCCAATGGGAAGCATAGCGGAAGCATGGTTAAATACCCTTTTTGTCTTTTATTAGATAGGATACATTTATTGGTTTGTGAATATTGTACCAGCCTTACATTCCTGGGATAAATCCAACTTAGTCATGGTGTATGATCTTTTTAATATGTTGGTAGATATAAGTTGCTGATATTTTGTTGTAGAGTTTTGTTCATCAGGGATATTGGCCTATGACTCTCTTTCTTTGTAGTGTCTTATCTTTTTTGGAATTAGGATAATGCTGGCCTCAAAAAATAGCTTGGAAGTGTTTCTTTCTCTTGGATTTTTTTTTTTTTTTGAATAGTTTGAGGAGGGTAAGTGTTTGATCTTCTTTGAATGTTGGGTAAAACACCCCTGTGAAGCCATGTGGACCCAGGCTTTTGTTTGCTGTAATTTTGTTTTTTATTACTGCTTCTATTTCCTCAGTTATTATTGCCCTATTTGGGTTTTCTGATTCTTTCTGATTCATTTTTGGGAGATTATATTTTTCTAGGAATTTTTCCATTTCATCCACGTTGTCCAGCTTGTTGGCATATAGTTGTTCATAGTATTTCCTTACAATTTTTTGTATTTCTGTGGTGTCAGTGGTTACTTCTCCACTTTCATTTCTGATTTTATTTATTTGTGTCCTCTTCCTTTGTTTCTTGATTAGTCTGGCTAACAGTTCATCAAGCTTGTTTATCTCTTCCAATAACCAGCTTTTGGTTTCATTATTTTTTTGTATTGTTTTTTTTTAAGTCTTTATGTCATTTATTTCTGCTCTAATCTTTATTATTTCCTTCCTTATACTTACTCTGGGCTTTTCTTGTTCTCTTTTTAGTTCTTTAGTTGTGGTATTGGTTGTTTATTGTTCTAAATTGTTTGTTTTTCATTTTTCTTATTTTTTTGAGCTAGGACTATAAGTGCTATGAACTTCCCTGGCAGGACTGCTTTTGCTGTGTTCAAGAGATTTTGGGTTATTGTGTGTTCATTTTCATTTGTTTTGAGGAAGTTTTTTTTTTATGTCTTTCTTGATCTTATTGGTAACCCATTCATTGTTCAATAACATGCTCCATGTGTTTGAATGTTTTGGGGTGTTTTTACTGTGGATGATTTCTAATGTCATTCCATTGTTTTCTGATAAAATGCTTGATAGGATTTCAATCCTCCTGAACTTTTAAAGACTTGTTTTGTGTCCTAACATGTGGTCTATCTTTGCAAATGACCTATATGCATTATAGAAGAATGTACATTCTGTAACTTTGAGGAGAAATGTTTTAGAATTGTCAAATCCATCTGATCCAAGTGTGTACTCTAGATTTTTTCATGTTTATTTTTTAATTCTTTATTATTGAAAGTATTACATATGTCCCCTTTCCTCCTATTGTCCCCTCCCAGCCTGCCTCATCCCCCAGCCCCATGCTTCACGCCCCCCTCCATTTTCTGTGTTCATTGGTTATGCCTACATGTATACAAGTTTTTTGGTTGATCTCTTCCCTCCAAGTCTCCCCCTGCCCACTCTTCCCTGCCTTCCCTCTGAGGTTTGAGGGTCTGTTCGATGCTTCTATATCTCTGGATCTATTTTTGTTCATCAGTTTATATTGTTCAATATATTTCACAAATGAGTGAGATCATATGATACTTACCCTTCTCTGACTGGCTTATTTCACTTATCATAATGCTGTATGGGTCCATCCATGCTGTTGTAAAGGTAAGAGTTCTTTCTTTTTCAGAAGTGTGGTATTCCATTGTGTAGATGTACCACAGTTTTCTAATCCACACATCTGCTGATGGGCACGTAGGCAATTTCCAAATCTTAGCTATTGTAAATTGTGCTGTTATCAACATAGGGGTGCATAAGTTCTTTCTGATTGGTGTTTCTGATTTCTTGGGATATGTTCCTAGGAGTGGGATTACTGGGACAAATGGCAATTCCATTTTTAATTTTTTGAGGAAACTCCATACTGTTTTCCACAGTGGCTGCAATAGTCTGCATTCCCACCGGTAGTATGCTAGGGTTCCCTTTTCTCCATATCCTGGCCAGCACTTGTTGTTTGTTGACTTGCTGATGACAGCCATTCTGACTGGTGTGAGGTGCCATCTCATTGTCACTTTGATTTGCATCTCTCAGATGATTAGTGATTTTGACCATTTTTTCATATGCCTGTTGGCCTTCTGTATGTCCTCTTTCGAGAAGTGTCTATTTAGGTCCTTTGCCCATTTTTAATTGGAATGTTTACCTTCTTTTTGTTAAGTTGTATGAGTTTCCTGTAAATTTTGGAGATTAAACCCTTATTGGAGATAACAGTGGCATATATGTGCTCCCATGCAATGGGCTTTCTTGTTGTTTTGTTGATGGTTTTTTTTTTTTTTTTTTTTTTTTTTTGCTGTGCAGAAGCTTTTGATTTTGGTGTAGTCTCATTTTTTTATGTTCTCCTTAGTTTCCATTGTCCTAGGAGATATGTTGGTAAACATACTGCTATGAGCTATATCTGATATTTTGCCGCATATGGATTCTTCTAAGACTTTTATTGTTTCTCGCCTTACGTTAAATTCTTTTATCCATTTTGAGTTTATTTTTCTATATGGTGCAAGTTGATGGTCAAGTTTCATTTTTTTTGTATGTATCTATCCAATTTTCCCAGTACCATTTATTGAAGTGGCTGTCTTGACTCCATTGTATGTTCTTGCCTCCTTTGTCAAATATTAATTGAACATAATTGTTTGGGTCAATTTCTGGTTTCTGTGTTCTGTTCCATTGGTATATTTGTCTGTTCTTATTCTAGTACCAGGCTGTTTTGAAAACAGTGACTTTGTAATATAATTTGATGTCTTATATTGTGATTCCTCCAACTTTGTTCTTCTTTCTCAGTATTGCTGCAGCTATTCAGGGTCTTTTTCTAGTCCACATATGTTTTTGGCAACTTTGTTCTAGGTTGGTGAAATATGCCATTGTATTTTAATAGGGATTGCATTGAATCTATAGATTGCTTTGGGTAGTAAAGACATATTAATGATGTTGATTCTACCAATCCATTGACATGGTATGTTCTTCCACTTGTTTATATCTCCCTCTATCTCTTTTTTCAATGACTGTAGTTTTCCAAATACAGGTCTTTTACCTCTTTAGTTAAGTTTATTTCTAGATATCTTATATTTTTTTTGTTGCGATTGTAAATGGGATTGTTTTTTAGTTTCGCTTTCTATGAGTTCATTATCTATCCTAATATATAAAAAGCCAGGGGCCATCATGACCAAAACAACCAGACTGATGACCGAACAGCAGGCTGCATGGGGTGACCAGGCAGGCAGGGGGGCAGTTGGGGGCGACCAGGCTGGCAGGGGGGTGCAATTCGGGGCAAGCAGGCCAGGAGAAGGAGGCACTTGGTGGTGACCAGGCCAGCAGAGGGTGTAGTAAGAGATGACCAGACTGGCAAGGGGGGGAATTTAGGGGTGACCAGGCCAGCAGAGGGGGGCAGTTGGGGGTGATCAGGCAGGCAGGCAGGTAAGCAGTTAGAAGCCAGTGGTCCTGGATTGTGAGAGGGATGTCCGACTGTCGGTTTAAGCCCAATCCCTGGGATCGGGCCTAAACCGGCAGTCAGACATCCCCCGAGGTGTCCCATATTGGAGAGGGTGCAGGCTGGGCTGAGGGGAACTCCCCACCCCCTGTGCACAAATTTCATGGACCGGGTCTCTAGTATGTATAAAAGCCTAAGTGATCATTATGACCGAACGACTGGAATGACCGGAACGACCAGTCGACCATCACTATGACGTGCACTGACCTCCAGGGGGCAGATGCTCAATGCAAGAGCTGCCCCTGGTGGTCAGTGCACTCCCACAGCCAACCTCCCAGGCTCCTCCACCCATTCCAGCCACCCCCCTGTCCCCTTGATAGGCCCTGATTGTGGGGGCCAGCCAATCAATCTCCTGGGGTTCCTCCGCCTGCCAGCCATCCCCCGGATAGGCCTAGACCACTGGCCAGGCTGAGGGACCCCACCCATGCACAAATTCGTGTACTGGGCCTTTAGTTGGTGTATAAAAATGTCATAGATTTCTGGGTGTTAATTTTGTATCCTGCTATGTTACTGAATTCACTTATTAAATCAAGTAGTTTTTTTATGGAGTCTTTAGGGTTTTCTAAGTACAATATCATGTCATCTGGAATAATGACAGTTTTACTTCTTCTTTTCCAATTCAGATGTCTTTTATTTCTTCTTCTTGTCTGATGGCTATGGCTAGCACTTCCAGTACTATGTCGAACAGGAGTGGTGAAAGTGCGCATCCCTGTCTTGTTCCCGTTCGTAGGGGAAATGGTTTTATTTTTTGCCCACTGAGTATGATGGCTGTTCATTTTTCATATAAGGCTTTTATTATGTTGAGGTATGATCCCTCTATTCTTATTTGCTGAAAGTTTTTATCAAAAATTGGTGTTGGATTTTTGTCAAATGATTTTTCTGAATCAATTGATATGATCATGTGATTTTTGTCTTTCAAATTGTTTATGTGATGTATCATGTTTATTGATTTGTGGATACTGTACCAACTGTGCATCCCTGAAATAAATCCCACTTGGTTATGTTGTAAGATCTTTTCATTGTATCGTTGGATGCAACTTGCTAATATTTTGTTGAGTATTTTACCATTTATGTTCATCAGGGTTATTGGCCTGTAATTCTCTTTCTTTATAGTGTCTTTATCTGGTTTTGGTATTAAGGTAATGCCAAGATCATAGAAAGAGCTTGGAAGTGTTCCTTCCTCTTGATTTTTTGGAATAGTCTGAGGAGGGTAGGTTTTAGTTCTTTTTTTAATGTTTAATAAAACTCTCCTGTGATGCCATCCAGACCAGGGCTTTTGCCTACTGGAAGTTTTTTGATTGCTGCTTCAATTTCCTCAGTAGTTATAAGCTTATTCATATTTTCTGATTCTTCTTGATTGAGTTTTGTGTTTTTCAAGGAATATATCCATTTCATCTATGTTGTTCCGTTTTTTGGAATAAAGTTGTTTGTAGTATTTTTTACAGTCCTTTGTATTTCTGTGGGATCAGTTGTTACTTCATTTATGATTTTGTTTATTTGGGTCCTCTCTCTTTGATTCTTGGTGAACCAAGTTAGAGGTTCATCAATCTTGTTTCTCCTTTCAAAAAACCAGCTCTGTAATCTATTGATATTTTGTATTTTTTTTTAAATCTCTATGTCATTTATTTATGCTCTGATCTTTATTCTTTCCTTCCTTCTACTTTCTCTAGGCTTTTCCTTTTGCTCTCTTTCAAATTCTTTATGTTTTAGGGTTAGATAATATATTATCAGTGTTTCTTGTTTTTTGAGGTAGGCCTGTAGAGCTATCAACTTCCCTCTCAGGACTGCTTTTACTAGTACTGTGTCCCATAGATGTGGGATTGTTATGTTTTCATTGTCATTTTTTCCAGGATGTTTCTTATTTATTCTTTGATCTCTTTGGTAACCCAATCATCTATACTAATAAAAGGGTAATATGCTAATTAGGGCAGACATCTTACGGATGTCCATCCAGACGTCCATCCAGACAAAGCTACAGTGGCTGCGAGGCCCAGGACTCACAGCAGCTGTGGGCTCATGGCAGCTGTGGGCTCAGGCAGCCATGGGCTCAGGCAGCCATGAGCCCCAGTGACTGCAAGGCCCAGGGCTTAGGCCTTGTAGCTGCCGTGGCTGGCATTGGCAGCACCAGCCGTGTGATGGGAGTGGTGCCTTCCCCTGATCAGCCCAGTCGCCTCCCACAGAGGAGGACATCCTCTGAGGGCTCCTGGACTCTGAGAGGGGGCAGGCCAGACTGAGGGACCCCCCCAATCCAGTGCACGAATTTTCGTGCACCAGGCCTCTAGCTCTTTAATAGCATGCTATTTAGCTTCCAAGTGTTTGATTGTTTTTTATTGTTTTTAATGTAGTTGAATTCTAATTTTATGCCACTGTGGTCTGAAAAGATCCTTGGTATGATTTCAGTCTTCTTAAATTTGAATAGACTTAGCCTGTGTTCTAATATGTGGTCTATCTTTAAAAATGTCCCATGTGCACTTGAGAAGAATGTATATTCTGTAGCTTTAGGGTGAAATGTTCTGAAGATGTCAGTTGGATCCATCTGATCCCATGAGTTGTTTAGGCTTGCTGTTTCTTTGTTGATTTTTGTCTAGAAGATTTATCCAGTAATGTCAATGGGGCATTAAAGTCCCCTACTATGATTGTATTACTATCTCCCCCTTGATATCTTCCAGAAGATTTTTTTTATGTATTTGGGTGCTCCTGTATTGGGTGCATATATGTTTACCAGAGTTATATTCTCTTATTGTATCAACTCCTTTAGTATTATGAAGTGGCCTTCTTTATCTCTTGGTATGGCCTTCACTTTGAGATCTATTTTGTCAGATATGAGTATTGCTGATCCAGCTTCTTTTTCATTTGCCTGAAAAAATTTTTTCCATCCCTTCACATTCAGTCTGTGTGAGTCCTTTGTTCTGAGATGTGTCTCTTGTAGACAACATATATATGGGTCATGTTTTCTTATCCATTCAGCCACTATATGTCTTTTGATTGGGACATTTATTCCATTTATGTTTATTGACTAGAGGCCCAGTGAACAAAATTTATGCACAGAGGAGGACCCTCAGCCTAGCCTGCACCCTCTAGCAATCCAGGACCCCTCAGGGGATGTCCGAGTGCCAGTTTAGGCCCGAGCAGGATCGGGCCTAAACTGGCAGTTGAACATCGTTCCCACAATCCGGGACTGCTGTCTCCTAACCACTCACCTGCCTACCTGATCACCCCTAACTGCTCACCTGCCTGCCTGATTACCCCTAACTGCCTCTGCCTGCCTGATCACCCCTAACCACTTGCCTGCCTGCCTGATCACCCCTAACTGCATCTGCCTGCCTGCCTGATTGCCCCTAACTGCTCGCCTGCCTGTGTGATCGCCCCTAACTACTCTGTCTTGGCCCCCGCTGCTGCGGCTTCATCCGGAAGGACGTCTGGAATGATGTCCAGAAGGTCGTTTGGCTGTCCGGTCTAATTAGCATATTACACTTTTATTACTATAGATAAGTACATGTTTGTAGCCATTTTTATTCTTTATGCCTGTGTTCCTTCTTCCCTTTCTGTTTCTTCTTTTTACAGCAGTTCCTTTAGCATTTCTTGCATTGCTGACTTGGTGTTGTTAAACTTCCTTAGCCTTTTTTCGTCTGCGAAGCTCCTGATTTCAGCATCAATTTTGAATTATAGCTTTGCTGAATAGAGTATTCTTGGATTGAGTCCCTGCTTTGTATCACTTTGTATGCTTCATTTCATTCCCTTCTGGCCTGATGTGTTTCTGTGGAGAAATCATTTGATAGTCTAATGAGAAATCCCTTGTAGGTAACTTTCTGTCTCTCTTGCAGCCCTTAAGATTCATTCTTTGTCGTTAACATTTGCCATTGTAATTATGACGTGTTTTTGTGTGGGTCTTTTTGGGTTCATCATGTATGGGACTCTGTGGTTGTATGATTTTTTCTTCCCCAAGTCAGGGAAGTTTTCTGTCATTATTTCTTCAAGTAAGTTTTCTATTCCTTGTTTTTCTTCTTGTCCTTCTGGCACCCCTAGTCTGTGGATGTTGCTTCATTTCATGTTGTCCCAAAGCTCCCTTATACTCTCCTTCTGCTTTTTAATTTTTATTTCCAATTGCTGTTCAACTTGGGTGTTTTATACCCTGTCTTCTTACTTGCTGATTCAGTTCTCTGCTTCTTCTAGTCTACTATTGAAACTTTCCATTGTGTTCTTTATTGTTGCTATATCATTTATCATTTACTCTTGATTCTAACATATGCTGGTGAATTGCTGATCCATATGTTTGAGCATCTTTATTAATATTATTCTGAATTCTTTCACTCTTATATTGCTTGCCTCCATTTTGTTTACTTCATTTTCTGGTGATTCCTCCTTTTATTTCCTTTAGGGATTGTTTCTTTGTCTTCTCATTTTTGCTGTTTTTTTTCTGGCTCTGGGCACCCTTTTTGGGGTCTGAGTGGTTGAAGCCCCTATGGTCCAGTGGTCTAGAACTCATTACCCAGTATGCTGGGTCTGCCTTGAGTCTCATGCCTTTATTGACTCTGCTCTGAGTTGTAACCTATTCTCCCACAGATCTGGTCCCTCCTTTGTCTGTTTCAGATTTTTGGTGTCAGCGGGGGTGCGTGCACAGTTCCTCTGTGTGCAACTCCCTGTGAGGGCCCAATGCTCTCTGGCCTGCAATTCGCTTTGTGGCCCTGGTACCCGTGGTAGTGGGGTGCCCTCATGGTGTCTGGCAGTGTTCTTGAGGTGTGTTCCTGTGACCCTTGGCTGGGTGTACCAGGTCGCATTGGCAGCATGGTCCCTGGACCCGGGACTGGTCACGCACCAGGTTGCTCCGGGTTGCACCAGCAAAACTGAACTGGGACCAGGGTTGGGGCGATCACCAGGTGGCTCCCAGTTGCTATGGCAGCATTGTCTTGGGGCGGGTTGCTGGGAAGTTCCCAGTTGCTACAGTAGCACTAACCTGGGGCTGGAGTGGGGCAGTCACTGGGGGATCTGAATTGCTAAGGCAGCACTGACCTTGGCCCAGGGTTGGGGCAGGTGGCTGGGTGGCTCTGTGTTGCTATGGCAGCCCTGATAGCTCAGGATCCTGGGATGCTGGGTCCAGGCAAGAATTTGATGTGCAAGAGATCTCTCTGGTGTGTGCTCACTGAAGACTTCTGGGACACCAGGTCCCACGGCAGGCTGGGAGGCAGGGCACTGAAGGTCTCTCTGGCATGTGCTCCCTGCGGATGTCTGGGAAACTGAGTCCTGGCCCAGTGTGTACTTCAGAGTCACTCTTTCCTTGTTAATTTTTTTGTCTGAAAGATCTATCCAGTGAATTCAGTGGGGTTTTAAAGTCCCCTACTCTGACTGTATTTTTGTCAATGTTTTCCTTAAAGTTTTTTTTATATATTTAGGTGCTCCTGTATTGGGTGCATATTTGTTTACCAGGGTTAGATCCTCTTGTTGGATCTATCCCTTCAGTATTATGTAGTGACCTTTGTTGTCTCTTGTAATGGCCTTCATTTTGAAGTTTATTTTGTCTGATATGAGTATTGCTACTGCTACCCCAGCTTTTTTTTTTTTTCTTTTCTATTTGCATGGAAAAAAATTTTCTATCCGTTCACTCTCATCCTGTGTGAGTCATTTGTTCAGAGATGGGTCTCTTGCAGATAGCACATACTTGGGTCATGTTCTCATATCCATTCAGCTACCCTATTCTTTTTGATTGGAGTATTTAATCCATTTATATTTAAGGTTATTATTGATCGGTACTTATTTATTACTATTTTAATTCTATATGTGGAGGTTTCTTCCTCTCTTTCTTCTTTTCATTACAGGAATCACTTTAGCATTTCTTGTAATGCTGGCTTAGTGGTGACAAACTCCTTTAGCCTTTTTTATTTTATTTATTTTTTGTCTGGGAAGCTCTTTATTTCACTGTCTATTTTGAATGATAGCCTCGCTGGATATAGTAATCTGGGTTTCTGATCCTTGATTTCCATTACTTGAGTACTTCATACCATTCTCTTCAGGCCTATAGAGTTTCTGATAACAAATAAGCTGACAGCCTTATGGAAGTTACTTTGTAGGTAACAGTTTAATTTTCTTTTTCTGCCTTTAAGATTCTCTCTGTCTTTAATTTTTGGCATTTTAATTATGATTTGTCTGGGCATAGGCCTGTTTGGGTTCTTCTTGCTTTGGACTCTCTGTGGCTCCTGCACTTGTGTGACTTTTTCCTTTACCAGCTTCGGGAAATTTTATGCCATTATTTCTTCAAACACTTTCTCTATCCCTTCCTCACTTCCTTCTCCCTCTGGCACTCTAATTTTGTGAATATTTTTATGTTTATTGTCCCTCAGCTCCCTTAAGCTTCTACTCCTTTTTTGAGAATTGTTTTCTTTCTTTTTGGTTCTCTGATTGAGTGATTTTTTTTACCCTGTCTTCTGATTCACTGATCCACTCCTCAGCTCCCACTAATCTGCTATGTATTTCTTCCCATGTGCTCTTTATTTCTGCCATGGCATTCTTTATTTCTGTTTTCATAACTACTATATATTTTCTTATACTGTTGAGCATCTTTACAATCATTATTTTGAATTCTACATCAGGTAAATTTCTTATTTACATTTTATTTATCTCTTCTTCTGGAGAAGTCTCTTGTTCTTTCATTTGGGGGTTGTTTCTTTGCTCGCTTTGGGTGCCTGTTTGTGTTTGTGACTATTTTTTAGGTAGATCTGCTATGCCTCTGAATGTCTAGTGCAGGACAGTGTCAAATACTGTTTCTGACTAATTAGATCAGGTCAAGACTCAAAGCATCCAGAGACCACCTTGCTTGTAGAGTGATTGGATTTAGTCTTGAATAGCATTCTGGCAATCGTCCACAGGTCTGGCAACCAACAGAGTGGGGCTATTGCTTCTGCCTGGAGGTTAATTGTTATTCTAAGTCTGTTCATGAGCCTCAGAAGCTCCATAATGTGGGGCAAGGTGTTTCTCTATTGGGTGGGTCAACCCTCTTCCCCCAGACAAAACTGCCTAGATAGCAATTGTCTGCACGAGATATGTGACCTCCGCAGCATGAGGGAATGACTCAGCACAGAAAACTGGGCTTTTCTGCTTTCTGCACTCTAACCCCAGAGCCCCCAACCCTGGCTTCTGCTCTCACAGCTCCAGTCCACTCTGCCCTCCCTCTGCCAGAGCACAAGGTGAGTGGCTGTACAGGGAATTTTGTACATTTGCCCTTTAACAGGGTGCCTGCATTTCCAGCTGTCTCTTCCTGGCAGAGTAACCCTGCTTCTTTTCACAGCCAGATGTTATGTGGATACCCTTCTCAGTTCTAGTGCTCTCTTCTAGGCAGCCCAGCTTGGGGATTAGACTCCAGTGTTTTCAGTAGCAACCCCCCACAGCTGAGATATCTCTCCAGAACTTCAGTTGCTGTCTGGTGGCACTCGGCCAGGGCTTTCGCATCCCCACCTCTCCTGCCAGGCTCTATGTGGTGTCCACTTTCTGTCCCTGGTTATCAGGATTCTCTACAGTGAGTCTTCAGTTGATTATTTAGGAAATTTTTGTGTATTTTAGTTGTAATTCCAGTTTGGTCCTGGGAGCATCTTGTGCAGCATCTAATTACTCTGCCACCATTTTTAATCCTGTCAGGGCAATATTTTTTTTTAAGTTGGGTTAATTTTTGGACTCTATTAAACTGGGATCAATTAAGAAAAAATTGATTGTAAAGCACAGACCATAGGAATCATGTTACATCAAAATAACAGTATAATGCCTGAAACACCAATTCTGAAAATGCAAACCATTTCTACATTGTATGTAGTATACATTCTGTGAATAAAATAAGAGTGCACTCAAAGAAATGATTTTGTCCTGGCATTTTTACATATTCACTGTTAAACTCACATACATAATTCAGTTTTGTGTTTAAAACAGTGCTAATCATTCCATCACCAATCAGGCATGTATATGTGCAGCTCAGATAAAAATGATACATGCCAGAGAGGCCTGTCTACACTTCCTCGATGAGATTTGCCCTTGATTTGCAGCCACAGCCGCTAATGGCCAAGCACAGAGCTATTTTCAACCACCCCACTTAGATTTACATTCTTCTCTGCTCTGGTGCTTTAAAAAGCACCAGGATGCTTGCCTGCCTCCACTGAGTCCTGGCAGCCCATCATTGTACAGATTGATTTTAATTTGAGCTTGGGCATGTCATCACTAGTTTGTGGGAGAGTCATCTAAAATCTTCAGAAACATGATGACTGTGTTCTTAAAGCACACATGTGGGATGTCATGTGAAAGATTACAGATCACTTTGAAGAATTAGCACTGTGTTCCCAAGTGCAAGAGGATGTACACCTCCTTATAACAACAACTCTTCCTGGTATTACAGAGATAAAACGTGCCTTCTGTCAACACTCTGTCCCATGATGTGCTGACAAAGAAGCACAGTGGTATCTCAATTCACAAATCCTCAGGGGAAAAATATGCTATGGGGAAAGCTGGCCTGGGTCAGGGAAAGTTTCTCACTTTTCAGTGCTTTCATGGTAGTGAAGCCAGCTCAAGCATTTCTTCTATAAAGCCTTCCTTGATGCACTGAGAAGAGTTGATCTCTTCCTCCTGGTATTTTTACAAGTCCTTAGACATATCCCTATTGTTGCATAAATTTATGTTCTCCTGTACTAGACTTTTAGCTCTTTGAAGGTGGGAATCTGTTTCTTTGAATTGCTAGCACATTGTATAGTTCCTGGAATACAGTTTTTGTTTATTGAACATGGATGGGTGGGCAGATGGCTAGGTGGATGGCTGGGGAGAAGGAAATAAGACTCACACTGAAGTGCAGTCTTGGCTGGATCTGGGCCTGCTGAACTAGAGACAAGTTACTCATTGCTCCTATAGTTGAGTCAACTCGGAGAGTAAAAAGGAGGGAAGTAATATCTGAGCGACATCATTTGACATCTAGGCCACTTGAGGGGAGGATCTACCAAGAAGAGAAGAAGCATCCTCTTTATTAACCAAGACTCGTGAAGATCAGCTCCCCCTGTGGTATGAGGAGAAAAGAGGAGATTATTACTCTGTCAAAATTCAATGAGGTAGCTGAACAGGAAAATTCTAGAAAAGAATAAGAACTTTGAAATTTGATGCACTTGGGGACAACGAAAATTTAGCTAATTATTAATTAGTTGGATAATTTTGGGCAAGTTGTTTGATCTCACTGAATCTCTGATTCTTTACCTATAAATTAAAAAATCATAATATCAACCTTTCAGGATGGTTGCAGAGATTCAAAAGACAATATATAGAGTGCCTCCACATAGAGGCACTCAATAAATATTTTTACTTATAATAATTATGCTCATGAGTATATTTTTGGTTGTATAATAAAGTCTTTGATGTTAATATTATTGGAAAGTATTCTCTGGGTTAATTGAGATTTACCTGTAGGAAAAAAATTCTGTTTAAGATAGATAGTTATCTATTTAGCATCTACTGTCAGGAACAGTACTGTGTGAAGAGTATAAAAACTTAATTGTCTTTGGAAATTGTCAGGTAGAGTTAGATGGCCACAAAAAGGTCAATACCTAGAGGATGAAGCCATGCAAGCTCCAAATAAGAAAGCTATCCTGAAAAGTAGGGGAGTAGGCATTTAATGAATGCACGCACACATATATTAATACACATGCATATGAAGGAGCTCATGTTTGCTGTGGGTTTAAGAATAATATTTTGGTCAGAAAAAAAGAAGAAAATCAGACCTTTTGTGACATCATGAATGGACCTGGAGATTATTATGCTAAATAAAATAAGCCAGTCAGAGAAAGACAAATACCATAAGATTTCACTTATATGTGAAATCTAATGAACAAAATAAACTGACAAACAAAATAGAGGCATGGCTACATGGAATAGTCTGACAGATGTTAGAGGAGAGGGTGGGAGGGTGGGGGGCACCTGGATGAAAGAAGGTATTTTGATTAAATAAATTCTCTACAATCATAAAAGACCAAATATAGACTCAGAATGTCTCTGAATTGGTTACCACCTTTAAAGTGCTAGCATGAGGTCCTTAAGATGTTAATCTTTTCTTTCTTCAGAACTAGTAAAATTGTCCTCAAGAACAAACAAATGACCTCAGAGAAGCATGCCGATGAGTCACGCTGAATGTTGCTGAACAATTCACAGGCTATAACAATTACCAGGACCCCATGTCCCGAACTCAACCATTTGACTTGGACACTCTCCCTCCTTCTTTCCTTGCCTTTAGATGGCCCTCATACTAGATGATGACAGTTGCAGCAGAGAGACCCCTAAGTGTTTATATCATAGAAGTACCAGGATGCTTGCATTCCCCTGAAGTGGCCTGTTTTCTACAATCACCTTATCATCTTCATGTTCTACTTGTTTTCATAACTTTTCCAGAACCCCATTCTCAGCCAGGCATTAGCATATGTGATGATTAAAAATAAGATACATTTATATGATTTTAGGTAGTCTATTTATTTATGTAAAAGCTAAATCATCTAAATAAGACCTAAGCATTTGTGTCTCAGGGTCTTTCCCAATGCACCCATTTCCTGGAAAGGAAGAAGAGCGGGACCAGCAACTTGTTTCCCTATTACAGACTTACATTAAGATGAGTTTAAAAATAAGTGAACTTTTTGGATGCCAGAAAGAAATAGTATTAGAGAATAAAATCTAATGAAGTTAAGGTTTTTGCTAGTGAGAAAATTATCCTTGAAAAGACTATACAAAGCTCAATTCTTAATTAATTGATTTGTCATTCCTAAGTGAAAATCATTAAGCTAAATTATGAAGTTAGTTTTCTCAAATCATTTTTTATCAGAGTGTTTGAATAACATAAGATGGTAGAGTGTACAGCATGCAGTTTGATAAGCATTGATTAGGGTGGATTGAACAGTCCCTCCCACACGTGGTTTTGCACTGAAATCTGAGTGTAAAAAGAAATTGTCTTTGAAGGAATCCTCAAAAGAAATGGAAACTTGTTCCTACAAAAGGACTATAACTGTGGTTCCAACGAAGAGTGCTTTGGGTGATTTCTGGTAATTCTTGGGAGAAAACAAAACAGGAAATATAATCTTAAAACCAATGGGCTAGAACAGAGGATTGAAGTAAGTAGAAAAGTATACCTTTCAAAAAATAATTATTTAAAAATCCACAAGCTAAAAATAAATAAGTAAATAAATAAATAAATAAATAAATAAATAAATAAAATGAAATCCACAAGCTAAGGGGAGACACTTTTGAGAATATTTGAAATACAAAGAACAGAATATAAATGCTATAATGCTATAATTACAGGAGCATATCATGGCCACATTAAGGATATAGAAGTTATTTTGACAACCATCTCAGAGATTAAGTAGAGGAGGGAGAGATTTGAACTCTTCATATAGATGCCGAAAGTCTCACCATCTAAGAATAGCAACAAAAAGTTCTATGACTCTAAAGCTGAGTCTATTTATTCAGTGAATGTCTAGTTCATGCATGCTATGCCCCAGGAGCTGGAAATGTAAAAATAAATCTTTCAAAAGCTTCTGAAATCCAAATTAACACAAAATATTGTGGTAAGTGAACACATAGAATATGCAATAAATGGCATAAGAGAGCTCTGCAAGGTGGAGTCTATGAAAGAGGCCACAGGAATGACATCACAGAAGAAGGGACAGTTAGGTTGGGACCTGAAAGACAGCTCAAAGGTGAAAGTGTGAAGGAAGAGTGTTTTGTCCAAGACTAAGAACATGCCTGGGAAACAAGTTTGGTGTGGCTGGGAACTATTAAAGACGAGGTCTGGTAAGAGAGGTGGCTGAAGAGGTGAGCATTTTGAATTTGGAAAATGAGATGCTAAATGTAACATAATCAGATTTTAATTTTAAGAGGTTTACAACTGACAGTAGTGTGAAAAATATATTGGAGAAGAACAGAACTGGGGGTGGTTATCATACTGACTTTATTTTCTTTTTGGCAAGGTTGCAAAATTGCTAGAAATTCAGTAGACAAAATGTTTTTAGACTTCATTATGGCACTTGATGAACTCCCTTGTCAACACATTCTATAAATATGTACTGTATGATAGCACAATTAAATGGATTGATCACTAGGCCTCAATCTACCTTTCCAGTCTTTTCTTTCCTTGCTCCCTTGCACCTCCTCTTGTTCCAGACATTAAATTCCTTTGTGTGTTCCAACCTCTTTGTCTTTGTTCACCGTGTTCCCTCCACCTGGGGTGACACTCTTTTATCTCCTAACTATTGAAACCCTGTCCATTGTTCAGAGGGCCACCTCCCTCTTATGATTTTTGTACTTGTCTTATGATCCTTGACTTACTCTATCTTGCATTATAGTCATCTCAGGGATTATCTAATACTTCCTACCACATTTTAATGTACTTGAGGTAGGAACTTTTTCATATTCCTTGGCATATTGATAATGATGTTTAAAAAATACCAACAATGTCTTTAGTGCTTTTCTGCCATAGAGCCCTTTGCACACTTGTCTTTTTTACTTTTAAATGGCAGTTTAGTATACTAGTTAAAAGCAAAAATACAGCAGTTACCTACACCCAAGTTAGTTCCTGTCTATAATACTTATTTTCCGTGTGACTTAGGGCAAGTTATTTAATCCTTCTGAGGTTAAATATTCTCATCTGTAAATTCTTAAGGTTTTTTGGATGAGTGAAGTAGATTATTGTTTAAAAGACACTTAGCATAGTACGTAGCATAATACCACATAGCAAGTGCGAAGAACACATCTCTATGTAATATTCACTGCTAAGCCCATTGCACAGATACTAGGGAGGCACAAAGATACAGCTAGACCCCTCTCAGGGAGTTCACAATTTAGCCAGGACCAAAATCTGCCAGTGCCATTTAATTTTGATAAATACACTAAATCTAGAAAAATGTGAAAATAGCAAATAAACAGTATAAACATTTCACATTCATATTGATGTTATATAAAATACTACATAATGGTTAAATATTTTTTCTTTTATGGCACACTTAGATAATCTTCACATTCATTTTTATAGAAAATATTTTAATTGCCCATAAAACTTTTTTAAAATAATGGGGGTGAGGAATGGTGTTGGGGGAGGCAGGGCAGAGAGAATCACCCTGGGAATAAATGAAGGAAGAAGATACTGATACTTTTTTAAAAGCTTTTTGGTATAATTTTCAACTCTACGTTTTAAGCTGTTAACTTCTCCTCTCCAAAGAAGACATAGAGTTACAGAATCTTGAAGCTTGGGAAGACCTCTAACAACTATCTGGCCAGAGAGGGAAGAAAGGCCTAGGACCCTGAGATCTCATTTGTGGCAGGACCGGATGTACTGAGTTCCTTTCTTTGCCCTGCAGCTCCTCTCCATCCTTTATCACAAGGCTTTTGCCCTGGGAAGTTGACTTGTGTAAATTGTGTCCCCAAGCTCTCTCTCTTTCTCAGGCTTCTGTTTGGGTTCTGCCAAAGGGAACCATCATCAGGAGCAACCAGTGTCAGGGGGAGTGAGCTGAAGTATTTACTTCCCCAACTCCTGCTCTGCTAAACTATGGGCTATCTGAACACCTCAGTTGGAGTCTGCTGCTCCCATCAGAGCCCTGTGCCCCTCCTACAGCTCTTCGTATAACTGCTCACTTTCTTTCACCCATTTATTCCTAGGGGTGGTAAAACTAGCCCCTTCAGTATTTCACTGACTCTTGTTGATTTTGTTTACCTTGTCTGCACTTTTGTTTATTGCTCCTTTTAAATTCTCTTCAATTACTCTGCCTGCACAGGCCTCCTGGTATCCTGCCTGCCTCCCTCCACTTCTAGTTAGAACTCTCCCCCTACCCCCACTCTGCAGGGTGGAAGCATGGAGATGAAAAGAGGGTTGCTTTCATAGAAATGGGCTTTGCTCCTTCACTGAAAAAATTATATTTTCTTGGAAATATTTTGATAGGTAAGAATTGACTGCAATTCAGTCTCTTTTGTTATGACATTATAATCTCTTTGTAGGACTGTTGATGAAGTTCAAGGTTTCTAAAATGTTGCCATGTATTGAGAGGAGCTAATGTGATTATGTTATTAGTTTTCACATTTCCTAAGCAGCCTAGAGTACAGGGTGAGCATCTTTAGGTCTAATGATGTATTGTGCTGTGGAAGTACTGTGTGAGTAGCAGTAGTGGGGAACAAAAGGAATCTTCTCATTTGGAAATGTAGCAAATAATTTTATTAAATAGTGTTTTGGATGTATTTGTTGTAGAAATGGACCAGTGAATAAAAAGAATCTAAGGATTTGTACAATGTGAAATACTGAATGTGTTAAATAAGTGTAATTATCTTAGAACATAAAATAAACAAAGGTTGGAATTTTTGCTAGGTGAATTACTGATAGAAGCATATTCCTTTCCTAGCTCTTGTTCTTTCTCTGATGAAAATGAAAAGAGATTATTCTATGCAATATTAGAACCTCAAAATGACATAAATTCACAAATAAAATCCATCCTCAGAATAAACCAAAAGTCCAGGAGTGCAATATTTCAACAATGATATAACATGAAGAGAGGTCAGCCTGAAAGAAAAAAAAATGGAGATGATTTTTTTTTTTCACATATCCTATAATAGTTTTTGTTTTATAAAAGTAATGAAAAGCTGGAATGGGGAGACAAGAATAGTTGGGAAGATAAGATGTGCATGCCTAGTTTTGAAGAAAAGACTATTTTTACCTAGTCAGTTGCAAAAATTGTTTGAGAACAATTGAAACATGTAAAAATATGACCCTGTAATACTGGCAAGGTCAATCAGACCCATAGTTTTTGACTTAGAAAGAGCTGACCTTAAAGGATATCATTGATTAAAAGTTGCTAGAGTGTATACTCCCAATTATTAGCATTTGGAAGATATTTTTGAATCCTGAAAATGTAATTGTACAGAAACTCTAATATAATATGCATACCTTTGTTTTTTCTTGGTGAACAGACATTAAAGAGATACTATAAAAATCTGAAGTAGCTAGACACTATTATAGCACGTTGTTTTCATTATTTGAATAGTAGTTATTGCTATCCAATATTTTTCTTGTTTATAGATTTACTTGGTTTGGCTTTATTTCTCTAATAGGATTTAATCCCCATAAGAACAAATGCTTTTTTTGTGCATTGTTGTTGGATAAATTAATTAAATACTGACTCCTTTATAAATAATCTGTAGAGAGTTACCGATTAAACTTTAAATCTATATACCTAAAAAAGGACCAATAATAGTGTCCATGCTAGAATAAGAACAAATATTTGAAGAGTATGTTTATCCCCTTCATGCAAAATAATATAAAAGCTTTTTAAAAAAATAACCTTTATATGTATGTATTATATGTTGAAAAAATACATGCATGTACAAAAAATTTTGTGCCTGACCCATGTAGCTCAGTGGTTGAACCATTGACCCATGACCCAAGAGGTCACAGTTTGATTCCCTGTCAGGGCACATGCCCAGGTTGCTGGCTCGGTCCCCAGCAGGGGACATGCAGGAGGCAGCCGATCGATGATTCTCTCTCATCATTGATATTTCTGTTTCTCCCTCTCCCTTCCTCTCTGAAACCAATAAAATATATATATTAAAATTTTGTAAGTCCAGGAAAGTTATTTTTAATTACCAAGTTGCAATCAAGTTTTTCTTCCAGAAAATCGGATTTGGTAGGCCTGATATCTTTTAGACTTATGTATTATTTGATTTTTTAAATCAAATAATAGGCATTACTTTTATAATTTATAAAAGAAAAAATTAAATTATAAGATAAGAGCTTATAGTGATTTTGGAGACAACTATTGGACCAAGTTAGAATCTGAATTTATAGTGAATAATGATTTTGGTTTCTCTCTCTTACTTTGTGTTTATGTTACCAGAGTAACAGAATCCTTTCCAGATTTCAGTTCTTATCCCCAACCCACCCCAATAATATATTTTGCAATCACCTTTCTACTCATGACCATCCACCCTATTAAGATTTGTCTGCTCAATAATATTTCTAGGCTGAGTCAACTTTCAGGTTGACTAAAATAGGAGATAGTAAAGGGGGGAAAGCACAGTCCCGAAAGACAGGATTGAAATAGACTGAAAATGCATAAGGGAGGTAGACCCCAAAACAATTTCTCCTTCTTCCCGTTCCCCCCTAAAAGCACTTAAATGTCTCTTTATACACAGATTCAGGCAATATTTTTTTTGAGCAGGAATACTGGAGTATCAAGTATCCCCAAGTCTGAGCTGGCATTTTGCCTACTAGTCCATGAACTCTCTCATTGGGTACATCCTGAAGCCTTCTTGGAGATTGCAGGTCATAAATGTGCATGATTAATTGCTTATGTTGAAACCAAAAGTAATGTTGTTTCCAGAACATTCAGACTAGAGGGTAAAGTAAGATCCCAGCGGATGACAGGAAAAATCTCTATTAGGGAGCCTGATAGTGATGGCTGAAGAAAGATTGAGCTCACTGGAGTAGCATAATAAACATTTCTAGTAGGCAGAATAACAAAGGGATAAGACTAGACAATAAGAATTAGTTACAGATTGTGAAAGGCACATAATAAATTTAAAATGACACGGTCTTTGGGACAGTGACTTAGGTAAAAGAGAATAGGAATATGTAAAGCAATTGTCAACAGAAGTTCAGAATTAGATTCTAAGTAAAATTAACCCAATGATATGGGAATGTGGAAGCAGTACTATATCTTCCCTATATATAGATACATATAGGTAACTACTGCCTATGGGTAATAACAAATAATTTGTTACTTCCCTTTTCTGGTTTATAAACTATAATTGCCTCTCTTGGAATTGTAACTGTGTATATACAAAAACTTGCTCTAAATACATTGCAGAAGTTCTGCCCAGAACCCAGTAAAGAGAACCCTGCATTGGTCTCAATTGAGGTCATGCACTCTTCAAGACCTTATAGTTAGCAGATCAATTATCAGAGAATATGGTTAAAGACTTTTTTGAATACCCCAATCGTTCTTTATCAGATGAGATTATGTCTCCTTCCTTCCTTCCTTCCTTCCTTCCTTCCTTCCTTCCTTCCTTCCTTCCTTCCTTCCTTCCTTCCCTCCTTTCTCCTACCTTTTATAATTTATCACAAATATATCTTTTTATGTAATCACAACTAGGATGTCTCTAACCCAGTGACTTTCAACCAGTGTGTTGCCACAGAAATTTTTAAAACATGCACTACCTGACGATTTAATCAGGGGCATTGACCTCTTTTCCTTTAGACTGTCAAATAAAAAAATTATAGCAGCCAACACAATAGCCATCCAGTATGAAAGAATAAAACACACCGGTTAGCAAAAAGTATATTTTTTGGTGTGCCACAGGATTTTAATAATTAATTATGTGTGCCATGAATTGAGAAAGGTTGAAAATCTCTGCTTTAACCAATAAGAACTGCTCCACAGATCTTTGTACAAACACAGTCATTCACTTTTTCTTCATTTTTCAATTAATTGCTACAGAACCCACATACCTTCTTAGCTGGAGGTCTATTGCTTTCTTCTTAAGGTTTCTATGCCTTTCACCTACCCACTAGTTCTCTATACAGTGGAAAGAAGGGCAATTCTGGCTACCATCAGGTAGAGAGAGAAATGGAAGCAGATCACTGCTCTGCTGCTACTGCTGCTGCCTCTCACTGTTGAAAACCACCCTGTACATTTGGAACAGTGATTGTTAGTCCAGAAAGGGGCAGCCATTCTACTTCTTCAGTCCTAAGGTTGGCCAAAGGTGGTTCATGTTTGGAACCCCTGCAGTTCCAGTTTCTAAGTGCAAGCTAGTTCCAAGGTGCTGAGCAGATGCAGTCCTGCTGTGTACTAACTCCTGGGCTTTGGGATCCATCTCTTTTCCTCTTTAGTGACCTACCAAGGAGGAATAACTGATGTTGACTTCTTTCTCCACACTTTTCAGATTTACCCTGTGCCTGCCTATCTCAAGAAAGCAACCTTCAGTGAGTTAACCAAGGTGATATATTTGTCTAAGGGAAATTTCCAAGTAATTCCAAGGCACCATATTTCTACCTTTCCAAATCAGGCTACTCTCTATGACTTCAAGTGATTCTTCATGCCCCTATAAGTTATGATGTATTTGGCACTTCTCTACCTAAAGAAAAGAAAAAAAACCCACACACATTTTATTTCTGATTGGTTACTTCTGGGTAGGGCACCTCTGTACATATGTAGCTTCTGCTTTCAAAATTATAAATAGTTGTGGCAAGGTACAAACCACTATCTTTAGTTGTCTTAAAACCTCAGGGCTTCATGATTCTCTGAAAATCAGAACTTTGTACTCAGTACTCTTTTGGATGAAAGTGACAGAAATATAACAGCATCTAGCAAAAGCAAAAAAGTGAATTTATTAGTTTACCTGAAAATTCCAAGTGAGCCCAAGTGGTGTAGTTGGGGCCTCTCTCTTTCTACATCTCAAATCTTCAGGAGTGTTTTTTCTTTAAGTGTTGATTTAAGGTTCTTAACCATGTGGCAGAAAAAGCTGTCAAGCCTTTGTCCTTACAAGATATGGATATGAGCCAAAAGAGAAAATAGTTTTACTCCCAATTCCCATATTGAATTGCATGAGTGCTCTTTTGGTCTTACTTGGGTCACTCATGTACCCTATAAGTCATTGCGAATAGGGGAATGGGGTTCAATGACTGGCCAAGTCTCATTTTTATTCCCCTTTGGGTGATGGGAAGTCATGAAGGGCAGTGTGAGACAACCACAGAAACACACGAAAAGAGGAAAAATATTTTCCCAATGTCAAAAGAAAAGCTACATTTAAACACAGAATGAAAAGAAGGTTTTTGCATTGGGTATCCTCAAACCTGTTTGTTTGTGGCCAAAGTTACTGAGCCATAGTCCATGCAGTTCTGTATGTGGCTTGGTCAGGCATGCAGGTTAGCACAAAAGGCTGGGTATAAACTTTTGACCTCTGAACTGGGTCTTTGGGGCTCACCTGCAGACTCCTTTGTTAAATGTGTTGTCACAGATATAAATTGAAAGGCCAGTAATAGCTTTATTGACTTTAATGCCAGAGCTTAGGATCTGGAAAGTCTCTTATTCTGCAGTCTTTTAGAAGGACAGGACCAGGTAATATGATCTTCTTACACTGTGGTATTACTGGAAAGAGGACTGAATTTTTGTTCTAGTTCTATTGTCTGTTAATACGTAGTTGAAGCTGAGGACGATTTATTTCACCTCTTTCAAAGTTGGTTTTCTAATGTGTTAAATAAGGTGGTTATGCCTGTTGATATCCAACATATTTTATCTTTCAACCTTCAATTTCTAAGGTTTAACTTTTTTCATAGGTTCTTATCTGAAATGTGGGCTGGATATGATGAGACCATGGTAAGAGGTGGGCAAAACTCATTGTACTAGACTATTTGGAAAGGATATGAAAAAGATAATGAAAAGACAGATGGTCATCTTTTATTTGTTTTAATTTATATAAAAAAAGGTATCAACTCCAAATGCCATTCCTCATTTTTATTTTTTTTAAATCACTTCTTATTTTAAGGAATATTTTAAAAAGACTTTATAGAAGAAGTCCAATGAAGTAACTTCAAAAGTAAGTTAGACTTTGTTTAGACTCTGGCTTGAACAAAATAACTAAAAAATATTTATTTTGTACAGGTGCAGGAAATTGGAATATGGTTTCACTATTAGATGATATTAAGGAGTTATACTTTTCCTAATTGTGATAATATCACTATTGCAAATGGTGGGGGAGAATGGGAAAGTTTCCTTATTTTTCAGTGATATATACTAAATATTTACGGTTATATGTCATGATATCTAATTTGCTTGCAGATAAACAAAAGGACAAGTATATAAATCAGATGTGACAAAATATCGGCAATGTTAAGTCTCAATACAAACTCTATAGCTATTCTCTCAGCTTTTCTGTAAGCTTGAAAAGTAAAAACAAAAAACAAAACAAAACTAGAGACAATTAATTGTTCCTTAAAGTATCAAGTATGGCCTACCTTAGATTTTTATTTCAAATACAGTTCAAGTTTTTAGTTTTTTCCAGGTGAAACAGCACTTAAATGTCTTTAAGTCAGCTAAAATATGGCCCCTAGATGAGAAGAGTTAAATCAAAGAAACTTATATACTTATACTAGTGGCCCAGTGCACGAATTCGTGCACCTTGAAAGGAACTGTGGGCCATGAGGCTGCAGTAGGCACAGGGACAGGTCTCAGCCCATCCTCAGTGCCCTGGCCCAGCCCCTCCTGCAGCAGCCCCTGGTCCCCTGTCTGCTGTCAGCCCCACTCCTGCCACTGCCACTCCCACATGCTGATGGCTGAGCACCAGCCCCACTCGCACCCTCTGATGGCGCTGAGAGATAGGAGCTGGCACCAGCAGCAGGTGTGAGTGGGGCCAGCACTGTCAGTGGGTGAGAGTGGCGGCTGCTGCTCTGAATGCCCCTCAGGAGCAGGGGGAGGTGGAGAAGCCTCAGGGGAGATCAGGGCCAGCAGCCCCTGTTCACACCCGCTGATGGCACTAAGTGATCAGGACTGGCGCCAGGCACTGCCAGTGGGTGCAAGTGGCAGCTCTGGCACCTGCTGTGGGTGCAAGTGCCGGGTGGGACCACAGTGCACAGAAGCAAAGAATTTTCAGTAACCACCAGAGGCTCAACCCGTTGACAGCAACCAGTGTCCCGCCTTGGCCTGGCACCCCAACTCACCAGCTCCACCATCCTGCCATGCCCAATACTGGCCATGTTCCTCACATGCCCCCTGGTGGTCAGCGCATGTCATTGTGACTGGTTGTTCAGTTTTCTGGTTGTTCTGCCCTTCAGTCTATTTGCATATTAGCCTTTTATCATATAGGATGCATAACTTGTGGACACAGGCAATAGGGTAGTGAAGACCTAGGGGTTGGGGAGGGGCTGAGAGGAGGGGGGAGAGGGGGAGACAAGATATATCTGTAATCCTACCAACAATAAAAAATACATTAAAAAAATAAAAAAATATGGTCTCTAGTCTGGCTGATGTGGCATTGGTTGAGTGTCGACCTATGAATCACAAGGTCATGATTTGCTTGGGTTGTGGGCTGGCTCAATCTTCAGTAGGAGGCGTGCAGGAGGCAGCTGATCAATGGTTCTCTCTCATTATTGATGTTTCTCTCTCTCCCTTTCCCTCTCCATTCCTCTCTGAAATCAATAAAAATAAAAATAAAATAAAATAAAATATGGCCCCTAGATTGTCAGCCTTAGGGATGTGAGATATAAGGTGGCAAAGTGGCAGCCTATTTCCTCTGAAATAATGGCCTTCAGTAGAATCCATAATATTAAACACTCTCCCACATACACACAAGTACCTGAATATTTGTAGCCTTTGCTAACTGTGTTGATGAGACAGAATGATGTCATGGTTATGCTTTTAGCCTTTGCAGCCATTTGCCTGAGCTGGAAACCCACCTCCTCGCCATGCCACCTATCACCTGTGGGAGACTTGGAGCAGGTTACTTAACACTCTGTGTACCAGTCTTCTGAGCTATAAAAAAGGAACAAGTGTTATCATTCGTATTGAAAGGAAGGATTTAGGGAAAGGGGGGTCCATGGGAGAGGAATGCAAATGTGATGGGCAAAGACAGCTCCAAGATGCCAGAATGCTTATCTTACTTTCACAGAGGACAGATGAATGTTACAAGATAAGGGGAAGAAGAAGAGGGGGGCACCGAGTGAGCTTTGAACTTTGAAACTGAATCCCTGCAGGAAAGTAGCCAATTAGGAGAGCATGGGGGACATAAATTAAGGAAGGGTCCAATTAGAAAGTATCTTGTTCAGACAAGGAAGCTACCAGCATATATAAACCAGTAAACACAGACTTAGAGAACTAGATTATTTTCCTATTAGAGAGAGAGCAGATTTTTCCCATTCGAGAACCCCTCCCCCAGGGAAGTTTGTATATGCTTATAATAAACTTCCACACTATTGCTTAAAATATTTTAGTCCACGAACTTTACTCTTCAAACTTCATAGGACAAGAACCCACAAGGAGAGTCTGCTCGCCCCTAATTCCATGTATCAATATCAATATGGTAGCATCCTTTTGGGGATTAGGAGTATAATGCTCTTAATTCCTGGCACTTAGGTAAGTGTTATTATTTTATATTTTGCTATTGAAAAGACAGAAGAGGTCAATATTAATATTTAAAAAAAATACTTCTTCATTTCAGGTGATAAAATTTGTTCAAGGGATGCATCCTGCCCTAGTGTAAGTAGCATTGAGATAGAGAGATATTTAAAAACAGAAAGGGCAGTGTTGCACTGTAGAATCTCTTCCGTCTCAGTGATTTCCATTACGAAGTGGCTTAGTTAAGGCCTTCCCAAAATGCTAGAAAAATAGCATCTGAGAAATTAAATTTCTCAAGAATCTCTAAAAATAACTCCATTTTCTCAATAACTTCAGGCTGGAAATATATTTGATAGATGCTTCATGGTACTTGGCAGACATATTAAAATGATGGTGTGGTTGTTATTACAAAACATCTTGCAATCATAACTAAATAAGACTAGTTCATTAGCTTATGTATCTATTATAAGTGCTTATTGGAAACCAAGGACTTGATCTCTTTATAATATGTGAGTTTCTCATTACTTATGACCTTGTAAAAATAAATGTTGCCCAAGAATATGAAAAACATAATTTTGTTTTTCAGTGGAGATACACACATATCATTTTTCTTATTGGACCTTGTAAAGATTTAATGCTATTCAAATTTATCCAATAAAACTTTAGAGAGACTTCCAAAGACTTGGGTTTCATTTTTGAGATTAGTCTTTATTTATTTATTTATTTTTTATTATTATTTTTATCCTCACCGAGGATATTTTTCTATCAATTTTTAGAGAGAGTGTAAGAGAGAGGGAAAGACAGAGAAAAACATTGAAGTGAGAGAAGCACATTGGTTGGTTGCCTTCTGCATGCCCTCAACCAGGACCCGGGCTGGGGAGAAGCCTGCAACGGAGGAACGTGCCCTTACCCAGAATTGAACCTGGATCCCTTTGGTCCGCAGGCAGACACTCTATTCATTGAGCCAAACCAGCTAGGATGAGGTCAGTCTTTATTTAATAATGACACCTACATTTTACCCAAAGTAAACCTTTTCCTTCTTAGAAAGGGAAGTAGTGGATAACTTCTCCATTGAAGACTCCTCTCAGAGGCCTTTGAGTCCTCTGCCAAGCCAAACACAATTCTTTGCACATCTGAAGGAGCCATTTAAAATAATTTGTATAGTTGGAGCTGTTGTATTGCCTGAATCCAGATAAAGAAATAATTTAGGGCCTTGGATCAACTGCAAGAAGCTAATATCTAAATCAGTCCTTCAAATCCTTTTGTCAAGGACAAACCAGGTAAAAGAGACTAAATGACTTGGACTTGAATCTGTTATCTTTCTAAATTTAACTTAAATGGGGGAAATTTGTTCCTCTTAGGGAGCTGTTGGTATCCCTTTGGAAACAAGATAATTTCAGTTCAGGTCCTAGCACTCTGTTTGCAAACAAGTTGTACAGCCCCATGGCACAAAATAGAAGCTGCTTAGCCAGGCTGAGTCAGGGAAGAAATGGAGTCTAGGCTCCCTTTGGTCGAAGGGACTCTATATCTCATTTGGGTCAAGGTGATGACCTTTTAACTCTATGCCACACATCTTCAAAACTGAAAACTTGAGCATTTTTTTTTTTTTTTAACAAATAGCACCAGGTTAAGTTAACATGCATACTGGAGCTTTCTAGAAAGTGAAAGTCATTTTGATAATATGATTAATGTCTTATTTATAACTTTCAACTGCCACTATTACTCTTTTCTACTCATTTTTAAGTTTTTAATTTTCTGCCCAAGTTGTAGTACCAAGAAGAGTAACGCAGGAGAAGACAGGTATGCCCCCAAGCTATTGGGTATTTCAACCTCTCTTTTTAGCTTCTTGTGATACCATCAATTTGAACCTTCTCTACATATGATATCTACATACTTTAAAGAAATTACAACACTTATAAACATATATGCTTAAAAATAAATTTTAGTATTATTATTGTATGAATTTGTGTCATTTCTTCAATTTGTTAGGCTCATTTGTTCCTAATAAATGTGTTTCTATATTGTTTTTGACAATCTTCCTCAATTCTGCCCCCACTGGGCTACTGAACAAATTTGCAAACTTAATGAAAATATGAAGCAGCCCTGGTCCAGACCAGCCCTTACGTGTGGCTGTCTGTCCCTGTAAGTTTGCTTTGTCCCAAGCAGTTACTCAGCAGTGTGGAAACCCTAATAGGAGTATGACTGCTTACTATACTCTCCAGCGATGAAGCAGGCCAATTTGGACACAGCAGCTGTCTGCTCCTGAAGACAGCTGGAAATAACCATGTCTGATAGGATCAACTATCAGAGGCAGGCAGCACTGTTGTGTGTAAACAGCATGCTATCTTTGAGATTTTTGAGACAGTGACACAAGCAG
Organism: Myotis nattereri; assembly: GCF_964212035.1. Classification (NCBI taxonomy): domain Eukaryota; kingdom Metazoa; phylum Chordata; class Mammalia; order Chiroptera; family Vespertilionidae; genus Myotis; species Myotis nattereri. The sequence continues at coordinate 101,790,086 of NC_138077.1, forward strand.
CCCCGGGCTCAACCTGCCTTCAAAATAGCAGTGAAGATGCATCACATCTAGTTGTTTCAAAGTACAATGAGAGTCACAGGCTTTTAAGACTGAAAACCCCCTTGGAGATCATGTCACAACCCTCTTGTTCTGTAGATTAAAAACAGCAACAGCAAAAAGCAAAATCTGAGACCAGAAAGAAATGGAGAAGTGTGGTTTTTATAATTGTCACAAATGAATGCATGGATATATAACTAAACTCTTCAGGTATCCATGTAGAGCTACATATCATTCTAATGTGCTTAAGCTAGTACATTTGTTTCTTTACAAAGAGCTAACTCTGAACATAGACAAAATTTCATAAGATTTAGCCTTAGCTATGAGAGTAAATATTTGGATCCACCCCTTAATCCAAATGTACCCTAAGGATGAATGACATCACTAATAATGTGCTTACTTTCTGCCAGTTTTTGTCTGGGTCCAGGCACTGAAGTTAGAAAGACAAAAGGCACCTTGATCTAAAGGTATTCACAATCTTGTGTCAGAAACAGATATATGAGCAAATAATTAAGAGACATTACAACAAGTATTATATGGGAGATTTATATAAAGTGCAATATTAGCATATGAAAAAGTAGCCACATAGGAAATGAGTAGAAAGTCAAGTAAAGCAGTACAGAAAAACTAATATTTAAGCATTCCACTTGAATCCAGGAGAAGGAAATGAGAAAGATAAAGTGAGAGAAAGGAAAGAGGAGGTGCAGAGAAAAACTTCAGACAAGAAGGAAGAGTTTTATTTAATGTGATTCAGCATCTAGGAGTAACTATTTTCTTTCTGATTCCTCTAGTCCAGTGGTTCTCAACCTTCCTAATGCCACAACCCTTTAATACAGTTCCTCATGTTGTGGTGACCCCCAACCATAAAATTATTTTCATTGCTACTTCATAACTGCAATTTTGCCACTGTTCTGAATCATAATGTAAATATCTGATATGCAGGATGTATTTTCATTGTTACAAATTGAACATAATTAAAGCATAGTGATTAATCACAAAAACAATATGTAATTATATTTTATGAAATATTTATTTCTAATTACAAATAAATGAAATTTTATCTTGAAGCATGGTGTAGCATGGGTAACAGTCTTAATATAACAACAGTAAACTACATTGCTACATTTTGTGACGGTATGTGTAAAAAGCCAACGTCAGTGCAAAGGTTGAGATTGCTTCTTTCTCACCAGATCAGAAATTCTCTGGGCAGTCTTTGCAAGAGCACAACGAAGATCATCTTCCACAACAAGTCTACTCCTGTATTTAGACCTGATAACCAACAAGCTGGAAAACCCTGTTTCACGAAGATATGTTGTTGGAAATGGAAGAAGAAGGCGCAACACAGTCTCAGACAGAACAGGATATGACTGCAAACACTTGACCCAGAATTTTGAAACTGGCATTGTAGAGAAATCAGTTCTTGCTGCATCGTTGTTAATAAGTTCAATGAACTCCTCTTATGCTGTCTCAGGAACATCTTCAACTTTGACTGAGAATGGGCTTCTGGCAAGTGCAAATGGGGTGTCAGGTAGATTTGGAAAGTAGGATGAAATTTCGTATGCAAGCATGTGCAAGTGTTCTTTCACAGAAATTATCATCATAATCCTTTTGTCTGGTTCAATGTCATTTCCTCAAAGAAAGCAGATAAGGTAGGCAACATGTAAATTTTATTTTCATCCAAATTTTTTTTTTTTTTTTTTTTTTTTGCCAAAGCTGAAGTTTCATTTGGAATGATCGGATCTTTTCAGACAAATTGAGGCATGTTGCATTTGGTCCTTGCAGTGATAAATTTAACTCATTCAAGATGGCAAAGATGTCAACCAAGAAAGTTATTTTCTGCAGTTCACTTTTATCGCCAAAAAGTGCTTCGAACTGCGATCTTTCTGATTAAAAAACGTTTTGAGTTCATCACGAAGCTCAAAAACAAGTTTTAAAATTTTTCCTCTCAACAACCATCTCACTTCAGTGTGAAATAGCAGAGCATTTTTGGAGAGTGTATTAGTTTGCTAGAGCTGCCATAACTAAGTGCCACAAACTGGGTGGCTTAAACAATAGAAGTTAATTGTCTCACAGTTCTGGGGGCTAGAGGTCCAAAATCAAGGTGTCAGCAAGATAGGTTCTTCCAGAGGGTGTGAAGGAAGGACTCAGGCCTCTCTCTTGGCTTATAGATAGTTGTCTTCTCCCCGTGTCTCTTTACACTGCCTGCCCTGTGTGTATGTCCATGTGTCCAAATTTCCTTTTATGACAGCAGTCATGTTGGATTAGGGCCTACCCTAATGACCTCAAGTGAACTTAGTTATCTCTGCCTCCAAATCTGGAGGTACTGGGGGTCAGGACATCAACATTTGAATTTGGGGAAGACATAATTCAACATATAACAGAGTATATGTATATCAATAATTTTGGAATTATGGTGATGTTTACTTTATTTTTTTGGCTTATCTGTTATTTTCTATCATAGATTACTACTATTAATGAAGTTTTAAAATGTCATTTAAAAAAATTCTATCTGCAGAAAGCCAGATACCTTGTTTAAAATTTAAGTAAAAATATGTTTTATTTCTCTGTACTTCTCTATTTAATTTTAATATCACCTCCATTTCTACTGTTGAAGACTGAGCAGAGGGCTTCTAAAAGACCATTTAATGTTCCCTATGCAAAAGAGAAGTTTTAAGACTGAAGCTGTGGCTATTTATATTATTTGTGCTATATACAGAGGAGGGCAAGAGTAGGTTTACAGTTGTGAGCATGTAAAATCAGTTTATTCTTGTATTATTATTAACTAGTGGCCCGGTGCATGAAATTAGTGCATGGGGCAGGTTCCCTCAGCCCAGCCTGCACCCTGTCATATCAGGGACCCTTTGTGGGATGTCTAACTGCCAGTTTAAGCCTGACCCCACAGGCCTAAACTGGCAGTCAGACATCCCTCTCGCAATCTGGGACCACTGGCTCCTAACTGCTCACCTGCCTGCCTGATCACCTTTAACTGCCTCTGCCTGCTGGCCTGATCTCACCCCCAACTGCCCTCCCCTGACAGCCTGATCTCTCCCCCAACTGTCCTCCCCTTCCAGCCTGATTGCCCCTAATCCCCTGCCGGCCTGATCTTTCCCCCAACTGCTCTCCCCTGATGGCCTGATCGCCCCTAACTGCCTCTGCCTTGGCCCCCACCACCATGGTTTTGTCTGGAAGGAAGTTGGACGTCTGGAAGATGGCCAGTTGACCTGGCCTAATTAGCATATTACCCTTTTATTAGTATAGATAGATTATATAGGATAGGATTGCTTAAATGGGGGGGGGGCTTTTTCAGCAGGAGGAGATGCTCTTGGCAGACAAAAATACGTAATCCCTATATCTGGACTGATAGCCAGCCATATGCACTAAACTGCCAAACCAGTCATTAAAAAATTGAACCGCTTTCTTACACATTACACCAAACAGCTGTTGCCCTTAAAACTCCCCCTCAGCCCCCACCTTAGGTTCTGCCTTCCTTGTCCACCCATACTTGGTTCTGATTGGTTGGTTTCTATGCCAGTCAGTGTCAAAAGCTCCACCTCCTAGGGAGCCATTGGCTCCTCGCAGTTCACCCAGATTTGGTTCTGATTGGTCGGTTTCTATGCCAGTCAGCATCTCCATGCCTATCTCTGGGCCTGATCAGAGAGACAAGGCTGATCACCAGCCACCCCAGGCTGCTGGCAAGCGGGCTGAACTGCTGACCTTTTGGAGAGAGAGAGAGGTGTAGCTGCTGGTAAGGCCCGGAGAGAGAGAGAGACAAGGGCTGATCAGCAGCTGCCATAGAGGCTGTGGATCAGGCCCTTCTTCTCTCTTCAGGCCTTGCCAGCAGCCGTAGCAGCTGCTGATCAGCACCACCTCTCTCTCTCTCCAAGAGGTCAGCAGTTCAGTCTGCTCACCTGCCCCCACCCACCCAAGCCTGCTGCACATGCAGCCTGATATTCTGTTGTCCCTTTGGTCGTTTTGGACATTACGGACCCTGGCTCTTTATATATATAGATTATTGTATTATTTTCCATACAAACATATATGCTATAGAACTCACTGTTATTATTTTCTTTTGGAGTTCTTGTTTCATCGTGAATTCCTGAACTGCACTGACTTAGGATAAAACAGAATTATTATATAGCTTCCAAGTACTGACATTTTGGAGGGATGCCGCTCCTTTGCCAGTTTCAGAACTAGTCAAATCTAAAGCCCATATTACACATTCTTCCTGGATGGTGTATCACTACTCAGTAGGGACCCTGAGTGTTGAGAGGTAAAACATATACAATAGATAGGATTATGAGTAATAGTTATAGAAATGAGATTATACTTAAGTTCTACACAAAGATGAAAATTTTATAGAAGAAAAGCTCAAAATTATTTTGAAATCTATGGTTTGAAAGTGCTAGTCATTTGGCTTTAAGTTTCATAGTTCATTTATGGGTGGAGTGTTCATAGTTAATATATATCATAGTTAGTATATATCATCCACATGTTGTATTTGGTAGCTTGTATGGCTAATGCTTTACCAGCCATTATTACAAATCCAATTTCATAAAATAAATCAGATTTAAAAAATCATTAAAAAATAATGTTATAGAATTGCAAAAATATATTACTGAAGAAGGGTTGGTGGCTAATATATTGGAGGGTGAGAAAATTGTTACTTATTATGTTAAGTAATGTCTTATATTAGCATGTAAATAATATCAGTAATTGTTTGGAAAGAAAACTATTCCAAAGAGAAAATTAATGTATCTGATTTGTTTATTTATTCATCTAATTTAGGGCTGAAAGATTTTTAGACTGATAGTAGGTGTGAAAATGTGTCACTAAAATGTATTAGTGCTCAGAGCTAAGGACATTACTGTAAATATAGATTTAAATAATTACATGCTTGGTTATCTCTAAGTTAAATCAGATAGCATATTTACTACATGATTCTCTATTTTATGTTAAAAGAGATTCTACCCATCTGTTTGTTTCTGTCATTGTAGCTTGGATGGGAAATTAAAAGTTAATTTCATCTTTGTCCTTTTGTCTTTTTCTTATCTGCAGTGCTTGGGAAGCAAAGTAAACTGAAATTGACCTTCAGTTTACTTTGTCCTGGCACAAGTAAGCCAAGCTCTACACTTGTAATTTTCATTATAAGCCACAAAAGAGGAACTTTTCTCAGTGGGAAATATACAGTATCCAAAAATATATAGGTATTTTATACATTTTGTGTGTGATTGTTTAAATAAGGCTGCAGGGGTAGAGAATCAGGAGAGAAGGTCACTTGTGAAGGAGAGAAAATTATAGCCGAACCTGCCACCGTGAGAGGGTGAAGCGGTCTCCCCAAAGTTACTAGCAGAGCTTCTCTTTAGGGGCACAATCAAAACTGGCACCCAGAGGTCTTGGCTTCTAGTACAGAATGACTTCCCTGATCCATCCTGCCTGGGTCTCTGCAAGGCCAATGAGCTTCCCTTCTCAAATGGGGCAAAATAACTGGTGTAGACAGTGCGTATCCACATGTCAGCACGTCTTGTTGTTTCTTTACCTCTGCCCTATTCATATTTTTGTCTCTCTCAAATGAAGTCAGCAGGCACTGCTTGTAAGGACACAAAGTGGCTCCATGTCAACTTTCCCCCTGTAAATTATTTTTATGAGCATACCAACCAAGGCATATCAAAAACACATGATCGCTTTTGGCTTTTGGCTTCTAATCAACCCTTCTTTTTCCCTGCCACTTCCATTTTATGAGTTAAAAAAAAAAACAAAAACAAAAAAACAAACAAAAAAAAAACAGAATACTTTTTTTGGTCATTCTTTTCAGAGAGGGTCCTTGAAACTTCTGTAATATATACTGTTAATACATCAACTAACAAAGAAGAAAAATAAGTAGCCTGAAGAAAGCAGGCTGTTTCTTAGATGGGTGGAACATGTGACGAGGCTGTTCCTGCATCACTTTTCACTTCTTGGTAAAAAGCTGATTTTAAACTAATGTTCTGGTTAAAAGTTGCTGCATTAAAAATGTTAGAATTACACATTTATTGCATCTATGACTGAATAGATAGGCAGGGCTGCTAAAGACTTTGCCGAGTATCCAATAAAAGGTGCTACGCAAAGATCTTAACGGGGATTTACTGAGTAACCACGGTGTGTTCAGTAAACACAGTGTAGGACATCTGAATTCAGCAAAGGACACAGTGCTGCAGCCTGTGCCCTTGGGAGCCTTCTCTATAAACATGCCAGAGCAGAGACAGTGACCTCATGTTCAGTCAGGAACATCCTCACTGAGTTGTCCTGAAGTCACCTCAAACTCAACAAGTCCAAAATAGACTCCACACACATTCGTGGGGTCACATCATTCCTCCACTTGCTAGGACTAGAAATATCATTTTAATGCCAATGAACAATTAGTTCTGGGTCTTCCCTGTCTCTTATATCTATCTATACCTTTCATTTTTCTCCCAACATCACTACATGGGTGCAGGCTGCCATTACCTTTGCTCTGGCTTTTGTGCTGTCTTCACACTTAAATCTCCGCAAATGCACACTCTCCCTTCCCAGGCTACCTTCTGTGTTGTTAAAGGGGTAGCTTCCTAAAGCATACATGTGCGATAACCATCTTCCTCAAAACCTTCAGTGGCTCTTTGCTCCCTACAGAATTCCATAAATTTCAAAATTCTCAATTTTTGAGGCAAAGCTCTTTAATAATTTGAGCTCAACTGTACCTTTTCCAGACTAATCAGGGACTAGATCACCAATGAAAGAAATAAATTTTCTCCAGATATACTCTATGTTCTTGAACCTCATACAATCACTCTGAAAGAATTCTCTTCTCAGTTGAACCACCTTTTAAGATTCTATCAAACGTTTGTATCCTTATCAGGGATACAGAGTAAGTGTCAACATTTGGGTTGCCTAGGGCTAACCTCGGATGGAATCCTAGCAGGTGCCCCTCAATCACATAAACTATCCTATATAATAAAGAGGTAATATGCAAATTAACCCTCACAAGATGGCTGCCTACGACCAGCTGGCAGGGGGGTTAATGAGGGATGACCAAAAGACTGAACAAGCAGGCTGTGTGGGGTGACCAGGCCAGTGGAGGGGTTGTGAGGGGTGACAAGGCCGGCAGGGGGGACAGTTGGGGGCAACCAGGCTGACATGGGGGGCAGTTCGGGAAGATTAGGTTGGCAGGGGGGACAGTGAGGGGTGACTAGGCTGGTTGGGGGGGCAGTTGGGGGATTGGGCCTAAACTGGGAGTCGGACATCCCCCGAGGGATCCCGGATTGGAGAGGGTGCAGGCTGTGCTGAGAGGGACCCCCCCACCACCACCACAAATTTTGTGCTCCGGGCCTCTAATCAAATCACAATACATGTAAAGATGAGAGAATATATGGGGATGGTTGGTTGGATATCAATAGGCAATGCTACCCTGCAATGTCACATATTCTGAAGACATAAACTATAAGCACGACACATGCATCAGTTGGATTACAGAGAAAAACCACAAAAAATATATTACTGCAACCAGGGATGAGAGATAAAGGGATGGGGGAGGGCAGGTGTACATGGCAAATGGAAGTATTCAATGGTGATCCTTGTTTTACAATTAGCCTAGCGGGGTGGGGGTTAGTAATAGCTCTGTCTCCATACTCAAAACTCAAACCATTGTATAGGAAAATATAACTTACAGCATAAAATAAGCTTTCTATTTTCTTATTCTTTGTGCTGTTTCTTTTAAATATATTTATCAAAGCACACTTTAAGGGAGGGGTGGGAAATGCCAGTTACACAAGAAAATCTATCCTCTGCCCGACTGAAGAAATTGTTCAAACAAAATGCATTCTTTCATAAGCCCTGCTTCCTAATGTAGCCAGGGTCAGTGAGGGCTTAGGTTATTAGTTATGTAATCCCCAGTTCCTCAAACTGCAGTTTTGGCTTGAACATACCGTTTTAATTAGTTACTTCAGTTTTTGCCTCTAGATGTGCTTCATTTTTAGAATCAAAAAAGACTCAAATCATAACATTTTAGAACCACTACTGACTTTGCAAATAACACATCTATCCCCTGAGAGATAACTTTACCACAACCACATCTCCAAGCCCAGTGGTTTTTTCAGAAACATGATTTTCAGACGTGATTAAGATTTAAGTTAAGGTGAGGTCATATTGGAGTGGGCAGGCCTTTAATCCAATATGACTGGGATCCTAATAAGAAGAGAAGAGACTGGGAGACAAGCACATAGGGAAAAATACCATGTGACCACAGAGACAATCCAAGAAACCCCGAGAATTGACGACCCCCACCAAAAGCTAGGAAGAGGCAAGAATGGACTTTACCCAGAGCTTCAGAGGAAGTGTAGCCCTCTTGACCACTTGATTTTAGACATCTTGCCTCCAAAACTGTGAGAGAATACATTTCAGTTGTTTAAAATCACCTTTGTGCTACTTGATTAGGGCAAAACCTAGGAACTAATACACAACTTCCTCTCTTTTGATTGCTCATTTTTATTGTTATCATGTTCTTTTGGTAAATCTCAAAATAAAAAGACTTGGGTAGTGTCTTGGTGAAATCTTTACTCATGGTGAAATCATCAAAGCCCTGCCCCACAGGCTGGTTCTGTGGTTCATCCCTTTTGACCTGTGGGAACATTATCATCCACAATGTCTCACTCAATCTTATGCCCGCCAGGGTGTTTGGTCATGTGAGCACTTTACATTTTGATATCTGGATGCTCTACAAGCTGCAGAATGGTATGGCAGTACATACTGGGCCTGCCTCTCCAGGTTTCTGAGTATGACACGGAAATAATTTTTAAAGGATGATATTGCTGCCCTGGCCAGTGTAGCTCAGTTGGTTGAGCATCATCCAGTGCACTGAAAAGTCACGGGTCTGATTCCCGGTCAGGGAACATACCCAGATTGCAGGTTTGATCCCAGGTCAGAGCATATCCATGTTTCTTTCTTCCTCTTCCTCCCTCTCTTTCTAAAGTCAATAAAAATACATTTTAAAAGTATGATATTAATGGCTAATGATTTCTTAATACTGATGATGTGCCCAGGACTATGCAGATACTTTTCATGAGTTATCTTATTCAATTCTAACAAAAAGTCTCTGAAGCAGTGGTTCTCAACCTCTGGCCCTTTAAATACAGTTCCTCATGTTGTGACCCCAACCATAAAATTATTTTTGTTGCTACTTCATAACTGTAATTTTGCTATTGTTATGAATCGTAATGTAAATATCTGATATGCAGGATGGTCTTAGGCCACCCCTGTGAAATGGTCGCTTGACACCCAAAAGGGTCACAACCCACAGGTTGAGAACCACTGCTGAAGTAAGTGCTACACTTATCTACACCCATTTTACAGATTATAGAAACTGGGGTACAAAGAGGTTAAATGATTTGCCCAGGAGTCCTAACCAGTTTGACCCAGTGGATAGAGCATTAGCCTGTGGACTGAAGGGTCCCAGGTTCCATTCTAGTCAAGGGCACATGCCTGGGTTCATGGCTCTATTCTCAGTAGGGGGGCATGCAGAAAGCAGCTGATTGATGACTCTTATCGTTAGTGTTTCTATCTCTCTCTCTCCCTTCTTCTCTGAAATCAATAAAAATATATTAAAAAAAATAATTTTCCCAGAATCCTATGGCAAGAAAAGAGTAGAGCTGGTATTTCAAGCTACATCCAACAGACTCTGAAGTCGATGGATTGCACTAAATACCTTAGTGTAGATAACAATCTTAAACTATCTGTTGACAGTGGAAACTCACCTTGGAACCCACCCCCCCGGTCCCCGCAACACACACAAATTTACATGCTTTTAGAATTTAGCTGTAACCTCTTTTATAGCCTCTTCTCTTGTCATTCTCCCCCACCACCCCTGACACACACACACACACACACACACACACACACACACACACACACACAACCATAGAAGGATTTTCACATTCCCTGGAAGACACCAGCTCTTGCACCCCTCTCTGTTTTCTCCATTACCCATGCCCTGTGTACCTTGTGACCAACATCTCCCACCCTCACGACCCAGAGGAAACCTCGAATTCCTGAGTCCCAAATTTCCCATAAGTGGTGGCTTCCTTCCCACAGTACTTACTTAAGCCTAAATTCTCTTTTGTTTTTTAATTTTTATTTTACAACAGTTATCTTTATTTTAGGTCAACTTTCAGACATACAAGATGGAGGTCACTATGGGGAAACCATCATAACCCTCCAGCCTGGCCCTCTGGTGTGCACATGAAGTCAGGGCCGGAGGCACCCCAGCTCTGCTAGGTTCCACTCACGGGACAAAACCAGCACAGACAATGCTTCCCATGCCTTGCACTTAAGTTTTAAAAAAACAACTTAAACTGCCTCCCCTCACTTAGTGTGAAACATGAGTCCATTTTCCAGGGAAACAAAATCTAAAGTGTGCCTTTAGGACCCAGGCCGCCCTTCCTGGAGCGGCGGCAGCACCACCCTACTCTTTCCCGAGACCCCCCTGGGCCGATTTGTGGTCCCAACAGACTATTTAGAATGCAGCTTGGTCACTGATTGTATCTGATGTTTAGAACATTGGTTTTAAATGTTCCAAAGTGGAATGGTTTTTTACCACCTCCCAGCTGTCCCACAGGGACATTCACCTGTGGTTCAGGTGATCCTGATGGGCACCCTACCCCGGATAAGCTGACAGTGCAGTGGGCTCAGCCGCCTGCCCAGCCATCCACCCAAACTCTAGGTACACGTTAAGCCTACATTCTGACACTGGGTGAGGACTAGGGTGAGGCCTATGAGTCACCCATTTACAATTGGAGACACTTACTCTGGGAGTTGAGGGGCAGAATAATCACTGAGATATCAATTTGTATTTGTTCCCTGAATGTGGTTTGCCCTATAAAAGAATCAAGTTACTCCTAAAGGTGGAGGAAATACAGAAGAGAGAGAGGAGATTATACTCCCAGGCAAGGTTGAAAGTGAAGCTGGGTGGCTCTTACGGTCAACAGGACCCATGCAAGTTTTAACTCGACTACCTGTGTGTCTAGAAAGCTGGTTTTAGGCATCAGGCTCCCAAGTCATCCAGGATCCAGTAGCCCATGTGAGTCATGGAAGTAGTGTGCTTCCAGATCTCAAGTAACCATCCACGCATGGGTCAAGGGCATCCAGGAATAGCCTGTATGGACCCTAGACTACAGAGGTTCTCCTATGTGCACTGGGCCTTTTCATGATATAGGGACAAAGCAGAAACAGACCCTCAATTATGATTGAGATTGAACTTCTCAGATGCCCTGCAGATGAGAGTTTAGAATAGCATTTAATCTCCTTTAAAGAAAATAAAGACAAATAACATTTATAACCACCTCAGTTTGTGAGCCATGATTGGTACCTAAAACATTTGTTTCCATGTTTGTCTTTGTCACAGGACCATGAGTTTCTTAAGAGCAAAAACTCTTATTATTTTGTCTTTGCATCCTCAGCCTTTGCATGGTGCCTGCTACAAAGCAGGTCCTAAACAAATGCCTGCTGAATGGATAAATGGACAAATGAATCAACCAAGCAGTTAGTCAGTCTCTAAGGGCTCCTCATGCCCTCGGATTCTATGGAAGAAATTAAAAAGTACAAGATCTTCCAATTCAATCTTTATTTGGGAATGGGGCTGAAATTTAAGCTCCTCGCCAAAAACAAAAAGACAGAAGAGAAGGAAAGAGAGGTTGCTAATCTATAAAGTCCTCTTCCTTTCTTATCCTTTGATTTAGGAAGATGAATGAACAAGTGAATTTTCTTCCTCTTCTATTTGTTGTAGCACTAGCCCAATTTGAGAAATCAAAGAATTGGGCTGGGTACATACGTTAGAGAAATTAATTAAGGACTATTGTAAGCCACCAGAAAGAGACCCTCAGGGGAGACTGTAAGGAAATAGTGCTGCTCCTCCCTTTTTCTTTATGCCTACTGAACATCAGAGCTTCACTAACCAGTTCTTCCAGGTGTGTCCCTTCTGGAAGGCCATGACTAGGAGAATTTAGTTGAAGAAACTTCCGCTCAGGATTGTGTAGTTACCTATTGTATTAGTTACCTGGCTTCCATGCACTGAGGACACCAGGACAGAAAATAATATTCTATGATAGACCATATTAACAATGTGTCATGTGATTTATTTTATGTGCAATTGTTGGCATCTTTCTTTAGGAGAAGATATAGTAATGATCTAAGAGCCAAATATCAGAAAATATTCTATGAGACAATCAAGAAAAAAAATTCTCTACTGTGAATTGGTAAACCATCAGACTGTTCTCCTCTTTCATCCAACCCCTTGAGAGAGTGGCCACTACAATGAGGTAGGTTAGCAATTTGATAGAAGCCAGATTGTATCAGAGGCAGTCCTGGCTTCCCCAAATCCCTTACAAACAGTGGGATTTCATTCTTCTATCCATTCCTGGGACTCCTAAGAGAGCCCATTTTTTTCTCCTATTCAGACTGGTTTGATTCCTAATTAAATTCTTTTCTCTTAGACAAACCAATAGACTGGTTATTAGATTCCATTTCCAAGATCCTATTATCTTATTAGCTATCTATAAGAGCTGAAGTATCTTGACTCTCCCAAGAAGCAAGACATGGAGGTCAGGAACCTCCATCACCCTAGGGCTATTTGGCCATCTTCCCTCTTCTTCCTTCCACAGCAGTTTTTTAGGTAAGAGTCATCTCATTCCTGCTCTTTTTAGGTTCCACTGGAGTCAGAAGGATTAGGCAATGGGCATAACTGCAATGCTCCAGCCCCACCCATGGGTCAGGGCTCACGGCCAGGTTACTCACAAGAGGTCACTGTGGCTGTCTGCTGCCACTCAGCCCAGGCTGAAGCAGTTAGCCATAAATCTGACACACAAGGCCAAGGACCCAGGGGTCCGGCTGTATTTGCTGTAAGGCTAGTTTGGCATGGTGACCAGGTAATGTACTAATGACTAAGCAGTCCTTCTAACTTACTCCTGGGTTCAAGTTAGAGGCACAGATTTTGAAACCAAGTGAAATAGACCTTAGAAATCAACAGAGAATTAAAGAGGAAAATATTATAAAATTTACAGACTAGAAAAAGCCAATTTTGCCTTTACAAGAATATGTTTTTTATTTCTGATAAAAATATTATATATTCATTACATTTATGAGCCAAATATTGACCTGACCACAGCTTTTAATTATGGTGTTAGGATAAACCTGTAATTTTTTTTTCCATCAGGGAATAAAGTTAAATGAAATTAGATATAAATAAAGAAGATTCTAACTTTAAAATCTTCCTGGATGCCTAGGGTTCACTTTCAGAGTTCAATAGCTGACTTGCTTGTCCACCTTCCTGATCTCCTCTAAAACAAACCTGCTTTCCCTTAAGTGCTGGCAATCATTACACATTAACTTTTTTTTCTACTTTATTTCTAGACTTCTCAGTTTTATTTAATTGATCATGTTTGTTAAAGCTGCAAATTGACTGTAGATCTATCTTACATGATTCTTGTCACACCCTGTGTACTTAAACACAGTGAAAATATAAGGTTCCATTTACAACATTGTAAGTTTGTGCAAATTCACCACTGTGTTCAGGTTGAAAAGGGCGTAATCAATTGATTATCTCATTTCCATCACTACCACATTGCCTTAAGAGTCTTTGACTCAAAACACGTGGGGTGAGTCGTGAAGATCTTTGTGCTGAAAGCATCTTTAATTTTTTTGTAAAATATTCTTTGGTGCGGATGCGCTTCCTTCGTATTATCTCTAGTAAGCTGTGGACCAATACCCTGATATAGACATTCTTCCAGGCAACCTAGAACCTGCCATTTTATTCTATTTGATTCTTCCGTTGCTCCTAGAACTCATTTCAAATCAAGAATGAAAGTAACCATAAAAATAGGTTAGGTAAGGGAAAAGGAAGACAGAAATGCTTACAAGTTGCAAACAGGAGAAAGAAATGAGGACAATAGGGCTTTGGAAAGACTGTAAACACATTCATAAACAAACAGAGAGGCTGCCCTGGGACAACCCTCATGCTTGTCTTTGCTCAGGTTGTGCAATGTGGTCTAGTAGTCTAATGATCTGACCAGCTGGGAATTCAGGGCTGGCTCTTAGTTTACCTCAGACTCCTGTTCTGTACTGAATGGCCATGGTTCCTTCCTTCCTTCCTTCCTTCCTTCCTTCCTTCCTTCCTTCCTTCCTTCCTTCCTTCCTTCCTTCTTTCTTTCTCTCTTTCTTTCTTTCTTTTTTTCAACAGGTAAAATCATTTTATTTTATTTATTTTTTTATTGTGGCCATGGTTACTTGACCTGAGTAATAGGCAGATTGCCCACTGAGAGGTTCACTGTTTATAAGTTGCAAAGGTTATGAAGGGCATTAATATAATGACAGCAAGGCTGTAGTATGTGAACAATCAATGCAAGTGTTTTTATTTGCATACAAGAGGCCCGGTGCATGAAATTCTTGCACGGAGGAGGGGCCTTCCCCTCAGCCTGACCTGCGCCCTCTCACAATCTGGGGCCTTTCGGGGGAAGTCCAACTGCCAGTTTAGGCCCAATCCCTACAGATCCCTAAACCAGCAGTCGGACATCCCTCTCACAATCTGGAACTGCTGGCTCCTAACTGCTAGCATGCCTTCCTGATCACCCCTAACTGCCTCTGGCTGCCTGCCTCATCACCTCTAACTGCCTCTGCCTGCCTCATCGCCCCTAACCACTCACCTGCCTGCCTCATTGCCCCTAACTGCTCCCTGGGGAGCAGGGCCAGCCTGGGCAAGGGGCCATGGTGTTCTGCACTTTCCAACCAGGAATGTTTTAATAGTCAGTGTTCAAAAACTTGAACTGGAAAACCTAAAGTAGAGTGCTCATATTTCAGGCATCAGGTGCTATTAGCCGGATTTCTATCCCAATTAAACTCTAATTCTGAGGTCTCAACAGTCTGGACAAACTGCCCTTCACTATCTCCAAAGTTTCTTATTTGTCACTACCCCATTTTCCTCCACTTCAAAACAAGGTAACAAAGGAAACCTTTAATTCTGATCTTCCTCTTGCAAAGCTTAATTGAAATAATTTCCTGCCAGAAGTCACATCCAAATACTGTGAGACTTCGGACTATAGGGCTGACTATGTACATGCACAATAACAGGCTCATGTTCTAGTGGTAGGCTCCCAGGCGTCTTTCACAATCCCACAATCCCACAATCCTTTGATCACATACTTCCAGTTTTTCTAGCTCTTCCTTAAGTGGTGTTTCCTTCAGTCATGTTGCAGTGCCCAGGGCCTTTAGTTGGAGAGGATTTTTCTGTTCTTTGACATTGATAGCTATTTACTATCTGGAATCAGTGAAGTTTCAGGAGTACTGCTGCTGCCATGAACATGTCGGTCCCAAATGCACTCGTGAGACAACTGCCCATTCAGTCCACCGCTGGCGCTGACCCAGTTCACAATGAGAAAGGTACTGTGCTGAGCCGTTTTCCAATCGGATCTTCTTCTTCCTTCCCCAGCACACTCCAAACCTACTCCGGCTGACCACCCCAACCCGGCAGACCCTTAAGAACTTCCCCCCTATTTCTTCAACTTTCCCCCATCAAACTCGCACCCTATCATGTTGGCTAGGGGCACCCCTAACCACTCCTTAGGGGGCGGGGCCAGCCTGGGCGAGAGGCTGTGGTGTTCTGGTCTCTGGTCGTTCTATTCGTTCCACCGTTTTGGTCGCTGGGCTTTTATTATATAGGATTTAGAGTCAAACACCAATCCTCTTGTCCTATACAGAGTGTTTGCCTTTTAACTTTATTGAGGTCCCTGGTTATCTAGGCCGTTTGGAAAGGGGTGAGACTATGCGTGAAGAGCAAAAGGAACCATCTATTGACAGTCTGTGGTGGTTTCCTGTGTTTCGTGTGTCCTCTCTCCCCATCCCAGCTCTGATTTTTCTCTCTCTCTCTCTCTCTCTCTCTCAGTTTTTTTTTTTTTTTTTTTTGCCTTAGGGATTTATATTGCAGTGTTACATTTTATAATTAGCATGACTAGTTATTTGTATTTTTCTCAAAATGATATATCGTATTTACATATTATAAAGAAAGACATTCAAACATATCTTAAGTTCTCATGAAATGCAACCATGTTTAAAGAAAACCACACTTCTATTAAAATCCCATGGTACTTGAAGCTGGAAGCTGTTCAGTTTAGCTGAGCTTGCTGATCAGTGAAATCCATAAATAGTCAAGAGACTCCAGCCTGTGGTAAAGAGGAAGTTAAATAGACTTATCTCGTGACCCAAAATCACATAAAAAATTGAATTGCAAAATAATTAACTTTTTACTTGGTATTTAACAAAATATTATGGAGTAAGAATTTTGTTATTTCTGAAGGGGATTTTCATCTCAACGTTGGACTCAAATAAATTTGAAAATATTTATGCTTTCTTTGATTTCAAAGTGCAGGCTGTAATAAGAAAATTACTGGTTTTGCTTTTTTAAATCATGTAATCACTCAAGAAGAAATACATCAAAATGATCTATTAAGTTTTATGAACAAGTTAAAATATAAAAGTGTTACTTCTTTAAAAGGTATATTCCATGTTTAGTAATTTAAAAAAATGTTTACTATTGTTTTACGGTAGAACTCATTTCTGGCTTACATAGCCCAAAAAGAAGTCTGAACCAATAATAATTGTTTGTCTCTCTCTTTTTCCTTTCCTCTCCCTTCTTTCCCACAATTCTTTCTTTTTCTTTCCCTCTTCCCCCCCCTTATCCCCTTCAACATATTTGAGTACTACTGTGTACCTGACACAGTGATGCTGAGTACCTTGGATTTAAAGGTGAAAAAGGCCCAGGGTGTTCAGAGAGCAGTGTAGGGAGATAGAGAACAGGAATGTCACTTACCAGAAGGACTGAGACACAGAGACCAGGTCGCAGGAAGGAGGGCTTCAGGGAGAGTTTCTCAGGAGAGGGGAGGCTGGCCGTGATATTAAAAGACAGGTAGTGATTATCTAGGTACTGGAAGAGTATGAAAGCTGGAACATACACATGAAAGCACAGAAAGAGAATGCATCTAATTTATTTGGAAGAGAAGGAAGTAGGGAAGTAAGAGATAAAGCTGGAGTCTGATACAGGGGCAAAGGCTCTCCATGCCATGCTGCAGCAATTTGGGTTGTTCCTATGGGCAAGTGGAAGCCACTGAAAGTGATTGGCTAGAAGAATGACAGGACCAGGCTTGTATTTAAAAAAAAATCACCCAGTTTCTCCTAGCAATTAAGAGCTTCTGGGAGATACCATGTCATATAAATATAATTTTTCCCCCAAAATAAACTTGGGCCTATGCATTCATTCATGCAGGAAGCCTTTATTATTTTATGCAGGCCTGCTAGCATAGCACTGTGAAGACAAAAGGGGATAAGAGAGTCACTGTAAAGTTCTCAGCATCTCTCTTAAATACCACTTTTTGTAAGGCATTCTTGCTATTCACTAGTGACTCCCATGAATTGTCTATATTATCTATTTTGTGTATGACGTAATTCCACTATTCTAAAAATCCCTCTTTTGTTTGAGATGCAAAAACTACAATGAGTTTAATAACATCTATTCTTCCTCTTCCTATGGAATACTTTTAGTATCAATGACATCTCCCTTGATACTAACCATTAACAAAAACTGTAATAAATTGCAGAGCAACACTTCAACCTTATAAATCTGCACAGTTCCCCGATCTAGGCATCTGAACTTCCTTCATTTCCAAGAATGTTCAAAGTACTGAAAGTTCATTTAAAAGTGAAGAAAAGAAGAAAAATAAAAGACTGATCGAACATTCTCATTCTAATTCCACTTGTAGGAAACAGAGAAAGCTAGAAATTGGCACCTATCTCAGTGGAGTGTACTAAGAAATCACTGTATGAAAGGACAGAGCATGATCTCAGTCAGAAACGTCTGCAGTTGAGATTCTGGAACCAAATATAGTCCCATAGATAGACTTGGTTTAATCAATCTTACAATTAAATTTCTTGGACTTTTAGATTAAAAAAGAACCCAAAATGATCTTCATTAATATCTTGCATCAATTTCTCTAGGTTTTAGAAATTATAGCACTTGACTATTAAACAGTAGGGCATTTATAAAAAAATCAATTTTCAAAAATTAGCAAATAGCTATATATATAAAAGTGAGCAGAATGACAGGTCGCTATGACGCACACTGTGGCTGGCCAACTGGCCCAACTGGGAGTGGGGCTGGCCGGTCAACCTCCTGTGTCCCCTCCCCTTGGCCAGCCTGGCCCCAATCGGCCCCAAATTCATGCACCAGGTCTCTAGTTTTATAATAAAATAGATTAAGAAAAACAAAATCAAATTAGAAACTCAGGTAATACTGGAAATCAGATCACAATGGATGTCATACAAAAAACAATAATAGAAAGCTAAATGCAGAACTTGTAGCTTATACATTAGGCCTGGCTTGTGCCCTCTTGTAATCCAGGACCTCTCAGGGGATGTCAAAGAGTCAGTTTCAGCCCGATCCCCACAGGCCAGGCTGAGGGATCCCACTGGTGCATGAATCTGTGCACTGGGCCTCTAGTATCCTATATAATAAAAGCCTAATATGCTAAGTGTCCAGTTGCCTGTTAAACCAATCAAAGCGTAATATGCTAATGATATGGTAAGGCCGCTCAACCACTCACTATGACATGTACTGACCACCAGGGGGCACACAGCCGAATGGTTGACCAGTCACTATGATGTGCACTGACCACCAGGGGGCAGACACTCCGACCAGTATGTTAGCTTGCTGCTGGGGTCCAGCTGATTGGGACTGAGTGAGAAGGGCCGGACACGTCCTGGAGCCCTCCCGTGGTCCCTTCCCGGCTGGCCAACCTCCCACATCCCTCCCTGGCCCAGATTGTGCACCAGTGGGATCCCTTGGCCTGGCCTGCACCCTCTCGCAATACAGGACCTCTCAGGGGATGTCATAGAGCCAGTTTCAGCCTGATCTGCAGGCCAGGCTGAGAGACCCCACTGGTGCACAAATTCGTGCACCGGCCTCTAATATAATAATAATATGAAGTGGAGGTTGTTGAGAATGCTTCAGATTGCTTGAAGTTTATTTGGCTCACCAACAAAGACAGGGAGCCTTCATTGCTTTCCAGCTCCTTCTGCATAGATTTGATGACACAGAACAAGTGGAATCAAGGCAATGCTAAAAATAGAAAATAAAAATAAAGAAAATGATAGAGGTGGGAATGCAGACTGGTGCAGCCACTATGGAAGACAGTATGGAGTTTCCTCAAAAAACTAAAAATGGAACTCCCATTTGACCCTGTGATTTCACTTCTAGGAATATATCCCAAGAAACCAGAAACACCAATCAGAAAGGATATATGCACCCATATGTTCATAGCAGCACAATTCACCATAGCTAAGATCTGGAAACAGCCTAAGTGCCCATCATTAGATGAATGGATTAGAAAACTGTGGTACATCTACACGATGGAATACTATGCTGCTGTAAAAAAGAAGGAACTCTTATGATTTGCAACGGCATGGATGGAACTGGAGAGCATTATGCTAAGTGAAATAAGCCAGTCAATGAAGGAAAAACACCATATGATCTCACTCACTCATGGATAATAAAGACCATTGTAAACTTATGAACAAAAATAGTTACAGAGGCAGAGCTGCCTCGAACAGACTGTCAAACTACAGCGGAAAAGCTGGGTTGAGGGGTGGGAGGAGGTGGGGTAAGAGATCAACTGAAGGACTTGTATGCATGCATATAAGCATAACCAATGGACATAAGACACTGGGGGGTAGAGGAGGCTGGGGGATTGTTAAGGGTGGAAAAATAAAAAGGAGACATATGTAATACTCTTTGTAATACTTTAAGCAATAAAACAATTAAAATAAATAAATAAATATATAAACCAAAAAAAAAAAAATTATCCATAGCTATCTCAGCAAACAAAAAAAAAAAAAGAAGAAGAAGAAGAAGAAAATGATAGAAACATGAAACCACCTCTGCTGTTCTTGGTTTCAAGAGACTTGACTCAAATTTTGCTTCCACCAATAACCAGCTTTGATACTTTGACTATGGCAGCAACTTCCTCTGAACCTGAATTTACTTACCTGTTAAATGTAGGTAGTATTTGCCCTATAAATTTTACCAATTTTTGTGAATAACAAAGAGAAACAATGAAATAAGAAATACATAAATGTATTTTAAAAATGAAGGTGCTGAAACTTCGCAAAAATGATAAGTACCATTCTTTCTGGATAGAGTTTTCTCTCTTCTTGTAATTTCTTTTCTTAGGTATTGAGAACACATAGGTTTGTCCAAGAATAACTCACCTAGAGCATTGTTGAAATAAATATTTTAAAAGCAGTTCTTTAATCATTAGAGGAAACATTTTAACTTGGTTGAGAAAAATTTATCTTTGATATTAAGCTATTCAGACAGTATTAGTCTATTCAGATATATTAGGGTAAGTATGGCCCTTTGTGCATTCCAGAAGCCTCAAAGACTTGTCATTTCAGTAAATCTATAAACTGAGGATTTCTGTTCTATGAAGTTCCAGCTGATGCTTGTAGTCTTTCTGACACCTGCATTGTTGATCTCATATATTACAAGCTCTTTAATGTACAGACTTTTTGTTAGGACAGACTTTTCAATGTTGAGCCACTAGGGTTATATTAAAACTGAGTACTGATGAGATGTCATCCTATTTTAAAAATGTATTTAATTCAAGTCAGTTCAATTCGATAAACATTTATTTAGAGTTATTCTGGGCTGGTCAGAATTATCTCTCCCTACTAGGTACAGGGCTAGTCTATAAGGAATTAGATATAACCTGGACTCTCAAGGAACCCCCATGGCCTCTGAGACACTACCCAGCTCCATGGGGTGGCATTGGGCTTTTTAAAAACAATTCTGTCACCAATTTAGTAAAATAACCATAAAACACAGTCTTTTAAAAAATGGAGAAGTTTAGCATGACTTGACATTAGATGATACTTAAGAATTATCATTAATTTGATTTGTGATAATGGCAGTATGATTATATAATGCCTTTTTAGAGATATATTAAAGTTAAAAGAGGTGAACTGATATGTGTCTGGATATACTCTTTTAAAAATTCAGAAAGAAAATTTCTGTAGAATTATTTACTTTAGTAATAAAAAAAAATTATGTCTGTAAAAGATCCCATGTGCATTACCAGCCCAGACCCAGGGAGTGGTTGGTGGTTATTTCTTCTTACTGATCTCCCTGTCAGTTAAATCAGGTAAAGTGGCTTTGGAGAGGAACAGGGACAAAATAGCATCATTCTTAGAGTTTGGGGCTCAATTGAGGATTTGCTACAGAACCCAGATTTCCTGCCTCCCCAGCCAGTGATCCATCCCCTCACACTGCAGCCTCTCAATACTAGTTTTCACCGGTATAGATACGCATTACAATCAATGCCACATGAAATGCCCATTATTTCAATAACCAGAACTGCCAGCGAGCTGAGCTTAGAGGCCATGTGATCCAATGGTCAGGGGAGCCTGGAAAATGCATGGGTTGGAAACTTGCCCTCAGCACATATGATTTGGGGTCTTTGCAGATGTAAATACTGATCTAGAGAAGAGATCATCCTGGAATACATGGGAGGGCCTTAAATCCAATGACAGGTGCCCCTGTACAGAGGAAGACACAGACAGAGCAGGAGGCTATGTGAAAACAGAAGCAGAGATAGAAGTTATGTAGCCACAAAACAAGGAATGTCTGGAGCCTCCGGAAGCCTGAGTGCCCAAGAGGGAGCACAGCCCTGTGGACATTTGATTTTAGGCTTCCAGCCCTCAGAACTGTGAGAGAATACATATCTGTTGTTACAAGCCACCAGGTTTGTGGCAATTTGTTATGGCAGCCCTAGGAAACAGTGCAATGGATGAATCTCAAAATTGTAACATTGAACATGAAAATTCAAGTTACAGAGAAAAAAAAAAACATTTAAATAAAATTTTTTAAAAACTGGAGGAAAAACACTTAAGAGGAAAAGAAGGCAGATGAAACAATTGTGCCATAATTTTGATAATCATTAAATGTAGGTGATGGGCATTTGAGAAATCATTTTCTTATTCTCTCTACTTTTATTTGAAATCTTTCAAAATAAACACATTTTAAAAATTGGTTGTTCAAATTTTTAGTCCCTTTTGTTATCCCCCTTTACCTAGAATTAGCCTAAGCATCCAGCACAGGCTGTGCACTGGAACCCGAGTCCTTAGGTGGCATGTGGTGTCACTGGTGTCCTATGTGCCAACACCCTTTAAGGCCTAGGTCATCTCTGCAGGGCCGCCTTTGCATAGGAGCTCAGATAGAAGTGGTGATTTCTCCCATCTCAGGGAGCTGATAGCAAGCACTTGGCTCATAGTTCCACCAAGGTATTAACATAATTTTATGACATATAATTGTTATTTGTCTTTTTGTCCTCCTGGAGTGGAACCACCCGTAGATCGTATTTTAATTGTCTTTCCCTTACCGATCACACAATCTGCTCTCTCTATCAAATGAGGCCCTTCAAAATGCTTGTGGGATGGTAGAGTTATCAGTCTTCACAGTGCTTTGCACATAGCACAACCATCCTTTTGTAACCTCAATAAGAATAGCCCCCAAAGTATATTTTGGCAGCTAATCTGTACAAATTATATTTTGACATAGATATATGGAACTATGCAAAATTTAAGTGTGTTTGTTTATTTAACCTTGTTGCCAGAGAAGTTTCTGAAGCCTCCTCATTTATTTTGGGAATTAGGTGTTTGATTGACCAGAGCCAACGGGAGCTCATTTTGGAAAACACTATAACTAGGTCTCACCAGCACAGTGCATACTATTACCATCCACAGAGTGCCTTTGATTTGCCAGGAAATCTTTTGACAAAACTCTTCTTCCTTCAGGAAAGTGTGGGTGGTGGTGCTGATGGCGCAGGACAGAGGAGCAAAAAAAAGAGACACTGCAAATAGAGCAGTGAGGTTCTGTGCTGCTGGGATGTGATTTGATTAGATAAAGCAGATTTGCTCTTTATGTACTTTCACAGAAATTAATTCTATGAATCTTTGTAAAAAGAAGTATTCTAGGGGTAAAACAAACTGTGACACTTACTAGAGGGAACTCTATGTACAAATTTAGACTTTGCTAAAATAAGTAGTTATTATGTGATCTGATCTTAATGGGCTTTTAAAATCAGCAAGGGAAATATATTTTGTTAGTTTAACAGTTGTCAGGGCCCAATCTTGATAGAAGATTTATTTGGGCACATGGCATATATTTTGAAAAATCAGCCTCCTTTGGGACTTGTACTCTACTCTTAAGATATTTGTTCAGAGATGTTCAAGCTGTCATGTGTTACAAGATGCTGGAGCCAGAAACAGGCAGGTCTGGGTAAAATGTAGTCTTTCTGTGTGTGTGTTTGACAGTTGTGGTCATATATATTGGTGTCATCTCCCTCAAGTAATCTCTACCATCTGTCGATTCAGCTGGTCTTAGGGTTCATAATTGTGTTGTTTATCTTAGGACCAAGTTGAGAGTATAATGTTAGGCTTAATATAGAATTGTCTGCAGCCTTCCTTTTTCCCATAGTCTAACCACATGTGCTTGTCCAAAGAAGGCTGGCTACACAGTATTGTACAGATTGGACCACAGGTTGTGGTTTCCTACGATGCTTGTTTCCTTTGCCCATCTGAAGCTGCCTCTTCCTGGTCCCTTTCAACCTTCAAGTAATATTGATGGTGGCTAATAATACTTGATAAAGAATTTGCCTACTCTGAAGCAATTATTTAATAAGAATTTAAAATTATTATAAAAACTAAGGAAAATGATGGCATGTAATTTATTATTCTGGACCAAATCCATTAATAAATATACATGGTGGTATATTTGCTCTAGGGTGACAATGGAACCTCTGGCTGCTGGGTGGAACAATGTGCCTCTGACTTGGAGTATTTGAACACCATTTTGAGTAAAAGTCAATGGAATCTTTTTGTTAAATTTAAGCCCTATTTTCTTGGGACTGTAAATGCTATGTTTGTTATGAGACTTATTTATTTATGGATCTGTATTGTCTATGATAAGTTTATCTTCATTATTCAAATCACCTTATCATACTTTATAAGAAGCACTGTTATGCTGAAGTCTGCATGGTTATGTAAGTTCTGCATTAACAGCAGAATTAGCATCCACTCTTCCAGCTTATGAACAACAATCCTTTAATAACAACATATTTCGATTCAGATAGACAGACAGGAGTTTAAGTAATTGTTCAGGTTTCTTTCATTAAACAGAATGAGGATGAAATGCTCTTTAAAAATTTCAATGAAAATCTTATGAAATATACTCAATCTATAATGCAAACTTTGTGGATATGGCATCCTTGGGACTATGCAATGAAGACAGTGACAAGTAAACAACAAAGCAAAAGTAAATCAATTTACCAGTCCCAGAAAGGTGAAAGCATTTGATGAAACACAACTCCGCAAAGAAATGTGAAGTGCTGACAGAACTGTTATATAACCTTCAATTTATTTTAATAACACTGGAAGGGCAGATGTCATAGCTGTTCCTGGAAATCTTTTTGAGGCTTCTAGGATGTGTTCCCATTAATTTTTTTAAGGCACCTATTATATTGCTCAATCTGTAACCAGCATTGACTAATTTATGTTTCCTCTTAAGGCTGACTCAGGTTTAGTTCTCCTAAAAGAGTTTCAACTGAGCAGCCCATAGGAGTCATATGCAAAAAAAGCTGCTTGATGCGGGACAGAGCACAGGCTCAGGAAGTTCACATGGGTCAAGCTGATTACCGCCTCTAGCTCTGGCAAGCAAAGGGCTCAGCTAGGTTACCCAAGTTCACAAGGAGCTAGTGACATTCAGCTGCAGCTCTCACTCTTACTGATCAGCAGGGGACTGTCTGGGCCTTAGGTTAACTCTTCCATGCTCTGTTTTAGGATTGCAGTGAAGTCAAAATAGAAGCTGTACGGTAACTTAGCCTCAGCTTATTCCTAGTTGTTATTCAAGAAATACAGCTTTTAAATCAATATCTAATAAACCTCTTACAAGGGGCAGCAACGATTCACTTAATTACTATAGAGGTGCTAGATAAAACACAAGTAAGTAGTATATTTGTCACATACTTGCTGATTATGCAATAAATGTTTATTTCTGGGTAGGGTGGGAGTGGGTAGGATATGATTTATCTTTCTATCAAGAATTCCCACTTCGTCTTAAATAAAGAAGGCTTCATATAATTTCCAAAAAGATAACAGCAGCATTTGTAATTCTTCCTCATTTAAAAGTGCATGTTTCCCCTGAGTTACTCTTATAAAAGCAACCTCAGGAAAATCTTAACAAATCATCATCTGAGAAGTCTGGAACCTCCCTGGTAGGTTACAGGCAGAGCTCTCAGTGGTAAGCCAGTTCCTTCAGGCTTTGATCTCCTGCTAACACATCATGATCTTCTAGAAGTGACTAAATCTGTCTGCTTCTATAAACTTGAGAATAATAGTTTATTAAAAATGAAGAATGGCTTTCTGGTAGCAATGGGAAGACTGACTAAATCTAGGCCTCTAAATCATCTTTATCATCCTAGTTTTTCATTCTTCAACATTCTACAGGCCCTGGAACACACATTATGCCTGATCCTTGGAATTTTCATTCAACTACTATATTTAACAAAAAAAGATTAAGCTTCCTTTAAAGGCCAAGCACTTGTAAGATCAAAGCCCTTACCCGTAAGGAGCTTAGGGTATAGCCAGAAGACATGGAGCTCAAACAGTGTGGTCAACTCTAGGAAATCCAAATGAATGACTCAGACTCCAGGTGGATTTGGCTTATTAGGAGTTATCCAATTTGATTTCCAACTCTGTTAGATAACCTAGATAATTGCCAAATCTACATCTAAAATAAGGAAATAAAAAGACTACTTAAGCAGATTCTCTCAACCATGACTTTAATCACAAATGCAAACAGAAACCCCCAAACCTGTGGTAAGCAGTTAGAGAAACATGAGTAGAGCAAGGATGTTAGGCCAGGTACAGGAAGTCACCAGGGCAGAAAGCCCCAGGTGCCTAGCAATGGGAAAACAAGGACCTCATCCCCAGGGTAACCTTTCATCTCCTAGTATATCACTGATCATTCAATTTGGCCCCTTGCCTGGCCTTTCCTCGCCTGGCATGTTTCTAGTCATGTGGTAGATCACTTTCAGGGACCAAAGAGTGGCCTCATGTGACTCCCATGCAGGGCCTTGCATGACCAGTCTCTTAAGCGTTAGGCTCTAGAGATAAAACATCTAGGCCTCAGTTGTGTTTCAACTCCAAAAGCAGCAAAAACAGACAAGCAAAGCCATGGTTGACATCAGGACTAGCTGATGAATATTCTATTGGGATCCTCTCCTGAGATCCCCAGATGAATACCCTCAAGATGGACGGCCCAGTATGCAGCACACCTTCGCCTTTCTCCATTGCCTTTGCTCAGGTATATTTTCCTTGCCTCTCTCTTTCTCCTAAACTCCAAGGGCCCTTGGTTTGCCTCTGTAACTTGTTTCCTGAACCCATTTCTTCTATGGCTCACTACTTCTACCTCTGTGACTTTCTAAATAAACTTTTACAGTTTGAATCTTGGATCTGAATTCTTTCTTAGCCTGAACTCAAGTACCAAGGTTGCTTAACCAAGGTCCAGTCTGACTCCACTGGTCTAATGCCTGGTACTGTTTTCACCAACAACAGATCTGCTTCTTTTTGTAACATTTGACATTGTTGACCATTCTCCCTATTATGGAGTTTCTGGGAGCTGTGCCAGTGTTTTAATTTAGTATAAATGAAGTAATTGGGGGATATGCTACTCCCAAATAATTACTAGCTCTCTACCTTTCTATCATTATACTCTTTCACTTAATGATTTCAATCACCCTGGTTTTAACCACTTTCCAAATCTTTAACACTAGCACCCAGCTCTCCTTTGAGCTCCAGCTCTATTTTCACATTTGCTTGCTCTGCATTTCTCCTAATATGTCCCACTGGCATTTTTAATTCAAATATACTAAAATCTTGCCCCAAACAAGCCTCATCTTCTGACTTCCTTTCTTCTGTATAGGGTGGGGCAAAAGTAGGTTTACAGTTGTTTGTATGGAAAACAATACAATCCTATATAATAAAAGCCTAATATGCTAAGTGGCCTGTCATCTGGTTGGCCATTCAACCAATCAAAGCATAATAATGCTAATGATATGCTAAGGCCACTCAATTGCTTGCTATGACATGCACTGACCAACAGGGAGTAGATGCTCTGACTGGTAGGGGACTGAGTGAGACAGGCCAGACACACCCTGGGAGCCCTCCTGCGGTCCCTCCCTGGCTGGCCAACCTCTTGTGTCTCTCCCCGGCCCCAAATGTGCACCAGTGGAGTCCCTCTGCCTGGCCTGCACCCTCTTGCAATCCAGGACCCCTCAGGGGATGTCAGAGAGCTGGTTTCAGCCTGATCCCACAGGAGGAGCGCCACTCAACCAGAAGTCAGGCTCACAGCTGGTGAGTGCAGGGGCGGTGGCAGGAGCCTCTCCCACCTTCGCAGCAGCACTAAGAATGTCTGACTGACGGCTTAGGCCCGCTCCCCTCGGCAGAGCAGGCCTAAGCCATCAGTTGGACATCCGCCAAGGGCTCATGGACTGCGAGAGGGCACAGGTGGGGCTGAGGGACTCCCAGGGTGCATGAATTTCATGCACTGGGCCTCTAATAATTAATCTATAATAATAAAAGGGCAATATGCTAATTAGACCAGACATTTTTCCGGATGTCCTTCCAGACGTCATTTTGGACATCCATCTGGACGAAGCCGGTCCTGGAGCAAAGCCCGGGTCCTGGGTGCCTGCGGGTGGCCGGAGGGAAACCAACCCAGGTCCCTGGTGCCAGAGGGAAGCTGGTGCCAGCAGCTGGAGGAATAAAGGCCTACTCTTGCACAAGTTTTGAGCATCAGGCCTCTAGTAAGTAATAAAAGAATAAACTCTGTTTCACATACTCATAGCTGTATACCTACTTTTGCCCCACTCTGTATATTGATTCATTATCCACCCAGTTAATTAGACTCTAAACTTCAGAGTAATCTTTGATTTCTCCCTCTGCTTGACCCCACAATTTCTCTCCCATCAACATCTCATCAGTCTTATTTTCAGAGTTTCCTTAATTTATTTTCTATACATCTATTATCAGACAAATCTTAAAACAAAACTGTAATTCTCTCACTTCTTCGTCACACCCTCAGGGACCACAGGGTAAATTCCAAACTCCTAAGTGTTGCATTTAAATTTCTATAATTTGGCACCAATGTGCCCTTTGTCAGCCTTATCACTAATGATATCCCATGTTGTCTTTTAACCATCCTTCAAAGTTATTCCTTTCTTGAATATGCTCTATGCTCTATGTGCACTGCCTCCTTTCATCTACACTTGCCTTCTTCACAATCACTATCTGACAATTCAGATATCCATGAAACTATCACTAATTCCTCTTACAAATAACCTGTAGGCTGACTTACAGCTTTAAGTTCTACTTTTCTTAAGGAACTTAACATTCACTACCAAAACTAACTACTTATGAATTTGCCTTACTTCTCAGTTTTATGAAGATAGAGGAGATGGTGTGTTATTGAAGTTTAAATCTTCCTCAGCATCTAGGACAATACTTTGGAGAGAGTAGATGGTCAATAATATTTGTTGTAAAATAATATGAATGAAATATAATAAAGACTACTTTTTTTCTGAGTAGTTTGAAATATTTGAAATTTTTAAATACCAAAACTGTAATGAAAATAATTTTAGTTAATCATTTTCTGTATTCAAATTTCTTCAAGAGGACAGATATTTATTTATTTATTTATTTATTTATTTCCTATAGGATTAAAGACAGCAAATGGCTTCTAAATGAGATTTAGAATTTAAATGTGAATAATTAATGACTTGAGAACAAATATCCCATTGGATTGCAAATAGAATGGGAAAAATCAAATAGTGTAATCAAACCAATCTCATTTGACTCTCAATTAATAACTTATAGTAACAAAGTTTTCCTCAGGAATATTAACAGCAATGTCCAAGCAGGAATTTTCTGAAATCACATCTATTCAAGAAATTAGGAGTAATAAATAAAACACATAAAGTAGTTTTTGGAAAACATAGATATTTTATTAACATAACTAGTAGCCCAGTGCACAAAATTCATGCACTGGGGTGGGGTGGGAGGGGCCCCTCAGTCTGGCCTGCACCCTCTCCAATCTGGGACCCCTCGGGGAATGTCCGACTGCCTGTTTGTGCCCACACTTTTAACAGATGACAGCTTCATTGTTGTTTCTTTCTTCTCAGGTTTAAAACCATTGGAATTAGTAGGTATGCAAAGTGTGTATACATTTTGGGGAAACACCCTGTATATCTCTAGTCAGCAGTGAAAGGAACCAACAGTGGATTTGGAACCCCCAGACAGGGAACCTCACTCACTCCCCACATGTCTCCCCAGTTCATTTTCCACCTTCGTGGGCAGCGGGAGAACCAATGTTTTCTCTCATTAACTCCAAAAAGCACGTCCTGTCACCCGCTGCTCAGCAGGAGTACGCTAGGCCCCAAGCAAGCGAGGCTCAGTCAGGGCAGTCTTCACTCATGGGTGCTGGCACCCAAAGTGCACATTCCTCCTCTGCAGTCGCCCTGACTATTCCACTGTTTCATTGAGAGGATGGAACTTCTCGCCGCCTCTGGGTTCTTGATCTTGAACGCTGACCGAAGGCATCTCAGCGAGGGCCGCCCGTGCCCACCAGGTGTGTCTGTCTGTACCTGCTCCCACCTCAGCACCTGAATTGGCCCCACAGTGGTGATCTTGTCACTGCAGCTGCACTGGCCTCCATGGGAATAGGGCGTCACCACTCTGGCCTCTCACTGTCATCTCACAGGCGCCCACCCTCAGCACCCAGAACACCCAGACACTCTCCAAAGGACGTGAGCATGTCGGAGGGGACGTGTGCACATACTATGGGAGACTTAAGCATGCTGGGGTTGATGGAAGTGAGGCAGAGGGGCTGGGGGAACTTGTGCGCGCCTTGGTCAGGGACTATTGCAGGCGCACGAGGGTGACAGCGCGCTGGGGGGTGTTAGCATGCAAGGAGGGAGGAGAGGATGTGCGCACTGGAGGCCTGTGGCTTTGCAGATCCGCAAACCCCCCATGGTGTGGCCAGGAGGACGTCAATCTGGCCTGCCATGGTGGCTGTCCCTGCGGTCCCGCACCTTCTGGGCCAGGAGGCAGGACTTGCGCAGCCACTGCTCGGCGCTGATGGCCTGCAGGCACTACTTCAGCTCAGCCCGCAAGCTCTACTTGGCGGGCTCATGGCTGCCACCACCGCCATGTGGGGGAGTATAGGCTGCCATCCACCGGCCCGCAGGCCCGCCTCCCCTGCCCAGAGGCTCTCCATGTGCTACCCACAGTCCTGGAGCAGCCTGAGCAGGCCAGAACGCCAGTGTGTGCTGCTCACCTGCCCAAAGTGACCAGAGCAGGGTGGAAGCCAGGTGTCCTACCCCACACCAGCCACTCCTTGTCTCCACACGTTGCACACTGGCCTGGAGTGGCCAGGGTTGGGCGGAAGCCAGGCGTCCTGCCCCGCCCAACACCGGCCGCTCTGCCCCTGTGCACGCTGCCCACTGGCCTGGATCGGCCAGGGCGGTGCGGGATGCCTGCCCCCAGCAGCTCGGTGCCTGTGCACTTGCACACTGCCCACAGGCCCGCCATCTTTGTTGGGTTAATTTTCATATCACTCTGACCGGCTGGTGAGCATGGCTTGAGCATAGCAGAGGGATAGCTAATTTACATGTTTCTCTTTTATTATATAGGATATGGTGAGACAATTAACAAATTAAATATTATGTCAAACCCTAAAAGAAAAATGGGTTTTACATCTTTATATACAGCTAGAGGCCTGGTGCACAAAATTAGTGCGCGGATGCGGTCCCTAAGCCTAGCCAGTGATTGAAGCACAAGCATCTGGTGTGGAGGGAAGGCCCCAGCTGACCTCTGGGCCCTGGGCAGCACCTAGGCCTGCCTCCACCTGAGTCACAGTGTCCGAGTCCCCACACAGAGACACGGTGAGTGTGGCTGGACACTGCGGGCCAGGGAGCAGCATGGGCCTCTGGGCTACCCAGCAGCACTGCACGGAAGCCAGGTGGGCAGCGCGCTCTCTCCTGGCTGTCCTTGCAGACTGGCTTCTGCATGAACCCACAGGGAACTTGACCAGCCCCTGCGGTCCTGGCGGCTGCAGCCTGGCTAACTCAGAAGAGGCCTCATGGGTGCAGAGCAGGCTCCTCATGGGCGCCTGGCACCTGAGCGCTGGGGCTTCCCCAGTGTGCGAGCCTTGGTGTCCCAGGGGAGGGTAGCAGAGGGAGTGAGATCGAGCTCGGCAGACACCCTGCATTCTCACCGTACCTCTGTCCCTGTCACCCCCACTGCCAGGTAGCCAGTGAGAGGTCACAGCCCCCCACCCGGGCGCCACAGGAAGTTGGTCACCACCCCCTGGTGGTCATATGCATGTCATAGTGAGCAGTCAAACTCCTGGTCTCCCGAGGGGACAATTTGCATATTATGCTTTTATTATATAGGACAAGAAAGACTAATTTGTGTGGCTTATAGTAGAGAGTATGAAGAAGTTGCAAAACTACCTTTTGAAAAGGAATAGTGACAAAATTGGCAATATGGTAAAATCATTGTTGTAAAAAATACTATAGAAATACCTATCATATAGATGCATATTTTCTCATATTTGAAAAAATAAAATAAAATTGAATTTTGTCTAGTATCTGATTTTAATCTCTAAGTTTGAATCTGTCACTTCTAGGTCATTAGAAATGTATTTATTTTCTGACAATGTTCTTGACATAAAATAGCAGGATTTTTGTTGGGTATTTTCCCTTCTCTGGCAGTTAACTTTTTATTATTACTCCTATTCAGAAGTGAATAGTTCCTATTCAGAATTGTTACAGGATATAGGTATGAGATTGTGGCACTTATCATGCTTCCAGTATACTACTTTGCCATGACCTCACTGAACCATTGTTTGCAGTTTCTGGTTATGTTTTCTGTCTTTTATTCCTACCTGCAAACTGACCCATGTTTTTACTTAATGGGGTGACTTCAGAGGAAGCTGATCTGTCTGCCCTCTGGTTTCCCAGAAGATCATAATTATGCTGCAATTGAAATTGCGAGGTAACTTGAAGTCATCACTTACCAGCCGGTTTAGTCATCTCAGTGTGGATAAGTGCACCATTATGTCTCATCTCGGAAATTTGGCATCACCCATTCTTCTTACAAGTTTATTTCAGTTCAGTGGAGTTACAATAAGCATTGCTTCAATGTTGTTATGTGGGAGACTTAATATTAAATCACCTGTGAGCAATCTGTTTTAACAAGCCCCCTGGTGATTTTGAAACATGCTAAATTTGAGAGCCACTGATTTAGGTAATTAGCAATAACTGCTGGTACAGACAATCCCCAAATCTCAATTGCTTAACACAACAAAGGCGTATTTCTTGCTCACATCACATCCAATATGGGTCAGATAGGGTCTCTCTGTCTTATTGTTAAGACATTTTGAACACCTGGCTTCCAAGTTGCTGAGAAAGGGGAAAAGATCTGAAGGATTGCTTGGGAAGAGTTTATGAGCCAGGCTTGGGAGTGGCTTACATCATATCTGACCACATCCCATCTGGTAGAATCTAGTCACATAATTGCAACATCCTAGAAGGAAGGCTGGGAAGTGTAGAGGAGCACATGGTTA
The DNA here is from genome assembly GCF_964212035.1 of Myotis nattereri. Classification (NCBI taxonomy): domain Eukaryota; kingdom Metazoa; phylum Chordata; class Mammalia; order Chiroptera; family Vespertilionidae; genus Myotis; species Myotis nattereri. The sequence continues at coordinate 101,822,901 of NC_138077.1, forward strand.
CTTATGAGAGCTGACAGTGAACCACAAGCAGGGTCAGATACACATTACATGACTTCCAACAGCAGCTAGGTGTACTGAGAACGTCAATGGACCCCTAGTACTGAACCACTCATTGCCTTGAAAGCCGTCGTCCACTTCCAATTGACCCTTTCATCAGCATGGGTTCTCTTCATTTCTTCTGGTGCTTTATCTCTGAATCAGTCTGTGCCAGGCTAGAGCCTGATAAAACATAGACATAGACAGATACATACATAGACAAAAAGAGAAATAAAAGGGCTGGTTCAGACTGTACTGAAGGGTAGAAGTGAAAGATTATTATCTTCCAAATTATACTCTTCCCACCCTTGATCCCAGAGTTAACCACCTGACACACATGTAGTTCTTCTGGTATTTAACTCCATAACTCTCCATGAGGAATCGTAAGTTCCAATTTCATAGAACCAGGCAGGAAGTATAAACAGATCAAGCAGGCCACAAGTAGCTACAGATCAAGAAGGCCACAAGTAGCTTAGCTGGAGGACTGGAGGGTGTGGGCAATGGACTAGCACAGGTTCCATCTAATGGAAGGCTGTTTGCCAGTTCTGGCCAATTTTTCCCATGCAGGATTGCAGCCTCAGTGTTGCTAAATCATTTTCCATTCCTTTTTCTAAGAAAAACCAGAAATGGGAATGCTTTAGTTAAGTTTCTTTATTTTTACAAACAATGTGCTGGATATAAAAAACAACAAAAGGACTTTTAGCAGAATTGGCTGGTAGGCCACCATCTTGCAACCCCATGCTAAACTGTACATTCATACCTCTACTAGAAGCCCAGAGCATGAATTCGTGCACCAGAAGGGGGTCCTTTGGCTTGCCCTGTGGGGATCAGTGGACCTCTGTGCTGCTACAGCCCGCCCTTACCCACCAGCTCATTCGGCTCCAGCCCGCTGTCCGAGTAGATCCTGCACAGCACGAAGTAGTGTGTGAAGTAGCAGGTGGCCAGGGAGGAGCCTGAGCCTGGGCTGGGTGCTGTGCTGCTCCTGCTCATCCGGCCCCACTGTGCCTGCTGCTGCTGCAGTTCAAGAGTGCAGGGAGAATATCTGCGGGAGAGGCTCACGCCTCCTCAGCTATGCTCGCCAGCCTTCAGTCTGGTGTCTGGTGCGCGTCTGTCAGCTGAGCGGTGCTCTTGCTGTGGTAGCGCACTGACCACCAGGGAGCACCTCCTGCATTGAGCTTCTGCTCCCTGGTGGTCAGTGCATGTTATAGCTACCAGCTGGTCATCCTGTCATCTGGTCATCCAGTTATCCGGTTGTCTGGTCGCTTAGGCTTTTATATATATAGATTGTGCATTAATGTCCTATAATTATTTAACAATTGTAAATCCCAAAACTTACAACTTAAAATATCTTTTTTATTTTTTCACTAGAGGCTCGGTGCACAAAAATTTGTGCACTTGGGAGGGTCCCTCAGCCTGGCCTGTGCTCTCTCGCAGTCTGGGACCCCTCAGGGGATGACCACCTGCTGGCTTAGGCCCGTTCCCTGGGGGATTAGGCCTAAGCTGGCAGTCAGACATCCCTCTGGCAGCCCGGGAGCCCTCGGAGGATGTCCACTTGTCAGAGGGGAGCAGGCCAGGCTACATTCAGACATCCTTAGTGCTGCTGAGGAGGCGGGAGAGGCTCCCACCACCACCACTGTACTGGCAGCCATCAGCCTGGCTTGTGGCTGAGCAGAGCTCCCCCTGTGGGAGCACACTAACTACCAGGGGGCAGCTCCTGCATTGAGCGTCTGCCCCCTGGTGGTCAGTGTGTGTCATAGTGACCAGTGATTCCCAGTCACTCTGCTGTTAGGGTCAATTTGCATATTACCCTTTTATTATATAGGATAGAGGCCTGGTGCATGGGTAAGGGCCAGCTGGTTTGCCCTGAGGGTGTCCTGGATCAGGGTGGGGGTCCCACTGGGGTGCCTGGCCAGCCTGGGTGAGGGGCTGAGGGTCGTTTTCAGATTGGCCACACCCTCTTCAGGGTGGGGGTCCCATTGGGGTGCCTGGCCAGCCTGGGTGAGGGGCTGCTGGCTGTTTGCAGGCTGGCCACAGCCTCCAGCCACCCAAGCTCCCAGTGGAGGCTGGCTGGAAGCAGGTATCTGGGATTTATTTGGCTTCTATAATTGAAACTTTGTTGCCTTTTTCAGAGGCCACAGCTGGCCAGGGCAGGTGGGAAGCTTGGTTTCCTCCATTGCCAGGGCAACCAAGCCTCCTGCTTGGTCCAGCTCCGTGGCTGCTGGCCGCCATCTTGGTTAGGGTAATTTGCATATAGTCGCTCTGATTGGCTGGTGGGCGTGGCTTGAGCATAGCAAAGGTAGGGTCAATTAGCATCTTTGTCTTTTATTAGTGTAGATGTGGAAGCTGATGAATTTGATAATTTTATGCTCACTTTTTACTTCCAGTTGATTGCTACCCCCTTACATTTTTATTAGTTATATTATTAGTATACTTGTGTTTCATTCAGAAAGGTTGCATTCATTAACTCCTTATGTCCTATTATTAAGTTAAGAAAATAAGTGCTTCTTCATAACTTTCATCCTCTTTCTCCTCTATACTTTACTTCTATTAACTGTATGATTATTTTTACATTGACCAAATTCATATCATTTAAATTCCATACCACTATTATAATTAATTAAATATTTGATGCTTTATCTATACTTTACATTCTAGAATTGAGAAACAATAAATGTTTTCAACATTACAATTATAGTAATTATTAATAACTATATAATTAAGTAGATCTTATTTCACTAAACCCGAGCAACTTGACAAATGATGCTCCAGGAGTGAAGGTCAAGTGGATCTCCTTCCTTGCACTGAGAAGTAGTCCAACATTATCTCACATTGCACTTTTTAAGATATTTGATTCAAAGACACAGACACAGGTTTTTGGTCTTCCATGAGTTTCCAATTTTCTTTATCTGTTAAAATTATAATATACAGCTCAGCCAGTGTGGCTCAGTGATTTAGCATCGACCTATGAACCATGAGATCATAGTTAGATTCCCGGTCAGGGCACATGCCTGGGTTGTGGTCTTGATCCCCAATGGGGGCATGCAGTAGGCAGCCAATCAATGATTCTTTCTCATCATTGATTCTCTCTCATCATCTCTCCTTCTCCCTTCCTCTCTGAAATATATATTTTTAATAATTATAACATACAGACACTCTAACTAGCTTCCACATAAAGAAGTTGATAAATATCTGTATGGATTAATAATTATCGGGGTATCTGTTTAATTGACACTGATCTTCTTTCTCTGAGAAATTTACCTCTAGATGTCTCTAGCTACCTCCACCTTTTTAAAAAAATATTGCAACACCTTTGCCACTTTGAGTGGTCAGCTATCCAGTGAAGAGTGGACAGCTGACCACACTGAGTCAATCAGATTCTGTCTCTGAGGAGCTGATAGTCATCTAGTTAGTCCCTAAACATAAATACAGATGTGTGACATGTACAACATCCATGGATGAGCCACCCATGGAAAGAGAAATGACAAACAGGAATGATGAAAACAGGCACAAAGAATCAGAAAGATAAGAGACCATATATAGAGAAAGGTTAAGTGATTGATAGATTAGATAGATGACAACAGATACTGTCTGGTTCAACAGCTTTTACTATTGACTAGAGGCCTGATGCACAAAATTCATCAAGAGTAGGCTTTCCTTCCCCCGGCTGCCAGCACTGACTTCCCTCTGGCACCCGGGACCCGGGCTTTCTTCACAGCCCCGGCTTCATCTGGAAGGTCATCTGGAAGGTCATCCGGAAGGAAGTCCAAAAGGATGTCCAGTCTAATTAGCATATTATGTTTTTAATGTTATAGATATTTTCAATTTCTTTACAAGTGTGGGGTTTGTGAGACTCTTCTTGAATTCTCATAATGAAATGTCTCTCTCTCTTTCCTTCTTTTTTTTTTTTTTTTTTTGCTTTAGCTGGGTTGACATAGTCTGCTACTTGCAACCAAAAGAGATTAAAATAAAACAGAGCATACAATGGAACAGGGAGACTATTATTGCCAAGTACATGAATAAAAGAAATGCAGAGACTGCTGGGCTTACATCTGTGTAAAGAGAACAAATTGGCTGTGCTTAACTCTTTTGCTCTAATTCTAAGTTAGTTTCCAGTATTTATTTTATTAATACATAAGAAGTGTATCTTTGACAATTTGCATAATAAGTCTTCAGCAAGCATCTAATTTCTGAAAGTTTAGGAGATATACTTTATTATTTGGTTAAAGTGTTATAAAGTGTTATATTTTATGTAACATAAATGATAAAAACGGGTTTTTAAAAAATACATTTTTATTGATTTCAGAGAGGAAGGGAGAGGGAGAGAAGGAAACATCAATGATGAGAGAGGAAGAATCAATAATCAGAAACCTCAAGCAGGAATTGAGCCGTGCCCTGGTTTATAGGTTGATGCTCAACCACTGAGCTATGCCAACTAGGCAAAAAAGTTTTTATAAAACTCACTAAATAATTCTGAATGAGCTTTGCAGAATGTAGCTTACTGTCTGATAAATAGTATAAGTACCCATTAAATGTTAGCTCATGCTCCTTTTTCTTCTTAAATTAGATTTTTTCCATTGATTATTACTTGATTTACTTAGGAAACATTTAAATACCAAGAACCATATCAAGTCCTGGGACTATAAAGCCTTAACTTCAGAAAGGAATCCAGTTAGCACTGCTTAGGAGACACATCAAGACAACTATTTTCAATTCAACTTGCTAAGGACTACAACAGAGGGATGAATATAAATTTACAGGAGCACAGTGAAAGAGCAACTGCTTGGCTGTGAGGGCAAGATGACAAATTCGCCAGTTCTACCTTCAAAAAAGTCCTGTACAGTCTATCTCCCCCAACTTATTATTTGTAAAATAAGTCTAATAAGAATTTTGTCTTTGGTTTTTAAGGTGGTTTAAGGAGGCAATAAAAAATTATTACACCTGCCCTGGAGTATCATCCCATACACCAAAAGGTATATCTAATAATTTTCATTTTAAATTCCCATTTAGCTATTTTGTTGATTGGTGAATCCACATTATTGACTTAGTCAAATCTATTGGTTTTGTGACTTTCAGAATAAAAATATAAAATAAAATAAAAGAGTTATAACATTAATATACTTTGGTTTTTCCTCTAAATAATTTGAAAGAAAGGTGGAAGTAGTTAAACTTCAGCCAAAAACTATTTAAAATTAATTTTATACATATTTAAAGATAATACCTTATTAATGTCTCATTTTGGTCTCTGCAAATATATGGAATACAATATATGAATCAAGTTGTTAGCACTTGATTCTTAATGTCATTACTTTACAGGTCCAAGTTCTAAAGAATATAATCAACTTCTAAGTACAACACAGAGAAAATGACACTAGGAGGCTAAGTTATGACTATATGACACAAACAATAAAATTGATACTTTGGGCCTCAGATGGACACAAGCACACATTTTTTTTTTTTTTTTGCTCTGAGATATGTCAAATTCTTATGAACTGAGTTTAAATTTAAAAGTGTTTTTTTTTTTTCAAACTCTTACATTTGCCAGATTCCATGACCCATGTTTTTTTTAACCAGGCAGATAAGCCCATTGACACACCCTCACCCAAGGGTTTCTTTCAGTTCCACACTCCTGTCAAATACTTATTCTGCCACGCATTCTAACCTTTGTGACCTCATCCTGGCACGCTGACCTTGCTGACCTGACCGCCTTGTGCAGAGACTTTGGACCTTAGGATCCCAATCTTTCACTTCACATTTGAATTCTGATACTTGCCAGTTTTTCAGCCAGAGTGAAGGCCATTGGGCTCCAGGTGTGCAGTGTTTTTGCTCAATTAACACTCCAGCTGCATCATTTTCTAATAGGAAGAACAGATATATGTATAGGTCTGAATGCAACCTCTCACTATTTCCAGCTTACAGGATCTTCTCCAGTCCTTCAACTCAAGGAAGGATTTAGTTAAAGGGGTAAGCAAACCCAGCAGGGCTTTCTCTTTGATATGCAGGAGCTCACATATGCAAAAGTCTTGATCAGCAAAAGCTTGAGAAGTGCTTGCTTTTCTCCCTTTGGGATTGACCATTAGCTTACTTGTAGGCATTCTCAAGTAAAGATGTTTTTCTGGTTGCTTCAACTTCAGTCAATAAGTGGATTTTTCTCAGCAAGTGTTAATAACACTCCACAAAAAAATTGCAATGTGAACTTATTTTATTTAGCATTAGCTCATTAGCATTTGTAAGGGACAGCCTCTTGTATCCACATGGAGTTTCTGAATTTCTTATTTATTCTCTTTGACTTCATATCTCTTCCTACTTCACAAGAGTCTTCATAACTGCATGAAAATCTTCAAAACTCACTTTATTGTATGAGTCAAAAGTTTTCACTGGGGTCCACGTCCTATCCTGGTGACTGCCTGCTGCTCAACATTTCCCACCATTATTTCTCAGTGTAATTATTTTGTCACCTCCTTCAATATGCTTCCATGTTATTTATTTGCTCCTAGTATCACTATTTTTGTCTCCAGTATTTTTTCTCCCTTCAACAACTTCCATTTGCATTGCACCTTTAAATTTTAAAATCCCCTTCTTCCAGAGATTCTTGCTGTGGTTTACTTATACCTGACTTATCTCTTTCCTATTACTACATTTTATATATACTAGTGGCCCCGTGCATGAAATTTGTGCGGGGCGGGGGGGGGGGGGGGGTTGTCCCTCAACCTGGTCTGCACCCTCTCCAATCTGGGATCCCTCATGCAATCTGGGACTGCTGACTCCTAACTGCTCCCCTGCCTGGCTGCTTGATTGCCCCTAACAACTCTGCCTGCTGGCCTGCTCACCCCCAACTGCTCCCCCCTGCCAGCCTGATCACCCCCAGCTGCCCCCTCTGCCAGCCTTCTCACCCCCAACTGCCCCCCACCGGCCTGCTGGTCCCCAACTGCCCCCACCACTGGTCTGATCACCCACAATGGCCCCACCCACCGGCCTGATCACCCACAACTGCCCACCCCTCTTGACCCCTAACCACCTCTACCTCAGCCCCTCCACCATGGCTTTGTCCAGAAGAATGTCCAGAAGGTCTCCTGGAAGGAAACCCAGTCTAATTAGCATATTACCCTTTTATTAGTATAGATAGAGGCCTGGTGCATGGGTGGGGGCTGGCTGGTTTGCCCTGAAGGGTGTCCCAGATCAGGGTGAAGGTTCCTTTAGGGGGAGGGGTGGCCTGGGTGAGGGGCTGAGGCAGTTTGCAGGCTGGCCACGCCCCCATGGGGTTGGGGGTCCCTGCTGGGGGGGCGTGGCCAGCCTGGGTGAGGGACTGACGGCTGTTTTCAGGCTGGCCATGCCCCCCAGCAGGGACCCTCATCCCATGGGGGCTTGGCCAGCATGGGTAAGGGGCTGAGGGCCATTTTCAGGCTGGCCACACCATCGTTGGGGGTCCCCACTGGGGTGCCTAGCCAGCGTGGGTAAGGGGCTAATGGCTGTTTGCAGGCTGGCCACGCCCCTCAGCAGGGACCCTCACCCCATGGTGGCATGGCCAACCTGGTTGAGGGGCTGAGGGCCATTTGCAGGCCCCTCCCTCAGCAGCCAGCCCAGGTGACCCATGCCTCCCGTGTGCTCAGGCCAACTCTGGCCGCAGCCCACAGGCCCCTCCTTCAGTGGCCGGCCCAAGTGGGCAGGAATTTTGGCTTCCTCCATCACTGGGGACAACCCAAGCCTCCTGCCTGCTCCAACTGGCTCCGTGGCTGCCACCATCTTTGTCCCACTAATTTGCATATTCTCTCCTGATGGGCTGTGGGGTGTCACAGAGGTATGGTCAATTTACATATGTGTCTATTATTAGTGTGTATATATATATATATATATATATATATATATATATATATATATGATATTCTACTCTATTATATTTAAACTCTTTTTAATGATAATGACAATATTAATTACTACCATTTTCAAGTCTACTGCATTGCTTTATATATCAGTTTTTAATCATAGCAATAATCCTCTAGTAGATACATTTATTTTATAGAAGGGAAAACTGAATTTTATCAAAGTTTTCTAATGTTACCTGGGTGGTAAGTACTGGGGCTGGATGTGAACTCAGATTTGTCTAATATCAGAACACAAGCACTTAATTACTCTGCTGTGCTCCTGGCTACTCAAGCACCTGACCCTTATTAAGCATCTAGTAGAGATCAGAATCCATAGCTAAGGGCTGGAGACAATAAAGTTCCCGTGTGCCCCCATAGATATTGTTAGACAAAAGCAGAGCAAGGACCACGGACCATGGACCAGAATCTCACTAGAACAGAAAGGATGCCTAGCAAAGAGTACAACTGGGAAAACAAGAACCTCACCCCCAAGGTAACCTATCCTCTCCTAGCTTATCACTGGTCATGTGGTTTGGACCCCTGATCTTTCATATCTCTGGTCAGGCAGTTTATACCCTCTGACCTTTTCCTCCCTAAAGATAACATCTAGGCCTCAGTTGTATTTCAGTTGCAGGTCCACAGAAGCAGCAAAACCAGACAAGTGATGCCGTGGCTGACCTCAGGACCAGGTACATTGACTAATCACCCCTGCCCTGGCACTGACCAATCAGTGGAGACCACAACCCTGAAAGGGCACATCTGGAAAACTGATTAATATTCTATTGAAACCCTCCCCTGAGATCTCCCCTAAGATTTCCACCTGCAAGAAAGAGATAATTACACTCAGGACAAAGGACGCAATGCATGTTCTGCCTCCAAGGAGCAAGCCCATGCCATTCCCCCATGGGCATGTACCCCCCAAACTCTAAGGGACCCCGTAAGACTTGCAACCAGAAAAGAAATGGGCAATGGCAGCTCGTCCTGGGCTAACCTCATGAACCTGTCTCCAAGGTCCCCTTTTCTCTGATTTCTCAGTGAGCCAACACAGCCCAGCCTAGGCTCTCCTGTTGCTTCTCCTATGGCCTTCCTTGTTTCACTGTCCTAAGTCTATTTTGCTGCCATCATAGACCCAATACCCTTTGGCTCAATGCTATGTAGCCCTTCCCTTTGGATATCCCCATCTCCCATCCCTTTTTCTTAAATAAATTTAATCACAGATATAATTTGAACAAAGAGGTAAAGAGCAAACTGTGTGGAACTACTTGGTAAAAAAGAAGTGACAGAACTGAATCAGCAGTGGGAAGAAAGAGCTTGCCCAGCCTATGAGTGATAGGGTGGCTCTCCAAGTGGAAGGAGTTATGGATACAAAGGTGTTGAAGCAAGAAGGGTCTTGATGCCAGAGACCGAGGTCAGGATTAGCTGGAGAGGAGGCTTCAGAGCAGGAGGCTCATATACGAAAAGACTTGTGTAAAGACAGAGGGTGTTGGACTTTATCTTTTAACATTTTGTTGTCTTTGTAACATGCTCTCTCTGCATGATTCTTCCTCCTGATTAAATGCCAAAGGCCTTTAGGATAGGGTCAGTATCATCTCAATTGTTTGTATTCCCTTCTAGATGTTAATCCAGACAGAAAGGGATCCATTTATCCATTGAAGGCTGTGGATTCCTTACAATATTTTCCAAGTGTAAACCTGGGAACAGCTTCTATCTGGGAAGGGCAAGATGACTCCTGGACATGTGGAATCTCCATTCCAAAGGAAGTTAACTGGCTACTGTTTAAGAGTGTAATGCTTATGGAACTTGTATTAAAACTGAGAGAGGCTCCGCAGTGGCTTTAAAATAGAAAATAAACCTGGAGGAGGTGAACATACTACAAAATAAAACTGGTAATTGAGGGAGGAGAAAGCATCATAGTCCATACCTACCAGCTTAAATTTAGTGAGGGGCAGTGCTCTATCACCATTACAGTAAGATCACTCCTCTGCACTAGGACAGTATGGAAAATAAAGCGCTTTGGTTGGAGGTGATCTAAGTTGAAAGTGAGGAAAATCAGCTTGCCCAGACCCAGCTCCACCACGGAACTGAAATTTTGGATACTGATTTTGCTTCTAGTTTTAGAGAATTCCCAGCTGCACATCTTCCAGGACTGGATTAAGGGAAATGGGACTTTGGAAACACAGGTATGTAATTCCATGCAAATAAAAAAAACACTCATCCTCCCATGTGAGTCTTAAAAAATTGTTTTTCTCAAATATCATAGGTACCCCAGCCATTTCTCTGATAAATTACTGTGCATAAAGCATTTGGAACAGTGTTGGTACACAGGAAGTCCTCATTAAATGTTAACAATTATTTCATTCTTTTTGAGTCCATAAATTTATTTCAGCAGTGTACAGATTTTTAAGAGATGTTATTTGAGTGTATAACACAATTGTTTTAAAGAGGATTAAGATGATAGTTTGACATTCTTCTGCTCCCTGTCTTATCATCAATGCAAATCACAGTATATAAAAGAGGGGAGAAAGTGACTGACCACTACACTATTAGAATTTGACACACACTCACAGTCATACACACGCAAACACATCCTAAAGCAACATTTCTCAATACATATAGCACTGTCTCACCATCTACTTTTCCCCTTCACTTACTGAATCAGAAAAACCTGGGGTGCCCAGGAACCTCCACTTATTTTTTTTTAATTTAAATTCTTTCTTGTTTAAAGTATTACATAAGTCTTCTTTTTCCCCTATTGACCTCTCCCCGGCCGCCCTCCCCGCCCCCCCCAGCACATTCCCTCACCCCCTCACCCCACCCCTGTCTGTGTCCATTGGTTATGCTCATTTGCATGCATATGAGCTGCCATCATAGATCTCTTACCCCCTCACCCCCCACCTTCCCTCATAGGTTGGACAGTCTGTTCGATGCTTCTATGACTCTGGTTCTATTTTTGTTCATCAGTTTATGTTGTTCATTATATTCCACAAATGAGTGAGATCATGTGATATTTTTCTTTCTCTGACTGCCTTATTTTGCTTAGCATAATCCTCTCCAGATCCATCCATGCTTTTGCAAATGGTAAGAATCCCTTCTTTTTTATAGCAGCATAGTATTCCATTGTGTAGATGTGCCACAGTTTTCTAATCCACTCATCTGATGAGGGGCACTTAGGCTGTTTCCAGATCTTAGCTATTGTAAATTGTGCTGCTATGAACATAGAGGTGCATATATCCTTTCTGATTGGTGTTTCTGATTTCTTGGGATATATTCCTAGAAGTGGGATTACTGGGTCAAATGGGAGTTTCATTTTTAATTTTTTGAGGAAACACCATATTTTTTTTCCACAGTGGCTACACCAGTCTATATTCCCACCAGCAGTGCAAGAGAGGAACCTCCACTTTTAACTTAGTATGTGGGTTATTCTCAGTAACATTAAAGTTTGAGAAATAAATGTCTTATAATCTTAAGTAAGATTTAACTAATCTGAGTAATCCAAGTTTTATATGCTGTGCTTTATAATATTTATTTGGCAATTAAGTATTTAAATGAATACATGCCAAATTTCAATTCTTTATAGTAAATTAACTTTTTTTTCTTTTTTTATAAATTAAACTCTTTTGATGGCCATAGAATGCAAGTATCAAAACAAGCAATAAGACATGTTTATCAGCTTAATCTGTAAGCTATTCCAATAGTTTCATCAGGATTTCTACGATGCTGATCTGGTGATATGGCCATTTATCTACTTAAGGCCAAAAGGAAGTGTTTCCTGTTATCCGCAGAGGTGGATCTTTGCACTTACTGGGCTTAGTTTCTGTGTCTCTGTGTGATTCTGTCTCCGGGTCATCTACTCTTGAGATGCTGCCAAGATGGATATTTGCCTCAAGGTGCTGTGCTGATAGGGCTTCCACGTGAACCTCAGCTCTTCAACAGGGCACTTTCCACAGTAGCCTTCAACTTAAAAAGGGGCTACCTTTTATGTGTTTCAGGGTGTAAGTGCTTCAAGCTTTCCTCTCTGACCTTTGTCCTATTGAGTGGATTTCAATGGTCTTCCACATTTATTCAAGCTAATGACAGGCAAAAGTTGAAAAAAGAGACAAATGGATTTGCCACGAAAATGCACTGTGGTGCTATTCACAGTGGGTAGTGAATTTTTGAAACTCATTGCCTCAAGATATTATACAGACTATTATGTATGATAAGTTTAAGAAGGTCTATAGCAGGTTATTAAACAAAATTGGGATGCCAGAATGGATAAGGCTCACCCCTTTTCTTCAGGAACATATTGGAGGTTGGTGGAACATTGCTTAGTGCCTTGGTCAGAGAGGTGCTCAACTGGGGTGTAAAAGTTTCCTGTGGCTGCTGTAACAAAATGCTACAGACTTGGTGGCTTAAAACAATAAAAATTTCTTTTCTCACAGTTCTGGAGGCCAGAAGTTTGAAATCAAAGTGTTGGCAGGGCACCCTTCCTCCAGCGGCTCTCTGGAATAATCCTTCTCTTCCAGCTTCTGGTGCCTGCTCTGGGATTTCAGTCCCTGCTTCCATCTGCCCAATACCGTCTCTGTATGTGCCTGATCAAGATATGCATGACTGTATTTATACTGAGGATAAACTCCTCTTCTATGGCAATTTTTAACTTAATCGCATCTTTTGCTATGTTAGGTAATATTCACTCTTTTGCCATATTAAGTAATATTCACAGGTCCTGCTGGGGATCAGGACGTGGGTCTACATTCTTGGGAGCCCCACAGGAAGGGATCATTGTTTTAAGCACTGCAGGGTTTCTTTTGTTCCTCTCTCTCCCTCTCTCTCTCTCTCTTTTTTTTTTTTTTAGAATCACAGGTTACTCCACCTAATATTTAAATCCTATCACAGGACTACTGACTTTAGCTTTCTGTCATTATCCTCTCCATTCTTTACATCAGTATTGAGCACTCCTTCTGCTGGATGTTAATACATAGTTGTTAAATGAAAACCAGAGTGGCCAAACCTATTTGTGAAACAATGTTTTTTAAAACAACATTTCCTGGGAGTGCTCTGAGGCTTTTGCCAATCCTCATTGTGATGTTCCAAGAAGACAATCTCGAATAGTCATTTTTCAGCCTCTTTAACCACAAACTTCCCAGCTAGTGTTCCCCAGCACACCCTTTGCGAACCCATGCTCTAAAACTAATGCCTATAAGAACATTCAATCAAACTTCGCCATTGTTTTTTCTTTGGGGTCTATAGTGCTCCTCATTGCATTTTATAATTTTCTCATAATTATTTGAATTATTAAAAGATTGAGCATAGTTGTTCTTTGATTTAATAAGTTCTCTCTAGATCAGAGCAGATTTTTTTTTTCTTTTGGGCTTTATGTGCTAGTCAATAACCTTCCCTAGAGCTATCTGGCTACTGTAACCCAAACATATACATAGTCCAAGAAAAACTGTGCATAGGCTTCTGTGCTTGTGCTGGTTCACTCTGGGTACAGAGCCAGTGCTGCCTGATAGAAATTCCTGTGTGCTCATCTGACTCTTTCAAGTCAGGCTGCCAAGTTTACAACTTTTAGAGATTAAGCAGATCTTAAAAAGAACACTGCATCCATTTCCCTAACATCTTTTCTCTCTTTCTTTTTCTTTCTCTCTTTCTTTTTCTTTCTCTTTCTTTCTTTCTTTCTTTCTTTCTTTCTTTCTTTCTTTCTTTCTTTCTTTCTTTCTTTCTTTCTTTCTCTCTCTCTCTCTCTCTCTCTCTCTCTCTCTCTCTCTCTCTCTCTCTCTTCTTTCTTTCTTTCTTTCTTTCTTTCTTTCTTTCTTTCTTTCTTTCTTTCTTTCTTTCCTGGCATCAGATAAGAGAAGAGGAATATTATCATAACAAGCTAATATATTTCCAAGTCTTTAAATTCTCTTCTATTTTAAAAAGCTCTTTATAAAGGTTTTTACATTTTCTTCATTAGGTCATTCAATAAGTACTTATTGAATCCCCTGAAGTGCCAAGTCATGTGTTTGGTTTAGGATGGGGAGGGATATGTGAATCTGGATGAGACTCTGTCCCTGTTAATGAAATCCCCAGTTTAGTGGAGGACATGCAACATGAGAAAAAATACACATATATTATGCAACACACTTGAATAGCAGTATGAGAAATATGTGATAGCAGTGAAGAGGAGAGAATGATGAACTCTGCTTGGGAGAGTTTTACAAAGGTAACATTTACACTGGGTTTTGAGGAATAAATAGAAATTTGTTATCTGTGGAAAAGTACAACCCAGGATGAAAACAAACAAAAACATGGAGAGGAACGGAGTCATAGGTGGGTCTGGTGTACTTAGGAAATGATGAGAAGTAAGAGTGACTCAATTAGAGTTACTAAAGGCAAAAGTGTTATGGGACTAGAAAGAGGAAAGACTGAAGGGTAGGCTGGTGTCCAATTGGGAAGGATTCTGATTGCCGTGTCAAGAAGCTTAGACATTGTCCAGGAAATGGGGAGCCTTTGGAGGGTTTTACTTAAAGGAGTGACATGATGACATTTTCATTTTAGAAAGACAATTCTGAAAGTCAGGACACATGGAAGATATCCTTTAAAAGGAAGAACCTGCTAGACTACTAGTAAAGAAACGTAATCTGTTTTAAAGGTGAAGCGGTCCTGAACTGACAGTGGCATCTGAGATAAAACTAACAAGATTTATTGACCACTTGATTGATAGACCACTGAATGAATGGTTTCAATTCTCTGCATCTGATCTTGACCAATTCACCTTCAAATGGAAACATATTTTATTAGAGAATTCTTTAAATATTTTCTCTTTATAAAATTGTTAAGTATCCTTGACAGTATGTAATTTGACTGCTACTGGCAACGTAGCAATCTTCTCAATTGTGAGATTATGAAGGATATGACCTTCATAATCTTGTCTTAATTACCTTTGACTGCCAGGTGCCTAGAACAGTGCTTTGCACTTGGTGTTGTCCAATAAATTTGCAAGATTTCATTGCATTTAATTGAATTGACTGAACAATGTGTGCTTCTCCTAATAGTGTCATATAATATGGTTGGCAAGCTCCCGAACTCTGATAGTTGTTTTATATGATAAGTTGCCCATATTGTTAGTATCTAAAATGCTTTGATCTTAAATTTGTTCAGAATTTTTAAAAGCATGCCATCTGGCTTCAGTGACTCATGGAAATTTAATGTCTTGAGTTGTATTCACCACCTGTTGTTTCTTTTTTTATATTTATGCTAGTGATCATACTTGCTTTCAATGAAAAGTAATTCTTTAGCAAAAATTTTACATTTATCCTGTCAGTGATGATGATCACTGATCAAGTGATACAGATTAACATTCCAATCTTCCCTGATCCTTAAATGCAATAGCATATTCTCCAGTGAGTATGCTATTGCATTTTGAGTTCTTAGCAACAATCAGCAGAAATCACTTTAAATTCTCAGACTATTCTTGTAGAGGAGTGGGTTTCCCCTATAGATTTTATCTGAATTTGGTTGTTATAATCCATCTTGAATTTCAGCAGTATTCATATCTGATGTCCTATGCCAATATTACCATCTCTTTCATATGTTCTATTTCTTCTTATGGATACTTGTGATTTTAATACTTTTTATGGTATAAGTCTTCAAAAATGTGTGGGGCTTTCCTCACACATTTCTATATAACAGGTCAACTGGAGGACATATGATGTTGGGACATAGATACTTCTTCCTATATCTATAAGGATGCTTTTTTTGTATCAAGCAACAGAAACCCAACTCAAACTAGATGAAAGACAAGTGGTGTATATTAAAAAGTTCTGAGATGGAGAAGACTTTAGCTGTAGTCCAAAATGAGTTCTTGTTCTATTTCTTTGTGAGTTTCTTGCTTCTGCCTCCTCTGTGTTGGCTTTATCTGTAGGCTGTCTTCTCCATAGTTATAAGACAGCCATCAACAATGAAGGAGGTATATGCTGTACACATCCATTAAGCAAGATTACAAGATTCCTAAGTGTTGTTCTCTTTGGGTCACCCTCTAATAAGGGGGATGAGTTCATTTCTGGGATACCTGCATGAACTGTATGTACTTCATAAGTATTACTCAGTGAAGGAAATTTGAATAGATTTGGGGAGAAAACTATATTTTTTCTTCCTATGACACAGTTTTTTATGGTCTGAACTAGACTCCAGTGGTCCAATTGGGCATATTTCCCAGTATCCGACAGATCGAATAACTTTTAATATATATCGTTGCATCATTTTTACTGTATATATTTTTTCTGTTTATTCTGTTAACAATGCAAAGCCTAAGGGCAGATTTCATCTCTTTAATATCTTTATTATTGATGCTCAATAGCTACTTAGGAGTCTCCTCACTGTAGGAAGTCAATAACTGTTCACTATTCTGATTATGTAGCCTTGGAATAATGTAATTTCTAGGTTTATTTTATGTCACTCTTAACTTAGGCTTTGCCTTTTGGGTCATATTGAACCAGAACTAGGAAATCAATCAATCACTAAATACATATAATATCCTGCCATGTGCCATTTGGTAGGGGTCTGGATGGGGAAGATAGCAAGAAGTATAACACATAGTATCTCAATGAAGTATTTCAAGGAAAAAGTAAATGGGTGATGTATACTTCCCAGGTCTGTGCCTCCCCACCTTTACTTTGGGCATTCTCTTTACTCCCTCTGGTGCTCTCCCCAGGTTCCCAGTTCTATGGTGTGACTTGATGCTGTTGTGGCTTACCAGCTCTGGGAGGGCTCCTTCATGTGTTAATCAAATTATTATGGGACATCTAGGTGACTGAAGCACATGACTTGCCTTTGAGACTTCAGTCTCGCAAAAGGCTTGCATATAAATAGTAATGTGATGTGTGCCAAGATACAAATAAGCATCTGTCTAACCCAAGTTTCCAGAACAGGGAAATCAAGGAAGTTTTCCCAGAAACAATGATGCCTATGAACCTTAAAAAAAAAAAAAGGTAAAAGTCAGCCAGGTAAAAAAACACTGCAGTCAGAGGGAGCAGCGATGCCAGAGGCCAGATGACAGAACCTAGCTTTTAATGTAGTATAAAAACAGTTTTATTTTCAGGTTTTTTTTTCATGTGATGAGAACTTCTAAGATTTACTCTCTAAACAACTTTCAAATATATGTTATCATTAACTGTAGTCACAATGCTGTAAAGCACATCTCCATGGCAATTATTTTATAACTAGAAGTTTGTACCTTTTGAACCCTTTCACCCATTTTATCAAACCTCCCACTCCCCCACCTCTAGCAACCACCAATCAGTTCTCTGTATCTCTAAGTTCACTGGTTATTCATTTATTTATTTATTTTAAATTTCAAGTGTAAGTGAGATCATACAGTATTTGTCATACATTTCTGTACCTGGATCATTTCATGTATGTGAGAAACAATCTCACTTTCCATGTTCTGATTCAAGTGGAATGGATAAAGTATTTGGTGATCCTAAATCACTAGTTAATATCAAGGGGGACAGTTTTCTTCATAAATATGAGAAGATTGCAGTCAGAAAAAGTCTAGGGGTATCTTTCTGCTCAGGAGGAAGGACAATTTTGCCTCTAGAGCCAGGCTTCCCCCAGAGGAACCTGGTTAGGGCAACTGCTTGCCTGGAGTGACCTGAGGATCTCTAGCAAAACGTCTTCCCAGGGGGGTCTTCATCCCTTTCAAATTCTCAACAGTTAACTCAGTAAGTGATGGGTCAGTAAAAGTGGGGCATCCCTTTCTATATAAAGTCTTGGTGATCCTGCATCCTTGCCCGAAGGGCACATTAGCCTAGATTAGCTCCTTATCTTTGAGATGAACTTCAGAACAGTTTACTTTTAGTGGAGAAAACAGGGTGAGATCACAGAGTACATGGTGAGGCAGGGCTGGGGGAGGAGCAGCTAGGCCTCCAGGAGCAAAATCTCATTCAGATGGGGCCAGTTCTGCTATTGCTTCTGTAGTTGGCTGGATCTTAAGGTCTTGACTTTTTTTCTCTCCACTTTTAGTTCTTTCTTTTTGTGGTAGGCAGAATGGTGCTCTCCCTCCCACAACACGTACATATCTGAATCCCTAGAACCTGTGAGTATGTTACCTTACATGCAAAAGGGACAGTGCTGATGTGATTTAAGTTGAGAATCTTCAGATGGGGAGATTATCCTGGATTTCCCAGATGAGCCGAATGTAATCACAAGTGTCCTTATTACTGACAGAGGGAGGCAGGAGAATCAGGAAGGATCTGTTGACAGAAGCAGAAATATGACACAGCCAGGACCCAAGGAATGTGGGCAGCCTCAAGCTAGAAGAGGCTCCCTTAGCACATACAGATGAAATGCAGTTCTGTCAACACCTTCACCCCGTAAGTCCCACTATGGTCCTCTTACTTCCAGAGCTGTAATAAATGTATGTTGCTATAAACCACTAGATGTGTTGTAATTTGTCACAGCAGCTGTAGGAAATTAATATACTTCTCTTCACTTGATGCCCATTACCCCTCCCCTATCCACCACCATCCTCCACTGTCAAGTCTGTTCAGGGGTGTTGATTTGGTGGCTAATACTGGGGTATTGTCTCAGGGCTAAACCTTTACCCAAGGCAGAAGTGGAATGCAAGCCACATCTCAGGGAAAAGTGAGAGGCAGAGAGGGCCTGTGGTGATTCACATCTGAGGCATGCCACCTGCAAAGTGTCAAAAGGAGGCGCAACAACAAACAAGAACATGGGCCAGATACACGCAGGAATGGAGAAACCGGGATGGAGCATCAGCAGTCGTAGCCAAGAACACGTCAGCCCGACTGAGAGATGTACATTTTTGTTGGATTTCACAACCTGCAGAAGACAGTGACCCAGGTATGAAGGTATACCGATCCTATCCCTCAGGGTTACAGCTTTTTAAATTAATGTTTTTAATAAACAGAAAATGAAAAAATAAAGAAATGAGAGCTTAAAGAAACAATTATGATTCAATATATACAAACAATATACAATCTAAAAATATTAAAAATAATAATAAAAAATAAAAAAATAATATACAATCCACTTTGCTTGAATAGTTGATGGAGGCTCACATTATACCCAAAAATGTCTATTAAAATTTATCTTAAAAAAAACTTTATTTCTCATTTGAAAGTGACACAGAGGCAAACTCTATGAGCAGCCATTTAAAGTAACTTGAATTATTCCCACAAATACTATAAAGGAGGATTTTCATTGCTTTTAAAAAATGCATTTTGATTTAAAAAAAATCCCTCAAAGGGGAACAATAATATACAGTTTTAAAAGAACATTCATCTTCATTAGCTGCTCACCTTAAAAAGCAGCTTGGGAGAGCATTATTTTTACCACTTGGCAGGAAACTGAGGTCCAGGGAGGCCCTGAAGACAAACTGGCAGGAAGAAAAAGCTTAAATTGTAACAAATATCATTAGCTCATTAAATCCTCACAGCATGAGATGAAACAAGTACATTGTATTTTTCCCCCCATTTTAATATTTGGGAAATTAAAGCCAAATTGGAGGAGCAACCTAATTAGCAAAATGCAGCAATGTGGAAGGTTTGAATTTATTGCCCTTTTCATCCTAATACCTGAGATGTCAAAGCTTTTCTTCCCTTTGAAGACAGTGTGTAAGATGTCCCTGGGTCTCCTCTGAACTAAATCCCCAGTGAAAAGCTGATGGTGGATCCAGTACGGCTTCAGCTGAGAGGCCCAGAGAACCACCCAGGAGACAGGTTCTGGGACAAAGTCTGAAGTGACCTTCCCCCAAATTACTGGATTAACTGCCTTGTCCCTTCTCCAAGCACTGACTGCATTCTGCATAATGTGGGAATTCTGTTCTGGAGTTGTTGAGAACACAGGGAAGTGAGGAGGCAGGTTGGAGCAAGGCCTTAGGAGGACAGAGAGCACTGCGCTTTGTGTAAAAAACCAGAAGGGGAAGATTCCATTCTTTGATAGGCGGTTGCTACAGGCCACCCCAAGAAAGAATTTCAGTTCAGGAAACCAGTTCTCCCTGCAGCTGTCCCCTTCTACATCCTGCGAGAAAGCGGAGGTGGGCTCTGTGACTCCACGTGGGCACTGGCCAAGGTGCAGTGCTAGGAACACTGCTCCTGCCCATGGTATGTGGAAGGGACCCCTGCTAAAATAAATTTAACAAATGCTACCGCTATTACCTCACCTTTTAAATTCCCAAATGAAATGATCATATTAAAAGTTTAGTTTTGCTTAAAGAAACCTTTCCCACATTTATTTGAACACCCCCATGTAAACCAAATATGAACATAATGTGGGAAATCTTCTCTAAGTTATTAGGGGTTTTTTTGTTGTTGTTTTGTTTTCCCCGAAAGAATGTTAGTAGGATTTCAGAAGAAAGGTGAATGTGCAAAAAGGAGGAGAGGTGAAATTCCTGCCATTCTATTGCTGCCTACAGAAATCATAAAACATCTTCAGGTCTTACATTCTTACATTATCAATCTGTAAGATATATAATTTCTTCAATTCACTGATTTGAGGATATTGCAGTTAAAATTAAATTTTATCAAGTGATATAAAATAAAAACAAACAAAACAACTGAAGCCATTTAGAAGGAATGAGACAAATTATTTATTTTTCAAAAATGACTAGCAAGCAAGCAGTACTTAATATTTTGCATATTTGAAAGAACAGATTACAGTAGTCATGTTATTTCCCCAAATCTCAAGTGGAACTTAGAGTTTTAGTCCCATATATTAACTTGTGCATAAACTTTAAAGAGACAGTCAACATTTCGCAATAGTTAAAAAATAGAAGACATCTGAAAGATAAATGATGGGAAAACCATGAGAATATAGACAGTTTATTGTGTCACCACCGAAATCCATTGAGTTATTTTTCAAAGGCTGGTCTCATGAGAGTGTTACAAATGTATTTTCTTAACTGCTATATATATAGGAAAACATGGAATATATATTTCTTAGGATACTAAGCTGCATGCCAAAGACTGTCTTCATCTGTCTACTATTAATCAAATTAGTCAGCTTAAAAAATAACAGGTGGTTTAGAATAACAAGTAATTTGGTAAGATTATACAGTCAATTTACATCTTTTTATATTTTCCTCCCATCTCATTTGATGGGGGTTAAGCAGGCCCAAGTGTGGAGAAGTTTCAGTATATTTTATTGTTTTAAAGAGATTAACTAGTTATTTACTAGATATTTTAACGTATATTCTAAATTGATACTCTATAGAAATATATAATAAAGACATTAATATTTACCTTTTATTATGTTGAAATGTTTAAAATAAATCCCTTAAGATGCAGACCAGAAAGTTTGAGGATAGCATTTTTGTTCAACCTTAATCATAGAAAAGTAATATAGAACATAATAATTCAGGCTGTGTTTTTTTAATCGTCACCCAAGGATATGTTTTTATTGATCTTAGAGAGAGAGGAAGAGAGAGAGAGAGAGAGAGAGAGAGAGAGAGAGAGAGAGAGAGAGAGAGAGAGAGAGAAACATTGAAGAGTTGCTTCCCGTACATGCCTGACCTGGGGATTGACCCCACAACCTGGGTATGTGCCCTGACCAGGAATCAAACCAGCAACATTTTTTGTGTACGGGACGATGCTCCAACCAACTGAGCCACCAAGTCAGGGCCAAGCTTTTATTTCTAACTTCTAATGCTATCCAGTTGTTAATGATAAAGTGAGATATCCATGCCTTCCCATTTAAAACCTACCACAATCTGCTTTTTCTCTGATTCCAGGCTCAGTTGTCATGGCTCTGAAGCATCTAATTTTTACTCCAGGTCACAATCTTCCTATCTCCACTTCTGTGCCCAGGCTTCTCTTCTCCAGACTTGAACATCTGAAACCTATTGCTATTATTAGAGGTTAAAACATTTGTCCCAGGTCACCAAGCAAGAAACGGGAAAAGCTACAATTCAAAATCAGACACTTGCTTGTAAAGCCTACAGTCTTAATCACTACAGTGAGTTCATAAAATGCTGCAAGGGTGGTATTGACAGAGTGAGATTCAAATCCTGACTCTAGTTCCCAGCTGGGTGACTGTGGGCTAGACATTTGATCTCTGTAATCATCAGTTCCCTCATCTGTAAAATGAGAGTAATAATAGACCTTCCCTCATAGATTCCTATAAAAGTTAAATAAGATAATTCCTGTGAAGCACTTGGCTTAGTGCCTGGTATAGTGAGGACCAAATAAGTGTCAGTGGTAATTTTTATATTCTTACAATACTGTAAGGTTTCTATATAGTGAGAATGTGAAACACAGAATTTATTCTTGTATTATTATTTATCAACTAGAGACCCAGTACACAAGATTCGTGCACTGATGGGGTGGGGGAAGGGGAGGTCCCTCAGCTGGGTCTGAACCCTCTGGCAGTCTGAGAGCTTAGGCCCAGCAATCAGACATCTTCAGCGCTGCCAAGGAGTCAGGAGAGGCTCCCGCCACCACCACTGAGCTTGCCAGCTGTGAGCCCGGCTTCTGGGCTTTTGGGCTTCTGGCTGAGCAACACTCCCCCTGTGGGAACGCACTGACCACCAGAGGGCAGCTCCTGCATTGAGCGTCTGCCCCCTGGTGGTCAGTGCACATCATAGCAACTGTTTGTTCCGCCGTTTGGTCAATTTGTATATTACTCTTTTATTATATAGGATTATTATACTATTTTCCATAGGAACAACTATAAACCTGCTTTTGCCCCATCCTCCCAGCTTGATTGTATGAATCCTGATTCATTTTTGCTAAATCTGTCCAGAGCATCAAGAATAGGTCTTGCCTGTCAGGTGTGGCTCAGTGGTTGAGTGCTGACCTATGAATCAGGAGGAGGTCACAGTTCAATTCCCAGTCAGGGCACATGACTGAGTGTCAGGCTCAGGCCCCCGGTAGGGGGCGTGCAGGAGGCAGCTGATTAATGATTCTCTCTCATCATTTGTGTTTCTGTCTCTCTTTCCCTCTCCCTTCCTCTCTGAACTCAATAAAAACATTTAAAAAAGAATAGTTCTTGAACTTAATACGTACTAAATATACAGTTTAGATTTATTGATTGGTATTTAACTGTCTTTTATTCTTTGTGTTAAAAATTTCTGGTTGCTTATTCAAAACACTACTATGAAAGATTTTTGTAATATAATAGCTACATATCCAGTTGCAGAATGGACACTTCTCAAAAATGTAAACGTTTTTAGTAATCCTTTGGTATGCAGTTAACATTCAGTAAATATTTTTAAATGCTTTTTTCTATAACAAATAGCACAGCCTGATAGCTTTTATGCTTTCAATGTACAATCTTTTCTTCATGTAATAGGAAATGTTTTGTTCATATTTTATCTTAGCTGGGCTAGTATGGTGAATTAATTTCATGTTCACAGGAATGGATACCACATGCACTTTTCTAGGTGTTTCACTATAATTTAGTTTTAGCTAATGGGCATTTAAAGCCTTGCCAATTTTTCCCCAAAGACCCATAGCCATCTATAACATTCTTGAATAATTAGCCTTAAGTGGAAGTTAACAGGGTTGACTACTTCCAGAAATATGCAGAAATGTTTTTACTAGTTTAAATGTGAAATTTGTATAATCCTTAAGTTATCAATTTTTTAAATCCCTCTCTCAAAAACTGAAAGTTAATTAACACATACAATGGAATGACTTGGGTTTTGTTTTTAGAAGTTATTTATGCAAATTCTATTTCATAAAAGTGCTATTCACTATCAATGTAGATGCCACATTAAAACAACAGCAACAACATAGAATCTTAAAACTACCATCAAAATAACTAAAGTGTATCACTATGACTTTTCAAGAGCCTATTTTTAGGATATTCTCATTTCAAAGTCAACTGTTCATCTACCCTTTAAAGCCGTATCTTTTTTCTTTAGGTCAGCATATCCATGTTGACATTCTGTAAAAATTGACCAACAATCATTTGTGAAATATAGTCTTTCATATATTCAACTGATTTAAACCTACGTCAGGATGTCCTGCAGTGGTGACTGGCCTTGGGTAGAGAGGGATGGTAGTGTTTCCCCACCTGGGAGAGGTTTCAGCCAGTGAATAAATGCTAGTGGCTGGAAGGGAGAAGGCATAATATTTCCAACTAGTATTTACCAATTCAAAAGAAATATTTTTTAGTTTTAGAATGAATGGCCCACCAAGAGCAAAATATCAGTAACCTCATATTTGTCATCTCTCATACCATCTGTTCTAGAATCCACAGGAACTCTGTGAATTTGGTATGCTGTTAGTATCCTCATTTTACAGGTGAGGATACTAAAACTAAAAGAAGTTAATTTATGAAAATCACACATGATTAAATGAAAGAACCAGGACTTTAATAGAGGTTTTAGATTTTAAGAGTGATGCACTTAGTATGGTGCATATTTCCATAAAAAGTGGAAAATAAATCATTGACAAGTTAATGGACATATATTTAATGGTGTTAATAATTGTAATTATGCTACATGATAAAGATATAACAGAAAAGCAGTGCACCAAAATGGCTGAAATTAGCATGACTTTTATACACAGCCTTATTAGTATTGTTGGCACCTAGGAGGAAAGGTAAAATAAAACAGGGCAGAATAGGAAGCTGCTAAGATTTCTTTCTGGATTTATCACTGACAATCTGGATGTGAGAAACTAAAGGCTACAGAATTTCATTTTTCCATCCTCGATCAGATCTTATTGAAAATAAAGTGCATGCATTGCAACATGTCCACAAAAGGTTGCTGTCACCAACCTATTGCCAACAGGAGTCCCTAGTCTGGGATGCAGTAGAAGGAGAAACTTTATTCAGGTAAACAGTTTGCAAACTGGGGAGATGCAGCCTCCAGAGGAAAATAAAAGTGCTCTCTGCTGAGACAAAGCGTGGGACCACTTTTTCTAGAGAAAGTCCTCACTCAGGTCCCTGATTGACCCATTTTTATGCAAATGACAGATCCAAATTTGCACAATCTCTTTGTTCCAAATAGCACTGTTCTGATTGGCCCATCTGAAGATGCTCTAATTGGTTGGTATAGATGCAAATGAGGATAAAGCTGTGCAGTTCAGGTTGGACTGGGCAGCTCTCAGTGTGCAGCAGAGGCATGGGCCAGTAATGGCTGCTAGACTCTGGTAGATTTTGGGCCCAGTTAAGCATGAGCAGTCCTTCTTGGCAAAAATATTCTCCTGAAGGTCCACAAATATAGGATAAAGCATGGGCTCAAATCCAATCCACTGTTCTTTGAGGGCAAATTAATTTAATCAGATAGCAGTTGCCTGCTCCTATCACTCTGATATTAGCTAACAATCTTTCCTTTAAGTATTCCAGTAGTGTGTGTGTATGTGTGTGTGTGTATGTATCCTTAATCTTTAAAGAGACCAGAGTTTGCAAAACAGCTCAATCAGCGTTGTCAGTGAAATCAGAAAGAGGTGTGCTCTGACAAACTTTTACCTATTTCTGTGCCTCCTCCATCCCACATGCACTTTCTCTCTTATCTCCTTTTCTAGACCCCTTAGTGAGAATCAGATTTCATTTCCTCTTCTAAGCATGGCCCTAAAGCACCCCAAAGTTCTTCTAAATAATCCCCAAATATTTTAATCTCAAAGAATACATTCAATCCCTAAGATAGGCCAGGATTCAGCAAACTTTTTCATTAAAAGGCCTTATAGTAAATATTTTTACCTCTCCAGGCCAGTGGTGTCCATTGCAACTACTCAACATGCAAGTTATAATGCAAAAGCATCCACAGACAATATGTTAATAAAGATAAAAATTCATTTACAAAAACAGATTGCAGGCTGGATTTGGTCCAAATGCCATAGATGACCCCACTACAGACTGTCTTCCTCATACACTGTGTTCTTCATACACTAGAGTCAAAGTAACACAGAGGAGAAAGGTCCTCATTTAGTCAGTATCAGAGCACTCGCACTATGCCCAGACCTATGCTCTGTGTGCATATCAAAGGTGATTAACTCAGATTTGGATCTGGATTCATGCTGCCTCCCCTCCTACTCCAGGCAGAAGAAGAGCAGGACTATCTTGGCACAAAATGGCAATATTCCAAATTAGAAAATCACTTCTTTTGTAACAGTATACATGTTCTGCCAATAGAGTCCTTGGTAAACTTTCAAACTAAACAGAATTTGCCTATCCACATTTCCCTCTCAGTCTTTCTTGTGCTTAATTGTCCCCAGACAGTCAGTATTCTAGCTCTATTTCTGCAGTCTTCCCTCCCCTTCCTTCACACCCTTTCTTTTCTATACTCACTCCTCCCCCATCAAATCTTTTTAACCTATTAACACTAATACAAAGAATGTCCTTAGAGTCTTGAACTTTACCAATAAAACTTGTTAACACCATGGTATAAAAAAATGCTGATTTTTCTTGTTTAAAAGGCAAGCTTATGAACCCAAATTGTACTGCAGCTGGTACTAAAGTAGGTATGGTCACATGTGCATCTCCACACTTTGTCTAAGTCGTCACCATCAAACTCTTTTTCAGGTTCAGTAGATGTGAGGATAAATTCTGAAAAAGGAGAACCTCCAATAGTGTGTTTAGTTTCCTAGAAGAAGAGAGAAAAGAGAGCAGACATGCTTATCTATATATATAAAAAGCCAGCGACCATAACAGCATCACGACCATTAGGCCAGAACCACCACTCCCCTCTCTGGGCTGGCCCCGCCCCCCCAGGAAGTGATTAGGGACACCCCTAGGCAACATGATAGGGTGCAAGTTTGATGGGGGAAAGTCAAAGAAATAGGGGGGAAGGTCATAAGGGTCTGCGGGGTTGGAGTGGCCCATCTGGAGTAGGTTTGGAGTGTGCTGGGGAAGGAAGAGGAAGATCCCACTAGAAAACAGCATCACCGGGGCCTTGGCCCTGAAATGGCGCTGCTGGCTGAGCACCTACTGAAGCCGCTGCCCTTGGACAAGCAGATCGAGACTAGACCCTTCCTGAGGCAGTGTCCCACCTGCCGCCCTTCTTCTATTGCCTTTGTTACCCAGTGTTTATGCCCATCAAGGCAGACATAAGTGGTAACATCACGAAAATCAAAGCTGTGTACAACACCGACCCAGCCAAGTTCCAGACCCTACAGAACATCCTGGAGGTGGAGAACATCCTGGAGGCGGAGAAGGAAATGAATGGAGCAGAGTGGCCCAAAGTGGGCCCACGCTGGCACTTACGTGGCTGAAAAGGGGCCTCTGCTTCATCCAGGTCTTCCTGCAGAGCATCTGTGACCGGGAGCGGGACGAGAGCCACCCCAACTTCATCCGCATCAACGCCACCAAGGCCTATAGGATGGCACTCAAGAATTACTACGGCTGGATCGTGCAGAAGATCTTCCAGGCAGTGCTGTATGCCCTACAAGTCTGACTTCCTGAAAGCGCTCTCCAAGGGCCAAAAGGTGAGGGAGGAGTGCATGGAGAAGGTCCACCTGTTCCTGGTCAACTACATGGCCACCATTGACGTCATCTACGAGATGTACACCAAGGTGAACGCTGAGCTCAACTACAAGGTGTAGCGTGCCCAGCGGCTGGCACTCCCAGAAACAGACAAGCCAGAATCACTGTGAAGCAAGCTGGCAGACCGCCTTGGCCTGCATCCCCCAGAGCGGCCCAGAGTCTGGCTGGGATTTCAGGGGACAGCCCTGACTTCTGAAAAGTCATTTTTGGGGTCTATCCTAACAGCAATAAATAACCACCCTACTTCTGACTCACCTTTAATTTCACGGCAGCACACACCGACTGCCTTCATTTCAGTGTGATAAAAATCAGTTAATGTTGCTAATAAATCAAGTCCTTGGGTTTTCTGTCCCCGTCCTCCCACATGGTGCGTGACCTTGGGGAAGCCCTGTCATACGCCTCATTTTAAAAATGAGGATCTGGTGCAGTGATGTTTCAGGTCTTGTAAGGACCATGAGGAGTCTGATTTGAAATTATACGGGATTTGTTTTTTAAAGCAGACTGCTGTGTGCTCTCCTGTGGTTGCACAGCCCAGCGTCACAGCGCTGTCAGTATAGACCCTGCTCTTTCCTACTGTCTTTTTCCAGACAGTTTTTTATAGTTGAAAACAACCAGCAAGCCTTTGATGACCTTGACCAAGGGAACTTTATTTTAAAGTCATCAGGTATGAGTAACTGACCACAGATGACTGAATTTGCATTCTTCTGCATAAGTATTTTCTTCAGGGACAGCCTACCCCACCTAAGAAACTACCTATTATGTGTGTTCTCTCAGAGGGGAGACCACGAGCCCTCCTGATGCCAAGACCCAAGGAAACACATCACTGCCTTAACTGTCCCTCCTGGCACTAACAAGAGTTGTATTTTGAAAGTGTTGGGGTGAATAGAGGGACCCCCCAAAAATTCATGTGTGTTAAAAACCCAATGAGGAACAATTGGTGATTTTTATGCAAACACTAAATAATTCTTAATAAATAAATCTCTATTTTAGAATCACAAAAAAAAACAAACACACACCAAAAAACAAAACAAAAACCCAAAAAACAACAACAAAAAAAACCCCCAAAAAATCTTTGGAGATAGTGAAGGGCAGTTTGTCCAGACTGTTGAGAGCTCAGAATTAGAATTTAATTGGGATAGAAATCCTACTGATAGCACCGGATGCCTGAAATCTGAGCACTCTACTTTTAGGTTTTCCAGTTCAAGTTTTTGAAGGCTGCCTATTAAAATATTCCTGGTTAGAAAGCGTTTGTATAGAAGCCCATAAGTATTAAATATTTGCTGTGTTTACCATGCTTAGTTCTCTATAAGAAATATGGAATAATTTTAAATGCCTCATGTTCTCAAGAAGCTTGAATTTTAAAATAAAAAATAAAGAAGAAATATAAATATTAAAAATAAAAAAAGAAGAAGCTTGAGTTTTAGGGGCAAAATCAGGCAGGCAGGCGAGTGGTTAGGAGCCAGCAGTCCCAGATTGTATGAGGGATGTCCATTTGATTGGGCCTAAACTGGCAGTTGGACATCCCCTGAAAGGTCCCGGATTGCAAGAGGTTGCAGGCTGGACTGAGGGACCCACCCCTTCCCATGCACGAATTTTGTGCACAGGGACTCTAGTTATTTATAAAAGGTGCAGGCAGTTCAAAGGTGCTGTGCCAGCTTAAACAGGTGTATGTGACAGATTAATTTAGGCCAGGGCACTCCTTACGGGAAAGTATGTGTTAATACAGGAATGTAGGATTAAATATTTAAGTATACTCAAATAAAATTTTGAATTGTTTTGAATTTTCCAAGAATGGTTTTGTCTAGAGAGCTAGATAGTCAACTCTGATTCATTTGTAAAGTCGAATGCCTTTTGGACTATAGTCTAGGTTAGTGGTTGGCAAACTGCGACCCCTTGAGTGTGGCTCTTCCACAAAATACCACATGCAGGGGTGCACGTACAGTGTGATTGAAACTTCGTGGCCACACTCAAGGGGCCAAAGAGCCGCATATGGCTCGCGAGCTGCAGTTTGCCGACCACTGGTCTAGGTATTAGACAACTGTTGGCTGGGCTATTTTAGAAGAAAAATAAATGCCAGGACTGACCAGCAGACCCTGAGTGATGGATGAACAGATTACTCTGACACAGTTTCACAGTGAAAGAGAGGGCTAAGGGATGGCCTGGCTGAAGGAGTCAGGCAGCCTCCATTGCCTGCCTCGGTAGCCTTTTATTGTAACAGCAGTTTGAGATAAAGTTTATCTTCTAGATACAATCAATAGGCTGAGTAATCTTGGGAGGACACATGTGTTTACATTATTCTCTAGGCAAGGGCACCCAGAGATTAAGCATAGAGATTCCAGTAAACACCTGGGGGTCTGCATGTGCACAGACTTGTTTGGAAAAGTCAAGGACTAATTAGGGGCGCTGCCTTCAACACCCCCCTAAGTTGGAATTCCAATAAACAGAGCAGGCAGCCTTCCGCACACTTCCCTTTTCTCAGAATGTCCTCCTTACAAACTTTCCAACCAAGTCTCCTGTGCTCCCCAACAAATAAAAAAAATTAAGTGAGTATTTATGAGTGAATAGAAAAACATCACAAGCAATTTTTGTTCATGGAAAATGAAGTTGAGATTCTATACTTGTTGGAAAAGAAAAGTCAGTAGTTATGGTGTAAAAGGAGAGAGGATAATGATGTATATAAAACAAAGAAGAAAGTCTATAAAATTCAATCCACTTCTATAGGCTTATTTGGTACAAGTAAAACCAGGGAAACTTGGAGCAGCTCTGCATTTCAGCAAGCATAATGGATCTTGGCCTTCAGCCTACTCCAGTGCATTTATTTTCTCTAGGGAGTTGTTTTTATACCCTAAGGAACTAGTCTAAAAAGAGTTGGGATTACTTAAGAAGTGATGATTTACTATTTAGTCTTAGAAGGGATATAATGGCTTGGGAGTCTAATCTATGCCTGTCTTTATCTGAATGGATTCACCTCTCTTACTTGATAAACATGTTCATTGGTCAA
The DNA here is from genome assembly GCF_964212035.1 of Myotis nattereri. Taxonomy (NCBI): domain Eukaryota; kingdom Metazoa; phylum Chordata; class Mammalia; order Chiroptera; family Vespertilionidae; genus Myotis; species Myotis nattereri. The sequence goes on from NC_138077.1 coordinate 101,853,207, forward strand.
CAATGAACTAACTGGGCTTATTATGCTGTCAGCTGACAATGGTGGTATAAAGGTATCTTAAAGTTGGATTCAGCCTTGCTAAAGCAAAATGGGGACCATATTGAAAATGGAAAGTAGAAATTCATCAGGATCCTCTCTCCAGAGGTATAATGGATTTCATCTCTGCTTCTTGCTAACATCTACCTCATCTTTCCTCTCTTTGTGAAATAAGGGTTACCAGCATTTTTGTACTGTGGATACCCTTGGATCATTCAGGAAACCTAGGAAACCCTTCTCAGAAATGCTTTCAATCCATAAAGTACATAGTGTAGGATTAAAAAGGAAACCAAATGTTTCAAAACACAGTGATAAAATTCTAATTTTAAGTTTTATTTTTTAATTAAAAATTTGTAGCATATCAATATATGTGATTCTTTATAATATAGTCAATAAGATCTGGCAGTGTGTTAATGATTCCGAAATTCTAAAATAATGTATAAATTTTTTTTGGGGGGAGGTTGACATGAAAATATCTGTAATTTCTACTGCAAATGAAATCATAGGTATTACTAGTACTACTGTAGTTTTGCCTAAATTCATAATATAGTTAGGGGCTGGTAAAAATCTATGTAATTTGTTTTTCCTTTTCAATTCATGAGCTCCCTGAATTCTATCCCTGGATCAGGGATACCTGGGCTCAGATTAAGAAGTGCTACTATTTACTGTCTTTCTTTTTAATATCTGTACAAATAGAGAAAGGGTGGACTAGTTTAATAGTTTCCCTGCCCCAGACCTAGGGCCCACAACTGTCACATGTCTAATTGTCACAATGTCAAAGCCTTAGGACAGTTTATCTGATTAGCTAGGGGCCAGGTATCCATTTCTAGTCCCCTAAACAATAGAAGAATGGATTTAAATGATCCTGTAAGGCAAGCATATCTTTGAACAAGAAAAATGAGAATTTTCAAAGACAGGATATGAGTAAGGTAAATACTCTCAAAGGAGCCTTTACACTACAGATTTGGGACCTTTACAAGCAATTTGAAAATTATTTAGCCTAGCCTTACAGATACACGGGAAAGATGATCACTGTTCATTGGAAAGAAAAGTTGTTTGTGTCCAATAGAACTTTCTGTGGTAATGGAAATGTTCTCCATCTTCATTGTCCAATATGGTAGCCACTAGTCATATGTAGTTCTTGAGCAATTGAAATGTGGCTAAAATGACTGAGGGTGCAAATTTTACATTTTATTTAAGTTTAATTAATTAAAATTTAGTGCCGACTGTAGTAGACAGCTCAAGTCTAACCTATTATATAGTGCATCTGCATCACTTTCCTATACCCATGACACTCCAGCCAAACCAGCAAAGTACTCCTATCTTTCTGTTTCTGACCTTTGTTGTGACTATTTTCCCTTCAGGCACAAGCTCATAATTTCTGTTAATATTTTTAAGTCATTCCATACCTTGCATGTCTAACTCATAACCCACCACCTCAGTCTAGCCCTCTGAAGTCTAAAGGCATATGTTGCAATATCATTAATATCAAGTAGAGTGCAGGCTTCTCTGGGAGAAGAAACAATTTCTCACATCTGTATAAATACCTAATCTTTTTATATAGATGTTCAGGTCACTATTTATTTGGAAAAACAGATGATGCAAATCATAACAAAGGTCTAATCTTATTGAATAATTTACCCAAAATCACATACCAATAAAAAATGGGAGAGGAGAGGAGAACCAAGATGGCAGTGTAGGTAAACACCTGTACTCACCACTTCCCACAACCACATCAAAATTACAACTAAAATACAGAACAACCATCATTCAGAAACACCTGAAAGCTGGCTGAATGGAAGTGCTACAACTAGAAAAGTAAAGAAGAAAGCACATTGAGACTGCTAGGAAGGATGGAGGTGCATAACTGGCTGGTCTAAAACCCACATGTGGTGTTTTTTTTTCCATCAGGAGGGAGATAAACTGTGTAGAGTCTGCCCATGAGGAGCAAGAGGTCCTAGCCCCACACCAGACCCACAGCCCAGGGTTCCAGAGATGGTAAGAGAAGTCCCCACAACTATAGCCTATAAAAACCAGCAGGGGTTGTGGCTGAGGAACATGGAGACTGCTGAAGATCCACGTGTTTCTTTTAAAAGGCTGGTACATGATCTTACTCCAATTCCCAGAACCAGGTGGCTTTTGGGGACCCAGATACATATGGGGAGGAACTGGATTGTCTGGCATCCATGCAGAAACTTGGGGGTGGCTTTCTTCCAGACTAGGGTGCTCACAGGGGTCATTGTTCCCATGCTGGGACCTCCCCTGTTGCAGGGCTGACTGGCAGTCTCCATCATCCTGGGGCAAACTGTTTGCTCCACTCTGGTGATTCCCTGAAACCCTGGCCCATCCAATTTGCAGCCCCACCCATGTTGTTTGCAGCAACTTTTCCATATGAATGGCCTGTCCTGGCTCAGGCTTCAGACTTTCCTAAAATCTCTCAAACAAGCTTCAGCTGGTTATAGGGTGCCCTAAACCTATCAATAAAGGCTCAGGACTTGGCACTAGCAACAGTCTGCCTTTCTTCACAGCGGGGCCTCACCCAGGTATCTCTAAGACCAAAACAAATAGAAAATAGCATCTGTCTGAAGATCTCTCTATAGCTCCTGCTGTGGCCCCAGGCAATGGCTGACTTTGCTCCTCTCTGGAGGCCCCAGAGCCAGTGAATCCAGTGGAAAATTTCTTTCAGATCATGCCAAATTACAACTCTACACATTCATAAGCAACATACTCAAGAGGCAGACTCAGTGAGCAACAAAGCCCCCTGAAGTGAGTCCTGCTCCATAGGGATGTTTCCTGCACAGCAGCTCCCCCACTGTAGTCACAGCTAATCCTCACAGTCAATTGGCCTAGAGGTCAACTCTTCCAGGTGATACCAACATCAGTCAAGGCTCAACTACAAGACTGTGCACACAGCCCACACTGGGGTACACCTACAGTGTACAGCTCAGGTGACTGGGAAGGCTGAGCCACTGGGCCCTATAGGACACCTACTACACAAGGCCACTCTAACAATTCCAGAAGACATAGCAGCTCTACCTAATACATAGAAACAAACACAGGGAAGCAGTCAAAATGCAAAGGCATAGAAATGTCACAAGTGAACAAAATGGAAGCAAGAAAACTACTGGACACAGGTTCAAAACCATGGTTATAAGGTTACTCAAGGATCTTCATGAGACCTTTAAGGATCTTAGTGAGAATGTCAAAGATATGACAAAGGACTAATCAGAAATTAAGCATACACTAACTGAAATAGAGAATAATTAACAGGAATTCATCAGTAGAGTAAAGAATTCAGGGAATCAAATCAACAATTTGGAATATGAGGAAGCAGCAAACAATCAGAAAAGAAAAAAAGAATCCAAAAAAAAGAAGATCATGTAAGAAGCCTCTGGGACAATTTCAAGGGTACTAACATTCACATTAAGGGGGTGCTAGAAGGAGAAGAGAGAGAGAAAGATGTTGAAAACCTATTTGAAGAAATAATGACAGAAAACTTCCCCTTCCTGGATAAAAACATAGAAATAGAATTAGAATTACAAGTTCAGGAAGCACAGAGAAACCCAAACAAGGGGAACACAAAAAGGCCCACACCAAGACACATCATAATTAAAATGCCAAGGGTTTAAGACAAAGTGAGAATCTTAAAAGCCGTAAGATTACCTGTGAAGGAGCGCTCATATGACTGTCAGTTGATTTCTTAACAGAAACTTTGCAGGCCAGAAGGGAGTGGCAAGAAATATTCAAAGTGATGAATAGTAAGGACCTAAAACCAACATCACTCTTCCCAGCAAAGCTCTCATTTAGAATTGAGGATCAGATAAAGAGATTCACAAATAAGAAAAAGCTAAAGAAGTTCATCACCACCAAAGCAGTATTACATGAAATGTTGAAGGGTATTCTTTAAGAGGAAGAAGTAGAAGAAAAAGAAGAATTAGAAGAATTGAAGAAGATGAAGAAGGAGAAGGAGAGGAAGAAGAAGAAGAAGAAGAAGAAGAAGAAGAAGAAGAAGAAGAAGAAGAAGAAGAAGGGATAAAGTTATGAAAAATAAAATGGCAACAAATACATATCTATCAACAATTGAACCTAAAAATCAAAATAAATCAATAAGAAATGTAATGAACAAAATAAACGGTGAATAAAATAGAATCAGACCTATGGAAGCATGGACCAGACTGATGAATTTCAGAGGGAAGGGGGAGGGAGGAGTGGAAAGAGATTAACCAAAGATCTTACCTATGGAGACAGACAGTAGGGTGGTAAAGGCCTGGGGAGGGGCAGGAACTGGGAAGAGATGGATAAAGGGTAGAAAAGGGGGATATCTGTAAGATTTTTAACAATAAAGATTTTTTTTAAAATGGGAGAGGAAAATGGAACCCAGGTCTTTGGCATACAGAAATATCTAAAGAGAAGTATGCTAGAAAGACTAGGTAAGACTTAAGCAATAGAGGGGCCAAGAAGGGGAAGAAGATAGCAGATGAGAAATTCACACACACCAAACAAAAACAAACAACAAAACAATAACAATAACAACAATAACAAAATAACCAATAGAATGTTTATGATAGTTTGTTCAGGTCGCAGAAAATCTAAAAGCTAATTTTCACAACATTAAAGGAAATTTAAATATTAGATAGATGAGGAAGTCCTTCTAATTTTAAATACTAGTAAATCCTGTGTTATCTGACTAGATTAAATACAGAGATACAGATTCTATGGTCTCTTGTTCACATTCTTTTACCTGATCAAGTTTGGGTGCATCCTGTACTGCATATTTACATGCTGGACTGTAGTGAAACAAGCATACATGGGAAGCCTGATCAGAGAACAAGTTATTGACAGCATTTCCTCTAAGATTTTCACATGGAAGTTGGAGAAAGTGTTAGGAAAAAAAAAAAGATGATTTTGAACATTAAATATATAGTACATAAGGAGAAATCACCCATCATTCTATCTCCTAGGCCCTTTGTTGGCAAACTGCGGCTCACGAGCCACATGTGGCTCTTTGGCCCCTTGAGTGTGGCTCCTCCTAAGCCTTAGGAGTACCCTAATTAAGTTAATAACAATATACCTACCTATAGAGTTTAAGTTTAAATAATTTGGCTCTCAAAAGAAATTTCAATTGTTGTACTATTGATATTTGGCTCTGTTGACTAATGAGTTTGCTGACCATTGTAGACTAGGCAATGAGTGTCATAGAGAGAAGATAACATTCAACATTGCATTTGCATTACCATAATAGACATACACCTACAGGACTTTTTGGTATAAGTATCCCAAAGCTATCCTATCAGATGTGAATCACTTATCTTCATATTATAGTGATAGCTAGGAGACAGACAAGGAGAGAAACTGAGCTGGATGAGTGGATAGGTAGATCCATTTTTAGAGAAAGAAGACTCAAAAGTCAAAGCATTGTGCTGTTGATGCCCTTGATTTGCTAAGAATATAAACAGGCTAAACAAAACACTGATTAAAACACTTAGACTAAGGTATGGTTACTACACAAAGTCATTCTCAACCTTTAATTTTGGAGAATCAATGTCAGCAATCTTTTAAAGTAGTCAGTGCTTGAATGTTCTTACTGAGTGCCTGCAACATTTCACTGAGACTCCCCCAAAAGAAGGCTTCTTTACATGATGCCAAAGCCAGTAATGTTTTCATGTGTTCTAGCCAACTTCACTCCTTATAGACTAGGGAATCTTCAAGTCACTCCATAAGCTCTTGGAAAAATGTCCAATAAATCTCTTTTTTAAATAGGTTTTTTATTGATTTTAGAGAGGAAGGGAGAGGGAGAGAGAGACAGCAACATAAATGATGAGAGAGAACCATTGATTGGGCTGCCTCTTGCAACCTCCACCCCCACAACTCCAGGGATGTGCCCTGACTGGGAATTGAACCTCCTGGTCCATGGGTCAACACTCAATCACTGAGCCACACTGGTTGGGCCAATCATTCTTAAAAATATATATATTTTATTGATTTTTTACAGAGATGAAGGGAGAGGGATAGAGAGTTAGAAACATTGATGAGAGAGAAACATCAATCAGCTGCCTCCTGCACACCCCCTACTGGGGATATGCCCACAACCAAGGTACATGCCCTTGACTGGAATTGAACCTGGGACCCTTGAGTCCACAAGCCAATGCTCAATCCACTGAGCCAAACCAGTCAGGGCTGGCCCATCATTCTTAATGTGGATATGTTTGAAAATCCAGATATCAAAATCAAAATAATATCTTGGCAGAATATCTACACTAATAAAAGACAAAGATGCTAATTGACCATACCTTTGCTATGCACTAAGCCATGCCCACCAGCCAATCAGAGTGACTATATGCAAATTAACCCAACCAAGATGGCGGCCGGCAGCCACGGAGCTGCAGCAAGCAGGAGGCTTGGTTGCCCGGGCTATGGAGGAATCCAAGCTTCCCACCAGCCCTGAGCTGGCTGTGGCCTCCGCTCATGGCAACAAAGTTTCAATTATAGAAGACAAATAAATCCCAGATACCTGCTTCCAGCCAGCCTCCACTGGGAGCTTGGGTGGCTGGGGGCTGTGGCCAGCCTGCAAACAGCCATCAGCCACTCACCCAGGAAGGCCACACCCTCATGGGGTGAGGGTCCCTGCTGGGGGCTTGGCCAGCCTGCAAACTGCTATCAGCCACTCACCCAGACTTGCCAGGCACCCCAGCAGGGCCCTCCCCCATTCTGAAGGGGGTGTGGCCAATATGAAAACAGCCCTCAGCCCCTCACCAAGGATGGCCAGGCACCCCAGGGCGGGAAGACCCCCACCCTGAAGGGGCTGGGGCCAGCCTGCAAACATCCATCAGCCCCTCACCCAGGCTGGCCAGGCACTCCTATATAATAAAAGGGTAATATGCAAATTGACCCTAACAGCAGAGTGACTGGGAATGACTGATCACTATGACACACACTGACCACCAGTGTGCAGATGCTCAATGCAGGAGCTGCCCCCTGGTGGTCAGTGTGCTCCCATAGGGGGAGCTCTGCTCAGCCACAAGCCAGGCTGATGGCTGCCAATACAGTGGTGGTGGTGGGAGCCTCTCCCGCCTCCTCAGCAGTGCTTAGGATGTCTGACTGCAGCTTAGGCCTGCTCTCTGCTGGCAAGTGGACATCCCCCTAGACTTCCCAGGCTGCCAGAGGGATGTCTGACTGCCAGCTTAGGCCCGATCCCCCAGGGATCGGGCCTAAGCCAGCAGCTGGTCATCCCCGGAGGGTTTCCAGACTGCGAGAGGTCACAGGCTGGGCTGAGGGACCCCCCCGAGTGCACAAATTTTTTTGCACTGGGCCTCTAGTATTTATATAAATAAGAAATACTTTTATTTACCAAGAAGAGCCATTATTTAAGATAACCAGCCTATGAATGAAATTAATGAAAAAGAATTTCCAACGGAGAATCAATGAAGAGTGAACATTTAATTACAGAAAGAGTAAAAATGAAAATATGACCAATTGAGGTGACCATGCCTGTGTACTACAAACCTGGTGCTGTGCATTTAGCACAGTTGTATCATCATTTTGAAATTAATATTATCAATCGTGTGTATTATGATTATGTTATGCCAAGGCAGTTTGCTAAAGCATTTTGAGGATTTATTTCATTTAATCTTTATAATGAACTTAGTATAGATTATTTCTATTATTCTTTTTTTATATATATATTTTATTGATTTTTTACAGAGAGGAAGGGAGAGAGAGAGTTAGAAACATCGATGAGAGAGAAACATCGATCAGCTGCCTCCTGCACATCTCCCACTGGGGATATGCCCGCAACCCAGGTACATGCCCTTGACCGGAATCAAACCCGGGACCCCTCAGTCCGCAGGCCGACGCTCTATCCACTGAGCCAAACCGGTTTCGGCTATTTCTATTATTCTTATTTTATACATGAAGAAATTGAAGCAAGATAATTAGGTAAATTGCCCACAACACAAGGGAAAAGACAGAGCTAGTAATCAGAAATAGATGGACAGACTCTAAGAGTCTGTAATTTTAACCACTATGCTATAATTGATACCTTGAATGACTCAATATGCTAATTCAGTTCTTATCGAAGTTAAAGAATGTACAAACCTCTTAGAAGAAAAAATTGTGTGAGAATCTCTATTTTGAGAAGCAATGACTTTAAGACCTTAAAGTCACATTCTGCAAGAGAAGTTGTTATGTACTAACGTTTGTGTGTCCGTCCCCTATCCACTCCTCCCTAAGTCATCTATTGAAGCTTCAACTTCCAATGTGGCTATATTTGGAGATGGGGTCTCAAAGGAAGGAATTAAATGTACAGAGAAAAGGTCATGTGAGGATACAGGGAGAAGATGACTGTTAAGTCTGATCAAATGATTGAATCAATACCCACTTCCCTGGGAACTGACCTTTAGACCCCTTTACAACTGACATTCCCTTTTGCTTAGTTCACATTCCACTTGCTGAGACCATTATCCTTCCTCTGCTAATTTTCCCAAGATCCAGATCCACCCTGACAATTCTGCCCCAGAGAAAGCCCACCTAGAGTCCTTTAAAACTCTGACTCCCCATCCCTGGGGTCTGCTGCCATTTTGGGGCTCAGCCCATCTGGCATACAGATGACCTAATAAATTTATAATCCCTTACCACTTTGGCTTGTGTGTTCCTACTTTGGTGGCCCTAACATTTGGTGCTGAAAACCAGGAGAGTTCGTTCCATGGGTAAGGAGAGCCATTGCCCCAGCTTCAGTCACCCCAAGTTTGCTATTTAGAGAGCAGTACACAGCAGCAGCAGCTCATCCTGGGCTTACCTCTGAATCCTACTTGGATGACATAATCACCAGCCTCGATTAAGCCTCTCTACCTTACAGGCCCTCCTGAAACAGCCAAGGAGGACTCTGGATGGGGAACTTCTCATTCTCTATTGCTTATCCTCCATTCACACCTGCCAATATTCTCTAGGTGAGTGACATTCCACAGCTTCCCTCATCTGGAGTCTTCTGCCCAGTCGTTTTCACTGACTTTTCAAAAGTCCTCTCATCTTGAAAGTCCTAGCACTAGTCCAGAAGACTCCTCAGCTATTCGGCTTTGGGACCTTCTGGACAGGGGACACCCAGTGTGGAAGGTCATCCCTCATGTCTTGTGGTGATTTGTTTAGCAGTGGGGATGCCTGATAAACAAATCAGTCACCTTTGAATTTGTGTTCTGTCACTCACCTTCCCCATGCTTATGGGACATACTTATTCTCCTTATCATGGGAAAAATTCCCTCTGAACCCCCTAAAATGGCCCCTCTAGGCTGTCTCCTTAAAACTCTTGACTGCCTTAGATTCACAGGGGAGATCAGGTCCAAGTTCCTCCACAATATAAACTAGATAATAAGTCTCAATGGCCTAAAAATAAGACTTTCAATTTTAACACATTGTGCAATTTAGGTAATTGCTGTCACTAAAATGGAAAATGGTCAGAGATTCGCTACATGCAGGTCTTTTTTTACCCTTCAGTCTTTACCCTCTCTCTGTCAGTCCTGCTCTACCAATCAGATCCTTCTCCTTCACTCAAAACATCATACCCCTAACACTTCTGATTCTGAATCTACTTTTGACCCAGCAGACTAAGGACCTCCATCCCTTTATGCTCCTCTCCTTGACCTGCAGTAGATTCCCCAAATCAAGACTCTCCTAACCAGAAACCACTTTCTCCCCAGTCCCTGAGAGCCCAAATCCCGAGAACTTGAGTTCCAATACAGATTTTTCCCCACCTAACACTTGCTCTCGGGCCACCCAAAGACCACCTTCATCAACAGCCACTTCTATTCCCATGCCCTTTCTACCCCTGAGGGAGGTAGCAGGAACTGAGATTCTTATGGGTACAAGTCCCATTTTCCATGTCTGACTCTGCACAGATTGAGGTGTCTCAGGTCTTTTTTAACTGACCTGACCACCTTTACTAAGGAATTTGAGTATCTAATCCAGTTCTATGACCTGACCTGACCTCGCACGACATCTATTACATCCTGCCCTCCTCTCTAACCCCAGAGGATAAGGAGAGCAACTGGCTAGCAGGACCATGCCAATCCCTCCATAGACAGGACAAGGCAGCCAACCCAGTTGGTGCTTACATGGTCCCCCAAACTGACTCAAGATGAGACTGTAAGTTAATTCTCCAGGGCACTAGTGCCATAGCCATATAATAACCTCATTAGTGGACTCAAAAAGGCTGCTCATTAAGCAGTGATCTATGGATAAACAATTAAATCACTCAGGGCCCTGATTAAAACCCAGCTCTCTTTCTTTCCCACCTCACAGAAGCCTTACAGAAATTTATCACCTTAGACTCCACTTCCCCAGAGGGAACCCTTCTTCTGAACATCCATTTTATATATCCTAACCAGTCCCTGACATATACTGCAAACTTTGAAAAATAAACACAGGTCCACAAACCCCTCAAAAGACCTCATTAACCTGGCCTTTATAGTCTTTAATAATAAAGATGAGGAGGCCCAAATCCAAAAACAAAGGCAAGATCAGGCCAAGGCTGAGGCTCAGAAGGAGGCCTTTCAACTCCTAGCCACAGCTCTCATGAACCCCAAACCAAGTGCCGATCCCCCAACCAAGGGTAAGTCAGGGGCTAAGCCTCCTCCAAATCCATGCTTCAAATGCAACAAGGAAAGACACTAGGCCACGTCCTGCCCAAACCCACCCCAACATGGGCCTTGCCTGAAGTATGGAAGGGAAGGCCACTGGAAATCATACTGTAGTCTGGCCCCTCCAGGTCGGACCTCAGCAAGGTCACCCTCTGGATCTGGTTTGGAGGTCCCAGACCTTCTGGTACTGGCAACTGAAGACTGAAGCTTTCCAGACCCTGACAAGGCCCCACAGACTTACATCACCAGGACAGAGCCTCGGGTAATGATTGTGGTGGCAGGTAAGCCAATCTCCTTTTTAACTGTCACTGGGGCCATTCATTCTGCCCTCCCTGAATTTGCTGGGACCCTTGTTCCCTCTTCAGTCTCCATTATAGGGGTTGAAGGATTAGTTTCACAGCCATTAGCCACCTCACCTCTACTCTGCATCTTACTAAACACCCCCTTTATCCACTCTTTTCTCCTTCTGCCTTGGTGACTGACTGGGGCTACCTTAGATCCCTTCATAAGGCCCAGTTGTCCTGAACCATAGTTACCTACCTCAGTTTAACTCTTACCTCACAAAGTAGAGCCATTACCTTAGACCATAAATGTATTATCTCCTCCATGTAGTCCCCTCCTCTAGACAAGAAATACTCTCTTTTCTTGAGCTCACTGGATACTCTGGCCTCTGGGTTCCCAACTTTAGTCTTTTCACAAAGCCCCTCTCTGACATGAAGGGACCTCTCACTGAGCCTTTAGATCCCAAGGCCAGCATTTTCACCCCTTTAATACTCTGAAAACTACTCTCACCTCAGAACCTTCTCGCCTGACCTTCCCAAAGAACAACTTTTTTTATTGAAAACCTGCAAATGCTTACTTAACAATCCTGCTACTATCAGAACCAGAAGGCATTATCACTCAAACCTTAGCATGTTATCTCTAAGGAAAAATGTGAGAGCTTTAAATCCAAAAGACTGAAGGACAAGAAACTGCAGTTATAGAACAGGCTGAAGGGCCTGCTCCCTCCTCCTCCCCACCTTTTCTCCAGCCTCATAGGCCTATACATAATTTCCCAAAGTCTTCAGTAACTTAAAGGCTTTGAAGCATTGCTGGGTTAAATCATAAACATCTAAATATTTTAAAATAACATAAAATACTGAAACATTGATTGTTAGACAAGTTTTAAATTCACCTACTCTTAGCTTTTATTACAGAAGTTCTCTTGTACTGTGTTGAAGGTATATTTTCTTGAAAGTAAGAGTGTGTTTAAAGTGTGTTCATTAATGTCAATCTAAGAAATGCTGGTTGTTTACTTTTGGGCTAAAGCTGGTTATTTGTGAATGGGTAGAAAGGTTTTTGAAAGTCTTAGAAAAGTTTGTCCAGTGAATCAGGAACTGATCATTCCTGACATCCAAAGGGACCCCTTCTCTCCTACTAAGTTAAAGCATCCCACCCAGGCTCTCTCCTGTTGCTTACATCCTTTATTTCTACCACTCATTCACAGTCCTTGACACTATCATTGAAAACCTCAACAGGCCTTCCTGCTTGGTATTTAGGAACTCTCTCCCCTTTTCAAGCCTTCTTAAAAGTCATTTACTGCAGAGGACACCAAGTTAGGAATGATCCTGTAAGACAGGGAAATAACAAAGCAGACCAGGAGGCCAAGACAGCGGCTCAGAGGAAGCCTCCATCTCCCCAACTCTTAGCTAAACCTCATATAACTCCCAAACACACTCCAGAGGAACTTCAGTCCCTATTAGCTCTTGGGGCTACTCAGGAAGGTCCATGGTTACAATTTGAGGGAAACTATATCCCTCCCCAGGGATAGGCCTGTAATATCTTACAGGCTATTCACTATTCCCTACATATAGGATACAGAATGCTTTTACAGCTCCTAAAACACCTCATCACTGTCCTAGCCTAGCCTCCCTACTGCAAGATATCACCAACACCTGTTCTACTTGTGACTCAGTATCTCCCCCAGGACAGGTTAGACCTTTCTTACCTACTCACCAGGCAAGGTGCCAAATCCCTGGACACTGACCCCGTTCACATGCCCCTACTAAAAGAACCAAATATCTCTTAACCCTAGTAGATACCTTCTCAGGCTGGATAGAAGCATTCCCCACTACATCTGAAAAGTCCACTGAGGTCACTCAAACTCTCATTCAGTATATTATTCCCCGATTGAGCCTACCCACCTCATTACAATCAGATTAGATAATGGACCTGCTTTCATATCTCAAATAACTCTACAGCTCTCCCCGGAAGCCAATGGTTATTTCCTACAGCCAGTCCATTTTACCTCTTATCCAACTATCCAGCCCTAGGCTTCAACTTCTTCTTTCCTTCCCTTTTGCTGTTCCCTTGGATAATAGCCCATTCTACTGTCCCCACCCACTTTCACTGCAATTACTCATCTGTCACCTCTTATCAGTAGTGCCGTGGTGACTATGCTTTTGATTTGGAGCTTGGAACCTGAAAAAGGAACCTCATACTGAAGGGACAGAACGGAACTTGAAAGAACTAAGCAGAACTAAGCAGAAATGCACCCTCCTCCCTCTTCAAGGACGAAGCAGGGACATACTCTTCTCCATCTCCTCTATCTTGTCTTGCAAGGCTGGGCCCTCAGCCAGCCCAAGCCGCCCCCCCCCCCCGGGAGTGACCACAAGAATGCTGGTATTGTCCTAACTCTCCGAACCACCCACCTGAGTGGACCAATGAAGCCCCAGAAATGTAGCTACGGTCCTAATAAGGCTACAGTGGAGGACGGCTCCAACCTTCAGAATGTGATGGTCACTTCCTGACCCTTATGCTGTAAAACCCTGACCAATCTCTGTAACTCACGCCACCCCTAAAGCCCACCCCAAATAGCTAGCCCTATATAACCTTTGTTCTCCTGGGACACGCTCTCTCGCCTCACCGCTGTGCCGGATAGAGGCTGGGAGCCAATTCTAGAATTGATCAATAAAGACTCGTTGCTTTTGCATCGGAGGAGGCTCCCTGGTGGTGGATTATTGGGGACCCCGAACTCTGGGCATAACAATACCCTTTAATTCACCTCTTCTCCTTACACCTTTCAGCTTGTCTCCATGATCAGAGATTTTTTTGTCTTCTGCGGGGAAAACACATACATTTGCTTCCCAACCAACTGAACAGGAAACTGTACTCTTATCTATCTCTCACCCAATATATGTAGTTCCTAATAATCAGTCTTTACCCAACCCTGTAACCCATCATATCCAATAAAAAAGAGCAGCCCAGATAATCCTTTTCCTCATAACCCTCAGTATCTCAGTAGGTGTTGAGACTGGCATAGGGGGCTTAACCAACGCTCTATCATAGTTTGAAATCCTGTCTTAGGATCTACAAGAAAGCCTAGATGATATTGCCAAAAGTTTAGTTCAAATTCAGGATCAGATAGACTCATGAGCAGCTGTCACTTTCCAAAATCAGAGAGGACTAGACCTCCTAACTGCAGAGAAAGAAGGCCTATGCCTCTTTCTGGAGGAAGAATGTTGTTTTTATGTCAATCAGTCTAGCCTAGTCAGAGATGCCACCCAAAAATTAACAGAAAGGCTGCAAAGATTAGAGAACATCAATCAAATTCATGGGATTATTGGCTAAAGAATATAAATTGGTATACCTGGCTACTTCCCTTTATAGGACCATTAACATTCCAATTCCTCATCCTCGTTTTGGCCCATGTATTCTGTTCCATTTTTCATCTTTCCTTCAGGACCACTTTGGAGCCTTCACCAACCAGTCTCTCAGGGAAGTCATGCTGCTGCAACCCCTCTCTCCAACCATGAAGAATTTATACAGTGTTCCAGCCAACTGCAATCAAAGTCCATCCCCTTATTATCTCAACATTCCCCCTCCTCAGCAGGAAGTAACTACAAAAGATATGACCTCTGTCCTTATTCCATAAACAAAAAGGGTGGAATATTAGATCTGATCAAATAATTGAGTCAATACCCCCTCCCCTGGGAACTGACCTTTAGACCACTTCACAACAGACATTCCCTTTCACTTAGACCACATTCCACTTGCTAAGACCATTATCCTTCTTCTAACTTTCTCAGGATCTGTATCCTCCCAGATAATTCTCCACCCAGAAAAAGCCTACCTAGAGTCCTTTAAAAATCTATGAATCCCCATCCCTAGGTGCTGGCATCATTTTGGGGCTCAGCCCATCTGGTATCCAGATGACCTAATAAATTTATAAACCCTTAACACTTTGGCCTTGTGTATTCCTCCTTCAGTGACTCTAACAGTGACCATCTGTAAGTAAGGAGAAAAGCTCTCACTAGAAATAAAATCATTTATCTGCCACTTTAATCTTGATGTTCTAGCCTCTAGAACTATCCTATCTAATAATAGAGAAACATGGTGATTAGCCATACCTCCGCTAACCTTCCCATTGGCTAATCAGGGCAATATGCAAATTAACTGCTAACCAAGATGGTGGCCGGCAGCCAGGCAGCTTGAAGCAAACAGGAGGCTTGCTTGCTTCAGTGACGGAGAAAGCTAATGTTCCCCACCTGCCTTGCCGGCCTCTGAGCTTGCAGTTTAAGAAACACTGTTACAAATATAGAAGCTAAACAAAACCCCAGACACCTGCTTTCAGTCGGTCAGGCTTCAGAGAACAGGACCGCAACATTGTTTCAATTATAGAACAAACACAGATCCCTGCTTTCAGCCAGCTGGGCTCTCAGAGCTGGAGTGAGCAGGACTGCAACAGTGTTACAATTATAGAACCCAAACAAACCAGATACCTGCTTTCAGCAGCGGAGGCCTCAGACCTGGAGCCAAGCCTCAGAGCTAAAGCTGGCCCAGAATAAAAAAGAAAAAAAAGAAAAAAAGGGCAGGTTGGGAGCTTCAGTCACCTGCCAGCCTGAAAACAGCCCTCAGCCCCTCACCCAGACTGGCAGGGCACCCCAGTGGGGACCCCCACCCTGATCCAGGACACCCTTCAGGGCAAACCAGCCGGCCCCTACCTGTGCACCAGGCCTCTATCCTATATAGTAAAAGGGTAATATGCCTCCCAGCACCGGGATCAGCGGAGCCGCGAGTCCACCCAGCACTGGGATCAGAGTGACAGGGGGCAGCGCCCAAACCCCCTGATTGCCCTGCAGCTCTGTGTGTGACATGGGGGGGGCACAACCTCCCTATCTGCCCTGCTCTGCTCGTGACAGGGGAAGGCGCCCCAACCCCCTGATCAGCCCTGCTCTGTGCCTGATAGGGGGGAGCTCCCCAACACCCTGATTGCCCTGCGGCTCTGTGTGTGACAGAGTGCGGCGCCCCAACCCCCTGATCGGCCCTGCTCTGTGTGTGACAGGGGGGAGCTCCTCAAGCCCCTGATCGGCCCTGCTCTGTGAGTGACGGGGGGAGCTCCCCAACCCCCTGATCGATCCTGCTCTGTGCGTGACAGGGTACGAAGCCCCAACCCCCCTGATGGGCCCTGCTCTGTGCATGACAGGGGGCAGCGCCCCAACCTCCCTATCTACTCTGCCTTGAGTGTGACTGGGGGCGGTGCCCCAACCCCCAATCTGCCTTACCCTGACAGTGACTAGGGGTGGCATCACAATTTCCCAATCCACCCTGCTCTGTGCATGACAAGGGGCGGCGCCCAAACTCCCCAATTGGCCCTGCTCTGAGCCCGACCAGGGGCTGCACCTAGGGATTGGGCCTGCCCTCTGCCACCCGGGAGCAGGCCTAAGCCAGCAGGTCATTATCTCTCGAGGGGTCCCAGACTGCGAGAGGGCACAGGACGGGCTGAGGGAACCCTGCCCCACGAGTGCACAAATTTTTGTGCACCGGGCCTCTAGTCCTATCTAATAAAACAGAAACATGGTAATTAGCCGTACCTCCACTACCCTTCCCATTGGCTAATCAGGGCAATATGCAAATTAACTGCCAGCCATGATGGCGGCCAGCAGCCAGGCAGCTTGAAGCAAACATGAGACTTGCTTGCTTCAGTGACGGAGAAAGCCAACGTTCCCGGCCTGCCTTGCTGGCCTCTGAGCTTGCAGTTTGAAATATTGTTACAAATATAGAAGCTAAACAAAACCCCAGGAACCTGCTTTCAGGCGGCCAGGCTTCAGCCAACAGGACCGCAACATTGTTTCAATTATAGAACAAATGCAGATCCCTGCTTTCAGCCAGCTGGGCTCTCAGAGCTGGAGTGAGCAGGACTGCAACAGTGTTACAATTATAGAACCCAAACAAACCAGATACCTGCTTTCAGCAGCCGAGGCCTCAGAGCTGGAGCCAAGCCTCAGAGCTAAAGCTGGCCCAGAATAAAAAAAAAGAAAAAAAGGGCAGGTTGGGAGCTTCAGTCACCTGCCAGCCTGAAAACGGCCCTCAGCCCCTCACCCAGACTGGCAGGGCACCCCAGTGGGGACCCCCACCGTGAAGGGGGTGTGACCAGCTGCAAACAGCCATCATCCTCTCATCCAGGTTGGCCAGGGACCTAAGCGGGACCCCCACCCTGATCCGGGACACCCTTCAGGGCAAACCAGCTGGCCCCCACCCATGCACCAGGCCTCTATCCTATATAGTAAAAGGGTAATATGCCTCCCAGCACCGGGATCAGCGGAGCAGCGAGGCATCCTGGCACCAGGATCAGCGTGACAGGGGGCAGCGCCCAAACCCCCTGATTGCCCTGTGGCTCTGTTTGTGACAGGGGGCGGGGCCACAACCTCCCTATCCTCCCTGCTCTGTTCGTGACAGAGGAAGGTGCCCCAACCCCCTGATCAGCCCTGCTCTGTGTGTGACAAGGTGCGGCGCCCCAAGCCCCCCCACGGGCCCTGCTCTGTGTGTGACAGGGGGAGCTCCCCAAGCCTCTGATTGGCCCTGCTCTGTGTGTGGCAGGGGGGAGCTCCCCATCCCCTGATCAACCCTGCTCTGTGCGTGACAGGGGGCAGCGCCCCAACCTCCTGATTGGCCCTGCTCTGTGCGTGACAGGGGGTGGTGCTGCAACCTCCCCATCAACCCTGCCTTGAGTGTGACAGAGGGGAGTGCCCCAACCCCCCAATCATCCCTACCCTGAGTGTGACTGAGGGTGGCATCGCAACCTCCTGATCCACCCTGCTCTGAGCCCGACCAGGGGCTGCACCTAGGGATTGGGCCTGCCCTCTGCCACCTGGGAGCAGGCCTAAGCCAGCAGGTCGTTATCTCCTGAGGGGTCCCAGACTGCGAGAGGGCACAGGCCGGGCTGAGGGACACCCCCCCCCCCGAGTGCACAAATTTTTGTGCACTGGTCCTCTAGTGAGGAAATAAATTTCTGTTTTTAAGCCACCCAGTCTATGGTTTTTGTTATGGCAGCACAAGCTGACTGAGACTGAAGCTTTAAATTGTAATTTCCTATTTCAAATAAGAAGATTTCCTAATAAAGAGGGAATATGCAAATTGACCATCACACAATCACAAAGATGGTGGCACCCATAGCCACCAGATGGCAGTGCCCAATCCCCTCAGTCCTGCCAGAGTCCCACAATCCTTTTAGCCCAGCTGGGGGGCAGGGTGGTGGGAGGCACACGGTGTGGCCAGACCTGCCCTCAGCCACCCAGGGCTGGCCCAAGGCACAGGCAAGCCTCAGATGTCAGCTGCCCAGCCACTCAGGGTGGGCCCAAGGCACAGGAAAGCTTCGGATGGCAGTTGCCCAGCTGCCCTGGGCCACCCAAGGCTCAGATAACCAGTGCCGGCCAAGGCTTGTGCTGTCGGCAGTGGCAGCAGCTGAGGTGTGATGGGGCATTGCCTTCCCCTGATCACTCGGTTGCCTCCTACCCCTGAGGGCTCCCGGACTGTGAGAGGGGCAGGCCTGGCTGAGGGACCCCCACCCCCCTCCAGTGCATGAATTTTCATGCACCGGGCTTCTAGTTTGTTTATAAGCTACAAAATGATTTTTAAAGTTTTCCATTGAAATTTAAAACTTTTGCAGAACTCATATCCCATCACTTTTTTTAAAAAAATGTCCTCAATTCCGAGTGTTTGCAAATCTTCAATAAGAAAAAATCTGGCCTAACCATTAATAAAAATCTTGTAAATAGAGTTTTATATTATTCTGCCTGCATCCAAAAATTAACTTAGCCCAATTATTTGCAATAATGAAGTAAAGAAGTGCACACATAAACTGCTTCTGTCATTTTTGAATGTGTAAGGTGTGGACCCTCTCCCTTTAAAAAAACAACAGAAGTACAAAGTTCTTATGAAGAATCCAGAGATGATATACAGTGACTGTATAATTCATTGGAATATTCAATTTCCTCTTTTAACGGAGATGAAGTTAGTGTTGTATATGTTACAAGTGACCATTATGAACATCAGAGGAAGTATTCCCTGGAAGCCTTGAAAACTGTCAAGTTCTATCAAAATGTCAAGTTGATCATTAGTATTGATTTCTTTAAGTGACCAATACCACACTTTGAATTTAAAGCATGTGGTACCTATTGAAAATGAGTAAATTAGAAAATGTAAATTAGAAAACAAATGAAATGTTTCCTGAATTGCCATTTTTAACAACAATGAAGCACATTGTTAAGTATGGTTTAGTTACAAAAACATTCATAATAAATATGAGTTTTGTTAAGGGTCTAAGAGACTATTATAAACCAAGCTGATAAAGAATCTGCTGTATGGGTAAAGAGAATTTTAGAAATTATAATAATTTAACATGGCAGGTTTCTGCAGAAAGGATATATTTATTCATTTTTGTTGTTGTTGTTGTTAATCTTCACCCTAAGGATATTTTTCCATTGATGTTTTTTTAAAGAGAGAGTGGAGTTGGGGGTAGAGGCTAGAGCAGGGGTGGGCAAACTTTTTGACTCGAGGGCCACAATGGGTTGTTAAACTGGACTGGAGGGCCGGAACAAAAGCATGGATGGCGTGTTTGTGTGAACTAATATAAATTCAAAGTAAACATCATTACATAAAAGGGTACGGTTTTTTTTTTTTTAGGTTTATTCATTTCAAACGGGCCAGATCCAGCCCGCGGGCCATAGTTTGCCCACAGCTGGGCTAGAGGGAGAAACATTGATGTGAGAGAGTCATATTGACTGGTTGCCTCCTGCACATGTCCCAACCAGGTCCTGGATAGAGCCTGCAACTGAGGTATGTACCCTTGACACAGAATCGAACCCAGGACACTCTATCCACTGAGCTAAATGGCTAACACCAGAAAGAATATATTTAATTTTAATTCAACCTGCATATGGAAAGCACCTGCCACATGTAAGGCCCTGTGCCGGCTTCTGAGCCACACAGAGAATGTGGTTATATATCTACTATTGGGTTGTTTTATATGAGATTTGGTGGTGTCAGGGAGGGGATTATTTGCAGAGATATTTGGATAATAGGTCACAAGTAATTGACCTGAGAATGAGATAAAGGTAAAAATTCAGAGAATAATATAGAGAGCTTTATAGAAAACAAACAAATAAACAAACAAAAACAGTGGAATATTATCCATATATACCTATTTCATAGGCAATATTGAGTTTTAATCACAGGCCCATTCTTCAAATCTAGAGTTCACTCAGCAAGCAGTGATCTTTGCTTTTTGGTTCTCAATACATAAAGCACCTGGTATCAAAAAGGATGCATTAGTAACTTAATAGGAAAACCATTCATAACTTTTTTCTTTTCGTCCTTAATGCTGAGTCTTAGGGTATATTAGTTGGCTCTTGTGCAACTATTTTCATTTTTTTGCAAAAGACGAAGGAAATTCCTTTCAATAGAGATAGAATTGAAAGAACAAATTTAAAAATGATTTTTGCTTAGGTGTGTATAATTTCTATATAGTCCTCTTCATTTTGCTTTAGAACATGATCTTTGTTTTTACGATCTATTTGTCAGCAGGCTGTTCTTAAACTCGCTACAGCCTTCGAAGTTCTGCCCACTGTTTTTTGTGCATTTTTTAATTTCTGCTTCAGGGGGAAGAACCACTGTTTCAACTACCATTGCCATGATTTGCAATGTTGTGTTCAATTTTCAGTCAAAATGCATAAATCTGCATCAGACAGATCTTAGTGGGTAAATACATTCTCCAGATTTGGGTATTATTTTAAAAAAATAGGTTGATGCGCTGATTTCAAAATATGAGAGCTCTAAGTTCATAATGGTAATGAAAACTACCAGTTTGTTAAATGAAAGAGTTAATAATGTAGGGTTCTTATGCCAGGAAAGGAAATAAAAAAGGAGGTTTATTTATTTTTTTTTCCATATCTGTCAATTGAAAATATGCGGTGTTGTAGCTGAAACATGAATATTTTAAAGTAACAGCAAATGCCTGTAATTCTTCTTGGCCAGCAGTTCCAGGCATGTCCTTTACTGGCAATGAACCACATGCAGGGAGAGTCTATCTCATGGTGCCAAGGAGTTAATTATGCTCTCTTAGACTCCCAGGGCTTGAGTGCCTTTATTATACGCACCCACCCCCTTTTGCATAAAGTGGAACAAATATCTTCTCATTGCTCATCAAATTGTTTCATTTTAACCAGAATTTTTATTTTTATTTTTGCATTTATGAGCAATGTTTTCAAAATCAAATAAAAAAGTAATGACACTCCAACTTATGCTCCTCTGCACTTTCATAGTTTTTTCCTAGGGTTCAGTGTGAACACAGCCCCAAACCCAGGGGCACTAGTCCAAGCAGCATGATGGAGTTGGGCATCAGGCTCTCCAAACTATCTTTAGTTTATACAGTTTATACATTAAAGAAAATAAATGCAATTGAGAATGCCTAATGGAACTGTCTGGCACATGCTACAGGGGATACTTATACATAGTCTGATAAAAAATTAAAGCCAATTTATCAAAATGGAAAATATTGGTAATTTGGAACACTCTTAATGCCCATTTAAAGTGCAATAGTCAGTAATTTATTCCATTTTGGAGATTTCAAGTTATCAGCATTTACTATAATTTATAGCTCATTCTTAATTTTGCTATTATTTACTTTAGGAAAGTGAAGGTGTCTTTCTTACTCTGCAAGAAAAAAGTGCTGATTCTCATCTTGTGGAGTATCCTAGTGCAACAAAGTCAGTGTGGAAAACAGACAGGTTCCTATCACCAAAGTAGAATTTTAAGCTTCTGTTATGTAAGCTTTCAGATGAGTGGGTCTTATACTTTAGTATTTTGAAGAACCAACCAGGGAATTTATTAAAAATGCAAATTCCTAGCCCCTAACCCCAGAGATTCTGATCAGAAGATATGAAATATAAGTAACCTGCAGCGATGTTTAACAATCACCCCTAAATGACTTTATTCCTAGGTTACATTTTAAAAAAATATTAATTGATAAAGGAGAATCTGTGCCTTTTTGTAGATATGTCATTTTGTATGCAATGTACTGATTAATAGGTATAGGAATCTTAAACTTAATAAAGCTATGGATTATGTTCAACTTTGGGGGTGTATATGGTCTTTGGAAAATTCAGTCTGGGAAATTGTACCATATTGTATTAAAATTATAAGCTGTGTCACTAAGACCAAACCAAATTCATCAAATCAATAATTCATTTAGAAGGTTGTGGTATACACTCAAAGCTATAAATTTTTAAATGTGTAAGGTGCATTTCCTTCTCTTAAGTAATATAATTCATAGGGAAATATAGATAGTAAAACATATTATCAGAAAAACAATAGCAATCAGCTAATGTTCATATACACTGGAAAGAATAGGCTGATTTATTGAAAGCAATGTTCTTTTGTGTTCCAAAGACTTCCTAAAAAATATGGCTTTAGGGAGTACTCACAATGCTGAACTCTCATTCTAACCATGTACCGTAATCATGTTCATTATTGTGGAATAGAAACATACCTCACTGTGGCTGTTTTGGCTTCAGAACTGAATTTATTCTAAACAGTATAATTGTATGTGATAAAGCATTTTTTTCTGTAATGTATCTAGAGCTGTTATCATTATGAAAGAGTGGTTTGCACAATGCAGGAGTTAACCCAGCTCTTTTCAAGGGTAAGAGGCAACCAGTGAGCTTCCTGAAGACATTCATTCAATCTTAACATATTTCCCCAGACTGAAAAGTTAATTATAAAGGAATGATAGATGTCAACCAGTAAATAACATCTTTGATTTGAAATGATGGTCTAAGTAGAAATTACACACACACACAAAGTAATTTTATATTACTTTTCGATGGTCTTATACATTCCAGAAAGCGTAGGGGAGAATCCACCTAATTGCAAGCAAAATGAAATACTACACATGTCCTCATGCACATGACAATGTAAATAGGCCATTTAGAGGTATGTAAAAAAATTCTAGGTTCTAGGTAGGGAAAGGCAGAGAGGACATAAATCCATGCACCATCAAGTTGTGTGTGTGAGTGTGTGTGTGCTTAATCAATTTGAGAGAGAGAGAGAGAGAAGAAGAGGGGGCAGCAGGAGAAAGAGAGAGGTGAGAAACATAGATGGATTGCCTCCCCTCTGCACCCTGACCAGAATCAAGCCCAACTGATGTCCAGGACAATGCTCCAACCAACTGAGCCACCTGGCCAGGATGCACCATCAAGTTTTAAAGTCTTAGAGTAAAGGTTTGTCTCCAGTTCCCGACAGATTTTAGCAGAGGAAGATAGTTCCTGGGTGATGAGGGACAAGTTGGAGGAAAGGAGAAAGTGACTGGTAGTTTCTAAGGAATTTGCAGCCCAAGGCATTCCTTGTCCCTGCAGATGATAGATACTGACTATGACAGAGACCTTAGCAGTTTTTTGGTTTTTTTTTTTCCTGATGTATGATCTGCATTTTAAAAAAGAACAAAAGAACAAGAAAATTCAGTTAGGACCTAGTTCTACATCCATTATCCAGGCAAAAGGCCACAGAATCCTACTGCTTGGTGCTGTTTGCATTCGCCAAATGAACCATTTCAAATATTAAAATGGCATCAATACAGGTTTCTGAAGAAACTCACTGACATTAATAGCATTGCCAAAAATGTAACACAAGCTTCTGAACATTTGTCATATGTAGGAAGTTCTATTTTTCAGTTCATGTCCACAGAACCGGAGAAAGGAAATGTAAATTCCTGTGGTAGTAGGGAAAGGAAACCAAAATTTAACGAAGACTTATTGCGGTCTTCACATTGTGTTATTTATTTTATATTTTATCTAATTTGGTAAGTTTATTATCAATGTGAAGTGTACGAAAGTTGCCAGAGATAGCACTGTATGGTTTACAGATGTGTCAGGGTTTAAAAATGAACATACCCTCTCACCGTGCTTTAGTAGTTCAACTTTACTAGTTGGTGAAATTTAACATCATTTTCAAACAAACCAACCCCAAGAGGAGTATGCAAATATATTCGCATACACAGCCTCCTACATTTATATATGTACATGTTTTTTGGAGACCAATACATTAGCTAAAAACCTTGGAAAAGCAAAAATGGCTCATTGGAATTTTTCTATAACAGTCAATGGAGCAAGGATATGAAGAAAATGGGGGCAAATTATACAAACACACACAGCACGGGGTTTTACTCCAGAAACCTACAAGCAGAGGTTGGTGAGAGGTGGCAAACATCTCCATGCCAACATCGTCCCACAGAGAAGCACATCAGGGCCCACAGGGCAGCTGGACTCATAGGATTATATCCTGCTGCTTTACTTCTTACCATGAAAGCAGAACATGGCCCCACCATTGGCTGTTGTACCCTGTTTTCCCTAAAAATGCTTCAGGCAAAGATTGATATTTGAGTATCATATTTGGGAGTGTGATTCCACAGCAGCAGGAACAAGGGGTAAGCAGTGAGCTACATGGAGAGAAAGGAAATGACCCAGGATGAGTTTTTCACTTGCCATTTCTAAGGCTGGTAAGACGCTCAATAGTATGAGTCATCCTGAGAATCCATAAGACACACATCTCAGGATAATCCACTCAAAGGAAAAACAGGAAAATGTTTACCCATTGGCTTCTGTCTCCCAGTGGCCAAGAACTGCCCTGGGGGCATTAAATTACCTCACAATTCCCATTTCTCTGCTTCTCTATGCCAGAGAAGTTCCAGAACAGGCTTAAGAGACTTAGATCCCTGGACTGAGGGGCGCACCGTCAGGTTGCCTTTTTAGGAAACTAATCAAGGAATAATTAGTGATGTTTTGGTAAGTTTATGACATGTGTAAATGTTCCTTGAAGTGAAGTTCTAAACATTTTAGACTCAGCCATTAGCAGGTTAGGTGCCAGAGATTACAGCTCAGCTACTAAAGACCTAAGGAATTTCTGCAAATTTGTAAAAACTCCTGCTGGGTGGAAAGACCCACCCATAACATGGGGATTTTTTTTTTTAATTTTAAGTATTGATTTTAGAGAGAGAAAGAGAAAGGAAGAGAGAGAGAGAGAGAGAGAGAGAGAGAGAGAGAGAGAGAAACATTTATTTGTTGTTCACTTATTTATGAATTTATTGGTTGATTCTTATATGTCCCCTGACTGGGGATTGAACCCTTAACCTTGGTGTATTGAGATGACACTCAAATCAATTGAACTAGTGGGCCAGCGCCAAGGAATTTGGATTTGAAATGCAGCTTTTTTTGCTGACTTCAATGCAGCTTGTCTATTGTCAAGTAATGAAAAAGGGTGCCCAGGGTGCCTTTGGAATTCCTGACTGACACTCATGGTCAGGTCTAGATATTTAGTGCGTAAATTTATTCTAACAACAATTTTTTTAAAAGACGAACAATTTTTAAAGGTGTTTTTAGGCACATATTAGGAAAAAAATTAATCTGGGTTTTCTTGGTAATAGTTATTTTGAATCTAATTCTTACATTTTATGTTCAGGAATTATAAAGAAAAGCTTGAATAGAGGAAAAATTCTCCATGTCTTGCTTTGCAAATGGAGATACAGGTGTGGTCCAAAGGGTTGTTAGAATCCTCCCATCCTTTTATACATTACTAAGGGTATACCTGCTCTGCATCCTGGATATGACAAATAAGACTATTATCCTATATAATAAAAGGGTAATATGCAAATTGACCCTAACAGTGGAACAACCGGTTGCCATGATGAGCACTGACCACCAGGGGGCAGGCACTCAAAGCAGGAACTGCCTCCTGGTGGTCAGTACACGTCCACAGGGGGAGCACTACTGAGCCACAAGCTGGGCTGAGGGCGGCAAGTGCAGTGGCAGTGGCTGGAGCCTCTCTCGCCTCCTCTACAGCAGTAAGGATGTCTGGGGAGCAGGCCTAAGCTATCAGTAGGACATCTCCTGAGGGCTCCCAGGCTGCCAGAGGGATGTCTGACTGCCAGCTTAGACCCGGTCCCCTGGGGAGTGGGCCTAAGCCGGCAGGTGGACATTCCCCGAGGGGCCCCAGACTGTGAAAATGTGCAGGCCATCCTGAGGGACCCCCCAGAGTGCACAAATTTTCATGAACCAGGCCTCTACTGTTGATTATGTTTCTTATTTAAGGAGGTTCCTCCGCCCCTCTAATTTTAACTCCTTCAGTGATTTCTAAATTCTCCCTGGACTTCAATTGTATAACCTATTCACCATCATTCTGAACAATGTTTGGTTTAATATTGCTTTTTTAAAAGACCCATAGCTTTCATTCCTATTTTTGTACTTTCTATCACTCTGCTTAAAACACTTT
This sequence comes from Myotis nattereri, assembly GCF_964212035.1. Classification (NCBI taxonomy): domain Eukaryota; kingdom Metazoa; phylum Chordata; class Mammalia; order Chiroptera; family Vespertilionidae; genus Myotis; species Myotis nattereri. Next base: position 101,879,450 of record NC_138077.1, read on the forward strand.
ATTATATTTTCTTGGGATGTAAAATCAGTACAGTTTATCTTTGCTCAACATATCTTTGCCTCCCTGCTCATTATGTTTTTCCCTTTTCATTGCTATGAATAAGCAGACATAATTAATCAAGACACTCCCAAGGCCGAAACCGGTTTGGCTCAGTGGATAGAGCATCAGCCTGTGGACTGAGAGGTCCCAGGTTCGATTCCGGTCAAGGGCATGTACCTAGGTTGCGGGCACATCCCGGTGGGCAATGTGCAGGAGGCAGCTGATCGATGTTTCTCTCTCATCGATGTTTCTAACTCTCTCTATCTCTCTCCCTTCCTCTCTGTGAAAAATCAATAAAATATATATTTAAAAAAAAAGACACTCCCAAGACACTTCTGTTAATATTATCTATATACTAGAGGCTTGGTGCATGAAATTGGTGCACTCGGGGGGGGGGGGGGAGTCCTTCAGCCTGGCCTGCACCCTCTTGCAGTCCAGGAGCCTTCGGGGGATATCTGACTGCTCCCCTATAGGGAGGAGGCTAAGCCAGCAGTCAGACATCCTTAGCACTGCCATGGAAGCAGAAGAGGCTCCTGCCATAGCTGCTGTGCTCACCAGCCATGAACCAGGCTTCTGGCTGAGTGGCGCTCCCCCTGTGGGAGCACACTGATCACCAAGGGGCAGCTCCTGCATTGAGCATCAGCCCCATGGTAGTCAGTGCACGTCATAGTGACCAAAGTTGTTCAGCTGTTCAGTAGATTTGCATATTAGCCTTTTATTATATAGGATATATGCTAAGTGTCTGTCTGACCTGTTGCTATGACATGCACTGACCACCAGGGGGAAGACACTCAATTCAGGACCTGCCGTGATGCGCACTGGCAATTTACATAGGAACGGCACCATGGACCTGGTTCCATGAAAGCAACACTCGGCTTCCCCCAAGTAAGACACAGGCTCCACCACCACCCCGGAGTGATAGCCCACCAAATCACAGCCAACGTTACCAAGACCCCATGGTGCAAAATGTGGCCCACAGCCCAGCCCGGAAACGGTGGCTGTGGGCCCCAGGTAATGACATCACATAGCAACACCCAGCTTCCTCTCCCTAGTGACTAGCCTCCTTGGAGTTTCTTCAGCCCAGAAACATAACTTGCTTTATAGGCAGGTGGAAACATTTTATACTTTAACCAAATGTCTGTGAAGTGTTTTCCCATGCCTCATCTCATTTGATCCTCACAGAAGTCCTGGAATAGGTAGATAGGAGACTCAGTGGAATCCTATTTTCTTTTTATTATCTGAAAAATTGAGATTTAGAAAGCTTAGAAACTTGACCCCACTGAAAATAAGCAAGAAGTGGTGGACCTTGAAAATGACTTCAGGTTTCCTCACTGTGCAGACTATAATCAAACACTGCTACAGTTAAATATTTTACCCTTTTTTCTTGCATGATCTACAATAATAACCTGCTTTGTGTTGATATTTATTGCTGTGTTTCTGACAATTACCTGAAAGAAAAGTTGGGGTGCTTCACTGGGTTGGAAAAAGCTTAGCTACATCAGAAATAAGGTCTAATTAAGCAAGTTTATATATATATATATATATATATATATATATATATATATGGCTAGGTTGACTCATGCATGTGCAATACATATAAAGTTCTCCCTGGTGCCAATAGCACACGTGTGTTTCATCTATTATTGTCAATCGTGAATTTGGTTGACATTCTATTATAGAGAAAGGGCGAATAGTGATATTAAAATATTTCTTCTAATTAATATCCTTTCAATGTGCACAAATTCATGCACCAGGCCACTAGTGTGTATATATATATATATATATATATATATATATATATATATGTATATATCATATACATATATGGTAATGGAGCCTAAACATTTTATTTAATAAAGAAGGGGGTCATATCTGTTAAATGTCACTTATGAGATTTACATAAAGAAGCCATTCATCTTTCCATTTCTTCCTTCAACAGATAATGATTGAATTATAATATGCATAGAATGTTATTCTCTGTTCTGTGGGACTGAAAGACCTGTGCCCCCAAAGTATGCAAACTAACGTTGCTAACCCCATTTTGTTAAGTAATTTTGATGTGGGAAATAACCAGTGGGAAAGCCAGTGGAGGAAACAATAATAAGACTCTGAACAAATGTTCAACACAGCAGGAGATAACATTTCAGACCTGAGATCCAACTTGGAAAAAGAAAGTATGTGGTGGCTTGCATTTTGAAAAGAACCCTGGCTGGGAAAAGATTATGGTTTGTGGCAAAGACACTACAGGGAGACCTAAATGAGATCATGACCACTTTCCTTGTGGAACCACAGAGAAGAATTTGGGGTTAGGAAACTCATTTGTGGATGACATGCCCAGGAGCAGTACTTAGCCATGCCTGGCCACTTGTGGTGGGTTCTGTATGTGTGGGTAGCATATAAAGCTCTAAATGTTCACTGCTGTTGCCATTTTGTTTAGCATCTTTTGTATAGAAAAGTATGCTGCAGTTTTATTTTCCAGTGTTTCAGACAGTTATTTATTAGACTATGGAAATTACATAAAAACATAAAATTAATAATCAGCAAGAATTATAGGGCTTCTTCACTTTTTTAAATGATTCATTTTTTTCTTAAGATGTTTTTATTGATGAGAGAGAGAGAGAGAGAGAGAGAGAGAGAGAGAGAGAGAGAGAGAAGCATTGATGTGCGAGATGTCGATCAGTTGCTTCCTGTATGCACCCTGACTGGGTATTGAACCCAAACCCTAGCATGTATCCTGAGCAGGAATTGAACTGGTGACCTTTCAGTCCATGGGATGATGTTCAACCAACAGGGCCACACTGGCCAGGATGGATTTCTTCACTTTTAATTAAATTGAGCATCAATGTTATGAAACTCACAGGAATAAATACTATTAATTTTCCTAGTAAAATGGATTTTCAAATACTTTTAAGTCCCTTGGGGATTAAATTCCAATAAAACTTAAGCCATATAATCCTGCATGCTGAAAAGGGTCAAATACCACGTGGAAAGTTTGGAGTGTTCTGAACCAGCAAAAGGAAGCAGCAGAAAAAACACTCCTTCACTCTGCAATAAGAGAAATATTAGAGGTCCATTCAGAAAACAGTTCTTTTCAGCTATACAGAAACACAATTCCAGGTCACTAGACAAGTTGAGTTCCAAAAGGGATTTTGCAAGAATCAAATCACATGTGAGCTGGGTCAAAAATCAGGAGGTTGCTGTCTAGGTAAAGAATGTGGCAAAAATAAGGTCTAGATGAAAGGAAGCTGAGAGTCAGCAGTTCAAACTCTCAGAGGAGAAAGTCCAGAGAACAGGCCAAGAAATGCTTTCTATGTTGGACCATGGGGATAAAATGATAATTTGTCAAACTGCTTACTAGGTGGAAAAAAAAAAAGAAATTCTTTGGCCAAGGTCATGGAACCTATGAGCGGTGTAACCAGGCCAAGTGAGATTACAGGGTGATCCATTACACTGAGCCTTTTTTTTTTTTATTCACTCCATTTAAATAAGCACCTCTGTTTTCTGTGTTGTATTTTATCTATACTGGCTAACTCTGAAGGTTTTTGGAGGATTTACTTGTTGGTCATTTGTTTCTTCCTCTTTGAATGTGAGTTTTGTTCTGTCGCCACATATCTTCAGCCTGTGAATAGTGCCTGGCACATTGTAACACTCCACAACTGCTAAGCAGAAGAACAAAAAGTGAAATGAAAATTTCTCATTGACAACCTTGCCATACCATCACTGTTGCATAGTGTACACAATGAATGGTAATGTAAGATAGAGAGCCTGGGAGCAGAAGTCCTCAGAAAATAGAACTTGTTTGTGGGCGTGCACATGAATTTCAATGCAGCTCTTTTATATAAGAAGAATGCAGTATTAAATATCATTTTGGCATAGGCTTTAATAAATACGCCTTAATATATTGACACATTAGTACTTTGGTTGTTATCTCTTTCGTCCTCAAAGACAATTCAACTGGGTTAGGGTCAAGGTTAGAGAATGGCTGTTCCACAGTGTTTAACAGAATAATGTTTGCACTTCATGTCCAATTTTTTAGAAACACCTTGAGTTCTTCTTTTCTTCCCCATTGCATTTAATGTGGAACTGATGTGGTATATTCTTAAAGAAACAAGCTTTCTTTAAAAACTTGGATATTTCTGTTTTATTCATTTAAAAAGTTTGTTCAACTTTAAGGGATTATTTAGATCTTAAAAGTACTTTGCACGCAGCTCCTTTGTTCCATCAGTTCCTTACTCCCCTTCAAACAGCTTACTCTCTTCCTCTACTTCTACCTCCCCAAATTAGAACTGAAGTTTTATATCTAATCTGTTATAGGAAGATATACATTGCATGAGGGCAAGGACATTTTCTGTTTCATTTCCTGCCTAGCCTTCAGTGACATGGTGAGTGCTTAACAACAACAAAATTCAGATTAATGAAGGAGAGCTAGTGGGCTGTTTCAAGTAGGACTTCCCAGGTATCTGTATTTTAATGAGGTTCAGAGTCTGGTACCTGAGTGCATATTTAGAAATCAGGTTTTATTAGTTTGTTTTTGTTGTTGAAATCATAACCATTTTATAAATTAATTTTAATCATGATTGCATATTTTCAAAAGTGAGCCATTGCTGAAAGGCTGATAGCAGTGCCCCTTTCCTCCCTGCATTGCATCACTAGCTCCTCACCATAGCCATCTTCCTTTGAGAGGATCTCATTTCTCTTACGTCTTCTGGCACTTAACTCTTCATTCCTCAAACTGTATAGTTTTGCTTTATTTTGATTAATAACTTTAAACATTATCCAACTCTATCACAATTTGGGGATAAATCCATAGCCAGAGTTATCATTATCATGACTAATGCAAATGCTATTTATTATTGAGCCAGGTAGCATACTCTATTTATATTGTATTCTTATAAAATATTTTTCCTGGAATTAATAATCACAACTGTTTTTTCCTGATTCCTTAGTTTGCTTTAAAATTATGGCTAAGTCATCAAACACCTAATAGCTATGTAAAATATTGCCTCATTCAAGTTCTCATGCAGTTAAATCTCTCTGTTAGTATATCAATTTCTCATTTACCTTGATTTCCTCTGGAAACAACCCTGCTGGGTCTTCTGTCCAATCTAGACTGGCTTTTCTCTGTGTGAAGACTTCTGCTCAAATGCTATTTGGATATTCTGCTATCTCCTGGGAATTTCTTTTACCTTTCTCCAATTTGTACCTCTCCATTTCACATTGGTTTTCTAATCCAAATACTTTTCCTTCTTGGTTTATAGCTTCCAGAGAAACAGAGCACAAAAGGTAATTCTTTTTTGATGCATAACACTTTTTAAATGCCCTTATTTTATTTTTATAAATAGTTGATGGTGTGTTTGGACATAGACTGCTAGAATAGATACTTCTATGTTGCTTTTATTTATTTATATTTTTTAATCTTTATTGTTGAAAGTATTATAGATGTCCCCCCTTTTTTATCTTCCCCTCCCCTTTCCCATGCCCCAGGCCTTTACTACACCATAGTTTATGCATATGTGCACATAACTCCTTTGGTTAATCTCTTCCCACCTCCTCCTGTACCCCTGCTTCCCCTTTTTCCTCTGAGATCCATCACTCTGTTCCATGCTTTTATGTCTCTGGATCTATTTTGTTCATCAATTTATTTTGTTCATTAAATTCCACATATAAGTGAGATCATGTGATAATTGTCTTTCTCTGATTGGTTTATTTCAGTTAGCATAATGCTCTCCAGGTCCTGCTATGTATCTCAAAAGGTAGAAGATCCTTCTTTTTAAAAGTTGCTTATATTGCTTTTAAAAAGTAAGAGCAATTTTTATTTCTGATCTTTTGAAGGTACCTCTTTTTTTCTCTGGAGGGCCTCCTTTTTATTTTATTTATTTTTTTTCATTGAAAGCTTTGGACATTTGGTGGTGAGTCTCTCAATCTGGAGACATCATTTAGAGGAGGATACTGGTTTTTTCTATGGAACTTCTGTTAGTCAAAAGCTGGGCCTTTTTGCTTAATATTTTTTCTTTTATCTTTTCTCTCCTATTGTTATCTTTTTGTATTTTTTATCTTCTAACTCTTATTGAATTTTTATTCAATCTATTATCATTTTAGGCTCTAATATCTATTTCTTTTTCCATGAGTGTTCCTTTTTATACATTTTTTTAAAAAATTTATTTTATTGTTTAAAGTATTACAAATAGTATTACATATGTCTCCTTTTTTCCCCCTACTCCCCAGCACATGCCCTCACCCCCACCCCACCCCCGGTGTCTTGATTCCATTGGTTATGCTTATATGCATGCATACAAGTACTTTGGTTGATCTCTTACCTCCCCCTCCCCAACCTCCCCTACCTCCTCGCTGTAGTTTGGCAGTCTGTTCGATGTTTCTTTGCCTCGGTTTCTATTTTTGTTCATCAGTTTAGATGTTCTTTATGTTCCACAAATAAGTGAGAACCTATGGTATTTTTCTTTCACTGACTGGCTTAATTCGCTTAGTATAATGTTCTCCAGTTCTATGCATGCTGTTGCAAATGGTAAGAATTCCTTCTTTATTACAGCAGCGTAGTATTCCATTATGTAGATGTACCACAGTTTTCTAATCCACTCATCTGCTGATGAACATTTAGGCTGTTTCCAAATCTTAGCTATTGTAAATTGTGCTGCTATGCACATAGGGGTGCATATATCCTTTCTGATTGGTGTTTCTAGCTTCTTGGGATATATTCCTAGAAGTGGTATTACTGGGTCAAATGGAAGTTCCATTTTTAATTTTTTGAGGAAATGCCATACTATTTTCCATAGTGGCTGCACCAGTCTGCATTCCCACCAGCAGTGAAGAAGGGTTCCTTTTTCTCCATATCCTAGCCAGCACTTGTCATTTGTTGATTTGTTAGTGATAGCCATTCTGACAAGTGTGAGGTGATACCTCATTGTTGTTTTGATTTGCATCTCTTAGATTATTAGTGACTTTGAGTATGTTTCATATGTCTCTTGGTTTTGTGTAAAGTGTCTATTTAGGTCCTTTGCCCATTTTTTTTATTGGAAAGTTGTATGAGTTCTTTGTAAATTTTGGAGATTAAACCCTTATTGGTGATACCTTTGGCAAATATGTTCTCCCATACAGTGGGCTTTCTTGTTGTTTTGTTAATGGTTTCCTTTGCTGTGCAGAAGCTTTTTATTTTTATGTAGTCCCATTTGTTTATTTTCTCCTTAGTTTCCATTGCCCTAGGAGCTGTATCTGTAAAGATATTGCTATGACAAATGTCTGCTATTTTGGTGCCTATGGCTTCCTCTAATATTTTCATGGTTTCCCATCTTACATTTAAGTCCTTTATCCATTTTTAGTTTATTTTTGTGTATGGTGTAAGTTGGTGGTCTAGTTTCATTTTTTTGCAAGTATCTGTCCAATTTCCCCAACACCATTTATTGAAGAGACCCTTTTGACTCCATTGTATGCTCTTGCCTACTTTGTCAAATATTGAGCATAATGGCTGCTGTTGATTTCTGGGTTCTCTGTTCTGTTCCATTGGTCTATATGTCTGTTCTTGTGCCAGGACCAGGCAGTTTTGAGAACAGTGGCATTGTAGTATAGCTTGATATCTGGTATTGTGATCCCTCCAACATTGTTCTTCTATCTCAAGATTCCTGAAGCTATTCGGGGTCTTTTTTTATTCCAGATGAATTTTTGGAGAGTTTGTTCTACGTCTTTGAAGTATGTCATTGGCATTTTAATGAGGATTGCATTGAATTTATAGATTGCTTTGGGTAGTATGGACATTTAATGATGTTGATTCTACCAATCCATGAACATGGTATATTCTTCCAATTGTTCATGTCTTCTTCTATCTTTTTTTTTCAGCATCCCAAAATTTTCTGAGTAGAGGTCCTTTACCTCCTAGGCTAAATTTATTCCTAGGTATCTTAATTTTTTCGTTGCAATGGTAAATAGGATTGCTTTATTAGTTTCTTTTTCTGTTAGTTCATTATTGGTGTATAGAAAAGCCATAGACTTCTGGGTGTTAATTTTCTATCCTGCTACATTGCCAAATTCATTTATTAAGTCTAGTAGTTTTTGATGGAGTCTTTGCAGTTTTCTATGTACAATATCATAACATCTGTGAATAAGGACAATTTTACTTCTTTTCCAATTTGGATGTCTTTTATTTCTTCTTCTTGTCTGATCTCAATGGTTAGTACTTCCAGTACTATGTCAAACAGGAGTGGTGAGAGTGGGCATCCTTGTCTTTTTCCTGTTCTTAGGGAAAATGGTTTTAGTTTTTGCCCATTGAGTATGATGTTGGTTGTGGGTTTGTCATATATGGCTTTTATTATGTTGAGGTATGATCCCTCTATTCTCACTTTGCTGAGAGTTTTTTATAAAGAACAGGTGTTGTATTTTGTCAAGTGCTTTTTATGCATCAATGGATATAATGATATGGTTTTTATCTCTCAGTTTATTTATATGGTATCTCACGTTTATTGATTTGCGGATATTGTACCATCCTTGCATCCCCAGAATAAATCCTACTTGGTCATGGTGTATGAGCTAATGCTGGATTAGATTTGCTAGAATTTTGTTGAGAATTTTGGCATCTATGTTCATGAGGGATATTGGCCTGTAATTCTCTTTCTTTGTATTGTCTTTATCTGGTTTTGGGATTAGGGTAATGCTGGCTTCGTAGAAAGCTTGGAAGTGTTCCTTCCTCTTGAATTTTTTGGAATAGTCAGAGGAGGATAGGTTTTAGTTCTTCCTTGAATATTTGGTAAAACTCTGCTGTGAAGCCATCTGGTCCAGGGTGTTTGTTTATTGGAAGTTTTTTGATTACTGCTTCAATTTCCTCCATTGATATTGGCCTATTCAGATTTTTTTATTCCTCCTGGTTGAGTTTTGGGAGGTTTTATTTTTTTAGGAATATGTCCATTTCTTCTAGGTTGACCAATTCATAGGAATTGAGTTGCTCATAGTCTTTTTTTATGATTCTCCATATTTCTGTGGGGTTTGTTGTTATTTCGCCTCTTTTGTTTCTAATTTTGTTTATTTGGGTCCTCTCTTTTTGCCTCCTGGTGAGCCTGCCTAGAAATTCATCAATCTTCTTTATCCTTTCAAAAAACCAGCCCCTGGTTTCATTGATCTTTTTTATTGTTGTTCTCTATGTCATTTATTTCCACTCTGATCTTTATTATTTCCTTTCTTCTTTTTTATTTAAATTTTTATTTATTTATTTTTTTATTGCTTAAAGTATTACAAAGGGTATTACATATGTGTCCTTTTTTCCCCTCTGCCCTTGACAGTCCCCTAGCCTCCCCTACCCCCCAGTGTCTTATGTCCATTGGTTATGCTTATATGCATGCATACAAGTCCTTCGGTTGATCTCTTACCCCCCTCCCTCCTGCCCCCCCAACCCTCCCCGGCCTTCCCGCTGCAGTTTGACAATCTGTTTGAGGCAGCTCTGCCTCTGTATCTATTATTGTTCAAAAGTTTATAATGGTCTCTATTATCCATGAATGAGTGAGATCATGTGGTATTTTTCCTTCATTGACTGGCTTATTTCACTTAGCATAATGCTCTCCAGTTCCATCCATGCCATTGCAAATGGTAAGAGTTCCTTCCGTTTTACAGCAGCATAGTATTCCATCATGTAGATGTACCACAGTTTTCTAATCCATTCATCTGCTGATGGGCACTTAGGCTGTTTCCAGACCTTAGCTATGGTGAATTGTGCTGCTATGAACACAGGGGTGCATATATCCTTTCTGACTGGTGTTTCTGGTTTCTTGGGATATATTCCTAGAAGTGGGATCACTGGGTCAAATGGGAGTTCCATTTTTAGTTTTTGAGGAAGCTCCATACTGTTCTCCACAGTGGCTGCACCAGTCTGCATTCCCACCAGCAGTGCAGAAGGGTTCCTTTTTCTCCACATCCTCTCCAACACTTGTCATTTGTTGATTTGTTGATGATAGTCATTCTGACAGGTGTGAGGTGATACCGCATTGTCACTTTGATTTGCATCTCTCGTATAATTAGTGACTTTGAGCATGTTTTCATATGTCTTTCGGCCCTCTGTATGTCCTCTTTCAAAAAGTGTCTATCTAGGTCCATTGCCCATTTTTTGATTGGATTGTTTATCTTCCTATTGTTAAGTTGCATGAGTTCCTTGTAAATGTTGGAGATTAAACCCTTATCGGTGATATCATTGTCAAATATGTTCTCCCATGTACTGAATCTTCTTGTTGTTTTGTTGATGGTTTCCTTTGCTGTGCAAAAGCTATTTATTTTGATGTAGTCCCATTTGTTTATTTTCTCTTTAGTTTCCATTGCCCTAGGAGCATTATCAGAGAAGAAATTCCTTCGACATATGTTTGCTATTTCGCTGCCTATGGATTACTCTAGTATTTTTATGGTTTCCCATCTTACGTTTAAGTCTTTTATCCATTTTAAGGTTATTTTTGTGTATGGTGTGAGTTGGTGGACTAGTTTCATCTTTTTGCATGTATCTGTCCAATTTTCCCAACACCATTTATTGAAGAGACTATCTTGACTCCATTGCATGCTCTTGCCTCCTTTGTCTAATATTAATTGGGCATAGTGCTTTGGGTCAATTTCTGGTTTCTCTATTCTATTCCATTGATCTATATGTCTGTTCTTGTGCCAGTACCAAGCTGTTTTAAGAACAATGGCTTTGTAATACAGTTTGATATCTGGTATTGAGATCCCACCTACTTTGTTCTTCTTTCTCCGGATTGCTGTAGCTATTTGAGGTCTTTTTTTATTCCAGATGAATTTTTGGAACGTTCGTTCTAGATCTGTGAAATATGCCGTTGGTAACTTAATGGGGATTGCATTGAATCTATAGATTGCTTTGGGTAGTATGGACATTTTGATGATGTTGAATCTACCAGTCAATGAACAAGGTATGTTCTTCTGTCTGTTTATGTCTTCCTCTATCTCTTTTTTCAATGTCCTGTAGTTTTTCTCATATAAGTCTTTTATCTCCTTAGTTAAGTTTATTCCTAGGTATCTTAATTTTTTTTGGTGCGATGTTAAGTGGGATTGCTTTTTTAGTCTCCCTTTCTGTATGTTGACTATTGGTGTGAAGAAATGCCTTAGATTTCTTGGCATTAATTTTGTATCCTGCTACATTGCCGAATTCATTAACTCTAATAATTTTTTGGTGGAGTCTTTAGGGTTTTCTATGTACAGTATCATGTCATCTTCAAATAAGGACTGCATAAATTTTTTGTTTATTCATATCATACATTACATACTTAATTGTGCAAAATTCTTATTGTTTTTTTTCCATTGAATACAAAAAACGCAAATCTTTATATTTGAAGGCATCTTTAAAAAGCAAGTCAGTATAAAACTCAACTAAACCCTCACTCACATTTGTTGAAAAGCCAAAAATAAGGAAGAAAGAAGAAGAAGAAGGAGAAGATGAAGAAGAAGAAGAAGAAGAAGAAGAAGAAGAAGAAGAAGAAGAAGAAGAAGAAGAAGTTGTTTAAATTGTAGTGTGATCACACACATACAAGAACAACAAAAATATACATTTATAATCTTGCACATTTGTATACTGCCTGGACAGAACTGCCTCAACAAAGGAGTTTTCCTAAGTCTGGATGCTGCTTCAAATTTCACACCTGCTCCTGAGGTGAGCCAGACTGTCAGGAAGAAAAGGTGAGCCAGACTGGCACGACTGACTCCAAACGTGTTAGTGTTTAGCCAGTCCCAGAGTCATAAGCCCTCAGGGTGAGCTTGAACCACAGATGTATGTTAGGTGTTCATCCTTGCACTGAAAACAAAGATTTTATGAAAATAATGGCTGGTCCTGAGTCCAGCAAGCATAGAGAGGCAGAATGATAACTTACCTATTTCTAGAAACTTTATAAATATAGGACTTGCTTAACACAGACTAATGACTTTGAATTCCCTTCTTATGAGTATTTTTTTTTTATTTTGAAAGTAGCCCCAAAATGCTGAAGAACTACTCACACAGTGGCTATTAATAAACAGTGGTCTAAAAGTTACAGTAGTGTGGACAGGTGTTTCACTTCACTATTGTAATGAAATGCTGAAGAGGTCAGGTGCTTAGCATCCACAGCTCTGTCTGGACACTATGGGATGTGTGTGTATGTGTCCAGGTGAGTGTGCACACTTATGTATGCATACACTACTCATCCACACGCACTTTTCAAGTCCTCACTTGTGTGTCCACTCTGTAGTCGATAGACATAATGTTTTTTTAAGAGTGTGGTACAATTTAAATCAATATATTAATGACTTTGTTTCTAAAATTTTCCCAATGTTCCTATGCTTCCAGAAATGTCAATGACTATACTTAATAATGTTGGACCAATAAATTTTAGGTTTTTGTTGTTGGTGGTTTTTTTTTTGTTTTGTTTTGTTTTGGTTTTTTTAGTATGGTGTTAATGAGAGTATGACTGGTTAGTCTGATGGGAAAACAACATTCAAGTCCCATACTTAGACTGAGTTTATATCAAAATGTAGAAAAATAATATAAACTCAACCAATTTCCTAAAGAGAGTTGATCAATAACATCTTCAAACATAGAGAGATTTTCAATATTTTAAAAAAAGTTACCTGAATTCCACATGCCCCATAATCAAATAAAAGCAGTGGTTCTCAACCTTCCTAATGCTGTGACCCTTTAATACAGTTCCTCATGTTGTGGTGACCCCAAACCATAAAGTTATTTTCGTTGCTACTTTATAACTATAATTTTGCTACTGTTATGAATCATAATGTAAATATCTGATATGCAGGATGTATTTTCATTGTTCATGACCCAGAGGTTGAGAACCGCTGGAATGGAAGAACAAATGCTTTTACATAATGCAAACATTAGCAGTAAGATGAAGTTGATGAGTTATCTTTTACATTCCAATTTCATGTTGGATTTATGATTGTATTTTCCACTTTATTTATTTTTTTACTTTTCATTTATTTAAATTTTCTTTCTCCTATCAGTCATTTTATGTAATAAATTGTAATGTGAAAAGCATCTTTAAGAAATTATAACAAGTGGCCTTTTTTAAGGTAATTCAAACTTGGCCAAAATAAACCCTGTATGCTAAATTTATGTATGTTCTCAGAGACAGAGATAAATTATTTTTTCTCTGGCCCCTTCAGGAGACATCTAAACAAGTGAAGAACAGGTGTTGCATGCCTGGAATACACTGTCCTCCGAATATTCTCATAAGAAGTTAGTCACTCTGGGGAGAGCATTCATCTCCAAGTCCTAGTGAGCAGCACCTGTGCTTTGTCAGTCACAGGCAGCATGCAACCTTGCTGAGAAAAAGAGATTTTACTGGACTACGGAAAGAATCGTTTCTCCAAGTACTCAGGGAGGGAGCTGATAAATGATTTTATACCTACCAAGTTGGGAAGTATCTTGGGACAAGATATTCCATGTTTGCTTTGAATGAAAGGAATAGTGCAAAATTGAGCAATCTGTTAACTTATTGTATCTTTCTCATTTGGAAAAAAGTTGTTTGCTTTTACTAATATGAAATATATATAACTTGGTTGTGTCAAGTTAGTGACACTCATGTAGGAAAAGGGAAAAAAAATGAAACAGAAGGAAATATTGGTTAGTAGGATTGAGGGTCAAATCTCCATGTTTTTGCATTAATCTCAGAATTGGTAGATATATCTCATGGACTTGGCCTAATACAGACAATTTACATAGCTCTATGGATAAGAAAAGAGCCTCAGAGACAATATTTATAAAGCCATAAATTACTAATAGATATGTACTTATGATGAATACATTATTTTGCAACATGGTAAGCATAATATTGCGTTGAAAAAAAAAATAAGCCTTAGCCAGTTTGGCTCAATGTATAGAACATCAGCCCACAGACTGAAGAGTCCCAGGTTTGATTCCAGTCAAGGGCACATACCTTGGTTGCAGGCTTGATCCCGGCCCTGGTGGGGGCACCTTCAGGAGGCAACCAATCAATGTGCCTCTCTCACATCAATGTTTCTCTTTCCCTGTCTCTCCCCCTCCCTTCCACTCTCTCTAAAAATCAATGGAAAAATATCTTTGGGTGAGGATTAACAAAAAATAGAAAAGAAGAAAATTTAGATTCTGAAGGAGATTAACACTATGGTCCCTCAGGATATTTCTTTTTCTTAAGTCATTTTTATTGCCTAGAGCAGCGGTTCTCAATCTGTGGGTCGCGACCTCTTTGGGGTCGAATGACCCTTTCACAGGGGTCGCCTAAGACCATCAGAAAACACATATATAATTACATATTGTTTTTGTGATTAATCACTATGCTTTAATTATGTTCAATTTGTAACAATGAAAATACATCCTGCATATCAGATATTTACATTATGATTCATAACAGTAGCAAAATTACAGTTATGAAGTAACAACGAAAATAATTTTATGGTTTGGGGTCACCACAACATGAGGAACTGTATTAAAGGGTCGCGGCAGTAGGAAGGTTGAGAGCCACTGGCCTAGAGCATCCTAATGGTTAGAAATAATTTGCTTGCCCATAGAGAGCATCCTCCTAACTCTCGCAGGCAGAGCTGGACTCTGATTTCTGAGCATGTCAAGGTGCTCTTCTTCCATTCCTCACCCCATCCCACCTGACCCCAATGTATATGAATAACTATCCAGCCCCCCAAAACATAATGTTGCTATGTATTTAGAAATCAATTATTTTGCAAGAATGAACTATGTTGAACTCCATCTGTGATTTAGTGCACCTGGTTAAGTTCTTTATGTCTACATGCTAACTTTTAATTATTCTAGATGACCACAGCATAGATTTTGAATTGGAAATTATAGGTGAAAACTGGATGGTATAGGGGAGTGTGTTCTAATGAACACAGGGTCAATGTATAATATTAGAGATCTGAACACAACACTGTAGGCCTGACTCCAATACCATCAGTTTATATTTTAAAATGCGTATTTCCAGTAGTCTAGAGCAGTGGCTCTCAACCTTTCTAAAGCCGCAACCCTTTAATACAGTTCCTCATGTTGTGGTGACCCCCAACTATAAAATTATTTTTGTTGCTACTTCATAACTGTAATTTTGCTACTGTTATGAATCATAATGTAAATATCTGATATGCAGGATGTATTTTCATTGTTACAAATTGAACATAATTAAAGCATAGTGATTAATCACAAAAACGATATGTAATTATATATGTGTTTTCTGATGGTCTTAGGCGACCCCTGTGAAAGGGTCATTCGATCCCAAAGGGCTTGTGACCCACAGCTTGAGAACTGCTGGTCTAGAGGAAATTTCTACCAGAATAGTTTGTCACAATAACACTGTTTTTCCTCTTTGAACTTAGACCTGTTTCCTGGTTTCTCTATTCCATTTTGTCAGGGATATCACTATTCTTCTAGTTTTTAGGGCAAGAAGCTAGGAATATAGGTATCAGCTTTGCTGTTTCTCACCATCATTCTCTATGTATCACCTTCAATTACTAGTAAGCCTTGCCTTTTGGTCTTTTCAAAGTTTACCTTGATTTACCCTTTTTTTCAGAGACCACCAGCTGTCCACCTCCAGTCTCTGGCACACATTCTCTGCCTTCCTTGGGCCTCTTCTCACTGACATTACACTTTGTGAAGGCTTATCCTGCCTTGAGAGCTTCCTTTATACTCTTCTTACCTGAAATGTCCTTCTGGTTTCCTAAGTCTTTCAATTTCCTTCTGATATCAATTCCTTTCCAACTCAATCTAAACATCAAGGTTTAATTAATTAAATGCATTTTCACCAACACCCTCAATTTCTTCCTTATTTTTTCTCTCTTTAGAATTACCCACCCCAGCCATCACTATAGTAATACACAACCAAAGACGAATATACTCTTTCTTTTTATTTATAACTATCCTTTTCTTTACATATGTCTTTGGTGCTGAACATTAAATTCTGCAAAAGTACCACAACTTTATTCCCGACTAAGTGACCCCTCATTACCACTGGGCAATTATTTTTCTTGTGTCTGATTATGACTCTTTTATATTTCCTGTTGTTGCCGTTCAGATGTTTTACTTTATAGTGCTTGCTTCCTTCTCTCTAAACCCCAGCAGTGACTATCTGATTCTCCAAACAAAAGAGCAACTGTTGGGAACAGCCCACCTTTCTTCCTGGTGCCCTGGCCTCTAACTTAACGAAAGCTGTTCTTATTAATCTTTCCTCTTTTGGTCTTCTCTCTAAAAATCCTTCCCCATCCTCTGGGATCTTGGTCATCATTTAACTCCCCACCCCCTTTTTTTTAGATGTTCTACATTTCTTTTCTCTCCTGAATCTCTCACTCTAAAAAAATATTTTATCTTATTCCTACATCCCCTTCAGGCTACTTTCTAATTCATTTTTCAATTGTGGTTAATCTTTACTGAGTGAAGGTGTGTGTGTGTGTGTGTGTGTATGGGAGGGAGATGACAATTATTGGCTCTACTCTTTAAAATTGTACACAATCCTTAAGTTATTCCAGTCTGGCCTCCACTGTCTTTATCCTACTGAGATTGTTCTCCTTTAAGACACAAATGCATCCTCATTGCCAAATCCTATTTTGTTCTCACACTACTTGATTTTCCCATAAAATTTTATTTTCAATGTTATTCCTTGAATGGATTCTAGACTACCAACTTCTCCTTGTTTTTTTTTTATCTATGTACTTGCCTATGCCTCCTATTTGACCCACCCATATATTTTAGGGTTTGTTTCCTCAGTGTGCAAGGGGTCCTCTCCTTGATAGTCATTTGTTTTCTTTATAGAGTCCTATCTTTATCCAGAGTTTTACCTTATGTTCTATTTTTAAAATTTCAGATTTTAATGCATTTTGGGGTTTTAAAATATATTTTTCTTTTTTTTTTTCTTCAGACTGCTTGGCCCAAAAGTAGCAAAAGCTGCCATGACCGGGGCTGGGGAAGCTATCTTATATTCTAAACTGAATTCAGCTTGCAGTTGAATTCCCAACCTGTATGTCCAGGCCTCTCTCCCTTCTATTTTCTTCTGTCAGTTGTGACCTTTATCTTTAAAAGCATATGCATATATTCCCTCATCTCATTATCTCATGTAAGAATCCCTGGTATCTAGGGGATAAAGGTCAAGCTCTTTAGTGGTCTGTGCAGCCCATCAGCATCTGGATTCTCATCTTCCACTATTCACAGTGGCACATACCGTTTTCCAGCCACATTGGAAATCTTACCATAACTTTTTCTTCTGCTCTATTTGTCTATTAACTTCTCCCCTCCACCCTAGCTCAAACTCTGAACAAAGTCTCATGACCATGAATAAGAATATATAATCCAGATCTTAAAAAATACTAATACGTGACTATTCTGAGATTCTCTTTGGTACGCTGGGGCAGGGCCACACTCTGAGAGAATGAGCTCTTTCTTTTTTTATTCTCCCTGAAAAGTAAATAAAAGTGATCATTGTCAAACTTCTTAGGAACTTCAATATTAAGTAAGGACTAGGTGTGTCTTTGTCCTGAGAGTTGGAGAAATGTCTTTCATTCTCAAGCCCAGGGGCTTCTAGGAATGGGGTTGACCTGGTATCCTAGGCTGTTTCCACTTGCTATACAAATGCTGCTGGGACGCTATTGGTGTGCAAGTGCTTTATTGAGGGAAATTAAAAAAGGAACAGGAAAAGCACAATATGTGAGCGGGGAAAACTAACAAAGAATAGAATTTCAGATGAAGTCCCAGCCGAAGCTTCATCCTGGGGGGAGCCCTGGAATGTCTATGTGCCTCATACATTGTCCTGCTTTGAGACAAGGAGCCAGAAGTTTCTCTACTTGCACAAGCAGTTAGTCATTGGTTACCTCCTGGGCGAAGTGGGGAGGATTTGTAAACTCCAAATACTTCTAGCTCTGATTCAGTAGCAAAGAGCAATCCTCTGAGAAAGCTGCAGGGGTGAGTGGTTTGAAGTAGAGTACAGAGCTGGGAATGTGCAAACAGAACTGGCTACAAAGATGTGAAGGAACACCAGCAATCTCCAATACACCTGGTTATGGAAAAGCAGGTTAGAAGCTAATAACCACAGAGCTCATCTTTCCACTGCCAGCAGCAGTAGTAGCAAGAATGTCAGCAAAACAGAGACGTGACAGCTTTGGGAACAATCAGCTTCTGAGGAGCAGTGGAGTTCCCCTGGCTACATTTGGCCACACCTCATCCTACTAACAAGTGAGGGGATGTACCAGTACCTGAACTTTTGGGCCTCAGAGAGATGGAACACCAATGGTCACAGACAGCCCAGTGTGCATAACAGAACTGAGATGTTCTGAAGGACATTAGCAACAGAGCAAAAGCATAGGGACCAAATGAGCAGGCTCAAGAAGAACTCCCGGGCAAAGTAGTTTCAAATGCTTGCAGAAGAGTATCATGGGAAACTCAGACAACTGAGAAGTGGGAGAGACGTTGAGAGAAATAAATCAGTAGGATCTGAGTCCAGTTAAAGTTCGGGCTAGATTTCTTTAAAGTACTGCTGAGAAACTATATCATCAAGCTCTGAACCCCCAAGAGCTGCATGTAGTTACTCCACCAATGACCAGAAGATGGAGCAACAATAGTTCATCTTCTCCTCAGGCTTCAAGACCCAAGAACAATGTCCCAACTTGGATGAACTCTTTCCTAACTACCCCTAGACCAGTGATGGTGAACCTATGAAGCGCGTGTCAGAGGTGACAAGCGAACTCATTTTTTTGGTTGATTTTTCTTTGTTAAATGGCATTTAAATATATAAAATAAATATCAAAAATACAAATCTTTGTTTTACTATGGTTGCAAATATCAAAAATATTCTATATGTGACATGGCACCAGAGTTAAGTTAGGGTTTTTCAAAATGCTGACACGCCGAGCTCAAAAGATTCCCCAACACTGCCCTAGACTCAGCTTCTCTATTCTCTGTGCTTAAAGAGCACTCATCTACTTCTACTACAGAATTTGCTGCCCTGTACTGTGGTGGTCTGATTCAGTGTTTGTTGAGCCCAGTAAATTCCATTTGCCTCATCTTATGCTCGTCAGTATTTAGGATAATATGAGGCAAATGTTTCACTCTTTTTAAAAAATATGTATTTTTATTTATTTCCAAGAGGAAGGGAGAGGGAGAGAGATAGAAACATCAATGATGAGAGAGAAACATTGATCTTATTCATATTTTTATGATCTTATTCAAGGAGAGGGGGAAGTTGCCTCTGTACACCCTACATTGGGAATCGAACCCACAACTGTGTTTATGCCCTGACTGGGAATCAAACTGTGACCTCCTGGTTCATAGGTCAATGCTCAATCACTGAGCCACACTATCCAGGCAATATTTCACTCTTAAAAAAATGTTAGTTGAGTAAATTAAGTACATAAAACCATGGTTTTTATTCATTTGGGGGTGGGGGCAGGGGCAAAACATCTCTAGGAGCCTGTTGCAAGCTATGAAATTTCTCAGAATAATGGTCAGAATTTTGTATAAACTAAACTAGAAGAATTTCTCAAAGAAGCCAAAAATGGTCCCCATTTTTGACTGCATCAAAATATACTTAGGACACTGAAACAAGGAAGGGCATAGAAGATATGTGGTAGGCAGTTAGACATACATGAGCAGAGCAAGGAAGATGGGCCAAGTACAGAAGGTCAGCAGGGCAGAAAGCCCCGGGTTCCTAGCAACAGAGAATCAATTACAGGGTGGAACTTTACTCCCAGGGTTACTTTTTCTCCATGAGTATATTGATAGTCATGAGGTTTAGACCCCTGGCCTTTTCTCCCTAGAGATAACATCTAGCCCTCAGTTGTATTTCAGCTTCAGGCCCAGATAAGCAACAAAACCAGCCACAGCTGACCTCAGGACTAGCTGCATTGAATAAAGGGAACCCCTGATGCCGGCCAATCAATCAGTGTAGATGTAGACCACAACCCTGAAACGACACACCTGAAAAGCTGATGAATATTCTACTGAGCTCTTTCCCTGGGACCTCCCCTAAAATCTCCACTCTTAAAACCCTTAGGACGGACCCAGTGTTCTCTTCCTCCTGGGATCACACCCATACCTTTCTCTCCCCTCCCCCCTCTCTGCTCCAGGCACATTAACCATTAGCTTCCTCACTCCCAAGCTCCAAAGGCCCTACCTTTACCGCTATAATTTTGTTCCTAAACCCAACTCTTCTAGGAATTACTTCTACCTCTGTGATTTACCAAATACATGTTCTCTTACAGTTTGGGTCTTGTCTCTGAATTCTTTCCTGGCCAGAACCTGAATACCAAGGTGCTGAACCCAGCTTTGGTCTGACCCCACCAATCTGACACCTGGTGCCATTCCTGCTGCCTACAACATAAGCAATAGGAGAGCCTAGGGCAGGCCCTAGGCAGAGAAAAGAGGGCCTTGGAGACAGGTTCAGGAGTTAGCCAGAGACAAGCTGCCACTGCCCATTGCTCCCCTCATGGTTGCAAATCTCATGGTTCCCTTAGAACAGCGGGTCTCAACCTGTGGGTCGCAACCCCTTTGGCAGTCGAATGACCCTTTTACAGGGTTCGCCTAAGACCATCCTGCATATCAGATATTTACATTACGATTCATAACAGTAGCAACATTACAGTTATGAAGTAGTAACGAAAATAACTTTATGGTTGGCCACAACATGAGGAACTGTATTTAAAGGGCCAGAAGGTTTAGAACCACTGCCTTAGAGGTTAGGGGACATGTGCCCTGTGGGGGAAGGAGAGGGGGAAGAAAATGGCACAGGTGTACTCCCTGGAGGGAGAGTAGGGCTTGGGACTTTGTTTTCCGAGGTTTTAAAGCAGTGGTTCCCAACCTTGGCTGCACATTAGAATCACCTGGGAATCTTTTTAAAATCCTGATTTCTGGGCCTCATCCTCCAGAAATTCTGTTTCTTTGCTATGGGGTGGGGCCACAACATTAGTAACAAAGAAACAGAATTTCCGGAGGATGAGGCCCAGAAATCAGGATTTTAAAAAGATTCCCAGGTGATTCTAATGTGCAGCCAAGGTTGAGAACCACTGTTTTAAAGGCTGGGAGTCTAGGAGAGGTCTTAGGGGCACATCAGTAAAATATTCATCAGCTTTATGTTGATGTACCAAAATAAAATTTATTCTCTTAATTTGTCTTTTCTTGGGTGTGGTTGGCAAATGTCACTTACGGTATTTCTGTTACCTGTCTCCCAGAGTAGGGTGATTTAAGGCACTACTCTCTGGTTGGGGAGAAGTGCAAACCATTTACTGTTCAGTGTCCCTGGTTTAGGGAAGACAGGCTTAACTATCTGCTTGCCCTGGAATTTTCCTAGCTTCTTACTATTCTGTAACATCTATCCACTTTATTTTTAATTTTGAGATATTTTAAATCTTATTCTCTCTTTTACTTTCTCAACAGATCACCCTGCAATTTAAGATGATTGCAAAAGAAGGAATTAGACAGCATCCAGATATAATCAGATTTTGGTAAACAATTATGTAAAGGTAAATTGAAAATATAATCCACCAGATAACCACATTTCTCCTAGGTACAAAAACTTATTCCTTCTGTTGTACTATGGCCATAACATTTCTAAATGTGTATAAAAACCTGGAAGTAACAAAATTCAGATGTGAAATAACATATATTTGAAAGTTTCTTTAAATTTTTCAACAGAGATGAATTTTTTTACTATCAATTGTTACTCAATTTTTGTTAACATACGTGCTTTTTTCATACATATTTGAAATATATTAAGTTTAAATTTCTGATTACTTATAAAAAACACCTTTTTCATTCAAAGACTCAAATGTCTCTTATGATTTGGATGTACCTTAAAATCTATATGAACATGTAATGTAAAAGTTGTCTTTAAATTGATAGTGTGTTGTTCAAATGGAATATCAGAATGGAGGGGATGTAAAATAAGATTCTGTTTAGTCCTCCAAAAACATATCTTAGAGATGGGTGCTTTTAATGGATAGTCTACAGCTTCTGAGTTCTACATCCACTTGTATCTTTTTCTCCTTCCATGTGAACTAATTTGTTAAGGGAACAAGTAAGCAGGAATGGGGTAGAAATGAGATATATTTGGCTCTTTGATTCTGTACGAGATATCCATGCATTATCAGTGAGTCAGTGACAGGAAATGTCCATTTATCACTGGTTTGTAAATCATTTTTAGGAAACTACCTTCATACCTGGCAATGTTTCCGTATGGAGTGAGACTGAAGCATTCAAACAAAACTTTTGAACAATATCAAATCCAAAAAGCTTCCTGTCCACACTTTTTCCCTAACTATAAATCTGTTTGTGTTAGAATTGGTGAAAGGATTTGTCTCATTAAACTGTATTCAACTAAAAGTATTTTATCAGTGACAAAAAGTAAAAGGTTATGTCAAAGTTATTTAAAAGGTTATGGGGGGACTGAAAGTCATTTCATGAAACAATGTGAAGAATGAAAAAGCTCTCTTTGATCATAGTTCATTATTGAAGGTTATTTCCATTTCCAAGGTAGTTATTTTGGCAATTAAATCTACTCAAAAGATTTATCTCTAAAAATATTAATTGTATGTTGAGAAAGTGAGTTGGAATAATGTACTCTATAAAGGCTAAAAGAGGTTATTCTAAATGTTATTTCAGCAGCATTAGATTTGTTATCATATGTAGAAAATTTAAGATACTAAAAAAGCATAAGATGCTAAAAATATTCTCTGTCAGGAAAAAATATAATTCAGCTTTATTAGTAAGAACTGCTATGGGTGCATGTATATATTATCCAAAAACCATGATTTTCAACCTTTTTCATCTCATGGAACACATAAACTAATTATTAAAATTCTGTGGCATATCAAAAATATATTACATTTTTTGCTGATCACACACACACACACACACACACAGGTGTATGATTTTGATTCATTCACACCAGATGGCTATTGTTGTGTTGGCTGTTGTCATTTTTTTATTTGGCAATCTAAGCCTTAGATTCTAAGCAGTGGTTCTCAACCTTCCTAATGCCACGACCCTTTAATACAGTTCCTCATGTTGTGGTGACCCCCAACCATAAAATTATTTTCGTTGCTACTTCATAACTGTAATTTTGCTACTGTTATGAATCGTAATGTAAATATCTGATATGCAGGATGTATTTTCATTGTTCGCAACCGCTGTCAGTGGTTCTCAACCTTCCTAATGCCGCGACCCTTTCATACAGTTCCTCATGTTGTGGTGACCCCCAACCTCATTGTTACAAATTGAACATAATTAAAGCATAGTGATTAATCACAAAAACAATATGTAATTATATATGTGTTTTCTGATGGTCTTAGGCGACCACTGTGAAAGGGTTGCGACCCACAGGTTGAGAACCGCTGAAGGGGAAAGAAGTCAGTGCCCCCCAACTAGTTAGGTATTGAATTTTTAAAAGTTCTTGCAGCATACCGGCATAGAAAATTGCTACCTTAAACTGCTAATTTAAATTGGTTTTTGTAAGGGTTATACCAGTCTATACTGCTATGTATCATGTTGTTTACAAATCTACCTTGATTTAATGACTAGATTATAAATTCTTGAGGGTACTGTTCATATTTCATATTTTTATTAGGTAATTTTAGATTGCAGAGGGCCACACCATTCATATGCAAAAGCCTCTGTGCACAGCTTGGGTGGGGCAGGGTCTCAGGGAATCAACAGGGTAGAGCAAACTGCTATGGCTGATCCTCAGTCCTACCCTAAGAGGCCCTGGGTCTCAGTGTCCCACGGTAATCGCTGCAAGCACCTCTGAGAGAAAGCCGCCTTCAGGTTTTGCCTGCTGTCAGACAGTCCAGTTTCTCCCCATATGAGTCTGGGTCCCCAGAGACTCGCCCTGTCAGGGTCCAACCCCAGCAGGTCCAGGGGTTCCCAAAGGTGTGGACGGAGTCGGCGAAGAAGGAATGACACAGAGACAGCATTCAGTTGATCAGCAGCCTAGCCAGGATCTCCAGCCAAGTTCTGGTCTGGATCTCCAGCCAGGTTCTGTCCAGGTTCTCCAGCCAGGTTCAGTCACCAGGTTCTAGTCAGGTTCTCTTGCCATGTTCTATAGTCAGGTTCAGTCCAGGATCTTTTGCCATGTTCTCTCGCTAGGTTCTGTCTCTGGGTTCTGTTTCCAGTTTCTGTCCAGGATCTTTTGCCATGTTCTCTCCAGCGAAGTTCTTCTGTCTCTAGGTTCTGTGTAGGTTCTGTCTCTAGGTTCTGTCTCTAAGTTCTGTCTCTCTTGATTCTGTCTTCTAAGTTCTGTCTTCTTAGTTCTGTGTTGTTACATCTGTTTTTATACCAGTTGATTCCAATCCTATCAATCTCTATTCCAAAGGTTAGGGCGTTTCTTATCTCCATTCCAGGGAGTAAAGATTATGTAGCTTAAGCATGATTGTTCATAGTTAAAGTGATTAATTACCCGCCTGGCACTTATTTAAGAGGTTTTATTCCCTCCCTAACTTCAGGGGAAAATCCCTACCTGGGGAAACAACCTTTCTCAGAGACCTTGGTTAAAACACATAGTGCTAAGAAGGTGAGCAAACATATTAAGAACAGTATGCCATATATGCCAGGTCCCTTGAAACAGCAAGCATGGACCGGCTCCCGGCATTGCCCGGAACTGGAGTTCAGAGCAGTCGAGAGTTTGTGTCTCCCTCCAGATTGAAAAAGACAACCGAGTCCTCAGTTGCTAGTCCTTTCTGCGTGCTCCTCCGTACCTCTGCACTTTACTGTCGAACCTCCTCTGAGTCTCTGTGTGCTTTTCTCTTTCCTTCTAGTTGTAGAATTTCCACTCAGCCAGCCTTCTTGTGGTTCTGGATGATGTCTGTTTTATCTTTTAGTTGTATTTTTGAAGTGGTTGTGCAAGGCAGCAATTTCAGGTGTTTACCTATGCCACCATCTTGGTTTCTCCCCATATTTAATATTTTTAAATAGCTTCACTGAAGTATAACTGACATACAATAAACTGTATATATTTAAAATATATAGTTTGATAAGTTGTCCCACAATTCACTGATGTTCTGTTCATTTTTTAGTCTTTTTTCTGTTTTATTTAATTTTTTTTATTTATTGATTGATTTTAAAGAGAAAAAAGGAGGAAGAGAGAGAGAGGAATTGAGAGACTTGTTGTTTCTCTTATTTATGCATTCTTTGGTTGATTCTTATATACGTGTGCCCAGATCAAAACTGCAACCTTGGCATATTAAGATGATGCTCTCACCAACTAAGCTACCCAGTCTGAGCTCTCTATTTTGAATAGTTTCTATTGCCATGTCTTTCTTCTGCAGCATCTAATCTGCAGTAAATCCCACTCATTGTAGTTTTCATCTCACACATGTTTTCAAGAGAATATGTCTAAGATACTTAATTTGGGTCTTTTTATATCTTTTATCTCCCCATTTAACATTTTAAACATATGAATTAAGTCTTCCATTATTTGTGAGGGATATATTCCAAGTCCCCCAGTGGATAGCTGAAAACCTGGAATAGTACTAAAACTTACATATATTATGTTTTTCCTATACATATATGCCTCTAATAATATTTATAAATTAGACACAGTAAGAGATTAACAACAATAACTAACAATAAAAGGGAACAATTATAACAATACACCATAATAAAAATTTTATGTCTGTGGTCTCTCTCTCTTTCTCTAATAGTGATTCAGTAACTAAGATGGCTATTAGTGGGGAACAGGCAGGTAGCAGGTACAGCATGACTACTGATTCCCACCCCAAGTGGGACAGAGTAGAGCAGAGTGGAATGGCACAAGAATTCATCATGCTACTCAGAAGTGTGAGCAATTTAAAACTTGTGAATTGTTTATTTCTGGAATTTTCTATTTGATATTTGGATCATGGCTGACCAGTTAACTGAAACCAAGGAACATGAAGCTATGGATAAGAGGAGACTACTGTTATCATAATTGTTTTAATACTCATTTATACTTTAATACTTTAGTAATATCTGCACTAGTTCTGGGTCAGTTTCAGTTGATTGATAGAACTTCATTATGGGTGTATGTTCCTGCTTCTATGCATGTTGGTCATCTTCAATTGCTTGACAAACATTGTAGATTATACCTTATATGATTCTCAATATTGTTGTATTCCTATAAATATTCTTGTGTTTTGTTCTGGGGCATAGTTAAGTTACTTGGAAATGATTTGACTTTTTAAGGTCTTGCTTTTAAGAATTGTTACCTGGGAAAAGAGATTAAAAATGGTGGCCGAGAAAGTGGATGTTGGACAGACATGCTCCTCGGTCTAGGACCAAACTTTAATTACAACTAAAATACAGAAGAGCTTCCTGAATAATCAAATGGACAACTCGCTGGAGAAAACCCTGATACCTGAGGATTGAAAGTGGAGACCGCATAGAGACTGGTAGGAAGGGAGGAGGGCTGGCTGAGTGCCCACAGACAGCAACTGAAGTTCCAGAGAGATATCATAGCTGTGGGGGGTGCCAATGAGAATGCTAGGATCCAATCCCCAAGCTTGCCCCCCAGCAGAGAGCACAAGAACTGAAAAGGGTACCCCACATAACATCTGGGTGTGAAAAGCAGTGGGGTTGCTGTCTGCCAGGGTGAGACAGCTGGGAATTCTGTACCCTCTTAAAGGGTCAAGCACAAAATTCCGTGTGGAGCCACACACCTTGTGCTCCAGCAGAGGTAGGGCAGAGTGGATTGGAGCTGTGTGAGCAAAGGCAGGGTTGGGGACTCAAGGGTTAAAGCTAAAAAGGCAGGCACCTCTGTTTTCCTGTGCTGAGTATTTCCCTCGTGCAGTGGAAGACATCTTTCCCACAGACATTTGCCTTGCCTGGAGGGAAGACAGTTGACTCACACTATAGGAAAACATCTTGCCCTGAGGCCACTTAAGAGACTAAAAATAACAATTGGCCTCCAGGCAGAAGAACTGCCCCACATTATTGGAAAAAACTCTCACCACACCTAAGAATGATTGCCTGGGAGAAATTCAAGTCAGAATCCAATCAGTCTGTAGTTGGAGGCAGTCTCTGGATGTGGGGAGCCAATATAGGGTTAAGCCTCGGACTAACCTGTTAGCAAAATCACAAACAAGTCTTCTTCTGAGTCTTAAACAACCCAATCTGAGAGGTGGCCACTGATTTATATGCACTCTCATTTAAAAAATAAAAATGGGGGAATTTGCCGGAAGCCGGTCCATCCTTGCTGCTTGACACAGTCACTGCAGGGAAGAAACATCTGCACAGCTTATGTTTCAAGGGACCTGGCGTATATGGCATATGTT
This sequence comes from Myotis nattereri, assembly GCF_964212035.1. Lineage (NCBI taxonomy): Eukaryota > Metazoa > Chordata > Mammalia > Chiroptera > Vespertilionidae > Myotis > Myotis nattereri. Next base: position 101,906,723 of record NC_138077.1, read on the forward strand.
TGCTCCCCCTCTTAGCGCTATGTGTTTTAAACAGGACCACCTCCCCGAGAAAGGTTGTTTCCCCAGGTGAGGATTTTTCCCTGGAGTTAGGGATTAACAGGACTAAGACTGTTGGCAATAAATTTGGGACTTGTTGGACCCACATCCCCAGGGGTCTGCCCACCAGGGAAAGCACCAAAGCCTATACCCCTGGAGACCCACCGACACAGGGCAGTCCCAGGGAAGGCAAGCAGCAAGGCTGGGAGGACATAACCTTTACTGGGTAGGATAATCTCCTTCAGTCACTTCCTTATAGCTTATCAGTAGAGCAGTGACCTTGGAATAGCCCTTACAATGGAACACAGAGATTAACCTAGACAGGATTAAACTCAACAGAACTAGATTAACAAACGCCCTAACCTTTGGAATAGAATTGATAGGATTAAAGTCAACTGGTATAAATACAGATGTAACAGGACAAATACAGAACCTGGCTAGAGAACCTTGCTATACTGGTCAACTGAACGCTGTCTCCATGTCCTTCATTCTTCGCCAACTCTGTCCACACCTTTGGGAACCCCTGGACCTGTTGGTGTTGGACCCCAACATCTGGAGGCTTTGAGTCTTTGCCTGATCTAATTAGTCGGAAAGAGCATTTCATGCTATCCTGCACTGGAGATTGAAGGCGTAGAAGCTCTACCTAATACATAGTCACAAACCCAAACAGAAAACCAAAATGAGGAGAAAAAGAAACAAGCCCCAAATGAAAGAACAAGAGAATTCTCCAGAAGAAGAGATAAAAAACTTATCTTTAACAGAGTTCAGAGTAATGATGGTAAAGATGCTCAATAGCATGAGAAAAATATAAAGTAAATATGAAAAAACAATAGTCAGAAATAAAGAATGACATAGCACAAACAAAGAACACATTGGAAGGTATACAGAGAAGATTAGGGGAAGCCAAGGATTGAAACAGTGAATTAGAAGACAGGGTTGAGCCCTAGCCAGTTTGGCTCAGTGGATAGAGCATCAGCCTGCAGATTGAAGGATCTTGGGTTTGATTCCGGTCAAAGGCACAACCTGGGTTGTGGGCTCAATCCCCAGTGGGGGGCATGCAGGAGGCAGCCAATCAGTGATTCTCTCTCATCAGATGTTTCTCTCTCTCCCTCTCCCTTCCTCCCTGAAATCAATAAAAGTATAATAATAATAATAATAATAATAATAATAAGATAGGGTTGAAAAAATCACTCAATCAGAGAACAAAAAAAAAAAAAAACAATTAAAATACTGGACAGCTCAAGGGACAACATGAAACGTAACAATATTAGAATAGAAGGTGTGCCAGAAGAGGCAGAAAGAGAAAAATGTATAGAGAATATGTTTGAAGGAATAATGGCAGAAAAATTCTCTAACCTGGTAAAGGAAAAAGTCACACAAGTTCAGGAGGCACAGAGAACCACAAGCAAGAGGAACCCAAGCAGGCCCACAGCCAGACACATCATACTTAAAATGCTAAAAATTAAAAACAAAGAGAGAATCAACGGCAGCAAGAGAAAAGCAAATTATTACCTGCAAAGGAGCTTCCATAAAGGTGACACCTGATTTCTCATCAGAAGCTCTAAAGGCCAGAAGGGAGTGGCATGAAGTACTCAAGGAAATGGAAATCAAGGATCTGAAATCAAGATTACTATATCCAACAAGGTTATCATTCAAAATAGACAGTGAAATAAAGAGCTTCCCAGACCAAAAAAAAAAAAAAAAAAAAAAAAAAAAAAAAAAAAAAAAAAAGAAAGAAAGAAGAAGAAGAAGAAGAAGAAAGAAAAAGAAAAAGAAAAAAGGCTAAATGAGTACACCACCACTAACCCAGGATTACAAGAAATGCTAAAGGAACTGAAAAGTAGAAAAAGAGAGAGAAACCTAAGCATACAGAATTAAAATGGCAATAAATAAGTAGCTATCAATAATAACCCTAAATGTAAATGGATTAAATGTTCCTATCAAAAGACATAGGGTAGCTAAATGGATACAAAAACATGATCCAACTATATGCTGTCTACAAGAGACCCACCTCAGAACAAAAAATACAGAGGATGAGAGTGAAGGGCTGTGAGACAAATTTTTATGCAAAAAGAAAAGGAAAAAAAGCTGGAGTAACAATATGCATAACCAACAAAATAGATTTCAAAATGAAGAGCATCACAAGAGACAATGAAGGTCACTACATAATACTAAAGGGATCAATCCATGTACCAGTATGTTTACAAGGTAAACATATATGCACCCAATGACATATATGCACCCAATGTAGGAGCACCTAAATATATATATATATATATATATATATATATATATATATATATATATATATATAAATTTTTAGAGGACTTTAATGGAGTGACCAACAAAAATACCATCATAGTAGGGGACTTTAACACCCCCTGACTTTACTTGATAGATCTTCCAGACAAAAACTTAACAAGGAAACAGTGACTCTAAAGCACACACTGGATCAGATAGATTCAATGGACATTTATAGATCATTTCAACCCAAAGCAGCAGAATATACATTCTTCTCAGTTGCACATGGATAATTCACAATGATAGATTATATATTAGGACACAGAACAAGTCTCTACAAGTTCAAGAAGATTGAAATCATATCAAGCATCTTCTCAGATCACAATGGAATGGAATTAGAAATCAACTACAATAAAAACACCCAAAAGCATTCAAAGACATGGGGGGTAAATAGCATGTTATTTAACAATGAATGGGTTACCAATGACTTCAAGAAATAAATAAAAAACTTCCTGGAAACAAATTAAAATGAGCACACAACAACCCCAAATCTTTGGGACACAACAAAAACAGTCTTGAGAGGGAAGTTCATAGCATTACGGGCATATCTTAAAAAAAAGAGAGAAAAATCAGCAATAAACTATTTAACCCTACAACTTAAATAATAAGAAAGAGAACAATAAGCACATCCCAGAATAAGTAGAAGGAAGGAAATATAGATTAGAGCAGAACCAAATAACATAGAGACAAAATAATACAAAAGTCAGTGAAACCAATAGCTGGTTCTTTGAAAGGATAAAAAAAAAAATTAATGAACCGCTAGCTTGACTCATCAAGAAACAAAGAGAAAGGACTCAAATAAATAAAGTCAGAAACAAAAGTGGAGTAACCACTGAAACCACAGAAATATAAAACGGATTTTAAGAAAATACTATGAACAATATTATGCCAGCAAGCTGGACAAGGTTGATAAAATGGACAAATTCCTAGAAAAATACAATCTCCCAAAACTGAATCAGAAGGAATCAGAAAACCTGAATAGGCCAATAACAACTGATGAAGTAGAAGAAATAGTTTAAAAAAAAATCCCAGCAAGCAAAAGCACAGGTTTGGATGGTTTCACAGGGGAATTTTACAAAACATTCAGAGAATACCTATACTCCTCAAACTATCTCAAAAAATCCAAGAGGAAGGAACACTTCCAAACTCCTTTTATGATTCCAGCATTATCCTAATTCCAAAACCAGATAAAAACATTACAAAGAAAGAGAATTATAGGCCAATATCCCTGATGAACATAGATGCTAAAATCCTCAACAAAATATTAGCAAATCGGATCCAGCAATATATTAAAAAGATCATACACCATGACCAAGGGGGATTTATTCCAGGGATGCAAGGATGGTACAATATTAGCAAATCAATAAATGTGATACATCACATAAACAAATTGAAAGACAAAAATCACATGATCATATAAATAGACACAAAAAAGCATTCAACAAAATCCAACACCCATTTTTGATAAAAACTCTCAGCAAAGTGGGAATACAGGGAGCATATTTTAACATGATAAAGGCCATATATGACAAACCTACAGCTAACATCATACTCAATGGGTAAAAACTGAAACCATTTCCCCTAAGAACAGGAACAGGACAGGAATTCCCACTTTCATCACTCCTGTTCAACATAGATAGTACTGGAAGTTTTAGCCAGAGTGATCAGACAAGAATAAGAAATAAAAGGCATCCAAATTGGAAAAGAAGAAGCAAAATTGTTATTATTCACAGATTACATGATACTGTACATAGAAAACCCTCCCCTGCTGGCCTGGTCACCCCCAGATGCCCTCCCCTGACAGCTTGGTTGCAACTAACTTCCCACCCCTGCTGGCCTGATCGCCCACAACTTCCCTCCCCTGCTGGCCACCTTGTGGTGGCCATCTTGTGGTGGCCATCTTGTGATGACATAGCATGTGATGCCACCTAGGTTTTTATTTTATAAGATAATGAATTCTCAGACAAACAAAATAAACAATCCCATTTACCACTGCAACAAAAAAAATTAAGATATTTAGGAATAAATTTAACCAAGGAGGAAAAAGACCTGTACTAGGAAAACTAAAGGATGATGAAAAAAGAGTTAGAAGCTACCAACAAGTGGAAGAATATAATGTGTTTGTGGATTGGTAGAATTAACATCATTAAAATGTCCATACTACCCAGGGCAATGCACAGATTCAGTTCAATCCCTATTAATATACCAATGGCATATTTCACAGATCTAGAAAAAATAATCCAAAAATTTATATGGAACAAAAAAGACCCCAAATCACTGCAGTAATTTTGAGAAAGAAAAAAAACAGTTGGAGGAATCACAATACCAGATTTCAAGTTATACAAAGCTATCGTAACCAAAAGAGTCTGGTAATGGCCCAAGAACAGGCACATAGATCAATGGAACAGAGAACCCAGAATTTGACCCAAGCCATTATGCTCAATTAATATTTGACAAAAGAGGCAAGAGCATATAATGGAGTCAAGAGGGTCTCTTCAATAAATGGTGATGGGAAAATTGGATAGCAACGTGCAAAAAATAAAACTAGACCACCAACTTATACCATACACAAGAATAAACTCAAAATGGATAAAAGACTTAAATTTTAAGTCATGAAACCATAGAAATCCTAGAAGAAACCATAGGCAGCAAAATCTCAGACAATATGTATATAGATACCTCTCCTAAGGCAAAGAAACTAAGTATAGAATAAAGAAATGGGACTACATCAAAATAAAAAGCTTCTGCACAGCAAAAGAAACCATCAGCAAAACAACAAGAAAGCCCACCACATGGGAGAACATATGTGGCAATGATTCATCTGATAAAAGGGTTAATATCCAAAATAATCAAGGAACTTATGCAACTTAACAAAAGGAAGACAATAATCCATTTAAAAATGGGCAAATGACCTAAATAGACACTTCTCCAAAAAGGACATACAGATGGCCAAGAGACATATGAAATATTTTTCAAAGATACTCAGCATCAGAGAGATGCAAATTAAAGTGACAATGAGTTATCAACTCACACTGTCAGAATTGTTACCATTAACAAATCAACAAATGACAAGTCCTAGTCAGGATGTAGAGGAAGGAAACCTTAGTACATTGCTGGTGGGAATGCAGACTGGTGCAACCATTATGGAAAACAGTATGGAGTTTCCTAAAAAAAGTAAATATGGAACTGCCATTTGACCCAGTGATCCCACTCCTGAGAATATATCCTAAGAAACCTGAAACACCAACCAGAAAGAATGTAAGCACCCCTATGTTCAAAGCAGCACAATTTACAGTAGCTAAGAGCTGGAAACAGCCCAAATGCCCATCAGTAGATGAGTGGATAAAAAAAGCCGTGTTACATTTATACCATGGAATACTATGCAGCAGTAAAAAAGAATCTCTTACCCTTTGAGAGAGCATGGAGGGACCTAGAAAGTATAAGGCTAAATGAACTATCTCATTCAGAGAAGTGTCATATGATCATACTCATATGTGGAATCTAAGTAACAAAATAAACTGATGAATAGAGTGGATCCAGAGACATGGAAGCATGAAACAGAGTGCAGAATCCCAGAGGGAAGGAGGAGGAGGGTGGTGGGTGGGAGGTGATCAACCAAAGACCTTGTATGCATATATATATATATATATATATATATATATATATATATATATATGACCCATGGACACAGACAATAGGGTGTTGAAGGTCTGGAGGGGCAGGCTTGAGGAGAGTCAATGGGGGAATAAAGGGGACATATGTAATATTTTCAACAAAGTATTTAAAAATAAATAAATAATTTTAAAAAAGAATTGTTAAGTGGGATGTGAGTAATGTTTAGTAGGAGTACTACTGAGGAAAAATTCTTCTGAGCTTTCCAACCAATGCCCAGTAATTATTAGGTTCTCCAGCATGGCTGATGGAAACATGTGTCATTACAAGCCCTGCGTAAGTACCAGGCATTTTCCTCATCTTTGCAGATTATTCTTTTCCTAGCCTCAGAGGTAGCTTCCTTACATGCATGTGCTGATGAATGTCACTTCAGAAGAACCCTCTGTAGATAGCTGGAGTTTTTCTTTCTTTTTTGTAGGTCTCTCTTCTCCTGTACTCTCTCTAGTTAACTCTGATGCTTTTGGTCTCCCAAGACATTCAACTGAAATCAATTCATCTCAGGGAATTTGCCAGGTTCCTCCAGGGTCCCCATTTCCTATACTGCAGTCTGGAAAGTCTGTCAAGCATAAGCTGGGTGCATTATGGGACTCACTTCTCTAGAATCACTTCCTTAGTTGTCTGATGTTCAGGGTCTTAAAAGCCATTGTTTCACATATTTTGTCTTTTTTTCTTCTTTTTTTAGAGAGGGCAGTGAATTCAGTATTCTTTACTCCATCTTAGCCAGGGATGGAAATCTACACGTCCATAACATGTGTAATATTATTTCTATTTATGAGTAATGTTATGTTTTAATCTAGGTAAATCTCAACTATCTGAAAGTTGTTGTGAAATTATTACAGGCTTCCTAATCCCATAAGAAATATATATGAATTACCTTGTCTTGATATTGTTCAAAACTTATGCTTGAATGTTGTGTTGGTTTTTTTGTGGGGGATTTTTATATAGTTACCTTTATTATAATTCATAAATACATTAGAAATGTATCTTAAAAATGACATCTAGGTTCTTATGGCCTTCTGCTTTCTGTTCATTTAGCTATGCAATTAGAAAACCAACTTTGAGGATGAAAAAGGCCAAGTATCATTTTAGTTTCTTTCTTTCTTTTTTTGCCTCACACATTCTGAAAAGTTATCTGGGTCTTCTAGGTCCAAGGAAAACACTGTCTTAATAGACCTGCCCATGCTCAGTGCCTTCTATAATTACTTATAAATTTCAATGGGCCACCTGGACAATGGAATATTCTATTAGTCTACCAGTTAATACAGACTTGGGGCTATGACTGAGAATTTGCATTTTTGTCCTGTTTCCTTTTTACTCCAAAGGGCAGTTACTTATCTTCCAAAAATAGCTATCATTTTAGAGCAAGCATGTCAAACTCAATGGCAAACACAGGTCAAATAAACAAGGGTTAAGTTTATGTGGGCTGCAAAACAACAAAAGCTTCAATTCGCATAGAAACGTAGGTTTACTTCAATAGAGACATGCTGAATACAAAGGGCTGAAATAAATGACTAATCATTAACATAACATAATAGAACACTTTAATAAAACTTAATATTTTTTCTTGAACATTAACTTATCAGACACCGAATAACTGCACACATTAATAAGTGTAATGTAAATAAACCTATTTTTCTTGTTCTCCAAAAGCGCAATATTTCCTGTTGCGCACACCAAACAAGTCAGTCCAAGACTAATGATGTGGCAATCAGCTCCTAAAATATTCGCTGCTAGTTTTAGTGGAGAGAAATGGTGCACCTGCACGTAAGGTGCATAAGGGAAATGAATGCAACATGATTATAGTTATCAGTCATTAGCGAACATTGTAATCCATTATTAATAATTATGTATAACAGGATATTTTAAAAATTAAGTTATGAAACTTTCATTAAAACATTTCTTACATACCGTTATTTTGGCTGGACCGCAAAAATATTCATTGTGGGCCACATGTGGCCTGCGGGCCAAGAGTTTGACATGCTTGCTTTAGAACCCAAAAAGCATGTCACTGCCAAAAAGGTGAGACAGCTCCTCTTCTTTCCCTAAATCCAGTTATTTGGAATCTTAACTGAAGACAAATACCAGGTACACTAAGCAAAGGTTTTCCCCTAAAAACTTTAAATGTTTCAGTATGGCACCATATGGCAACATTGCAAGATAGGAAGATGGTTATTTATACTAATGAAAGGGCAATATGCTAATTAGACTGGATAGACCGGACATCTTCTGGATGTCCTGGACAAAGCCACAGTGGTGGGGAAGAGGCAGACATGGGTAGGGGTGATTAGGCCAGCAGTGGCGAGCCGTTAGGGGTGATCAGGCTGGCAGGCAGAGGCAGTTAGGGGTGATCAGGCTGGCAGGCAGAGGCAGTTAGGGGTGATCAGGCAGGCAGGCAGGTGAGTAGTTAGGAGCCAGCTGTCCCGGATTGTGAGATGGATGTCCGACTGCCATGCTGAGGGGACCCCTACCTCTCCCCTGTGCCTGAATTTCATTCACTGGGCCTCTAGTAATATATATATATATATATATATATATATATATATATATATATATATAATCAATACTTTCTTTCTATGCTAAGTCATACCCCAGTGTAGTATGGGAGGGTATAGAAACTTATGTATTATTTTGATCAGAAGAATTTTAGTGGTTTTGACTTTATTCAGTTTCTTTAAAAAAACAAACAAACAAACAAACTTGCAATATCTTTTTCTTATGAATTTTTTTTATTGCTTAAAGTATTACAAAGGGTATTACATATGTGTCTTTCCCCCCCCCCGCCGTCCTTGACAATCCCCTAGCCTCCCCTACCCCCCAGTGTCTTATGTCCACTGGTTATGCTTATATGCATGCATACAAGTCCTTCGGTTGATCTCTTACCCTCCTCCCTCCTGCCCCCCAACCTTCCCCAGCCTTCCCACTGCAGTTTGACAATCTGTTTGAGGCAGCTCTGCCTCTGTATCTATTATTGTTCAAAAGTTTATAATGGTCTCTATTATCCATGAATGAGTGAGATCATGTGGTATTTTTCCTTCAATGACTGGCTTATTTCACTTAGCATAATGCTCTCCAGTTCCATCCATGCCATTGCAAATGGTAAGATTTCCTTCCTTTTTACAGCAGCATAGTATTCCATCGTGTAGATGTACCACAGTTTTCTAATCCATTCATCTACAGATGGGCACTTAGGCTGTTTCCAGATCTTAGCTATGGTGAATTGTGCTGCTATGAACATAGGGCTACATATATCCTTTCTGATTGGTGTTTCTGGTTTCTTGGGATATATTCCTAGAAGTAGGATCACAGGGTCAAATGGGAGTTCCATGTTCAGTTTTTTGAGGAAACTCCATACTGTCTTCCATAGTGGCTGTACCAGTCTGCATTCCCACCAGCAGTGCACGAGTGTTCCTTTTACTCCACATCCTCTCCAGCACTTGTCATTTGTTGATTTGTTGATGATAGCCAGTCTGACAGCTGTGAGATGGTACCTCATTGTTGTTTTGTTTTGCATCTCTCAGATGATTAGTGACTTTGAGCATGTTTTCATATGTCTCTTGGCTTTCTGAATGTCCTCTTTTGAAAGGTGTCTATTTAGGTCCTTTGCCCATTTTTTGATTGGATTGTTTATCTTCCTTTTGTTAAGTTGTATGAGTTCCCTATAAATTTTGGAGATTAGGCCCTTATCAGATATAACATTGGCAAATATGATTTCCCACACAGTGGGTTTTCTCGTTGTTTTGTTGATGGTTTCTTTTGCTGTGCAGAAGCTTTTTATCTTTATGTAGTCCCATTTGTTCATTTTCTCTTTAGTTTCAAGTGCCCTAGGAGCCGTATCAGTGAAGAAATTGCTTCGGCATATGTCTGAGATTTTGTTGCCTTTGGATTCTTCTAGAATTTCTTTCCTATACTTTCAATATGAATCCCTTTTATAGTAATAGCAGAAACATTTATTAAACCTTGGCCATTTTAGGACATGGTTTCATGAGTCATCAATAGACTTTTTATAAGAACATGAGGACTGCTGGAAGGGAAAAAACAACATTATTGAAAATAAATTGGAAAACATTTCAATCATTTGACAAATGGGCTCTTTATGCAAACCATTTCCCTGTGCCACATATAAAAGATATCTTTAATAAGGCTCTTATTCTTGAGGATTACTGTTAAAGGAAACAAAAAGTATTCTTTCTCAAGAGGGTTAAGTGTGGCTTCCAGTGTTTGATAATAAAAGCAGGATTATTCATGCATAATAGAATCAGACATTTTTATTATTATTTTTTTGACTATGCCTTCCTTTGCTATTCTGGACAGGTGTTTCCATAGTGCAATTTAAACTAAAAAAAATGGCTCATAATTGCTAACACCTAATTTAACATTCTGAAGCTAATCATAAAACAACCCCCTCTTTCATGGGAGAGACAAAGTCTCAGCTGGGTTTTAAATCCTGATTATATGACAAGGTTCCAATTGAAATTTTAGCTATCAACCAAGTGACCTTCAATGACCACAAGCTGGGGAGTTCAGTAACTAATCTAAACAGATCTCTAGGCAAAATTCCCATCCCAGCATTGGTTTCCAGACTCTCACATTATTCACCACATAAAAAAAGACAAGCAGAATATGAAACGCTAATGATTGTAGCAACCTTCAACCCTCAATTCTTGAAAGGCCATCGGTAAGCTGTGAAAATATTTCCTTAACCCTACTTCCTGTGTGGGAGCTTAAGACACTAATAAACTGTTTGTATTGTCAGCACACAGATTGCAGTCAATAATTCTTTCTGCCTTTAAGGAAGTGCTATTTCAAAGAAATATTGCTCATATGAAAATGAAAGATATCCTACATTCATAGCTACTTGCAGATCATAATAAAGTTATGTCTATTTTTCTTTTTTTTTTACTTTTCATAATCTTTTTCATCAAACTGGTTTCAGGAAAACTTAACTATTTATCATTTTGTGTAGTTTTCCTTCTCTTCATAACAAGATTCTTCCATAACAAAATTTTATTTTTACAAGATTTCTTTTCCAATGTTATTAAAAAACATATCCTGGCATAGTGGTATTCAATGCTGCTGGACATGAGATATCTTATTCCTATCTTAAAGTAAGATTGGTAAACATACCGGCTCTTAATCGCAAATTTCTTGAAGGTGATAATTTTTTAGACCAAGTTGTACTCTGCAGTGATCAGCATGCTACCTTGTGCAATGCTGGCATTGTTAAACATTTGTTGAATGAACACTGGACTTTACTAATATAATATTGAACAAATTGATTTTCTCTATGATTTTTATGATTATCCCAAGGTGTTTTTTTCTGGTTTATAACTTTATGTCTATAAAAAATTTGCCAAAGGCACATGATTAAACTATACTTGAGTATACATTTAACAGAGTGTCTGTCCTATATTTGAATCAGTAGCATTTTATAAAACAAAACAGAAAACACCTCAAAATAACTATATCAGGTACAGAGATATACTTGTAAGCTTTATTTGGGTATGCTCAATATTTTTCTAATGCAGATTTAGCTGACTTACATAAAAGATTTATATGATAATATTTTTAGAGTAAAGCAGAAGAAAGGAAGTTAAGAAAGAAGGAACAAGCAAACACTCCAACCACTAAGACCAATCCCATGGGTATGATTGTACATAAAACTGACTGTATAGTTTTTGGCAGCCAAGACCAAAAAATAAGGAAACAAAATGGGTTACATAACTCACTAATAGAAAAAATGAAATTTACTACTTTCTCAAGAAAGGTACATTTGTTTCCTGCATTTAGCCAATCTAAACTCAAAGCAAGTTCTCATGTGGGTCTTAGGTAGGGAACATTGAGTAATTTAACAATATCATTATACCAATTTCATAGCAAATGCAGAAATGGGCCTTCAGTGAAAGTCAAAGGCATGATATTAAAACACCAGGGAAGCCCTAGCTGGTTAAGCTCAGTAGATAGAGCATTGATCCAGGGACTGAAGGGTCCCCATTCAATTTTGGTCAAGGGTATGTGCCTTTATTGCAGGCTCGATCCCATGTGTTGAACCCTGATCCAAAGGTAGAATTTAGGAAGTTGGGAGGAGTGACATACTGATACTGGTTCTTGGTTGATATTTCCTATTTGTTAGAAGCTGGATAACAACAAATCTTTTAAGGCAGTGGTTCTCAACCTTGGCTGCACATTAGAATCACCTGGGAATCTTTTTAAAATCCTGATTTCTGGGCCTCATCCTCCGGAAATTCTGTTTCTTTGTTACTAATGTGGCCCCACCCCATAACAAAGAAACAGAATTTTCGGAGGATGAGGCCCAGAAATCAGGATTTTAAAAAGATTCCCAGGTGATTCTAATGTGCAGCCAAGGTTGAGAATCACTGCTTTAAGGTAACCCTCAGGTGAGAGCCTTTCTTGAGGTTTTCATGTTTGTGGTTAAGAATAAACTAGTAAGATTTAGAGTCCATAAGAACGTATTAATGGCCAATCTATACTGTAAAAATTCAGAACTTAACCGGTTTTGTGGTCTGAATCTCTTTACTCCACAGGACACGGAATGTGAGGGTGCTACTTAATATTGGCTGACTTAACAACCTTTTCCATCAAGGTATGTCTAATGGCAGGCTCAATTTAAACTGTTACCATTATGATTTGGAATATATTTCCAAAGGTTTGTGCCATAAATCAGCAATCTCTTTAAAATCTCCACTTGAGATTTCCAAGTATATGCACATTATTATTACATATAATACTCATGTTTTTTAACATAAACATAATGACATCATCAAATGCCGATGAGAATGTGAAGCAACGGGATTCTCTTTCATTGCTAGTGGGAAGGCAAAATGGTACTGCCACTTTGGAAAAAAGTTTGGAATCTAGTTACAAAACAAAACATAGTCTTACAAGATCGAGCAATCACACTCCTTGGTATTTACCCCATTAAAATTGGAAATTCACAGCCACATAAAAGCTGTCACATAGATGTTTAGAGCAGCTTTATTTATAACTCGTGGCCTGGTGCACGAAATTCGTGCACATCGAAAGGGAATTAATTAGAGGGAATATTTTAATATTGCTATTTGCCCTTTCTCTATAATAAAAGGGTGAGAGATAAAAGTAAATGAGTACAATTTATATGAAAATAATACATAATTTTATTAATAAATAAACAATAATAAAATGATATAACAATAACAAACTCATGATATAAAAACAACACTGATGCAAATAATGACTGATAAAGTGATTAAACTTATTCTAATATCTCCCTATATACCACATTAAGGGTAAAAACACTTTCAGAGTGCTTGACTAATTTCCCTTGGGATAAAGTATTTACAACTTTAACGTCACACGCTCTTCAAACTCGAGAGAAAGCAACATATAACTGACCATGTGTGAAAATGGGTTCAGGTAGGAATATGCCTACTTTGTCTAGAGTTTATCCTTGTGATTTATTAATAGTCATTGCAAATACTGGCATCACGGGAAACTATCGTCGAATTAATTTAAATGGGAGACCAGTGTCAGATGGGGACAAATCAATTCTTGGAATCAGAACAACCTCTCCCTCTGCAGATCCGGTTAATACTTCAGCTTCGATAATGTTAGGTAGTAATCTTTTGATAATAAATCTTGTACCATTACAAAGACCCCAGTTACTATTGAGATTTCTCAATAGCATGATGATTGCACCCACTTTCCATTTTAATTTATGACACGGCATTCCCGAAGGAGTCATACTATTAAGAAATTCGATGGGAAAATTTTCCTTTAAAGCATCATCTGTTGAGTCAATGGAATCATCACTCAAATATGTGTGAAACTCTCCGTCAAGTATATCCAAAATTTCTTTATTTAATTTTTGAACAAAATCATTTTTTAGACAAAGAATTGCATGTTTAGATATATTTTTAATATTATCTATAGATATACTATTTCCAAAGGTGGCTTCAATAATAGATCCATTACAAATCATTTCATGGGGGATTTCAATAATATCCATTCCTAAATGAAAACTGCTATCAAGTTTGCCAACCTCAAGTTTTACTAACCATTCACTATAAGCAGAATCCTCTGATCTCATATTTGTTTTAAGAGACAACTTTCTGAAACATCCTCAAACATCACAGTACTTTAAAATCATTTGTACTACAATCGCATAGCATGCGGTACAATACTGAGACATTGTCAAAAATCTCCTCCAAGAAGGAGAACTTTCCCACCAAATACAACATTCAAATTTATAATTTCTCTTAGTTATCTATCTATGGCATTTATAGCATGACTGGATGCCATGGTGCATTCATCAATAATAAGAATTTGGGCCTTATTTAATGATTTTAGAAACTTCGCTCTTTATATCAAGTCTAGAAATTGAAGTTTCATTTAATGGAATTGGTAATTTATATTGGGAATGAAAGGTTCTTCCACCAAGAAGTAAATTTGCAGCAATTCCTGTAGACGCTGTGGGTAAAACAGTACCACCACGACCTCTAATATAATGTGTTAAAACTTCATACAGATATGTTTTTCCACTACCACCTGGGCCATCCAAAAAAAAGCATTTGGGGTGTACAGTTTGGTCTTTAATGAGATTTATTCTCATCCCATAATTTGTCTGCAGCAGAAGGACATCCAAACACACATATATATGCAAAAAGTTGCGGTAGTTGTTTGGGCATATTAAGGATGATTATATCGTCAATCATATCTTTCCAGATAGTGTCATCAAGTAATAATCTTTGATGTTTAGCAGCTTCATGAAATGTATCATAAGTTACACCTCCTACAGTTCGCAGATCCTCAAAACTTACCACACCTTTTACATGCAGAAGCAAAAGTCTAAGGTAATATCGTTCTGGTGCTCACATACCTGTAGTCAATGAAGTCCTGTACTTCGTCATGATTGATAATATATTTTTCAGAAATTTGAATATTTGCACAGTTGTTCCCTTTATAGATGTATTTAAATAGATACTTGACACTTCTAATTGATGCACAGACTTCAACATTTATATGACAGTTATACTTGAGGCACAAATATGGGTTATAAGGGACAATCCAAGTATTATCGACAATTTTATTTCCAGTAGAAATGGTGCTACCAGATCTTCGTTTGTATTTGGGATACCCATCAATATTTCCAATGGTTGCATTTTGAAATTCTTTTGGATATCCCTTTGAACATTTTCCATTTTCCATACATGGACTATTTGGATTTTGCATTCCACATGGTCCATGTACCATATTTGATTTTACAATTTGAAAAAGTTGAGGACACTGGTCCTCATCTGGAATTTCTGCCTTAGCTATATGGTCAATGCCATCTTCTGAACGTAATTTGGACTCATTATCTAATATCAATAATATGTGAGCATGAGGCAGTCCGCGTTTCTGAGATTCAATGACATGAATCTTAGCTATTACTTTGCCAAATAAATGGAATTTACAGATATCATTTAAAAGAGTGTTCAGCTTAATATTAAAAACTCTGGTTACCAAATCAGGTCTGTTTTCAACTTTTTGCTAGCATTGTAAATTGTTTGTAATATCTGCCCATTTGGGATTGCGTGTCATGGTAATGAATAAATCGGCCTTGCCATACTTCGTTACAATTGCCATAGCATCCTGATATCGCTGCTGCATATTTCTGGGACTACCCTCAAAAGATGATGGAAGTATTATCATTTTACCAATCAGCACGTTATCATTTTCAGATCTAGAATTGAGATAATCCATCAAACCACTATATTTTTCAACTCTCAACTTAGATTGGTTTGCTTTGATGAAATTTATTCAATTGGCCTCCATTTTTTAATACGAATCCACGATAAACTGTTGAGTTAATTTTCCTGCATTTAAAATAGGATTGAACGTGTCCTTCACAGAGAGATGAAATCCATAATATTGCATTTGTGTGACTCGTGTCCTTACATTTTGTCTAGTGTTATTGTCGACTACACTGTTGTCTCTGAGTCTTAATGCAATATCTGTTCCCCAGCCTTTTTCACCATGTGGAAAAAGAATAGGATATGTCATTGCATCTAATGTAGGAAACAGGATACTGACTTGTTTCATTTTAGTGGCACTTGGATTATTAGGATCTGGTTTACAACGAATGAGCAAGACCCTTTCAAAAAGAGGTTCTCCATCTTCGTTTCTGAATATGACAGCAACTTCGGTTACACAGGGAGAATTATATCTACCTGGGTCACTGTTACGATCATATTTAATCGCCATTGTTACTTCTGTGGGAGCAATACCTTTTGCTGCTGCTTCAGATTGGGCTTCCTTTTCTACCTCATGTAGCATCTTGTATGATTTTGTTAATTCATTTATTTCATACATGAGGTTGTTGATGTTGATCATGAGTCTTTCTGAGCAACCTTGGTTTTCTGGCATTGCTAATCTTTTACTTGTAGCTTCGGCTGTATCCAAAATATAGAGTTGAGCAAACTTCCGAGAAACACCATCCGAAGGAGGTAAAGTTCCAGTATGGTGGTAAACTTGTCCGTGTATTCTAAAACAGTATGGCCCAGTCCTGATGGTGATGCAATATTAGCACCCATGGAAGCAAAAGCAAAAGAACTGTTTATGGATCGATTATTTTCCATGAAATTTTTACTGTCAGAATCTTTGTTTGTCATGAATCTTTTTAAATATGCTGGGTAATCTGGAAAATGTATATCATTTGGACAGACTTTCCCTTTGCTACAACATCGAGTAAATTTCCCATCAGATGGTTTTTCATCCGAGAAATTTAGGGATAGGCAAAATTCACATCTAATAGTCATTCCACAACAACTATGCTCTGGAATTGCATCCTCATGTACTCCATTTTCACTGAGAAGGCAGTTGGTAGTACTTGTTGATGACTGTTCTCTAGACATATTCTGTTGTCGCCACCACCTTCTTTCAACTTCAAAGGCACATTGGTCTTTAGATATTTTCTGTCGAAGGCGCAACTGTTTTTCAGCTTCAGAGTGACGTTTTTCCAGTAGCTGCTCTTCAGATACATTCTATTGCAGGCATCGCCTTCTTTCAAGACCAGACACACGTTGCTCTGCAGACATTTTCTGTAGATAACACCAGCATCTTTTGGCAGCAGAACTACGTTGTATCAACCATTTTTCTTTGGACATAGTCCTACCTCTCTACTCTCACGGTCTGAGATGCAGGTGAATGAGAGTCATGCCTGTCAGGCTGCTGAGAGCTGTGTGACCAATGGCTGATTCTGGATGATTCTGTGGGGGTGGGACTTCCTCCTCCCTGCTGTCAGTTTCCACAGCTGTGATGAGGAAGCTGGGGTGACAGAGGGAGCCACACTATTCCGCCCCGCCACCCCAGGTCGCACAGGTGAGGCTCAGATGGCGGCTGGGCGGGAGGTGGATCACTGCTGTCCTGCCCTGCCACCCAGGGTCACACACAGGAGGCTTGGATGGCAGCCGGGAGGGCTGCTGATCACTGCTGTCCCGCCCTGCCACCCAGGGTCACACACAGGAAGCTTGGATGGCGGCCGGGCGGGCTGCCGATCACTGCTGTCCCATTCTGCCACCCAGGGTCACACACAGGAGGCTTAGATGGCGGCGGGGCGGGAGGTGGATCACTGCTGTCCCGTTCTGGCACCCAGGGTCACACACAGGAGGCTTGGATGGTGGCCTGGAGGGCTACCGATCACTGCTGTCCCACCCTGCCACCCAGGGTCACACACAGGAGGCTTGGATGGCGGCCGGGTGGGCTGCCAATCACTGCTGTTCCGTTCTGTCACCCAGGGTCACACACAGGAGGCCCAGATGGCGGCTGGGCGGGCAGCTGATGGCGCTGTCCTGCCCTGCCTGCAGTATACAAATTTAACGGCCATCTTTGTTGGGTTAATTTGCATAATCTTATGATTGGCTGATGGGCATAGCGAAGGTATGGTCAATTAGCATCTTTGTCTTTTATTAGTATAGACTAGAGGCCTGGTGCATGAAATTCGTGCACTGGGGAGTGGGGTTCCCTCAGCCCAGCCTGCCCCTCTCACAGTCCGGGAGCCCTCAGTTGATGTCCTACTGATGGCCACAGTCTGGCAGCAGAGGTTTGGAGCAGGCATCATGTGTGTTTGTGTGTATGTGTGTGTGTGTGTGTGTGTGTGTGTCTGTCTGCTAGGGCCTGCCCCCAGCCGTGCCACGTAGGCTCGAAGCAGTTGCCGTGTGTGTGTGTGTGTGTGTCCCCACTGGGGGTCTGCCCCCAGCCACATTGGAGGCTCAGAGTAGGCACTGTGTGTGTGTGTGTGTGTGTGTGTGTGTGTGTGTGTGTCTGCTGGGGGCCTGCCCCCAGCCACACCATGGAGGCTTGGAGCTAGAGCCCCTCTGTGTTGATCTCTCAGGCTCCTGGCCTCCACTGCATGTTTTACTCTCCTTTGAGCTATGGCCAGGATGGGGGTGCTGCTTGCAAGTCAGGCTTTCCTGCTCCCGGATCGCCATGGTGACCGGGGAGCAGGCCCAGCTTGGAGCTGCCCACAGGCCAGGCTTGCTCTCCTGCTCCCAGATCCTCATGGCAACCAGGGAGAAGGCGCAGCTGGGGGATGCCCACAGGCCAGGCTTGCTTTCCTGCTCCCAGATCAGGCGCAGCTGGGGGCTGCCCTCAGGCCAGGCTTACTTTCCTGCTCCTGGATCAGGCGCAGCTGGGGGCTGCCTACAGGCCGCACTTTTCTACTTACTGATGGCCGGATCACCACAGTGACCCAGGGCCCAGCGGCACTTTCCTGCTCTCCAATAGTCATAGGGTCCTGGCTGGGGGTGGGGCATAGCAGTGTGGGGCTTAGGCGGCATGGGGGTCCCAGCTGGGGGTGGGGCTTATGCCCCGCTGCCCAGGGCTGCACATGGGGCCCAGATGGCAGCTTGTGCTGTCCCGCCCTGCCTGTAGTATAGGATAGAGGCCAGGTGCTCAGATGGGGGCCAGCTGGTTTTCCCTGAAAGTGTCCTGGATCAGGGTGGGGGTCCCACTTGGGTGCCTGGCCAGCCTGGATGATGGGCTGAAGGCTGTTTGCAGCTGGTCACACCCCCTTCAGGGTGGGGGTCCCCACTGGGGTGCCTGGCCAGTCTGGGTGAGGGCCTGAGAGCCGTTTTCAGGCTGGAGGGCAACTTAAGCTCCCAGCCTGTCCTTTTTTCTTTTTTTTTTATTCTGGGATTTATTTACCTTCTATAGCTGTCACTGGAGCTGAGAGCCGGCTTCAGCTCTGAGGGCTGAAAGCAGGTTTCTGCGTCTGTTTGGCTTCTATAATTGAAACTCTGTTGCCATCACAGCAGCTCTAAGCTCTGAGGCCGAAGCTGGCTGAAAGCAGGTTTCTAGGTTTGTTTGGCTTCTATAATTGAAACTCTGTTGCCATAACTGCAGCTCTAAGCTCTGAGGCTGAAGCTGGCTGAAAGCAGGTCTCTGGAGCTTGTTTAGCTTCTGTAATTGCAACATAGTTGCTTAGAGTGCAGCTCAGAGGCTGGCAGCGGCAGGCCGGGAACGTTGGCTTCCTCCGTCACTGGAGCAAGCAATCCTCCTGTTTGCTTCAGCTGCGTGGCTGCTGGGCGCCATCTGGGTTGGCGGTTAATTTGAATATCCTGCTGATTAGCCAATGGGAAGGGTGTCGGGGTTATGGTCAATTTGCATGTTTCTCTTTTATTAGATAGGATTGTCAAAACTTTGAAGTACCAAGATGTCCTACAATAGATGAATAGATAAATAAATTGTGGTGCATCCAGATAATGCAATATTATTTAGCACTAAAATAAATGAGCTATCAAGTCATGAAAAGACACAGAGGAAACTTAAATGCATATTACTAAGTGAAAGAAGCCAATCTGAAGAGGCTACACACTGTATGACTCTAACTATATGATACTCTGGAAAAGACAGAACCATGGAGACAGAAATAAGATCAGCAGTTTCCAGGGGTTGTGGGAAGATACAGGGATGAACAGGAAGAATAGAGGATTTCATAGTGAAACTACTCAGTATGATACTGTAATTGAGGATATTTGTCATTTTTAAAAATATATTTTTATTGATTTCAGAAAGGAAGGGAGAGGGAGAAATAGAAATATCAATGATGAAAGAGAATCATTGATCAGCTGTCTCCTGCATGCCCCACACTGGGGATCAAGCCCACAACCCCAGGCATGTCCCTTGACCAGAATTGAACCTGGGACCCTTCAGCTACAGGTTGATGCTCTATCCACTGAGCCAAACCAGCTAGGGTGAGGTTACATGTCACTTTACATTTGTGCAAACCAATAGAATATACACCAAGAGAAAACCCTAATACAAACTATGGACTTTGGCTAATAAGAATGTTTCAATGTAGAGTCATTAGTGGTAACAAACATACCACTCTGGTGGGGGATATTGATAGTAGGGGAGGTTATGCATGTCTGGAGGAAGGGAGTATATAGCAAATCTCTACCTTCTGCTCAAATTTTCTGTCAACCTAAAACTGCTTTAAACAATAAAGTCTATTAAAATGTTTTCAGTAAACTCTAAGAAGTGAGCCTTGTATATAGACTAGCTTCGAGTGCTGACCGCCACCTCCCTCCCCCAACACCAAAAGCAATTCTAATCCACTCTGAGTGACACAAGCAGGGTGGTTGTAACCTGGAAAATTGTCAACCTGTGCTACCATCTATCCACTACAGCCCTAAGTAAACCCAATTAATGTTGTTGTGCAAAGCTGAATTCTGAGTAACATGTACTCCCACAGTGTTTGCTGGAAATATCAGCACAGTATAACTTAAATGATTGACTTGCCGTCAGAACTTACATGATTCCCACAGCTTAAGAGCCCATCAAGAAAAATAGCTTCACTTTTTTCAGACAACATACTGAGTCCCTCTTCCTGATAATAGGTGAGTGGCTGCACACAAAATTTTGTACACTGGCCCTTTAAGAGGGTACCTGTATTTCCAGCTATCTGTCGCTGGCAGATGGCAACCCTGATGTTTTCTGCAGCCAGATGTTATGTAGGCAACTTTCTCAGTTCTGGTGCTCTGAGCTGGGGAGACCAGCTTGGGGTTTAGACCCCAGGCTTCTCAGTAAGAGCCCCTCACAACTGAGATATCCCTCTGGAACTTCAGCTGCTATTTGTGGGTGCCCAGCCAGTCCTTTCGTGTCTCTGAACTTCCTACCAGTCACTCTCTGGCCTCCACTTTCCATCCTTTGTTATCAGGGTCTCCAGCTAGTCTTCAGTTGATTTTTCAGGGTAGTTCTTCTCTATTTTAGTTGCATTTCCAGTTTGGTCCTGGAAGTGTCAGTGTAACTTCCACTTATTCCACCGCCATTTTGGAATCCAAGATTATTCTTTTAAAAATCTTTTGGGGCTGGCTGGTGTTGCTCATTGGTTGAGCTTTGACCCATGAACCAGGAGGTCACAGTTCAATTCCTGGTCATGACACATGCCAGGTTTCAGACTCAATCCTCTGTAGGGGGTGTGCTGGAGGCAGCCAGTCGATGAATCTGTCTTATCATTGATTTTCTATCTCTCTGTCCCTCTTCCTTCCTTTCTCTGAAATAAATGAAAACATTTTTTTTAAATAAACATCTCTTGGTTCTATAAACTTGAGTTATTTCAAGTCTACATGTGGCCTAGAACTATCATGGGAAATGCATCTGGGTCAAAGCAGTCTCAGGCACAGACTACGGAGAAGTAGCCATTCTCATTCTCTCTCAGCATTCTCCTTGCTCTCTCTATTTTAATGACTTTCCCTGGAGTTCTTGGGTTCCCTCTTCACAAGTTCCCTCAGATATATTCCAGCACATCCTCTGAAACATGTCCAATGTCTCCATTATACCTTGTCTGCATTAATTCCCACTTTTAACCTGCTCAATCTCTCAATGCTTCTCAGTACATATTTGGTGAGGAAATCTTCCACTAGCTCCTTTTCCACGTGAGGTCATACCATAATTTCCAAACAGCCTTACATTTGGAGCCCTGATATGGTCTGGTATGGTGAGAACTGGGTACCAGCATTTGGAGAAAAGAATTATTCAAGGAGCAGTGATGGGGAAGGAGTTTCCTTATAAAGGGTGTGTGTGCATACAAGCTTTCTCAGACTTGGCCTGTCCACTGCAAATGGAAGTAGATATTGTATTGTTCCTTTGTACTTCCTTAACTAGTTTAGCTCATTCAATAATCACTTATCCTTTCTCTATCAAATATATTTTAACAAGTCACTATTAATTCATTTGTATTGTGAAGAGAGGTGTTTCAATGGGTATCTGTGGCTTGTCCAGGCCCTTGAAGTTCTTAATCAGTATAAAAATGACCTCTGGGTTTCAGGGAATGAAAACGTTTTTAAATATTTGAAATGTTAATTTGAATTTTCATGCTGGCTTACTCCTTGTATACTCATTTTTAATTTCCTAAACAAACAAACAACAATACTCTTTGATGGGTGAACTTTTCTCATTTTCTGACAGCTACAGTTTTTCATTTTCCTCTTTGGTTATATTCTGAGTTCACCAGGTCTATCCCTAGACCAATAGCTTAGATTGCCTTTGCTTATGTTCTGTGTCACACTATCACCAATACCCAATTCTTCTCCCTCTCCTCCACCATCATTACTGGTTCCAACAACCCATGCCCTGCTGGGATTTTGCTATTCTGTGTTTCCCATCCACTTAGGTATCTGCTAATTTTATATAAATGACATTTTACTAATAGATAGGCAAATAATTCACAAGAATTAGATGAATGGCTTTGTCTAATACATATTAGAAAAATCTTTTGTGCTTTAAAGCAACGACTTTTTCACATTTGCTTTGCTTTTGCTTATGCTGATGGAATTTTACTTTCAAACAATAAAAAAAAATTTAAAAAATGTCTATTTAAATTTGAAACTGTGTTTTTCAGAAGATGATATATAAAACGTCTTTACCAAAACCTCATATTAAGATTATATACATATATAATCTTATACATATAAGATTATATATATAATATATATATCATCCTATATAATAAAAGAGAAACATGCAAATTAACCATCCCTCTGCTACGCTCAAGCCATGCCCACAAACCACGCCCACCAGCCAATCAGAGTGACTATGCAAATTAACCCAACTAAGATGGTGGCGCCACGGAGCTGGAGCAAGCAGGAGGCTTGGTTTACCCCTAGTGATGGAGGAAGCCAGGCTTCCCGCCCACCCTGGCCAGCCCTTGGCTCCGCTCAAGGCTACAAAGTTTCAATTATAGAAGATAAATAAATTCCAGAACAAAAGAAAAAATGGAGAGGCTGGGAGCTTGGGTCACCAGGGGGTGAGGCCAGTCTGAAAACAGCCATCAGCCCCTCACCCAGGCTGGCCAGGCACCCCTACCCTGAAGGGGCTGTGAGCAGCCTGAAAACAGGCCTCAGCCCCTCACCCAGGCTGGCCAGGCACCCTAGCAAGACCCCCACCCTGATCTGGGACACCCTTCAGGGCAAACCAACTGGCCCCCACCCATGCACCAGGCCTCTATCCTATATAATAAAAGGGTAATATGCAAATTGACCCTAACAGCAGAACAACTGGGAATGACTGGTCACTGTGACACACACTGGTGGTCAGTGCGCTCCCACAGGGGGAGCTTTGCTCAGCCACAAGCCAGGCTGACAGCTGCCAGTACAGCGGTGGTGGCGGGAGCCTCTTCCGCCTCCTCAGCAGCACTAAGGGTGTCCGACTGCAGCTTAGGCCTGCTCCCCGCTGGCAAGTGGACATCTCCTGGGGAGTGGGCTTAAGTCAGCAGGTGGACATCCCTCGAGGGGTTCAAGACTGCGAGAGGGCACAGGCCGGGCTGAGGGACCCCCCCCAAGTGCACAAATTTTTGTGCACCGGGCCTCTAGTATATAATATAATATATAATATATTACCAAAATCTCATATTAAGATTATATATATATATATATATATATATATATATATATATATTCAAAACAGGAGCTGCCCCCTGGTGGTCAGTGTGCTCCCACAGAAGGAGCACTGCTCAGCTGACCAATGGACCCCAGATGCTGGGCTCAGGGCTAGAGAGTGCAGCTGTGGTGGCTCAAGGCTTTCCCACCTCTGCCGCAGTGCTACCTAGCAGCAGAGGCAGGCACTGCCAGGCTAGGATGAACAGGAACAGCGTGGCTCTCAGCCTGGGTTCCTCTCTGGCCTCCTGCCATTTCACACATCCCCTGAGGGGTCCCGGATTGCCTGGGACTGGACCTCTTTGATGGAGAAGCCATGAGAAGTTGTGGGTATATAAGAGAGTCTTTATTGTAGCCCAAGTAGCCATTGCTATGACAGAAGCTATTAGACAAAGTAGTTCTTCAAAGTAAAGTTCCATACAGTAGTCATACACCAGCTAGATAGCAATACATCTTTCCTACAACGCAGCCCCACATAACAGCAGCCTCACACTAGCTGGTCAGCAACATACTTTAATACTAACTTAGACAAAAGAAGCTTCTTTCCAAATAGTGAACTCACTATTTTGGGTTATAGAGGGGCACATTTGCGCAGTGTACAGATGGTAGCATTGCTGTTCCTTGCTTCTTGCACCTGCATATAGCAAGTTAGTTTTGGACACTTTGATTAGGATTCCTATGTTCAGAGTGGCCTTGAACATCCAGCACATTCTAGACAGGGCCCTCACACACATATTAGCGAAATCATATGGTATTTGTCTTTCTCTAAGTCAATTGCTGCTTCTTTAATGGAAAGAACAACATGTATACTGATGTTAGATTTCCAGCAAAAGCAATGTTTATTTACCTCACTATAGTATTAGATATATACTCTATTTGGATATGGATATACTATATTTCTTTAGAAACAATATATTTTCCTTGTGAAGTTTCTTTAAAGCATTCTTTATCCTTTTGAGACAACTTTTTATTTTCTTAAACATTTTATTATATTTTACTAGAGGCCTGGTGCACAAAATTCATGCATGGGGGTCCCTCAGCCTGGCCTACACCCTCTCTAATCCAGGATCCCTCAGGGACTGTCTGACTGCCTCTCGCCATGTGGGATCACTGGCTCCTAATCGCTCGCCTGCCTGCTTGCCTGATTGCCCCTAACTCCTCTGCTTTCCTTCTTGATCGCCCTTAATCACCTCTGCCTGCCTGATAACCCATAACCACTTCTGCCTGCCTGCCTGCCTGATCACCCCTAACAGCTCCCCTACCGGCCTGATTGCCCCTAACTGGTCCCCTGCTGGCCTGATCATCCCTACCTGCCTCTACCTTGCCCCATACCTGGCACCCAGGATTCCCTCCTCCAGCTGATCGCAGGCACCCAGGACCCGGGCTTCCCTCCCTCTGGCTGGCTGCAGGCACCCAGGACCCGAGCAGGCTTCGCCTGGGCCAGCTGCAGCTGCAGGGTACTGTGGGCAGGCGGCTTCGCCTGGGACACAGTTACAAGTGCCCAGGACAGATGGTTTGTCCCTCTCCTGGGCTACAGGTGCAGGCATAGCTGCTGGCTCCCAGGACCATGGGGTGGGAAGCTTGTCCCTCTCCCAGGCCTCAGCCCCAGCCACTGGCACCTGGGACCACAGAGTGAGTGGCTTGCCCCTCTCCTGGGCCACAGCCCCAGCTGCTGGTGCCCAGGACTGTGGGGCAGGCAGCTTTTCTCTCTCCCGGACTGCAGGCACAGGCACAGCTGCTGATGCCTGGGACCACGGGGCAGGTGACTTGTCCCTCTCCTGGGCTGCAGCCTGGCTGATCCCCATTTCTCTCTCATGAGCTCATTGTGCCGGACTGATTCCCATTTCTCTCTCCCCAGTGGTGAGTATCTGAGCCATTACAGCGTGACGGCATGAAGGCATGATGACCATTTGCATATTAGCTCTTTATATAGGATAACTGTGCCATTTTTTCTAGTTTTATTGAGATATAATTGACATATAGCACTATATATGTTTAAGGTTTATAGCATAATAATTTGACTCACATATATTGAGATGATTATGACAATAAGTTTAGTAATCCTTATCTCATATAGACACAACAAAAAGGGAATGAAAAAAATTTCCTGTGGTGAGACTCAGGATTTACTCTCTTCACAACTTTTAAATATAACATAGAGTAGTGTTAACTATAGTCATTGCATTGTACATTATATCCCTCATAATTATTTATCTTATAACAGAAAGTTTGTACTATTTGACCAATTTCCCCTCCCACTCCTGCTCTTCCCTGCCTGTGGTACTTGCCAATATCATCTCTTTTCCCTTTTTTAAATTAGGTTTCTTTTTTTCTTTAATACAAATTCCTCATATGGTATCATGCAGTATGTGCCTTTCTCTGTCACTTAGCAAAATGCCCTCAAGGCCCATCCATGTTGTCACAAACACAGGGTTTCTTTCTTTTTTATGGCCGAATATTATTCTATTGCACATATATACCATAATTTCTTTATCCATTCATCTATTGATAGAAACATAGGTTGTTACCATATGTTGGCTACTTTAAATAATGCTGCAATGAGCATGGGGGTGCATATATCCTTTCCCGTTAGTGTTTTGTTTTCTTTGGAAAAAATTCTCAGAAGTGGAATTGCTGGATCATATGATAGTTTTATTCTTAACTTGTTGAGGAACCTCCATACTGTTTCCATTGTGGCTGCACCAATTTACATTCCCACCAACAGTGCACAGGATTCCCTTTTCTCCACATCCTCATTAACACTTATTATTTCTTATCTTTTTTATAATAACCACTAGGGGCCCGGTGCACGAAACTCGTGCACTGGGTGGGTGGGGGGAGAGTGTCCCTCAGCCCAGCCTGCCCCCTCTCACATACTGGGAGCCCTCAGGCGTTGACCCCCATCACCCTCCGATCGCCTGATCGGCCCCTTGCCCAGGCCTGACGCCTCCGCCAGAGGTGTCAGGCTTGGACAGGGGACCCCCATCTCCCCCCGGTCACTGGCTCTGGCCCCCGCCCAGGCCTGAGGCCTCTGGCCCAGGAATCATGCCTGGGCAGGGGACCCCCATCTCCCTCTGATCGCTTGCTCCACCCCCCGCCCAAGCCTGATGCCTCTGACCCAGGCTTCAGGCCTGGGCAAGGGGACCATCATATCCCCCCAATCCCCGGCTCCGCCCCCCACCCAGGCCTGATGCCTCAGCCAGAGGAGTTGACCCTCATCACCCTCCGATCACCAATCACCGGATCAGCCCCTTGACCAGGCCTGAGGCCTCTGGCAGAGGTGTCGGGCCTGGGCAGGGGACCCCCAGCTCCCCGCGGTTGCAGGCTCCGCCCCTGCCCAGGCCTAATGCCTCTGGCCTAGGCATCCGGCCCGGGCAGCGGGGACCCGCAGCTGCAGCGGCCCCGCGATCATGGGCTTTGCTTTAGGCCCAGGCAAGGGACCCCTACCTCCTGGGACTGCCAGCTTCGACCGTGCCCAGCTCCCATTGCTGGCTCCACCCCTACTTCCTGCTATCACTGGCCAGGGCGGCAAAGGCGCCCGATTCTCCGATCATGGCTGGGGGGCAGGGCAAAGGCGGCCCCAGGGCTGCCTTTGCCCTGACCCCCAGCTCTTAGCTCCCCCCTGGGTTTCCAATCACTGTCAGTGGCAGGGGGCTTCTTCCTGCTTTCCCTTTGGCCTCCCTGCATTGTGCCTACATATGCAAATTAGCCGCCATCTTGTTGGCAGTTAACTGCCAATCTTAGTTGGCAGTTAATTTGCATATAGCCCTAATTAGCCAATGAAAACGGTATCGCCGTACGCCAATTACCATTTTTCTCTTTTATTAGTGTAGATTCTGACAGGTATGAGGTGATATCTCATTGTGATTTTTAAACATTTTTACTTACAGCGTGATCATTCATAAATCTAGCACCCATCTGACACCATAAAAAGTTACTACAATATTATCGACTATATTCCCTATATTGTAAAGTACATCTTGTGGCTATTCTACTACCAAGTTGTACTTCTAAATTGCTTTACCTTTTTCACCCATACCCTCAACCCCCTTCCAGTAGCTGTCAAAATATTCTCTGTATCTATGAGTCTGTTTCTGTTCTACCTGCTTACTTATTTTTTTTGTTTGTGATTTTGTTCTTGTTTTTTAGATTTTACATATAAGTGAAATCATCTGACATTTGTCTTTCTTTGGCTTACCTATTTCACCCAGCATAATACTCTCTAGTCCATCTGTGTTGTTGCATATGACAAGACTTAATTCTCTTTTATGGCTAGTCATATTCCATTATATATATGCACTACTTCTTTATCTATTCACCTATTGATGGTTACTTAGGTTGCTTCCATATCTAGCCTATATAATAAAAGGCTAATATGCAAATTGTCCCAGCTGGGAGTTTGACCGCTCACTATGATGTGCACTGATGGGGTGGCGGGGTGGCGCAGGATGAAGGGGGAAGGGAGGCGTCAGCAGCTGGCAGCCGGGGGAAGGAAGGCCCCAATTGGCCCTGATCACTGGCCAGGCCTAGAAATCCTGCCAATGCATCAATTTCATTCACTGGACCTCTAGTTGTAAATAATGCTGTAGTAAACATATGGATACACATGTCTTTTGATTTAGTGTTTTCGGTTTATCTACACTAATAAAAGACAAAGATGCTAATTGACCGTACCTTTGCTATGCTCATCAGCCAATCAGAAGAGTATGCAAATTAACCCAACAAAGATGGCCGTTAAATTTGCATACTGCAGGCAGATCCTGCTGCGCCGACCTGCATGGGCGGCAGCGCGATTCCGAGCCGCTGCCCACCCCAGCACAGGATCCGGGCTTGCCGTGTGCAGCCTGGGGCGGGGGGTGGGAGAGGCGGGCGGCACAAAATCCCCAGCTGCCACCCGCCCCAGCGTGGGATCAGGGCCGGGCGACGGGGCAGGTACCATGGGATCAGGCGTGCCATTTGCCACTAGGGGAATTGGCCTAAGCCAGCAGGTTGTTATCTCCTGAGAGGTCCCAGACTGTGAGAGGGCACAGGTTGGGCTGAGAAACCCCCACCCCTGCCAGTGCACAAATTTTTGTGCACCATGCTTCTAGTTTTTCATATAATTACTCAGAAGTGGCATTGCTGGGTCTTTCTTTGTCTTTTGTTATAGCCTTTGTTTTAAAGTCTATTTTGTCTGGTATAAGTATCACTACCCAGCTGTTTTTAAATTTTTATTTTCATGAAATTTCTTTTCCATCCTTTTATATTCAGTCCTTGTGTGTCTTTCAATAAAAAGCAAGTCTCTTGTAGTCAACATATGTAAGGTTCTTATTTTGGTATTGTATATCTTTTGATTGGAACATTTAATCCATTTGCATTTAAAGTAATTATTGCTATTTTATTATTCATATTTTTTAAATTTTCTTCTTCTTTTTTTTCTTAAAGAAGACCAGTTAACATTTTATATAATACTGGTTTGGTGATGATGAACTCCTTTAACTTTTTCTTATCTGTGAAGCTCTTTATTTTTTGATTCTAAATAACTTTGCTGTGTAGAGTTATCGTGGTCGTAGGTCCTTGCTTTTCATCACTTTGAATGTTTCTTGCCAATCCCTCCTGGCCTACAAAGTTTCTGTTGAGAAATCAGCTGACAATCTTATGGGAGCTCCCTTGTACATAACTAATTGCTTTTCTCTTGCTGCTTTTAAGTTGTCTCTTTGTCTTTAAAATTATGATGTGTCTTGGTGTGGGCCTCTTTGGGTTCATCTTGTTTGAAAGTCTCTGTACTTCTTAGACTTGTATGTCTATTTCCTTCACCAGATTAGGGAAGTTTTCACTCATTATTTTTTCAAATATTAGTTTTCCATTCTTGCTCTCTTTGATGCAAATGTTGGTGGACTTTAAGTTGTCCCAGAGACTCCTTTTTTGCTATTCCTATTTGGGAGTTTCTGCTATCTTTTTCTTTAAAAAAATATTTTTATTGATTTCAGAGAAGTAGGGGGAGAGAGAGATAGAAACATCAATGATGAGAGAGAATCATTGATCAGCTGCCTCCTGCACACTCCCACTGGGAATCCAGCCCACAACCCTGGGGGTTGTGCCCTGACAGGGAATCAAACCATGACCTCCTGGTTGGTTCATAGGTCGATGCTTAACCACTGAGCCACGCCAGCCAGACTGTTTCTGCTTTCTTATATTCGAAATTTCTGATTTGATTCTTGGCTTCATCTATTCTACTGTTGATTCCCTGTAATTTATTCCTCATTTTATCTAGTGTATCCTTCTTTTCTGACTGGTTCTTTTTTATGGATTCCATATACTTTCTTATGCTGTTGAAGTTGTCACTAACTTTCTTGGGAATTCTTATAACCATTGTTTTGAACTTTGTATCTGGTACTTTGCTTGCCTCTGCTTTATTTAGTTCTTTTTATGGAGATTACTCCCGTTCTTTTATTTGGGACCTGTTTCTTGCCTTCTTATTTTGGCTGCTTCCTTGTGTTTGTTCCTATGTATTAGGTAGAGCTGCTATGTCTCCCAGTCTTGGTATAGTGGCCTTTTGTTGCAGGTTTCCTGTAAGGCCCAGTGGCACAACCTCTCCAATCACTGAGATGGGCACTCTAAGTATATCTCCATGCTGGCTGTATGAACCATCCTGTTGTAGTTGTTCCTTGATTTCTGTTGGCACTTCACTGGGAGGGACTGACCCCCCAGGTCAATTGGCTGTGATTACTGGCTTCATCTGTTATTGTTGGGGTGACCTCTGCATCCCCACCTGTTACTGATGGAAGTGGAGCTCTTAGAGTGCCATGGGAACAAGAATTTCCTGAGGCCCCATGAAGGATGAGGTATCATGGAAAGCTATGATAAATTAAGGGAGTTTCCCTCCAAGGCCCCATCTCCCTCCATCCCACCATGGCAAAAATCCAACCTTGTCTTCAGTAGGGCTAAGAGCAAAGCCATTGCCCCACCCTAGCTGGTTTTGCTCAGTGGATAGAACGTTGACCTGCAGACTGAAGAGTCCTAGTCCTGGGTTTGATTGCAATCAAGGGCATGTACCTTGGTTGCAGGCTCAATCCACGACCCTGGTTGGGGCAAGTGAGGGAGGCAACCAATTGATGTGTCTCTCTGAAATAAATATTTCTCCCTCTCTGTTTCTCCCCCTTTCATCCACTTTCTCTAGAAAAAAAGAGAAAAAAAGATATTGCCCAGAGTTTTTACTCTATCTTAAAGCACTATTCAGCCTAGTTTAGTTTGTGTTGCCAGCTGTAGTCCATTGTGTGGGATCTGTAGGATCATGGGCCATGTGGCTCCTAAGGCCACATAACTATGGAGGTGCAAGGGCATGTGTGGGTCACAGAGCAATGGATAAATAGGAGCACAAGAGAAAGCAAACAAGCAAGAGCAAACAAGAGAGTGAAAACTCTGTTTTGGGGTTATAACTAGGAGATTAACCAATTAAACCTTCAGAATTTTGCAGGCTTTCAGTGGCTCTGCCCCCCTGGCTAATGTTCTTTGTTCCCCAGGTTAGACTTACAGGCAAACACTTTCCCTACATCACTCCAACTTCATTGTGCATGCACCCATCTTCACCTTTGTTGGACCTCTTCCCCCAGTGATTTGCAGGGAATGTACTGGTGGTTCCCTGGGGACTGTAAAGTTGCAGCTTCCTGGTGAAGTTGTCTAGATGACACGCTTATAATGTCTGGCCTCCTCTTTGCTTTCTCCCTATTATTAATATCAACTAGCCCAGGGATGGCGAACCTATGACACGCATGTCAGAGGTGACACGCGAACTCATTTTGGGTGACATGCATCGACAGAGACAAAAAATTGCATAATTCAAATATTTGTCTCTCACAACGACCAGAGTTAGGCATCACTTGAGTAATATTATTACTCACGTTACTCATGATCAATAATGCAATTCTAAAACATGTACATCGGTGTTGCGTAGCAAAGATACATAGTGAAAACATCCAAGATACATTGTTCCAATATTGACATTAATATAAAAAGGTTAAGAATTGCACTATAAAGAGATTAATCTCTACTCATGACATTTTATTTTTACTTGAGTGACAAAATGCCCAATTCTGGAAATGAACTCGTTATTGTCAACATGTGCCTCAGGTAAGCTTCCCGTGCGTTCGAGTGCATTTGGCAAACGGACACACTCGATCGCCATGTTCGTTAGGACACAGGAGTGGGAGGGTTAGAAGAAAAAGATATACAGTGCAACAGTGCTCGATGAGACATTCTGCGTGTCGGATAATTGATTACAGCACCATATATTTGTTGGTTATGCATACTATCTTTGAATTGTTTTGCACCAGGGGTCAGTGCAACAACACTGCAAAAAGTTAATAGGTAAGAAATCTATCAACCTTATATAAAAAACGCCGTGATTTATATTTATTTATTTTTACAGCTTTGTGATGGAGAATCAAAAAAATAAAAAGAAAGATTGAATGACAAAGGAAGTGGAAGTAGCAGTAGCCGACCCTTTCAAGACATATGGACCTAGATGTATGGGATTGTTGACAGAAACAAAAGATCATTGTGCATACTGTGTAATGAAACGGTAGTAAGCAGAATGTGGAATGTAAAGAGACATTTTGAAACTAATCATTGTCAGCTCTTGAAAAAAAGGTATTGATGAAAGGAGGCAATACATTTCTAGGCAGCTACACCTCTATAAAAGTCAATCAAGTTCCATCATTAAATTTGTAAGATGCTCTACAAATTTAACATCAGCTAGTTACTGTATTGCTCACTCCATAGCTCAGCATGGAAAAGCCCTCAGTGACGGAGAATTTATTAAGGAAACATTTCTAAGATGTGCACCAGCTCTATTTCACAATATGAAAAATAAAGATGATATTATTAAAAGAATTTCTGAGTTACCACTCAGTAGAAATACTATCAAAGACAGAATAATAGATCTTAACAAAAACGTACAACATCAATTAAAAAAGGACTTAAATAGTTGTAAATATTTTTCTATTTCTCTTGATGAAACTACTGATGTCACATCAAATGCTCGGCTGGCCATTATTGCTAGATATTCTGATGGTCTCACAATGAGAGAAGAGTTGATAAAGTTAGAATCAGTGCCAATAAGTACATCAGGAAACGAAATATGTAAGGTTGTTATAAAAACATTCAGTAACCTAAACATTGATATCTCTAAAATTGTGTCAGTCACGACAGATGGGGCACCAAATAAGGTGGGAAAAATGTGGGATTCCTGAAATTGTTTATGGAAGCTATTAGACATCCACTTGTACCTTTTCATTGCATTACCCATCAGGAGGTGTTGTGTGCCAAATCGGAATTCTCAGAATTGAATGATTTAATGTCAGTTGTAACAAAAATTGTGAATTTTATAGCTTCTCGACCCCTTCACAATCGAGAATTTTCTGCACTTTTACAGGAAGTTGATTCAACCTACAGTGGTCTACTGATGTTCAATAATGTGAGATGACTGAGTCGAGGTAAAGTACTTGAGCGATTTGTGGAGTGCTTTGAAGAAATTATGGTATTTATTGAGAATAAGGATCTGGCAAACTTTCCTCAGATCAATGATCATAAGTGGGTCAGCAATTTGATGTTTTTTACACATCTCTCTGTTCATATGAATGAACTAAACTTAAAATTACAAGGTTTTGGAAAAAGTATTGATGTTTGGATACATCAAATCTTTTGAAAGTGAACTTAAAATTTTCAAGCGAGAAATTGAAACTAAAACTTATAAGTATTTTCCTCGGATAAAAAAGTATTTTGAGAAGGCCACTACCACGAGTGTAATGGAGTCCATACTTATGTACCAGAATATAGTAAACTCGTTATTTGAGCAGTTCAGTGAAAGATTCAACAGATTTAGAAGCCTAAAACAGACCATTAAAATAATTAAGTATCCGGATGTAGTTGTTTACAGTACTTTGGAATTAAAGGATTTCCAGCAGATGCAAATTGATGACTTAGAGATGCAACTTGCAGATTTTCAAGGTAGCATTTGGACTCATGTGTTTGTTGACTTATGGTCGAAACTTGAAAACCTGGAACAAAATCGTTTGAACAATGAAGAAGAGTGCAACTACAAACAAGAAATTTTGAGTGCTTGGAACAGAGTACTTGACACTTTTAGCGACATAAAAAATCTAGCGATGCTAACAATTTTTTCATCAACATATTTTTGTGAAACTTTGTTCTCAGCATTAAATACTATTAAAATGAACAAAAGAAACCGGCTAACAGATGAAGTTGTGGCGCTTGCTTGGCCTTGAAGTGCACCAAGTATGAACCTGCAATCGAAGAATTAGCAGACAAACTTCAGCACCAAAAAAGTCACTAATTTCTAGTTTTTGTACCATTTGATTATCATTGTTTTTATTATTATTTTTTCCTAAATGTACATTGTTTTTCTATTTTTGTTCATTTTATACATATTTTTGGTTGATTTTTCTGTGTTAAATGGCATTTAAATATATAAAATAAATATCAAAAATATAAATCTTTTTTTACTATGGTTGCAAATATCAAAAAAAAATTATGAATATTTCTATATGTGACATGGCACCAGAGTTAAGTTAGGGTTTTTCAAAATTTTGACATGCCGAGCTCAAAAGGTTCGCCATCACTGCACTAGCCAGTTATGATGGTGGCACAAGTACTGTGGAGGAGCTGCTATGCAGGAGCCAACCCCATGGAGCAGGGCTTGCTTTAGTGAGGCTTTGGTGCCTGCCAAGTCTGCCCCTTGAATGTGTTGCTAGTCAAGGTGGTTGGCTGTAATTCAACATGGTCTGAAGCTGTCCACTGGGTGCACTGGCTCTGTGGCATCCTGGGTGATACCAGGTTAGCCACCGCCTGTGCCCTGCCCAGGGCCACCTAGCACAAACTACATAGTGACATGCAGATCACTGCTGCTTGTGTTGGGGTTGGAGGTGCCCAGGAGAGGCCAGGCTGCCAAACAAGGCTGGCTGCCGCTAGGTCAGGCCTGGGGCCACTAAGATATAGGACACTGGGAGGCTAGATGCTGCTTGTTAGACTTTAGGAAAGTCTGAAGCATGAGCCAAGAGCGGCCATTTGTATAGAAAAGCCCCTAGAAATGGCTTAGATGGACCTTCAGGTTGAGCTGGGATCTCAGGGAATCACCGTGGCAAAGAGTGATAGCCAGGTTGATGGAAACTCAGATATGACATCACCCTGCCAGCACTGTGGGAGGAGGGATCAGCAAAGGAACAATGGCCTCTGCCAGCACTTTTGTCTGGGATAAACCTGCCCCACCAGCTTTTGTCCAATGCCAGTTCCTCCTTGTGTGACCCAGCTGCTCCAGCACTGAAACTCAGAGCATGTGAGTCTGAATAAGTTTATATGTGGGCCCTTTAAGGGGAATTACTGGGACTCCAGTAGTTCTCCACCTCATTCAACTACAATCCTTGCTGGGTTTCACAGCCAGAAGTTATAGGGACTTTTCTTCCTGACACTGGAACCTTGGGCTAGAGAGGCCAATGTGGGTCTGAGACCTCTCGCTCCTCAGAAGGCATCTCCTCAGCTGAAATATCCCACCATATTTTTATCCATCACTCTTGGGTGTGGGACCAGCAAATTAGCATCTTCGCCCCTCCTGTCAGTCTTGATGTTGCTTCTTCTGTATATCCTTAGTTATAATACTTCTGTTCAGCTAGGTTTTAAGCAGGTCTCAATGATGGTTGTTGTTCAGTTTAGTTGTAATTTTGATGTGGTTTGGGGAAGTTCTGAGTTCGAATTTACCTTTGCCACCACCTTGACTGAAATCCTTATTAAACATTTTAAGTTAGCCATTTTGAAAGAGCAAACTGTAAGAACAATAACCAGAATAATGTCATATGGTATTCACTGGATTAGTTGATCACCTTTTTTGCTGCCTTGCTGAGACATTTATAAACTACTCTTATAATCTCAATACTTCAACTGCTATAGAGTTTTATAATGAATCCTTGACATGTATTTCCAAATACATTACATATTATAGATATATATTTATAACTCATTAAATAACTATATGTAAGTATATATATCTAACTATATTATAACTAAAATATACATGTTCCCTTTCTTGTGGGATTAAGTATTTTTGTTGTTTTATTTTCATGTTTCTATTTTAATATTTACTAGCTTGTATTACCTAATTATTTTTTACCAAAATATTAAAACTTCAAGGGCATTACTGATATTTTATGCAGTCAAAGAACAATATTTAAAATTAAAACCATTTTGGTAATTCTGGCATGTATAATACATTTTAATGGTGAATTAGAACTTAAGACTTTAAAAAATACATTAATTTTAAAATAGGATACTATAAGTGAATTCACACATATCACAGCTCTAGCTTATAATAGGGTGACCTCATTTTAATTATTTTCAGAATATTAATTAAGCCATTATAGGTGATCTTTTTAAGAGTGAGTCTAGGAAAGATGGAAAACATTTTTATAGCTTTGGAGTAAAGGGATGTGGTCATTTGGAAATGCATCATTAAAGACTTAATCCTAGTTACAATATGGGAAAGGCAATTCCACAGATCTTTACAGAAGAAATACAAAAGATGTGAGGTCAGGAAGAAGGGAAAGGTTTAAAGCAAAGCACATCTGGGATCGTTAAGAACAATCAGAAGCCATAACATAAAGAAGACAAAAGGTGAATGTGCCTTAGTCTGCTCTACAGCCATCTGGTTCAACCGACTTTAAATATCCAGCAAGTGTTGTTTCAAAGACTTCTTTTCTCTCTCTCTGACCTCAGCTACTAGAAAACTATAACTTATACAAAGTCAACATTTTTGTGGAATCCCCATCCATTCAGGAGTTGCATATATTTTTAAAAAATGTAACTTATAATAGCTTTAACTTCCTACTTATGAATTTTCAATCCTGAAGACAACTTATGGCTTACTAATATTACAAATAGATTGTCATCCTATTATTTATTTAACTAACAAAATTTAGTGATTTTCTATAAACAAGCAGTAGTCCTTTGAACTTCTGAGTAATGGTTAAAAAAATATACACCTAACAGGTTTTATTTTTAACATTCAAAATTAAAACTGAAAAATTTTTTTTTTAAATCTCTAAAGAAAAAAGTTTCATTTTTCTTGTGAGGAAAGACCCAAATTCTTATTTTAGTAAAAATTGTATGAACTAAACATATGAGAATACCTTTTAAAAAATAATTAATAGACTTATTTTTAGTATAGTTTTAGATTTACAAAATAATTGAGCAGACAATACAAAGAGTTCCATATATTAATCTTACCCCTCATAGTTTTCCTTATTATTAACATCTTACATTAGTGTAGTATATTTGTGACAATTAATGAATTAATATTGATACATTATTATTAACTATAGTCAATTCTTTATATTCACACTTTGAGTTGCATAGTTCTATGGTTTTGACAAATGCATAATGACATGTATCCACCATTATGATTTCACACAGAATAATTTTACACCCTAAAAATTTATGTGTTCCACCTATTCATCCCTTTCCTCCCCTTTCAAACCTCTGGCCAAATAATACTGTCTCTATCATTTAATCTTATCTAAAATGTCCTATAGTTGGAATCACACAGTCTGTATGTAGCCTTTTCAGATTGGCTTCTTTCTTCTAGTAATAGGCTTTTAAAACTTCCCCATATCTTTTCATGGCTTAATAATTCATTTATTTTTATCACTGAAGAACTTTTTAAATATGCAACATTTCCACAAGCAAATACAGCACTGAAAAGTAAGGTTACTTAAAAATGTATCTTTGGTCTTAGCCAGTTTGGTTCAGTGGGTAGAGCATCGTCCTGCAGACTGAGGGAACCTGATTCAATTTCGGTCATAGGCAGGTACTTTGGTTGCAGGCTCCGCCCTACCCAGGCCCTGGTAGGGGTGCATTTAGGAAGCAACCAATTAATGTGTTTCTCTCACATCAATACTTCTCTCTGTCTTTCCCTTTCTTCCACTTTCTCTAAAAATCAATAGAAAAATATCCTTCAGTGAGGATTAAAAAAAAAAAAAAGTTTCTTTGCACAGATGGTGTGGTTCAGTGGTTGAGGGTTGACCCATGAACCAGGAGGTCACAGTTCAATTCTTGGCAGGGCACATGCTGGGTTGTGGGCTCAATCATCAGGAGGGGGCATGCAGGAGGCAGCTGATTCATGATTCTCTCTCATCATTGATGTTTCTATCTCTCTCTCCTACCTTCCTCTCTAAAATCAATAATATATATATATATATATATATATATATTTTTTTTTTTTTAAAAGTACCTTTAAATAACATTGAATATCAAGAAGTTGTTTATTTCAGATGCACAAATAGCTTTCTAAGATGTCTAGGCTCAAGAAAATTCCTTTTAGTCTTCAAAATGTGTTAACCTCGTTTACATTTTTTTTATACCACTAACATGTCTAAGTCATTCTCATTTCCTTTTTTACATATCTGTAATGCTTGGATTATGTGCTAATATCTAATAGGCCAGTATTCTCCATTAACCAGAAAAGTTGGCTGATAATCAATATTCCACGCACCCTCAAAGCCATGAGAATTGTTTCTCTTCCCTGTCCTTCAAATTTGCTTCTGCCTCTTCACTGCACACTCCTTACTTAGATATTAATAATTTAATTTATCATACTTTTTTTTATGGCAGGGGCTGAATAACCATGAAATCCTGGGACATTTTTCTATGGCTGTTTCTCTGCATCTCATTTTATCTACAGTCAGTGATTTGTTGTTGTAGAGTCCTCCACAAATTTAAATTTCCACTGAATTGAAAAACACGTGAAACTCAACAAACAAACAAAGGAATTAGGAAAACTGCATTTTTCAGTTTGGGATCCAATGTCTTCCTCTTTATATCCTTTTTAATATGTACTCAAGCATGACTACTTACTTGAGCATTTTTAAGGCAAGTATACTTGTAAAAAATTACTCTGACCTGGAATAAAAACAGATTTTAAAAATAATCTGTTTTTTGTGTGTTTGTGATCTAAACCACATATAGTAGTAGTTTTTATTTTTATCAATAGAAACCAGGTCATTATGCAAGTATTTCTTGAACATATGTTTGAGAAAACCATTTAAATGATCTAGGCAAGACTGCTTAATCATCACAAGAGACCAGAATAAATGTAGGATACTAGAAAATATAATCGAATAGTGAATTAAAAGTTCATTTTTCTTCTAACTAATTTGCTTAAACAGAAAGACATCTTGTAAAATGGCTTAGATCCAGTATTTTTTGGTCTGCTTTCTTTTTCTAGGAACCATATTGATTGAAGTTTTAGAAATAAAGCTATTTAAACAAAATCAATTAAAATGTTAAGAAGGTCATGTGCATATTTGTAAAAATAAAATGATTTGTTAATTAAAATGTGCAACCCTTTAGTAACATTGAAGCTTGAAGTTTCCATGGCAACAGTTAAAAAATTAATAGCACATATTTTATTTACTATGTAAAAGAGATAGATCCAGTAAAACAGCCTAATGGCCTAATATGGGATGAACTTTAGTTGTATGTTTGAGCTAATAAATTGAGACATGTCAGCAGGATTATCTGGGAAATAGAGACTTGAAGTCAAGCATATTCGTTTAAGAGTCATGGCTATTACATTGAAAAATATGTGTAATACTAAATAATCTACTTATATGTGCTTTTACAAATTTGTAAAATTCCACATTGCTACATATACAAGCATCTATTATTGCTACAAATATAGAATTCCTCCACAGTATTATATGTTTTTTAAATTTTTTTAGGTTGATTGTTGGAATAGTGCATTCTCTTTCTCATCTTTCGCATTATTTTTAATAATACAATTCTCTTGACCACCCCAAGACATTCTCAAGTCCTCTCCTCTCTCCCTTAAGTCCTTTATATGCATTGTAAGTAGTGAAATAATAGTTTCATCTACTTAATCTTTTTTTTTCTTATTTTCAATTATGCTGGACATAAATTATCCTCCTACCCCAAACAACTGCAAACTCTGCTTGCATTCAGATTTCATCTGACTATAATTCATGACAGTTAAGTGTAGCAATAACTCAATGCATGTATGTTTATAACATATTTTCTAAATATTGTTCATTTAATAGTAATAAGAATGAATGTCAACAAATCAATGGTGTTTTTATTGTGGAAAAATCATAAACGTAAAGATGGGAAAGATGTTATGAATATAAATGAAGTTATAGAAAACAACACAAAGCTACGAAGAATCTATGTTTAGAAAGTGCTGCAGCCCAAAGAGGCAGAGGAGAAAAAAGAGGGAGAGGCCATTCAGCACTGGATGATCCAGGTAAATCCTGACAAAGCAGGAGGGGTTTAGCCAGGGTCTTGAAGAATGGATGAGATTTAAATAGTGAGAAAGAAGGAGGAAAAGAAATTTCCACCAATGAGAACATGGTGAACTAAAGCCAAGAGAGGTGTGAACATTGAACATGTATTGGTGACAGGGAACAGATAGGGCAGAATATCCATGTAAGGCCCTAGAGATACGATTGCAAAAACAAAGACCAGATTTTGGTGGGCTCTATATTTCAAGCTAAAGAGTCCTAATTATGGCACCAGATGATCAGTCTGTGGGTTCTCAAGGGGAATGGGTGCTCTTTGGACAGGTTCATCTGACAGCAGTGGGCAGGCTGTTTGCCAGGGGAAGGCTGAGGCAGGAGACCTGCTAGTGGAACTATGAAGTCCAAAAGAGGAATTGTTGGATAAAAGGTGGGGAGATGGTGATCTACTGACGATTAGTTTTAGTAATGTTGGCTTTGAGGTGAGTGTCAAAGCAATCAGTTCAATGCAAATATCCATTTTAAAATTATCTTAGGAGAGAGAATTTAGGATTAGAAAAGTTTGAGTGAATTTATTTCCTCAGAGGTCTAGAATTCAGCCACTAGAGATAATGATCAACTAAACAGATAACAGCTTTAAAGGTGAAAAAGTATAAAGAAAAAAAGAGAGGGATGAGGATTGAAT
Source organism: Myotis nattereri (assembly GCF_964212035.1). Classification (NCBI taxonomy): domain Eukaryota; kingdom Metazoa; phylum Chordata; class Mammalia; order Chiroptera; family Vespertilionidae; genus Myotis; species Myotis nattereri. The sequence continues at coordinate 101,947,621 of NC_138077.1, forward strand.
TTCAGGAACCATTATGTTCTCTTGGGAAGAGGAATCATAAAAAGAAAGAAAAAGCTGCTAGAGAAGCAGGGGACCACAAGGTTATAGCATTGCAGAAGTCAAGGGAAAGAGAATTGATCAACCCAGTTAATGCCAATGTCTACTCTCAGAGACCAATGTAGAACATTTGTTTAGTAATTATTTTTCACTACATAGTTCACACATTGCTAGGAAATGCTTCATGTAACTGAATATACTTCTATTCTGCCAACAAGTATCAACATACCCTGTGAACTATTGCAGAGTGATTTATAACATGAATAAGACCCAGAAAACCTGTTTTCCTTATGCTTGTGGATACATGTCACTTAAGCCATTCAAAAGCATAACCACAATGACATGAAAACTCTAGAGCCAAATTTTCTTTTCTCTCCTATTTTGTTAATTCCGGAAATAAGCTATTAGCCACAGAGAACACAATAAAACATGATCAGATATTCTTTAATCCCTAAACTCAAGTGACTAAAAATTTGCTGAGGCAGCTTTCTGTCAGTGTATGCCTAGATGTAGATGTTGCTCATAAAAAGACAAGAAATCCTAAAGGGGGGCGAAGGGGATAGGAGATATCTGTAATACTATCAATAATCTATAATAATAAAAGTGTAATATGCTAATTAGACTAGCCGTCCTTCTGGATGACCTTACGGATGAAGCCGGGGCTGTGAGGGAAGCCCCGGGACCCCCGGGTGCCAGAGGGAAGCCGGTGCCAGCAGCTGGGGAAAGGAAGGCCTACTCTTGCATGAATTTCAATGCATCGGGCCTCTAGTAAAAAATATATTTTAAAAAAAGGAGCAAGAAATCAATTCAGCTCTGCATAGAGATTGCTCTTGGCACACTACATTCATGCACCTGTGCCTGCTAGCACAGAAGAAAAAATTAGGAAAAGAAAGTCGATTGGGATTCGGCTGCACTGGAGATTGTGCAATATGGTTCATTGGGTTGGCCCCAGAATAGTAACCACTGTAATAAACGTTCAGCCTTTATAGGGTAATGTACAATATTGGCTAAGGGGCCTCTGCTTCTTGAATTAATGTGTTTGTGCCTCAGGTGAAAGGTAAGAGGAAAAAAAATTGCTGAGCTTAAATTCCTGTCACCTTGCCCTCATGACTTAGAATACTATAAAAGGGTTGTTACTGGGCATCTCTCCTAGTAAAGTTGCTGAATCCAGATGAGAACTTGGCAAACTTGTTATGTAACGGAGGCTGGCAGTGCAGCCTAGCTGGGAGACTCCTGGGCTAGTTCCAGTCCTCTTTCTGTCACTGGTTTAGCGACGTGATCCTGAGCAAATCACTGAACCTGTTTTGCCTTTGACTTTCTCAGGAAAGAAAGAGGTATTTCTACTCCACAGTAAAAGACAGGAATATTCATTTAAAAAGTGGAGAGCACTGAGGGAATGGGCTGCTTTAAAAAAAAGTTCCCAGATCTAGAAAATCCATACTTAATTTGTTCTAGGTTTATTTCAAATTTATAATTAAGGATATTATTAACAAATTTAAAAGACCTCTTCAAAGAGAAATTTACCATTTCTGGAAGATGAAAGTGTTTGCAAACTTGGAATCACATCTTTAGATACTGCAACCTCAGTATCAGAAATTCTTAGCAAATTTCCACAGCTTCCTACATGGCCTTTTCATATCCTTCTTCTCTCTCTTTTTTTCTCTCTCTCTTCCCCCTTCTCTCTCTCTGCTTTAGAATGGTTTCTGTTTTCAAACCAAAGAGGATTTTTTGTTTTATCTGAATGATATTTTGAAAAATAGTCTTTTGTATAAATTCTCAAGAGCAGAAATCTTTATGAAAGGCAGGTCCAGTGAAGACTGGCCCACAGTGGTTCTCAACCTTCTGGCCCTTTAAATACAGTTCCTCATGTTGTGACCCACCCAAAAAATTATTTTCATTGCTATTTCATAACTGTAATGTTGCTACTGTTATGAATCATAATGTAAATATCTGATATGCAGGATGGTCTTAGGTGAGCCCTGTGAAAGGGTCGTTCGACCGCCAAAGGGGTCGCGACCCTCAGGTTGAGAACCGCTGGGTCAAATGAACACCATACTGGAATTGCCTGAGATGTAGTTTGGGGGCTGAAAACTGGTAGAAGAGGAATAGCAATGTCTTGTGGCACATCTACATTTGGAAAGGACCTTTCTCATTAACTGACAGTTACTAATAATGCTGCTAATGGAAGATGGACATGTTAGTTTGCAATGTAATAAATTATAGAGAATATCAAAGCTTCAGAAATATCTGTATAAATCGGCTAACTACAGAGTGCTCCTCAGAACTAAGAGGAATTTGGGAACTTGGAAAAAGTTTCATTTCTGAATAATAGAAGCAACATTCATGTAGGAGAGAGTTAAAATTGTGTGATGCATTGAATATTAAGCAAACTTGAATCTAAGGTGATCCCCATTTTCCAAAGAGAGGATCCTAAAAGGAGTTTTTTGTTTCTTTGTTTTGTTCTGATTTTTTTTTTTTGCCATCTTGAATATACATTCATTTAGGGATGTAGTTTAAAGAACAATTTACTTATTTAATTTATTTATAAACTTTAATTATTTTATTTGTCTACCCTCAATTTTAAATCACATTATTTTAAATTCTCTAATAATGAACAAACATTGCTATTTTTCATACTTTTATTCCATGAAACAATTCTACTAAAACTCTTCACTTGCATGAATGCTTTATAATGCCTGAATTATAAAAACAATATTTTATGGAGAGTATACTTTAACAATCAGTGTCCTTGTTAAAAACAGAACCACTTTTTGAGTCATCTAAACTGAAGAACTTATCTTCCCTTCCATCTAAAGTACGTGAGATCTAGTTCTTTCACAATTTGTGAATAAGGTGGTCATGGAAATTTTACCCAAAGCCACAAATATCTATTGGGTAATTATCGTTTCAACAACATAGGCATTACTACTTTACTTGTTAAAGTGATATATAAAAGAAGTGTTTATACACAAGACTTGTGATTATCAGACCACACTTTAGTAACGATTATTAAGTATGTTTAAATGTATTGGCCACTTTAAAAAAACTTAATTCTATCATTAGTTGAATTATTTTGGGTTAGTGGATCTTTCCCAAGTAGATGTTTGTTGTTATTCAATATGAGAGATTCTATAAGATGATTTTCTTGTATCTGAAGAATAATTTTGAGGAAACAACTCACCTTATAATCAAACATATATAGTACTTGTGTTTTTTAATGGTTTGATCTATTAAGACTAATGTAATAAAGACAATACTTTTTCAATACGTTCTAAAGTATATATCATCTTCCTGGTAGCATTTCATTCCATATGGCCCTTCAGCTAACACTGCCAGGAATATGGGGAGGGTGAATACACAGGACTGAGGAAGGAGCATAAAGTAGCTCCTACCAGTTGGAAGAGGAAGTGGAAAGACTTTCTGATTCCAGAAGAAGGTAAATAAGAAGGTGGGAGTTGGAGGAAGATAAGGTCAGAAGTAAGACATGACTCTCTTCCTCTGACCATTTAGTTAAAACCCAAAGACAGAGGACATAGAATGTTCATGTCGGTTTTGGGGATTCCTAGAGATATCCTTGGAAAGATAGTAGGTCTCTCAGAGAAGCTGTCTCATTGGAGCCACATTTAATATGGCACCAGACAGTAGAACAGAAAAGCCACGGGAGGGAATGTGGAGTAAGGCTTCACAGAGCTCTTGAACTTCAGGTGAGAGTGAGATTGGACTTGCATGCCGTGTGGGGTCAGGATGAGACTGCAGCTCATAGTAAAAACACTTGGGGAGGAGCACATATAACTATAGCCCCATGCCCTCCACTGGAAATTTTAGGAATCACCTTGTATTTAGGTGCCAGTTTGGCAAAGAAGGAAGGAAGATTCCTCTCTTGAGAATAAAGAAATAGTCTTGATAGAATTTAAATTTTTAATGGGCTGAATATTTACTTACCCAACAGAAACTCAGTTAACCTAAAGAGACTTTTATACAAAAAAGTTACAAGTTTCAATATTTTCCCCAAGTATCTGTGGAAACATCTTCTGATAAAAATATGATCTATTTTAAAAATAGAGAAAGCACATTTGTATTTCGCATGTCTGAATTACAGAGTTTAAATACTGCTTTCCAATTTACATATTGAGGCATCAGTCAGGATAGTTTAGATTATTAACAAGCAACCCCCAAATATCAGTACCTTAGAACAACAAAGTTAGTTTCTCACTCATGCTACATGCATGACTTGGCAGGGACAGCTGTTCACTGCAGTTAAGCAGAGAGAAATCTGGGCTGATGGAGCATGGACCATCTCAACTAACCGACAGAAGGAAAAGCAACATGGTAGGTTGTGCACTGGCTCTTCAGTTTCTGCTTTGAGTGATATGGATTCCTTCTGCTCAAATTTTCTTAGCCAAAGCCAATCACGTGATCACCCCTGACCTCAAGGGTACATAGAAGTTTAATTTTACCATATGCCCTAGAGGAGAAAGAGAAAGAATTGGGGGAACAGTGCTAATGGCCACCACCATTTGTAACTTTCTGGATTATGGTTTCAACATGGAAAATCATTTGACCAGAAAAAGATGTGAGAAATAGAGAAGATACCAGTGGCTAAAATTTTAACAAGATTTATGTATTGTTCACAACTCTGCCATCGTTTCCATACATTCCTTAATATAATACCATCAATAATGGTCAGAGTACAATCAAGCCAAGAGAGCTTGCTGTAGATCAGGGGTTGGCAAACTTTTTGTGTAAAGGGCCAGATGATAAATATTTTAAACTTTGTGGGCCATCTGATTCTGCTGTTATAATAAAATAGCAGCCATTGTTAATACACAAATGTTTGAGAGTGGTATTTTCCAATATCATTTTATTTAAGCACAATGAAATCTGAATCTCATAACTTTCACATGCCACAGCATATTATTCTTCTCTTAATTTTTTCCCAACCAGTTACAAATGTAAAACACCCTTTCAGCTTACAGGCTGTAGAAAAACAGACAGTGTGCTGGATTAGAGTATTGAGGAATTTTATATGAAGAAATGAGAACATTCAAAATTATTGGAAGTAATGGAGGAGCAGTTCTAGCCCTAACAACCAGGAACAACCAGTGGCTCCAGAAATTACTCTGCCTCCGCCTTGAGCAGGTAAATCCTTCCCAGCGATACAGGAAGCTGAAAAATTATGAACCTGCTGCTAATAGTGCTGACATCCCAGGCTGCAGTCCCAGGCTACCCTGCCTGGCCCAGAAATACGCCACTGCTGCTCCAGGAAGCTGCTGAATCAGGAATCCACCCACCACATTGAGAAGTCTCTGATGTAGCTGCCACCCTGGCCTTGATTCTTGCCAGTAAAACTGCCTCAAACTGGGCTTTTCCTGCATTTTATGTAGGTCCTAAACATTCTCACAATAGAAACTAAGTCATGTTCTAGCCTCCATAGAATCTGAGACATGGTTTTTAATTTTCCAGCTGCTGCATGTTAGCAGTGGGTGAGAATGGATGTTGGACAAAGCAATTAAAGATATCGAACACAGACTAACACAAGGGACACAGACTTGATTAAGATGATTTCTTTGGCATTTCCCAAGCCTTCTGTGAGCTCTCTTTGTATAATGCTCACAAAATTGTATAAAAGTAACAATTATTGTACCCGTCTCTCCCACCAGTGCTACAACCCCAAACAATGATTTATTTCATCCCACTCACCTATGAACTGCCCACAATAGCAGAGATTTGTGTAATCACGTTCATGGCAACACTGTTTGAATAGCAATAAAAAGTGCTTCTCAGTATAGAAAAGGGTAAGAATTTTGGTATAAATATGCTATAAAGCAATTAAAATAAGAAACGGTTATAGGTAGCATCATGGAAAGAGAAACACTAAATGAGTTAAAGGACAGTTTGTCAAGTATGATCCTACTTTTCAAAGGATAATTTTTAAAATGCATTATTATATTCAGTGCATTGTTTTTATTTTAAATATAATTAAAATGTAAATATTTCACCTAAGCATATAATATAGAAAGTAAAAATGCTCTGTAACCCTAATTTCCTCAGATAACTGCTTTATTTTCATGTATGTTATTTTTCTCTGTACACATATAAAGTATAGATTACATTTTTAAAAAAATTTAGTTTTAAGATGCATATTTTAATTTTTAGGAATATTTGTTGTGTCAGGGCTATAGTACCCCAGGACCTATGTTGTATTCTAAATTTCTTTACTTTTCTACCAAAAAAGTCATAGGGGACATTGATACATTCACAGATATAATTTCTATGTGCTAACTTGTTTCATAAATTTGGTTTCAATGTTATTTTATTTTATTTATTTATTTTTGCCTGAGGATATTTTTACTGATTTTTAGAAAGAGGGGGAGGGAGAGAGAGAGAAAGATTGATTGGTTGCCTCCCATATGCTCCCCTACCGGAGACTGAACCCACAACACAGGTATGTGCCCCACTCAGGAATTGAACCCACAACTTTCTGTGTATACGATGGTTTTCCAACCAAATGAGCCACACTGGCCAAGGCTCAGTTCAATTGTACATAATTTTAACTTGTAACACATTTCAGAGATTATTATTTCCCATAAGTACTATGCTATTATTAATCAATCCAATATGGGTAAATTACATGCAAACAATAAACTATAATTGATTATAAATCTCTGAGAAGCACTATATTCCATTATGCCAGTGGTTCTCAACCTTCTGGTCCTTTAAATACAGTTTCTCATGTTGTGACCCAACCATAAAATTATTTTCGTTGCTACTTCATAACTATAATGTTGCTACTGTTATGAATCATAATGTAAATATCTGATATGCAGGATAATCTTAGGCGACCCCTGTGAAAGGGTCGTTTGACTGCCAAAGGGGTCGCGACCCACAGGTTGAGAACCGCTGCATTATGCCCTCCTTTAACACATATGTAAATCTCAAATTGTAAAGCTTTTAGCAGAATACTCATTTTCCTATTCTACTAAAAAAAGAATCTTCATAAAATAAGTATAGGAGCTATTTCAATTCTTACTAATATTTTAATTAGAACATCCCCATCATGGTTTCTCCCCATGCATGGGTTACATCACTGTTATCATGAAACAATTTATAAAAATTATGACAAGTTTATTGGTTTTGTTACTACAACACATTTATTTTCTACTTGAGCAAAATATACATAGATGAATAAGCTATGTCTAGGAATGGCTATAAAAACAAATTGTTCAATAGCAATTAAGTCTAGAGGTAATAAGGCACTTAAAGTAATTAATTATAGTTAAACTTCACTAAATCTGAGTAAGTGGGAAAAGGAAATAAAATGGAAAAAGAATGAAGTACAGAAAGCTTTTAAGCAGTGTTTTTCAAAACTATTGGTCTTAGGACATCTTTACATTCTTCAAAATTATTGAAAATACCAAAGTAAGCCTGCCAGATAAAATATAGGATGTTTAGTTAAATTTGAATTTCAAATTTTTAAAAAAAAATTAATTGAATTTATTGGGGTGACCCTGGTTAACAAAATTATACAGGTTCAGGTGCACAATTCTACAACACATTATCTGTACATTGTACTGTGTGTTTACCACCCCTTTACCTTCTTCCACCTCTCTACCCACTCACCCTAAATTTGAATTTCAGGTAAACAATGAATAATTTGCCCAGCATGTGTAGCTCAGTGGTTGAGCATCAAGCCATGAACCAGGAGGTCACAGTTCAATTCCCTGTCAGGGTACATGCCCATGTTGCAGTCTTGATCCCCATGTAGGAGGCAGCAGATCAATGATTCTCATACATCATTGATGTTTCCATCTCTCTTCCTCTCCCTCCCTCTCTCTGAAATTAATAAAAACATATTAAAAAAAACAATGAATAATTTACTAGTGTAATTATGCCCAGAATATCACATGGGACATATGTATAATAACAGTTATTCAGTTTATCTAAAAGTCAAATTTACTGCCAAAAGCGGTTTGGCTCAGTGGATAGAGCGTCGGCCTGCAGACTGAAAGGTCCCAGGTTCGATTCCGGTCAAGGGCATGTACCTGGGTTGCGGGCATATCCCCAGTGGGAGATGTGCAGGAGGCAGCTGATCGATGTTTCTAACTCTCTATCTCTCTACCTTCTTCTCTGTAAAAAATCAATAAAATATATTTAAAAAAATAAAAATAAAAAAATAAAAGTCAAATTTACTGTGTGTCCTGTAGTTTTATTTGCAACTCTATTTATTTAACTAGCAACCCTAACCCACTTTGTTTATGCAGGTTATATCTGTCTATATTTTCTGTATTATAAATGAAAACTAAGAAATTTTTTAAAATGTCTGCATTCATTATTTTATTTTATTCTACTTTGTTTTTATTGTTAACACTATTACTAATGTCTCCATTTTCTCCTTTTCCCCCTTCCCCTCTCCCCCCTGCTTTGCTCTGGACATCACTACATTATTGTTTGTATCTATGGGTTATACATATATGTTCTTTGGCTAATCCCTTCACTCTCTTTTATTCAGTCATTAATCTATTTTAAAATGACAATAGGCCTAAAATTGTTATTTTTATAAAAAATAGATATATTTTTCTTAAAAAACAATGATAGGGTTGGAATTGTTTTAGATTTTTTCCAATCTCTTTAATATCTGGCTTAATAGAAGCCACCTAGATTCTCATACCTGCTTCTGCATTGAATCTGCTGGAGTACATTGGCGTATCTTGTTCTGGTTAAAGTATATGAAGAAAATATGGCCTCACTCAGATATATAGTTTATAAAAAAGAAAAATATTTCAATGCCTTTTCAGACAATTGTGGATATTATTTTTTGATCTACATCTCAAATCCACAAGTGATAGTTACTTAAAAAATATTGTATTTCAATTATATTTTAATTAAAAAGAGCATTACATTCTAGAATAAAATAATATAAGTATTGATAAATATATATTTACTAGCCGCCCAGTGCACAAAAATTTGTGCACTCAGGGGGGAGGAGGGTCCCTCAGCCCGGCCTGTGCCCTCTCGCAGTCTGGGACCCCTCAGGAGATAACGACCTGCTGGCTTAGGCCTGCTCCTGGGTGGCAGAGGGCAGGCCCAATCCCTAGGTACAGCCCCTGGTCGGGCTCAGAGCAGGGCCGATTGGGGGGTTGGGGCACCGCCCCCTGTCACACTCAAGGCAGGGTCGATAGGGAGGTTGCGGTGCCACCCCCTGTCATGCATAGAGCAGGGCAAATCAGGGGATTGGGGCGCTGCCCCCGTCACTCACAGAGTAGGGCGGATAGGGGAGGTGGGGCACCGCCCCCTGTCACACACAGAGCAGGGCGGATCAGGGGGTTGGGGCGCCACCCCCTGTCACACACAGAGCCGCAGGGTGATCAAGGGGTTTGGGTGCTGCCCCCTGTCATGCTGATCCTGGTGCCTGGAGGCCTCTCGGCTCCACTGATGCCAGTTCTGGGAGGCATATTACCCTTTTACTATATAGGATAGAGGCCTGGTGCACGGGTGGGAGCCAGCTGGTTTGCCCTGAAGGGTGTCCTGGATCAGGGTGGGGGTCCCCACTGGGGTGCCTGGCCAGCCTGGGTGAGGGGATGATGGCTGTTTGCAGCTGGTCACACACCCTTCAGGGTGGGGGTCCCCACTGGGGTGCCTGGCCAGTCTGGGTGAGGGGCTGAGGGCTGTTTTCAGGCTGGCGGGTGACTGAAGCTCCCAACTGCTCCTTTTTTTCTTTTTTTTTAATTCTGGGCCAGCTTAGCTCTGGCTCCAGCTCTGAGTCCTCTGCTGCTGAAAGCAGGTATCTGGTTTGTTTGTGTTCTATAATCGAAACACTGTATCAACTCCAGCTCTGAGATCCCACCTCACTGAAAGCTGGTTTCTGGGGTTTTGTTTAGCTTCTATATTTGTAACAGTGTTTCAAACTGCAAGCTCAGAGGCCGGCAAGGCAGGCGGGGAACATTAGCTTCCTCTGTCACTGAAGCAAGCAAGCCTCATGTTAGCTTCAAGCTGCCTGGTTGCCAGCCGCCATCTTGGCTGGCAGTTAATTTGCATATCTCGCTGATTAGCCAATGGGAAGGGTAGCGGAGGTACGGCTAATTACCATGTTTCTCTTTTATTAGATAGGATTGCCATTTTATTTTTCATATCTTTGATCTTTTTTTTTTCTTCTTAAAGACCATTAAACATTTCTTGTAATACTGGTCTGATGGTGATGAACTCCTTCAGCTTTTTCGTACCTGGAAAGCTCTTTATCTGTCCTTTGATTCTGAATGCTAGCTGTGCTGGGTAGAGTAATTTTGGTTGTAGGTCCTTGCTTTTCATCACTTGGAATATTTCTTACCAATCCTTTGGCCTGTAAAGTTTCTGTTGAGAAATCAGATGACAGTTGTATGGAAGCTCTCTTGTAGGTAACTAACTGCTTTTCCTTTGCTGCTTTTAAAATTCTTTTTTTGTCTTTATTTTTGGCATTTTAATTATGATGTGTCTTGGTGTGGTCCTCCTTAGGTTCCTCTTGTTTGGGATTCTCTGTGCTTCCTGAACTTATATATCTATTTTCTTCACTAGGTCAGGGGGTTTCTGACATTTTTTCAAATACGTTTTCAATTTCTTTCTCTCTCTCTTCTCCTTCCAGTACCCCCATGATGCAAATATTGCTACACTTGAAGTTGGTTCAGAGGCTCCTTTCACTACCCTCTTTTTTTTTTTTTTTTTTTTGCTATTTTGATTGGGTGTTTTCTGCTTCCTTATCTTCTAAATTGCTGATTTGCTGCTCTGCTTCATCTACTCCATTGTTGATTACCTGTAATATATTCTTTGTTTGTCTGTTTGTTTGTTTGTTTGTTTGTTTTTGTTAGTCCTCACCAGAGGATATTTTTCCATTGATTTTTAGGGAGAATGGAAGAGAGAGGGAAAAAACAGAGAGAAACATCAATGCGAGAGAAACACATCAATCGGTTGCCTCCTGCTGAGCCCTCACCTGCTGAGCCCACACCGTGGAGGAGCTATAACCAAGATGCCCTTGATCAGAATTGAACCCAGAATCTTTTGGTCCACAGGCTGATGCTCTATCCACTGAGCAAACTGGCTAGGGCTATAATATATTCTTTACTTCAGTTTTTATATTCTTCCTTTTGGCTGGTTCTTTTTTATATTTTCTATCTCCATTTTTATATTTCCTATCTCTGTTAAAATTCTTACTAAGTTTCTCTACTCTTTCTTTAAGTTCATTGAGCATCTTTATAACCAGTATTTTGAACTTTGCATCTGGTATATTGCTTGTTTCTATTTTGTTTAGTTCTTTTCTTGGAGTTTTGTTTTGTTCTTTTATTGGGGAGGGCCTGTTTTTTGTTTCTTAATTTTGGCTGTCTCTCTGTGTTTGTTTCTATGTTTTAGGTAGAGCTGCTACATCTTCCAGTCTTGGTTGAGTGTTGTTATGTAGTAGATACCCTGTAAGGTCCAGTGGCACAGCCTCCCTGGTCACCTGAGGTGGGTGCTTTAGATGTGCCCTCTGTAATTGGTCTCTGTGTACCCTCCTGTTGTAGTTAAGCCATGATTACTATTGACATGTCAATGGGAGAGATTTAATCCTTCACTGCAACTGTAGCAGAGGAGCTGCTATGAGAGTCCAACCCTGCAGGGCAGGACTTGCCTTAGTAGGGCTCTGGTACCTGCTGAGTTGCCCCTTGAATGTTGTCCACCAAGTCTACCCTGCCCTGGGCCACCTGGTATGAGCCATAGAGTGAACTGCAGATGGTTGCTCCTTGTGCTGGGCTTGGTGGTGCCCATGAAAGGCCAAGCTAAGAACTGAGGCCAGCTGTCACCAGTGTCTGGCTTTGGGCAACTTAGGAAGATGTAGAGGGCAGATGCTGCTTGTTTGGGGTTTATGAACCTTTTAGTGAGTTTAGGAAATTCTGAAGCATGATCCAAGACAGATCATTTGTATGAAAAAGCCACTAGAAATGGCTTGGATGGGCCTGCAAGTATGGTGGGGTAGGGTCTCAGGGAATCATCAGGGCAGGATTAACAGTGTTAGCCAGGTTGATGGAGACTCAGATATGGCACCCCCCACCCCCGGCAATGGGGAGAGGGCTCAGAAAAGGAACAATGGCCTCTACCAACACTTCTGTTGGGGAGGAAGCTTCCCCTTCAACCCTTACTCAAAATTCATACAATTCTATTCGTCCTCAAATGTCCCTGATGCCTTTTGAGTTAGTTTCTGTCCCTGTGCTAGAGATCAGAATGAGTGATTCTGATTAAGTCTATGTGTGGCCCTTTAAGGGAATACTTGACATTCTAGCAGCCCTCCACCTTACTCAGCCACAACCCCCAATAATTTTCACAGCCAGAAATTATAGTAACTTTTCTTCCTGACACAGGAACCTTGGGCTGAGGCGGAGTGCTGGTGTGGGACTGGGACACCTCTCTTTTCAGGGCATATCTGCTGCCCAGATATCCCTCCTGATTTTAACCCCCACACATTGTGAGTGTGGGACTAGTTTTTTCTACGTCTCTGCCCCTCCTAACTGTCTTCATATGGTTTCTTCTTTATATCCATAGTTATGAGATTTCTGTTCAGCTAGATATCAGGTGGTTCTGAATAATGGTTGTTTTGTACTTTAGTTATAATTTTGATGTGGTTGTGGGGAAGAGATGAGTACTGTGTTTACTATGCCACCATCCTGACCAGACCACAAGGGGTACCTTTTTAAATGTTTCATATTGCCCAATTAAATTCAATTTGTCTGTCTAGCCCTTTGATGGGTCATCTAGCTGTACCTCACTTTATAATATTATGTGTATTGGCCATTTGTGAAATAATTGGTTTACTGATTTATGTAGTTTGTTCAAGTGATATTTATACAATATTGAAAAATCACATTTGTTAATATTACCAGCAATCTCATAAGAAGAGTCTTAAATATTGAGGTGTCAAACTAAAGGTGGTGGATCTACATTTTCCAAAATACTAATTTTTTCTTAAAAACTTGAATTTTATCATTGGCAACAGATTCTAACAGTTGTCTTTCTTGATGTAACAAGTTTATTTTACTTATTTTCAAGGATAAGTCTGCCAAATACCCAAGTCTGGATAATTTTAGTCAGTCATTTACTCAAGTAGACAGTGTTCCATTAACAAAACAGCTCATTTGGATTCCAAAATGGCAGTATAGTAAGTGGATGCTATATTGACATGCTCCCAGAACCAAACTGGAAATACTAAAAATCCATCCTGAATAATAAAGTGAAGACTAGCTGGAGAGAACCCTAATAACCAAGGATGGAAAGTGGAGGCTGCATCCACAGTGGTAGGAAGTGCAGAGTCAAGAAAGGGCTTCCACAGACAGCAGCTAAAGTTCTCAAGGGATATCTCACCTGTGGGTGTTCCCACTGAGAACTCTGAGGTATAAACCCTAAGCTGTACTCCCCAGTCCAGAGCATCAGAACTGAGAAAGGTGCCCACATAACATTTGGCTGTGAAAAGCAGCAGGTATGCTGTCTGCCAGAGAGAGATAGTTGGAAATGCAGGCACCTTGTTAAAGGGCCAACACACAAAATTTCATGTGTAGCTATTCACCTTGGCTCTGGTAGAAGGAGGGCAGAGTGTACTGGAGCTGTGTGCATAAAAGCCAGGGTTAGAGAATCTGGGGTTAGAGCATGAAAGGCAGACACCCCTGTATCCTGTGCTAAGTCATTCCCTCATGCTACAGAGAACATGATAGACTTTTACCATCCAGGTGGTTTTTGGTTGGGGGGAAGGCAGTTGCCCAAGCTATTGGAAAATACCTTTCCCAATCTGGTGGCTAAAGCCAATTAAGAGACTGAGAGTAATAACAAGCCTGCAGGCAGAAGCAATTGCCCCATCCTGTTGAAAAACTTCTTGCCCCACCCTGTGGTCAATAGCCTGCAGCTATTCAAGATGGAATACAATCAGACTCCTAGATGAGCTGGGTATCTGGAGGCTTTGAGTCCTTGCCTGATCTAATTTGGGGCATGGGTCCAGGAAAGGCAGACCTTGGTGTACATCTTGTTCCTCCCAATGCCAGTAATGGAAGTCACAAGCTTTGGATTGCTGATAGATTCAAACAGGTTACTCAGGGTCAGTCATAAACAGCATCTGGAAATGTCATGTACTAGTGAATGGGAGGCATAGCAGATCTAACTAATACATAGTCACAAACACAAACAAGCAGCCAAAATAGGGAGACAAAAAAACAAGGACCAAACAAAACAACAAGATAATTCTCCAGAAGAGCCAAATGAAATGGAGATAAGAAATTTATCAGACATAGAGTTCAGAATAATGATGACAAAGATGTTCAACAGCATGAAAAAAATAGAGTAACTACGAAGAATAACATATCACTAATTAGGAACATAGTGGAAGAAATACACAGTAGATTAAGGGAAACCAAGAATCATATCAGTGAATTAGAAGTCAGAATAGAAAAAAAAAATAACTTAAACAGAGAACCAAAAAGAAAAATACAAATAAAAAAAGAGGACAGCTTTAGGGAGCTGTGGGAGAACATGGAAGTATGACTGTATTTTTATAATAGGGGTGCCAGAAGGGGAAGAAAGTAAGCAAGGGATAGAGAATATGCTTGAAGAAATAATGGTAGAAAAGTTCCCTAACCAGGCAAAGGAAAAAGTCACAAATGTTCAGGAGGCAGAAAGAGTCCTAATCAAGAAAAACCTAAACAAGCCCATGCCCAGAGACATCATAATTAAAATGCCAAAAATTAAAGACAAAGAGAGAATCTTAAAGGCAGCAAGAGAAAAGCAATTTGTTATCTACAAACGAGCTCCCATAAGGCTGTCAATGGATCTCTCATCAGAAAATCTACCGGCCAAAGGGAATGGCATGAAGTGTTCAAGGTAATGAAAAGCAAGGATCTGAAACCAAAATTAATATATCCAGCAAGGCTATCATTCAAAATGGTGAAATAAGGATCTCCTGAGATAAATAAAGGCTAAATTAGTTTATCACCACCAAACCAGCACTACAAGAAATGCTAAAGGGACTTCTGTAATGAGAAGAAGAAGGAGAGAGAGAGAGAGAGAAAAGGAAACATAGGCATACAGAATTAAAGTGGCAATAAATAAGTACCTATCAATAATAACCATAAATGTAAATGGATTAAAATCTCCAATCAAAAGACATAGGGCAGCTGAATGAATACAAAACATGGCCCAACTATATGCTGTCTACAAGAGACCCACCTTAGAACAAAACACACACACAGGATGAGAGTGAAGGGATAGGAAAAAATTTCCATGCCAATGGAAACAAAAAAAAAAGCTGAAATAGCAATACTCACATCTTACAAAATAGACTTCAAAGTAAAGGCCATCATAAGAGACAACAAAGGTCACTACGTAATACTAACATGATTGATCCAATTAGAGGATATAACCCTGCTAAACGTATATGCACCCATATAGTAGCACCTACACATATACTTTTTTAAAATTCTGGAGGATTTTAAGGGGGCCATTGACAGCAATGCTGTTATTACAGGGCACTTTAACACCCCACTGTCATAAATGGGTAGATTTTCCAGGAAAACAATTAACAAGGAAACAGTGACTAAATGAAACACTGGATCAGATGGATTTAATGGGCATTATAGGACATTTCACCCCAAAGATGAAAAATATACATTCTTCTCAAGAGCACATGGGTAATTCTCAAAGATAGACCACATGTTAAGACACAAAACAAGCTTCTACAAGTTCAAGAAGATTGAAAACATATCAAGCATCTTCTCAGACCACAATGGAATGAAATTAGAAATAAACTACTGAAAAAACACTCAAAGAGTGTCAAACACATGGAGGCTAAATAGCATATTATCTAAATATATAAAAGCTTAAGCAACTGGACAACCAGACAACTAGACGACTGGAAAATGGGCTGGTAGCTCTGACATTCACTGACCACCAGGGGACAGACATTCAATGCAGGAGCTTCCCACCCCGCTCCTCCCACCCAGTGGTCAGTGCACTCCCACAGCAGGAGCACCACTCAGCTGACAGATGGGTGTCAGACACCGGGATGACAGCTGGTGAGGGCAGCTGCAGCAGTGCAAGCCTCTCCTGCAGACACTCCCCCTGCGTGCATAAGCTGTGATGATCTGGTGGGTAAGGCTGAGCTGTGGTGGCATGGAGGTCCACTGATCCCTGCAGGCCAGGCTGAGGGACCCCATTGGTGCACAAATCCATGCACCGAGCCTCTAATTAAATAGGTTACTAATGAGATCAAGAAAGAAATAAAAAACTTCCTCAAAACAAATGAAAATGAGTGCACAACAGCCCCAAATTTCTGGGACACAGCAAAAGTAGTCCTGAGAGGGACGTTCATAGTGTTACAGATCTACCTCAAAAAATAAGAAAAATTAATAATAAACTAATCCTACAACTTAAAGAATTAAATAGATAACAACAAGTAAAACCCAAAGTAGAAAAAAGGAAATAATAAAGATTAGAGCAGAAATAAATGACATAGAGACTAAACAAACAAACAAACGAAAAATAGTATAGAAGATCAATGAAACCAAGAGCTGGTTCTTTGAAAAGATAAACAAGATTGATGAACCTTTAGCCAGACACATCAAGAAACAAAGAAAAAGAACTCAAATAAATAAAGCCAGAAATGAAAGTGGTCAAGTAACAACTGACATCACAGAAATACAAAATATTTCAAGAAAATACTCTGAACTACAAGCTGAACAATGTGGATGAAATTGATAAATTCCTAGAAAAATAAAATCTTCCAAAACTGAATCAGGAAGAATTAGAAAACCCAAATAGGTCAATAACAAATGAGGAAATTGAAGCAGTAATCATAGTAATAATAATAAAATCTCAGCAAACAAAAGCCCTGGGCCTGACAGCTTCACAGGGAAGTTTTATCAAACATTCAAAGAAGAACTAGCATCTATCCTCCTAAACTATTCCAAAAAATCCAAGAGGAAGGAACACTTTAGGATTTTTATATGAGGCCAGCATTATCCTAATTCCAAACCAGATGAAGACATTGCAAAGAAACAGAACTACAGGCCAATATCCCTGATGAACATAGATGCTAAAATTTTGAACAATATATTAGCAAATCAGATCCAGCAATATATTAAACAGATCATACACCATGACCAAGTGGGATCAACTGAGTGGATGCAAGCCTGGTACAATATTTGCAAATCAATAAACATGATATATCTCATTAAAAAATTGAAAGACAAAAACCATGTGATCATATCAATACACACTGAAAAAGCATTTGAGAAAATCTAACACTTTGCTGAGAGTTTGCTGAGAGTTTCCACTCTCAGCAAAGTGGGAATAGAGGGATCATACCTCAATATGATAATGGCCATATATAACAAACTTACAACCAATATCATACTCAATGGGCAAAAACTAAAACCATTTCCCCAGGAACAAGACAGAGATGTCTGCTTTCACCACTCTTATTCAACATAGTACTGGAAGTCCCAGCCACAGTGATCATCCAAGAAGAGATAAGAGGCATCCAAATTGGAAAGGAAGAAGTACACCTCTCATTATTTGCAGAAGACATTATATTGTACATAGAATGCCCCAAAGACTCCACTAAAAAACTACTTAATTTAATAAATGAATTTGGGTATGTAGCAGAATACAAAATTAACACCCAGAAATAGATGACATTTTTATTCACCAATAATGAATTCCCAGAAAGAGAAGCAAAACAAATAATCCCATTTATCATTGATATATATATACTTAGGAATAAATTTAATCAAGGAGGTAAAAGATTTGTACTCAGAAAACTACAGGTCATTGAAAAAAGAGATAGAGGAAGATATGAATAAGTGGAAGCATATACCGTGTTCATGGATTGGTAGAATTAACATTGTTAAAATGTCCATACTATCCAAAGCAATCTATAAATTCAATGAAATCCTTATTAAATTGCTAACTATATATTTCACAGATCTAGAAAAAATACTCCAAAAATTTATATGGAACCAGTAAAGACCCTGAATAAACGCAACAAACTTGAAAAAGAAGAACAAAATTGGAGGGATCACAATACCAGATATCAAGTTATACTATAAAACCACTGTAATCAAAACAGCCTGGTATTGGCACAAGAACAGTGGAACAGAAGAGAAACCCCAGAAATTGACCCAAGCCATTATGCTCAATTAATATTTGACAAAGAAGGCAAGAGCATACAATGGAGTAAAAAAATGTTCACAAAATTAAACAGCACTATGCAAAAAAATGAAACTAGACCACCAACTTACATCATACACAGGAATAAATTCAAAATGGATAAAAGACTTCAATGTAACTTGGGAAACCATAAAAAATCCTGGAAGAAACCATAGGCAGCAACATCTCAGACATGTCTTGTAGCAATATGTTTACAGATACATCTCCTAGGACAATGGAAACTAAGGAGAAAATAAACAAATGTGACTACATCAAAATAAAAAGCTTCTGCACAGCAAAAGAAACCATCAACAAGATGAAAAGGGAGTCCATTGCATGAGAGAACATATTTGGCAATGACACATCTGATAAAGGATTAGTATCCAATATACATAAGGAATTCATACAACTTAATAAAAGGAAGATAAACAATCCAATTAAAAAATGGGCAAAGGATCTTAATAGACACTTCTTTAAAGGGACACACAGATCGCCAAGAGACATATGAAAAAACTAGAGACCTGGTGCACAGATTCGGGGTCCCTCAGCCTGGCGTAAGGGTATTGGGCCAAAACTGGCTCTCTGACATCCCCCAAGGGGTCCTGGATTGTGAGAGGGAAGTTCTTGGGTAACACACTCTGGAATTGGGCTCCCTCCTCTCTGGTACTGGGTTCATCACTGGAGAACTGCAGATGCCAAGTCACCACAGCTCTGCAGCTCCTGGGTTGAGCATCTTCCCCCTGGTGGTCGTTGTGCATCATAGCTACTGCTTAGATGGTCAAACGGTCAAATGGTCAGATGGTTGCTTAGGCTTTTATATATATATATATAGATGCTCAAAGATACTCCACATCAGAGATATGCAAATGAAAATGAAAATGAGGAATCTAATGAACAAAATACACTGTTGAACAAAAATAGACCCAGAGACATAGAAACATAGAACAATAGAACAGACTATGGAATCTCAGAGGGAAGGTGGGAGAGGGTGGGTGGGTGGATGGGAAGAGATCAACCAAAGAACTTGTATGCACATATGCATCACCCATGGACACAGACAATAGGGAGGTGGAGGCCTGGGGTGAGTGGTGGGGGCACACTATAAGAGGACAATGGGGAAAAAAGAGGCATATGTGATACTTTCAACAACAAAGATTTAAACAATAGATAAATAAATAAATAAATAAATAGATAAATAGATAGATAGGTAAATAAATAAATAAATAAGCAGCTCATTCAATTCACAGCACAAACATTTTCCTTAAGACCCCCTGTATAATTTGGCAGAAGTGCTTTCATGTGTACCTACAATTTTCATTACACACACTATTTTAAAAACGTTTATTCAAAGTTAGAGATATAATTAAATTAATGTTTAATCAAACAAATTAAGTGAAACTGTTCTTTTTCTTTTCCCTGTGAATGTGTGTAGTAAAGACTATAATGATTAGTACTACAGTTTGGTGTCATTGCCTTGATCATGCTAAGGTGCCAGAGCCTTTGCTTTCTCATCATCAGTTTGAATGTCAGCACATGGCTTTGTAGTGTTATTATAAAAATAGTTTTGGCTTTGTGGGCCCCCTGAAAGAGTCTTGGAAACTTCCAGAGCTCTGTATACCAGACTTTGAAAACTTCTGATCTAAAAATAAAGTTTTATCTTTTTCAAAAATGTTATATATATATATATATATATATATATATATATATATATATGATATATGCATATCATACATATACATATACTACATATGTATATATGTATATATGTATATATATGATAATTAATGGATCCAACATATTTTCTTAAACATTTACCACACAGTTATTTTCTTCTTTTCTTTAATTTCTGTAGCTGCAATTTACCATCTCTTATGGTCATAGTACCAACTTCTCATGCTCCTCTACTCTTGAATATCAATAATTCTGTCCACTGGTATCTATGTGCAAAATTAAATAATATATGAATCCAAGGAAAACTCACAAATACATTGAGAGATCTTGGTTTGCTTAGGGTTCCACAAAATTTAATTCCCCAGGGCCACAGTGACATTGCTTCAACCAACCTTCTAACATCATGTCTTATTCCCTTGCTTAAAAGCTTGTGATGTGGCCTCATTGTTTTGATGAAGCTTAAATTCCTTAGCCCAGTGCTTAGGTTATCCATTTTTTAAAAAATATATTTTATTGATTTTTTACAGAGAGAAAGGGAGAGAGATAGTTAGAAACATCAATGAGAGAGAAACATCGATCAGCTGCCTCCTGCACATCTCCCACTGGGGATATGCCCGCAACCCAGGTACATGCCCTTGACCGGAATCGAACCTGGGACCCTTCAGTCCGCAGGCCGATGCTCTATCCACTGAGCCAAACCGGTTTCGGCCCACACTCTAGCCTTAATTCAGCCTTTCCTTTACCTCTTTTGTTAACTCTCATAACTCTCTCTCTCTCTCTCTCTCTCTCTCTCTCTCTCTCTCTCTCTCTCTCTTTCTCTCGCACGCATGCGCGCTCGCAATTTTGCTTCACAACTTGTAATTTCTTAAGCATTATTTTAACAAAACATTATGTTATGCTTTGTACATGCTGTTTTCTCTGTCTCAAATATTTCTTCCAAACCTTCATTTACCTGGATAATTTCTCCCCAAACAAGTTTTTATTCATAACATCTTCTCAAGGAGGCCAGCCATGAGTAACTTATCAAAAATGTGACCTCTTCAACATTTCATTTCTATCTTCTATTCTTTGACTTTCATTCTCACTTCTTACATACAATATACTACTTATTTTGATTAATTTCTGTCAAATTCACTAGAATGTACTTATCATGCAGATAGAGGTTTTTTTCCTGTATTGCCTATAATTATATCTCCTGTACCTATTTGGTACTATCCAAATGTTTGTGGGTGCTCCATAAACATTTGTTGAATGACTAAATGACATCAAATAATACCTCCTATGTTAGCTTCCTTCACCTTAGTAGGGCAAAATTAATCACATTTTTTTCTCACTATTTTCATGCCATATATAGCAGTATACTATTAATCACGTTTTTTTGTTTTGTTTTGTTTTGTTTTGAATGTAGCACTTCTACCAGACTGTGAACACCTTAACATATATAACTTGTTGAATTCATCCTCAGCTGTTGGCAAAGGCTGACACTTAATAGGTGTTTTGTAAACATTTGTTGAATAGAAAACTATGTGATGTTTCATAAGGCAGCTAAAAAAAAATGTAGAATAATTTGAAGTTTGCATAAAATGGGATGCCTGACACAAACAGCTATTTTAAGTAAAACAGTATTATTGAATGGCTTTTTAAATATGGTTCACTGAAACTATTCTCACTGAAACAAATGGAATAGTAAATGTCCCTTTCTATGTTAAACATAGCTGATAATAAAAATATGAACCCACAGTTTTCCAGAGATACTGTCTTTGATGCCATTGGCCACCTCTGGTTTAGGCACCTTCCTTTTGGTATTTCTGTTATTCTCCTGCTCCCTCCATGAAAGAAATTCTGATCTAAATCGGTTGTCTTGTTGCTTTGTAGTGCTATTTTTAATCTCTAAGTTATTTAAGGGATAGGTTTTTCTCCTTTAAAGAAAATTCAGACACCAGTCACCTTGTGAAGAAGACTTTGTCAGGATCTTCCTCTTAATGAAATCATAACCATACGAAGGTGTGTTTCCCCCCCCTAAGGTCAAGTTTGATTTATTCAATGTATTAGTCATGACAAAATGCCTATATTTTCAAATGTCTAATCCACATTACAGTTAAGAAATAGAATGCCATATTTCACTTATATGTGGAATCTGGAAAACAAAATAAATGAACAGGCAGAACCGAAAGAGACTCAAACATACAGAGAACATTTTGAAAATTGCCAGATGGGAGGTATTTTGGAAGGATGGGTAAAAAAAGGTGAAGGGATTAAGAAGTACCAATTGGTAGTTACAGAATAGTTACAGGGATGTAAAGTACAGCATAGGGAATATAGTCGATAATATTGTAATAACTACATATGGTGTTAGATGGGTACTAGTCTTATCAAGGAGATCACTTATTAAGTTACATAATGTCCAATCACTGGGTTGTATACCTGAAACTAATATAATATTGTATGTCAACTGCAATTAAAAAACTAAAAAAATATATAAAGTAAAAAAATAAATAAATAATAGAGTTGAAAAATTTACCCAAAGGAACTAAAAGCAGCCTCATGGTCAGATATTTGATAAACACAAGCTCTCCAGAATGTAGGAAATGCATTGCAAAGGTGAGAGTGGGGGTGGGGAGAGGTTGGGTTGTAGAAGCAGCTGCTAGATGTGCTATTTGAGGACCCAATAAATTCCTGGGGTCTGAGAGGAGGACAGGGAGGTGAAAGGGTAGTGGGAAAAGTTCAGAGACCAGCCACAGCCTGAGGCCAAAGGGCAGACCCCTGACCTTTTATTTTAACATGTGCCTGTGGGAAAGGCTCTACAATAAGATTGAACTAAATGGTTTGCTCTCCACCTTGATCCTGATTATACAAATAGGAGAGATAATAGTGAAAAAGAGGCAAGTGAAAATTTAAGGCTTGGCTGTATAAAATTAATAGTTATTTTGTGGACTATATGTGTAGATTGTTGGGCTTTTCGTATGACAATGACTATGCCTATTATTAACCATTATGAACTTTTATTTGATTAAAATTGCTCATGCTTTCAGATCTACTAATAATATCACAATTTATCCACCACTTTAAAGAATAAGTTAATTGTCACAAAAAGGACTCATACCAAATCACCTACACCAGATAAAATTTCAATGTTTTATGAAAAATGTTACCAGTGAAATTCAACTTTTGCACGTTGTTTGCATTTTCTGATACCTGGTAAAGTATTTCTGGCTGACTGTTCTGATTTTGCTGATCAAAGATTTTGGTTTCTGTGATTCAAGTCCTTAACAATACATACCTATGTCTAAAATGATTTCTAAGGCATCCTCTACAGAGACAAAATATGACCTACAGTATGGCGTTTGTTATTTCCTGCTGGAATCTGAAATTGATGATGTGAGACTTCAACTTCCAAACATTTCTCATGTGTCATGGCTACTGTAATATTAACTGTCAGAAGTGTGTGGTGTAAAATGTAAATTCTTCAGTCACTACTAATCTTGGCATGTTGTGTGATAACACTATTTAAAATCCCTATCAAGGGAGTAAAAGTAGCCTCTTCATAATTCTAGAGAATATTTAAAAAGAAGGTGTTCAGCCCTAACCGGTTTGGCTCAGTGGATAGAACGTCAGCCTGCAGACTGAAAGGTCAAGGGCATGTACCTTGGTTGCGGGCACATCCCCAGTTTGGGGTGTGCAGGAGGCAGCTGATCGATGTTTCTCTCTCATCGATGTTTCTAACTCTCTATCCTTCTCCCTTCCTCTCTGTAAAAAATCAATTAAAAAAATATTTTAAAAAAAGAAGGTGTTCACATTTTCAGAGGTTAGTTTTCAACTGAGGACATATTTGGTGGCATAATGTTGATCGATTCCATTGGTCCATCAAGCTGTATCCTTCTGTCTGAAGCAGCTTTTCATTTGCATATTGACAAAATGGATGACCTCTTCTGATCCTTCAACTCCAACCAAGCTAATCCTGCCTTTAATCCAAAAAAAGGCTAGGGGTAATCTTACTACTTCAATTGTTTCCCACATTTAAGAATAGGGCCCTTGTTGTTTTAACAAAAATTAAGATTATTAAGACAATTACTAATTAACAACTTAGGATTCGATAAAATATTTGTTCATGATGTTTTGTGCTGTATAAATACTATAAAAATCAATTATGAACATCATTCATTGCCCATCATCAATAAAAAATAAAATGAAATGGTTATATATGGACATTGCCTTTTACTAAATTAAACTAGCTTTATTATTCCCCAACAGCCTTGTAAGAATATTGAACCCAAACACAAACTGGTCAGACACCTTTCTTGTAGTTTCAGAAGAAAGGGTAAAAATCTATCCCATCTATCCCTGACAATCTAAACTTTGGAGCTGATAATCTGAAATAGGACAAAATACCCTAGAAGAGATATATCTGGGAGTCATTTCAGTTGGAGACTGAGGGCCATTTCCAACAAAGCAATCAAATAGCTAATAAAGCCTTAATATCACATTTTTGGCACATAGGCAAACAGAATAAACTAGATAAAGGTAAAAAAGTTTGGAATCCTTCCATCTGCAGTAAGGGAAACAGTCACTGAATGTTGCCCTTCTCTAAGCATCAATGTGGAGTTTGGAAATGGTTATGAAAGCTAAACTTGCTTAATATAATAACTAGTAACAATTTTATATATTGAGATTGCATCAACTTATAAAGTAGGAAAAGAAAGTTTTATCTGTCACTGAAAAAGTAAATTTTTTATAAAAATGTTATAAACTTCTCTCATAACTGAGGAATTTGACTTTTAATTGGCTCTATAAAGTTCATTTCTTCTATAGTTATAGAAAAAACTAGAATCCTGTTATTCAATACATCAATCAGTATTTATCAGAGGGCATGCAAATAGACAAAATAAATTTTAATTTATTCAATTCCATACCTTCACATTAAGAACAAATATAAATTGGCTTTAAAAAATGTCCCACATAATTTCTAGATTTGGATATTTGATAAATTCAAATATGTTATTCACATGTGTTGACAATTTAGAAACGTAAGTTGAAATTCTTTGTATAGAAAAAAAATAAAACTCTGAATTTTAAAAAAAGGTTTAAAATATTTGTTATATATATTACTCATATAAATGTTACTTAGTAGGTAACATTTTCTTTTCTCTTTACCAGTTACTAAATTTTTAAATCACTGCGTAAAGTTGTAGTCACACACATCATTATAAAACAAATAAAACATAAACATTAAGTTAAATTTTACCTTAACTTTTCCATAATATCCTCCTTTCCTCCATCATAAATCCATTCAAAATTAAATTTCTAGAAAGCCCATAATAGCAAATGTTGATTAAGGTCCGCCCCACTGTCCCCATATTTTCACATTTGTTAATATATATTATTTCTAATTTCTTCTTGCCCTCCCTGAAGTAGTCTATGTCTTCCCTTCTCCTAACTTGTCAACTATTTAGTTTTATCCTTTTGTGCATATTCTATATACCTCATCCATTTTTCTAACATTTCTCTTTTTCTTGTTACTTTGTAGTAGTTATGCTCATGTACCATTGAACTTAATCTCTGGAAATTGAAACAGTCATTTTTCTATGTGAATATTTTATGTTTTCAAGATACTGGAATTTGGGAAGAGCAAAATTCTGTGAAATATTATAATTTATACTTAAATACATTCATTTTCCTGCTGATAATGGAAGAATAAGAGAGTTTGCTTTTCTTGCTAAAATTTTGACAACTCAAATATACTCTGCTTATGTGCTTGTGGTAACTGAAGAACATGAGTTTGAAGCAGGGCATTTATAAAGTGAAAAGCAATTGGTATTACATGTGTCCTGTCCTTGATTTTGCTATCCTTCACCTAGTGATGGATACAAACAGGTCCACAAACAATTCTTGCTCTTCTCTTGTAGACTTAGACTGTTTAGAGTAGGCTTCCAGGAGTGAAATTGTTTGGTCATAGTGAATGCATATCTTTAATATGGTGACTGCTGTCATATGTTCCCCAGAATGTGTCTGTTTACATTTCAAGCAGCAGTGAAAAGGGTTCCAATTTCCACCACATATTATCTGAATATCATTAAGTCCTCTTTTCTTTTGTATTTAGTTTTCATTTTTGTGAATACTAAAAAAATTAGAGAATTCCTTCAAATAATTAACTATTTAGGTTTATCCTTTTGTACATATTCTAAATACCTTGTCCATTTCTCTAACATTTCCCTTTTTCTTGTTACTTTGTAGGAGTTATTTCCATAAATAACAATCCCTTAATAGTTTAGGATTTTAAACATGTTTTCTCCTGTCTAGCAACAGTTAACCTACTCTTTCATCTCTTTTTTTGCAAAGAATACATTCGTCTGGTTTGTCATGGTTTTTGTGGTTTGTGTTTTTTAGCTCCAGCTTAAGAAACTTTCCTGCACCCAAAGGTCACAATCAAAATTTCTTAATAATTTAGTCCCATTCTGGCTGCCCTAGCACATGTAAGTTTTGATCCCTATGAAGTTTGTTTTTCTTTGTAAAGTAAGTTAGTTTTCTGAAAGCCATTAGTAGAAGCTATCTTTTCTCCACGAACTGACAATGCCACCTTTCCTGGGTCCGTGTCTGCCTGCTATCTATTCTGTTCCATTGATTATTTGTCTACTCTGGGCCAGTACTTCAGTAGTTTTATTGCTAGGCCTTACAATCTGGTGGGGCAATAAATCCAGGTTTGCTCTTTGAATGTTGCATTAAGTCTGAGTTTTAGTCAGAATTTATATTAATAAGTTTGTTAAGTTGCTAAAAATATTTTGGTTAAGTTATGATGAGAAATGCATGGGGAGAACTCAAAGCTTTAAAATGTGAAGTCATTCTATCCTTACACATACATGACCATTCTCTCATTTTATTCATCTCCTTTTTTAAAAAATAGGTTGGTTTTGTTTATTTTAATTTTTATTTTCTTGTTTAAAGTATTACAAACAGTAGTACATATGTCTCCTTTTTCCCCCCATTGACCTTCCCCCGGCCTACCCTAGCCCCCAGCACATGCCCTTACCCCACCCCCCCAGTGTCTTGTGTCCATTGACTATGCTTATATGCATGCATATAAGTCCTTCGATTGATCTCTTAGCCCCCCCTCCCACAACACTCCCCAACCTTCCCACTGTAATTTGACAGTCTGTTCAATGCTTCTCTGCCTCTGTATCTATCTTTTTGTTCATTAGGTTATAATGTTCTTTATTATCCATAAATGAGTGAGATCATGTGGTATTTTTCTTTCACTACCTGGCTTATTTCACTTAGCATAAGGCTCTCCAGTTCCATCCATGCTGCTGCAAATTATAAGAATTCCTTCTTTTTCATAGCAGTGTAGTGTTCCATTGTGTAGATGTACCACAGTTTTCTAATCCACTCATCTGCTGATGGGCACTTAGGCCATTTCCAAATCTTAGCTATGGTGAATTGTGCTGCTATGAACATAGGGGTGCATATATCCTTTCTGATTGGTGTTTCTGGTTTCTTGGGATATATTCCTAGAAGTGGTATTACTGGATCAAATGGCAGTTCCATTTTTAAATTTTTGAGAAAACACCATACGGTTTTCCACAATGGCTGCACCAGTCTGCATTCCCCCAGCAGTGAAGGAGGGTTCCTTTTTCTCCGCATCCTCTCCAGCACATGTCATTTGTTGATTTGTTGATGATAGTAATTCTGACAGGTATGAGATGGTACCATATTGTTGTTTTGATTTGCATCTCTTGGATGAATAGTGACTTTGAGCATGTTTTCATGTGTCTCTTGGCTTTTTGAATGTCCTGTTTTGAAAAGTGTCTATTTAGGTCTTTTGCCCATTTTTTGATTGGGTTGTTAATCTTCCTTTTGTTAAGTTGCATGAGTTCCCTGTAAATGTTGGAGATTAAACCGTTATCAGTGATAACATTGGCAAATATGTTCTCCCATGCAGTGGGCTTTCTTGTTGTTTTGTTGATGCTTTCTTTTATTGTGCAGAAGCTTTTCATTTTGATGTAGTCCCATTTGTTTCTTTTCTCCTTAGTCTCCATTGCTCTAGGAGCTGTGTCTGTGAAGATATTGCTACGACATATGTCTGCAATTTTGCTGCCTATGGAGTCTTCTATGGTTTTTATGGTTTCCCATCTTACATTCAAGCCCTTTAGCCATTTTGAGTTTGTTTTTGTGTATGGTGTAAGTTGGTGATCTAGTTTCATTTTTTTTGCATGTATCTGACCAAATTTCCCAGCACCATTTATTAAAGAGGCTGTTTTGACTCCATTGTATGCTCTTGCCTCCTTTGTCAAATATTAATTGAGAACAATGGCTTGGGTCAATTTCTGGATCCTTTATTCTGTTCCATTGATCTGTATGTCTGTTCTTGTGCCAGTACCAGGCAATTTTGAGAACAGTGTCTTTGTAATATAGCTTGATATCTGGTATTGTGATCCCTCCAACTTTGTTCTTCTTTCTCAGGACAGCTGTGACTATTTGGGGGTCCTTTTTTATTCCAGATGAATTTTTGGAGAGTTTGTTCTAGATCTTTGAAATATTCCATTGGTATTTTAATAGGTATTGCATTGAATCTATAGATTGCTTTAGGTAGTATGTACATTTTAATGATGTTGATTATACCAATCCATGAACATGGGATGTTCTTCCATTTGTATATGTCTTCTTCTTTCTCTTTTCAATGTCCTGTAGTTTTCCAAGTACAGGTCTTTTACCTCCTTGGTTAAGTTTATTCCTAGGTATCTTAATTTTTTTGGTGCAAGGGTAAATGGGATTTTTTTTTTCATTTTTCTTTCTAGAGTTCATTATTGGTGTATAAAAAGGCCATAGGCTTTTGGGTGTTAATTTTGTATCCTGCTACATTGCCAAATTCATTTATTAGGTTTAGTAGTTTATTGATGGAGTCTTTGGGGTTTTCTATGTATAGTATCATGTCATCTGCAAATAAGGATAGTTTTACTTATTCTTTTCCAATTTGAATGCCTTTTATTTCTTCTTCTTGTCTGATCTCTCTGGCTAGTACTTCTAGTACTATGTCGAACAGGAGTGGTGAAAGTGGGCATCCTTGTCTTGTTCCTGTTATTAGGGGAAATGGTTTTAGTTTTTGCCCATTGATTATGATGTTGGCTGTAGGTTTGCCATATAGAGCTTTTATTGCATTGAGCTATGATCCTTCTATTCCCACTTTGCTGAGAGTTTTTATCAGAAATGGGTGTTGGATTTTGTCAAATCTTTTTTTCTGCATCAATTGAGGTTTTTGTCTCTCAGATTGTTTATGAGATGTACCACATTTATTGATTTGCGAATATTGTACCATCCTTGCATCCCTGGAATAAATCCTACTTGGTCATGGTGTATGATCTTTCTAATGTATTGCTGTATCCGACTTCCTAGAATTTTATTGAGGATTTTGGCATCTACGTTCATCAAGAATATTGGCCTGTAGTTTTCTTTTTTTGTGGTGTCTTTACCTGGTTTTGGTATTAGGGTGATGCTGGCTTCATAGAAAGAGCTAGGAAGTGTGCCTTCCTCTTGAATTTTTTGGAATAGTCTGAGGACGATAGGTTTTAGTTCTTCTTTGAAAGCTTGGTAGGACTCCCCTGTAAAGCCGTCTAGACCAGGGCTTTTGTTTGCTGGAATATTTTTGAGTGCTGTTTCAATTTCTTCAGTATTTAGTGGCCTAATTAGGTTTTTTGATTCTTCTTTGTTGAGTTTTGGAAGCTTGCATTTTTCTAAAAATATGTCGATTTCGTCTAGGTTGTCCTTTTTGTTGGAATAGAGTTGTTCACAGTATTTTTCAAAATAATTTGTATTTCTGTAGCATCGGTTATTATTTCACCTCTTTCATTTCATTTCTGATTTTGTTTATTTGGGTCCTCTCTCTTTGCTTCTTGGTGAGCCTGGCTAGAGGTTCATCAATCTTGTTTATCCTTTCAAAGAACCAGCTCTTGGTTTTGTTGGTCATTTGTATTGTTTGTTTTAGGTCTCTATTTCGTTTATTCTGCTCTGATCTTTATTATTCCCTTTTTTTTCTGCTTATGGTGGGCTTTTCTTGTTGCTCTCTTTCTAACTCTTTGAGTTGTAGGGTTAGGTAACTTATTACTGTTGTTTCTTGTTTTTTTGTGGTAGGCTTATAGAGCTATGAACTTCCATCTCAAAACTGCTTTCACTGTATCCCAAAGATTTTGGATTGTTGTGTTTTCATTGTCATTTGTTGCTATGATGCTTTTTATTTCTTCTTTGATCTCTCTGGTAACCCAGACAATGTTTAATAGCATGTTATTTAGCCTCCAGGTGTTTGATTTTTTAAATTGTTTTTATTGTAGTTGATTTTTAGTTTTATGCTATTGTAATCTGAGAAGATGCTTGATATGATTTCTATCTTCTTGAATTTGAAGAGACTTTGCCTGTGACCCAATATATGGTCTATCTTTGAAAATGACCCATGTGCACTTGAGAAGAATGTATATTCTGCATCTTTGGGGTGAAATGTTCTATGAATGCCAAGTAAATCCATCTGATCCAGTGGGTCCTTTAGAGTCACTATTTCCCTGTTAATTTTTTGTCTGGAAGATTTATCCCAGAGAAGTCAGCAGGGTGTTAAAGTCACCTAGTATGATGATATTGCTGTCAATCTCTCCATTAAAGTCTCCAGAAATTATATATACTAGGGGCCCGGTGCACGTAATTCGTGCACTGGGTGTGGGGGGGGGGGGGAGTGTCCCTCAGCCCAGCTTTCCCCCTCTCACATACTGGGAGCCCTCAGACGTTGACCCCAATCACCCTCCAATCACAGGATTGGCCCCTTTCCCAGGCCTGATGCCTCTGGCCCAGGTGTCAGGCCTGGGCAGGGGACCCCCAGACCCCTCCGATTGCTGGCTCTGCCCCTTGCCCAGGCCTGATGCCTAGGCCAGAGGCGTAGACCCCCATCATCCTCCAATCGCCTGATCGGCCCCTTGCCCACTCCTGACGCCTCCGCCATAGGTGTCAGGCTTGGACAGGGGGCCCCCATCTTCCCCCCGATCGCTGGCTCTGACCCCCGCCCAGGCCTGAGGCCTCTGGCCCAGGAATCATGCCTGAGCAGGGGACCCCCATCTCCCTCTGATCGTTTGCTCCACCCCCTGTCCAAGCCTGACGCCTCTGACCCAGGCTTCAGGCCTGGGCAAGGGGACCATCATATCCCTCCAATCCCCGGCTCTGCCCCCCACCCAGGCCTGATGCCTCTGGCCCAGGCATCAGGCCTTGGCAGGGGCCCCCAGTACCCCGCCCAGGCCTGATGCCTCAGCCAGAGGAGTTGACCCTCATCACCCTCCGATCACCAATCACCGGATCGGCCCTTTAACCAGGCCTGAGGTGTCAGGCAGAGGTGTCAGGCCTGGGCAGGGGATCCCCAGCTCCCCGCGGTTGCAGGCTCTGCCCCTGCCCAGGGCTAACGCCTCTGGCTGAGGCATTAGGCCTGGGCAGGGGACCCCCAGCTCCCCGCAGTTGTAGGCTCCGCCCCTTCCCAGGCCTAATGCCTCTGGCCGAGGCGTCCGGCCCGGGCAGCGGGGACCCGCAGAGGCAGCAGCGCCACGATCTCCCTCTCTGCCCCTGCCCAGGCCTAACACCTCTGGCCGAAGCATTAGGCCTGGGCAGGGGACGCCCAGCTCCCCACGGTTGCAGGCTCCGCCCCTGCCCAGGCCTAACACCTCTGGCCTAGGCGTCCGGCCCGGGCAGCAGGGACCCGCAGTGCCAGCGGCCCCACGATCCTGGACTCCGCTTTAGGCCCAGGCAAGGGACCCCTAGCTCCCGGGACTGTGCCCAGCTCCCATCGCTGGCTCCACCCCTACTTCCTGCTATCTCTGGCCAGGGCGGCAAAGACGCCTGATTCTCCGATCATGGCTGGGGGGCAGGGCAAAGGCGGCCCCAGGGCCGCCTTTGCCCTGCCCCCCAGCTCTTAGCTCCCCCCTGGGTTTCTGATCACTGTCAGTGGCAGGGGGCTTCTTCCTGCTTTCCCTTTTGCCTCCCTGCATTGTGCCTACATATGCAAATTAGCTGCCATCTTTGTTGGCAGTTAACTGCCATCTCAGTTGGCAGTTAATTTGCATATAGCCCTGATTAGCCAATGAAAAGGGTAGCGCCGTACTCCAATTACCATTTTTCTCTTTTATTAGTGTAGATATTCCTTTATAGGGTGCATATATATTTACCAGGTCTATATCCTCTTGTTGGATCGATCCCTTTATTATTATGTAGTGACTTTTGTTATCTCTTGTGATGTCCTTTATTTTATAGTCTATTTTGTCAGATATGAGTATTACTACCCTGGCTTTTTTTTCCATTCCCATTTGCATGGAAAATTTGTTTCCCTCGCTTTAGTCACATCCTAAGTGAGTCTTTTGGTCTGAGGTGGATCTATTCTAGACAGCATATATTTGGGTCACATTTTCATTTCCATTCTGCTACGTTATGTCTTTTGATTGTAGCATTTAATTCACTTACATTTAAGGTTATTGTTGATTGTTATTTATTTGTTGCCATTTTTATTCTGTATAACTATGTTTTTCTCTCTATATATAATTCTTCTCATTACAGCATTCCCTTTAGTATTTCTTGCAGTGCTGTTTTGGTGGTGACAAACTCCCTTAGCTTTTTTGTTTTGTTTTGTTTTGTTTTGTTTTTGTCTAGGATGGCTCTTTATTTCACCATCTATTTTTAATGATAGCCTGGCTGGATATAGTCCTCTTGATTTCAGGTTCTTGCTTTTCATTAGCTTGAATACTTCATACCATTCCCTTCTGGCCTGTACAGTTTCTGATGAAATATTAGCTGACAGCCTTATGGGAGCTTCTTTGTATGTAGCAAATTGTTTTTCTCTTGCTGCCTTTAAGATTCTCTCTTTAAAAAAATAAGATTCTTTCTTTGTCTTTAATTTTTAGCATTTTAATTATGATGTGTCTGCACGTGGGCCTGTTGGAGTTCTTCTTGTTTATGACACTCTGTGCCTCCTGACCTTGTGTGACTTTTTCCTTCTCCTGGTTAGGAAAATTTTCTATTATTATTCCTTCAAACACATTTTCTATCCCTTGCTCACTTTCTTCCCCTCTGGCACATCTATTATGAAAATATTATTATGTTTTATGTTGTCCCACAGCTACCTGAAGCTGTCCCTTTTTTATTGTTTTTTTTTTTTTTTCATTTTGGTTCTCTGATTGAGTGCTTGTTTTCCCCCAACCTGTCTTCTAATTCACTGATCTAATCTTAAACTTCCCCTAATCTGCTGTGTATTTCTTCCAGTGAATTCATTATTAGTTCTATGTCATTAATCATAGTTACTATATATTTTCTCATGCTCTGAGTATCTTTGCCATCATTATTCTGAATTCCCTGTCTGATAAATTTCTTATCGCTATTTCATTTAACTCTTCTTCTGTAGAATTCTCTTGTTTCATTTGGTCCTTTTTTTTTTCCCTCCCCATTTTGGCTGCCGTGGGATCCATGTCAGAGTCAATGGACAGCCATGGCTAATTAGAGCTCATAGACCTGTAAGGACAACAATTATGGTACACTGTGCACACATGCCTTGCTGTAGCCAAAATGATTGATGAAACTATTGGCACAAGGCCTCTTTTGTCTAAGTAGTATTAAAGTATATTATTAAGGCTAGAGAGCTCAGATGAGGCAGATGAAGCTGAAAGCTGCTACTGCTATGATGTAAAGCTAAGAGCTCATAGAGAGCTCAGATATAGCTACCATGTAAAGCTACTATGCTAGAGAGGAGAGAGAGCCTGAGCAAGTGGGGAGAAGCTACTAAGGCCAGAGAGCTCAGGAGCCACTATTATGTGAGGCAGTGAGTCTGAGTCTAGGGACAACATCCAGCTGCTCAGATAATAGCTATGGGTACAGAGATTATTACTACTTTATAGGAAAGGTGTATTGGTTTAACCAGCTGGTGTGCTGCTACCTGTATGGGATTTTGCTGTGAAGGACTGTTTTGTCTGATTGCTATGTGGCCACTGGCTTCTACAAGAAAGGAATTCTTATATACACCCACAACTTCTCATGGCTTCTCTGTCTACCACCCAGTGTCCAAGAAGATCGAGCCCCTGGCATAGGGGCTTGGCCCCAACAGTTAGTGCAATGGGAAGGGTTTGAGAAGGAACCTGCCCTGACAGTTGGCATAGTTGTTAGTAGGATTCAGAAGAATATACAGACTCAGAGCAGCAGTGCTCTTGCTGTTTCTGAAAGCTGCCTATTTGTGTTTATGACTATTTATTTATTGGATATGCTATGCCACCCAATCTCTAATGAATGACAGTGTCAGATGCTGTTTGTGACTGAACTTGAGTACCCTGTTTGGAACTATCAGCAATCCACAGCTTATTGCTTCCTCTGCTGGGGCTGGGTGTTTTGAAAAGAACCACAATTGTGCACCAAGGTCTGTTTTTCCTAGCCCAGGGCCCTGAATTAGATCAGGAAATGATTCAAAGCCCTCAGAGACCCAGATCTGCTTGCAGTCTGATTGTGTTCAGTCTTGAATAGCCTCAGGCTATTGATCACAGGTTGGGGAAAGAGTTTTTTCAACAGGGTGTGGCAATTACTTCTGCCTGTAGGCAGATTATTATTCTCAGTGTCTTAATGGTCCTCAGAAACTCCACATGGTGGAACAAGGCGTTTTATAATAGTGTGGGGCAATTGCTTCAAACTCAGGCAAAAACTGCCTGGATGGTTAAGGTCTGGCAGAGAAAGATGTCCTCTGAAGTATAAGGAAATGACTTAGCACAGGAAACTGGTGTGTCTGCCTTCTGAGCTCTAACCCCCAGAGCTTCCAAACCCTGGTTTTTGCTCCATTATCCTCTGCCATCCCTCTACTGGAGCCCAAAGTGAGTGGCTGCACATGAAATTTTGTGTATTGCCTGCATCTCTAGCCATCTCTTCCTGGCAGACAGCAAACCTGTTGCTTTTTACAACCAGATGTTATGTGAGCACCTTTCTCATTTCTGGTGTTCTGGGCTGTATTTGCTATATATCTTTGCAAATAAAGGTTTTCAAATTTTCTGAGTAGGTACCCAGAAAAGGGATTTCTGGGTCATATGGTAACTTTATTCTGAATATTTTGAGGAACCGCCATGTTTTTCATAGTGATGGTAACATTTTACATTTCCACCAGTGACAAATCAGGGTTCCTTTTTCTCTAAAATTTCTTCAACATTCGTTATTACTTGTCTTGTTGATAATAACCATCCTAACAGGTGTGAGGTGTAGTTTTGAAAAGGTGTAGCCTTTCCTAATAGTAAAGTTGAGCATCTTTTTATATATCTGTTGGCCATTTTTATGTCTTCTTGGGAAAAGTGTCTGTTCAGGTTCTCTGCCCATTTAATTGCATTGCTTGTTTGTTTGGTATTGCATTGAATGAGTTCTTTATATATTTTTGGAATTATCCCTTTGTTGAAGCTGTTTAAAAACATCATCTCCCATTTTTTTGGTTGCCTTTTTATTTTGTTACAAGCTTTCTTTGCTTTCCAGATGCTTTTTAGTTTGATATAGTCCTAGTTGTTACTTCCCTTGCCTTTTGGATAAAAATCATAAAACTGAAAGGGCGAGGGCTACACCCTCCATCTTGCCCCGAATCCTCCATGTTGGGGCAACAGCCACGTGCTCAGCAAGCACCTTCTTCCCGGAAGCCCAAGCCTCTGCTAGCCATGCCCAGGATTTCTTTAAACTAACCAATGACAATCAAGGGACGTGCCCATCATGGATATGACCACATCCTGTGTAACAAGACCCGACTTGCACCTGGCCAATCGGCAGGGCCCACAGTCATCTCTCCTCCCCTCACTCCACCCCCCTATTAAAATCCCTTTTTTTCCCATGGGGATGGCATGCTTGTCTCGCCGTTTTGTCGGTGGAGGCTGGGAGCCAGACCCGGGTCTATAATAATAAAAACTCTCTGCTTTTGCATCAGATTTGGCTGGCTCCCTGTTGGTCTATCGGGAATCTTGAAATCTGGGCATAACATTTGGGGGCTTGTCTGGGATTCCCAAGACCATCAAAGGACCCCCGGTCCGGAGAGTCTGACTGACCGCGGTAGGTGTCTGTGTTGTTGTGTGTTCTGTTCTGTGCGAGCTCGTTTCTGAAATCTGTAAATGCCTGTAATGATCTAAGTGGACGCACTGGGGGATCACGGGCAGGAGGAGTCGGGGGACGCCTCAATCCTCCATCTGGAGGGGTGTAGTTTTGCTTCCGCGGAGTCGGAAGGTCTGTAGAAACCCCTCAATCTGAGAATAGGCGGGTCGCTCCCTCTGGTTGGCGTGCAGCCATCGTCTAGCTTTCAGTTTTTGCTTCCATGGAGTTGGGAGATTATTTTGGTTTTGCTTCCATGGAGTTGGAAGGCTGTACTTTTGGGCCCTTTAGCTGTATGTCTTTATGTTTTTTTTGTTTTATTCTGTGGACTTATTGGACAGATATTATGGGACAGACTGAAACTACTTCTTTAAGCATTATGGTTGATCATTTTAAAGAGGTAAAGGGAAGAGCCAGCAGCCTCAGTGCAGAGGTCCGGAAAGGCCGGTGGCAGACATTTTGTTCCAGGGAGTGGCCGACTTTTAATGTCAGGTGGCCACCGGAGGGGACCTTTGACCTCCCCTCCATCCGCCGGGTCAGGGACATCGTCTCCCAACTCAGGGGGGACATCCTGATCAACTCTCTTACATTGTTACTTGGCAGGACCTCGTGGAAAACCCACCATCTTGGCTTAGGCCCTTCCTACCTCCACACCCTCCTGGGCTGCAGCCCATTTTTGCTTTGCAGGAAACAGAAATGGAGGAGAAAAAGAAGAATCTCACCCAGCCATCAGCTCCCCCCTACCCTGTCCTGCAGGGGGGGGACTGAAGAAAAACTAATATTTCCTCCCCCATATAGCCCACAGGGGGGTGATCCTCTCATGCCGGGAGTTCTGGGAGTGGCTGGGAGTGGAGTTCTGGGAGTGGCTGGGGGCGGAGTTCCGGGAATGATCGCGGTTCCGGTACGAGGCCCGCATCTCACCCAGCAGAGGGCTCAGAGGGAGCTGTCTGTTGCAGCACCCGACTCCACCATCAAGACCCTGCCCTTACGGGCCGCGGGACCCCCAGATGCGGATGGCAACCAGCCCCATCACTATTGGCCTTTCGCAACCAGTGATCTCTATAACTGGAAGACACAAAACCCTAAGTTCTCCGAGAAGCCGGGGGGACTTATTAACTTGCTAGATTCTGTTCTTTTCACCCATCAGCCCACATGGGATGACTGTCAGCAGCTTTTACAGGTTCTGTTCACGACAGAAGAGAGAGAAAGGATCCTCAATAAGGCCCAGAAGGTGGTTCCCGGTGTAGATGGAAACCCAACCACAAACCAGGCCCAGATGGATGTCTCTTTCCCCTTAACTAGGCCTGACTTGGACTTCAACACGGCAGAAGGTAAGGAGAGGCTCCGAATCTACCGCCAGACTCTAATGGGGGGGTCTCCACAGGGCTGCTAGAAAGCCTACCAATTTGACCAAGGTAGGGTACGTACAGCAGGAAAGAGATGAGTCTCCAGCTGCCTTTCTAGAGTGGATCATGGAGGCATA
The DNA here is from genome assembly GCF_964212035.1 of Myotis nattereri. NCBI lineage: Eukaryota > Metazoa > Chordata > Mammalia > Chiroptera > Vespertilionidae > Myotis > Myotis nattereri. The sequence continues at coordinate 101,985,086 of NC_138077.1, forward strand.
TCGCACCTATACTCCCATGGATTCAGAAGCCCCTGAGAATAAGGCAGCTGTAATCATGAGTTTTATAAACTAGTCAGCCACGGACATTAGAAAGAAACTGCAGAGAATAGATAGGTTAGGAGAAAAGAGTTTTCGGGACTTGCTGGAAGTGGCTGAGAAGGTGTATAATAGCCGAGAGCCCCCCAAGGATAGGCAAGCCCGTGCCATAGTGGCTGCCAGTGACAAGCAGACCTGAAACCTGGCCAAGATTCTGCTAGCCACCACCAAGAAGTCCCCTGAGTAGCGGACCCGCTGCCTTCGCCAGCTTGCTGATGGCCACGAAAGAGGTAAGGGGACCGCCCCGGAGCGGGAAAAAGAAGCTGCAATGGAACCAGTGTGTTTACTGCAAAGAGATAGGGCACTGGGTCCGAGAATGCCCAAAGAAGGCTGGTAAAAAGGAAAACAAGATAAACTGGGTGGAGGTCTTGGAGCTGGAAGGACTGAGTGATTAGGGGAGGGGGGGTTTGGACCCCCTCCCCTAGCCCAAGGTAACTCTTAGAGTGGAGAGGACCCCTGTTGACTTCCTTGTCGACACTGGAGCACAACATTTGGTCCTCCACACACCTCAAGGGAAACTAGCTAATAAAAAGTCCTGGGTGCAAGGGGCAACTGGCATGAGCCAGTATTCATGGACTACCAGAAGAACAGTAGATCTAGGAATGGGGCGGGTATCCCATTCCTTCATGGTAATACCAGAATGCCCCTACCCCCTATTAGGACGGGACTTGCTAACCAAGATTGGAGCCCAAATAACTTTCAGACAAGGGGGGCCTCAGGTCACCGATGGCAAAGGCCACCCCATCCAGGTTCTGACTCTGAGACTGGAGGATGAATATCACTTCCACCAGGGGGCACCCCCAGTAGAGAACAATATGGACAGGTGGCTGCAAGAATTCCCCACAGCCTGGGCAGAGACGGGGGGAGTAGGACTGGCCACTCACAGGGCCCCAACCCTAGTAGAGCTAAAACCAGGAGAAGGCCCGATAAGAGTCAAACAGTACCCTATGTCCCAGGAGGCTCAGAAGGGAATCAAGCCTCACATCCGGAGACTGCGAAGCCTAGGGGTACTGGTTCCGTGCCAATCTGCCTGGAACACCCCCCTCCTGCCAGTCAGAAAGCCCCACATGAATGACTATCGACCAGTCCAGGACCTCTGGGAAGTAAATAAAAGAGTCCTAGATATACACCCAACCATTCCTAACCCATACACTCTCCTAAGCTCTCTGGCACCCTCAAGAGTCTGGCATACTGTATTAGACTTGAAGGATGCCTTTTTCAGCCTGCTGCTAGCGCCGCAAAGCCGACCCCTGTTTGCCTTCGAATGGCACGACCCAGAGGAAGGCTACAGTGGACAATTAACCTGGACGCGATTGCCCCATGGGTTCAAGAATTCGCCCACCATCTTCAACGAGGCGCTGCATGAAGACCTCGGTGAGTACAGGAGAGGACACCCCAGTCTCACCCTCCTTCAGTATGTAGATGACATCCTGATTGCTGCCGATACTGCCAAAGATTGTGAGCAAGGGACCAAAGATCTGCTGGCCACCCTAGGGACCTTAGGATACCGGGTCTCTGCGAAGAAGGCTCAGATATGCCAAGAGAGGGTGAGTTACCTGGGATACATACTGGAGGGCAGACAGCAGCGGTTGTCAGATGCTAGGAAAGAGACAGTCTTGAAAATCCCTACTCCCACTTCCCAGAGGGAGGTGAGGGAATTCCTAGGATCGGCTGGCTATTGCCGCCTCTGGATACCAAGTTTTGCTGAGATCGCCAGGCCCCTATATGAAGCCACCAAGGAGGGGAAGGCCTTTGAATGGACTGAGACAGAGGAAATTGCCTTTAATCAGATAAAGAGAGCTCTTTTGGCTGCTCCAGCCCTGGGCCTACCAGACATTACAAAACCCTTTCGCCTCTTTGTAGACGAGCGCAAAGGAGTAGCAAAAGGGGTTTTAACGCAGGCTTTAGGCCCCTGGAGTCACCCAGTAGCATATTTGTCTAAAAAGCTGGATCCCGTAGCCGCCGGCTGGCCACCGTGCCTAAGAATCATTGTGGCAACCGCGCTCTTAGTCAAGGATGCCCACAAACTGACCCTGGGACAGGAGATCTGGATCACAACCCCGCATGCCATTGAGGGGGTCCTAAAACAGCCTCCTAATAGGTGGATGAGCAATGCTCGCATGACCCACTATCAAAGCTTGCTGCTCAACCCCCCTAGAGTACGGTTCCATCCCAGTGCGGTCCTCAACCCTGCTACCCTGCTACCTGACCCTGACCTAGATGCCCCACTACATGACTGTTCGGGAATCCTGGAGCAGGTACATGGACTTCGGAAGGACTTGACTGATCGGCCCCTCCCGGATGCAGAGGCCACCTGGTTCATGGATGGAAGCAGCTTCGTGCGGACGGGTGCAGGTAAGCGGGTGCAGCGGTGGTCACTGAAATGGACACTGTGTGGGCGGAGGCCCTGCCCTCTGGGATGTCAGCTCAGCGAGCAGAACTCATTGCACTCATCAAGGCACTGACACTGGGGGCTGGGAAACGGCTTAACGTTTACACAGACAGCCGTTATGCATTTGCTACAGCTCATGTTCATGGAGCAATCTACCAGGAGAGAGGGCTATTGACAGCAGAGGGACGGACAATAAAAAATAAGCAGGAAATCCTCGACCTGCTCGCGGCCTTATGGCTTCCCGCTAAGCTAGCCATTATCCACTGCCAAGGGCACCAGAAGGCAAATGACCCAGTGGCAAGAGGTAACCAAAAGGTTGATCAGGCAGCCAAGGCAGCAGCCTTCACCTCGGTCTCCACTATGGCCTTACAACTACCAGACCCCGGGGACCCAGTTCTACCAGACCAGCCCAGGTACTCTCAGGAAGAGCTGCAGCAGATCAGGAAGCTTCCCCTCGCCCAGGAGGTGAGGGGATGGTGGTACAACTCAAACAAGAATCTTATACTGCCAGACCGGCTCGGGGACACGGTATTAGAACACATGCACCGATCCGCTCACCTGGGAACCCAGAAAATGAAGGACTTAATCCGACATGCCAGGATCAAGATTCACCAGCAGAATACCAAGATAGATCAGATTGTGTCTGCCTGCAAGACCTGTCAACTCACGAATGCGAGGGTCGGATCAAATGAAAAAGGGACCAGGCTCAGAGGCACCAAACTGGGAGCACAATAGGAGGTCGACTTCACTGAAATTAAACCAGGGAAGTATGGTTATAAATATCATTTAGTATTTATAGACACCGTCTCTGGCTGGGTAGAGGCATACCCAACCAAACATGAGACAGCTCAGACGGTGGCCAAGAGCTGCTGGAAGACATCTTCCCCAGGTATGGTTTTCCTGCTATGATAGGGTCCGACAACGGGCCAGCCTTTATTTCACAGGTAACGCAGGTAGTAACCAGGGCTATTGAGGCAAATTGGAAATTACATTGTGCTTATAGGCCCCAAAGTTCAGGGCAGGTAGAAAGAATGAACAGAACTCTAAAAGAGACCCTTACCAAATTAACCATGGAGACTGGCGGGGACTGGTTGGCTCTCCTACCGTATGCCCTTTACCGGGTAAGGAACTCCCCATACACCCTGGGCTTTACTCCCTATGAAATCATGTTTGGCAGGCCACCCCCTATCATTCCTAACCTTAAAGGTGACCTTATTGCTGAATTTGAAAATCAAGAACTATCTCTTTCCTTGAGAGGGCTCCAGAAGGCGCACGAGAACATTTGGCCGTGCCTCCACTCTATCTACGAGACCAGCCAAACCCCAACTCCTCATCAGCACAAACCAGGAGATTGGGTCTACGTCAGAAGGCACCACCAGGAGACCCTCGAGCCACGTTGGAAGGGTCCCTACACTGTGGTGCTGACAACCCCCACCGCTCTCAAGGTAGATGACATCACGACCTGGGTCCATCATACTCACGTCCGGTCAGCGGACCCATCCATGATCCGGGAAGACTTCGTCACCAAGTGGAGTGTCGATCGAGATCAATGCAACCCGCTCAAGCTCAAGCTACAGTGTGCTCGACCTGCCTGATGCCGGTAACATTGCTCGTGATCACTCCTGCCACTGGAAGCCCTCACAATACTGTGTAATAGACTTAGATAATGCCTGCATCTTCATGGACATGGCTCCAAGGAGACAAGGACAATTTATAGAACCACATGTTTAGTAGCAGAAGATTTGGCTGCCTGAAGCGGCCATGATGCCAATATCATGTTTCATTGTATTGATATGTTATATTGACCTTTAATTCTCTTACAGGTTTAAATGTAGCTGTAGCTGTGTACCGGTGATGGTCGACAGTCCTTAGTAGTCTTTGGGAATAACTGGCAAGTGTCCAGTCTCCCACACTGAGGGATATTGTTATAGCTATGTATGTTGGCTATCCTAGAAAGGGACTGTGTGGGGTGTACCCCAAAAGTAAAAGGTGTCTAGCTGCCAAGAGGGCAGGTGCCCAACTGGGCAGGGAAGGGTGCCCATCAGGTTTTGGTCTCTGTTGAGAGACAGTTAATGGTTGGCAGCCTGTATACTGTCTTGCAGGCCTGCATAACCATGCCCATGTCAGGGTAGTGAAGCTGGAAAAAGCCTGTTTAGAATAGAAGGTCTGAGGCATGGTGATGCATAGAAAGAAGGTTTTATGCCAACAGTTACTGTTTTGTTATAAATCCATGAAAAGGAATTAGCAAGGAAAGTCAGAAAGTCTTAGAGTAGATCAGTATGTTTTTCTCCTTATGTAATTCCTCCGAAATCTGGCAATGCTAAATAAGTCATGGCAATACATTTCTTTGCATATATTCAATAAGACTAGTTCCTAATAATGGTTTTATTAATGGAAAACTTTGACTGGAGAATCATGTTTTAAAGAGCACTGTCTGAGCTCTAAAAACTTGAAGCCAATAAGAGTGCCACAGGAAAGCCTGGTATCCTGCTTGGGAGCCCTGAAGATGGCTGGCGCTGGAGCGTCAGGCCCATGCCCTACCATCACTGGCGGTTGGTAAGAGTAGAAGGGGAGCAGTAAAGATGCCTCTGCATCCCTGCAGAACCCCCACACACTCTGGGCTGCAACGAGTAGGAGGGCTACTGAGATGGGCCTTAAAGCCTGGAGCGTGGGCTCAGGTGGAGTTGCTACAGGTGAGGGATTCACCTAACTCAGCAGATACTGCAGGCAGGCCTGAAGGCAGCTGGATAGCTTGGCTTCCTGGCCCTACGGGGCACATCAAGATTCAACCATAAGATTCCAGCAAAGGTGGTCAGTTACCATTCTTGTTGTGTTTATGCAAACATCAGGCCAAATTGAATACAGTAGATAAATTAATCTTGATTTGGCTTTTTGATAGCCATGGAGGAATTTTAAGAAGAAAAATCCTATTTCAATAGAAGTTGTTAAAATAGTTTCTTTCCCTTCCACCGGACCATTTGTTAAGCATATAGGAATAGTTCAGTTGATAATTCTGTGTGCCCAGTACGGGCCTCTAGCAACGGTGAAATAGAAATGCAACCCGTCTCATGATTGAGCCGGAAGTTCCAAGACAAAGGAGGGAATGAAAGGGCGAGGGCTACGCCCTCCATCTTGCCCCGAATCCTCCATGTTGGGGCAACAGCCACGTGCTCAGCAAGCACCTTCTTCCCGGAAGCCTGAGCCTCTGCTAGCCATGCCCAGGATTTCTTTAAACTAACCAATGACAATCAAGGGACGTGCCCATCATGGATATGACCACATCCTGTGTAACAAGACCCGACTTGCACCTGGCCAACCGGCAGGGCCCACAGTCATCTCTCCTCCCCTCACTCCACCCCCCTATTAAAACCCCTTTTTTTCCCACGGGGATGGCATGCTTGTCTCGCCGTTTTGTCAGTGGAGGCTGGGAGCCAGACCCGGGTCTATAATAATAAAAACTCTCTGCTTTTGCATCAGATTTGGCTGGCTCCCTGTTGGTCTATCGGGAATCTTGAAATCTGGGCATAATAAAAACCTTCTCTAAGACCAAACTCCATGGGTTTAATACCTATGTGTTCCTGAATGCAATTTATTCTTTCAGATCTTATATGTATGTCTTTGATCCATTTTGTATTAATTTTTGTACATGGGACAAACTATAGTCTAGTTTCATTCTTTTACATATGGCTTTCTAATTTTCCCAGCACCATTTATTTAAGAGGCATTTTTTTTCTCCATTGTGTATTTTTGGCTCCTTTCTCCAAATTATTTGCCTGTATCATGTGGTTTTATTTCAGGGCTATCAATTCTGTTCCACTGTCTATGTGTCTGTTTTTCTGCCAATACCATATTGTTTTTATTATCATTGCTCTGTAGTACAATTTGAAGTCAGATAGTGTAGTACCTGATTCATTATTTTTTCTGAGGATTGGTTTGGTTATTTGGGGTCTTTTGTGATTCTGTACAAATCTAATTTTTTTTGTTCTGTTTATTTTAAAAATGACATTGGGATTTGATGGGGATTACATTAAATCTGTATATTGCTTTGGGTAATATGGCCATTTTAACTATGTTGATTCTTACAATCCATGAACATGGAATGGATAGTGTGCTAGCCTATTACTGTGAGGTAACTTTGGCTCTGTTTTTGGTTATCTACTCTTCTTTTGTTCTCACCTACTTTATAAGTTCAATTTTTGAATTTCTAATTAATTCTCCTAGCATCTTAATACTTTTCCAATAAATTGTTTTCCTAGAGTTGGTTTCTATTATTCTCTAAAACAACAACAACAAAAAATCTTGATCAGCACACTGTCAAATACTTTCATTTTTACTTCCTAATTGACTTTAAAACCATCCACTTGTCTCAATCTGCATCACTATTACTACCTTAGTTCAAGCCATAGCACCTTTTTCTCACATCCCTTTTTCCTAAGTTTTCTGACCATAGCCATGCTGAACCTTTTGGATTCTATCCTCCGCACCACAGCCCCAGGGAGCTACTGATAATTTAAATCTATCATTTCATCCCGCTTAAATCTTGCAATGCTTCTCCTTGTTTTTGTGATAAAGAGCACATCTCAGCATGTTTTGATCTGTACCTCTTCTCCTCCACCAATTCAGCCCTTTGCTATCTGTGCTGCACCCTCACTGACTTCCAGGTGAATCATGATGCCTTTTGCCACAGGACAATCGCCTGGAATATATTCTCATTCATTCAATAAATATTATTTGAGAGTGCCCCTTTCACCTACTTAATTTCTACTCAACTTTAAACCAAAGCCCAAATGTCCTCTAACTCCTAGTGCAAGTCAGGATTTCTTTGTCATAAACCCCTGCTCGGCATTCATTTCTCTTAAGTGCCTGACGTACAGACACACTATTTCTCTCCACTAATTCTAGCAGCAAATATTTTAGCAGCCAATTGCCACATCATTAGTCTTGTACTGATTGGTTGGGTGTACGCAACAGAAAATATTTTGCTTCCAGAGAACAAGGAAAATAGGTTTGGCTGGAGACAAGATGGTGGCGGAATAGACAGACACATCCCAAGGCTTTTCCCGGAGCAAATAGAATGAGCAGCTGAAAGAGATAACATCCACCCTGAATTGACGAAGTATACTCAGTTGGTGAGAGAGTTTGCAGCCGGGAAGGGCAGAGTTCCCCTGGAAAGGTAAAAACCAGGGACCTGGGCAGGAAAGTTTGCCAGATCTCTGAGCCCAGAGGGTAAGAGGGAGACCTCGCGACACCCAACTGCATCCCTTTGGACAGGCACAGCCCCTGACTGGGAAAGGAAATCTGTAAGACTGTTGGTGCCTGGGGATTTGAGATCTGGGTTCCATAATTACAGAGGACTGAGCCTAAAGCGGGCAGCCTGAAGAGCTGACCAGATCACGCAGTGCCGGTAAGAGAGGAGCTACAGAGACTCAGTCTTCCTCGTTTCTGCAGCTGGCATTTGTTTGTTTGTTTTCACTGAACCCTGTTCATAGGACATTTCGCATACACACACTCACCTGTGCTAAGGAGCAGGAGAAGGTGCGGACGAGTGGAATCTGGCAAGAGGCTGGGAAGAGAAGGGGGTCCAGGAGAGGTGGCAGCAAATTGAGTGCTGAGTCATGCCTGAGCCCAGGACTTGGGCAGCCATTTTCTCCTGAAGATATAACTCCTCCCTCCAGCCCCCAGGCAAGGAATACAGCCACACCCAGATTCCACCCTGAATGGTATGAAGGATTAAACAAATCTAATTAGTCCCTGGGAGTTAACAAGGTCTGGCCTATAGAGGGGCCTTCAGTCCCAGCAACAGAAAAAAATCGCAGACACTCCAGAAAACTGGGATCTTAACCCAGCCAAAGAAATGACATTTCAATTTTTCATTTTTATATTATTATTTTATTAGCTCTTTTTTTTGTTTTTTTCTTTGTTTCCCTTTTTTTGTTTATTGCTCTGTTTTTGCCTTTTTCTCTGTTCTTCTTTTTTGTTTGTTGCTTTATTTTCTACTTCTTTTCACATTATTTTTTCATCATTCAATTTTATTTTATTTTTACTTGTTATTTTCTATTTGATACCATTTTTTAAATCAATTTTTTTAATAAATATATTATTTTGTTCCCTTTCTGTCTCTTCTTATCCACTCATCCCTTTTCTACCTCGGCTATACTGAAGTGAGGTCTTCCCCATATTTATCCAATTCTTAACCTTATTTCCTGTATATCAGCTCAGCCTCTACAGATTCTGCCCCCACCCTCTTTACTGGGTGTTTGGTGTTTGTATTTGTTTGGTTTATCTATTGGTTCTGTATGTTTTCTCCATATATATATGTATGTATATATATATATATATATTCTACTTTTCCTTTTCTCTCCTATCTTTTTTTTCTTTATTGTCTCTCTCTCTCTCTCTCTTAGATATCATTTGTAATCTCTTTTCTCTCCCCTAATTCTCTTTTCTCAGGTGGTCACTTATATTGGGGTTATCAGTGTCGTGAGAACATTCATGCTTTGTTCCCCTTGAGTCATGTCTTGTTAAGGTGAATTTTATCCTGTCTGGCTAAACTGCTAGAGAGAAAGCCACATAATCAGACACCTGGCGAGGAGGAGCAGCGACGCGTACAGCTCACTCAAATTCAAAGAGCAGCAGCCATGTAAGCAGCCCACCCCCATCCGAGGAGCAGCAGACATGCAATCAATCTGTCCAAGTCCAAGGAGCAGTAACACCACAAGCAGCCCAACACATCAGAGGAACAAGAGCAGTGTGCAGCCAGCCCCCATCCAAGGAACAGCAGCCACGTGAGCAGTCTGCCCCAGTTCAAGGAGTAGTAACTATGTGTGTAGCCTACCCCCACCCAAGGACCAGCAGCCTCGTGATCAGCACACCCTCTGTCTGAGGAACAGCAGCTGTGTGAGAAACCTTTCCCCACCAGCCAGAGGAGCCACCACGGCTGTGAACAGCACCCACCAGAGGAGCTGATGCCAACTGAAGAGCAACTGATAGCACAACCGCCCAAGGAGCAACTGCAGCCTGAGGAGCCACAGCCACCCAAGGAGCAGCCCATGAATGACTCAACATGTAGATCTGTCTGTGAGATCCAACATGGGTAGAAAAAGAAACCCCCAAAGGAAAGAGGAAGACTCATCAGGAGAGCAACTAAGTGAAACAGAGGCATGCAAAATGTCAGAAAAAGAATTCAGATTAAGGGTCATAGAGTGCATAAACTGGATGGAGGAAAAAATCAACAACTTATGCAAGAATCAAAAATAAATGGATGAAAAAATCAATAACTTATGTAAGAACCAAGAAGAAATGAAGAGTGATATAGCTGCAATAAAAAACACCATTGAAAGTATCAACAGTAGACTAGGAGAAGCGGAGGAACGAATTAGTGAATTAGAAGACAGGGAAACAAAACACACCCAAACTGAACTGCAATTGGAGAAAAACATTAAAAGACAGGAGGAGAGCCTAAGGGAGCTATGGGACAACATGAAACGAAACAACATACGAATACTAGCGGTGCCAGAACAACAGAAAGAGGAGCAAGGATTAGAAAACCTATTCGAAGAAATAATATTAGAAAACTTCCCTGAGGTGGGGAAGAAGAAAGTCACACAAGCATAGAGAAGCCCAAAAAGATGAACCCGAAAAGACCCATGCCAAGACACATCATCATTACCATGGCAAATGTTCAGGACAAAGAGAGAATCTTAAAGGCTGCAAGAGAGAGATGGAAAGTTACATACAAGGGATCTCCCATTAGATTATAAAATTATTTCTCAACAGAAACACATCAGGCCAGAAAAGAATGGACAGAAATTTACAAAGTGATGCAAAGCAAAGGACTGAATCCAAGAATACTCTATCCAGCAAGGCTATCATTCAAACTTGAAGGAGAAATAAGAAGCTTCACAGACAAAAAAAGGTTAAGGGAGTTTATCACCAACAAGCCAGCAATGCAAGGAATGCTAAAGGGTCTGGTGTAAAAAGAAGAAATAAAAAGTTCAAAAAGAAAACTGGCAAAAAAAAGAAATGGCTACAAACAAGTACCTTTCAATAATAACTTTAAACGTAAATGGACTAAATGCTCCAATCAAAAGACATTGAGTGGCTGAATGGATAAAACAACATGACCCGTATATTTTCTGTCTACAAAAGACCCACCTCGGAATAAGGGACTCACATAGACTGAAAGTGAAGGGATGGAAAAATATCTTTAAGGCAAATGGAAATGAAAAAAAAGCTTGGGTAGCAATACTTATATCAGACAAAATAGACCTCAAAGTGAAGGCTGTAACAAGAGATAAGGAAAGCCACTTCATAATACTAAAGGGATCGATACAACAAGAAGATATAACCCTGATAAACATATGTGCATCCAATGCAGGAGCACCAAAATACATAAAAAATACTCCTGGAAGATATCAAGGGAGAGATCGACAATACAATTAGAGTATGTGCCTTTAATACACCACTGACATCACTGGATAAATCCTCTAGACAAAAACTCAGCAAAGAAACAGCAATCCTAAGTGACTCACTAGATCAAATGTACTTAATTGACATCTTCAGAACATTTCACCCCAAAGCCACGGAATACACATTCTTCTCAAATGCACATGGGACATTTTCAAAAATAAACCACATATTGGGTCATAAGCAAAGTCTCCCAAAATTCAAGAAGATTGAAATCATACCAAGCATCTTCTCAGATCACAATGGCATAATATTAGAAATAAACTACAATAAAAACAACCCATAATGCTCAAACAATTGGAAGCTGAATAGCACGTTATTAAATATTGATTGGGTTACTAATGAGATCAAATAAGAAGTTAAAAACATTCTGGAAACTAATGACAATGAAAACACAACAATCCAAAACCTATGGTACACAATAAAAGAAGTCCTAAGAGGGAAGTTTATAGCCCTACAGGCGTACCTCAAAAAACAAGAAAAAATGGTAGTAAATCATCTAACTCTACAACTCAAAGAATTAGAAAGAGAGCAACAAGAAAAGCCCACAGTGAGCAGAAGAAAGGAGATAATAAAGATTATAGCAGAAATAAATGACATAGAGACCAAAAAAATAATACATAAAATCAATGAAACCAAGAGCTGGTTCTTGTAAGGATAAAAAAGATTGCTGAACCTCTAGCCAGGCTCACCAAGAAGCAAAGAGAGAAGACCCAAATAAACAAAATCAGAAATGAAAGAGGCGAAATAACAACAGACCCCACAGAAATACAAATGATTGTTAAAAAAATACTATGGACAACTCTACTCCAACAAACTAGACTACATGGAGGAAATGGACAAATTCCTAGAAAAATACAACATTCCAAAACTCAATCAGGAAAAATCTAAAAATCTCAATAGGCCAATAACTATGGAAGAAATTAAAGCAGTCATCAAAAAGCTTCCAGCAAACAAAAGCCCAGGGCCAGATGGCTTCACAGGGGAGTTTTACCAAACATTCAAGGAAGAACTAAAACCTATCCTCCTCAGACTACTACAAAAAATTCAAGAGGAAGGAACACTTCCAAGCTCATTCTATGAAGCCATCATCACCGTAATACCAATACCACGTAAAGACAACACAATGAAAGAGAATTACAGGCCAATATCCCCCATGAACATAGATGCCAAAATCCTCAACAAAATCTTAGCAAATCGGATCCAGCAGTACATCAGAAAGATCATGCACCATGACCAAGTAGGATTTATCCCAGGGATGCAAGGATGGTACAATGTCTGCAAATCAATAAACATGATACTTCACATAAACAAATTGAAAGAAAAAAACCACGTGATCATATCAATCGATGCAGAAAAAGCATTTGACAAAATCCAACACCCATTTCTGATAAAAACTCTCAGCAAGGTGGGAATAGAAGGATCATACCTCAACATAATAAAAGCCATATATGACAAACACACAGCCAACATCATCATCAATGGACAAAAACTAACACCATTTCCCATAAAAACAGGAACAAGACAGGGATGCCCACTCTTACCACTCCTGTTTGACATAGTACTGGAAGTATTGGCCATTGCAATTAGACAAGAAGAAGAAATAAAAGGCCTCCAAATTGGAAAAGAAGTAGTAAAACTGTCCTTTTTCACAGATGACATGATATTATACATAAAAAACCCTATAGCCTCCATCAAAAAACTATTAGACTTAATAAATGAATTTGGCAATGTAGCAGGATACAAAATTAATGCCAAGAGATCTTTGGCATTTCTATACACCAATAGTCAACTTACAGAAAGAGAGACTTAAAAAGCAATTCCATTTACCATTGCACCAAAAAATATTAAGATACCTAAGAATAAACTTAACTAAAGAAGTAAAAGACCTCCACTCAGAAAACTACAGGACATTGAAAAAAGAGATAGAGGAAGACATAAACAGTTGGAGGAACATACCATGTTCTTGGATTGGTAGAATCAACATCATTAAAATGTCCATACTACCCAAAGCAATCTATAAATTCAACGCATTTCCCATTAAAATACCAACGGCATATTTCACAGATCTAGAACAAACTCTCCAAAAATTCATCTGGAATAAAAGACCCCGAATAGCTGCAGCAATCTTGAGAAAGAAGAACAAAGTAGGTGGGATCTCAATACCAGATATCAAGATGTATTACAAAGCCACTGTTCTCAAAACTGCCTGGTACTGGCACAAGAACAGGCATATAGATCAATGGAATAGAGTAGAGAGCCCAGAAATCGGCCCGAACCAATATGCTCAATTAATATTTGACAAAGGATGCAAGAGCATTCAATGGAGTTAAGACAGTCTCTTCAATAAATGGTGTTGGGAAAATTGGACAGATACATGCAAACAAATGAAACAGACCACCAACTTACACCATACACAAAAATAAACTCAAAATAGATGAAGGACAAATGTAAGACGGGAAACCATAAAAATACAAGAAGAATCCAGAGGCAACAAAATCTCAGACATATGCCGAAGCAATTTCTTCACTGATACAGCTCCCTGGGCTTTGGAAACTAAAGAGAAAATAAATAAATGTGACTACATCAAAATCAAAAGCTTCTGCACAGCAAAAGAAACCATCAACAAAACAATAAGAAAGCCCACTGCATGGGAGAACATATTTGCCAATGTTATCACCAATAAGGGTTTAATCTCCAACTTTTATAGCGAACTCATACAACTTTACAAAAGGAAGATAAACAACCCAAACAAAAAAATGAGCAAAGTATCTAAATAGACACTTTTCAAAGAGGACATTCAGAAATCCAAGAGACGTATGAAAACATGCTCAAAGTCACTAATCATCTGAGAAATGCAAATCAAAACAACAATGAGGTGCCATCTCACACGTGTCAGAATGGCTATCACCAACATATCAACAAACGACAAGTGCTGGAGAGGATGTGGAGAAATAGGAACACTCGTGCACCGCTGGTTGGAATGCAGACTGGTGCAGTCACGATGGAAGACAGTATGGAGTTTCCTCAAAAGTTAAAAATGGAACTGCCATTTGACCCAGTGATCCCACTTCTAGGAATATATCCCAAGAAATCAGAAACCCCAATCAGAAAGGATATATGCAACCCTGTGTTCTTAGCAGCACAATTCACCATAACTAAGATTTGGAAACAGCCTATGTGCCCATCAGCATATGCATGGATTATAAAACTGTGGTGCATCTACATGATGGAATACTATGCTGCTGTAAAAAAGAAGGAATTCTTACCATTTGCGACAGCATGGATGGACCTGGAGAGCATTATGCTAAGTGAAATAAGCCAGTCAATGAAGGAAAAATACCACATGATCTTACTCATTTATGGATAATTAAGACCATTATAAACTGACTAGAGACCCAGTGCACAAAAATTTGTGCACTCGAGGGGGGGAAGGGGAGGTCCCTCAGCCTGGCCTGTGCCCTCTCGCAGTCTGGGACCCCTCCTGCTGGCTTAGGCCTGCTCCCAAGTGGCAGAGGGCAGGCCCAATCCCTAGGTGCAGCCCCTGGTCAGGCTCAGAGCAGGGCCTATTGGGGACTTGGGGCACCGCCCCCTGTCATTCACAGAGCAGGGCAGATTGGGAGGTTGCAATGCCACCCTCAGTCACGCTCAGGGTAGGGCCAATTGGGGGGTTGAGGCACCGCCCCCTGTCACACTCAAGGCAGGGTCGATGGGGAGGTTGCGGCACCACCCCCTGTCACACAAAGAGCAGGGCCAATCAGGGGGTTGCGGCACTGCCCCCTGTCACGCACAGAGCAGGGCCCATCAGGGGGTTAAGGAGCTCCCCACTGTCACTCACAGAGTAGGGCCTATAGGGGAGTTTGGGCACCGCCCCCTGTCACACACAGAGCAGGGTGGATCAGGGGGTTGGGGCGCCGCCTTCTATCACCCACAGAGCAGGGCCGATCAGGGGGTTGGGGTCCGCCACTGTCACACTCAGGGCAGGGCAAATGGGGAGGTTATGGCTCTACCTCATCACACACAGAGCAGGGCCAGTCGGGGGAGAGGGGGTTGGGGCGCGGCCCTGTATCACCCACTGAGCAGGGCCGATCAGGGGGTTGGGGCACTGCCACTGTCACACTCAGGGCAGGGCCGATGGGGAGGTTATGGCTCTACACTGTCACACACAGAGCAGGGCCCGTGTGTGTGTGTTGGGGGGGGGGGTTGGGGCGCCGCACCCTGTCACACACAGAGCCGCAGGGCGATCAGGGGGTTGAGGAGCTCCCCCGTATCAGGCACAGAGCAGGACTGGTCAGGAGTTTGTGGCGCCATCCCCTGTCATGAACAGAGAAGGGTGGATAGGGAGGTTGTGGCCCTGCCCCGTGTCATACACAGAGCCGCAGGGCAATCAGGGGTTTTGGGCGTTGCCCTCTGTCACACTGATCCCGGTGCCGGGAGGCCTCTCAGCTCTGCTGATCCTGGTGCTGGGAGGCATATTACCCTTTTACTATATAGGATAGAGGCCTGGTGCATGGGTGGGGCTGGCTGGTTTTCCCTGAAGGATGTCCTGGACCAGGGTGGGGGCCCCCACTGGGGTGCCTGGCCAGCCTGGGTGAGGGGATGATGGCTTTTTGCAGCTGGTCACACACCCCTCAGGGTGGGGGTCCCCACTGGGGTGCCTGGCCAGTCTGGGTGAGGGGCTGAGGGCTGTTTTCAGGCTGGTGGGTGACTGAAGCTCCCAACTGCTCCTTTTTTTCTTTTTTTTTTATTCTGGGCCAGCTTTAGCTCTGGCTCCAGCTCTGAGGCCTCTGCTGCTGAAAACAGGTATCTGGTTTGTTTGGGTTCTATAATTGAAACAATGTATAACTCTAGCTCTGAGGTCCCGGCTCACTGAAAGCAGGTGTCTGGGGGTTTGTTTAGCTTCTATATTTATTACAATGTTTCAAACTGCAGGCTCAGAGGCCGGCAAGACAGGCAGTGAACGTTGGTTTCCTCCATCACTGAAGCAAGCATGCCTCATGTTAGTTTCAAGCTGCCTGGCTGCCAGTTGCCATCTTGGCTAGCAGCTAATTTGCATATCACCCTGATTAGCCAATGGGAAGGGTAGTGGTCATACGCTAATTACCATGTTTCTCTTTTATTAGATGGGATGAGCAAAAATAGATACAGAGGCAGAGCAACATTGAACAGACTGTCAAGCTACAGCCGGAAGGCTGGGGAGGGTTGAAGGATGGGAAGGGGGGAATAAGAGATCAACCCGAAGGACTTTTTTGCATGCATATGAGCATAACCAACGGACACAAGACACTGGGGGTCATGGGAGGCTAGGGGAGGGTCAAGGGGAGAAAAAAAAGGAGACATATATAATACTCTTTGTAATACTTTAAGCAATAAAACAATTTTTTTTAAAAAAACACCCTGATTTTTGCTTGAGAGCCCATGAACAATATTTGTAAATGTATACTCTCAGGTGCGGTTTTATGACTGTCTGTCACCCTCACTGGTCTGTGAAAGCTTTGGGTGATCAGAAATCATATCTATCAGTTTTTACTTCTTTGCTGCATGCCCAATACCAGCAGGGTGACTGGCAACTAATATTCTATTAACATATATTAAATAAAAGTTTCGTATAATAATTCAAAAAATATGAATTCATTTAGAGAGTTATTATTATATATTTCTAAAATTATATATATATATATATTTTTTTTTTCATTCTTTGTGGATCCATCTTATTAAACATTGTAGTCTATTGCTATATTTCTAGAAGTAAATGTTTCCTTATCATTTCTGTTTTCTTTATGCTTCCTTTGCCTCATTATTCCTTGCAATGAATTGCTCAGAGAAAGCAATGTTTGAGATCATGATCTTAAGTTTGTTGAAGTTTCTCAATTTAAAGCAAATCATCTTACATCCTCCTATAGACTTCTAGATTGACCTTCCACTAAAAAAAGAAATTGCTTATCTGAAGAAAAAAATATTGCAGCCTTCTTATTGAAGTTTCTTCTTCCAAGCTTGACATGTAGAAATAATCTGTCTTCCTTGAATTTTACTTTGTCATAAGTTTTTAGCTCAAGTTTCAATTATAAGAGCTGACAAACATTAATGCTGAAAACAAAGTGAATGGCTGCTTCCAAATAACACACTGTTCTTTGAGAAAGATCACTTAAAACATCAAATTCTTCTCATCCCCATTATCAGTTGTTCTGAAGTCTCCTTTGAGTCATTTATCTTTGTGATCATTGTTTTTATACATATATTGGCAATTAAACAGGTAGGGAAGATGGACAATAACTAAAAATATATACATGTATATAAAAGCACCCATTACACCTCTACTAAAATATTGATGACAAAGAACTGAAGTTAATATGTTCATTTTTGTAATAACTTTAAAGAATTCATGTTTAATTAAAAGTGACATATAAATTATGCTGTTTGTTAGCACTATTGATTGTTGTTCCCATTCTGCCAAACTTAATATAAAATTAATTCTTAATTTTCAGGCCAGTAGTCTGCTCTTCACCAAGACACATGATGATTGTTGATATGAGTCAGTGAAATATTAAACTTCATAATTGAGGGCTTTCTATGTGATATCTTAAATTAATTCTCAAGATTTGACATTACTCTCAATATATATTTTCCCCTTTTATACATTAACAATGTTTGTAATATAACTTTCACATAAAATCTATTTCACATTCAGCTACATGGTTATTATTTTCATAAAGTGCACTTAGTATTAGAGTAGTATGACCTTATAGGGTGGTAAAGAATGGCTTATCTTTTGCTCAGTCACACATACAACTGTGGACCAATCTAAACTTTTCTCACTTTATAATACTTGGAGACCTCTGGGTTAGTCTGACCTTACATAAATAAATATAGCATCTCAGCAGCCTTTCACATGCCTGTTTCAAACGAAACTTCAAGCCAAAATAGCCACCAACTCCAAAGTAAGTGATATTTCACTGAGGTAGTACTTGGCTCTACATTCAAGGTTAACATGACCTCAAATGACTAAATTATATTACTTATATTGTATGCATTTCATGCACTGTTAGGATAATTGCTATTTCTATTTTTGGAGGAGGATAGACTGAAAAATTTTACCAGTAAATGTTTCTGTGACATTGCCCTCCTTGAACCAGTCTCCAACTTTACTAAATGACTTTTATTTCTATGATGACGACTACTATTATTATTATTATTGCCCCAATTGTATTATAATCACATTTATTCTGTTCATCAGATTATTTATTCATTTGATTTTTAGATTCACTTGTTGATATATGTGTATTTGTTGTTCATAATTTGTATCTTTACCTTTTTCTTCTTCTTCCTCTTCTTAAAGGATACCTTTCAGCATTTCATATAATACTGGTTTGGTGGTGATGAGCTCCTTTAGCTTTTTCTTATCTGTGAAGCTCTTTATCTGACCTTCAATTCTGAATGATAGCTTTGCTGGATAAAGTAATCTTGGTTGTAGGTTCTTGGTATTCATCACTTTGAATATTTCTTGCAACTCCCTTCTGGCCTGCAACGTTTCTGTTGAGAAATCAGCTGACAGTCATATGGGTACTCCCTTGTAGGTAACTGGCTATCTTTCTCTTGCTGCTTTTAAGATTCTCTCTTTGTCTTTTGCTCCTGGCATTTTAATTATGATGTGTCTTGGTGTGGTCTTCTTTGGATTCCTTTTGTTTGGGGTTCTCTGTGCTTCCTGGACTTGTAAGTCTATTTCTTTCACCAGGTAGGGGAAGTTTTCTGTCATTATTTCTTCAAATAGGTTTTCAATATCTTGCTCTATCTCTTCTTCTGGCACCCCTATAATTCGGATGTTGGTACGCTTGAAGCTGTCCCAGAGACTCCTTACACTATCTTCATGTTTTTGGATTCTTTTTTCATTTTGCTTTTCCAGTTGGGTGTTTTTTGCTTCTCTGTATTTCAAATCTTTGACTTGATTCTTATGATCCTCTAGTCTGCTGTTGGAACTCTGCATAATATCCTTTATTTGTCAGTGTATGCTTAATTTCTAGTTGGTCCTTTTTTATAACCTTGAGGGTCTCACTAGATTTCTTGAGGGTCTCACTACATTTATTGGCGGTCTCACCAGACTTTTTGAGGTTCTTACTAAATTTATGGGCGGTTTCTAGAAAGTTCTTGAAAAACCTTAAAAGTGTGGTTTTGAACTCTATATCCAGTAGTTTGCTTTCCTCCATTTCTGTCATTTGTGTCCTGTTTCTTTGTCTCCGCATTTTTTATGCTTCCCTGTGTTGGTAGAGTGGCTTTGTGTGCTAGGTGTCCTATAGGGCCCAGTGGCTCAGCCTCCCCAATTACCTGAGGTGGACACTCTTGGTGCACCCCTTTGTGAGCTTTGTGCACAGTCTTGTAGTTAAGCCTTGATTTTTGTAGGTATCAGTGGGAGGAATTGACCTCTAGGCCAATTGGCTCTGAGAATCAGCTGTGTCAACAGTGGGAGAACTTCTGTGCTGAAGACACCCTTATGGGGCAAGACTTGCTTCAGTGGGGCTTTGGTGCTCACTGAGTCTGCCCCCTGAATGTGTCCCTTATGGATCTGAGGAGCTGTAATCTGGATGGTCCCACTCTGACCACTGGGTACACTGGCTCTTGGATCTAAGAAGGTGCTAATTTAGCCTCTGCTGAGGCTACCCAGCAGGAGCTATGAAGAGATCTGGAGATTCCTCTTCCTTGTTTGGGGTTTGGAGGTGTCCAAATGAGGCCCAGCTGTGAAGCAATGCAAGATGCTGTGGGGCCTTGGGCCTTCTCTTGGAAGTTCTCTATTATTATTATTATTATTATTATTATCATCATCATCATCATCATCATCATCATCATCATCAT
This sequence comes from Myotis nattereri, assembly GCF_964212035.1. Classification (NCBI taxonomy): domain Eukaryota; kingdom Metazoa; phylum Chordata; class Mammalia; order Chiroptera; family Vespertilionidae; genus Myotis; species Myotis nattereri. The sequence continues at coordinate 102,004,884 of NC_138077.1, forward strand.
CATTATTATTCTTGCCTGGTAAAAAGGCACACCAACTCTTTCATTAAATAGAAATCCAATTATTTTTCTGCAGGTGAGCAAAAAGTATTCTTTACAAAATTTTTACCTAATGGATTACAGTACTTGGACTTTAACTTTCCATTTCTCTAGAGCCTCTTCACTGAACATGCCATCCCATTTAGTTAGGCTGTGTGGATCCTTCTTTTATGCCAAGCACAACTTGGCCTCTATCATTTCCATTACCTGAGTTATCTTCTTTCCACTGCACATTTTCCTCTCTCCAATCTCTGGATACTAAACACTTTTCATGATTGTCTTTGTACCTCATCAAGATGGATAAAGCCTGTTTGGGAAACACCACCATAGTTTCAAGTAAACCAGTGTTTATTATGCTTCTTAGAAACTCAGCTCTAAATCTCCCCATTTATCTTTCCCCCAAGAAATCAAGTTGGAATGAATGAGAATGTAGTTATTATATACCATGAGTTCAATCTATTGCTTTAAATAAAACAATTGGCAAGGTTTTATAAATTATTTTCAGCAGCAAATTATTTGTAACCCAAGCAGTATGTCATGACATTTGGTTAAAAAGTGCTGACCCAGTCAAATGGAATTCTGTTTATTTATCAAGACCCAAATCCAAAGTCCACTAAATTCAGAATATAGTCATTTATTTGTTTTTTCTTTCACTCAACAGTCATTAATTGCCTGTACCAGACACTGCAGAAGGTTTTGAGGCTATAATGACAGGTGGAAAACATCTCTGTTCTCAAAATGAACATGTTCTACTTCCCAGTTCTTTCTTTATGCTAGGTACTTCTGACAGTTTGAGAGGATCTCACAGTAATGCTCAGAATCCTTCTGAACATAGCTTTTCAAGCAACTACCACTAATCTATTAGAGATAGCATAGACATACATATTGCCACTGGAGCTGAACAGACAGGGATGTAAATACAGAATTAGTAAAATATTAACTTGCAGATTCAGGTAAATATTTTATGAGCCAAAATAATGTCGACTAATTAATTTAAAATGCGTGATTTCTATGGAGCATCACTGAATCCTGTGTGAGAGTCAGAGAAATGATCTCTAAATAGAAAGAATAAAGAATTTAAAATGAAAAATAAAATGTATACTCAAATAACAAGAATACAAAACTAATGTCCTTGTAGATATAGTCTCCTTGCATTATTTCAATTTTCTCTTTTCCAAGTCATTATTTAACCTAGTGCACTCTTTAATTTCTGATCTGCTTCCCATCTCAATATTATTGCTACCAGCAATTATCTCCTAGTTTCCAAGTACAAGGAACTCTTTAAGTTCTGTATTGTTGAAAATGGCTCCTTTGAAAATGGCCCCTCTATTTCCAAACTCTACACTTCTAGTTTTCCTCTTACCTCTCTGACAATTCCTTTTCAGGTATATGCGTTGATTTTTTTCTTTTCTCCATCCATGATACTTGATGTTCCTCATGGCCCTTCAATCTCTTCTCCGTCTCCTGAAATATTCTATCTGGTCTATTTTCTCTGGTCTCAGGGAAGATACATTAATCAACTACAATAGGTACCATTCACTTCCTAGTCTAAATACACAGTGTCTCTAGAATTATACAGAACACAATCTGCATGGATAAACACATACTCTCAAATCTATGTCTAGTCTACGCAATAGGATATTTTCTTGATTCCTGGTTGATTTCATCAGTTGCATGAGTTAGCCTCATGTATAATTCCACCTATACAATCACGCTCAAATATATATCTCCAGTTCTGAAAATTACAAAGTTCCAGATTTGTGTTTTTAAGCAGGAAGTTTTAGAGGTTCCTTTCTAAATCATGTTACAACCTGAACACATCATCCACTCTTCAAACTTGATCCCCTTACTCTATTCAACATTGTACTTATGAAGGCTATCATACATTCAGTCTCCGAAACTGGAATTTTAAGAGTCAGCATTGACTTCTCCCATTCTCTTCATCCAAAGAAAATCAGTAATTGAGTCTTGTCAACTCTAACTCTGAAATGTCTTTAAAATCTGTTATTTTTATCCATTCTTATACCAAATGTGTTCCTCTTCATTTTTATATGACTTACCTAGCCTTAATGTGTCTCAATGTTACTAGTGCTTTTATGCCTAATCACTTTTTTGTCTATTTTATGAAAATCTGTCTTTGCTCTTATTGTTTTCTTTACCACACTGATGTCTCTTATCAAACTCCTATTACAAAAATAATTTTAATGTATCAACTCAAATGTTACTCCTTTTAAAACATTTATTTGTTCTTTTCTAGTTTGATTATCCTCCATGAAGTATTACCCTTCCTCTTCGTCAGGATCCCACAGTGTTCTATGTTCATGTTACTAGTAAAACACCTTTGAAAATGATCACTTCTTGCAAAATAGTTGGAGGTCTAGAAAGGACTGCTTTGCAGGATTGGACTCCTTAAATGGAGATGCAGCCTGACAGCAGAGAACCTACAGGGAGTGAGCTGGCAGGTATAAACTTGGATCTCTCTATTCCTCCTGATTTCTTGGCAGTGATCCCTATGGTTCAAGCCAGAGGGCTAAGACACATATTGGCCAACTCCATTTTTTTTTCCTTTTTTAGGGCACAAAATAGAGGGGATAAACATGAAGAGTGGATATTGAGGGGGAAATGGAAGGCAGCCAGCATAGCAAATCAGAAGGACACAATGAGACCATAATGTCTCATTGAGAGAATGTCAGGAGATAAAAGTGATGAGTAAAGGAATAGATCATGTACAGTCTTGTTTCCATAATGTGGACTTTCTAGTTTATTCTGAGTGATATGGAAAGCCACAGGATGTTTCTGAGCAGAAGATGAGGCAAGGGTAGAAAGAGAAAGACCATTTGGAAAACACTGCAATAATCTATGTGGAGATGATGGTGGCTCAGACTAGGGAAACTGTGGGTATGGTGTTATGACTAGGGGTCAGGTTTTAGATGTATTTGTAAAGTAGAATTGTCATAATTTATTTATGTTGAGTGTGAGAAATAGAGAGGATCATCATGGAAGATAGAAATTTGGGCAACAGAAATAATAGAGTTGCTATTTATTGAAATGGGAAAGACTTCAAAAGGAGTAGATTTAATAAGGTTATTAAATGCCTTGGTAGAGATGATATATGGGAACTCTGAAGTGGTTGAGTCTGGGAATATAACTTTGACATTTGTCAGAATATGGAGCTTTTATATAAAGCTATAGGACCAAAAGTAATCAGCCAAGAAATAAGCACAACTGAATAAAAGTACCCTAGTACTGACTCCTAAGGGATTCTGGAATTTACATGTTAGTAATGCAGAAAACATTCAGCAAAGACAACTAGGAAGGGCTTGAATATAGCACAGCAGAATTCCACTGTGCATTGAGCATAACTGGATGATATGTTAAAAAATAATTTGGGTTTTTTTTTAAAAAACCTCTAGTTATTGTGAGAAATCAGAATTTGAGTCATTTATATATTTCATTATCTTGGGAAAATGAACAAGGGAATAGAAATATAGTTGACTACATTTTGGTAGTAATTAAGACATCATTTACATCTCACTATTTTTGAAATTAATATCAAGTCAGTTAGATATTTTAAAACTTTTGACCTAATTTTCTATAACAAATTGACATTTTAAAATAGTTTGGTCAAGAAGATATCTTGGAAGAGAACATGGCAGCTCACTGGACAGCATGGAGGAAGAGAGTGTGACAGAATAAGGAGTAATAGGGGCATGTGTGGACATGTTTTGTGTGTGAGTGGGTATGAGGGACAGGTAGATATTGCCAGAGTCTCAGGGACTGGCAGATTGGTCTCTCCAAGATGGGGAGCCCCTGCTACTACTGTGGGCATTCCCAGACCAGCATGGCTTTGGTGTAGAGCCCATGCCATCTTGTAGAAGGGAGTAGCGAAGGCCAGGAGCACAGTGACACCAATACTCAGACCGACCTCAGACTCCTCACCTGCACTTGTGCAGGGATAACCCATGTGGAACCACCATTGTGCCCTAGCAGTGAGCATCGCAATGCCTGGGATCCCAGCTGTCTGCAGTGAGTGCACACCAGAGAGCCCCTGAGCCACGCCTCCTTGCCAGTGCCCAGATACAGCATCCCAGGAGCCTGCACTTCAGGATCCTATGCTGGAAGTGTAAGCCAGGAGTACCCACGCCCCATCCCCATCCCTGGACCCAGGACAGTGCTGCCACCTGGCATGTGACCCAGCCCCAGGACACAGCTGCTTCTTGGCTCATGATCTATCTTCAGTCGCAGGTCAGAGCTGCCACCTGGCACACAATCCATACCCAGCCCAGGATAGAGCTGCCACCAGGCATGTTCCATACCCGACCCCAGGACACAACTGCCAGTGAAACTCGGAGTGCTCAAGTGCACTGCCAGGGAGACTTAGGGTGCTATCCTGCCACTGGTGCCAGGGCCACACCAGAGCCATGGGAGAAGGGGGTACAACTCAAAACACAGACAGTAAAGGTATGAAACTCAAGGCAGACCCAACCTCCAGGCTAAAAAGTCCTAGACAAATGGACTTCTAGAGTCTTCAAATTCTCAGAAACTAAGCAGGATGCCTAGGGTCAGAAAGAGATAGCAAAAAGAAGGAGACAAAGAAATAATCCCCTAAGGAAAGAAAAGGAGAAATCACCAGAAAATGGACTAAATGAAATAGAGGCAAGCAATATGTCAGAGAAAGAATTCAGAGTAATGGTTATAAAGATGTTCAACCATCTGGACAAGAAATTCACCAACATATACAAGATTCAAGAGGAAATTAAAGATGATAGCTGCAATAAGAAACAGAAAGGAAGGTTTTAACAGTAGACTACAAGAAGTGAAGGACCGAATCAGTGAGTTAGAAGACAGGGTAGAAAAACATCCTATGAACAGCAATTGGGGAAAAAAATTAGAAAGCAGAAAGAGAGTTTAAGGGAACTTTGGGACAGTAGGACAGGAAGCAACATCTACATAATAGGGGTGCCAGAGGACAAGAAAAGGAGCAAGGATTAGAAAACTTATTTGAAGAAATAGTGACAGAAAATTTCCCTGACTTGGGGAAGAAAAGAGTCACACAAGCACAGAAAGTCCCAAACAAGATGAACACAAAAAGACAAACCAAGATACTTCATAATTACAAACATTAATGACAAAAAAAGAATCTTGGCTGTAAGAGAGAGACAGAAAGTTATCTACAAGAGATCACCCATTATATTATCAAATAATTTCTCAAGATAAACACATCAGGACAGAAGGAAATGGAATAGAGTATATAAAGTGATGCAAAGCGAGGGACTGAATCCAAGAATACCCTATGCGTCAAAGTTATCATTCAAAATTGATTTTGAAATCAGGAGCTTCACAGACAAAAAAAGCTAAGGGAGTTTATTACCACCAAGCCAAAAATGCAAGAAATGCTAAGACTGTTGTAAAAAGAATAAATAGAATGGAAAGAAGGAACACAGGCATAAAGAATAAAACTGGCAACAAACAAGTATGTATCAATAATAATCTCAAATGTAAGTGGATTAAATGCTCCAATCAAAAGACAAAAAGTGTCTGAATGGATAAAAAAAAACCCATGACCCATATATATGCTGTCTACAAGAGACCCACCTCACAACAAAGGACTCACACAAACTGAAAGTGAAGGGATGGAATAAAAATTTTCAGACAAATGGAAATGAAAAAAAAAAAAAAAAAGCTGGGGTGGCAATACTTATTTCTGACAAAATAGACCTCAAAGTGAAGGCCATAATAAGAGATAAGGAAGGATACTTCATAATACTAAAGGGATTAATACAACAAGAAGATTTAACTCTGGCAAACATATATGTACCCAATATAGGAGCACCAAAATACATAAAAAACTTTTGGAAGATATTAAGGGTAAGATTGACAGCAATACAATCATAGTAGGGACCTTTAATACCCCATTAACATCACTGGATAAATCTTCAAGATAAAAAACACAAAGAAATAGCAATCCTAAATGACTCAATAGATCAGATAGAACTAACTGACATCTTCAAAAGATATCACCCCAAAGCTACAACTATACATTTTTCTGAAGTGAACATGGGACATTTTCAAAGATAGACCACATATTAGGACACAGGCAAAGTCTCTCCAAATTCAAGAAAATTGAAATCATATCAAGTGTATTTTTAGACCACAATGGCATAAAATTAGAAATCAAAAACAATAAAACAAAATTTAAAAATCAAACACTTGGATGCTAAATAACATGCTATTAAACAATGATTGGGTTGCCAAAGAGATCAAAGAAGAAATTTAAAAGTCCTAGAAACAAAAGAAAATGAAAACACAACAATCCAAAATCTCTTGGACTTAGTGAAAGCAGTCCTGAAAGGGAAGTTCATGGCACAACAGGCCTACTTCAAAAAACAAGAAAAACTTATAAAAAATTATCTAACCCTACAACTTAAAGAACTAGAAATAGAGCAACAAGAATATCCCAGAGTAACTAGAAGGAAGGAAATAACAACAATGAGTGGAAATAAATCACATAGAGATAAAAAAAAAAGTACAAAAGTCAATAGAACCAAGAGCTGGTTCATTGAAAGGATAAACAAGATTGTTGAGCTTCTAGCCAGGCTGACCAAGGAATAAAGACAGAGAACCCATATAAACAAAATCAGAAATGAAAGAATTGAAGTAACAACTGACCCCACAGAAATATAAAGGCTTGTAAAAAAGTACTATGAACAACTCTATTCCAAAAAACAGGACAACCTAGACAAAATGGACATATTGCTAGAAAAATATGACCTTCCAAAACTCAATCAGGAAGAATAAAATTATGAATAGGCTGCTAACTACTGAAGAAATTGAAGTAGTAATAAAAATAAAACTTCCAGCAAGCAAAAGCCCTGGGCTGTATGGCTTCACAGGGGAGTTTTACCAAACATTCAAAGAAGAAAACCTACCCTCCTCAGACTATTCCAAAAAATTCAAGAGGGAAGGAGCACTTCCGATCTCTTTCTATGAAGCCAGCATTACCCTAATCCCAAAATCAGATAAAGACACTACAAAACAAGAGAATTAGAGGCCCATATCCCTGATGAACATAGATGCTAAAATCTTCAACAAAATATTAGCAAATTACATCCAACAATGCATTAAAAAGATCATTACCATGACCATGTGGGATTTATTCCAGGGATGCAAGGTTGGTACAATAATTGCAAATCAATAAACGTGATACACCACATAAACAAATTAAGAAACAAAAATCATATGATCATATCAATTTATGAAAAAAAGGCATTCAACAAAATCAACACCTTTTTTGATAAAAACTTTCAGCAAAGTGGGAATAGAGGGATCATATGTCATCATAATAAAAGCCTTATATGACAAACCTACAGCCAACATCATATTCCATAGGCAAAAACTAAAGCTATTTCTCCTAAGATCAGGAACAAGACAGGGATGCCCATTTTCACTACTCCAGTTTGACATATTACTGGAAGTGCTAGACATAGCAATCAGACAAGAAGAAGAAATAAAAGGCATTCAAATTGAAAAAGAAGAATTCAAACTGTCATTATTCACTGATGACATGATATTGTACATAGAAAACCCTAAAGACTCCATCAAAAAACCACTTGATTTAATAAGTGAATTTGGCAACATAGTGGGATACAAAATAAACACCCAGAATTCTATGGCATTTTTATACACAGAAAGAGAAATTGAAAAAAAAAAATCCCATTTACCATGGCAACCAAAAAATTAAGATAACTAGGAATAAACTTAACTAAGGATTGGAAAACTACAGGTCATTGAAAAAGAGATAGAGGAAGATATAAACCAGTGGAAGAATATAGTGTCTTCATGGATTAGTAGTATCAGCATCATTAAAATGTCCATACTACCCAAAGCAATCTATAAATTCAATGTAATCCCCATTAACATACCAAAGGTATATTTCACTGACCTAGAACAAACTCTCCAAAAATTTTTATGTAATAAGAAAAGACCCTGAATAGCTACAGCAATCTTGAGAAAAAAGAAAAAAGTTGGAGGGATCACAATACTAGATATCAAGCTATATTACAAAAACACTGTTCTCAGAACTGCCTGGTATTGGCACAAGAACAGACATATAGACCAATGGAACCAAACTGAGAACCCACAAATTGACCCAAGCCATTATGCTCAATTAATATTTGACAAAGGAGGAAAGAGCATACAATGGAGTTCAGAGGGTCTCTTCAATAAATGATGTTGGGAAAATTGGACAGATACATGCAAAAGAATGAAACTTGATTACCAATTTACACCATACACAAAAATAAACTCAAATTGGATAAAAGGCTTAAACATAAGATGGGAAACCACAAAAATCTTAGAAGAATCTATAGGTAGCAAAATATCAGATATAGCTCAATGCAATATGTTTACTGACACATCTCTTAGGACAGTGGTTGGCAAACTGTGCTCGCGAGCCACATGCGGCTCTTTAGCCCCTTGAGTGTGGCTCTTCCACAAAATACCACGTGTGGGCGCACACGTACAGTGTGATTGAAACCTCTTGGCCCATGCTCAGAAGTCGGTATTTTGTGGAAGAGCCACACTCAAGGGGCCAAAGAGCCGCATGTGGTTCACAAGCCACAGTTTGCCGACCACTGTCAGGACCTAGGACAGTGATGACAAACCTTTTGAACTCGGCGTGTCAGCATTTTGAAAAACCCTAAGTTAACTCTGGTGCCGTGTCACATATAGAAATTTTTCGATATTTGCAACCATAGTAAAACAAAGACATATTTTTGATATCTATTTTATATATTTAAATGCCATTTAACAAAGAAAAATAAACCAAAAAAATGAGTTCGCGTGTCACCTCTGACATGTGTGTCATAGGTTCGCCATCACTGACCTAGGACAATGGAAACTAAGGAGAAAATAAACAAATGGGACTATATCAAAATGAAAAGCTTCTGCACAGCAAAAGAAACCATCAACAAAAACAACAAGAAAGCCCACTGCATGGGAAAACATATTTGCCAATGTGACATCTGATAAGGGTTTAATTTTCAAAATTTATAAGGGAACTCATACAACTTAACAAAAGGAAGATAAACAATCCAATCAAAAAATGGGCAAAGGATCTATATAGACAATTCTTGACAGTGGACAATCAGGTCAAGAGACATATGAAAAAGTGCTCAAAATCACTAATCAACCAAGAGATGCAAATCAAATGGCATTTCTTAATGAAGTACCACCTCACACCAGTAAGATGGCTGTCATCAACAAATCAACAAATGACAAGTACTGGTGAGGATGTGGAGAAAGGGGAACCCTAGTACACTGCTGGTGTGAATGCAAATTGATGCAGCCATTGTGGAAAATAGTATGGTGTTTCCTCAAAAAATTAAAAATGAAACTTATTTGACCCAGTAATCCCATTTCTAGAAATATATCCCAAAAAAATCAGAAACACCCATTTAAAAGAACATATGCATCCCTATGTTCATAGCAGCACAATTTGCAATAGCTAAGAATTGGAAATAGCCTAAGTGCCCATCAACAGATGAGAGGATTGAAAACTGTGGTACATTTAAAAACTGTGGTACACAGTGGAATATTATGCTGCTGTAAAAAAGAAAGAACTCTTACCTTTGCAACACCATGGATGGACCTAGAGAGCAATATGCTAAGTGAAATAAGCTAGTCAAAGAAAGATAAATATCACATGATCTCACTCATTTGTGGAATATAATGAACAGCATAAACTGATGAACAAAAATAGATCCAGAGACACAGAATCATCATACAGACCGTAAAACCTCAGAAGGAAAGCAGGGAAGGTGGGTGGGGTACAGGAAGGGGGTATAGGGGATAAGAGATCAATCAAAGAGCTTGTATAAATGTAAGTATAACCAATGGACATAGACAATGGGGGGTTAGGTGAAGGCTGGGGCTGGGGGGTAGGGGCAGGCTGAGAGAGGACAATGAGGGGAAAGGGGACATATGTAATACTTTCAACAATAAATTTTTTTTAAAAGAAGGTATTTTCAACATAGTCTTTTCCAAAAGTGTAAAAGTTTGTATTCACATTTATTTACTATTCAATTTACTTTCATATTACCACTTTTGACAATAGGAAACTATTTGGAGGACTATGGGACTTCTAAAGCTGTCCATTTGTATCCTTAAAACAAGGTCAAGGTTACAAAGATGGTTTCTTATTAATATTAAAGAGTATTTATGAAATTCTGGCACTTTCCAAATTATGATAGAGCAATGGCCCCCAAAGATGTCCAGATTCTACTCCCAAGATCCCGTGAATATGTTACTTTACTTGACAAAAGGGACTTTTCAGATGTGATTAAGTTAAGGACTTTAAGATGAAGGGGATTATCCTGATCAGCTCAACGTAGTCATATGAGTCCTTAAAAATCAGAGAACTTTCCTGGCTATGGTCAGAGAGATTAACTTTGCTGACTTTGAAGATGGAAGAAAGGGGTCATGAGTCAAGGAATGTGGGTGGTCTTGAGAAGTTGGGAAAAGGTAAGATTTCTTCCCTGGTGTCACTGGATAGTGATACAGGATTTTTGGTCTGAAACACGCATTGTTCCCCTGGGCAGGATGGCTTCCCCAGGCTCTTTGTCCACTGGAGTCGAAGAATGAAAACACGGACAGAAGACGGTATAGCAAAGGTGGAAATTTATTGAAGAACAAGTACAGACTCCCACGGGGGGAGAGGGAAAGAGTCCCTTGAGTTCCTTTTTCCACCGGTTTATAAAGGCTACAGTTTTTGTGCCTCTATATCTCCTCTGATTGGCCACTATTCCCCTTTGATTTCGTCTCTACAGCAACTCCTGAGCTCAAAGGTCAAAACTTACATGGAATGTGTGAGGCCCTCCTTCTTTATTTTGTAAATATAGACCTTTGGCTACTCCCAGTTCCTTTATCTTCTGTCTTTTCCTAGTCTTATGGAAATGTAACTCCTGCCTCCCCCAATTCCCTTGTCTTATGGAAATGTAACTTTTTGCAGCTCAATAGCCTGTGCTTTTTCCAAGGACCCCTTTAATTTTTAAAAATTCCCTAAACCTGCCTATTTCACACCTAAAATTCCTATTTCAATAGGAATGAAATCTTTCCAACACTGTGATATTAGCCAATTGAGGCCCTTATCAACTTCCAACCTAGAAAAATTAAGATAATAAATGTGTATTGTTTTAAACCACGAAGTCAGAAGATTTGTTAAAGCAGCAATAGAAAACTAATGTACAATGTTACAATTTTCTGAAAAAAAAAAAAATGATCAACTCATTTGAATGAAGAAATAACCAAAATGAAACTTTAATTTTTTTTAATGAGAAGTGGTTTCCTTTCTCGTATTCAAGAGCACTATATCCACTATACCCTACTGTCCTGAGAAGATGGCATTTATGTGGTAGATGAAGGAATGGAAGTTCAGAGATTAAATACATTCATAAGATCACTCAAATGGTCAGAATGTTCCTAGCACTTAAAACCCATTTTCCCTTCCAACACATTATCTCAAAGACTTTCCAACATTTCCTTGTTCACATATGCTTATGAAATCCAAATAAGATTGGAAATAGAATGATTATGCACAACTTCCTTTTGGCTGCCTAATTTCCTTTTGGCCTTTTGCAGTTAGGAAATAGGTGCATTTGTATGGTCATATTAACAGAAGAAAGAAAAAAAAAACAATATAGTCTAATCATAATAACCTGCTGAAGTCAAAACAAAAATTTTTGGCCTCTGGGAGTTTCTGCATTTCATTAAAAAAACAAAAACAGGAAAATTAGTGATTTGCTTGTTTTAGAAAGTGCATATATCAGCCATGTTGAAAGATGATGAATATCGGTACCCTCTTCTGTTTTTCTTGTCCCTTTAATTTCTTGTTGGTAGGAAAGATGAAATAATCAGAGGCATCAGGTGTAAGTTGCTCATTAAACTAATTAACAGTTCTTTGGGGAGCCTCACTAGCCTCCCTCTTTTGTCCAGCTACTGGCAGGAAATTGAGTGACCAGGTGGTGTTCTGGTGTTACAGCTTTGCCAAGGGCTACTGGAGGTTGAAAAAGGACTTTAATTTCTCTTTTCTAGATCCTCAACCTCTCAGCTCAGGTTTCTTTTATTTCCCTCCACTTCCCTTCAAATGGCTATATTTGATCATAGAGAATCTGGTAAAAGGCAGCATATTAATATTACATCTTGAGGTCTAAGGTTCAGATTCAGTAAGTTCTAGTGCAATCTGACTATCTTGCTTTAGTAGTAAGAAGCCTAGTTCTTGTATATTAATATATCATTGCCTTACCAAGGAGATATTTGAGGATTTTAAGGACCATTGCAGAGTCTGTCTTTCTTGGTCATGTTGCACACTGAATGTTATCCTTTATGGAAGTGGCTTGTATTTTGCTATAGGCAGAGCACTGCAGGACTGTTTATTTCCTGTATCTACAGAGTATAAAAACAGTTCAGTGGAAGGAGTAGTTGGGAGTGAAGCACTGGATGATAGGAAGTGGGAATATTTGTTTGTTTGGGCTATGTGGCAAGTTCAAAGATGAAGACTTTTGTTTTCTGAAACCAGGGTGAGCCATTCTGGTTTTACGTCAGACATCAGGGTTTCATGCAGGTTGTAAACATTTCCTGCTGGTCAAGTATGTTTCTATAATGGGAACCCCGTAGGTTCTCTGCTACTTGCACTATAATTGTGCCAAGAGTTCCTGTATTCAACAGGGGAGGTTAAAAGTCAGTCTGGTTTCGCAGCTGCTTCTGGTAAGAATCAGCTTTCCAGAAGCTTTATAAATATGCATTTATGCTCAGACAATCATTAATCACTGACCATCATCTCACAGGGACATTGTGAAGTTATCTGGAATGAAATTGGAAATACCCCTCTCTGTGTGTACTAGTATATGTAATGGTGATGACTAGGGTGCTCATGGACACTGACTGTAATAGGACCATTAGTGAGTATAGATCATCATGGAGTTTCATATCACAGTTTGTTCAGGCATATGGTAAGGTGGAAATGAACAGAAATGAAATGTTTAAAGGTGAACTTATTCTTTCTTTAAATTAGAGTAAGTTTAGAAATAGTTTATCTTCATTTTGATTAATCTTTATTTGGCACTAGTTCCCAACACTTAAGCTTTCATTTTCTTTTTCTCCAATCTCTCTTTTAAGTAGTTATTGATTTATAAACTAGTACTTAAATGCAAGCAAGATGGAGAGACTGATATAAAGCAATCCTGTGGTGAAAAGAAACATCATTTTGAGATGTAAACTCCTCTAATGGATGTGTTTGATAAGTTGTGGTTTTTATACTTCATTTATAGCTCTCATTTCATGGCGGGGCGGTACCCTCTATTCCCTTACAGTTTTGCTAATTGTGCCCTAACAGATAGTATGAGCTGTCTTTGATTAACCTATTGTAGAGCTTGCTCTGTGATATAGAGCACAAAGTTGACATTGAGAATTATCTTATTTTCCTTGATAAAAGTATCCTGGAATGGTAGAACAAATGTAAGAGATTTTACAAGCACTTGAAAGAGGAGATCCCATGAGCTTGTCTAACTACTAAAGTGCGCCATGCACATCTCTTCTCGGGAGGCAGAGGAGAGCTTTAAAGGAGGTTATGTCCAGGCATCACAATTTTAGAGATATCATAACATTGTAAGGAGAGCCAAAGTTGTAACTTAAAAAAAAACATAATGGAAAGCACAACATAAATAGTGAGAGCTACATTTATCCAAGTGCCTTAATTTTTCTGGGAGAATGTAGTAAATGAGAAGATATGTGTATGAGAGCCATGTCAGAGAAGTAACTCAGGTAAAGCACCTTCAGTGTTCTCTTTGATAATACCCTCACCCAAAAATGAATAAGGAAAAAAATGTCTAGTTGTGTTCACACAGATTAAGGTTTTAAATTTTTAATAAGCGATAATAAAATTAAAAGCTTCTATCCAAATTATATTTCTCAGACTGACAGTTGTTCAACACTCTAAAGCCCTATATATTATAGTCATTGGTAAACATTGATGAATGTAGGTCTTCTTTGAGTCTAAATGTAAACTTTTCTTGTTTATAAATAGCATTCATGAAAATAATTAAGGTTTTTTTGTGTAAATATAAAGTTTATCATATGATGATATGATAATCTATAATCATATGCTATTGAATATGTAAAATGTGGCTAGTCTGAATTGAGATATGCTTTAAATAATAAATATGTACATTTAAAAATTTAAAAGATATCAATAATATTTTATATTGATTACATGTTAAAATGATTATAATTTGGTTATATCAGGCTTAATACAAATATTAAATCTAATTTATTTCATTTTTTAATACAGCTATTAAAAATTTCAAATTACAATTTAATTTAAAATTACATGGGTAGCTCACATTATCTTTCTATTGAACAACACTAATCTAGAGGGGATGTTTGTATTTCCCCAACTTCAGGCACTGGAGTAGCTTTAAAAAATAAAAGAAACAAATGAGATTTTAACCCTAAAGATGAATATACTTAACTTAAATATGTAGAGAAAAAAGTCAAGAGAACAGAAATGGGGCACTAGGAATCCAAAAGATTAGAGAAATCAGGGGAAAGGGTCATGTGAAAAAACATGAATGCAAAATAAAGAGTACAACAGTACATATATGCACAAAGCTACTATCTTCATGCTTTGTCATCTTGGTCTGCAATTCTCTTTTATTTCATTTGCAAGCAAATTCAGCAAGGCCAATGACTGCACCTCTGCTCATGAAACTTTAGGTGGAGTCACTTTGATGGAACAAGTTGTTATTATTAAATATATTTCCAACTTTTTATATCTACCAAAGTGCCTATATTTTCATTATTCTTCTTTGTTGGCTTCTTCCATGTGCTGTGTATCAGCCAAAAAATTCTAAGTATGAAACATCAAAGCAACTTGACAAATCTGCAGGCTCATATCTTATCCTGGTCTGAACCTTCACAGCTATATGGAAGAAATATAATAAAAATTGATTCTGCAAAGATACCTAAGCCCTCACCCTTCCTTACATGCTCAGGATAATAAAAAGATATATACCATCTAGAAATAAATTTCTACAGCTCTCCTGGCCTTGGATGAGTAAAAAAAAAAAAAACACATAGTTTTTAGTTTTATAGATCTCCTAGCCTTCACTAGCACCAATGTTGAGGAAATTAAACAATTGATCTTTCTTTTAATTGTACAAGAATGTCAGTAAGTGTACTAATACAACTACAACTCATTCCACTCATATCCAATGAAATTATCTACTGTGAAGGATTAGCTGCCATGTTCAATAGTAACGAAGCTCTTGTTTTCCAATAAAGAGGTTAATTGGCTTAACCATGTACAGAGCACATAGGCCCAATCTTGGTTTTGAAAAGGCCCTATATGAGGGAAGTTAATGTTTCCTGTTTATTAGCTGTTTTACAATAATAATTATGCTTACATAGTTGATGCTAATGTGTCAGTATAACAGCTACTTAATGTACCCTCTACACCTGTGCGCAATTGAGTTTGTCATCATTCCACATAGTCCTCGCTGCTTGCTCTTTGGGTGTTATTTCCTGTCTCCAAACAGACTAAAGTGCCTAAATGGTGGGAATTCCAATGTCAAAAATGGGCTGCCTTTCCAAGACGTGTTTTGTTTTTTTTGTTTTTTTAATTTTAAATGTAACCATATGTTCTGCAGATTTAACTATGTGATTAAAAAATAGAATAACAAAAGTAGAGCATGTTTTCTAGGCTGAAAGAATTTTCCTGGTGTCCCACACATACCCACAGGGGAGGTGCTTCTGGAGATTTAACAACATACAAATCACTGAGTGGAGGAGCCTTATTAAATTGCCGATTCTGATTGGTAAGTCTGAGAAGGAGTCCAATGATTTTCATTTCCTACAATCCCCCAGGGTTTGATGGTGTTGGTTCATGGAGCAAAGTTTGAGTACCAACTTATTGGGCTACTTAAGACTTCAGTCATTATGATAATTACTCAGGGATATTTACTGAAATGAAGGCAAGTTATTATTTTCTGGATAGCAACTATGCTTCCTGTTTTCCTTGAAAAGACTTGTAAAGCTTGGGTACAGTGTGGCTCACAAACTTTGTGAAGGTATTTTGACTAGTAGATGACAATTTACTAAGACCTATTCAGACCATGAAGATGTTCAAAATCACATATAGTAGTGTTAAAAACAAGACAAAAGAACTCTGGCTGATGTGGCTCAGTTGGTTGAGTGTCATCCCATGTACCACAAGGTTGCCAGTTAGATTCCTGCAGGGCACATGTCCATCCCGGTTGGGGTGTGTGCAGGAGGCAGCTGATAGTTGTTTCTCTCTCATTGATGTTTCTCCCTCCCTCCCTCTTCCTTCCTCTCTCTCTCTAAAAATCAATAAAAACAAAATTTTTAAAAAGACAAAAGGACCCAAATGGAATCCCCACTTATGCTAAGCCCCACTTCAGCAAACTGAGACAATTACAGTTTCAACTCTTCCAGAAATGAAATCTTAAACTAGTCAAGCAGGAATCACCTGATCAGCACTGATTAGTTAGGTCAGCTGTCATCCCTTAAAGGTGAGTAAACTTTCAATAACCAACCCACTTTTTTCATGTAGTGTAACTTCCTTTTTCTTGCTCTCTTATGACTATAAAAGTCTTTAATTCTGTACAGTTCCTCAGCACTCCTTCCTTTTTACTAGATTGGATGCTGCCCAATTCAGATTGATTTTTGCTCAAATAAAATTAAAAGTTTTAACATGCCTCAGTTTATCTTTTAACAGTAGTATGTATTGAAATAGAACGGACCTAGATAGACACTTTTTGAAAGAGTATATACAGAAGGCTGAAAGACATATAAAAACATGCTCAAAGTCACTAATTATATGAGAGATGCAAATCAAAACGACAATGTGGTATCATCTCACACCTGTCAGAATGGCTATCATCAACAAATCAACAAACAACAAGTGTTGGAGAGGATATGGAGAAAAATGAACCCTTCTGCACTGCTGGTGGGAATGCAGACTGGTGCAGCCACTGTGGAGAACAGTATGGAGCTTCCTCAAAAAACTAAAAATGGAATTTCCATTTGACCCAGTGATCCCACTTCTAGGAATATATCCCAAGAAGCCAGAAACACTAATCAGAAAGGATATATGCACTCTTATGTCATAGCAACACAATTCACCATAGCTAAGATTTGGAAACAGCCTAAGTGCCCATCAACAGATGAGTGGATTAAAAAACTGTGGTACATCTACACAATGCAATTCTATGCTGTGGTAAAAAAAGAAGGAACTCTTGCCTTTTGCAACAGAATGGATGGAACTAGAGAGCATTATGCTAAGTGAAATAAGACAGTCAGAGAAAGATAAATACCGCATGATCTCACTCATTTGTGGAATATAGAGAACAACATAGACTGATGAACAGGGACAGATCCAAAGACAGAGAAACAGCGATCAGACTATCAATCCCCAGAGGGAAAGTAGGGGAAGGAGGGGGCAAGAGAAAGAGATCAACCAAAGGACTTGTATGCATGCATATAAGCCAAACCAATAGACATGGACAACAGGGGGATGAGAACATGAGTGGGGGAGGCGAGGATTGGGATTTAATGGGGGGGGGGTTGAGGACACATTTATAATACCTTAACTAATAAAGAATTAAAAAAAAAAAGAACCTAATTTTGGGTAATATGGTTAATGCTAAAAAAACAAACAAACAAACAAAGAAATAGAAATATAGGGAACATGACAAGTAAATATGGCAGTGGGAATTTCTAACTGGAACAATTAGGTTTATTAACCCCTTAAGTTCCAAACTTTCACTTTATCTTCAGTTCTCTCTCTCACCCATAGAATATTCCAGTTTGCTCAGCTCACTTCATCCTGAGGGCATGCTAACTAGATATCAGATAGCTCTTTAAAAATGACACTATGTCATAAAGTTCATCAATGGCAAAAGCAAACACCTGGAATAGTAGTAATCTCCCAGACTTTGAATTTCTTTAAGTAGAAGAGAGTACTCCCCCTTGCTAAATATTTTTGATAGCTATAAGAAATATTAATATCAGTTCCTAAAAAAATGAGGGCCAAGATAAAGAGCTTATGTAAAAGTGGACTGAAGGACAATCACCAGGATGATTTGATTTCACCATGTAAATTTTAAGTGATAGCTCTAAACTAGCAACTTTTCAATTAAATACAATCTGTCGTGGTGGGGAAAACAGTGTGGCCAACAGGCCCTACACAGAGATTTGGCTGTGAGTAGCCAAGTTAGCACTTTTAACTGAAGACAAGCTGTATTTGCTTAAACCATTGCTTAAATAGCACTGCATATTTTTATTCACTTGTAGGCACACAATTAAGCACTGTAAGTTTAGTATTGGAATATGCATTTTTCAGTCTTCCTCCTGTCTCTATGTTTGCCTTAATGGCAGTAAAGCTGTATGATAAAATAATCTTTTCTTTCTTCTTGTTCTCTCTACCATGTTAGGAGAAATTTTTGTCCTTGAGAATGTTAAGTCCAAATCATCGCTGAGCCCAGTTCAAGGCCAGCACTTGAAGGGAACAGTTTGAGGCAGCAGGAGCCTCTTAAACTATCCTACCACAAATCTATTATGATATAAAAAGACAGGAAATAATACATCCCTCCCTATTTCAAACTCTAGTGACATGACACCATTATTGTAGAATAAAGTACCTTCTTTCAAGGTTGTTCTTAAGAGCTGTGGAATTGTACATTTCAAGAGACTTTGCATTATTAACAAGGTTTGTATTATTAAAAAAACATAGAGGTCATAAATTAATGGCATCAATATCCCCTGGAACTAGACATTTGCTGAGTTTGGTTAGAGACATTCTTATTTCTATTGATCTAAAACCAGACCCTTCTCTGGCTCATCAACACTCCAGCAATTTGGATTGGCTGTCATTAGTTCAGTAGCACAAGTACCAGAACCTAGCTCTTGGGGCCTGTTAACTCATACTTTTCTTCACCTCTTCTTCCTGTTCTCTGTTCTCTCTCTCTCTCTCTCTCTCTCTCTCTCTCTCTCTCTCTCTCTCTCGTCTCTCATTGTGACTTAATTGGGAAAACTTGACATTTTCTGCTAAGTGAGGTTACGCACAAACTTAAGTCTCACTTCCTTTCACCCCTCTCTACTCAATGTGATATGAACAGCCTTAGGAGGGGCAGGCCTCTACATAGCAATATTTTACTGAGGGCAGCTGCCCTGAATTCCCCAACTGTTGAATGTCCATTGATTTAATTCAAAATTGAATCAGAGGCTAACTTTTCTTCCACTTATGGATTTTCAATTTCAGGAATTTTTTTTTAAAGATGTCAATAAGATTTTTTATTATTTGTGTGTTGATTATAGAATATGTATCTGTTGAAGATTTAAATTTTCTTTATGAAGCTCTCAATTTGTGCCATCAATCAGCTGTGGTCAGACAACAATTTTTTTAGAATGTTTAGAGATAATATAATAACTGGCTAGCCCACGTGGATGAACATTGCTGTTTGGGACATGATGCAGCTTATAAGTTAACCTGAATAACACAGAGGGAAGAAAGAGATCTCATGTTGGTGATGCTGAATTTTATTAGAGAACAACTGTTCACCTCCTGAAGGCTGACTTGAGCTTCACTATAAACATGCAAAACAAGAAAATTGCATGCTTTGGGGTATACTTCCTGAAGCACCATAAGGTCTATTTCAGAAACTAACAAATGTGAGTGATGCTAAATGCTACTGAGGAACTTGCATTATTTTGCACAAATGAATTGACTTTGTGGCAGCATATATAAATGTTTCATTTGCTAATTGTAGTTAGTTATCAGATTGCACATGAACAGACAGAATGACATATGAGAAGTTCCAAGAACACTGTGTAACAGGACATACAGCTGAGATATAGTTTTCTCACTATTGGCAAGCATTCGAGTTCAGCAAATGCAACTTTTTCTTTATTCTTTAATTAAGATTAAAAAATTTTAAAATCAAATTGAGAACATCATTATATTGTCATTTTCAAGCATCAATGCCAAATTGGAAGTTAGAAACTAGAACTGAAGAGCCATCAGTCTCTCCAGTTGCTTGATGTTATTTGGAATCTGTTGGCAGTTTAACACCTGACTTCCCCCTAAATTAGCTACCTACTATTTCTCTTTTTCATTTTGGAGCTTAATTGACAAACTAGTTAAAAAGGGGAGAAAATAGAAAGAAAAATAATAATTTAAAAATTATAAAATCTCTGAAAATTAAACTGTCAAGTCAACTGTTTATAATTTTCAAAGCAAAAATGAAAGGATGAGAAATATTTAGAACTGGAAGGGAAGGGATCATAAAAACAATTTAACATATCCCCTCTCCTAAGAGGTTTATACACAAATCTCCCGTAGATAAAGTGTCTTTACAGGATCATGAGTAGTTTGTCAGGGCTAAGACTAAAATTCCTGCTTCCTAATCCTCTGGTCTTTCCAGATGTGCTATCTGGTCATTAAGAGGCCTTATTTGTTTTCTTCTAAAATATTATTTGGGAGACAGTATGATTTAGTGAATCTGGGTTATTTAATCAGTGATATTTAAGTTCAAATCCTGGTTCAGTCTCATTTTCTTCATCTAGAAAATAAGTATAATTTTCAGAAATGATTTAAGGATTACTAATAGAGTGTGTACAGTGCCACAAACCTAAGAGGCTCAGAAAATGGTAATTAAGTCTCTTTGAATCTTTGAGGCCTGGGGCACTTAATATGCACTCAATAAACAGTTGTGAGCAAATGAAAGAATAAATGAATAAAATGACAGAGCACATAAGAATGAATAAGTGAATAAATGATAATAGTAAGAATTGCTACTAAAAGATAAATGCAAGAAGGAACCTGTGAGTATTTTCTTTGGATTCTTTTAATCTGTTAGCAATGCTTTGTTGTTGTTTTTTTTTAATTTTTATTTTACTTATTCATGGGGTTTGTTCTTTTGGCTTCCACAGTAGTTGAAATATGACCCAGAGAATTGAAAATCAAAATGCACTGTATCATTCAAAAATATATATCACCTCAGTGCAGTCTAAATTGGAAAACCTAATTAAATACCTATCTTGCACTAACCAAACTCAAGCAGCAAACCTCTTCTAGGAACAGGCCAGTTTAATTAAATTTACTAAATAGTGGAGGGCAGCATGGCCTTGTGCCAGAATATTCCTTTTTATTTTTTAAATTAATGTACACAAAATTATCCTCATACCATTTCAACAACCTGATGAATCAGACTGCCTGCAAAAGTGGGGAGTCTTCAATATTAAGTTTTCTAAAGTGTCCTTAAGACCAGAGGAACAAAGAGGGCAAGGAGAGGTTGGTTGTCCCCTGCGGAAATGCTACAAGAAACACTATCCCTTATGTTCTCAAGAGGCTGAACTTTTACTACAGGAAGGTCAGGATGAAGCAGTTGAGTGATCATAAACATTCTCTCTGGGAGCTCTCAGCCCATATCACTTCTTAACAAATAAAGCATAAAGAGAACCTTAGGTGAGAGTTTTTACTTTAAAACAGTCTAGTCTGAAGATGGAAAATATGTAAGATGTTCTCTTTTAAACTCCTTTAGCTCTCTAATTCTTTTAAAAAAGCAAATGGATTATAGGAAGGATGAGATGCAATAGAGCAAATCTGTATGGAAATTTGTAAAGAAAAATTTTTTTTAATATTAATTGTTTTTGCATTATAGAAGAAATACACATTAAAAAAAATTAAGAATGAGGGAACAAATATAAGTAAGGAGGAATATCCCATACTCTATTGACACGTCTTGGTGGGTTTCATCATCTTTTTTAAAAAAATCACCACTTTTGAGACATAATTTATATACAATAAAATGCATCCCTTGTAAGAGTACAGTTCAATTGGTTTTAATAAACATAAACACAAGAGCAACCACCACCCAGGCAAAAAGTTTCCTCCTGTCTTGGAACTCAATTCTGTATCCCATTCTTGGCCATATGCAATCACCGTTTTGCTTTCTGTCATTATAAATTGGTTTCCCTTTTATAGAATTTTATGTAAATTTAATTTTTAAAGTACATATTTCTTTATGTGTGCTTCTTTTATTCATCCTGGTTTTGATATTCAATTATGTTGTGGTGTACGTCAGAGATTTGTTTCTTCTTGTTTCTGAGAAGTATTCCATTGTAGGGATATATTACCACGTTTACCTATTCCCTTCTTGATAGACTTTTGGTTTTTAGTTTCTTACAATTATGAATATAACTAGGGGCCCAGTGCATGAATCGTGCACCTTGAAAGGAACTGTGGGCCCCAAGGCTGTGGTGGGTACAGGGGCGGGTCTTGGTCCATCCTCTGCACACCCCCCAGCCCCTCCTGCCACAACCCCAGTCTCCTGTCTGCTGGCAGCCCCACTCCTGTCACCGCTGCTCCCACGTGCTGATGGTATTGGCTCCCACTCGCATTTTCTGATGGCACGGAGCGATTGAGGCCAATGTCAGCAGCAGGTTCAAGTAGGGCCGGTGCTGTCAGGGGGTGCTCTGATTGCCCCTCAGGAGCATGGGGAGGTGGAGAAGCCCTTAGGGGAGATCTGGCCAACAGCTGCTGCTCCCACCTGCTGACAGTGCTGAGCAATCAGGGCCAGCACCGGATGCCAGCAGCAGGTGTGAGCACCGGCAGGACCACAGCACGTGGGAGCAAATAATTTTCAGTAACCACCAGAGGCTCACCCCGATGACAGCACCCAGTGCCCTGCCTTCCTTGGTCTGGCGCCCTCTGCTCACCTGCTCCACCATCCCGCCATGTTCTGCACGTGCCCCCTTGGAGGTCAGCGCATGTCATAGGGACCAGTTGTTCGGTTGTTTGGTTGTTCAATTGTTCCCCTGTTTGGTATGTTTGCATTTTAGGGTATAGATGATAGATATAGATAGGTATAGATTTAGATGAAGATAGATATAGATATAGATATAGATATAGATATAGATATAGATATAGAGATATAGATATAGATATAGATATAGATATAGATATAGGTATAGGTATAGATATATTGTTATGAACATTCATCACAATTCTTTATGCAGACATATGTTTTTATTTCTGATAAATACCTAGGAGTGGAATTGCTGGGTTGTATGGTAAATGGATGTTAAACCTTAAAAAAACATGCCAAATTATTTTCCAAAGTGACTGTAAATTTTTACTTTTTCTATAATAATCTAACAGTCTTAGTTGCCCCAAAATACTGGCAACATGCGGCATTGTGCATTATTTCATCTTTAGCAATTCTATTAGATATATAATGGCATTTTATGATTTTATTTAATTTGCTTCTCCTTGCTGAGTACTGATGTTGAACATATTTTCATGTGCTTATTAATCATTTATGTATGCTCTTTTATAAGTTTTTAATTCATATCTTTTGCCCATTTTATTTTTTTAGATATGTTTTTATTGATTTCAGGAAGGAAGGCAGAGGGAGAGAGAGATAGAAACATCAATTATGATACTCATCTATCCGCTGCCTCCTGCACACCCCCTATTGGGGATCGAGCCTGAAACTGTGGCATGTGCCCTGACCAGGAATGGAACTTTGACCTCTTGGTTCATGAGTCAATGCTCAATTTCTGAGCCACACTGACCAGACTCTTTTACCCATTTAAAAAAAAAAATGCTTCTCTTGTTTAGTTGTTAGAGTTCTTAATATATGCTCCATATAAATTGTCAGACATGTTTATTGTCAGTACTTTTTTTTTTTTACAATCTGTGGCTTTGCCTTTCTATTAATGGTGTATTTCAAAGACCAAAAGTTTTTAATTTTGTTGAAGTCTAATTTATCTTTTTTTTTTAAGACATATGTTCTTTGTGTCCTAAGAAATTTTGCTTATCCAATGATCTAAAGAATATATTCTGTATTTATTCTAGAAGTCTTGGCAAAAACTCTAAGCAACACTTTATAGTATCTCTTAAAATTTAAATTATTTTTAAATTTATATTTTTGGGTTTTTTATAATTTACTCTTTTTTTTTTTTTAAATTTCCCCAATATATTTACCTTCCCACAGTTTGCCATCATTATATATTTTTTAATCTATTGTTGGGAGTATTAAAGATGTCCCCCATTTTCCCCACTTAGCCCCCCTCTACCAGGTCCCATCCCACCCCAGGCCTTCACACCCTACTGTCTGTGTACATAGGTAAGATCTTTGTTTAATTTCTTCCCTCTCCCCTTCCCCCTTCCCTCTGAGATTCATCAGTCTTTCCATGCTTCCATGCCTCTGGTTCTATTTTATTCACCAGGTTATTTTGTTCATTAGATTCTTATTTATTTACTTTGATTTTTAGATCCAATTGTTGATAGATTAGATATGTATTTATTGCCATTTTATTGTTCATAATTTGTATTCCTCCTCCTCCTCCTCCTCCTCCTCCTCCTCCTCCTCCTCCTCCTCCTCCTCCTCCTCCTCCTCCTTCTTCTTCTTCTTCTTCTTCTTCTTCTTCTTCTTCTTCTTCTTCTTCTTCCTAGAATACCCTTGAGGTGGTGATGAACTCCTTTAGCTTTTTCTACTTTGTGAAGCTCTTTAACTGACCCTCAATTATAAATGAGAGCTTTGCTGGGTAATCTTGGTCGTAGGTCCTTACTATTCATCACTTTGAATATTTCTTGCCACTCCCTTCTGGCCTGCAGTTTCTGTTGAGAAATCAGCTGACAGTCCTATAGGCACTCTCTTGTAGGTAACTAAATGCTTTTCTCTTGTTTCTTTTAAGATTCTCTCTTTGTCCTTAACTCTTGGAATTTTAATTATGATATGTCTTGGTCTGCGCCTCTTTGGGCTTCTCTTGTTTGAGACTCTCTGTGCTTCCTGGATTTGTAAATCTGTTTTTTTCACCATGTAGGGAAAGTTTTCTGTCATTATTTCTTTTTTTAAACATATTTTTATTGATTTTAGAGAGGAAGGGAGAGGGAGAGAGAGATAGAAACATCAATGATGAAAGAGAATCATTGATGGGGCTGCCTCCTTCACATCCCTTACTTGGGATCGAGCCTGCATCCTGGGCATATGTCCTTGACTGGAATCAAACCCAGGACCCTTCAGTCCACAGGCCAATGCTCTAGCCACTGAGCCAAACTGTCTGAGGCTGTCATTATTTCTTCAAATAGGTTTTCAATATCTTTCTCTTTTCTCCTTCTGGTACCCCTATAATGCAAATGTTGGTACCCTTGAAATTGTCCCAGAGGCTCCTTACACTATCTTCTTTCTTTTTTTTTTTTTTTTTGGTTTTTGGATTCTTTTTGCTCTTCTGATTTGTTGTTTTTTGCTTCCTAAATTTGTTGATTTGATTCCTGGATGCCTCTACCTACTGTTGAATCCCTGTATATTATTCTTTATCTCAGTTACAATATGCTTAATTTCTGACTGGTCCTTTTTTATGTCTTTGACATTCTCACTAAGATCCTTGAAAGTCTCATGAAGATCCTTGTGTAACCTTATAACCATGGTTTTGAAGTGTGTCTTCAAAAGTTTTCTTTCTTCCATTTCTTTCATTTGTGACATGTTTCTTTGTCTCCCCATTTTAGCTGTTCCCTTTTGTTTGTTTCTATGCATTAGATAGAGCTGCTATGTCTCCTGGAATTGGTAGAGTGTTCTTGTGTAGTAGGTGTTCTGTAGGGCCCAGTAGCTCAGCCTCTCCAGTCACCTGAGCTGGGCACTCTAGGTGCACCCCTGTGTGGACTGTGTGAACATTCTTGTAGTTGAGCCTTGACTGCTGTTGGTATCACTGAGAGAAGTTGGCCTCCAGGCCAATTGGATGTGAGGACCAGTTGTGACTACAGAGGAGAGCTGCTATGCAGGAAATATCCCTATGGAGCAGGACTTGCTTCAGTGGGGCTTTGGTGCTCATTGAGTCTGCCCCTTGAGTGTGTCACTCGTGGATGTGTAGAGTTGTAATTGGTATAGTCTGAAGCTGTCCACTGGGTGCACTGGCTCTGGGGCATCCAGGGAGGTGCAGAGTCAGCCACTCCCTGAGGCAACCTGGCAGGAGCTAGATGCAGGGGTGGGCAAACTTTTTGACTCGAGGGCCACAATAGGTTCTTAAACTGAACCAGAGGGCTGGAACAAAAGCATGGATGGAGTGTTTGTGTGAACTAATATAAATTCAAAGTAAACATCATTACATAAAAGGGTACGGTCTTTTTTTTTTTTAGTTTTATTCATTTCAAACGGGCCGGATCCGGCTCACGGGCCATAGTTTGCCCACGGCTGAAGAGGGATTTGAAGAAAGCTGCTATTTGCTATTTGTATTGGTCTTGGAGGTTCCCAGCTGAGGCCCAGCTATAAATTAAGACAGGCTGGTGCTAGTGCCAGGTCTTGGGCCTTTATTGTAGGATTGGAGGACACTGTCACCAGCTGCAACTTGTTTGATTTTAGCAAAGTCTGAAGCTTAATCCAGGACAGGCCATTCATATGGAAAATCTATTGCAAACAGCTTGGGTAGGGCTGTAAATTGGATGGGGTAGGGTCTCAGGGAATCCCCAGGGCAGAGAAAATAGTGCTTCAGGCTGATGGAGACTCAGATATGGCTGCCAGTCAGCTCTGCAACAGGGAAGGTCCCAGCACAGGAACAATGGCTCCTGTGAGAACCCCCATCTGTGAGGGAGCCACCCTCAAGTTCCTGCCCCAATTTTAGACAACCCAGTTCCTCATATGTGTTTGGGTCCCCCAAATCTTCTTGGTGCTGGGAGTCTAAGTTCATGCTCTGGCCCTTTAAATGAAACACCTGGTCTCCAGCAGTCTCCATCTTCCTTAGCCATCATCCCCACTGGTTTTTACAGCCTATACTTGGGGACCCTTCTCTTCCCACCTCTGGAACCCTGGGCTGTGGTTCTGGTGTGGGGCTGTTCCTCACGGGTAACCTCCACAAAGACAATATAACTCCAGACGGAAAAAAAAGGCACACGTGGTGTTAGACTAGCTTGTTCTGCACCTCCCCCCTCCTACCTGTCTCAGTGTGCTTTCTTCTTTACCTCTGGTTTAGGACTTTCATTCAGCAAGCTTTCAGATTGTTCTGAATGATAGTTGTTCTGTATTTTAGTTGTAATTTAGATGTGGTTATGGGAGGTGGTGAGTAAAGGCATTTACCTCTGTACTTTACTCTTGATTTCTTTGATTTTTGGCTTATGTAATGTAATTTTTTAGACCTCCAAATATTGAGAGGTTTTCTAGATATCTTTTTAATCTAGATTTTTAGTTTAAATTTGTTATAGTTGGAAAAGATGCTCCATATATGGTATCAACCATTTGAAATATTAAGACATTTTATGGCCTTCTATATGATCTATCTTAGTGACTGTGATTTCAGAAGGCAGAGATTAAGAGAAACAGAATAATATCAATTTTTATTTTTACTTTTGAATATGTGTACTTGTTTCAATCTGAAATATTAATTGTCAAATAACAGCATAAAATTAAAATTCTTCCAGGAACATACATAATAAATTTAGGAATAAGAAATTGATCTATATATAGCAAATTACATGTTAATATTTGGAGATTTATCCTATTGTAATTCCAAAAAATCAACAAAATTAACTTCACCATGTCAAACTTTATATTCAAATTCATTTTTCTTCTCATATATTTTAATAATAATATTACTTTTCCAGGTGGCATGGCTCAGTGGTTGAG
Organism: Myotis nattereri; assembly: GCF_964212035.1. Lineage (NCBI taxonomy): Eukaryota > Metazoa > Chordata > Mammalia > Chiroptera > Vespertilionidae > Myotis > Myotis nattereri. The sequence goes on from NC_138077.1 coordinate 102,032,612, forward strand.
TGTTGACCTATGAACCAGGAGGTCATGGTTCAATTCCTGGTCAGGGCACAAGCCCAGGTGTGGGCTTGATCCCCACAGTGGGGCATACAGGAGGAAGCCAATCAGTGATTCTCTCTCACCATTGATGTTTCTCTCTCTCTCTCTCTCTCTCTCTCTCTCTCTCTCTCTCTCTCCTGAAATCAATAAAAATATATTTAAAATAATAATAATAATAATAATAATAATACTTTACCAAGTAACCAATTAAAATTCTTCCCACATTAAGAAATATGTTGAGGGAAATTATTAATCATGTAACTGAAAATTCCTACCTCTCCATAATGACCTAAAAGTAGCAATAAGTTGAGATTGAGAGAGCACTATGTTAGATTCTCCCAAACCCAATGATAAAATGGGAAAACAATAGGAAATGATGAATAGTAAGTAAAAGAATGCTTGTTTTTTAGTAGATTGTCGTCCTCAGTGAACTCTAAAGTACTGACATTACAAAAAACAAACAAACAAACAAACAAACAAAAACATGTTAACCAAAGTCCTCAGGTGACCACCATGGGCTATTGAATGAAGCAGTGGAGCTGATAAAGGAGCTTGAATGACTTTTGGGAGAGGACCAAGCTTGGTCTGGGTTTAGGTACCACCATACATCATTTGTTTATTCAATGAATTAATCAATGACTCTTCTTCATACTGTTGGTAGATTTTTTTCCCCTTTGAATATTCCTTTGGAGTGCTCTACTGATGCCATGCAATTATATCTGTTAGGAGTTGGCAGTATTAAAAATCTTGTATGGCAAGAGAGAAATGAGAAA